>NC_137771.1:111602457-114282728 GCF_963455305.1 Plecotus auritus
GAATTTTTGGCACAGATCTAATTATCATCATTCCTATGCCTGAAAGCCTTAAGTGATTATTAGGCTTATGGATACAGTTCTCCTAAATGTAACACAGTGAGACACTAAGAGGTACACCTGATCTCACCTGTTCATTTTAATTCTCAGCTCTCTCCCACAGCCTTCCCTTTCCTGTCCCCCACCCTAGTAGACTCCTACCTACTTCCTCAAGGCAACCTAGGCCCCAGTCATAGAGTGCTATCTCTTTTATGGGACTTATCAAGTTCTTTCTTATTTTATGCCTTTGCAAATTCTTTCCTCTTTGCTTCCATTCCCCCATGAAATCTTCATAATGTAATTATCTATATACCTAATTCCAAATCACCCAGCTCACAGCTTCCTCTGAACACCTTGCCTCCAGGAAGCAAGTCAGTCTTTTGATTCCCATGACATGTTGTGCATCACTCTATTTTAACATTTTCCACATGAAGTTGTTGTTTGTTCATATGTGTGTAAACATGTGTGTATGCATGTGTGTGCACACTTCTGTGTGTATATCCCCTGATGCATTAGGAGCTCCTAAGAAAGAGAACCATGTCTAATTTGCCCTTGTCTCCCTGGCTCCCATCCTGCTTAATCCACATCCTGCTTAATCTATACTTGACCCATGCGTGAACTGACACGCTGGAAAGCCCTTCAGTCAGACTCTTGAGACTTAGTGGTAATATTGTAAGCTCTGTATTCACCACCCCAAGGACACATGAAGTCTGGCCAATGTGTTTTGTGGCTAGAGCATCAGCCCATCCTGAAAGGTCACAGGTTTGATTCCCAGTTAAGGGCATATACCTGGGTTTCAGGTTCTACCCTGGCCCTGATGATTGGGGTGGGTGAAGGAGCCAACCAATCCATGTGTCTCTGTCATACTGTTGTTTCTCTTCTCTCTTTTCTCTCTCTCCCCCCTCCCTTTGTCCCTTTCACTCTCTCTAAAAAATCAATGGAAAAAATATCCTTGCTTGAGGTTTAACAATGATGATAAGAAAAAATGAAAGAAAAAAAAGCCATTGCAACCCCTTACTTAGTATCAGAGAGTTTTCTAGGAATTATAGCCCTCACTGAAATTTCTCATCCTAGTATGACCCAGGCACTTTGGTTTTTAATCACTTTATCCTTGGAATTGATTTGACAACTTAATGAAAAGGTCTACCCAGTGATTTGTCCTCAAGGTCAATGGCAAACTAGGCTCCCTCCTCTCCTCTCCATGCATTGCAGTCTGTCACATGTGATCTCTGTCCATCTTAGTCTGTGAGAAGGACCTGGATGCATAGCTTATATTACATGTCAAGTCACAGAATGTTAGATTTAGAGCACGATCATTAACACTCAGCCATATAGTTCAATCATTCATTTTTACAAATTAGAAAACTGAAGCTCACGGGTTTTAAATGAATTATCCAAGGCCCCACCATTAGTCATAAAGGTGAGGGGTGAACCCTAGCTTTCTGGACTCTCAGTCAAGTGTTCTTTCCACTATATCACCTAGCCTGTCCCATATTCTATATATTTTCCTTGAATTTTTTTTACAAAGTCATGCACATCATATCCAGCTTGACTCCCACTGTCTTATTTTTATTGGAAATTTAAATTTGGAGTTTTATTGCTGATTTTTCATTCAATAGTGATAAACACTCAAAATCTCATCTGGGGATGGGAATGAAATTAGCATCTGGAAATAATGTGCTGTAATGAAGATGTCATCATTTTCCCATAAATGCTAGACCAAGAATCTGGCTTTTTAAAAGTAAATGCAGAAAAATACCTGTGTATCCCCCAACCTGTATATTAGTAAAATATTAAAATACACTAAAACTGGCAGATTTTCAAAGATGATGGAATTAAATATAAGATAAAGAACTAATGATCTGAATGAGCTGAAAGTATAATAAATATATCCAAATATTCATTCATTCTTTTATTCATCCACTCAAGGTTTTCTGAATAAATGATACTAAGCCTCACAATTGCTACTACCCCTTCTATAATCAAAGGATATTTGGTAAAAGGCAGAATAGTTTGAACTACAAAGTTAAAAAAACATATTAAAAATTTTCCTCTGCCACTTATAAGCCTTGGCAAACCCTTAAACACATAGTCTTCTCTTTTCTGTATTATTTCCATTAGCATAAAAAGTATTCTTTCTTCTATCTTAAAAATAACAAGAATATTTGTTTTGTCTCACTTTTCCCTCCAGCTATCATTTTATGTCTTTTCTCCCCATACACAGTATATTCTTTTGAAGGATTTGTCTGTACATGCAGTTTCCAATTTCTTTCCCTCCATTCTCTCTTGAACCCACTGCAATTAGGCTTTTACCATGACATCCCACCAATATGGCTGTCATTAATATCATTAGTGATATTTATTCTCTTCATCTTACTTGACCTTTTAGAAGTATTTGACACAATCCATTGTGCTTTTTCTTGAGATTCTCTTTTCACTTGCTTTTAAGAACACCATACTTTCTTAGTTTTACTTTTCCCTACTGGCTACTACCTGTCAGTCTCCTTTGTTGCTTCCCAACCTCTTACCTCTGGAGTGCCGCAAACTTGGTTTTTGGATCACTACTCCATTACTCCCTTGGAGATGTCATCCAGTCTCATGTTTGCAATATCATCTCTGTGCTGACAACTTCCAAAATTATGCTTTTAGCCTAGACCTATCCCTGAACTCCAGAATTTTATGTCCAACTGTTTACTCAACAGTTCCACTTTATTGACTAGTACACATCCCAAATTTGACAACTGAACACTCAGTTCCCAACTGCCCCTTAACCTGTTCTCTCAGAGTCTTCCTTAACTAACATATGGCACCTCCATCCTTTTAAAATTTAAATCATGTAAAAGACCTGTACTCGGAAAACTACAGGACACTAAAAAAAGAGGTAGAGGAAGGCATAAAGAAATGGAAGAACATACCATGTTCATGGATTGGTAGAATCAACATCATTAAAATGTCCATACTATCTAAAGCAATCTATAGATTCAATGCAATACCTATTAAAATACCAATGGCATATTTCAAAGACCTAGAACAAACTCTCCAAAAATTCATCTGGATTAAAAAAAGACCCTGAATTGCCACAGCTATCCTGAGAAAGAATAAGAAAGTTGGAGGGACCACAATACCAGACATCAAACTATATTACCAAGCCATGGTTCTCAAAACTGCCTGGTACTGGCACAAGAACAGACATATAGACCAATGGAACAGAATAGAGGACCCAGAAATTGACCCAAGCGATTATACTCAATTAATATTTGACAAAGGAGGCAAGAGCATACAATGGAGCCAAAACAGCCTCTTTAATAAATGGTGTTGGGAAATTTGGTCAGATACGTGCAAAAAAATAAAACTAGATCACCAACTTATGTCATACACAAAAACAAACTCAAAATGGCTAAAAGACTAGAATGTAAGATAGGAAACCATAACAATCCTACAAGACTACATAGGCAGCAAAATTGCAGACATATGTCATAGCAATATCTTTACAGACACAGATCCTAGGGCAAGAGAGACTAAGGAGAAAATAAACAAATGGGACTACATCAAAATTAAAAGCTTCTGTACAGCAAAAGAACCCATCAACAAAACAACAAGAAAGCTCACTGCATGGGAGAACATATTTGCCAATGTTATCTCTGATAAGGCTTTCATCTCCAACATTTACAGGGAACTCATACAACTTAACAAAAGGAAGATAAATGACCCAATAAAAAAATGGGCAAAGGACCTAAATAGACATTTTTCTAAAGAGGATTTTCAGAAAGCCAAGAGACACATGAAAACATGCTCAAAGTCATTATCATCTGAGAGATGCAAATCAAAACAACAATGAGGTACCATTCCACACCTGTCAGAATGGCTATCATCAATAAATCAACAAATTACAAGTGCTGGAGAGGATGTGGAGAAAAAGGAACCCTCCTTCACTGCTGGTGGGAATGCAGACTGGTGCAGCCATTGTGGAAAACAGTATGGCATTTCCTCAAAAATTTAAAAATGGGACTGCCATTGGACCCAGTAATACCACTTCTAGGAATATATCCCAAGTAAACAGAAACATTAATCAGAAAAGATATATGCACCCCTATGTTCATAGCAGCACAATTTACAATAGCTAAGATTTGGAAACAGCCTAAATGCACATAAGCAGATGAGTGGATTAGAAAACTATGGTACATCTACACAATGGAATACTACACTACTATAAAAAAGAAGGAATTCTTACCATTTGCAGCAGCATGGATGGACATGGAGAGCATTATGCTAAGTGAAATAAGCCAGGCAGTGAAAGAAAAACACCACATGATCTCACTCATTTATGGAAAATAAAGAATATTATAACCTGATGAATAAAAAGATAGATACAGAGGCAGAGAAGCATCAAACAGACTGTCAAATTAGAGTGGGAAGGCTGGGGAGTGTTGGGGTTGGGAAGGAGGTAAGAGATCAACTGAAGGACTTGTATGCATGCATATAAGCATTATCAATGGACACAAGACACTGGGAGGGGGGCAGTGAGAAAATGTGCCAGGGGTTAGGGGAGGCGGGGGAAGGTCAATAGGGGGAAAAAAGGAGACATATGTATTACTATTTGTAATACTTTAAACAATAAAATAAAATTAAAAAAATAAAATAAATAAAATTTAAATCAATCATGCCCTGCCTGTACATAAAATACTCTAGTGTTTTCCATTTTGTTCAGTCTCCCCGAGCCATCTCTCGTCACAGCTCTGATACCATCTCTCATATCCTCCCCTGGTCCTCTTCACCTCAGCGATATTGGTTACCTGCCCCAAGTAGCCATATATTTGTCATTCCCAATTTCTGGACAGCTATGCCCCAAACATCTTTCACTTCTTTCAAGTATCACCTTCTTATTGAGTCCTTCCCCATCCATCCTATCTAAAATTGTAACCTTGCCTTCCCAAGTACACAAACCTAGCTTCCATATCTGTTTTATTATTGACCTTATGACTCACCATAAGCTATATATTTAGCTTATTTATTTTGATTACAATAAAATTCCTTCACCAGAAATAGGTTTTTGTTGCTCTTTTAACCCAGCACCTTGAACAGTGGCTGACACAGAGCAGGCTCTAACATAGATTAGCTGAATGATTGCAGAAGAGCTACCTCTTAGGTAGAAAAGTAAATAGAAAGTGAGATAAGTAGTTCATAAATACTAACGCATAATAAATGTTAACTATTTAAATTAATATTATATGTCCATGATTACTCATTGTAACTAATGTTTAGGAGGTAACTGCAGGAAGGAAGGAGAAATTCTAGTTAAAAGGGATAATATAGAAGTAAATGGCTTTGCAAGTGAACCTCAGGCAAGGTAAAGACTGTGGAAACACCCTGAAGTGTTGCCAGATTAGCAGCTCCCAGGCCTGCTAGGGGTGATGGCATGAGTCACGAAGGGCTTGGGAGGCAGGCGGGCACTGTGTGTGTGGGATTATAGATTCTGTATGCAGTCTTGTGAATTTGAGGCTCGCAGACCACTGTGTGCCCATAATCTCTAACAGCCCTTAGTTTCTAGGGCGAGTCATGGCTTGCAGGATTTTCCCATCTCTAAGGTTAGATGTGCATATCCTAAAGCAAGAGGACCAATCTGAGTCCAGGGAGAGGGGCTTCCATGACTGTTCATATACACTTTAATGGAATGCTTCACTATCAACATGAAATCCTCATAGTGGGTCCAGTACCAGAGTGTCTCTATCATACTGCTTTGTACCTCACACAGAGTCATGCTACATGGTTTCTTACAGGCTGGTGTGAAATAAATTAACCTACATCTAAATCATTATTAATTTAAAGACATATTTAAAGTGTAATGCAATTTTGAAGGAGCGCTCTATTTCTTGAAGCTGTAAAGAACATATGTTCTCAAAAGTCTGTATTCAGTTGGAGCTATTTGATTAGCTGGTGCAGACACAGTCCATGAATAAAATGTCTTTGAAAATCATTTACCTTTGCATTTTATAATACAAAGTTTATTTTTTTATTGTTTAAAGTATTACATATATTAGTACATATATCTCCTTTTTTTTCCCCATTGACCTTCCCACAGCCTCCCCTACCCCCTGACGCATGCCCTCATCCCACCCCGCCAGTGTCTTGTGTCCATTGGTGTGCTTATATGCATGCATACAAGTCCTTTGGTTGATCTGTTTCCCTCCCTCCCCAACACTCCCCAGCCTTTCCGCTTAATTTGACAGTCTGTTCGATGCTTCTCTGCCTCTGTATCTATCTTTTTATTCATCAGGTTATAATGTTCTTTATTTTCCACAATTGAGTGAGATCATGTGGTATTTTTCTTTCATTGCCTGCGTTATTTCACTTAACATAATGCTCTCCAGGTCCATCCATGCTGCTGCAAATGGTAGGAATTCCTTCTTTTTTATAGCAGCATAGTATTCCATTGTGTAGATGTACCATAGTTTTCTAATCCACTCATCTGCTGATGGGCACTTAGGCTCTTTCCAAATCTTAGCTATGGTGAATTGTACTGCTATGAACATAGGGGTTCATATATCCTTTCTGATTGGTGTTTCTAGTTTTTTGGGATATATTCCTAGAAGTGGGATCACTGAGTCAAATGGCAGTCCCATTTTTAAATTTTTGAGGAAACTCCATACTGTTCTCCACAGTGGCTGCACCAGTCTGCATTCCCACCAGCAGTGCACGAGGGTTCCTTTTTCTCCGCATCCCCGCCAGTACTTGTCGTTTGTTGATTTGTTGATGATTGCCATTCTGACAGGTGTGAGATGGTACCGCATTGTCGTTTTGATTTGCATCTCTTGGATAATTAGTGACTTTGAGCATGTTTTCATATTTTTTTTGGCCTTCTTTCTGTCTTCTTTCAAAAAGATTCTATTTAGGTCCGATGCCCATTTTTTTCTTTTTTTTAATTTGGTAAATGTTTATTTATTTATTTAATTTATTTTATTGTTTTAAGTATTACAAATAGTAGTACATATGTCTCCTTTTTTTTTTGTTTCCCTGTCGACCTCCCCCCCGGCCTCTCCTACCCCTCAGTATATGCCTTTACCTGCCCCCTCCCCAAGTGTCTTGTATCCATTGGTTATGCTTATATGCATGTGTACAAGTCCTTTGGTTGATCTCTTACAGTCACCCCTCCCAACCTCCCCTCCAAGACCATATGGATTCCTACAACAGAGAGGAATTGACAGGTCTGCTCCAACCATGAAGACAAGAAGAGAAACAGTACAGAGATGGAAGACACTGATGACGCCTTGCCAAGCTAGCAGTCAGCAGATGTGCGACACAGCAGGTTGCCTAGGACCAAACCAGAGAGGGTCGGACCTGCATTGCCACCATGTGCCCACCATCCAGATATCATTGCTGACATGTACACATAAGGAACTGTTGGACATTGAAATTGGGACTCAAACATTTTTTTGTTATTATATGTTTATTTCTAGTCTGCAGAGGCAAGCTTTTTTAAAGGAAAGAAATGGGGAAAAATAGATACAGAGGCAAAGAAGCATTGAACAGACTGTCAAACTACAGTGGGAAAGCCCATTTTTTTTTTATTGGATCATTTATCTTCCTTTTATTAAGTTGTATAAGTTCCCTATAGATGTTGGAGATTAAACCTTTATCAGTGATAACATTTGCAAATATGTTCTCCCATACAGTGGGCTTTCTTGTTGTTTTGTTGATGGTTTCTTTTGCTGTACAAAAGCTTTTTATTTTGATGTAGTCCCATTTGTTTATTTTCTCTTTAGCTTCCATTGCCCTAGGAGTGGTATTGGTGAAGAAATTGCTTCAGCATATGTCTGAGATTTCTGTGCCTGTGGATTCCTCTAGTATTTTTATGGTTTCCCATCTTATGTTTAAGTCCTGTATTCATTTTGAGTTTATTTTCATGTATGGTGTAAGTTGGTGATCTAGTTTCATTTTTTTGCATGTATCTGTCCAATTTTCCCAACACCATTTATTGAAGAGACTGTCCTCACTCCATTGTATGTTCATGCCTCTTTTGTCAAATATTAATTGAAGCATAGTGGTTTGGGTAGATATCTGGATTCTCTATTCTATTCCATTGGTCTATATGTCTGTTCTTGTGCCAGTACTAGGCTGTTTTGAGAGCAGTGGCTTTGTAAAACAGCTTGAAATCTGGTATTGAGATCCCACCTACTTTGTTCTTCTTTCTCAGGATTGCTGTGGCTATTCAGGGTCTTTTTTATTCCAGATGAATTTTTGGAGAGTTCTTTTTAGGTCTTTGAAATATGCCGTTGGTATATTAATGGAGAGTACATTGAATCTATAGATTGCTTTGGGTAGTATGGACATTTTAATGATGTTGATTCTACCAATCCATGAACATGGTATGTTCTTCCATCTGTTTACATCTTCCTCAATCTCTTTTTTCAGTGTCCTGTAGTTTTCCGCATATAGGTCTTTTACCTCCTTATTTAAGTTTATTCCTAGGTATCTTAATTTTTTTGGTGCGATGGTAAATGGGATTGCTTTTTCAGTCTCTCCTTCTGTAAGTTCACTATTGGTGTATAGAAATTCCATAGATTTCTTGGCGTTAATTTTGTATCCTGCTACATTGCCAAATTCATTTATTAAGTCTATTAGTTTTTTGATGGAGTCTTTCGGGTTTTTTTATGTACAATATCATGTCATCTGCAAATAATGACAGCTTTACTTCTTCTTTTCCAATTTGGATGCCTTTTATTTCTTCTTCTTGTCTAATTGCAATGGCTAATACTTCCAGTACTATGTTGAACAGGAGTGGTGAGAGTGGGCATCCCTGTGTTGTTCCTGTTCTTAGGGGAAATGGTTTTAGTTTTTGCCCATTGAGTATGATATTAGCTGTGGGTTTATCATATATGGCTTTTATTATGTTGAGGTATGATCCTTCTATTCCCACCATGTTGAGAGTTTTTATGAAGAAAGGGTGTTGGATTTTGTCAAATGCTTTTTCTGCATCAATTGATATGACTATGTGATTTTTATCTCTCAGTTTGTTTATGTGATGTATCACGTTTATTGATTTGAGGATATTGTACCATCCTTGCATTCCTGGGATAAACCCTACTTGGTCATGGTGTATGATCTTTCTGATGTACTGCTGGATACGATTTGCTAGAATTTTGTTGAGGATTTTGGCATCTATGTTCATGAGGGATATTGGCTTGTAATTCTCTTTCATTGTGTTGTCTTTGTCTGGTTTTGGTATTAGGGTGATGCTGGCTTCATAGAAGGAGCTTGGAAGTGTTCCTTCCTCTTGATTTTTTTGGAATAGTCTGAGGAGGATAGGTTTTAGTTCTTCCTTGAATGTTTGGTAAAACTCCCCTGTGAAGTCGTCTGGCCCTGGGCTTTTGTTTGCTGGAAGCTTTTTGATGACTGCTTCAATTTCTTCCATAGTTATTGGCTTTTTGAGATTTTTAAGTTCTGATTGAGTTTTGGAAGGTTATATTTTTCTAGGAATATGTCCATTTCCTCCAGGTTGTCCAGTTTGTTGTAATAGAGTTGTTCATAGTATTTTTGAACAATCCTTTGTATTTTGGTGGGGTCTGTTGTTATTTCACCTCTTTCATTTTGGATTTTATTTATTTGGGTCCTCTCTCTTTGCTTCTTGTTGAGCCTGGCTAGAGGTTTATCAATCTTGTTTATCCCTTCAAAGAACCAGCTCTTGGTTTTGTTGATCTTTTGTATTGGTTTTTTGGTCTCAATGTAGTTTATCTCCTCTCTGATCTTTATTATTTCCTTCCTTCTGCTTACACTGGAATTTTCTTGTTGCTCTCTTTCTAACTCTTTGAGTTGTAGGGTTAGGTAATTTATTAACATTGTTTCTTGTTTTTTGCAGGGCTTGTAGAGCTATGAACTTCCCTCTCAAGACTGCTTTCGCTGTGTCCCATAGATTTTGGATTGTTGTGTTTTCATTGTCATTTGTTGCCATGATGTTTTTTATTTCTTCTTTGATCTCTCTAGTAACCCAGTCATTGTTTATTAGCATGCTGTTTAGTCTCCATGTGTTTGATTTTTTTTGGATTGTTTTTATTATAGTTGATTTCCAGTTTTATGCCACTGTGATCTGAGAAGATGCTTGATATGATTTCTATCTTCTTGAATTTGAAGAGACTTTGCCTATGACCCAACATATAGTCTATCTTTGAAAATGACCCATGTGCACTTGAGAAGAATTTATTCTGTGCTTAGGGGTGAAATGTTCTGAAGATGTCAATTAATTCCATCTGGTCTAGTGAGTCATTTAGGATTGATGTTTCTTTGCTTTTTTTTTTTATTTTGAGGATTTTCCCCATGGTGATAGTGGGGTATTAAAGTCTCCTACTATGATTGTATTGCTGTCAATCTCTCCCTTGATATCCTCCAGGAGTTTTTTTTATGTATTTGGGTGCTCCTGTATTTGGTGCCTATATGTTTACCAGAGTTATTTCTTCTTGTTGGATTGCTCCCTTTAGTATTATGAAGTGGCCTTCTTATCTCTTGTTATGTCCTTCACTTTGAGATCTAATTTGTCAGATATAAGTATTGCTAGCTTTTTTTTCATTTCCATTTGCCTGAAAATCTGTTTCCATCCCTTCACCCTTAGTCTGTGTGCATCTTTTTTTCTGAGGTGAGTTTCTTGTAGACAGCAGATATTTGGGTCATGTTTTCTTATCCAATCTGTTACCCTATGTCTTTTGATTGGGGCATTTAATCCATTTACATTTAAAGTTATTATTGATAGGTACTTCTTTGTTGCCATTTTTATTTTTTACTCCTGTGTTCCTTCTTCGCTTCCTATTTCTTTTTTTTACAGCAGATCTCTTAGCATTTCTTTCTTGCATTGCTGGTTTGGTGGTAATAAATTCCCTTAGTCCTTTTTTGTCTGTGAAGCTCCTGATTTCACCTTCAATTTTGATTGATAGCTTTTCTAGGTACAGTATTCTTGGATTCAGACACTTCTTTTGCATGACTTGGTATATTTCATTCCATTCCCTTCTGGCCTGATGAGTTTCTGTTTAGAAATCAGTTGCTAGTCTGATGGGGGTTCCTTTGTAGGTAACTTTCTGTCTCTCTCTGGCCACTTTTTAAGATTCTTACTTTTTCGTTGATGTTTGCCGATTTAATTATAATGTGCCTTGGCGTCGGTCTTTTGGAGTTCATTTTGCTTGGGACTCTGTGAGCTTCTTGGATTTGTGTGGGTTTTTTCTTCCCTATACCAGGGAAGTTTTCTGTCATTATTTCTTCAAACAGGTTTTCTATTCCTTGCTCAGTTTCCTCTCCTTCTGGATCCCCTATTATGTGGATGTTGTTTTGTTTTGTATTGTCCCAAAATTCCCTTAGGCTCTCCTCCTGCTTTTTAATTTTTTTTTTCTAGAAGCTGCTCTGCTTGGGTATTTTTTCCTACCTTGTCTTCTAGCTCAGTGATGCAGTCCTCTGCTTCTTCTATTCTACTCCTGATGCTTTCTATTGAGTTCTTTACAGCAGCGATATCATTTTTCATTTCTTCTTGGTTCTTCTTAATTTCCTCTTGGTTCTTACACATATTGTGGAATTTGTCTTCCATTATTTTCAGCCACCTTATGACCATTTCTCTGAATTCTTTCTCTGACAGGTTGCTTGCCTCCATTTCATTTACTTCCTTTTCTGGTGATGCCTGCTTTTCTTTCATATGCAGGCTGTGTCTTTGTCTCCCCATGGTCTCTCTTCTCTGGGTGTCTGGTCATGTAGTTCTTTCTCTCCTGCATTGATTTAAAGGCACAAAATACAACACAACCAGGTACAATACACAAGGCACTGTACTGAAATGTATTCACAATATTAATAACCCCAAATAAAGGTGACCACCAGAGAAAGGCAAAATAGAGGATAGGAGAGAAAGAAGAAGATAAAAAAAGAGAAAGGAGTGCAAAAATGAAATTGGGAAAAGGAAAATAAGAAAGAGAATAAGAAAGAAGATGGGAACAAACTATATATATGGGGAGAAAACCCCAATAGAACAGCCACTAATCCCAACAAATGCCAGCAACAAGCACCTGGAGATGAATACAAACTACAAACAACAATTAATCTCAAGCGAGGCTAGGGGAAACAGAAGCAAAAATCAAACAAAAACAAAACAAACAAAAAAAAGAATAAGCAAAACAATCTCACAAACAATCATAAAAAATCGATATAATCAACAATAAAGCAAACCACAACAAAAGGACAGAGAGAAAAACAATCTTTTGGATAGTGAAGACAGAGAAGAGAGAGATGTGTATGGACTTGGAGCAGGGGATTGGAAATTAGATATATAAGTAGGGTGAAATTTTTACAGGGGGTAAAAGAAAGAATAGGGAAAATCTAAAGCAGGAAAAGGGTAAGAGAAACAGGACAACAAAAGGGGAAAAGTTAGGAAGAGAGTGATGGCATAAAGGTAAAGTTGAGATAGAGTAAAATGATGCTAAAAGAAAGATGAAAATGGAATGTAGAACACTAATCCTAAAGTAAAATAAAGAGAAAATAAAATTACACTTTTAAAAAAAGGTAAAATAGTAGTAGTAATAATACTGATTGAAAATAAAAATGTATTAATTAAAAAGGTAAAAATCAAAAGAGGAAAAAAGAAAAAAAATAGTTTCTGATGTAAAAGATGAAAAAAATAAAAATAAAAATGTGCAGTAGTGAAGGTCATTCACTTCCTCTACTCTTCTGTTTGGCACACCTGTTTCCTAGCCAGGACAGTATTGCAGTTCCCTACATTCCACTGCTCCTCAGTGTTGTAAGCCAGTCCTAATTTTTAAGCAGGTAGTGTGTCTTAATTTCTTGTATTCCTTTATTTGTGTTTACACAAGAGTCAATTTGTGATTCAAGCCCTGGGTGGCAGTGTTTCTGGATTGACCTCCGGGTCTATAGGTCATCTCTAGCCAGTGCTTAGATCCTGCTTTCCCTGTGGCACTCAATACCAATTTGTGGGAGTGGGTTGCCCCAGAGCTGGTTCTCTGATGGATATTCCTGGCTCTGATCCCCAGGTTCCAGAAAGACAACTTTCCCCTGCAGTCTCTTAGGGTGCCCCCAATTGGGTGATCCTATGTGTTGGGCTTAGTATTCAGAAACAAGATTTTAAAGAGGAAAAAGAAAAAAGAAAAAAAAAAAGCCAGCGTAAGTGTGCGAACTTGGGCTGCGCTCAGGTCTGTGCAGCCTTTTTTCTCCCTTGGGTCTAAGCAGCTGGCACACTTTTAAAATTTTTAGGCTGTCCTTTTGCGTCAGATCAAAATAGGTTGCTTTTTAGAGTTCCCTTCTGTTAGCAGCTCTGAGGACCCCCTTCCACATTCACAGATCACGCCAGCCCCAACAGCCATGGATTTTTCTAGGCGCAGACTTTCCCTGGTCCTCCAGCTCCCGCAGTACGCACATTTCTCTCTCCTGCCAGGACCAAAGACCTCACCTTATCCCGGGCGAAATCTGACCTTTCCGTGGTGGAGTGTAGAGCTCCTCTGAATCTGAGTGTTTGCGCCAATTGGGGACTGGTGTTCTGGGGTTCGCAGCTGTTCAGTGGGTGCCGTAGTTGTAGATTTTCAGGCTTCAGATAACATCCACTTTCCCCTTCAAGATGGCACAGTCTCTGTGTCTGAGCTGGTTGCTCCAGGAGGGAACCCAGCAGCAGTGGGGGCTGCCAGGTCAGGCAAGCACCATCCAGCAGTTCCCCACCATCTCCTGGAGTATAGCTGTCCCTCAACTAACCAACAAACACTTCCCGTGCAACCCTCAGCTGTTCTTTGTATCTGCTCCAGGACAAGGCTCAGGACACGTCTGTCTATTCCGCCACCATTTTTTCGATCCTCCAAAGTTGATTTTTATGTATTTTCCACTGGCCTTCACTCATTGACTTTCTTTACTCCCATTGACTAGTCCCTGGGGACAGAGACTCAGAGGCTGTATATGCCACTTTTCTCATTGGCAGTGAAAATGTGCGGAGATGCAGAAGAAGACACTGTATTCAATAACTCTGTGTCATCATATAAAACTTTCCAAACCTTTCCCATTTCACAGTGGAATCAGTTGTGATTTCTATAATACTTACCTCAGCTATTCTTTACAATTTATAATTGGCTCCCACATGCAGTTTGAACTTTGCTTGTTACACTGCTGCAGGTATGGCCATGGACCTCTGATCTGTGAAGTTAATTAAAAGGCTAGATCTCATTTCCTTCAAAGTCGTGACCTCAGACTCTGCATACTGGAGTGGGGAATGTGTGTGTGCATGCATATATGTGCATAGATGGACAAATATGTATATAACATATGCATATATTCTGAGAAAAAGTAAGTAGAAAATGACAGGCCCTGAAGAAAAAAGTGAGGAAAGGTATGTGAAAAGAATGGAATTAGAATTCATTAGGCCCCTCCTATGAACCAGCACCTAGGAAAGAAGTTAATGGGGGGAACAAAGATGGAGGGATGCAATTATCTGGATGCTAAAAAACAATCTGGTAAAAACCCTTCCTGAAAGTAGAGTGCTGTAAGAATGGAGGCTGGACGTCCATCAGGGAGTGATGGTCAAGTCATTCAGAAGAGAGCAGAGGGCTGTGGGGCACTGATTTGGGCTTTGTCTTCCATGGTGCTGGGCTGCTGTCTCACCAGGAGATGAATTATTTTTGGAGTTCTGTGGAGAAGTCTAGATAACATGACTTAAAACTGCAGGTCCCTACACAGAGTTCAATTTTCCAGAATGCAAGAACTCAGAGAACCAGACAAAGTCAGGAAGAACAGCTGAACACATTTATTTCCCTTTAAACCCTAAAGAATGCTAACAGTCTCCATAATTGAAAGAATCCTAGGTGACTATATATTGGAGTGTTTTAGGTATTAGTACCAGTTTTTTTCTTCACTTTTATTTTTAAGGATAGGTACTTAAAATTTGTGAAGTCACATTTTTGTGGTTCCTCTGATGGGCAGAAGTGTAGGGTGAACTTGGAGAATTTCTGGGTAGGTGGGAGGTAAGGTCAGGTCCAGCTAAGCTTGAGACATGACAAAAAGAGCTTTTCAAATATTTTTGAAAACTACTATTTAGGAATTTCTAGTCAATTACAGTTTTTGCTTAGATGTCACTTTGGCTTTCTCCATTCCTACTACCCCAAAATCATACCAGATATCTTCAACATCATTGGACTTATTATATAATCTTCTCTATCTCCATTTTCATTATGGGATAGATTGCAATAATTTGGCCCAACTTTTATCATCCCCTATATCCATGCTTCTTACAATATAACTTTGCAATGTGGGCCTGCAGCCTTCTCAGCCTCTTGACCTTGAGCTCAGCCATGTGATTTTCTTTGGCCAATAGAATGTTTAGGGAAAGAGACACAAGCAAAGGCTTGGAATGGACTGGCACATTGGGGCTTACTCTTATGCCAAGAGAAGAATGGCAGACACATGGCACTGGCTGTGGTGTGGTGCTCCAGCCAAGCCTACTCTAGAATAGAGCCTCAGAAAACCCACAGACATAAGCCCAGTTGAGACAAAAAGAGCCACCCAGCTCAATCCACCTCAAAAGATTTGAACTGTGCAGATATCTGAAAAATAAATGCTTATTGTTGGATGCCACTGGGGTTGTATTGTTGTTTGTGACATAGCAAAAGCTCACTGATACAAATGCCATTTGATTCATGCTCCTCTTGTCTGCCAGAGTGATATTTCTAAAATGGAAATCCAATCTAAAATTACTTTGCCTAAGATACTTTAATGACTTCCTATTATTGGGTTGAATGGTGCCCCACTGCCAATTCATATGTTGAAGTCCTAACCACCAATACTTCAGAATGTGACCTTAGATAAAAACAAGGTCATTGAAAATGTAAAATGTAATTAGTTGAGTAAAAATGATGTCATACTGGAGTAGGGTAGACCCCTAATCTAATATGAATGATATCCTTATAAAAAAGGAAAATTTGACCTGAGTCGATAGTTCAGTTAATCAGAGCATCCTCCCAATACACCAAGGTTATGGGTTTGATCCCCAGTCAGGGTAACAAATCACTGTTTCTCTCTCTCTCTCTCTCTCTCTCTCTCTCTCTCTCTCTCTCTCTCACACACACACACACACACACACACACACAATCAGTATTTTAAAAAATATTTTTCTTGATTTCAGAGAGGAAGAGAGAGGGAGGGAAACACAGAAACATCAGTGATGAGAGAGAATCATTGATTGGCTGCCTCCTGCATGCCCCAACCTAGGGAATGAGCCTGCAACCAGGGCATATTCCCTGACCATGAATTGAACTGATGACCTCTTGGTTACTGGGTTGATGCTCAACTGTTGAGCCACACCAAGCTGGGCAATATTTTTTTTAAAAAAGGAAGTCTGGAGATAGACATGCTTTCAGGGAGAATGCCATCCTATCTAATAAAGAGGGAATATGATAATTGACCCTCACACCATCACAAATATGGCGGTGTGCACAGCCAATAAGGAGGGAATATGCTAATTGACTTTCCCACCCTTAAAGATGGTGGCACCCACAGTCGATAAGGAGGTAATATGCTAATTGACTGTCCTACCCTCAAAGATGGCAGCACCCACAGCCAATAAGGAGGGAATATGCTAATTGACTGCCACACCCTAAAAGATGGTGGCACCCACAGCCAATAAGGAGGGAATATGCTAATTGACTGCCACACCCTCAAAGATGGCAGTGCCCACAGCCACAAGATAGCGGTGCCCAGTCCCCTCAGCCCTACCAGGGTGGCAGGTGTGCAGCAAGCCTCGGATGGCGGATGCCCAGCTGATGCCCAAGGCGCAGGCAAGCCTTGGATGTTGGCTACCCAGCCGACCAAGGCTGTCCTGAGGAGCAGGCAAGCCTCGGATGGTGGCTGCCCAGCTGCCCAGGGCTGCCCAAGGCTCAGGTAACCAGGGCCAGCCGAAGCTTGCGCTGCTGGCAGTGGTAGCAGCAGAGGTGTGATGGGGACATCACCTTCCCCTGATTGCCAGGTTGCCTCCCACCCCTGAGGGCTCCTGGACTGTGAGAGGGGGCAGGCTGGGCTGAGGGACCCCCCTCCAGTGCATGAGTTTTCATGCACTGGGCCTCTAGTGTAAGTAAAAAGGCAGATATCAGGATTATGTTTCTATAAGACATAGAACATGGAAGATTACCAGAAAATCACCAGCAGCTAAGAGAGAGGAATAGAACAGATTATCCCCTACAGCCCTCAGAAGGAACAAATTCTACCGACAACTTAATCTCATACTTCAGCTCTAAAACTGTGAGATGATGAATTTCTGCTGTTTAAGCCACTACCCATTACCTTTAGAGTAAAGTCTAACCTCCTTCACAAGGTATGAAAGTCTTTTCTTTCTTTTATTTTTTTAAAATTAAAGTTGACAATATTATATTACTTTCAGATATATAATATAGTGATCAACATTTGTATACATTATGTTGTGACCAACACACTAAGCCTAGTAACTATCTCTCACCATGCAAAGTTATCACAATGTTATTTACTACATTTTCCTTCACCTTCTCCCCCACACCCCTGTCCCCAAACTCCCCTGGCAACCATCAGTTCAATCTCTGTTTCTATTGTCTGTTTTTGTTTTGTTTATTTGTTTAATTTTTTAAAATTTCAAATATGAGTGAAATCATGTGCTATTTGCCTTTCTCTGCTGACTTTCTTCATTTAGTATATTATCCTCTAGGTCTATCCACATTGTTACAAATGGCATGATTTTATTTTTATTTTTTATTGCTTCATAATATTTCACTGGACGTTCTTTCATAAGCTGGTCTCTGGCTATATCTTTGGTTTCATCCATCACTGGATCCCAGTAGCTTCAGCCTTACCCCATTCTCTGGCCACACAGAACTATTTATAGTGCTTCAACCAACTGCCTTAGAGCTCTTGTTCATCCTATAATTTGGAACTCAAATGCCTTTTCTCCTACTTTCCAATCCTCCACATGATTACCTGATTAACTTCTATTTCTATTTCAATCTCCAGATTGGGCATCATTTCTGGAAACCTTCTCCTCCCCTTCCTAATCCTAATAACTGGAGGATGCTCTATTAAATGCTCCCCAAACACTCTATGGAGATATTCTTATCACAGTTCTCTACACATTTTAATCTTTATCGACAGACTTGATAATGAACCTCTTGCAGGCAGGGTCACATGCTATCTGTCTTTTTATTCCTAGTACCTAGCACAGTGCTTGGCACAGAGGGGCTGTACAGCAGTTTGTGGAAGGGATTTGTGCATGCTAATGTGCAAATTTCCAAGCAGACGTGTTCTTGGCATATGGGAGGTACATTCTTTTGTGAGATAACTGGCAATTCAGTTTATTTAGAAGCAAAAACACCCAATTAAGGAGCAAGCATGGCTTCCTTATTCTTCTTTGTTTCCTTTTCTCTACCCAATCTCACATCCTAATATATAAAAGAGCTAGGTCCCATCACGACCAAACGGACGACTGGTCCCTCCCCACCCCCCCACCCCCAACCCTTGGCCTGCAGGCTCCCATCGCTGGATGGCCAACGGAGAGCCACGGGGAACCAGGCTCGGTGGCAGCAGAGTGGGACTGGGGATTGGTGAGTGGGAGCAAGGCAGACCCCCTGGTCCCTCCCTCCAGCCGGCAAGCTCCGATCAATCCTCAGTTTCTTATGAAAGGAATGTGGCGTCTCTACTGCGCAACCTCCTGGGATGCAGACTCACCACTGTGAGAGGCCCTGGAGTGATTTCAACAAGGACTTCAGCGCCTCCTCTGGGAAAAAACACCACCTCCCTACTCCACAGCTGCTTCCCTGTCTGCAAGAAACTGCACATGCTCCTCCCTGCAAGATGGGTGGGACCAGAGCCTGAGTTGAACAGTTCCACAATGGTGGCTGAGCCAGTGCAGGGATGGAGGGAGGGAGGGCGGGGCAGGAGCAAGGGGGAAGTCCCGGTGCACCTCCTCCCATAGGCATAGCCCTTCCTGGTGTTATGATGAAAAGCATTGTGTTTTTCTAACTCTGTCCAGGTAAAGGAAACAAGTGTCTGTTAACTTCCAATCTTACTCTCCCAGCTGCCAGTTAATCCCTGTGGATGCATCATATCCAACCTCTAAGGATCCGAGGGGCAGGTTCAACCTTCATTCCGTAGTTGAGGAAACTGACCAATAAACACATGGGTCTCATGCCTCAGTGTCAACTCCCGTGGAAATCTCCAGGTAATAACTCAGATTTTATATCTAAGAGTATATTTTCTTCTGTTTTCATGTTTAATTCAACCCCGGGAATCAAATGAGTTCAGAGGGCTCAGCATTGTATTCCCAGGGCCTTTGGATCCACACAAATTGCAGAGCTCGGTTATCCTGAGATGAAAGAAAAGGAAAGAGAAACATGAAAGGTTTCCCAGCTCAGTCACAGAGACATTTCATAGCCACATACTAAGGATACAACATTAACTTAGGGGTGGAAAGGACACAAATGGAATAGAAGATGGAGCCATTTCTGTTCAGATTCAAACAAAGTTAATGAGGCAGAAGAAACACTGGGTGCCATGGAAGAATAAGATGAAACAGCCCGGTAGGGAGTGTCACACACCTCACAGGGACAGCACCTGGGGCTCCGGACATGATGGGAGAAGGGAGGGGGCTGGGTGAGAAGAAGTGCATGGAAAGGCCTGGGAGTAAGAACAAGAGGATGATATGCAGAAGGTGGGCCTCACCAGGTGATGACCGGGGGCAAGCCTTCGGAAGGTGGTCAAGTGCCCCCACCTCTGCTGAGGGGTGTATGCATCTGTCCTGGGAGCTGTGGCTGATGGAGAGGGAGGCTATGGCTCTATGTGGATGAGTTGACGAGAGCCTCCCTGCAGCCACAGTACTCAGTGTTCTCAACATGGCAGGAGCACAGGATCATGTACACAATGTCAGGAAAGAAAAAGCATCCTATTCCCAACTTATTCACAGACTTTTATTTCTGGTATCTATATTCCCAACGTGTCCACAAGAACATTTGGAAAAAGAAAAAAGATTTGTACATGATATGACTGCATCTTTAGAAAACCCAAGTGATCACAACCAGAGCACTTTTAACACCTAATGAGCCAAATACACTGATGAACAAAAATAGACCCAGAGACACAGATGCATGAACAGACTGTGGAACCTCAGAGGGAAGGTGGGGGAGGGTGGGTGGGTGGGAAGAGATCAACCAATGGCCTGTGTGCATATATGCATCACCCCTGGACACAGACAATGGGGTGGTGAGGGCCTAGGGGGAAGGGGTTGTAGGCTGGAAAAGGTTAATGGGGAGGAAAAGGGACTTATGTAAACCTTTCAACAATGAAGATATAATAAAAAGAGTAAAAAATAAAATAAAAAAGTAAAAGAAAAGAAAATAAAAGCCAAGAATAATTGCCCTGGCCTGGTGGCTCCATTGGTTGGAGCTTCGTCCTGTACATTGAAAGGTTGCGGGTTTGAACCCGAGTCGGGGTGTGTGTGGGAGGCTACTGAATAAGTCATGCCTGGAGGAGGGAGGATCCTCAGACCTAAACACAGTCCAGGCCTCACCCATGATCCCAGGCCCATCCTCTGCTGAGTAAGACCAGACCTCCCAGCTTCCTGTCAAGTCCCTGGTCTCTAAGTCATAATGCCACTTCCCCATGTTCTCTAGAATGCACTGCTCAGTAACCATCTATACTAATAGAAGGGTAATATGCTAATTAGACCGGGTGACGAGACATCTTCTGGATGTCTGACTTCCTTCTGGTGGGGGCCGAAGCAGAGGCAGTTAGGGGTGATCAGGCTGGCAGGGCAGGGCAGTTGGGGGCCATCAGGCTGGCAGGGCAGGGCAATTGTGGGCCATCCAGCCAGCAGGGAATCGGTTAGGTGGCAATCACGCTGGCAGGCAGGCAAGCAGTTAGGAGCCAGCGGTCCCAGATTGTGAGAGGGATGTCCAGCTGCCAGTTTAGGACCCATCCCACAGGGGATGGATCCCATCCCGCAGGGGATGGGTCCTAAACCTGCAGTTGAACATCCCCTGAGGGGTCCCAGATTGGACAGGGTGCAGGCCGGGCTGAGGGACCTCCCCATCCCCATGCATGAATTTCATGCACTGGGCCTCTAGTGCTTTATAATGCTTTTAGATGTAAGTGACTGTAAATTATTACTGTCTGTGGGCCTTTCATCTTTAAGTATGACAGTCTGTGGCCCACATTTCTTAGGAGGGAGAGGCTATTATAACTATATTAGAGGTTCAGTGCATGAAATTCATGCACAGGGGTTGGGGGGGTGGCCCTCAGCCCAGCATGCACCCTCTCACAATCTGATGTCTGACTGCTGGTTTAGGCCCAATCCCACAGGGACCCCCGCAGGATCAGGCCTAAACCAGCAGTTGGACACCCCTCAGTCGGACATCCCTCTTGCAATCCAGGACTGCCCGGTCCTAACTGCTCACCTGCCTGCCTGCCTGATTGCCCCTAACCACTCTGCCTGCCTGTCTGATAGCCCCTAACCCCTCTGCCTGCCTGCCTGATCACCCCTAACCGCCTCTGCCTCGGCCCCCACCATTGCGGCTTCGTCCAGAAGTATGTCTGGAATGACGTCCAGAAGGTCATTTGGCTGTCTGGTCTAATTAGCATATTACACTTTTATTATTATAGATTTTTGCTTACCAAGAAACCTGTTAATGGTTATCCTGGAGGGAAAAAAAATTTTAAATATCCAAACTTTAATGAAGCCTGGAGCTTTCTTTGCTAATGAAAATGCACTGTCAGCATTGTTGTGTTACATTGAGAAAGGACACAAGGCAGGGAGGGAGTTTTTCCTTTTACCTGTTTAGTCCTCATTTTGGAATCCAACAACAAATTATTATAGGTATAATGTGCCTGTGTGACTCCACAGAAGAGAACAGCAACTATTCCTGAAATTCAAAATATACCAGTTAAAACCAATTTTCTTTCTCATCTATGTCAAAGGGTAGGCCTATCCAAGCTAGAAGAAGATGAAAGGCCCTTTAGTGGCAGTAGAGTTAACACAGCTAATAACTACTATGATAATGAAATCGGGTAAACATTGTTGCTTGCATTTAAACACAGGCCTGGCAAGATCAAAACTAAAGACCTAAAGTATTAAGAGGTAGATTCTTCCTGAGGATAAATGACTCCCTGGTCACGAGTTAGGAAAGTTACACTTGTAAAAACATGAAGAGAAGGCTGCATCATCAACTCTGGACTACTCAGCCAGCACAACCGCTTGGCTGCATTCACTAAATGCTGGCATATTCACCCTGACATTTTCTTTCCATTGGGTACTTTGAAGAATCTGAAGCAGTTCCTGTCATGTCATAATTTAGTATTAAAACTATGAGACACACACACAAAAAAACAAAACCATGAGTCACTGACATTAGAAATCTACCAGGGTTTTGCTGCCCTTGCCAATGACCTTATGTGTTAAGCAAGAAAGAGAGAGATCCCTATATGTCCCTATTATACTAGCTTTAAATGCCATGAAGTCACACATACACAAGATGCTCCATGGGGACAAAAGGGAACCTACCATGGGATAAATGTGTCTCAGGCGCTGATATTTTCTGTGCTGCCTTTGGGCTGGAATGGAGAAGTGGTGGGGGCTGCACTCTATTTTGGATTAAATATTCTGTTAATTATGAGAAACTGGGCACAGAGGAGGGCTTCAGGAAAACACAGATGTTTAAGTATTTCTCATCTCAGGCCAGGGGGTTGAATGGAATTTTAAGCAGCAGAATCTTTTCAATTAAAAACACTCAAAAATTAAGTGTTGGTGATTCTTAAGAGTATAGAAATATGTGAGCTGAACACTGACATTTCAAATGAACCTACAATAAAGAATTTTAAAGAACCAAGCATATTTTTTATATGTAGACTTTATGCTTCTATTTATATGTTGGTTATTTGGGGTTTGGTTTTGGATATAATATTGCTAAGACATATTTACCTAATACAAGTGTCTAGATATTATATTACTTATTTCTTTTAATATTGTTTCAAAATTTTAGGTAAAAGTGAAAGCAGCTAAGAAGTTTTGCCAAGAAATATATATGCAGTATGCATTTCTATACATTTTTGGGTAATATCTCAGTTTCTTAGCCTCTCTTCAGAAATTCTATGGGAAAAATACTTATAAAATGTTATATTTACTCTTTACAGAATTTCTATTAAAAACAAAACAAAACAACCAACACCAGGGACACATGCCTGTGCCTGTGTGCACCAGCACCACGGATATGTGAGGCTCTAGACAACACTTACACACTCTATATCTCAAATTCTTGGATGCACAGAGGAGGGGAGGGGCACCAAGTGTCCTTTGGGCCAGTTAAACACCAAAAAAAAAAAAACAACAACAACACCTTGCTGGACACCAGAAATCAGACCATTTAAGGAACTGAAACTGTCCTGAAGACACCTGATCACACACCTGCATTCCATTCACATTTCAAGCCCACCTCAATCCCCAGACTCACTGATGACAAGTTTCCCACTAATGACTGCATAAAGGGATGAAACTCCAGCTCCTGGGTGCTGCCATTATTGACCCAGTGCCCTCTTGGCTTGGTGCTGTGCTGCCCTTCCCTTTAGATATCCCTTCTCCCACTCCCTTTCCTTAAATAAATTCAATTATTCTTTATCCACCATCCAAGATGGCTATTTAGCCTACCTACTCACACCACCCACCATGTTCACCTTTCATTTTAGTGGCCTGAATTTCTGTTTGTGTGTTTTTTCTGCACTTCCAGATCAGCCTCCTGGGATCTATTCTGAGAAAGCAGAAGCAGCCAGGCAGTGCCCTTGGAGGTTGGGTCCCAGCTCAGTGGTTCCCTCTTAGGAGCCTCCAGATTCTCTCCCCTTTGCCCTCCACTCTCTGGGGTCATACTTGCTTCCTGAAAATACTACATCTGTGTTGCTTCAGCATCTCTCATTTACTTTTTTAGCTCTCCACCACCTGCATGCCTAATTTCCTGCATTCATTTGTCAATAGCCAGACAGTTCCTTTTTTCTGGTACTATCCTGTTGGTCTTTTCTCATCCTAAATCTTGGTGGTTCTCTGAAACTATTGATGGTTTGCCATCTGGAAATAAGATACAACCTTTTTCTCCTATTGTAACTGGGACAAGGGGGGTGCCAAACTCCAGAGGCCTGGGCTCAGTCTTTTTTTTTTTTTCACTTTTATTCTTTTAAAAAAAAAATCTTTATTGTTAAAAGTATTCCTTAGGTCCTCCTTTTCGTCCATAACCTCTTCCAGCCCACTCCCATCTTCCCCTCCCCGCTACAGGTCCTCACCACCCCATTGCCTGTGTCCATGGGCTATGCATATAAGCATACAAATTCATTGGCTGATCTCTTCCTACTCACCCTCCCCTGCCTTCCCTCTGAGGTTCAACAGTCTGTTCATGCTTCTATGATTCTGGGTCTATTTTTGATCATCAGTTTATTTGGTTCATTAGATTCCACATATGAGTGAGATCATGTGATACTTATTTTTCTCTGACTAGCTTATTTCACTCAGCATAATACTCCCCAGGTCTTTCCCTGTTGTTGTTGGGCTCTGTCATATTTCTATACTAGCTATGGTTGGAATTAGTGTTTTTAAAAAGGGTTGGAGCCACTGGATTGGAACTACTGAGTTGGATCCACTGGATTGGAACAAGAGCCTTGGGATAAGAGTAAGTTGGGCTTAGAACTATCGAAGAGGCACGACCAGACTCCGACACATGTCTTTCAATTCACAAAGGCATGGTCTTTCTGAAATGGGAGTGCTATCCCACAAGAAGTGGCTGCCCTGAAGTGTGAGAAATTCCCATCCTTTGAAATATTTGGGTTGAAAGATCATCACCAGACCTGCTGTAGAAAAAATTCTCATAAAGCAGAAGTGTGCATGTCCTCCAACTCTGCGGGTCTATTATTTTCCTATACATTATTATATTAATTCACTAGGATTAACACCTCAGTTTGTTGATTTTTCAGTTCAGGACAAGGAAATAATACTGGTTCCAAATGAAACCTTTAGATATTTTGAAAAGAGGCAGCCCAACATTCTCAAAAAGTAAAAATAAGATAAACAGACTTCCAAATATTTTTTTTTTCAATTTTAGGCAACCTTTCTAAATTAATATTAAAAAATATTATTACCACACCTTTTATTCACAAAACTTAATTTTTTCAAGTAAGTTATGAGGTTTATTTTTATTTTTTTAAATATATTTTATTGATTTTTTTTTACAGAAAGGAAGGGAGATGGATAGAGAGGTAGAAACATTGATGAGAGAGAAACATTGATCAGCTGCCTCCTGCACACCTCCTACTGGGGATGTGCCTGCAACCAAGGTATATGCCCTTGACCGAAATCGAACCTGGGACCCTTCAGTCCGCAGGCCAACGCTCTATCCACTGAGCCAAACCAGTCAGGGCAAGTTATGAGGTTTAAAGATAAACTCAGGAAGACTCCAGTGTGTAGAAAAAGATGTTTCTAAACTCCTAGACACAAACTTTCAGGTGAAATATGGAAATTTCTGATGTCTGTGTCCAAGCAACAGATGCAGCTTACCTCAGAGAAACCCTCTTCTTTCCTTTTTCCCTCCTGCTCTTCCTCACCTGTCTGTGTTGCTTGTCCTTGTCACTCTCAGGCTGTGCTTCATGTAAAGTTTTCTCCATACATTAGAAGCCAAGTGACCTTGCCTGGAAGCTCAACTGCAGCCCCAGAATCTGCATTAGCAAGAGATAGATCAGAACTATACTGAAGCCTCTGCAATGTTAATGTATCACCGAAGTCCTGGAATCTTGTTAAAATGTAGGTTCTGCTTCAGGAGGTTTGGAATAGGGCCCAAACTTGTGCATTTTATACTATGGATGTCCTTGCTCCTTGCTGGCCTTGGCATCACACTCTGAGAAGCAAACCTTTGACCAACACTCTGGTATTAAGTATCAACTCACCTTTACTATGGCTTGGCCTTGACCTTGTATGGTCTTAAAAAGAGACTTTGTCTTATTACTAGTGGCCTGGTGCACGAAATTTGTGCACAGGGCATGGGGGGGTTCCCTCAGCCAAGCCTGCAACCTCTCCAATCAGGGACCCCTTGGGGGATGTCCAACTGCCAGTTTAGGCCCGATTACTGTGGGATCGGGCCTAAACTGGCAGTCAGACATCCCTCTCACAATCTAGGAGTGCTGGCTCCTAACCACTCACCTGCCTGCCTGCCTGATCACCCCTAACCTCTCTGCCTGCCTGATCACTCCTAACTGCTTCTACCTGCCTGCCTGTGTAATCACCCCTAACTGCCCTCCCCTGCTGGCCTGATCTCGTCCCCAACTACCTCTGCCTGCTTGTTCACCCCTAACTGCCCTTCCCTTGCCGGCCACATCTTGCCCACAGCCACATCATGCCCTCCCCTGCTGGCCTGATCTCGCTCCCAACTGCCCTCCCTTGCCACTCTGGTTGCCCCCAATTTTCCTCTCCTGCCGGCCAATTTGGCTCTGATTGGTCGGTTTCTATGCTAGTCAATGTCAAAAGCCCCGCCTCCTAGGCAGCCATTGGCTCCTCACAGTTTACCCAGATTTGGTTCTGTTTGGTTTCTATGCCAGTCAGCATCTTTGGGCCTATCTCTGGGCCTGATCAGAGAGGCGGGGCTGATCAGCAGCCCCTGCGGAGGCCTGGAGAGAAATAGAGGTGCGGCTGCTGGCAAAGCCCTGAGGGAAAGAGAGAGGCAACGGCTGATCAACAGCTGCCATGGAGGCTGCGGATCAGACCCTGCCTCTCTCTCTGGGCCTCTCTCTGGGCCTGATCCACAGCCCCCTCGATCGTCAGTGCTGGGTCATTGCACCTGCCCTGGCAGACCCAACACTGACTGCAGGACTGACTTTCAGTGTTTGGTCGAGCCTTCTGTCATTTTGGATGTTACAGACCCTGGGTTTTTATATATTAGGATTACCCTGTTAGATCTTGGGATAATTATAAGACAGTCCTAGAGGATCAGGACATTTTTATTACTTTTTTCATATGAATGTCTTTTGTTAACTATAAAAAATGTTTAAACTATAATTTTGTGTTCTATTCTCTATATTTCATTTCTGTGATTTTACAAAGTTGACATGATTCTGTGAAGTAATTTTAGTTTAATGGAACAGTTATCTATTAAGGACATTTGAAGAGTTTAAATTTTTGTTTTTTATTTAAAAATTCTTTCTTTCTTTCTTTCTTTCTTTCTTTCTTTCTTTCTTTCTTTCTTTCTTTTCTTTTATTATGTTTTTATTTTTCACCCAAGGATATTTTTTCACTGATTTTTAGAGAGAGTAGAAGAGAGAGGGAAGGACAGAGAGAAATATTGATGTGAGAGAAACATCAATTGGTTGCCTCCTGCACAGGCCCAGACCAGGACTCAAGATGGGGAGGAGCCTTCAACCAAGGTACATGTCCTTGACCAGAATCAAACCCTGACCCTTCAGTCCTCAGGCTGATACTCTACCCACTGAGCAAAATGGGCTAGGACAAAATTATTTATTTTTTAATCCCAGCAATATTAGAATGTGAAAGAAATTGCTTACAAAGAATAAAATGGGTGCTATATTTTACTATCAAATAGTTCAATGAATTCTTTTCCCCTTTAAAAAAGAAAGCAAACAAATCATAGCCACTGATCATAATGTTGTAAAATTAGAAATGAGTAAAATAGTATAGCTATGTAAACATATCCAGTAGGGAATTCTAGTCACACTCTTCTAAATAAAATTAAAATTGAAGATGAAATCAAATTTGAAAGTTTAGCTTATATAGAAATAAATAACAATAAGTGTATAGTAGATTCCTTATAAAAACCAATGCGATAAAGCAAAGGATTATTCAGAGGAAAGTTTATAATATTCATTTATTTTATCAGAAGAAATGGAAATAAATGGACTATTTATCATAAGAATCTAGAAAATATACATAAAAATGTACCCAAATACAGTAGAATTAAAAACTTAATAAAGAAAAAAAAAAGTAGCCAAAGAGAAATTAAGATTGGTCAGTAACATTATGTAAAATAAGAATATGGTCCATGTCTCTAGGCCATAAAAAGAAGAAATAACTTAGAGAAGGTCACTCCAGGGATAAACACAGTATTTCCTATTTAACAAGTTGCTGGAGGAAGCAATACAAAGCATCTAGTACATCCTGTGCCCTTAATCATTATTTGTTGCCATTTCTTCCACATTCATTCCTGCATCAAGGAAAATCTGGTGAAAATGTGCTCTTTACTCCTGGTAATCCAAACTTAGAACATTCTCAGTAATACTACAATTATCAGATTTTTGCAAGTTAGCTTGGTTATCTGCTATTTATCCATTCAAATGTTATTTATCAACTAGAGGCCCGGTGCACGAAATTCGTGCATGGGGGGGGTGTGTGTCCCTCAGCCCAGCCTGCACTCTCTCCAATCTGGGACCCCTCGAGGGATGTCCGACTGCCCTTTTAAGCCTGATCCTGTGGGATCGTGCTTAAACGGGCAGTCGGACATCCCTCTCACAATCCAGGACTGCTGGCTTCCAACTGCTCGCCTGCCTGCTTTCCTGATTGCCCCTAACTGCTTCTGCCTGCCAGCCTGATCACCCCCTAACCACTCCCCTGCCAGCCAGATTGATGCCTAACTGCTCCCCTGCCAGCCTGTTTGCCCATAACTGTCCTCCCCTGCAGGCCTGATCACCCCTAACTGCCCTCCCCTGCAGGCCTGGTCCCCTCCAACTGCTCTCCCCTGCAGGCCTGGGTCCCTCCCAATTGCCTTTCCCTGCAGGCCTGGTTGCCCCCAACTTCCCTCCTCTGCCGGCTTGGTCACCCCTAACTGCCCTCCCCTGCAGGCTTGATCGCCCCCAACTGCCCTCCCTTGCAGGCCTGGTCCCTCCCAACTGCCCTCTCCTGCTGGCCTGATTGCCCACAACTGCCCTCCCTTGCAGGTCTGGTCACTCCCAACTGCCCTCCCCTGCTGGTCATCTTGTGGCAGCCATCTTGTGTCCACATGGGGGCAGGATCTTTGACCACATGGTGGCAGCCATCTTGTGTGTTGGAGTGATGGTCAATCTGCATATTACTCTTTTATTAGATAGGATAGAGGCCTGGTGCATGGGTGGGGGCCAGCTGGTTTGCCCTGAAGGGTGTCCTGGATCAGGGTGGAGGTTCCCTTGGGGCATGGGGCAGCCTGGGTGAGGGGCCTGTGGTGGTTTGCAGGCTGGCCACTCCCCCTGGTGACCCAAACGGAGGCCCTGGTATCTGGGGTTTATTTATCTTCTACAATTGAAACTTTGTAGCCTGAAGCGGAGCCAAGCCTTCTGCTTGCTCCGTGGAGGCAGCCATTTCTATTGGGATTTATGTATCTTCTATAATTGAAACTTTGTAGCCTTAAGCGAGGCCTGGGCTGGCCAGGGTGTGCAGAAATCTTGGCTTCCTCCATTGCCAGGGGCAATCCTAGCCTCCTGCTCTTTCCAGCTCCGTGGCTGCCGCCATTTCTGTTTGGGTTTATGTATCTTCTATCATGAAACTTTGTAGCCTTGAGTGGAGGCCTAGGCCAGCAAGAGCAGGCGGAAAGCTTGGCTTCCTCCATTGCTGGGGAAAACCAAGCCTCCCTCCTGCTCTCAGTGGCCATAGCCATCTTGGTTGGGTTTATTTGCTTATTCGCTCCTGATTGGCTTGTGGACGTGGCTTGTGGGTGTAGCGGAGTGATTGTTAATTTGCATATTACTCTTTTATTAGATAGGATTGAGGTCATTCAATGAGCAAAGCACAAGTTTTGGCTATGGAGACACAAGGATGAATAAATCCACTCCTATTCCTCGGGCAGCTCTGTGTCACCAAATAGAGACAATGTGTACACAAAGACATCTACTGGCAGGTGGAAGGTAGTAAGTGATAAGACAGCAGGAATCCTGAGAGGGAGTGATTTCTTTTGGGCTGGGGAAGATGAGAGAGAGATGGGGAGAGTTTTCCTGAAGGATCAGAGGCATTTGGGTCTTGAAAGATGAGAAGAGTCAGGTCCAGAGTAGCGAATTCAATATGAGTGAAGGAAATAGAAAGTGGATTCTAAAGCTGGTTATTTCTGAAAGTTATAGAATGTTTTTAAAGAGAAATGTTGAAAGGAAGTTACGTAAATGACACAGGTCAGTAAGCCAAGACAAGTGAAATAGGGAAACTGATATGGTTAAACAGAATTTGGCTTAATATGTTTTGTTTCTTCTCAAGGCTATGAAGCTCCAGATGGTCCTGCAGATGGAACCACAAATACAAGCAACCTTCTTCTGTGGATCCCTAGATTACTCACCTCTGATGGAAACCTGACTGCTGTTTCCAGTCAATGTCCCCACTCAGCAGGAAGCAGCTAGAGTGACTGTCACCCCTGTTCCCAACAGCAAAATTAGGTAGATAGGGTAAGGGGTGAAAGAAGGAGGCATTGTGGAGCTAACTGAAACAAACAAAAAATGTCTTTTGCAGAAAACAGGATGGCAGAAAAACAGGGTGTTTTGAAACAAGGATGTATTTTATGCATGTATAAAACAAAATATTGCAAAAAGGCCAGGAACCAATCAGAGAGCAGCACAGATAGACAAAGAGCAGGCCTTTAGCAGATATAAGGGGAAGAGCAGAATGCTTCTGAGACAAGCCATTTGAATCTCCCTCCTGAGCAGGGAGCTAGCATTTGTTTGCAATAAACTCCTGCCTTATTTGAACATCTCTGGTTTGTGGCTTCATTCTTGGATTATATGAGACAAAACCCCAGGAAAAATTCCTGCTTGCCAGTTCTGGTATCACAATGTATAGCTGTAAATTAAATAAGAAAAATGTACTACATTGCATATCAGGAGACCTGAGGTCTATTGGTCATGGTTCAGACATTTAACTAGTTGGATGACACGTGTAATTTAAATTCATTGCCTGGTCTATTGTTTTCTTCTCAATGAATGAAAGAAGATGGTGTGCATTACTATGCTTCAAATCTAGGCATACAACAAAACCCACCAAAGTATGGAAGAGAGTATAAGAATGTCATAATCTTTTATTAAAATTTTTGGGTATTCTAAAGTATACAAGTACCCTTGTGGGCCAAAAACATCTATGCTTGTATGCAGAGAATAAAGTTATTTTATTTTATTTTATTTTATTTTATTTTATTTTATTTTATTTTATTTTATTTTATTTTATTTTATTTTATTGCCAATAAGGGTCAAGAAACTCTGGCAAACACTGCTTTAGATAACCTCTAAGTATCTTCCCATCTTAAATGTCTGTGATCTGAGTAGTTCAGTTTTTACATTTGTTTCAAGTTCTGCATATATGGATTTGAAGAATTACACATGGCCCCATAGCTTCACTTCTGGTCAACTAGATGCTTGGTGTCTCCCTTTTGACCTAGATCTACAACCTCCCCTTTTGTATTGCCCTCATCCCCATTACAAAGTCCAGCAGACATCAGATGCTCAGATGCAAGTTTGTCAAAGAAAAAAATCTCTATTTCAAGAAATATTTATCTGCTTTGAAATGAGAATTCAGGAGAAATTAATTTTAGACCTTCACACACAATTAGATATTTATCTGAATTTATAGTGGCAGAGTCCATTTTCTCCTAAAATTAAAATTTTCTTATTCAATACTACTATCACCTACAGTCTCTGTTATCGATAATATTATTCAGTAGTTCTTTTCTCATTAAAAGTTGATAAAGCCTTCAGATACAGAAGCTGAAAAATAAATGCCTATCCACATGGATCATGATTTCTTTGACATTAAATATAGTGTATATAGAAGTAGGGGCCTGGTGCATGAAAATTCATGCACTGGGGAGAGGTCCCTCAACCCAGCCTGCCACCTCTCACAGTCCAGGAGCCCTCAGGGGATGTTTTACTGAAGGCTTAGGTCCGTTCCCTCTAAGCCGCAGTCTGGCCTCCCTCTGTGGGAGGTGACCAGGCCCATCAGGGGAAAGCACCATCACCTGCTGTTGCTGCCACTGCTGACCACTGTAGCTGCTGGCCCTCCTCGGTCCTTGTAGCCGCCGCAGCTGGCAGCTGCTGCGGCTTTGTTCGGAAGGATGTCCGGAAGGATGTCTGACTTATCTGGTCCAATTACCATATTACTTACCCTTTTATTAATATAGATATTGCATTTTTGGACAGAAATTATTGATTTTATCATCAGAACACAGAAAGAGAGTGAGTGAGAAAAAAATGTCTTGCTCTCAGATTGTACTAAGGGGTTTTAAGGGTGATGGGTTATTTTTTAATTTTTTTAATATATATTTTTATTGATTTCAGAGAGAAAAGGAAAGAGAGATAGAAATATCAATGATGAGAGAGAATCATTAATCGGCTGCCTCCTGCATCCCCCTCCTCCCCCCGGCACTGGTGATCGAGCCCGAAATCTCCGGCATGTGCCCTGGACCAGAATTGAACCCGGGACCCCTCAGTCCATAGGCTCTATCCACTGAGCAAAACCAGCTAGGGCAGGGTATGGATTATTTTTTCCATACCACACTTTTATTTATTTTTGGTCTGGCAAAAAGAGACATTTCTGATAGGTTTCCTACCCCCACCATTGACCATAAACCTGGAAGTAAGAAGTCAAAAATTTAACGAAATGGATACTCCTTCAAGGAATATGACAGATTCCAAGTTTCCAAAGAGTACATTTATTGTGTAGTTCACCATATTTGGCAACACCACAGTTGGCGGATCAATCATTAGTCAGCGGAACATAAAAACACCAGTACAGAAAAAAAGCACGGGTTTATTTCTTAATCCTGGTTTCCCTAATGCAGAGTGTAGGAATGTATTTTAGAGTTACTTCATGTCTATGTTGCAAAGTTTTAAATTTCCATCTGAAACAGAAATATCCTTCATAATTGTAGTATGAGTATTAATGCTAAATAACGAGGTCCGGGGAGGAAAAATGTCCTTTTTCACTTAGATCCCTGAATTCTATCTAAATGTTGGTGTTTGTCAGGCTCACCCCTTCTTTTCAATTTTCTTTCCTTGCAGTCAGCTGCCACATTTACACCAATATCACCTAAATCTCTCATGAGCAACCTCACCCCAGACACCCAGGTCCCATTGTGGACTGTACCTCTCCATGTGTAGTTTCCACACTTGTGTGAAATCCAGAGGATTTTTGAATGAACTCATTTTTGTGTTTCCCTTTTTATTACATGTATCATTAGCTATATTCCCCATTTTGGTGAAATAAACCATTGATTCAGTTGAGATAGGGACCTGGGAATTGTCCTTGACTACTTTTTCCCTTTCACCTATATGTTGTATGTTTGTGCTATTTATCTTCTGACAATTTTCTACATGCCCATGAAGAATATAGGTTCTTGGAAAAGAAGAACTTTATCATTTTTCCCTTGCCTTCTGGTACTGTGAGATGTTAAATAATAACTGGAAGTATTTACAGTGAAGAAAGCAAGGGTAAATTTGTCCACTACTCAAGTTATACATGCAAGGTTGTTTGCATATTGAAATTATGAGCTACTCAGTTCAAGGAAGTACAGGTGTGAGTTAATTAATTATTATGTGAGGAGAAGTACTTTACACCTGTATTTATGGAGATGGCATCCTTGTGTGTTTGCCCTTGGTTCAGTGTATTGGCTAACTAATCCCATGAGAATTTTGGGTGACTATTACTACAGCTTGAATGCCTAACATTTTGAGCCTCCATGTTTTATTTTTGACTTGGAAAACACTCAATGTACATTTGTTGGCGAATTATTAGCTAATTAAGTTGGATTCACATTGTACTTTCAATATGAAAGCAAGAGCAGTTTTATGCTGAGATGTTGGCTAATGACATGTACTTAGAAGCTCAAACTGACCAGATTGGTTTTAAGAAATCCTTCAGACTAAGACCCCTCCTGGAGATTTGTTTTATTTACTGAGATCTATACATGTATTTCCTGTCTAGTCATGCAGCACATCAGTGGCAAGAAAAAGGTGCACTTGTACCTTGGAACTGAAAGCTTTCTTACTAGTAAGAGTGGGAGATAAATTTTTGCCAAGCTGAGAGGTGATGGAGATGAGAAGTAATGAACCAAGTTCCTTACTTAGGTCAAGTAGACTCTTAACGTGTCCAGTAATAGTCATTTCATTTGCCAATCTTTCTTCCTTGTCTATTGTAAAAAAGAAAGACTTTGCCAAGTTCTCCTTTTCCCAACTACTTACTCTACAAAAGCCTTGCAGGACCTAGCTGTTGAGTGTCACTTTCCTTATCATGACAATGAAATAGGCTCCCATTACTGCAAGAGATCATTCTGGATTGGGATGAAATTTCATGAGTGCTGAGTGCTCCTCTCCTTCAGATAACTTGGTTAATTCCTTAAAGACTGGGCCAGACCATCACTTGTTTTTGCCCAGCTATGTTTAAAAATTTTCAATCCTTACTGGGTGGCTCAGTTGGTTGGAGTGTCATTCTATAAACCAAAGGGTTGCAAGTTCCATCACTGGTCGAGGCATGTATGGGAGCATGTTTCTCTCACACATTGATGTCTCTCTCTCTCTCTCTCTCTCTCTCTCTCTCACTCTCACTCTCCTTTCTCTAAAAAACTTTGAAAATCAAAAAAATCAATAAACAATAAACATATCCTCTGGTGATAGAAAACGTTTTTTTAGTCTTCTACTTTCTAGAATTAGACTCCAACGCCCAACAGCAATGGTAATCAGGACTTTTCTTTCTGATTTTTGTATGTTTATTTTCTTTCTTTTTCCTTTTTTATTGTTTAAAGTATTACAAATAGTAGTGCATATGTCTCCTTTTTTCCCCCCAATTGACCTTCCTCCAGCCTCCCTTATCCCCCGGCACATGCCCTCACCCTCCCCCCACCCCCGAAATCATTTTATCCTGAGTAAAGACAGTAGTGGGCTATACTGTTCACTTTTCGTATGAGAAAATGAGGTATTCCAATGGCCTCCTTCCCCCTTCTCTTCCTCCACTGGACATAAAATATTCCCCAGGATCCTAAAAATGGAAGCTGCCCTTTACAGCAGTGCCGAGAAACAGAGAAATCATTAGATGTGGGCCAGTGTGCCATTAGAAATCACTCTTTGGGTGTTTAATGACAGTCCCTGAAAGTTTGCTCTGGCACAAATCTGACTCACAAAGTCTCAGCTGGGAAACATTACAGAAATGAATTTTCAAACAACCTGTCTAGCTGTGCGTTTTGGTATCTTTATAAACTGAAGAGCAGCTTCTACAATAGGATTCAATTCCATTATAGGTTATGCTGTAAATAATACTTCTGAATTATTTTCAATAATCAATTTAAAATAATGGCTCAGTAACCTAATGACTTTTAGAGAATAGGCCTCTGTACAAGAAAAATTTCATTGGATCAGAGATTAGATATGCATGTGTACCAGGCACCTCAGAGAGAGAGTGCCTTTCGGTCACACATTTACTCACAAGCCACATTCCTTCGCACACGGTGTCCTTCTATTACAAAAGAATAAAATCCTTTTACCTTAGAGGTAAAGAAAACTGAGATACCAATTAATAGGAGGACTTATTGCAATCCCTCAGCAAGTCAGCAGAAAAGCTATAAACCAGAGACTTACTCCTCAGTAACTGACTTTTCAGTAGGGTGGACATGTCCACACACACTCCTCTCTTTGTGATCCAGGCTGGCAGGGACTCCCAAAGTCCATTCCCAGCTACACACTCTCATCCTCTAGAAAGACTCTCACTTGTGCTTGACATTCTGCCCAGTCTCCCCAAAGAAGAGTTTCTCAAGTTGTCCTTATATATTCCTAGTAGCAGAGAATCAGACTTCTGGGTAGTAGAAGTACAACTTTCATTTGCATGTCTAAAAGCAACTTGTTTCCATAAAACTAAATTCTTCTATGTGTCTATTGAACATTTGCAGGTGCAATTTCCAAAGGATGGACATGAATTCAGCTACAAATGTGGCCTTTGAAGTAAAAGAAGATCAAAATAAATCAAATGATCATCATCAAATTAGTAACAATGGAAAGTGAAAGCAGAAGATGCTGTAATAAGCAAGCCCCCTCACACTGAAGTGTTCATAATTAATCTTATAAGAAGCTGAATTGAAATGAATAATGAACACTGCAAACTGTTGTTAAAAGCCTAATATTTTTTCTATCAGTATGCACCTGGCATAAGATGGTCCTAAGTGTCCTAGCCTAAAGGCTGTGTCTCTGAGCCTCTCTTCCTTTGTGTCACCAAGTTGTGCAGTTTCTTTTGTTGAAATACCTCCCGATTCGATTCTTCCTTCCCTTGTACCATTAGGGTTTCTTTGTTTGAAAGCAATAAAAACTGATTTTGGCTACTATAGTCAGAAAGAAATTTACTGGAGGGAAGCATAATAGCTCTCAGAAAAGAGGCAGTAAGGCAACTCCAAGGACTGTGGCGTGAAGAGATAGGGGGTCTCAGCAGGGCTTTGCTGTTGAAAAGAACAGATACCAATAGTTACACCTCCTCTATCTCCCGCCTAAAGGTTCATACCCCAGGGAAGATGTGTCGGCCTGACCTAGCTTTGAGTGTTCTTCTCTGGGGGATCAGGGTGGGGGGTATATATATTAAAAGATGGGATCTGATGGAGGAGAAGCAGTTCCCTAAATAACATCAGGATGCTATTCTTAGTGAAAGTGAGAATGGGTGCTGGGAAGCCAAAAAAACATATGTCCACCATATTCTTCTAGACTAGGCTCTTATTTCCTCAGGTCTACATGTTTGTATTTTAACATAACAGTTAGAGAAGTAAAATTTCAGATTAATGACATTTATTGTATACTCTGTAAAATATATTTTTACTGATATCAGAGAGGAAAGGAGAGGGGGAAAGAGAGAGAGAGAGAAGAGAGAGAGAGAGAGAGAGAGAGAGAGAGAGAGAGAGAGAGAGAAACAACAACGATGAGAAAGAATCATTGATTGGCTGCCTCCTGCACACCTGCTACTGGGGATCGAGCCTGCAACCTCTGGCATGTGCCCTTGAGCGGAATCAAGCCCAGGACCCTTGAGTCCACAGGCCGACGCTCTATCCACTGAGCCAAACTGGCTAGGGCTATTATATATCCTTTTGTTAGCATATAAATCTGCACTGAAATATCCTGACCAGTAGATATGTAGAATCTTCAAGAATATTATGAGGCATGGGGCATGCATAAAGAAGTCCATTGTTCCAATTTTGGCATTTTTCCTTTGTTAAGCAAAAATCATTCATTCCAGTGCACAATAGATCAGACAGGCAGGTAGAGTGGTTAGGGGTGATCAGCTGGTGCTGATATAGCCCTTATAGCCTGGATAGTCTATATAACTTCTGCTTATGAATCTTAATTCTTCACACCAGCAATAGTTCTATATTTCAGAATTACAAAGAGTAACTAAAAAATCATAGTGAAGTCTAGAGGCACATAAACAAACAGTAGCCAATTAGAAACTATAATGGAAGATGTTTCCATTCATCATAGTACCCCACGTATAAAATAGCTTAAAAAGTACTTAACAAGAAATTTGCAATGTGAAGACAGTATATAAACATTTAGTAAGTAGCATAAAATATAACTTGAATAGTGGGAGAGATATAACATACTCCTGGGTAGGAAGACTCAACACTGTAAAAACACCACTTCTCTTCAAATTAATATAAAAATTTAATGCAAAAGCAATCATAATCACAGAGTTATTTTTTGCTTGAAACCAGAGTTATTTTCAAGTCCATATGGAATAATAAATATTAGTATTTATAGCAAAGAACCTGGGGAAAGGGAAGGGGTTGAAATGAGCCATGAGGCTGAAATAAGAAATACAGGGGAGACCAAAAGCTCAGTGGAACAATAGAAAGCTCAGAACATATGTATACATATACTAGAGGCCCAGTGCACAAAATTCATGTATGGGGGGGAGGGTCCCTCAGCCCAGCCTGCACCCTCACCAATCCGGGACCCCTCAGGGGATGTGCAACTGCCAGTTTAGGCCCAATTCCACAGAGATAGGGCCTAAACCAGCAGTCGGATGTCCATCTCACAATCTGGGACCGCTTGCTCCTAACTGCTCACCTGCCTGCCTGCCTGATCACCCTTAACCCCTCTGCCTGCCTGCCTGATCAACCCTAACTGCTCCACTGCCTGCCTGATTGCCCCTAACTACTCTGCCTGCCTGCCTGATCAACCCTAACTGCTCCACTGCCTGCCTGATTGCCCCTAACCACCTCTGTCTGCCTGCCTAACCTTCCCTAACCACCTCTGCCTTCCTGCCTAATCACCCCTTACTACCTCTGCCTGCCTGCCTGATTGCCCCTAACTATTCCCCTGCTGGCCTGATTACCCCTAACTGATCTCCCCTGTTGGCCTGATTGCCCCTAACTGCTCTCCCCTGCTGGCCTGATCGCCCTTAACTGCCTCTGCCTTGGGCCCTGCCACCATGGCTTTGTCAGGAAGAATGTCCAAGAGACGTCTGGTCTATCTGGTCTAATTAGCATATTACCCTTTTATTAGTATAGATGTATCTCCACACATAGACATTATATTATAAATTGATAGGTTAAGGTTGAAGGGTTTTAGGACAGATGGACAACCATTTAAGAAGAAAAGCAAATCCCTACAGCATCCTGCACCTCTGATCAAAACAAATTTCAGTTGGATTCCAATGTAAAAGTAAACCAGACAACTATTAAAAGGAAGAATACATTATCATTATTAAACATTTGGGCTTTCTTAGTATAAATTAATAAAATATTGGGCTTTGTAACAAGTAGATAAAATTACCCACAGAAAACTTGAAAATGTCTATACATTAATCTTTCACCTTACCTAAGAAAATAAAACATATTTGAAATGTAAAACCACAAACTAGAGAATATTTATAGCGTAAATGACAGTCAAAACGTTAATTTTCTTAGTGGAAAAAGGTCTCCTAAAACTTAATGTGACAAAGATAAGCATCTTGGTAGGAAAAAAGGACCAGGGGCATTAACAGGGTAGTTCACCGAAAGAAAAAGAAAAATTGCCAATGACATGTAATTAAAATACTGTCCTCAGTAGAAATATAATAAATTCAAATTAGAATAAAGTGGAACTTGATTATCAAGTTACTGGTAGCAGGGATGAATAAGATTTCAGGTGGGGAAGATGTGCATGAATTGTTGATGAAACATTGTTGTTGAAAGTACACAAGGACACAAATTTTCCACAGGATAATTTGAATGAATTTTTCCAAGACATTAAAATTTTAGCCTTCTTATTGCCCCAGCAATTTTATTTTTAGGCAGTTATATACTACCGGTAGTAAATATAAATCCACACATCAATCTATAAGGATTATCATTGTAATTATATTAATAATATTGAAAACTGAGCAATTAAAAAGTTGCTATAATATTTTATGGCAAGTTGGTATGATATAGTATGAGGCAGCCATTAAAAATAACAATATAGAAGAATATTTGGTGTTATGAAATACATTCACTATAAATTGTTGAGTGAGAAAAAACAAGTTACTTAAAAATAAACAAAGTATAATTACATTTATGTATGCATGCATATATTTAATAAAGTGTATGCATATGTGTATAATTTGATAGATTCAGACCACAGTTAATAATAGTTATTAATAGGCAGTAAGAATACAAGTAGTTCTATTTTATTTCCTTTTATGAACCAACACCTTCTGTAATGTAGAGGGTGGGGCAAAAGTAGCTTTATAGTTGTTCATATGGAAAATAATACAATAATTAATAAATAATACAAAAATAAACCCTGTGTTGCGTACTCACAACTGTAAACCTACTTTTGCCTTGCTCTGTATATGCAATACTTTGGTAATAGAAGAAAAGTAAAAAACATGTTTTTAAAGGCAGATGTACTTTTTTTAAAGCAAAAGAAATCCATTTTAAAATAAAATCTTAAGTGAAAACCTAATTCATGGAACCAATAAAAGGGGTGAAGTGGGGTGCCTAGAGCCCTGTTCACTTGGTAGACACCTTCAAGCACCCACTTTGGAATGCCATGGCTGGGGTCTCTTAGAAATCCTTGCTTGTGAATCCTATTCCTAGAACCTATAGGATGTGTTGTTAGTGAACCCATGCAAGGCCCTGATTGCTGGTGGCCTCTCAGTTACTCATTCCATTTAGTTCACTGTATTCATTATCATATATTCATTCATTCAGCACTTTTTATTTTTTATTTATTTATTCATTTATTTATTTATTTAGCATATTGGAAGGAGCTCTTTTATTATGTTAAAACTATAGATGTCCTTTTTTTTCTTTATTGTAGTAAGATATTACATATGTGTCCTTATCCCCATTGCCCCCAACAGCCCCTTCCGCTCATGCCCTCACCCCCCTAGTATCTGTGACCACTGGTTATGCTTATATGCATGCATAAAAGTCCTTTGGTTGATCTCTGCCCCTTACCCCCACTATCCCCTGCCTTTTTTCTGAGGTTTGACAGTCTAATTGATGACTCTCCATCTCTGGATCTGTTTTTGTTCATCATATTCCACAAATGAGTAAGATCATGTGATATTTATATTTCTCCAACTGACTTATTTCACTTAGCATAATGCTCTCCAGGTCCATCCATGCTGTTGCAAATGGTAGGAGTTCCTTCCCTTTTATAGCAGCATAGTATTCCATAGTGTAGATGTACCACTGTTTTTTAATCCACTCATCTGTGGATGGGCACTTAGGCTGTTTCCACATCTTAGCTATTGTAAATTGTGCTGCTATGAACATAGGGGTGCATATATCCTTTCTGATTGGTGTTTCTAGTTTCTTAAGATATATTCCTAGAAGTGGGATCACTGAGTCAAATGGCAGTCCCATTTTTAAATTTTTGAGGAAATGCCATACTGTTTCCCACAATGGCTGCACCAGTCTGCATTCCCACCAGCAATGAAGGAGGGTTCCTTTTTCTGCACATCCTCTCCAGCACTTGTCATTTGTTGATGATAGCCATTCTGACAGGTGTGGGATTGTACCTCATTGTTGTTTTGATTTGCATCTCTCAGATAATTAGTGACTTAGAGCATGTTTTCATATGTCTCTTGGCCTCCCTTATGTCTTCTTTTGAAAAGTATCTATTTAGGTTCATTGCCCATTTTTTGATTGGGTTGTTTATCTTTCTTTTGTTAAGTTGTATGAGTTCCCTGTAAATGTTGGAGATTAAAACCTATCAGAGGTAACATTGGCAAATATGTTCTCCCATGCAGTGGGCTTTCTTGTTATTTCATTGATGGTTTCTTTTGCTGTGCAGAAGATTTTTATTTTGATGTAGTCCCATTTGTTTATTTTCTCTTTCATTTCCATTGCCCTAGGAGCTGTATCAGTGAAGATATTGCTTCGGCATATGTCTGAGATTTTGTTGCCTGTGGATTCTTCTAAGATTTTTATGGCTTCCCGTCTTATGTTTAAGTCTTTTATCTATTTGAGTTTTTTTGTGTATGGTGTAAGTTGGTGGTCTAGTTTCTTTTTTCTTTTTTCTTTTTTTTTTTTTTTGCATGTATCTGTCCAAATTTTCCAACACCATTTATTGAAGAGACTGTCTTGATTCCATTGTATGCTCTTGACTCCTTTGTCAAATATTCATTGGGCATGGTGGCTTGGGTCAATTTCTGGGTTCTCTATTCTATTCCATTGATCTATATGTCTGTTCTTGTGCCAGTACCAGGCAGTTTTGAGAAAAGTGGCTTTGTAATACAGCTTAATATCTGGTATTGAGACCTCTCCTACTTTGTTATTCTTTCTCAGGTTTGCTGTGGCTATTCAGACTCTTTTTTTATTCCAGATGAATTTTTGGAGAGTTCATTCTAGGTCTGTGAAATATGCCATTGGTATTTTAATGGGGAGTGCATTGAATCTATAGATTGCTTTGGGCATTTTAATGATGTTGATTCTAGCAATCCATGAACATGGTATGTTCTTCCATCTGTTTATGTCTTCCTCTATGTCTCTTTTCAGTTTCCTGTAGTTTTCTGAGTACAGGTCTTTTACCTCCTTAGTTAAGTTTATGCCTAGGTATCTTAATTTTTTTGGCGCGATGGTAAATGGGATTGTTTTTCCAGTCTCTCTTTCTGTAAGTTCATTGTTGGTGTATAGAAATGCCATAGATTTCTTGGCATTAATTTTGTATCCTGCTACATTGCCAAAGTCATTTATTAAGTCTAGTAATTTCCTGATGGAGTCTTTAGGGTTTTCTATGTACAGTATTTTAGCTTTACATTTTATTTATTTACTTGTTAATTAGAACTAGAAAGATTTTTATCATTACATGAATTAGAGAACTGAATTTGATACCACACCCTCAGATTTTATTGAAGGTTGATATGAGAAATGACTACATGAGGAATAAATCTCCATCTTCCTTGAAACTATTATTAAATATACTGTCCATTGTGGTGTTTAAAGGCTCTTATATAAGAAAGCATGTGATAAATTGCCTTAAAATTTTAGTAGCAGAAAAAGCGTTTGTCCATTTTTACAAATAAGTATGAATTCCTTTTATAATGCTGTTTTATTTTCCTATATGATTCATCAGGTTTCTCTCTTGGCTTTGGCTATTAGAATGCTCAGAGCTATATTTATTGACAAACCACAGCAATAAGTAGCTGCCTAATTTTGCAGAAATACTCTATGCCAAAGCACTCGAGTGTTTGTCCTTAACTAAATGGTCCCATGATATGCATGTTATAAGTTGTTTCAAATCTAATTTGGAAATAGGAAAGGATTAAATAATTAATGAATAAACACATAAGTAATTTGAACTCAGCAGGCTTGGTCTCTGGCAATAGAAAATGCTCACACCTAGACTGGTTTGAAGTGAATGTCTATCAGGCATGCTGCTTAATCTGAAGCACTGCTCTGGATTGAGTGTGCCCCTGGTTGCAGCCTTGGACAATTGAGCCTTTCTGCTACTGAGGGCCACACATTCACTCACCCATCCCATCATGCTGACTCCTTAGAGGTGGTCTCCATGGCATCCAATAAGGATAACAGGTTCAAAAGGGTGGTCAAAGAGCAGGGTACAGATAAATTAGCAATTCACACATGGGCCATAACCTTTAAAATAGTTAATGAAACAAGATCTTGCTGAAATGGATGAGAAAATAGAAAGACAATTTTCACACACAGAAACAAACAATTTTTGTGTGTATGTGCCTGTGAGTATTTGTGTTTTTATTACAATGTTCAACAGTAGAGTAAAAATGTCAGGTGAGTTAAGATACTTTTTTGACCACCTTCCTGAAAGGTCAAATATGTACTCTTATTGTTAATATTACTCACATCATTTTACAACATGTTAAGTGATAAAAAAGGCATAGAATGTGAATAAAGGGAAACAACAATTTTTGAATGGTGGATATAAATTGTTACCTCCATTATTTCATTTAAGGGACACTAGTGTTCTTTTTCTCGGGCACACATAAATTCTTCAGCAACCTCCCTAACAACTAGTAAGGCACTACTATAACAGAGCTTGTCTTGGATGATTTGGATACAAGGGTCAGTAAGGTGGCTTTCTGTGTGAGTGACAGACACACTCAACACCTGAGGGAATCACTTGGTCCTTACAGCTCTACAGTAAGTTGTGTCAACTGCCCAGAATAGGACAAACATCATTACCAACATTTTGCCAAAATTTGGGGTGGTTTTGTGTTCATTTTCATTTGTTTCCAGGAAGTTTTTTATTTCTTCCTTTATCTCATTGGTAACCCATTCATTGTTTAATAACATACTATTTAGCCTCCATGTGTTTGAATGTTTTTGAGTTTTTTTATTGTAGTTTATTTTTAGTTTCATGCCATTGTGATCCCAGAAGATGCTTGCTATGATTTCAATCTTCTTGAACTTATAGAGACGTAGTTTGTGTCCTAACATGTGTTTTATCTTTGAGAATGTCCATGTGCACTTGAGAAGAATATATATTCTGCAGCTTTGGGGTTAAATGTTCTGTAAATATCAATTAAATCCATCTGATCTAGTGTGTCATTTAAGGTCACTGTTTCCTTGTTGGTTTTTTGGTCTGGAAGATCTATCCAGTGATGTCAATGGGATGTTAAAGTCCCCTACTATGACTGTCTTGCTATCAATCTCTCCCTTAAATTCCTCCAAAAATTTAGGTGTTCCTATATTGGGTGCATATATATTTACCAGGGTTATATCCTCTTGTTGAAATGATCCCTTTAGTATTATATAGTGTCCTTGTCTCTTGTGATGGCTGTTGCTTTTGGGAAAATGAGGAACATCTGTAATACTCTCAACAATAGAGATCAATTAAAAAAAATTGCCAAAGAATTCATGTTCAAAGGACAGCCAAAAACAGTCTAGGAGCAAATGGACCAGGCAGACCCCTGAGGCCCAAATATCTTCCTATTCTTAGGGGCTACCTCATATTTCACAGGTGAAATTTCATTCAAGGTAGTGATGCCTGGTCCTCACCAGCCCAGGCTCTGGAATCAAATCTCCTAATTTTAAAACTCAGCTCTACCACTTACTGTTGGGTGAGTAAACCAGGTTTATATAGTTTCTAACTTTTAATCTTTCTATAAATTAATGAGAACATTCCTACAAGGCAGTTAGCAAGCACCCAGTGGTAGCATAGTTCACTTTCAATATGCCAACTTTTATTATTATTTATATTTAAAGTACTAACTATTAAAATACAAATTACCCTAGGGAGATATCCTATTACCAATTAACACTTCAAGAGGGATTCTCACCACTTGAATGTCAGTTAAGATGTAGTGAATATCAAGGATCAGGGATTGAAACCCAGGAGAAGCAGGAAAGAGGCCAAAAGAAAGAAATAGCTTTGACATTTTATAGAAGCCATAATGATTCTTCTACATGGAAAAGCACCCAATTGTTGCAGCTACCCAAGTGCAAACTCTCACTGCTGCAGAAAGGCAATCTAATTGCTGAATCTAGAGCACTTGATCCATGGCCTTGGGGGCCTTAGGGACTGCCCCTTTCTCTATCAACTATTTCACCTCAGAGCACCCTATATATAGACTTTCTATGGTAAGAGGTATTAAGCTGTGGTGAGGAGGCTAAAAGGCTAATTCTAATATAACCTTGATATTTGGGGGAGTGGGTGGGGGGTTAGCAATCTGAATCCATGCCAGCAAGCCCAGTGTACATTCTTGATAACCTATAATTAAGTCACCACCCCTTTTCCAGAAACTGGTCTTGCAGAACCTGTTGCAGAGGCCATAAAACTGTGAAGTGAACAGTGCACTGCACCAGAGGGAGGGTTATTAATGCTGGCGCCAGGCCAGACCATCAGATATGGCCTAGAGACCCTCAACATCTAGGGGCCTTCTTGCAAAGCCGCAAAAAGGTCTGGAAGCATAATCCATATTTGTGGGACAAAGACCCCAGAAAGATATAAAAGAGAAGTCCCCTGCATGTTACTTTACTCAGATTTGGGAAGTTATTCCTCTGGGTCCACCAGCATAAATAAACAGTGTCACTCCTTTTCTCTAAAGCATTGCTTGGTTTTTCTTTGGTCTTCTGTAACAACGGAGCCTCACATAGCTGTTTTCTGGCCTGCCATAGTGTGTGTGCAAAGATTTTAAACACTGTGTGGACACTTGCACATCCTGGAGAGGCTGCTTTCATGGACACTTGCTGTGAACAATCATTCCTAAAGTTACCCATCACCTCTATTAATTAGTCATTTGTAGATTTCAACATCCCCTCCTGACCAGCAAGAACAGAAGAGGAAAGGGCATTTTGGAGACTTTCAGTTAAGGTGTTGTATACAAAATGGATGAATCATTATTTGTCTCTCCCAGAGTCCCCAGGAAGGCTGAGTGGGACACACACCTGTGAGGCCTGCAGCCTCCGCAGACAGGAAGGCGCTCCAAGACAGGAGGAAGAGCAGGCCCGTCTCCAGCAGGGGGAACTCATGCAGTTTGGTAAATTTGGTTAAGTGATGAAGACAAGTTAAGGGAAACAACCACTCTGACAGCTAAGTCTCCTTCTTGGCTGAGAGATACTGATGTGGTTGTGCTAGTTTCTGAGTAAGAGAATAGATTTCAGACCTGGCTAGCACGGTAACTCCCTGGGTCTATGTGAAGATCATCACAGCTTCATTGTTTCACTGGGCGCTTAACATTCTGATAAAAATACAAACTTGTGTTCAGATAACACAGAAAAAGTGTCTAAGAGGAAGAAACTAGCGAACTGTACACAACCTCTTTTTTTTTTAATATATTTTATTGATATTTTACAGAGAGAAAGGGAGAGGGATAGAGAGCTAGAAACATCGATGAGAGAGAAACATCGATCAGCTGCCTCCTGCACACCTCCCACTGAGGATGTGCCCGCAACCAAGGTACATGCCCTTGACCGGAATCGAACCCGGGACCCTTCAGTCCGCAGGCTGATGCTCTATCCACTGAGCCAAACCGGTTTCGGCTGTACACAACCTCTTGAATTTGAATTTAGGCCTTGGGATATGCCCCTCAGGAGACTGTAGCAGATCCTGAGAACAAAGCCGCAGATTGTGGGTAAATGAGAAGCTGCAGGTGGGTCAGCACCAAAGGAGGCCATTGCTCCCTGGAAAAGGCTACTCTTTGGACAGAGCACCTGGAACACTCTTCTCTCCTGGAGCGGGAAATAGGATCAAGAGCAATATTATATTCAGTGACCATGTCCACTTGGTATAAGTAGGGTTGATCAAAATGTGTATTAATTCTAGGTCAGGCAGAGGTTCATTTTGGCCAGAATAACACTTGGTCAATGGCTTACATATTGCAAATAAAGCAAAGGCATTGTGACCCAGGCTATGTGGAGAATGGGTTATGGAGAGATGATTAGGAGTATGTGATCTGTGGGAAAGGTTTACATCACAACTGTGTCCAGGGTTAGGCAAAAACACTCGGACAAATGAGATGAAATGTTGCATTTTTTATCTTTCTAGAAAAAATCTGAAGAAGAATTCACATTAAGAGGTGTTTGGCAGCAGGGCATGGAAGCGAAAAGTATGACCCTTGGGGTAGAAGCTCTAAGTCCATGTCTTGGCTCTGCTAGTCACTGGCCAGGTGATTTCTGAGCAATATATTAACCTCTCTGAGTCTCATTTCTATCCTATGTGAATTGTTAAGGAGAATAATTCCTACTCATACAAGGGTGAAAAGTAAAATAATACAAAGTATATTAAAATGTTTTGTAAAGTATTAGAAGCACAAAATGCCAAGAAGAGGAAGAATGTCACTATTGAGAGTGTGTCCTTTGGAGGTCAAGTCCACCTGGGTTCAGACCTACTGTGTCATCTTGGACATTTCCCTTGGTGACTCTGTGCCTTGGTTTCCCTATGTGAAAATGGGAATGATAATTCAACCTACCTCCTGGGTGTATACATTAAGCACTCAGAAGATTGTACCTGGTAAGCAACAGGGATATGCAAGTTTTTCTATTAGTGTGATTTAAATTAATTTGTCTTGTAAAAATCATTTCCTGGAAATAGATTCAGTAAGGATCTGTAAGTAATTCTTAACTAGAGGAAAGCAGAGGTGGCCAGTTGACCCTTTTCAGCATCCCCTCTCACTGCCAGGAGATAGGCTTTGTTTCCAGGGGAAGCTTGTTTATTTGGCTTCCTCTTCTGCTTTGTTGCCAAGATGTCTCAGGAGATCAGGTGGGCACAGGACATTTGTTTCTTTCACCCTTCTCCAGAAAGGAGTTCAGTTCTAGGTCAAGCCCCAAGTTCATCCAGAGGCCTGCACCCTAAGGAGCCTTAACCTCCTGTGGATGAAGTGGGAGGTAGTTACCATCAGGCAATGCCTGTGCACCTATTTCCCATGCACCGAGTTGGTGAGTGCCAAAGCCACCAGGTGCAGCATGATTGACTTGCCTCTGTGACTGAGCCGCCATCTCTTCTGTCTCCACCTTTTTGTCCATATCTGATCCAATTCATGGCAAACTTTCAATCTCTGGGAATTTTCCCCCTTCCCTATAGACTCATTTACTTTTGTGTCCATGCATTCCCTCACATCCGGCAGAGGAGAGCTTCAGGCTCAGCTCCTCCACCTTGAGCAGCTCTGGAACCAAAAGCCTGAGTTTCAATGCCGACCCTGAAATGTCCTGGCTATATAGCCTCTTCAGCTATAAACTTGGGGAAGTAACAGTCTCTCCCTTCCAAGATTCTTAGATGAGCTGTCTGAGATAATCCATGCAAAATACTAAGGACAATGGCTGGCACATAGCAGTGTTTCCAACAAATGTTATTATTATCATGTTAATTATTACTGAGATGTGACCCAGAGTGAGCTATTTAACCTCCTAGACCTGAGTTTCCCCATGTTAAAGGCTAATTATAACCTGCCTTTACAGAGTTGATTAAAATGAGGAAATACACATAAAATTTCTGGCACATGCTGACATCTACTACATGTTATTATCACCATTACTATTACTCTAAACCTGAGACCTCCATTATAATTCCACTTAAGGATTAAGAGGCAATGGAGAGTAGTAATCAGGAGCATGGCCTGTCTCTGGGTTTCACTCCCTGGCTTTGAATCATGGCTCTGCCTACCAGCTGCATGATCTTGAGCAATAGCTTACCCTTTCTGAGTTTCAGTGTCCAATAAAAATAGGATCTGTGTGATATGATTATTGTGCAAATGTAGGCATCCCGACATATCATAAATACTGAGTAGAATTATTAATCAGTATTTTTGTTAGAAACCAGCCCTACCTTTTCTGACTTAACTTTATTTCTGTCAATGAGTTGGAATTCTCCAAGGTTTTCAGAATAAAGCTCATGAGTGGACTTGGTTTCTCTCCCCTTCTTTATCTCTTAAAGAGATACCAGCCACTAAGTTTTAGAGATTATTCTAAATATTGGTTTCCTTCCTGATTTTTCTCTACAATTTATCCTCAGTTTTCCTTGATTCTAATCCCCCTGATCTGATCACCCTACATACCAGTTATCATTATGTTTTAAAACAGGACTTCCAGTATGTCACCTCCTTTGAATAACACTCCTAAAAGCTCTGCAGCTGACTCCATCCCCCTGTGTTCCCTCATCTTCCATCACTCACCCCCCAAATGCTGTGGTCCTCCCAGGCACATGCTCGACGTGCCACCTTGGTCCCACCCCACTTTCCTTGAATCACTTATCTTATAGCTTTTGCCTATATTCTACCTCTGACATGCCGAAGTCTAACTTAGCATGTAAATACTGCTTTTCAAATTATTTTTCAGAATAATGAGATTGGTCATGAGTCTATTAGATGATTCCAGACACAGTGTCTTCATTCCATTTCAATTTTTAGAGTCCTAGTAAGTTGGCTGTGGCTTTGGCATCCACTTTCTATCCAGCTATTATGTAGAGACTGTCTTTCAAAGTTTGTCACCAGTTGAAGACAGTATCCATGTTTTACTCATACTCTGATATCTTAGAAACCCTTAGTAGAGCTCAGCCTTTTAGTAGCTGGTCAGTCACCATTGAAAAAGACCCCAACAGCTGAAACCGGTTTGGCTCAGTGGATAGAGCGTCGGCCTGCGGACTGAAGGGTCCCGGGTTCGATTCCGGTCGAGGGCATGTACCTTGGTTGCGGGCACGTCCCCAGTGGGAGGTGTGCAGGAGGCAGCTGATCGATGTTTCTCTCTCATCGATGTTTCTAGCTCTCTATCCCTCTTCCTTCCTCTCTGTAAAATATCAATAAAATATATTAAAAAAAAAAAAGAAAAAAAGAAAAAGACCCCAACATTTTTTTCTTTGCCTGGGGCCTGGACACCTCTTACACTTTCTTCCTTCTCCTTTCCTCAGAAATTTTTAGTTTTTAATCCTTTACTCTAATCTTCTCTGAGGCCTTCATTAAACTCTCACACTTGACATTGGCCTTCTGGCTTTGCTCCTCAACTCTGACTTATTTTGCCCCATCCAACTGCTCTAAGTGAACCGCCCACCAGAGCAGCTTCATTATCTGGCTTAAATCCTCTAAGAGCTCTACCAATCCTCCCACCTCTCTGCTACAAAAGAGGGAATGAGATTGCCCAGATATGGCAGACATATTTTCTGCCTTGCTTATAGGTTCCTTTCCATAAAATAGCCATTGATGCTTGTTTACACCTACAATGACCTTTGGCTTGATCAGCACTGTGAGCTAGTGATTGATGCAAGCTTGAAAAGGAGGTAGAGGATATGGATACTTGCTTTATCATTTCCAGTCAGTTAAGCCTTGTTCTTGACATTTCACCTTCATTTTTTCCTTTGGACCCTAATACAGCCAATCCTGATGACCCTACCTACCTGTTTTCTGAGATAATAATTTTTAAGATAGTTAATATCTTATGATCAGATAGTATCAGTAGTGATAGAACTGGAATTGGACAAGAAGAGAGCCTGGGCCCCTCTGTCACCTGTACCAACCTCTGCCTGGATGGTGATTCAGATGGCCCCAGTGGCGTATCATCCTTGAACCAGACTAGCCATTTACAGGCTTGGTGGTTGTCCATTTCCTGAAACATTCCAAAGACACCGTCCCCAGGTTTCCCCACATAGACAAAGGATATCAGTGCAGTAACAGCAGCATACGCAGACCCCATTACAAAGGAGCCAGCAAAGATCCCCAGGAAATTCCCCACGGACTGGAAGAATGCCACAGTGTCAAATACATTTGGATTCCCCTTGGGACTGTAAATGGATATAGAACTGAAAAGAGAAGAAGGTGAAGATTAATCAGGAGTTCCATCTTATTTTATAGCTAAGTACTGAAGTCAGAATTTAGTACCCACTTTTTGGAAGGGCATCTTCTTCTATAAGGTTAGGTACTGGTTAAAAGAGTTCAGGGGAAAGGGATGAGGACAGAGAGGTGTGGAGAAGCAAAAAGCTTTCCCCTTCCTACAGTCCCACCCCATGGTACCCATATATTGCTGCTAGTCAGTAAACATTTTTATATTGGAAGGGTCATAAAGAATATTGTTTTTTTGAGCAAACTATGCATTAAAACAAGGTAAGTGCATAAGGAATCTGTGGAGAAGATAGATAACTGTGAATCATTTAGTGGCCATACACCATCAGTGCTGCTGTATATTCACAAATGTTCCTGCTAAAGTGCACTTTTATGGCCTGATAAAATCACAGCATGAATTTTTCTATACAGAAAAATCAGTCCACCAGTAGGCAATGTGTTCACTTAAATCTTTTTGAGGATGTTACATTTGCTGCTTTCTTTCTTTCTTTCTTTTTTTTAACCAAGGTCTCAAACGTGAGAGTGTTCATATACAGGATAAGGTGTGCCCTGTTTTAGGAAATACAAGCTCCATATCATAGCATTAAAATGAGCAGATTGCTAGATCCACTAGTTGGGGGGATCCTTATGAAGTAATGCTGCAGATTTTTCTCTGTTTTAATTTTAATAAGAGGTCTTTTAGTGGGAGGGACTGTGTGGCAGTGAGAGCAAGCCCACTAAACACCTGGCTGGAGATATAACCTAATTGTTCATGGCTGGGATTGCCCATGTTAACTCTCCCACATGACTTTTTACGGCTGGAGAATAGTTAAGAGAACAGGGAGTGTATTCCAATTCCCCCACAGGAAGATGTGTAACATTTTTTTTAAAAAGTAGCTTTATTTTTTTAAATATATTTTTTATTGATTTCAGAGAGGAAAGGAGAGAGACAGAGAGATAGAAACATCAATGATGAGAGAGAATCATTGATCTGCTGCCTCCTGCTTGTCCTCAACTGGGAATCGAACTAGCAACCCGGGCACGTGCCCTTGACCAGAATTGAACCTGGGACCCCTCAGTCTGCAGGTGGACGCTTTATCCACTGAGCCAAACCAGCTAGGGCAAAAAGAAAAAAATAAGGTAATTTTAAATGCTCATGGTTTTTCCCTGGATGTTTTTATTTATTTATTTATTTATTTATTTTCAAATTTTTATTAAGGTATATGTGTACATATCTTACCATTGCCCCCCCCACCCCACTCCCATACATGCCCTCACCCCCCAATGTTTTGCATCCGTTGGTTACTCTTATATGCATGCATACAAGTCCTTCAGTTGATCTCTTATTTCCCCCACCTCTCCCTAATCCCTGGATGTTTTTAAACCCCTAAAGTAGGACAAGCACTTCGGCTTTGATCACGTAATTGGATAAGGAGGATGAATGTGGATCTAGAATGGAGCCCTGAGATGTATGCCAGAAGAGAATTGCCTTTGAAATAGTTTTCTTTACGTAAAGAGCTGTGCTCTGCAGAAAAAAAAAAAAAAAAAAGGAATTCATATTTGGGTGCTTTGGGCCCTGGGAAGGGTGTGGACCCATGGTCATTAGAAACCTGATGCTCAAGGCTGCAAAGCTGGAGATGAGAGTTGACATTCACCAGCACATCTCTTTACTCCAACGAAGAAACAGTAGTGATGAGAAAAGATTGCATTTGCATTCTGCCTTTCAAACAAAGGTTTGCACAGTAACTCAGTTAGGTAAACAATTTTGTTAATTCCTGAGGCCACTCCCAGCAGATGCAATCCTCAGAACACACCCCCTCACTCCCAGCTCCACTTCCCCAAAGTATTTTCCCTGTCCCAAAGTTGGCCATATCATGTAGCATTATTTATGCAATATTTTTCTTTAAATCAACTCATTTTTATTCAAATGCAAAAACTTTTATTAAAACATATTTATGAAATAATAGGTTTAATGTGCTAATTATATTTATTTTTAATCAATATGATATTATATAATTATTAAGGTTTTTTAAAGTTTACCTGTGTGCAACCTAAAATCCTCTGGGTACTGGGAGTCTGAAACATGCCAGGGGATACATTAGGTGCCAGGTGTGGGTGCAGGCAGGGAAGGGAATAGAGAATTGAAGCAGAATATAAGTCACTAAACATTTTATTGAACGTATGCCAGGCATACCTAGGCCAGAAGCCTAACAGATAACAACTAGCTCTAGCCATGGTGCTGAGTAAATTTTGTGAGAGATGCACAACTTTGAATGGTGTAAATGAGGAAAGGGACACTATTTTAGAACAGAGGAGGTGGCATTTGAGCACCAAAGCAAGTTAGCAGACAGTGATGAGGAGAAGGTATTCCAGGCTGTGGAAGGCATGTAAGCAAAGGCAAGAAGGCAGATGAGTTGAGGGCTCTTCAAGGCAAAAGAACAGTAAAAGCTCCATATAACAGACTAATTCAGACAAGGGGGTGTCCATTAAAGATGAAAGTCTATTATATAATAAAGTAGATTTTTTGAATGTGTATGTTTGAAAAATGACAAATTAGTTTATCTTCTTTTTCTTATGTAGACAGGGTTAAAATTAACCATGCAGGCCTATGTTTCTCTCTCTATTTCTTCTCATTACAGCAATCTCTTTAGCATTTCTTGCAGTTCTGGTTTGGTGGTAATAAATTCCTTTAGCCTTTTTTTTGTGTGTGGCAGGGAGCTCTTTATTTCACTATCTATTTTGGATGATAGCCTTGCTAGATATAACCTTGGTTTCAGATCCTTGCTTTTCATTATCTTGAATACTTCATGACATTCCCTTCTGGCCTGTATAGTTTCTGATGAGAAATCATCTTGACAGCCTTATGGGAGCTCCTTTGTACGTAACAAATTGCTTTTGTCTTGCTGCCTTTAAGATTATCTCTTTGTCTTTAATTTTTGGCATTTAATTATGATGTATCTGTGCATAGGCCTGTTAGGGTTCTTCTTGCTTGGGATTCTCTGGGTCTCCTGAACTTGTTTGACTTTTTCCTTCACCAGGTTAGGGAAGTTTTCTGCCGTTATTTCTTCAAAGACATTCTCTATTCTTTTCTCCCTTTCTGCCTCTTCTGGCACATCTGCTATTCTAATATTGTTACATTTCACATTGTCCCCTTAAGCTGTCCTCCTGTTTTTTCTTTTTGGTTCTCTGATTGAGTAATTTTTCTCCTATCCTGTTTTCTAACTCACTGATCTGATCCATGGCTTCCTCTAATCTACTGTGTATTCATTCCAATGTGTTCTTTATTTGTATTATGTCATTCTTTATTTCCGACTGATCTTTTTTTTCATAGTTACCATATATTTTCTTATGCTCTTGAGCATCTTTTCCATCATTATTATGAACTCTATATCAGATAAACTTTTTATCTCCATTTCATTTAGCTCTTCTTCTGGAGAATTCTCTTGTTCTTTCATTTGGGGCTTGTGGTTTTTTTGTTTTTTGTTGTGTTTTTTTTTTTTTTTTTTGTCGCCCCATTTTAGCTGCCTGTTTGGGTTTGTGATCTGTTATGACTCCCAATATCTAGTGGAGGATAGGGTCATAAGCTATTTTTACTAGCCCTGAAACCCTGTTTGGAGCTATAAGCAATCCATAGCTTGTGGTTCCCTCTACTGGGTCCAGGTGCCTTTGGAATGGACCAAGATGTGCACTAAGGTCTGCTTTCCCTAGCCCGAGGCCCTGAATTAGATCAGGCAAAGACTCAAAGCCTCCAGAGACCTGCCTCTATCTGCAGTCTGATTATTATTTAGTCTTGATTAAACTCAGGTTATTGAGCACAGAGTGGGGCAAGAGGTTTTTCAACAGGATGGGGCAATTTCTTCTGCCTGCATGCTGTTTGTTATTCTCAGTCTCCTAATGGGCCTCAGAAACTCCACAGGGTGGGACAAGGGGTTTTCCAATAGGGTGGGGCAATTGCTTCCCTCCAAAGCAAAAGCTCCCTGTGTGGTAAAGGTCTGATGGAGAAAGATGTCCCCTGCAATATGAGGGAATGACTTCAGACAGGTAACTGGGGTGTCTGGCTTCTGAGCTCTAACCCAGAGACTCCAAACCTGGATTCTGCTCACACAGCTCTAGTTTACTCTGCTTTCCCTCTGCCAGAGCCCAAGGTGAATGGCTGCACACAAAATTTTGTGTGCTGGCCCTTTAAGTGGGTGCCTGCATTTCCAGCCATATCAATCCTGCTGCTTTTCACAGGCAGATATTATATGGGGACCTTTCTCAGTTCTGGTGCTCTGGGCTGGGATCCCAGCTTGGGGTCTAGATCCCAGAGTTGTCAGTGGGAAAACACAAAGCTGAGATATCCCTCTGGAACTTCAGTTGATGTCTGTGGAAGCCTGGCCAGCCCTTTGGTACTTTTGTACTTCCTACCAGTCTCTACTTTTCATCCTTGGCTATCAGAGTTCTCTCAAGCTAGTCTTCAGTTGATTATTCATGATGGTTTTGATAATTAGTTCTAATTTTAGCTTAGTCCTGGGAGTGTGCCAGTGTAGCTTCCACTTACTCTGTCACCATTTTGGAAAGGAAATTTTTGTTTTGTTTTAAATGTTCTCACAGAGTCAATAATATAAGGCACAGAATTGGCAAATTATGCCCCACAGGCCTTGTGTTTTTGTCAATACTGTTTTATTGAGATATAGCCAGACCCATTTGTTTACATATTGTTTGTCATTGATTAAATAAAATGTTTGCCAAACCCAGATCCAAGGCAACAGTTTTGTCTATATTTCCTTAGAGTAAAGTTCTATAGAGGGCAATTCTGAAAATGGTAAATTTAATTTATTAATGTAAATTCTGTCTTCTAATTCTTTCTACCATTATTTAATGGAATCTTATTAAAATAATGGTCATCATATAGATATTAAACATTTATTTTGTCTCTGCTCTTTCCCAAAGATTTTAGGATTACTAAAGTTATAAGATGTGCTACTGCTCCTAAGGAGTTTATGTCTAGGCTAGCAATTGTTAAACTTTTTCATCTCGTGGCACACATAAACTAATTACTAAAATTATGTGGCATACCAAAAAAAGTATTTTTGCCGATCTAACAATAAAAATAGGCTTAATTTTGATTCATTCACAACAGATGGCCATTTTTTGTTGGCTGTTGTCATTTTTTTGACAATCTAAGGAAAAGAAATTGTTACCCCTGACTAAATAGTCAGGTATTGCATGCTTATTTGTTGTTTTTTTGTTAATCCTCACTGAGGATATTTTTCCCATTGATTTTTAGAGAGAGAGGGAAGAAGGGAGGAAGAGAGAGAGAGGAAGAGGGAGAGAGAGAAACATCAATGTGAGAGGAACACATAGATTGGTTGCCTCTCACATGCCCACTGGGGTGGGGATTGAACCTGCAAGCCAGGTATGTGCCACTGAATGGGAATCAAACCTGTCTATGTGCTCTAACCACTGTGCACACCAGCCAGGGAAGGTATTGCATGAGTAATCTCCTGGGGAGAGAGCTGATGGCCTTAATCTCTGTAGCGGCCCAGTCTCTCCTCTCCAGGGGCAGAGGATCTGGTGGCTTTTTAGAAAATACAGATTTCCCATCCTCAAAACAAATTAGGTTTTTCATGATTTGAACAAGAAACCATATTAAAGATGACCACGGTACTCTTTTTTCAGCCTGATTTTAAAAAGTACCTTTTGATATTCCAGTTTCTTTATAATTTTGCCTATTTGCCAAATTCTTCCCCATAATAATCTGACTGAAACACAAAGTATCACGCACTTGCAGATCCGCAGGGTTCCGAAGCTGACATGAGCTCTACGCACAGTGAACTTTCCACCACCAGGTCCGGTGATATTTTCCACTCAGGTGAATCCTTCTTTCTCCAGAAACACTCCATTAATGTTGGTACTTTCAGGGTTAGGTCCCACGTTCAGGCGCCAATTGCCGGGGTTCTTTTTCCAAGCCTTACAAAGGGTTCAGCATTCTGGAGAAAGGGGCTGCGCGTAGATGATTAAGAAGGAGTCCGTGGACGAAAGATAGTTTTGAAAGTCATTGGGGGTCAGAGGAGCTTCCAGTTGAAGGAGCTAGAAGGCTCTCCTCCTTGACCAAGGACCTGTGCTTTTATTAAACACAATTTGTCCCAAGGTGAGGTGGAAATATACATTTCAAAGGGTATGGTATCAAAGGGTTTACAGAGATTGTCAGTTTTGGGAATAGCTTACAACTGTTCAGGTGTTTGGCCAACAGGAGGCAATAAAATGCCCTGAGTTGTCTGGCAGTTAACAATCCTATTCAGGTTTGAGGTTTGGGAGAAGTGCCTTTTAGCCATTTCCACCAAGTAAACTACATGTGACTCAACCCTGTTGAGCTCCCCAAGCTTCACCAACCTTTTGGTAAAACTCTTGTAATTATTACATGCTGGAATTGGTTCTCGGCATTTTCCTTTCTACTTTTTAAAGTAAAATTAATAAACTAGAGGTCAGTCCCAGAACCTTTAATTTCACACCTGGATGGAACATGGACAACACCTTCTACATGGGAGTTGAGAGCAGAATGAATTGGGGGCCCACCCTTTTCCCTTGCAACTCAGTGCTTCTCAGGGAACCTGCACTCAGTACTGGCTTCTGCTCCCAGACTTTAAGCTTTTGGGTCTTTTCCTCCTTGAATGCCATAGGCTGTATACAGCTAATGGGATGAAGTTAGGCCAAATGGGACATAGAAAGGAAAGAAGGAAGAAATGCAGGAAGGAAGGAGGCTTGCAAAAGCTACAAGGTTTTTCTCAGATATTGACTATGTGTAGTCATGTTGTGAGTACTTTTAGGGTCATCAACCCAAGCTTGAAGGTGACACTTGTGACTCTTACTTTGAGCCTCAAAGATGTGGCCCTTATTGGCTGTATGGCCTTGGGAAAGTACTTCATCACAGGCAGACTATTTCAAAGTTTGTAAAATGAAAATGAGAATAGTACTTATCCCCCTGGTATGTGTGAGGATGTGAGGTACATTTAAAACTATACCTTATCTTGTGATTTTTGGGCCATTCACAGAGTGCTGATTATGTGCATGAAAAATAGACACTCAGCGAATACTGTCATCATTGATGCTGTTCTGCTAGGGACTTGCACCAGCTCCCAGTGCCATAGAGAAAAGTGCTGTGGCTGAACCTCAGGCAGACCAGAGTGTCTCTCTCCTGGACACCAGCTCCAGGTTGCTGCAGAGGTTCTAGTCCAGGGGTGGGCAAACTTTTTGACTTGAAGGCCACAATGGGTTCTTAAACTGGACTGGAGGGCCGGAACAAAAGCATGGATGCAGTGTTTGTGTGAACTAATATAAATTCAAAGTAAACATCATTACATAAAAGGGTACGGTATTTTTTTTTATTTCAATAGTTTCATTCATTTCAAACATTTTAACAAGAAGAATGTAAACACTAATTATTATAATTTGAAACTTCAAAAAATGGAGGAATCATAGCACAATAACATACCTTATACTGAAGACAGCAAAGGCAAAATAAAATTGCCTAACAAAGGAAAGGTACAAAAGCCTTTCAAATTAAACTTAAATATAATAAAATAATTTAAAACTAAAACAAATAGAAAAGAACAAAATGTGTAAACAGTAAATTAAACATTTTCTTCAGTGCAACTTCCAAATTATGCCCGGGACGTAGATGTAGATGGCAATGTAGACTGGGTTGAAAGGTTTTTGGTCTTTAAAACATCAACTTCAGTGGGAACAGTGTTGTTGGTCTCCTTTTTTAGCTAATGCATCAAAGTCTGGAGTTAGTTTTGTTGTGGCTATTCTCAGGATAGATCTGAGGTGTTCGTCAGTTAAGCTGGATCTGTGAGGGGCTTTGTTGATGTTCATGACGCTAAATGTCTGCTCACAAACATAGGTTGACCCAAACAGCACCAGTATCTTCTGTGCCATCCTCCGGATGTTTGGAAAAGTGGCTTCATTAAGTGAAGCATAAAAGTCTCTTAGTTCAAGAGAGCTGAATTTCTCCTTTAGGACAAAGTCAGACTGAAGATCGATGAGTTCCAGTTGCACCTCTTCTGGTGCTGTTTCAGGGTTTTGTGACAAAGGACAGGCCACCAGTTGAAGTGACTGGTCAATTTTTTCAACATCAGAAAACCGATGACAGAATTCTGCATGCAGGTCATCCAGTGATTTGCTGTATTTCTTCACGTTTTGGATGGTCTTCTGTGTGGCAAAATGAGTGAAGACTTTGTCTGAAATTTGTCTGGAAAAGAAAATCAGCTTTGATTTAAAGGCTTTCACATTAGTGTACATGTCATGTACATACTGATCTTTTCCCTGTAGCTTCACATTTAGCTCATTCAAATGTGAAAATATATCTACAGCAAATGCAAAGTCACACAGCCAATGCTTGTTACTCAGCTCAGTAAATTCATCAGACTTCCCCTTTAATTTCAAAAATGCACCAATCTCTTCTTTGAGCTCCCACACTCGTTGGAAAACTTTGCCCAAACTCAACCAGCGGACACGAGAGTGGTAAAGTAAGTCATGGTGATCCACATCAGTTTCCTCCAGAAACTTAATAAACTGTCGGTGCTGAAGTCCCTTTGCTCGAATGAAATTAACAAGCTTTACGACTGGATTAACAACATGATTAAGTTGTAATATAGACTTGCACAATGATTCCTGGTGAATAATACAGTGAAGAAAAATAACATCTTGGTTAGGGTTCTCCTCTTTCACTTTATCCTGAATTCTTTTTAGCAGTCCAACATTTTTTCCAGTTAAATTTGGAGATCCATCTGTTGTGACATTAGCAAGTTTACTCCATGGTAGCTTCATTTTCTCGATGACAGTAGACACCCGGTCATACAAGTCCTCTCCCCGTGTTTTTCCTTTTAGTGGCTCCATGGCTAAAAACTCCTCCGTAATTTCAAAATTGTCACTAATCCCTCAAATAAAAATTAAGAGCTGAGCAGTGTCCTTTACGTCATTACTTTCATCCAATGCTAGTGAATAAAACTTAAAGAACTCTGCCTTACTATTTAACTTGCTGGCCAAGTCTTCATCAATCAGTTCCACTCGACGAGTCACTGTCCTGCACGATAAGCTGAGTTTTTCAAACTTGCCTTTGCTCTCTGGACACAAGAGACCTGCTGTCTCTAATTCTTTCAAAAACTCGCCTTCAGAGAGAGGTTTGCTAGCTTTTGCTAATATGAATGATAGCATAAAACTTGCTTTGGTAGTTTTCTCTTGAATTGCAGTTTGTCTGTGAAAGACATTTTGCTGATCCTGTAATTTAGCCATCAACCTCTGTGCAGTAGCCTCCCGTTCTTGAGGTGAGTGCTTGCTAGCATAGTTGCCATGCTTTGTGGCAAAGTGATCGCTGAGATTGTACTCTGAAGACTGCAAGTGTTTCCTGGCATATCAGACATACTGGCATTGATCAGACTTCGGTGAAAAAATGTTTTGTTGTCCACTCCCTCTTAAACACTCGGCATTCACTGTCCACTTTCCTTTTCTTTGGTCCACTCATGTTTAATATTGGGCTAAAACTAACAGTACCATTCTCTTATTAAATTCTTTACTAAAATAAGACAGTAAAGTATAAAAACAAGTGATTAAATTTGCTCTACTATAACATTTTTGGTCTTCTAAAAATATATATATATAACAAAATCATCTGAAAAAGTTCAGACATGGGACAGAGGCACACCCTGACCATAGAGAACAACCCCTTTCCTCCATAGGAAACCTGTGTATCTTTCACACAGGCCCTTTGTTTATGGTAACACACATAGCTGCACATTGCTGTGTCTTCCAGACACACTTGTACAGGAGGTGCTAGGGCAGTGCAAAACATGGGTAACCAGTAGTTACCACTAGCACTTCCATTACTGGCAAAAAACAGCCGCAGTGCACATAGTGTGAAAGAGCCCATTATCAATGTCAGATTGCATCCACTGGACTCTATAAAAACAACCAAGTGCCACTTTTAAATGCCCATTGCAACAGTTTTTCTTATTAAAAGCTGGAAATGGTAGGATATTTATATATATACCCCTACTGTGATAGCCTGGCAGAACATTACAAAGGAGAAAACCCAGCATCTGGTGATGTCCATAAGTACAAGACTTCAGGCTGTCATTACCAGGAAAGGGTTTCATCCAAGTATTAGATATGAACATTTGATTTTCAGTATTTCATTTGTCCAATTACTTCTGAAACGCTGAAATTAAGCGATTTTGTAATAAAATCTTTAGTTCATCACATTTCTATACAATCTTTTTGTTCAACCCACTGAATTAGGGTTCGTTCACACTAGCCGTGCTGCCGTTGCAGTGTGGTGCAGTACTGCAATGCAGCGCAGCTAGGGTTAATGCAGGGTACACAGGTTTCCATCATGTTTGCATTGATGCTAATGGGCAGTGGTGCATGTTAACACTAATGCCCTGTAGCACGCATTTTTACAGGCGCAAGGGGAAGAAGCAAACGCAGCGCAAAATGCATTTGTTTTGCCGCTAACACATGCGGTTAGTGGCCACGGTAGCATTACTGATACCGCATCCGTATCAGCAAAAAAATGCAGCCGCAGCATGGCTAGTGTGACATGTCCTCTGTGTGTCTTTTTCCCTGCTGCGTGCGTCCGCAGTGGGAAAAAAAACTGCAGTGGATACAAGCCCTAAAAGCTGAAAGTATTTGTTGTTTTATTAACAAGTCATTGTGATGTACAGAATGAGGGAACAGGAAAAAATTGTGTTTGAGTAGAGCTCTTAATCTTACCTCAGAAAGGCTCTGATACTGTGCTCTCCAGGGGCGTGTCTCCCTACATCACCACGATAACGTGTCTACGCATCCCCAGGGTGATGTCGGGAGACGCGTCGCGCGCATTACAAGGAACCTCTGGAAGATTGAGAGGTTGTTCCTTCTACTGAATGGGCGGATATAAATCCGCCCACTAAGAAGAAGGAGCTGCGGCCATGTTTCCCGATGTTGCCATGTTAACACTGCTGCTGGTGAAGGAGCGGAGGGGAGAGCAAGAGAACCCTTCGCTCTTTCGGCTCCGTGGGCCGGATAGAACAGCTGAACGGGCCGGATCCAGCCCGCAGGCTGTAGTTTGCCCACGGCTGGTCTAGTCCCTGCTGCATGGGAACAGAAGGGTCTGCAGGGAGGAAATGGCCATGGAAATGAGGCCAAAAGTTGTCATATTTAATGCACAGCACTTGGTTCTGTGGATCAAGGAGGGAAGTCAGGTTCTCAGCAGCCTCAGTAGTGATAGGCCTCAGGCCAAAAACAGGCCAGGAGACTGATATTGAGGTGCATTGCCCCAGGTTTAGTGGGGGACACTGCAGGCAAAGCCCCCTGGCTTCTGGTGAGGAGTGAGGCAAAAGAACGGAGCCTGATGGTCTAGGGCAGTTGCATCTCTTGACACACAGATTCAGGAGTTGTTCCTCACTGATCCCCTGTGAAGGAGGCATCCCCCTGGGCTCTGGTTTCCAGCTGCAGCATGAAGCCACTGGATTGAGGAGCAGCAGCTGCAGAAGATGTTGTCAAAACCACCAAGAGTAGTTTGGGTAGTATGTGTAGAGTTCTCCAACTTCAACCCAAGAGAGGAAGAAATATCATATTCCAGCAGTTTCAGCCCTTTGGTCTTAAAAAGGAATCACCTCCTCCCTAGCACCAAGGGAGATGCTTGAACTATTAGTGGATGCAAGTAGCAGAGAAAGGAGAGAAGGGGAAGGTGTGGACTTTCTGCTGACTGGTGTGGGGTTTGCTCCTTGGAACCCACTCTGAAGAGGCACTGTTTATAGCACAGACTGGAGATGAAGGATATACAATCCTGAGATTTCTGGGAAAGAGTATTTGAGAAGGATGGAACCCAAATTCTTGAAAATAACATGACTACAAATATTCCTATTTAAATATTCCTCTCATTAATTGGAAATAAGTAGTTATTGATTCATTCAGTTCAAGAATAGATTATTCAGCAAAAACTAGTTTGATGACAGCATAGTATATCCATTCTAAGAAATAAATGTGTACAGTACCTCTTATTCAAACATTCTGAAATGGAAGAAATGTCCTAAATTCCTTTGATGAAAGCAACATGAACAGTTGTATTGTTCACTGTGTCGTTTAAGATTCACGATAGGATCACAACTCCAGAGTTTTCCAACAGCCCATCTCCCATCTTGATAACATCCTGCAGGGAGCCATCTTGGCAGCTCAGGTGGCAGTAGGGGTACAGAACCAGAATCTAAGATCTGGGAGCAAACATCAGCTCCACCACATGCTGGTTGTGTGACCCTGAGCAAGTTACTTAAACTTATGCACTCAGTTTTCTACAAAATGAGGATGATAATAATGGTACCTATTGCATAAGGTTGCTATGAAAATTCAATGAATTGTTGTTTATAAAGTACTTGAAATGGTACCTGGCACATAGTAAGAACTAGATAAGCATTTCTTAAGTAAATCATCCTTCTGCAAATGACCCATTCCTTCTCCTCCTCCCCTTATTCCTCCACCTGCCCCTCACCTTTCTCCTCCTCTTACTGCTCCCCTACTCTCTTTTGAACTAAGAGCTAGTTTAGTTCTAAAAGAAGTACCTCAGACTAGATGTCTAATTAGCACCTCAATCAAAGCAGAACTGTTAAACAATAAAATTTAAAATAAGAAAGAAGAACTGTCAGCACCTGTCTCTCTCACACTCTGACTGATGCTCCCTGTCTAGGATCTCTGAGTATCAGGGGTCACTAGAACTTAAAAATTGTTTTGCGTAGAATGATGTGGGGCACAAATGCTCAGTAAAAGATAGTGATGAAGAAAAAGGAGAGGCAGAGAGAAGACGAAGAGGAGAAAGAAGAAAAGAAGTTATTGCAATTATGATGACAGTGAAAATGAAATGATACATGGAAAGTCTTCTATAAATGGTGCCATCATCACTGCCACCAATGCTATCCCCTCCATAACTCTGACCACCTTGCCATCTTGGATCCCACAGAGTCATCTCTCTCCTCATTCTTGCAAGCTTTCACAAGGTCACCCAGTTTCTAATGCCCTCCACTCCTGTTACTCTTCACTGCAACTGTTAAAATACTTGCCCCACAATTACTCACAGACACTACCCACCATCTCACGCTCCTGGGACACCTTTTCTTCCGAAAGACACTCCTCTGATTGGTCCTCCTACCCCATAGCCCACTGTCCTGGGCACCTGGTTAGGACAACCTGCCTCTCTGCCCACAGGCCACTCTTACCACCTTTATTAATGTAAAATTAATGTTACTTGAAACTTTTAAAATAAAAGCAAACACATTGTATTCATTTCAGAATTTCTATGAATTTAATCATTAAAAAAATGAGAAAATGGCCCTAGCTGGTTTGGCTCAGTGGATGGGGCATCGGCCTGCTGACTGAAGGGTCCCCGGTTCGATTCTGGTCAAGGGCACATGCCCGGGTTGCAGGCTGGATCTCCAGTAGAAGGTGTGCAGGAGGCAGCCAATCAATCATTCTCTCTCACCATTGATGTTTCTATCTCTCTCTCCCTCTCCCTTCCTCTCTGAAATCAATAAAAATATATTTTTAAAAATTAAAAAAACACACACAAAAAAATGAGAAAATGATTGCTATAGCCAAATTACAAAGGAACTTCCATTTTCTCTGTCAAATCTCTGATTCCTAATAAACATTTTCTAACTACTGACACCAGTTTATTAAATAAGTTTTGATTAGTTGGGAATATATATGAAATTATTTACTTTTTCTGATCACTGTTTTCAACTGTACTACATCAAGTCCCTCTTTGTGCTGAATGTGTAGTTCCATTCATATCTTGGTCAAATTCCATTATTTAATCTCCTTCAGTTATTACAACTCAGTGCTGTCCAGCTTAAAATATAAAATTTTAAGGCAAGACTCTCCTCACTACAGAATATTCTAGAGCCACAAGCTGATGACTTGGACAGGAGAGGCAGAAGGGATGCTCCTTCTCCTCCCTCTGTGTACCAGCACCCCTGCTGTTGGAGGCCTGGGCGTGGAATGGGGAGCCGAGCTCTCCACCTTATGTGGCCAACTGCTTGTCTGTGGTAGGCAGGGGTCCCTGGCCTCACTCTTCTTCCTGCCTAGTCACTCTACCTGATGCCACATGGTGGCACTCCCATTTTGCTGAGAATCCATCTCCATCTTTTATCTGCACTGCCAGCTATACACATTCTTAGCCCATTTCTATGCCTTGGATCAGGGGCCACTTGTGCAGCTAGGTGGCTCTCACCTTTTTCTTGGCCTCCAAACTTCTGTACTTGGGGTATCTCTGAGCACCCTCATGAGTCATGGAGAACTGCACTGGGTAGGCTCACCCTGCTCACTCCCTAAACACACTACACCAAGGAACCTCAAGTTCTGCTGACACAGTAGGCTCGCCTGACTCCTTCCAGGAATCTCTAGGCCAGTGCCTGTAATCTTGCGTGTCCCCACTCTGAGCAGCCATCTTTGTATGAGAGCCTTGGCCCTTCTACAGCCTCCTTTACTGGGGAATGAGCTTGTGAGCCCTCTTCCTGCAAGCAGCCCCTGTGCATGTGGGTGATTCCAGTGGAGTCCTTTCCACTTGACTTAGGGAAAAGGTGGCACCCCCATGGGGAGAGGTAGTAGCTTCAGACCTCAAGCACTGAACCTTCTCCAAGGATGAACCCCTTTCTTCCCCACCACTGAGTAGGGATTGGAGGAATGAGTTGGTTCTGTTGCCCATGAGCCAGCTGGGAGGTGTGGGATTCTAATTGCTGGGAGCCCTGCTACTCTTTAGTACAGAGCCATTTAGCAACCTCTGTTCTCAGCTTTGCTCCCTAAACCCAATTTGAAAACAGAAAGGCCCACAGGATGACATCTTGTGACCTGTATGGCCAGTGCTTCTAGTTACTTTTCTCCCCATCTAGTGTGGTTTTGTCATTCTGCTCTTAAGGATACATTTTAAATAAAAATACATTTTAAGGAGAAACACAATATAGAGTGGCTATAACAATTGTAAAACCTGCTTGGTTTGGCTGGCCATGGCTGTCACAGATAAGAAACAAAGCAGAAGAAACACCAATTACAGTGCTATTTTTTTTAATTTTATTGATTTTTTACAGAGAGGAAGGGAGAGGGATAGAGAGTTAGAAACACCGATGAGAGAGAAACACCTATCACCTGCCTCCTGCACACCCCCTACTGGGGATATGCCTGCAACCAAGGTACATGCCCCTGACTGGAATCGAACCTGGGACCCTTCAGTTCGCAGGCCGACGCTCTATCCACTGAGCCAAACCGATCAGGACTACAGTGCTATTTTGTGTTTAAAATTTTTTATTTATAAAAAATGAAACAAGTGGATCCTTATCTATTATTTATAGTTTAATAACTATAGCAATCTGCCCTTTCTCAAGGAGTTGCTTAATTATGAATAAGAAATTGATTTTTATGGGGCCAAGAATTTTGTACACATTGGGATTCATTCTGCTCATTATTCTGGCTTATGTTCTGCCAGAGGCTGTGGGATCTCTGTTGAGAGTGCCTGTTGTAAAACATGATGACTGCAGGAACTGGGGGCATTCCAGGCACATGGCAGGTTAAGGAGCTGCCTCTTAATCATAGGAGGGTCTGGCCGGAGTTCACTGTGTTTCAGTGGGGACCATAGGGCTGGTAACCTCCCAGGTTGGAGAGCTATGCTTGGCTGGGCACATTATTAACTCTTCCAGCTTGTGGGGACCATTTATGTAGTTAATGACAACTCCATAAAATCCAAATTAATTCCAAAGAGTGATTTTCCAAATTCTTGACAAATATCATTTTACCATTTTGATCTCTGGCACAAAAGAAAAAGTCCAGGGGAATTCTGTGGGAAGTCTGAGGTAGCACAGCTGCCCCCAGAACAATAATCTCAGGCTGAATTAACAGATCCATTGTCATGAATATGTGCAGATGTGGGTCTAGCGGGCACTCAAAGAAGCTCATGTTCCTGACTTTCCAGGGAGAAAGACAGCATGATAAATAGCTGAGCAAATAATACATGATTTATTAACACAGATTGAAAAGAAAATGAAGCAGCATGAGGGGTGGCTCAGATAGTGATGGGTGCCACTGTAATTGGGGTGGTCCGGTAAGGCATCTCTGAAATTGAGGACTAAGTGAAGTCCTGAATGAGAAGGAGTGGGGCGTGGTTCCTGTCCCTGAAGCAGAGCCACTCAAAGGGACTGAGCAGCCACCAGGAGGCAGTGTGGCTGAGGGAAATGAGTGAGGGCAGAGTAGGGGAGACAGGCTGCAGATGGTGTCCTGTGGAAGCTTTCAGGCCATTATTCGAACTTGGGATTTTCTTCTAGAGGTGCAAGGGCAGCCACTGAAGGGTTCTGGGTAGGAGAGAGCTGTGGTACAGAATATTCCAGATGAAGACTATGGTGATGACAGTAGAGGAAGCTGGACAGCAGACAGCGTGGTCCCATTGTTCTCTTCAATCACCAGAACAGATCAGACCTTTTTCCTCAGTCTGGATGTCACCATCTGAATGGGAGCTGGCAAACCATGCATACACAGGAGCAAGAGTCAGGTGGTGAGGGGAAGGTGCAAGAAGGTGGGAGAGCTTAGAGGACAGACAAATTTAGCAGAAACAGCTGCACCGAGCACTTGAAGGTAATCATGCAGAGGAAGAACTGGCCTCACTCTGTGCGTTTCCAGAAAGCAAGGTAAAGTCCAAGTGTAAACATCAAAGGGAGAAGAGTTTTAGCTTCTATATTCTATCTCAACATTTACTAATTCTTAGGTCGGATGGAAAACAAAATGGTCTCTATAAAAGGATAGTAAGTTCTTTGTGGCTGGAGATATTAAACATGAATAAAAGAATTACTTGCCAGGGTGCTGTTGAGAAAAGTCATGCAATAGACAGTGTGGCCTTGGGACCTCTTGCCCTAAAGATCTCTGATTGACTGTCCATTTTCTAACCTCCCCCAAGACTACCAGGAGAAGGATGCCAGGCACATGGCTTTCTGTGCTAACCCACATCCTGCCACTGGAAAAGTCTGAGCACTCAGCAAGCAAGGAGCAGTATTTCCATCCGGATGCAAGGAAGGCACTGATGATTTAGGTTGGAGCTGGGTTGATAATGACATCAGGAATAGTTACAAACTTCAGCATGAAATATAATCTTTGACAGATTCCTGAGTGGTTCTGGTCCATTAAGTTCCAACTTTAAGATAACAAAGAGCTCTGAGTTTAAAATTGGTTAAAACAGAAGAGTTAAGGATTGTTATACATTATATGTGCATTTTCTTTGAAAAGAGATCTTAAATTACTTAGCAATTTAGCCTAAAAAGTCTTGTCTGAATTGAATTAGTCTGTGCACTTTGAGAAAATTTCTCTTACACCTAATATTGAGAGAAAAGTGAATTTGAGATAGCCCTAAAGATAAAAATAACTTGCAAAAACTTTTCTTATTTCATTTCCTTCCTTCCTTCCCTCCTCCCACCTTCCTTTTTTCCTTTCTTTCTTCTTTCCTTCCTTTTCTCCCTCCTTCTCTCTTTTTCCTTTTCTGAAACAGAAATAGGAATTTGAATCCAACTACTGAGAGCTGTTTAAAAAAGAGAGAATAATTCTCATGTTCTGATGGGAATTTTTACTCTTTTTGCAACTTCTCAGTTCCTTTAATTCTTACTGATGAAATCTTAGCTCCAAAGAGTACTGTGATGTGTGAAACTTTTAGTCATAATAGATAGAAAAAGATACAGAAAAGTAGGTTAATAGCCATTAAAGATGGAAATCTAGTTAAAATTAAAATATAATCATTATTAGGTGTAAGCAAAACCAAATATTAAATCCCTCGTTTGATATGGAGAAGGGGTCAGGTGCTCTGACATTTTTTGAGCACTCAAAATGCTTACTATTCTCACCCTGACTGATATGGTGTTGCTCAGCTGATTGGTTGTCATCCTGTTCACCAGGAGGTTGCTGGTTCAATTCCTGGTCAGGATGCATGCCCAGGTTACTGATATTTGTATTAATATTATTGTTGGAACAACTACTCTATCTTTCACCATTTGCTTGAAAAATTTAGAATAACTGAACTCTATTTCTAAGATTATGGAAGCATCTAGGAATTCCAATTCCTGTGTCACAACAGTATAAGAATATTTTGGGGTGGAATGAACAATACTACACTTAGAGTTAGCTCAAATACTGAATTCATCTTTTTCTTAATGAGGCCTGTAGAGCAGAAGGCCCTTGGGATCCTATTAAACAAAGAGACGCTGTAAATTCTTAACAATAGCTGAGCATGAAAGATCTACAGTTTTCTTGCAATGCCAGCACAGCTGAATTCTAGCAGCCTTGCTGAAGAAGGGGACACCAAGGTAGACATACCACAGCAGTCCTGTTGCTATACCTGAAGCAAAAAACGTTTTTGAATAAAGGGTGTCTATGAAGTTGTGTGAAATTGCTGATTAACAACAATCAACAAAAAAATCATGAAACCAATGGGGTTTGCTTTCATTTGATCTCATTTGCAGCTCACACATCCTACATAGAGAGAAAGAGGAATCTGCAGACAGGTGCTTACTTGCACTGGGGCCTGACATGTTTCACAGATGCTGTGCAGAGGACAGATGATGGCTGAATGGAATGCAACTTCCTCTGGCTGTATCAAAGCCTCTTCATTGATAGTGAGCTGCCTTCCTGATCTCGCTGCCTTTCTTTCCCACATCAGACGAACTCTGATTATAAACAGCAGGCTGAGATAGTTTCACCTGGTCACAAGCCAACTCCCAGGAAATGAGCTGATCAACTCATTCCCCAGTTCCTTCCCTGACTTTTCCATTTATTAGCAATTAAGTAAGCACCTGCCCCCTCCAAAAAAAATCACAGATTAATTTAATTATGAATCCACATCCACCTGTTTAGAATTTGCAGATAATTTCACTGGAGTTCCAGGTTATCTTTGAGGGCAAAGCACATAGTTGTCATCTTGAACTAACACATTTTCCCAAGGCTGTTGCATTACCCACAGATTTCAATTTTGTGTTTGAAGCATGAGAATTGCAGACCAACAAATCTTACCCAAGAGGTCTTTGCTTCCACAGGAATATTTTAAATCACAGTATGTGTGTCTGGCAGTTGCTCTAGAGTGAATACTGCAGAGTTCTGATCTTCCACGGGAGTGTGTTCTGACACTAGATATCCAGTACAGCCTTATCTGGAGTAAGAATGAGGATTTCAGAGTGTATTTGAATCTGAAACCAATGCAACTTGTAAACATTGAGAGATTCCCGACTCAAGCAATTATCATATCTTCCCACCACGTGCAATAAAGATAGTTACCAAGGACTTCAGTCAGAGGCCACACCCAAGGATCAACATTTCATTTACCAAGGCACTTCTGAGCTGTGAATGAGCACAAGTTACCTCAAGTTGCCATGAGCAAAGGCCTGGCCCTGAAGCAGTCTTGAAGGACAGAGGGATGGTTTTCCCACATCTAGACGAACAATAGCTCAAAGGCTGGGGAATTTGCAAGCTGGAGGACTCAGTTGAGGGTTGGAGTGAAGGGAGGTCAGTGGAAGTCTTCAAGTTAGAACCAGGTGAGCAAGCCACAAGTCCATAACCAACCACCAAGGGGGCCAGGAAATCAATAATGCAGGAGTCCAGTGATGGATAAAACCCAACATTTGTAAATGCACACATATAGTTTTCTGGAAGGAAAGGCCTTAACTTTCATCACCTTCTCCCTGTAGTTTATGACCTCAGTAGGTTAGAAACCACTGAAGTCAAGAGACACAAATACTTATGATAGAACAGGAGGGAGTAGTCCACAGGTGAGGCAGTGATCTGTACAAGGTGAGACAAGAGAATAAACTAACCAGTGTAAGGTACAGGAAACAGGAGCACCCCCTGTGCCCAAGCTCTAACCTTTTATACACGTGCTGCTTGGGCTGGAGTCATATGTGGCTGAGCCAGCAGTGTACAGGGGAACATAAGTGAACCATGAAAGTCTGAAAGACTGGAAATTCCTGACATCTAAGTATATCTCGATAGAAAAATGAGGATTTGTGAATTGTATTTGCACAGGAGTAACTGACCGAGCCATGAAGTATAACAGTATAAAGTATACCATAAAGCATAAATTAACTGTGGCCTGGATCAATCTTACTTTCTTTTGATAGTTTAACTTATGTCAACTTTATTGATTCAACACATCCAAAATACCACTACCAGGGCTTGGCTCCCTGTAGGTCACAAGATGTGTGGGACCCATGCCTGGTTCAGTGTGTTCATGGTGAGATCTTCAAATGATTCACTGTCTTTACTTATTTATGTTTTAAAATATGCCTTTATTCATTTTAGAAAAAGAGGAAGGGAGAGGGGGAGAGAGAGACAAAGATAGATAGATAGATAGATAGATAGATAGATAGATAGATAGATGATAGATAGATAGATAGATAGATGATAGATAGATAGATAGATAGATAGATAGATAGATAGAGAACATTGACTGGTTGCCTCCCATATACACCCTGACCAGGCATTGAACCTGTAACCTGGGTATGTGTCCTGACCAGAAATTGAACTGGTGAACTTCTGGTGCACATGATAATGCCTAAACAACTGAGTCACACTGGCCAGGGACACTGTCTTTATTTTTGTGACATGAGAGCAAATGGGATAAACAGGCTCATGTTCTCCCAAGAATATGAGGGAGAAATGTCCCTTGAAGACTAAATTATGAAATAAGTAAGTAACACTTTGGTAATAAAAAGCATTTGGGATACAGAAAATTTATCTTCATTGATAGTGAGTTGCCTTCCTGATCTGGCTGTCTTTCTGAGATGGTTCATAGGGAGGAAGCAGGTAATCTGTGGTAGATTAAAAGGGAGAGCTGGTACAAGGTGTCCAGAGATGGGACTTTTCCTATTTGGAGGACAAGAGGCAGATCAAGGGCTGCTTTTGGATAATCTCTCCTCTCTGTCTCTCTCGCCTTTCTTTCTTTTTAAAAGTAACCCAAGGGCTATTGTAACTAATGTCTTTTTGTTGTATTATAATTCTACCCATTTAATGGGTGTGCTACCAGCTGTGTTGAAATTTACTCTTAAGTGGGACTAAGGTTACATAGAAATTACAAAGTCTTTGAGGGAAAAGACAGAATTAAATAGTTACACCTCACTGTCTTCTCTGGATTAGGTATATTCATTAGATTTTTATTCAAACCTTCTTGAAAAATTCAGTTTTTACAATGTCTCAGGACCATTGTTATAAATCATCCAAATGGAAATATAGGTGATCCAGTTATAGGAGAGACGAATGTCATTTAAGTAAAAACAAGGACTGTGGCTCCCTTCAGATCCATTAGGTGTGTGTGTGTGTGTGTGTGTGTGTGTGTAGGAAGAAGAAGAAGAAGAAGAAGAAGAAGAAGGAGAAGGAGAAGGAGAAGGAGAAGGAGAAGGAGAAGGAGAAGGAGAAGGAGAAGGAGAAGGAGAAGGAGAAGGAGAAGGAGAAGGAGAAGGAGAAGAAGAAGAAAGAAGAAGAAGAAGAAGAAGAAGAAGAAGAAGAAGAAGAAGAAGAAGAAGAAGAAGAGACACTCTGAAATATCTTATGCTGAGAAAGAGTGAAATCCCTGTTTTTGTATGTGAAAAGCCTATTACATTGCTTAATGATAATGAAACATCACCAGGAGGCACTGTGAGTATCTATGAGCTCCAAAGCAAAGATCTAGGTAACTTCATCACAGAAAATATGTGATCGTCCCCAGGATCCTAATGCCAGAATTTGGGTACTGTAATGAAATGGGAAGTCTCAGACGGCTAGACAAGTGGCTTGCTGTCTTCAGCCTCAGAATTGCTGGCAGTCCTGGGCTGGGACACCAATCAGCCTGCATAGGTGTCAGTAGAGAGGAAGAGGGCATTGCTTCCTTTAAAGTATTTACATTGACAATGTTCAGCCCTTAGAATTCTATATTTTACAAAAATAACATAGTATCTTACCAAATGATGAGAGGAAAACATTTTTAAATCATCTATAATAATAAAAGCATAATATGCTAATTAGACTGGACAGCCGAACAGTGGAATGTCATTCAGACAAAGCCTGGGCTGCTAGGGCCAAGGCAGCTGCTGCAGCTGTGAGGGCTGAGCCCCTTGCCCAAATTTCGTGCATCGGGCCTCTAGTAATATAATAAACTAGTAAGGTATTAAGAAGGTAGTTTGTTGGTAAATTGAGTGATCAGTCTACAATGTCAGATTAACTTTAGAGTCTTAAATACTACAATTGGGAAGCATATATAGTCTGTTCCTGAAAAATGTTCAGTTAAAAATCTCTTGAGCTTTGTACTTTCTACATTGCCATGTTAACAGCTACCATTTACTGAGGGCCTCTTGGAAGCCAGCACTGTGATATGCATTTTTGTACACATTTTTTGTAACCTTCACAACAACCCCATAAAACAGATTATATTATTTACATTGTATGAGGAAACATTAAGAAAGGGTAAGCTAAGTGGCCAAAGTCATGTGGTAAGTAAGTGGTAGGACAGGCAATAGAGCAGTTCCAGACCTCTCTCTCCCTCGCTGCCCACCAGCGACAGTGTGTTGGCAAGTTTGTACATCAACAGAAGGTTAGTTGCTTGTGGCCGTCCAGTTGGGTAAGTTCTGCCCTGAGGTCTCTGCTAGTGAGGCCTTTAAAGTACCTATATAACTTGTATCTGTATATTTCTTTCATTATTTCTTGGTGTATTTATTTAATAGAAAATCAGAAAAAAAAAGTGGCCCAAGGACTATTGTAACTCAAGTAGAACAGGGTTAGCTCCCCTCCAGACTTCCCTGTAATGAAATGTTTATGTATAAAAAGTAGAATGTTTTGCTTGTTATCTGGCAGGAGGTAGTATATTAGTCCTTGGCTGCTACTAAATTTTAGATAATTAAAACATTACTTTTTTTTAGAATGGCATGTATTACCAAATGGAGACTCTTTTGGAGGCAGAATGATGGAAACCTACACCACCAAAGTGGACTTGAAGACATATAGAACAGATGTCACTAAAAAATGGGACCCTTGAAGAGTTCTCCTTGGTGGTTTCTTGTGGCTAAGCACCAAGAAAGATGCCAAGTGGAGCTGGTGGACCTGACCCTCCTTGTGGGTCCTCCCAACAGAAACATATTCCTTTTGGCTTCAGAGGTGGTTCAATTTAATAAATTGATACATTTATTAAATGAGAATTTAATTATACTAAGATATATTGTATGCCAGATGGTTATCCTTTCTTGACCAACAACTCTTATTAACCATCTACCTGAGGCTACCACATGCAGGAAAATGTTCTGACTTCTCTTGAAGAGAATGATGATCACCTTTCTTCACTGTTGCACTTTTTTCAATGTTCCCTTTTCTGTATCAGGATTTAAGTCAACATGTCCTTCATTGTTGCCTAATTTAATGAAAATAAAATTGTTAGAGTTATATTCTTCTTGAGTCTCTCAACTAAGATGTGGTGCAACTCATGAATTAATTAATTAGAGTGATATGGGTGAAGTCTAGAAAAGAGAGAGAGAGAGAGAGATAGAGAGAAGAAGAAGGAGGAGGAGGAGGAGGAGGAGGAGGAGGAGGAGGAGGAGGAGGAGGAGGGAAGAGGAAGAGAAGGAGAAAGAAGGAGGAGAGGGGAGGGGAGGGGACGAGAAGAGAGGGGAGGAGAGGAGAGAGGAGGAGAAGAGAGAGGAGGAGAGAAATGGGGAGGGAGGGGAGGGGTGTTAGGGAAGAAACTAGTGCTGAACTAAACAGATCCTATAAGCCTGGCAGAAACTCCTATTGACTGAATAACTAACTTTGATTTTCAGGGAAAGTGGTATGTGGGATAAATGTGGGCAATCAAAGAGCAGTGAATATTTTTCTGGAAAGACTCCATCAAGTGGTTTTCTAATCCCAAATTCTGGCTTACTTGTGTGTAACAGTTGCTTGATTGGCTTGAATGGTGAATACACTTGGCATCAGAAAGAAGAGAGATGGGACATAGTGTTGGCTGCACAATAGTTTCTAATATGCTACCTTGTCCTCTAATAAAAATAAAACAATCCCTAGTGACTGGGCTTAAAGGGGAAAAGTTTTTTGTTGTTCAGTCATTTCCTGGAACTGGATGAAATGGAGCCTTTTTTAATGTTTCCTATAGCCCAGGGCAAAAACTTTCTCTAAGGGCTTCTCTGCTTCTTCTGAATGATAGGAAGGAAACAAACCAGGGCACAATATAGCTCAGCAAAGTCTGAAGGAATTATAATGGGGGTAAAATATACACTCTAAAGCTTTAGGGCCCCCATATATCTCACATATATATGATAACATTTATTTATCCCAGGGATTTGAACCTTGTTAAACACTACGCAGATAATATTAACCCTAATCTCTCAACACACATACACCTGTGCTCAGAGACACAAGTGGCCACACCCCACACCTGAATCATCCCATCAGGCTTTAGTTCTCTGGGAGTGAAGAATCTTAGTTTTCATAGACATTTGTGCTATGCTCAGGGCTTATCTATCTGTAGTGTCAGAGACCACAGTTTTTTAGGTTTTATTACCTCCATAAATTACCTAATATTAATATCACTGTTCTGTTCCCTCATGTTACATACTTTCTGCTGAATTAGATGGCTGCTTCCTTCCATCAAGAACTTGGTCTATGGGATCATTAAAATGATATGACACCATGCTTGGGGAATATGATGAACTCGTTCACACACAGCATGCAGAGCCTCTGCCACATGTACGTCTTTAGCATACTCATGGCAATCTTTCTTTGCTAGCCTTTTCCTCCCTCTTCTTCTCAATGCTTAGCAAAAAGGAAGTGCCTGAACATTTAGCCTAGACCCACGAAACATGTTATTAACAGAGCAGAGTTAAAGGAAACTTAAACTATTTCATATTGATTGACAAGTGGGAGCAAACTGGTTCTTAGGCAGGCTTCTCGGAGATCTAAGGGAAGTGCGCTCAGGGCAGCAGCTAGTTGGCCTTGATAACCACAGTTACCACCATCATCGCCAACAGGCAGTTCTGCTTAGGTGGCCTGTTAGCTACTGTGGGGCTGAAAACAAGGGGCACTGCCACCCTGGAATCCCAGCACTGGGAGCCAGCGACAAACAGAGGTGTCACCCAGGGACACAAAGGCCCCATTCCTGCTTCCCCATATCCTGAGCTCTCTGCTTCCCTGGTAAACTTCTTTTGAACACATCCCCACACTATTTACATTTTAAAAATTGAAATGTTAGTGGGACAAATCCACTCCCTTATAAGGGACATGTTATTCCAAGAACACAGCTTTCCTCAAAAATATCAGGGTCACTTCCACCACTCTAATAAGTGACTGAAGTTGTTTGCATGGAGATTTTCATTTAAAGAAAAAAAAAATAAACAATTGTATTCACACAAAGGCAGGCAATGCAACTATTTCCAGGAGGCACAATCAGACAAGCCCAGAAGAAATGGTGTTCGTGCCTTTTGCCAGAATCAAGGGAATATGTCTATAAGTCTGAGCAGAAGCAAAGATGGGCTGTGGTGTGTTCTGATAGGGGCTTCTTAGAGGTTGACATAGAGCTGGTGAGCGTCCAGTTGCTACCCAGTTTTCCCAGACAGATACTTAGCACTAGGTAATTGCCATTTACACTATTTCCCTAACTTCTTCCAACAGCAGCCTTTGAAACAGACACTATCTCTCCTAAGTCTCCACCTGCTCCCCTAGAACATCCAGCAGCAAGCAGCACTTGCTCAGCATTTGTTTGTCTGAGGTTTTATGGCCCTACCTGCATGCTTTTAGAATGCCGAGAGTCAGCATGTATCTAAATCATCCCCACTTCTCAGCCAGGAGAGGGCCTTCTGCTCTACAGGTCTTATTAAGAAAAAGATGAATTCAGTATTTGAGCTAACTCTAAGTGTAGTACTGTTCATTCCACCCAAAATATTCTTATACTGTTGTGACACAGGGATTGGAATTCCTAGATGCTTCCATAATCTTAGAAATAGAGTTCAGTTATTCTAGATTTTTCAAGCAAATGGTGAAAGATAGAGTAGTTGTTCCAACAATAATATTAGGAATTCAAAATATGTTAGTCATTGATCTAATTAAATAAGGATTAATTCTGTGATCCCAACCAAAATTTTTAATGCCAAAACCAGTTTAAATTTGATTGGTATCTTAAGATAATTATAAAAAGTATTATAATCTTTAAATCATATATAAATATATATTTAATGGTTTTTTCCAAGTTAAATTTCCAGGCTGTGACCCAGGGAAATATTTTAAATTTAACCAATCTAATATACTTGAAATAGCATGGAAAGCTTCTGCTGCCCTGCCTGAATTCAATAGGAGACAGTCTGGTTCTCTGTGGGGCCCAGGGGGTTCCAACAGGACAAAGAGGGGCAAGTGGGGCTGCCACCTCCTGAACAATGGCATTATCTTCCTTAGGAAGCAGGAATCTTTGGTTGTTATGTTTTGACTTTTGTTTTTAGGACCTTGATTTGTTTGGCAAAGCAGATGCTGAAAATTTCGTGAGTAGAACTCATAGCTCTGAAATGTGGGTAGTCTCTGTGGCTCATCCTAAACAAGATCAAGTTGTTTACTGGCCTGGAGAGACAGCTCCTCCTGAATGGGGTGGGGTGAGGTGGGGGCGCTGCGGCAGCAGAACAAGCAAGAGAAGACTGCCTACCATGCATCCCAGGGGAATGGGTTTGAGAGGAAATTGCATACCTGTCATTTCCCTCTTTCCATCTCTCATCACTCTTTAACTGTTAGAAAATAATTTTGATTCTGGATTTCTCTGGATTTTATCAATAATCAGTTGCAGCTGGTTTGTTGTTACTAAGATCATTCCATTATAAACAGTATGAATGGCCAAATACCCTCAAAGCTAACAATAAAAGGACTTAACTCAAGAAAACAAAAGTGGTTCTTTTATTCTGTGAGGAGGGTCTTTGTTTGCAGAACACTATGGCCAGCTTAACGGAGTAATCAGCAACCTTTGTGGTGGTTGTTGTTGTTAAACAGAAGGCTGAGATGCGACCTACAAATAATACACGTGGAGCTGGGGGCCTTTGTGAGCTAAAAGTTGCTTGCCTTGGTCCTACTTGCCACTGACACTATCACCCAACAAAATGTCACTTCTCTCCTCTGGCTATTACATTAAAGGGCAAAAGGCTGATCACAGACGAGCCTAAGGAACAAGGAATCCAAATCCCTTCACAGTGCCATAAGTGTTAAAATGTCATACATAAGCAAATACATAATGACGGGAAAGTCATTAAAAGAAACAAAGGAACACCTGATGGATCCCTCAAGACCTGTAAGAAATCAGTGTCTCAAAATATTTCCTCTGTCTCATCATTTCTCAAAATAAGAAATCAATAGCATAAAAAACAACTCAAAACCAAAGGAAACATGGAGAATGAAGGCACTTGTCCAAGTTTATGTAGCTTATCAATAACCATCCTAACTATTGTTTCCTGGTCTTACCTACCAGCCCAGGGCCGCTTGCAGATATTCTGCTGCCATTGAAAGGCAGCAAAAACTGAGAGCAAACCTCTCTCTGAACAGACTAGAATTCTATGAGCATGTGAAACATAAACAGAAGTAGAACTCATCCATTTATCAGATTTAAATATTAACATTGGTAAGTCAAATCTTAAGGCTAATAACGCTACTATTTCTAAATGTTAATGATGAACAGAGATGGGTAATATATTTGTTCCCCCAATAGATTTGAGATCACTCTCCCAAAACTCAGCTCACAGTAAATCAGAAAAACTATGAGAATAAAACTGGCCTGTGGTCAGCAACCATAGGAGGAAAGAATGGGGGCACTGTATCAGAGCTGTTGAGCAAAGCTAAGGTAATGAAATATAGGAGACATGGACAGTCAAATAGACCATGAGGCTGAAATATTTCCTTCACAAATGCTTCCATCTACTTCAATCCTCTATTTCATGGTGCCCAAGGCTGAAGTAGACCTGCACACTTCTCCTCCAATCACAGTTAGAGAAACATGTAGGAAGGAAGCTTGTGTGGTGCATTTAACTGAGCGAGGAAGCTCTGGTGTCAGTGAAAATGCTGTGAGTAGGTTGGTTTAAGTGCACACCCCCTGTTTCTCTCTCAGCTTCAGACTCCAGAAGCTGAGGGAGAAACAGTCTCAACAGTGGCTGCGGGAGGTTATTTTTCAAACTTTCTCTCTTTGATGAAATTGCAAATGATAATTCCTACTAGGATTCATGTTTATTCATTCAATAAATATTTGCTAAGTACCTATTACATGCCTGGCACTATTGTAGATACTGGGGATGTGCAGGTACAATAGGAGGGGTAGGCAGAGAGATAGACAATAAACATGTAATGCAGCAATCAATCTTTTGAGATGGGAAATGATTTGTGACCATGCCCAAAGGTTTAAAATAATTCAGAATTTAGAATTATAAAGGGACTTCAGAGATAATATCTTATCTGAGTTTCATCCTATTTCAATGAAATAAGTTTATGGTAAGCTCTATTTGATAGGTTTGGGGATTGAAATTCAGCAAGGTTAAGTGACTTGGCTAAACCCATTTCAACCATAAATAGGGGAACCAAGATGGTAGCATAGGTAAACACCTGTACTTGCTGCCTCTCACAACCACATAAAAATTACATCCAGAACCGCAGGAAAGCTGACTGAGTGGAAGTACTACAACCACAGAGGTAAAGGAGAAAGTGCATTGTGACTGGTAGGAGGTGTGGAGGCACTGAATGGACCTGGGTGCACTGCTTTTTTAATTGGGAGGGAGATATAAGCTCCTGCTTGCTCTAAACTCCAGTTCTGGGCGAGACTCTGTGGGACTCAGACACATACAGGGAGAAACTGGACTGTCTGGAATCAGGGCAGGAACACGAGGGTGGCTTTCTTTCAGACAGAGGTGCTCGCAGCGGTAGTTGTTTCTGCACTGGGACTTCTCAGTTGCAGGGCTGACTGGCAGCCATTGCTGTTTGCTCCACCTTGGTAATGACAAGACCCCACCCCGCCCAATTTACAACCCCACCCAAGCTGTGCACAGCAGCTTTTGCATATGAATGGCCTGTCCTTTCTCAGCCTAAAACCTGTCAAACAGGCAGCATTTGGGTCAGAGACCCCCAAAGCTATCAAGAAGGCCCAAAGCGAGTAGCACCAGCCTGCCTTGCTTCACAGCTGGGCCTCATCTGGGCACTTCCAAACCTGATACAAAGAAGAGGAATCTGCAGATCTCTCTGTAGCTCCTGTTGGGTGGCTCCAGGCAGTGGTTGACTTTGCACCTCCTTGGAGATCCAAGAGCCGGTGTACCTAGTTGTCAGTGTGAGACCATACCAGATTACAATTCTTCACATCCATAAGTGACACACTCAAGGGGCAGACTCAGTGAGCACCAAAGCCCCAATGAAGCAAGTCCTGCTCCATAAGGGTGACTCCTGCACAGCAGCTCTTTCATTGTAAACACAGCTTGTCCTCACAGCCAATTGGCCTGGAGGTCAATTCTTCCCAGTGTACCAACAGCAATCAAGGCTTAACTACAACAAGATTGTGCACCCAGCCCACAAAGGGGTGCACCAAGAGTGTCCACCTCAGGTGACTGGGGAGGCTGAGCCACTGGGCCCTATAGGACACCTACCACACAAGGCCACTCTATCAACTCAAAGAGACTTTTAGCAGCTACCCAATACATAGAAACAAACACAGGGAAGCAGCCAAAATGCAGAGACAAAGAAACATGTCACAAATGAAAGAAATGGAAGAAAGCAAAATACTGGATATAAAGTTCAAAATCACAGTTATAAGGTTACTCAGAATCTTCTAGAAACCTCCAAGGAACTTAGTGAGAACTTCAAGGTTCTTAGTGGGAATGCCAAAAAAAAAAAAAGAAATGGAAAAGGACCAGTCAGAAATTAAGCATACACTGACTGAAATAAAGAATAATATAGAGAGATTCAACAGTAGACTAGAGAATCCCAAGCATCAAGTCAAAGATTTGAAATACAAGGAAGCAAAAAACACTTGACCAGAAGAGCAAAACGAAAAAAAAACAAAACAAAAATATGAAGATAGTGTAAGGAACCTCTGGGACAACTTCAAGTGTACCAACATCCAAATTATGTGGGTGCCAGAAGAAGAGAGAGAGCAAGATATTGAAAACTTATTTGAAGAAATAATGACAGAAAACTTCCCCTACCTGGTGAAAGAAATAGACTTACAAGTCCAGGAAGCTCAGAGAACCCCAAACAAGAAGAATCCAAAGAGGATCACACCAAGACACATCATAATCAAAATGCCAAGGGCAAAAGGCAAAGACAGAATCTTAAAAGCAGCAAGAGAAAAACGGTTAGTTACCTAAAAGGGAGCACCCATACGACTGTCAGCTGATTTCTCAACAGAAACTATGCAGGCCAGAAGGGAGTGGCAAGAAATATTCAAAGTGATGAATAGCAAGAATCTACAACCAACATTATTCTACCCAGCAAAGCTATCATTTAGAATTGAAGGTCAAATAAAGAGCTTCACAGACAAGAAAAAGCTAAAGGAGTTCATCACTACCAAACCAGTATTATATGAAATGCTGAAGGGTATTCTTTAAGAAGAGGAAGAAGAAGAAAAAGGTAAAGATAAAAAATTATGAACAACAAAGTGACAACAAATACATATCTATCAACAAGTGAATCTAAAAACAAAATTAATAAAAAATCTGATGAACAGAATAAACTGGTGAATATAATAGAATCAGGGGCATGAAAAGGGAGTGGACTGACAATTCTCAGGAGGAAGGGCGTGAGGGGGTGTGGGAAGAGATTGGATAAAGATCTTACACCTATGGATGAGGACAGTGGGGGGACGGGGGCGAGGGAACCAGGTGGAGGGGAGCTATGGGGGAAAAAAGAGGAACATCTGTAATAATCTGAACAATAAAGATTAAAAAATAACATAAATGAGAAAGCCATGGTTTAAAATCAGAACATCTTTCTTCAAAAACCCCTGCTCTTTCACTGTATCATACCACCTCCACAGATAGTTTTTAAAATGTGTGTGCCTGTGTAGGGTTTTCAAATCCAGTATTAAACAGTTTTCCAAGCTCATGCATTTGCCCCCACTCCTACTGCTAACCTACAGTTCTATAGATTTCACCTTTATCCATTGTTTTCAAATTTCACTGTGGAGACAGAGGAGGGCTGGTGTGGTCAGCAACCATCTCCTCTCTGGGTTTAGGAGTAAGTTCTGCCACCTTGGAGCAGCAATTTATTGAGCAAGTCACCTGGCCACTGTAAATTGTGGATGAAAAGGGGCCACATGCTAACCTGACTAGCTCAGGGAAGGCCTGTATGGGGGACTTGCAAATCAGAGACCTAAAGTAACCATAAAAGATGGTTTGCAATTCAAACTTTTTAAACTAAAATCAGTTTATGGTGGGTAGTCATGTCCTAGGCTGAAATCTTCCCTGACAAAGGTCAGTCTTTACCCTAACTGAGCCTGTCTGTTGTCTTTTTGCATATATGATAGCATATCATTGGAATGTCAAAGTAATTTTGCTTTTGCCAGACTTCTCAAAGCAAAGGCACCACTCTGAGGAGACCACAAATCCCCCATTGCTATTGAGTTAATTGTTGACTGTTAACTATCATGCACCCACCTAAGGAAAAGAAGTGTGTCTATAATTTTACTTTTTATCCAATCCCAGAGGTTTTCCAGCTTTGCTTTCTCCCTCCTCCCTAATCTATCACCACTGGATCTCGTATAACCCACTTACATCTTCTCTTTTAATTGTAATGTATAAAACAAGGTACAAAACTGCTATTCTCTGGAGCATTCTCTCAATTCATTGAGCTTCTGCTTCCTGGCAATTGTCGACAGTTTGGCTCACAAAAATTCTTCCCAGGTTTGAATGTTTCTTATGTTAACAAGGTGCAGTAACTCACAGGATTCAGTGGGGTAAGTGGCAATGCATGACACATTCCACAAGCTGGTTCCATATGTGGCCCCCAGAAGCACTACTTTTCTTTGCCTCTGTTGGGTCTTGTAAAAAGGGAATGATAATGACATTAATTAGCCTTATTTATCTCTTAGAGTTGTCATAAGAATTGCATTATGTAACAGATGTGGGACAACTGTGAAGGCTGGCGAGGTGTAGTTATCTCTAAAGCAGTGGTCGGCAAACTGCGGCTCGTGAGCCACATGAGGCTCTTTGGCCCCTTGAGTTTTTGGCAAAGGCCAGCTTAGGAGTACCCTAATTAAGTTAATAACAATGTACCTACCTATATAGTTTAAGTTTAAAAAATTTGGCTCTCAAAAGAAACTTCTATCATTGTACTGTTGATATTTGGCTCTGTTGACTAATGAGTTTGCCAACCACTGTTCTAAAGGAATCCTCTGCAACAGATATCTGATGGAAGACACCTGGCCAAACTAGGCTTCTTACTATTTCCATTCACGAAGAGGATCCAAGTGCTGCGCTGAAATTTCTGGTCAATGCTGCGTTGTGAACCAGAACTCCAGCTAACAGACTAGGTGGTCTATTTCCTAGGTTTTCATGCTCAGAGGCCTTTGAAGCACACCTCTAGGGGGTATTTAGTGAGCTCATTATCTAGCTATAATGCAGAATCACCCAAAAAGAAGGCCCAGTTGTGAATATTTTGATAAGTGTCCACGTGTTTGCATAAGTACATTGCTCACTCTGCAGACTCTTCTGGAGGAATCACCCTTGTGGGACCCAAAGGCCCCACTCTCCCCTGTGTACTGCCACTGGTCCTGCCTCACTGCTCCCTGACCCATCCTCCTTGGGTAACTGTGCCTGTGGCGGCACCCACCACCATCCCTCCCTGCCCTCACATTCTCCCAGCTAAGATGAGGCCTGCTGTTTGCTCCTGGAGAAATTCTCATTTATTGAATTTCTAGCCTGTATACAATAGTCTTCCCCTGTCCTCTTTCTTGTTTGTTTGAAATTCTTAGTCAAGGTCTTTCTTCAATTTTTAAAAACGTATTATTGCTATGGGTTTTATTTGTCCTTAACACTATCATATACAAATTAACTTTGGGTTTTATTTGTCCTTAACACTAACATATAAAAATTAACTTTTGCTATTGCATTATTCAATGTTTCAAAGCAGCCAAGAATCTGGGGAGAGAGGAGGCCATTGGACCATTTGCTTGTATAAAGTCACTGGCTTGGTCACTGTGGGACCAGAAGCACTTTGTAGACAATCTGCCCTGCCACCACCAGCCTCCTTCCTGGAATGTTCGTGGCCCAAGCTGGAGACTCTGGCTCAGACCAAGGACTCCAGGTCAACACCTCTCAAGATCCATTCGGCAAGAAGTTCTTCCCACTGAGGAAAGCCAGCTGTGTCAACTCATTTGCTCCAAAAATTTACTAGTTGCCTATCAAAGAACTTAAGTTTTAGCAATTATGTTACCCTTTAGAAATTCTTAATACTCAGTACATTACTTTAACTCTATTTAATAATAGTTTTGTGCTTATGTGTTTAATTAATATTTCATTTATTTTAATGTTTTAATAATTTCCTTTTAAAAGGCTATAAGACATACAGGAACAAGTGAGCCAATTCTGCATGAGTATAAAATGAGAGAGCCTCATGCAGTTTTCCTGCTGAATTTGACATCTGGTGCTTAGCTCTGCAGCACTGGGTAAGTTACTTAATCCACCTGCACAGTAGGCATGGTGGTAATAGTACCGGTTTTCTCCAAAGGACTCCCTTTAACTTTATAATGTGACTAGAGGCCTGGTGCACGAAATTCATGCATGGGGCGGGGGTGTCCCTCAGCCTAGCCTGCACCCTCTCCAATCTGGGACCCCTCGAGGGATGTCCGACTGCCCGTTTAGGCCCAGGGGGATCCCACCGGGATCGGGCCTAAACGGGCAGTTGGACATCCCTCTCACAATCCGGGACTGCTGGCTCCCAACTGCTCGCCTGCCTGCCTTCCTGATTGCCCCTAACCACTTCTGCCTGACAGCCTGATCACCCCCTAACCACTCCCCTGCTAGCCTGATTGATGCCTAACTGCTCCCCTGCCAGCCTGTTTGCCCCTAACTGCCTTCTCCTGCAGGCCTGGTCACCCCTAACTGCCCTCCCCTGCAGGCTTGATCGCCCCCAACTGCCCTCCCTTGCAGGCCTGGTCCCTCCCAACTGCCCTCCCCTGCTGGCCATCTGGTGGTGGCCATCTTGTGTCCACATGGGGGCAGGATCTTTGACCACATGGGGCAGCCATCTAGTGTGTTGGAGTGATGGTCAATCTGCATATTACTCTTTTATTAGATAGGATAGAGGCCTGGTGCATGGGTGGGGGCCAGCTGGTTTGCCCTGAAGGGTGTCCCAGATCAGGGTGGGGGTTCCCTTGGGGCATGGGGTGGCCTGGGGGAGGGGCCTGTGGTGGTTTGCAGGCTGGCCACGCCCCCTGGCAACCCAAGTGGAGGCCCTGGTATCTGGGGTTTATTTATCTTCTACAATTGAAACTTTGTAGCCTGGAGCAGAGCCAAGCCTTCTGCTTGCTCCGTGGAGGCAGCCATTTCTATTGGAATTTATTTATCTTCTATAATTGAAACTTTGTAGCCTTAAGCTAGGGCTGCAGAAGCTTGGCTTCCTCAATCACCGGGGGCAACCCTAGTCTCCTGCTCTCTCCAGCTCCGTGGCTGTGGCCATTTTTGTTGGGATTTATTTATCTTCTATAATTGAAACTTTGTTTCCTTGAGTGGAGGCCTGGGCCCACCAGGGTGTGTGGGAAGCTTGGCTTCCTTCATCACCAGGGAAACCCAAGCCTCCCTCCTGCTTGCTCCATGGCCGCAGCCATCTTGGTTGGGGTTAATTTGCATACTCGTTCCTGATTGGCTGGTGGGCGTGGCTTGTGGGTGTAGTGGAGTGATGGTTAATTTGCATATTACTCTTTTATTAGATAGGATTCCCTTCTTTCAATGTCTACTAAAAATCAGGTATTTGAAATGGCATTTCTAAGACTTGTGGCTGAGAATGCCTGTGACCACAAGTGAGCTTAAAGCTTTTAAAGTCAGGAGTTTCTCTCCACATTCTAAGTGTAGAAATCTACATCCAACTGTTTTAAGTACTTGAATACATTCAGATTTCTTTAGGAAAACCTTGACTTTATCACTGTAGAGATGGAAAAGAAGTATGAACATCCAGCCTACACATTACAAGTGAACCATACCAAGGACATCTGTCTCCTGGGATTGGAAGTATATATACTTTTCATTAATCAACAACATAATATTGACTTCCAACATAGACGTCAATTCCAAATGGTCTTCATGAAATACTTATAAGTGCTCACATCTGAGATTTGAAAAGACCAACTAAAGGATATGAGAACCCAACATTCTTCAGGTTGCTGTGGTAGCCATCCTTCAAGATGGTCCCCGATGATCCCTGACACTCAACATCCACACCCTTGAGTAATGCCCTCTGACACTATACCAGGGTTGGTCTGTATGACCAACAGAATATGGCAGAAAATGATGTCACTTCTGAGACTAGATTTAAAGTCACTGTGGCTTCCATTGTGGTTGCTCTCTCATTCTCTCACATGTACTACATGACGATCTTTCTCTTGCATCACTCTCATTGGGAGAAGCCTTGTCATACCAACCCTTAGGGAGTCTGTGTGGCAGGAAGTGAGGTGCTCTGCCAACAGTGAGCATGGAAGTGGGTGCTCCAGTCTCAGTCTCCAGTGATTGCAGTGCTGACCAACAGCTCCCAGCATCACAAGAGAGCCAGCCAGACCACCCAGCCCAGACTCTCAGGAACCATGAGATACATGTTTGCCAGGTTAACAAGCAAAGTTTGGGGTAATTTGTTACATTGCACAGCTATGGGTAACTAATAATTATTTAAATTCTAACTTTGTTTCACCTCAGATCATCAGGAAAGAACATTAGAGAACTGTTATAGCAGTGGCTGCATTCAGTTATATAATAGTGGCTGTATTCAGTCAGGGACTATTGCTTTGTTTTTAGCTTTTATAAAGGGTAGATTTTAGAAGGTCAGTTTGAAGAATACTTCCATGTACTTCCTAAGACTGTAATGAAGAACACTGTCCACTTGTCACCTATGCCCTGCCTCTCAGAGTTCAATGACAACACAGCACTGGCGGGTGGCTTGAGTGTTTTCTTTTACTGGCTCGGGACCATGTAAACTGATGTACTTCCCATTTCATTTTGTTGCCAAAGTGAACAAAATTTAGTACTAAATTAAAGATCTAATTTGTGCTAGGTACCCATTTTCTTATTTCCTTTCAGAGTTTTCTTATCACCTTTTACTTTTACTTATCTTTTCTGAAAATAAATATTCCTTATCCCTATAAACTAACTCAAGTCCTTTGTGGAAGTAATTAAGTTCAATTCAATACATCATGAGTTTGTGACTGCCTATTAGTTGCCAAACAAAGTGCAGGTCTGGAAATACAAAGGTGACTAAGACAAGAAGCAGGGCTTGCTCTTAGAAGTTCAAGCCGAGTGATGCACAGCTCTGTGGAGAAACAGCTACAGAGCCAGGCGACAGCCTTGCTCTGCACAGGAAGTCAAGCAGCAGGAGTGTTAGTGAGAGAGCATGGCCTCTGACTTGAGGCAGCAGATAGACCTGGATCTGCGGATAGAGGATAGGCTGGCGTCATATCTCAGGGAGTGTAAGGGTCACCTAGGAGATGGTGGTATGTCACTGAAGTGAGGGGGGAGTGAAGGGGAAGCATGTGGGGTACAAATCAAAAACAGCTAATGTGCTTCTGAGTACCTGAAACAGTTTTTGGGGAACAGATTGCAACACAATGAAGGCTATTTTTTCACACTAGTACTGACCAGATTAATAAATACCTAACCTACCAGGAATAATAAAGCAACTTAATAAGTTTACAACACTCCCACTCAGCTGTGATGCTACTGAATTCCTGCAAAACTGGAAAGAAGAATAATTTAGAATTGAAGCACAACCAATTCTTATGAATTACCGACAAGTTCTATCAAGTTTCCAACAAAGAGTCTCTGCTTCCAAAGAAATCACTAAACCTCACAAAGAAAACACTATTTCCTGCTTGTCTAAACCACCCTGGAATCCATGGAGCTTACATTTACAATCAGTGAGATGTTTTCTTTACAGGACCTCAGATTACTGCCAAAATAAATATGCACCCATTGGAGTGTATCAAAAGAGCAGCCTCAGTGATTTAACGAAGTACCTACACACTAAAAGCATCCAGCTGCTAACCAGCATACTTATTCAGATCTGAATGGTGACTTATTGCATGGCACTTCACAAATGTTTTTCCCTCTTTAGACTACAAGTTGCAAGTGCAGGTGCCTGCACATCCATGGGATAATGTGAAGGCTCAAGCTGTGTGACCGAACAGGTTGAGCACTGAGAAGCTACCCTGCAGACAGCTGCTCCCAGCACTGCCACAGGGATGCAGGAGCAACTGTGCTTTTCTGGTTATTTTGTTTGTTTATTAAGAGACACTGAAAAGCTTAACCATTATGTGAAATTGGCTAAATTTTAAATGTTGAAAATTAATAGATTTAAACATTGTGTGGAATAAAAATACGTCTGCAAATGGTATCTGACTGGTGGACTACATGTCTGAAACTTCAGCTTTAGACAATCATATTAGCAGATATTATCTCTGGCACATATGAGAGGAATTGCATGGAAACCACCTGAAAGACCTCTGTCTGTTTCAAAGACCTTGTACAACCCTGAGTGCTGTCAGGGCACGGAGCAGTACTAAGCAAAGTGAGTGTGCTCGAAAAGTCACCACTAGGTGGTTCCAGCAGCCAGTAGAACTAAACTGATTAACATTTCCTTCTGTATTCAGGAGGCGGCTGATGCATGTTCCCCTCTCAAGTGGATGTTTCTCTCTCTCCCTCTCCATCAAAAAATCATTTAAAATCGTTAAATTTGGTTAAATAAATAAGTAAATAAATAAATAACGAAACAAAACACCTCACAAGAGATGAATTTGTGTGCTTCCTTTAACTGACCTGGAGATTAACATAAACCAATATTAATCTCTTTTCATTCTAACTTATTTCATAAATGAATAAAATATAATATATAAAAAATATAGAGTAACCATTAAGAGGGGAAAAGTAAAAATAAAAAATAAAGAAGGGAGAACCAATGGTGTAAGAATTAGAAAGAACAGCACAATCTGAAAGACCCTTCAAAACAGCTGTGCTTCAAGTGATCAATGACATTTTAGAAATAAATATCAAACATAATAAAAGAACATCTATGAAAAAGAAACAAGCCAAAATCTAGAAAGTAAGTCATAGGCAATAAAACTAAAACTTAGTTGACACACTGCAAAATAGAATTAGAGAGCAAGATCTGAGGAAATCACCTGGAACACAGATAAATAGAGAGGAAATATAAAAATGAATGTTAAGAAGCACTCAGAACAAATAGAAAAGCTCCAACATAGATCTAATAGCAATTTCATAAGAAAAACAGAGAAATGAGGAAGATATAGTACTAAGAAATTTTTGAAGATTTAAAGAATCATATCAAGCTCTGAGTGGAATAAAGTAAACTTAACAAATACTTAGACTTTAGTGAAATTACTATCTATAAAAAGAAAACCAAAAAATCAATCAGAGACAAAGACTGCTTAGCCTATAAAGAAATAATAATCACAGAATATATTTTAAATTAGTAGCAACAAAGTCACAAAAAATTTTCTGATAAAGTTCAGAGGGAAAATATTTGTCAGCTTTAAATTCTATAGCCAGATAAACTACCTTTCAAAAAGGAGGAAAAAAGAAAAATTATAAGCCAAAGACTAATAATTTACTGCTAAATTAATTCTATTGATATAACTTACTAGCCACATATCTTTAGTAAAAGAATCACTAAAGAAAAAGTCTCAAAAAGAGAAAACTAGACACAGAGGAAAGAATACGTTCTTGAAGCAATGTTAAGCAAAGAAACTGTTGAACATGCAGATGACCAAATTAAGAACTAATTGTAAAAATAATAATGATTATTGAATGATTAAAAATGAGGTGCAACTGAAATACCATACAATTAATAACATAAATGATGGAGGAGTGAAAGGAGATAAAGCATTTTAATCCTTAGTGTTATGCAGGATGATTGATGCTAGAAATATTTCAGATGTTGTTAATAACTTATGCTACATAAATTAGGTACTTAAAATTTAAGGATAATGACTAAAACAATAAAAGGAACTAAAATGAATTGCTCCACTGTATTAGAACAACAACAACAAAGAGACAAAGGGAACTGAAATCCAAATAAAAACAAGATAGGAGGAAACCAGAAGCATTGAAAAAGCATTTATACTAAAAGATAAGGTAAGTGTGTGTGTGTGAGTAGAGATGAAAATGATGTTATCCATCATCCTATTCCACTATTTCAATATTCATTTTATATGTAATACTAGAAGCCCAATGCACAAAGATTCGTGCTAGAATGGGCTTTCCTTTCCCTGGCTGCCGGCACCGCCTTTCCACTCCGGCCCACCCCCTTTCTGCTCAGGCCCCAGAGCCACCTATTTCCACTCCGGCCCTGCCTTCCCATGCTGCCCAGAGGCCCTGAGAGACCGGGGGTGGGGCAGAATGCCTGCGTCCCATCACTCGGCGCCTGTGTCCCGTCACTCGGTGCCTGTGTATGCAAATTAACTTCCATCTTTGTTGGGTTAATTTGCATATCACTCCTGATTGGCTGGTGGTGTAGCGGAGGTATGGTCAATTTACATGTTTGTCTATTATTAGGTAAGATAATATATAATACATATGTACACATGCTACATATGTATTATGTAAAATATATGTTATATATTTTTGTAATCTATATGCATTATAAAATTCTCACATTAGTATAAAAAGATATATACAGCCCTGCCAGTGTTACTCAATGGTTGAGCATTGGCCTAAGAACCAGGAGGTCACGGTTGGATTCCCGGTCAGAGCACATGCCTGGTTTGTGGGCTCAATCCCCAGTGTGGGGCATGCAAGAAGCAGCTGGTCAATTATTCTTTTTTTTTTTTTTAATAAGTCTTCATTGTTCATAGTATTATAGTTGTTCCTCTTTTTTCCCCCCATACCTCCCCTCCACCTGGTTTCCACCCCATGACCTTAACTCCCCTGCCAAGGTCCTCGTCCACAGGTGTAAGATTTTTGTCCAATCTCCTCCTGCACCCCCCACCCCACCTTCCCCCCGAGAATTGTCAGTCCACTCCCTTTCTATGCCCCTGATTCTATTATATTCACCAGTTTATTCTGTTCATCAGATTTTTTATTCACTTGATTTTTAGATTCACTTCTTGATAGATATGTATTTGTTGTCACTTTGTTGTTCATCATTTTTATCTTTACTTTTTTCATCCTTTTCTTAGAGAATATGCTTCAGCATTTCATATCACACTGGTTTGGTGGTGATGAACTCCTTTAGTTTTTTCTTTTCTGTGAAGCTCTTTATCTGACCTTCAATTTTGAATGATAGCTTTGCTGAGTAGAGTAATCTTGGTTGTAGGTTCTTGTTATTCATCACTTTGTATATTTCTTGCCACTCCTTCTGGCCTGCATAGTTTCTATTGAGAAATCAGCTGACAGTAGTATGAGTACTCCCTTATAGGTAACTAGCTGTTTTTCTCTTGCTGCTTTTAAGATTCTCTCTTTGTCTTTTGCCCTTGGCATTTGAATTATGATGTGTCTTGGTGTGGTCCTCTTTGGATTCCTCTTGTTTGGGATTCTCTGAGCTTCCTGGACTTGTAAGTCTATTTCTTTCACCAGGTAGGGGAAGTTTTCTGTCATTATTTCTTCAAATAGATTTTCAATATCTTGTTCTTTCTCTTCTTCTGGCAACCCCATAATTCAGATGTTGGTACACTTGAAGTTGTCCCAGAGGCTCCTTACACTATCTTCATATTTTTAGATTCTTTTTTGTTTTTCCAGTTGGGTGTTTTATGCTTCTTTGTATTTCAAATCTTTGACTTGATTCTTGGGATCCTCTAGTCTGCTGTTGGATCTCTGTATATTATTCTTTATTTCAGTCTGTGTATGCTTGATTTCTGATTGGTCCTTTTTCATATCCTTGAGGGTCTCACTAAATTTCTCAGAGGTTTCTAGAAGATTCTTGAGTAACCTTACAACTATGGTTTTGAAATCTATATCCAGTATTTTGCTTTCTTCCATTTCTTTCATTTGTGACATGTTTCTTTGTCTCTGCATTTTGTCTGCTTCCCCGTGTTTGTTTCTATGTACTCGGTAACTATTAAGTCTCTTTGAGTTGATAGAGTGGCCTTGTGTGGTAGGTGTCCTATAGGGCCCAGTGGCTCAGCCTCCCCAGTCACCTGAGGTGGACACTCTTGGTGTACCCCTTTGTGGGCTGTTTGCACAGTTTTGTTGTAGTTAACCCTTGATTGCTGTTGGTATCACTGGGAGGAGTTGACCTCCAGGCCAGTTGGCTGTGATGACCAGCTGTGTCTATTCTGGAATATCTGTTGCATAGGAGACACCCTTATGGGGCAGGACTTGCTCCAGTAGAGCTTTGGTGCTCACTGAGTCTGCCCCTTGAGTGTGTCACTTATGGATGTGAAGAGTTGTAATCTGGTATGGTCTCACTCTGACCACTGGGTACACTGGCTCTTGGATCTCCAAGGAGGTGCAAGGTCAGCCACTGTCTGGGGCCACCCAGCTGGAGCTACAGAAACATCTGCAGATTGCTCCTCTTTGTATGGGGTTTGGAAGTGCCCAGATGAGGCTGGCTGTGAAACATGGCCACTGCTGCTGCCAGGCAGTGGGCCTACTTCTGGAATCTCTGTGGCTCTCTGACCCAGCTACAGTTTTTTTTTAGGTGACAGGACAGGCCATTTATATGCAAAAGCCAATGCACACAGCTTTAGTGGTACTGTAAATTGGGAGGTGGGGGGTATCTAGGAATCACCAGCGCGGAGCAAACAGCGATTGCTGCCCTGAACCAGAGAAGTCCCAGGTTCTCGGCATCCTGTGCCCCAGTGCAGGAACAATGATCACTGCGAGCACCTCTAAGAGTAAGCCGCCCTCACGTTCCTGTCCCAATGCCGGACAGTCCAGTTTCACCCCATATGTGCCTGAGTCCCCCAGAGTCTCACCCGGAACTGGAGTTCAGAGCAAGCAGGAGCTTGTATCTTCAGGTTTAAAGGGTAGCACATCCAGGTGCCAGCACTTTACGCGCCTCCACACCTCTTACCGGTCTCTATGCACTTTTTTTCACCTCTCTAGTTGTGGAATTTCCACTCAGCCAGCTTTCTTGCAGTTCTGGGTGGTAGTTGTTCTGCCATTTAGTTGTGGGTTTGATGTGGTTGTGAGAGGCAGCAAGTATAGGTGATTACCTATGCTGCCATCTTGGTTTCTCCCCAGTGATTCTTTCTCGTCATTGATATTTATCTCTCTCTCTCCCTCCCTCTCTGAAATCAATTATATGTATATATATATGTACATATATTTAAAAGATATATACAAAGATATTCACACAGCATTTTTATAATACTGAAAAATGGCAACAACTTTGTTTATCAATATAAATGCACATATCAATTGTGATATCCTATATAATAAAAGGCTAATATGCAAATTGACAGAACATTGGAACAACTGGTCACTATGACATGCACTAACCACCAGGGGGCATATGCTCAATGCAGTAGCTGCCTCCTGGTGGTCAGTGTGCTCCCACAGGGGGAGTGCCACTCAGCCAGAAGCTGGGCACATGACTGTCAACGCAGTGGCCATGGCAGGAGCCTCTTCCACCTCTGTGGTAGCACTAAGGATGTCCAACTACTGACTTAGGCCCAATTCCCATCAATCGGACATCCCCCGAGGGCTCCCGGACTGTGAGAAGGCACAGGCCGGGCTAAGGGACCACCCCCCCGCCAGTGCACTAATTTTGTGTACCGGGCCTCTAATATTTATATAAAAGAATATTACACAGCCCTTAACGTGAATATATTATTGGTAATCAATGTGGATAAATTCTTAAAAAATAATGAAAATATAGAAAAAGCAAGTTATAAAAAATAACATAGCACTCTTCATGACTGGCTACCTAAAATATATTATAGTCTTCTTTTTTCCCAATGATTTTCTCTACTAAAGGAAGCTGAAAAGCTAAAATATTCACAGTCTTGCCCTCTCAAGGGCATCATTTCTAGCCAATAAGATGTAGTGAAATTCTCTGGGTGTGTTTCCCTTCCAAAATAAAAAGACAAAATTTAATAAGGAAAAGGCTTTTGGTGTTGCCTACCCTCTCTGTCCTCCCTGGAATGTGAACTCTTGATTTAGTAGCCAACTTGCAACCAGCAGATCAAAATTCACACACTCGGTTAGTGGAGCAGGTGACAGATTGCTGACTTCTGGGATGACACCCCTGAGGCTCTGGACCTATTATACTAAATTGTGAGATTTCCTATTATGTAAGACTAATAACATTCTTAATTATTTAATACCTTATGGAGGATTTTTGTTAGTTGTCAAAATCTAATTGAAACAAATAACTGCAGTACATTTTTATGTAAAATTTTATTCCTTTAAAAAGAGTTCCAAGTAATATCAATCTTTTAAAAAAATCTAGGTAAAGGGTACATTTTTCTGTATATTTGCATTCAGCTGAATCATTTTTAAAGTTTTCTTTGAAATAAAAGAAGCATCTAAGATTATCTGTTGTGTGTTTTGTGGGTAGTGCTCTGTAATTCCCTTATCAGGTCTATTTCCCCACTCTCATGAGTTAAAAGTGGAGGGGGAGGGGTGAAGGGAAGTCTACTGGTGCTCCAACTGTTCCATGTACAGATCCGCATCTAGGAGACTTGAATGCTGCAACAGGGTTGGTAAATAGCAGTTCTGGTGAGTGTTCTAAGAACTATACACCCCTGCATCTGAAGAAGCAAGTGAGAAAACATGAGGGTGGGCAGCTGCAGATGGTGAGGGCAAAGGTACAGGTGATGATGGCCAATTTTCTATAGGGTGGGTCAGCTTAGAATCAATATTTGTTTAATTACATCCAAAAATTGCCTCACAATTTAGTATTTGTTCAGCAAGCTGGCAATGCTTAGTTATTATATTTTAACAAAATTTTACCTCTTCAAGATATGTATCCTCATGGGGGAAAAATGAAGAAAATCAAAGAATGCAGAGGGTATAAAGTAAAAAGTAAAAGACTCTTTTCTACCCTTTCCAGTACCCAATTCCCATCCCCAGGGGTACTATTAATATTTCTTATACTCCTAGAGCCTTTATGCATAAATTAGCAAACATGTACCCTCTCTTTTTTTAGAACAAATATGAAATAAGACCATACATATGATTCAATAAATTGCTTTTTAACTTACATCACATATTGGATATCTTTCCCAATCAGCTCATGTAGAATTATCTCTCTCTCTCTCTTTTTTTTTTTTAACAGTAGCAAATATTGTATGAAATGATCACATTTATTAAACTGGTTCCTCATTGGTGGATGTTGAGGTTGTTTTTTTGTTTGTTTGTTTTTATAAACAGTGCTGCAATAAATATCCTATTATAATCTATCTTTCCTCTACAGATATGAAAAGCCACTATCATCATATTAAAAATTCCCAATGTGGGTTGGGATTTTTCCTGACTCTGCTTTTCCATAAAGTCTTTTCCTTTTCCAAGTGTCACCCTTGGATGGCTGGAGCTTTGTAATATATTTTAATGTCTGGTAGAGCTCATTTCCCAGTGTTACTCAGACTTTCAGAAATTTCCTTGCTATTCTTGAGTGCTTATTTTCCCAGGTAAACTGTCACATGATCGTGTTAAGTTTAAATATCCACTCTGTTTCTCTGAGCAGCCAGCCATTTTCACACCCCCCACCTTGAGAGGAGGAACTCTAGTGACAAACTGAACCAGGGATGTCTGGATAGGGGACAAACAGCATGGGGGAGAAATAGTGGGAAGCAGAACTGGATAGAGGTGGGTTACATGAAAGTTCATACAGGCACCCAGAATTAATCAGATCTCCTAGAAGAGGAATTACTGAAAAAAATTGACTAGTTCATGGATACTTAGATTTGGGGGAATCCCTAAATAAAGAGGGCTCCTTGTTTACCCTACAATGAAGCCCACCAGTTAGCAAGGCCAGAACTTGCCTCAGCCCTCATCTAGTGCCTTCTTAAAAATTTGTTTTCTTACTCTTAAATATGGGTATTAAGCCAACCCTCTCTAGAGAGGTGAGGGCAAACAGAATAAAACAAAAAGACAAGAAAAAAGAATATGTAGAAAACAGACACTATTTAGGCACTGAATAAAAATCTTTTAAAACCTATTATCAATATTCTGAGGCAAGAAAATATATTGTATTCATGAAACAAGAAGTCTAGAAAAAGAAACAATCATAAAACAAAGGACTTTAACAAAAATAATAGAAGAGTTGAAATAAATATTTCAAAATTGGAACATAAAGTTGATCAAATCTCTCAGAAAATATTTATATTAATGGATATTATATGAACGATAGATACACAAATATTTAGATAGAAATAGATAAAGAACTGAGAAGTCAAAAAGATGAGAAAATGATATGACCAGATCATTGAGCCCAATATCTTTATTAAGTGGGTCCCACAAAAAAAGAGAAAATAGATAAAATTATTAGAGAAATTATGTGAGAAAATTACCCAAAGTGCAGGATATAACTTTCTAAATTATAGGGCCAATCAAATATGAAGCACATTGAGCATTATACTCAGACACATTATTATGATATTTTAAAACAAAAGGAATAAAGAGAATTTAAGTAATTTCCTGAGAGACAGAGCCCAAATGAAGGATAGAAGTCACACACAGTGATTTCTGATTTCTGAAAGCAGCCCTGGAAGCTGGAGAAAATGAAATGTGTTTTGAAAATTTTGAGGTAACATGATTTTTAACCCAAATTTCTATAGAATCAGTCCAAGCATGAAAAGATAATAAGGCTATGTTCATCATACAGTATGTCAAAATAATTGATCTTTGTGCTCCCTCTACATAAACCTACTAAAGGATGTGCTCCATGAAAACATAGGGGAGAGATAACATAGGAAGTGGATGTGAATATAAGAATAGATGAATAAGCCTCAGCACACGGAAGTGGGGCAGCAACCAGGCTAGGACACTGGCCATCGGTTTCTCCCTCTCATTAGGCGACTCTCCCTCCTGCAAAGGCCCTTATGGCAATAAGACCCTGGGCAATTCAATTTCAACACCCCCCCCCCGCCTGCCCCAAGGATTCACCTCTGGCATGCCTTTTAAAGAACCTTAAGGCCCTCAAATTGCAAGAAAAAATTAGACACAAATGCCTTATTTTATATTGCAATACAGCATGGCCACAATATAAATCAGGAGATCTGGCCCCAGAATGGCACCCTTAATTTTAAAACCACTAGAGGCCCGGTGCATGAAATTCGTGCATGAGGGTGTGTGTCCCTCAGCCCAGCCTGCACCCTCTCCAATCTGGGACCCCTCGAGGGATGTCCAACAGCCTGTTTAGGGCTGTCGGACATCCCTCTCACAATCCAGGACTGCTGGCTCCCAACTGCTCGCCTGCCTGCCTTCCTGATTGCCCAAAACCACTTCTGCCTGCCAGCCTGATCACCCCCTAACTACTCCCCTGCTAGCCTGATTGATGCCTAACTGCTCCCCTGCCAGCCTGATTGCCTCTAACTGCCCTCCCCTGCAGGCCTGGTCACCCCTAACTGCCCTTCCCTGCAGGCTTGATCACCCCCAACTGCCCTCCCTTGCAGGCCTGGTCCCTCCCAACTGCCCTCCCTTGCTGGCCATCTTGTGGTGGCCATCTTGTGTCCACATGGGGGCAAGATCTTTGACCACATGGGGGCAGCCATCTTGTATGTTGGAGTGATGGTCAATCTGCATATTACTCTTTTATTAGATAGGATAGAGGCCTGGTGCATGGGTGGGGGCCAGCTAGTTTGCCCTGAAGGGTGTCCCGGATCAGGGTGGGGGTTCCCTTGGGGCGTGGGGCGGCCTGGGCAAGGGGCTTGTGGTGGTTTGCAGGCTGGCCATGCCCCCTGGCAACCCAAGTGGAGGCCCTGGTATCTGGGGTTTATTTATCTTCTACAATTGAAACTTTGTAGCCTGGAGCAGAGCCAAGCCTTCTGCTTGCTCCGTGGAGGCAGCCATTTCTATTGGGATTTATGTATCTTCTATAATTGAAACTTTGTAGCCTTAAGCGATGCCTGGGCTGGCCAGGGTGTGCGGAAAGCTTGGCTTCTTCCATCGCCGGGGGCAACCCTAGCCTCCTGCTCTTTCCAGCTCAGTGGCTGCTGCCATTTCTGTTTGGGTTTATGTATCTTCTATCATTGAAATTTTGTAGCCTTGAGTGGAGGCCTAGGCTGGCAAGGGCAGGCGGAAAGCTTGGCTTCCTCCATTGCTGGGGAAACCCAAGCCTCCCTCCTGCCGTAGCCATCTTGGTTGGGTTTATTTGCATATTCACTCCTTATTGGCTGGTGGGTGTGGCTTGTGGGTGTAGCGGAGTGATGGTTAATTTGCATATTACTCTTTTATTAGATAGGATTCTCCAATTTAATTTATACTGCTGCCCCCTAGGTAAATGGTTTGAGATTCCCTATGTTCTTTGAGCTAGCTCCACTGCCACCCTGGACTCTGTTCCTCCTGTCATATCCTTTATGTCTCCACCTCCAGGTCCCTAAAACCCAAGAAACCCCTGATTTTTCCTTCTTACCTTTTCTTCCCCTTCTCACTCCCTCTTCCCCCAAAGCAGCTGCCTTTTAGCTCTTTCTTTATTACAAAGCTGCAAACTATTACTTAACAGTCCTACTACCATCAGAAGCAGAACTCATTATCACCCAAACCTTGCATGTTATCTCTAAGGAAAGTAATAAATAGAAAGCCTATTAAATTAGTTATTCAGGTCTGTTAAGAGTTGTGCACCTTGGGGATATGTATATTTTTTTTCAACAGACAGCCCCAGGCATCAAAAAATTATTAAAAAATAACCTTAGGACCCCAAACCTCTACTAAGCAACAGGTAGAAATAACTTTTAGTGTTTTTAACAACTGAGACAGGGCAGAGAAAGAGCAAAAAAGCCATCCCAAAGAAACAAATGGCTCAGCTTTAAGCTATATGTCACCTCAAGGGATGTGCCGGCTATGTCACAAGTTCAGCCACTGGAAGGGGGACTATCTCTGGGACTGGAGAGTCAGTCCCTGGACCAAAACCTACCCATACAATGGCCTCAAACTGAAGGGCCCAACACTCTAGTAGGCCCCCACTAAGAACATCATCTTTGAAGGGACAGAGCCAAGGGTGACCCTTAAGTGACAGGTAAGCTCACACTTTTTATTAGACGTGGGAACTGCTCTCTCTACTCTGAACCACTTACCAGGATCTCTTTATTCCAAAACCTGTTTGATCACTGGGGTAAATGGGAATCCTCAATGCTACTATTTCACAATCTCATTTTTTAGTCATGCCTTTCTAAGCTTCTGGGTAATATAATTAAAGGAAAGAATGTGGCAGTTTTAAATCCAAACAGCTGGAGGCCTAGGAACTGCAATTCTGGGAACTGCTCTCCTCCCTACCCTCCTGTACTTTTTCTCCAGCCTCATATGCTTATACATAATTTTCCAAAGTTTTGGTATGGACCATTTCTAAAATGATAAATATTTAGATATTTTAAAATAACATGAAGTACTGAAACATTGATTGCTAGACAAGTCTTAAGTTCACCCGATTTTAGCTTTTGTTAGAGAAAAATCTATAACGTGAATTTGGAACTGTTGAGGTGATACCTTGTGTTTTGTTGAAGGTGTGTTTCTTGAAAATAAGAGTATGTTTAAAGTGTGTTCATAAAGGCAACCTAAAAAAAATGTTGGCTGTTTATGGTCTCCACGTATTTGTCTGTATGTTATATGTAATGTGTTGTCTGCCTTTGATGGCACCACTAGGGTATAATATTTTATTGGCCTACAGAAACTAAATACTTATATAAATTAAATAGAATCCTATGGTCTAGCCAAATAATTTAATATTAAAACCAGTTTAAGTTTAATTAATATCTGTGGGAACCCTCTCGGAGTACGCCGGATGCCCAAGGCCAGTTGGAGGGTAGAGGCCTTGTTCAGAGTACACCAGATGTTCAATGCCACTCTGACCATGGAACTCCTAATTAAAATGTTCAAGGTTGAGTTGCTATATGCAGGTGCAAAGCAAGGATGCAGCAAGCTATATACTGCACAAGTGTGCCCTTTTATAACCCAAATAGTGAGGTCACTATTTGGAAAGAGCCTCTTTCGTCTGAGTTGGTATTAAAGTGTGTTACTGACCAGCATGCTGTGGCTGTGGGTATGGAGCCTGCTGCTACTGTGTGGAAAAGATGTTTTGTTAACCAGCCAGTGTGCGGCTACTATATGGGACTTTGCTTTGAAGAACTGGTTTTTTTTAGTGGCTCCTTGTTAGCAATGGCTACATGGCCACTGGCTCCTACAATAAAGGCTCTTTTATATACCCATGACTTCTCATGGCTACTCCATCGAATACCCAGTGTCCAAGAAGGTCCAGTCCCTGGCAGGGGGCTCGGACCCAACAGTTGGCATAGGGGAGCAAGATGAAGGAACTGAGTTCCTAACAATAGCCTTTCAAATTATTACCATAAAGCTATACCTTTGCTTACCCAGATTTACAAAAGATTTATAATATAATATTTTGGTTAAACATATTTGACAACTTTCTCAAAGTTAAAATTTAAAAATACATTTTTAACAGAGAAATGACTTTGAATTATTACAACAGGCCCTGAAATACCTCAAGGATTCATTGTTTCTCCTAAACTTTTAAACTAATTAGGCCTATTTAATACACTTGAAAAATTACATGGGAAGCTTTGACAAATAAGAATATACATACATTTTTATTAAAATGAAAATTCTAAACATTTCAGTCTGCTCTAGAAATGAACTTACAAAGATTCAGGATGAAGTTCAAACAGGAAATTCTCAGGAGTAACAGGTATTTTGTCAGTGACACCAGACAAGCTTAGAGTTCCCTATGGAAGGCATCTGGCAGTAGTACTCCAGATGTTTATAATTGGGGTGTTTGTGAATTGTTTCCAGTGCTCAATACACACTTCCAATGAGCCATGTGCAATGTTTTAAAATCTTGCATATTGTTTGTTCTTTATATATATTTTAAAACTCTACATTGAATCTAAGAATATAAACTCTATATTCTTTTTTGTCATTTCATAATAATTATTATTTACCAAAAAATTCTTATCTTGGAATCCTATATAATAAAAGGGTAGGAGAAACCAAGATGGCGGCATAGGTAAGCACCTAAACTGCTGCCCCGCACGACAATTTCAAAACTACAACTAAAAGACAGAACGGACACCATCCAGAACCACAGGAAAGCTGGCTGAGTGGAAATTCTACAACTAGAAGGAAAGAGGAAAGCTCACGGAGAAGGAGCAGCAAAGAGCTGAGGTACAGAGACACGCACGTGCAGAGAGGAAGGGCGGCGGAGTGCCTGGCTGGCTTTCTCTGGCGAGAGGGGGAAGGAAGCCCCTGACTGCACTGAACCCCAGTTCCAACTACACTGAACCTCAGTTCCAGGCGAAACCCTGTGGACCCAGGCTTATACAAGGGGAGTTTGGACTGTCGGGTGGAGAGAAAGGCACACGGAGACTCAGAAACTCTGAGACTCAGGGGAGCCACTGCGGCAAGGGTCTGGAGGCTCGAGTGCGCACAAGGACTGACTGCGGAGGTTACCACAGGCTGTCCCTGGCAGAGGGGAGTTGGAGGCTTCTGACTGCACTGAACCACAGTTCTGGCGAGCCCCTGGGGACCCACGCTCTTATGGGAGAAATCTGGACTATAAGGCTGAAACTCGGGAACCGGGGAAGGCAAAGGTCTGGAGACTCACGCGCAAGGGCAGGGCTGACAGGAAGCCAAGACTGTCTGCTCCACCCTGAGAGTCCGCCCCTTCCAAGCTGAGCACAGAGGCCTTTGCTACCGTGTTTTCCCGAAAATAAAACATCCTCTGAAAATAAGACCTACTTACAGGTTTCCTTTTGAGTGAAATATAAGGCATCCCCCAAAAATAAGGCCCCCAGGCTCTGTCTCAGAATGAAAATTAATTTACCATAAACTGGACGCTAGGGCCGCCCCGACTGGCGTCTAGCAACCAGTGACGTTACGCGGAGTCCTGACGTCACTGCTGTGTGGAGGCGGAGCAGAGGTTGGAGTCAGCAGTGAGCATGGGGCGGGAGAGAGGAGGAGACTTTTGCAGATGCGTGTAGAAGAACAGGAGGATTAGAGCGGACGGGACGCCGTGAAAGTGGTGAGTGCTGGTCTGTCTCTGGTGATACTACCTGATGCTCGCGGCCGCCTTCATGATGACTGAAGGTTCTCAGTCAGTGGCAGACCCTGCTCCAGCCCAGATCCAGGCCCCAGCAAGCCCAGTGACAGTCCCCAGGCAGGCCCCAGGGGGTAAATGTCTGATAAAGGGGTAGGGGGGATGTCTGGTGAAGGTGTTCAGTGGCACAGGGGTGGGGGAGGGGGATCAATTAAAATGACACAGGAGGATCAAAAGGGGTTACTAAAATGGTAATCCCCCCTCAGATTCTCCTGTGCCATTTTGATTCCCCCCTCTCATCCCCCCTGTGTCATTTTGAGTGATCCCCCTCCCCCCACCTTGATACCCCAATTCGTTTTTTTTTTTACCCCTAGAAATGAGCGCAAAAAGAAAAAGCTACTCCGTGGAGTACAAGAAAGGAATTGTGGAAGACTCTCGGGGCCAAAATCTTACTGCTTTCTGCAAAGAGAAGATGTTGAGTATCCGATTGGTCCAAAAATGGCGAACAGAGTATGGTAACCTCATTGAACAAGTGGACAAGGGAAATGCTAAAAAGCGCAAGTGTGGATCAGGTCGGCAACCATTATTTTCCGAGCTGGAAGACCTGATCTGTGAATGGGTTGTTGACAGGAGAGCAAAGGCTTTGGTTGTGAATAGGGCTCAGATTCAAGAATTTGCCCTTGCAATGGCACCACAGTTTGACATAGCCCCCCAAAACCTCAAAGCATCACAGCACTGGCTGGATAATTTCCTTCAGCGAAGTGAACTGTCTTTAAGAAGATCTACCAACATTGTTTAGGTTGGAAGATACTCAAGTTATTAAGCGAGCACTTGCATTCAAGTCCTTTATTGATGATGCTGACTTCTCTAAATACAATCTTTCCAACATGATTGCTGTGGATGAAACTGCAGTGTTTATAGGCCAATCATCTCAAACAACAATTGAACAGCGGGGTGCCTCCTTAGCGTACATTCCCTTCACTGCTTATGAAAGTGCACGTGTTTCCTGTATTTTGGCAATTCATCTGGATGGCACTAAAATCCCACCTTTAATCATTTCTAAGGGCAAGAAGGAAAAGATTGAACATGTTTTGGGCATTTTTATTCTTGAAACTGAAAAAGCCTGGGCCACACAAGCAGTTATAAGGAAGTGGGTAGATTTAATGCTGCTGCTTGTTATGCGAGGGAGCCAAAGAGGTCTGCTAGTCTGGGATGCAGCCAGCACTCACCGCGCTAAAGACATGAAGACATTTCTTCACGAAAGAAAAATAGATCAGATAATGATTCCCGCAGGAATGACGGCCTATCTCCAGACTCTTGATATTGCAATAAACAAGCCATTCAAAGACAATTTGTGCATGGAAATTAATGACTACATTGAAAATAGAATGGAGAGAAATCAGCGTGGAAACTTTGTGAAACCTAAACTGCAAGAAGTTGTGACTTGGGTGAAGAATTCATGGGAGAAAATCACTGACAGTTGCATTGCAAATGCACTGCGAAGCAGGCTACCTTGACAAGAAGTACTCATTTAAAGACAGTGCTATTGCTAAACATGAGAGATTTGGTCCACTGATTCTGAAAGAAATGGAGTCACAAGAAATTCACCAGGAAATTCAGGAATTGAATTGTTATGATGATGTTCCAGAAGATGATGACATGATTGTCATTGAATAAATGAGTAAATTCTTGATACTGTAGGATTCACAGTTTGTCTGGTTTGTGTTGACAACTACCGTACTACCGTACCGTATACAGGTAATAAATTTCCTTTATTTTCATTTAACAATAAATGTGTACCGTATACTTCTTCATGGAAAAATAAGACATCCCCTGAAAATAAGACCTAGCGTGTCTTTGGGGGCAAAATTAATATAAGACACTGTCTTATTTTCAGGGAAACATGGTATCTGGCAAGGCTAATCCTATAAGGCTGTCTCCAGCACCGAAAATCTCCCAGTGTAGACACAGCTGATCCTCACAGCCAACTGGCCTGGAGGTCAATTCCTCCCAGTGATACCAACAACAATCAAGACTTCACTACAACAAGGCTGTACACACAGTCCACAAAGGGATGCACCAAGAGTGTCCACCTCAGGTTAACTGGGGAGGCCAACCCACTGGGCCATATAGGAAAACTAGCACACAAACATACCCTACCAACTCAGGGAAGCAGTGAAAAATGGGGAGACGACGAAACAGATCACAAACGAAAGAAATGGAGGAAAACAAACGACTGGATATCGAATTCAAAACCACGGTCATAAGGCTTTTCTTTTTTTTTTCTTTTTTTTTTTATTAAGGTATTGTATGTGTACATATCTTACCATTGCCACCTCCCCACCCCACTCCCATACATGCCTCACACCCCAATGTTTTGCATCCGTTGGTTACTCTTATATACATGCATATAAGTCCTTCAGTTGATCTCTTATTTCCCCCACCTCTCCCTAACCTTACTGCTGTAATTTGACAATCTGTTTGATGCTTTACTGCCTCTGTATCTATCTTTTTGTTCATCAGTTTATAAATGTTTTTCATTATCCCCAAATGAGTGAGATCATGTGGTATTTTTCTTTCATTGACTGGCTTATTTCACTTAGCATAATGTTCTCTAATTCCATCCAGGTGCCTACAAATGGTAGTAATTCCTTCTTTTTTATGGCAGCATAGTATTCCATTGTGTAGATGTACCATAGTTTTCTGATCCAGTCATCTGCTGACGGGCACTTAGGCTGTTTCCAAATCTTAGCTATGGTAAATTGTGCTGCTATGAACATAGGGGTGCATATATCCTTTCTGATTGGTGTTTCTAGTTTCTTAGGATATATTCCCAGGAGTGGGATTACTGGGTCAAATGGGAGTTCCATTTTCAGTTTTTTGAGGAAACTCCATACTGTTCTCCACAGTGGCTGCACCAGTCTGCATTCCCACCAGCAGTGCACGAGGGTTCCCCTTTCTCCGCATCCTCGCCAACACTTGTCGTTTGTTGATTTGTTGAAGATAGCCATTCTGACAGGTGTGAGATGGTACCGCATTGTCGTTTTGATTTGCATCTCTCTGATAATTAGTGACTTTGAGCATGTTTTCATGTGTCTCTTGGCCTTCCTTCTGTCTTCTTTTGAAAAGATTCTATTTAGGTCTGTTGCCCATTTTTTTATTGGATAATTTATCTTCCTTTTATTAAGTTGTATAAGCTGCCTGTAGATGTTGGAGATTAAACCTTTATCAGTGATAACATTTGCAAATATGTTCTCCCATACAGTGGGGTTTCTTGTTGTTTTGTTGATGGTTTCTTTTGCTGTGAAAAAGCTTTTTATTTTGATGTAGTCCCATTTGTTTATTTTCTCTTTGGCTTCCATTGCCCTAGGGGCAGTATCAGTGAAAAAGTTCTTTTGGCATATGTCTGAGATTTTGCTGCCTGTGGATTCCTCTAGTATTTTTATGGTTTCCTGTCTTATGTTTAAGTCCTTTATCCATTTTGAGTTTATTTTTGTGTATGGTGTAAGTTGGTGATCTAGTTTCATTTTTTTGCATGTATCCGTCCAATTTTCCCAACACCATTTATTAAAGAGACTGTCTTGACTCCATTGTATGCTCTTGCCTCCTTTGTCAAATATTAAATGCGCATATTGGTTTGGGTCGATATCTGGATTCTCTATTCTGTTCCATTGATCTATATGTCTGTTCTTGTGCCAGTACCAGGCTGTTTTGAGGACAGTGGCTTTGTAATACAGCTTGAAATCTGGTATTGAGATCCCTCCTACTTTATTCTTCTTTCTCAGGATTGCTGTGGCTATTCGGGGTCTTTTTTTATTCCAGATGAATTTTTGGAGAGTTCTTTCTAGGTCTGTGAAATATGCCATTGGTATTTTAATGAGGAGTGCATTGAATCTATAGATTGCTTTGGGTAGTATGGACATTTTGATGATGTTGATTCTACCAATCCATGAACATGGTATGTTCTTCCATCTGTTTACATCTTCCTCTATCTCTTTTTTCAGTGTCCTGTAGTTTTCCGCATATAGGTCTTTTACCTCCTTGGTTAGGTTTATTCCTAAGTATCTTAATTTTTTTGGTGCGATGGAAAATGGGATTGCTTTTTTAGTCTCTCTTTCTGTAAGTTCACTGTTGGTGTATAGAAATGCCATAGATTTCTTGGTGTTAATTTTGTATCCTGCTACATTGCCGAATTCATTTATTAAGTCTGTTAGTTTTTTGATGGAGTCTTTCGGGTTTTTTATGTACAATATCATGTCATCTGCAAATAAGGACAGCTTAACTTCTTCTTTTCCAATTTGGATGCCTTTTATTTCTTCTTCTTGTCTAATTGCAGTGGCTAATACTTCCAGTACTATGTCAAACAGGAGTGGTGAGAGTGGGCATCCCTGTCTTGTTCCTGTTCTTAGGGGAAATGGTTTTAGTTTTTGCCCATTGAGTATGATGTTAGCTGTGGGTTTATCATATATAGCTTTTATTATGTTGAGGTATGATCCTTCTATTCCCATCTTGTTGAGAGTTTTTATCAAGAAAGGGTGTTGGATTTTGTCAAATGCTTTTTCTGCATCAATTGATATGACTATGTGATTTTTATCTCTCAATTTGTTTATGTGATGTATCACATTTATTGATTTGAGGATATTGAACCATCCTTGCATTCCTGGGATAAACCCTACTTGGTCATGGTGTATGATCTTTCTGATGTACTGCTGGATCCTATTTGCTAGAATTTTGTTGAGGATTTTGGCATCTACATTCATGAGGGATATTGGCCTGTAATTCTCCTTCATTGTGTTGTCTTTATCTGGTTTTGGTATTAGGGTGATGCTGGCTTCATAGAAGGAGCTTGGAAGTGTTTCTTCCTCTTGAATTTTTTGGAATAGTCTGAGGAGGATAGGTTTTAGTTCTTCCTTGAATGTTTGGTAGAACTCTCCTGTGAAGCCGTCTGGCCCCGGGCTTTTGTTTGCCGGAAGCTCTTTGATGACTGCTTCAATTTCTTCCATAGTTACTGGCATGTTGAGCTGTTTCGATTCTTCCTGATTGAGTTTTGGAAGGTTATATTTTTCTAGGAATATGTCCATTTCCTCCAGGTTGTCCAGTTTGTTGGAATAGAGTTGTTCGTAGTATTTTTTAACAATCCTTTGTATTTCGGCGGGATCTGTTGTTATTTCACCTCTTTCATTTCTGATCTTGTTTATTTGGGTCCTCTCTCTTTGCTTCTTGGTGAGCCTGGCTAGAGGTTCATCAATCTTGTTTATCCTTTCAAAGAACCAGCTCTTGGTTTTGTTGATCTTTTGTATTGTTTCTTTGGTCTCTATGTCGTTTATCTGTGCTCTGATCTTTATTATTTCCTTCCTTCTGCTTACACTGGGCTTTTCTTGTTGCTCTTTTTCTAACTATTTGAGTTGTTGGGTTAGGTAATTTATTACCCCTGTTTTTTGTTTTTTGCAGTAGGCTTGTAGAGCTATGAACTTCCCTCTCAAGACTGCTTTCGCTGTGTCCCATAGATTTTGGATTGTAGTGTTTTCATTGTCATTTGTTGTCATGATGTTTTTTATTTCTTCTTTGATCTCTCTGGTAACCCAGTCATGGTTTAATAGCATGCTGTTTAGTCTCCATGTGTTTGATTTCTTTGGGTTGTTTTTATTGTAGTTGATTTCCAGTTTTATGCCACTGTGGTCTGAGAAGATGCTTGATATGATTTCTATCTTCTTGAATTTGAAGAGACTTTGCCTATGTCCCAACATATGGTCTATCTTTGAAAATGACCCATGTGCACTTGAGAAGAATGTATATTCTGTGGCTTTGGGGTGAAATGTTCTGAAGATGTCAATTAATTCCATCTGGTCTAGTGAGTCATTTAGGATTGATGTTTCTTTGCTGATGTTTTGTTTAGAGGATTTGTCCAATGGTGATAGTGGGGTATTAAAGTCTCCTTCTATGATTGTATTGCTATCGCTTGATATCCTCCAGGAGTTTTTTTAAGTATTTGGGTGCTCCTGTATTGGGTGCATATATGTTTACCAGAGTTATTTCTTCTTGTTGGATTGCTCCCTTTAGTATTATGAAATGGCCTTCCTTATCTCTTGTTATGTCCTTCAGTTTGAGGTCTAATTTGTCAGAAATAAGTATTGCTACCCCAACTTTGTTTTCAGTTCCATTTGCCTGGAAAACCTTTTTCCATCCCTTCACCCTCAGTCTGTGTGCGTCTTTTTTTCTGAGGTGGGTTTCTTGTAGACAGCAGATATATGGGTCGTGTTTTCTTATCCAATCCATTACCCTATGTCTTTTGATTGGGGCATTTAATCCATTTACATTTAAAGTTATTATTGATAGGTACTTATTTGTCGCCATTCCTATTCTTTACCCCTGTGTTACTTCTTCGCTTCCTGTTTCTTTCTTTCTTTTTTTTTTTTTTTTTTTTTTACAGCAGACCCTTTAGCATTTCTTGCATTGCTGGTTTGGTGGTAATAAATTCCCTTAGTCCTTTTTTGTCTGTGAAGCTCCTGATTTCACCTTCAATTTTGATTGATAGCCTTGCTGGGTACAGTATTCTTGGATTCAGACCCTTCCTTTGCATGACTTGGTATATTTCATTCCATTCCCTTCTGGCCTGAAAAAATATGGAACGCTTCACGAATTTGCGTGTCATCCTTGCACAGGGGCCATGCTAATCTTCTCTGTATCGTTCCAATTTTAGTATATGTGCTGCCGAAGCGAGCCCGGTCATAAGGCTTTTCAAGAATATCCTAGAAAAGGCCGATAAATATAGCGAGACTCTCGAAGATATGAAAAAGGACCAACTAGAAATTAAACATACACTGACTGAAATAAAAAATATTATACAGAGACCCAACAGCAGACTAGAGGAACGCCAGAATCAAGTCAAAGATTTGAAATACATAGAAGCAAAAAACACTCAACCGGAAAAGCAAAAAAAAAGAAAAAAGAATCCAAAAAGTTGAAGATAGTGTAAGAAGCCTCTGGGACAACTTCAAGCATACCAACATGAGAATTATGGGGGTGCCAGAAGAAGAGAGAGAGCAAGATACTGAAAACCTATTGGAAGAAATAATGACAGAAAACTTCCCCAACCTGGTGAAAGAAATAGACTTATAAGTCCAGGAAGCTCACAGAACCCCAAACAAAAGGAATCCAAAGAGGACCACACCAAGACACATCATAATTAAAATGCCAAGAGCAAAAGACAAAGAGAGAATATTAAAAGCAGCAAGAAAAAAACAGTTAATTACCTACAAGGGAGCACCCATAATATTGTCAGCTGATTTCTCAACAGAAAATATGCAGGCCAGAAGGGAGTGGCAAGAAATATTCAAAGTGATGAATAGCAAGAACATACAACCAAGACTACTCTACCCAGCAAAGCTATTATTCAGAATGGAAGGTCAGATAAAGAGCTTCACAGATAAGAAAAAGCTAAAGGAGTTCATCACCACCAAACCAGAATTATATGAAATGCTGAAAGGTATTCTTTAAGAAGAGGAAGAAGAAAAAAGTAAAGATAAAAATTATGAACAACAAATACATATCTACCAACAAGTGAACCTAAAAATCAAGTGAATTAAAAATCTGAAGAACAGAATAAACTGGTGAATATAATAGAATCAGGGGCATAGAAAGGGAGTGGACTGATAATTCTCAGGGGGAAAGGGGTATGGGGGGTGCAGAAAAAGACTGGACAAAAATCGTACACCTATGGATGAGGACAGTGTGGGAGGAGGTAAGTGCAAAGGGTGGGGTGGGAACCGGGTGGAGGGGAGCTATGGGTGGAAAAAGGAGAAACAATTATAATAATCTGAACAATAAAGATTTATTAAATTAAAATAAAATAAAATAAAATAAAATAAAAGGGTAATATGCAAATCGACTGAATGGCAGAACAACAGGTCTCTATGACACACACTGACCACCAGGGGGCAGACACTCAATGCAGTAGCTGCCTCCTGGTGGTCAATGTGTTCCCACAGGGGAAATGCCACTTAGCCAGAAGCCAGGCTCACAGCTGGTGAGCGCACAGGTGACAGCGCTAAGAATGTCTGACTGACGGGAAGCGGGCCTAAGCTGGCAGTCGGACATCCCTCAAGGGCTTCTGGACTGTGAAAGGGCACAGGCCAGTGTGAGGGAGCCCATCCCCTTCCCCCAAGTGCACTAATGTTGTGCATCAGCCTCTAGTGTTATATATTTCAGAAAAGCAATATTCTTTGTCAATTGGTCAAGTCTATACTAGTAAACATGTCATTTAAGTTTGTCATTTACAAACCGTCACTGTTCTCTGATGCACTTACAAATATGTTATCAAGGCTTTGAAAAAAATTCATAACAAGGTTTCTGATTTACTATAAATTACAAGTTTCTAAGCAATTCATCTCTTTAAAGTAAATAAAAAAAAATATAGACCTCTAAAGAATGACATTAACATGAAATACTAACCAATAATCAGGACAAACAAAAAATAGTTATATGAAAATCTTTCTGTCTTCCAGATATAAGAATGCTTGTTTTTATTTCCCTAGAACAATTTGGTAAATTATATGTTCATAAACAATATGGAGGCTTTTATATTTTTCTCCCTACCTGATCCCTCCAGAATTTGACAATTCTTAATGAGTGACTTATGGTAATACGTTTTTTGTTTGTTTGGTATTAATTCAATAAGACCAACTCCCAATTGTGCTTTAATTAACCAAGATTTTGACAGGGATGTCATGTCTAAGAGAGACATGCCTGGCTCTGGATGTCACCAAAAAGCCTCAAAAATCCAATTAGAGCCCTTTAAAGAAAGCCTGGTACCTTGTTTGATCACATGGTTCATGGCAGTCTTTCAGGTAAGGAACAAATGTTGCTTTCCTGACAAATGGCAAGAAAGGAGCCTCAAGATATGTTGGGAACCTCAAGCACTTGAGGAATTCACCCAAGTCTATAGGTATTGCAGGAAAACCTGATGACAACTAGGCAGCTCAGCTTCTTTGCCCTGAGGTGTTAATTAAAGCTCAATTATGAAATTCCAGCAAAGCAGATTTTTAAAAGCCTATATAAACAATTGATATTCTTATTGTGTTCATGCAAACAATCAGGTTAAATTTGAAATTAAATTTAATACAGTAAATAAATTGGTCTTAATTTGGCTCTTTATAAAAATGAGAATAATTTTAGGGGGAGGAATTGTATTTCAATAGACTCCATATACACAGTTGTAAATGTTAGACTTCAGTTCAGTTTATTATCTTCAAAGTTGAGCTACACTAAACTAAATCCTGATATATTTTTTTGTAGTTTTCTTAAATATTTGGCTACAACCCTTCAAACTAATGTTTCACTTTCCTCCCATTTTTTTTACTTGGAATTATCAGAACTAAAATGTTTTTCTTCCACCAAAACATTTTTCGTAATTATTGTCATTCTAGCTTTTCCCTAATACTAAAATTTATAACACAGTTTGCCTCCACCAGGTTACAAGCCCTACTTGTACTCAGGAAATCTCACCCCTAGACACCATCATAACCTCCTTCCCTGCCCAGGTCTCACTGTCTGTTTGACAGAGAGCAAAGATTATTTTGACTCTGAAGGAAAATGTCTCCCCCCTTTCAACAGGAAGCAGTTACAGAAGAGATCCTGAACTCTCTTTTCTCTGAAAGAGAAATTGAGGCAGGGAATGTTAAACAGACCCCAAGAGTAAGGATGATGGGCCAGGTACAGAAACTCACCAGGGCAGAAAGCGCCAGGTGCCTAACTGGGAAAATAAAAAACTTACCCCCCAGGGTAACCTATCCTCCCCTAGCATATCACTGGTCATGGGGTTTGAACCCTGGATCTTTCTATCCATAAAGATATCATCTAGACCTCAGTTGTATTTCAGCTCCAGGCCCAGAAAAGCAGCAAAGCCAAACAAGAGATGCTGTGATGACCTCAGGAGCAGTTATTATCTCCAAAGTCACTCAATAGGTTTTCTCAGCCTTGCGTAACTAGTGATTTGTCATGTGCTAGAAGTTTTTTCTTCGTCCCTTCTTGGCAGGAGACAGAGTCCTACTCAAAACATGGAAAACTGGATCATCAGATGATCGACATGGATGGAACCCTGGGGTGTGTTTCTCACCACTTCAACTTCTCTGAAGTTGGCAAGGGTAAAGCCCTGGATCCATCATACCAGAAGGGAAAGAATGGGTGACTGAACTCAAAGAGGAACCTGTGTAGAACAGACTTTCACATCTCACCTCATAGGAGTTAGGAGACCTAATTACTAATATACAAAATTATACTTATTCTATTCATTTTGTAAAGAAAATCACATACAGGGACTTCTATGTGTTGGGACCCACTCTCTGGGAAAATGATGCAGGGATGTTTTCTCTAAAGGTTGCTGGAATAGCTCCCTGTGGCAAATGTCTGACTTTTACCAGGTGTTCTAGTTATTGTCTTTCAGTATCTAATAACTACAATATGAATTATTCTGATAATTCACCCTCCCTTATAGTAATGGACATACTAAGCTGCTGGCTGTTTGGTTTCTGATATGTGGGGGTAACTCTTCATTCATATATCCCTGCCAACAGCACTGGGATGTCTTGTTCCTTAGGACAACTGACAGAAGATAGAGATCTTCACCCCAGGTAAGATAATTATTAACAAACTAGAGGCCCAGTGCATGAAATTCATGCATGGGGGAGGGGGCTGTCCCTCAGCCCAGCCTGCACCCTCTCCAATCTGGGACCCCTCAAGGGATGTCCGACTGCTGGTTTAGGCCTGATCCCACTGGGATCAGCTTAAATGGGCAGTCAGACATCTCTCTCACAACACAGGACTGCTGGCTCCCAACTGCTCGCCTGCCTGCCTTCCTGATTGCCCCTAACAGCTTTTGCCTGCCAGCTGATCACCCCCTAACCACTCTCTTGCCAGCCTGATTGATGCCTAACTGCTCCCCTGCCAGCCTGTTTGCCCCTAACTGCCCTTTTCAGCAGGCCTGGTCACCCCTAACTGCCCTTCCCTGCAGGCTTGATCGCCCCCAACTGCCCTCCCTTGCAGGCCTGGGCCCTCCCAACTGCCCTCCCATGCTGGCCATCTTGTGGTGGCCATCTTGTGTCCACATGGGGGCAGGATCTTTGACCACATGGGGGCAGCCATCTTGTGTGTTGGAGTGATGGTCAATCTGCATATTACTCTTTTATTAGATAGGATAGAGGCTTGGTGCATGGGTGGGGGCCAGCTGGTTTGCCCTGAAGGGTGTCCCGGATCAGGGTGGGGGTTCCCTTGGGGTGTGGGGTGGCCTGGGGGAGGGGCCTGTGGTGGTTTGCAGGCTGGCCACGCCCCCTGGCAACCCAAGTGGAGGCCCTGGTATCTGGGGTTTATTTATCTTCTATAATTGAAACTTTGTAGCCTGGAGCAGAGCCAAGCCTTCTGCTTGCTCTGTGGTGGCAGCCATTTCTGTTGGGATTTATGTATCTTCTATAATTGAAACTTTGTAGCCTTAAGCGGAGGCCTGGGCAGGACAGGGTGTGCGGAAAGCTTGGCTTCCTCCATCGCTGGGGGAAACCCAAGCCTCCTGCTCTTTCCAGCTCTGTGGCTGCTGCCATTTCTGTTTGTATTTATGTATCTTCTATCATTGAAACTTTGTAGCCTTGAGTGGAGGCCTAGGCCGGCAAGGGCAGGCAGAAAGCTTGGTTTCCTCCATTGCCGGGGAATCCAAAGCCTCCCTCCTGCTCTCTGTGGCCATAGCCATCTTGGTTGGGTTTATTTGCATATTCGCTCCTGAATGGCTGGTGGGCATGGCTGGTGGGTGTAGTGGAGATACAATCAATTTGCATATTACTCTTTTATTAGATAGGATGGGCACTAGAAGGTGTGTGCTCTTTAACAAATAGTGATTTTCTTCATGCTACATAGTTATTTTCAGATTCAACATAAATGCTTATGTGAATAGTTACTTATTTTATTCCTGAGTAGTATTGTGTACTGTTAATTACTACTTTAATTGTGTGTCTATGATTTTGGTCAGTGGTTGGCAAACTCATTAGTCAACAAAGCCAAATATCAACAGTACAACAATTGAAATTTGTTTTGAGAGACGAAAACCGACTTCTGCTCATGGGCCACGAAGTTTCAATCGCACTGTACATGCACGCCCGCACGTGGTATTTTGTGAAAGAGCCACACTCAAGGGGCCAAAGAGCCGCATGTGGCTCGTAAGCCGCAGTTTGCCGACCACTGATTTTGGTTATTTCCAGGTTTCCGGTATTATAGATAAATCTGCTGGGCATAATTTGTTCAGTTCATTATCTAGATGTATGTTTTACTGATCAAACTGTTGTTGTTTAGGTAAATGATTTACATTGTAAGATAATGGGAACTGTGATCTAAAATGGTCATTTCCTTTACCCTCCCACCCACCCACAGTAATGAAAATTCCCGTTTTTCTGAAACCCTGCCAGCACATACTATGGTTATTCTTTTTCAATACTAGCCCAATAAATGAGTATAATATTAAAAAAAAAGGAAACCTGATTGCACACCTGCATTCCATCCCCATTCCAAGCCCACCAGCTCAGCCCCCAAACCAACAACAAAAGTTTCCTTGCCAGTGATGGCATATGGGGATGAAAATACAGCTCCTGGCTGCTGCTATCATTGACCCAATGTCCCTTTGGCTCAGTGCTGTACAGCCCTTTCCTTTGGATATCCCACCCCCTACGCTCTTTTTCTTAAATAAATTCAATTTTCTTTAACCACCATCTGAGATGGTTATTTAGCTTGCTCGGGTGAACCAAATATGCTAACCTTTCAAAAGGATGATTGGTTAAGTGCTCTCAAATAGTAGGTAGGGTATGATACAATTTCTGCATAGGTGTATCTATACTAATAATAGAAGAATATTCAAATTGTCCAGGACACCATCACAGTAACAGTAATGACCAAACAGCCGGCTGCTTGGGGCGACAAGGCCGGCAGGGGGGTTAGTGAGGGATGACCAAACGACTGAACAGCAGGCTGCGTGGGGTGACCAGGCTGGAAGGGGGAGCAGTTGGGGGCAACCAGGCCAATAGGGGGGGCAGTTAGGGGTGACCAGGCCAGCAGAGGAGGGCAGTTAGGGGAAACCAGGCCAGAAGGGGAGGGCAGTTGGGTGTGACCAGGCCTGTGGGGGAGGGCAGTTAGGGGTGACCAGGCCTGCAGAGGAGGGCAGCTGTGGGTGACCAGGGCTGCGGGGGAGGGCAGTTGGGGGTGATCGGGCTGGCAGGGGAGCAGTTAGGCATCAATCAGGCTAGCAGGGGTGCGGTTAGGGGGTGATCGCTGGCTGGCAGGCAGAACAGTTAGGGGCAGTAAGGCAGGCAGGGAGGTGAGCAGTTAGGAGCCAGCAGTCACAAATTATGAGAGGGATGTCCGACTGCCTGTGGGATCAGGCCTAAACTGGCAGTCCGACATCCCCCAAGGGGTCCCAGATTGGAGAGAGTGCAGGCTGGGCTGAAGGTCACCCCCCCCTCCCCCCCGTACATGAATTTCATGTACCGGGCCTCTGGTATGTATATAATATGCATATGTATGAGCAAGGAAATGGTACATATATAATGGTGTTTGTCTCTAAGTAGGGTAGATCATAGTGAGGATCTGATGTATTATTTCTCTTCGCTTGTCTTCAACTTGTGATTTTCTTCTAAAAAAATATAAAATACTTTTATTTAAAAATGGAGAACTGTAAAAACAAGAATACTAAAATTTTTCAGACTTGCACTTTTTAATTTTTTCTTTAATTTATAAAGTCTGAATTATTTCTTAGTTAAGTATGTCTACTCTGTTCTTTAATCACCTAATGCCCTTTATCCAAAAAGTTATAGAATCATGGCCGTGAAGGGAAACATTCATTTTAAGCCAATTTTACCTTTCTAAACAATTATGGCAGGCACAAGCTCCAACTGTTGAGCATTTAAGGTTGTTGTTTTGTGTGTGTGTTTTCAAATTAATACTTTTTTTTGAACATTTAATTTCCCTTATATTTTGGAGTGGAGTAGAGGTAGGGGTAGAGTGGGAACAGCAAAGAAAAAAAAAGAGAGAATGCATTATAAATCTGATCTGCGGCAATTCAAAACTCAAACTGACTCATGAAATACTCATTTATAGAAAACTCTTGATGGATCCACTTGTTCGTAGTCAGTTGGTGTCCAAAGTTGTTTTGAATTGGATCCTGCTCTGCAAGGTGACTAGGACATGTTCTAGGGCCTGAAGCATAAGTGCGAAAACACAAAGTGATGAGACTCAGAGTGAATTTTGGATGAAAAATTAAGGTTTGGACAATGATATTACAATGAAACAATTGGAGATTAAAGCAGGAGTAGTTTTAAGTCATAACTTTGGGCCAATTTTCAATGTTAGCAGCATCTAAAAGACAGACAATGGGCATTGGGCTTCCATGGAGACAGCATTCCAGCCTGTCCCAGGGGGCAGGTCACTGTCTGGCCCTGCCTCTGCACAGAGAGCATGCCCATTGGCAGCATCAAGCTCAGAGAGAAGTCGATGTCACTGTAAGTGGCAGCACAGCAATTAACCTGCATTTTCAGCCTGGACCCATGTGAATTTACATAAGTGCAGCCCATTTAAATGGAATATTGTCTACAAGGTAGAACCAAACCCTACACAATTAATTATATTGCCTTCACAATCTCTCTCCCTACTGGGATAATCTTATGTGAATAAGCAAGGAGCTGGACTTCAGGTGGCACCCTTGGGCTCTGATATGTTTGCAAAAGGAACCTGGAGGTTAGGATGCTAGATCACTAACACAGATGGCCAACTGAAAACAGAGGTAAATAATTGTTTCTTTGAGGTGATTTCAAGTTTCCCCAACAGAACTGTATTTATCAAACCTCCATTTCACAACATCCCTCAGTTCTAGAAAAAGAGACCAAAATACCTGCAGCTAGTAAGGACTGATTTGAAGTTACCTGCATGGGGATTCCCAGCTGATTTGCAAACAGTAAAGTTTCCATACAGTCCCAAGGGCAAACTCTGGCTTCTCTCACTGAAATGCTCCAGTCTGCCACACAGAGGGAACTACTGTGATTTCAATTTGAATATTACATATAAACAAAAAGAGCTAACTCAACAGCAACTTAAAGAACTATCTTTTAGAAAGCGAAATCAGACCAATATGAATTTTTTTTACCTAATGTAGGAAAAGAGTAACAGTGGGGGGCGAAATGTATGACAAACAATTTGGAAACAACTATGCTGATTGCAATAGTCTCTGAATCTATAATAATAAAAGCATAATATGCTAATTAGACCAGACAGCCAAATGTCCTTCTGGACAAAGCTGCGGTGGCTGCGAGGGCCAATGGCAGGCAGCCACAGTGGCTGGCAGCAGGAGCAGGGTGATGGGGGCAGTGCCTTCCCCTGATTGCTCGGTTGCCTCTCGAAGAGGGAGGCCAGTCTGTGGCTTAGGCCTGCTCCCTATGCCATCAGTAGGACATCCCCTGAGGGCTCCTGGACTGTGAGAGGGGGCAGGTCGGGCTGAGGAACCCCCCAGTGCACAAATTTTCATGCACTGGGCCTCTAGTAATAAATATATTGCTAGTATTTTTTTCTCAGTTTCATTCTGGGGCTCTAGGAAACACTGAAAAGATACAAATCATTTTCTTATGGCAAGTTGCTTTTACTGTGATCAGTTACCTTATCCTGTATTCCATGCTGTGGTTAGGGTTATGTGACTAATGTCTAACTCAGGAAAGTCTGAGCTACTGTAGTTTTGTGGGGTTTTTTTCTTATTTCTTTTAAAAACATTTTAGAATCAAAAAGTGTAAAAAAGGAATTACAAATATCAAAGCTAATGATTAATTTTCAGCCAGTTATAGATAATAACTTACTGAAAAGAAAATTAAGTATATAATAAGGAAGAATTTGTGAAACATTATGTAATTTTAATATGTTTGAAACCCTAGCAACCAGAGTATTCAGAATAGGTCAAAACTTCTCAAATTTAGCAATCAAATTTTATAAGCACAAAATTTTCCACAAATATTTATTTACTTCTGCTAAGTAGTATTAAGTAGTAGCAAGCTTAGTATTTGTGATGATTTTATGTGTTTTATAGTTTTGTAGTTTATATTTAAAATTTCATGTGGAATTTGTTCAATGTAAGACATGATGGTAGAGTTTTTGTTTGTCTTTTATAATTGGCCAGCTAAATGGCCCAACTCCACCTCCTTCTCCTTTTTAACACAGTCATATGATACTGCAAACATGAGGCACATGTGCCTGCATGTCCACAGACACACATCCATTTATTTCTGGATTTTCTTTTCTATTTATTTGACTTATTTATTTCTGTACTAGTGTTACTGGAGAAATTAGTGGGTCCAGTTTCTCTGACATTAATGGCCCAGGGTTGGCTCTTGAGATATTTTCAGAAAAATATTTTTTTAAGATTCATACTGGAGAATGAATGGTTTTCACTGGAGTGGAGTTACATTCCTTGAATTTTAAAGTCCCCTGCCCCTTAACCCAGTTCTGAAAGAGGTGCAGTTGGGCTTCCAGTAGAGCCAAAGGAGGGTCAAGTGTCCTAAGCTTCCTTTCTATGTTGTAGCTGGTCCAGTTTAGTATTTAGACTTATTAAAGTCCATCAGTCTATTGTGTGGGTCCCACATGGCCCTGAGCCACATGGGTGCAGGGGAATGTGCCCCCCTGCAACAGGAGCCATAAGAGTGCAGGCAAAAAGGAGAAGCAAGAGCCAAGAGAGCACACTCCTTTGTCCAGGAGTTTAAATATCCAGGTTTCATGCCCTTGCAATGGCCACACCTATTCTGGCCACTGACACACTTCCAGGTTTGACTAACAGGTAAGTATCATTCCCAGTCATTCATATCTTACTGGGCATAGGTCTAAACTGTCTTTGTCCCCCAACAATCAGTGGGGAACAGACCTGGAGAATGTTAAATTAACAAAGCTATATAAATGGCATGCCTACATTATCTAGTTTTCCCTTTACTCCTTTCCTGTTAATAATAACCAGATTATTACAACGATATCACTAGTACTGCATTGCAATAATTATAATTGCATCATTCCTTTATTCTTTCTATTTCAGTATTTCTTTAGATATTATTTCAAATTGTTACAGGATTCCAGGGCAGGAGGAATAGGGAAACTGAGACAGGAAAGTTAACATAAGGCCAGACAGTGTGGGCAATTTGCAGCCAGCTTGTAACTAACAAGCCATTATCTTCCCTAGCCAAGGACACTAGAGCAAATGGTTAAAAAACTTTCATAATGAGAGAATTCAGAAAGGGATAGGGGAAGGGGAAAGGAAAAAGGGGCAGTTTTACTCTCTAAGCAGAGAAGCCTGCACTCTCAAGGTTTGGCAAGATAAAGTTGCTAGGTGCTTCTCATGAATTCTGGGAAGGCCGCAACAAACTAAAAAGGGACCTTGAGAATTAATATGTACCAAAAGAGTCAGCAGAGGAATTTTGAGATCTATAGACAGGAGGGTATGTAACACCTCAGGCCCCCACCCAACTTGCTCTTCAGATTAGCTGAGAGCCCATCTGTGCTTCATAAACCAGATGTATAGGTTTGCTTGCTTTGCTTTTTCAATAAAGGTGTATGCTTTAATAAATTGGGTTTTCACACACAGTAAAGGTTTCTCGTATAAATTCATTTATATGAGAAGACAAGGATTGAGGTTGGGGACAGGACTCTCCCACTGACTCAGGGCTGTCTGGGAACACCTATAACAAAATCATTTTTCTTTCATATGAAATTTAAATAATTTTATTGGATTTTAGAAAATTTTGTCATATTATTTTTGGAAATTCCATTACATTTTAAAATTAATTTGAAGAGAATTGGCATTTTTAATATTGAGTGCTTCTATGGGAAAATACATTTTCTCTCTCCTCCAGGTTCTGAACATTCTTTCTGCTTGTGTTTCCAATTGCCCCCTGCTCCAGAGCAGCAGTCAGTCACTGAGTGAATGTGTCCAGAGTACTATTTGCTGGGCTCAGTTTCATGTTCCTGTTGCTGGTTGGCTCTCTACACAAGTCCCTTTACTCATTTGTTAGGCCTGCATTCATTTCTGATTCCTTTCCTTCTCACACTTGCTATACATCATTTGGTAAACTGTATATTTGGTTCTTTGATCAGTCTTCCTGGCTCTCAATCATTTGTGCCTCTCGTTTCTAATGAGCCACAAAGAATATTCAGCTATACCTCAACCTTGGAAGAAAATAGCCTTCAGGGCTTTCTTCAAATTCCAGGTACTTGAATTCATAGTCCTCCCACAGACACGAAAATGCACTCGCTGACTGCCCAGAAACATGGGGAGAAACTGCTCTCTGAATAGGCTTCAATCAGATCAGGTCTTTGCTCACATGGCCTTCAATAGGGACCCAGGACAACACTTTTGTCTCTTTATTAGAATTAGAAAGATGTAAACCATAGTTAAGACTGACAACTTCCCATTCCTATGACTGAGCTATCCATTCAGACTCTGTATTCATGGGGTCCTTTTATGTGTCGGTGGGAGGGATACTGGGTGTTTTCCCTGATGCTACCTAACTATCTGGCAATCTCAGCTTTTCAAAAGACAGCTATGTGCCCAAACTTTTAAATTATAATAAAAGAACATCCTATCTAAGAAAAGAGTAATATGCAAATTAACCATCACTCTGCTGCACCCACAAGCCACGCCCACAAGCCATGCCCACCAGCCAATCAGGAGTGAATATGCAAATAAACCCAACCAAGATGGCTACGGCCACAGAGAGTAGGAGGGAGGCTTGGGTTTATCTGGCAATGGAGGAAGCCAAGCTTTCCGCACAACCTTGCCGGCCTAGGCCTCCACTCAAGGCTACAAAGTTTCAATGATAGAAGATAAATATAGCCCAACAGAAATGGCAGCAGCCATGGAGCTGGAAAGAGCAGGAGGCTAGGGTTGCCTCCGGCGATGGAGGAAGCCAAGCTTTCCGCACACCCTGGCCAGCCCAGGCCTCCGCTTAAGGCTACAAAGTTTCAATTATAGAAGATAAATAAATCCCAACAGTAATGGCTGCTGCCATGGAGCAAGCAGAAGGCTTGGCTCCACTCCAGGCTACAAAGTTTCAATTGTAGAAGATAAATAAATACCAGATACCAGGGCCTCCACTTGGGTTGCCAGGGGGCATGGCCAGCCTGCAAACCACCACAGGCCCCTCGCCCAGGCCACCCCACGCCCCAGGGGAACCCCCACCCTAATTCAGGACACCCTTCAGGGCAAACCAGCTGGCCCCCACCCATGCACCAGGCCTCTATCCTATCTAATAAAAGAGTAATATGCAGATTGACCATCACTCCAACACACAAGATGGCTGCCCCCATGTGGTCAAAGATCCTGCCCCCATGTGGACACAAGATGGCCACCACAAGATGGCCAGCAAGGGAGGGCAGTTGGGAGGGACCAGGCCTGCAGGGGAGGGCAGTTGGAGGGGACCCAGGCCTGCAGGGGAGAGCAGTTGGGGGGGACCAGGCCTGCAGGGGAGGGCAGTTAGGGGTGACCAGGCCTGCAGGGGAGGGCAGTTAGGGGCAAACAGTCTGGCAGGGGAGCAGTTAGGCATCAATCAGGCTGTCAGAGGAGTGGTTAGGCTGTGATCAGGCTGGCAGGCAGAAGTTGTTAGGGGCAATCTGGAAGGCAGGCAAACAAGCAGTTGGGAGCCAGCAGTCCTGGATTGTGAGAGGGATGTCCGACTGCCCGTTTAGGCCCAATCCCACCAGGATCAGGCCTAAACAGGCAGTCAGACATCCCTCGAGGGGTCCCAGATTGGAGAGGGTGCAGGCTGGGCTGAGGGACACCCCCCGCCCCCCCATACATGAATTTCATGCACCAGGCCTCCAGTAGTTTATAAAAGTTTAAGTCCATGCATTAAAATTATCTCAGAAGATAAGTAAAATAGTAAAATAAGTGTAGCAAGCATCTTGTTGACTTTCTGTCATGTATTAGGTGCTATAAATAATGTATTGACTCTTACATTATTGACTCTTCATTAGGTGTGTATAATTATCCCCATTTTATGGATGAGGAAAACAGCTGCTCAGAGGCCCCATGGTGTGTGCGACAGAAGGAAGAACTGATCTTACTCTGTATAAAGTTGGTTGTCTTTTCAGTTCATTATTCTGCTTCCACTTGCACTGACTACATGATTCTAAGAAGCTTAGAGAAGGTGATTATCTAGTTTTATAATATAAAACATTAAAAATAGCAAACTGAAAGAGTTAGAGATTTCTAGAAGTATACAAATTCAGAACTAAAATTTTAGGAGGAGAAAACTATTTTAGCAACACCCCCCCCCTTCCAAATGAATAATCTGGGACATTAAATGAATAGCTCTGCATGCCTTCTGATAATATCTGAGCTTATTACTGGATTATGCATTAAATAGGGTTAAACTATATTTATTCTGTGTTAAAATGTTCAGAAAACTTCCCAGAGAATTTTTAGAGATGAGAGGGACATTTATGGATCATTATGTCAAGTTGACTCTACAGATATAAATAATCAAGGGCCAGGGGTATCAGAGTGACCCAGACAGACAGAGCTAGTCATGAGCAGAACTGAGCACAGCCTCAGTATTACTACCTCCTGGCCCAGGAGGCTGACAACTCCTCCCAGCTTCTTCTCCAAAGGATGCTTAGTAACATCTCCCAGGAGGACTCTCCTAAATATGGATAAAGAAAAACCTTGTTTCATGACATGGCTAGATTAGATATCTAACTTTTACTTATATCAATTACTCTTATTTGCTCAATAAATTAGATATTAGATAAATGCCTGCCTGAGCGATGATTATGGTCTAATCAGGGAGAGAAATGAAACAACAGAAAGTCCAGGGTGGTAGAAAGAATGTTCCAGGGAAAATGGGAGCACAGAGGCTTATAACACCGCTGGGCTTTAGCAAGAACCTGGCCTGGTTTCTCAGACAGGTTTTCGTGAGTTCAGTGTTAACGGGTGCCTAAGAGATGAAGAATTTCATTTCAGGCAAAGGGAAAAACTCTACCATCCCATGGAGTCTGTATAGAAATGTAAGATAACATAGTTTGATTAGGCAGGAGTTTTCAGACTACAGCCAGCTCCTGGGCCTAATCCAACTTACTACCTGTTTTTACAAATATAGTTTTATTGGAGCACAGCCATGTTCATTTATTTACATAGTACCGTATATATGCCTGCTTTTGGACTAAACTGACAGAATTGAGTAGTTGCCATAGAAACCATATTGCTTGTAAAACCTAAAATACTTGTCATCTGACAATTTATATTTGGCCTGAACAATTGTCCTTTTGTTTGTTTAAAAGAAAATGTGAAATACTTTCAACATTTAAAAATTAATTTCACATAAAAAATACAGATTCCTAGCTTCTCTTGAAAAATTAGAAGTTGCATCCATTTTGGACCTACTTTTCTACAAGCTCTTCATTTTCCATTGTCCTTCCATCCCAGATAACCTTACTCATCTGTTTCCCACAGCCCTGAGGAATCTAAGTTTACAGACTCCAGAAGGAGCTGGCAATAAAAGCAGTGGTGAGTCAATCAAGAGCTAGGAATGCCTTGCTGAGTAGTTTAGACTCAGTCCTGAGGGCCAGGGAGCCGCTGAAGTGTTTGAAACAGCCCACACCCTGAGAAACTGGCCTTTTAAAGAATAAGATGGATCGCAGCATGAAGAAGGGACTAGTGAAGACAGAGTCCCAGGCAGTGAGAACAGGGGAGAGACTTTTGAAGAAACCCAGGAAAGGGTTGAGGAATACCTTAACTTAATGAGGGAAGGAAGGTATAAAGGAAGTGGACATCAGGAATATTTGCATGATAGTTAAGAGCACAGCTGGGACTAAGGTAGAAGCAGATGTTAAATTGACAAATGCTAACCACTACTGCTCTTACTGGAATGGTGTAGGGAGATCATTAACACCTACCATTTCCTGAACCCCCACTTTGAGATTCTCAACAAAGTCAATAATGCATAAGGTCTGCTTTGTGTGGCTGATGGATCCACCTTGTGTCAAGAGTTCATGCACCAGGTGCTTTGGAAATAAAGTGGGGGCAGAGAAGTTCTTTAGAAGAGGCTATTAAGAAACGTGTCTGAGGCCAGTGGCTGTGGCCTTCCACAACAGGTAGGTGGAAAATCAGGGTGGTTGAAGGAAAATATGGCTTTGTTGGAAGCCTCGGGACCCAGTGTGCATCCAGATATGGAAAGTCTGATAGCTATGACAGATCCAGAGGCCTCACAGGGGCTCCGAGACAGCACAGGGCCCACTTGCCTCTCCCTACTCTCTCCTAAATCTGTCTCCAAAACCAAGGTGGCTCCTGCTGGTGGATGGCAGCTGCTTCAGGACCAGCCTGGCTCTCTAACTAGAGACTTATCATTCTCAGGCTCCCTAGATGCACAGCAGCTGGGTCGCTGCTTGCTGGAAAGCCCCTCATGAGTCCTACAACAAGAATCTATTCCTGTCTAATAGTAAGGAGTCTCACCTTAAGAATTGAAATGCTATTTTCACTTGTGAATGGAGAGGTGATCTCAAAACAGTTATTTATTTGAAGGGAAAAGAAAACGAGTAGATTTTGGTCTAGTGTTCTCCAAATGGAGAATGAAGGAGGATTTAGGACATGTCTCTGGGGATAGCAGAAATGGCAGTTTCCATTGAACCTCACATCAAAAGGACTCAAAGTACACACCCTGCATTTTATAATTGTGAGAGCTTCTCCAATTGAGTTCGTCTTAATAGTGAAAAGAATCTTACAGAAGAAAAGGATTTTTCCTCAACAACCTACACACCTCTACCTAACTAATTCAGAAAAGTTGCTGGGGCAATTTTTGAAGCTCTATATTACATTAATACTATAGAGAGATGTTGAAGAATGTCCACAAGGAGGAACTGAAGATGAGGAAAAACAAGTAGGTTGAACAGGAAACCTGGAACATGCTGTCACTGTAAAGATTAGTTTCTGAAGCAAAATTCCCAGAATCTTCAGTATTTGAAAGAACTTGTGATAAATGCTCTAAACAAAGTTATTTTATTTGTGTATGAGGTAAAAAGAAAAAAAAAGAAAACACAAGCCCAGGTTTCAGGTTCAATCCATGGTTAGTAGGTAGCTGATTGATGTTACACTCTCACATAGATGTTTCTCTCTCCTGCTCCCTTCCTCTCTCTCAAATCAATAAAAACACATTTTTAAAAAATTAACTGAGGCCAGTTGTGGATTTTTTTTCTTCAAAGCTTTGAAGCCATACTTTCTGGGTTCAAATCCTCTCCACTATTCATTAGCTGTGTGACCCTAAGCCACTTACTTAACTTCTCTGTACCTTGGTGTCCCTGGTTGTAAAAAGATGTCAGGATCACATCTATCTCAGAGGCCATGGATCTCCACTCTGGCTGTGCCTAAGAATCACCTGGGGAGCTTTTAAAAATTATGATGCCCAGGCTGCATTCTAAGCCAATTAAATCAGAACTGAAGATTAGTCCTGGGCAAAAAAATAAATATTTTTTTCTTTTAAAAAAATATAATTTTTATTTATTTCAGAGAGGAAGGGGAAGGGAGATAGAAACATCAATGATGAGAGAGAATCATTGATTGGCTGCCTTCTGCATGCTACCTAATGGGGATTGAGCCTACAACCTGGGTATATACCCTGACTGGAAATAGAATGAACGCTGACATCCTAGTTCATGAGTCAATGCTCAACTCCTGAACTATACCATCTGGGCAAAACATATTATATTTTAAAGCTTCCTAGGTGATTCCATGTGCCACCAAGGAAGAGGCACCTTGCCATAAAGACTATGTGGGCTCTAAATGAGATAATATGGAAAAGTGCTCCCAATGGTACCTGATACAGAGGTAGATACAGTGGTGGGGGTTGTGGGAGCAAGTATCCAAGATTGGGAGGTAGACAGGGAAGGTTTCCTGGAGGAGGGGTGCCTGAGCTGTAAACTGAAGGAGGAAAGGAAGAAAGAGGGCAGGATGCATTTCAGTAGGAGCAACATCACCTGTTGGGGTCTGAAGCCAGGAGGATGTATCCCTTTGCAGGAACTCAAAGTAATTTCCTGTGATTGGAGCAGAGAAAGGAAAAAGGGAGAGCTGGGAGAAGGCACATCGCACTGGGTCCTCTAATGAGGTCAGAGGTCATGGAAAATTACTGGAAGCAAACCAGAACCATTGTGCTAGTCTGATAAAATTGGAATTTTCAAATTTGAAAATATTTGCATTTCATAACACATACATTTTCCATGCACAATATTCGAATATTATCCAATATAATAAAGAGCTAATATGCAAATGGTCATCATGCCCTGGTGCCCTTGCGCGGGGGCCAGGGGACCTGAAGCCAGGCTGGGGGACCTGAGTCTGCGCCTCCCACCTGGCAAGGCTTGATGGGGAGCCTGAGGCTGAGCCCCCCACCCTGTGAGGCTTGACAGGGATAGGGCTGGCCAGGTTTGGGTCTCACGCGATTTTGAGGCAGGGACTTGACTCTGGGTCTCGCAGCGTGCCTCAGATTCTGACAGGAGGGAGATTTTCATATACATTTTACTAATTTTCTTTCATCTCTGATACTTCTCTTATAGAGAAAGGGCAAATAGCAATATTAAAATATTTCCTCTAATTAATTCCCTTTTAATGTGCACGAATTTCGTGCACCGGGCCAGTAGTTGTCTTTATAAAACACTTTATTTAGTGTAATGCATGTGTACAATGTTTTGCATTGCCACAGATGAACATTCAACTTGTGGTTTCATGCTATGTCAATCCTGAGGAAAGGCACACAAATCCTCATTTTACCAGGAAAACAGCTTTGGGTAAGAGGATAAGCTCCTCCTCATTAATTTCTACAGTCCTCCAGCTTCCCCTGGAGAAGACCAGAGGTTTAGGGAAGAACTGATAACTGACACTTCTAAGAGGGGTATTTTTTCCCCAAGTATCTCAATGACCTCTGGCTCCACCAACATAAGAGGCTAAATAATAAATACCACTTTCAAGGTATGTACAACTTTACAAAGAGCCCATTTCGTTAAGTTTTCACAAAAGTTGCACCTATATTTTGTTGACGACAGCAATGAGTGTCAATTAGGTTGAATAACTTGTCCAGGGTCATAAGGAAGTGACAGAAGGGGTTTCAACCCAGACTATTTTGTTTTACTCATGCCCTTCCCATGGAACCCTTTGTCACAGCTGTACCATGATCATGGAATAGCAGTGAGGCTGAGGCCTGTGTTTCTGGGAGTCATGACATGGTCCTTTGGTTCATTTGCAGGGATGGTCTTTGTCTTCTAGGACCTCTTTATTTTTACATTTATTCCATTATGTCACTTCAAATTATACCAAATATCTGAACAGTGGGGGTCCATTACTATGTTCTGCCACTTTCTAGCTAAGGAGTCTTTGGGAAGTAGCTTAACCTCCCTGAGTCTCGATTTTCTCTTCTATTAAATGGGAAAATAACTATTTATCACATAGTGTTGTTGAGAGAATTGAATGAGATGGTGTATGTAAATCACTTGTCAGTTTGTAACTCATAGCACTCAACTCATCAGCTAGTGAACAGGTAGTTATTAGGCTTGACAGCTCATCTGGTCTTCAAACTACTCCCTCATCTAATATGTACTGAGTACCTGGAAGTGCAAGGCAATGTGTGAGTAATGACGATATGTTGGTGAAGAAAGCAGACATGTTCCTGGCTCCCACGGAGTTTACAAAATAGTAGGGGACAATAGAAAATAAATAGGTAAACAAGTAAGTATATTATTTAAAATCATAGTAAATGCTATGATAGCACTCAGTAAATATATATATATATATATATATATATATATATATATATATATATAAATAAATAAATAAAGAGGTAATATGCAAATTAGGCCAGGATGCCATAACGGGTCATGACCTGACAGGAGGAGGTTGCGCGCACAGGTAAGGCCCGGAGTGGAGTCCGAGACAGAGACAGGGGGCCAGTCTGAGCCAGCGTGGTTGCTCTGGTGGCCTGGAGTGGACACAGGCAGGGGGTCCGGGGGGCCTAGGGCTGGCCAAGCCACCTCAGCGGGAGGCGGGGTGCCTCCTCAAGTGATTTTAATCACTCACTGGGCCTCTAGTATTAAAATAAAAAAATTAGCAGGAAGCTGGTCATGCTCAGGTATTTCTCCAATTAAACTGGGAGTTGCCAGGAGGAAAGGGTGTCTATATATAATGTATGTAGTTTATTGAATTTAACATAATCTGTATCCTACCCTGGGACTCCCCTTAAATATATGTCGATCCCTTCTACACATGCTACTTTATCACTGTTTGGGATCTCTTAGAAGGAGCATGCTCTTTTTCCCAACATGAGCAACTAAGGGCAGAAGCTTTTTCCCTAAGGGACAGATGGATGAAGGAGGGAGTGATGGAAGAATTAAAAAAATAGAGAGAGCCCCATAATAACTCAGTCTTTACTCATTGTTAATAATATGGACTATGAATACCTATTTGAGTTATTTAAATTGACTTCCTTTGCTAGACTGACTATTTGGTGGCATCACAGTTACATTACATAAATAGGAGACATTTAGTCAACACTTTCATTTCACAGGTGATATAAATAAGGCCCACAGAACATATTCAAATATGTTTATGAAATATCATAGTCAAACTATTTTATTTTATCTAAAATTAATAAATTCAAAGTTTCTTCTTGTACAAATAAAGAAAAGTGAAAAATGTAACTCAGTTAAATATTTTCTTTGCTAAAATGATTTAAGAAGACACAAATACCATCAGCAGAGAAGCTTCATTTTCATTATTTTACTGATTAAAATCTATTTTGGGTAAATTTAAGTCTGTTTCTCTGTTTTCCTTTGGATCATCTGCATGAAGCAGATGGTGAAGGTCTTTGTGATGATGTCATCAAATAAAACATAGTGTTCTGTGAATGTGATAGACTGCAGTCAGGCATGGAAGCCCTAAGAACTATATTGTCTATCCACTCAACTTATCAATTAGCAAGCAGTTATTTATTAGGCTTGGCAACTCATCTGATCTCCACACTACTCACTCAACTAATATGTACTGAGCACTTGCTAGTGCAAGGCACTGTGCAAGCAATGACGATATGTTGGTAAAGGAAGCAGACATGTTCCCAGGCCCTATGGAATTTAAAAAATAGTAGGGGATAATAGAAAATAAATGAGTAAACAAGTAAATATATCATTTCAAATCATTATAAATGTTATGATCAGGTAGAGTATTTAGGGCTGTCTGTATTAAATTTACATATATTAAACAAATTATTCATCGTTGATGTAAAATTCAAATTTAAATGGGTGTCCTACATTTTTATTTGCTAAACCTAGTAATGCTACTGGTATAGAAAATAAGTGTGTGTGTGTGTGTGTGTGTGTGTGTTGTGGAGTTAGGAGAGAGAGATACTAAATAAGCTAGGCAGGCGAAGTTCACTCCAGTCGCTCTATTTAAACTAAGGATTGGACAGATGAAAAGAAGGCAGCAGGAAAGAAAGAGGAGGGCATGGTGGGATGCTGTTGTAGGAGAGTGTGGGGGTAAAAAATTCCAGACAGAATAAATAACATATTCAAAAGCCCTGAGATGTTCATTTTGTCAGAAAGTGTCTACTATGAGCCAGGTACTAGGCACTGGGGATGTAGTGAACAGGACAAAAGCACTCTCTGCCTCACAAACCTGTAAGTGTGAGAAAACAATGAAAATGGCAGGACACAGAAGCAGAGAAACCATATTTAGCAAAATGATAAAAGATGGTCCAAATATATCCTTTTTATTCCCTTAGCCATAAATAGGAGGCTCCATGAAAAAACAAAAATGTGTATTTTTGTATAATTCAACAACGATTTCTACTCAATTTGGCCAAGGGGAAAAAAAGAAAAAAATTAAATTGACAAACAAGCTTTGTTGTCCTTTACAATAATTGTCATTGGGCTACTCATCAATAAGATGCCCCCAAATCAATGAGAAATAAAATGAACTCTGCAGGGAAGCTTCAGACTAGTTTAACTCCCTACATCAATCAAATGGAGTCTGGACAAAGGCAAAATGCTCAAAACAACCACTTGTCTGATCTGTTTGTCTCAGGAATAGCAGAGGCACTCTGTGTGTATGAGGCACAATACGCCTTATAGAAATGCAGTCACCCAAGCAGTCCCAGAGTAACTGTGGACACCTTGCCCCCAGAAGTGGCTTTATGCTCTAATCATTGGTTTCTTTGGGGGAAAGAAGTGATTCTTGTAGATAAGAGCACAGAGCTATTCCTCTTATCACAGAAGCAGGGCAAATTCCTTCTGCCTTGACAATTATTTGTGAGGTGTGTGTTTTTTTCAGATAATGTCCATCTTATTAATGACTAGAGGCCCGGTGCATGAAAATTCATGCATTGGAGGGGGACGGTCTCTCAGCCCGGCCTGCCCCCTCTCACAGTCTGGAAGCCCTCAGCGGTCGGAGGCAACCTGGAGATCAGGGGAAGGCAACGACCCCATCACATCTCTGCTGCTGCCACTGCTGGCAGTGCAAGCTTCAACCGGCCCTGGTTTCCTGCACCTCAGGCTGGCCCTGGGCAGCCACCATCTGAGGCTTGCCTGCACCTCGGGCCGGCCCTGAGCAGGGGGGCTTAGGGGGCTGGGGGACTCAGGAGGCCGGCGCGCAGAGTCGCCAGGCCTGCCTAGGGACGGACCCTGTGCCTGCCACCTCGGGTAGGGCTGAGGGGATTGGATACTGCCATCTTGTGGCTGTGGGTGCTGCCATCTTTGAGGCTGTGGCAGTCAATTAGGATATTCCCTCCTTATTGGCTATGGGCACTGCCATCTTTGAGGGCATGGCATTCAATTAGCATATTCCCTTCTTATTGGCTATGGGAGCCACCATCTTTGAGGGTGTGGCAGTCAATTAGCATATTCCTTCCTTATTGGCTGTGGGCGCCACCATCTTTGCTACAGCGTGAGGGTCAATTAGCATATTCCCTCTTTGTTAGATAGGATAATGCAGTTCCCAGGGAAAAATAATGAGATTGTTTTTCAGGCTATGAGTGAGTTCATTATGTAAAAATGTAAGGGGAAAAAAGGAAGTTCTGATTTACAGCTCATTTTTTAATTTGTTTATTTAAACAAATTTAAAAGTGATTTCATATTTCAACTAGAGGCCTGATGCATGAAATTCATGCAAAGGGCTCGGCCCTCACAGCCCCGGCTTCATCTGGAAGGTCATCCAGAAGGACATCTGGAAGGTCATTTGGCTGCCCAGTCTAATTAGCATATTACACTTTTATTATTATAGATGTACTAGTGGTCTAGTGCACAAAATTCGTGGATGGAGCAGTGGGGGGAGTTCCCTCAGCCCAGCCTACACCTTCTCCAATTAGGGACCCTTTGGGGGATGTCCAACTGCCAGTTTAGGCCCAATCCCACAATTAGGCCTAAACCAGCAGTCGGACATTCCTCTCACAATCTGGGTCTGCTGGCTCCTAACCACTCACCTGCCTGCCTGCCTGATCGCCCCTAACTGCCTCTGCTCCACCTCCTAGGCAGCCATTGGCTCCTCACAGTTCACCCAGATTTGGTTCTGATTGTTTGGTTTCTATGCCAATCAGCATCTCCAGGCCTATCTCCAGGCCTAATCAGAGAGGCGGGGCTTATCAGCCGCCCATGAGGAGGCCCAGAGAGAAACAGAGGTGCGGATGCTGGTGAAGCCCAGATGGAAAGAGAGAGGCAAAGGTTGATCAACAGCTGTCACAGAGGCTGTGGATCAGACCCTGCCTCTCTATCTGGGCCTAATCTGAAGCCCCTTCAGCAGTCAGTGCTGGGTCATTGCACCCACACCAGTGGCAGTCAGTGCTGGGTCACCACAGCAACCCAGCACTGACTGCAGAACTGACTTCCAGAGTTTGGTCAAGCCTTTGGTCATTTTGGACATTACAGACCATGACTTTTCTATATTAGGATTCTGAATATTACCGTTTTCTAAGGTATATTTCTTTGGAAATGCATTTACTTAGAGTTGGGCATTAGTTAAAGCCTAAAACAAAATCTGATAGCATGATCAACCCATGGTAATAATTCAGAGAGTAGTTTTGTCAAACTAACCTTAAACATATGTAGTAATTTATTTTCCAAGCCTGTTGCTATCTCCCAGAATCTCAATATTTTATTCAGAATGTGTGCTACACATCTCAGATGCATATCAACTGTAAGTTTGACAAGCCTGCAGTTTTTCCCTTGATCTCATTGATAAAAAATATTAAACAAAGTAAATCCTTAGGTAGAACTTGCTGCCAAGCTGCTAGAAATATTGGCTATTATTGCTATTTAAATCAATACCGAATTACTTAATTTTGCTTACATCTAATTCTAAGTTCTCCATGTTAGGACACAAGTTTCTGAGGCCAAGTGGCCTGTATAAATCCAAATGAAATTTAGTAGAGATTAAAAATAATCCTTGCATTTGGGGACAATTTTCTAAAGCAGTTTTGAAAGCAGGAGACCAACTAAGCTGATGAATGAATGGAATGAAACTACATCTTACAAACAACAGGCAGGATCTGCAGTTTTATTTTCTCTAATATATAAATGGTTTCATATGAAAGAGAATATGCTTTGATATGAAGGGTGGCAAATTCACATTTCTACATTAGGCAACAGTTAGGCAACATGTTTAAGGAGGACAGACTTATTCTTCTACTTTCCTCCTACATGTGCTCCTCGTCCCACCTGACAAAGCCTCTGTGCAGACTCAGCAGCCCCTGGAAGATGACCCCTGGGCTCAGTTAAGGAGTAAATTGGGAGTTGTGACTGACTGAGGTGCGAGCCTGAGTTAAGGGGAGGGCAGCCATCTCTCAATGCCAGCTCACTTTCGTCAGGGGAGAGACCTGTGCTCTCCCAGTATTCCTGCATTTCAGCTTTTTCAAAAGAAGCCAGAAATCTAGGTTTCATGTTAATTCTCTTTATTTGAAAATCTTAGCAACAAAATTAAATTATTTTTCAAAATAAAGCACAGCACACCTCGCCACTCAAAAGTGGGAAGGCTGAGCAAAACCAGGGTGCTAATTAAGATCTGATTCCCAGGATGGATGGCTTGACAACATAGGGGTCAGGTAGGAGATGAGTGAAAGGAAGAGCTCTCTGTTCCACACAGTCGCCCTGTCCTCCTTCCAGGTCAGCAGGTCTGGGTGGCTTGAGGACCACTTGGATGGACTAGCCTTCCCCACAGGCCTAACTCTGGACTCAGCTCTCTCTGGGGCTTCAGAGGAGGAGCTCATGGCTGGAAGGTTCTTGAGAGTTCTTGCTGGAGAGGTAAAAGGTTATCTCAACTGAGCAAAATGATCACCATTTGGAGACAGAAGAGTTGGAAGGAAGTTTCTGGCTGATAAAATAGCAGGCACAAAAAGTAAAGATGGAAATGAGAGTGGCCTGAGGTAGGGGTGGCAAGGAGGAGATTCTAACAGCAGTGGATGGTTTATGGAAATTAAACCTGTGGTCACAAACTGGCCATATCCAGTTACATTTGGTCATAACAATGTTTAAAATTGAACATAACGTCTTTTTGGAGGACATGCATCCTCCACTTAGCTACTGTCCCCACCACTTCTCACTATCTTGTATGCTGGGCTATCAAAATTTACATCACCTACCTGGCCCCCAAAGTACTCAGATCTTCTGATGGGGAATAAGACAATTTTGGGGGACTAGCAATCTGAATCTGTGCCAGTAACCTGCCTTCTTCTGCATATTCTTGCTAGCCGATAATTGACTCCATTTGTGAAAGAATGTAGGAGACTAGCAGCCGGACTCTGTACCTAGTTAATCAGTATCCCGAATGCACATTCCTGATATCCTAAAATGAAGTCACTACTCCTTCCTGAATTATTTGGTCTTGCAAGACCTATTTACCTAAATACTTCCAATTTACAAGGGCCATAAACCAATGATGTAACAGCTTAACCAAAGGGAGGTCACTGGCGTCATCCAGGACGGACATTAGATATAATCTAAATTAACCATTCTAACTGACTCGAGGTGGGCTGTGAGAGTCCACTACAGAAGCTGGTAGTTAGGAAACAAAGAAACTCAGAAATATATAAGGAGAAAATCTCATTATCTATGTTGTTCAGGATCTGGATCTTTGAGTCTCCTGAAGTAGCAGTGCTGCTTTGAATAAAGGCTTATTCTGAACCTCCCTAGTGTTCAACTATCTTCTTCCATGCCAATTCCATAACACTTCCACTCCAGTTATAATTTTTTTATATAAATATATTTTCCTGAGTTCAAAATGCATAAATCAAATACCTCTTAAACATTACTATATGGTTAGGAATTTTAGAACTTCAATTCAAAAACAATCTAAATGGAAAATATGAGGTGTGGTTTGAAGTTAGAGAAAAGTGTTATTTATAGTATTTTTTGAAATCCACACATTTGGTATTATATCTCATATTTAGCTGATTTGATAGGCTGTCCCATGGTCTGGGAGCTGTCCACAGACCTGGGCAACTCTCGGCAGGGATTTTAAGGCTCTTTCAGATATGGTTGGACCTCTTTTGTACCAAAACAACTGATCAAGTCTCCAAGCTAATCAATCAAATAACTGGTTGGCTAAATATTTCAATTTTCAATAAACTTTTCTGGCACCATAGACACATGCCTTCCCAGGGTTTTATTCTCATAATTTAAAGTCAGGTTTTATGAGTATACAAGTACCTGTGCTTACATAAGCCTTTCACAAGGACCTTTCTATGGATCTTCACTACAAACTGCACATTCACTCATCAGACAAAAACCTACCAAAAACAGAGGGTCAACTACTGTGGCAGTTCAGGGGCTCAGAATGTAGCAGTAAAAACAACTTTAACTCTTGTGGGTAAGCAGGCGAGAAACTTTTATTCCCATTAAAAATGTATTTATTACTTAGATCATTTTGTTTAGAGAAGGATAATAGAAATATACTCTTTGCATTAAAGATTAAGGCAATGCAAAATATATAGAGTAAAATGAAAAAGCCATTTCCCTACATTTATATGAACTTATATACAAACTTGTGACCCAGAGCACGAAATTCATGCACATTAAAAGGGGATTAATTAGAGGAAATAATTTAATATTGCTATTTGCCCTTTCTCTATAATAGAAGTGTCAGAGATGAAAGAAAATTAGTAAAATGTATATGAAAATCTTCCTCCTGCCAGAGTCTGGGGTGCACCACAGGAACCAGAGTCAAGTCCCCTCCCACACATATGCGCCTCAAAATTGCGCGAGACCCAGACCCAACCAGCCCCACCTCCATTGGGCTAGATCCAGACCCGGCTGGCCCCACCCCTGTCAAGCTCTGCCAGGTGGGGGGCACAGCCTCAGGTCACCTGGCCCGGCACCGGGGCAGGGGGCGCAGCCTCAGATCCCTGACTCGGGGTGGGGGGCACACCTTGAGGTCCCCCATCAAGCCCCATGAGCAGAGAGTGCTGTCTGAGGTACCCCGTCAAGCCCCACATGGTGGGGGGCATGGCCTCAGGCCCCCTGGCCAGGCACCACAGCAGGGGGTGCGGCCTGAGGTCTTCTGGCCCGGTGCCAGGGCAGCGGGCATGGCCTGAGGTCCCCTGGCCTGGCACTAGGGCGAGGGGTGCAGCCTGAGGTCCCTTGTTAAGCTCTGCCGGGCGGGAGACGCGGCCTGAGGTCCTTCAGCCTGGTGCCAGGGGTGGGGGGAGCGGCCTGAGGTTGCCCATCCTGACACTGGGGCAGGAGACATGGCTTGAGGTCCCCTGTCAAGCCCTACTGGGTGGGAGGTGCAGGCTCAGGTCCCCTGCCCTGGCCCAGTGCCATGCAGCCTCAGGTCCCTGTTGGTTGCTTGTTAAGGCTCATTATGGGAACCTGGCCTCTGCTGTGGGCACAGCCATCTTGTGTTACAGAAACCCCAACTCCACTGTGGGCACCACCATCTTTGTGATGGCATGACGGTCAATTTGCATATTCCCTCTTTATTAGATAGGATGTCCCTTTTTACACAAATGAGTTTTTTTGTTTTTTGTGTTTTTTTTTTTCAGAAATGCTATATGTAACTTAAAATGTCTTGGAAATTTTTCTGAGTCTTCCACTTTTAAAGGCTCTAAAGTTCTCCCTAGTTTGTATTTAATCTCTTAGCAATATATATCTTGGCTGTTTACTTTTATTGTTATTACACTGATGTAAGATACAGGTAACTCTGTCTACATAAGTAACTATTTCTTGAGGAAGATTAATAGAAGTAGTTTTGCTGGGTACATTTACAATTTTGAGTGACATTGAAAAACTTAATTCAAGAGAGCGCCTGATTCTCCTCATTCTTGTCAATGCTAAAGTGAACCTGAATAAACACTTTAATTCTTGCTAATTCAATGGATGAGAAATGCCTCAGTTTAATTTGTATTTTTGTTTGCAAATAAATATCAATTACAGATACATTATCTGATACAGAGATTTAGAAATTATTTTCTTCTACACTGTTATTTGTCTTTAACTATGCTATGTAACTTTTAAAATATAATGTAGTTAAATTGGCTAATATTTTACTTCATTATTTAATAAGACCATTAACAATCCAAAATTATAGAAATGGCTCCTAATAATTTCATAGTTGTTTTTTTTTTTTTTAACATTTAGATTAGTAATCCCTTTAGACTTCTTTTTAGGAATGATGTGAACTGCATTGAACATTTTCTCCTAAAGAAATAGCTTATTGCCCCACACATTTCATTAAAACTCCTAATATGTTGTCTTTATAATGAAAGGACGGTTTGGCTTGGGTTTTAGATTCTTTTCCTCCAAATGAAAATGTGCTGCTTTCCATCTTCTGAAATTGAATGTCATTGTGGCCAAGTCCAGGCTGACCTGACTGTTCCTGCTGTTGAAAGTGACTTGGATTTTTTGTTTAGATGCCTCCATCATTCTGTCTTTAAGCTTGAAGTTCAGTGACTTTGTCAGATTATCTCATGGTGTTGATTCCAAACAAAATTTTCCTGGCATCCGGTGGGTCCTTTAAGTCTTTCCATCCACTTATTACATTATTTCAGCCTAATATTGTTTTATCATGTTTTAACTATTTTCCATGTGTTTTCTTCTTCAAAAACACCCAACTGTCTGCCATCCATTTCTATCATATTCTCTATAGTCATTACTGTACCTCTGTTATGTTCTACCTTGTTTTGTGTTATTTCCTCAGGTCTGTCTTCTACGTTCCCACAGTCTTTTAGGAGAATTTTATTCTATCTTTGTTGCTTGTAAAGTGTCCTTTATCTCTTTAGTGATTTTATTATCTCTCCAGCTTTTCTCCTGAGCTTTGCAAGCACACTTTTAATATTCCTTAATTATTCTGTCTTTTCTATAAAACCTGAAGTATATATAGATAGATAGATAGATGATAGATAGATAGATATAGATAGATGTAGATAGATATAGATATATATATACTAGGTATATGTGTGTGTATATATGAATTTTCTCTCTCTCTCTCTCTCTCTCTCTCTATATATATATATATATATATATATACACACACACACACACACACACACACACACACACACACACAGGGAAAGGGGTATATAGATAGATATAGATATATCTATCTATATCTATCTATCTATTGGGGATCGGGTCTAAGCCAGCAGTCAGTCAGACATCCCTCTCACAATCTGGGATCCCTCTCACAGTCCAGGACCCCTCCCTCCTTACAGCCTGCCAGCTCGCTGCTCCTTAGCACTGCTGTATAGGTGGGAGAAGCTCCCACCACCACCACTGCACTTGCCAGCTGTGAGCTCAGCTTCTGGCTGAGTGGCGCTCCCCCTGTGGGAGTGCACTGACCACCAGGAGGCAGCTCCTGCATTGAGAATCTACCCCCTGATGGTCAGTGTGCATCATAGTGACCACATAGTGACCAGTTGTTCTGTAGGTTGTTCCACCATTCAGTTGATTTGCATATTAGGGTTTTATTATATAGGATATATATATATATATATGAGAGAGAGAGAGAGAGAGAGAGAGAGAGAGAGAGAGAGAGAGAGAGAGAGAAAGAAAGAGAGAAAAAATTCATGTTCTCTTTTACAATAATGAAACATTTTTGTCTAAACTTTCCTGTGGTAAATTAGTTGGAAATTGTGGGCTATTTTTTGGCTTAAATTTTTTTATTTAGTTTGCAGTTTCCATGAATAGGCCCCACTCCCTCCTTTATGATTAGTCATCTTTTAAAGAGATTGGCTGTTTATTAAAGAGTAGTACAGGGAAAGGTGTAAAATAGAGTAAACTGAGGCCAATTGCAGTTTTAATTTGGGTTTTGTTCTGGTTATTTGTTGTTACATAACAAACCACCCCTAAATGTAGTGGTTTAAAACAACAATCAGTTATTTTGTTCACAAATATGTCAATTGGGCAGAACTCAGTGGATTTAGCTCATTTCTGCTGCACATGGCTCACATAGTGTTGGAAGATCCACACTTCAGAACAAATCACCTGCTGCCTGTGAAGACTGGCCGCTGATACTCTTTCCCCAGGTGTGGCTCTCCTCAGAGCAGCTGGACCTCCTCAGAGCAGACTGGCTGGCTCTAAGAGGGGTGTCCTGAGGACAGAAAGTGGAAGTTGCTAGTTACTTAGGGCTGGGCCTGGAAAATGGCAAAGCAGTCCTTCCTCTGTATTTTATAGACCCAAGAGGAGGAAACAGAGACAGACTCTCCATGGGAAGAGAGTCAGGGTATTTGGGAGTTGTGTTTTAAAACTTCCACAAGTTGTTTGTCTCAAGCATCTGTTGTCTCTTTGCTTTCTGTTGGGAATACATCTTTTTTTTTTTTTTTTCAGTCTATGCCATTGAAATCAAGATGTCATAAAGAAAAAGCCCATCAATTACAGGTGAATTATGTTTTGATTTGGAAATTGCTCCCCCTCCCAGTCCCCACCCCTCAATAACCCCCCCCACAGGAATAACTTCCCACAGAGTCCTAACTAGGAGGCTAGACTGTGGGTCAGCATAGTTTGTATTCATCTTTCATTTTGAAGGGTTACACTATTGCCCCCATTTCTCTCTTGGCCCATCCACCTGATCACATCTGTGCTCTAAACAATGTAACTGGCTGGTCATTCAAGTAATGTGACCTGCTCTCAGGTCTGAGAGGAGCCTACTTGGCTCAGCATCTTTCCATCTCTTATTCAAGATTTCACTTTATTTGGCAGCAATACTTTATACTTAAACTAGAGGCCCAGCGCAGGATATCACGTGGCCCCGCCCACCTGCATGTGCCCTGCCCACCTGCCCGCCACTCTATGCTCACAGCCCCACCCACCCACCTGCCACACTCACAACCATGCTCTCTGCCAAGCTCGCAGCCACACCTGCCTTGTTGCGCCACCCCGCCTCGCTGCACTCGCCGTTCTGCCGCACTCACCCCCGGTCCACCCACACACTGCCCCGCCTTGCTCACAGCCGTGCTGCTTCGCTGCACCCCGCCCAAACGCCCCACCCGCCAGCCGGCCGCTGGCCTTGCTGTGATCGAAGCCTGTGGGCTGCAGGGGAGGGCTGGAAAGGTGCTCCATGTACCACATGGTGACCGGTTGTTTGGTTGTTTTGGTTGTGATGCCTCTTGGCCTTTTGTTATTATGATACTTTACAGTTTATGGTTTGGAGTTGTGACTATTTCACTGTTTCACTGGCTATGAAAATTTTCTCTCTATTTTTCAATGTTTTTCTTAGTTTTAGTTTGTTTCTAGGGATTCTAGTGAAAATATTTTATCATGTTATACTAAGCAGTAGCTCCATATGAACTTTAAAATTACCTTTAGCCCTGGCCAGTGTGGCTCAATTCGTTATGTGTCATACAGTACACCAAAAGGTTTCAGATTCTATTCCTGGTTAGGGCACATACACAGGTTGTAGGTTTCATCCCTGGTTGGGGTATGTACGGGAGGCAACAAATTGATATTTCTCTTTCTATCACTCCCCCCTCTATAAAAACAATAAGCATGTCCTCGTGTGAGGATTTTTAAAAAATGGAAAAATAAAATTACCTTTAAAAAGTCTGTTAGAATTTTAGACGGGAGATTACACTGAAGGTATAGCTTACCTGGGGGGAGAGTGGATCACTTTATAATATTAATCTTCCCATTTTATTTCATAGTAGATATTATCATCATTTGTTAAAGTTGTCCTTTTTGTCCCTCACTAAAGTTAAGCTTTTTCTACTTAGGTATTGTATAGATTTATTATTTAGGGATATTCTAATTATTTTATATTTTAATGCTATTGTGAACAACATAATTTTCCATTACGTTTTCTTATCAGTTGTGGCTAAAGTCTAGGAAAGCTATTGATTTTTGTCTGCCTGTCTTTTGTCCAGCCAGATTTCTGGGTTCTCTAATATTTTACTATTAGAGTTACTTATATTTTAAGCTCATCTATTACATATTTCATTTCCATATTTTAAATTTCCACAATTTTATTTTTAAAATTTCAACACATCCTACTTTATGGACATAATAGCCTTTTATACACAATTTAATGTCATTGGAGCTTTGGTTTTCTGCAGATGTTTTTCCACATTAAGTTGATATCAACTGCTTTCATAATCTACTAGAGGGCCGGTGCATGAAAATTCATGCACTGGAGGGGGTGCCCCTCAGCCCGACCTGCCCCCTCTCACAGTCTGGGAGCCCTCAGGGGCGGGAAGTGACCTGGCAATCAGAGGAAAGTGATGCCCCATCACACCGCTGCTGCTGCCACTACTGGCAGCACAAGCCTCGGCCAGCCCTGGTTACCTGAGCCTTAGGTGGCCCTGGGCGGCTGGGCAGCCACCATACGAGGCTTGCCTGCACCTTGGCCGGGCCCTGGGTGGCTAGGGGACTGACGATACTGGGGGACTCCAGAAGCAGGCCTGAAGGGTGGCCAGGCCCCCCTGGGGGCAGGCCTGGCCTTGCCGCTCACCTGCCACCCCAGTGGGGCTGAGGAGACTGGGCGCCGCCATCTTGTGGCTGTGGGCGCCACCATCTTTGAGTGCAGGGCAGTCAATTAGCATATTCCCTCATAAGGAGGGAATCTTTGGGCGGGGCAGCAATTAGCATATTTCCTCCTTATTGTTTGTGGGTGCTGCCATCTTTGTGATGGTGTGAGGTTCAATTAGCATATCCCCCTTTATTAGATAGGATATCTTCAGAGCAATCTATATTTTCAGAGTAAAAGGCCAAGAGATTTGTGTTTTTTAAGATGAGGGTAGGCTTTGGAGGGAAACTGCATCTTGATTAAATCAAAAGGCAAACTAGCAAAGGTGGCTGACGTGCACAATGGTATAAAGCTAGAAAGTGAGGGTCTGAACTTAGACTCCCAGCCTGGCTTTCCTGTCCCCAGGGAGAAAGAAAAGACACTACCCATATGTGAGGTATGTCCTAACATTATAATTTATCCACCAAAACTTTTACCAGAATTACCAGTAGAAAGAAATTTGGATACATGTATATATTTTTTCCACTTTTTATATTTTCTTATAGACATGCTAATGAAAAGGCTAAAAGCAGACCATATGACACCAATAAACAATGTTTGAAAATCTAACTGGTCATCACATAATTAAAGTTAACTCCTCTCTGATGCCCATAAAAACAAAGTAGGCAAGTGAGGATGGGGATGGGGATAAAGATGACAAAGACTAAACCTGCAAACATCTTAAGGTTAGGATTTAATTTTATGGTATCACATATAGTATCCTCATAAAAATTGCATTAGATCAAATTTGACTATTTAACTGCATTTGGAAATAGGCTGTTTGGCACAGGCTTCAGAATTTGACTTTAATATATCCTATTTGAATAAAGCACCTTTAGAAAAATCAGAGGAAACATTATGATTCTGATACTACAGGAGACCAGCAAGTGTGCAACCTGGATTTTATGCATTTATTTTCTTATAAGAATTTGCTGGCACTCACTTCACTATCTTTTGAAATGAGACCTTCTTGCTGTTATATTAACCTGTGAAGAAACAAACTAAATGGTGAAAAGATTTCTTCCTTTGCCTTCAGTACTTTCTGCATCTGGCATTAAAAAAAATAAATAAAAAGAGAAAAGATGTATTTGAGATGTATTTTATTTCAGGTGATCAATTCTGAATTATTTTCTAAAATATTTTTTTCCTGGGACAGGAGAATTGATGAATTCCCAACTTCTTTCGTATAAACAACCAATATATTAAAGCTATTAACACAGGAGCTGTGCATTCAAAGACAGTTCATTTATTATCCATAGCTGGCAAGGGTGTCGGGCCTTGCAATCAGGATCTGAAAAATGGGCCCTGAATTCACCCTCTAGAGCTGAACAGCTGCTCCTTCCCAGAGTTTAAGCAGATTCCCTGAGCTTTCATAGCCCAGGTATGCAGAGCCCACATAACACCTGCAATAAGCCTGCCATGTAAATTCATTATGGAGCCCAATGATATGAATAGACTATGTATACTTCAGGTCAAGAGGGACCTTTCAGTTTAGATCAAAACTATGATTGCATATTGATTTGGTCTCTTTTTCTCTGAGAAAATGCTTAGGAAAAAAATTCAGAATTGATCACCTGAAATAAAAGGCATGTTCTTGGTTGTTCAAAAGGAGAAGTCAGGCTTAAGTGCATTAAATATATATATATATATATATATATATATATATATATCACCTTAGGACAAAAAAATTCTTAACCCAATGCTCCTGAAACTATTTATATTTTTGTCTTTTTAGATGTGCACCCCCCAAAAAAGCAATAACTTTATTCAGACTCTAAGAGAAGTTTTTACCTCCCAACACAGTGTTTTTGATCATCTTGTAACAAGCCAGTTTGACAACCTTTGAAAAGTTGTGTGAGGCCAAGGTTGTGATTGGTTCTTCTCATAGATGGCCCTGATACCCTGTCACTAACTATCCCTGCTACCAGGCCACTGTCATGTCTGTGAATTCCATGGTTATGACCTAAGGAATGTGAGGGGATCACTATAGATCCTCCTCCGCTATCAGATATTAAAGGCCATTAGAGAGAGACAAATGGCAGTCAGGTATCGTGACAATAGTGCAATGTATCAACCAAGGAAGGATTGATTAGTCTGGGGAAAACAAGATTTAGTTATCCTAACAAACTTTGAGTGGTTTAACTTATCCTAAATGTTGATATGGGTTCATGGGGTTATGGACAAGCACTTTAAAATTTCAAGTCTGATTAGAAAAAAAGATACCATTTGTGTGAAGGATACAGATAAATATCCTATCCATCAATCTACCTGTCATCTTGTCCCCATGCTCACCATAGGAACCTCTGGGTATTATTTGCCTTTACGGGCAGTTATATTTAATAGGAAAGGCCTTTTTAGCATATGGTCTTTGGGGTATTTGCAACTCCTGCAACAGTGATTTTCTGTGATGAATTAATAAAGTAGGTGTTGATTATGATTCAGCTTTCCCAGTAATGTAACTATTGAAAGAAAATGAGCTAATCAGCCAGCATGGGTATTCTGGTCCTTAGCTCAGTATTTTCTTAATGTTATTATATCAGCACCTGTTTCCAGCTCTGCCTCTGTTCTTTGCTTAGTGCAAATAATTCCCTGTGTACATGGCTGGTCATCATAGGCTCAGTCCCTTCACATAACGAGCCAAAATTTTGAAAAGGGTGCTAAACCACTCAGGAGCTACTGTGACTGAGTGACAATGCATGGTAGGAGACAGAACTACCTCTTCCAAATCTCTCTCTCTCCAAACTGGTTTGCTTGAGTGAAAATGAGATTGCTTTAATTAACAGCTTTGCTATTCTTCCATCCTGTACAAATCATCTTTCCCACCACTTACTATTCAGTTGCCACCATCTTTGAATATTATAGTACATACGGAGTGCTTGGTTCTACCTTATCTTCTCCCTCCCCATTAATCATCAGAATAATTTTTTCTAGTCATTCCTTATTAGATTTATGATTGTTTTATCAATTTCTTTACTCACCACTCTGTCTTCCACTTCTTTCTAAATTGTTTCCAATTTCTATCATTGATTATCTACTAGTGGTAAACTCTGTCTATCTGAAAGTGTCTTTATTTCATTCTTACTCTTGAATAGTATTTTAGTTGACTTTAGAAACCAGGTTGTAAGTTATTTTCCTTTGATACTCTGTACATATTAGTCCACTCTGGCAGCTATTACTGCTAATGAAATAACTGCTGCCATTCAAAGTATTTTTCATTGTAAGTATTCCACTTTTCCTCTCTGATTGCTTTTAAGATTTCCACTTTGTCTTTGATGATCCCACATTTCACTATAACGTATTTGGATGTAGATTTTTGAACTGTTATAACATGTATCTTTATTTATTTTTATTTTATTTTTTCCATCACCATTTATCCTCCCCATACCCTCCTTCCATCTCTCCCAACCTCCCTCCCCACCTGCAATCAGCACACTGTTGTCTATGTCCAAGAGTTTTCTCTTTTTTTCTTTTTTTGCTCAATCCCTCCACCCACCCAAACATCACCCCAACCTCACACTCTCACCCAGAGCTGTCTGCCTGCTCTCTCTCTCTCTGGGTCTGTCTCTATTTTACTTGGTAGTTCAGTTTGTTCATTAGATTCTACATATGAGTGAAATCACATGGTATTTGTCTTTCTCTGACTGGCTTATTTCACTTAATATAATGTTCTCCAGGTCCATCCATGCTTTGCAAAGGGTAACATTTTCTTCCTTTTTACAGCTAAGTAGTATTGCACTGTGTAAATGTACCACAGCTTTTTATCCACTTATCTACTGATGGGCACTTGGGCTGCCTCCAGACCTTGGCTGTTGTAAATAACACTGCAATGAATATAATTCATCCAGCTCTGGACATATGATATTTCAATTTTCTCTTCTGGAAAATTATCATCCATTATCTTTTTACATATTGCCACAAATAAATTATTTTTGGTTTCTCCACTTGAAATTTTTATTGATGCATTCCAAACTTTTCTTATACTATCTTCTACATCTCTTAATGAGGCCTGCATAGTTTTTAATCTGTTCTGCATTCTGCATCATTTGCCAACTTTATCTTCTGGCTCCCTGGATGGATTTAATATGATATTGGTCACACCCATTTTATTTTTAATGTCAATATCTGTATTTTTTATTTTGAAATATTCTTTTGTTTACTATTTTACATAGCTTGGTTCCTCCATTTATCCCTTCAGTCATTTTTAATATGCCCGTTTTATAATTTATCTCCAACTTGTATAACTTTTTAGTTCCTTAGGGTTCTTATTCTTCTGATTTACTTTTTTTTTTTTTTCATCCCCTGGCTTTTCTCCATAGTGGAGTTATTTCCTTTAGTGGCCTGTAAATTTTTATTGTGAACTAATTTTCAGGAAAGGTGGTTTATTTCTGTGGGATTTCCATGTGCCTGGGTTAAAAAAATAGCACTTTAGAGCCCTAAGGCATATTTGAAAATAAGGAAAGGGAAATGAGGCTGGGGCAGGTGTCTTAATAGTCCTTAAAACTTTTTGTCTTATTTTATTGGTTTGATTTTCTTTTATCACAACTGTTTAGGCCAGGGATTTTGATTCGAATTTCGGAATGATGACAGGTTTTTCTGATTATTACATAAGGATGATGGACAGTTTGTGTAACTGAGGGAGCACTTTAGAGTCCCCTCTTTACCCAAGGAGCTTTGCTCAAGTTATATTACCATAAATGAGCCTACAGACAGGGCTCTGATTTCCACATGAAATGGACTCCCAGCTCCAAGACTTCTCAGTCAGTATCCTCGCCAACATCATGTGGCCACTGATGCGGTAGCTTCTCACTCTTGCTCTGGGTTTTCTCTTACTTTTCACACCCAGGAAATTTCCTTTTCTCTTCTTCAAAATCAATTCTACATTTAGAAAGGATTTTTTTGCGATTTAAAATAAAGCATTCATTTGCGTTTGTAATGGCATAGAGCCTATCTGCTTCATTTCAATCCACCATTTTCTGAGTATTCTGTTATTGTGAAATATGGTAGCTGTTGTTATGGGGTGCTTATCCTCCAGTCACTTTCTTTTAATAATATATTTCATATCACTGATCTCAAGGATGGTGATATGATTCAGATCTGACTAATCATTATGTTTAATTCCCTTGGAGTACTAGGCAATTAGCCTAGGGGTGATTGTCTGACACAAGCAGGGCCAATAGGAGTTATTCTCTGTGTCTGATATGCAAATATTTGGAAAATCAAGCATTATATCGAGCCAATACAATACAAGCCTGGAGATGCCATTAGTCACCCTCTCCTGCTTCGCAGAGTAAGTTCTCTGTGTGCACTAGAAAAGAATGAGGCCAGAGCTCAGGAGGAATCAGGACAAGAAAAAATAGACAATCGTACATATTTGAGTCCCTGGGTCCTGGCATGCTCAGACTCAACCTGACCCTTGTAAAATAGGCCAGTGAGTTCCTTTGTCTTAAGCTATTTTGAGTTGGGTTTCTGTCACTTACATCTGACTTATATGTCAATAATTAAAGTACAATGCAGCATGGGTTTCTTTTATCTATTTATTTTTGATAGGTCAGTGTGTCGTGCATGGCTTGACATGAAGCAAAACAAGTTCTAAGTCAAGGGGCTGAGTTCAGGAGAAACAGTGAGTGAATGTTAGATCTAATCTGGGAGACACAGACAAGGATAAAGCCAAGGTCAATTCCGAGGAATCTGAACAGTGCCATTAAGAGCTAGGGTAGGGGAGATGCCAGAGTCACAGATTAGGAATGAGAAAAAGACAAACAGGGCTGCAGCAGCAGGCAGGGGTATGAGCAGAAAACCCTGGAAGTCCTGACTTAAAGCTAGAGAGGTCCACTGAGCTGTGCCTCCCAGGATGCCTTTCCAAGCCTGCAAGGTGATGCCACTTGGTGTCCAAAAAATGAATTGACGTGGAATTCTGCCAGGACAAGGAGTCTTAAGGCAAAAAGGGCCATATTTTTTTTTCAATTATATATCACTGCAGTATCTAGACAAGCATCAAAATAAATGTGTTTCATGCTGATTATCAGTTTCCAAAGCAAATATAAAAGTAAATTACCTTTAAGATGTGTCAGGGAACTTGTTTTTAAGTTAAGCAGGTTCATGAGGAATGTTATCCTTTCTGGTTGTGATAACATGTTCTATTTATTCTCATCAAAAGGAGACACCTTCTCATCACCTTGGTGTTTACAACTATGGGTGAAATGGGAGAAGTAGAGCTAATGAGGATCCTAAATAATAAAAGCCTAATATGCTAAGTGTCAGTCGTCCAGTCATTGGTTCAACTAATCAAAACATAATATGCTAATGGTATGATAAGGCTGCTCAACCGCTCACTACGATGTGCACTGACCACCAGGGGGCATACGCTCTGACTGGTAAATTAGCTTGCTGCTGGGGTCCGGCCTATTGGGACTGAGCAAGATGGGTCAGACACGCCCTGGAGCCCTCTTGCAGTCCCTCCCTGACTGGCTAACCTCCCACAGCCCTCCTGGCCCCAATCATGCACAAGTGTGGTCCCTCAGCCTGGCCTGCACCCTCTCACAATCTGGGACCTCTTGGGGAATGCCAGAGAGCTGGTTTCAGCCCGATCCTGCAGGCCAGGCTGAGGGACTCCACTGGTGCATGAATTCGTGCACCAGGCCTCTAGTAACTAATAAGGCATTTCAAATATTTGGAAGAAGCAATATGAAAATCTTCTGGAATAGACTTTAATGAGATTAGTAAAATGTCTCTACCTGTTTGAAAGTGTGTATTAAGTCACTTGCAGTAATTATTTGAGAGCCTTCTAAGTACAGGGTGTCCCCAAAAAATGTATATACACTTAACAGCTGGTAGCTCAATTGATGTTTCTTTCTTTTAAGATTTAACCCATTGGAATTAATAATTATTCAAAGTATGTATACAGTTTTGGGGAACACCCTATAGTTAGTTGCCTATCGTGAGGATGGAGAAAAGTATAACTTGCCCTCAAGGAGTTTTCAGTCTATTTAGAAATTATGTACCATGACAAATAATGGACTTCCCTTGGTGATACATGTTAATAACCAAGCCCTATGCAGCGGTTTTCTGGGATGATTTTTACAGAAAGTTTTGCTGCACATATTAAATCATGTTATAGCTATTGTTTGCCTGCTTCAGTGAGGAATGCTCAGGGCCAGGATAGGTAACTGTGCCCATTCATCTTATCAGCAGTGGTCAGCATAATGTCTGCCACTGAGGACTACTCAGTAAACTTTTGTTGAATGGCTGATGACCTCTGGGAAGGTTCCGTTTAGTGGCATGGTTCTTTAGTCTCATCGCCAACCCATTAATTTCCATGTTAAATTTCCCTAAAGATACATGAATCATAAAAAATGTGGTATCAAAATGTCACTCACTTAAAGTGCTAAGCATTCACTAATATTACACTTGAAATTACATTTCTAGTAAGAATCTCTGAGCAGCACAAACATTCTTATTTAAAAAAGAAAATTAGTGTTCCCTCTCTCTCTCTTTAATGATCAGCATTGGATTTCCTAGTAAGTATTTGCTTAACTTGGAGAAAGGCACTTCAGATGCATTTACTGTCACCCAAAAGCCAGCTGTTCAATGAAGACCTCATTTTATCCCCCTAAGAACAGTGGGGGTGTTTGCACACATGGAATTGGTTCACAAGTAGAAGCTTCAGTACAATACTGAAAATATTTATTTTCTTGCAGATAAATAGCTGAAAAATGCTCATCCTCCTTCTGCTCCTTCATGGCTAAAAAAAATTTTTTCAGACTTAAACTTATGTAGAATCTGTATGTAAATTAAGATTGCCAGTTATCAAGTATGTTAATGGGGAATTCTTTGGATCAGAGTTGAGCATAAGTAGTTTAATCTATTTCCATTAATCATATATAATCTAAAAAATGAAAATTAAATTAAATGTTCTCACCTAACATTTTGATTATATATATATAGATTATACTTATAATCTATATATAAAAGCCTAATATGCAAATTGTCCCCTCAGGAGTTTGACCAGGAGACCAGGAGTTCGATTACTCGCTGTGACATGCACTGACCACCAGGAGGTGGCATGGAATGAAGGAAGGCCCTGGCCAGCAGCCAGCAGCTAGGGAAGGGATGCCCTGGCCAACAGCCAGAAGGAAGGTCCTGGCCGGCAGCCGGAAGACCCTGATCGGCCCTGATTGCAGACCAGGCCTAGGGACCCTATCCATGCACAGATTTCGTACACCAGGCCTCTGTATGTTATAATTACACACGGGTGAATTTGGCTGTGATTTTTTTAACCAAAATAGATGTTGTTGCATACATAATTTAAAAATTTTCTTCAAAAATATGTTGTGAATATATTTCACATTTTACATTTTTTCTCTATTTTTCAATCCTCACCCAAATATATGTTTTTATTGATTTTGAGAGAGGTGATGAAAGACAGAGAGAGAGAGAAAGAGAAAGAGAGAGGGGTGAGGGAAAAATGTCAATCAGTTGCCTCCCTTACTCACCATCCTAGGTATGCGTCCTGACTGGGACTCATACCTGCAACTCTTTGGTGTACAGGACAACATTCCAACCAACTGAGCCACAACCAGGGCTTTCTCTATTTTTCAAATGTCTTTGTAGAATTACATGATGTTAATACCTTATAATTTACTCAACCAACTAGTAACTTATATACAACTTTTTGCTCAAATTAATGTACTCATCTCCATGGGGAAACTGTTGCACATGATCTGTCATTTTAATGAAACCAGAAAATCTGTGTAAATTAGTGATATAAAGGATTATATGATTTATAATGAGCATATATTTGTTTATATAGCACAAATTACATAGATCATAGAGCCTTTCCAATGAGATTGTTCTTTTTATTGCTCTGAATAATGTTGCAATGTATATAGAACTTCCACTGTACAGAAGGAAGCCAGCACAGAGAGTTTGTGGCTAAAGGAAGTCACTACAGAGGTCTTCTCGGTCTTATTTGGATTTGTTTCTGTCCAGTGTTCATCCACTTTTCCTTTTTGTGTGGCATTAGTACTCTAAGCAATAATCTCACTGTTCCCATTCTTAGTTCAAGTACTTCCAAGTGAAACTGATTACACCTTTGAACTCAAGAAGCATATGACTTAGACCTGAGCAGTACATTTCCTTGGCTGCATTGATTTATTCCACGTGGGTCTGGAAAAGCCTAGGAATCTATAAAGTACACTGAGATTTGGGCTGGGAGTAGTGGGCCAGAGATTTTTTTCTCTATTCTCCAGGAGAATGATACAGCCAGGGCAGTGATGGCCATCTGAGAGCAGGTGAGGGAGCTAACTCTGAAGAGGCTAAATCTGTTCATCTCAGAGGACCTTTCCCCAGCCAGGCCCACTCCTGCTGTTTAGAGACATCAGTCAATACAGATTCCTTTCTTGTTTACCAGTTGGGGTGGGTTTCCTGCCAATGGCAATAATTGTGCAATAATTCCTGGTGATCCTGACACCAACTCTTTTGACTTAAATCTAGGGCTCTTTCTACTCAACCATACTGCCTCTGAAAGTAACATCTTCATTAAGAACTTGAAACAACACATCCTTCAAGACTTCTTCAGTTTATCTTTTTCTTCATAACCTATGAAACAATCTTTAGAAATGCAAATTCATTACATGGAGTTCACTCATTCATGAACTAGTACGCATACAGGTTTGGCCATGACATTCTCTATATACCCTAATTAACAATGTGGGTCCAGATAATTTCAAAACACTTATGTTAAAGTTACTTTTATTTTAAGATGAACAATTTTGGATCATTTTAACCCATAGGGACAGCACCTGCTGCTGTGTAAATCAAACTCAATTATAAATAGTTGTCTGAAAATCAGAGTGTGCAAACAATTAAAATTTTAAAAATACTTAAAGTTAAGAGAATGATTTTTAAACAAGGAGGTTAGCAGGTAGAAGATGGGTGTCAGAGACAGCACTGCTCAGTTCTGCTGCTCTGAGTTCCTCTGAGTCCATATATTCTTCTAAATTCTTCCAACTATGCCAGGGCAAGTCCTTCCTCAAACCCTGCCCACTGTACTAACTGTTGGGAATTTATTCCAAATTCCTCCTTTATTCTCTGCTCACTAGCTACAGGTGTTGGGTCTGAGCCCATCTGCCTGGGGCTTGACCTCCTTGGACACTGGGTCTTAGACGGAGAAGTCATGAAAGGTTGTGGGTATATAAGAATGAGTATTTATTGCAGAAGCCAGTGGCCACATAGCTATTAGACAAGACAATTCTTCACAGCAAAGTCCATACAGGCAGGCAGATGGACACTGGTTTGTAAATACACATCTTGCCCATAAAGCAGCATCAGTCTCTGTACCCAGAGTTATTACCTGTAGCAGCCTCATGCTGCCTCTAGACCCCTAGCTTTACATAGCAATAGTACCTGAACTCTCCCTTAGAGCTACAGTCTCAGTAGCCTCTCTAGCCACTCTAGCTCAGCAGCTTCTCCTATCTCTGCTGCACAACACACTGGCTGGTTAACATGGTAACTATATCTGAGCTCTCTATGAGCTCTTAGACCTACATTGTAGTAGTACCAGCTCTCAGCTCCATCTGAGTTCTCCTGTGTCCTGCACACAGGTGAGCTACATTCTCTGTGCTTGCTGCTTCTGCTTCTTCACACTCCTCTGCCCAGCTTAACTTGTATATTATTCTAGAGACCCAGAAGGCTAGTTGCCAACAGTGACATCAATCATATTTTGGCTACAGGGGGGCACAGTGTACTGTGTGTCCTTGCACCAGCTTGTGGTATCTTGGCCTTGGGCACCCTGATTAGCTCATGACTATTCTGGTGTATTGACAACCAGGCCTCTGTGCTTCCATTGGCCTTGACTATCCAGGGACCCTGGTATGGTTCCCACAATGGGAAAGTGAATGAAAGTATGGACATTCCAAAGGGTCTCTGGAGGCACTGCTAAGAGCCACAGTGGCCAATGATTTGGGTTCTTATTATATTTGATTTCACATCCAAATGTATAACTTTTCTTTCCCAGGTACAAGAAGAGCTCTATCACTATTCCTTAAAAAAAAAAAAAAAAAAAAACTCCCCTCTCCCCACAAATGTTTAACTAAAAGGGGGAAATACAAAGGAGGTTTTCATTTGTTCTTTAATATGTATTTTAAGTACATAAACAGTATTTAAAAAGTTACTATCTACAATGACAAATATCCATGTAAACCCAAGGTTGCAACATTTTGCAGGGAAGGAACTGATGAAGTACAGGGCACAGTGAGGTAGGGGCTCCCCGCATGTGGGCCATTGGGTTCTGTAGAAAGAGCTGGTTATAAGTGGTGAAAGACGATGAGGCAGAAAGAGATGCTGGGAGAAGAGATGCTGTGTGTGCAAAGGCATGAAGGTACTAGCCAGAGAATTGTGTCAGGGCGCTGTGCGTGGTTTAGTGTGAAGAGAGAGAAAAGTAGAGAGACAAAATATTTGAACTTCTAGTCTGAAAATCATGGAAAACTTTTAAATGATTTTTAAATAGGGTTTTTCTAAGGGAACTAGAAAGCAGATAATAGAAAGAGTGTAGGGATGGGGCATTAAATATGCATGTGTATATAGATGTATAAAAATTATCATGTGCTGTAAACTAAGTTAAAGAAGCTAGTGAGCAAGAAAAGTGGAGTACAAAACATGGAAAACTGTGAGAGGTGGAGGCCCTGATGGATAGACAGCCCAGACTCGGGACAGCAGGTCCATCCACGCAGGTGTGAGAAGCTCTGGTGGGATCCAAACATACCAGGCGGAATAAAGAGGGTGCAGATTCGATCCTGTAGATGTTTCTGTGTGTGTCAGGTGTTCCTGATCATCTTTATTGTAAAGAATGAAGCTCATTAGAGTCACTCTGCACAATACCTGGATTGCCCAACTGCGGAGCTCAAGATTTCAGTGAGTATGGCAAGCTCTCCTGCCTTGAAGGCGGAGATCCAGCATGAGGAGGGAGGGGCACAGGAGAGGCACCTCCAGTGATAACTGCATGTGGGCCTAGGCACTGCCAAACAGACTATTTAAAGCCCACAGGCTTGTGCTCAATGAACATCAACCTTCATCCTACAGTGTAACTTTTCTTTTTTGTTATTCTCACCCAAGGATATTTTTTCCATTGATTTTTAGAGAGAGTGGAAGGGAGTGAAGAGAGAGGGAGAAGAGGAGAGAGAGAGAGAAACATCAGTGTGAGAGAGACACATCGATTGGCTGCCTCCCACAAGTGTCCCAATCAGGGCCGGGGATGGAACCTGCAACCCAGGTACACACTCTTGACAGGAATCAAACCTGCCACCCTTCAGTGCGCGGGCCAATGCTCTACCCACTGAGAAACACTGGCCAGGGCCTGGAGTCTGCATTTTTAATGAAACTACTGTGAATGGAAGTGCTGCCCTGGAAAGGCCTATTGTTCCTTGGGTTGTGGCTACATGGAACTTTCCCAGCTCATTTCTGCTTTAGTGGTTTTGCTATTGGCTTGGCCCTTTACAGATTGGCAACTTAGAAAGTGAAAATGAGGAATTTGGCAGATTTTAAAAAAAATTTTTAAATGGTCCTTTAACACCTGTATTTCTTGGGTAGGGATTCCTGATGTCCTAATTAATTTCCTTGGTATTTCTTTGAAAGCATCCTTCAGCATTTGTGAGTCTGCCATGGCTTTTGCTTTTAATTTGCTCTCACCGACATTTTCTTTTAATGCAGAAAAGGCAGTTTTCTGTGGCCAGATGAAATATAAGTTTATTTGGAGACTTTTGCTTGAAATTTGCTGACTTCTGGGGTGATTCCAGGTGGCATCTTTAAGAAAGGTCAGCTGGCAGGAAGCAAGAGCAGTGCTCCCCCCACCCCCAGCTCCTCTGCTCTTGAGATCTCATTTCTAAAAGTCCTTTGTTACTTCACAGTACTTTCTAAATGTATTTGAAGTAATAAACATCTTGGAAAAATCCTGTTGTCACATTTACTTATCAGATGGTTCCTTTCCTTTGGTTATTTGACAGTTGCCCAAAATGTTGGTCTTAATCTAAAATCAAGAAGAGACCTCTGACTCAGTGAAAGCCACCAAAGTGGCATTATATTAAATACTAGAGGCCCAGTGCATGAAATTCGTGCACGGGGGTGGGGGAGTCCCCTCAGCCCAGCCTGCACCCTCTCCAATCTGGGACCCCTCAGGAGATGTCCAACTGCTGGTTTAGGCCCGATCCCGAACTGGCATTGGACATCCCTCTCAAAATCCTGGACCACTGGCTCCTAATCATTCACCTGCCTGTCTGCCTGGTTGCCCCTAACTGCCCCCCGCTGCCGGCCAGGTCGCCCCCAACTGCCCCCTCTCTGCCGGCCTGGTCACTCCTAACTGCCCCCCACCAGCCTGGTTGCCCCTAATGCCCCCTGCTGGCTTGGTCACCCCCAACTGCCCCCCTTCTGCTGGCCTGATCACCCGCAACTGCACGCCCCCGCTGGCCTGGTTGCTCCTAACTGCTCCCCCCCTGCCAGCTTGGTCGCCTCTTATTGCCCCCCTGCCAGCCTGGTCACCCCCAACTGCCCCCCTCTGCTGGCCTGGTCACCCCTAACTGCCCCTCATGCTGGCCTGGTTGCCCCCAACTGCCCCCTGCCCTGCTGGCCTGGTCGCCCCCAACTGCCCCCCCTGCCAGCCTGGTCGCCCTATGCAGCCTGCTTGTTCAGTCATTTGGTCATCCCTCACTAACCCCCCTGCTGGCCTGGTCGTAGGTAGCCATCTTGTGAGGGTGTGACAGTCAATTTGCATATCACCTCTTTATTATATAGTATAAGTGGTGTATAAAGAGAAAAGTTGAGGAAGGAGCACTGGCTCTCATCTCAGAAAGAAAATTCTTGCAGGACAGGACTAAGGAAGCCTTGCAGGAGCTCTTAACTGCAGCTGTCCATCTCCCTTGTCCTAAGGATCTAAAGATGTATGGTTCCTCTAACACATCACATTTGCATCAAGAAATGAAGAGTACTCTGACTCTCAGGTTCTGTCTCCAGTTTGCCAAATTTACTATAAATACAATGGTTTCTATTAGTCTATTATCTATAAAATGACTTGTATAAGGAAAAAATAAATGATATTGATTTGAAATGAAGAAAGCTCATTTATGTGCATTTCAGGAACCCTATATGAATCAGCTAAATATATGCTCTGAGAAAAAGTAAATAAATGTTAACCTCTCCATAGTACATCATAATAGGCTGGAAACATGAAACCCATTAATAGAGTTAGACATTAGGTGCCTAGTGAATTATAACCAATTTTGGAGATTTTCTGTTGTAACAATTCCTTGAAAGCTAGAAATTGCCTGTATCTCTACAACGTAACACAAAAGATAACTATTAAAGCCACCAGGAATTATCTTCAAGTGGAAGTACATTTCATATCATCAGAGAAACATGGGCCAAATCTCAGTACTTACTATGTTTACACTATGGCCACTGCATCATTCAACACACTCTCCCCAAACAAGAGTGTGTACAGGTCAGAGTCCACATGAAGCTCATGAAAGATGGCCAGCACTGTCACTAGGACAAAACACACACAAATAAGCAGAGTTAGCTGGGACTACCATGCACTTAGTTGTGGTCACCTCAGAAAAGCATTCATTAAGTGTTCATCTCAAATCTGTCCTCTATATCCACAGTTGACCTTCATTCAAAAATAATCTGATTGGTGATGCCCCTGCCAAGAGACCTCTCTGGGACTCACCACTCCTTGATAGTCTTCTATCATCTGCACCATTTACCTTCCAGCATTTCCCTCTGTTCCCCCTGCCTGCCTACCCTTTGCTATCTCTATAAAGCCACACTGAACTTACCATAATTTCCCCACAAGGTAATTGTGTAGATTTTTAATTACCTTTGCATTTGGGTTCACTTTACCAGGGCAGCATTTTTCCCCATCCATGTTCTACCATCCCTCCCCCTCTTCCCCTTCCCCCACACCATACACACACACACACACACACACACACACACACACACACACACACACACACTCATTTCTGAAATTACGAACACATATTCTTGCTACAAAAAAAAAAAAAAGTTTATTCAATCTTTTAAAGCCTCTCAAGTGTTTCATTGTTTCCCCAGCCCCCTAGCCCCTGAAATCTGGCTCACTCTGTTTTGATCTTGGCACTTGGATCCAATCACAGAACTATGAAGAAGAGACTGTGAGTTCCCTGAGGATAGGGCTCATCTTTGCAACACAGGGTACTTGGCAAATGCTCAGTAAGTATTTAATGCATGAATGACTAAGTGACTAAATGAATACATGAATAGATTTACATGGTCTGCTTCTTTGAAGGTAGTCAGCACCTGGCTCTCATTCTCTCTTGAGATCATACTCATCTGTAAAGATGGATTCAATGTTCCTAAGAGCAAGGTCTAAGGCCTTGCTTCTGTTGGTCTGCTGCATGATGCCATATGCCACAGACTTCTATGGAGCACAGTAACTAATCAGTAACTGATTATCCGTGTTCACCAGAACTGCTCAGTGTCTTGCTATATGAAACTGTTATGCAAAGTATGAACAGCAATCATTAGGAAAATGATCAGTTGAGCTGATTGCCAAAAGGGGAAAGAGGGTGATTAAAAATGATACTGATGATGCCCTAACCGGTTTGGCTCGGTGGATAGAGCGTCGGCCTGCGGACTCAAGGGTCCCAGGTTCGATTCCGGTCAAGGGCATGTACCTTGGTTGCAGGCACATCCCCAGTAGGTAGTGTGCAGGAGGCAGCTGATCGATGTTTCTCTCTCATCGATGTTTCTAGCTCTCTATCCCTCTCCCTTCCTCTCTGTAAAAAATCAATAAAATATATTTTAAAAAAATGATACTGATGGTAAATTTTAAAGCAGAATAGGCATTTTAATTTCTATTCTTTCCTTTTCTACTTCATGGGCTGTGAAGTTAATAACTGTGTTGCATAAAAGAGTGCTATGTTTGTAAGTGGGTCAAGAAATCTGTGCTTGTCCCATGTCATGGGGAGCCAAGGAAGTGTTTTAGTCACAGGTGACACTATCTGATCCAAACTTTATAAGTAAACACAGGCAGCAGGGCAAGGAACAGAATGGCTTTGTGGCCAGAGGCTTTCCAAATGTCCTGGCATGAAATGAGCTGAACCAAAACAGGAATAGTCCTCAATTCAAGCTCCCAAACTCCTGTATATGCACCATCCTGACTTCTGAGAGGTCAATGACCACAGGACTTTGCACTTGACTTATTCATCAGCTTCTCTGTGTATCACTAATCCTTAGCACAGTGCTAGAATATAGGGCTCCTTCAATGAGTGAGTGAATAACAAGTAATATCAGGAAGGGTAAATCACAGGACACAATACCCCCAACATATTTGGGATGGAGAAATGGTTCTTGGTACTTGAGAGACATCAAAGAGTGACTCCGGGTTTCAATCTTGGGCAATAGGTACATGGAGTTGCATAAGAGAAATTAGTTTGTAGACAGAGCTATCCTGTAATCTTGGTTTCAGACATACAGACTTAAATAGCCAGGTGGAGTTTTAAGTGGAAATTTAAATTAGAAAGCTGGAAATAAAAGGCTGGAACTACAGAGAGTTAGGGCAGCACTCTCTTTGGTAACCAGTATGTGTGACACTTGTCCCAACATAGGAATACTATGCAACAGTGAAAAAGAAGACTATCTTACCTTTTGAGACAGCATGTAGGGATCTGGAGAATATCATGCTAAATGAAATAAGTCAGTCAGAGAAAGGCAAGTATCACATAATCTCATATGTGGAATCTAAGTAATAAACTGATGAATGGAGTGGATCCAGAGACATGGAAGCATGGAACAGAGTGCGGAATCTCAGAGAGAAAGTGGGGGAGGGAGAGTGGATGAGTGGGAGGTAATCAACCAAAGACTTTGTATGCATATATGCATAACCCATGGACATAGACAATAAAGTGCTGAAGGCCTGGGGTGGGCTGGGGACATACATAATACTTTCAACAATAAAGAATTATTTTTTTAAAAAGATAGCAGAGTAGAAAAAAAAAGGTAATCAGAAGATCATGAGGTTTGACATTATAGAAAAATAAATAAGATATATAAAGATTGGATAGCAAGAAACCTGGGAATGAATTAGGGGGGTTTGGAGGGCTGTTTTCTAGGTACCCTATTTGGGAACTTAAGAGATGAAATCTGCTGGCACATTAGCTAGTGCTTTACAAATTTCCCCAAAGGCATATGCATCAGAAATGTTCTAAATTTAATATTAGCACAGAACATAAACATTGAACAAAGACCCACTTTTCTAGCCAATGGGGTTTAATGAGCCATGGTGCAGTTTAATGGGGAATCTGAAGTAAGCCCGATGTCTGAGTGAAGATGACTCACCCTGCCATACAAGCATTCTCTAATCAGGACTATTACTGAAGTATCTTGCCATTTTTAAAATGAGCATGGTAGGCAAGGGTTTGCCACAAATCCTGAAGTAAGTTCACAGAATAGCTCAGTGGGCTCATAAAACAGCCAGCATTTGGATGGGTCACCAGGAAACAAAATTCAGAAGGAAAATATCACTATGACCCACTGAATGTAACAAGTGTAAGGAAAGAGACAACTGTGATAGTCAGAATTATGATGCACATCAAATAAGTGGGCTTCACAAACAAATGTTCAGAATTATGTGAAGCAACCTGTGGATCAAGACACAGCTGGATGAACATTACAGGCACTTTTGACGTAGAGGGTGAATACTCCTGCTTTCTAAGCTGCTAAGGGTGAAAAGGAGTTATAGTAAGGAAGTCTTGCTATTCATCAGGAAGAGAGGAATCATACAAATCAACTCATTCCTGCCATCACTCTGTGTGGTTGGCTGACAATTTCCCCACCCCTCTAAATGCCCATGCAACCATCCCCAGAAGCCGTCCTATGTTATCTTACATGCAAAAGGGACTTTGCAGGTATAATTAAGGTTACCTTAAAATAGGTATATTCTATTTGGTTATTTGGGTGAGTCCAACTCATCTGACCTTAAAAGAAGATAAATTTCTCTGCTTGGAGTCAGAGAGATACAGCAGAAGATAAGGCAGAAGAGTCTTGAAACACCCAGATAAAGTCAGGAAAGCTCCAAGTGTGAGAAGGATGTCACACACCATTGCTGACTGAGATATAGGCACTCACCTGCAAGGGCCAAAGAGAGACCTCTAGGAATCAAGGTTGTCCCCAGCTGTCAGCCAGGGAGAAAACAGGGACCTCAGTCCCACACTGCAAGGAAATGGATTCTGCCAACAACCTGAGTTGGCGTGGAAGTGGATTCTTCCTCGAGCTCCTTTATGAAGCCCAGTCAATCAACACCTTGATTTTGGCCTGTGAGAACCAGGTCTGACAACCCAATTGAGCCAACCTGAACTACTGACCTACAGAACCTTGAGCTGACGAGCTTGTGTCTGTGTTGATTTGTTCCAACAACCCTAGCAAAGGTGCACACTCTGCTCCCCTCTCATGAGAGGGGCTACAAAATGATGGCAGGCTGACCCTTGCATCCCACTGTTTAATACACAAGTTACTGAGGAGGGATGTGGCTAGAATGACTGCTCATAAGCATGGTTCTCCTGGCTCCTACCCCATCACTGTAAAAGAGAAGTCTATGTTTTATATCATGCTTAGCCAAGACAAGGCTGTGTGCTTGTGAATGTGTGTGCCTATAGGGCCCAGGACAAGGCTGTGTGCCTGTGAATATGTGTGTGTATATGGGGCCCAGGACAAGGCTGTGTGCTTATGAATGTGTGTGCCTATGGGGCTCAGGACAAGGCTGTGTGCTTGTGAATGTGTGTGCCTATAGGGCCCAGGACAAGGCTGTGTGCCTGTGAATATGTGTGTATATGGGGCCCAGGACAAGGCTGTGTGCTTATGAATGTGTGTGCCTATGGGGCCCAGGACAAGGTTGTGTGCTTGTGAATGTGTGTGCCTATGGGCCTTGGGGCTGATTGATTACCAATGGTGTCACCCTCCATACGACCACTCATACTCAGAGTTTATAGCTTATCAAATTATTTGTTTTCCAGTGTTTGTCCTGTCTGTGCTACCCTGTTGAGCAATCACTTGGGAAGATGTGGTACTGAAAGGAGAATGACGAGGTTCAAACCAGATGGAAGGTTAGCCCCAGGTATAAGCAAGTCTTAGGAGAGCCTGGATCTTGGAAAAAAGCAAGCAGTAACCATTTTTTTGTTGTTGTTGAACTGTTTTGTATTTTATATATTTTCTACAATAAGCATGGGTTATTTTTAGAATCAGAAAGACAAAATACCATTTTAAAAATTGGAAAAACTTAATGAGGAGATAGGTTGTGGAACTCTGAGTCTCTTTCCATGGCACAAGATGCCATATGCGAGGACTGCTCCCATTCACACCCCTGCTCAAGACTTCCTCCCTGGGCTATTGGACTGCTGAGTTCTTTGTGTAAACTGGAGCTTCCTGTGGACACTCCATGTCTTTCTGACATGTCTGCTTCATTTGGGTTTGAAAGACTGGTTTCTCCTGGTTTCCTGGAAGCACCTCTAGCCTCTCTTTATCTCTCCTTTGTAAACCTTTTAATATAGATGCTGCCTAGGAATAAAATGTCAGTCCCCTTCTCACCCTACAAATTCTCCCTGGGCAATCTCATCCACACCCAGTAATCTAATCTTCAGCCCATCCCTTCTTTTGCATCAGCTACAGACTTCTGTATTCAGCCACTTTCAAGATATCTCCATCTGGTATTCTCCTGAAACAAATACCTATTCAGCACCAACTATGTGGCCTGCACAGGGTTCTACTGACTCCTACTCCTAACCAGCCCCAGGCAGTCTGCTGCTCCCACTCTTGAATTACCTGTCTCAAGATATGGCATCATCACCAACCAGAAACTTTTTGTTGGTGTTCAAAATTGTATGGAAAAAAATGGTGGCAGAGTAAGTGGATGCTACACAGACATGCTCCAGGACCACACTGGAATTACAACTAAATAAAAAAAAAAAAAAAACATCCTTAATAATCAACTGAAGACTAGCTGGAAAGCACCCTGATAACCAAGGATGGAAAGTGGAGACCACATAGAGACTGGTAGGAAGGGCAGAAGCATGAAAGATCTGGCCAGGCTCCCACCAACAGTAGCAGGAGTTCCAGAAACATACCTTAGCTGTGGGGGTTGCCACGGAGAACTCTGGGATATAATCCCCAAACTGGAACCCCCAGTAGAAAGCAGCAGAATTGAAAAAGGTGCCTATAAAACATCTGGCTGTGAAAAGCATCAGAGTTGCTATCTGCCAGGGAGAGACAGCTGGAAATTAAGGCACCTTCTTAAAGGGCCAATGAACAAAATTTCATGTGCAGCCACTCACCTTGGGCTCTGGCAGAGTGAACTGGAGCTGTGTGAGCAGAAGCCAGGGTTGGGAGTTCTGGGGTTAGATCTTGGAAGGCAGACACCCCAGATTCCCATGCTGAGTCATTCCCTCATGCTGAGGACATCATTTTCAGGCAGATATTTTCTTTCTAGGCACTGTTTTCCTGGAGTGGGGAAGATAGTTGACCCACACTTTTGGAAAACCCCTTGCCCCACCCTATTTAGAGAATGAGAATAACAATTAGCCATCTGGCAGAAGCAATTGCCCCACCCTGTAGGAAAACCTCTCACCCCACATGTGGGCGATCGCCTGAGGGTTACTCAAGACTGAATATAATCAGTTGGTAGGCAGAGGTGGGTCTCTGGAGGCTTTGAGTCTTTGCCTGATCTAATTAGTCAGAAACAGAAACAAGCATTTGACACTATCCTGCACTAGAGATTGGGAGGTGTAGCAGAGCTACCTAATACATAGTCACAAACCCAAACAAGGCAGCCAAAATAGAAAGACAAAAACACAAATGAAAGAACAGGAGAATTCTTCAGAAGAAGAGCTAAGTGAAATGGAGATGAGAAATTTATCAGACACAGAGTTCAGAATAATGATGGCAAAGATGCTCAATAGCATGAGGAAAGATATAGTAAATATGAAGAATGACATAGCACTAATAAAGGACACAGTGGAAGGAATACACAGTAGATTAGGGGAAGCCAAGGATCGGATCAGTGAATTAGAAGACAGGGTAGAAAAAATAACAAAATCAGAGAACCATATGAACAAACAATTAAAAAAAGAAACCAAAACAGCAGGACAGCTTAATAGATCTGTGGGAAAACGTGAAATGTTACAATATTCACATAGTAGGTGTACCAGAAGAGGCAGAAAGAGAGAAAGGGATAGAGAACATGTTTGAAGAAATAACAGCAGAAAATTTCCCTAACCTGATAAAGGAAAAAGTCACACAAGTCCAGGAAGCACAGAGAGTCCCAAGCAAGAAGAACCCAAACTGGCCCATAACCAGACACATCATAATTAAAATGCCAAAAATTAAAGACAAAGAGAGAATCTTAAAGGCAGCAAGAGAAAAGCAATTTGTTATCTACAATGGAACTCCCATAAGATTGTCAGCTGGTTTCCCATCATAAACTCTACAGGCCAAAACGAAATGGCATGAGTACTGAGCTAATGAAAAGCAAGGGTCTGACACCAAGATTACTATATCCAGCAAGGCTATCATTCAAAAATAGATGATGAAATAGCTTCCCAGACCAAAAATTGATAAAAGAGTTTATCAGCACCAAACCATCACTATAAGAAATGCTGAAGGGACTACTATAATGAGAAGAAGCAATAGAGAGAGAAGAGTAGGCATATAGAATTTAAAGTGCCAATAAATAAGTACATATCAATAATAACCTTACATGCAAATGGATTAAATGCTCAATCAAAAGACATAGGGTAACAAAATGAATATAAAAACATGACCCAAATATATGCTGTCTATAAGAGACCTACCTCAGAACAAAGACTCACACAGGATGAGAGTGAAAGGATGGGAAAAAAAAAATTCCATGCAAATGGAAACAAAAAAAAGCTTGGGTAGCATTACTCATATCTGACAAAATAGAATTCAAAATGAAGGCCATAACAAGAGACAACAAAGGTCACTACATAATTCTAAAGGGAGCAATCCAGCAGAAGGATATAACCCTGGTAAACATACACTGAGTGGCCAGATTATTATGATCTCTGAACACATAATAATCTGGCCACTCAGTGTATATTCTATATAATAAAAAGCTAATATGCAAATTGTCCTCTTGACCAGGAGTTTGACCAGCAGGCAGGCTGGCCAACCGCCCATGTTCCCTCCCCCTGGCCAGGCTGGCCGGACCCCATCCATGCACAAATTCATGCACCGGGCCTCTAATATATATATACTGAGTGTCAGATTATTATGTGTTCAGAGATCATAATAATCTGGCCACTCAGTGTATATGTACCCAATATAGGAACACCTAAATATATATAAAAACTTACAGAGGACTTTAAGGGAGAGATTGACAACAACACAGTCATAATAGGGGAATTTAATACTCCACTGACTTAACTGGTTAGATCTTCCAGACAAAAAATTAACAAGGAAACAGTGACTCTAAATGACACACTAGGTCAGATTAATTTAATTGACATTTATAGAACATTTCACCCCAGAGCTGCAGAATATACATTCTTCTCAAGTGTACATAGATCATTCACAAAGACAGACCACATATTGGGACACAAAACAAGTCTCTAGAAGTTCAGAAAGATTTAAATCACATCAAGCATCTTCTTAGATCACAGTAACTACAGTAAAAACACCCCAAACCATTCAAACAGATGGAGGCTAAATAGCATGTTATTAAACAATATAAGGGTTACCAATGAGATTAACAAAGAAATCAAAAACTTTCTTAAAACAAATGTAAAGGACCAAAACCGGTTTGGCTCAGTGGATAGAGCATCAGCCTGTGGACTGAAAGGTCCCAGGTTCGATTCCGGTCAAGGGCACGTACCTTGGTTGTGGGCACATCCCCAGTAGGAGGTGTGCAGGAGGCAGCTGATCGATGTTTCTCTCTCATCGATGTTTCTAACTCTCTATCTCTCTCCCTTCCTCTCTGTAAAAAAATCAATAAAATATATATTTTTAAAAATGTAAAGGAACACAAAACAACCCCACATCTCTGGGACACAGCAAAAGCTGTCCTGCGGGGGAATTTCATAGCACTACAGGCCTACCTCAGAAAACAAGAAAAATTAATAATAAACTATTTACCCCTAAAACTTAAAGAATTAGAAAGAGAACAACAAGAAAAGCCCAGAGTAAGTATAAGGAAGGAAATAATAAAGATTAGCGCAGAAATAAATGACATAGAGACTAAAAAAATAAATAAATAAAAATAGAAAAAAACAATCAAACCAAAAGCTGGTTCTTTGAAAGGTAAACAAGATTGATGAACTATTAAACAAACTCATCAAGAAATAAAGAGAGAGGACCCAAGTAAATGAAATCAGAAATAAAAATGGTGAAGTAACAACTGACACCACAGAAATACAAATGATTGTAAGAAAATACTATGAACAACTATATTCCAATAAGCTGAACAATGTGGATGAAATGGACAAATTCCTAGAAAAATTCAATCTCCCAAAACTGAATCAGGAAGAATCAGAAACTTTAATAGGCCAATAACAACTGCAGAATAGAAACAGTAATCAAAAAACTCCCAGCAGCCCAGCTGGCATGGCTTAGTGGTTGAGCGTTGACCTATGAACCTGGAGGTCATGGTTCAATTCCCAGTAAGGGCACATGCCTGGGATGCGGGCTTGATCCCAAGTGTGGGGTGTGCAGGGGGCAGCTGTTCAATGATTCTCTCTCAGCATTGATGTTTCTATCTCTCTCACCTTTACCTTTCTTGTCTGATATAAATAAAAAATTAAAAAATAAAATAAAAAACTACAAGCAAACAAAAGCCCTGGTCTGGGCAGCTTCACAGGGGAGTTTTACCAAACATTGAAAGAAGAACTAACACCTATACACCTCAAATTATTCCAAAAAATCCAAGAGGAAGGAACACTTCCAAGTTCTTACAAGCATTATCTTAACTCCAAAATCAGATAAAGACATTATAAAGAAAGACAATTACAGGCCAATATCCCTGATGAACATCCTATCTAATAAAGAGGTAATATGCAAATTGACTGTCACTCCAACACACAAGATGGCCGCCCCCCTGTGGACACAAGATGGCCACCACAAGATGGCCAGCAGGGGAGAACAGTTGGGGGGGGACCAGGCCTGCAGGGTAGGACAGTTAAGGGTGACCTGGCCTGAAGGGGAGGGCAGTTGGGAGGGACAAGGCCTGCAAGGGAGGGCAGTTGGGAGGGACCAGGATGGCAGGGGAGAGCAGTTAGGGGCAATCGGGCTGGCAGGGGAGGGCAGTTAGGGGTGACCGAGCCTGCAGAGGAGGGCAGTTGGAAGGGACAAGGCCAGCAGGGGAGGGCAGTTAGGGGTGACAAGGCCTGCAGGGGAGAGCAGTTTTGGGTGACCAGCCCTGCAGGGGAGGTAGTTGGGGTGGGGACAAAGCCTGCAGGGGAGGGCAGTGGGGAGGGACAAGGCCTGCAGGGGAGGGCATTTGGGGGAGACCAGGCCAGCAGGGGAGGGCAGTTAGGGGCAATCGAGCTGGCAGGGGAGGGCAGTTAGGAGCAACTGGGCTGGCAAGGGAGGGCAGTTAGGGGTGACCAGATCAGCAGGGGGGGGCAGTTAGGGGCAATTGGGCTGGCAGGGGAGCAGTTAGGCATCGATCAGGATGGCAGGGGAGTGGTTGGGAGCCAACAATCTTGGATTGTGAGAGGGATGTCTGACTGCCCATTTAGGCATTTGGACATCCCTCGAGGGGTCCCAGTTTGGAGAGGGTGCAGGTTGGGCTGAGGGACAAACCCTCCCCCCCCCCATGCACAAATTTCATGCACTGGGCCTCTATACAAGATAAAATCCTCAACAAAATATTAGCAAATCAGATCCAGCAATGTATTAAAAAGATCATACACCATGATCAGGTGGGACTTAATCTGGGGATGCAAGGCTGGCACAATATTTGCAAATCAATAAACATGATACTTCATATAAACAAATTGAAAGACAAAAATCACATGATCATATCAATAGACGCGGAAAAAGCATTTGACAAAAAGCAACACCCATTTTTGATAAAAACTCTTATCAAAGTGGGAATAGAGGAATCAAACCTCAATATAATAAAGGCCATATATCATAAACCTACAGCAAACATCATACTCAATGGGCACAAATTAAAAACATTTTCTCTAAGAACAGGGATGTCACTTTCACCACTCTTATTCAACACTAGAGGCCTGATACACGAAATTCATGCACTCGGGGGGGGGGGGGCGGGGAGGTGGTGAGGGGGGGAGATTCCTCAGCCCAGACTGTGCCCTCTCAGTCCGGGAGTCGGACATCCTTAGTGCTGCTGCGGAGACGGGAATACTCCCACCACTGTGGCTGAACTCCCCAGCCGTTACCCCAGCTTCTGGGTGAGCGGCACTCTTCCTGTGGGATTGGGCTGAAACCAGCTCTCCAACATTACCTAAGGGATCCCAGATTGCGAGAGGGCTCAGGCAAGGCTGAGGTACCCCACTGGTGCACAATCAGAGCCAGGGAGAGATATGGGAGGTTGGCCAGCCAGGGAGGGACTGCAGGAGGGCTCCAGGGTGTGTCTGGCCCATCTCACTCAGTCCCAATCGGCCAGACCCCAGCAACAAATTAAACCCTAGTGGTCAGTGCACATCATAGTGACTGGCCAACTGGTCGACTTGCTGCCCCTGGTGGTTAGTGCATGACATGGGGAGCTGTTGAGTGGCCTTAGCATATCATTAGCATATTATGTTTTGATTAGTTGAACAGCCAACCAGCAGACACTTATTATATAGGATAGCACTGAAATTCCTAGCCACAGTGATCAGACAAGAAGAAGAAATAAAAGGCATCCAAATTGGAAAGGAGGAAATAAAACTATCATTATTCCAGATGACATGATATTGTAAATAGAAAATGCTAAAGATCCCCCCCCCCAAAAAAAAAAAACCCACTAGATTTAAGAAATGAATTTGGCAATGTAGCAGAATACAAATTCAACACCCAAAAATCAATGGCTTTTTTATACACCAATCAAGAATTCTCAGAAAGAGAAACTAAGCAAACAACCCCATTTACCATTGTAACAAAAAATTAAGATCTTAGGAATCAACTGTTCAGGCTACCTTGAAAAGGAAACCTAGTTCAGTATCTGGTTAAAACTGTAGTATTATTTCCCCACTCTGACTGTCTTGGGTGGAGCTGCAGAGCCTAACCCAGGGGTGGGCAAACTTTTTGACTCGAGGGCCACAATGGGTTCTTAAACTGGACCGGAGTGCCGGAACAAAAGCATGGATGGAGTGTTTGTGTGAACTAATATAAATTCAAAGTAAAGGAGCGGAGGGGAGAGCAAGAGAACCGGATAGAACAGCCAGATCCGGCCCGCGGGCCATAGTTTGCCCACGGCTGGACCCCAAGGCCCCACCCAGACGTACATGAGCAGAGCTGTGGGGACCCTCAGGGCCTGCCACAGGAGGAGATATATAGGTCAGAGCCTCCCCATGAATTCAGTTCAGGTTTTGGATCTGGAATTTCCTTGGACTAGCAGATCTGTGAAATAAAGATTAAACTTTCCTCCCTCAGAGTGCTGGCTGATCATTCTCCCATGCATTCTGCCACAACATTTGGTGCATTGGGCTGAGAAAACATCAGTTCAACTGGCTCTTAGGCCACTGCTGACGAGAGTGGACTTCAGGGCACTTGCTTGGGGCTCTGGGACCCAAGGAAGGTGCACCACCAGCACATTTGCTGGTTCCTGAACTCGTGGGGCCCGGAGGGACTGTGGTGACTCAGTGCTCCAGGGGACCCAAAAGAGGTAGGAAATACATTTCTGGGATTTCCCTGAGGAAAGTCAAAATCAGACTTCTGGAACTAAGTTTTTCCCCAGGGAAACAGGTCTGAGTTCTGGCCTGTCCTATGGGACAGAAGAGGTAGCTGGCCCCTATCTAGGTAATTATTTTCCTCAGGATAGCTCGGATCATCTGGAAGAACAGCTTCTATATGGTATTCACTGTCTCTGGGACTTCCAGGGAGGGAAGTCAAAACTTGGACTGGCTAAGGGTCCATGTCTGGCCTGCCTTTGAAAAAGTTAGAAGAGAAGTGTCCCTAGGCAGTTCTCTACTGCCTCTGTTCAGGGACTTGTTCTGTATCTCTGCGCAATTGAAACTGATTTGGTGAATGCATGGTATTCTGTGGTGTAAATGTGGTGCACGCTGGTGTAAAAGTGTTCCTGTATTTTTGTTTGTTTTGTTTTTGTTTCTTAAAAAAAAAAAAAACCTTCTAAACCTCTCCTGTGTTTCTGTGGTGATTCAAAGTTTTTACTGGGGAATGTTATCTGTCTTTATTGTTTAAATATGTCACTTTGTTGTTTGTTTAAATTGTTTAGCTAGTGAAATTTCTGTTTGTGTATCTTAAAAAATATGAATGTATTGCTAATCTGAGGAATATTAATTATTTACATGTCACCTAAAATTTAAGGCTGAGGTCTAACTAACTGGAAAGAAAGTATGGCTTTAGTGTAATGGAGGAAGGTGAAGAGAAATGTTGAAAGAAAGTTGAATGGATTACAGGCCAGTAAGCTGGGAGAATAGGGAAACTGAGCAGAAATCCTGTCTTCCCTAAATCAAGGCATCCTGGAAATTCTGTCTTCCCTAAAGCAAAGACATTGGATCCTGTCTTCCCTAAAACCTTCTTCCATAAATCTTTAAATCCTGTCTTCCCTAAAACCTTCTTCCATAAATCTTTAAATCCTGTCTTCCCTAAATCAAGAACATTGGAGCCATCTTGTAAATCCTGTCTTCCCTAAACCAAGGACACTTGGGAGTAAATGATTTGCATTTTGCCTCTCTAAACAGAGGTTAAATAGCTTATGTCAATGTACTCAAGGATACTGATAGCAGAAATCTGATTAGTGTCATTTGCTGTCCACACCCAAGGACAAATGAAGTTAGAAAATAAGCCTTATTTTGATTAGTTCTTTTATTCAGGTATTAAAAAAAATAAAGAGGCGGCAACCTGGTCCCTCCCTGCAACATGGGTAATAGCTCCTCCTCAAACTCTACTGTTTTAGAATGTATGTTAAGGAATTTTAAAAAGGGGTATATTGGGGACTACAGGGTAAAACTAGTCCCCTGGGAGTTAAAAAGGATGTGTGAAATAGACTGGCCATCTTTTGTAGTAGTATGGCCACCAGAGGGCACATTGGATGTCCCCATGATCAGGAATGTTCACAAAATTATCACAGGAGACCAGGTCATCCTGACCAGTTCCCTTATATTGACCAGTGGCTAGAAATAGCATAGTTTAAGCTGCTTTGGATCCATTTTTGTGTAAATAAGGAAAAAGGGCAGGCCCCTCAGAAGGAGAATACTAGTAAGCCTCCTATTCTGCAGGAACCACCTGAGGAAGTCCTGCAAGTTCTACCACCTGTATACATGCCTCAAGTGGTACCCAGTGCCCCTTTGCCTAGCCAGGGAAGCTTAAATACACCACCTCCTTTCGTCTCCCCCCAAATGGTCTCTCCAGAGCCAGTTGGATGACATTTGCGCTCAGCTGATCAGGGATCCAAACCACTCCTGGCTTTCCAGATGCCTCTCTGAGAAATGCAGGACCCTCATATAATTGGAGAAAATGGGACCTCATAAGAGGAGGGATCGGTCTTTCACTACCAGCTTTTCACTACGACCAATCTCTTAAATTTGAAGCATCACACTCCTGCTTATTCCAAAAAACCTCGAGCCATGGTTGACCTTCTGGAGTCAATTTTTCAGACCCATAAGCCCACCTGGGTAGACTGAAAGCAACTCCTTCTCACACTTTTTAACAATGAGGAGCGCATGAGAATAATAACAGAAGCTCGTAAATGGCTCCAGACCAGGCCCTGCCAGGGACATTAGACACAGACAGATGGGCCAGGGAGGCTCTCCAAGATGTGGAACCGAGAAGGGACCCTAATTTGGAGGATGGGAGGATGAGAATAAAGAGATATTGGCTGGCCTTCCTCCAGGGACTCTGGGCTGGGGCCAAGAAGCCCACTAATATGGCCAAGACCTCTGAGATTTTTCAGAGGCCTGATGAAAGTCTGGTAGCCTTTTATGAGGGACTCTGTAAAGCATATCGAATTTACACTCCCTTTGACCCAGAGACCTCAGAGAATCAAGCTATGGTCAATGTGGCCAGACATAAGGTGAAAGCTACAGAAGCTTGAAGGATTTTGCGGGAAAGAATGCAACTGAGCTACTAGAAATACCAAACAAGGTTTTCATTAATTGGGACAATGCAGCTAAAAAGGAGGCTGAGGAGAAACTAAAAAGGAAAGTGACTGATTGCTGTGGCTGTTTTAGAAGCTAGTTCCAAGAAAAGGAAAGAAAGACAGCAAGGAGCCAAGTCAGGAAAAGGAAGGACTATCTTAAACAGGACCAGTGTGTCTATTATAAAGAATTAAGACACTGGAAGAATGAATGTCTGAGCCTCCAGAAGAAGCAGGCAAGACCATCCAAACCACCCAGCCACTATCGGCCAGAGCTGCCTGAGGCAAACATCATTGGACTGGCAGCAGCTGACTCTGACTAGAACAGACTGGGATCTTTCCAACTGGGCCCCCATGAGCACAGGGTCGAAATGAAAATCGGGGCCAGACTGTGAACTTTATGGTTGATACAAGGGCAGAGCACTTGATAGTTACTCAGAAAGTAGCTCCCCTCTCAGAACAGAAAGTCACCATTATTGGAGCTTCCAGGGACCACACCCGCAGACCATTCTGCCACCCTCACCAATGTCAGTTAAGTGGCCACCAGTTGGTTCATGAATTCCTGTACTTGCCAGATTGCCCGGTCCCTCTAATGAACAAAGGCCTGTTAGCCAAAAATGGGAGCAGAAATCACCTTTGCCCCAAATGGCTTAGCACAACCGCCTCTCAATGATCCTGTCTTTAGCAGTGCCTAGGGAGGAAGAATGGAAACTTTATACCTCCCAGTCAAAGGACTTACCATTAGAGCCTGAACTAGAGTAGGAATTCCTGCTGGTCTGGGCAGAAGGAAATCCTCCGGGTCTGGCTAAGAACCACACCCCAGTGCTAATTTACTTGAAGCCTGGGGCACAGCCTGTAAAACTTCGCCAGTATTCAATTCCAAGGAACACATGCCTAGGTATCCAGGGCCACCTAGAACGACTGTTTCAATGGGGACTTCTTAAGCAGTGTCAGTCTCCATGGAACACCCTTCTCTTACCTGTTACGAAGACTGGGACCAGTGATTACCGCCCGGTACAAGACCTGCAGGCTGTTAATGAGGCCATTATAACCCTGCATTCAGTGCTGCCGAATCCATACACCCTCCTGAGACTCATTCCATCAGAAGCGGAATGGTTTACATGTTTAGATCTAAAATATGCCTTTTTCTGCCTTTAGCTGGCACCCTCCAGTCAGCCCCTGTTTGCCTTCAAGTGGAAAAACCCAACCACAGGGGCTAAGGAACAGTTCACCTGGACCAGACTGCCAAGGGTTCAAGAACTCCCCAACTCTTTTTAGTGAAGCACTAGCAGCAGATTTGTCCAAATTTCCAGGACAGGACGTGGGGTGCATTCTACTCCAATATGTAGACAACCTCCTACTGGTTAGCTCCACGTGAACTCAGTGTTGGGAAGGAACACAAACCCTTCTAAGACTGAAACAGGTTACCTGTTTCCAAATTACCCAAGAGAAATTAAGACTAGGGACTGAAAGAAAACAAGCAGTATGTGCTATACCAGTCCGAAGCACCCAGCAACAGATTCAGGAATTCCTAGGGTCAGCAGGGTTCTGTCGAATTTGGATCCCAGGATTCTCAGATCTAGTTAAACCCCTCTATGAAGACTTAAAAGGAGAGGAAAAGGCACCCATTAACTGGAGTTCTGAACAAGAATAAGCCTTCACAACCATAAAGACAAAGCTCATCAAGGCACTGGCCCTAAGGCTCCCAGATGTGACACGGGACTTTAACCTTTTCATTCACAAGAACAACGGGGTAGCCCTAAGAGTTCTGACTTAAAAGTTGGGACCCTGGAAGAGCCCAGTAGCCTACCTCTCCAAACAGATTGACCCAGTTGCCTCCTGGTGGCCCCCATACCTCAGAGCCCTTACAGCCACAGCCTTATTAGTCAAAGAGGCAGACAAGCTCACTCTGAGATAGAACTTAAATGTTAAAGTGCTTCATGCTGTTGTCACCCTAATGGAAGTGAAGGGACAACATTGGCTGACTCATGCTTGGATGACTCAATATCAAGGGCTCCTATGTGAAAATACACAAATAAGATTAGAGGCGGTAAGAACTCTTAATCCTGCCACTTTCCTACCCATCGCAGAGAGAATCCTGGAGCATGATTATCTAGATGTCCTACAGGAGGTTTACTCCAGCTGGCCAGATCTAACAGATAGGCCTCTACAGAATGCAGACTTATTATTGTTCACAGATGGCAGTAGCTTCCTAGATGAAAAAATATGAGCAGTGTATGCAATGGTATCAAACTTTGAGATAAGAGAGACACAGGCCCTGCCTGAATGATGGTCAGCGAACTTTGGGCCTTAGTCAGAGCCTTAAATCTCAGTAAGGATAAGCGTGCCAACATCTACATTGACTCTCTCTTTGCCTTCGCTACCCTACATATTCATGGGGCCACATACAAGGAAAGGGGGCTCCTGAAGGCCGGAGGAAAAGGAATAAAAAATCAGAATGAGATCTTGAAGTTACTAGAAGCAGTCTGGGAGCCCAAGGAAGTAGCAGTCATCCATTGTAGAGGACACCAAAAAGGAAAAGATTCAGTGTCAGAAGGAAACCATCATGCAGACACAGAGGCAAGACTAGCTGCTAAAGAGCAGGCAGCGCCATTGCGGATCATGCTGGTTTCTGAATTCTCTGAACCTCCGAAATACACCCCTTAAGAAGAATGGGCCCAACAAGAAGGGGGTAAAAGGATGAAGGAAGGTTGGTGGGTATTCTCATATCATAGGGTATACGTTCCAGAACAGTTAGCTCATAGAGTAGTCCTCCAGCAGCATGAACTTACCCATTTAGGGAAGACAGCTCTAGAAGCCTTGTTAAGAAGATACTATCTAATTGCCCATCTCCCTTCCTTATGCACCTCAGTCTCTCAGCGCTGCCTCCTTTGTGCATAGAACAATGCAAGGCAGGGTCCTGTGGGACCGATAGGAATTCAGCAGTATAGGCAGGCTCCCTTTGAAGATCTAGAGGTAGACTTTACAGAATAGGGCCTAATAGAGGAAATAAATATCTTTTAGCTTTTGTCTGCACCTTTTCAGGCTGGGTTGAGGCATATCCTACCTGCACAGAGAAGGCGAGAGAAGTCACCATGTTGCAGAAAACCGGAATAATCAAACAATGCAGGAGAGTTTGGAGTCACACTTTATTCACCGCAGTGGGCTTAGAGAAAATGAATTCAAATTCTAAGCAAAGCTACAAACAGGACTTCCCTTTTTATTAAGGAGCCAGTCCTCTGTGCAATTAGTGGTTATTTTGCTGCTGGCCTTGAAAACAACACAGTTCTATCCAATTAAAAATGCACCTGGCATGGCATTGAGAGTATGGGCATATCTAGTCTCTGGCCTACAAGGTCAGACAGCTAAGTTTATGGTCAGACCTAGTCTCTGGCCTACAAGGTCAGACAACTAAGTTTATCTTCCTCATTATTCAAGCAGGCTAAAGCAGGCTAGAAAGCAAAGTTATTTTTTTACAATAAGAGGCCGTCTAAGAAAAACAGCAGAGAATTCTAAACAGCAGTTTTTTACAAAATAAGGGTTTTCCTTCTCATTCCCCGCCCCCCCTTGTCCCACAAGCTTTTCAGCCTTGTGGTACAATAACCACGGGATGTTATGGTGAACAGGGGTGTAGAAACTCTTTTACTGCTTCCTGCTGGAAAGGGGCGCCGTCCAAGGGGTTAACATCCTGTTTTTTCCTCTTGGAGAGGTTTGTAGGGAATTCTTCTGGCTTGTAGGACCATTTGAAGTTTAAAGGCATCTAGACAGGATGAGATAAAGCGAGTTAACAGATTTAGAAGACAAGGTCCTAGGGTTATGGCTATGAGTAGCATTAACAGTGGTCCTGTCAATGAAAGGAGCCATTTCCAGACTCCCCCACCCCATGCAACCCAGGTCTCAGATAACTCCTGTCTTATTTTTAAAGCTCGATCAGCTAGTTTCTTAGCCCCATCCCTTACAATACCAGACTGGTTAACATAAAAACAGCATTCTTCCTCAAGGAACAGGCACAGCCCCCCTTTCTCCGCTGTGAGAAGGTCTATTCCTCTTCGATTCTGGAGAGTAACAGCTGCCAGTGAGTCAATGTGATCCTGTACTGCAACAATACTTTGAGCTATTTCCTCTAAACTGTCAGCAAGGTCTTTGGATAGACTCTGATAGTAGGAGAGGGAAGTTGCCAGTCCCCCTATTCCAGTGCTAACCCCAGCTGAAATTCCAAGTGTTATAAGGAGAGGGATTAGCTGGACTGCTCTTTTGTATTGGATATGGTGTGTGACCGGGACAGGCAAGGACTGATTGTTGGGGCAATGTCTATTTTGGGGGCTAGGTAAACCAGAGTGCAGGTCCCAGTCTAGTTGGAAGGTAGACAGAGATAGGTATTGGTGCCACAGAGGAAGAAAATTCCCTGGGTCTCCAAACAGAAGGTATTCTCAATGGTAAAGAGGTGTGTGAGCTTGCTATTCTCCTGTTCCCAGACAGAGAGAGTTCCTGCCAAGGTTGCCCCTGTTAGAGGCTGAAAGGGGCCTCGAGGATTATTTTGTGTGGCCCCAGAGGTGGTGTTTTCAAAGAAAATAAATTTCCTGTCAGTATCTACCCAGAATTTAGAGTGTGTGAGCCCATGGGAAGGGAGGCGACAGCATGAGGCCTGTCGGTTCAATGTGCAATCCTGCCATGGGTGAAACCTTGAGCAGGTGCGGGGTCGGCCTGAGCAGAACTGAGAGGTGTCAGTGGTTGGTAAGGCCGCTGAAATGGTGGGCCCTGCTGAAAATCGAACAGGGTTCCGAAAAGGAGCTGTTTGGGTGACAACATAGTTAACCCAATTAGAGGCAGGTTTTAGGTTGAGAGTAAAATTGCAGAGGTGTTGATCAAGATGTCCTAAAGCATCTCCTCCAGGGACTAGCCTCGGGTCTGGTGGCACTCATAAAAAGACAAAATGAGAATTATTAAAAAGATAAAAACAATAATTATCCAGAAATACCAGAGCATTTCGCATTTAAGAGAAGATAAGAAAGAAAGATTAGTGTAAGGAAGAATTCAGCAGGGCATTTCTGAATCCCTTTGAGTAGGTTGATTAGCCAGGTTCGTTGTTTTTCTTGAGGGTGATCCGCAGCGGGTGTTTCTGGTCAAAGGTCACCTTCCACTCAGGCTGGGCGTCGCTCGGCTGATGGCCTGATTTCACCGGAGTGGTGAATCCAGTTGTTCAGTCCTGCAACCTTGAGAGCTGTGGGCGTGGTTAGTATGACTGGATAGGGTCCCTTCCAAATTGGCTTAAGGGGATCTTTTTTCCAGTCTTTTACCCAAACCTGGTCTCCAGGTTTATGAGGATGTACAGCTGTTCCTAGAGAGATGGGTAGTAGGTCAGTAACCCATCTGTGGATCTCAAAGACAGTTTTTCCAAGTCCTTGTAGTTGCTTCTGGATTTCTAAGTTTCCTATTTCCCCTAAATCTCCCTTTGGCCGAATTAAGGGAGGGGGTCTACCATATAGAATTTCAAAGGGAGAGAAACCTACCCTGGCCCTCGGGGCACAGCGTACCCGCAGGAGTACAAGAGGCAAGATATCTGTCCAGGGTAAGTTTGTCTCTTGGCATAGCTTAGCCATAGCCTGCTTTAGAGTCCAGTTCATGCGCTCTACTTTCCCTGAACTCTGAGGCCTGTAAGCTGTATGTAGGCTCCATCTAATTCCTAAAGCCTTAGTTACCTGTTGTACTATTTCTGCTACAAAGGCTGGGCCATTATCAGACCCTATGGTCAGAGGCATTCCATACCGCGGAATTATGTCCTTTAACAATGCCTTAGTGACTTCTCTCGCCTTTTCTGTGCGAGTGGGATATGCCTCGACCCAGCCTGAAAAGGTACAAACAAAGACTAGTAGGTATTTATTTCCTCTGCTAGGCCCTATTTCAGTAAAATCTACTTCTAAGTCCTCAAAGGGAGCTTGCCTACAGCACTGAACTTCTATCGGTCTTACAGGACCCTGTTTGGCATTGTTCTGTGCACAGAGGAGGCAACGCTGAGAAACTGAGGCACACAAGGAGGAAAGTCGGGCAATTAGATAATATCTGCCTAACAAAGCTTCTAGAGCAGTCTTTCCTAAATGAGTAAGTTCATGCTGCTGGAGGACTACCTTATGGGCTAACTGTTCTGCGACATAGACCCTATGATCTGGGAGTATCCACCAACCTTCCTTTGTTCTCTTGCCCCCTTCTCGCTGAGCCCATTCCTCCTCCTGCGGAGTGTACTTTGGAGGTTCAGGTAATTCGGGGGCCAACATGACCCGTGCCGGTGCTGCTTGTTCTTTGGCAGCCTGCTTTGTTGCGGCGTCAGCATGCTGGTTTCCTTCTGACACTGAGTCTTTCCCTTTCTGGTGACCTTTGCAATGAATGACAGCTATTTCTTTAGGTTCCCAAACTGCTTCTTGTAACTTTAAAATCTCATTTTGATTTTTGATTCCTTTTCCTCCTGCCGTCAGGAGCCCCCTTTCCTTGTATATAGCCCCATGAATATGCAGGGTAGCAAAGGCATAGCGTGAATCAGTGTAGACATTGGCACGCTTATCCTTACTGAGTTCTAAGGCTCTGGCGAGGGCCCAAAGTTCTGCCCTCTGCGCTGACCATCCTTCAGGCAGGGCCTGTGCCTCGATTGTCTCCAAGTCTGATACCACTGCATACCCAGCTCATCTTTTTCCTTTATCTAAGAAGCTGCTGCCGTCTGTGAACAATACCAAGTCCGGGTTTGGCAGGGGCTTATCTGTTAGATCTGGCCGGCTAAAGTAAACCTCCTCTAGGACTTCCAGGCAATCATGTTCAGGTGCCCCCTCAGCAACGGGTAGAAAGGTAGCAGGATTAAGAGTTCTTACTGCTTCTAATCGTACCCACGGGTTCTCACTTAACAATCCTTGGTACTGAGTCATCCGAGCATGAGTTAGCCAGTGCTGCCCCTTTGCTTCCATTAGAGTAATAACAGAATGAGGTACTTTTACATTTAAGCTTTGTCCCAGGGTAAGCTTATCTGCTTCTTTGACTAACAATGCAGGGCTGTAAGGGCCCTGAGACACGGGGGCCACCCGGAGGCAACTGGGTCAATCTGCTTGGAGTGATAGGCTACTGGTCTTTGCCAAGGTCCAAATTCCTGGGTTAGAACTCCTAGGGCTACCCCGCTCTTCTCGTGAACAAAAAGATTAAAGTCTCCTGTCACATCTGGTAGCTCTAGTGCTGGGGCCTCAGTGAGCTTTGCCTTTATGCTGATGAAGGCTTTCTCCTGCTCAGGGCCCCATACAATGGGTGCCTTCTCTTCCCCTTTTACAGCTTTATAGAGAGGCTTGGCCAGGTCTGAAAACCCTGGGATCCAAATTCGACAGAACCCTGCCGCTCCTAGGAATTCCCGAATCTGCCGCTGGGTGCTAGGGACTGGGATGGCACATACTGCCTGCTTTCTTTCAGTCCCTAGCCTTCATTTCCCTTGGGTGATTCGGAAGCCTAGATACTTGACTTCCTTCTGACAAATCTGTGCCTTTTTCTTGGACACTCTGTAACCTGTTTTAGTTAACAGTCTCAGGAGGGCTCGTGTCCCTTCCCAGCACTGAGCTCGTGTGGAGCTGGCTAGTAGGAGGTCGTCTACATACTGGAGTAGAACACATCCCAAGTCCTGTCCTGGGAACTTAGATAAATCAGATGCTAGTGCTCCACTAAAGAGAGTAGGGGAGTTTTTAAATCCTTGTGGAAGTCTGGTCCAGGTGAACTGCTCCTTGGCTCCCGTATTTGGGTTTTCCCACTCAAAAGCAAAAAGCGGCTGGCTGATGGGGGCTAATCGGAGGCAGAAAAAGGCATCTTTCAGATCTAGGCATGTAAACCATTCTGCTTCTGATGGAATAAGTCCTAGAAGTGTGTAGTGGTTTGGCAGCGTCTCATGCAAGGTTGTAACAGCCTCATTAACAGCCCGTAAATCCTGTACCAGGCGGTAGTCATTAGTCCCAGGCTTTTTGACAGGCAAGAGGGGAGTATTCCATGGTGACTGACATCTTTTAAGGAGTCCCCACTGAAGTAGCCGGTCTAAGTGGACCTGAATTCCTAGGCGTGCCTCCCGTGGAATTGGATATTGGTGGATTTTGACAGGCTGTGCCCCAGGCTTTAAGTCAATTAGTATCGGGGCATGGTCTTTGGCCAGGCCAGGGGGATTTCCTTCTGCCCAGACCCATGGGAATTCTTCCTCTAATTCAGGCCCTAAAGGTGAGGCCTTTGACTGAGGGGCATAAAGTCTCCATTCTTCCTCCCGGGGCACTGCTAGGGACAGGATCATTGGAGAAGTCTCCTCACTTAGGCGAAGTTGTGCTGAGCCATTTGGAGCAAAAGTGATTTCTGCCCCCATTTTGGCTAAAAGGTCTCTACCCATCAGAGGTACTGGACAATCTGGCAAGTACAGGAATTCATGAATTACTCGGTGGCCGCCAAGTTGGCATCGGCAAGGCCGGCAGAATGGTCTACGGGTCTGGTCTCCAGTAACTCTAATAATGGTGACTTCCTTTCCTGAGAGAGGAGCTACTTTCTGTGTGACTACTGAGTGCTCCACTCCCGTATCAACCATAAAGTCTACAGTCTGGCCGCCAATTTTCATTCTGACCATGGGCTCGTGGGGGCCCAGCTGAAAAGAGCCTGGTCTGTCCTAGTCAGAGTCAGCTGCTGCCAGCCCAATAAGGTCTGCTTCAGGTGGTTCTGATTGATAGGGACTGGGTGGAAAAGGGGACCCTATTTTCTTGCTCTGCCATTTGGGACATTCATTTTTCCAGTGCCCTGTTTCCTTACAATAGGCACACTGGTCCCGTCTCAGACTTGCTCTTCCTTTCCCTCCTGATCTGTCTTCTTGCTTCCCTTTTTGGGCTGTCTGGGGGCCTGAACCTCTGAAAGCTGCTGCTATCACATTGGCCCTTCTTTGTATTCTCTTTTCTTCCTCCTTTTTTGCTGCCCTGTCTCGGTTGATGAAAACCTTGTTGGCTATCTCTAGCAGTTCACTAGCATTTTTTCCTGCAAACCCTTCCAGCTTCTGTAATTTTCTCCTGATATCAGGCTGGGCTTGGCCTACAAAGGCAGCATTTACCATGGTTTGAGTGTCCGGGGACTCAGGGTTAAAGGGAGTGTAAATCCGGTATGTCTCACATAGTCTCTCATAGAAAGCTGCTGGACTTTCCTCAGGCTTTTGGAAAACCTCAGAGATTTTAGCCATATTGGTAGGCTTCTTGGCTCTGGCCCTGACCCCCTGGAGGAGAGCCAGCCGATATCTTTCTAGCCTGGTCTTTCTGTCTTCTGAGTTCGGGGACCAATTAGGTTCCTCATCAGGGAGGGCCTCCCTTGCCCATCTGTCTGTGTCTAATGTCCCTACCGGGGCCTGGGTCTGGAGCCACTTCCGAGCCTCTGTCATTACTCTCATGCGCTCCTCCATGTTAAAGAATGCAAAAAGGAGCTGCTTGCAGTCCACCCAGGTGGGCTTCTGGGTCTGGAAAATCATTTCTAGGAGGTCTATTATGGCCTGAGGTTTTTCAGAATAAGCTGGGGTGTGTTGCTTCCAATTCAGAATGTCACTTGTGGTAAAGGGCTGATAATAATAGACCGGCCTTCCTTCCTATAAGGTCCCATCTTCACCAAGCACTTGGGCACCCCGAATTTCTCTGAGAGGCATCTGACGTGCTGGCTGTTATTTGGGCCCTTGATCGGCTGAACACAGGCGCCGCCCAACCGGCTCTGGAGAGCCTGGTTCAGGGGAGACGGAGGGAGACGGTGTTTCCAGACTTTCCGGACCTTCCAGGTTAGCAGGGGGGGTGGGGGAGGCACTTGGTGCTGCCTGTGGCTCATATGGAGGTGGTAACACTGGTGGGACTTCCTCGGGGGGGTCCTGTAGAATAGGGGGTTGATCTTCCTTCTGAGGGACCTGCTCCTGCCCTGCCTGCCTCTCCTTAGCCTGCTCCTGCCCTGCCTGCTTCTCCTTAGCCTGCTCCTGCCCTGCCTGCCTCTCCTTAGCCTGCTGCTGCCCCTTCCTACACATGCAGAACTGGACCCAAGGCGACAAGGTTTGAGCAATTTCTAACCAGCTGTCTATGTAGGGAAACTGATCTGGGTGTTCAGGATCTCCTGTGACTACATTCCACACCGCCCTGACCAATCCTTCATCTAAAGAGCCTTCCGAGGGCCAGCCAACCCCGAAGGCTGGCCATTCCACTTCACAGAATTTCCTCAATGTTTCAGAATTCATTTTAATTCCATAGTCTCCATCAAATCCCTTTTTAAAATTTTTCAACATGCAATTGAGAACAGTGGGTTTCCTCTGTCCCGACCCCATGATGATTGGTGGCATGAGACAGACAAGGGAGGGGGTGACCTGTTTTCACAGATCCTCACTCAGATGCCCGCCTGGCCATGTCCCTTGGGAGCTTAGATTTGTCTTAGCTAAGGTGCACCCGTATAAACCCCGGGCCTGGTCACCTCCACGTGGGGGTGAGTCACAATTATGCCATATGACGAATCACAGAACCGCAGGTTGGGGCCCATTTGGACTCCATAACCGAAGTCGTGGAGCCACACAAAGGAGAGGAGAGGGCAGGCCCCCTCCCTCCACACTCACACACTTTCACCAGACATTCACTCAGAGTTTAAACAACAATCCACCCAATTCCTGATTAATTTGCCTGAGGAAGCTGTATAGCTTCCAGGGAGGTGATCAAGCTCCCCCTTCCACTCACTTGGAGTGGGCTGAACTGACGGGGCCCCTACCTTACCAATTCTGTCGACAGGTCCAGAAGTGTCCGTCCACTCTCTCCAGTTGCTGGCCGGGTCCTGGGCTGAGGTCCGGGAGCGCCCAGAGTCCCCTGGTTTAATTCTGCTAATTCAGCAGAGTGGCACCTCCCAGAGGCCTGTCCAATGCCCCCGGGCCCCAAACCCGGTCCACTCACCAGAGGCTAAAAAGCCAAGCATGGGTTGGTTTTCCCGGCCAATGCACAAATTATGTTGCAGAAAACCAGAATAATCAAACAATGCAGGAGAGTTTGGAGTCACACTTTATTCACCGCGGTGGGCTTAGAGAAAATGAATTCAAATTCTAAGCAAAGCTACAAGCAGGACTTCCCTTTTTATTAAGGAGCCAGTCCTCTGTGCAATTAGTGGTTATCTCGCTGCTGGCCTTGAAAACAACACAGTTCTATCCAATTAAAAAATGCACCTGGCATGGCATTGAGAGTATGGGCATATCTAGTCTCTGGCCTACAAGGTCAGACAGCTAAGTTTATGGTCAGACCTAGTCTCTGGCCTACAAAGTCAGACAGCTAAGTTTATCTTCCTCATTATTCAAGCAGGCTAAAGCAGGCTAGGAAGCAAAGTTATTTTTTTAGAATAAGAGGCTGTCTAAGAAAAACAGCAGAGAATTCTAAACAGCAGTTTTTTACAAAATAAGGGTTTTCCTTCTCAACCAAGGCATTACTGAGAGACTTAATTTCATGGTATGGAATGCCATTAATCATCGGGTCAGATAATGGCCCAGCCTTTGTAGCTGAAGTATAACAGCAGGTAGCTAAGGCCTTAGGAATTAAGTGGAACTTACATTCAGCCTACAAGGCCCCAGAGTTCAGGGAAAGTAGAATGCATAAACCAGACTCTCAAGCAGGCTATGGCTAAGCTATGCCAGGAGATGAACTTACCCTGGACAGATATCTTACCACTTGTGCTCCTGTGGGTGCGCTGTGTCCTGAGAGACAGGGTAGGGTTCTCTCCATTTGAAATTCTATATGGCAGACCCCCTCCCTTAATTCAGCCAAAGGGAGATTTGGGGGAAATAAGGAACTTAGAAATTCAGAAACAGCTACCTGGATCCACCACTGTGAGTATACCTCCCACATTGGGCTGCCAGTTGCGAATACCCCATGTTGGGCTGCCAGTTGCGAGTGTACCCCCCATGACCTGTGTGGTTCAGGGTTCAAGTTCAGGGTTTGGGGTCTGGAGGAGGCTACACACAAATGAAAGAGACAAGACAAGAAAATACTAATTTGGGAATTGGGGGCCAGGCGGAAGCCCAAGAGAGGACTCCGCTTTGCTCTGGCCTTGCCATCTTTTTTATTCAGGTCTGGGTTGCACCCATAGCCCTTGGGCAGGCAATTCCAATAATAGCTCGATGATAGCCCATCAACAAGGATTTACATAAGACTAAAAGGTGGAAGTTGTTTCAGCTCCCTCTGTCTCCACCAGACAGTGGGTGTATGGCTCTGGCAAGGGTCAGAATACATCAAGGTTGACCAGCCTTCCGGGTTCCTTGTCTACATCTCTCTGCTAGTGAAGGTAATGGGCAGCTTCCAACACACCACTCCTGGCTAAAAGCAGCCTACCAGCTGAATAATCAGCATCCAGAGTTGAAGGTGACCTCTGACCTGAACTACCCCCTGTGGATCATCTTCAAGAAGATGGCAGATCTGGCTGACTGACCTGAATCTCCTTATCCCCTCCTATATTGTTTTTGTTTTTTTCTAACACTTTTATTCTGTCTTCATACAAGTGTTGCCAGAAGCCTAGATGGAAGGAGAACATCTCTGCCCTTGACACTCTGACAACCCCCTTGGGGAATATGGTGAAGACTCAGGGTACTGAACCTCCTTTTTCATCCCCCCCTCTTCAGCAGGAAGTAGCTAGAGTAATCATCTACCTTATCCCCAATTCCTGAGTCTTTTGTAAACCCCAAGGCTAAAAATAGCTTGTGGAACAAGAGGGGGGAATGAAAAGGAAAATGGGGGGGCTTGTAACCTAGTTCAGTATCTGGTTAAAACTGTAGTCTTACTTCCCCATTCTGACTGACTTGGCAAGAACTGCCGAGCCTAACCCCAGGGCCCTGCCACAGCTGACTTGGGCAGAGTTGCAGGGACTCTCAGGGGCCTGCCACAGGAGGAGATATATAGGTCAGAGCCTCCCCACGAGTTCAGTTCAGGTTTTGGATCTGGAATTCCCCTGGACTAGCAGATCTGCAAAATAATGATTAAACTTTCCTCCCTCAGAGTGCTGGCTGATCATTCTCCTGTGCATTCTGCCACAACAACCCAAGGCATTCTACAGATTCAATGCAATCACTATTAAAATACTAACAGCATATTTTACAGATCCAAAAAAATACTCCAAAAATTTATAAGATACCAAAAAAGACCCTGAATATCAGCAGCAATCTTAAGAAGAACAAAGTTGAAGAAATCAAATACCAGATATTAAGTTATACAACAAAACCACCGTAATAAAAACAGCCTGGTACTGAAACAAGAACAGGCATATAGATCAATGGAACAGAACAGAGAACCCAGAAATTTATCCAAGCCATTATGCACAATTAATATTTGATAAAGGAGGCAAGATCATACAATGGAGTCAAGACAGTCTCTTCAATAAATGGTATTGGGAAAATTGGACAGGTAACTGCAAAAAAATGAAACTAGACCACCAGCTTACAGCATACACAAGAATAAACACAAAATGAATAAAAGACTTAACTGTAAGTCATAAAACCATAAAAATCCTAGAATCCTAGAAAAAACCATAGGCAGCAATATCTCAGACATCTCTCATAGCAATATGTTTAGGGATACATCTCCTAGGGCAAAGGAAACTAAGGAGAAAATAAACAAATGGGAATACATCAAAATAAAAAGTTTCTGCACAGCAAAAGAAATTATCAACAAAATAAAAGGGAGTCTACTGTATGGGAATACATATTTGTCAATGATACATCTGACAAAGGGTTAATATCCAACATATATAAGGAACTCATACAACTTAACAAACTGAAGACAAACAATCCAAGTAAAAAATGAGCAAAGTACCTAAACAGATGCTTCTCCAAATGGATATACAGATGGCCAAGAAATACATGAAAAAATGCTTAAAGTCACTGATCATCAGAGAGATGCAAACTAAAACAACAATGATGTATCACCTAATACCTGTGAGAATGGCAACCATCAACAAATCAACAAATGACCAGTGCTGGTGAGGATGTGGAGAAAAGGGAACCCTAGTACACTGCTGGTGGGAATGCAGACTGGTGCAGTCATTATGGAAAACAGTATGCAGTTTCCTAAAAAAAATAAATATGGAACTGCCATTTAACCGTGAACCCACTTCTAGAAACATATCCTAAGAAACCCAAAGCACCAATCAGAAAGAATATACGTACCCCTATGTTCATAGCAGCACAATTTACAATATCTAATATCTGGAAACAGCCCAAGTGCCCATCAATAGATGAGTGGATAAAAATGCTGTGGTACATTTATACCATGGAATAATATGTAGCAGTAAAAAAGAGAGATCTCTTACCCTTTGCGACTGCATGGAGTAACCTGAAGAGTATTATGCTAAGCAACATAAGCCAGTCAGAGAAAGCCAAGTATCACATGATGTCACTCATATGTGGAATTAATGAACAAAATAGATCCAGAGACATAGAAGCATAGAAAAGAATGAGGAATCTCAGAGGGAAGGCAGGGGATGGTTGGTGGGTGGGTGGGAAGTTATCAACCAAAGGACTTGCATGCATATATGCATAACCCATGGACACAGACAATAGAATGGTGAAGGCCTGAGTTAGAGGGTGGGGATGGGCTAGAAGGAGTCAATGGTGGGAAAAGGGGACATATGTCAAACTTTTAGCAATAAAGTTTTAAAAAGTGTTGTGGTTTATCTTGTTTGCAATGGAAAAAGTCTCTGGCTTTAGAGCAGTGGTTCTCAACCTTTCTAATGCCACGACCCTTTAATACAGTTCCTCATGTTGTGGTGACCCCCAACCATAAAATTATTTTGCTACTGTTAAGAATCGTAATGTAAATATCTGTGTTTTCCGATGGTCTTAGGCTCTACAGCAGCGTTTCTCAACCTGTGGGTCATGACCCACAGGTTGAGAACCGCTAGCAGGGTCACCTAAGACCATCGGAAAACACAGGTATTTACATTACGATTCATTAACAGTAGCAAAATTACAGTTATGAAGTAGCAACAAAAATAATTTTATGGTTGGGGGTCACCACAATATGAGGAACTGTATTAAAGGGTCACGGCATTAGAAAGGTTGAGAACCATTGCTTTAGAGGATATAATATTAAGAGGCAAAATACAGTTTTCAGTACAGTAGTTTACAAGGTCAGTCAGGAAGAGAAAAAGAAAGAACTGTAAAGTTACTCTATCATAGTCAGCTCCTGCAGTATATGGACTAACTTTGTTCTCTGAAATTTAGCCCTCTACAGTAATCCTTTCTGGACTAGAAAATTACATAAGAATGCAGAAGTTCAGGTGCAAATAAATGCACTTTCTTATGTGAAAATAGCATTTTATTTTTTTAACTTTTAAAAAATATATATTTTTATTGATTTCAGAGAGGAAGGGAGAGGGAGAGAGAGTTAGAAATATCACTGATGAGAGAGAATCATTGATCAGCTGCCTCTGGCACACCACACACTGGGGATCAAGCCCACAACCCAGGCATATGCCCTTGACCAGAATCAAACCTGGGACCCTTCAGTCCGCAGGCTGATGCTCTATCCACTGAGCCAAATGAGCAAGGATGAAAACATTTTTAACAAACAGCCCCTAAGAAATTGCTTGTAAGAACTAACTTGTCTTTGAAGCAGTCCTCTTAGATGAGAAGTTGGTCATTGCTGTTATCAGTTGTTCATCTATGTGCTGGTGAATGCTTTTGACAGTTTTGGGCAAACAGTAGGCAATTCTTTTGACTGAATGAGTGAATAAAGGAATAAAACTGTGAAGGTCACATGCCATGTAACTAACTCCTTGAGGGTCCGACCAGCTCTTGCCTCTCTTATTCTTCCACTGTAACCAGTCATAGCTGGAGCTGAATAATGTTTTCTAAATGAAATCTATACTAATAAAAGGGTAATATGCTGCCCTAACCAGTTTGGCTCAATGGATAGAGCATCGGCCCGCAGACTCAAGGGTCCTGAGTTCAATTCCAGTCAAGGGCATGTACCTTGGTTGCAGCACATCCCCAGAAGGGGGTGTGCAGGAAGCAGCTGATCGATGTTTCTCCCTCATCAATGTTTCAAACTCTCTCTCTTCCTCTCTGTAAAAAAATCAATAAAATATATATTTTTTAAAAAAGGGTAATATGCTAATTAGACCGGAAAGACCAGACGTCATTCTGGGTGTCCTTCCTGACAAAGTCAGAGGTGTGGCTGGCCTGAAAACCACCCGCAGCCCCTCACCCAGGCTGGCCCCAGCAGGGACCCCCACCTCAATGGTGGTGAGGCCAGCCCACAACCCCCCGGTGGCCCCTCGCCCAGGCTGACCTCTCCTGCCAGTGGGGACCCCCACCCCAATCCGGGGTCCCCTTCAGGGCAGGCCAGCCAGCCCTCACCCATGCACCAGGCCTCTCTATATAATAAAAGGGTAATATGCAAATTGACCCTAATGGCAGAATAACCAGTCACTATGAGGCGCACTGACCTCTTGGTCCCTTTCCCCGGCCGGCAAGCTCTGATCACCTGATGGCCACATGCGGCGGGGGCAGGGCCAGCAAGTGAGTGGGAACAGCCAACCTCTTGGTCCCTTCCCCCACCTGTCAGGCACTAATCACCTGATGGCGAACGGGGAACCGGGGGTGGGTGGTGGCAGGGGGTGGCTCCAACTGCAGGTTGCTGGGGAAGATGGCACTGATCACAGGCCAGGCCTAGGAACCATATCCACACACAAATTTTGTGCTCTGGGCCTGTAGTCAATCCTATCTAATAAAAGAGTAATATTCAAATTAACCGTCACTCCGTCGCAAAGATGGCGGTGCCCATAGCCACAAGATGGCGGCACCCAGTCCCCTCAGCCCCTCCGCTGGAGTATCCAGGCCTGTAGGCCAGGCAAGGGGTGTGAGGAGGGCTGATTGGCGAGGCTGGATCCGCCCACTCCAGTGGGGCATCCAGCCTTGCCACTCCGCAGCCTCTGGAGTGTCCGGGCCTATCAGCTGGGCCAGGGGCCTCAGGGGCTGAGCGGTGAGGCTGGATCCACCCACACTGGCGGCAGATCCAGCCTTGCTGCTCTGCAGGCTCTGGAGTGTCCAGGCTTCGCTCAGGCCACAGGAAGCCCTATTCTTGCAGGAATAGGCCCAAGGAAGCCCTATTCTTGCAGGAATCTTCCTGCAATGGGCCTCTAGTCCTATATAATAGAGAGCTAATATGCAAATGGTCATCACACCCTCACGCCCTCTTGCCAGGGTCAGGGGAACCGAGGCTGAGCCAGGGGACCTGAGGCCATGCCCTCTACCCTGGCAGGGCTTGATGGGGGACCTGAGGCTGTGCCCCCTGCCTTGTGGGGCTTGACAGGGATGGGTCCAGCTGGGTCTGGGTCTCGCGTGATTTCAAGAAGTGTGCAGGTGGGTAGGGACTTGAAGCTAGATCCCATGGTGCACCCCAGACTCTGAGATGAGGGACATTTTCATATACATTTTACCATTTTACTAGTTTTCTTTCATCTCTGACACTTCTATTATAGAGAGAGGGCAAATACCAATATTAAAATATTTCCTCTAATTAATTCCCTTTTAATGTGCACAAATTTTGTGCACTGGCCCACTAGTAATGAAATAAGAACTCAACTCTTGGGTTTCATTTTATGCTAACCATGATTGGCCTATCACTGTTATACAGGGTGGGGAAAAAGTAGCTTTACTGTTGTGAGTACACAAAACACAGTGTTTATTTTTATATTATTATTTATTAACTAGTGTCCTGGTACACAAAATGTGTGCACGGGGGGGCGGGGGGGGGGGGAGGGCAGTCCCTCAGCCCAGCCTGCACCCTCTCCAATCAGGGACCCAGCAGTTGGACATCCCACTTGAAATCTGGGACCACTGGCTCCTACCCACTCACCTGCCTGCCTGCCTGATCATCCCTAACTGCCTCTGCCTGCCTGCCTGATTGCCCCTAACCCCTCTGCCTGCCTGCCTGATCACCCCTAACTGCCCTCCCCTGCCAGCCTGGTTGCCCCCAACTACCCTCCCCTGCCAGCCTGATCTCACCCCCAACTGCCCTCCCCTGCTGGCCTGATCTTGCCCCTAACTGTCTCTGCCTTGGCCCCCACCACCATGGCTTTGTCTGGAAGGAAGTCGGACATCTGGAAGATGGCAGGTTGACCCGGTCTAATTAGCATATTGTCCTTTTATTAGTATAGATAGATTATATAGGATAGGATTTCTTAAATGGGTGTGGGGGAGCCTTTTTCAGCAGAAGATGTTCTTGGCAGACAAAAATACATAATCCCTATATCTGGACTGACTGCCAGCCATATGCACTATACTGGCAAACCAGTTATTAAAAAATTGTACTGCTTTCTTACACCTTACACAAAACAGTTGTTGCCCTTAAATCCCCTCCTCAGCCTGCACCTTAGCTTCTGCCTTTGCAGTTCACCCAGATTAGGTTCTGATTGGTCGGTTTTTTTTTTTTAATTGTTTGAAATATTACAAATAGTAGTACATATGTCTCCTTTTTTTTTTTTTCCCTTCCCCATTGACCTTCCCCCGGCCTCCCCTTCCCCCCAGTACATGCCTTTACCTGCCCCCTCCCCCCAGTGTTTTTTATCCATTGGTTATGCTTATATGCATGCGTACAAGTCCTTCGGTTGATCTCTTACAGCCCCCATCCCCGCAACCTCCTCTGCCTTCCCACTGTAGTTTGACAGTCTGTTCAATGCTTCTTTGCCTCTGTATCTATTTTTTCCCCATTTCATTCCTTTAAAAAATCTTGCCTCTGCAGACTAGAAATAAACATATAATAACAAAAAATGTTTGAGTCCCAATTTCCATGTCCAACAGTTCTGAGTCCCCTTTTCAATGTCAAACAGTTCCTTATGTGTACATGTCAGCAATGATATCTGGATGGTGGGCACATGGTAGCAATGCAGGTCCGACCCTCTCTGGTTTGGTCCTAGGCAACTTGCTGCGTCACACAGCTGCTGACTGCTAGCGTGGCAAGGCGTCATCAGCGTCTTCCATCTCTGGACTGTTTCTCCTCTTGTCTTCGTGGTTGGAGCAGACCTGTCAATTCCTCTCTGTTGCAGGAATCCACATGGTCTTGGAGTTGTTTTCTGAAAATATACAAACATACTCTCGACCAAAAGTTAATAAAGGAATCTTTTCTATATAATTGATTTGGGATCCTTTTTATTTTTGCCCAAACTATTTTCCTTTGTCTTATTTAGACACCATGTGTGTTTTTCATGGGTGTCTTGCTGTTAGCATTACAAATGAAAACTAATTTTGTAAAGTAAAAATTTTCTAGATGTAATTTACTTATAGGATATTTTTCCTTACATGATATTACCCTTCTATCCCCCCTTTTTTGATTAATGGAGGCTTTTGTAACTTTTATAATGCAGTCTTGATGACTTTAAATTTTAATTTTTTGCACAAAAATATGACTGCTTTAGTTTCATTGCATGTTCAGGAATTTGACCATGAGATGAACTACCAATAGAAATTTTAGTTACCACATTAGGAACAGCTTTTTGTCCAGTACAATTAAATTTTCTTGAATATTCACTTATTTCAATTAGCCTATTTAAATTAATCTGAAAACTTGATTATTATTTTACTGTCAAATTTAATACTCTACCAACAATCTTAATTTACCCTGTAAATATTAGTGGAAAGGATTATTTGCATTCTTGAGTAGGCCCTGAGCATTCCTGGTGCTAGGCTGGATTTAGATATAGGGCAGCTGCTGTCGGCCAAGTCTCTGTCTGTTACCTGGGTCCCAATCTGAGCTAGGCCAAGTCACTTTCTGTCACCTGTGTCCCGATCTGAGCTGGGCGTGGGAAGCAAAGCAGCCATGGGGGCAGGAGACCTCCCTCAGACGAGGTGAGGGTTCAGGCCCCTGCAAGGTTGGGGGGGGGGGTGAGGGTCTGTGCCCCACCTCTGTTGATCCCCCATGTTCTCTCCTGATGGCCCCTCTGCGACTGTGCCTGTCTTAGGTTGTTCCTTCCCTGAGGAATCTTACCCGTCTCTGGCTAACCAGTCATCCTCCGGGGCCAAGCAGGGTGATGTGAGGTTCAGTTCTGTCTCCTTGGTAGCCTATGCCCCCATGGCCTCCACGCCCAGTACCTGCCTTGGGAATCCCCTGGCCTGCTGGCGGGGCCTCAGCACTGATCACATATCTCGGGGAACTCAGGTTTCTTCTCCAGGGAGGGCCCAGCTCACACGATTGGGCGAGAGACAGATCCATGGTACCAGCCACCACGAGGCTTCATGCTCAGCATGAACAGAAAGCTCAGGCGACAGCTGAGGGCAATTGGATTGTGAGAAGAGGGTCCCTCTTCGCACAAAAGGCAAGAGGGGCCAATATAGAATGCTCAAGTGCCTTCCCAATGCCTTAATTCCTTCTGAAAGGGATTATATCCTTTCATGTCCTTTTTTTTTTTTTTTTAATTGCTGCCAAACATTCCAAGAATTAGTTTGTAAGTTTATTTGGGATAATTGTACAATATGCTGTTGTAAAATATCTAAAATTTTAATAACATTGTAGAATAATATCATGTAAGGATATTCTTTGCTCTAGGCCATGGCTATTAAATTTCAAACTGGCTGTCAATTTCTTTTTGTAACCTTATATAAATTTTGTCAGGAAGGCAAAAACACAAATTATTTCTCCATAACCCCCCACCCCCTACTTATGTCCCACCCCCTTGTTGTCTGTGTCCATTGATTAGGTTCATATGCATGCACACAAGTCCCTTGGTTGATCTCTCCCCCTTACCCCCACCCTCCCCTACCTTCCCAGTGGTATGACGTGCTGTTTGACGTTTCTCAGTCTCTGAATTTGTTCTTGTTCATCAGTTTATGCCGTTCATTATATTCCACAAATGAGTGAGATCATGTGATACTTATCTTTCTCTGCCTGGCTTATTTCACTTAACATAATACTCTCCATCACCATCCATGTTGTTGCAAATGGAAGGAACTCCTTCTTTTTTACCGCAGCGTAGTATTCCATTGTGTAGATATACCACAGTTTTTTGATCCACTCATCTGCTGATGGGCATTTAGGCTGTTTCCAAATCTTAGCTATGGTGAATTGTGCTGCTATGAACATAGGGGTGCATATATCGTTTCTGATTCGTGTTTCTAGTTTCTTGGGATATATTCCTAGAAGTGGGATCACTGGGTCAAATGGGAGTTCCATTTTTAGTTTTTTGAGGAAACTCCATACTGTTCTCCACAGTGGCTGCACCAGTCTGCATTCCCACCAGCAGTGCACGAGGGTTCCTTTTTCTACACATCCGTGCCAGCACTTGTCATTTGTTGATTTGTTGATAATAGCCATTCTGACAGGTGTGAGATGGTACCGCATTGTTGTTTTGATTTGCATCTCTGATGATTAGCGACTTTGAGCAGGTTTTCATATGTCTCTTGGCCTTCCTTCTGTCTTCTTTCGAAAAGTGTCTATTTAGATCAGTTGCCCATTTTTTGATTGGGTTGTTTATCTTCTTTTTGTTGAGTTGCATGAGTTCCCTGTAAATGTTGGAGATTAAATCCTTATCGTTGATATCCTTGGCAAATATGTTCTCCCATGCAGTGGGCTTTCTTGTTGTTTTATTGATGGTTTCCTTTGCTGTGCAAAAGCTTTTTATTCTGATGTAGTCCCATTTGTTTATTTTCTTTTTGGCTTCCATTGCCCTAGGAGCAGTATCAGTGAAGAAGTTCCTTTGGCATATGTCTGAGATTTTTCTGCCTGTGGATTCCTCTAGTATTTTTATGGTTTCCCTTCTTATGTTTAAGTCCTTTATCCATTTTGAGTTTATTTTTGTGTATGGTGTAAGTTGGTGATCTAGTTTCATTTTTTTGCATGTGTCTGTCCAATTTTCCCAACACCATTTGTTGAAGAGAATGTCTTGACTCCATTGTATGTCCGTGCCTCCTTTGTCAAATATTAATTGAGCATAGTGATTTGGGTCAATTTCTGGGTTCTCTATTCTATTCCATTGATCTATATGTCTGTTCTTGTGCCAGTACCAGGCTGTTTTAAGAATAGTGGCTGTGTAATACAGCTTGATATCTGGTGTTGAGATCCCACCTACTTTGTTCTTCTTTCTCAGGATTGCTGCAGCTATTCGGGGTCTTTTTTTATTCCAGATAAATTTTTGGAAAGTTCGTTCTAGGTCTGTGAAATATGTCTTTGGTATTTTAATGGGCAGTGCATTGAATTTATAGATTGCTTTGGGTAGTATGGACATTTTGATGATGTTGATTCTACCAATCCATGAACATGGTATGTTCTTCCATCTGTTTATGTCTTCCTCTATCTCTTTTTTCAGTGTCCTGTAGTTTTCCACATATAGGTCTTTTACCTCCTTAGTTAAGTTTATTCCTAGGTATCTTAATTTTTTTGGTGTGATGGTAAATGGGATTGTTTTTTTAGTCTCTCTTTCTGTAAGATCATTATTGGTATATAGAAATGCCATAGATTTCTTGGCGTTAATTTTGTATCCTGCTACATTGCCGAATTCATTTATTAAGTCTAGTATTTTTTTGATGGAGTCTTTAGGGTTTTCTATGTACAGTATCATGTCATCTGCGAATAAGGACAGTTTTATTTCTTCTTTTCCAATTTGGATGCCTTTTATTTCTTCTTCTTGTCTGATTACAATGGCTAGTACTTCCAGCACTATATTGAACAGGAGTGGTGCGAGTGGGCATCCCTGTCTTGTTCCTGTTCTTAGGGGAAATGGATTTAGTTTTTGCCCATTGAGTATGATGTTGGCTGTGGGTTTGTCATATATGGCTTTTATTATGTTCAGGTATGATCCTTCTATTCCCACCTTGCTGAGAGTTTTTATCAAGAAAGGGTGTTGGATTTTGTCAAAGGCTTTTTCTGCATCAATTGATATGACTATGTGGTTTTTATCTCTCAATTTTTTTATGTGATGTATCACGTTTATTGATTTGCGAATATTGTACCATCCTTGCATCCCTGGGATAAATCCTACTTGGTCATGGTGTATAATCTTTCGATTTGCTAGAATTTTGTTGAGGATTTTGGCATCTATATTCATGAGGGAAATTGGCCTGTAATTCTCTTTCATTGTGTTATCTTTATCTGGTTTTGGTATTAGGGTGATACTGGCTTCATAGAAGGAGCTTGGAAGTGTTCCTTCCTCTTGAATTTTCTGAAATAGTCTGAGGAGGATAGGTTTTAGTTCTTCCTTGAATGTTTGGTAAAACTCCCCTGTGAAGCCATCTGGCCCTGGGTTTTTGTTTGCTAGGAGCTTTTTGATGACTGCTTCAATTTCTTCCATAGTTATTGGCCTATTGAGATTTTTACAATCTTCCTGAGTGAGTTTTGGAAGGTTATATTTTTCTAGGAATGTGTCCATTTCCTCCAGGTTGTCTAGTTTGTTAGAATAGAGTTGTTCATAGTATTTTTTAACAATCCTTTGTATTTCTGTGGGGTCTGTTGTTATTTCACCTCTTTCATTTCTGATTTTGTTTATTTGGGTCCTCTCTCTTTGCTTCTTGGTAAGCCTGGCTAGAGGTTCATCAATCTTGTTTATCCTTTCAAAGAACCAGCTCCTGGTTTTGTTGATCTTTTTTATTGTTTTTTTTTGGTCTCTATGTCATTCATTTCTGCTCTGATCTTTATTATGTCCTTCCTTCTGCTCACTGTGGGCTTTTCTTGTTGCTCTCTTTCTAATTATTTGAGTTGTTGAGTTAGATCACTTATTAGCATTTTTTCTTGTTTTTTGAGGTAGGCCAGTAGAGCTATAAACTTCCCTCTCAGGACTGCTTTCATTGTGTCCCATAGCAATTGCATTGTTGTGTTTTTATTGTCATTAGTCTCCAGGATGTTTTTAATTTCTTCTTTGATCTCGTTGCTCACCCAATCATTGTTTAATAACATGCTATTAAGCTTCCAACTGTTTGAATTTTTTGGAGTGTTTTTATTATAGTTTATTTCTAATAGTATGCCATTGTGGTCTGAGAAAATGCTTGATATGATTTCAATCTTTTTAAATTTGGGAAGACTTTGCTTGTGACCCAGTATGTGGTCTGTTTTTGAAAATGTCCCATGTGCACTTGAGAAGAACGTATATTCCGTGGCTTTGGGGTGAAATGCTCTGAAGATGTCAATTAAGTCCATTTGATCTAGTGCATCATTTAGAATTGCTGTTTGTTTGCTGATTTTTTGTCTAGAGGATTTATCCAGTGATGTCAGTGGTGTATTAAAGTCTCCTACTATGATTGTATTGTTGTCAATCTCTCCCTTGATGTCTTCCAGGAGTTTTTTTTATGTATTTGGGCGCTCCTGCATTGGGTGCATATATGTTTACCAGAGTTATATCTTCTTGTTGAATTGCTCCCTTTAGTATTATGTAGTGGCCTTCCTTATCTCTTGTTATGGCCTTTACTTTGAGGTCTATTTTATTAGATATAAGTATCGCAACCCCAGCTTTTTTCTCATTTCCATTTGCCTGAAAAATGTTTTTCCATCCCTTCACTCTCAGTCTGTGTGAATCCTTTGCCCTGAGGTGGGTCTCTTGTAGACAGCAAATATATGGGTCATGTTTTCTTATCCATTCAGCTACCCTATGTCTTTTGATTGGTGCATTTAATCCATTTACGTTTAATGTTATTATTGACAAGTACATGTTTGTTGTCATATTTTCCCTTAGTGTTTGTGTTTCTTTTTGCCGTTTTCTTTCTTCTTTTTACAGCAGTCCCTTTAGCATTTCTTGCATTGCTGGCTTGGTAGTGATAAACTCTCTTAGCCCTTTTTTGTCTGTGAAGCTCCTGATTCCACCTTCAATTTTGAATGATAGCCTTGCTGGGTATAGTATTCTTGGATTCAGACCCTTGCTTTGCATCACTTTGTATATTTCATTCCATTCCCTTCTGGCCTGGTGTGTTTCTGTTGAGAAATCAGTTGATATCCTAATAGGAGATCCCTTGTAGGTAACTTTCTGTCTCTCTCTGGCAGCCTTTAAGATTCTTACTTTGTCATTGGTGTTCGCCAATTTAATTATGATGTGTCTTGGTGTCGGTCTTTTGGGGTTCAACTTGTTTGGGATTCTATGTACTTCTTGGACTTGCATAGTTTTTTTCTTGCCAATATCAGGGAAGTTTTCTGTCATTATTTCTTCAAACAGGTTTTCTATTCCTTGCTTCTCTTCCTCTCCTTCTGGTATCCCTATTATTCTAATATCGTTTCGTTTTGTGTTGTCCCACAGCTCCCTTAGGCTCTCCTCTTGCTTTTTAAGTCTTCTTTCCAGTTGCTGCTGTGTTTGTGTGTTTTTTCCTACCTTGTCTTCTAATTCGCTGATGCGGTCCTCAGCCTCTTCTAGTCTACTGTTTAAGCCTTCTAATGTGTTCTTTATTGCAGCTATGTCGTTCTTCATCTCCTCTTGGTTTCTTTTCATGTTGGTGACATTCTCATTCAGCTCCTTATAGTTCTCATTGAGTTGTGTGTATTTGTCATTGAGTTGTGTGTATTTGTAATCCATCCGTTTAAACATCCTTATAACCATTACTCTGAATTCTTTCTCTGTTAAGCTGCTAGCTTCAATTTCATTTAACTCCCTTTCTGGTGATTCCTCTTTTTCTTTCCTTTGGGTGTTGCTTTTGTGTCTCCCCATGTTTTCCTGTAATGTTTTAATTGTAGATCCAATTGCTTTGCTACCCAGGTTCTTTTGGTGATGGTGCTACTGGTGTAATCTCTCAGTTCTCCTGGGCTTGGTAATCTAGTGTAGCTCCCTACTTGAGCTATTTGGGTTCTCTTGATATAGGCCTGCAAGCTTGAGAGGCACAACTGCCGTGTCTAGAAGTCAGCAGCCGTGGAGGGGAGTATCCCAATTTTTGCTGTCTTGCACTCTTAATTGAAATCACGCGTGCCCAGTGGGGACTCACAGTGGCACCAAGGAACTGTCTGTTGGGGTGATGTGGCTCAGGGGGCCTGCCCTCTGGACAGGTGTGACTGTGATGCCCAGAGTTCTGTAGTTATGGGGTGGGTAGATTCAGCTTTCGCTGCTGCACCTGTGGTGGATAGGCGCTTACTCCCAGTGGCGGCTCACAGGAGCACCCACAGTAAGTCCGCCAGCGAGGCACACTGAAGCACTCTGAAGGGCCCTGGCGGTGTAGCCTTGTAATTGAGGTTCCTAGCTTCTAAAGATTTCTCTTTAGGGCAGATCCTATAGCCTCAGGGAGTATTCAGATTCCATGGTGTTATTCAGGGTGATATCTGGGTGTGGCTATATTGGTTGCCTGGAGACTGGAGGGAGGGGCTATTTCTCAGGAGAAAATGGCTACCGGGCTTAGATATGACTCAGCACCAGACTCGCTTCCACCTCTCCTGGATCGTCCGCTGCCTACACTCCCCAGATTCCACAAGCTCACCCCTTCTTCTGCACCTCTGCCACAGTAAGTGTCTTTATCCTAAAGATCCTACGAACTAGGTTCAGTGTAGAAAGGCGCAGGCCCCAGCGCGAGGAGGGACCACGTCTCTGCAAGTTCCTCTCTTGCTGGCACTGCGCGGTCCGGCAGCTCTACAGGGCTGCCTTTGAGCTCAGATCCCAAATCCAGACTCCAAGGTCTACAATCCCCTACCTCCCTCAGTCCCGTGGACCACCCCCCCCCCTTTTTTTTTCCAGTCAGACGCTTTGCCTGTCCTCAGGGACGCGGCTTGGCGCCATGTAGTTTCTCCCCAACCAACCTTTTGGGAACAGAGGTCTGGCAGATTCTACTGCCTAGATCTTTTATTTTACCTTTATTGGAGGGATCTCTGCCCTTCCCAGCTGCAAACTGTCTCACCAGCTGTGCCTCCTTCACCAATACGGGCTAGATTCCACTCGTTTCAGCTGCTCCCTCTATTTGCTCTGGGACAAGGCTCAGGACACGTCTGTCTATTCCGCTGCCATTTTGTCTCCTCTGCATGCTTCCAAACTGGGTCAGTGATGCTCTCAGTTTGTTTTCAGCCCAGTGCCTGTAGCTCCTAACAAATGACCGGCAGTGATGTCTGATATTAACTATGGCTGTAAGCTACTTTTTCCCTTACCCTGATTGGTCGGTTTTTATGCCAGTCAGTATCAGAAGCTCCGCCTCCTAGGCAGCTATTGACTCCTCACAGTTCACCCAGATTTGGTTTTGATTGTTCAGTTTCTATGCCAGTCAGTGTCTCCAGGCTTATCTCTGGGCCTGATCAGAGAGGTGGGGCTGATCAACAGCCACCCCAGGCTGCTGGCAAGTGGGCTGAACTACTGATCTCTTGGAGAGAGAGAGGCGCGGCTGCTGATGAGGCTGCGGATCAGACCCTGCTTCTCTCTCTCTCTGTGGGCCTCGCCAGCAGCCACAGTAGCTGCTGATCAGCCCCGCCTCTCTCTCTCCATGAGACGTCAGCAGTTTAGCCCACTCACTAGTCCCCACCCACCAGAGCCTGCTGCTCAAACAGCCTAGTGTTCGGCGGTCATTACGGACCCTGGGTTTTTATATATTAGGACTAGAGGCCCAGTGCATGAAATTCGTGCACTTGGGGGGGTGTCCCTCAGCCCAGACTGCACCCTCTTGCAGTCTGGGAGCCCTCAGGGGATGTCCAACTGATGGCTTAGGCCTGATCCCTTTGGGGAGCAGGCCTAAGCCATCAGTCAGACATCCTTAGTGCTACTGCAGAGGTGGGAGAGGTTCCCACCACTGCTGCTGCGCTAGCCAGCCATGAGCCCAGCTTCTGGCTGAGCGGCACTCCCCCTGTGGGTTCACACTGACCACCAGAGGACAGCTCCTGCATTGAGCATCTTCCCCCTGGTGGTCAGTGCGTGTCATAGCAACTGGTCTTTCTGCTGTTCAGTTGATTTGCATGTTAGCCTTTTATTACATAGGCTAATGTGTTATTATGGGCAAGGCCTCTAATTCAATTTATTTTTAGGTAGTTAAAGGGAGGGACAGAATTTTCACTTGAGCATGAAGCTAAAATTGCCCTTAGCTCAAAAATCTGCATACCACTGAGACACATCTTGGTGAGGCTCATTCTGAACCCCCACACTGTTCTATTATGTGTATAAGTATTGGGAACCATCTTATCTCTTTAGTGAAAGGAACCTTTTGTTATGTTACAATGACTAACTGTATCTCATGAGTTGTGTTTTGGCTTCAAGCCTGTATCCAGTATTCATGCAGCAACTTCAGCTCTTCTGTTCAATATTTACCTGGAATATTTTTTATTTTATTTTCTCTAAATCTTTCTAGATTTTTATGTATTAGATAGGAATAGCCCATGGACACAGACAATAGTCTGGCGAAGACCTGGAAGGGGCGGGTGCAGGGTGGAAGAGATCAATGGGGGGGGAAAAAACTAAAACAAAGCAACATCTGTAATACTGTCAACAATAAAGATACATTTTAAATAAAGGAAAATATCTTAGGTGAAAAGAGTTTTATGTGAAATAATATAAGTAATTGCTCTACACTGTACTTTATATTCTAAACTCCTCTCAAAGAGATATTAATTGACCCTATGTTCATTGACTGCAGGACTGACTTCTGCCATGCTGACCCAGCACTGACTGCTACAGGGGCTGCAATCAGACCTTGCTTTTCTCTCCCGACCTCTCTCTGGGCCAGATTGCAGGCCCCTCAGCAGTCAGTGCTGGGTCACCTCAGCTGAGGTGCCCACAGTGCTACAGTCAGTTCTGGGTCAATCAGACCTTGCTTTTCTCTCCTGGCCTCTGTCTGGGCCTGATTGCAGCCCCCTTAGCAGTCAGTGCTGGGTTGTCTCAGCTGAGGCACCCACAGCACTGCAGTCATTGCTGGGTCACCATAGCGACGCAGCAATGACTGCAGAACTGACTTCCACCATGGGGACCCAGCACTGACTGCTACAGGGGCTGTGATCAGATCCTGATTTTCTCTCCCAGCCTCTGTCCGGGCCTGATCGCAGTCCCCTCAGCAGTCAGTGCTGGGTCGCCTCAGCTGAGGTGCCTGCATCCCGGCAGTCAGTGATGGATCGCCACAGCAACCCAGCACTGACTGCAGGACTGACTTCCGGTTGGTCGAGCCTCTGGTCATTGCAGATGTGACAGATCTAGCATTTTTATATATTGGGATTATTCCATTATTTTTCATATGAACACTGTAAACCTACTTTTTCCTCACCCTGTATTTTTCAAAATAGTAGTTATATAAGACAAAGAATATTGAAAATACTTTGTCTCCCATCTTCGCCACTTACAAGCCTTGTAAACTGAAATGCCACTTAAGTTTTGAACCTCAGTTTCTTAGATTGCAGATAATTGACTGGCTGTGGTGATACTCCAATCCTATCTAGTAAAAGAGTAATATGCAAATTGACCACACCTCTGCTACACCCACAAGCCATGCCCACAAGCCAATCAGAAGTGAGTATGCAAATTAACCCAACCAAGATGGCTGCAGTCACAGAGCAAGCAGGAGGCCTGGGTTTCCCCAGTAATGGAGGAAGCCAAGCTTTCCACACACCCTGGCCTGCCTTGGCCTCCGCTTAAGGCTACAAAGTTTCAATTAGAGACGATAAATAAATCCCAGATACCAGGGCCTCCACTTGGGTCACCAGGGGGCATGGCCAGCCTGCAAACCACCACAGGACCCTCTCCCAGGCCGCCCCATACCCCAAGGGAACACCCACTCTGATCCGGGACACCCTTCAGGGCAAACCAGCCGACCCCCACCCGTGCAACAGGCCTCTATCCTATCTAATAAAAGAGTAATATTCAGATTGACCATCACTCCAACACACAAGATGGTTGCCCCAATGTGGTCAAAGATGGCTGCCCCCATGTGGACACAAGATGGCCGCCACAAGATGGCCAGCAGGGGAGGGCAGTTGGGAGGGACCAGGCCTGCAAGGGAGGGCAGTTGGGGGCAATCAAGCCTTCAGGGCAGGGCAGTTAGGGGTGACCAGGCCAGCAGAGGAGGGAAGTTGGGGGCGACCGGGCCTGCAGGGAAGGGCAGTTGGGGCGGACCCAGGCCTACAGGGGAGAGTAGTTGGGGGGGACCAGGCCTGCAGGGGAGGGCAGTTCTAGGTGTCCAGGCCTGCAGGGGAGGGCAGTTAGGGGTGACCAGGCCTGCAGGGGAGGGCTGTTAGGGGCAAACAGGCTGGCAGGGGAGCAGTTAGGCATCAATCAGGCTGGCAGGGGAGTGGTTAGGGGGTGATCAGGCTGGCAGGCAGAAGCGGTTAGGGGCAATCAGGAAGGCAGGCAGGCGAGCAGTTGGGAGCCAGCAGTCCTGGATTGTGAGAGGGATGTCCGACTGCCCGTTTAGGCCCGATCCTACTGGGGTCCCTACTGGGATCGGGCCTAAATGGGCGGTTAGACATCCCTCGAGGGGTCCCAGATTGGAGAGGGTGCAGGCTGGGCTGAGGGACACCCCCCGCCCCCATGCACAAATTTCGTGCACAGGGCCTCTAGTTAGATTATATATGTGTACACACTTAAGTAATGGTTACCACTTGGTGACATTATCTCCAGGTAGTAAAATTCATAAGAAGTTTTTGATTGCTGCCAATATGTGGCTTTGGCCCTAACTGGTTTGGCTCAGTGGATAGAGCATCAGCCTGTGAACTTAAGGGTCCCAGGTTCGATTCCAGTCAAGGGCATGTACCTTGGTTGCAGGCACATACCCAGTAGGGAGTGTGCAGGAGGCAGCTGATTGATGTTTCCCTCTCATTGATGTTGCTAACTCTCTATCCCTCTCCCTTCCTCTCTGTAAAAAAAATCAATAAAATATATTTTTTTAAAAATATGTGGCTTTGGATGGCTTCTAAATACTGACTTAAATGCACCATTGCTTTGATGGGTAGAAGTAGGTACGTTCCTAATTTTAGAGCTAGTGGCAGGTTAGCTACAGTCAACAACATATTTTAATCACATAGATGTCAGTGTCTTGCATAAACCAGTCTAGTCATTTAATGAAATAGAAGTGTTGGGTTCTGTATCAATTTTCCATTCATTGCCTTACTATAAAATTTTGAGAAAAATCCCAAAATTTCTCTCTTCCTCAGTAATGTCACCTGAGATATGGATCCTCTTTACCCAAGAAAACTATGAAAATAACTGAAATACTGTGTATGAAAGCAATTTGAGTTCTTTTAAAAGAGATATATAATATAAATCTGCACTGTTATTTTTATTTCTGCATAAATGTTCATAGCAGCATTATTCACAGTAGCTAAGATCTGGAAGTAGCCCAGTGCCATCAGTAAATGAATGGATAAGTCAGCTGTGGCATATTTGCACAATGGAATACTATGCGGCTACAAAAAAACAAAGCCAACCAAACAAACAAAACCCACAGGGATCTCTTACCCTTTACGACAGCATGGATGGACCTGGAGTGTATTATGCTAAATGAAATAAGCCAGTCAGAAAAAGACAAGTATCACATGATCTCACTTATGTGTGGGGTGTCATGAACAAAATAAACTGATGAACAAAATAGAACAAGAGGCATGGATGCATGGAACAGATGAGCAGACCTCAGAGCTGGAAAGATATTAACCAAAGAACATGTAAGCATATATGTATAACCCATGGACACAGACAATAGGGGTGTGAAGACCTGGGGTGGGGCAGGGGCTGGGAGGAGGGTGATAAATTGGGGATATTCTGTAATACTGTGAACAATAAAAAAATAATAGAGAGAAACCAAGATGGCGGCATAGGTAAGCACCTAAACTGCTGCCTCGCACAACAATTTCAAAACTACAACTAAAAGACAGAACGGACACCATCCAGAACCATAGGAAAGCTGGCTGAGTGAAAATTCTACAACTAGAAGGAAAGAGAAAAGCTCACAGAGAATTGGAGGTATGGCAAAGGGTCTTTGTGCGCGCAGAGAGGAAGGGCGGCTGAGAGCCTGGCTGACTTTCTCTGGCGGAAGGGGGAAGGAAGCTTCCAACTGCACTGAACCCCAGTTCTGACTGCACTGAACCCCAGTTCCGGGCGAACCCCCATGGACCAAGGCTCATACAGGGGGAGTCTGGACTGTCAGCTAGAGAGAAAGGCACCCGGAGAATCGGAGAGCCAGGGGAGACCCGGGGGAGCCCCGGCAGGCAGGGGTCTGGAGGCGGCGCGCCAGTGTGCACAAAGGCTGCGGAGGTTGCCACAGGCTTTCCCTAGTGGAAGGGAGTCAGAAGCTCCTGACTGCACTGAGCCCCAGTTCTGACTGCACTGAACCCCAGTTCCAGGCGAACCCCTGGGGACCCACGCTCTTGTGGGGGGAATCTGGACTCTCAGGCGGAGACTTGGGAGCCAGGGAAGGCAGAGGTCTAGAGGCATGCGTGCAATGGCAAGGCTGACTGGAAGCCAAGACTGTCTGCTCTGCCCTGAGACTCAACCCCATCCAAGCTGAGCACAGAGGCTATTGCAATTTGGCAAGTCTAATCCTATAAGGCTGTCTCCAGCACCGAACTTCTCCCAGCGTAGACACAGCGGATCTTTACAGCCAACTGGCCTGGAGGTCAGTTCCTCCCAGTGATACCAACAACAATCAAGACTTAACTACAACAAGGCTGTACACACAGTCCACAAAGGGGTGCACCAAGAGTGTCCACCTCAGGTTAACTGGGGAGGCCGACCCACTGGGCCATATAGGAAACCTAGCACACAAATCTACCCTACCAACTCAGGGAAGCAGTGAAAATGCGGCATCAAAGAAACAGATCACAAACGAAAGAAATGGAGGAAAACAAACGACTGGATATAGAATTCAAAACCACGGTTATAAGGCTTTTCAAGAATATCCTAGAAAAGGCCGATAAATATAACGAGACCCTAGAAGATATGAAAAAGGACCAACTAGAAATTAAACATACACTGACTGAAATAAAAAATATTATACAGAGACCCAACAACAGACTAGAGCAGCCTTGGGCAAACTACGACCCGCGGGCCAGATCCAGCTGTTCTATCTGGTTCTCTAGCTCTCCCATCTGCTCCTTTACTTTGAATTTATATTAGTTTACACAAACACTCCATCCATGCTTTTGTTCCGGCCCTCCGGTCCAGTTTAAGAACCCATTGTGGCCCTCAAGTCAAAAAGTTTGCCCACCCCTGGACTAGAGGAACACAAGAATCAAGTCAAAGAATTGAAATACAAAGAAGCAAAAAACACTCAACCGAAAAAGCAAAAAGCAAAAAAAAAATCCAAAAAGTTGAAGATAGTGTAAGAAGCCTCTGGGACAACTTCAAGCGTACTAACATCAGAATTATGGGGATGCCAGAAGAAGAGAGAGAACAAGATACTGAAAACCTATTTGAAGAAATAATGACTGAAAACTTCCCCCACCTGGTGAAAGAAATAGACTTACAAGTCCAGGAAGCACACAGAACCCCAAACAAAAGGAATCCAAAGAGGACCACACCAAGACACATCATAATTAAAATGCCAAGAGCAAAAGACAAAAAGAGAATCTTAAAAGCAGCAAGAGAAAAACAGTTAGTTACCTACAAGGGAGCACCCATATGATTGTCAGCTGATTTCTCAACAGAAACTATGCAGGCCAGATGGGAGTGGCAAGAAATTTTCAAAGTGATGAATAGCAAGAACCTACAACCAAGATTACTCTACCCAGCAAAGCTATCATTCAGAATTGAAGGGCAGATAAAGAGCTTCACAGATAAGAAAAAGCTAAAGGAGTTCATCACCACCAAACCAGTATTATATGAAATGCTGAAAGGTATTCTTAAAGAAGAGGAAGAAGAAAAAAGTAAAGATAAAAATTATGAACAACAAATACATATCTACCAACAAGTGAACCTAAAAATCAAGTGAATTAAAAACCTGAGGAGCAGTATAATCTGGTGAATATAATAGAATCAGGGGCATAGAAAGGGAGTGGACTGATAATTCTCAGGGGGAAAGGGGTATAGGGGGGTTCAGGAAGAGACTGGACAAAAATCATACACCTATGGATGAGGACAGTGGGGGGGAGGTAAGGGCAGAAGGTGGGGTGGGAACCAGGTGGAGGGGAGCTATGGGGGGGAAAAGGAGAAAAAATTGTAATAATCTGAATAAAGATTTATTTTAAAAAAAAGAAATAAAAATCATCTATAATCCTAAAAAATAAATAAATAAATAAATAAATAAATAAATAAAAAATAATAGAACCTGGGTTTATATGATGGTGTTTTATAGACCTAGGTTTATTAGATGCTTTTAAACTGATGTTCTCCCAGTGTGCTTACCATGGAATTGGATAGACATCAAATTTCACAGCCAAGTACTGTTGAATGCACTGTGTGCAAGCTTGAAACACACATTGCATAGTGAAAATGGCTGGTCTGCTGCAGTCTCTAGAAGCCTCTGCCTTTAATGGCAAGTATGTTGACTTCCTCAGAGGTGTAAACCCCACCCTCCCAACCTCCAAATTAAGTGAATATTCCCTTACCACTCCCATTGTTTTCCCATGCAATACTAATATAATATTGCTCTACTAGTGCTAGATACTAAAAGTAGTGTCACCCAAGTTTTTCTCCAGGTAACTAGGAAAATGGTTCCAGGCCATGAGCCATACATTGTGCGTGAGCCTTTCCTTTTCAGAATATGATTATAAAATCATCTCATCTCATCATATGCTGCTTAGCAGATATTCAATGAATGTTGTTTTGTTTTCTGAGCCAACCCTGGTACTGAAGAAATTGCTTTGTAAATTACATACTTCTTATTTATTTGTCTGTGAATAGAAAGTTATTCAGTTTTGTGTGTTTTTTTCATGAATTCTGTGTAGAATGTTGGTAACACAAGTAATGAGTAACCACAAACTGAAATGCAGAGGCAGATGGGGCCAGATGTGAAAAAACAACAACCCTCAAACAAAATAAAGATGACTTTAAAAAGAAGATGAAATCCAAACAAAAGGAAATAATGAAGACCACAATTAAATATTGCAAATAACACTGAAGAGAGTGTGTGATCAAAGGGACTGAAGAAAAACCAAACTGAAAAATAAAAACCCTTCTGATTACGAACCATGGTGTTAGCAATCATTTCTCCTGTTTTAGAAAGAAATCAGAATTTTTACTAAAGAGTTCAGTGATAAATGAAAAAATATGAGAGACAGTCCAGATAGGTCACCCTAACTGGAGAGCTTTTCTCCAAAAATAACAGTTCTGTGTTTAATTATAGGTTCTTTGTTCTCTTAATCAGCTATCTTCCTCGAGGCTAAGCTCGGTGCAAAGAGCAGAGCAGGATTCAACAAAATGGCCTGTTTAATTTAAAAAATTTTAATTAAAATATTTTTATACACATGACCAATCACCATTATTTATGTAGATGTTCCCTCTTGCTGCTTTGGAAAGGCTTTCCCCCTCCCCTCCCCCCAGGCCCCCCCCCCCCCCAATATGCTGTTCTTCTGAGGAGCTACTGTGAAATGAGAAGCTCTGTGACTGGTAGTTAATACCTATTTTTATCAAAACAGCAGTGCAGCTCATACATCGCCCTGCAGCCATAACGATAGCAACCCCAAATAGAAAGTGTCTTCCCATTATCAACACAGTCAAAGGTAAGATAGTTCATGTGCTTCTGGAATAGTTACACTGCAGCAAACTTTAAAAGATGAACGTGGCTTTTCCCTACAACTTAAAGGTTAAATGAAAAGAATGACCTGCATGTATGGTGTATTAAAATGCTTTCATTATGCAAGACTCTTATTTGCTTAAAGTGTTAATAATTGAAAAGATGAAAACTCAGTGCCACACACCTGTGCAGTGCTCCTATCTGATTATGCCAGAGAGAGAATAATAATCATTTTGCCACATTGGACAGGTTGTTACAGGGAAACCCCCCTTGAGCACCTTGCAGGAGAAGCCATATTTTTTGTCCAGGCACTCAGAGCATGGCTACGGGCAATGGTGATTGCAGATACACATCACATGGGATAAGCTACAGTGGCTGGCTCAGGATGTAGACTAGCAGTCAACTTACAAAACAAATGATCCTTTAATTAGAGAAGCAGTGGAATTGGCTTGAAATACCAACTCAAACACAAATCTGAATTTGGCTCTACATTATGTGGTTGGGATAAGATGGGGTGAAGAGGGATGAGTGAGCAGGAAATAAAAGGCTTAAACACCCATGTTCAATTATTCTATCAGAGGACTATGATTTATATAATCCAGACCTAGTACCCAAGCCTTTATACTACATTTTGTAATGCCTTAATGTGACTACAGAAGCAGCATCTGGAAGTGTAGGAAAAGTAGTCTGAATATTAAATATTTAAATGTCAGCATATATTACAAAAAGTAGAGAACCTATATAAAAATAAATATCATTAGACTATTTTTCCTTTTTAACCTATTTACATTTGTTATTTACCATGAAAGTGTTTGGGCAAGTAAAAAATATGAAGAGAAAACAATTATTTCCTCATGGCTACTTAAAAAAGAATGGATATCTGGCAATTTTATGTTCAATTATAAACATAACACTGTTATAACAGTGTTATAAAAAAAGTCAACATGTTTCTTGGAAGAATCCATTGTTAGTAATATTTTATTTGTTAATGCTTAGCAACTTACAAAAAAAATTCTATATAGCATTTCATTTTATTTTATAGCAATTCTGTAACCATTTCTGGTATGTTTTGTATTTATAGTATCTACTAGAGGCCCGGTGCATGAAATTTGTGCACTGGGGGAGTGGCGTGTCCCTCAGCCCAACCTGCACCCTCTCCAATCTGGGACCCCTCAGGGGATGTCCAACTGCCTATTTAGGCCCGATCCCAAAACAGGCATTCAGACATCCCTTTCACAATCCAGGACTGCTGGCTCCCAACTGCTCGCCTGCCTGCCTTCCTGATTGCCCCTAACCACTTCTGCCTGCCAGCCTGATCACCCCCTAACCACTCCCCTGCCAGCCTGATCGATGCCTAACTGCTCCCCTGCCAGGCCGATCGTCCCCAACTGCCCTCCCCTGACAACCCAGTCATCCCCAAATGCCCTCCCCTGCATATTCCCTCTTTATTAGAGTTTTTTCTTTAGCATATTGGACAACCCTAACTGGTTTGGCTCAGTGGATGGAGCATCGGCCTGCAGACTCAAGGGTCCCAGGTTTGATTCCAGTCAAGGGCATGTACCTTGGTTGAGGGCACATACCCAGTGGGGAGTGTGCAGGAGGCAACTGATCGATGTTTCTCTCTCATAGATGTTTCTAGCTCTCTATCTCTTTCCCTTCCTCTCTGTAAATCAATAAAATATATTTTTTAAAAAAGAAACATTTAAGATTCCTCCATATCTTCCTGCCTGGTGTGACTCAGTGGTTGAGACCCCAGGCTGCCACCGCTGGCAGGGGATCCGGCCATGTGGAGTGAATTTTTTTTTTTTATAAAGGGTCAGGAGGGCCTCTGAGCAGCATTCAGGCAGGCCGCTTACTCTGCAGGCTCTCAGTGGCAGCCCTCCCTGAGACTGGGGGACTGCGGCGGGGCTGAGAGGACTGGGCACCACCATCTTGTGGCTATGGGCACCACCATTTTGTCACAGAGTGATGGTTAATTTGCATATTACTCTTTTATTAGATAGGATTTTAAGGACATGACAAGTGAGATTCAGAAAAGTTGAAACCCTGAAAGCGGTGCTTCATTCATCTATGACTCCAGTCTTAATGAGCAGACCTTTCAACACCCAGGATGATCTGGCCACTGGAAGGCCCCGTCCTGGCCTCATTTTTAGTAACTTTCCTATCCCATCCCATGCCTGTTTTATTTTTAGTGGTAGTTTCTCTTAGGATTGAAAGTTTATGATCTATCCTTAATTAATTCTTTTATGGGGAGAATTTCCTGGAGCTGTCAGACGGTTTAATCACAAACATAAGGAGCTGGGACATCCCCTAGCTCACACTTGCCCTTGAGTTCAATTTGCCCTAAAATTAGGACAACACCTATTGGTAATTTTAGGTAGCACAAAATGAGAAAGCTGCATAATGGAGACTGCCAGGAAATAAGCCAGCTGGTGCCCTCTCTGGTGGGAAGTCCCTACTCCAGGAGGTGCAAGTTTCAGAAATTTTCTAGCAGCATTTTCTACTCTTCTGCAGTGCCCTGGGAACTAGGACTTCTGGATCATGTCTTCTGAGGAGAGAATACATATTGTAGGGGAAATTCACCTTTATTACAATTACGATAAAAAGTAATGTTACCCTTGAAATTACATACTTGTCCTACAAGTGCATAAACTGATATTTAACTCAGCCTAAAGACATCAGTGCTGAGCTTACTTCACTCTCTATAATTCACCACATTTGCTCAGAAATGCGAATATTTCCCTCATCAATTCTTACTTATATTCTTCAGGTCTCTACCCTGGCACCATTAGCATCAGACACTTGTGAGAACTGCAGTTTTGCATTCCACCCCAGTCCAACTGAATCACAGTCTTTGGAGGTGGAGCTAGATAATCTCCATTTTCACCAACTCCCCATGTAAGTTCTATGAGTGCAGTATGCACAAGCTAGACAACTACTAAGGTAGAGCAGGAAGTGACCTCAGCAATCTTCTAATCCTTCTAGGAACATGTGAGTAAACTAAGCCTTGACAGGTTAAGTATCACATGATCTATCCTGTGAGTCAGTAGCAGGAACTAAACTAAGCCTCAGATCTCCCAGCTCACAATAATAGCAATAACATGGGACTATCACACTTGTCAAGTAGAAGCTGGTTGGACTCAACATTAGCAAAGCAGAGACTTTGACTTTGTGTTCTGCATTCCTCTTGGCATCTAATTCCAATAAATACATTACCCATGCATTGATTTAGACTCTAGACAGGATAATGCCAGAGTGAATTTTCTAAATTCCATTAACATGAGCTAGTAGTTGCCTTCTAAAAGCCAGCCTCCAGGGCTCAGGCATCATCAAGCACTGGGGATTCTTAACACTTGTTAGCTGCCTGAGCATGTCAAGGTGTGCGGCCTACATGTAATATGTGAAGTCACTGAACTTTTGTTTGCATCATGGAATGCACGATATCATATTGCATTTGAAGATTTTCCTTCAAGATCCTGTCATTATACTTCAAAGTGTTTTACTAACATGATATAAAAATGACTGGTTATTTTTATCACTTCTATGAAATTTTGAAGTTTTCTTTTTTACAGACATAGATGTGCTTCCATATAAATGCATAAATATCATCACACAGTACATACTCATTGTCTGTTTGCTTTGTTTTATTTATTAATTTATTTATTACTTTAAATAATTTTTTATTCAATAACAGTTGACATACAATATATTAGTTTCACGTGTACAACCTAGTGATTAGACATTACATAACTTACTAAATAATCATCCTGAGGATAAATCTCCCACAAATTTCACACCATACATAGTTATTGCAATATTATTGACTATATTACCTATGCTGTACTTTACATCCCTGTAACTACAATCTGTACTTCTTAATCCCTTCTTGCCAAGATAGATAATAAATAAATAAATAAATAAATAAATAAATAAATAAATAAATCTGAATCTGATTAAGTCTCTAGATTTATCTATCAGTTTACAAGAAATACAGAGGATAGAAGAACAAATAAGGAACCATATTTAATTCAACCACAAGATAATTTGCCTTTTTTCCCAACAAATAAATGATCAGAACAAAAAAGAAGAAGATGGAGGGGAACCTATGGATTAAAAGAGACCTAATAGTCGTATCAGTCAATTGTAATATGTATTTTTTATTTGGATGTGAATTCATACAAACTACCACACAAACTAATAATGATAATGACAAAAAGAGGGAGTGTAGGTGAGTACAGTTAAAAACATTGGCTGTATTTGATAACTGCTGAAGGGTGGAAGATAATTATTTTAATTCTCCATAGTCTTAATATTTTTGAAAAGTTCCATAGTAAGTAATTTTTACCATTTAATTCAACAGATCACTTTTGGGAAAAAGATAAGTTAGAAAAAAATTAAGAACTGTAACTCAAAATGGTTATATATTCTAGAGAAATAAACTATAATAAATTTTAAAGTGTGCTTCCCACTACTGAAGTTGCTTTCAGATCCATTTTTTGGAGTTATTAAAATATTCACCTGTTTCTTTTATTTTCTTTATTTTTTGTAATCACTAACAGATATATCAACTGCAAGTAAATAGGAATAAGAAATTACCGTGTAGAATTGGATGATGGTCTTAGAAAATATTTAATTTACCTGTTTGATTCTTCAAAAGAAAGCATATCGGGTGAGCAATTACCTGAGTCCGTTGCTGACATCAGTGAACCAAAAAACAAGCGGTCAGTGAAATGGAAGTCTCTACTGTTCAGCTGGTCAGCATATACCATAGCTTTTACAAAGCCATACATAATTAACCTGTCGAAGAGAAAAATAAGATCTTCAAACATCAAGTAGAATCCTGTGCAAACCTATGCCATCAAAGCTAACATTTAATAGGCTCCCTAAATAAGCATCATGCACAAATTACATCATTCTGCCTTCATGGCCGTGCTAGCTGTCAATATACTATCTAAATCTCTTGTCTATGAAAAACATTTTTACCAAATATCACAACTCATTCACCTGTAAAGGAGTAAGAGAACATTCTATAGTGCATTTTAATGAAAGCAAGATAAATCTAAAGGATATAAAAATAATCTGTCAAATACAACATAGCAAATCATGTTCACAAAAAGAGCAGCTGGGTTAATGCTTGTAAATAGATTGCTTTTTAGTTTTCATTGTTTTGTCTGCTAAGCGTGTCTGAAAGGGTTTACATTTCCAGTCTGTTACTGTGATGAGAAGGATATTGGCCACTGGCAAGGCATGCTGTCAACCAGTTACTTTACAATAGATGATTCTCAGCTACTGCTGGTGTCAGGACATTTCCAGAATGGGTGGAACACCACTATTAGGTTAGAGTGCCTGTAATTCAACACTGTTCAAAATGAATCCTGAAATGGTTACGTTTTGAATGCTGGGTTGTTGTTGTTTTGTGTGTGTGTGTGTGTTTCTCCATGAGATTATAAGGTTTATAAACTTACAAAGCCTACTCCATGGAATGAAAATGGTTTGTTCTGGTCCTCATATGCCAATCTATAGCTTTTAAATTGTACTTAATTATTTAGTTGACTGATGGATTTTGCTAAAATCCTAGTAGGGGAAATACAGAGATTGGTGACCTTGACCACATTCAAATCAATATAAGTGACGGTAAGAGACCTTAGAAACTATAGACCCTCAGACCAATAGATGAATGTTTAAATATTCACATGTATTTAAAGTTAGTTTCTTTTAAAATGTTCTAAAGTTGTGAGCATGGCTAAGAAGGCTAGAAATCAGATACTAGAAATTATAATGTCAAAGAGAATGCAGATGCTTCAAATTCTGTCAATAAAAATTTATCTGTGAGAGAATATTTCAGATAGCATTGCATTTAAAACCAGGTTCTACCACTCACTACTATGATTTTAAGACATTACTAAAACTTTTTGAGCTTCATTCATGAGGTAGGCATAACTCATAGCGTTGTTTTAAGGGTTACCTGAGATATATATATACTTGGTTTCTGGCTAATAACAAATTTTCAAATAAATTATTATTACTCGTAATTATAATATTTATCAAATACGCAATACTTACTTAGTATTTCTATTTCTTCACATGTTTTAACTCATTTAATTCACACATTAATCCTATAAAGTAGATACTCTTAATAGTGTACAGATGAGAAAACTAAACACAGTGTGATCAAGTAATTTGTTTAAGGTGACACAGTTGCTAATTTGCAAACCCCAGATCTGAACTGTGGAGATTTGGCTCCAGTGCCCAGGCTTTTGCTACCACATTGTATTCCCTAGGTAAGTTGTTCTATATGTTTCCATTGTGTGTTATCTCATAAAATATACTCACAACTCTCCTATTAGGTGGTTGCTTTAGGTAGTACAAAAGAGAAGCAATGGATTACCCCAAAGAACATGGAAATAATACTACTCTATATGGTGACCTATTAAGACAACCCATAATGAGTTGGAGCTGAGAGACCCAACATTGCTATGAAGAATGTGGATTCAGTAGGGAAGTTTGAATCTTAACTGGGCTGAAGATATTAACGTATCAGAGAGACTGTGCCATAGGGCACAGATTATTGTTGGGAAGAGGCAAGTATAAGAGGCCTCAATCATGGCAGCTCACTCATACTTATCCTGGGGAGGGTCTGCTTGTTACAAGGGAGTGCAGCCTTTTGACAGGTACCAGGCAGCTTCATTCTGCATATTTGTTCATTTAATAGACATTTATTATTGAACCCCTATTATGTGTCAGGCTCAGTCGTGGGTGCTTAAGCTATATCAGTGAAACAAACAAACAAACAAACAAACAAAACCCCACAAAGATCCCTGTATGCATTTTAGCAAGACAGACAGCAATAAAAATAATCATAAATTTTAATTTTATCTGTTGGGTAAAAATCACTCTCTGAATTGGAAACTACAGGTCTGATCAACAGTGGGACATTCTAGGCAGTCCCGATATTACCACGGAAATGCTCTCAGTCATTTCTTCATCCTCCTCTGTTGTTAGCCTTCCTTCACCACAGTCCTTTCTCATTGAAGCTGCTCTGCAAATATTGAGCTTTAACAGACTCCAAAATCAATATAAACTTTATGACCTGTGACTACAGTTCTTAATTTTATATCCATTAGTTAATTTTACAGGTTAGGAATCCAAGGCTCAGAATTAAAATGATTTGCCCTTTGTTGAATAGAAGCCATTAGACTGGGTAGGATAAAAAATATATGTAATATACTACCCAGGCTTGGAAAGATTGATATAAATTAATGGTTTCCTATGAACTCACCAAAAATAATCAAATGTAAACCAAAAGATGTATATTTAGTTTATTTCTGATTACTATTATTTATGAATGAAAAATTAAAAGCAATCTAAATGTCCAAGGAACTATTTATAGGACATATATATGATGAACTATTATGCAACTATTAATACAATATATACAGAAAAGTAAATTGATAAAGCGAATTATAAACTGGTAATAAATAATAAGTTCAAATTTTATAAAAATCAAATATACTTAGGTATACATCCTATGCAATAAAAGCCCAGCAACTGAAACGGCAGAACAACCAGAGACCAGATTGAACGAGGCTGGCCCCGCCCCCCAGCAGGGACACCCACCTCAATCGGGGGCATGGTCAGCCTGCAAACTGCCAGCAGCCCTTGCCCCAGCCAGCCCTGCCTCCCAGTGGGGACCCCCCTACCCTGATCTGGGGCCCCCATCAGGGCAGGCCGGCCAGCCCCCACCCATTCACCAGGCCTCTATCCTATATAATAAAAGGGTAATATGCAAATTGTCTCCTCAACCAGGAGTTTGACCAGCAGGCAGGCCGGCCAACCACCCATGTCCCCTCCACCTGGCCAAGCTGGCTGGACCCCACCCAATCACAAATTCATGCACCAGGCCTCTAATATATATATTTACATATACACTGAGTGACCAGATTATTATGCGTTCAGAGATCATAATAATCTGGCCACTCAGTGTAGACATTCAATGTGTCATTTAATCCTTAGAATATTATGAGTTAACTATCCCTTTTTATAAATGAAAAAATTAAGACTCAGAGAGGTAACTTATTTAAGGTCAAATAAGTGGTGATGGAGCTGGATTCGAACTCAGGTAATTGGTAACCAAAGCCTACACTATAAACCACCAACTCTATAAAGCTCTTTAATTGCTTCAAAATCAGGAGAAACACTTGTGCATGTACACACAAACACACATGCACACAGTTTGAAGTAAAAAAGACTTATTTACTTCAAACCAACTCCTGGACATAACTATAGTTCAAATACCTTCCTTAAGATAACACTAAAAAAATACATATAAAGCCCAGTTCAGGGAAAGCTCAATATGGTCATTTTTAACAATGGTGATTATCATTAATAATTATAATAAACCAATAATTAGTGTGCATCTTCTATGTCCAGGCACTATTTTATAAATCAGAGCTGTTTTCCTTATTGCTATATTATTAATTATTTAAAAAACTAGTTATAAGTATATCACCAATAAGACTAAAAATGAACCCATTAAGGAGCTCTGGTAAAGATGTCAGAGTAGATGAACACTGTGTTCACCTCCCAGGACAACTTCAAAATTATAACTAAATTATAGAACAATCAACCTGGAGAACCATCTGAAGACTAGGTGAACAGAAGTCCTATAAAAATATAAAGAAGAAGCCATGTAGAGACTGGTAGGAGAGACAGAAATGTGAAATAGGTTGGCCCCACACCTACATGTGCTGGTAGAGAATCAGGAGGGATATCTCAGCTGCAGAGGCCTGCATACCAGGTCAGGAAGAGGAGCCCACAAAATATCTGGCTATGAAAATCAGCAAGGATTCCACCCATCCAAGTGAAATGGAAGTCTGCTAGAAGCCCAAGCATCCTCTTTAAGGACCTGCTTACAGCCTCTTGCACTCAGGCACTCACCCTGGCTCTGATGAAGAGACAGTGTCTCAGGGGGTGCCAGAGACATACAGAGAGAAACAGTTGTGTGGCTTCAAGGTGAGGGTTGGAGGGACAGATGCCATAGTCCCTGAGTTGAACCTTCCACACTCAAAACCAAATTTCTATTTACATTAGTCTGATGAACAACACTAGCTCCAACCTGTAACTCCTGAGACCCCACCTTACCACAAAGGTTCACAGGCCCCTGGCAGGTAGCTGCTGGACTCAGTGTAAACTGTGACTTTTGATGAATGGCCTCAGACTCAGCACTGGCACCAAATCTGAATCTGTATTAACAACTCAATCTACCTGATGACTCCGTGAGAACTTGCTTCACCAAACTCGCATACCACCCAAGGATCTAACAGTGGCTGAACCATACATGCAGCAGGCAAGAGGCAACAGGTCTCAGGAAGCCCTGTGCCTTTTGCTGACCTGCCCCAGACCTGGTACTAGTGGCAGCCAGCCTTAAATCCTAACATGGCTTTCTCATGCCCATCCAGGCCTAGCACAGGCAGCTACCAACTATGCATTGTTTTGTAGCTCCCAACAGCTAGCCCTGGGTTGATCAAAGGCAGCATCTGACATTAGCTTGCAGTGATGCCTCTTTCAAGAAGCTTCAGAACCAACACACCTGTTGGCCAGCTTCAGGCCACAATACAGTACCACCTAATTAGCTCCACTAGAAGCACACCCAAAGGGTGGTCTCAGCACAATCCAGACCTGCAGGGGTGAATCCAGCTCTATGGAGTCAGCTTCTACACAGACACTTGTACACTGTGGTTGTGACCAGTTCTCAAAATTGCTCAGCCTGAGGTTCAATCCAACCCACTACCATGCTAACAACAATCAAGACTCAACTAAAACAGAAGGGCACACACAACCCACATAAGAGACACTCATGGAGCACCCAACTCAGGTGATCAGGAAGACTTTGCCACTGAGCCCCATGAGACACCTACTACATAAAGTCACACTACCATGACTGGGAGACATAGCAGATCTATCTGCTTTATAGAAACAAATACAAAGAGGTAGCCAAAATGAGGAGACAAAGAAACATGTTCCAAATAAAAGAAAGGGGAAATACTATGAAAAGGAACTAAGTGAAATGAAGGAAAGCAATCTACCAGAAACAGAGTTCAAAACACAGGTTATAAGGATGCTCAATAAACTTAGTGAGAACTTCAGCAAAGAGATACTAAGCATAAAAAGGGTACATAAAAACTATAAAAGAGAATAAGTCTGAAATGAAAAATACAACTGAAATGAAGAATACACTAGAAGTAATGAACAGCAGATTAGATGATATAGAGGACAGAATCAGTAATTTGGAAGACAAGGTAGTAGAAAACACCCAATCAAAACAGCAAAAAAGAAAAATAAGAATTAAAAATGAGGATAGTTTAAGGGACCTTTGAGACAACATTCATACCAAAGAAAGAGAGGGAGCGGGAGAAGAGATGGGGGACAGAGAGAGAGATAGAAAGAGAGAGAGAGAGAGAGAGAGAGAGAGAGCAATTAAGAACATACTTGAAAATGTAATGACTGAAAACCTCTCTAACCTGGAGAAGGAAATAGACATATAAGTTCCAGGAAGTGCAGAGAGTCCCAAATAAAATGAACCTAAAGATGTCCACACCAAGACGCATCATAATTAAAATTCCAAAGGTTAAAGACAAAGAGAGAATCTTAAAAGCAACAAGGGAAAGAAGTTAATTACCTACAAGGGAGCTCCCATATGACTGTCAGCTGATTTCTCAGCAGAAACATTTTAGGCCAGAAAGGACTGACACAGAATACTCAAAGTACTGAACAGCAGGGACCTAAAACCAAGACTACCTCACTGAGCAAAGCTATAATTTAAAATTGAAGAAGAGATTAAGAGCATTCAAGACAAGATAAAGCTAAAAGAGTTCATCATCACCAAATCAGTATTACAATAAATGTTAAAGGGAATTATTTAAGAAGAAGGAGGAAAAAAGAACATAAATATCTATAAAAATAAAATCATAATATGCTAATTAGACCTTACATCGTTCCGGGCAACCTTTCAGATAAAGCCGGGGCTGTGAGGGCCACGGCAGCTGCCACGGCTGTGAGGGCTGAGCCCCTTGCACGAATTTCATGCATCAGGCCACTAGTAAATAATAAAATGACAATAACTATATACTTATCAAAAGTCACTTTAAATGTAAGTGAATTAAATCTCCCAATAAAAAGACATATGGTAGCTGAATGTATAAGAAAATAAGACCCACACATATGCTGTCTAGAAGAGAAAAACCCTCATTAGATCAAATGACAGACACAGAATGAAAGTGAAGAGATGGAGAATATATTTTATGCAAATAAAACTTGTTTTAAAATGCTGGGGTGGCAATACATATTTAGACAACATAGAATTTAAAACAAAAGCTATAATAAGAGACAGAAAAGAACATTTTGTAATGATAAAGGGATCAACCCAACAAGAGGATATAACCCTTGTAAACATTTATGTACCCAATGTAGGCACACCTAAATATATGAAGCAAATATTGATGGACATAAAGATAAAGTTAATAAGGAAGCACTAGCCTTAAGTTACACATTAGATCAGATGTTTTTAATTGATATTTCACCCCAAACATCAGAATATACATCATTTTCAAGTGCATACGGAACGTTTCCAAGGATAGATGACAAGTTAGGCCACTAACAAGTCTCTATAAATTTCAAAAGATTCAAATCATATCAAACATCTTCTCCAAACACAATAGTATGAAACTAGAAATCAAATACAAGAAAACACTGAAAAACACAGAAACACAGGGAGGCTAAATAGCACGTTAACAAACAATCAGTAGGTTAACAATAAGATCAACAAAGAATCAAAAGTTACATTGAGACAAATGAAAATGGGAACAAAACAACCAAAATCTATGGAAGATAATGAAAGCAATGAATGCTAAGAAGGAATCATAGCATTTTAGGCCTACCTCAAGAAACATCACAAATAAACAATCTAACTTTACACCTAAAGGAACTAGAAAAAGAACAACAAGCAAAGCCCACAATGGGTTGAAGGAAGGAAATAATAAAGATCACAGCAGGCATAAACAAAATAAAATTTTAAAAATAATACAAAAGATCAATAAAACCAAGAACTGTTTCTTTGAAAAGATATATAAGACTAATAAACCTTTAACCAGACTCATCAAGGAAAAATGAGAGTGGATCCAAATAAATAATATCAGAAATAAAAGAGAAGTGACACTTAAATCACAAAAATACAAATCAGTATAAGAAAATACTACAAAAATTATATGCCAAAAAATTAAACAATCTGAAAGGAATGGATAAATTCCTAGAAACATTCAATCTTCTAAGACTGAGTCAAGAATAAACAAGAAAAGAAGAATTAACACCTATTCTCAAACTAGTCCAAAAAATTCAATAGGAGGGAAAGCTGTCAAGCTCATTTTACAAGGCCACCATTACCCCAATTCCAGAACCAGAAAAATACATTATAAAAGAAGGCCGATATTCCTGATGAACATAGATGTAAAAATCCTCAACGAAATGTTAGCAAATTGAATTCAGTGATACATTAAAAAGATCAGCCAGCCTGACCGGTGTGGTTCAGTTGATTGAGCAACATCCCATGCACAGAGAGGTTGCCTGTTTAATTCCCATCAGGGCACATGCCCAGGTTGTGGGCTTGATCCCCAGTAGGGAGCATGCAAGAGACAGCTGATCAATGATTCTCTGTCATCATTGATGTTTCTACCCTTCTCTCCCTCTCCCTTCCTCTCTCTGAAATCAATAATACATATGTAGATACATATTTTTAAAAGATGACATAATATGATCAAGAGGAATTTATTCCTGGGATGCAAAATTGGGTAAATATCAAGGGATAAAATCATATAATGGCATCAACAGATGCAGAAAAAGCATTTGACAACACCCAGCATTCACTTATGATAAAAACTCTCAGCAAAGTGGGAACAGAGGGAACATACCTCAACATAATAAAGGACATATATGGCACATAACTAACATCATAGTCAATGGAGAAAAACTAAAAGCATTTCCTAAAGATTAAGAACAACACAAAGTTGTCCGCTTTCACAACTTTTTTTCACCATAGTGTTTAAAGTCCTAGCCAAAGCAATTGAGAAGTAAAAGAAATATACATCCACTTTGAAAAAGAAGGAGTAAAACTGTCATTATATAGAGAATCCTAAAGATTTCACTGAAAAAGTATTAGAACTGATAAACGAATTCAATAAAATAGCAGGAAAGAAAATAAGTATTTAGAAAATGGTTGCATATTTAAAAATACTCACCTGAGGATATTTTTCCATGAGTTTTAGAGAGAGTGGAAGGGAGGAAGAAAGTGGTGAGAAAGGGAGAGAGGAACTACAATGTGAGAGAGACACATTGATTGATTGCCTCCTGCACATGCCCCAATCCAGGCCAGGGATTGAGCCTGCAACTGGGGTACATATCCTTGACCTGGAATCAAACCCAGGACCCTTCAATCTGAGAACCAATGCTCTGACCCCCAAACCATCCCAGCTAGGGCTGGTTTCATTTTTATATACCAATAACGAACTATTAGAAAGAGAAATTAAGAAAATCTCATTTACAATTGCAACAATGATAACAAAATACCTAGAAATAAATGTAATCAAAGAGGTAAAAGTAGCTGTAATCATAAAAGTATAAGACATTAAAGAAGATACAAATAAATGGAAATATATACCATGTCATGAATTGGAAGAATTAACATCATTAAAATATTCATTCTACCCAAAGCAATCTATAGATCAATGCAATCCCTATCAAAATACCAATGGCAAATGAGTGAGATCATGTGATACTTATCTTTCTCTGACTGGCTTATTTCACTTAGCATAATGCTCTCCAGTTCCATCCACGCTGTTGCAAATGGTAAGAATTACTTCTTTTTTTTTTTTTTTATTAAGGTATTATATGTGTACATATCTTACCATTGCCCCCCCCACTCCCATATATGCCTCACCCCCCAATGTTTTGCATCCGTTGGTTACTCTTATATACATGCATATAAGTCCTTCAGTTGATCTCTTATTTCCCCCACCTCTCCCTAACCTTACTGCCGTAATTTGACAGTCTGTTTGATGCTTTACTGCCTCTGTATCTATCTTTTTGTTCATCAGTTTATAATGTTTTTCATTATCCCCAAATGAGTGAGATCATGTGGTATTTTTCTTTCATTGACTGGCTTATTTCACATAGCATAATGTTCTCTAATTCCATCCAGGTGCCTACGAATGGTAGTAATTCCTTTTTTTATGGCAGCATAGTATTCCATTGTGTAGATGTACCATAGTTTTCTGATCCAGTCATCTGCTGACGGGCACTTAGGCTGTTTCCAAATCTTAGCTATGGTAAATTGTGCTGCTATGAACATAGGGGTGCATATATCCTTTCTGATTGGTGTTTCTAGTTTCTTAGGATATATTCCCAGGAGTGGGATTACTGGGTCAAATGGGAGTTCCATTTTCAGTTTTTTGAGGAAACTCCATACTGTTCTCCACAGTGGCTGCACCAGTCTGCATTCCCACCAGCAGTGCACGAGGGTACCTTTTTCTCCGCATCCTCGCCAACACTTGTCGTTTGTTGATTTGTTGATGATAGCCATTCTGACAGGTGTGAGATGGTATCGCATTGTCGTTTTGATTTGCATCTCTCAGATAATTAGTGACTTTGAGCATGTTTTCATGTGTCTCTTGGCCCTCCTTCTGTCTTCTTTCGAAAAGATTCTATTTAGGTCTGTTGCCCATTTTTTTATTGGATAATTTATCTTCCTTTTATTAAGTTGTATAAGCTGCCTGTAGATGTTGGAGATTAAACCTTTATCAGTGATAACATTTGCAAATATGTTCTCCCATACAGTGGGGTTTCTTGTTGTTTTGTTGATGGTTTCTTTTGCTGTGAAAAAGCTTTTTATTTTGATGCAGTCCCATTTGTTTATTTTCTCTTTGGCTTCCATTGCCCTAAGGGCAGAATCAGTGAAAAAGTTCTTTTGGCATATGTCTGAGATTTTGCTGCCTGTGGATTCCTCCAGTATTTTTATCGTTTCCTGTCTTATATTAAAGTCCTGTACCCATTTTGAGTTTATTTTTGTGTATGGTGTAAGTTGGTGATCTAGTTTCATTTTTTTGCATGTATCTGTCCAAATTTCCCAACACCATTTATTAAAGAGACTGTCTTGACTCCATTGTATGCTCATGCCTCCTTTGTCAAATATTAAATGCGCATATTGGTTTGGGTCGATATCTGGATTCTCTATTCTGTTCCATTGATCTATATGTCTGTTCTTGTGCCAGTACCAGGCTGTTTTGAGGACAGTGGCTTTGTAATACAGCTTGAAATCTGGTATTGAGATCCCTCCTACTTTATTCTTCTTTCTCAGGATTGCTGTGGCTATTCGGGGTCTTTTTTTATTCCAGATGAATTTTTGGAGAGTTCTTTCTAGGTCTGTGAAATATGCAGTTGGTATTTTAATGGGGAGTGCATTGAATCTATAGATTGCTTTGGGTAGTATGGACATTTTAATGATGTTGATTCTACCAATCCATGAACATGGTATGTTCTCCCATCTGTTTACATCTTCCTCTATCTCTTTTTTCAGTGTCCTGTAGTTTTCCGCATATAGGTCTTTTACCTCCTTGGTTAGGTTTATTCCTAAGTATCTTAATTTTTTTGGTGCGATGGAAAATGGGATTGCTTTTTTAGTCTCCCTTTCTGTAAGTTCACTGTTGGTGTATAGAAATGCCATAGATTTCTTGGTGTTAATTATGTATCCTGCTACATTGCCAAATTCATTTATTAAGTCTATTAGTTTTTTGATGGAGTCTTTCGGGTTTTTTATGTACAATATCATGTCATCTGCAAATAAGGACAGCTTTACTTCTTCTTTTCCAATTTAGATGCCTTTTATTTCTTCTTCTTGTCTAATTGCAGTGGCTAATACTTCCAGTACTATGTCAAACAGGAGTGGTGAGAGTGGGCATCCCTGTCTTGTTCCTGTTCTTAGGGGAATGGTTTTAGTTTTTGCCCATTGAGTATGATGTTAGCTGTGGGTTTATCATATATAGCTTTTATTATGTGGAGGTATGATCCTTCTATCCCCACCTTGTTGAGAGTTTTTATCAAGAAAGGGTGTTGGATTTTGTCAAATGGTTTTTCTGCATCAATTGATATGACTATGTGATTTTTATCTCTCAATTTGTTTATGTGATGTATCACATTTATTGATTTGCAGATATTGAACCATCCTTGCATTCCTGGGATAAACCCTACTTGGTCATGGTGTATGATCTTTCTGATGTACTGCTGGATCCTATTTGCTAGAATTTTGTTGAGGATTTTGGCATCTACATTCATGAGGGATATTGGCCTGTAATTCTCCTTCATTGTGTTGTCTTTATCTGGTTTTGGTATTAGGGTGATGCTGGCTTCATAGAAGGAGCTTGGAAGTGTTCCTTCCTCTTGAATTTTTTGGAATAGTCTGAGGAGGATAGGTTTTAGTTCTTCCTTGAATGTTTGGTAGAACTCTCCTGTGAAGCCGTCTGGCCCCGGGCTTTTGTTTGCCGGAAGCTCTTTGATGACTGCTTCAATTTCTTCCATAGTTACTGGCATGTTGAGCTGTTTCGATTCTTCCTGATTGAGTTTTGGAAGGTTATATTTTTCTAGGAATATGTCCATTTCCTCCAGGTTGTCCTGTTTGTTGGAATAGAGTTGTTCGTAGTATTTTTTAACAATCCTTTGTATTTCGGCGGGATCTGTTGTTATTTCACCTCTTTCATTTCTGATCTTGTTTATTTGGGTCCTCTCTCTTTGCTTCTTGGTGAGCCTGGCTAGAGGTTCATCAATCTTGTTTATCCTTTCAAAGAACCATCTCTTGGTTTTGTTGATCTTTTGTATTGTTTCTTTGGTCTCTATGTCGTTTATCTGTGCTCTGATCTTTATTATTTCCTTCCTTCTGCTTACACTGGGCTTTTCTTATTGCTCTTTTTCTAAGTCTTTGAGTTGTTGGGTTAGGTAAGTTATTACCCCTGTTTCTTGTTTTTTGCAGTAGGCTTGTAGAGCTATGAACTTCTCTCTCAAGACTGCTTTCGCTGTGTCCCATAGATTTTGGATTGTAGTGTTTTCATTGTCATTTGTTGTCATGATGTTTTTTATTTCTTCTTTGATCTCTCTGGTAACCCAGTCATGGTTTAATAGCATGCTGTTTAGTCTCCATGTGTTTGATTTCTTTGGGTTGTTTTTATTGTAGTTGATTTCCAGTTTTATGCCACTGTGGTCTGAGAAGATGCTTGATATGATTTCTATCTTCTTGAATTTGAAGAGACTTTGCCTATGTCCCAACATATGGTCTATCTTTGAAAATGACCCATGTGCACTTGAGAAGAATGTATATTCTGTGGCTTTGGGGTGAAATGTTCTGAAGATGTCAATTAATTCCATCTGGTCTAGTGAGTCATTTAGGATTGATGTTTCTTTGCTGATTTTTTGTTTAGAGGATTTGTCCAATGGTGATAGTGGGGTATTAAAGTCTCCTACTATGATTGTATTGCTGTCAATCTCTCCCTTGATATCCTCCAGGAGTTTTTTTATGTATTTGGGTGCTCCTATATTGGGTGCATATATGTTTACCAGAGTTATTTCTTCTTGTTGGATTGCTCCCTTTAGTATTATGAAATGGCCTTCCTTATCTCTTGTTATGTCCTTCAGTTTGAGATCTAATTTGTCAGAAATAAGTATTGCTACCCCAGCTTTTTTTTCAGTTCCATTTGTCTGGAAAACCTTTTTCCATCCCTTCACCCTCAGTCTGTGTGCGTCTTTTTTTCTGAGGTGGGTTTCTTGTAGACAGCAGATATATGGGTTGTGTTTTCTTATCCAATCCGTTACCCTATATCTTTTGATTGGGGCATTTAATCCATTTACATTTAAAGTTATTATTGATAGGTACTTATTTGTCACCATTCCTATTCTTTACCCCTGTGTTACTTCGTCTCTTCCTGTTTCTTTCTTTCTTTTTCTTTTCTTTTTTTTTTTTTTTTTTACTGCAGACCCTTTAGCATTTCTTGCATTGCTGGTTTGGTGGTAATAAATTCCCTTAGTCCTTTTTTGTCTGTGAAGCTCCTGATTTCACCTTCAATTTTGATTGACAGCCTTGCTGGGTACAGTATTCTTGGATTCAGACCCTTCCTTTGCATGACTTTGTATATTTCATTCCATTCCCTTCTGGCCTGATGAGTTTCTGTTGAGAAATCAGTTGCTAGTCTGATGGGGGTTCCTTTGTATGTAACTTTCTGTCTCTCTCTTGCTGCTTTTAAGATTCTTACTTTGTCGTTGGTGTTTGCCAATTTAATTATAATGTGCCTTGGCATCGGTCTTTTGGGGTTCATTTTGCTTTGGACTCTGTGAGCTTCTTGGTTTTTTGTGGGTTTTTTCTTCCCTATATCAGGGAAATTTTCTGTCATTATTTCTTCAAAGAGGTTTTCTATTCCTTGCTCAGCTTCCTTTCCTTCTGGAACCCCTATTATGCGGATGTTGTTTTGTTTCATGTTGTCCCAAAGTTCCCTTAGACTCTCCTCCTGCCTTTTAATTTTTTTTTCTAGAAGTTGCTCTACTTGGGTATTTTTTTCCATCTTGTCTTCTAGCTCACTGATGTGGTCCTCTGCTTCTTCTAGTCTACTCTTGATGCTTTCTATTGAGTTCTTTACAGCAGTGATGTCATTTTTCATTTCTTCTTGGTTCTTCTTCATTTCCTCTTGGTTCTTGCTCATATTGTCGAATTTGTCTTCCATTCTTTTCAGCCACCTTATGACCATTTCTCTGAATTCTTTTTCTGGAAGGTTGCTTGCCTCCATTTCGTTTACTTGCTTTTCTGGTGATGCCTGCTTTTCTTTCATATGCGGGCTGCTTCTTTGTCTCCCCATGGTCTCTCTTCTCTGGGTTTCTGGTTATGTAGTTCTCTCTCTCCTGGGTTGATTTAAAGGCACAAACTACAGCACTACCAGGTACAACTCACAAGGCACTGAACAGGAATATATTCACGATATTAATAACCTCCAATATAGGTGACCACCAGAGAAAGGCAAATTAGGTGATAGGAGAGAAAGAAGAAGAGGAAAAAAGAAAGAAAGAAAGAAAAAAAGAAAAAAGGAGTGTGAAAATGAAATTGGGAAAAGGGAAAGTAAAGAAAAAAAAAGTAAGAGAGACAAGAAAGTGACTAAGAGAGAAAGGGGAACAGACTATATATATTGGGGATAAAACTCCAATAGAACAATCACTAATCCCAGCAAATGCCAGCAACAAGTGCCTGGGGATTAGTACAAACTACAACACCAACTAATATGGAGTGAGGCAAGGGAAAGCTGAAGCACAAAACAAACAAAAAAATAAACAAAAGAAGAATAAGCAGAACAATCTCACAAAAAAAGCATAAAAATTCGATATAATCTACATTCAAGCAAACAACAACAAAAGGACAGAGAGAAGGACAAGTTTATGGATAGCTCAGACAGCGAAGGGAGAGGTGTATGTGGACTTGGAGCAGGGGATTGGGGATTAGATATGTAAGTAGGGTGAAATTTTAGCAAGGGGTAAACAGAAAGAATAGGGAAAATTTAAAGCAGTAAAAGGGTAAGATAAACAGGACACTGAAAAGGGGGAGGTTAGGAAGAGAGTGATGGCCTAAAGGTAGAGTTGAGATAGAGTAAAACGATGCTAAAAGAAAGATAAAAATAGAATGTAGAACCCTAATCCCAAAATAAAATGAAGAGAAAATAAAATGACACTTTAAAAAAAAAAAAGATAAAATAGCAGTAGTAATAATACGGATTGAAAATAAAAATGTAATAATTAAAAAGGTAAAATCAAGTGATGTAAAAAGAAAAAAAGTTTCTTGATTAAAAGATGCAAAAAATGAAAATAAAAAAATATATAAAAAAATAAAAGGTAAAAATAAGATGTGAAGTAGTGAAGGTCATTCACTTCCTCTGATTTTCTGTTTGGCACGCCTGTTTCTCAGTCCAGACAGTATTGCAGTTCCCTGCGATCCACTGCTCTTCAGTGTTGTAAGCCAGTCCTGATTTTAAGCAGGTGGTGTGTCTTAATTTCTCGTATTCCTTTATTTTTGATTACACAAGATTTGTGATTCAGCCCCTGGGTGGCAGTGTTTCTGGATTGACTTCCGGGTCTACCTATGGCCTCTCTAGGCAGTGTTAGAGCCTTCTTTCCCTGTGGCACTCACTACCGGTTTGTGGGAGTGGGCTGCCTCAGAGCTGACTCTCCGATGGTCACTCCCTGCTCCGATCCCCAGGTTCCAGAAAAACAACTTTCCCCTGCAGTCTCCCAGGGTGTCCCCAACTGGGTGATCCTATGTATTGGGCTTAGTAATCAGAAGCAAGAATTTCAAGAGGAAAAAGCCCAGTTGTGCGAACTCCGGGACTGCTCGTAAGCCCAGGCACCCAGGGAACGCAGGGGCTGCGCGTACGTCTGGACTGCCTGAAATTCTTAGGGTGTCCCTGCACGTCAGATCAAAATGGGTTGCTTTTTAGAGTGCCCTTCTCTTAGCAGCTCTGAGGACCCCTTTCCACAATCACAGATCACGCCAGCCCCTACAGCCACGGATTTTTCTAGGCACAGACTTCCCTGGTCCTCCAGCTCCCGCAAAACGCGCGTTCCTCTCTCCCGCCGGGACCAGAGACCTCACCTTATCCCAGGCGAAATCTGACCTTTCCATGGTGGAGTGTAGAGCTCCTCTGAACCCGTGTGTTTGCGCCAATTGGGGAGCGTTGTTCTGGGGCTCGCAGTCGTTCCTTGGGTGCCGCAGTTGTGGATTCTCAGGCTTCCGATAAGCTCCACTTTCCGGATCAAGATGGCGCAGACTCCGTGTCCAAGCCCGCAGCTCCGGGAGGGGACCCAGCCGCAGTTGGTGCTGCCAGGTCAGGGGAACCCCATTTAGCAGTCCCCCACCTCCTTCTGGAATTGCTGTCTCCCAACCAGCCAACAAACACTCCTTGTGCGACCCTCAGCTGTTCTTTCTTTCTGCTCCGGGACAAGGCTCAGAACACGTCTGTCTATTCCGCTGCCATTATTCCCTCCAGAATTACTTCTTTTTTACAGCAGCGTAGTATTCCATTGTGTAGATGTACTATAATTTTTTAATCCATTCATCTGCTGATGGGCACTTAGGCTGTTTCCAAATCTTAGCTATGGTAAATTGTGCTGCTATGAACATAGGGGTGCATATATCCAGTCATAGAAAGATAAATATCACACGATCTCACTCATTTGTGGAATGTAATGAACAACATAAACTGATGAACAAAAACAGATCCAGAGACATAGAAGCATCGATCAGACTGTCAAACCTCAGAAGGAAGGTAGGGGAGGATGGGGGTAAGGGGGAGAGATCAACCAAAGGACTTGTATGCATGCATATAAGCCTAACCAATGGACACAGACACCAAGGGGGGTGAGGGCATGAGTGGAGGGGGGGAGGGCAATGGGAGAATAAGGACACATATGTAATACTTTAATAATAATAAAAAAAAAATACCAATGGCATTTTTCACAGAACTAGAACAAATAATCCTAACAAAGATATGGAACCACAAAAGATCCCGAAGAGCCACAACAATCTTGAGAAAGAAAAACAAAGTTGGAGGTGTCATGCTACCTGATATCAAACTACTAGTGACCCGGTGCACAGATTCATGCAAATTGAAAGGAAATTAATTAGAAAGTGGCGGTGGGATGGGACTGGGCAAGACAGGCTGGACACACCCTGGAGCCAACCTCCCATGGTACCTCCCCAGCCGGCTGCACCTGGGATGGCCCCGTGGCTCGAAGGGCGTCTGTGGAGTGAGTGGGCTCCCTCTGGCAGGTGGGGTTCCTCGGCCTGGCCTGCGGGTATCAGGCCAAAACCAGCTCTCCGACATCCTCCAGGGGTCCCAGAGTGCGAGAGGGCACTCTGCAAAGTTGCTGTCATACAGGGTGTGGAACACAAACGCAAGTGTGCAGTAAACCAGATTTGGGGCCAACTGTGCCCCAGCAACAACATAACCCACAGCCAAAGGTAGAATTGTGTGGCCCTGTGAGGAATCAGGCTCCCTCCTCTCTGGTTTCGGGGTGCATCACCCAAGAACCGTTCTGCCAAGTCACAGCAGCTCAGCAGCTCCTGAGTTGAGCATATGCCCCCTGGTGGTCAGTGTGCATCATAGCGACCAGTCAGACGGTCAGACACTTAGCATATTAGCCTTTTATATATAGAGATACTACAAGGCCATAGTAATTAAAACCGCATGGTACTGGCATAAAAACAATCAGAGATTAAGAAATGAGAGACAAGAAAAAATGGTGTTGAGATAATTGGACAGGTACATGCAAAAAATGAAACTAGACCACTTTCTTACACTATGTACAAGAATAAGCTCAAAATGGATTAAAGACTTAACTGTAAGACTCAAAACCATAAAAATCCTAGAAGAAAACTTAAGCAGTAAAATCTCTGACATTTCTCTTAACAATATTTCTTTTTCTCATATCTCTCCTTGGGCAAGGGAAACAAAAGAAAAAATAAATGAGACTACATCAAACTAAAATTTTCTGCACATCAAGGAAAACCATCAACGAAATGAAAAGACAGCCTACTGAATGAGAGAAGATATTCACCAATGATACATCTGATAAAGGGTTAATACCCAAAATTTATAAAGAACTCATACAACTCAGCACCAACCCCTCCCTCCCCACACACAAATAATCCAATTAAAAACTGGGCAGGGGATCTGAATGGACACTTCTTCAAAGAGAACCTACAGATGGTCAATAGACATATGAAAAGATGCTCAACATCATTGATCCTTGGAGAAATGCAAATTAAAATCACAATGAAATATCATCTCACACCTGGCATAATGCCTATCATTAATAAATCAACAAACAGCAAGTGTTGGTAAGGGTGTGGAAAAAGGTAACCCTTGTGCACTGTTGGTGGGAATGTAGATTGATGCAGCCACTGTGAAAAACATTGTGGAAGCTTCTCAAAAAATTAAAAATGGAACTGTTTTATGACCCAGTGATTTCATTTCTGGATATATATGCAAAGAAATCCAAAACACTAATTAAAAAAGATACATGCAGCTCTATATTCATTGCAGTGTTATTTACAATATCCAAGATTTGGGAGCAGCCCAAGTGCCCACCAATAAGCAAATGGATAAAAAAGTGGTGGTACATTTACACACAATAGAATATTACTCAGCCATAAAAAAGAAGGAAATATTGCCATTTGCACATTTTCAGAGAGTGGTATATTCTATCAGCACCTCATAGAAAGTATCTGAGATGGCTGAGAATACAGAAAGTGTATGGTTCAGTGGGGTGGGGAGCCAGTGAAGTCTAGTGCATGCAGTGTTGTGAAGATGGAGGACTTCAGGGAGATGTCCTCTAGGGGGCAGTCTGTGATGAGTGACAACCCAGGTTACAGAGGTGGGCAAAGAGTAACTGCCTCATAAAAAGTAAAATTGCTGATGTCATTGATTTCAACAAATATCCACTTTATGCTATTCTTTGAGAAGCAGAATGCTGTTGCTATGGAGGCATAAAAGAAGAGATCTATGACCTGCCTTCAAAGAGCAGAGCATCACAGGGTGGCAGTCATATAGTCATATTCTTCCTGCTAATGAAAGGCACTGGGCAAAAGGAAATTTGGGGAAATGTCCAACACAATGCTCCACCCACTCTCTTTATAGAGTGTTTATGAGACATATACTGATTTATATTTCACTAGTGGCCTGGTGCATGGATTCATGCACATTGAAAGGAAATTAATTAGAAGAAAGATTCATGTGGTAATTACGTTACTGCAAAAAATTACATGCCAAAATGGTATACATAATATAGTATTACAAATTATTTGCTATGATACATATATTGAAAACAAATAAAATTAAAATTATTAAAAATAATACTATTGCTACTAATATTATTATTAATATTAAAAAATAATAAAAGAACAATAAAATATAAAATGAAGAAATGTGTCTGCTATTGAAGACCGATGAATGAATTGTGATGTGGTCCATGTTGAATGTCAACAAAAACAATCAAATTCAAGATCGACAATGACAGATCAAAACACATGCGTGTGATTGGTGCCAGTGAGAGCTTTATATGTATCATGCATGAGCGAGTAAATGTTTATTTTTAAATTGCCAGTGCGTGTCATATGTACCACATATACATAAAAAAGCATTCATTTTTTTAATTTAATGACTTTTATAAATATTTAAAATATAAAATTAAAATAAAATATTATATAATTTATTTAGAAATATTATCGAATATTAACATTGACTTTTTTGATTGAATTGTAAATGGTTTTGGCCATGTTTTGTGCTGTTAAGATGCTTCTTATTTGTTAATTCTATACACTTTTCATTTGTTTTATTTGAAGTGTTACATTTGATGTTTATTTAATAATGTGACAATGTCGCCCTGCACCATTAATGAGCATATTAGTATCAAATAGTATTCATCTTTATTTATCAGATTGCCGAAAATTACAAGCAAAAACATCCAATGCATTGACAGAAAGGTGACGTTTCTATAGTAACCTAACAAATATCAGTGTGACTTCACACTTATATTCTCCTCTCTTTCACATCTATAGCATAAAGCATGTCATCCTTTACGCTGGTCAGTCCTTTACTCTGGTCAGTCAGTGGAATGGCTGGATGCACAGACGGTCAGTCACTTAGCCTTTTATATATATACTAGAGGCCCGATGCACGAAATTCATGCATTGGTGGGGGTGTGTCCCTCAGCCCAGCCTGCACCCCTCGAGGAATGTCCGATTGCCCATTTAAATGGGCAGTCGGACATCAGTCTCACAATCCAGGACTGCTGGCTCCCAACCGCTCGCCTGCCTGCCTGCTTGATCACCCCCTAACCACTCCCCTGCCAGCTTGATTGACACCTAACTACTCCCCTGCCAGCCCGATTGCCCCTAACTGCCCTCCCCTGCTGGCCTGGTCCCTTCCAATGACCCTCCCCTGCAGGCCTAATTGCCCACAACTGCCCTCTCCTGCAGGCCTGATCCCCACCAACTGCCCTCCCCTGCAGGCCTAGGTCCCCCCAACTGTCCTCCCCTGCAGGCCTGATTGCCCACAACTGCCCTCCACTGCTGGCCTGGTCACCCCAACTGCCCTCCTCTGCCAGCATGGTCCCCCCCAACTGCCCTCCCCTGCAGGCCTGGTCCCCACCAACTGCCCTCCCCTGCAGGCCTGGGTCCCCCCCCAACTGTCCTCCCCTGCAGGCCTGATTGCCCACAACTGCCCTCCACTGCCAGCCTGGTTGCCCCCAACTGTCCTCCCTTGCAGGCCTGGTCCCTCCTAACTGACCTCCCCTGCTGGCCTGATCACCCACAACTGCCCTCCCCTGCTGGCCATCTTGTGTCCACATGGGTGTGGCAATCTTTGACCACATGGGAGCGGCCATATTGTGTGTTGGAGTGATGGTCAATTTGCATATTACCTCTTTATTATATAGGATAGACTAGTGGCATGCTGCATGAAATTCTTACACATTAAAAGGGAATTAATTAGAGGAAATATTTTAATATTGCTATTTGCCCTTCCTCTATAATAGAAGTGTCAGAGATGAAAGAAAATTAGTAAAATGTATATGAAAACCTTCCTCCTGTCAGTCTGGAGCACACCGCAGGACCCAGAGTCAAGTCCCTGCTGACCCACGCGGGCCTTGAAATCATGTGAGACCCAGACCCGGCCAGCCCCACCCCCATCAAGCCTCGCAGGGTGGGCGATGCAGCCCCAGGACCCCAGGCCAGGTGCCAGGCTGGGGTTTCAGCCTCCGGTCCCCCATCAAGCTCTGCCAGGTGGGGGTAGGCACAGCCTCAGGTCCCCTGTCAAGCCCTGTCAGGCAGGGGGCACAGCCTCAGGTTGCCCGGCCTGGCGCTGGGAGGGGGCACATCCTCAGGTCCCCTGGCACAGCCTCAGGTCCTCTGGCCCTGGCACCAGGGTGGGGGACACAGCTTCAGGTCCCCAGGTCCAGCCTCAGGTCCCCCAGCCTCAGCACCATGGCAGGGGCACAGCCTCAGGTCGCCAGGCCCAGCCTCAGGTCCCCCAGCCCTGGCATGAGGACATGAGGTTTCAAGGGTACAAGGGCACAAGGGCAAGATGACCATTTGCATATTAGTTCTTTATTATATAGGAGTAGAGGCCTGGTGCATGAAAATTCATGCATTGGAGGGGGGGACCCTCAGCCCAGCCTGACCCCTCTCACAGTCTGGGAGCCCTCAGGGGCAGGAGGCAACCCAGCGATCAGGGGAAGGCGACACCCCATTGCACCTCTGCTGCTGCCACTGCTGGCAGTGCAAACCTTGGCCGGCCCTGATTACCTGAGCCTTGGGTGGCCCTGGGCAGCTGGGCAGCCGCCATCTGAGGCTTACCTGCACCATGGGTGGCCCTGGGTGGCTGGGGGGCTGAGGGGACTGGCCGCCACCATCTTGTGGCTGTGGGTGCTGCCACATTTGAGGGCGTGGCAGTCAATTAGCATATTCCCTCCTTATTGGCTGTGGGTGCCGCCATCTTTGCAACGGTATCAGGGTCAATTAGCATATTCCCTCTTTATTAGCTAGGATGAGCTTCTTTCATGCTATTAAAGCTTCATACCTAAAAGCATGTTGCAAAGATGTTCCAAAACAAAAAGTTCCAGAAGGCTCAATTGCTTAGGTGACTTTTAAGGTATGTCATTTTAATCCCTCTCAGTATTTTTTTAAAGAATATATGTTCTTTTTAAAAAACAGCCTTAATCAACCTAAGGAGAAAATAAACAAATGGGACTATATTAAAACGAAAAGCTCCTTCACAGAAAAAGAAACCATCAACAAAATGAAAAGGGAGCCCACTATATGGGAAAACATATTTGGCAATGATACATCAGATAAAGGGTTAATATACAAAATATATAAGGAACTCATACAACTTAACAAAAGGACAACAATCTAATTAAAAAATAGGCAAAGGATCTAAATAGACACTTTTCCAAAATGGACATACAGATGGCCAATAAACGTATGAAAAAATGTTGATCAAAGTCACTGATCATGAGAGAGATGCAAATTAAAACGACAATGAAGTATCACCTCATACCCATCAGAATTGTTACCGTCAACAAATCAACAAATGACAAGTGCTGGTGAGGATGTGAAGAAAAGGGAACCCTAGTTCTGTGGTCAGCAAACTGCAGCTCGCGAGCCACATGTGGCTCTTTGGCCCCTTGAGTGTGGCTCTTCCACAAAATACCATGGTGTGGGCAAGTCTATTTTGAAGAAGTGACGTTAGAAGAAGTTTAAGTTTAAAAATTCGGCTCTCAAAAGAAATTTCAATCATTGTACTGTTGATATTTGGCTCTGTTGACTAATGAGTTTGCCGACCACTGCCCTAGTTCATTACTAGTGGGAATGCAGACTGGTGCAGCCATTATGGAAAACAGTATGTAGTTTCCTAAAAAATATAAATATGGAACTGCCATTTGACCCAGTGATCCCACTTATAGAAATATATCCTAAGAAACCCAAAGCACCAATCAGAAAGAATATACATACCCCTATGTTCATAGCAGCACAATTTACAATATCTAATATCTGGAAGCAGCCCAAGTTCACATAAGTAGATGAGTGGATAAAAAACCTGTGGTACATTTATACCATGGAATACCATGCAGCAGTAAAATAGAAAAATATCTTACCCTTTGAGACAGCAAGGAGGGACTTGGAGAGTATCATGCTAAGTGAAAAAAGTCAGTCAGAAAAAAATTAGTATCACATGATCTCACTCATGTGGAATCTAAGCAACAAAATAAACTGATGAATGGAGTGTATTCAGAGGCATGGAAGCATGGAACAGAGTGTGGAATCTCAGAGGGAAGGTGGGGGAGGGTGGGTGGGTGGGAGGTAATCAACCAAAGACATTTTATGCATAACCCATGGACACAGAAAATAGGTATCTGAAGACCTGGGGTGGGGGGCGGTGGGGGCCTGGAAGAGGTCAATTGTGGAAAAAGGAGACACATGTAATACTTTAACATAAATATTTATTTTTTTAAAAATAGCCTTGACACCAAGGCCGTGTCCCTTGGGACAGGTGTAGCATCTGACTGTGGAAAAGAGGTCCTCAGGACTGCTGGTGGCAGGGGAATCTTGATCTGGGTCCACAGCCATGAGAGACTGAGCCCAGAGGGGGCAGCCTGAAATGGCTGCTCAGGTCACGCCATGCCGGGGAGGGGAGGGGCTCGCAGTGGTGCAGCTCTTTCCCCTCTTTTTGGTCTTCACTTTTGTTCACTGAACCTAGTTCATAGGACCTTTCAAATACAGACACTCACCCATGGCTGAGGTGTAGGTGGAGGTGAGGACTTGTGGAGTCTGGGGAGAGGAGAGGGTTGGGGAAAGGTGGCTGCAAGTCAGGCACTGAGTCATACCTGACATGCCAGAACTAGGCAGCCATTTTCTCCTGAAGAGATAGCCCCTCCCTGCAGTCTCCAGGCAACCAATACAACCACACTCAGACTACACCTTAGTAATACAAAGGATACAAAAAAAAAATCTGAATATTCCCTGAGAGGCCTCAGGGACTGGCCTAAAGAGAGGTCTTCAGTCCCAGCAATAGGAAACTGAGAAACAGCAGACAATACAGAAGAGTGGGATCTTAAACCAGCCAAAGGAACGACACTTCACTTTTTCATTTTTATCTTACTTTATTATTATTTTATCTCTTGTTCTTTTTTCTTTATTTTCTATTTCTTTTTGCATTACTTTTTCTTCATTCTATTTTTTAAATTTTATCCTATTTTTAATTAATATTTTTAAATGTTTTATTTTTTTTCCTTCTCTTTCTCTTTCTTCTTATTAACTCATCCTCTTTCTACTTCCTCTGTACTTAACTGAGGTCCTCCCCATATTCATCCAATTTCTCAACCTTACTTTCCGTATATAAGGTTATGCCCCCACCCTCTTTACTGGGTATTTGGTGTTTGTAAGTTTTGGTTTATCTGTTTGTTCTCCGGTGTTTTCCATATATATATATTCCTTTTTCTTCATTTTTCTTTTCTCTCTTATCTTTTTTTTTTATCTCTTTGTATTATTTGTGCTCTCTTTTCTCTCCCCTAATTCTTTTTTCTCTGGTGGTCACTTATATTGGCATTATCGGTGTCATGAGTACATTCGTGTTTTGTTCCCTTAGTGTCGTGTCTTGTTGAGGTGAATTTTATCCTGTTTGGTCAATGTGGTAGAGAGCGAGCCACATAACCAGACACCCAAGGAAGAGACTCCATGCACGAATGGGTCAATAACACTCCAGACCCAACTACAGAGACAGGAAGAAGGCAGCAGTGAGGGAGAGATCATAGGGAATGAGGGAGCAAAAGAGGAGTGTGTGGATGCATGGTGTGTGTGTATGTGAGTGAGGCACAGTTACATCCCGCAGGACATTTGGGGGCAGGCTGACCAGGCTCGCTTAACCAGGAAGCCTCTGCTACCACTGCAAAAAGTCCTGAAGCAGCCACCTAGGGTGCCCCAAGATAACACCCGGGAGTCTACAGACACCCCTGCCAGAGACCTGCTCCCTCGGCTGCAGTCACCAAGACTCCAGACACCCTGGGTGTGGGCTCCTATGAGTTCCCAAGTGTGCTCCCCTCTTGCCAGCCCAATGCTATAGCCCAGGGCACTGAGACCACATGAACAGCAGCCCTGAGAGCAGTCCACCCCAGCCTGAGGAGTGGCAGCCTCATGCAGCCTGCACCCATCCGAGGAGCAGCAGCCTCTGCGAGCAACCCGCCCCCCATTCCAGGAGCAGTAGCTGCGCGAGGAGCCTGCCCCCACCAGCCAAATGAACCACCACTACTGTGAGCACCACCCACCAGAGGAGCCACCGCCAACTGAGGAGCAGCCATTGCCATGACCGCCTGAGCAGCAGCTGCCATCCAATGAGCCGCTGCCACCTGAAGAGCATCCCCTGCACAACTTGACACCTAGATCCTTCAGTGAGAGCAAAAATAGCGAAACAGAGAAACCCCCAAAGGAAAGGAGGAAGCGCCAAAAAAGCAGCTAAGTGAAACAGTGTCATACAGTATGTCAGAAAAAGAATTCAGAATAAGGGTCATACAGTTCATAAACCAGATGGATGACAAATTCAACAATTTATATAAGACCAAGCAGAAATAAAGAGTGATATAGTTGAAATAAAAAAACACCATGGAATGTTTCAACAGTAGACTAGGAGAAACTGAGGACCAAGTTAATGAATTAGAAGACAGGGAAGAAAAACACACCCAAACAGAACCGCAATTGGAGAAAAAAAAGAAAAGACAGGAGGAGAGCCTAAGGTAATTTGGGGACAACATGAAACAACGCAACATGCGAATAATAGGGGTGCCAGAATAATAGGAAGAGGAACAAGGTTTAGAAAACCTAATTGAAAAAATAATGTCAGAAAACTTCCCTGATGAGGGGAAGAAAAAAGTCACACATCCACAGATAGTCCCAAACAAGATGAACCTGAAAAGACCCACACCAAGATGCATTGCAATCATGATGGTGAATATTTAGGACAAAGAGAGAATCTTAAAGGTTGCAAGAGAGAGACAGAAAGTTACGTACAAGGAATCTCCCACAAGATTATCAAATGATTTATCAACAGAAACACATCAGGCCAAAATAAAATAAAAATAAATTTACAAAGTGATGTAACGCAAGGGACTGAATCCAAGAATACTCTATCCAGCATGTTTATCATTCAAGTTTAAAGGGGAAATATGGAGCTTCACAGACAAAATAGGCTTAGGGAGTTTATCACTACCAAGCCAGCAATGCAAGAAATGCTAAAGGGACTGGTGTGAAAAGAAGAAATAAAAAGGGAAGAAGGAACACAGGCACAAAAAATAAAAATGGCTACAAACAACTTATCAATAATAACTTTAAACATAAATGGACTAAATGCTCCAATCAAAAGACATCCAATTGCTGAAAGGGTAAAAAAAACATGACCCATATATATGCTGTCTACAAGAGACCCATTTCAAAACAAGGGACTCACACAGACTGAAAGTGAACAGGTGGAAAAATATCTTTCAGGCAAATGGAAATGAAAAAAAAAGCTGGGGTAGCAATACTTATATCTAAAAAATAGACTTCAAAGTGAAAGCCATAACAAGAGATAAGGAAGGCCACTTCATAATACTAAAGGGATCAATACAACAAGAAGATATAACCCTGGTAAGCATATATGCACCTAATGCAGGAACACCCAAATACATAAAAAAAACTCCTGGAAGATAGCAAGGTAGTATCGATAACAATACAATCATATTAGGAGATTTTAATACCCCACTGACATCACTGGATATATCCTCTAGACAAAAAAATCAGCAAAGAAATATCAATCCTAAATGATTCACTAGACTAGATGGACTTAATTGACATCTCCAGAACATTTCACCCCAAAGCCACATAATATACGTTCTTCTCAAGTGCACATGGGACATTTTCAAAGATAGACCACTCATTGGGTCACAGGCAAAGTCTTTCCAAATTCAAGAAGATTGAAATCATATCAAGCATCTTCTCAAACTACAATGGCATAACAGAAGAAATGAACTATAATAAAAACAATCCAAAAAATTCAAACACTTGGAAGGTGAATAACATGCTATTAAACAATGATTGGGTTACCAAAGGGATCAAAGAAGAAATTAAAAACATCCTGGAAATAAATGACAATGAAAACACAGCAACCCTAAATCTAAGGGACACAGTGAAAGCAGTCCTAAGAGGGAAGTTTAGAGATCCACAGGCTTACTTCAAAAAACAAAAACTGATAATAAATCATCTAATTCTACAACTTAAAGAATTAGAAAGAGAGCAACAAAAAAGTCCAGAGTGAGCAGAAGGAAGGATATAATAAAGATCAGAGCAGAAATAAATGACATAGAGACCAAAAACAAACAAACAAACAAAATACAAAAGATCAATGAAACCAGAGCTGATTCTTTGAAAGGATAAACAAGATTGATGAACCTCTAGCCAGGCCCACCAAGAAGCAAAGAGAGAGGACCCAAATAAACAAAATCAGAAGTGAAAGAGGTGAAATAACAACACACCCCACAGAAATACAAAGGATTGTTTAAAAATACTATAAACAAATATATTTCAAGAAACTAGACATCCTAGAGGAAAAGTACATATTCCTAGAAAAATACAAGCTCCCAAAACTCAATCAGGAAGAATCAAAAATCTCAATAGACTGATAACTATGGAGGAAATTGAAGCAGTCATCTAAAAGCTTCCAGCAGGGGTAAGAAGATGGCTACTGATGGGAAGGCAGGCTGCAAGATAGTGTGTGAGTGAGAGAATGATAGGAGAGAGTGTGGACGTGAGGAGAGTGTCTATTTGTGAGTGAGGGACAGCTATATTTCTAGGGACTGTTGGGGACTGCCAGAATGAATTCCCCTGACTGGGCAGCCTCCACTGCTGCTGAAATCTCTCCTGGAGCAACCAGCTCTGCCAAGGAGACCGTGCCATCTTGAAGGGGAAAGTGGCTGTGATCAGAAGCCTAGCCTTACCTTCATTAGGAAAGAATCTGATACCTCCTGGGACCCTACAACCACAACACCCAGGGACCAGCTATGAACCCACAAACACCAGGTCTCAAGCAGTGTGAATATGTGGACTCGGATGAGCTCTACACCTTCTCATGGAAAAGTCAGTTTTCACCCAGAGAAAGGTGAGGTCTGCGATCCAGGCTGAAGGGAGAAACACATGCAGTATGATCTAGAGGTTCAGAGGAAGTCTGTGCCCCACAAAATCCACAGATGTTGGGGCCATACAGAAGGCCCAGAGACATGAAAACATGCTCAAAGTCACTAATCATCTGAGAGATGCAAAAATGAGGTACCACCTCACACCTGTCAGAATGGCTATCATTAACAAATCAACAAACAACAAGTGTTGGAGAGGACCTGGAAAAAAAGGAACCCTCCTTTACTGTTGATGGGAATGCAGATTGGTGCAGCCATTGTGGAAAAGAGTATGGTGTTTCCTCAAAAATGTAAAAATGAACTGCCATTTGACCCAGTAATACCACTTCTAGGAATATATACTAAGAAAACAGAAACATCAATCAGAAAGGATATATGCACCCCTATGTTCATAGCAGCACAATTTACAATAACTAAGATTTGGAAACAGCCTGAATGCCCATCAGCAGATGAGTGGATTAGAAAACTATGGTACATCTACACAATGGAATACTACACTGTTATAAAAAAGAAGGCATTCTTACCATTTGCAGCAGCATGGATGGAACTGGAGAGCATTATGCTAAGTGAAATAAGCCAGTCAGTGAAAGAAAAATACCACATGCTCTCACTAATTTAGGAATAATAAATAACATTATAACCTGATGAACAAAAAGATAGATACAGAGGCAAAGAAGCCTCAAACAGACTGTCAAATTACTGAGGGAAGGCTGGGAGGGAGGAAGAAGTAAGAGATCAACTGAAGGACCTGTTTGCATGCATATAAGCATAACAAATAGACGCAAGACACTGGGGGCGTGGGTGAGGGCATGTGCCATGGGGAAGGGGTGCCCGGTGAAGGTCAATGGGAGAAAAAAAAGGAGACATATGTACTACTATTTGTAATACTTTAAACAAACAAACAAAAAAGCTTTCAGCAAACAAAAGCCCATGCCAGATGGCTTCACATGGGAGTTTTACCAAACATTAAAGGAAGAACTAAAATCTATCCTCCTCAGACTATTCCAAAAAATTCGAAAGAAAGGAGCACTTCAAAGCACATTCTATGAAGCCAGCATTACCCTAATACCAAAACAGATAAAGAAAAAACAATGAAAGAGAATTACAGGCCAATATCCCTCATGAACATAGTTGTCAAAATCCTCAATAAAATTCTAGCAAATCAGACCTAGCATTACATCAGACAGATCATACACCATGACCAAGTAGGATTTATCCCGGGAATACAAGGATAGTACAATATCTGCAAATCAATAAACGTGATACATCACATAAAAACCTGAAGGATAAAAATAACATAGTCATATCAATTGATGCAGAAAATGCATTTGACAAAATCCAACACCCTTTTTTGATAAAAAACCCTCAGCAAAATGGGAATAGAGGGATCATACCTCAACATAATAAAAGCCTTATATGATTAAACTACAGCCAACATCATAATCAATGGGCAAAAAACTAAAACCATTTCACTTAAGAACAGGAATGAGACAGGGATGTCCACTTTCACCACTCTGGTTCAAAATAGTTCTGGAAGTGCTAGCCATAGAAATTAGACAAGAAGGAGAAATAAAAGGTATCCAAATTGGAAAAGAAGTAAAACTGTCCTTATTCGCAGATGACATGATACTGTACATAGAAAACACTAAAGACTCCAAAAAATTACTAGACTTAATAAATGAATTTGGCAATGGAGCAGGATACAAAATTAATGCCAATAAATCTATGGCATTTTTTATACAGCAATAGTGAACTTACAGAAAGAGAGATTAAAAAAACAATCCCATTTACCATCGCACCAAAAAAATTAAGATACCTAGGAATAAACTTAACTAAGGATGTAAAAGACCTGTATTCAGAAAACTACAGGACACACACTGAGAAAAGAGATAGAGGAAGACATAAACAGATGGAAGAACATACCATGTTCATGGATTGGGAGAATCAACATCATTAAAATGTCCACACTACACAAAGCAATCTATAGGCTCAATGCACTCCCTATTAAAATACCAATGGCATATTTCACAGACCTAGAACAAACTCTCCAAAAATTCATCTGAAATAAAAAAAAACCCCTGAATAGCTGCAGCAATCCTGAGAAAGAAGAACAAAGTAGGTGGGATCTCAATACCAGATATCAAGCTGTATTTCAAAGCCATTGTTCTCCAAACTGCCTGGTACTGGCACAAGAACAAACATATAGACCAATGGAACAGAATAGAAAACCCAGAAATCGACCCAAACCACTATGCCCAATTAATATTTGACAAAAGAGGCAAAAACATACAATGGAGTCAAGACAGTATCTTTAATAAATGGTGTTAGGAAAATTGGCAGGTACATGCAAAAAAATGAAACTATACCACCAACTTACACCATACACAAAAATAAACTCAAAATGGATAAAGGACTTAAACATAAGATGCGAAACCATAAAAATATTAGAGGAATCCACAGGCAGCAAAATTTCAGACATATGCTGAAGTAATATCTTCACCGATACAGTTCCTAGGGCAAAGGAAACTAAAGAGAAAATAAACAAATGGGACTACATCAAAATAAAAAGCTTCTGCACAGCAAAAGAAACCATCAACAAAACAACAAGAAAGCCCACTGCATGGGAGAATGCTAGAGGCTAATTCCAGCAGTTCATAAATGCAAGAAGTTCATCAAAAGGTTGATGAACCTTGAGGCTTCAGCAGGGCTGAATCATATTACCTGCTCCTGGAATAGCTGAATGCATTTCCCTAAACCTGAAGATCTACATATTATTGCCTGCTGCTAGACAGCTGACAGCAGTTCCCCCAACCTGATAATCTTACTGTTTACCAAACCTAACCTTTGATGTGTATATTTGCTTTGCTATAGGGCAAAATGTGTTAATAAAAAGCAAGGGGTCCAGAGACTTGGGGATCTTAGTTACTAGAACTAAGCCTCCTCTGGATCCCCCAAAATGCCTCCCAAATTTTTATTTCATGTCTAGTTAATTAATTTGCTCCCAGCCCCTTCTCCAGATTCCTGAACCCTAGCTGATGCAGGATACCACCCCAACATTAATGGCACCCAAACAGGGACATCTGGAGAAGAAGATTTCACCTGAGTGAAGAAAAGAACTTAAATCACTGGTAAGAGTAGGGTCACTGTGAGTAAAGCTCATACCAAGTTTTGAATTTTGAAAACCAGAGTGGGCAGGAAATTCTTTTGTTTTAAGTCAGACTATAATGGGGAAGAATTTGGTTTAATGGCAAAAATATCATTGTAAATTTTTAGCTTCCATGCTCAAGGATAAAGAAATTAAAATGTCCAAAGGTACTCTATTAAATCAGGATCAAGGAAAAAGAGTGCCATTGTCATCTTTAACTATATGGGTTCTTCTTCAAACTGCAAAATGCCTAATTCATATAGGGGAGCTAAAGTCCATAATAAGAAAGAAGGCCTCACCAGAGGCTCTGCTTCTGGTATCGAGAGGTTCAGAGGTGGCTAGAGAGGGTGGAGCTATCAGCTCTCTCGCAGAGGAACTCTCTAATGCTTTGTTTAAAAATTACCATAGGACACCTTGGGACAGGCAGATTTTAACAAAAATAACTTTAAAAGCTAGTCAATACCATGGAGACCAGAATAGGAAAAGATTCAAGATCTGCCATTTTATTTGGTTTAATGTGTTTATTGTTATCTATTAAGCATGCTTTTAATTCAATAAGAAAAGAAACGTGGCCAGGTTAGTTACTAAATTTTCCCAGAAGCAAGCAGGAAGTGGGGGTTGGGAGGCACGCAGTGATCTGTAAAACAGATGCCCACTCCCAAGAGTGCTATATTAAAAAGTCTCATTTTTGCCATGGTTTTTCCTGGTCTGTCATTTAAAATTTTTGCAACATTTAGGAATGTATCTGGGATTTCTTTACTCGTAAAGAGAGAAAGCTGGCTTGAGACAAATGTGCACACTGTCTGATTTCAGATTTTAGATAGTTTTAGGCTAAGTTTAACTCTCTTTACAAATGATATAGAAAAACCCAAGACTATTTTTTTCTCAAAGGAAATATGGCAGAAATAACCCAAAGAAAGAATACAGGCTGAGTTTGGGCAATAGATTGGTGTTTCCATAATAAAGGGTAATTCTTGAATAATAATGGACTGCATTCCAAAGTTAACATTAAGGCCGCTAAAAAGTCAGTAAATTATCTCTGTTACAGAATTTGCCAAAGTAAATGCCTTAGATAGTAATAATTGGCTTTAGAATCTCAAAATCGTTGAAACATGGATGTAACTAAGAAGAAGAATTTATGGTAGAGCTTTTCAGTTACAATTATAGATAGTAGGGGTAAAGACTGGATGTGCTTCTGTGATGAAGGAGGGGGATGGTCATCCTTCCCCCAGCAGAAAAAATGTGGTAGTTTTACATCAAACGGCTAGGCCAAACCTGTTTTGCCAGCCAGAAACGTGGTTTTCCAAAACCTTTGGCAGCTTAAAACTTTTGAGTTTACTGAATTAAATAATAAAATACTTGTTAAAATATCTAGGTATTTTGAAATGACAGAGTGCTGAAGTGTTAATCTGAGTTTGCCTCGTAAGAAAAATCTATAGGACAGAATTAAATCTATTAATTAAATGTCTTGTATTTTAAAAAATGTGAAGTCATTATTAATCTTTGAAATGCTAAGTAACTTGACAGCTAAAATTTAAGGCTTCTAAGAGTTTAAAGTTCAATTTAAGTTAGGAGAAATTATATAGTTGTGGTAACAAAATGCATAAAGTTCAAAAATTTATTTTTGAGAAAATAATTCTTATATTTTCTCTAGAAAAATTAGTAATTTAAAATATATTGATATACCAAGTGTGATAAAATTTCAACCTAAGATATAATATTTTATATGGTCTAATTAAAAAAGAGGATTAATTCTCTGGTCTCAACCAAATTTTTAATATAAAAACAAGTTTAAATTTAATTGATATCTTTTAGAATAATTATAAAAAGTATATAATATAATCCTTGGTATATATATATATATATATATATATATATATATATATATATATATTTGATGGTCTTTCCAAGTTAAATTTCAAAACTTTAATTGAAAGATAATTTTAGAACACTCCAAGGGCCTGAGGTGATTCAAGAAATTATTCTCTCTTCTTAAAATAAATAATTTTGAAATAGATCTATCTGATAGACTTAAAATCACATGCAAAGCTTTATCAAATAAAAATGAATAAATATATTTTATTTATATACGTATATTTTAAATGTTATGAAGATTTCAACCTCTAAGGGAGGGCAAAACAAAGTTGCTAAATATTTCTTAAATAAAACGGAATTTTTCAGCAGTGGCATTTTAAAAACAAAAGCCCTCTATCAGCCTGCACTTCAAATAGACTGGGGGGATGGGAGATCATTTATACTTCATAGGTCAAACACCTAAGTTTGCTTTTTCAATAAAGATGCCTACTTGAATTACGTAATAAATTAGCGTTTTTAAAAAATAATCAAGCTCTCATATAAATTTGTTATATGAGAAGCCAATATTTTTATAAGCAATTAGATTTAACAAAAGCCAAAGTGAAAATTGCTTACACCCTACAAGCCAGTCCTCTGAAAGTTACTGAGACCTCCCATAATCCCTCTGTGTATGCAAATGAGCACTGGCAAAAAAGAATACTGTTTAAAAATAAATTATAAAAAGGAGAAATTTAAAAATTTTTAAATCTCTTCTGCTAATATTTACAGGGTAAACTGAAGGTTATTATTCAAGCATTAAATTTGATCATAAATAAATTCACCATGAACATAAAGAGAGTCACTTCATATGTAGGCAGCAGTATCAGCCAGCATATGAAAAACAGCCATGTAGGGGTGCTTGGTGTAAAAAAAAGAAAAGAAAAGAAAAGAAAAAAGTTTTTAAAAGAAACTCTCTAAAGATGGCCTAGAAATTACTCTGGGAGGAAAGAAAGAGAGGTTTCCTTCAAATGTCTGGAAAACTGTAATTAAAAATCAATGTGTTAGGCCTCAAGAAGAAAAGTAAATAATTTTTTGTGTTTGCCTCCCTAAACAAAGCTTATGTGGGTATACTCAAAGACTGAGAGCAGGAATTTAATTAGTGTAATTTACTGTCAACACCCAAGGACAAATAAAGTTAGAAAATAAGCCTTATTTCAGACTAATTTAAATTGGCAAATTAAAATAAGTAAATATTCAGGGAAACTTAGTTATACTAGGCCGGAACCTATTCTTGAAGCATTAACTAATTTTTTACTGATGGTTCATCTCATAGTAAAGCTGCTTATCATGCAATGAATTCAAGCCAGTCATATTTCTGTGCAAAGAATTGAATTAAAAAGCTATCAAGGCTACATTACAGGATTTACAAAAGCCTTTTTATATTATTTAAAATAAAAAGGGGGGATAGTGGAATTATCCTCTAAGTAAATTACATCAAGCCTTAATTACTTAAATTTTTTACTTTAAAATTATTTCTCACTTGTAATGCTGATGGCAAGACATGCATGGTGTCAGAATAAGCCAAAGGAAAATGGTTTGGGCAAAATAAAAAGATCCTGAGTCTAATTTATAGAAAGGATTCCTTTATTAACTTTTGGTTGAGAATATGCTTGTATATTTCCAGAAAACTCCTTCAAGCCTATGTGGATTCCTGTAACAATGGATTGGAGAGAGGAACTAACCAGACCATTCCAGCCACAGCTGGCGGTGGCCCCAGGCAACATGCTGACTAGACAAAGGAGAAACAGTCCAGAGATGGGAATAGTGAAGATGCCTGGCCATGCTATCAGTCAGCAGCTGTGCATTGCTGCAGGTTGCTCAAGACCAAGCCAAAGAAGGTTAGACCTGCATTGCTCACCATTTTGTCCACCATTCAGAACTGGAATATCATTGCTGTCATGTACCCATAAAAAACTGTTGGGCAATGATTGCAAAGAGGAATCAAAGAACTGTTGGCCCAGAAGGGAGCTGATTCTTTTGATGCCTGGCAGCAATTTAAAAGGACATGAAAAGAACTCAATCCTTTCCATTGAATTTAAAAATCTTAAAAGCACCTGAGCTCTGAAAATGGCATGAATTATTGTTAAATTTATTAAATCAAAGAAGGGGGATATGCTGGAGGCTAATTCCAGCAGTTCATAAATGCAAGAATTTCATCAAAAGGTTGATGAACCTTGGGGCTTCAGCAGGGCTGAATCATATTACCTGCTGCTGGAATAGCTGAATGCATTTCCCTAAACCTGAAGATCTACATATTATTGCCTGTTGCCAGACAGCTAATGGCAGTTTCCCCAACCTGATAATCTTACTGTTTATCAAACCTAACCTTTGATGTGTATATTTGCTTTGCTATAGGGCAAAATGTGTTAATAAAAGGTGAGGAGAACCAAGACTCGGGGAACTTAGTTACTAGAACTACCCAAATTTATATTTCATGTCTAGTTAATTAATTTACTCGCAGCCCCTTCTCCAGATTCCTGAACCCTGGCAGATGCAGGATAACACTCTGGCAGAAGGACATATTTGCCAATATTATCTATGATAAGGGTTTAATCTCCAACATTTACAGGGAACTCATACAACTTAACAAAAGATAAACAATCCAATAAAAAACGGGCAATGGATCTAAATAGGTACTTTTTGAAAGAGGACATAAGGAAGGCCAAGAGACATATGAAAACATGCTCAAAGTCACTAATCATCCGAGAGCTGCAAATCAAAATGACAATGCAGTACCATATCACAACTGTGAGAATGGCTCTCATCAACAAATCAACAAACAACAAGTGCTGGCAAGGGTGCAGATAAAAAGGAACCCTCTTGCACTGCTGGTGGGAATGCAGACTGGTGCAGCCACTGTGGAGAACAGTATGGAGTTTCCTCAAAAAACTAAAAATGGAACTCTTATTTGACTCAGTGATCCCACTTCTAGGAATATATCCCAAGAAACTAGAAACATCAATCAGAAAGGATATATGCATCCCTATATTCATAGAGTACAATTTACCATAGCTAAGATTTGGAAGCAGCCTAAGTGCCCATCAGCAGATGAGTGGATTGAAAAACTGTGGTACATCTCCACAATGGAATACTATGTTGTGGTAGAAAAAAGAAGGAATTCTTACCATTTGCAGCAGCATGGATGGAACTGGAGAGCATTATGCTAAGCGAAATAAGCCAGTTGAAGAAAGATAAATATAACATGATCTCACTCATTTGTGGAATATAATGAACAACATAAACTGATGAACAAAAACAGATCCAGAGACAGAGAAGCATCGATCAGACCTTCAAACTTTAGAGGGAAGGTAGGGGAGGGTGGAGGTAAGGGCGAGAGATCAACCAAAGGACTTGTATGCATGCATATAAGCCTAACCAATGGACACATACACCAGGGTGGTGAGAACATGAGTGGGGGTGGGGGGACAATAGAGGGATAAGGACACATATGTAATCTCTTAATCAATAAAGAAAAAAATTAAAAATAAATAAAAATAAAATAAAAATTTTAAAATGCTTTAAAAATAGCTTTGACAAGCTATGAATGGATCTACTGGAAAAGGCAGTTTTTTTTTAATTGCTGGGGATTAGCAAGGGGAGCTGTCAGTGTGGAGACATAGCTGTGTGGACTAGTCTCGTTACTTGTCAGAAGAGCCATATCCCTGCCAAGAAAGCATGTGAGACATGCCCCTCTGTGAAGCTCACTCTGCAGTGGGAGAATGCAGCACCAGCTGGCAATGGAAGTTGTGTGCAAGTTATAGTCTGTATTCAGACTTCTAGTTTCTATAACCAAATATTTTCATTTGGGTAAGTATCTTTCCCTATTTATTTGTTCACATTTTATAAATAGTGTTATTCTAACAACTTCTTTTTTTTTTCTGGGGCATGTATACAAGGACAATAACCCACTAGAGAACTCATAAATTTTTTTCAGCTTTATTGAGATATAATTGTTATATAACATTGTGTAAGTTTTAGGAACAATGTATCTATAGATTTCCAAATGATCGCAGCAATAAGGTTATTTAACATATCCATCACCTCATAGTTATAATTTGTGTGTGTATGCTGAGAACTAATAGATCTACTCTCTTAGAAACTTTCAAATATACACCACAGTATTGTTGACCACTTCCACCCCCTGTTTCAATCTGTTCTCTGTTACTATGAGAGAGCTCAATTTCTGAATGCTGGGCTGGATGGGATTGAATTTGACTTGACTCTACTAGTCAAGTTCATGCATTCATTAATTTGCTCATTAACTCCTTCACTGAGCAAACAATTTTCAATACACATAGTTCTTCCTCTCAGGGGGCTTACATTTCATTGTGATAGCCACACATTTAATAGCTCATTTATAATTTATCATCTTATTAATATCTTGGTTAATTTCTAAGGAGAGTAGCATGCACACATGCACACTTCTGCTAGCTGGGAGCATTGATGGGAGATTGTATTTCATGAGAGATCCCAAGTTCAACTTCAGAAATGTTGAGATTGAGGAGCTGATGAGACTATTGGGTTTGAAAATTTGGATCCCAATGAGGAGTTTGCTCGGGAGACAGACTTGAGAGCAGACACAGTGCTGTGCATGTGTCTGCAGCCAGGGGTGCCTATGAAAGCCTGAAGAGATCATGAAGTGGAAGAGGGCCCACAGTGGAGGCTGAGGAACTCCAGCCTTTGAATATGAGAAAGAGACAAGGAGGTAGCAGGGACTTCCAAGAATCAGTCAACAGAGACATGAGTGAGAATGGAGTAGAATGTTGCAGGAGTCAAGAGAAGAACATGTTTCCAGAAGGGAATAATGAATAGGGCTGAATGTTGCCACAAGGATATTTCATTCTGTGTCACTACAAGAGTGGGGCTGTAGCAAGACTGGAATGAATAGAGAGCCCATGGAAAATGAAGAAATTGTGCGATATGCAACATACCCAAATTGTCTGAGAAGTTAGGCTATGAGGGAGCCAGAACTGTCTCCAAACAAAGAGGGAGGGTTGCAAGTGAGACTCGAGTTTCTCATAGAAACATCAGAGGAAGCTGAAAGAAGCTCATATTTCCTGGGCGATCACCAACAGGGGTGCCAGAATGATTATTTGGCTCTGTCAAGATTAATGGCATGTGGTGGTGAGTCTGACTCTGGGTGGAATTATAAGGGCCTTGGAGGGTCTGTGGATCCATAGGCTTCTGATGGTGCCTAAGGGATGGTTTACCCCTTTTGTCCCCATATATAAAATTTACTATTGTAACAGCCTTTACTGATAAATGCAAAGGTAAGTCAGACATGATTTCCACCCTCGGGAGGAGAGACAAGTCACCTCTTTAAGCAGAACACATGATAGCAAGTGCTAAGTGTCCCAGCAGAGGTTCAGGTCAAGTGCATGGTGTCCACAGGAGAAGCAGCTCTCCTTAGCTTGGGATTCAGAAGGGCTTCTGAGAGAAGAGGGCAGAGCTGCTGAACCTGAAATATATATCCGAGTAAGGAGACTGCCAGCAATATTATATCTCTGTGTCAAATGTTCCAACTACTGATTTATTTTTCTAGAATGCAAAACCGTTCCTACAGAAGATGGTTTGTCTGCCCCAAGAAGTCCAGCCCCAAGTGAGCCCTGTTGTAGCTAAAGCAGGTACTCATATCCCATAATGCTTGATGATCCCTTTGGTCCATTCTACTTTTCCCACTAGTATCAAGTCTCTGTTCCCTCTCTTTCATTGCAAGTTGGGAAGAAGAAGCAGATGAAATAGTCAGGATGGCTTGTGGGTATTTAACAAATAGGGATCAGGTGAAGCCCCACTCAGCTTTGCTAGAGTGACAGGGAGCTCTGTCTATTCCCATATCAGGCATCTGTACAATGAACTTTGAAGACTGCATACTACCTTCTCTGAATCTTCTCTCCTCTGAAAAGGGTGCAAGAAGACAGGCTTTAGAGGAAGGTGAAGGGTGCATCCAATCATGTTATCCCAAAGTGTCAAGAGGAAGCTGGTTAGGGACTGGATGGAGTAGGAGGAAGGGAGCAATAAAGGGAGGTTCATTGTCAGGGGAAGAAGTATGTGTTAAGGTTGGAAAATTCTATGTCAGAACATTTGACCACTCAGAAATTTTGTTTGCAACAGCCAACACCAAAACAACTCCACCCCATCCCAGTTTTCTCTATCCCAGGCTTCTACTCTCCTCTCAGCTGCCAACCATTACTTGGAAATTTGATTCTTCTCAAGGCACTATTTAGTCATTGGGTAGGGGACTCTGGTTCTGATATTCTAAGAATACTGTGGTAGGACTAAAAGTGGGGGAAGAGTGGAGGGAAAAAACATTTGAACATTTCTTATGTAGTTACTCTGTGCGGGGTCCCACGTTAGTGCACTTTATACATCTTTAAATCTACACACACACACACACACACACACACACACACACACACACACACACACACACCAGTTGGGCAGCCATCATGACATCATTATTTTTATTTTAAAAACTAGAAAACCCAATGAATGATGGAACTAAGGTTTAAATACATTTCCTTTCTACTTCTTACTACTGTACACTAAGGGGAAAACTTAAGGTAGCTTTGTCTTGGTTTCCCAAAATTATATTAGATTCTTTGTTCCCGTTAGAATGTCTCTGACATAATACATAATGGGACCAGCTCTTCAAGGGTTAGGTGTGGCCCAGAAGACCTTCCTTTTAGGCATTTAATTTGGCTGTAAAAGCTATGGAAAGCACTGTGCCTTCCATGATTTTCCCTTTAAACCAGTTCTGCATCTGGCTTACTGTAGGCCTAGAAGTGACCACTATATTTTTTCAGGAAAAAAGAAAGACTACAGAGAGGAGGCTATGATGAAAACCATTGTTTTTTAACCGTGGCTGGGGTCCAAGGCTCTGGGACCTTAGGGCCCCTGGAATGAAGTTAGTGAGCCCATTTCCCACATGCTCTCCTGCCCACTTGCTGTCCCCTTGCCATCCCCTGTGCCTCCTCCAGGGTCTTTCCTCTCCCTGTGCTTCTGTGCCAATTCCTGCTCCTATTGCAACCTGTGCATTATCTGTAGGTAACCAAGCTTCCCTTCCATAAAATACTTCAAGGTTCTTGGCAGAAATGTTATCTAAATACCAAGAGTGAATATGGAATGGCCTAAGTTGCAATGCTGATAGGCATTAAGAGGTAGAGATCCACTGAAAGAAAAAGTACACACAAGTGAGAACAGAGCCAGGCATTGTCATTGCCTGTCTACTTATGTGGACTCTGCTGGCTCATTCAGGGCTGAGAGGGGATCACTTCTGAGAACACTGAGAGAAATGATAGAGGCAGTTTGGAACTCAGCCATACTCACTAAATGACAACTTCTCTTGCAAATCTTGTCAGCCTGTGCCAGCATCCTGACAGGTATGACCCCTCCCCGCAAACTCTCTGAGCACCTCACCTCTCCACTTCCTGGCCACCCTGCCTTCTCCTCCTTTTAGAAAACCAGCTTATTGCTCACTGTACACAATCACTTCTCTTTTGCTTCCACCAATCTCTCAACTTGTATCCCACCGTCCATCCTCTGATGTGGCTTATGAAGTTCTCTTCTGTATGTCATCCAGGTCCCAAATTCCACCATGCATCCTTTGTTGCCCATTTTACCTGAATGATTTGAAGAGAGGCAGCATGTCTGGGCTATTCTGCCTGCTGCCCTCTCTGTTCCCATCCACAGTCCATGCATATATTACTCAGCCTGGCTAGATCCTAGAATCAGACATGGCTGCTCTCCTCTAGGAGCTCACAGATTAGGGAGGGATAAGCAATGTGTGTAAATAATTACTATTAAGTGAAGAGTCACCAGTTCAATAAGAAAGCTATGATAAAGGGATACAGGTTCAAGGAGGAAAGGAGAGCCATGGCCTGTGGGAAGAAGGCATTGGAGGAGAATCTTTCTTGAAGATAAATGGGGTCAGACATGAATTGTGGTAGAAGGAGAAACAGGTTGGTCACTACAGGAAAAAGCAACATGGGCCACCAAAGCAAGGGGGTGGTAACAAATGAGGTGTGGTCAGTGAAATTTAGTTAGTTCAATATGACAGATTCTCTAATTCTGTGGTCTTCAAATTTTGATACATATTAAAATCACAAAGGGAACTTTGAAAACCATGATGCCCAGGCTAAATCCAGGCCAAGTATATCAGAAACTCTGTAGGTGGGACCCAGGCATTAGTGTTTTGTGTGTTTTTTTAATTCTTCCATTGTTCCAATATGCAGCCAGGATAGAACAAGTGTTCTAAATCACCTGGTATGGAGTGGGGCCTGACATTCTGCATCTCTAATGAGCTTCCAGGTGGTGCCAGTGCTACTGGTCCCAGGTTATGCTGTATGCAGGGGACTCTAAATGAGGACACTGTTAACCAAGCACAATCCCTCAGCCATTTGTGAGCATCCTGGACCTGATGGTAAATTCCTTAAAGGTCAGTACTTTGAATTCATAAACAAGCTCACCTGAGATGCAATTAATACAGGTCCACCTATGGATAACCACCTAACAATTGCTGCTCAGTGATCTTGTTTCCCTGCTGATTTGTGGATGAGAAACAAAGATCATTAAATGATATGTGAAAATTCAAGGCACTATTACCTGTCAACTCCAATTCAGAGCTCCTTGTATAAGAAAATGAAAAACAAAGTGATGAGGCAGAAGGTGTGAAAAGATATTTCACCCACTGAAATATAAACTTCAATAGAGGTCCATTATGCCTGCAGTCATAGCTCTATAGAGACTTCTTCTGAGGCACAGATACCTGCCCTCATGGACATAGGACAAGAGCTGAATGATTGCTCTGGTCTCATGACATCTGAGGCTGGTCACTGAGAAGTCCTACCAACTTTTAAAAAGTAGCAAAGGGAATCATCAAGCTTTTCTTTTTAAGTTGTGTTTTTTTTTAATACTAGCAGAAATTGAATTTTTGTTAAAGGAATACTGTGCCAGTTAAACAAAGCAACAGATTACTTTAACTGTCAACTCATAAGCTCTGATTGGCAATACAAATACATAGGTATGTGTATGCATGTGTGTATACATATACATAACACACAGTATTTTCTGCGTGATTGATAGCTTTAAAATATATTATCATTATTGATGATCATTATTGATGACAAGAGAGAATGAACAATTTATCTTGTGAGTGATGAAATCAATCATTAATTCCTGCCCTGATTCTTACTTTTCAACCATGTCAATATATTTTTTAAAACCTTTTGATCTAGAATGAAGAGCTTCAAATGGCCAATTTGCTTATGATGCATGTAATACAACTGACCCGGGAAATTCCTTTGTAGTTATAAAGTGAATTTCTTTTGTCATATTTCAAATCACCTTTCAGAGCAGATAAACTGCTCTCATGGTTTTTCTTCCAGTAACAGAGTTTACCCACTAATCAAATAGAAAAAAATCACCAAAATGCTTTAGAGAACAAGAAGGCAATAAAATGTTTTATCCTGTAAAGTCAATAGTCCCTTCTAGATCCTGAGCTTTTGGATCACTGCTCCTGTTTCTCACCATCCCAGCAACACAAGTAAGTATGTGTTAAAGACGTTTGTTTGGTTTGCTGAGTCTTGATACTCCCAAGTGACCCTGCATAATATTAACTGACTGGACTCCATGGCTAGATATATATGGGGCCAGCCAACCCAATCTATGGAAACATTTCTGACAGTCACCCAGGTGCCCGGTCTACACAGCACCAAACAATTGATAGAACTCTCTCTTTATCTGTGCACCTACTTCCAAGCTACTGATGCCCATCCACCTGACACTAGTGACTGGCTTCACACTATTAGGAGTTGAACTGAAATGTGGACCTGTCCACTTGCCACCCCCTCTGCCTGTGTTGAATAGGCCTTGAGTTCACCTGTAAGACAGAATCTGGTGGCAGGAACCATCTGCAGGTGAGGGCCAAGTAAATGAGCCAACATTTAATGATTTGACTTCTTAAGAATACTATTCCCCAGGAGAATAAAGCACCTACTATTATCAAGTGTGATTTCATCTTTAAAGACACACATAGAAGGAATGGTGCCTTCTTCTTTATAAAAATGAGATTCAGAGAAAAAGGAAATAATCATAATTACTTATTAAGCCATGCACTTTTAATTAAGTGCCTACACTGTGCCAGCATTCTGCCATGCACTGGGTACAAAATGGAGAAAGAGAGAATGAGCAGTGTGCTTCGGTGGGTGGAGACATAACAGACTCTTAAAATCTGGTGTGGTAAGTGTCTCCACCAATTTGTAGCTCTTTAACCACCGGCAAATTAACCGAGCTCATCTTTTCCTAAGTTTCTTCTTCATAAAATCCTATATAATAAAGAGGTAATATGCAAATTGACCATCACTCCAACACACAAGATGGCCACCCTCATGTGGACACAAGATGGCTACCACAAGATGGCCAGCAGGGAAGGGCAGTTGGGAGGGACCAGGCCTGAAAGGAAGGGCAGTTGGGGGTGATCAGGCCAGCAGGGGAGGGCAGTTAGGGGTGACCAGGTCTGCAGGGGAGGGCAGTTAGGGGTGACCAGGTCTGCAGGGGAGGGCAATTGGGAGCAACCATGCCTGCAGGAGAGGGCAGTTGTAGGGACCAGGCCTGCAGGGGAGGGCAGTTGGGAGGTACAAGGCCTGCAGATTAGGGCAGTTGGGGGGGACCAAGCCTGCAGGGGAGGGCAGTTGAGAGGGACAAGTCCTGCAGGGGAGGGCAGTTGGGATGGACAAGGCCTGCAGGGGAGGGCAGTTGGGGGTGACCAGGCCGGCAAGGGAGGGCAGTTGAGGGTGACCAGGCTGGCAAGGGAAGGCAGTTGGGGGTGACCAGGCCAGCAGTGGAGGGCAGTTAGGGGCAACCAGGCTGGCAAGGGAGGGAAGTTAGGGGTGACTGGACCCACAGGGTAGGGTTGTTGGGAGTGACCAGGCCTGCAGGGGAGGACAGTTAGGGGCAACCAGGTCTGCAGCAGAGGGCAGTTAGGGGAGACCAGGCTGGCAAGGGAGGGCAGTTAGGGGTGACCAGGCCTGCAGGGGAGGGCAGTTAGGGGCAATCGGGCTGGCAGGGAAGCAGTTAGACGTCGATCAGGTTGGCAGGGGAGTGGTTAGGGGGTGATCAGGCTGGCAGGCAGAAGCGGTTAGGGGCAATCAGGCAGGCAAGCAGGCGAGTGGTTGGGAGCCAGCAGTCCTGGATTGTGAGAGGAATGTCTGACTGCCCATTTAGGCCTGATCCCACAGGAATTAGGCCTAAATGGGCAATCAGACATCCCTCAAGGGGTCCCAGATTGGAGAGGGTGCAGGCTGGGATAAGGGACACACACCCCCATGCACGAATTTCATGCACCTGGCCTCTAGTAGGCATAATAATAGTCCTCCTTTTATGTTATTGCCAGAGAATCACTGCTGAATAACTCAGGATTTCTTTAGTTCTTCTAGCTATCACTCTTGTTGGAAAACACAAAAGGCCAATAGTATTAACATCCTCCTCAGAGAACTGGTGAATTCTGAAAGGCTCAAATTTGGGGATGTTAAGAGAAGCTTTTAATAAGTTGTTTTAAACATAGAAACATGAATTTTCATCTAATTTCACTATAGGAAGTTGCCACAATCTCACTGGAAAGAGTAATCAGCTTTAAATGATTCCCTGGGCTAGATCTGGTGTTGTGTTGTAGGCACAGCACATGGCAGAGAGATGACCTCTCCCAATACCACATCCAGTCCAGGTGCCCCTGGAGAAGTGGGTGAATAGCTAAGCAGAAGATAGTGAAGGAAGCCACAGATAGCTTAAATGGTTTAGTCACCCAAATAAGGAAAATATTCAAACTGCTATCACAAAATCCCCAAGGCCAAGTGAAGTAGCAAGGGAAAATAATAGGGAAGACAGACCTATGGCAACAGAAGCAGTGCAGGGAAAAGAGACCTGCATCAGCAGAAGTCCCTTTGTGCAGACCCTGAGACCTGTGTTCCGCATTGGTCAGATCTCAAGTAAAACAGTTTCTTATTCAAACACTCCTCCTAAGATACGGAGAGATCAGAAACACATTAGATGGGTGGGTGAGAGACAAGGTGTGCCACCTGAGGGAAGGCCACAAAGCAGCATGGCACCCGGCATGCAGAGCTGCAGGGTGGTCACAAGGAAGAGAGAAAGAGGTGGTATTCTGTGTTCCTCCAGGAAGCGAGGAAAAAGGGGAGTGGGGTGAACATTACAAAGAGTCAGATCAGTCAATTGAAAAACTTTCTGAAGAATGAGCTGGGAATACACTACTGTGGGAGGTAGCGAGCTTCCTTCCCTGGAAGGACATAAGCATCCCCTAAGTATTCTCCAAAAAGGGTAGTGGTATGCTTAACTGAAAGAATTTGGGGCGTGGAATGAGATGACTTTTTAAGGTGATTTAAAACTCTAAAACTTTGTAATTTTATAAAAACTTGAAGAAAAAATAAAAGCCAAGGCCAAGAGAAGAAGATAGAAAACTTAGTAATTTACAGTATTTTCTAGCATTTAGTTAGTTATTAAAGTAAAATTAAAGACAATTTGACAAGACCCACAACCTGGCACAGGACCCAATATTATTAAACAGCACTCTTTACTAATTTGGCAGTAGCCTCTTCTCAGATGCACAGTTTGGAATTAGAATGTGATCAGGTGAAGTTACCTGTGTTTGTGTTAAACACTTCCACCTTCCCAGGAGGTGGGAGGAGGCATTCACCAAACATATTTAACTCCCCAGGACTGGGAGAATACTACTTTGCTTTCCCAGATGACCCAAGCAGGAGGTCTGGCAGCCTCTCCACCTTAGCTAATACCAAGGCTCCTGTTCTGGCTTCTAGAAGGACCTGCAGGCACCACAACCACTGGCTCTGACCATGAACACAGGATTTTATCCCAAGTTCTAGTGTTACTCTACTGTCTCTTTTTTTTAGCAAAGGTACCAACTTTACCCGGAAAATTGGAGGTCACCTTGGACACATCTCTACCTCATCACCATGTGTCCCTGCCCCCAATTCAATCCATTACTAAACTAACATTTTACCTCTTGAATTTGTTTCACACACATCCACTATTTAGTTCAGGCTGATACATCTCCTCTGGATGCTTCTAGAATGCCTACTGAAGTGGTCTCCTGTATCCCCTCAGTTCCCATTAATATGTAAGCCACAATCATTTTAAAGCACAATTGAGCATGAATCCCCATACTCAAAACCTATTCATGGGAGGAGGAAAAATGGCGGCAGAATAGACAGACATGTTTTGAGCCTTGTCCCAGAGTAGAAAGAAAGAACAGCTGAGGGTTGCACGAGGAGTGTTTGTTGGCAAGTTAAGGGACAGCTAAACTCCAGAAGAAGGTGGGGGACTGCTAGACGGGGTTCTCCTGACCTGACAGCCCCCACTGCTGCTGGGTCCCCTCCCGGAGCTGCGGGCTTGGACACGGAATCTGCGCCATCTTGAACGGGAAAGTGGAGCTTATCGGAAGCCTGAGAATCCACAACTGTGGCACCCACGGAACAGCTGCAAGCCCCAGAACACCGGTCCCCAATTGGCGCAAACACGCGGATTCAGAGGAGCTCTACACTCCACCACAGGAAGGTCAGATTTCACCTGTGATAAGGTGAGGTCTCTGGTCCCAGCAGGAGAGAGGAACGCGCGTTTTGTGGGAGCTGGAGGACCAGGGAAGTCTGAGCCTAGAAAAATCCGTGGCTGTTGGGGCTGGCGTGATCTGTGAATGTGGAAGGGGGTCCTCAGAGCTGCTAACAGAAGGGATCTCTAAAAAGCAACTCATTTTGATCTGACGTGCAGGGACACCCTAAGAATTTCAAAGGTGTGCCAGCTGCTTAGACTTACGCGCAGACCTATTGTTTGCACACTTGGGCTTTTTCATCTTCAAATCCTTGCTTCTGATTACTAAGCCCAATACATAGGATCACCCAGTTGGGGACACCCTGGGAGACTGCAGGGGAAAGTTGTTTTTCTGGAACCTGGGGATCAGAGCGGGGAGTGACCATCGGAGAGCCAGCTCTGAGGCAGCCCACTCCCACAAACCGGTAGTGAGTGCCACAGGGAAAGAAGGCTCTAACACTGACTAGAGAGGCCATAGATAGACCTGGAAGTCAATCCAGAAACACTGCCACCCAGGGGCTGAATCACAAATTGACTCTTGTGTAATCAAAAATAAAGGAATACGAGAAATTAAGATACACCGCCTACTTAAAATCAGGACTGGCTTACAACACTGAAGAGTAGTGGAACGCAGGGAACTGCAATACTGTCTGGACTGAGACACAGGCGTGCCAAACAGAACAACAGAGGAAGTGAATGACCTTCACTACTCCACATTTTATTTTTATTTTTTATTTTTTTATTTTCATTTTTTGCATCTTTTACTCAAGAAACTAATTTTTTTTCTTTTTTCCTCACTTGATTTTCCTTTTTTAATTATTACATTTTTATTTTCAATCCGTATTATTACTACTGCTATTTTATCTTTTTTTTTAAGTGTCATTATATTTTCTCTTCATTTTACTTTAGGATTAGTGTTCTACATTCTATTTTCATCTTTCCTTTAGCATCATTTTACTTTATCTCAACTCTACCTTTATGCCATCACACTCTTCCCAACCTTCCCCTTTTCGGTGTCCTGTTTATCTTACCCCTTTCCTGCTTTAGATTTCCCCTATTCTTTCTGTTTACCCCCTGTTAAAATTTCAACCTACTTACATATCTAATCTTCAATGCCCTGCTCCAAGTCCTTACACACCTCTCTCTTCGCTGTCTTAACTATCCAAAAAATTGTTTTTCTCTCTGTCCTTTTGTTGTTGTGTGCTTGAATGTTGATTATATCAAATTTTTATGCTTTTTTGTGAGATTGTTTTGCTTATTCTTCTTTTGTTTGTTTATTTTTTTGTTTGTTTTGTGCTTCTGTTTTCCCTTGCCTCACTCAATATTAGTTGGTGTTGTAGTTTGTATTAATCCCCAGGTACTTGTTGCTGGCATTTGCTAGAATTAGTGATTGTTCTATTGGAGTTTTATCCCCATATATATAGTTTGTTCCCCTTTCTCTCTTAGTCACTTTCTTGTCTCTCTTACTTTTTTTTTTGCTTTTCCCAATTTCATTTTGACACTCCCCTTTTTTTTTCTTTCTTTTTCCTCTTCTTCTTTCTCTCCTATCCCCTAATTTGCCTTTCTCTGGTGGTCACCTTTATTGGAGGTTATTAATATTGTTAATACATTTCTGTTCAGTGCCTTGTGTGTTGTACCTGGTAGTGCTGTATTTTGTGCCTTTAAATCAACACAGGAGAGAGAGAACTACATAAGCAGACACCCAGAGAAGAGAGACGATGGGGAGACAAAGAAACAGCCCGCATATGAAAGAAAAGCAGGCTTCACCAGAAAAAGAAGTAAACGAAATGGAGGCAAGCAACCTTCCAGAGAAAGAATTCAGAGAAATGGTCATAAGGTGGCTGAAAAGAATGGAAGACAAATTCGACAATATGAGCAAGAACCAAGAGGAAATGAAGAAGAACCAAGAAGAAATGAAAAATGACATCGCTGCTGTAAAGAACTCAATAGAAATCATCAAGAGTAGACTAGAAGAAGCAGAGGACTGCATCAGTGAGCTAGAAGGCAAGATGGAAAACATACCCAAGCAGAGCAACTCCTAGAAAAAAAAATTTAAAGGCAGGAGGAGAGCCTAGGGAACTTTGGGACAATGCGAAACAAAACAACATCCGCATAATAGGGGTTCCAGAAGGAAAGGAAGCTGAGCAAGGAATAGAAAACCTGTTTGAAGAAATAATGACAGAAAACTTCCCTGATATAGGGAAGAAAAAACCCACACAAATCCAAGAAGCTCACAGAGTCCCAAGCAAAATGAACCCCAAAAGACCGATGCCAAGGCACATCATAATTAAATTGGCAAACACCAATGACAAAGTAAGAATCTTAAAAGCGGCAAGAGAAAGACAGAAAGTTACATACAAAGGAACACCCATCAGACTAGCAACTGATTTCTCAACAGAAACTCATCAGGCCAGAAGGGAATGGAATGAAATATACAAAGTCATGCAAAGGAAGGGTCTGAATCCAAGAATACTGTACCCAGCAAGGCTGTCAATCAAAATTGAAGGTGAAATCAGGAGCTTCACAGACAAAAAAGGACTAAGGGAATTTATTACCACCAAACCAGCAATGCAAGAAATGCTAAAGGGTCTGCTGTAAAAAAAAAAAAAAAAAAAAAAAAAAAAAAAAAAAAAAGAAAGAAAGAAAGAAAGAAAGAAAGAAAGAAGTGAAGAAGGAACACAGGGGTAAAGAATAAAAATGGCAACAAATAAGTACCTAACAATAATAACTTTAAATGTAAATGGATTAAATGCCCCAATCAAAAGACATAGGGTAACAGATTGGATAAGAAAACAAGACCCATATATCTGCTGTCTACAAGAAACCCACCTCAAAAAAAAAAAAGACGCACACAGAATGAGGGTGAAGGGATGGAAAAAAGTTTTCCAGGCAAATGGAACTGAAAAAAAAGCTGGGGTAGCAATACATATATCTGACAAATTAGATCTCAAAGTGGAGGACATAACAAGAAATAAAGAAGGCCACTTCATAATACTGAAGGGAGCAATCCAACAAGAAGAAATAACTCTGGTAAACATATATGCACCCAATACAGGAGCACCCAAATACATAAAAAAAAAAACTCCTAGAGCATATCAAGGGAGAGATTGACAGCAATACAATCATAGTAGGAGACTTTAGTACCCCACTATCACCATTGGACAATCCTCTAAACAAAAAATCAGCAAAGAAACATCAATCCTAAATGACTCACTAGACCAGATGGAATTAATTGACATCTTCAGAACATTTCACCCCAAAGCCACAGAATATACATTCTTCTCAAATGCACATGGGTCATTTTCAAAGATAGACCATATGTTGGGACATAGGCAAAGTCTCTTCAAATTCAAGAAGATAGAAATCATATCAAGCATCTTCTCAGACCACAGTGGCATAAAATTGGAAATCAACTACAATAAAAACAATCCAAAAAAATCAAACACATGGAGACTAAACAGCATGCTATTAAACAATGATTGGGTTACCAGAGAGATCAAAGAAGAAATAAAAAACATCATGGCAACAAATGACAATGAAAACACTACAATCCAAAATCTATGGGACACAGCGAAAGCAGTCTTGAGAGGGAAGTTCATAGCTCTACAAGCCTACTGCAAAAAACAAGAAACAATGGTAATAAATTACCTAACCCAACAACTCAAAGAGTTAGAAAAAGAGCAACAAGGAAAGTCCAGTGTAAGCAGAAGGAAGGAAATAATAAAGATCAGAGCACAGATAAACGACATAAAGACCAAAGAAACAATACAAAAGATCAACAAAACCAAGAGCTGGTTCTTTGAAAGGATAAACAAGATTGATGAACCTCTAGCCAGGCTCACCAAGAAGCAAAGAGAGAGGACCCAAATAAACAAAATAAGAAATGAAAGAGGTGAAATAACAACAGATCCCGCCGAAATACAAAGGATTGTTAAAAAATACTACAAACAACTCTATTCCAACAAACTGGACAACCTGGAGGAAATGGACATATTCCTAGAAAAATATAACCTTCCAAAACTCAGTCAGGAAGAATCTAAACAGCTCAATATGCCAGTAACTATGGAAGAAATTGAAGCAGTCATCAAAAAGCTTCCAGCAAACAAAAGCCCAGCGCCAGATGGCTTCACAGGAGAGTTTTACCAAACATTCAAGGAAGAACTAAAACCTATCCTCCTCAGACTATTCCAAAAAATTCAAGAGGAAGGAACACTTCCAAGCTCCTTCTATGAAACCAGCATCACCCTAATACCAAAACCAGATAAAGACAACACAATGAAGGAGAATTACAGGCCAATATCCCTCATGAACGTAGATGCCAAAATCCTCAAAAAAATTCTAGCAAATCAGATCCAGCAGTACATCAGAAAGATCATACACCATGACTAAGTATAATTTATCCCAGGAATGCAAGGATGGTACAATATCCGCAAATCAATAAATGTGATACATCACATAAACAAATTGAGAGATAAAAATCACATAGTCATATCAATTGATGCAGAAAAACCATTTGACAAAATCCAACACCCTTTCTTGATAAAAACCCTCAACAAGGTGGGAATAGAAGGATCATACCTCAACATAATAAAAGCCATATATGATAAACCCACAGCCAACATCATACGCAATGGGCAAAAACTAAAACCATTTCCCCTAAGAACAGGAACAAGACAGGGATGCCCACTCTCACCACTCCTGTTCAACATAGTACTGGAAGTATTAGCCATTGCAATTAGACAAGAAGAAGAAATAAAAGGCATCCAAATTGGAAAAGAAGAAGTAAAACTGTCCTTATTTGCAGATGACATGATATTGTACATAAAAAGCCCGAAAGACTCCATCAAAAAACTAACAGACTTAATAAATGAATTTGGCAATGTAGCAGGATACAAAATTAACGCCAAGAAATCTATGGCATTTCTATACACCAACAGTGAACTTACAGAAAGAGAGACTAAAAAAAGCAATCCCATTTACCATAGCACCAAAAAAATTAAGATACTTAGGAATAAACCTAACCAAGGAGGTAAAAGACCTATACGCGGAAAACTACAGGACACTGAAAAAAGAGATAGAGGAAGATGTAAACAGATGGAAGAACATACCATGTTCATGGATTGGTAGAATCAACATCATTAAAATGTCCATACTACCCAAAGCAATCTATAGATTCAATGCACTCCCCATTAAAATACCAACGGCATATTTCACAGACCTAGAAAGAACTCTCTAAAAATTTATCTGGAATAAAAAAAAAGACCCTGAATAGCCACAGCAATCCTGAGAAAGAAGAATAAAGTAGGAGGGATCTCAATACCAGATTTCAAGCTGTATTACAAAGCCACTGTCCTCAAAACAGCCTGGTACTGGCACAAGAACAGACATATAGATCAATGGAATAGCATAGAGAATCCAGAAATCGACCCAAACCACTATACACAATTAATATTTGACAGAGGAGGCATGAACATACAATGGAGTCAAGACAGTCTCTTCAATAAATAGTGTTGGGAAAATTGGACAGATACATGCAAAAAAATGAAATTAGATCACCAACTTACACCATACACAAAAATAAACTCAAAATGGATACAGGACTTAAATATAAGATGGGAAACCATAAAAATACTAGAGAAATCCACAGGCAGCAAAATCTCAGACATATGCCGAAAGAACTTCTTCACTGATACTGCCCCTAGGGCAATGGAAGCCAAAGAGAAAATAAACAAATGGGACTACGTCAAAATAAAAAGCTTTTTCACAGCAAAAGAGACCATCAACAAAACAACAAGAAATCCCACTGTATGGGAGAACATATTTGCAAATGTTATCACTGATAAAGTTTTAATCTCCAACATCTACAGGCAGCTTATACAACTTAATAAAAGGAAGATAAATGATCCAATAAAAAAATGGGCAATGGACCTAAATAGAATTTTTTCGAAAGAAGATAGAAGGAAGGCCAAGAAACACATGAAAACATGCTCAAAGTCACTAATTATCCGAGAGATGCAAATCAAAACGACAATGCGATACCATCTCACACCTGTCAGAATGGCTATCATCAACAAATCAATAAATGACAAGTGCTGGTGAGGATGAGGAGAAAAAGGAACCCTCATGCACTGCTGGTGGGAATGCAGACTGGTGCAGCCACTGTGGAGAACAGTATGGAGTTTCCTCAAAAAACTGAAAATGGAACTCCCATTTGACCCAGTAATCCCACTCCTAGGAATATATCCTAAGAAACTAGAAACACCAATCAGAAAGGATATATGCACCCCTATGTTCATAGCAGCACAATTTGCAATAGCTAAGATTTGGAAACAGCCTAGGTGCCCGTCAGCAGATGACTGGATCAGAAAACTATGGTACATCTACACAATGGAATTCTATGCTGCCATAAAAAAAGAAGGAATTACTACCATTTGTAGGCACCTGGATGGAATTAGAGAACATTATGCTATGTGAAATAAGCCAGTCAATGAAAGAAAAATACCACATGATCTCACTCATTTGGGGATAATGAAAAACAGTATAAACTGATGAACAAAAAAATAGATACAGAGGCAGTAAAGCATCAAACAGACTGTCAAATTACAGCAGGAAGGTTAGGGAGAGGCGGGGGAAATAAGAGATCAACTGAAGGACTTGTATGCATGCATATAAGAGTAACCAACGGATGCAAAACATTGGGGGGTGAGGGCATGTATGGGAGTGGGGTGTGGGAGGGGCAATGGTAAGATATGTATACATATAATACCTTAAAAAAAAAAAAGTTAAAAAAAACCCTATTCATGACTTCCAATTGCTCTTAGATCAAATGCCAAAATATTTGTGGGAGTTGTTCCTTTCCAGATCCATTCCCAACCTTTCCACCCTGCTCTGTGCCCTGAGGCTGACATGTACAGGCTCCATCAATGGGCTCTCTACTCTCTGGCTTTTAGTGATATTTGATCAATGGGGGTAAAAGGACACTGGCAGGAGATTAGAGTGTGACAGAAGAATGAGTTGGGGATATTCTTTACTAGTGGCCCTGTGCATGAATTTGTGCACATTGAAAGGAATTAGAAGAAATATTTCAGTATCAGTATTCGCCCTTTCTCTACAATAGAAGTGTCTACCAAATTCATGATTGACAATGACAGATCAAAACACACGTGTGCGATTGGTGCCAGTGAGAGCTTTATATGTGTCACACATGCATGAGTCAACTTAGCCTTTTATAGATATAGAATAAACTTGCTTAATTAGACCTGCTTTCTGATTTAACTAAACTTTTTCCAGCCCAGTGAAGCACCCCAACTTCTCTTTCAGGTAATTGTCAGCAACACAGCACTAAATATCAACATGAAGCAGATTCTTATTGTAGATCACACAGGGAGAACAAAGGGTAAAATATTTAACTGCAGCAGTGTTTGACTATATTCTGCACAGTGAGAAAACCTGAAGTTATTTTCAAGGTCCACCATTTCTTACTTCTTTTCAGTCGGGTCAAGTTTCTAAGCTTTCTAAATCTCCGTTTTCTGGCTAATAAAAAGAAAATAAGATTCTACTGAGTCTTTTATCTACCTACTCCAGGATTTCTGTGAAGATCAAATGAGATGAGGCACGGGAAAACGCTTCACAGACATTTGGTTACAGTGTAAAGTGTTTCCACTTGGCTATAAAGCAAGTCGTGTTCCTGGGCTGAAGAAACTGCAAGGAGGCTAGTCACTAGGGAGAGGAAGCCAGGCGTTGCTATGTGATGTCATTACCCAGCTGGTCGAACACTTAGCATATTAGGTTTTTATATATATAGACTAGAGAATTCCGTGCACTCTGCGGGGGATCCCCTAGCCTGGCCTGTGCCCTCTCACAGTGCAGGAGCTCTGTGATTAATTGCCCCAAAGAGGTAGGCCCTGCCCACCCATCCAGGGATCCTCACTGGATTGCCCCAAAGAGGTAAGCCAGAGCCGGGGGACCACAGGACCCCCAGGCCTGGCCATGCGGCAAGCCACCAGGCCCTGCCTCTGTGCTGCACACGCAGCATCAAGTCCCCTCCCACCCATGTGCGCCCACTGCGTACGCAGCCTCCTTGTGATGTGACAAGGGCATCACGCCGTGAGGGCGTGACAACCACCTAGGCCAGTGGTCAGCAAACCGCGGCTCGTGAGTCACATTTGGCTCTTTGGCCCCTTGAGTGTGGCTCTTCCACAAAATACCACGTGCGGGCACGCACATACAGTGCGATTGAAACTTCGTGGCCCATGCACAGAAGTCAGTTTTCGGCTCTCAAAAATTTCAATCATTGTACTGTTGATATTTGGCTCTGTTGACTAATGAGTTTGCAGACCACTGACCTAGGCTATTATTAGTATAGATTATTTTGGTTCTTTCCCTTCATGCTATATATGGGCTCTCTTTGTCTTTCAAGGAAAGGTCACAATTGCATTCAGTGGGTGGTATCCATTTAGTTCTCTTCAGGTTCTAGTACCACTTCCTCCTTTTCTCCTTCAGATAGTGGTGCCCATGTTACCAGCCCTGGGAAACTAGACTACCTCTTGTGGATGTTTTTTCCCTGGCCTTATCCTCAAACATCACACTTTCAAGGAAACTATTCTGAACCCTCCTGCAAGAGTCAACAACAATAACAGAAAATGTGTTCTTTGTGGTCTTGTTTTCATCTGGAGAGCAATGTCACTGGTATTGAGGATGAAAACAAGTCCACAAAGAACATATTTTCTTTCCAGGTGGCCTTATCCATTTGCAGTAAGGAAAGAAGAAATGATTAGTTGAATAAAAAGTGGGGGCTTAGTAAGTCCACACTTCACAATGCGTGCAATATTCTCAAGGGGTGAGAACTAAGTAGCTAATCATGTTCAATCACAACTGAGGATCCAGATGGTGGTGAAAGTTCAAGCTACAGAACTTGAAGATAGAAGGTTATGATGAGTTAAACAGGAGAGAGAAGAAAGACTGAAGCTAAGGGGGTGGGGGGAAGGAAAAAAACAAAACAAAACAAAAAACATGCATTGCACCTAAACCATTCCCTAGGAATTGGCAAGTTTACAAGCTTCTGACTTGAAAACACTAAGAACAAAAAAGCAACATTCAGAGAACAATAGAAGCTGAAATTACTCCTTTTTCCTTCTTGAATCTATGGATGTGCAAGCTCACCTAGTGGCTTGATTTGCACCATATACTTTAAGTTTTCAGTATTTCTTACATATTTCTTGCCCCCACACATAAGATTTTGAGAAAAAACTCTGGGTAAATGTCTTACTTGCATGATTCTGTCATATTTTTGTTGAAACAGTATATGTAACACCAGCAGAGGCCTCACAGAGAAAACATTTCTGAACCTCGTCATAAATTGAGAGGTCAGGATAAAGGCACTGCGGTGATGCACCCGTGAGACTGGGCCAGGCTCCGTGAGGTGCCTCCTATATGAACACCTTTTACCTGGGCTGTACCCCACAGGTAGTGAAATGCCTGGACCCCAGCACCTCCCAGCCCATTTCCACTTACCATCTGAACAGGCAGGCTCTTCTGTAATCCTACAAGTGACTCCGGCTCAGTTATGCAGCAGCTCACCTGGATCAGCCCACCCAGGTGGATTGCTCTTTTTATCAAATATGATTAATAATGGCCCTGGCCAGGTGGCTCAGCTGATTGCAGTATTGTCCCATGCACCAAAAGGTTTCGGGTTCAATCTCTGGTTGTGGTGCGTACGAGAGGCAACAGATTGATGTTTCTCTCTCATGTCCATGTTTTTTCTCTCTCTCCCTTCCTCTCTCTCTCTTAAAAAATCAATAAAAGCATATCCTCGGGGGAGGATTAAAAATGATTAATCATGAGTTAAATTCCTTTAGGAACCTTCTTTTTGAGTTTCAACTTGACAACTGAGGTCGGAGGAAAGAACATTTGACATTTAGCCAGAAACTCTGGATCAAACTTTAAGCACTGCTTTTAGTAACTGTTTAAACTAGGATAACAACCTCTCAGAACGTCCATCTCCTCTAAAGACCAGGATATCAATACCAGCTTGAAGTGGAGTTATCCTTGCACACAGCAAATAGGTCAATAAATGGCTATTGAATTTTAAACAGATTTTTAAAAATCCATGTTATTATGTTTATGAACATTAATTTCTCAATGTGTTCTTTCAACTCACGTTTGCTTCTTTATAGAACACATTTCTGTGTACCATGGCAGACCAAGATCTCAAGTTCTCCTCACTCAGTCAGGGGACTTTCCATCCTCTATTCTGCAAGATCTTTGGAGCATGGCTTGTAGCTACCTCAAGGCACCTCCATTCTTGCGGGGAGATATGTGGGCTGCACCAGCCTAGCACTGAATGTATATGCGTACTGCTTGGTGATAAAGGAAACTGCACACTTAAACCCTATTTTTACTTGAGAAAAAGGTCTCCTTTCCTTATCTATACTAATAAAAGGGTAATATGCTAATTAGACCGGACATCTTTCAGACATCCTTCCGGACAAAGCCACGGTGGTGGTGGCCAAGGCAGAGGCAGTTAGAGGCGATCAAGCCAGCAGGGGAGGGCAGTTAGGGGCAATCAGGCTGGCAGGGGAGGGCAGTTAGGGGCAACAGGCTGGCAGGCAGAGGCAGTTAGGGGCAATCAGGCTGGCAGGCAGAGGTGGTTAGGGGTGATCAGGCAGGCAGGCAGGAGAGTGGTTAGGAGCCAGCAGTCCCGGATTGTAAGAGGGACGTCCAACTGCCAGTTTAGGCCTGAGCCCTGTGGGCCTAACTGGCCCCCATGCATGAATTTCATGCACCAGGCCTCTAGTCTATATATATAAAAGTCTAAGCAACCATTATAGTGGAACAACCAGAACAACTGGTTGCTATGATGCGCACTGACCACCAGGGGTCAGGTGCTCAATGCAGGAGATGCCTCCTGATGGTCAATGTGCTCCCACAGGGGGAGAACCACTCAGCCAGAAGCCAGGCTCATGGTTGGCAAGTGCAGCTGTGGTAGCGTCAGGAGCCTCCTCCAATGCTGTCACAACACTACCAAGCAGTGGCAGCAGGCACAGCAAGCCAGGATGAGCATGAGTGGCAGCCAGCCCTGGTTCGAGCTCCTCCCTGGCCGCCTTCCACTTGTGCACTGCTACATCCCCCAAGGGGTCCCAGATTGTGAGAGGGATGTCCAACGGCCTAAAACGTGGGGATATAGCCTAAACCAGCAGTCGGACATCCCCCGAGGGGTCCCAGATTGGGAGAGGGCACAGGCCAGGCTGACGCTCAATGCAGAAGGAGGGGGAGGAGGTGCACTGAGACCTGGAGATGCACACTATGGCCCAGGGATCCCAAGAACTGCAAGCCGAGAACTCACTTTCCAATTAAAAAAAAAAAAAAAATTGGGAAAAAAAAGCGACCAGATGCCGCTGCCTTGGGAAGAGTGGCTCCAGGAGGGAAAAGCCTCCCCAGGCCCCACCCAGCCCGGCTAGCATGCAGCAAAGGACCATATGCCGACCATGGAGGCGCCCCTCATCCCACTGCCCCTTGGTCCCACGGCTCATGGTGACGTGTAGGAAGCACAGCCCCTCTGACTCCAAAGCCGGTCACACCGACAGCTGCTCCCTATCCTGCTCCATGTTGCTGCCAGGCTGTGCTGCTTCAGCTCCGGCTTCCAGCTTCTGACTTCCTGCCTGCACCTTCATATACTATGTGTGCTTGGGGACATGGCCTAAGCCTCCCTGGCCAATAGTGCCACAGCACAGCCAGAGAGTGGCAGGACACAGCCACCAGGGCTGGCTGGGCATTGATTTGGCCACATGACTGATGTCCATGTCCACTTACACTGTTTACATTTGTAGGGAAGCAGGGCAGCCCACTCCTGCCACCTGCTTCACCTTCTAGGCTAAGAAAGCCCCACTGAGCTCCATGTTTCCCCTCCCATCCAGAATCAAAACCTCTTGGGGATGAATTATCCCAGTGGTGGCCCCAATACATGCTCAGTGTCACTGTCACAGACATTCCTAATTATTACAGCCCGTTCCTCAGCCTGCAGTGAGTGCCCTGCTCCACCCACTGCCACTCCTCACCTGTCGCCCCCTGAGGACCACCTTATGCTATCCTATTTGAAATGTGAGCAATGCCCCCCTGTCTTTTTTTTCAATAGCTCCCTTGCCCTACCTTTCTCCTCTAAAAACCTTGCATTTTAAAAATTTATGTTTGATTGATTTTGGAGAGGAGAATAGAGATAGAAACATCAATGATGATAGAGAATCATTAACCAGCTGCCTCCTGCATGTTCCAAACTGGGGATCGAAACCTCCCAGGCTGCTCCCGCTGGCTGGCAGGCCCCGATTGGTGGTGAGGGGAGGTGGGGAAGTGGAGAACCTGATCAGCCCTGATCACTGGTGAGGCCTAGGGGCGCTACCCATGCACAAATTTTGTGAACCTGGCCTCTAGTGTCTTTAATAAAACACAGATAAAGCCATGGAACCACACCACACTCTTCAGCTTTCAAGTAAGCCCCTTCACTTGGTACCTTCTGTCTCCACCACTCTGACCCTTGGATATCCACCTGAAATAGTCCTACTAGTTCTACATCTCAATTCAGGGACCACTACCTTTGGGAAGCTATCTTGACCTGCCCACCATTTACTCAGGGTCTTCCAATGCAGTGTCTCCTTGTTTTTCCTACACATGTTCCAGATAGGTGTAGCTTACTGCCGGAAGCCAATTCCAGCATGTCAGCAGGGCTGAATTATCTTGAAATGGCTGAGGGCATTTCCCCAAACCTGAAAGGGATGCATAAAATGATTGCTTGCTGCCAGACAGCTAAGGGCATCTTAATCTACATGTCATTGCCTCCTACTGGCCAAACACTTGAATAGCTGTAGGCAAATTCTCCAATCTGACAATGGATTCCTTGTACCAAAACCTGGCCTTTGAAGTGTATATTTACTTTGCCTTAGGAAAATTTGTGTTAATAAAAAGCAAGGGATCCTGAGACAAGAGAGAACTTAGTTCCTTTAGCTAAGTCTTCTCTGGCTCCCCATAATACCTTCCAAAATTATGTTTTGTCTCTGAACTCTTATTGAATTTATACACAGCACTTCTCCAGATTCCTGAACCCTTCTAGATGCTGGATCAAGACCACTGGCACTTACCTTGGTGTTTTGTAACATTTGTTTACTTGTTGTAATTAGGCTGTGTGTGCCCTAGGCCAGGAACCATAAGTCATTCTTCTTATCTCCAACACTTAGTACTGTGTCTGGTATTTAAGAGGTACTGAACAATTGTTTGTTGAAAACATTTATAATAAACTAGAGGCCCAGTGCATGAAAATTCATGCACTGGAGAGGGGGGGTCCCTCAGCCCAGCCTGCCCCCTATCACAGTCCGGGAGCCCTCAGGGGCAGGAGGCGACCCACAATGAGGGGAAGGTGATGCCCCCATCACACCTCTGCTGCTACCACTGCTGGCAGCGTAAGCGTCAGCTGGCCCCAGTTACCTAAGCCTCGGGTGGCCCTGGGTGGCTGGGTAGCCACCATCTGAGGCTTGTTTGCACCTTGGGCCTGCCCTGAGCAGCTGGGTAGCTGCCATCCAAGGCTTGCATGTGCCTTGGGCATCAGCTGGACAGCTGCCATCTGAGGCTTGCCTGTGCCTCGGGCTGGTCCTGGAAGGCTGGGGGACTGAGGGGTCTGGGGGACTCCAGAGGCAAGTGTGTGGAGCAGCCAGACCCACCTGGGGTTGGGCCCAGCTGTGCCACAAACTTGCCGCCCCGGCGGGGCTGAGGGGACTAGGTGCCATTATCTTGTGGCTATGGGCACTGCTATCTTTGAGGGCATGGCAGTCAATTAGCATATTCCCTCCTTATTGGCTGTGGACTCCGCCATCTTTGAGGGCAGGGCAGTCAATTAGCATATTCCCTCCTTACTGGCTGTGGGCACCGCCATCTTTGTGAGGGCATGATGGTCAATTAGCGTATTTCCTCTCTATTAGATGGGGGGAAAGTAATAGTATTGAATTATCCCCAATTCCAGTCCTGTGTAGGTCCTCCTGTCATTCTCCCAGGTCAGGGTGTTTCTTAACTGTTCCTGGAATCACAGTCATGACTGACTGTGGTTGGAGACCACTGGAGGAAGATGCATTTGGCCAGCAACTCCTCAGGTCACACTTGCTGAAGAAAGAACAAATGAGCAGGTATAGAGTTTATTTATTTATTTTTTTAACCTAACACAACATATAGAGGTGCCAGGAGAGCAGGTTGTCCTGTCATTATAAGCCTACTCAAAATGTCCCCTAGGCCTACAGGTGTCCTGACACACTCCTTACAACTGCAGAGAGCTAGGGTTCCCTTCCACCTCCATCTTCTATTGCTTCACACCTTCCCCTAGCTCCCTACTCCCTCCTCCCATCCCCATCCCTGAGGACACATAGGCTTCACCAGGAAAGTGGGCAGAGGACTGAAAAGAGCCTTTAAGTTGTCATGTTCCAGTCTCTAGGTCAGTTTAGGAAGGCAGCAATTTGGGTACATGCAATGTTGGCTATCTGGGACAGGAAAAACCAATGTAATATTTTGAAGTCAAATCTGCTTGACTCCATGTAGAGTCCAGCCCTGAAGTATTTTCCTTAAGCCTTATCTTAGTTAAAAGAACAGAGTCCTGGTCACCACATATAATTTTTGTACTTTAAAAAGGTCCCCAACAATACCTCTTTAAAATCCCCCTTACATCCCCCTATTGCAGTCACCACTGCCTCCTCAGAGTGAGGAGGACTGATTCAGAATCCTGGATGGGCAGACAGAGGGAGGAAAAATGCTGTGGACTTCTGTTTTTTAATATTTTTTTTATGGAATGGTGTAAAGAAACACCTACAAGTGGTAGGTTTCCACTCTCTAAGCCTGGAGAGGCCTGTGAAGGCACAGGATGGGCCTCTCTGGAGAAGGAGGTAATTAAAGAAAAGAGAGTGAAGGGTAAGAGCTAGAGGCATGCCCCACAATCCATCCCAGTACCAGGAAAGGCATTATTACAGCCTGGAGGCAGACTGGCAGTGATCCTAAGGTTCAGTAGTGGTGGAGTCAAGAGAGATAAGGGAGAGATCCCCACACAACCACATCAACGAAAGGAGGGCAGAGCCCTTTCTGAGATGACCTTCAATACCAGAGTTGGTTGAACAGTAGACAAAGGCAAATGAAGAAAAGCTTAGCAAAACATTATTTTTTTTTTTAAATATGTTTTCTTTTGGCTCAGTGGGTAGGGTGTTGGCCCATGGACTGAAGCATCCTGAGTTCGATTCTGCTCAAGGCCATGTACCTTGGTTTGCGGGCTTGATACGCAGTAAGGGTTATGCAGGAGGCAGCTGGTCAATGTTTCTCTCTCATGGATGTTTCTAACTCTCTATCCCTCTCCCTTCCTCTCTGTAAAAATCGATTATATATATATATTTCTTTTAATAAAATAAATAAAAAGATTTGGTTTTGTATATCAGCATTTTGACTAGTCAGTATCTAAAACAAAAGTATACAGAAAGGATGGCCTCTAGGAAGACTTTTGTAAACCAAAACAGTTTCTAAGTGATGAGAAGTAGCAGTATGATGTTAAAAGTTTCAAGGAATTTGGTGAATGATGGAGAAGCAGGCTGGGAAAATAAACTGCAAACCACACATTGTTGTCTGGTAATATTCTCCCTTCCTCCTGAATCTGAGTTTCAGGCAGGCCTGAGACTGTGTGCCCTACTGTGTCTATAAGGATCAGTAGGGCACCTCAGAGCAAAGCCAGCAAACCCCAGGACTGGTGTCCTGAGTCCCACAAGAGCTCAGACTTCCATCCTCTCTGCTTGGTCAAAGATCCTCCAGCCTAACTTACTTTTCCTTTTGTTCCCTTCCTTGAGAAGAATATATTTTCTTTTTACTCTCCAATTCTTCCAGAATTTCCTTTTCATTTTATCTTCAGTGATCACTAACTAGTCTCTGCCACATTTTCCAAGACCATTTTCTATGTATTCAGCCATTCTCTATCACTCAGGCTCAATTATTTTGATAATTGGTATTTTTATATTTGCTGAGTACAAACAGGGCTCAGGACACCAATACTTAGCTCTCCATTTCAAGTAAAAATGAGTTTCTATGTAATCCTAATCCTGTAAATTCTAGCTACTGCTAATGCTGTTTTTTGTTTTTGTTTTTTTCACAACTTTGAAAGTATAAATTTTTCCCTTAGCCTCCTGACTATAGTATGGTGATTAGTTCCCACTTCACTCCTTTCTAGTCAACCCAAAAGGCTGATTGAGTCTGATGCCCTACAGATAAAAAAATCCCAACAACACATAACTCTGCTCTGAGTTTCAGCATCTGCCCTATTTACATGATAAAAATAATGGGACTGATGGAACAAATATTGCTTTTAAAAAACAATAAACCAATAAGCAGAAAAAAACAAACAAACAAACAAACACACAAATGAATGAGTTCCTGAAAAACAAGGCCAGCACAAAGAGTTTGATGCTAAACTTCAAAACCAGGTGTCTGGGATCCAAATCTGCCTTTTCCTCAAATTTAAGTACAGCAGGTCAGGATGATGACTGATGTTACCTGGGGACTTGGGACAAAAGACAATTTTCATGTTAATCCAAAGAAGGAAACATCTTCCAGTAAGAAGGATAGACAAGTGTGCTGGTGGTCCCATGAGAATGTGCTTCAGTGACAGGTGACATTTCCACTGGGTCAGAACCCAGCACCAGGCTGAATTCCCAGGCAGTATGCTCCCTGAATAAGAGTGACTCACTGCACCTGTGCGCTCTTTAATAAACACCTGAGGATTGAGAGGAATCATGGAAGATTTTAAACCTAAGTGATCCCTATCAACAAAAACGGTCAAGAGTAATTGGGACAAAAAAAGGAATAGTAAGAAAAGAGGCTGCCTTCCTAATTATAGGGCAAACAAGGACCAAGGCCTGCAGTGGTTCTCAACCTTTTTAATGCCGCGACCCTTTAATACAGTTCCTCATGTTGTGGTGACCCCAACCATAAAATTATTTTCGTTGCTACTTCATAACTGCAATTTTGCTACTGTTATAAATCATAATGTAAATATCTGTGTTTTCCAATGGTCTTAGGCTCTACAGCAGCGGTTCTCAATCTGTGGGTCACGACCCACAGATTGAGAACCGCTAGCAGGGTCGCCTAAGACCATCGGAAAACACAGATATTTACATTACGATTCATTAACAGTAGCAAAATTACAGTTATGAAGTAGCAACGAAAATAATTTTATGGTTGGGGGTCACCACAACATGAGGAATTGTATTAAAGGGTCGCGGCATTAAAAAGGTTGAGAACCACTGGCTAGAGTTTAACGTGACAATGGAGAGACAAACTTTAATTAGCACTGTCTGGCACATAGAAGATTTTCAATGAATATTTGTTGACTGGTAAGTAGGGATTTAAAAAGTGTCCAAGTACTATGAGAAGAAGATAGAACTGTCTAAAATCTTATATTTATTTCTAACCAAAGTAGATCAAGTATGAGACTGCATTTCCAAACGCCAAAGGTAAACAATAAAGAAATTGCACTATAACATGCTTTCTCTAAAAATGCTACTCAGATGTCAGGGGAAGCACTGTTACCATTTAGAAACCAATTCCAATGGTCTGATGTGCCTTACCATCTGAGTTATCAATACTGAGAATAAAAACACATCCCTATTGACTTTGCATTATCCTATGAGCTCCAAAGCCCTCTGGCCACACTTTAGGCTTAACACTTGTTTCTCTCACTGTTACTAGATTACTCTTTAGTAAATCAGAGTCTAGTCACTCTTTAAAAAAGAGGCTTCTGCCTTTATTCTGCCAAAATTGTATAGCTAACAGGAATTACCTTCCATAACAATGTACATTCTGGCTTCAATCCTATCTAATAAAAGAGTAATATGCAAATTAACCATCACTCCATTACACTCAGAAAGCCACGCCCACCAGCCAATCAGGAGGGAATATGCAAATAAACCCAACCAAGATGGCTGCGGCCACAGAGAGAGCAGGAGGGAGGCTTGGGTTTCCCTGGCGATGGAGGAAGCCAAGCTTTCCACACACCCTGGCCAGCCCAGGCCTCCACTCCAGACTACAAAGTTTCAATTATAGAAAATAAATAAATCCCAACAAAAATGGTGGCAGCCACGGAGCTGAAGAGAGCAGGAGGCTAGGATTGCCCCCGGCGATGGAGGAAGCCAAGCTTTCTGTACACCCTGGTGGGCCCAGGCCTCCACTCCAGGATACAAAGTTTCAATTATGGAAGATAAATATAGCCCAGGAAAAATGGAGGCAGCCACGGAGCTGGAGAGAGCAGGAGGCTAGGGTTGCCCATGGTGATGGAAGAAGCCAAGCTTCTTCAGCCCTGGCCTGGTTTGGACTCTGCTTATGGCTACAAAGTTTCAATTATAGAAGATAAATAAATCCCAACAGAAATGGCTGTCACCACAGAGCAAGCAGAAGGCTTGGCTCCGCTCCAGGCTACAAAGTTTCAATTGTAGAAGATAAATAAATCCCAGATACCAGGGCCTCTGCTTGGGCTGCCAGGAGGCATGGCCGGCCTGCAAACCACCACAGGACCCTCGCCCAGACCACCCCATGCCCCAAGGGAACCCCCACCCAGATCCAGGACACCCTTCAGTGCAAACCAACCAGCCCCCACCCGTGCACCAGGCCTCTATCCTATCTAATAAAAGAATAATATGCAAATTGTCCATCACTCCAACACAAGATGGTTGCCCCCATGTGGTCAAAGATGGCTGCCCACATGTGGACACAAGATGGCCACAAGATGTTCAGCAGGGGAGGGCAGTTGGGAGGGACCAGGCCTGCAAGGGAGGGCAGTTGGGGGCAATCAAGCCTGCAGGGGAGGGCAGTTAGGGGTGACCAGGCTGGCAGAGGAGAGAAGTTGGGGGTGACTGGGCCTGCAAGGAAGGGCAGCTGGGGGGGACCAGGCCTGCAGGGGAGGGCAGTTAGGGGTGACCAGGCCTGCAGGGGAGGGCAGTTAGGGGCAAACAGGCTGGCAGGGGAGCAGTTAGGCATCAATCAGGCTGGCAGGGGAGTAGTTAGGGGGTGATTAGGCTGACAGGCAGAAGCAGTTAGGGGCAATCAGGAAAGCAGGCAGGTGAGCAGTTGGGAGCCAGCAGTCCTGGATTGTGAGAGGGATGTCCAACTGCCCATTTAGGCCCGATCCTAGCTGGATTGGGCCTAAACGGGCAGTCGGACATCCCTTGAGTGGTCCCAGATTGGAGAGGGTGCAAGCTGGGCTGAGGGACATCCCCCTGTGCACGAATTTCGTGCACCAGGCCTCTAGTTTTGTATATTAAAGGAAAAAAAAAAGGGCTGAGCCCTGACCGCTTTGGCTCAGTGGATAGAGCATCAGCCTGCAGACTGAAAGGTCCCAGGTTTGATTCCGGTCAAGGGCATGTACCTTGGTTGCGGGCACATCTCCAGTAGGAGGTGTGCGGGAGGCAGCTGATCGATGTTTCTCTCTCATCGATGTTTCTAACTCTCTATCCCTCTATCTTCCACTCTGCAAAAAATCAATAAAATATATTTTTAAAAAAAGAGCTGAGAAAATAAAACATTTACTTACTGAGTGCTTTCCCTTTATAGATGAAGAAAATGCTTTGGGCAATAACCCATTTGGGTCCATTACTTTCATTTACCACCAGTAATATTAGATTTTGCCTATGTCAACAGACTCAATCATTCCCCTAACATTAATTCATCTTGGAACACTTAGTGGTGCCCATTTGTAAATGTCCCCACACCTGTAAATCAGAGCCATCACCATGTTTCCTTCATTTTATGCATAGACTTTATTCTTTCTCTATAGTCTACAGATTAAACTTGTTTTTTGGTCTCTGTTCATTAGTAGGTGGAGCTTTCAGTAAACAATTAACAAAAGACAACCACATTGCTAAGGACTGTGGCTATTCTGAGCTAGATTAGAGTGTGAACTAAATGGCATCAACCAAAGAGATGAACACTTAATAAGCAAATACATGGTGGCTACTGTGGTGAGGATGTTCAAAAAAATAACATCAGTGGTGGAGAACAAACTGGAGTGGGGTGGAGGGGGATGGATGGAGGAATCAAGGAAAGAATCATTTCATGTGAATCTGAAAGCAGATCTTTGCAGGCCAGAGAGCAGATAGAGAAAGGCTTTGAGGAAAAAGGAAGTGGAGCAAAGTGCATGAAGAAGAGAGAGGGGAGAGTGAGCTTGAAAAGGAAGCAGAGTCTTGCCAGACATGGTAATGGATTTGGATTTCATCTTAAATATAAGAGAAACCACAGGAGGATTTCAAGTGGGGTAGGGAAGCACGTGGTACAAGTTACATTTTTAGAAGATTGCTGTGGCTGCTGAGTGAAGTTGCAATCATAAAGGAGGCCCTCACTGTATCCAGGTGGAAAATGATTTGCTTGGACTTAGGGAGTGGCAATGAGGATGGGGAAAGGAGCAGATTAGAAATATATTTAGAAGGAAGAAATAACCTCACTGAAATAACTCCTATTTCATTAACTCAGGGGTTGAGGATGGAAAATCAAGAAAGACTTTAAAGGTTTTGCTCTAACATCTGGATGGATTCTACTACCAATAACTGATATGGTGGGTATATTTTGCAGGCAGCTGGTAATGGTGAAATGGCTTTAATGTCTTTTGGTTGTTTTGAGATTGACAATGTCCTATTCTCTCCTTGTAATATAAAAGTCATCTGTAATCTGGTCCTTGCTTACATATTTAGGCTCATCTCTTTCTTCTCTTGCCTCATAATATATGCTGTACCAACACCTATCAGCAGTTCCCTACCTCTACTCCCTTGCCCATGCTGTTACTTCTGCCTGGAATGCCCTCCTTTCATCATCTGGCCAACTCCTTCTCATTTTTAAAACTTAGCTTATACAACATCTCCCCAAAGAAATCTTCCTTGACCCCCAGCCAGAATAAGTACCACTCCATTGAGCTTCCAAAATTCCACAATCTATGTTGGCCCTGGAATCCAACAGACCTTGGTTTGAACACAGACTCCTGAATATGTTGGTTGTTAGGTCTGAGAAAAGTTATTTGACCTCATCACTTCTCAGTTCCTTATATGTACAATTGGCAAAATATCATCTACCTGATTGGATGTTGTGAGGAATAGGAAATAATCTAGGCAGAGTGCTGGCATCAAGTCAGGGCTTTACAAACATTAGCTCTCTCTACTCCTGTCCATATGTATGACTGTCCATACGTTTGTCTCTTCCACTTCCCCAGCCTCCTTCAGAGCAGGGACTGTGCCTTGTCTCGGTATTTGTGGATCTTCACATAATTCTAAGAACATGAGAGACACTCAACACATACATAATTAATTAAGTCCATACTCCTTGGGTTGGTATATGATACCTTTATTGATTCAAAGCCCCACCCCCCACCAAATCCTGTCATCTCAGATTCCTCTCCACCCACTCCTCTGTGCCATCCACCTCACCACCAATTGACTGGGTTGTGATTTTTTTGCACTTTTCTTCTGGGATTCCCAGATTTATTTGTTTGTTTGATCTAGTTTGATTTTTTTTTTTTTTTGTCCATCTGTCTGGATGGGCTTTCTGTAGCCTCAAAACTCCTACTATTATCTATCATTCAGAATCAACAGAAGTATCATCTACTCTCTGTACCTGGCCAATATTCCCCCACTGTATCCCTAAAGGATTTTACCTGTATACCTATTTTATTATAATGATTCCTGAAGTATGATAAGTACCTGCAATCATTTAAAATTTTTTTATTGATTTGAGAGAGAGAGAGAGAGAGAGAGAGAGAGAGAGAGAGAGAAACATCAATTTGTTGTTCCACTTATTTATGCATTCATTGGTTGAGTCTTATATGTACCCTAATCAGGGATGGAACCTACAACCTTGACATATGGGGATTATGTTCTAACTAACTGAGTTACCTGGCCAGGGCTGATAGGTGCTTATTATATGTGTGTTTTCTCTTCCATCCTTAGTGCAAAGTCTTGTATTCATCTCCATATCTCATTATTCCAAAGGTCATAGATAGCAGGCAGTTGACTACATAAATATTTGTGGAAATGAAGTGCACATGTTAAGGCCCAGTGAGTGGAGGGAAGTACTTATCTGATTTTGACAATCAGAACCAGAAAGGGGTCATGTGGATGTCATGGAGTATACTCATCTTTTGGTCCATCTTTGAAAGGGAAGTATTTTGGCATGACTGTGTAACTCAAGAGCAAGGACTAGTCTCATAATCCATCTCCCATCCTCCCTAATATCTACCATCTCCCTTTTGCAGCATATAAATACAGTAAACTTATCTCTTTTTCACTTCCCCATTCTCTGGATTCCCTTATGATCCAGATGTCCATTTCTACATAGCCTTTCTCCATGGATTTATATCTAAGGATGAAGCATTTAGAATTTCTTTATTGCCTCTTGGCTTTTGCAGTTTCTGCTCCCTGAAACATACTTTATGCTGGGCAAGCTTTACACATTCTCTGTATGTTCCTGTTTTACATCTGACTTGAAAGTAAGCATTCATCACTCCCCACTCTGGACTGCCAAGACATTTTGTACATTCCCATGTTACAAGACTTACTAGTATATTATCATCCTTAACAGAGCTGTGAGCACTGCAAGATCAGGGTTTATTTCCAATTCATATTCATATCTGCAATGCTCATCTAAATACCTGACGTATTGTAAGCACCTAATAAGTGATGAATGGTGGATGGATGGATGGATGGATGGATGGATGAAGAGGATAAAGCCTTACAGACTAAGCCAGCTCCCTGCCCCCCGCCCCAACACACAACTCTATTGAGCTTTCGGAAAAGTCAGCATAACTTAAAAATATCTATCAGTTAACGTGCTATAGGCTGCAAGTGACAAAAAAGACCTCAATTTATTATGGTAATTTTTGAGCTCTGTCATTTTCTTGATTGACATAGATAGACATAAGAACTTTCAGAAATAAAAGGGTCATCTCCCCTTAGAATAGATTAAAACTTTCCAAGAAGCACCTGCCCCAAGATATCACCCCCTAAGCCTCATTGGTTAGAACTAGTTCACATGCCCAATGGATCTCTGACAGGGAATCTAGTCACACCTATAGGGATTTATGCTCGAACTAGGGAAGAAGTCACCATCCTCAGAGCCATGTAAGTAAATAGCTGGATATCTCAAAAAAAAAAAAAAGGAGTTCTAGGAGTTCTGGTCACAAGGGGGAGGAAGAGAAGATTCTGGGTAGGTATTTGTTCTCCAAGTCTAAGTTTCCAATTGATTCTCTTATCCTATCTAATAAAGAAGGAATATGCAAATTGACCATTAAGCCATCACAAAGATGGTTGCACCCACAGCAGAGGTGGGGTTTTCATAACACAAGATGGCTGCACCCACAGCGGAGGCTGAGTTCCTGTAAGGAGCCTTAATGAGCAATCAGCAGGGACCTGAGGTTGCATGGTGCTGGGCCAGGGCAGGGGACCTGAGGCTGCGCCCCCCCCCCACCAGGTGGGGCTTGACGGGGGCCCTGAGGCTATGCCCCCCACCCAGCGGGGCTTGATGGGAGACCTCAAGGTGTGCCCCTCACCCCGGTGCTGGGCCAGGAGACCTGAGGCTGTGCCCCCCACCAGGCAGGGCTTGATGGGGGCCCTGAGTCTGTGCCCCCCACCCGGCAAGGCTTGATGGGGACCTGAGGCTGCACTCCCCTCCTGGCACCAGGCCAGGGGACCTGAGGCTGCACCCCTGCACGGCAGGATTTGACGGGGGATATCAGGCTGCATCCCCCACCTGGTGGGGCTTGACAGGGGACCTTAAGGTGCATCCCCTACCCTGGCCTGGGCTGGGAGATCTCAGCCCATGTCCCCCACCCTGGCACCAGGCCAAGGGACCTCAGGCCGTTTCCCCTGCTCAGCGTGGTTTGATGGGGGACCTCAGGCAGTGCTACTTGCTCCAGCACTGGGCTGGGGGACCTGAGGTTGTGCTCCCCCACCTGGCATGTGCCAGGGGACCTGAGGCTGTGCCCCCCACCCAGCAGGGCTTGACGGGGGACCTGAAGCTCTGCCCCCCACCTGGCAGGGCTTGATGGGGGACCTGAGGCTGCGCCCTGCCGCCCATCACCTGGCGCTGGGCCAGGAGACTTGCATCCCCCACCCAGCGGGGCTTGACAAGGGTGGGGCCAGCTGGGTCTGGATTTTGCCCAATGGGGGTGGGGCCAGCTGGGTCTGGGTCTCGTGGGATTTTGAGGTGCCACGGGTGGGCTGGGACTTGACTCTGGGTCCCGCGACATGCCCCAGACTCTTAACAGGAGGAAGATTTTCATATACATTTTACTAGTTTTCTTTCATCTCTGACACTTCTATTATAGAGAAAGGGCAAATAGCAATATCTACAATATTTCCTCTAATTAATCCCCTTTTAATGTGCACGAATTTCATGCACTGGGCCACCAGTTCAATATAAATACCCAAACAAGGTTGTGTTTGAGTTCTACTGTTCATTTCTGAGCCTGAGCAAGGTCTTTAAAGGGATGAGGACAGTGTTCTTGCTTATTATCTCATTTTCCCACCTGCAGGCTCAACCTTATAATGTGTCCTCAGCCATCCACTGAGCCATGAAGTGTTTGGATACACCTATCACCCTCTAACAAGTTAATTCTTACTGTTCAAATAATCTAGGATGAACAAGAGACTCTAAAGATGTGACAAAGTGACCCTTGCTGTTTCCCTGACTCAAGTTATATCCCTGGTACCCAAGTTGTAGTAATTCCTCCCTATCTATTTCCCTTTTCTAGTTATCTTTGAAACAAATCATTTCTTTCCAAGTGGTGATATATCCCCATGATTTGTTTGCTTCTATCACTCTCTAATGTGAGACATCATTTGGCATTGTGCTCCAGTGGCTCCTATGAGCATTTCTCTCCCCTGTCATCTGTTCAGCTGCCCAAGAATTGCTTTAATGTCTTAGTCTGATTCGCTCCCAGTGCACGGTGGGCCAATAGAATTTATTTACATAGCTCTGTACACGAGAATTGGACCTGCTCCAGGAACTGTGCTGGCTAGTGACTAAGAGCTGCCATTTGATGTTTGTTAAAGCATGTGTCACTGATTCAGAGGATGAATTTAGCATAGTATGCCACGAATTTAAAATATTTCTCTGGCTGAAACTTTGGTGTAAGTTTATGCTCCTCTATCAAAAATCCCTTAATTTAGTCCCCTGAGTCCTATTATGTATTTTATCTGTAAACTTTTAGTTTGTGTTGAATCCCCCTTTCAGTTTCTAGATGTCTGTGTGTGAGAAAGAGCTATAGTCCAGTCTTGAGGAGGGATGTTCACTTGATGGGAAGAGATTGGAGATGGCAGAGCAAAAAGATGGGAGGAAACTGGCCTGGATTCAAGTTGCTCAGTTGACCACATGTGAGGCCTCCAGATGTATGGTTGTTTGATACAGTAAGTCCACTTATTATTCAAGGCATTTTGAACTGTTCTTGTTTGTTTGTTTCTTATTTCCAGCACTGTTACATGGCATCCATACTTGGCAGATGGTATGATCAATAATGGCTCATTTATTTGTATGTGTCCCACCCTTCATGAACTTTTCCCTCCTCCTACCCTGCACCACAAACATCTTGAGAACACAGACCACGTGTTGTTTTTTAATTTGTCTTTGAATAGTTAACCTAGGGCTATAAAACAAAACAAAACAAAACAAAACAAAACAAAACAAAACAAAAAACAAATATAGGGCGTTTCTCAAGGGACTTATGCTGAACAAAAATTATTTAGTCATTAACAAAAGTGAAGTTCCACCCTAGCTAGTTGCTCAATGGTTAGAGCATCAACTGAAGTGTCCAGGATTTGATTCTGGTCAAGGGCACGTATCTTGGTTGCAGACTCAATTGCAGTCCCCAGGGGTGGAGGGCGGGAGGCAACTAATTGATGCATCTCTCTCACCTCTCTCTCTCCCTCTCTCTTCCTCTCCCTCTCTCCCTCCCTCCATCTAAAAATCAATGGAAAAATATCCTCAGGTGAGGATTAACAAAAAAACAAAGTAAAGTCTGACACGTGATACAACATAGAAAATCTTGAAAAAACATAAGTGAAATAAGCCTGACACCAAAGAACAATCATTGTATGATTCCACTTACATGAAATATCTACAATAGGCAAGTTAATAGAGACAGAAAGTAGGTTAGATATTAAGAGGAGTTGGAGGAGTTATTGGGTTACAAAGTGTCTATTTGGTATGTTGAAAATATTTTCAAAGTATACGGTGACAATGCTTGCACAACATTGGCAATGCAATTAATACCACTGAATTGTACACTTTAAAATGTTTAAATGGCAAATTTTATGTTACATATATTTTACTACAATATAAAAGGAAATGAAGGAACACTGTCCCTACTACCTATAATTCATGTGTCTCCTACTCACAATAGGCAAAAAGGGGATTTTGGAAGGGATCTTGGGGGAGGAAAGGACAGGCTAATGGTGACCAGGCTGTAGGTAACCTTCTTAAAGGGTTTACAATTCAGATAAAGACAGAAAAGGGGAGAGATGGGCTCCTTTTGGTCCTGCATTTGTAAAGCCCAGGATCCACAGCTGCGGATCCACAGTGACTTACAGACATGCTGACCACTGGAGAGATTATTGCAAACTAGAGGCCCAGTGCACGAAATTCATGCACGGGGGGTATGTCCCTCAGCCCAGCCTGCACCCTCTCCAATCTGGGACCCCTCAAGGGATGTCCGACTGCCTGTTTAGGCCCGATCCAGGTAGGGCAGGCGGACATCCCTCTCACAATCCAGGACTGCTGGCTCCCAACTGCTTGCCTGCCTGCCTTCCTTCCTAATTGCCCCTAACTGCTTCTGCCTGCCAGCCTGATCACCCCCTAACCACTCCCCTGCCAGCCTGATTGATGCCTAACTGCTCCCCTGACAGCCTGTTTGCCCCTAACTGCCCTCCCCTGCAGGCCTGGTCACCCCTAACTGTTCTCCCCTGCAGGTCTGGTTTCCCCAACTGCTCTCCCCTCCAGGCCTGGGTCCCCCATAACTGCCCTTCCCTGCAGGCCCGGTCACCCCAACTTCCCTCCTCTGCCAGCCTGGTTACCCCTAACTGCCCTCTCCTCCAGGCTTGATCGCCCCCAACTGCCCTCCCTTGCAGGCCTGGTCCCTCCCAACTGCTCTCCCCTGCTGGCCATCTTGTGGTGGCCATCTTGTGTCCACGTGGGGGCAGCCATCTTTGACCACATGGGGGCATCCATCTTGTGTGTTGGAGTGATGGTCAATCTGCATATTACTCTTTTATTAGATAGGATAGACACTCTGGGAGGAGGACCAATTGGAGCCAAAGGAGTAAGCAATTGTCTGATGGAAACAGAGAGGCGAGTCTGTCTACTCAAAACTTTTAATTGTTCATATTTCTTTACAATTTTATTGCTTTCCCTATTTTCATTTGTTCAACACTTAGCTAGCTACCTCTGAGCACTAGTTAAAATCTTAGCTAATTTAATAGAAAAGCATACAGAATCATGATGGTAGCTGTTGCTGCTGAAGAACAATGACATGCCAAGAGGAGGGCCAGAGGCCCCAGCCCTCATGTGACATGCCCAGAAGTAACCTCATTCCTCCAAGGAAGGCACCAGATCAGGGAGCTGTCCAGCAAACACCCTTCCCTTCTGCCTTTGCTGCAGCCTCTGCTCCTGGGCAGTGGACCAGGAGAGCAGATTGACAATGACTGTGCCATATCTGTGGACAGCCTCCAACATGCTGCATCCTTGGCAGCTAGTGTACCATATGCCACAGGTGCCATCAAAATGAGCATTCTGGTATCCTTTTCTCCTATTATTTCTTCTCATCTCATCATCAAAGGATTTCAGTCTCTAAGACACCTGAATCTATTTTAATGGGTTGTGATTATTTATTTAGACATTTATGATGTAATATTTAACATGTTAAAAAAACATAAAGAGTAAATTAACACACAGCTAGGATAAACACGTACCCACTCAGCTCAGAAATAAAATATTCTCAAAAACCAAATATTTGATCTCTTTAATTTACTAGATAGAAAAACTCCTCAGTGCCTCTCAGCAATAAACCAATGGTCAATAAACATAAATTCTAGAAAATTATTCTACATTCACTCATTAATTCATGTATGCTTTTATCCAACCCATGGTTCAAGAGTTTAGTGTGCACAAGCATCATGTGGACAGTGGACCTAATCTCCACACCCCATTCAGAAATGTGGTCAAGGTCACAAAGGTGAGAGTTGAGAGGTAAGCTTAAGTCAAGTAACATAACGCTCTTTCCTCTCCTCTCCTCTCTAGATGGCTAAAAATAAAATCCTGACTTATTGTTTCTAAGTCATAATAAATATTATCAGACTGTAAACACTTTTTTCACATCTATTTTGGTCAAGGTACATCAATTCAATTCAGTTACAACCCAATCGGATCTATTTAACAAATGACAATAAGTAGCACACTCAAAACCACACACTTGCTTTGAGTAGAAGGAAGGGTCTATTCACTAGGATGCAGAACACAATCCCTGACAAAATCAACATTAATACATGTGAGAGCCACAATTCTTGTCCTGTTGGTAAAATAAATGAAAGTAAATGCTCTATTTTCTCCCCATTCCCCAAAGAAAAAGGAATCACTGGAATGACTTTTGAGAACGAACTACTTAAAATCTTAAAAATGAGTAAAGCTTCTGGCCTCAAATTTAAGCATTCCTGCCCTTTGTGAAACTCAGAATTACTCAGGTGATATTTTGTTCAGCCCCTGGAATTTTAAATTTTAAATTATATATATTTGTAAAATTATACTTGCATTAATTATATTAACACTCCACTGAGCCTGGGAAATTAAAACTTTCCTCACTGTGTGTCTAATGAAGTCCAGGGCGAGCAGTGTTATGAAGCAATGCTTCACACAGTGTCTGACATATATGTGAGCTGAGAACTGCCAACTGAATGAATAAAGCAATGAAGCTGAGGAAAACTGAAGGCAAAGAGGGATTCTGTAAAAGCATTCTAACCATAGGCTTCCGTTTTGTCAGATTTCATGGTCACCAAATAAGGCTTTGAATAACTAATTGATTTCTCAGGTATAATAATTCAAGGAAGGAATAAACTGAGTGGATGGCTCACAGATACTGCCAACAGTACAGTGATACTGTGTAGGATTATGGGTTCTAGCACAAGAAAGATGAATTCAAATCCCTCCTCTTCCATTAGCTACATGTGTAACATCAAGCAAGTTACTTAGTCTATCTAAGCCTTAGTTTCTTCAACAGTGGTTTTAATGTGCCACTTTTAGATTCTCCTCTCAAGTTACCTGATCTTTCCCAGGTGTTTTTCTTTTTTTTGAAAATCATGACCATGAAACCTCAGACTTTTGTGGTTCATGCCAACAACTTCCCTTGTGACATTTTTAATAGTCAAGGCTTTTCCAGGAATCCATACATATATGCTGTGTTCTTTTTCTGGAACATTACATTTGGCATGTTGAGTTCCTAACAATTCTTTAAAATCTATGCATCCCATCTCTGGGAAGATTGCTCTGTCACTAACCCAACCCCCAGACTCCTCCTAACACCAAATTTAGTTTCTCCCTGTCTCAAATTCTTCCTTGTACCTGTATTATAATAATCCGTCACATGCTACCTTATATCTATTTGTTTATGTGTCTGTTTCTCTTCTAGCCTAGAAGTTCCCTAAAGGTAAGAACCATATTTTCTTTGCATTTTATACACTAGCATCATTTCAAGTGTTCCTTTATTCACTAAACAGATGTTTGCTGAGCATCTACTACATGCTTGGCACAATTCTCAGCATTTTGATTCCAAGGTAAACAAGATAAAATCCTGCACTCTTAGAACTTACATTCCAGTGTAGGTAGATGTACAATAAAAGTTGAACAGACCAGAACATGTTCAAAATAGAGTTCTTTGAAAGTAAGCACTTACTCTCTCTTTCAATTTTTATCTAAATTTCTGAGGTACTTTTTAACCAATAGTGAGAAGTTTGAAGAATGAGCACTCTATTTGTTCTTCTCATGATATTCAAAATATATGACTACAGTAGGTGACACCTGTAAAAGACAAACACACCACAGTTCTGTGCTCTGCACATTGAGGAGGGATAATGAATCAGCTCACTAACCCGTTCCTGAGCCAAGGGCTAATATGATAATGGGCCAATACTGAGGTGACTTCTGAGCCAGGTTGCTAATCCCATCTGCTTTGTAAAGTAGCAATCAGCTCTGAGGTAGTGGGTAGGGAACATTAAGAATGTGATTACTCTCTAAATAAGTTATTTTGCATTTATTATGATCATCATAATTGGTGTATTTGAAATAATTATTTTAATACACAAAGTAGAGCAAAGCTCAGATAGAGTCATTTTAATAATATTCTTTGATTAAAATATCAAGTTACAGTATTTTATATTACTAAAGATTTGTGGTAATAATAATGCAGTAGATTTCATGCAACATTAAAAATGTCAAGGCAGTATGTAACATTTTAAGATTTGTTCTGAAAGTATGATGCTTTCTAAGTATTTTACATCATTTCATCATGAAAGCAACTTTTTCTGTTCCAGTATTTTAACTAGTCTTTTAACTTAAATTGTCTCCCTTGATTCACTAAAAAATTAGCTCTTTTAATAGCTGTATTATTCATTATGTTCCAGGTGTATTTAATGTTCTCCCTGTTAGTCATTTGACTTTTCCAATTTTTATCAGGATGCTCTCATAGGAATTGGAAGCATTTTTATTTTATTTTTTGGAAGACAGCAGGTAGAATAATTAAGTTTGAGTCACAGAAATAAAGGCTTGATTCAGAATTTACTCCATACCTAAAATAAGAACTCTATCAAAGAGAGTTTAAAACTCCCAGGAGTTGCAAAGATGGAAGGTCAGCGCTGATGACACCTATCAACCTAGAATTTCGAACACATACAGGACAAACATCTATGTATTTGGTTTGTGTAGAAAATGTATTTTGCTTCTGAGTTAATATTGCAATTTCTTCTAATATGCTCTCCTACATTGATATTTTATATGTATCTATAGAAAACATAATTTCCTAACATTCATGTTGGCATTTAGTTAATTTTCTTCTAAATATATAATAAAATTTTACTGTAGAAAATCTGAAAGTGTGGGGAAAGTATAGAGCAAAACAGATTATTTTTGGTCTCCTGTACATTCTAGGAATAGCCACCACCATCATCATCCTAATCTTGAATACTTACACTAAACACTATACATGCATTTCTCATTTAGTTCTCACTAAACCCTATGAGATAGTATGCTGGGTTTTTTTAAATAATCCTTAAATGATTAGCACAAACTCCCATGCTTTGTTGTGCTTTTCCCTTTGTCATAGGGGTTGGAAGACCAAAAACTGCATGTCCTTCACTCCATTACTACCTGGGTTCTCATGTAACTACCTTTTGCCTTCTAGTGAGATGCTCTAGCACTAGAGTAATTAAATTTGGGAGGCAGGAGGGAGTTAGAGCCCATTCTGCTTTCACCGCAGTGACAGACATGTGGGTTGCAGTAGAAAGTACTCTTTCAGTGGCCTGTGAAACCCAGTTTCCTAATCTGGGATAGCAGGAAGGTTTCCTACAGCCCCTCACCACTGAGTGGGATCTGTAATTCCCCTACTCTCAGGGGCAAAGTTGTAAAATCTAGTGGCTACCCTCTTGGCTTAGCTCTCCAGCAGTCCCAACAGTTTTGTAACCTTCCAAATATTATTACATTAGAGGCCTGGTGCACAAAATTCGTGCACAGGAGAGGGAGGGTCCCCTCAGCCCAGCCAGCACCCTCTCCAATCTGGGACCCCTCAGGGGATGTCCAACTGCCAGACATCCCTCTCACAATCCTAGACCACTGGCTCCTAAATGTTCACCTGCTTGCTGCCTGATTGCCCCTAAATGCCCCCCTGACAGCCTGATCACCCCCAACTGCCCACCCCCGCCAGCCTGGTCACCCCTAACAGCCCACCCCTCCAGCCTGGTCACCCCTAATTGCTCCTATCTGCCAACCTGGTTGCCCCTAACTGCCCTCCTCTGCCAGCCTGGTCACCCCACGCAGCCTGATATTCAGTTGTGTGGTCATCCCTCACTAACCCCCCCTGCTGGCCTGGTCACCCCATGCAGCCTGTTCAGTTGTCCATTCAGTTGTTTTGGTTGTAATGGTCGCTTAGGCTTTTATATATAGATGTTTTCAGCTTGAAATACCTAGAGTGGATCTGTTTTCTTAACTGAACTGTTAGTGTTATTATTAGCTAAATAATAATATGACTCTTGAGGTATTTTACCGCACCAATAATTCTCCAATTTTCCAGACACCAACTTGGTGTCCAAAAATTCAATTAAATTTTGACACTATCTTCCTGGAGTTAGCATCACAACCCCACACATTACAGGGCTCACTTCCTCAAGCCAGTCCCTATTCAGAGTCCAATCTCAAGTCCTGGGCCACTTGCAGCTCTGACTTACCAGCTATAATCAGTGTCCCACAACCTACTCTCAGTTCAATAATTTGCTAGAATGGCTCCCAGAATGCAGGAAAACTCTTTACTCACTAGTACATATTTAATACAAAAGATACCACTTGGAAACAGACAAATGGAACAGATATATAGGGAGAGGGTGAGGAGCCATAGAGTTTCCAAGCCCTCTCTGGACACACTACCTTTCCAGTACCTTGATATGTTCACCAGCCTGGAAGCTCTTTGAACCCCATTGTTTAGAGATTTTTGGAAGTTTTATTACATAAGCATGATTAATTCAACTATTAGCCACTGGCAACTAAACTTAACATCCAGCCCCTCTCCCCATCCTTGAGGTTGGGAGTAGAGCTGAAAGTTCCAAGTTTCTCATTCTGCCTGGCTATTTCTGGCAACCAGCCCCCACCCTGAAGCTACCTAGAGGACCACAAGAGTCACCTCTTAAGCATAAACTCAGGCACAGTTGAAAGGAGCTTGTTATGAATAATTGAAGACACTCCTATCACTCTGAAAGTTCTAAGAGTTTTAGGAGTTCTGCACCAGAAACCCAGGACAAAAACCAATTACAGTCATGTGCCCCTTAGTGACAGGGATAGATTCTGAGAAATTGTTTGGTGATTTTATCCTCATGTGAAAATCATACAGTGACATTACACAAACCTGGATGGTCTAGCTCACTATTGCTCCTAGGCTGCTCCTAGTATGTTACTGTACAGAAAACTGTAGGCAATTGTAACACAATAGCAAGTATTTGTGTATCTAAACATACCTAAACATAAAAAGGTACAGTAAAAATACAGTATAAAAGATAAAATATGGTACAGGGCACTTAGCAAGAATGGAGCTTGCAGTACTGGAAGTTGCTCTGGGGAGTCAGTGAGTGGTGAGTGAGTGTGAAGGGCAGGGCATTACTGTGCATGACTGTAGACTAATAAACACTGTGCACTTGGGCTACACTACATTTACAAAACACAAGATTAAATCAAGCACAAGAGAAATTTATGCAACAAGAAATGAGGTCAACATGAGATGCATGAGTCTGCTGCGTGTTGTTTCACATCAAACTTTTTTCTACAAGAGAAAAATACCCTCTAAAATAACAAAATAAAAATATAGTATACTAGATACATAAACCAGTAATGTAATCTTTTACTATCATCATCAATATTATGTAGAGCATATAATTGTATGTCTATGCTTTTATCCGACTGGCAGTTGTAGGTGTGTTTACAGCAGCATCACCACACACATGAGTGATGTGCTGCACTCTGACTTTATAATGAATACATCACTAGTGATAGAGATTTTCCAGCTCCATTTTACTCTTATGGGACCATTATTTCATAAACATGGCCCATGCTAGCCATATGGTTATATATCTATTTCCCTTTGTACCACAACTCCAGTTTCACAGTGGAGAACAAAAAGATATTAATAAACTCAATTAAGGTCACATGACTAGAAAGTGTTAGAGCTGAGGTTTCCATGCATTGGGTCTGTACCCAGAGGTAGCACATTTAAGCCCTATGATAAATGGTATATCACTTTGGCAAAATTTATGCCAGTCTAATTATTTTATTTATTTATTTATTTATTCATTCATTCATTTATTTATTTTTTAAAGTATTACAAGTAGTAGAACATATGTCTCCTTTTTTCCCTATTGACCTCCCCCTGGCCTCCCCCATCCACCCAGCACATACTCTCACACCCTAGTGTCTGTGCCCATTGGTTATGCTTATATGCATGCATACAAATCATTTGGTTGATCTCTTACTCCTCCCCCACCCTCCCCTGTCTTCCTGCTGAAGTTTGACCGTCTGTTCAATGTTCTTTGTTTCTGTATCTATTTTTGTTCATCAGTTTATGATGTTCATTATATCCCAGTGAGATAATGTGATGTTTATCTTTCTCTGACTGGCTTATTTTGCTTACCATAATGCTTTCCAGTTCTATCCATGCTGTTGCAAATGGTAAGCATTCCTTCTTTTTTATAGCAGTGTAGTATTCTATTGTGTAGATGTACTACAGTTTTCTAATCCATTTATCTGCTGATGGGCACTTAGGCTGTTTCCAAATCTTAGCTATTGTAAATTGTGCTGCTATGAACATAGGGGTGCATATATCCTTTCTGATTGGTGTTTCTGTTTTCTTGGGATGTAGTCCTAGAAGTGGGATTACTGAGTCAAAAAAAGTTCCATTTTTAATTTTTTTGAGGAAATTCCATACTGTCTTCCACAGTGGCTGCACCAGTCTGCATTCCCACCAGCAGTGCAAGAGGATTCCCTTTTCTCTGCATCCTCTCCACCAGTCTAATTTTTATGTATTTGATCCATACCATTTATAAAACATTGCCATTTGCTATTCTTTACATAAGATCATAGGATTTTGTCACTTTTACATATACTAGAGGCCCGGTGCATGAATTCATGCATGGGTGGGGTCCCTAGGCCTGGCCAGCAATCAGGGCCAATTGGGGCCATCTTGCCCAGTCCCAATTGGGGCTGGGCCAATCAGGGCTGGGCCCATCAAGGCCTGCCAGCCCGGGGGGAGGGACGAGTGGAGGCATAGCAGGAGGTTGGCCAGCCACAGGAGGTTGGTTGTTGGGCACACTGACCACCAGAGGGTAGCTCCTGTGCTGATCATCTGCCCCCTGGTGGTCAGTGCACATCATAGCTACTGGCCAACAGTGCATTCCAGTCGTTTTGCTTATTCAGTCGTAATGGTCACTTAGGCTTTTATATACATAGATATATGTAATATATGTCATATTATTATTACTTGTAACCAGATTATTGTTTTGAACTGTCATAGGTTGGGGTTCTGAAGCTGAAGTAGGATTCTGAATTGGCTGTGGATTAAAAGTTGATGTAGTTTGATGTAGATGGGAGTGTGTTGATGGCACAGGAACCAACTGAGAGAGTTCCCAATGGCCAAAGGTGAAATAACTTGAGCAAAAATATTAAGTAATATTGGGTTATAAATCAAAGTATAAAATAAATATCCATGTGCCCAAACTGAAACAAATAAACAACTGAATAAATTAGATGGGGTTGAAGAGACAAATCTCTTCTTGTAGAAGAAATCCAAAAAAGTATGCAGATACTCCATCAAAAGGAAGGGGAACAAAACTGTCCACCACATGGGCTGTGCAATGACCTCCTTCCAAAGATTGCAGTGTGGAAGGGGCTGGGAGAGTGACTTCATGGTGGAAAAGCTGGACTTGCAAACACTGACTCAGGCAGCTGACCAAGGTCAATGCCAAGTCATAAATCATGTGGGTAGTTTGTATCCCTGAAATAGTGTGGTGAAAATGGCACTTCACCTCCATGATCTCTCCCCACACCCCCAAACCGATAAACCACTTTTAATTGGACAAATTCCAGTAGAAAGACATTTTATAATATATCGAAGCAGTTCTCAACATTGTCCATCATTAAAAGCAAGGGAGTCGGAGAAACTATCACAGTCAAGAGGAACTAAGGAGATAGGACAACTAACTGTAATGTTGCCTCTTGGGGGGGATCCTGGGACAGAAAAAGGACACTGGATGAAAATGAAGGACATCTGAATAAAGTATGGCCTTTAGGTAATAATGTTTCAATATTGGTTCATTAGTTGTAAGAAATGTACCAAAATTATATAATATGTTAATTATAAGGAAAACTGTGTGTGTAGATAGGGGTGGGGAGATGTAATGGGAACCGGTTGTACTTCCTATTCAATTTTTCTGTAAATATATAACTGCTTTAAAATATAGCCTAGTACTTACAAAATTAAAATAAATATATATCGCACCTCTTCGCAAGCCTACTACCTGTTCCCAACAAGTGTTCTTCAGCTCATTCCAGTAAGGCTGCTGGTTGAGCTGTGCCAATTTGTGCCAGTTTAGAAGGGTTATTTGGGCTGAAACTCAACCCCCACTCTTCTTATACAGCCCATGGCCCAGGGAATAGGCTGCACCACTGAGTAGGAGCTCCTTTGTGTAATTTGCTTAAAGATATTGCACGTGCTTATAATTTCCAAATGCATTGGTGCGTAATAGTTGGTGTATGTCAGTTTCCCATGGCATTCCTAATTATCTTACCTAATAATAGAGAAACATGTAAATTGACCGTACCTCTGCTATGCCCACAGCCAATCAGAGTGAGTATGTAAATTAATCCAACAAAGATGGCGGTTAATTTGCATACATACCTGGGTCCCGAGAACCTCCTTGGCACCCAGGTCACTCCCAGCTGGCCATCAGGAGGGGTGGGGCGGTGGGGGGGGCTTCCCAAGCCTAAAGCCTGGGGTGGAGGCTTTAGGCTTGGGAAGGGGCCGAGCCTATAACCAAACGCAGATCATCTGGAAGTCAGCACTGGGTTGCTCAGCTGCAGCCTGGTGACCCAGCACTGACTGCCCAGGTGGCTGAGACCCAGAAAGTGAGTCAGGGTCTGATCTGCAGCCTCAGTGGAAGCTGTCGATCAGTGTACTTACCTCTCTCTTTCTCTCCCTCTTTCTTTCTGATCTTTGCCAGCAGCCAGACTTTTATTTCTCTCCCAGCCTCCTAGGGGGCTGCTGTTAAGCCCCGCCTCTTTGAGCAGGCCCAGAGATAGGCCTGGAGATGCTAAATGGCATAGGAACCGACCAATCAGAACCAAAGGTGGGTGCTGTGAGGAACCAATGGCTGCCTAGGAGGCAGAGCTTCTGATGCTGACTGGCATAGGAACTGACCAATGACAACCAAATCTGGGTGCTATGGGGAGCCAATGGCTGCCTAGGAGGCAGAACTTTTGACGCTGACTGGCATAGAAACTAACCAATGAGAACCAAAGGTGGGTGCTGTGGGGAGCCAATGGCTGCCTAGGAGGAGGAGCTTTTGATGCTGACTGGCATAGGAACCAAACAATCAGAACCAAATTGGCCAGCAGAGAAGGGAAGTTGGGGGCGACATCAGGCCTGCAGGAGAGGGCAGTTAGGGGTTATCAGGCTGGCAGGCAGAGGCAGTTAGGGGCAATCAGGCAGGCAGGTGAGCAGTTAGGAGCCAGTGGTCCCAGATTGTGAGAGCGATGTCCGACTGCCATTTTAGGCCCGATCCCAGGGATCGGGCCTAAAATGGCAGTCGGACATCCTGCAAGAGGTCCCCAATTGGAGAGGGTGAAGGCTGAGTTGAGGGAACCCCCCGCTCTGTGCACAAATTTTGTGCACTGGGCCTCTAGTTTCAAGAATAAAAGCCTGAGTATTGAGAGAAGGCTATTTTTTTCTGGTTCAGAATTCTTTAAATATGAATGCAAGTGAGAAATTTGGCTTGACTATCTTCTGACACTTTTAAGTCTCTAAAGGCAGAAATTTGGACCAGATGACTTTCAGGCTTTATGATTCTGTGGATGCACGTGGTGAGTAACTAATAGGATTAATTGTGATAATAGTAGCTATCATCAATTAAATACTGAACCCTGTCCTAGGCACCAGCAATAGAAGATTCAAAGTAATTTTTGAAAAGTCCAGAATCTTTAGTGTCCCCAGGTAAATGCCAATTCTCAAGTTTGTGTTAGGGCATACAATGTTCTAGTTTGCCTTTGCTTGCAGTGTCCTCAGACATCCACTCAGCTGGTAGAGACCTTCTGATGCCACTGTCCTCTTTACAAACGCTGGCAAAGCTGCTTCACACCCTGAAAAGGCATTCCTCATGGTGCCCCTTGATTGAAGAAACAGACTCTCATGGTCTCTGCACATGGCTCCCTGATCAGGGACCCAGGCTGTATTAATCAGAGATGACGGTTACCTGTACACACTTGTTTCCCCCACAGGTGTCTCTAAGATCCCCTTTGGAGCTGAGCCACAGTGGCAGAAACTTTGACTCTCACCCAGAACTCCATCACTGCCCACTCACCAGCTGCCCAGGCCCTGCACCTGTGCCTCTCACTATTAAAACAAAGTCCTGACCCTTCCTCCCTGTCTGACTTGTTTGTTTGTTTATTTATTTATTTATAATTAAATTGAATGGGGTGACAGTGATCAATATGAACACATAGGTTTCAGATGTGGGTTTCTATGTTACAAGATCTGTATATTGCACCAAAAGCAAATCTCCTGTCACCTTATATTAAGACCTCCTTCTGCCCCACCCCTTTTCCTATGGCAACCACCACACTATTGTTTGTGTGCATGAGTTTCAAACCTCATATATGATGAAATCATATGGTTCTTAGCTTTTTCTGACTGACTTATTTCACTTAGCATAATGTTCTCAAGGTCCATCCATGTTGTTGCAAATGACGATGTATCATCCTTTCTTATGGCTGAGAAGTATCCCACTGTGTATATGTACCACATCTTCTTTATCCATTCCTCTACTGTAGATCACTTTGGCTATTTCCATGTCTTGGCCACCATGAATAATTCTGCAGTGAACATCCCCCCTACTTGATTTAGATAATAGAATTCACCATTTTATGCACTAATGGTTTTAACAGACTTCAAAATCTCCACTGGTGTAGTAGCAGTTTTAGTCAAAATGATTAAGTGAAAAACAGTTTAAAATGTTTCCTGGATTAAGCAAATGAATAATGATTAAGTCTGATTAAGTGGAGAATCAGAGAAAAGGGGTGTGAGCCAGGGGTAGTTTTTAGATCAGGTATTTACTGTGCCAGTGTGGAGAGGAATAGGAAAGGTTATATGGTCCCTTTTTGAGGTAGATCACCTGGGAACACCTTGGTTAGATGTAGTGGATAGTTAGGCATTTGTTTTTAAATCAGTCCAAGTCTATTGGCAATTAAGGACCATTTGTTCAACTTAAGCATCCTTGTTTACTGCTTCAAATTGAAATACAGAAGCTTTTTAAAGAGAGTTTGACCTTTACACAAAGAAGCTTGTTCAATTTAACCTCCACTTAATATAACTGGCTTATAAAATATACTATTTTGATGCTCAAGCAAAGATTCAAAGGAGAGATGAAGCTTCTAGACAAAATACTGCATAGAAACTGTAACTGCAAAATACTAACCAGTGAACATATTTAAGCAAACAATGCATTCTATCTAATAAAAGAGTAATATGCAAATTGACTGTCACTCCAACACACAAGATGGCTGCCCCCATGTGACACAAGATGCCTGCCACAAGATGGCCAGCAGGGGAGGGCAGTTGTGGGCGATCAGGCCAGCAGGGGAGGGCAGTTGGGAGAGACCAGGCTTGCTAGGGAGGGCAGTTGGGTGGGACCAGGCCTGCAGGGGAGGGAAGTTGGGGATGACCAGGCCTGCAGGGAAGGGCAGTTGGGGGGGACCCAGGACTGCAGGGGAGAGCAGTTGGGGGGGGGCAGGCCTGCAGGGGAGAGCAGTTGGGGGAGACCAGGCCTGCAGGGGAGGGCAGTTAGGGCCAAACAGGCTGGCAGGGGAACAGTCAGGCATCAATCAGGCTGGCAGGGGAGTGGTTAGGGGGTGATCAGGCTGGCAGGCAGAAGCAGTTAGGGGCAATCAGGAAGGCAGGCAGGCGAGCAGTTGGGAGCCAGCAGTCCTGGATTGTGAGAGGGATGTCCCAGATTGGAGAGGGTGCAGGCTGGGCTGAGGGACACTCCCCCCCACCATGCACGAATTTTGTGCACCAGGCCTCTAGTGTCTTTATAATAAGCTTTTCTGGTTGCAAAGTATTAAAGATATTTTTAGTGTTGAAGTACAGATAAAAAGGAAAAAATGAGAGGTTTTCAAATGACCAATTACAATAATCACAATTTTATCTCTTGGACTGCTCTCATTTTTAAAGCAACACTATTTTTCTTAGTTCATTTTTACTCCTGTATCATAATTCTAACTTAATGACTAACCAAGGAATCTGGAGAGACCCTGAAGTCCCTTCCTGAAAGCTTTGTAGTTGTGTGCTCTGGCCTGCTTTTAATGTCTCTGGTAAAAATGTCACCAATCCTGGAACACTAGGGCTGCTGTTTATTTTTCATACCATGCCAGGTGCCAACATTTATATCTATTGTGTGACAAGCAATGGGGAGAAATTGTTGGATAAGAGGAACAAGCTTCCTGCCTCCAGGAAATTGCATTTCAATTTTAAAGGAAGAAAATAAACACAGGTGATCACTTTAGAAACTGATATTTGTTATTAAAAACACAAAACAAAACATTAAATTGGGGTCAGAATTTTTCCTTTATAAGGGGTCCATCTGGGCAGAGACTGGATGAGAAGAAGGAGCTAAGGTAGAACAAGAGAAATGCAAGAGCAAAGGCCCAGAGGCAGGTTCCAGGAAGGAAAAAAAGTCCAGTGTGACTGGAGAAATGTGAATATAAGCAACAATCAAAAGGTATGTAGGGGTAAATCATATCACACATAGGCCAGGGAAAGTAGGTAGATTATGGTTCCCAATATGGTAGGAAACAATAGAAGATTTTCAGCAGAGAAGACATGATTTCCTGCATGGAGAATAAATTCAGAGGCATGAGAATGGCAGCAGGGACCAGATGGAAGTTAGTATAGTAGTTCATGCATCAGATGATGCTAGCTAGAATTTGGGGTGGGTAGGGAGGAGCAGTCAGTGGTCCATTCTTTATGTGACTGAATGCTCCTTGAGTGTCAGGTCTTTCCTAGGTTCTTTTTCCTCCTTTTGGACCCTTATCCCCAGCACTTTAGTTATACATCTTTCACAGGACTTAACACATTGTGTTTTCATTCTCTCAATTGTTTGTTTCTGTGTCTCTCACATGCCAAGTTGTGAGCTCTTGGACAACATTTATGAAATACTAGTGTCCCTGTGCACAAAATGCGTGCACAATAAAAGGGAATTAATTACAGGAAATATTTTAATATTGCTATATGCCTTTTCTCTATAATAGAAGTGTCCAGCTGGCCCCACCCCCATTGGGCAACACCAAGACTGGCTGGCCCCACCTCCATCAAGCCTGGCCTCGGGGAGGGGGCGAGGGGGGGACAGAGCATGGCCTCAGGTCACCTGGCCCCGACCTGTGCCACGCAGCCTTACCAAGACCTGCCGCGCTGTGAGACCCCAGACCTGCCATGCCATGGGACCCATAAATGCACCTCCTGGTGACCAGTCATTTGGTCGTTATGAATGAAAATAAAGTCATGCATTTAAACATGCACATAATTTTCAATGCCTGATTTGTCTAAGTTCTCTAAATTGCAAAATAAATAAGATCTTCAGCCAGATAGCATCATAATGCTAAGTTCTTTATATAATGACACATACCATTCTCTCCACTCAGTATGCTCCATTTGAATGGATTAAATGTATGCAACTCACATGAAAGGCACTGCTGCTTGCTCTTAATAGAGGAAACATTAGCTCATTACCTAACCACATAAAGTGGTTTAAATGACATATACTGACTTGAAGAACAGAAGGAAAAATAACAAACAAAAAACAAAAAACTTTCAGTGTTGTGGATGGCAGGATCCTCTTCCTTTCCCCTTGTTTTCTGCTTTTCCCATGAACCTATTTGCACTCTGCCTCAAAATCAACACAGAAGACAAAATCAGATGCTGTAATCTGCATTTCACAGTGCCATTTGAGTACAAAGAGATGCTTTTCAATCTTTAGTTTTATTTTTTTTTAATCAATGCATCTGAAACTTGCTCCCAACGTTCCAGGAACCAGACCAACATGGCTGTGCGGACACACCTTTGCTAGGTGCTGTCAGGCTTCAGGGCTAGGGCAGGGAACACGCCAGGTGTTGCTGGAAACAAATCAGCTTTCCTCTCTACATAGCAGGCGTCTTTTCATTATAAAATGCAAAGCAGCAGCCATTTTCCATTACTCCCATCCCCAGCCCTCCTTGTCCAGGGCGTAGGAAGGGTCTGGGAGGATATTTGTTCTCAGCGCTTTGATTTCTCTTATGTAAATGAGCCCAGTGGCAGCTGCTTTTCTGAGTGCAACGCCAGCCGCACCTGGAAGGCAAGCAGCAGAGCTGGCCAGGGGCTTTGACCAAGCCCAAACTTGACTTGGGACATCCGTAAGCTGAAGGAGCCGGTTTAGGAAAACAGGGTGTGTGGTGGTCCCCGGCACACTGTGTCGCACAGCAGCGCTTGGCTTCCCTGCATTCCTGCAGCTGGGGAGAGTTGAGGCTGGGAGTTGGTGAAACTCACTCACCTGTCAGAACCCGGATTTGGGCAGGGAGCAGGGCCTGGCAGCCAGAGCATGGAGGTCATAGCAACCTTGGCAGGCGGACTGCTCCAGAAGACTCTAGGCCCCTCCCAGCTCTGCAACCCAGCTCCCTGCTCTACCCCTTTCACCAACAGGTGCCACCAGCGTGGTGTGCCCTAAGGCTTGGTGTGCAGATGCCAGGGTTGCAGGCTCAAGATGCTCCACCTTGTCCTGGCACTTTGAGCCATAAGCGCTGGCAGGGACCTTTCCACTAGGTCTTTTTATTTATTTATTCATTTATTGATTAAGGTATCACATATTTGTCCTCATCCCCCCATTCCTATCCCAAACCCCTCCCAACGTGTGCCCCCAACCCCCTGTTGTCCGTGACCACTGGTTAGGCTTATATGCATGCATACAAGTCCTTTGGTTGATCTTTCCACATGGTGTCAAAACAAGCCAAAGGAAAATCGTTTGGGCAAAAAATGAAAAAGGATCCCAAGTCAAATTTATAGAAAAGGTTCCTTTATTAACTTTTGGTTGAGAATATGTTTGTATATTTTCAGAAAACAACTCCACTAGGTCTTGGTCGTTGGTCACTGCTGAGGTTTTTGGGACTCTCTAGGCCAGGGACAGCAAGAACCTTTGCCTCTGACCAACACTGTGCCTGCAGCCTGCCTGGGGTATCCCCAGCCCTGGGAAAGCATGGGGGCGTGGCCGGCCTGGGCAAGGGGTGGGGGTTGGGGGGGTGACTAGCTTCCCCACCCTCAATTAGGGTGGGAGAGGCTGATCAGGGGTGGGGCCAGGGGAGGGACTGGGTTTGCTGGTGCCTGCAGATGTGCTGCCCACACAGCCCCTCCCACACCTTGCTGCACTCACAGCCTTGGCACCACCCCTCAACCCCCACCTCAGGGCTACATGCCCTTCCACGCTGGCCGTCATTGCCCCTTGTTCCTCGCCAGGCCAACCCAAGTCTTGCAGCCACTACAGAACCTCGCTCTCCATGGGCAAGGCAGATCCCCACCTGCTGGCCCCCTGCCCCAGCCGAGCCCCCTGCGGTGCACCCTGCCTTAGCACCACTCTGCAACCTTTGGGCTGCCCACCTCCTGACCAGCCACTTCACCAAAGCTGCTGTGCTTGCCTGGAGCCGCCCTTCAGGCAGAGGCCTGTCTGCGGGCCCTGGTCCCACCCCCACCCTTGACGCTGCAAGTCCCCACCCACCCATGCCTGCTGCGATCAGTCATTAGGTGATGGTGTAATGGACAATTTGCATATTCCTCTATTATTACATAGGATAATTTATCTTTCTACCTTCAAAGCCCAGTGCCTGGCATCTATTAGTCATCAATAAATGTTTTTTAGTTTAATTGAAATGTTTAACTAAATTCAAGACACCTATGTCAAATTCTCAGGAAAAATTGTCATTGGGCCCTACTTATTTGTGTATACTCACCTTTTTTAAAAAGTGCTCAAATAATTTCTTTAGAACATGGTGTGGTTTGCCAGCTCCCCATCCCAAATAAAAATAGCACCGATTAATATAAACAACATTAGAAAATAGTTAGCTAGAAATCCTTTCTTTCTCAGTCACCTGCTATCTGTTTTTCTCCCTAAAAATAGAAAAAGATGACCAAACAGAAAGCTTTTGTCATCACTGATGATCTTCACAGCGTTCAGGATGAAAATTATTGTCTCTGTATTAACCATGCGGCAAGTCTGCTTTTCCTTCAAAAGTGATATTTTTAGGATCCTTTTTTGACTAAATATTATAACTTGGATTATCAGACAATCAAAATGCTGTAGTAGGCTGAACAAGGACCCACTAAGTATCAGTTCCTAATCTCTATAAACTGTAAACATCACCTGATAGGGAAGCAGAGGCTTTGCAGATGTAATTAAATTAAAAGTCTTGAGGCGGGAGATTATCCTGGGTTTTTTTCAATTAATTGTGTACATCCTTGTGAGACACAGGAAGAGGGAGATCTGAACACACAGAGAGGAGATGCTGGCCTTGAACTCTGGAGTGATGGGCCCACAGATGAGAGGTACCAGAAGCCACCAGAAACTGAAGGAAGCCAAGAACTGATTCCCCTCTGAACCATGGGAGGAACAGCAGTCTGCTGAGACCATGACTTTGGCCCCGTGATACTGATTTCAGATTGGGCCTCCAGAACTGTGAGAGAAGACATTTCTGCTGTCTTATGCTTTCAAATCTATGGTGATTTGTAACAGCAGCTTTGGAAACTAATATAGCAATGCTGTGCTTTGAGTTGCTTTTTCTAAGAATTCTCCTTAGGGCTCTGGTCTGCTTTCTGTCCTCTGTAGCTTCCCACTTCACCTCTCACTGCCCGGGACAGATAGCACCACCCTAAGACCTGAGGAAAAGACTGCCTGTCCACGGCCTGTGCTGTAGACACCCAACCATTCACCTGTCCAGTGAGGTCCCCTCCCCACAGCGTTGAGTGTGTGTAGGGGCAAGAAGGCGTGGCCACCCCAAACCTACAACCCTCTTATCCAGGCCACAACCCAGTATGTGAGACTTAGGGATGCTCTGCCAGTAATGGTCTAAACCTGCTCCTGAGACTGGTGGGCCTTTCCCCAAGTCTGAGATGGAGCCAGAGTGGCTGGCAGCTGAGGGTCAGAGACTCACAATCTCACTGAACTTAGTCTCAAGAATTCCAAATTGGAGCTGTCATAATACAGGTACATCTGTCAAGATGGAAATCTGAACATATGTATTTAGCATTCTGCTAGCCTAATTTTCACTTTCAGTATTTAGACCCATGCTATGTGGGTGTCATTTGAGCTCTTGTCCTTGGCCCCACAACTTAAAGACCCACAGCAGGGTGTGGGTGCACTAACGTGACATCACGGACTTCCTCTGCCTTGCCCAAGTGTCTGAAAGCTTCTTGAAAGAGCATTCCATGTGCTTGTTCTAACTGGAGTTCTCGTACAAGACTCTGGCATGTTGCTCGGACCCCCAGGTGAGAGACTCCAATGACAAAGACTCAGAGCTTCCCAAACAGACTTGGCATCAAGCTGTCTCCATGACTGGTGGCCTGTTCTTTAGGTTCAGGGTCCTCAGCTGCCTGTCACCCACCCTGCTGCTCAGTCTCTACTTTTGCCCTCCAGAGAGCACCCACTTCCACCAACAGCTCCAGGGACCTTCTTAACAAGACAATCAGCTAATCTTAAAAAGATTCAATCTCTCCTTGACCAAATTTTAGTCAGGCTCCTGCCATTTTGTAACTAGGCCCTGTCCTTGGGCCTTGTCCTCAAGACTAAAAAATCCTCCTAGGTCAGTTTATCCTGAGTTCTCTGCCAGCAATAGCTGATCACCCTGGCCTGCCTTCAGCAAGAATCCTATTGAGTTAGTTTAGCCAGAATCTGTCCTCATCCATGATATTTCCTCTAATAATTTTCATCCACTGAGCAATTCCCTCTCCTTGGCTATAAATCTCCTCTTGTCCATGTACTTGGAATTGAGCCCAGTTATGTACTGAGGTCTCTTTTCCCCATTGCAATACTTACTGATTAAAATCACTCGTGACCACCCTGACTATTGTGCACTGTTTTTCTTTGACACCAGTCCTCCTCAGAACATTGTCCCAGCACTTCCCATCACACTGAGAGGGCCACAGTCTCTACTCCAGCCCAATGTGCCTGGCTCCTCCCTGACCTCCCTGCCTCCCTGCCTCCCTGCTTTTTCCTTGCCTACCTTTCTCCAGACCCACCTTTCTTCCTTTTGTTCCTTGAAGGCTCTATGTTCATTTTCATTTTAGGGTTCTCTGTGTTGGCCGGGAATGTTCTGCCCGCACATCTCCTCAGCACTGGACCCCTTCTTCCAAGTACCTCCCAGCTCAACTATCACTTCCTCATGCCCCATCCTAGGCTCATACCATCACCTCATTTAGGACTAGAACCTTTGTGCTTGCTTGTCTATTTACTTACCGCCTGTCTGTTTCATCTAGTTCAGTGAAGCACATGCCAGAAGGGACTTGCGGACTGGTGCCCTGCTGTCCTCTCAGTGCCCAGCATGGTGCTGGCTCTGTAACTATCTCCTGAACAAACACTTGTCATAGGGTTGCTCTGAGGGTTAAATGCCTAGGTCACCCACCTTACATGAGGCCCTTAGCAATGGTCATCCTCCTCCCTTTCTCCAACAGGATGTGCACTTCTGGTCCTCTGGCCGCACTACCTCTCACTTTATCTAAGACCCAGAACTTTTCTTGCATTATAAACAGAACCTACTCCTCCCATGAAGCTCTCTGAAGCTTAATTAGGTTACTCTTGGTGCTTTTTATTTTGCTTTCTTGATAACAAAGGAGGCCTTTCTCCTTGGAGTTCCTCTTCTTCCTTCAGGCCTAAGCACAAGTATTTCTAGAACTTATCTCGTGGAATGGTGATAGCTTGTATATTATTCTGTCTTTTCCATGGACATGAGTCCTCTGAAAACAGTGGTCACATCTTATCATTTTTCTATCCACAAGTGAGAAGCATTCGTAAACCCAATGAATATGTGTGTTCAATACATCTATTTAATGTCTATAAAATCTAAAACTGCTTTCTTCCTGAATGCCTTCATTTGTTCATTCACGTACAGTGTGTAATAGGTGCAGGGCCACATATGCCCATATGTTTTATAAAAATTTCTTTATTAACTTGCTTGTCACCACCATCTTCCTTCCAAATCACATACACATGCATGCATGCATGCATACACATACTTTCTTCATAGAAAAGATTTCAGAAGTCTTTAAGGGGTAATGTAAAGTAAGAGAGATTTATTTCAACTATAAAAAGTAGTTGAAAGAGGAATAAAAGAAGATATAAAAATAAGATGGTACTAACTGGAAACAGGAATAAAGCTAAAATTATAAGCCAAAATAATCTACCTAATGAAAGAGTAACATTCTAATTGACCATACCTTCGCAATGCCCACCAGCCAATCAAGAGTGGGTATGCAAATTAACACAACAAAGATGGTGGTTTAATTTGCATACACAGGCGCCGAGCAGCCGGGGGCGGGGCGGGATGCTTATTTTCCACACCACCCCAGCTGCTCTGGGCCTCTGGGCAGCGTGGGAAGGCAGAAAGGTGGCTCCGGGACAGAGTGGAAAGGTGGCTCCATCCAGAGCAAAGGCAGTGCCGGCAGCCAGGGGAAGGAAGGCCCATGCTTGCATGAATCTTCATGCATTGTGCCTCTAGTCTATATATATAAAAGCCTAAGCAACCATCACAACTGAACAGATGACTGAATAGGCTGTGTGGAGTGACTAGGCCAACAGGGGGGTTAGTGAGGGATGGTCAAACGACTGAGCAGCAGGCTGCATGGGGCGACCAGGTCGGCAGGGAGGTTAGTGAGTGGCAACCAAACAACTGAGCAGCAGACTGCGGGGGGTGACCAGGCCGGCAGGAGGGGGCAGTGAAGGGTGACCAGGCTGGCAGAGGGGGGCAGTGAGGGGCAACCAGACTGGCGGGGGGACAGTTGGGGGTGACTAGGCCGGCATGGGGGGGAGCAGTTAGAAGCGATCAAGCAGGCAGGCAGGTGAGCAGTTAGGAGCCAGTGGTCCTGGTTTTTGAGAGGGATGTCCACCAAGGGGTACCAGATTGGAAAGAGTGCAGGCTGGGCTGAGGGGACAACCCCACCCCTGTACACAAATTTCGTGCACTGGGCCTCTAGTCCTATATAAAAAAAGGGTAATATGCCAATTGACCATAACAGTGGAACGATCTGTCGCTATGACACGCACTGACAACCGGGGGAAGACGCTCAATGCAAGAGCTGCCCCTTGGTGGTCAGTGCGCTCCCACAGTGGGAGATCCACTCAGCCACAAGCCGGGCTGATGGCTGCGAGTGCAGCAGCGGTGGCAGGAGCCTCTCCCACATTCTCAGCAGCGCTAAGGCTGTCCGACTGTGGCTTATGCTTGCTCCCCATGGAAAGCAGGCCTAAGCCATCAGTCAGACATCCCCCAAGGACTCCCAGCCTGCCAGAGGGATGTCTGACTACCAAATTAGACCCAGGGGAATTGGGCCTAAGCTGGCAGGTGGATATCCCCTGAGGGGTCTCGGACTGCAAGAGGGCACAGGCCAGGCTGAGGGACCGCCTCCCCCCCCCCCCCCCAGTGCATGAATTTTCATACACCGGGCCTCTAGTCCAAATATAATAAAGATGTACATTATAGCATTATTTAAGCAGGAAAATAATGAAAGTGCCATTTTCTTCATAAAATAGTTAAATATGGCATACATATTTCCTAACTGCACTTAATTTTTAAGTCTTGATTTTTCCAGAACTTTATTCACTTCATAAATACAAATATGAACTGTTAAAAATTGTAAAGCACTTTGTTATTATAGATATTATGAACACGTGGTTTTACTTATTTGCTTGTTATTCTTAATTGATATTCACCAATGTTACACATACCTCTTTGCCTTATTTGGGAGCCTTGCATTGTTGTGATGTTAAGAACAGATAGCTATAGTGTCATTCTTTATCTCACACAAGCAGATGTTTATTGGTTTACTTTCTTTTAGGAAAACATATCCTAAAAGAAGAAAATTAGCTGTAAAATCACATTTCAGAAACACTATGAGCATTTGTTGACTTTTTGATAATAGCCATTCTAATTGCTGTGAGGTGGTATCTCTGTGGTTTTGATTTGTATTTCCCTGATTATTAGTGAAGTTGAGCATCTTTTCATATGTCTACTGGCCATCTATATGTCTTCTTTGGAGAAATGTCTTTTTTAACTTTCCAAGATTTTTTGTTTGTTTGTTTAAAGTATTACAAATAGTAGTACATATGTCTCCTTTTTATTCCCCCATTGACCTCCCCCTGGCCTCCCCTACCCCCCAGTACATGCCTTTACCTGCCCACTTCCCAGTGTCTTGTATCCATTGGTTATGCTTATATGCATGCGTACAAGTCCTTTGGTTGATCTCTTACAGCCCCCCCCCCCCCCACCCGCAACCAACCTCCCCTGCCTTCCCGCTGTAGTTTGACAGTCTGTTCAATGCTTCTTTGCCTCTGTATCTATTTTTCTCTATTTCTTTCCTTCAAAAAATCTTGTCTCTGCAGACTAAAAATAAACATATAATAACAAAAAATGGCTGAGTCCCAATTTCAATGTCCAACAGTTCTGAGTCCCCGTTTCAATGTCAAACAGTTCCTTATGTATACATGTCAGCAATGATATCTGGATGGTGGGCACATGGTGGCAATGCAGGTCCGATCCTCTCTGGTTTGGTCCTAGGTAACCTGCTGCGATGCACAGCTGCTGAATGCTAGCATGGCAAGGCGTCATCAGCATCTTCTATCTCTGGACTGTTTCTCCTCTTGTCTTCGTGGTTGGAGCAGACCTGTCAATTCCTCTCTGTTGCAGGAATCCACATGGTCTTGGAGTTGTTTTCTGAAAATATACAAACATATTCTCGACCAAAAGTTAATAAAGGAATCTTTTCTATATAATTGATTTGGGATCTTTTTTATTTTTGCCCAAACGATTTTCCTTTGTCTTATTTAAACACCTTGTGTGTTGTTCATGGGTGTCTTGCTGTTAGCATTACAAGTGAAAATTAATTTTGTAAAGTAAAAATTTTCTAGATGTAATTTACTTATAGAATATTTTTCCTTACATGATATTACCCTACTATCCCCCCTTTTTTGATTAATGGAGGCTTTTGTAAATTTTATAATGCAGTCTTGATAACTTTAAATTTTAATTTTTTGCACAAAAATATGACTGCTTTAGTTTCATTGCATGTTCAGGAATTTTACCATGAGATGAACTACCAATAGAAATTTTAGTTACTACTTTAGGAACAGCTTTTTTTCCAGTACAATTAAATTTTCTTGAATATTCACTTATTTCAATTAGCCTATTTAAATTAATCTGAAAACTTGATTATTATTTTACTGTCAAATTTAATACTCTACCAACAATCTTAGTTTACCTCACAGATCCAGAGACTGAGAAACGTCGATCAGCACGTTATACCTCAGGGAAGGTAGGGGAGGGTGGGGGTAAGGTGGAGGGATCAACCAAGGGACTTGAGTGCATGCATATGAGCCTAATCAATGGACACAGACAACAAGGGGCATAAGTGGGGGGTGGGGGGTTATGGGGGAATAAGGACACATCTGTAAAAAATAAAAATTTAAAAAAATTTTAAAAAATTTCTAAAAAAATAAAATAAAATAAAAATAAAATATTAAATCTAATCCATACTAGTGGTCACCATAACCTTAAGAGAAATTGTTTCATGTGACAAAGATTTTTAAATGAAACTCTCTGTAGCCCGAAAATTATTTTGGAAGGAAACAAAGAGAAGTTTCCTTCAAAAGTCGTAAGGATTGTAATTGAAAGTCAATATATTTGGCCTCTTGAACTAAAGTAAGGAATTTGTGTTTTTGCCTCCCTGACAAAGTTTATATAAAGTTACAAAAAGAAATTGACAGCCAGTTTGAAATTGAATTGCCATGGCCTAGAGCAAAGAATATCCTTACATGATATTATTCTACAATGTCATTATAATTTTAGATATTTTACAACAGCATATTGTACAATTATCCCAAACAAACTTACAAACTAATTCTTTGAATGTTTGGCAGCAATTTAAAAAAAAGGACATGAAAGGATATAATCCCTTTCAGAAGGAATTAAGGCGCTGGGAAGGCACTTGAGCATTCTATATTGGCCCCTCTTGCCTTTTGTCCAAGAGGGACCCTCTTCTCACAATCCAATTGCCCTCAGCTGTTGCCTGAGCTTTCTGTTCATGCTGAGCTTGAAGCCTCGTGGTGGCTGGTACCATGGATCTGTCTCTCGCCCAATGTGTGAGCTGGGCCTTCCCTGGAGAAGAAACCTGAGTTCCCTGAGATATGTGATCAGTGCTGGGGCCCCGCCAGCAGGCCAGGGGATCCCAAGGCAGGTGCTGAGCATGGAGGCCACGGGGGCATAAGCTACCAAGGAGACAGAACTGAACCTCACACCACCCTGCTTGGCCCCGGAGAATGACTGGTTAGCCAGAGACGGGTAAGATTCCTCAGGGAAGGAACAACCTAAGACAGGCACAGTCGCAGAGGGGCCATCAGGAGACAACTTGGGGATCAACAGAGGTGGGGCACAGACCCTCACCCCCCCAACCTTGCAGGGGCCTGAACCCTCACCCTGTCTGTGGGAGGTCTCCTGCCCCCATGGCTGCCTTGCTTCCCACACCCAGCTCAGATCGAGACACAGGTGACAGACAGTGACTTGGCCCAGCTCAGATTGGGACCCAGGTAACAGACAGAGACTTGGCCGACAGCAGCTGCCCTATATCAAAATCCAGCCTAGCACCAGGAATGCTCAGGGCCTACTCAAGAATGCAAATAATCCTTTCCATTAATATCAATCGATTTTTTGAAACAGAGGCAGGGTAGGGGTAGAGGCAGAAGGAGAGAGAGAGAGAAAAACATTGACTTGTTGTTCCACCTATTTATGCATTCTTGTATGTGCCCTGACAAGGGACCAAATCTCCAATCTTTGCTCGGCCAGAGTGGAACAATGGTTGAATACTGACCTATGAATCAAGGGGTCATGGTTTGATTCCTAGTCAGGGCACATGGGTTGCGGGCTCGATCCCCAGTGTGGGACATGCAGGAAGCAGCCAATCAATGATTCTCTCTCATCACTGATATTTCTATCTCTCTTTCCCTCTCCCTTCCTCTCTGAAATCAACAAAAATATATTTTTAAAAATAAATAAATAAAAATAAAAACCTGTTATTTTTGGTGTATTTGGACAACTCTCTAACCAACTGAGCTACCTGGCCAGTACAAAATGTCTTTTAATTTTCTCAGCCCATTTTTTAATCAGATTATTCATTTCTTCATTATTGAGTTGTATGATTTTCTTATGTATTTTAGATATCAACCCCTTATCAGATATATCATTTGAAAATATAGTCTCCCATTTAGTAGGTAGTCTTCTTGTTTTGTTGATGGTTTCCTTCACTTTGTAAAAGCTTTTTAGTTTGATGAAGTCCCATCTATACTAATAAAAGCCTAGGTGGCCCTTGCGCCCTCACGTCATCACAAGATGGCCACCACAAGATGGCTGCTACAAGATGGCTGCCCTCACATTGTAACAGGATGGCCACCACAAGATGGCCAGCAGGGGAGGGCAGTTGGGGGTGATCGGGCTGGCAGGGGAGGGCAGTTGGGGGCGATCGGTCCAGCAGGGGAGGGCAGTTGTGGGAAATCAGGCAGGCAGGCAGGTGAACAGTTAGGAGCCAGCAGTCCCAGATTGTGAGCGGGATGTCCAACAATCTAGCAGTTGGACATCCCCCGAGGGGTCCCATATTGGAGAGGGTGCAGGCCAGGCTGAGGGACCCCCTGCCTCTGTGTACGAATTTCATGCACTGGGCCTCTAGTTTGTTTATATTGGCTTTTGTTTCCCTTGTTTGTGGGGATATATTAAAAAAGATATTACTCAATTTGATGTGGAGAAAGGGAACTCTCGTGCACTGTAGGTGCAGCCACTATGGAAAACAGCATGGAGATTCCTCAAAAAACTGAAAATAGAACTACCATAAGACCCAGCAATTCTACTTTTGAGTATTTATCTGAAGAAATTGGAAAAACTAATTCAAAAAAATATATGCACCCCTAAGTTCATTCCAGCATTATTTACAACAGCCAAGATATGGAAGCAACTGAGGTGTCCATTGATAGATAAGTATACAATGAAAATGTGGTGGCCCTAGCTGGTTTTGGCTCAGTGGATAGAGCATCAGCCTATAGAATCAAGGGTCCTAGTTTTTATTCTAGTCAAGGGCACATGCCCGGGTTGCAGGCTAAATCCCCTATAGGGGGCATGCAGGAGGCAGCCAATCAATGATTTTCTCTAATCATTGAGGTTTCTATCTCTCTCCCTTCCTCTCTGAAATTAATAAAAATATATTTTTTAAAAAGAAAAAATGTGATTTATAATGGAATAGTACACAGCAATAAAAAGAATGAACCTTGCCATTTGCAACAACAGATCGTGAGGGTATTATGCTAAGTGAAATAAGTCATGTGCCGGGGTTCTTGTCCCAGCATTACTAAGGGGTTCAACAATCTGGAGAAAGGCTGTGCATAGATTCAGTAAGGAGTCCAAAGACAAAAGATAGTTTTGGAAGGCATTGGGGGGTTAGAGGAGCTTCAGCTAAAGGAGCTAAAGACTTCTCCTTGACTCAGGACCCATGCTTTTTATTAACATAATTTTTCCTAAGGCAAGGTGGAGATAATACACTTCAAAGGGTAGGGTTTCAAAGGGTAGGGTTTACAGAAGCATTGTCAGATTGGGGAATAGCCTACAGCTGTTCAGGTGTTTGGCCAACAGGAGGCAATAACATGTAGATTAAGATGCCCTGAGCTGCCTGGCAGCAAACGATTATCCTATTCAGGTTTCGGGGAGATGCTTTTTAGTCATTCCAACAGATGATTACATATGTGGCTCAGCCCTTGTTGAGCCCCCAAGCTTCATCAACCTTTTGATGAAACTCTTGTAATTATGACTTGCTGGAATTGGCTTCTGGCAGTCATGCAGAGAAAAACAAATACTGTATGGTCTCACTTATATGTGGAATCTAATAAACAAAACAAATAAACAACAAACAAAAACAGATCCATAGAAACAGAGACCAAAGGGATGTTTGCCAGAAGGAAGGGGCTGGGGCAATGGGTGAAAAGGTGAGGGGAAATAGTCAATAATATCCAAGATAAGTTTTCATGGTGACATATGATTACCAGAATCAGTGGAGTGATCACATAGTAAGGTATAAAAAATTGAATCACTATATTGTACACCAGAAACTATTATAACTAATATAATATTGTATACCAACTATATGTAACTAAAATAAAAAATAAATTTCCCATTTAAAAAAAAAAAAAAAAGGAAAGTCACAATCCACAGCAAAATGCTTCAGCATCAAAGAGCTAGGCTAAAAATTCCATGTTTGGAGACAGCTAGAATTTCTTCTCTCCCACTCAGGAAAACATGCCCAGATGCCACAGATTAAGCATGCTACATTATGGGATTAATGTTAAATGTTCTCTACTTCACTCAAAAGTAAAAAGTAACTGATTCAGAGAGAAACCAAGATGGCGGCATAGGTAAACACCTAAACTGCTGCCTCGCACAACAATTTCAAAACTACAACTAAAAGACAGAACGGACACCATCCAGAACCACAGGAAAGCAGGCTGAGTGAAAATTCTACAACTAGAAGGAAGGAGAAAAGCTCACAGAGAATTGGAGGTATGGCAAAGGGGCTTTGTGCGCGCAGAGAGGAAGGGCGGCTGAGAGCCTGGCTGACTTCCTCTGGCGGAAGGGGGAAGGAAGCCTCCGACCGCACTGAACCCCAGTCTGACTGCACTGAACCCCAGTTCCGGGCGAACCCCTGGGGACCCACGCTCTTACGGGGGGAGTCTGGACTCTCGGGCGGAGACTCGAGCTGGGAAAGGCAGAAGTCTGAAGGTGCACGCGGGCCAGTGCGCACACAGGCTGCGGAGGTTGCCATAGGCTTTCCCTAGTGGAAGGGAGTCAGAGGATCCTGACTTCACTGAGCCCCAGTTCTGACTGCAGTGAACCCCAGTTCCAGGCGAGCCCCTGGGGACCCACGCTCTTGTGGGGGGAGTCTGGACTCTCGGGCAGAGACTCGGGAGCCGGGGAAGGCGGAGGACTGAAAGCGCGCCCGCGCCGGTGCGCACAAGGGCTGCGGAGGTTGCCGCGGGCTTTCCCTGGTGGAGGGGAGTCAGAGGCTCCTGACGGCACTGTGCCCCAGTTCTGACTGCACTGAACCCCGGTTCCAGGCGAGCCCCTGGGGACCCACGCTCTTGTGGGGGGAGTCTGGACTCTCAGGCGGAGACTCGAGCTAGGGAAGGTGGAGGACTGAAAGCGCATGTGCGTGCAGGGGCGGGGCTGACAGGAAGCCAAGACTGAGGCTCCACCCCATCCAAGCTGAGCACAGAGGCTATTGCAATTTGGCAAGTCTAATCCTATAGGGCTGTCTCCAGCGCCGGGCTTCTCCCAGCATAGACACAACTGATCCTTACAGCCAACTGACCCGGAGGTCAATTCTTCCCAGTGATACCAACAACAATAAAGACTTAATTACAACAAGGCTGTACACACAGTCCACAAAGGGGTGCACCAAGAGTGTCCACCTCAGGTTAACTGGGGAAGCAGACCCACTGGGCCATATTGGAAACCTAGCACAAATATCTACCTTACCAACTCAGGGAATCAGTGAAAATGCGGGGTCAAAGAATCAGATCACAAACGAAAGAAATGGAGGAAAACAAACGACTGGATATAGAATTCAAAACCACGGTTATAAGACTTTTTAAGAATATCCTAGAAAAGGCCGATAAATATAACGAGACCCTCGAAGATATGAAAAAGGACCAACTAGAAATTAAACATACACTGACTGAAATAAAAAATATTATACAGAGACCCAGAAACAGAATAGAGGAACACAAGAATCAAGTCAAAGAATTGAAATACAAAGAAGCAAAAAACACTCAACCGAAAAAGCAAAAAGCAAAAAAAAAAATCCAAAAAGTTGAAGATAATGAAAGAAGACTCTGGGACAACTTCAAGCATACCAACATCAGAATTATGGGGGTGCCAGAAGAAGAGAGAGAGCAAGATACTGAAAACCTATTTGAAGAAATAATGACCGAAAACTTCCCCCACCTGGTGAAAGAAATAGACTTACAAGTCCAGGAAGCCCACAGAACCTCAAACAAAAGGAATCCAAAGAGGACCACACCAAGACACATCATAATTAAAATGCCAAGAGCAAAAGACAAAGAGAGAATATTAAAAGCAGCAAGAGAAAAACAGTTAATTACCTACAAGGGAGCACCCATACGACTGTCAGCTGACTTCTCAACAGAAACTATGCAGGCCAGACGGGAGTGGCAAGAAATTTTCAATGTGATGAATAGCAAGAACCTACAACCAAGATTACTCTACCCAGCAAAGCTATCATTCAGAATTGAAGGTCAGATAAAGAGCTTCACAGATAAGAAAAAGCTGAAGGAGTTCATCACCACCAAACCAGTATTATATGAAATGCTGAAAGGTATTCTTAAAGAAGAGGAAGAAGAAAAAAGTAAAGATAAAAATTATGAACAACAAATACATATCTATCAACAAGCGAACCTAAAAATCAAGTGAATTAAAAACCTGAGGAGCAGAATAATCTGGTGAATATAATAGAATCAGGGGCATAGAAAGGGAGTGGACTGATAATTCTCAGGGGGAAAGGGGTATGGGGGGTTCATGAAGAGAATGGACAAAAATCATACACCTATGGATGAGGACAGTGGTGGGGAGGTAAGGGCAGAAGGTGTGGTGGGAACTGGGTGGAGGGGAGCTATGGGGGGGAAAAGGAGAAATAATTGTAATAATCTGAATAAAGATTTATTAAAAAAAAAAGTAACTGATTCATAAAGTTCAATAGTTTATCAGTAGCCTTACATTTGTCACATCTTAAAATGAGAGTTGAGGAATATGGCTAGTTGGGATCTTTAGTTGATTTTCAGCCTTAAGTGGCTCAATAGTTGATTTGCCTCTTACTGTAATTCTCAGATAGCCAGAATTGCCCTTAAACATTCTGTAGTTAGTCCATGAGGTACAACAATCCTGGTTTCAAAAGCATACTCCTGTACAGTTATCCTTGAGCACACCATTAAAGTTTGATAACAACTGGCTAGATTAAAATAAGGAAAAACTCAGTGCAGATATTCTGTCATCTAAATTACTCTGCCTTGAGATTCCACCCTAGTGGTGAGCAGGGGCAGACTTCTAAATTACTCAGGCTCACCTGTGGGTGCTACTCCATTTGTTGTACAATCAGGTCTCCATGATCTAACTATTTGTTAGTAGACTTACCATACGGATCAAGTCACCACTTTTAGTTAAATGAATGATACTGTACTGTCTCAATATTGCAGTTAAAAGTGAACTTAAATTCAAATGGAATACAATTAACACATCAAAGTAGTCTTATTTCCAATCCTATCTTCAGTTATAGTAATTTGCTTTGAGTTTTGTTCTTTCAATAGAGTATTTAATGGCTTTAGTAAATAACAATTTATTTGAATTTTCACTGACATTTTTTTTTATTCTTATAAGCTTCACATTTCTTCAAAGAGCCCCTACCTCAGTAGCATTATATTTTTTGTAATATCAGTAATCAAGACCTTCACCCAGGTCCCAAGCAAGGGAAACAAATAGTTATTCTTCACAAGAGAGCTAAAAACAGGAGTCTAGCCCTAACCGGTTTGGCTCAGTGGATAGAGCGTCGCGCCTGCAGACTGAAGGGTCCCAGGTTCAATTCCAGTCAAGGGCATGTACCTTGGTTGTGGGCACATCCCCAGTAGCGGGTGTGCAGGAGGCAGCTGATCGATGTTTCTAACTCTCTCTCCCTCTCCCTTCCTCTCTGTAAAAAATCAATTAAATATATTAAAAAAATTTTTAAATAAAAACAGGAGTCTAATTAACTAATGAACTAATTGAATTTTCTTATTCCTGATAAATTAGTTCCTGCTTACATAAACCCTAATCAAAGTCATTGAATAATTCAGCTCTCCACTTCCCTCACCTGTGTAAACAAACTTACCTGCTGTCCTGTAATGGTAACATAGAACAAAATGTTCCTTGATGCTCTTTGATAATGTCTTTATGTACCAGTAATTGATAAACATTCTATAATAAAATGGGAAGAAGATACAGGGAAAAAGCAAACCGTAGTTAAAAAAAGGCATATATACTAGTAAGCACAAAAAAATATATTTATACATTCTATAAATATGTGTTATATGTATTTATATATTAACAAATGTATTTATATTTTATGTAATATATAAATACATATTTATATAATTTGCTATATGTAAATATAAATATTTATTTTATCTTTAAAAAAATAAATCCATGGAGGAAAGAGTCTTTTGAGGAATTACTGTAAAATATTTCACAAGAGCATCTGCATTTTAATGAAGGTCATTTAGATTGCAAGTGTACAGGAACATATTTCCTTTAATTGTGTGATTAGATAAATGTTTACATATTTCTTTTTAAAAATATTTTTTATTGATTTCAGAGAGAAAGGGTGAGGAAGAGATAGAAACATCAATGATGAGAATCATTGATTGACTGTCTCCTGCAGCCCCCTACTGGGGATTGAGCCCGCAACCCTGGCATGTGCCCTTGACAGAAATCAAACCTGGGACCCTTCAGTTTGCAGACCAATGTTATATCCACTGAAACAAACTGGCTAGGGCTGTTTACATATTTCTTCTCTGTTGAAATACAGGCTCCCTGTTGAGTGTGAATGCTGGCTGCTGGAGAAGGCTCCCATCAGATGCCGCCCCAAGAGGCTATGGAGTCCTTCAGGGACACTTCTGGTTTTGAAGCCAGGCTGGTTGGGAGCCAGTTTGGCAGTGCAGGTAAGTCCAGGCTGCTGCTCTTGCCCCTGCTCAATTGGGTCCATGCTGAGTGGAGGAGGACTCACCCTCTGGGAGGGCATCTTTCTCCGCAAATACTATAGAAGGTTTCCAGCAGACCCACCAAGTGATCTCACAAGGAGTCTGGTAGATGCTAGTGAAAGGAATTTAGAGACAGGAAAGGCAGTTTTAGGGACAGGGGGTCCATGAGGAAGGAAGACATGTATAACAGGTGGAGATAGCTCCAAGCCAGATTGCTTATTTTACATTCACAGAGGCTGGAGGAATGTTACAAGATAAGGGGAAGAAGAAAAGGGGGCTACTGGATGGGATTTGGAACTTTGAAACTGATTCCCTGCAGGGAAACAGCCAATTAGGAGAGCACTGGGGACATACATTAAGGAAGGGTCCAATTAGAAAGTATCATGTTCAGACAAAGAACTGCTAGCCTACATAAACCCATAGACAAAGAAACTCTGGGAACTAGACTGACTTTTTCCCATTTTAGAGAGAGAGCAGGTTTTTCCCATTTGGGGACCACTCCCCAGGGGTAGTTTGTATATGCTTACAATAAACTTCCATATTTTTTGCCTAAAAATTTATTCTTCAAACTTCATGAGACAAGAACACACAAGAATAGTCCGTTCCCCAAACTCCATGTCTCTCTAGGATGCTATGATATGTGGCCCTCATCTCCCCTCGGAAATGTGGGACTTATTCTCCTGCTGCTGCAAAGAGGGCCCTCACCTGCCAGGTAGGGACTGCCTTGTCAATTTGGAATAACTCTGAAGGGCCATGTGGTTCCAGGGTCTCCTGTCTCCTTGGGGAGGACTATGCTGTAGCTCAAAAACTCCCTCTGTCCATCTGGCCAGTGTCACAGGAGCACTCCAAAATCTCTGCAGGCCACCTCTGGTTCTGTGTGCTGCCCAGGGAACTGACCTGTGAGAGAGATGACAGGAAGCCCCTTTCCAGAAGTGAATGGTAGGACACTACTCAAGGTCAGAGTAAGGAGGTGAGCATGGCGTTGAAAGAAATTTTAGAGACAGAAAAGGCCGTATCAAGGAAAGGGAGTCCATGGAAGAGGAATGCATATATGAAGAGGGTCCATGGAAGAGGAAGATGTACATTCACAGAGGACAGAGGACTGTTACAAGATGAGGGGAAAAGGAAGAGGGGGCACCAGGTGAGCTTTAAACTTTGAAACTGATACTCTGCAGGAGAGTGACCAATTGGGAAAGCACAGTGGTCATAAATTAAGGAAGGGCCCAATTAGAAAGGGTCATATTCAGACAAAGATCTGAAGCCTTTATAAACTTATACGGAAAGAAACTCAGAGGATTAGATATTTTTCCCATTTTTAGAGAAAGAGAGCAGGCTTTTCCTATTTGGGGACCTCTCCCCAGGGGAAGTTTGTATATGGCTTCCAGTAAACATCCACATTTTTATTTAAAATACTAGAGACTCGGTGCATAAAATTTGTGCACAGGTAGGGTCCCTAGGCCTGGCCGGCGATTGGAACCAACCAGGGCCTTCCAGCTGCCAGCTGGGGCCTTCCTTCATTCCACACCACCCCCTGGTGGTCAGCACACATCATAGCAAGCAATCAAACTCCCGGTCTCCCAGTTGAACTCCTGAGGGGACACTTTGCATATTAACCATATATATATATATATATATATATATATATATATATATATATATATATATATATATATATAGACAAGAGGTCCAGTGCACAAAATTCATGCATGGAGGGGGAGTTCCCTCAGCCCAGCCTGCACCCTCTCCAACTGGGGACCCCTTGGGGGATGTCCAACTGACAGTTTAGGCCCGATCCCTGTGGCAGTTGGACATCCCTCTCACAATCTGGGACTGCTGGCTCTGAACTGCTCACCTGCCTGCCTGCCGAATCACCCCTAACTGCCTCTGCCTGCCAGCCTGATCACCTCTAACTGCCCTCCCCTACCAGCCTGGTTTCCCTTAACTGCCTCTGCCTGCCTACCCAATCATCCCTAACTGCCCTCCCCTGCTGGCCTGGTTGCCGCCAACTGCCCTCCCCTGCCAGCCTGATCTCACACCCAACTGCCCTCCCCTCCTGCCCTGGTTGCCGCCAACTGCCCTCTCCTGCTGGCCTGATCTCGCCCCCAACTGCCCTCCCCTGAAGGCCTGATCTTGCCGCCAACTGCCCTCTCCTGCTGGCCTGATCTCGCCCCCAACTGCCCTCCCCTGAAGGCCTGATCTTGCCCCCAACTGCCCTCTTCTGCTGGCCAATTTGGTTCTGATTGCTCGGTTTCTATGCCAGTCAGTGTCAAAACCTCCACCTCCTAGGCAGCCATTGGCTCCCCACAGAAACCAGATTTGGTTCTGATTGGTCAGTTTCAATGCCAGTCAGTGTCAAAAGCTCTGCCTGCTAGGCAACCATTGGCTCCTCACAGCACCCAGATTTGGTTCTGATTGGTCAATTTCTATGCCAGTCAGCATCAGAAGCTCCGCCTCCTAGGCAGCCATTGGTTCTTCACAGCATCCACATTTGGTTCTGATTGGTCAGTTCCTATGCCAGTCAGTGTCTCTGGGCCTATCAACAGGGCCTGATCAGAAAGGTGGGGCTGATCAGCAACCCGGTGGAGGCCTGGAGAGAAATGGAGGCGCGGCTGCTGGCCAGACTGGGAGAGAAAGAGAGAGGCAAGTGCTGATCAAAAGCTGCCTCAGAGGCAATGGATCAGTCCCTGCTTCTCTGTTCAGGCCTCTATCTGGCCCTGATTCGCAGCCCCCTCAGCAGTCAGTGCGATGCAGTCAGTGCTGGGTTGCCACGGCAACCCAGTGCTGACTGCAGGACTAACTTCTGGTTAGTCGAGCCTCGGTGATTACTTGTTGTTATGAACCAATGTTTTTATATATTAGGACTAGAGGCCCAGTGCACAGAATTTGTGCACAGGGGGCTGGCTGGGTGTCCCTCAGCCTGGCCTGCACCCTCCCCAATCCGGGACCCCTTGGGGGATGTTTGACTGCCGGTTTAGGCCCGATCCTGCAGGGCCTAAACTGGCAGTCGGACATCCCTCTCGCAATCTGGGACTGTTGGCTCCTAACCGCTTGCCTGCCTGCCTGCCTGATCTCCCCTAACCGCTTCTGCCTGCGGGCTTGATGCCCCTAACTTCTCCCCTGGCAGCCTGATTGCCCCCTAACTGCTCCCTTCCAGCCTGATCTCCCCTAACTGCCCTCCTCTGCCAGTCTGATTGCCCCCTAACTGCCCTCCCCTGCCTGCCTGATTGCCCCCTAACTGCTCTCCTCTGCTTGCCTGATTGCCCCCTAACTGCTTTCCCCTGCTGGCCTAATCACCCCTAACTGCCTCTGCCTCGGGCCCCACCACTGTGGCTTTGTCCGGAAGGACGTCCAGAAGATGTCTGGTCTAATTAGCATATTACCCTTTTATTAGTATAGATTTTAGTCCATGAATTTTATTCTTCAAACTTCATAGGACAAGAACAAGAAGAGTCTGCACCCCAACTCCCCATTACAGCGTCCATAGGCAATGCTGAAAGGATGGGAAGGAAAGTCCTTGGAGGCCGAGGAGGAAGTGGGCTAACTGAAGGCCACAGTGAAGTGGTGGTGTTTTCCTCTCTCCTCAGACTGCACTCAGGGAAGGGGATAAAGACTAGGCAAGCACCCTCCTATGTCTGAGAAATCTGTGCTCCCCATGGCTGGCCATGGAGAGGAATTTGGCAGGAAGATGGGGCTCTTCTCCTTCCAGAGTCTTTCAAATCCCGTCAGACACTTGTCAAACTCTTCAGAAACTGCTTCAGATAATCCTTACTTCAAAGTGATGCTCAGAGATTTAGAAATACACTCCAGGGTTCCAGAAGCCCCCCTAGCATAGTGTCAACATGAGCCCCAGGCCTCCCTGTTCTGCAGGGAGTGGCATTCCCAGACCACTCACAGCAGAGAGAACTGTGTCCACCTTGAGCACTGCTGATAGGAAACACTACTCCAAGTCTCAACAGAGTCTAGCCACCCTCCTGTCTGAACCCTTCTTTCTGTCACCTTCACCAGGTGGTCTAGCTTTTCCAGAGGAGACTGTGACTTTTAAACACCACTACCAAAGGCAGGTGGGCACATTTTCCACAGCAGAGCCTCACCAGGCTCCACTGCCCACTGAGCAAACCCCTCACAGGTGCCAGCCTATGTCTGCATCCTGGGGTGCAGCAGGCTCCTAAGTGAGAGGTAGAGAAGCTGAAGTGTGGTGGCAACTTTAAGAAAAATAAATGTAGACCTAATCCTTGGTGATGTCTTTGTCCACAAAAGCCATCTCAGGCCTGGCTGTCTGAATACAGCTCCAGCTCATGAAATTGTACTAGGTGAGTTGTGTGAACAGTTCCTTTTCTTTTTTTAGTTATCTGCTAGATGCTCTGTAAAGAGCTTTTTATGCTGAGCTTAAGGCAGCTCAGTTTAGCTGGAGCAGGCAGAACATTGTTAAAATGATGAAAATAGGAGATAGAGCTTTGCTCCCACAATCTGCCCCAGTGGCTATGTATCAGCAAAGCCTTCTTGGCACCTGGGGCTGCAGCTGTGCTTCTGCCAGAGGCCTTCCCCTGGAATTAGCACTCAATTGCAATTTTCTGGGGAAGGAGTGCCACTGAGATTTATTGAGGGGGAGGCAAATCCTCTCACTTAGCTACCCTCACAGAAAGCAGCCAATTCAAATACTAAAATCCCTGGAGGAGGAATATCTTATTTGCATTTCTTTGAAGTTCAGGATTTTCTTCCTTTTCTTTCCCCACTCCCCTGAGCAAATGGCTCCAGGAAGTTTTGCTCTGGTTTTGGTTTTATAAAGGCCACAGTGGCCCTGGTCTGCAGGTTTTGTGCCTTGTATTTTGCCACCTTTGGAAGGCTTTCTGTCTTCTTGAAATTAGGATTTGGCCTATGAAAAAGAGAAGGTGTAGATGCATCGCTTTGATTATTCCAAATGCAGGCCAGCTCTGGAGCTGCAATCCAGTGAACTCTGAGAGCTCTGCTTTCTCTCCCATCTTCTATTGACTGCAGCTACTCAGAGCTCCGGTCCCTTCTTTCGATGGGAAGAGAACACAGACTTTGTCCTCCAACAGAGGTAAATAAAAAAGCAGAAGGAGGCCCTGGGTTTGGCGTAGCCAGCCTCTGTTGTATCCTGGTGCCCTTTAGGGTCCTCACTATTTCTCATAGGGTGAGGTTTAGATGGCGACTCTCCCATGGCAACCTTACAGGGAACCCAGGAAGGATCTCTGGGACAATCCTAGCCCCTGATGGCCCCTCCTGGTAAGTGGACACCACTGACAGTACCTTACCCTCTCTGGCCTCAACTTCAGGATACCCAGCTCGCTGGTGTTACTTGTGAAAAGAATTTGAGAGACAGAAAAGGCAATTTTAGGGAAAGGGGGTCCATGGGAGAGGAAGCTTACAATAAACTTCTACAGGGTTGCTTAAAAAATCTTTTAATCCACAAATTTTATTCTTCAAATTTCATAGGACTGAAAAGGAAAATGGGGCAGGGGGTGTGGGGTGGTGCTTGCAACCTAGTTCAGTATCTGGTTAAAACTGTAATCTTACTTCCCCACTCTGACTGACTTGGGCGGAGCTGCAGAGCCTAACCCCAGGGCCCCACCACAGCTGACTTGGGTGGAGCTTTGGAGACCCTCAGGGGCCAGACACAGGAGGAGATAAAGAGACCAGAGCCTCCCCACTAGCTCAGTTCAGGCTTTGGATCCGGAATTCCCTTGGACTAGCAGATCTGCGAAATAAAGGTTAAACTTTCCTCCCTCAGAGTACTGGCTGATAGTTCTCCTGTGCATTCTGCCACATTTGGTGCGTTGGTCAAGAAACTTCAGTTGAGCTGGCTCTTAGGCCACTGCTGACAAGAGCGGACTTTGGGGCACTCACTTCGGGCTCTGGGACCCAAGGAAGGCATGCCACCAGCACATTTGCTGGTTCCTGAACTCCGTGGGGCGTGGAGGGACTGTGGCAACTCGGTGCTCTGGTGGACCCAAAAAAGGGCAGGAAACACCTTTCTGGGACTTCCCAGAGGGAAGCCAAAATCAGACTTCTGAAACTAAGTCTTAATCCAGGGAAACGGGTCTGAGTTCTGGCCTGTCCTCTGGGACAGAAGAGGTAGCTGGCCCCTACCTAGGTAATTATTTACCTCAAGATAGCTCGGATCATCTGGAGGAATGGCTTCTAGATGGTATTCACCATCTCTGGGACTTCCCAGGAGGGGAGTCAAAACTCGGACTGGCTAAGGGTCCGAGTCTGGCCTGCCTTTTAAAAAGATAGAAGAGAAGCTTTCCTACTGCCTCTGTTCAGGGACTTGTTCTGTATCTCTCTATTGAAACTGATTTGGTAAATGCAGGGTATTCTGTGGTGTAAATGTGGCGTGCTGTTATTTATGTTTGTTTGTTTCAGTTAAAAAAAAAAACCTCTCCAGCATTTCTGTGGTGATTCAAAGTTTTAGTGGGGAATGTTATCTGTCTTTATTATTTAAATATGTCTGTTTAAATTGTTTAGCTAGTGAAATTTCTGTTTGTGTCTCTTAAAAAATATGAATATATTGCTAATCTGAGGAATGTTAATTACTTACATGTCATCTAAAAATTAAGGTTAAGAGTTCTAACTAATTAGAAGGAAAGTATAGCTTTGGTGCAATAAAGAAAACATAGGCATAGAAATGCATTTTGAAGAAAAAAAAAGATAATTTCTAAAGCTGGTTATTTCTGAAAGTTATAAGAATGTTTGTGTCTAATACACTTTGATATGTAATCTTTTAGTAAAATCAAGTTTGATAACCTCCCTAGGGTTTAAGTTTTAAGAAACTTTCTCTTGACCTAGAATTGGCTTTAGATCATCCCAATAGGCTTTGAAATGCCTCAAATGTTGGTTTCCTCTCTCATGAAGGAAAATTTTATACTGAAGGTACATAGGAGCCTTTGTCAAATACAGTTATAACTAATAGTTATTAGTTATAATATTATAGAATATTGGGTTTTACAGAAAAAATTTGCTGGGTATTATGGTGTGAAAGTAATTCCCTGGAAGTTAAGAAATTTCTGTGAATTAGAATGGCCAGCCTATGGTGTGGGTTGGCCCTCAGAGAACCTTAGATGTCCCAACTATCAGGGCCCTCTTTGAGGTCATCATAGGTGACCCTGATCATCCTGATCAGTTTTCTTACATAGATCAATGGCTAAAAATAGCTTGGTACAGGCCTCCTTGGATCTGGCTCTGCGTGTGTAAGAAGGAACAGAGTAGGTTTTAGGGCAGGAGAACAGAAGCAGGTCCCTCAGCAGGAAGCTCAGCCCTCTGTTCTAAGGAACACCCCCAATGAAGTGCCGTGAGTTTTACCACCTCCATATGTGCCTCAAGTGGCACCCAGTGCTCCTTTGTCTGGTCAGGGAAACTTAGATACAACACCTCCTTCCATCTTCCCCCAACTGGACTCTCCAGAGCCAATTGGATGGCCCTTGCGCTCGACTGATCAGGGACCCAGGCCACCCCCAGCTTTCCAGATGCCTCTCTGAGAAACTTGGGGTCACCCACTATTGGTTCCTTCTTACACACTGTAAGAGCCAGATCCAAGGAGGCCTGTACCAAGCTATTTTTAGCCATTGATCTATGTAAGAAAACTGATCCCCCTACAAGAAGGGGGATCAGTCTTTTACTACTAGCCTTTCACTATGACCAATCTCTTAAATTAGAAGTTATCACACTTGTGCTTATTCTGAAATAATCTCAGGCCACGTTTGACCTCCTGGAGTCAATTTTTCAGACCCATAAGCCCACCTGGGTCTGAAAGCAACCCTGATCACTGCAGCTGTCATAGAAGCTAACTCCCAGAACCCTCAGGCAGGAAGGAAAGGGAGACAGCAAGAAGCCAAGTCAAGAAAAGGAAGAATAAGTGCGCCAAAATCTTCACTGGCTTGCATTATGCCTTCATTACCCTACATATCCATGGGGCCACATACAAGGAAAGGGGGCTCCTGACGGCCGGAGGAAAAGGAATAAAAAATCAGAATGAGATCTTGAAGTTACTAGAAGCAGTCTGGGAGCCCAAAGAAATAGCAGTCATCCATTGTAGAGGACACCAAAAAGGAAAAGATTCAGTGTCAGAAGGAAACCATCATGCAGACACAGAGGCAAGACTAGCTGCTAAGGAACAGGCAGCACCATCACAGATCCTGCTGGTTTCTGAATTCTCTGAACCTCCGAAATATACCCCTCAAGAAGAATGGGCCCAACAAGAGGGGGGAAAAAGGAAGAAGGAAGGTTGGTGGATACTTCCAGGTCACAGGGTCTATGTTCCAGAACAGTTACCTCGCAGAGTAGTCCTCCAGCAGCATGCACTTAACCATTTAGGGAAGACAGCTCTAGAAGCCTTGTTAAACAGATACTATCAAATTGCCCATCTCCCCTCCTTATGCGCCTCAGTCTCTCAGCGCTGCCTCCTTTGTGCACAGAACAATGCAAGGTAGGGTCCTGTAGGACCAATGGGAATTCAGCGCTGTGGGTAGCCTCCCTTTGAAGATATAAAGGTAGACCTTACAGAATTAGGGCACCTTTTAGGGCACCCTACCTGCATGGAAAAGGCGAGAGAAGTCACCAAAGCATTACTGAGGGAAATAATTCCGTGGTATGGAATGCCATTAACTATAGGATCAGATAATGGCCCAGCCTTTATAGCTGAGGCAGTACAGCAGGTAGCTAAGGCCTTATGAATTAAGTGGAACTTACATACAACCTACAGGCCCCAGAGTTCAGGAACAGTAGAACGCATGAACCAGACTCTCAAGCAGGCTATGGCTAAGCTATGCCAGGAGATGAACTTACCCTGGACAGATATCTTACCACTTGTGCCCCTGCAGGTGTGCTGTGTCCTGAGAGACAGGGTAGGGTTCTCTCCATTTGAAATTCTATATGGCAGACCCCCTCCCTTAATTCGGCCAAAAGGAGATTTGGGGGAAATAGGGAACTTAGAAATTCAGAAACAGCTACAAGGACTTGGGAAAACTATCCTTGAATCCACAGATGGGTTACTGATTGATTTCCCATCTCTCTTGGAACAGCTGTGCACCTTCACAAGCCTGGGAACCAGGTTTGGGTAAAAGATTGGAAAAAGGAACCCCTTAAGCCAACCTGGAAGGGACCTTATCCAGTCATACTAACCACCCCCTCACCTCTCAAAATTGCAGGACTGAATACCTGGATCCACTACTCCTGGGTAAAAGCAGCCCACTAGCTGGACAATCAGCATCTAGAGTGGAAGGTGACCTCTGACCTGAACCATCCCCTGTGGATCATCTTCAAGAAGACAGTGGATCTGGCTGACCGACCTGAATCTCCTTATCCCCTCCTATCTGGATAATTATTGTTTTTGTTTTTTTTCTAACAGTTTTATTCTGTCTTCATACAAGTGTCACCAAAACTCCAAACTGGTACCGGGAGAACTTCTCTGCCCTTGCTACTCAGATGACCCCTTTGGGGAAGATTGTGAACACTTAGGATACTGAACCCCCTTTTTTTATCACCCCCTTTCAGCAGGAAGTACCTAGAGCAGTCATCAACCTTATCCCCAATTCCTGAGTCTTTTTAATCCCTAAAGCTAAGAATAGCCTGTGGAACAAGAGGAGGGAATGAAAAGGAAAATGGGGGCTTGCAACCTAGTTCAGTATCTGGTTAAAACTAGTCTTACTTCCCCACTCTGACAGACTTGGGCGAAGCTGCGGAGAGCCTCAGGGGCATGTCACAGGAGGAGATATAGAGGCCAGAGCCTCCCCATAAGTTCAGTTTAGGATGTGGATGCAGAATTTCCCTGGACTAGCAGATCTGCCAAATAAAGCTTAAACTTTCCTCCCTCAAAGTGCTGGCTGATCGTTCTCCTGTGCATTCTGCCACAACCGGACAAGAAACTACAGGGAGAGTCTGCTTGCCAAATTCCATGCTTCATGTGCATACCAGTGCTGCCTAGGAGGACTTGTAATAAGTATAAGAAAAGGTCTTGAAATTAATTTCTAATTCTTTAAGTGGAGAAGAAAGGAAAAAGGGGTTTTGACAAGGAAGTGCTGATTCCTTCTCCACAGTCAGGCATGCGGATATCTCCTGCTGAAATCCAGGAGAGGGGCAGGGGCATGCAGCCCAGCTCCCTCCACAGTTCTGTGAGGGCCCTTCAGAGACCACATCTGCAAGGCTCCTGAGACAATGGGGTCAAAACAGGAGGACTAGCTGGCAGGAATAACCATCTGGATCCACACAGCCAGAGAGGGGGACTGAGGGAATAGGAAGTCTAGAAAAGCATAACCAGTGAGATAAGAGCATAGGCTGTGCTCCTGCAGACACTCTCAGTCAGCTCCATGGTAGCCCAGAGTCAGACCCTGGTGCTCTGGGACTGTCCTGCTTCATCTCTGTGAAGAGGAGGAAGGTCTGTGGCCACAAAACTCCTCCCAGGGAACACTTTCTATTTTCCCTTCATCAGGGTTTTCCTTTTTAGGCTCCCAACAAGGTCCTTTCACCAGAGTAGTCTTTTCTTGTGTGAGAAGGGTTTCAGGGATTATTCACTCTGAAAAGCATCTACAGACAATCCTATCTAATAAAGAGGAAATATGCTAATTGAATCTCACACTGTCACAAAGATGGCAGTGCCCACAGCCAATAAGGAGGGAATATGTTACTTGACTGTCCCACCCTCAAAGATGGCGGCACCCACAACCAATAAGGAGGGAATATGCTAATTGACTGCCCTGCTCTCAAAGATGGCGGTGCCCACAGCCAATAAGGAGGGAATATGCTAATTGACTGCCACACCCTCAAAGATGGTGGCGCCCACAGCCACAAGATGGCAGCACCCAGTCCCCTCAGCCCCACAGGGGTGGCAGGCGTGCTGCAAGGCCAGGCCCACCCTGTGCGCCTGCCTCCAGAGTCCCCCAGTCCCCTCAGCTCCCCAGCCACCCAGGGCCAGCCCGAGGCACTGGCAAGCCTCAGATGGTGGCTGCCCAGCCACCCAGGGCCACCTGAGGCTCAGGTAACCAGTGCCAGTCGAGGCTTGTGCTGTGGGCAGTGGCAGCAGCAGAGGTGTGATGGGGCATCACCTTTCCCTGATCACCATGTTGCCTCCTGCCCCTGAGGGCTCCTGGACTGTGAGAGGGGTCAGGCCAGGCTGAGGGACTGCCCCCCCACTAGTGCATGAATTTTCATGCACCAGGCCTCTAGTAATTGATATAAGTGTTAAAGTTGCCATCAATCTGTTTTATTGACTCTGAAGCCTCTGTGGGTGCCAGAGCACAATAGACATTCCCCAGGTGAGTGAGAGTGGAAGGCTGCAAGCTGGAAAGGGGGAGCCAGACAGACAGATGCCAGGAGAGGACCATGACCAGGGCAAGCAGGGTGGAGGAAGCTGGCCAGAGCTCCTGAGACAGAGGCCAAGATGAAAACACCACTCTGGAGGTGTTCAAAAAGAAAGTTGCTTCTCACAGAAGCTCCACCAAAGAAGGTAAGCTAAGATGGGTTGAGAAGAGGAGGGAATCTGTGTATTAAAGGAACCTCATCTGGATAGCACAGTTCCTGTCTGTAGTGTTTGGTTTTTACTGAAGCGTTCTTCCCATTACAATACCGTCTCTAGTTCTGCCATGGAGCAGTGCAGTAATCTGATGACTTGGTTTACTGCACCTGGACAAATGGCAATTATAAGCCTGTAATTCCCTCAATGGGATTTGCTGTTTCAATAAATTATAAGAGCTGAGCTTCAGTGGTTTATGGCACCATCAGAACCTTGCTGTGGACACATAACCTTATAGCCACAGCTCAGCAGTGGTAGGTGTTTGCCCCATGTGTGTTTTTGGGTCCCCAGCCCTCCACAAGGGAGCACAGGCACTGATGGGCTCGCCCTGTTCCTGAAAACATGAGCACAAACACCCATTAAGCATCCAAATATTTTCAAGAGTACTTATTTTCAAAAGCATTGACTGGACCTCCACACTTTTGCACATCAGACATCAGGGTCCTCTGGGGAGAGCATTAGTTTGTTGGATGGATAATCTATTTTTGTAGCAATAAATACAAATAGGCTTAAAGTATTAACAGGAATGTTCATGTTATTAGAATTAGTGTAAAATACTTTGTTTCCAAACAAAAATGTATGCTTCTCTAAATTAGTGATGAGAATTACATAATGCCCTCTTTTTGTTATCCAAGGAAACACAGAGTTAAACATCTGACTGGAGTAACAAATTAACCCTGGTAGTTCTACTCCTTTTAGTTGATATCTTAAATGATTCTGTTTCTATTTTTAATTGTCCTGTTAGTAAGCTGCCTCAAAGCTTTTTCAAAAAAGGAATAAATCATGTATAAACAAATGTAATAAAAATGCTTTCTACAGGGATGTAAGGTGAGCCAATAAAGTCTATTTCAAGTCACAAGAGAAGTGAGAGAACAAAAGTTCCACTTGTGATACCCCAAAGCCTGGAAACTATGTAGCTAAGGTCCACAAGGCCAAGCAGTTCAAAATGCCAGAGGAGAAAAAAGTAAACCAATAACAGGGAGAATTCAGGCTTTGCTTTTAAAAAATATAGATTTGTGACACCTCAGTCAAAATCACCCAGCAGATTCAAATGCTATTAAGTTCCAACTGGGTAATACCACAGGTGGGGAGCTTAAGAAGAAATGGAGAATGTACTTCCTCCCATTCAAATTAAAATTTTATAAAACATGCTTCCAGGCAAACAAAAGACTTCTGTTTATTGCAGTCGTTGGCTCAATGGCCATTTTTTGACCCCTGATCTAAATAATGGATATACTTTAGTCCACTGAGATTTTCTCAGCAGTGAAAGTCCTGGCAGTGGAACCACTTTTCACTGTGCAGGACTCTGCTGTGCATCACCTGGAAACCAAAAGCTGTAACACCACTCAGATAACTAAAAGTGTTCTTGCCATCCCCACAAATTGTGCACATGAGTCTCCTATCCCAGTGTGAGAAACATAGTGTCCAGATCCTCAGCTACCCCACTCTGTCCCTTGACATTTTCATATCTCACCTTGAATTTTTCCTTCTTCACTATCAAAGTATGACATGGTTTTAAGGATTTATGAAGGACAGTATAATATTTATTCTGTCTTCATACAAATATCATCAGAACCCCAGACTGGTACTGGGAGGAGAACTTCTATGCCCTTGCTACTCTGATGACCCCTTTGGGGAAGATGGTGAACACTTGGGATACTGAAACCCCTTTTTTTTCATCACCCCCTTTCAGCAGGAAGTACCTAGAGCAGTCATCAACCTTATCCCCAATTCCTGAGTCTTTTTAATCTCCAAAGCTAAGAATAGCCTGTGGAACAAGAGGAGGGAATGAAAAGGAAAATGGGGGGCTTGCAATCTAGTTCAGTATCTGGTTAAAACTGTAGTCTTACTTCCCCACTCTGACAGACTTGGGCGAAGCTTCGGAGAGCCTCAGGGGCATGCCACAGGAGGAGATATAGAGGCCAGAGCCTCCCCATAAGTTCAGTTTAGGATTTGGATGCGGAATTCCCCTGGACTAGCAGATCTGCCAAATAAAGGTTAAACTTTCCTCCCTCAGAGTGCTGGCTGATCATTCTCCCATGCATCTTTCGTTTGTCTTACACCGGATTAGAAAGGGTACTGTAAGGGGTTGGCAGGAAGTACGAAGATAATGAGATGATGATGAGGAGGAAATGATCAAAGGACAAGTCAATGCAGTCACCAGACAGTGGAACCAGCAGGAAGAGTATGTGTGGATGGAGGCTGGATGAGTAAGTTTTATAATTGCCACCACCACGGTTTTTCAAAATGGTTCTCTTTCATCCTCTTCCATCACCTTGGAACTATCCCAGAATGTTCAATTTTAGAAAGTTTGTATTTTTAACTTTGGCCCCTAAATAAAGGTATAAACTTGTTTTAACAACTACCATTTATAATGACCAATTCTACATAATGAGAGTATTGCCAACTCATGGTCAACAGCCCACACTAAATTCAAGGTTGCTATTATAGATATAACTAGAGGCCCAGTGCACAAAATTCATGCAATGGGGGGTGTCCCTTAGCCCAGCCTGCACCCTCTCCAATCTGGGACCCCTCTCACAATCCAGGACTGCTGGCTCCCAACCACTCGCCTGCCTGCCAGCCTGGTCACCCCCTAACCACTCCTCTGCCAGCCTGATCGATGCCTAACTGCTCCCCTGTGAGCCCAATTGCCCTCATCTGCCCTCCCCTTCCAGCCTGAGTGTCCCTAACTGCCCTCCCCTGCTGGCCTGGTCGCCCCCAACTGCCCTTCCCTGCCGGCCCGGTCGCCCCCAACTGCCCTCCCCTGCTGGCCCGGTCACCCCCAACTGCCCTCCCCTGCTGGCCTGGTCACCCCCAACTGCCCTTCCCTGCCGGCCTGGTCGCCCCCAACTGCCCTCCCCTGCTGGCCCAGTCACCCCCAACTGCCCTCCTCTGCTGGCCCGGTTGCCTCCAACTTCCCTCCCTTTCAGGCCTGGTGGCCCCCAACTGCCCTCCCCTGCTGGCCCGGTCGCCCCCAATTGCCCTCCCCTGCTGGCCTGATCACTCACAATTACCCTCCCCTGCTGGCCTGATCACCCACAGCTACCCTCCCTTGCTGACCATCTTGTGGCAGCCATCTTTGACCACATGGTGCAAAGGTGTGAGAGTCAATTTGCATATTATCTCTTTATTATATAAGATTAACTTCCTTAAATGAAAAAGTCATGTAGGACAGATGTATTCCTAAGTCACTGTTCATTTATCAGTTAACCTAGTTAGTAATATACCTACTGATATAGTGTTGCATTAAAAAATTACTTTTGCATGACTGCATGCTATAATATTCTTTGTAAATCTGGCATCAATTCTCAAAGTGGGGCTTTGTTATTTTCTATGAGTAGAGAATTTTGTCACCTGTGAGGACTTTTTTTTTCTTTTCTTTTTCTACCTGTGCCGACTTAATGGCTGTAGAAATATCCCCTGGAGAAATAGCCCTCACATCTTTAATAAGGAAAGAAGGCCCCTAGTGTATACAGACTTGAAGATGTATGGAAGTAAGTTTTTAAAAATGGAGAAAATGAACCAAGATAGGTGAGGCAGTGGGGGCAAAATGGATGTCAAACAATTTCAAAAGTTTAAAATAGAGGAATTGAAGATAGGTAAAGCAGGGTGGAAGGTCCGGTTAAAAAAGGTCAGGAGGAATAAATGATGCTGAGCTGGTTTTAGCATTGAGTAGCAGACTGGGTTGGGGGAGAAGGGGTAGACAGAGGGGACATCGGTAGAGGGAGGACAAAGGGGTCATCTAAGCCTATACAATTGAGCTTTTAAATGTAATGTCTATGCTTATTGATGAGGGAAGGAGGTTTACAAAATAAGAGGTTATTAATAAGTTACTACAGTCTCAGAAACTGACTCAAAGTTAACCCTAGACATTTTTTAAACATCTGTACCTTTTAATAATTATGATACAGTCAACAACTAATATTCATTAACTATGTTATAGGCAATGTGCTATTAACTTCACATAGATTTGCTCTGTATATATCTACTCTATGGGCATCTTCATTTTATAGCTGGAAACTAAGGTTATATAACTTGCCCAAACTTAGTCACATGTTAGTAAGGTTCCAAATCCCTGTTTTTAACTATGAGGTGATATTGCCTCTTTTATGTCTGAAATTCTATTTTCTGGGTGACAGACACCTTGAGAACTATCGCTACATCAGAAACCCTGTGTGTACTATCTCCTCCTTGGGACAGAATTGTTCAAATCAAGGTGGCTCCGACTTAGTACATTCAGATTCTACCCTAACTCCCTGCAAATAATATGATCCAAGTAACTAGTCAGTTTTAATTTCTGGGGTTTTGGGTTTTGTTTGTTTGTTTGTTTGTTTGTTTGTTTTTTGCTGAGAAACTATAAATGCAGGGACTATGGGATGACAGCCTTCTAGCTCCACTGAGAGAGGAGGGGAAAGTGGAAGGATCCAGAAAAGAGATTGAAGGTGAGTACTCCCTAAGTCCTTAGTGATTGTCCAGTTCCTTATTCCAGGCCCTTCCTGGGGCCAACTCCTTTTCTGCCATCAGATTGAGTGAGATGCCCTCTGTTCTTATAACACTTCTTTTCTGCTTTTAAGCTGCCCTGAGATGGATTCTGTCACTTAAACCAAAAAGTTGCAGCTAAAATGACAGAGTCCTCCAATCTATAGTTTTTATCTCCTTTTATGTATATTAATATTTTAAGCATTTCTCCCTTTATCAACATTTTCTGTCTTCTTTCCTATATCCCACTGAGTTTTAGTCTTAGAACAGTAATAATATAGGCACCAGCAGACCTCCATCCCCTATATGGAACAAATGGGAACAAAATAACCCAACCAAACCCAGTGAAACTTGCATCTCCATGTCCAAATCTCCCACATTTTATTGTGAATATTTTATAGAATTCCCTTATATAAGAACTGGACAAATGGTTACACTCAGAGCCATGCTCTCCACTTGCCTTTCTTGGAAATTCCCCAAACAGTCCTCTTTAGGCATCATCTTCTGATGAGCTTGATATTATTGTAAATATGTAAAAGACTATAAAAATTTGCTTTATGGAAATGGTTTAGAAAATAAAATACCACCACCAATTCCACATATAGTAAGTACCCTTTGTATTTTTAGAGTCATCTCTAATTTTAAGGATATTTTGAGACTTTGATATTTGAATTTTAATGCACTGTTTTGATAGTCTACCAATTTTATGAAAATAGAATTCCACTGCAATCCTTAATACACAATTAAAATATCCCCTGATAGAAGCATAACTTGTATATTTCCAAATAAAACTTTGAAATTAATGATTTGATTTATTAGCAAGGAGACCTCCAAAGCAACTTTCCCAAAAGAAATATATTTTATTAAGGGCTATAGAGGCAAAAATACTATCTGTGATTATTTCCTTGAGTTGACCTGAGCTTGCCTGAACAATTAGTATACCTGTGTGTATGAACACAGAATGAGAAAATTGTCTTTCCATCCTCCTCATTTTACAGATGAGATTCTGAGGCTCATAGAGCAAGGTCACACAATTTTGTAGCCCAGTTACCACTGGATCCTGAATCTGCTGATATTCCTGATTTAAAGTTCTTTATATTTCATCTCTTTGAGAAAGCTTTGTGGCTGACTTTGGCAGGTTTCATAACATTAAGAAGCAAGCTTACAGGGGGTTCAGGCTGGTGGTGAAGTAGATGAATCTTGTTTCAATGCCTCCCAGGACCAAATTGTAAGTTACATCTACTAGTAAGTAGGGGAACAATCACTCTGAAATCTAATTGGAGACTCTCTGAAGAGGAGATTTTTAACCAAGGATTGCAGAAGCCACATCAACACTGCACCTGAGCAACAACATGCATGATGTGGTCAGAGGTGAGCTTCAGAGTCAGCCACCCTTAGGATTGATCCCACGCACAAATGGGTAAACAACAGTCAAGACCCAATGACATGAGGAGGGCCCACATAATCCATATAAGGGACATTCCTGGAACATCCAACTCAGGAGATCAAGGAGACTGTACCATGGGTGCCCCCAGGAAACCTACTACATAAGGCCACTCCACAAAGACTTGGAGTTGTAACAGATCTATTTAATACATAAAAGCAAACCTAAAAGAGACAGCCAAGATGGGCAAACAAAGAAATAGGCCCCAAATGAAAGAACAGGAGGAATCTCCCTAAAAAGAGCTAAATGAAATGGAGGCAAGAAATTTATCAGATATGGAGTTCAAAGTAATGTTTATAAGGATGCTCAAGGAACTTAGTGAGAATTATAAGGAATTTAGTGGGAACTACAACAGGATGAAAAAGGAAATAGAAAACTATGAATAAAAACCAATCATAAATGGAGAGTGCCATATCTGATGCCAAAAAATTAAAAGTAGGTTGGAAGAAGTAGAGGTTTGAATAAGTGATTTGGAAGACACACACACACACACACACACACACACACACACACACACACACACACAATTAGAGCAGAAAAAAGGGAAAAAAAGAATTAAAAATAATGAGAATACTTTAAGGGAACTTTGGGAAAACATGACACATAACAATATCCACATCATAGGGTTACCAGAGGGAGAAGAAAGTGAGCAAGGAATAGAGAACTTATTTGAAGAAATAATGACAGAGAACTTCACTAACCTGGTGAAGGAAGAAGTCACACAAGTTAAGGAAGCATAAAGCATCCCAATCAAAATGAATCCAAAGAGTCAAACACTAAGACGTATCATAATTAAAAAGGCAACCATTAAAAATAAAGAACCTTAAAAGCAGCAAAAGAGTGACCAAAAGTTACCTACAAGGGAGTTCTCATTAGACTGTCAACTGATTTCTCAACAGAAACACTTCAAGACAGAAAGTATTGGCATAAATTATTCAAAGTAATGAAAAGAAGGATGGAACCAAGATAGTGGCATAAGTAAGCACCTGTACTCACCTCCCGCAACCACATGAAAATTACAACTAAAATACAGAACAACCATCATTCAGAAACACCTGAAATATGCATGAATGGAAGTCCTACAACTACAGAAGTAAAGAAGAAAGCACATTGAGACTGGTGGGAAGGGTGGAGGTGTGGAAAAGGCTAGTCCCACACTCATGTGTGCTGTTTTTTAATTGGGAGGGATATCTCCAAGGCCTCCTATGAGAAGCAGGGCGTCCCAGCTGCATACCAGACCCCCAGTCCAGGGTTCCAGAGCTAGAAAGAGAAGTACCCATATCTTTGGGCTATAAAAACGAGTAGGGATTGAGGCTGAGTGACACAGGGGCTGCTGGGGTTCCAGGTGTTCCTCTTAAAGGGCCAGTGCACAAAAATACATGGTCTCACTTCCTCTAAACTCCAGTGTCAGGCAGCGATTTTGGGGGAATCTAGGGACATAGGGAGGAACTGGACTTTCTGGCCTTGGAGAAGGAACTCAGGAGCTGTTTTCTCCCAGACAAGGTTGCTAGCAAGTGTCATTGTTCCTGTGATGGGACCTCTCCCCCATCATAGAGCTGACTGGAAGCCATATCTGAATTTCTGTCAACATGATCAATGTGGCCCACACTGTTCACTCACCCTAGTGATTCCCTGAGACCCGCTCCATCCAAGTTGCAGCCCTACTCATGCTGTTTGCAGCTGCTTTTTTATATGAATGGCCTGTCCTGGCTCAGGTTTCAGACTTTGCTAAAATCTCTTAAACAAACAGCAGTTGGAGTCAGCATACCCAAAACCTAACAATAAAAGGTCCAAGACCCAGAACTAGCACAAGCCTGCCTTGCTTGACAGCTGAACCTCACCTGGCTAAGAGCATTTCTCAGCCCAATATAAGTAGCAGCCATCTGCAGATCTCTCTGTACTCCTGTAGGGTAGCCCCAGGCAGTGGCTGATTTTGCATCTCTAGGGAGGCCCCAGAGCCAGTACACCTGACGAACAGCTTCAATCCATACAAGATTACAAATCTATGCATCCACAAGTGACAAACTCAAGGGACAGACTCAGTGAGCACCAAAGCCCCACTGAAGCAAGTCTTGTTTTATAGGGGTGTCTCCTGCACAGCAGCTCTTCCATTGTAGTCACAGCTGGTTCTCACATGCAATTAGAATGTAGGTCAATTCCTCACAGTGATGCCAACAGCAATCAAGGCTCAACTACAACAAGACTTTGCACACAGCACACACAGAGGTATACCTTGAGTGCCCAGCTTAGGTGACTGGGAAGACTGAGCCAATGGGCCCTACAGAACACCTAATACACAAGGCCACTCTACCAATTCCAGGAGACATAACAGCTCTACCTAATACATAGAGACATACACAGGGAAGCAGCCAAAATGTGGAGACAAAGAAACATGCTAAAAATGAAAGAAATGCAAGCAAGAAAACTACTGGATACAGAGTTCAAAACAATGATTAACAGGTTACTCAAGTATCTTCATGAGAGCTTCAGGGGACTTGGTGAGAGTTTCAAGGATCTTAGTGAGAATGTCAAAGACATTAAAAAGGAAAAGTCAGAAACTAAGCATACATTGACTGAAATAAAGAATAATTTACAGGGATTAAACAGTAGAGTAGAGGATTCTGAGAATCAAATCAACAACATTGAAATATGAGGAAACAAAAACATCAAGCAGAAGATAAAAAGGAATCCAAAAATATGAAGATAGTATAAAGAGTCTTTGGGACAACTTCAACCATACCAACATTCGAATTATGGGGGTGCCATAAGGAGAAGAGAGAGAGCAAGATATTGAAAACCTATATGAAAAAATCATGACAGAAAACTTCCCCACCCTAGTGAAAGAAATAGACTTAGAAGTTGAGGAAGTACAGAGAGTCCTAAACAAGAGGAATCTAAAGAGGCCCATACCAAGATACATCATAATTCAAAAGCCAAGGGTTAAAAACAAAGAGAAAATCTTAAAAGCAGCAAGAGAAAAGCAGTTAGTTACCTACAAGGGAGCGCCCATATGACTGTCAGCTGATTTCTCAACAGAAACTTTGCAGGCCAGAAGGGAGTGGTAAGAAATACTCAAAGTGATGGATAGCAAGAACCTAAAACCTAGATTACTCTACCCAGTAAAGCTAGCATTTAGAATTGAAAGTCAGATAAAGAGCTTCACAGACAAGAACAAGCTAACTGAGTTCATCACTACCAAACCAGCATTATATAAAATGTGGAAGGGTTTTCTTTAAAGAAGAAGAAGGGAAAAAAAAGAAAAGATGCAAACAATAAAATAATAAATACATATCTATTAGCAATTAAGTAATTAACTATAAAAATAAAAATAAATGAAAAAGATATATAATGAGCAAAATAAGCTGACGGGTAAAGTAGAATCAGAGGCATGGAAACATGGAACAGACTGACAAGTCTCAGAGCGGGGGAGATGAGGAGTGGGGGTAAGAGATTAACCAAAGATCTTATATGCATATATGCATTACCTATGGACACAGACAATAGGGTGGTGAAGGCCTGGGTGAGGTGAGAACCAGATAGAGGGGGACAATGGGGAAAAACATGGGGGGCATCTATAATACTCTTAGCAATAAAGATTTTTTTTTAAAGTAATGAAAATCAAGGACCTGAATCCAAGATTGCTCTATCCAGCAAGGCTATCATTTAAAACTAGAGGCCCATTGCGCAAAGATTTGTGCAAGAATAGGCCTTCCTTCCCCTGGCTGCTGGCACCGGTTTTCCTCTGGCACCTGGGACCCAGGCTTCACTCCAGCCGCCGCCTTCTGCCTTCGCTCTGGCCAGAGTCTTTGCTCTGGCCAGAGCCTTCAGTGTTCGTTCCGGCCGGAGCGCCGCTCATGTAGCTCCCTCCACCCCCTGCCCTTCCCCTCATAGCAGGCGTCCTGCCCCACCCAGCTACTCCACACCTGTGTATGCAAATTAACCCACCATCTTTGTTGGTGGGCGTCACAAAGGTTGTGGTCAATTTGCATATCTCTCTTTTATTAGTGTAGATTAAAAGAGAAATGAAGAGCTTTCCAGACCAAAAAAAAAAAAAAAAAAGACAAAAGCGGTACATTACCAGCAAACCTGTATTGCAAGAAACGTTAAAGGGAGTGCTTTAAGATGAAGAAGAAATCAAGAGAGAGAGGAACATAGGTATATAAAGAAAAAAATGGCAATAAAAAGAACCTATCAATAATAATCATAAATGTACATGGATTAAATGCTCCAATCAAATGACACAGGGTAGCCTTGGCTGCTTTGGCTTAGTTGGTTGGGTGTTCTCCTATACACATGGGAGTTTCCAGTTCAATTTCCAGTCATGGCTATGCCTGGGTTGCCAGCTCCAGCCCCAGTGGAGGGTGTGAAGAAGACAGCCAATCAATGTTATGCTCTCACATCAATGTTTCTCTCTATATATCCCTTCTTCTCTCTCTAAAAATCAATAAAGAAAAGACATAGGATAGCTGAATGGATAAGAAAATATGACCCATATATATCCAAAAGACCTACTTCAGAACAAAAGATTCATACAGTCTGAAAGTGAAGGGACAGAAAAAAAATTTTCCATGAAAATGGAAACAAAAACAGCTGGGATAGCAATACTCATATAGAACAAAGACTGCAAAACAAAGAAGAGACAAAGAAGATCACTACATAATACAAAAGGGATTGATCTGACAAGAAAATATAATCCTTGTAAACATTTATGCACCAAATATAGGAACACTAAATATATTAAGAACAAAACAAAATTGTGCCACACTAGCATAGCCAAGGGTGAACCTGAGGAGGGGCGGTGAAGGATTGAAGAAAAGACAGACAAGAGAATACAGCTGGGGTTCAGAGGATCTCCCGTGCCTGGATGAGGACACAAAAGACCCAGCCTGCAAGCCGATGCTTTATTTTATAGTTTGATTAAAACAAGGGTAGGAGGAGGAAAATGGCGGCAGAATAGACGGACGTGTCCTGAGCCTTGTCCCGGAGCAGATAGAGGGAGCAGCTGAAACGAGTGGAATCCAGCCTGAATTGGCAAAGGAGGCGCAGCTGGTGAGACAGTTTGCAGCTGGGAAGGGCAGAGATCCCCCGATAAAGGTAAAGCCAAAGATCTAGGCATTAGAATCTGCTAGACCTCTGAGCCCAGGTAAGGGAGAAACTACACAGCGCCAAGCCGCGTCCCTGAGGACAGGCAAAGCGTCTGACTGAAAAAAAAAAAAAAAAAAAAAAAAGGGTCCACGGGGCTGCGGGAGATAGGGGATTTTAGACCTTGGAGTCTGGATTTGGGATCTGAGCTCTAAGGCAGCCCTGAAAAGCTGCTGGACCGCGCAGTGCCGGCAAGAAAGGAACTTGCAGAGACGCGGTCCCTCCTCGCACTGGGGCCTGCGCCTTTCTCCACTGAACCTGGTTCGTAGGACCCTTAGGATACAGACGCTTACCTGTAGTTGAGGTGCAGAGGAGGGAGTGCGGTTGTGGAATCTGGGGAGAGAAGGCAGCGGATGGTCCAGGAGAGGTGGAAGCGTGTCTGGTGCTGAGTCATATCTAGGCCCCTTCGCCATTTTCTCCTGAGAGATAGCCCCTCCCTCCAGTCTCCAGGCAACCAATATAGCCACACCCAGATCTCACACTGATTAACACTGTGGAACCTGAATACTCCCTGAGGCTATAGGATCTGCCCTAAAGAGAAATCTTTAGAAGTTAAGCACCTTAATTACACAGCTACACTGCCAGAGCCCTTCAGAGTGCTTCAGTGTACCTCGCTGGCAAACTTAACAGCGGGTACTCCTGTGAGCCGCCACTGGGAGTAAGCGCCTATCCACCACAGGTGCAGCAGTGAAAGCTGAGTCTGCCCACCCCATAACTACAGAACTCTGGGCATCACAGTCACACCTTTCCAGAGTGCAGGCCCCCTGAGCCACATCACCCTGACAGACAGTTCCTTGGTGCCACTGTGAGTCCCCACTGGGCACGCGTGATTTCAATTAAGGGTGCAAGACAGCAAAAATTGGGATACTCCCCTCCACGGCTGCTGACTTCTAGATACTGCAGTTGTGCCTCTCAAGCTCGAAGGCCTACATCAAGAGAACCCAAATAGCTCAAGTAGGGAGCTACACTAGATTACCAAGCCCAGGAGAAGTGAGAGATTACACCAGTAGCACCATCACCAAAAGAACCTGGGTAGCAAAGCAATTGGATCTACAATTAAAACATTACAGGAAAACATGGGGAGACAAAAAAGCAACTCCCAAAGGAAAGAAAAAGAGGAATCACCAGAGAGGGAGTTAAATGAAATTGAGGCTAGTAGCTTAACAGAGAAAGAATTCAGAGTAATGGTTATAAGGATGTTTAAACGGATGGATGACAAATACACACAACTCAATGAGAACTATAAGGAGCTGAATGAGAATGTCACCAACATGAAAAGAAACCAAGAAGAGATGAAAAATGACATAGCTGCAATAAAGAACACATTGGAAGGCTTAAACAGTAGACTAGAAGAGGCTGAGGACCGCATCAGCGAATTAGAAGACAAGGTAGGAAAAAACACACAAACACAGCAGCAACTGGAAAGAAGACTTAAAAAGCAAGAGGAGAGCCTAAGAGAGCTTTGGGACAACACAAAACGAAACAATATTAGAATAATAGGGATACCAGAAGCAGAAGAAGAAAAGCAAGGAATAGAAAACCTGTTTGAAGAAATAATGACAGAAAACTTCCCTGATATTGGCAAGAAAAAAACTATGCAAGTCCAAGAAGTACATAGAGTCCCAAACAGGTTGAACCCCAAAAGACCAACACCAAGACACATCATAATTAAATTGGCGAACACTAACGACAAAGTAAGAATCTTAAAGGCTGCCAGAGAGAGACAGAAAGTTACCTACAAGGGCTCTCCTATTAGAATATCAACTGATTTCTCAACAGAAACACACCAGGCCAGAAGGGAATGGAATGAAATATACAAAGTGATGCAAAGCAAGGGTTTGAATCCAAGAATACTATACCCAGCAAGGCTATCATTCAAAATTGAGGGTGGAATCAGGAGCTTCACAGACAAAAAAGGGCTAAGAGAGTTTATCACTACCAAGCCAGCAATGCAAGAGATGCTAAAGGGACTGCTGTAAAAAGAAGAGAAAGGCAAAAAGAAACACAAACACTAAGGAAAAATATGACAACAAACATGTACTTGTCAATAATAACATTAAATGTAAATGGATTAAATGCACCAATCAAAAGACATAGGGTAGCTGAATGGATAAGAAAACATGACCCATATATTTGCTGTCTACAAGAGACCCACCTCAGAGCAAAGGACTCACACAGACTGAGAGTGAAGGGATGGAAAAACATTTTTCAGGCAAATGGAAATGAGAAAAAAGCTGGGGTTGCGATACTTATCTCTGATAAAATAGACCTCAAAGTAAAGGCCATAACAAGAGATAAGTTAGGCCACTACATAATACTGAAGGGAGCAATTCAACAAGAAGATATAACTCTGGTAAACATATATGCACCCAATACAGGAGCACCCAAATACATAAAAGAACTCCTAGAAGACATCAAGGGAGAGATCAACAACAATACAATCATAGTAGGAGACTTTAATACACCACTGACATCGCTGGATAAATCCTCTAGACAAAAAATCAGCAAAGAAACAGCAATTCTAAATGACGCACTAGATCAAATGGACCTAATTGACATCTTCAGAGCATTTCACCCCAAAGCCACGGAATATACGTTCTTCTCAAGTGCACATGGGACATTTTCAAAAATAGACCACATACTGGGTCACAAGCAAAGTCTCCACAAATTCAAAAAGATTAAAATCATATCAAGCATTTTCTCAGACCACAATGGCATAATATTAGAAATAAACTATAATAAAAACAATCCAAAAAATTCAAACACTTGGAAGCTGAATAGCATGCTATTAAACAATGATTGGGTGATTAACGAGATCAAAGAAGAAATTAAAAACATCATGGAGACTAATGACAAAAAAAACACGACAATGCAATTGCTATGGGACACAATGAAAGCAGTCCTGAGAGGGAAGTTTATAGCTCTACAGGCCTACCTCAAAAAACAAGAAAAAATGCTAATAAATGATCTAACTCAACAACTCAAAGAATTAGAAAGAGAGCAACAAGAAAAGCCCACGGTGAGCAGAAGGAAGGACATAATAAAGATCAGAGCAGAAATGAATGACATAGAGACCAAAAAAACAATACAAAAGATCAACAAAACCAAGAGCTGGTTCTTTGAAAGGATAAACAAGATTGATGAACCTCTAGCCAGGCTCACCAAGAAGCAAAGAGAGAGAACCCAAATAAACAAAATCAGAAATGAAAGAGGAGAAATAACAACAGACCCCACCGAAATACAAAGGATTGTTAAAAAATACTATGAACAACTCTATTCCAACAAACTGGAAAACCTGGAGGAAATGGACATATTCCTAGAAAAATATAACCTTCCAAAACTCAATCAAGAAGAATCTAAGCATCTCAATAGGCCGATAACTATGGAAGAAATTGAAGCGGTCATCAAAAAGCTTCCAGGAAACAAAAGCCCAGGGCCAGATGGCTTCACAGGGGAGTTTTACCAAACATTCAAGGAAGAACTAAAACCTGTCCTCCTCAGGCTATTCCAGAAAATTCAAGAGGAAGGAACACTTCCAAGCTCCTTCTATGAAGCCAGCATCACCCTAATACCAAAACCAGATAAAGATAACACAATGAAAGAGAATTACAGGCCAATATCCCTCATGAATATAGATGCCAAAATCCTCAACAAAATTCTAGCAAATCGAATCCAGCAGTACATCAGAAAGATCATACACCATGACCAAGTAGGATTTATCCCGGGAATGCAAGGATGGTACAATATTCGCAAATCAATAAACGTGATACATCACATAAACAAATTGAGAGATAAAAACCACATAGTCATATCAATTGACGCAGAAAAAGCATTTGACAAAATCCAACACCCTTTCTTGATAAAAACTCTCAGCAAGATGGGAATAGAAGGATCATACCTCAACATAATAAAAGCCATATATGACAAACCAACAGCCAACATCATACTCAATGGGCAAAAACTAAAACCATTTCCCTTAAGAACAGGAACAAGACAGGGATGCCCACTCTCACCACTCCTGTTCAATATAGTGCTGGAAGTATTAGCCATTGCGATCAGACAAGAAGAAGAAATAAAAGGCATCCAAATTGGAAAAGAAGAAGTAAAACTGTCCTTATTCGCAGATGACATGATATTGTACATAGAAAACCCTAAAGACTCCATCAAAAAATTACTAGACTTAATAAATGAATTCGGCAATGTAGCAGGATACAAAATTAACACCAAGAAATCTATGGCATTTCTATACACTAATAGTGAACTTACAGAAAGAGAGACTAAAAAAGCAATTCCATTTACCATCGCACCAAAAAAATTAAAATACCTAGGAATAAACTTAACTAAGGAGGTAAAAGACCTATACGTGGAAAACTACACAACATTGAAAAAAGAGATAGAGGAAGACATAAACAGATGGAAGAACATACCATGTTCATGGATTGGTAGAATCAACATCATCAAAATGTCCATACTACCCAAAGCAATCTATAAATTCAATGCACTTCCCATTAAAATACCAATGACATATTTCACCGACCTAGAACGAACTCTCCAAAAATTTATCTGGAATAAAAAAAGACCCCGAATAGCTGCAGCAATCCTGAGAAAGAAGAACAAAGTAGGTGGGATCTCAATACCGGATATCAAGCTGTATTACAAAGCCACTGTTCTTAAAACAGCCTGGTACTGGCACAAGAACAGACATATTGATCAATGGAATAGAATAGAGAACCCAGAAATTGACCCAAATAACTATGCTCAATTAATATTTGACAAAGGAGGCACGAACATACAATGGAGTCAAGACAGTCTCTTCAACAAATGGTGTTGGGAAAATTGGACAGATACATGCAAAAAAATGAGGCTAGATCACCAACTTACACCATACACAAAAATAAACTCAAAATGGATAAAGGACTTAAACATAAGACAGGAAACCATAAAAATACTAGAGGAATCCACAGGCAGAAAAATCTCAGATATATGCCGAAGGAACTTCTTCACTGATACTGCTCCTAGGGCAATGGAAACTAAAGATAAAATAAACAAATGGGACTACATCAAATTAAAAAGCTTTTGCACAGCAAAGGAAACCATCAATAAAACAACAAGAAAGCCCACTGCATGGGAGAACATATTTGCCAATGATATCAACGATAAGGGTTTAATCTCCAACATTTACAGGGAACTCATGCAGCTTAACAAAAAGAAGATAAACAACCCAATCATAAAATGGGCATCTGATCTAAATAGACACTTTTCGAAAGAAGACAGAAGGAAGGCCAAGAGACATATGAAAACCTGCTCAAAGTCACTCATCATCAGAGAGATGCAAATCAAAACAACAATGCGGTACCATCTCACACCTGTCAGAATGGCTTTTATCAACAAATCAACAAATGACAAGTGCTGGCGAGGATGTGGAGAAAAAGGAACCCTCGTGCACTGCTGGTGGGAATGCAGACTGGTGCAGCCACTGTGGAGAACAGTATGGAGTTTCCTCAAAAAACTAAAAATGGAACTCCCATTTGACCCAGTGATCCCACTTCTAGGAATATATCCCAAGAAACTAGAATCACGAATCAGAAAGGATATATGCACCCCTATGTTCATAGCAGCACAATTCACCATAGCTAAGATTTGGAAACAGCCTAAATGCCCATCAGCAGATGAGTGGATTAAAAAACTGTGGTATATCTACACAATGGAATACTACGCGGCGGTAAAAAAGAAGGAGTTCCTAGCATTTTCAACAACATGGATGGATATGGAGAGTATTATGTTAAGTGAAATAAGCCAGGCAGAGAAAGATAAATATCACATGATCTCACTCATTTGTGGAATATAATGAATGGCATAGTCTGATGAACAAGAACAGATCCAGAGACTGAGAAACGTCGAACAGCACGTCATACCTCAGGGAAGGTGGGGGAGGGTGGGGATAAGGGGGAGAGATCAACCAAGGGACTTGTGTGCATGCATATGAGCCTAATCAATGGACACAGACAACAAGGGGGTGGGGCATAAGTGGGGGGTGGGGGGTTATGGGGGAATAATTTGTGTTTTTGCCTCCCTGACAAAGTTTATATAAAGTTACAAAAAGAAATTGTCAGCCAGTTTGAAATTGAATTGCCATGGCCTAGAGCAAAGAATATCCTTACATGATATTATTCTACAATGTCATTATAATTTTAGATATCTTACAACAGCATACTGTACAATTATCCCAAACAAACTTACAAACTAATTCTTGGAATGTTTGGCAGCAATTTAAAAAAAAAAATGAAAGGATTTAATCCCTTTCAGAAGGAATTAAGGCACTGGGAAGGCACTTGAGCATTCTATATTGGCCCCTCTTGCTTTTTGTGCCAAGAGGGACCCTCTTCTCACAATCCAATTGCCCTCAGCTGTTGCCTGAGCTTTCTGTTCATGCTGAGCTTGAAGCCTCGTGGTGGCTGGTACCATGGATCTGTCTCTCGCCCAATCGTGTGAGCTGGGCCCTCCCTGGAGAAGAAACCTGAGTTCCCCGAGATAAGTGATCAGTTCTGGGGCCCCGCCAGCAGGCCAGGGGATCCCAAGGCAGGTGCTGGGCGTGGAGGCCACGGGGGCATAGGCTACCAAGGAGACAGAACTGAACCTCACATCACCCTGCTTGGCCCCGGAGGATGACTGGTTAGCCAGAGACGGGTAAGATTCCTCAGGGAAGGAACAACCTAAGACAGGCACAGTCGCAGAGGGGCCATCAGGAGAGAACTTGGGGATCAACAGAGGTGGGGCACAGACCCCCACCCTCCCAACCTTGCAGGGGCCTGAACCCTCACCCTCTCTGAGGGAGGTCTCCTGCTCCCATGGCTGCTTTGCTTCCCACGCCCAGCTCAGATCGGGACACAGGTGACAGACAGTGACTTGGCCCAGCTCAGATTGGGACCCAGGTAACAGACAGAGACTTGGCCGACAGCAGCTGCCCTATATCTAAATCCAGCCTAGCACCAGGAATGCTCAGGGCCTACTCAAGAATGCAAATAAGCCTTTCCACTAATATTTACAGGGTAAACTAAGATTGTTGGTAGAGTATTAAATTTGACAGTAAAATAATAATCAAGTTTTCAGAGTAATTTAAATAGGCTAATTCAAATAAGTGAATATTCAAGAAAATTTAATTGCACTGGACAAAAAGCTGTTCCTAAAGTGTTAATTAAAATTTCTATTGGTAGTTCATCTCATGGTAAAATTCCTGAACATGCAATGAAATTAAAGCAGTCATATTTTTGTGCAAAAAGTTAAAATTTAAAGTTATCAAGACTGCATTATAAAATTTACAAAAGCCTCCATTAATCAAAAAAGGGGGGATAGTAGGGTAATATCATGTAAGGAAAAATATCCTATAAGTAAATTACATCTAGAAAATTTTTACTTCACAAAATTAATTTCTATTTGTAATGCTAACAGCAAAACGCACATGGTGTCTAAAATAAGACAAAGGAAAATCGTTTGGGCAAAAATAAAAAGGATCCCAAATCAATTATATAGAAAAGATTCCTTTATTAACTCTTGGTCGAGAATATGTTTGTATATTTTCAGAAAACAACTCCAAGACCATGTGGATTCCTGCAACAGAGAGGAATTGACAGGTCTGCTCCAACCATGAAGACAAGAGGAGAAACAGTCCAGAGATGGGAGACGCTGACGATGCCTTGCCACGCTAGCAGTCAGAAGCTGTGTGACACAGCACTTGCCTAGGACCAAACCAGAGAGGGTTGGACCTGCATTGCCACCATGTGCCCACCATCCAGATATCATTGCTGACATGTACACATAAGGAACTGTTTGACATTGAAACGGGGAATCAGAACTGTTGGACATTGAAACTGGGACTCAAACATTTTTTGTTATTATATGTCTATTTCTAGTCTGCAGAGGCAAGATTTTTTAAAGGAAAGAAAACGGGGAAAAATAGATACAGAAGCAAAGAAGCATTGAACAGACTGTCAAACTACAGTGGGAAGGCAGAGGAGGTTTTGGTGGGGAGGGGGGCTGTAAGGGATCAACCAAAGGACTTGTAGGCATGCATATGAGCATAACCAATGGATAAAAGACACTGGGGGGATGGGGCAGGTAAAGGCATGTACTGTGGGGAAGGGGAGGGTGGGGGGAGGTTAATGGGGGAAAAAAAGAGACATATGTACTACTATTTCTAATACTTCAAACAATTTAAAAAAATGTAAAAAATAAAAAAAAAATAAAATAAAATAAAATAAAAAAAAACAAGGGTAGATTAAGATGTATACAAATGTTCTTGTTTTGGCAACACTTGCTGCACCTCCCACAGCCCATTAGCTACTTAGGAAGGAATTAGGGAGGGCTACAAGGTCAGGCTTATTTATGCTAGGAGAGCTCTGCCTCCAGGCTGGGACTTGTTTGTGGTCCTGCCACAGCTCAGCCTGAAGCTTGATCCTAGAGCTGCTCCCTACAAAAAAACAAAAACAAAAACAAAAAACTTCTAGATGACTATAAGGGCGAGATCACAACAGCAATGCAGTCAGAGTAGGTGACTTTAGCACCCTATTGACATCAATAAATAGATCTTCCAGACAAAAAAATCAATAAGGAAACAATGACCTTAAAAGACACACCAGATCAAATGGATTCAATTGACATTCACAGAACATTTCATCCCAAAGAGGCAAAATATACATTCTCAAGTGCACATGGAACATTCTCAAAGACCACATGTGAGGACACAAAATAAATCTTAACAAATTCAAGAAGATTGAAATAATACATCAAGTATCATCTTGGATCACAATGGCATGAAACTAGAAATCAACTACAAAAAAACCCCTCAAAAACATTCAAACACATGAAGGCTAAATAGCATGTTATTAAATAATGAATGGGATACCAATGAGAGCAAGGAAGAAATTTAAAAAATTACCTGGAAACAAATGAAAATGAACACATAACACCCAAAATCTATGGGACACAGCAAAAGTAGTCCTGAAAGGGAAGTTCATAGCATTACAGGCCTACCTCAAGAAGCAAGAAAAATCTCAAACAATCTAACCTTACATCTAAAAGAACAAAAAAGAACCCCCCCAAAAAACAATACAAACAAAAAAAATAAATCCCAGAGTAAGTAGAAGGAAGGAAATAATAAAGATCAAAGGGGAAATATATGACATAGACACTAAAAAAATAATACAAAAGATCAATGAAATTAAGAGCTGTTTCTTTGTAAAGATAAAGAATATTGATACACCTTTAACCAAATTCATCAAGAAAAAGGAAAGAAGACCCTAATAAATAAAATCATAAATGAAAGAGAAGTAACAATAGACATCACATAAATACAAAGCATAATAAGAAAATACTATGAATGACTATATGCAACAAATTGGACAACCTGGGCAAATGGACAAATTTCTAGACATACAATATTCTAAAACCAAAACAGGGAGAATCAGAAAACCTGACTAGATCAATAACAAATGAAATTGAAGCAGTATTCAAAAAAATTTTCAACAAACAAAGTCCTGGACTGGATGGCTTCACAGTGGAGTTTTATCAAACATTCAAAGAAGAGCTAACATCTATTCTCCTCAAACTACTCCAAAAAATTTAATAGGAGGGAAGATTTCCAAGCTCTTTTTAAGAGTTCAGCATTATCTTAATTACAAAACTAGATAAAGACACTACAAAAAAAAAAAAAAAAGAAAATAATAGGTCAATATCCCTGATGAACATAGATGCTAAGATCCTCAATAAAATATTAACAATTTGGATCCAGCAATACATTAAAAACATCTTATACCATGACCAAATGAAATTTATTTGAGGGTGCAAGTTTGGTACAATATTCACAAATCAATAAATGTGATAGTTGACATAAACAAAATGAAAGATAACGATCATATGATCATATCAATAGATGCAGAAAAAATCATTCAATAAATTCCAGCATACTATTTATGATAACAACTCTGAAAAAGGAGGAATAGAGGGACCATAACTCAACATAATAAAGGCCATATATGCCCAGTTGGCGTGGCTCAGTGGATGAGAATCAACCTGTGAACCAGGAGGTCACAGTTCAATTCCTGGTCAGGGCATGTTCCCGGGTTGTGGTTTCGATCCTTAGTGTGGGGCATGCAGGAGGCAGCTGATCAATGATTTTCTCTCATCATTGATATTTCTATTTCTTCCCCCCTTCCTCTCTGAAATTAATAAAAATATATTTTAAAAAATAATAAAAGAAAATAAAGGCCATATATGAAAAATCTACAGCAAACATCATACTTAATGGGCAAAAACTAAAATTGTTTCCCTTAAAATCAAGAACTAGACAGGGATTTTCGTTTTTATCACTTTTATTCAGTATAGTACTGGAAATCCTAGCTACTGCAATCAGAAAAGAGGAAAAAATAAAAGGCATCCAAATTGGAAAGAAGGAAGTAAGGCTGTCATTATTCACAGATGACATGATGTTGTATACAGAAAACCCTAAAGACTACTAGAATCTAATAAACAAATTAAGCAAAGTAGTAGGATACAAAATCAATATGCCAATAATAAAATATCAGAAAAAGAAACTAAGAAAACAATTCTATTTACTATTGCAACAACAACAACAACAAAACAAAATAAGGTGCCTGGGAATAAACTTAATTGAAGTAAAAGACCTGTATTCAGAAAACCATAGGATGTTGAAGAAATAAATAAAAGAAGATACAAACAAGTGGAAGCATATACCATGTACATGGATTGGAAGAAGTAACATCATATAAATGTCCATACTACCCAAAGCAATCTACAGATTAAATGCAATTTCTATTAAAATACCAATGGCATATTTTATAGATCTACAACAAATATTCTAAAAATGTATATGGAACAAAAACAGACCCCAAATAGCCTCAGCAATCTTGAGAAAGAAGAACAGAGTTGGAGGCTTCACAATACCAGATATCAAACTATAATACAAAGCCACTGTAAACAAAACAGCCTGATATTGGCACAGGAACAGGCACATAGATCAATGGAACAGAGCGGAGATCCCAGAAATCAGCCCACGTCAATATGGTCAATTAATAACTGGCAAGAAGGTAAGAGCATACAATAGAAGAAAGATAGTCTCAATCATAAATGGTGTTGGAAAAATTGGACAGACACATGCAAAAAAAAAAAAAAAGCAAGCAAGAAAGAAAAGAAACTAGACTACCAAATTACACCATACACAAGAATAAACTCAAAATAGATAAAAGACTTAAATGTAAGTCACAAAACCATAAAAATGCTAGAAGAAAATATAGGCAATAAAATCTTAGACATCTTGCATAGCAATATTTTTATCTATATATCTCCTCAGGCAAGGGAAACAAAGAAAAAAATAAACAAATGAGACTACATCAAACTAAAAAGGTTTTGCTCAGCAAAACAAACCATTAACAAAATGAAAAGGGAACTCACTGTATGGGAGAACGTATTTGCCAATGATATATCTGATAAGGGATTAATTTCCAAAATAAATAAAGAACTCATAGAACTCAACACCAGGAAGACAATCCAATAACAAAATGGGCAAAGAACCTGAATAAACAATTCTCTAAAGAAAAATACAGATGGGTAATAGACATACAAGAAATGCTCAATGTCACTAATCATCAGAGAGATGCAAGTAAAAACTACATTGAGGTATCACGTCACACCTGCAAGAATGGCTACCATCAATAAACCAACAACAAGTGTTTGTGAGGATACTGAGTAAAGGGAGTCCTCATGCATTTTTGGTAGTAATGCAGACTGGTGCAGCCACTGTGGTAAACAGTATGGGGTTTCCTCAAAAAATTAAAAATGGAACTGGGTTTTGACCCAGCAATCCCACTTCTGGGAATATATCCCAAGTATCCGGAAACACCAATCAGAAAGAATGTATGTACCCTTATGTTCATGACAGTGTTATTTACAACTAGAAGCCCAGTGCACAAAATTCATGCATGTGGGGGGTGTGCCCCTCAGCCCAGCCTGCACCCTCTCCAATCTGGGACTCCTCAACGGATGTCTGACTGCCCGTTTAGGCCTGATCCCGGTAGGATTGGGCCTAAACGGGCAGTCGGACATCCCTCTCACAATCCAGGACTGCTGGTTCCCAACTGCTCGCCTGCCTGCCTTCCTGATTGCCCCTAACCGCTTCTGCCTGCCAGCCTGATCACCCCCTAACCACTACCCTGCCAGCCTGACTGATGCCTAATTGCTCCCCTGCCAGCATGTTTGCCCCTAAATGCCCTCCCCTGCAAGCCTGATCACCCCTAACTGCCCTCCCTTGAAGGCCTGATCCCCCCAACTGCTCTCCCCTGCAGGCCTGGTCCCCCCAACTGCTCTCCCCTGCAGGCCCAGTTGCCCCCAATTTCCCTCCTCTGCTGGCCTGGTCACCCCCAACTGCCCTCCCTTGCAGGTCTGGTCCCTCCCAACTGCCCTCCCCTGCTGGCCTGGTCCCTCACAACTGCCCTCCCCTGCTGGCCATCTTGTGGTGGCCATCTTGTGTCCACATGGGGGCAGCCATCTTGTGTGTTGGAGTGATGGTCAATTTGCATATTACTCTTTTATTAGATAGGATAGAGGCCTGGTGCACAGGTGGGGGCCAGCTGATTTGCCCTGAAGGGTGTCCTGGATCAGGGTAGGGGTTCCCTTGGGGCATATGGAAGCCTGGGTGAGGGGCCTGTGGTGGTTTGCAGGCCTGCCACGCCCCCGGCGACCCAAGCAGAGGCCCTGGTATCTGGGATTTATTTATCTTCTATAATTGAAACTTTGTAGCCTTGAGTGGAGGAAGCTTGGCTTCCTCCATCGCCAGGGGCAACTCAAGCCTCCTGCTCGCTCCAGCTCCATGGCTGCTGCCATTTTTGTTGGGATTTATTTATCTTCTATAATTGAAACTTTGCAGCCTTGAGTGGAGGCCTAGGCTGGCCAGGGTGTGCTGAAAGCTTGGCTTCCTCCATTACTGGGGAAACCCAAGCCTCCTGCTCTCTCCGTGGCCACAGCCATCTTGGTTGAGTTAATATGCATACTCGCTCCTGATTGGCTGGTGGGCGTGGTTTTGTGGGTGTAGGGGAGGTATGGACAATTTGCATATTACTCTTTTATTAGATAGGATGGCCAAGAAGTGGAAACAGCCCAAGTGCCCATCAGTAGATGAAAAGATAAAAAAAGCTGTAGTACATTTATACAATGGAAGACCATGTGGCAGTAATAAAGCAGGATCATTTACCCTTTGTGACAGCATGGAGGGACCTGGAGAGTATTATGCTAAGTGAAATCCACCAGTCAGAGAAAGACAAATACCATATGATCTCACTTATATGTGGAACCTAATGAACAAAATAAACTGACAAAATAGAACCAGAAGCATGGATGCATGGAACAGTCTGACAGAAGTCAGAGGGGAGAGGATGGGGAGGAGTGGATAAAAGGAGAAGAGAGTAGCCAAAAGAACATATATACACTAGAGGCTCAGTGCACAAAATTTGTGCATGTGCGGGTGTCCCTCAGCCCAGCTTGCACCCTCTCCAATCTGGGACTCCTCAGGGGATGTCTGACTGCCAATTTAGGCCCAATCCTGAACTGGCAGTCGGACATCCCTCTCACAATCTGGGACTGCTGGCTCCTAACCACTCACCTGCCTGCCTGCCTGATTGCCCCTAACCACTCTGCATTCCAGCCTGATCGCCCCCACTGCCCTCCCCTGCTGGCCTGATTGACACCTAACTGATCCCCTGCCAGCCTGATCACCCCCACTGCCCTCCCCTGCCAACCTGATTGACACCTAATTGCTCCCCTGCCAGCCTGATCACCTACCCTCCCCTGCTGACCCAGTCACCCGCAACTGCCCTCCCCTGCAGGCCTGGTCGTCCCCAACTGCCCTCCCCTACTGGCCATCTTGTGACAATGTGGGGGTGGCCATCTTGTGATGATGTGGGGCAGCCATCTTGTAGCAGCCATCTTGTGATGACATGGGGCCAGCCATCTTGTGACAACATGAAGGTGGCCATCTTGTGAGGACATGAGGGTCAATCTGCATATTACCTCTTTATTATATAGGATAGCCCATGGACACAGACAATAGAGTGGTGAAGACCAAGGGAAGGGTGGTTGGGGGATGGGTGGAGGTGGGCAAGGGAAGAGGGGAATGGAGACATATATAATAGTCTCAACAATTTAAAAAAAAAAAAGAGGCAAGCTTTGAGTGGCAAAACACAGTTCAGTTTCCATAAGAAGCATCCAATGGAATGGCCAGGCCCTGGGAGGGGGGAGGGGGGAGTTCTGGTCCAGGCTCTTCTATTAACAGAGCTGTGCTTTTGGGTTCCATAGGTAAAAAAAAAAAAGAGGAGTAGACAGAGCTGTTGGTTTTTTGACATCTGGAGAATCCTCAAATCCTTTAGAGACCTGGATAGACTACCAATGAGGCTCTAGGTGGTAGCTTCTGCTCCCTTTCCAGTCTAGTAGGCAGAGCTGGAAATTAGTTTGCTGTCCTATGAGCCAAGGGAGTGCCCATCTCCTTTCTTCAGAACCCAGGTAATGTGCATAAAATATAAACCATGATGACAGATATCTGTGCCAGTCACTAAAGGAAGAGATATTTAGGTCACAAGCTTTGGAAATTTTCATTTTGACTTTATCTTACTAGACTCAACAAAGAAATTTTGAATTGAAAAAATCTAGCCATGCATTTTAAGGTAAATGTCTTAATAAACAGATCAGTTCAAATAATTGATGTGTGATTTGGTCACTATGGTTCTAAAGGAAAGGACAGATGCCTGCACTTCTCCTTATAACAAAATATCGGTGTGGATTTTACACTCCTGGGTTCTGTGATCAATTCAGTCTCCTATGAAAGGTGTTACTATAAAGCTTTGAAATGCTTGTTTGTACGTGCCAGATTTTCTTTAATATGCCAACCAATAAATAATTCTACTATGCAACTTTTAAAAAAGCCATGAAAAGTGAAGTAAACAGCAAAATAAAAAAGGTTTTCACATTTCTTTCTTTCTTTCTTTCTTTCTTTCTTTCTTTCTTTCTTTCTTTCTTTCTTTCTTTCTTTCTTTATTGGTCATGAAACAGGGACCATGGCTCAGGTTCTCCACCTAGTGGAATCTTTGAGGTGATAACTCTTGTAAAACCTGTAAAACAAGAAACTTGGGTATGGAGCCACCCCGTCAGATTAGTGACTTTTTTTTTCTATACAAAAATGTATTTCTTGAGAATTTAACATAGTAATTCAGTGTTTCTTCTTTTTAACTGGGAGGGTTTCCTAGGTTATGATTAAGAGATCTTTATCTACTAAGATCTCTGACCCTTGAAAACCATCCTTCGAAATATTGTAGGCAGGATACATGGGTTCTTTCTCCTTACCTTTGCTAAGCTCATATTAGAGGACACCACTGCCTTAAGAAAGCCACTTGACAGGGAAGGGGAAGGGGAAAACATTATTATTCCAGAAAGGCCATTTTTATCCTAATTATTAATTCTGATCCAAAATTTGGTGGAGAATTCTGCTCATAGTAACAGGTGATGTGAGTGCTCTCAGATAGATTAAAGAGACAGAATAAATCCTGGGGTTCCATCCACTTCTCAGAGTAGACACAAACTATTTCTGTGCAGCTCACTGGAGAAAGTTCAATGATTGCATGTCATTTGCCAGATAGACCACTCCTGATCCTTTCCCCATGAAAGCTAAAACATGGAGCACATCACATTTCCACAAGCAGTGCTGTTGCCCTCAGAGCAGTTTCTAGAATATCTTCAGGTGCATGATCCCACCTCATGTGGTCACCCCAACGATCTGAAAAGGCCAAAGATTCCTTTGCTGAATTTTCCATCTTCTCCTTATTGCATCTGGTATTTTATTTCAGACATCTGAGTCTATCACCAAGGATCATAGAGAGATCATTGAACTGAGAGAGATCCCTGTTTTCTAACGTCTGTGGTGCAGACTGTGAGTCTATCACACTGTCCATATGCTGCCTAGAAAAAGGGGGACATTTGGGGTTCAGTAGAAATGTACGCTAATAAAAGAAAAATATGTAAATTGACCATACCTCTGTGACAACTACCAGCCAATCAGGAGTGAGTAGGCAAATTAACCCAACAAAGATGGTGGGTTAATTTGCATATGCAGACAATGAGTGGCCGGGTGGGGCAGGACACCTGCTATGAGGGGGAGGGTGGAGGGTGGAGGGAGCTACTATGCATTATTCCTATCCTACCATGGGAATAGGTATTAAAGATCATTATCAGCTGTCCTCTCAATCATTGTGCCAATAGTAGAATTTTTCTTCCACCTATTCAAACCAAATATTTGTTAAGGGCATTTCCCCATAGTATTGAGATGTTCTTAGTAGTGATTCAATAAACTTTCATAATGGAGTTGTAAACTAGTGGAAAAACATTACATCTGAACAGCAAGGTGGCGATGAGAGCAAACCCTTATTGAAACATGGGATTCGGGCTGCAGACTTTTCTTCCTTGTCCAAGAAGTTGAAGAATAAATTCATGGACTAATAGATGTCTTTAATAAAAATGTAGAAGTTTATTGGAAGCATATACAAACTCCATCTGGGCAGGGGTGTCCCCAAAAGGGACCCCCTGGGGAGGGGCCCCCAAATGGGAAAAGCCTGCTCTCTCTCTCTAATGGGAAAAGTTCAATCTAAAAAATATGTCTCATGTCTCTTTGTCTCTGGTTTATATATGCTGCAGTTCTTTGACCTTGACCCTTTCTAATTGGACCTTCCTTAATTTAGGACCCCCATGCTTTCCTCATTGGTCACTCTGCTACAGGGTATCAATTTCAAAGCTCAAAGCCCATGTGGTGCCCCCTTTTTCTCTACCCCTTATATTGCAACGTTCCTCTATCCCCTGTGAAAATGTTTCCCTCTTCCCAATATCGTGTGACTTTTCTTTATCCTCTGTGAATGTATGCCTTCCTCCCCCATTATCCTTGACATTTCTCTATCCTCTGTAAGATAAGCATTTTGGCATCTCCAAGCCCCCATCTATACATTCCTCTCCCACGGGCCCTCTTTATTTCCTCAACTTGCCTTTTTTTTGTCTCTAAAATTCCTTTCAATATCACATTATAAAGTGAACTCTTCCATTCTAAGAAACAATGTGTATTTTCTCTTTCTTTTTTAAAATGGGAGAGTAGGCAACATGCCATTTAAAATAAAAGCAACTTCCCCAAACTACTCCTATACACTCATAGATTTGTATAAACTGTCTATTTGAAGAAGAAGAAAGATTAAAATTCAAATTGATAAAACAAGAAGACTCATAAATATTATTAGATGTTAAATATGTGGACAAAAAGGGGCCACATGCTAACCCGACTAGCTCAGGGAAGGCCTGTGTAGAGGCCAGCAAACTCAGAGACCTAAAGTAACCACAAAGAATGGTTTGAAATGAAAACTTAACTAAAAGCAGTTTATGGTGGGTAGTCATGTCCTAAGCTGGTATCTTCCCCGACAAAGGTCAATCTTTACCTTAACTGAGCCTGTCTGTTGTCTTCTTGCATTTATAATAACATATCATTGGAATGTCAAAGTAATTTTCCTTTTGCCGGACTCCTTAAAGCACAGCACTGCTTTGTGGAGACCACAAATCCCCTCATTGTTATAGAGTTAACTGTTGAGTGTTAACTATCCTGCACCCACCTAAGTAAAAGAAGTCTGTGTCTATCATTTTACTTTTTATCCAATCCCAGAGGTTTCTCCACTTTGTTTTCTCCTGCCTCCCTAATCTATCACCAATGGATCTCATGTAACCCACTTACATCTCCTCCATTGATTGTAATGTATAAAACAAGGTGCAAAACTGCCATTCTCTGGGGCATTATCTCAAGCCATTACATTCTGCTTCCTGGCAATTGTCAACAGTTTGGCTCAAATAATCCCACAAAAATTCTTCACAGGTTGAATGTTTCTTATATTAACAAATAAAAAGTCTGAGAGAATCTGTAAAGGGGGGGGGGCGTATTTTCTTAGATCAGAAGTCTTTTCAATCATAAGTAATGTTCTAAAGCAATATTTTATTTCCCCTTCAACATGAGTGAATTTAACACCATGTTAGAAATGTTACTTCAACTGAGGAAAACCAATCCCTACATATGTTTGTTATTTTAGAAATATGGCAAATTTTGAACACTTTCCATCATAAGAATTTTGTAAACTCACTTAAGGGATAGATAAAACACATTCTCAATATAGAAATTATCTTTTGGGGAAGCCAAGAACTTACAACATTCAGGAAATGAATATTTAGCTGGTGAAAGATACAGTAATTTAGTTCTTTGGGAGTCCCGAGGAGACCACTGATGGGCATTTTTGTTACCTATTCCCTAACCCCAATCTCTCTCTGAAAAATACCCATCACAGAGACCATGCCCATAACTCAGTTCTTCTGGGCTCTTCCTGGAAAGTCTTTTCACTGAGAAAGGACACCAGTTACTTGTAATTCCACTGGTTCAAACTTACTATGAAGAGCATATGGCAAGAGGAGGAATTAACCCAGATTCCCAGTATCCAACTAAGTTGCTTCCCTCTTCTCCCTGACTTCAATAAAAGAAAGACTGAAGTAAAGTTCATCAGAGTTAGAATCATTTTTTTATCAAAAATCTTCTTCTAGGAAAATAATGCCATGCCTTAAAAATGCTTAAGTAACAGAGAAGGAAATGCTTAGAAACTAAAAATTATTTTCTAAGCATTTCCTTCTCTGTGAAATAATAAAGTTTTGGAATTAACTCCCTGAGTACTGTTTCTCAAATTCCATGGCAAAAGAGCATTGATTAATTAATTACTTAATATTATTATTATTTCCAAATTGTCATTGATACTTTCAGAAAATGCAATAAAAAATGAAATGCTGGACCAATATTTTTATATGCAAAATATGAGTCCAGAGATTTTATTATTAAATTCAACAGATATAAAATGACTCTCTTATATTACCATGAATGTTCCTAAATGCTGTTCTCAGGGTATGCACTTACTCCTGCAGGTGCAGGAGCAAAGCCCAGCCTCTAGGGCAGCGCTGGCTGCTGTACATGGCCTTGGCAGCACTTTCCACAGCTTCGTTTAATGGCCTTTCCTCCAAGCAAGGCTGTAAAAAACTGGAGACATTCTCATAATACATTGTTTGAAGAGTACTAACACTACTCAAAATATCTTTCAAAGTATGTAAATAGCTATGAACAACTCAAGGTTTAATAAAGTCCTTTTAATTGTGTGAAACTTTAAAACAAAAATACCAACTATTATTGACTGCTGAAATTCTTCAATATGGGAGGAATGGAGTCAGAGACTGGCTCCTGGAACTATATATTAATGTCTAACTATGTTCCTTGTAACTTTATCCATCTAGGAGACAGACAAACAGAGAAAAAAGATTGAAAATCATCTGGCAACTATATATGAAAATACCTTTAAAAATAGCTGTGCCTGGCTGGTGTGGCTCAATTGGTTGGACACCTCCTGTGAACCAAAAGGTTGTGGGTTCAATTCCAAGTCAAGGTACACACCAAGATTGCAGGTTCAATCCTTGGTCAGAAAGCATACAGGAGGCAACTGATTGATATTTCTCTCTCTCTCTCTTTCTTCTCCTTCCTATCTCCCTAATAGTTATAAAAACATGTCCTTGGGTGAGGATTTTAAAAAGCTGTATTTTCCTAATTAAATGTATGGAAAAGTAGTTAAATTTAGAAGGTAAAAAAACACCTTTGGGAAAATTTTTGTATTTTCCAATAGGAAAACCATTTTATTTTTACAAAAGTTATTCATTTGAAGTAGCCAAACTAAACGGCACATTAGTGCAAGTAATAGATCAGTGAAGTGTAAGAAAAGAAGTCTAAGAAAAGAAAAGTCTATATTTTTTCAGCTCTTGAAAAATATAATCTGGGCTGCAATTGAGTTAGTTAATGCTGGTTGGCTTGCCTACTCTGCAGATTTGATTTCCCCTAGAGACTAACTACATGCAGTTCTCCGAAAGTCTGTGAGCATAGCACTCCTCCTGACAAAGGACTCTCGCAATCGCATGAAGTTATATCCAGTGTCCTAAAAATTTTCACTGCATTTACATTCACTTCTGGGTCTGGCTCAGGGGTGTCTTTTGGGGGAAACCTCATATCCCAGATGGCTTGCTGGGCAATGAAATAATAGATATAAAAAAAAAGACTATTAAAAGTTAAAAGTGGAACACAGGAGAAAGGAAGATGGCGACTGGCAGGAAGGTAGGGAAGGAGAGAGTGAGGGAGCGATAGAGGAATGTGTGGACGTGTGTGGTGTGTGTGTGTATGAGCTAGGGACAGTTAGATTCTGCAGGTCTTCCAAGGGGCTACCAAACCAGGCAGTCTTAGATGGCGGAGCCCCGCGCACAACTCGGACACTTCTGGGCGGCCAGTGCGGGCACAGAGACCACACCATCTTGAGAAACAGAGCAGCTTCAAACTAGGAGCCTGGCCTCAGCACCACCCAGTCTGGTCTCAGACACAAACCAGGACCCTGCAGCCACTGGGGACAGAGACCTGCAACCACAGCTGCAGACCAACAGACAACAAGAATCCAGACTTCCTGGCCGCAGATTTCTGTGAGTCAAGGAGACTATCCCTCTCCCCACAGGCTTGCAGGCAGTGCCATAGTAACTGATAGACCCGCTCCTCAATGGGCCATAGTGCTGCTACAGGAATTTGAGCCTGGGAGACGCAGACACTGGTAATCTGTTCCCCGCAATGCAATCAGGCAACCAAACCTAAAGCCCACACAGGGCGGCCGTGCCACCTGACTTCGATTCTGGGCAAGTGCACACGGGAGTCTGTTTTCGGCAGAGCAGGAGTGGACCTCCTGCCGACACAATGCTACTGTGCAACCCAGTCCCCCAAGCTGACTGGGACCCCGATTCTCCAGGCAGGAGGCAGCACTGAGCACCACTGACTTGACTCTGTTTCTTATCGCGTGCGCCTGGGATCCCTGACTCCCAGTGCATTCACAATAAGAGCCAGTGACTCCAATTCTTGGTGCATGCACACACAGGGACCCTGATTCTCAGCAGAGGCCACATGAAGCAACAGAGACTCTGGTACTCAATTCTTGGTTGCAGACACAGGAGAACTCTGACTCCTGGCACACACTAGGGGACTCTGATTTTCAGCACACGCCAGCAGGGTCTCTGTTTCAGTGTGGTGCATGCGGGGTCCCTGATTCTAGGTGTGCACATGAGACCACACTGAGCGCTGGTAACACTGACCCTGGGCAAGCCTGGTTCCCACCAACCCACGGGAGCCACACGTCTTAGTGTCGGAGCACTTCAGTGACATTCGGGTGGTGTGAAGCTCTCATGGCACATGGCCCAGGTCCATGCAACTCGATGTTTGAACCTTCTAGTAATAGTCAGAATGGGGAGAAGACACAATCCCCAGAGGAAAGAAAATGAGGAGTCACCAAGACAGGAAATTAGTGAAATTGAAGCATGTAACATGACCAAAAAAGAATTCAGAGTAATGGTCATGCAATTCATACATCAGATGGATGAGAAAATCAACAACCTATGCAAGAATCAGGAAGAAATGAAAAGTGATATAGCTACAATCAAAAACACCATGGAAAGTTTCAACAGTAGACTAGAAGAAGCAGAGGACCGAATTAGTGAGTTAGAAGATAAGGTAGAGAAACAACCTCAATCTGAATAGCAACTGAAGAAAAAAATTAAAAAGCAGGAGGAGAGCCTAAGGGAGCTTTGGGAAAACATGAAACAAAGTAACATACATATAATAGAGCTGCCAGAAGGAGAAGAAGAACAGCAAGGATTAGAAAATCTATTTGAAGAAATAATAACAGAAAACTTCCCGGATATGGGGAAGAAAATGTTACACAAGTACAGAGAGTACCAAGCAAGATGAATCCCAAAAGACCCACACCAAGACACGTCATAATTTCAATGGCAAATGTTAACAACAAAGAGAGAATCTTAAAGGCTGCAAGAGAGAGACAAAGAGTTACCTACAAAGGATCCCCCATCAGATTATTGAATGATTTCTCAATAGAAACACATCAAGCTAGAAGGGAATGGAAGAAAGTATATAAAGTGACGTAAAGCAAAGGACTAAATCCAAGAATACCCTATCCAGCAAGACTATCAATCAAAATTGAAGGGGAAATCAGGAACTTTGCAGACAAAAAAAGGCTAAGGGAGTTTATTACCACAGCAGTGCAAGAAATGCTAAAGGGAATGCTGTAAAAAGAAGAAATAAAAAGGTAAGAAGGAACACAGGCACAAAAATAGAAATGACTACAAACAAGTACTTTTCAGTAATAGCTTTAAATGAAAACGGAATAAATGCTCCAATAAAAGGCATCAAGTGGCTGAATGGATAAAAAAAAAAAAACATGTCCCATATATATGCTGTCTACAAGAAACCCACCTCAGAACAAGGGACTCACACAGACTGAAAGTGAAGGGATGGAAAAATATCTATCAGGCAAATGGAAATGAAAAAAAAAAAAAAAAAAGCTGGGTAGCAATACTTACTAGTATATCTGACAAAATAGACCTCAAAGTGAAGACCATAACAAGAGACAAGGAAGGCCACTTCATAATACTAAAGGGATCGATCAAACAGAAGGATATAACCCTGATAAACATATATGCACCCAATGCAGGAGCACCCAAATACATAAAAAAACTCCTGGAAGATATCAAGGGAGAGGTCAACAACAATACAATCATAGTAGGGGACTTTAATACACCACTGACATCGCTGGATAAATCCTCTAGATAAAAAATCAGCAAAGATTCAGCAATCTTAAATGACTTACTAGATCAGATGGATTTAACTGACATCTTCAGAACATTTCACCCCAAAGTCATGGAATATACGTTCTTCTCAAGTGCACACGGGACATTTTCAAAAATAGACCACATATTGGGTCACAAGCAAAGTTTCCCAAAATTCAAGAAGACTGAAATCATACCAAGAATCTTCTCAGACCACAATGGCATAAAATTAGAAATAAACTACAATAAAAACAATCCAAAAAACTCAAACACTTGGAAGCTGAATAGCATGCTATTAAATAATGCCTGGGTTACCAATGAGATGGAAGAAGAAATTAAAAACATCCTGGAAACTAATGGCAACAAAAACACAACAATCCAAAATCTATAGGACACAATGAAAGCAGTCCTGAGAGGGAAGTTTATAGCTCTACAGGCCTACCTAAAAAAAACAAGAAAATATGGTAGTAAATCATCTAACTCTACAACTCAAAGAATTAGAAAGAGAGCCCAGAGTGAGCAGAAGGAAGGAGATAATAAAGATCAGGGCAGAAATAAATGACATAGAGACCAAAAAAACAATACAAAAGATCAATGAAACCAAGAGCTGGTTCTTTGAAAGGATAAACAAGATTGATAAACCTCTAGCCTGGCTCACCAAGAAGCAAAGAGAGAGGACTCAAAGAAACAAAATGAGAAATGAGAGAGGCGAGATAACAACAGACCCCAGAGAAATAAAAGGATTGTTAAAAAGTACTATGAACAACTCTACTCCAACAAACTAGACAACCTGGAGGAAATGGACATATTCCTAGAAAAATACAACCTTCCAAAACTCAATCAGGAAGATTCTAAAAATCTCAATAGGCCGATAATTATGGAAGAAATTGAAGCAGTCATCAAAAAGCTTCCAGGAAACAAAAGCCCTGGCCAGACGGCTTCACAGGGGAATTAAACGGAACACTCAAGGAAGAAGTAAAACCTATCCTACTCAAACAATTCCAAAATATTCAAGAGGAAGGAGCCGAAACCAGTTTGTCTCAGTGGATAGAGCGTTGGCCTGCGGACTGAAGGGTCCCGGGTTCGATTCCAGTCAAGGGCATGTACCTTGGTTGCGGGCACATCCTCAGTAGGGGGTGTGCAGGAGGCAGCTAATCGATCTTTCTCTCTCATCGATGTTTCTAACTCTCTATCCCTCTCCCTTCCTCAATAAAATATATTATTTTTAAAAAAGGAAGGAACACTTCCAAACTCCTTCTATGAAGCCAGCATCACCCTAATACCAAAACCAGATAAAGATAACACAATGAAAGAGAATTACAGGACAATATCCCTCATGAACATAGATGCCAAAATCCTCAACAAAATTCTAGCAAATCGGATCCAGCAGTACATCAGAAAGATCATGCATCATAACCAAGTAGGATTTATCCCAAAGATGAAAGGATGGTACAATGTTCGCAAATCAATTAACGTGATACATCACATAAACAAATTGAGAGATAAAAATCACATAGTCATATCAATTGACACAGAAAAAGCATTTGACAAAATCCAACACCCCTTCTTGATAAAAACTCTCAGCAAGGTGGGAATAGAAGGATCATATCTCAACATCATAAAAGCTATATATGACAAACCCACAGCCAACATCATACTCAATGGACAAAAACTAAAACCATTTCCCATAAGAACAGGAACAAGACAGGGATGCCCACTCTCACCACTCCTGTTCGACATATTTCTGGAAGTACTAGCCATTGCGATCTGACAAGAAGAAGAAATAAAAGGCATCCAAATTGGAAAAGAAAAACTGTCCTTATTCGCAGATGACATGAAACTGTACATAGAAAACCCTAAAGATTCCATCAAAACATTATTAGACTTAATAAATGAATTCAGCAATGTAGAAGGATACAAAATTAATGCCGAGAAATCTATGGCATTTCTTTATACCAATAGTGAACTTACAGAAAGACAGACTAAAAAAGCAATCCCATTGACCATCGCACCAAAAAAATTAAGAGAACTAGGAATAAACTTAACTAAGGAGGTAAAAGACCTATATGCAAAAAACTACAGGACACTGAAAAAGAGATAGAAGAAGACATAAACAGATGGAAGAACATACCGTGTTCATGGATTAGAAGAATCAACATCATCAAAATATCCATACTACCCAAAGCAATCTTTAGGTTCAATGCAATCCCCATTAAAATACCAATGGCATATTTCACAGACCTAGAAGGAACTTTCCAAAAATTCATCTGGAATAAAAAAAGATGTGGAATAGCTGCAGCAATCCTGAGAAAGAAGAACAAAGTAGGAGGGATCTCAATACCAGATATCAAGCTGTATTACAAAGCCACTGTTCTCAAAACAGCCTGGTACTGGCACAAGAATAGACATATAGATCAATGGAATAGAATAGAGAACCCAGAAATTGACCCAAATCACTATGCCCAATTAATATTTGACAAAGGAGGCATGAACATAAAATGGAGTCCAGACAGTCTCTTCAACAAATGGTGTTGGGAATATTGGACATATACATGCAAAAAATGAAACTAACCACCAACTTACACCATACACAAAAATAAACTCAAAATGGATAAAGGACTTAAACATAAGACGGGAAACCATAAAAATACTGGAGGAATCCACAGGCAGCAAAATCTCAGACATATGCCGAAGCAATTTCTTCACTGATACTCTCCTAGGGCAATGGAAACTAAAGAGAAAATAAACAAATGGGACTACATCAAAATAAAAAGCTTCTACATAGCAAAAGAAACCTTCAACAGAGTGTAGACACAGCTGATCCTCACAGCCAACTGGCCTGGAGGTCTATTCCTCCCAGTGATACCAACAACAATAAAGACTTAATTACAACAAGGCTGTACACACAGTCCACAAAGGGGTGCACCAAGAGTATCCACCTCAGGTTAACTGGGGAGGCCGACCCACTGGGCCATATAGGAAACATAGCACACAAAGCTATCCTACCAACTCAGGGAAGCAATGAAAATGTGGAGGCAAAGAAACAGATCACAAATGAAAGAAATGGAGGAAAACAAACGACTGGATATAGAATTCAAAACCACAGTTATAAGGCTTTTCAAGAATATCCTAGAAAAGGCCAATAAATTTAGCGAGACCCTCGAGGGTATGAAAAAGGACCAACTAGAAATTAAACATACACTGACTGAAATAAAAAAAAATATTATATAGAGACCCAACAGCAGACTAGAGGAATGCAAATATCAAGTCAAAGATTTGAAAAACAACGAAGCAAAAAACACTCAATCAGAAAAGAAAAAAGAAAAAAGAATCCAAAAATATGAAGATAGTGTAAGGAGCCTCTGGGACAACTTCAAGCGTACCAACATCAGAATTATGGGGGTGCCAGAAGCAGAGAGAGAGCAAGATACTGAAAACCTATTTGAAGAAATAATGACTGAAAACTTCCCCTACCTGGTGAAAGAAATAGACTTACAAGTCCAGGAAGCGCACAGAACCCCAAACAAAAGGAATCCAAAGAGGACCACACCAAGACACATCATAATTAAAATGCCAAGGGCAAAAGACAAAGACAGAATATTAAAAGCAGCAAGAGAAAAACAGTTAATTACCTACAAGGGAGCACCCATACGATTGTCAGCTGATTTCTGGACAGAAGCTATGCAGGCCAGATGGGAGTGGCAAGAAATATTCAAAGTGATGAAAAGCAAGAACCTACAACCAAGATTACTCTACCCAGCAAAATTATCATTGAGACTGGAAGGTTAGATAAAGAGCTTCACAGATAAGAAAAAGCTAAAGGAGTTCATCACCACCAAACCAATATTATATGAAATGCTGAAAGGTATTCTTTAAGAAGAGGAAGAAGAAGAAAAAGGTTAAGATAAAAATTATGAACAACAAATACATATCTATCAACAAGTGAATATAAAAATCAAGTGAATAAAAAAATCTGATGAACAGAATAAACTGGTGAATATAATAGAATTAGGGGCATAGAAAGGGAGTGGACTGATAATTCTCAGGGGGAAAGAGGATGGGGGTGCAAGAAGAGACTGGACAAAGGTAGTACACCTATGGATGAGGACAGTGGGGGGAGGTAAGGGCAGAGGGTGGGGTGGGAACTGGGTGGAGGGGAGCTATGGGTGGAAAAAGGAGAAACAATTGTAATGATCTGAACAATAAAGATTTATTAAATTAAAAATAAATAAATAAATAAATAAATAAATAAATAAATAAAGTGTGAGAACCTTAAAAAAAAAAGAAACCTTCAACAAATCAACAAGAAACCCCACTGCATGGGAGAACATATTCACCAATGTTATCACTGATAAGGGCTTAATCTCCAACATTTACAGGGAACTCATACAAGTTAACAAAAGGAAGATAAACAATCCAATCAAAAAATGGGCAATGGACTTAAATAGATACTTTTCGAAAGAAGACAGAAGGAAGACCAAGAGACATATGAAAACATGCTCAAAGTCACTAATTATCTGAGAGATGCAAGTCAAAATGACAATGCGGTATCATCTCACACCTGTCAGAATGGCTATCATCAACAAATCAATAAACGACAAGCGTCAGCGAGGATGCGGAGAAAAAGGAACTCTTTTGCACTGCTGGGGGGAATGCAGACTGGTGCAGCCACTGTGGAGAACAGTATGGAGTTTCCTCAAAAAACTAACAATGGGGGGGAGGGAATAATGGCGGCGGAATAGACAGACGTGTTCCGAGCCTTGTCCCGGAGCAGAAAGAAAGAACAGCTGAGGGACGCACAAGGAGTGTTTGTTGGCTGGTTGGGAGACAGCTGAATTCCAGAAGGAGGTGGGGGACTGCTGAACGGGGTTCCCCTGACCTGGCAGCACCAACTGCGGCTGGGTCCCCTCCCGGAGCTGCGGGCTTGGACGCGGAGTCTGCGCCATCTTGATCCGGAAAGTGGAGCTTATCTGAAGCCTGAGAATCCACAACTGCGGCACCCCAGGAACAGCTGCGAGCCCCAGAACAACGCTCCCCAACTGGCGCAAGCACACGGGTTCAGAGGAGCTCTACACTCCACCACGGAAAGGAGAGAGAGAACTACATAACCAGACACCCAGAGAAGAGAGACCATGGGGAGACAAAGAAGCAGCCCGCATATGAAAGAAAAGCAGGCATCACCAGAAAAGGAAGTAAACGAAATGGAGGCAAGCAACCTTCCAGAAAAAGAATTCAGAGAAATGGTCATAAGGTGTCTGAAAAGAATGGAAGACAAATTCGACAATATGAGCAAGAACCAAGAGGAAATGAAGAAGAACCAAGAAGAAATGAAAAATGACATCGCTGCTGTAAAGAACTCAATAGAAAGCATCAAGAGTAGACTAGAAGAAGCAGAGGACCGCATCAGTGAGCTAGAAGACAAGATGGAAAAAAATACCCAAGAAAAGCAACTTCTAGAAAAAAAAATTAAAAGGCAGGAGGAGAGTCTAAGGGAACTTTGGGACAACACAAAACAAAACAACATCCGCATAATAGGGGTTCCAGAAGGAAAGGAAGCTGAGCAAGGAATAGAAAACCTCTTTGAAGAAATAATGACAGAAAATTTCCCAGATATAGGGAAGAAAAAACCCACACAAATCCAAGAAGCTCACAGAGTCCCAAGCAAAATGAACCCCAAAAGACCGACGCCAAGGCACATTATAATTAAATTGGCAAACACCAACGACAAAGTAAGAATCTTAAAAGCAGCAAGAGAGAGACAGAAAGTTACATACAAAGGAACCCCCATCAGACTAGCAACTGATTTCTCAACAGAAACTCATCAGGCCAGAAGGGAATGGAATGAAATATACAAAGTCATGCAAAGGAAGGGTCTGAATCCAAGAATACTGTACCCAGCAAGGCTGTCAATCAAAATTGAAGGTGAAATCAGGAGCTTCACAGACAAAAAAGGACTAAGGGAATTTATTACCACCAAACCAGCAATGCAAGAAATGCTAAAGGGTCTACTGTAAAAAAAAAAGAAAGAAAGAAAGAAACAGGAAGCGAAGAAGTAACACAGGGGTAAAGAATAGGAATGGCGACAAATAAGTACCTATCAATAATAACTTTAAATGTAAATGGATTAAATGCCCCAATCAAAAGACATAGGGTAACAGATTGGATAAGAAAACACGACCCATATATCTGCTGTCTACAAGAAACCCACCTCAGAAAAAAAGACGCACACAGACTGAGGGTGAAGGGATGGAAAAAGGTTTTCCAGGCAAATGGAACTGAAAAAAAAGCTGGGGTAGCAATACTTATTTCTGACAAATTAGATCTCAAACTGAAGGACATAACAAGAGATAAGGAAGGCCATTTCATAATACTAAAGGGAGCAATCCAACAAGAAGAAATAACTCTGGTAAACATATATGCACCCAATACAGGAGCACCCAAATACATAAAAAAACTCCTGGAGGATATTAAGGGAGACATTGACAGCAATACAATCATAGTAGGAGACTTTAATACCCCACTATCACCATTGGACAAATCCTCTAAACAAAACATCAGCAAAGAAACATCAATCCTAAATGACTCACTAGACCAGATGGAATTAATTGACATCTTCAGAACATTTCACCCCAAAGCCACAGAATATACATTCTTCTCAAGTGCACATGGGTCATTTTCAAAGATAGACCATATGTTGGGACATAGGCAAAGTCTCTTCAAATTCAAGAAGATAGAAATCATATCAAGCATCTTCTCAGACCACAGTGGCATAAAACTGGAAATCAACTACAATAAAAACAACCCAAAGAAATCAAACACATGGAGACTAAACAGCATGCTATTAAACCATGACTGGGTTACCAGAGAGATCAAAGAAGAAATAAAAAACATCATGACAACAAATGACAATGAAAACACTACAATCCAAAATCTATGGGACACAGCGAAAGCAGTCTTGAGAGGGAAGTTCATAGCTCTACAAGCCTACTGCAAAAAACAAGAAACAGGGGTAATAAATTACCTAACCCAACAACTCAAAGAGTTAGAAAAAGAGCAACAAGAAAAGCCCAGTGTAAGCAGAAGGAAGGAAATAATAAAGATCAGAGCACAGATAAACGACATAGAGACCAAAGAAACAATACAAAAGATCAACAAAACCAAGAGCTGGTTCTTTGAAAGGATAAACAAGATTGATGAACCTCTAGCCAGGCTCACCAAGAAGCAAAGGGAGAGGACCCAAATAAACAAGATCAGAAATGAAAGAGGTGAAATAACAACAGATCCCGCCGAAATACAAAGGATTGTTAAAAATTACTACGAACAACTCTACTCCAACAAACTGGACAACCTGGAGGAAATGGACATATTCCTAGAAAAATATAACCTTCCAAAACTCAATCAGGAAGAATCTAAACAGCTCAACATGCCAGTAACTATGGAAGAAATTGAAGCAGTCATCAAAGAGCTTCCGGCAAACAAAAGCCCGGGGCCAGACGGCTTCACAGGAGAGTTCTACCAAACATTCAAGGAAGAACTAAAACCTATCCTCCTCAGACTATTCCAAAAAATTCAAGAGGAAGGAACACTTCCCAGCTCCTTCTATGAAGCCAGCATCACCCTAATACAAAAACCAGATAAAGACAACACAATGAAGGAGAATTACAGGCCAATATCTCTCATGAATGTAGATGCCAAAATCCTCAATAAAATTCTAGCAAATAGGATACAGCAGTACATCAGAAAGATCATACACCATGACCAAGTAGGATTTATCCCAGGAATGCAAGGATGGTTCAATATCCGCAAATCAATAAATGTGATACATCACATAAACAAATTGAGAGATAAAAATCACATAGTCATATCAATTGATGCAGAAAAAGCATTTGACAAAATCCAACACCCTTTCTTGATAAAAACTCTCAACAAGGTGGGAATAGAAGGATCATACCTCAACATCATAAAAGCTATATATGATAAACCCACAGCTAACATCATACTCAATGGGCAAAAACTAAAACCATTTCCCCTAAGAACAGGAACAAGACAGGGATGCCCACTCTCACCACTCCTGTTTGACATAGTACTGGAAGTATTAGCCACTGCAATTAGACAAGAAGAAGAAATAAAAGGCATCCAAATTGGAAAAGAAGAAGTAAAGCTGTCCTTATTTGCAGATGACATGATATTGTACATAAAAAACCCGAAAGACTCCATCAAAAAACTAACAGACTTAATAAATGAATTCGGCAATGTAGCAGGATACAAAATTAACACCAAGAAATCTATGGCATTTCTATACACCAACAATGAACTTACAGAAAGAGAGACTAAAAAAGCAATCCCATTTTCCATCGCACCAAAAAAATTAAGATACTTAGGAATAAACCTAACCAAGGAGGTAAAAGACCTATATGCGGAAAACTACAGGACACTGAAAAAAGAGATAGAGGAAGATGTAAACAGATGGAAGAACATACCATGTTCATGGATTGGTAGAATCAACATCATTAAAATGTCCATACTACCCAAAGCAATCTATAGATTCAATGCACTCCCCATTAAAATACCAACGGCGTATTTCACAGACCTAGAAAGAACTCTCCAAAAATTCATCTGGAATAAAAAAAGACCCCGAATAGCCACAGCAATCCTGAGAAAGAAGAATAAAGTAGGAGGGATCTCAATACCAGATTTCAAGCTGTATTACAAAGCCACTGTCCTCAAAACAGCCTGGTACTGGCACAAGAACAGACATATAGATCAATGGAACAGAATAGAGAATCCAGATATCGACCCAAACCAATATGCGCATTTAATATTTGACAAAGGAGGCATGAGCATACAATGGAGTCAAGACAGTCTCTTTAATAAATGGTGTTGGGAAAATTGGACAGATACATGCAAAAAAATGAAACTAGATCACCAACTTACACCATACACAAAAATAAACTCAAAATGGGTACAGGACTTAAATATAAGACGGGAAACCATAAAAATACTAGAGGAATCCACAGGCAGCAAAATCTCAGACATATGCCAAAAGAACTTTTTCAGTGATACTGCCCCTAGGGTAATGGAAGCCAAACAGAAAATAAACAAATGGGACTACATCAAAATAAAAAGCTTTTGCACAGCAAAAGAAACCATCAACAAAACAACAAGAAACCCCACTGTATGGGAGAACATATTTGCAAATGGTATCACTGATAAAGGTTTAATTTCCAACATCTACAGGCAGCTTATACAACTTAATAAAAGGAAGATAAATGATCCAATAAAAAAATGGGCAACGGACCTAAATAGAAGCTTTTCGAAAGAAGACAGAAGGAAGGCCAAGAGACACATGAAAACATGCTCAAAGTCACTAATTATCCGAGAGATGCAAATCAAAACAACAATGCGATACCATCTCACACCTGTCAGAATGGCTATCATCAACAAATCAACAAACGACAAGTGTTGGCGAGGATGCGGAGAAAAAGGAACCCTCGTGCACTGCTGGTGGGAATGCAGACTGGTGCAGCCACTGTGGAGAACAGTATGGAGTTTCCTCAAAAAACTGAAAATGGAACTCCCATTTGACCCAGTAATCCCACTCCTAGGAATATATCCTAAGAAACCAGAAACACCAATCAGAAAGGATATATGCACCCCTATGTTCATAGCAGCACAATTTACAATAGCTAAGATTTGGAAACAGCCTAAATGCCCATCAGCAGATGACTGGATCAGAAAACTATGGTACATCTACACAATGGAATACTATGCTGCCGTAAAAAAGAAGGAATTACTACCATTTGTAGGCACTTGGATGGAATTAGAGAACATTATGCTAAGTGAAATAAGCCAGTCAATGAAAGAAAAATACCACATGATCCCACTCATTTGGGGATAATGAAAAACATTATAAACTGATGAACAAAAAGATAGTTACAGAGGCAGTAAAGCATCAAACAGACTGTCAAATTACAGTGGTAAGGTTAGGGAGAGGTGGGGGAAATAAGAGATCAACTGAAGGACTTATATGCATGTATATAAGAGTAACCAACGGATGCAAAACATTGGGGGGTGAGGGCATATATGGGAGTGGGGTGGGGGTCGGGGGCAATGATAAGATATGTACACATGTAATACCTTAATAAAAATTTGAAAAATAAAAAAAAAAAAAAAAAAAAAAAAAACTAACAATGGAACTCCCATTTGACCCTGCAATCCCACTTCTAGGAATATACCCCAAAAAGCTAGAAACACCAATCAGAAAGGATATATGCATGCCTATGTTCATAGCAGCACAATTTACCATAGCTAAGATTTGGAAACAGCCTAAGTGCCCATCAGCAGATGAATGGTTTACAAAAACAGTGGTACGTCTACACAATGGAATACTATGCTGTGGTAAAAAAGAAGGAATTCTTACCATTTGCAACAGCATGGATGGAACTGAAAAGCATTACGGTAAGTGAAATAAGACAGTCAGAGAAAGATTAATACCACATGATCTCACTCATTTGTGAAATATAATGAACAACATAAACTGATGAACAGGTACAGATCCAGAGATAGAGAAGCATTGGTCAGATTGTCACACCTCAGAGGGAAGGTAGGTGAGGGTGGGGGTTAGGGGGAGAGATTAACCAAAGGACTTGTATGCATGCATATAAGCATAAGCAATGGACATGGACACCAGGGGGGTGAGGGAATGAGTGGGGGGGTTGGAGGGTTAATGGAGAAATGAGGACACATATGTAATAAGTTAATCAATAAAGAAATTTTAAAAAAGTTAAAAGTGGTGTATATGCATGTGTGTGTATGTAGGTATTAATATGTAAATATACACAGTATATATAATATACTGTTATTACTTATCACATCTATCATAAGCTCAGACTTTGTTACATTGAGTGACTAACAAGAGTCAGCTTCAAGGATGTGGCAGGCCCTTATCCAAGTATGAAAAGCATTTGCTGAAATCTAAAAAGTAGAAAAAAATAGAAATCACTGCCAGTTTTGACAAATTCTAATGGAAAGTATTTGAGCCCTAGCAGTTTGGCTCAGTGGATAGAGCTTCGTTCTGCAGACTGAAAGGTCCTAGGTTCAATTCTGGTCAAAGGCAGGTACCTTGGTTGCGGGCACATCCCCAGTAGGAGGTGTGCAGAAGGCAGCTGATCTATGTTTCTCTCTCATTGATGTTTCTTACTCTCTATCCCTCTCCCTTCCTCTCTATAAAAAATCAATATAATATATTTAAAAAAATAAAGTATTTGAAAAAGTAATTTAATTTCTCTAATACTCAGTTTTCTTCTTCATAAAGTAGGATGTCTCCCCTGCCTATTTCACATGGTTGTTGTGAAATGGGAATGAAAGCACTCTGTAAAAGGGATTTTGCCTGTATTTCTAACATACAGTGTCTTTCCTATATAAACAGGCTGTTTTGAAAGGAAATTATTTTCTAAAGCATGGGCAGTCCACAACTACTTATATTCTTTCAGTGAGTTTCCATTTACTCTGCACTCTTAAAGGATACTGTTTACCTTTTTCCTCACTCTCATTTCTCTCTGCAGGGGTAAGGCTACAGTTGTATTTAGCCCTGTGAAGCACAGCAAATACATCTATACTAATAAAAGGGTAATATGCAAATTGGTCAGGATGCCCTCACAGTAACAACCGAACAGCAGGCTACGTGGGGTGACCAGGCTGGCAGGGGGGGTTAGTGAGGGACAACCAAACAATTGAACAGCAGGCTGCGTGGGACAACCAGGTCAGGAGGGGGTTTCGTGAGGGATGACCAAAAGACTGAACAGCAGGCTGCATGGGGCGACCAAGCCAGCAGGGGGGTTAGTGAGGGAGGACCAAATGACTGAACAGCAGGCTGTGTGTGGCGACCAGGCCGCCAGAAGGGGCAGTGAAGGGTGACCATGCCAGCAGGGGGGGGCAGTTGGGGGCGACCAGGCTGGCAGGGGGGCAGTAAGGGGTGACCAGGCTGGTGGGGGGGGGCAGTTGGGCGTGACCAGGCCAGCAAGGGGAGGCAGTGGGGGGTGATCAGGCTGGCAGGCAGAGGCAGTTAGGGGCAATGAGGCAGGCAGGCAAGTGAGCAGTTAGGAGCCAGCGGTCCCAGATTGTGAGAAGGATGTCCGACTGCCAGTTTAGGCCCGATCCCCGGGATTGGGCCTAAATCGGCAGTTGGACATCCCCCGAGGGGTCCCGGATTGGAGAGGACACAGGCTGGGCTGAAGGGACCCCCCCCTCCGTGCACAAATTTCATGCATCAGGCCTCAAATGTTAAATAATCAGGTTATTGATTTTTGTAGAGGCCTTAAATTTGTAAACCAGAATAGATACCTTTTTGCTGCAAATTTAAAGCAATGCCTTCATAATCATGTAAGTAATTTATCTACATGTGTCAGAAGCCATTTATTTACCTGGATAAAGGAGAGCCCAAGAATGGAATACCAAGTTATATAATATCAACAGGAAAAACTAAAGACATAAGTAAATTTGGAAACGGAAGTGACATATAAGACCCAGATGGAAAGAATCAATTAGTAACCAATGATTACTATTTGGAGGGAAGAAAACATTGTCACATTACATGCAACCAAAAACCATAATGAAGATATTATGATTATAGCCATGGAGAAATCATCTTCAGAAATGTGATTACAGAATCACAGTCATCAGGAGTCACAGTGCTTTCTCAGCATGCTCAGAAAAACTTTGGTCCATCATGATTTTGTCAATAGTTTAATTTGGACACTTAAAGAGGAAAAGCAAGAAACTCACCAGGGCTAATATACATCCTGTACAATAGAAGAAATAAGGTTGTTCTTGGGCAATTAAGAAAGCATTATCCTCGCCGAAACCGGTTTGGCTCAGTGGATAGAGCGTCGGCCTGCGGACTGAAAGGTCCCGGGTTTGATTCCGGTCAAGGGCACGTACCTTGGTTGCGGGCACATCCCCTGTAGGAGGTGTGCAGGAGGCAGCTGATCGATGTTTCTCTCTCATCGATGTCTCTAGCTCTCTATCCCTCTCCTCTCTCTTCCTCTCTGTAAAAAATTAATAAAAAAATATATTTTTTTTTTTAAAAAAAGAAAGCATTATCCTCTTCTAAGGGACTCAGAAGGAGGTCTCCAGAAAAATACCTAACCAGAGGGAAAGTTTCCTGCTAGCCATTGAATCCAGAGTCCTGCTGGTAAACAGAGGTGAAGAAAGGCCACTGTCACACTGCTCAACCATGGTGCTGCCACCAAAATGCTGAGTGGACTTTGGGAGTTCAAGAGCCTAAAGGAGTTGGAGTCCAAGATTTAGAGCAGGACTCTGATTCTCATCCAGTATCAACACTTTGGCCATTGGGAATATCTGGTATGTTCTATTTGTTAAGAAATAGGGGTGGATTTTTAGTGTGAGCATTCTTTTTTTAATTAACAGACTTTCTTTTTTTTAGTAGTTTCAGGTTTACAGAAAGATTGAATGGAATACTCAGAATCTCAATATGTGTCCCCATACATCCCCTCACACCCATCCTCCCCTATTATAAGTCACTAGAGGTCCAGCGCACATGAAATCGGGCACGTGTAGCTTGCTTCTGCTTGCCTCAGCTGGCCACCCCGCCCATCACCGCTCATAACTCGTACCCTGCCCTCTGCCACTTGCAACTCTCTGCTGCTAATAGCTTGTGCCCCACCCTCTGCAACTCATAGCACTCTGCCACTAGTAGCTCATGCCTTGCCCTCCACCGCTCATAGCTCTCGGCCACTAGTAGCTCTCTAACATGAGTAGCTCGCACTCTGCCCCACCTGCCGCGAGAGCTGCTGCTCATTTGGTGGTGACACGGCATCACAACCACCAGCCTTTTATGATATAGACTAGAGGCCTGGTACATGAAATTTGTGCACTGGGGGGTGTCCCTCAGCACCACCTGCACCCTCTCCAATCTGGGACCCCTAGAGGGATTTCCGACTGCCGGTTTAGGCCCGATTCCTCAAGGGTGGCCATCTTGTGACAATGTGGGGAGGCCATCTTGTGATGACCTGAGGGCAGGAGGGCGCAAGGGCCACCTAGGCTTTTATTAGTATAGATTATTGATCTTTTAAGGAAAACATTATTTTAATAAAGAAACCTGGGGAGAATTTTATTATAGAAATAAATACATATTCTTTTGATGCAAAAAATCTTTAAATGGGAGATAGAGGTAATGAATGAACTTAATGCATGTAAAGGCATGTCAGTGGTTGGCACAAAGCAAATGCTCAGTAAATGCAAGCAACTGTCCTGATTATAATAAATACTAGAGGCCCAGTGCACGAAATTCGTGCACGAAGGTGGGGGGTGTCCCTCAGCCCAGCCTGCACCCTCTCCAATCTGGGACCCCTCGAGGGATGTCCGACTGCCCATTTAGCTGTCAGACATCCCTCTCACAATCCAGGACTGCTGGCTCCCAACTGCTTGCCTGCCTGCCTTCCTGATTGCCCCTAACCGCTTCTGCCTGCCAGCCTGATCACCCCCTAACCACTCCCCTGCCAGCCTGATTGATACCTAACTGCTTCCCTGCCAGCCTGATTGCCCCCAACTTTCCTCCTCTGCTGGCTTGGTCACCCCTAACTGCCCTCCCCTGCAGGCCTGGTCCTCCCCAACTGCCTTTCCCTGCAGGCCTGGTTGCCCCCAACTTTCCTCCTCTGCTGGCTTGGTCACCCCTAACTGTCCTCCCCTGCAGGCTTGATCGCCCCCAACTGCCCTCCCCTACTGGCCATCTTGTGGTGGCCATCTTGTGTCCACATGGGGGCAGGATCTTTGACCACATGGGGGCAGCCATCTTGTGTATTGGAGTGATGGTCAATCTGCATATTACTCTTTTATTAGATAGGATAGAGGCCTGGTGCACGGGTGGAGGCCAGCTGGTTTGCCCTGAAGGGTGTCCCGGATCAGGGTGGGGGTTTCCTTGGGGCGTGGGGCGGCCTGGGCGAGGGGCCTGTGGTGGTTTGCAGGCCGGCCATGCCCCCTGGCGACCCAAGTGGAGGCCCTGGTATCTGGGGTTTATTTATCTTCTATAATTGAAACTTTGTAGCCTGGAGCGGAGCCAAGCCTTCTGCTTGCTCTGTGACAGCAGCTATTTTGGGGGGATTTATGTATCTTCTATAATTGAAACTTTGTAGCCTTAAGCGGAGGCCTGGGCCGGCCAGGGTGTGCAGAAATCTTGGCTTCCTCCATTGCTGGGGGCAATCCTAGCCTCCTGCTCTTTCCAGCTCTGTGGCTGCCACCATTTCTGTTTGGATTTATGTATCTTCTATCATTGAAACTTTGTAGCCTTGAGTGGAGGCCTAGGCCGGCAAGGGCAGGTGGAAAGCTTGGCTTCCTCCATTGCCGGGGAAACCCAAGCGCCCCTCCTACTCTCTGTGGCTGTAGCCATCTTGGTTGGGTTTATTTGCATATTCGCTCCTGATTGGCTGGTGGGCGTGGCTGGTGGGGGTGGCTTGTGGGTGTAGCAGAGTGATGGTTAATTTGCATATTACTCTTTTATTATATAGGATTTCTCTTAGTGGAACTTATTTGAAGAGGGGTACAAGTGATATGGTATCCTTCAGAAACTGAAAAAAAGATTGAGTAATATATTTCACAAAGCACTGGAAGAGAAGTTTCAAAAATAAACACTGATGTTGAAATTACACCTATATTTTGGAGGAAGGAGATGCAACCATAAGGCAAATAGTCATAAAATATATAAAAATAAAGATTGTAGGCACCTGTTATCCATTAGCAATGACCTTGAAGATTGTATTTGCTCATGGAAACTAAAACAATGATGTCATTATTCATATTCATATTCATGATGCATATTCATTGACAATGTAGCTTGCCTATGGAAACCTTTATAGCTATCTCTCATGCAATGGGAATTAGTAAGTACGGGTGAAATAAAGCAATAAAGCATCTCAGACCTGTAGTTAAGATAGACTTCTATTCCTTTTTGTTGGCGCCATTTCATTTTAATGACATCAGAATGTAATTGCTAACTCAGGTTGAGCACCTTTAATACCATAGTGCTAAAACCCTTAGAGCAGAGCGTTGGGCATTTCTAACTGTGACAGCTCCATGAGCCTGGCTAACAGTATTCTGTCTTTTGCATAACACATATACAATATTTGACCCAGTCACAGAGAGCCATATAAATCTTGTGGATATAAATTACAAATTTAATTGATTTGGTTTAGTGTCACTGATACCTGAATAAATGAATTAAATACAAGTTAAAATTATCGTGATATCTATAGTTTGTCCTTACTAAATCCTAAGTAGGTTATTAAATCTCTCTACCAGTTTGGGGGTGCAGTATAACAAATTCACCTGTTAATAGCATCTCAGAATTCAGGAGGTCTTGGATGAGGCCCAAGACTCTGTATTTCTAACAAGTTCCAGGTGTTGCTGTTGCTGCTGCAGACCAAGGATGCATTTTAAATTGCAAAGAAATTTAAATTGCAAAGATGATTTCAGCATCAAGCTCCATAGTCAGTCACACCATGGAAAAGTTATTTATGCAACCTGAGCCTTAGGCTTCTCACTTACAAAAAGGAAACAACAGAAGTATCTATCTTTACTGCTTGTTGTGAAGATTAAATGAGATAATAACATGCAAAAGGGTCAGTTCAAGACCTAGAACATAGAAAATGCACCAAAAAAGCTAGGTTTTGTTGTAACTTTTGTCAATGAAAAGGTATGCATGTCTCAAATTTTTTCATTAACTCAGTGATTCACATGGCAATATAGTTACTAACTAAAAGTGAGGGCATGACAACTAAGAAGTTAAGTTCACGAGAGAACATAAAACAAGGATGAAAGGGGATAGTACATGAGATCTAAATTGTGCTGGATTTGACAGTGAAATTCAGAGCAAGTTTCCTCAGGGAAGACTGCCTGGATAGCAATTGAAGCCAGAAAATTCCTAGTTACCATGACCACCTTTACTTCTCTAACTCTGCTGACAGGGATACAGCTTTAGAAAGCAATTTGGTATTGCACAGTTCACCCAAGGCCATTGCTTAAAGAAACTTTTATATAGGTGAATATTTGTATATGGGGAAAAATCCATCAATAGGAGATTAGGTAAAGCAGGGAATATTCACACATATGCTTATTATAAAATTAAAGTGAATGAGCCACAGCCTAAAACTATAATATGGATGAATCTTAGAAAGTCATGAGTGGGGAAAATGAAAATGTCTTAACATAAAGTATAATACTGTTTTGTGGGGTTTTTTTGTTGTTTTTTTATTTCTTTTTTTAAATTTCTTTATTGATTAAGGTGTTACATATGTGTCCTTATTCCCTCATTTATGATACTGTTTTTATAAAACTCCAAAGCACGTGGAAGAACTATAAATACAATTCAGGCCAAGATTTACCTCTGGGGGCTGGGGAAAGAGGAGAATAGGGAGGTACAGACAGGTAAATTTGACAGTTTGGGTGATGTAGTTTAGTTTGGTGAAGGATTCATGGATTTCCATTTTTAAGTTCATCTTCAAGGCCCTGGAAAGGTGCAAGAAAGGCTATGTGGCAGAGCACTTTATCTCATGTCTCCTTAAACTGCTAAAGCAAAGGGAAGAAGCTGCCAGGATCAAGCTTTCCCCTCTCCAAATCTCCACCCAAGCACCACAGCCAGCAGATGAAGGTGGATGCAGCATGGCACATCCCATGCATACAGGCCCAGGGGACAGCCTGGACTGAAAGTCTATCTGCACAAGTGCAGAGCATGGAAAGACTAAAGGAAGAGGAAAGCCACTCCAGTCTGGCAATTAACAGCTTAAGGGAACCTTACACACGAGGAACATCAGGGTGGTGGCCAGATGAAGTGGATCCCCACACTGCTTGACAGGTGTCTAAGAATGTCAAAGATCAAGGTGATGGACAGGTCTACCGGTAAATCACTGCCCCAGGTAAGGGCAAATACCTCACAGGCTTGCCTGGGTAAGGATAATGGCCTGTTTTAGGAACCACATGCCATGAGGCACAAAGGACAGGTACTAGTTTATGTCTGAAGGAAAGTGTCTATTACAATTGGATAGTCCCTAAAAGGATTTCCAGGAAGCAATCTTTTTCTGGCCCAGGTCTAGCTAATGGGTCCAGCAGTGGTCACACTATGAAACAGTCTCTTCCACAACATGACACCCCTTGACAAGATATGCAGTTATGAAAGAAACCCCCTCCGAAGAGATGTTGAATTTACAGCTAATATGGCCACACCTCCACTTCCACATTCTCTGCATCACTGGTGGTAAGAAGAGAAACTGAAATTCTCAAATTAAACAATTTTTTTTCATAATTCCCAATGTTAGATGAGCAAGCGTCAATTTTCCATGCTTTGGTGGTATAAAATCTCAGTGAGCCATGCTCTCTACTTTAGCTCCTTTGAGCTTTATCTATATTTTCCCATAAAGTTTTGCATACAAATACAAAACATTCTAAGATACTTCCTGTAAGTCACTTAAGTCACCAGGGAAGAAACTCATTGTTGCTGGTTCCAGACCATCAGGAAGTGTAACAGGAAGTGAGGGATCAGCCTCCATGGTTTACTTGGTTCTCCATTGTCTTTTCTTTTTGGAACCATAGGTTTCGCACTAGGTTCTAATGCAAGCTCTTGCATTGATATCTCTGAAGATATTTTACAGTTTCTTCCTAGAGTCTTTGAAAGATGACCACAATGATTCTTCCCATCCCTGTATGGGGCCCCTTTGTAATGTGACTTTATCATACCTCCCATCAAGAGATGAAGCCTATTTCCCATGCCTTCATTCTTGGCTGTGCTCTAGAAATAATTTGACCAATACAACATGGTGGACATGATATTACCTGACTTAAGCGACTGGGCCTCTGCTCCATCATCTTAAAATGTTGTCCTGTCACCACCATGCGAAAAAACCAGGGCCAGCTTACCAGGGATGAGAGGCTACATGGAGCAGATCTGAGTTCCCCACCTAACCAGCTACTGTCAGAATCAGCCACCAGACAATTAAGTAACCTAATCTTAGACCATTCAATCCCAGTTAAGCCCCAGATGACTGTGGTCACATGAGTGACCCCAGATAAGAACTTCAGAACTGCCCGGCTGAACCCAACCTAAACTGTTGAGACACACAATTGTGAACTACTGAAATGATTGTTGTCTCAAGCCACTAAGTTTTGGGAGTGGTTTGTTACAAGCAATAGATAATTTCTATCTGCTCTTATTTTTTTAACTTTTATCTGAATGGGGTATGGTGTGTGTGTGTAGAAGCTGAGCCACATTTACTGTAGCTCTTCTATCAGATTTTGGTCAAATTGAGAAAAATGTTTGACTTTATGCGTGAGGTACTGTAGAACAAAGGTAAAGTGGGTAATTCTAAAACTTGAATATTTTATTATTAAACATTTTCTTTCATGTCAACAGTTTCATGTATCATTTTCCCTTCTACATGACTTTCAGCATTTCTCTTCCTAATTGGAGTTAGTCTTTCTTTGCTTTCCTTTTTGATTCTTCTAGAATTTATTTTTCTTTGTCCTGTTCTGTCATTCTAACGGCCAGCCGTGGGCAAACTACGGCCCGCGGGCCAGATCCAGCTGTTCCATCCGGTTCTCTTGCTCTCCCCTTCGCTCCTTTACTTTGAATTTATATTAGTTCACACAAACACTCCATCCATGCTTTTGTTCCGGCCCTCCGGTCCAGTTTAAGAACCCATTGTGGCCCTCGAGTCAAAAAGTTTGCCCACCCCTGTAACATCTTCAAAGTTGTGACATAGGATTAGATCAGATCAGATTAGCTTCGTGACTAATGCATAGATCCATATGGCTCTGATGACTTCACCTCCTTTACTTCAAAATACAGCTCTTGATATTCTCCACACTCCCCTCCATCCTACCTTTTGTTTTTTCCCCTCGCAAATGTCATTCTCCTCCGTGGGCCAGCAATGCTGCCCACACACTGTGCTATGGCCACAATTCACCACACTCAGCTGTACTTGACAGATTAGAGGTGTTTTTTCCTCATCCAGTTATGTCAGGTCAGTGGCGTATTTATTTTTCTCTCTGACATCAATGACAGCTACTTTAATACACTTCAAGTCCAGAAAGCAAGTGAATGCCCAAAGGAGTGATGGGCCTTCCTGTCTGACTCACCACAGCCTTCCTGAGCTCTGAGCTTTGCAGCCTGCTGTCTCAGGGAGAAACAGCCCAGACACATCCCAGGGACAGTGAGGAAAACAGGGTTGGGAGGAGGGGCAGGCCCAGGGAAGAAGAGATGGGGAAGATAGATGGCAAAAGAGAGCAGGAACATTTGGGCTTGTCTTTGATAAGAATGAGCTGGGGGTTACTGGTGAAGCGCCTTTGCCTCTCGGCTGCTGCCTGCCAAACTGAGCTGTTCTTATTAAAACAATTACCAAGAGAAATAATAGAAGATCAGAGTTTCTCAGAAATGAGAGTAATAAGTATAATCAAGCATACCATACACAAAAATCAGTTCCATAAAACGGACTCACTGCAAAAGGCAAAATGTTAAAACACTTTAGAATAAAATGTATTTCTGATTCTGGGATAGGAAAAGATTTATTACAATACAAAATTGCTAACCATAAAAGAAAAAAATCATAAATTTGAATACATTAAATTTAATAACTTCTGATCTAACAGGTGTGGCTCACCTGCTACAGGTGTGGTTGGAGCAACGTCCCATACACTGAAAGGTTGTGGGTTTGATTCCTGGTCAGGTCGTGGGTTCTATCCCAGGTCAGGACATGTGCAGAAGGCAGCCAACAAATGTTCTCTCTCACATCGATGTTTCTCTAACTCTCCCTTCCCCTCCCCGCCGTTCCCCTCACTCTAAAAAAATCAATAAGCATATACTTGGGTGAGGATTAAAAAAATTTTTAAGAACTTTTATTCATTAAAAACCATCATGCATGAACAAAGTAAAAGCACAATTCACAAACTGAGAGAAAATATTTGCAACATATATAACTGAGTATGGATTAACATGTGGAACATATAAAGGAATATGGCAAATTAATAAAATATGATAAGACAATTCAATAGAAAAAAATAGATAAAAAGACTGAGCAGGCATCATATGAAAATCATAATCAACTTCACTAACTATCATAAAATACAAACAAAGACCACAATATGCTTTCATTTCACTTCTATTAGATTGCCAAAAATTAAGAAGAAAAGTTGGTACAACTGCTTTGGAAATTTATTTGGCATTATTTTATAGAAATGAATATTCATTTGTAGACACTTCCACTTGGCACTCCACTCTTAGATACATACACAGGATGGTTACCTTGTCTAGGAACACAGACTAATTAATACACAATAACTGGCTTATTGTTGTTACATTATAGTACACAATAAAATAATAGCATGCCGATTTCTAGACTTTACAGCCACCCTCAGTGCAGTCTCAAGAATACTTCAGTCTAATAAATATGGAGATATGTAAAATCCCTCCTTTCCCAGCTGTCTCTTTGCTTAGGCTCTTGAAAAACATACTGGTTCGAAGGGGGAATAATGGCGGCGGAATAGACAGACGTGTTCTGAGCCTTGTCCCGGAGCAGAAAGAAAGAACAGCTGAGGGTCGCACAAGGAGTGTTTGTTGGCTGGTTGGGAGACAGCTGAATTCCAGAAGGAGGCGGGGGACTGCTGAACGGGGTTCCCCTGACCTGGCAGCACCCACTGCGGCTGGGTCCCCTCCCGGAGCTGCGGGCTTGGACGCGGAGTCTGCGCCATCTTGATCCGGAAAGTGGAGCTTATCTGAAGCCTGAGAATCCACAACTGCGGCACCCCAGGAACAGCTGCGAGCCCCAGAACAACGCTCCCCAACTGGCGCAAGCACACGGGTTCAGAGGAGCTCTACACTCCACCACGGAAAGGTCAGATTTCGCCTGGGATAAGGTGAGGTCTCTGGTCCCGGCGGGAGAGAGGAACGCGCGTTTTGCGGGAGCTGGAGGACCAGGGAAGTCTGTGCCTAGAAAAATCCGTGGCTGTAGGGGCTGGCGTGATCTGTGATTGTGGAAAGGGGTCCTCAGAGCTGCTAAGAGAAGGGCACTCTAAAAAGCAACCCATTTTGATCTGAAGTGCAGGGACACCCTAAGAATTTCAGGCAGTCCAGACTTACGCGCAGCCCCTGCGTTCCCTGGGTGCCTGGGTTTACGCGCAGCCACGGAGTGCGCACACTTGGGCTTTTTCCTCTTGAAATTCTGGCTTCTGACTACTAAGCCCAATACATAGGATCACCCAGTTGGGGACACCCTGGGAGACTGCAGGGGAAGGTTGTTTTTCTGGAACCCGGGGATCGGAGCGGGGAGTGAACATCAGAGAGTCAGCTCTGAGGCAGACCACTCCCACAGGCCGGTGGGAAAGAGTGCCACAGAGAAAGAAGGCTCTAACACTGCCTAGAGAGGCCATAGATAGACCCGGAAGTCAATCCAGAAACACTGCCACCCAGGGGCTGAATCACAAATTGACTCTTGTGTAATCAAAAATAAAGGAATACGAGAAATTAAGACACACCGCCTGCTTAAAATCAGGACTGGCTTACAACACCGAAGAGCAGTGGATCGCAGGGAACTGCAATACTGTCTGGACTGAGAAACAGGCGTGCCAAACAGAAAAACAGAGGAAGTGAATGACCTTAACTACTTCACATTTTATTTTTACCTTTTATTTTTTTATTTTTTTTATTTTTTTTTATTTTCATTTTTTGCATCTTTTAATCAAGAAACTTTTTTTTTCTTTTTTCATCACTTGATTTTACCTTTTTAATTATTACATTTTTATTTTCAATCCGTATTATTACTACTGCTATTTTATTTTATTTTATTTTATTTTTTTAAGTGTCATTTTACTTTCTCTTCATTTTATTTTGGGATTAGGGTTCTACATTCTATTTTTATCTTTCCTTTAGCATCGTTTTACTCTATCTCAACTCTACCTTTAGGCCATCACTCTCTTCCTAACCTCCCCCTTTTCAGTGTCCTGTTTATCTTACCCTTTTACTGCTTTAGATTTTCCCTATTCTTTCTGTTTACCCCTTGTTAAAATTTCACCCTACTTACATATCTAATCTCCAATCCCCTGCTCCAAGTCCACATACACCTCTCCCTTCACTGTCTGAGCTATCCATAAACTTGTCCTTCTCTCTGTCCTTTTGTTGTTGTTTGCTTGAATGTAGATTATACCCAATTTTTATGCTTTTTTGTGAGATTGTTTTGCTTATTCTTCTTTTGTTTATTTTTTTGTTTGTTTTTTGCTTCAGCTTTCCCTTGCCTCACTCCGTATTAGTTGGTGTTGTAGTTTGTACTAATCCCCAGGCACTTGTTGCTGGCATTTGCTGGGATTAGTGATTGTTCTATTGGAGTTTTATCCCCAATATATATAGTCTGTTCCCCATTCTCTCTTAGTCACTTTCTTGTCTCTCTTAGTTTTTTTTTTTCTTTTTCTCTTTACTTTCCCTTTTCCCAATTTCATTTTCACACTCCTTTTTTCTTTTTTTCTTTCTTTCTTTCTTTTTTCCTCTTCTTCTTTCTCTCCTATCACCTAATTTGCCTTTCTCTGGTGGTCACCTTTATTGGAGGTTATTAATATCGTGAATACATTCCTGTTCAGTGCCTTGTGAGTTGTACCTGGTAGTGCTGTATTTTGTGCCTTTAAATCAACCCAGGAGAGAGAGAACTACATAACCAGACACCCAGAGAAGAGAGACCATGGGGAGACAAAGACACAGCCCGCATATGAAAGAAAAGCAGGCATCACCAGAAAAGGAAGTAAACGAAATGGAGGCAAGCAACCTTCCAGAAAAAGAATTCAGAGAAATGGTCATAAGGTGGCTGAAAAGAATGGAAGACAAATTCGACAATATGAGCAAGAACCAAGAGGAAATGAAGAAGAACCAAGAAGAAATGAAAAATGACATCGCTGCTGTAAAGAACTCAATAGAAAGCATCAAGAGTAGACTAGAAGAAGCAGAGGACCGTATCAGTGAGCTAGAAGACAAGATGGAAAAAAATACCCAAGAAAAGCAACTTCTAGAAAAAAAAATTAAAAGGCAGGAGGAGAGTCTAAGGGAACTTTGGGACAACACAAAACAAAACAACATCCGCATAATAGGGGTTCCAGAAGGAAAGGAAGCTGAGCAAGGAATAGAAAACCTCTTTGAAGAAATAATGACAGAAAATTTCCCAGATATAGGGAAGAAAAAACCCACACAAATCCAAGAAGCTCACAGAGTCCCAAGCAAAATGAACCCCAAAAGACCGACGCCAAGGCACATTATAATTAAATTGGCAAACACCAACGACAAAGTAAGAATCTTAAAAGCAGCAAGAGAGAGACAGAAAGTTACATACAAAGGAACCCCCATCAGACTAGCAACTGATTTCTCAACAGAAACTCATCAGGCCAGAAGGGAATGGAATGAAATATACAAAGTCATGCAAAGGAAGGGTCTGAATCCAAGAATACTGTACCCAGCAAGGCTGTCAATCAAAATTGAAGGTGAAATCAGGAGCTTCACAGACAAAAAAGGACTAAGGGAATTTATTACCACCAAACCAGCAATGCAAGAAATGCTAAAGGGTCTGCTGTAAAAAAAAAAAGAAAGAAAGAAACAGGAAGCGAAGAAATAACACAGGGGTAAAGAATAGGAATGGCGACAAATAAGTACCTATCAATAATAACTTTAAATGTAAATGGATTAAATGCCCCAATCAAAAGACATAGGGTAACGGATTGGATAAGAAAACACGACCCATATATCTGCTGTCTACAAGAAACCCACCTCAGGAAAAAAGACGCACACAGACTGAGGGTGAAGGGATGGAAAAAGGTTTTCCAGGCAAATGGAACTGAAAAAAAAGCTGGGGTAGCAATACTTATTTCTGACAAATTAGATCTCAAACTGAAGGACATAACAAGAGATAAGGAAGGCCATTTCATAACACTAAAGGGAGCAATCCAACAAGAAGAAATAACTCTGGTAAACATATATGCACCCAATACAGGAGCACCCAAATACATAAAAAAACTCCTGGAGGATATCAAGGGAGAGATTGACAGCAATACAATCATAGTAGGAGACTTTAATACCCCACTATCACCACTGGACAAATCCTCTAAACAAAACATCAGCAAAGAAACATCAATCCTAAATGACTCACTAGACCAGATGGAATTAATTGACATCTTCAGAACATTTCACCCCAAAGCCACAGAATATACATTCTTCTCAAGTGCACATGGGTCATTTTCAAAGATAGACCATATGTTGGGACATAGGCAAAGTCTCTTCAAATTCAAGAAGATAGAAATCATATCAAGCATCTTCTCAGACCACAGTGGCATAAAACTGGAAATCAACTACAATAAAAACAACCCAAAGAAATCAAACACATGGAGACTAAACAGCATGCTATTAAACCATGACTGGGTTACCAGAGAGATCAAAGAAGAAATAAAAAACATCGTGACAACAAATGACAATGAAAACACTACAATCCAAAATCTATGGGACACAGCGAAAGCAGTCTTGAGAGGGAAGTTCATAGCTCTACAAGCCTACTGCAAAAAACAAGAAACAGGGGTAATAAATTACCTAACCCAACAACTCAAAGAGTTAGAAAAAGAGCAACAAGAAAAGCCCAGTGTAAGCAGAAGGAAGGAAATAATAAAGATCAGAGCACAGATAAATGACATAGAGACCAAAGAAACAATACAAAAGATCAACAAAACCAAGAGCTGGTTCTTTGAAAGGATAAACAAGATTGATGAACCTCTAGCCAGGCTCACCAAGAAGCAAAGAGAGAGGACCCAAATAAACAAGATCAGAAATGAAAGAGGTGAAATAACAACAGATCCCGCCGAAATACAAAGGATTGTTAAAAAATACTACGAACAACTCTATTCCAACAAACTGGACAACCTGGAGGAAATGGACATATTCCTAGAAAAATATAACCTTCCAAAACTCAATCAGGAAGAATCTAAACAGCTCAACATGCCAGTAACTATGGAAGAAATTGAAGCAGTCATCAAAGAGCTTCCGGCAAACAAAAGCCCGGGGCCAGACGGCTTCACAGGAGAGTTCTACCAAACATTCAAGGAAGAACTAAAACCTATCCTCCTCAGACTATTCCAAAAAATTCAAGAGGAAGGAACACTTCCCAGCTCCTTCTATGAAGCCAGCATCACCCTCATACCAAAACCAGATAAAGACAACACAATGAAGGAGAATTACAGGCCAATATCCCTCATGAATGTAGATGCCAAAATCCTCAATAAAATTCTAGCAAATAGGATCCAGCAGTACATCAGAAAGATCATACACCATGACCAAGTAGGATTTATCCCAGGAATGCAAGGATGGTTCAATATCCGCAAATCAATAAATGTGATACATCACATAAACAAATTGAGAGATAAAAATCACATAGTCATATCAATTGATGCAGAAAAAGCATTTGACAAAATCCAACACCCTTTCTTGATAAAAACTCTCAACAAGGTGGGAATAGAAGGATCATACCTCAACATAATAAAAGCTATATATGATAAACCCACAGCTAACATCATACTCAATGGGCAAAAACTAAAACCATTTCCCCTAAGAACAGGAACAAGACAGGGATGCCCACTCTCACCACTCCTGTTTGACATAGTACTGGAAGTATTAGCCACTGCAATTAGACAAGAAGAAGAAATAAAAGGCATCCAAATTGGAAAAGAAGAAGTAAAGCTGTCCTTATTTGCAGATGACATGATATTGTACATAAAAAACCCGAAAGACTCCATCAAAAAACTAACAGACTTAATAAATGAATTCGGCAATGTAGCAGGATACAAAATTAACAACAAGAAATCTATGGCATTTCTATACACCAACAATGAACTTACAGAAAGAGAGACTAAAAAAGCAATCCCATTTTCCATCGCACCAAAAAAATTAAGATACTTAGGAATAAACCTAACCAAGGAGGTAAAAGACCTATATGCGGAAAACTACAGGACCCTGAAAAAAGAGATAGAGGAAGATATAAACAGATCGAAGAACATACCATGTTCATGGATTGGTAGAATCAACATCATTAAAATGTCCATACTACCCAAAGCAATCTATAGATTCAATGCACTCCCCATTAAAATACCAACGGCGTATTTCACAGACCTAGAAAGAACTCTCCAAAAATTCATCTGGAATAAAAAAAGACCCCGAATAGCCACAGCAATCCTGAGAAAGAAGAATAAAGTAGGAGGGATCTCAATACCAGATTTCAAGCTGTATTACAAAGCCACTGTCCTCAAAACAGCCTGGTACTGGCACAAGAACAGACATATAGATCAATGGAACAGAATAGAGAATCCAGATATCGACCCAAACCAATATGCGCATTTAATATTTGACAAAGGAGGCATGAGCATACAATGGAGTCAAGACAGTCTCTTTAATAAATGGTGTTGGGAAAATTGGACAGATACATGCAAAAAAATGAAACTAGATCACCAACTTACACCATACACAAAAATAAACTCAAAATGGGTACAGGACTTAAATATAAGACGGGAAACCATAAAAATACTAGAGGAATCCACAGGCAGCAAAATCTCAGACATATGCCAAAAGAACTTTTTCAGTGATACTGCCCCTAGGGCAATGGAAGCCAAACAGAAAATAAACAAATGGGACTACATCAAAATAAAAAGCTTTTGCACAGCAAAAGAAACCATCAACAAAACAACAAGAAACCCCACTGTATGGGAGAACATATTTGCAAATGGTATCACTGATAAAGGTTTAATTTCCAACATCTACAGGCAGCTTATACAACTTAATAAAAGGAAGATAAAGGATCCAATAAAAAAATGGGCAACGGACCTAAATAGAATCTTCTCAAAAGAAGACAGAAGGAAGGCCAAGAGACACATGAAAACATGCTCAAAGTCACTAATTATCCGAGAGATGCAAATCAAAACAACAATGCGATACCATCTCACACCTGTCAGAATGGCTATCATCAACAAATCAACAAACGACAAGTGTTGGCGAGGATGCGGAGAAAAAGGAACCCTCGTGCACTGCTGGTGGGAATGCAGACTGGTGCAGCCACTGTGGAGAACAGTATGGAGTTTCCTCAAAAAACTGAAAATGGAACTCCCATTTGACCCAGTAATCCCACTCCTAGGAATATATCCTAAGAAACCAGAAACACCAATCAGAAAGGATATATGCACCCCTATGTTCATAGCAGCACAATTTACAATAGCTAAGATTTGGAAACAGCCTAGGTGCCCATCAGCAGATGACTGGATCAGAAAACTATGGTACATCTACACAATGGAATACTATGCTGCCGTAAAAAAGAAGGAATTACTACCATTTGTAGGCACTTGGATGGAATTAGAGAACATTATGCTAAGTGAAATAAGCCAGTCAATGAAAGAAAAATACCACATGATCCCACTCATTTGGGGATAATGAAAAACATTATAAACTGATGAACAAAAAGATAGTTACAGAGGCAGTAAAGCATCAAACAGACTGTCAAATTACAGTGGTAAGGTTAGGGAGAGGTGGGGGAAATAAGAGATCAACTGAAGGACTTATATGCATGTATATAAGACTAACCAACGGATGCAAAACATTGGGGGGTGAGGGCATGTATGGGAGTGGGGTTGGGGGGGGCAATGGTAAGATATGTACACATATAATACCTTAATAAAAATTTGAAAAAAAAAAAAAAAAAAAAAAAAAAAAAAAAAAAAGAAAAACATACTGGTTCTTTGTGTTTGTGAATTGTGATTCACTAGAAAAGCTGATGGAACTGTGAAATCTATTCAGACTCTCTCCATGAAAAATTCCTGGTTAATTTATGGGGTTCACTGACTTCCTGAAGTCCTTCCATGTGTCATCTTTGGGCCCATGCCTCCTGGGTTCAGAACTCTGCTTGACATAATTCTTCTTCCAGGGTCAGACCTCCGGCCATTGAGTTGTGCTCGCCCAATGTATGAACTATCCCTCCTCGGGGTTTGCTTCTAGACTAGCAAACATCCTTCGTCCAGGGTTAGTAGTCAGCATTTGACACTCCTAAGCCTCACCAAACCTAACACTGGGTCAGACAGGAGCCCAAGGGCATTTAGGCCTGTAGGCCTCTAGCTCAGCAGGCCCAGTGACACAAGAGGGCAGGGTGAGGGCTTCCATGGGCCCCTTCACTCCTGTACCTCATGGGCAGACAGGCAGTGTCAGATCAGATTCTGTGGAGGTATATTAAGGTTCATAACAGGAAAATTAACATTCCTGAGGAATACTGGTATGAATAATATAAACAACCTAACATCTTTGAATCCAGAATTCCAGAGTGAGTTACCCTGAGTCCCAGAACTTTAGGTATGTAAATGATTCTTGCCATCCCTCCAACTAGCTCCAGTAAGAAAAGAAACGTTCCATTTCTGCTTTACAATCATATCCAGAGCTCATCTTAAATGTTCATATTTTCCATATTTGTTAACCATAATGGTAAATGTAAAAATCTGAAATTATTGAGGGCTTGGTTTACCTGGCATGTATAAAACACTATAAGAGCTGTGAAATATCATAGTATGAGGAGGACAAGGTATGTCTAAGACTGTGTGTTCTGGAGTCAGACCAGCTCTGCCATTTACCACCAGTTACTTTTCCTTTACCAGGTTAGGGAAGTTTTCTTCCATTATTTCTTCAAACACATTCTCTATCCCATTCTCCCTTTCTGCCTCGTCTGGCACACCTGCTATTCTATTATTGTTACGTTTCACATTTCCCTCAGCTCCCTTAAGCTGTCTTCCTGTTTTTTAATTGTTTTTTTTTTCTTTTTGTTTCTCTGATTGATTTTTCAACCCTTTCTTCTAATTCATTGATTCAAGCTTCAGCCTCCCCTAATCTGCTGTGTATTCCTTCCAATGTGTTCTTTATTTGTGTTATGTCATTCTTTACTTCTGTTTTCAAAGTTACTATATATTTTCTCATGTTGTTGAGCATCTTTACCATCATTAATCTGAACTCTATATCAGATAAATTTCTTATCTCCATTTCATTTATCTCTTCTTCTGGAGATTTCTCTTGTTCTTTCATTTGGGAGTTGTTTCTTTGTCTCCTCATTTTGGCTGCATGTTTGGGTTTGTGACTATGTATTAGGTAGATCTGCTATGCTTCTGGATCTCTAGTGCAGGACAGTGTCAAATGCTATTTCTGACTAATTATATCAGGCAAACACTCAAAGCCTCCAGAGACCACCTCTGCCTACAGACTGATAGGATTCCGTTTTGAATTGCCCACAGACAATCGTCCACAGGTGTTTTTTTTTTTTTTTTTTTTTAACAGGGTGGGGCAATTGCTTCTGCCTGGAGGCTAATTGTTATTCTCAATCTCTTAATGGGCCTCAGCAATTCCACACCATGAGACAAGATGTTTTCCAATAAAGTGGTCAACTGTCTGCCCCTCAGGGAAGACTGCCTGGATAGCAATTGTCTGTCTAAGATGACTGCCACAGTGTGAGGGAATGACTCAGCACAGGAAACCGGGGTGTCTGCCTTCTGAGCTCTAATCCCAGAGCCCCTGATCCTGGCTTCTGCTCACACAGCTCCAGTCCACTCTGCCCTTCCTCCGCCAGAGCACAAGGTGTGTGGTTCCACATGGACTTTTGTGCCTTGGAGCTTTAAGAGAGTCTCTGAAATCCACATGCCTTTCGCTGGAAGATAGCAATCCTGCTGCTTTTCACAGCCAAATGTTATGTGGGTACCATTCTCAGTTCTGGTGCTCTCTGCTGGGGGGCCTAGCTTGGGGATTAGACTCCAGAGTTCTCAGTGGTAAACTGCTCCCCACCCCCCACAGCTGAGATAGCTCTCCAGAACGTCAGCTGCTATCTGTGAGAGCCTGCCCAGCTTTTTTGTGCCTCCACCCTTCCTATGAGTCTCTATAGTCTCCACTTTCCGTCCTCAATTATCAGGGTTCTCTGCAGTGAGTCTTCCGTTGATTATTCACCAAGTTTTTCAGTATTTTAGTTGCAATTCCAGTTTGGTCCTAGGAGCATGTCCATGCAGCATCTACTTACTCCACCTCCATTTTTAATCTTACCACCAATTACTTACTATGTAACTTTGGGCAAGTCTCAACCTCAGCATTCTTGAATGTAAAATAAAACTAAAAATAGTACTATCTCACAGAGTATTGTGAGGATAAAATCAGATAATGTGTATAAAAAGCACAGGTCAGTGTCTGGCACATGAGATGAGATTTTAAAAATGAGCCCTAACCGGTTTGGCTCAGTGGATAGAGCGTCGGCCTGCGGACCGAAGGGTCCCAGGTTCGATTCCGGTCAAGAGCATGTACCTGGGTTGCGGACACATCCCCAGTAGGGGGCGTGCAGAAGGCAGCTGATCGATGTCTCTCATCGATGTTTCTAACTTTCTATCCCTCTCTCTTCCTCTCTGTAAAAAATCAATAAAATATATATTTTAAAAAAAAAATGAGAAATTTTAAAATTTAACACCTGTTCTTCATTTAGATCTGTGTCCCTTTCTCCAAATATTTATGAAATTGTGGCATTTTTTAAAATTCCTCATTGAGAAAAATTCTTTTAAATATTTTCATTGCTTTAAAAAAAGGAAACAGCCGAAACCGGTTTGGCTCAGTGGATAGAGCGTCGGCCTGCGGACTGAAAGGTCCCAGGTTCGATTCCAGTCAAGGGCATGTACCTTGGTTGCGGGCACATCCCCAGTGGGGGGTGTGCAGGAGGCAGCTGATCGATGTTTCTCTCTCATCGATGTTTCTGGCTCTCTGTCCCTCTCCCTTCCTCTCTGTAAAAAATCAATAAAATATATTAAAAAAATAAATAAATAAAATAAATAAAAATAAAAAAAGGAAACATTTCATTGATAACTAGTTCTTGCAACAAGATGGATTGCTGACACAAGCATTAGGCTATCACTGTGATGACACATCCCTGCAGCACAAATGGCTGGAGACACAGGATCAGGGATAAAGGAATAGTTTCCAAAGATGAAAGAGATGAATAGAGAAATATTTCAAATGCATGGGTTTTATTCAAAACAGAGATATATCTAAGATATTTCCTAAGTGGCAAAATGGAGGAGAGGAATAGAAAAGGTGGTTGAATTCTTAAAGAACAAGTCCATCCTTAAAATTTTTAAAGGTTTCTCTGATTTTATAGTCAGTAGGGATATTGTTAAACTTTCCAATGCAATATAAAAGATGGTTTGTATCTAATTTCTGAAATGACATAAGGTTAACAAAAATTAATTAGGCACTCTTTCATTTAAATGGACCCAATGATCTCAGTCCCTGTGAAGAATTTGAGTCACCTTTAAAACCAACCTGTAGTGTGAATAGAGACAGTCTTTACCTGCAGAAGACCATGGCACACTAGCTGTTTTCATTCATGATTCACATAACCCTTCATGGCCTTCGCATTTGCATGAGTTTCCAGGGCTGAGCTTCACAGCTCTGTCAACTGACTGTTGCACTGCAGTTCCCACAGCCCCTTACACTGCTGTATGAGACCTCCTCCCCACTGGGAGCCTGGCACAGTGCTCACCACACCCACCAGCACTAATGCACCTGATGGCATGGAAAACCTAACTGCCTCATCACTCTCCATTAAATGCCCACCCACCTCCTCTGCAAAGTTATTCTCAGAGTCCAATCTCACTGACTGTCCTGAATCTTTTCTCCTGCCCGTTTCATGCCATTGTGAGTATATCTGCATACAGCCAAACATCCCTTCTTGTTAGAAATGTGAATTCCTTTTGGATAAGATTTCCAAATAAAAACCTCTCATTTCTGTGAGAACTCCTACAGGGCTGATGAAGAAACATGTGGCATGTTAGTAAATACTGACTGATTTATACAATTTTATTTTTTAGTTTAATTTATTATATTTTATTTTAGGGCCAATAATAAATAGAGGTAAGCACATTTGGGGCATTAAGTTGACTGTAGAACCAAACGATTTATTATATTACTTACATTATGTTATTTCATTACTTATATTATGTTATTCTCTCTAAACCTCAGTGTCTCAGCTGTTAATGGTGGTAATAATAGCATCTATAATAGGATTATTTCAAAGATTAAATGAAGTTAATTAAATTTTAGTTTTAAAATAGGCATAGTACATATCAAGTACCCAATAAATGTTTATGTTGTTTTTATTAGCATTAATGTATCAGAAAAATATAACCAGTCATTTTCTAAGGTTTAAGTGGCAGTTTCAATCACTCATAAAACAGACATTACAAATTATGAAAGTGTCAGTTTGGTCTGAATTTAAGGTTGTCCCTTTCCTTCAGAAGTTCTTCAGTTGTATCTGGAGATAGCATAACTATGAACTCTTGCTTCTCATCATATGGTACCCAAAGCAATTAATCTTGCCATTACTTTCCCCTTAATCCTGCCACCCATCACCACCTACGATGAATGCAATGGACATGCCAGCTCCTATTCCACTTGCCACCTCCCATGTTAGCCACTGTTCGCTGCCCTTTACCTCTTCCCTTGACTTCTAGACATAAGCCCTGAATATTTGCTTCTCATTTCTTGGGCCCAATACTTCTTAGTCTTTTGTGGCACCTCTTCCCTTTCGTTAATTAGTATTGTTGCTCACATACTTTCCCTTCTCACTCCACACTTGCCCTGAATTACCCCATTTTCTCTCAGGATTTCAACTGGTTGCTGACACCACATACACCTTTTGCTGCCCCTGCCTGCAGCCAGGCCCTCACCACCTCTAACCCAGGAAATGGAAATCGCTGCTTAAATGGTGCCCTGGCTGCCATCTTTTCCCCACTTGAAAATTTCTCCTTCACACAGGCACCAGAATGACCTTCCTAAAGTTTAAATCAGACCTCAGCACCCTCAAGCTAAAGCTTGCCAATGGTTTCCTTTACTTGCAGATAAGATCCAAATATCTGTAAACTACCAATCAATCCCTCCTGCACTTGGTGAACCACATTCAGAAGGCACCCTATAGATGTTTGCTGTCCAGATTATGCTCAGTTCAACCAAGCAACCTGGTTCTAAAAGTTATGCAAATCACTTTCCAATATGTTATTGATTGTAACCTTACAATCAATTAGAAGAGGTTCTCAACTCCAGCCAATGAATATCACCAGACCTCTTGAACTGAAATTATTTAGAACAATTCACTTATATTTTCCCCACACACATTACACATTGTCTCACTTCAAAAAAGTAGATTTACAGATTTTCATGATAATCAATGCATATAATATTAATGCATATACTTAAATGTACTTGAAATCAGTTATAAAAAAAAAAAAAAAAAAAAAACACAGGGAAATAATGAAAATTGGTAAGTTGACAGCATTGTCCACAAGCTTAGAATTTGAATCCATTATAAATTTCAGATCTCCATATTATAGAACTACTAAAGATCAAACTTTGCTATAAAGTGATGAACATTTGTTGAGAGTCCACACCTCTCAGAACCTCTGCCAATATGTAAGAACAACGTGTAGGGATGTGTAGAAATTCAAGAGAAACTGCTACAAGATCAGCTGCCCACCAGCCTCATAGAATTTGAGCCCCAAATGTCATTTACCCTACAACAATACAGGAGATGGCAGTTTCCAGGAAGGCGTATGTTAAAATAGATCCTAAGTTTTGAAAAAAGTGTCTCTGGGGAGAAAAATATATATTTTTATTGTCCGTCAGCATTTTTGTTAGTGTAACAGAAAATAAAAATAACATGCATTTTACTGCTTTCTCCTTTCCTTACTGCTTAAGCAAGTTTTGTTGTTGGAGCCCCAGTTCCTGGCCTTCTTGTACAATAAGACTTACCTAATCTACACTGCAAGGACAGAAGTTTCTCAAAGAAGTAGGGGAAACACATGGAAGGTAATGGAGTAGAGATGACAGAAACAAGTCCCAGGCCTGGCAGGCTAAGAGAAAGGAAGGAACTGGGCAATGTCCATGCAGGGGTCTGGCAAGAGAGTTTTTAGGAAGCTTGCTGTCACTGGAACCACTTAGCATTTAAAAATACCATTCTTAAATATTTAAGTTGCCTTTTTACTTTTATTATTAGATCTCTGACTTATATGCTATGAAACAAACTTTAATCACCTACAAAAATTTATTTTGAAGACATACAAAATGACATCTAGTATCGGGGCTGGGTGGAGAAGAATGCCCTGAATAAACCAGTCTCCTAAATCTTTTCAAGAGATTGCTTGGGAAAACTCTCCCCTAGTTCTGTAAGTGGGGCCTGAGTAGCCAGAACTGATAGCAAGAGGGAGCCCAGAGTCCACAAGAAAATCAGGTCTTCATTGAGCAAGCAGCCCAGCTTCTGGCATAGGAACCCACAGGTCCACAGGCACTGCCCAGGAATCTGGGCAGGAGGGCAGCAGAATAGCAGCCTCATAGCCTCTGCCACTCAAACTCTGAGGCCAGAGCCTCACTCTAGGTACAGGGATGGATCACTGCCCTGCCAGCTCTGCACACCAGACTGCACCTGAGTAATGGCAGAGGTGCCTGCAGCTGTGAGGCTGGGCCTCTGCTCTGGGAGCACCAAGAGCAGAGCACAAGCACAGCTTTCCTGAGCTCTCACCCTGCGAGCTAACCCCATGCTAGTTCACAGCCTACTCTTGATTATACCCATAGAATAATAATTTCCAATAGAAACATATTGTGGACCATATATGTCATTTAAATTTTTCTAGTAGTTACATTAAAATATGTTTTAAAAAATCAAAATTAATTTTCACAATATTTTTATTCAACCCCATATACCCAAAACATTATCATTTCTACATGAAATCAAATATACAACATTATTGAGATATTTTACATTCTTTCTTAATACTAGGTCTGAGAAATCTAATGCATGTTTTACACTTAAAGCACATTTCATTCTGACTAGCACACTTCAAAGGCTTAGTTGCTGCATGTGGCTAATGGTCAGTGTGCTAGCCAGAGCAAGTTCAGAAGAATTTCAAGTATGTCAGATTTTAACCTATATCACATAATCTAAGATAATGATATTCTTACCAAATAGGTAAACCCATAAAATAACTGTTTTGTCAGTAGTGCTGATAAAATCCTCTCCTTGATGATAAAGAAGTCACCATAAACTTACCTTCTTCAGGCTATATCCTGCATGAAATATAATTGGTGGCAGTAAGACATTGAAGAACATTTCTGGGTCAAATGTCATCTGCCAAAAAAAAAATGAAACTGCAGTTAGGAAGACACTCCTTTGGGTCACTAAAAATGTGTTTTAAAAATACCATTATATCACCTTCTCTAAGGTTGTATGAGACACATAAAGATCCTATCAAATTAGCAGAAATGAAAATAAGAGAAAATGTGAACTTAGATATTTGTCAGTGCAATATAACTGTAAGGTAATATTTGTGTATTTTCTAGAGCCAACAGCAACAAATCTCAGTGAAACTCTGCTGGGCAAAGAAAACTTTTCCCTCTTATTTTGCTTAGTTTTTAAATGTTTTGAGTATATGCAGTTGAATAAAAATATTGTGAAAATTATTGACTTTGAGAGAGAGAGGAAGGGAGAGGGAATAGAGAGATAGAAACATGGATGAGAAATGTCATCTATTGGCTGGCTCCTGCATGCCCCTTACTGAGGATCAAGCCTGAAACCCAGGCATGTGCCCTGACCAGGAATTGAACCAGTGACCTCTTTGTTCATGGGTTGACATTCAACCACTGAGCCACACAGTTTATTGGCTTTTGTTTCAATGTTAAGTTAAACTTGGCCATAAAAAGTTTGCTTGGTGTGAAGTCATGTAAAATAAGATGTAGAAATTTTTGAATTCAGTATCTACAATTTGTCTGAAAATGAAAATACTTAATCTTTAAAACCTTCCTTAGGCTCATCCTCTTCATTCCCACTCGACCAGAACATTTCAAAAATCAGAGTGCCCCATTCCTGCATGAAAGTTAACTAGTGTCTTTTGAGCTGCATTTACTAGCGCATCCAGAGGGAACTGGCAAGCTAAGAATGGCATGCAGCACGCACATATTTATTTGTGTATACAAAGCAGATTTGTGTTGCTCTCAGACTTGCTATAAATTCAGGAACTGCTACATCAGAGTTCTGGGAGTAACTCCATACCCAGACAGTTTCTCAGAAATGGCTGGATCTGTGCTGCACCAACCTCCAGATGGGGATCCCATGTGCCATTTCTGAATGTTCATTCAAACCATGGCCTTGGAGGTGAATCTTCTTTTTAAGGCACAAACAATTAAAATCTCTCATCTATATAATAAAGAGCCAGGGTCCTACCTACCATAACTACCAAAGGCTCAACCAGACTGGAAGTCAGTGCTGGGTTGCCATGGCAACCCAGCACTGACTGAGGCATTGACTGAGCACTGACTGAGGCACTGCTGGGGCTGTGGATCAGGCCCAGAGAGAGGCCTACAGAGAGAGAGGCAGGGTCTGATCCGTAGCCTCTGTGGCAGCCATTGATCAGAACTTGCCTCTCTTTCTCTCCCGGCATTGCCAACAGCTGTGCCTCCATTTCTCTCCAGGCCTCCATGGAGGCTGCTGATTAGCCCCACCTTTCTGATCAGACCCCGTTGATAGGCCTAGATATGCTGACTGGCATAGAAACTGACCAATCAAAACCAAATCTGGGTGAATGTAAGGAGCCAATGGCTGCCTAGGAGGCAGAGGTTTTGATGCTGACTGGCATAGAAACTGACCAATCAGAACCAAATTGGCCAGCAGAGGAGGGCAGTTGGGGGTGAGTTCAGGCCAGTAGGTGAGGGCAGTTAGGGGTGATCAGACAGGCAGAGGCAGTTAGGGGTGATCAGGCCAGCAGGGGAGAGCAGTTAGGGGTGAGATCAGGCCAGCAGGGGAGGGCCATTGGGGTTGAGATCAGGCCGACAGGCGAGGGCAGTTGGGGGCGAGATCAGGACGACAGGGGAGGGCTGTTGGGGGCGAGATCAGGATGGTAGGGGAGGGCATTTGGGGGTGAGATCAGGCCAGCAAGAAAGGGCAGTTAGGGGTGATCAGGCAGGCAGAGGCATTTGGGGGTGAGATCAGGCTGGCAGGGGAGAGCAGTTGGGGGCTCAATCAGGCCAGCAGGGCAGGGCAGTTAGGGGTGATCAGGCAGAGGCAGTTAGGGGTGATCAGGCAGGCAGGCAGAGAGGTTAGGGCAATCAGGCAGGCAGGCAGAGGGGTTAGAGGCAATCAGGCAGGCAGACAGGTGAGTGATTAGGAGCCAGCAGTCTCAGATTGTGAGAGGGGTGTCTGACCTGGTTTAGGCCCTATCCCACAGGGATCGGGTCTAAACCAGCGGTCAGACATCCTCTGAGGGGTCCCTAATTGGAGTGGGTGCAGGCTGGGCTGAGGGAAACCCCCATCCATGCACGAATTTCATGCACCAGGCCTCTAGTCTATATTAATAAAAGTGTAATATGCTAATTAGGCTGGATAGACCGAATGTCTTCCAGACATCATTCCAGACGTCCTTCCTGACAAAGCTGGAGGTGTGGCCAGCCTGCAAACTGCCCACAGCTCCTTGCCCAGGCCAGCCCTGCCCCCCAGTGGGGGCCCCCACCCTGATCAGGGGCGTGGCCAACCTACAAACCCCACGGCCCCTCACCCTGGCCGGCCCCACTCCCCAGTGGTTCCCCCCACCCCAATCCGGGGCCCCCTTCAGGGCAGGTCAGCTGGCCCCCACCCATGGACCAGGCCTCTATCCTATATAATAAAAGGGTAATATGCAAATTGACCCTAATAGCAGAACAACCAGAATGACTGCTAGACCAGTCACTATGAGGCGCATGACCACCTCTTGGTTCTTTTCCCCAGCCGGCAGGCTCCAATCTCCTAATGGCCACCTGCGGCAGGGGCGGGGCCAGCGAGTGGGCGGGAACAGCTGACCTCTCAGTCCCTTCCCCTGGCCATCAGGCACTGATCACCTGATGGTGAATGGGGAACGGGGGTGAGTGGCAGCAGGGGGTGGGGCTGGCTGCGGGCAGCTGGGGAAGATGGCCCTGATTGCAGGCCAGGCCTAGGGACTGTACCCTCACATGAATTTCATGCACTGGGCCTCTAGTTATAGTATCAGGGGGAATATCTAAGCTAGGGGTGAATGGGAAGAGTAGAAAGATAAAAATATTTCAGCTAAATACACTAGGCATTTAAGATACAAATACTGAGACCAGCACATCCACTACCACTTTCTGTGACAATGGAAATTTCTGTAACTAGCCACGCAAGTTATTGAGCAAGGGAGTGTAAGTTAGTGCAACTGAGGAAGTGCATCTGTGGCTAGCTACTATTGGGCAACACATTTATAGACAGTTACTGGAATTTAAAAATCTTATCATTCAGTGTTTAGATGCTCTATCATCCTATAAAGTATGGCTAATTTGGAGCAATATACCTAAATTCTATATGAAAGAATTATGGATGCTTCATGAAAGCAGTAAGATTTTCAAATATTGGGAATTAATTCTTAAAATATCAGATAGCATGGGGGACACAAAAATATCAATATGTTGCCCTGACCGATTTGGCTCAGTGAATAGAGCATCGGACTGCGGACTGAGGGGTCCCAGGTTCGATTCCGGTCAAGGGCATGTACCTTGGTTGCGGGCACATCCCCGATGGGGCGTGTGCAGGAGGCGGCTGATCGATGTTTCTCTCTCATCGATGTTTCTAACTCTCTATCCTTCTCCCTTCCTCTCTGTAAAAAACAAATAAAATATATTAAAAAATATATATATATCAATATGTTCACCAGGATGCAATAGTGTTCTCTATTATCTCATACTAGAGGCCTGGTACATGAATTCATGCACAGGTGGGGTCCAGCCAGCCCGCCCCAATTGGGGCTGATTGGGCTGGGCTGGCTGGGGGGAAGGGCCACAGGCAGTTGATGGGCTGGCCCTGCCCCGTGGTCAAACTCCCAGTTGAACTACAGGTTGAACTCCTGGTCAAGGGGACTATTTGCATATTAGCCTTTTATTATATAGGATATGTACCAGTATTAGGCTAGGAATGGTCTAGTCATATGTTCACAGAGATAAACAACTTGAAAACTTTCAAGAATAGAAAGGAAATGTACCCAGTTTAATTTCCAAGTTCATCAGACAGTAATAGATACAAAATTCATTTGGGACTGAGTATTAAAGCATCTGGCAACTTAATATGACGTATATGAGACGAAATACCACCTTAATAGGGGACTGTGATTTATGTGGCATATTACTTCCAAAGAGCACTTCAAAAACATTTTTTCACCAACTCTGACAATATTCCTGAGTGGCAGCTGGCAAATGCAATGATCCCCATTTCCAGAGATAGGAGCAGAGATGCACAACAGCCCGGTGCTCATTGGTGTGACAGGGACATCACAGGGATTGAGTGCATATGTGTGGGCAAGCTAAATGTGTTCTAACATAACTGTTTAAAGCAAGATTTAAGAGTGTTTAAGAGAATTTGGGACTCAGAAGTAGTCCCAATTTCAGCAATTCCCAACTCCTTTAGAAAAGTAAAAGTGGCTAACACAATAATGTTTTCGATAATCTCCAGTGCTTTGTTTGTTAAACATTTAATAAGTCTCATCTCTGCTGCAAAGTTGATGGGTAGACTGAATTCATGAAGGTCACAGTCAAAGAAGAAAAGACTGTGCAATTTCAGTACGAGGCAGGGAGCTAAATTATAATAGTTCTCTAGGACAGAGAGCAGTCTGGACTTGCTGACCCTACAGACAGGCTTGGTGATGAAACAGCATATGAGCTGGGTTTGAAGGATGGGTAGGAGCCTATCTGTAGGGCATCAACATGCAGAACCCTGCTCCTTTGTCTGCCCTGAGGACAGTGGGCCAGGATTCACCAAGCCACAGAGGAAACACAGCTTCCTGGAGTTGCAGTTCTACTTGATAGCAAGTAATTTGAAATATTAAAATAAATGCAGCTATAGTAAAAACTGATATTCAAAATGTGTATATATTTTGAATACAAATTGGATACTTCAAAGAGATACTCCTGGCAGGAGGCTTTGGGATGCGGAGACAGCTCAAGGGTGGGCATTTCCTTTCCTATGCCCACTTCATACTTTGGGATGAGAAGCACCAGGTGGGAGAAAAAATAGATTCAGCGTATCTGATGAAAATATAGCAGACACTAATTAGATGACCTATTTAACATATCTGAACCCCAGTTTCTTCCGCAACATGGGCATGCAAAGGCCTACTTCCTAGAGTTGCTTTTGTGAATTAAATATAAAGACAGGTGTTAAGGCTGCTACTTCCCACCAGCCCTGGTTGTTTCTCCAGAAATGTTCGGTGTACCTGAATCTAAATGAGAGAAACTGTTGAAGCAATAGGTGGAGGGCAGGCATATTTGGAGAACATGGATAGACACATAGGGCTCCTGAGGTATGGAGGAGGAGGTTAAGCCCTGTCATGTGGATGCTACCCAGACAAGAAATCTCCCTCTGACCCAATGGAGATGGATTTAAACTGTATTCATTCAAACGTGGACAACAGTAGAGATATTTGACATAAGCAGGACTAAACAAGAAATGGTTTAGTGGGAGTATATATATCTGTATAATTTTTTAGGGCTAATCATTAGGTAATGTCAGATGTCCATAGTGTTTGATTCAGCAACACGTTATCTGAAAATCTGTCCTGCAGATATGCTTACACATGTGTGGTATGACATAAGGACAAGAATATGCATTGCAGATAAAAGAATGGAAAAGAAGAAAACACTGTGGATGCTTGAGCCTTGGACTGGTTACATAAATTATGGTGCAATCTGTAAAACTGAATCCTATGCAACTGTTAGAAAGGCTAAAGAACTTATAAAATTTGTTGTCAAGTCAAAAGAGCAAGGTGTGAAACAGCATTCTGGTATGTTTAACAAAAACTGCTATGGGCTCACCACACCCCATTTCCTCTGTGTTCTGGCCAGACACCCAGACTACTCTTCCTGTGGTCACATGCGTCTATATGATAAAGGTCTGGCCAATTGCAAGCCATTCCCAAGCCTGCTCCCCCTAACCCTCTCAATCATCATGTTCTGTCTTCCTGCCTTTGTTGGCTCATAGAAAGACATCTGACAGAGGCCCCAAGTCCCTGGAACTGACGCAGCCATCAAATTAAAGGACACTGTGACAATCTATGACTCCTGGAGAAGACTGTACTGCTCCTGTCTGGATTTGGACATGAGCAATAAACCTCTATTGTTACATCATTGAGATTTGGGGGTAGTTTGTTAAAGCACTCGGCTTATTTCATGAGTTGTATGAAAACAGGGGAGTCTCTCATTTACTTGTGCACACAAAAATGTATGTATACATAGTATTGGTTGCCTCCTGGAAGGTTAAGGAGGAGAACATGGTGACAGGCAGGGGATGGGAATGGAAGAGGATTTTCTGTGTGCATTTACTGAGAGTGACTCTCTCTGTCCTGGCTTCATATCTACAGCTACAGAGAGACCACAGTTCAGAGGGAAAGATGTACAGTGCACCCCAGCATCTGTGCCATTGTGACACACACAGAAAATGATCACACTGAGTCAGTGGGGGAAATTAGGAAATGTATGAGACTGCTTGGGGCTGAAAGGATGAGACTAGGGCTCTGACCATCCTGGGCCTGAGAACAAAGGGATTGGTACCTCGTGGTGCAACTGCAACCCCTCAGCACACCAGCTGGGGAGCACTGTGCACATTTCCCTCACCCACCCCAGGAAACAGAGTGACTAGTCTGATTAGTGAGTTGGAGAAAATAAAATGAAAGCGTGCAGCTTATCCTTTCTCCCCAACCACCACCTTGGCCATGTTTTAGAATCAACCTGCTTGCTGGAAGGTGCAGCCCTAAGCTTGTCTAAGAGCAGAGCCCAGCAGAAAGGCCTCTGCTGTCCAGCTGGGTCTGTGGTTGCATGGGTAAGCCTTGCTAATTCTTGAGTGATGTGCAAGCCACTCAGAAACAAAGCCTCCTTATTTTGCCCAGCTTTTTATCTCCATCTTTCTCACTAATGTATCTATGTCTCAACTAGTTATAAAATCAGGTGGGCAAAGACATACTGAATGACCCCTTCAAGATTCCAACCGACCCTTCTGTGCCTTTGGAACCTTGAGCCACATGAAGGTATTATCTACTAAAAAAATAAATTAAAGGAATTGAGAGATGAGAGAGAGAGAGAGAGAGAGAGAGAGAGAGAGAGAGAGAGAGAGAAGATGTCTTGGATAGATTAGTTTGAAGGGGCCTCAAGATTGGCCTAGAGGAAGGGAAGCCACTATCAGGTTTCAGTTAAAGTGAGCACATGGTAATTGCAATGTGAACGGAGGTGGCTGTAACAGAATGGAAAGAAAGGAGCCAACCCAGAAGATATTCATTCAGCAAATCTTTACTTAGAACAAGCCAGGCATGTGGCAAGGAGGTTTGGCAGGGCTTGCAGGTGAAATGGACAGGCGAAAATGAAAAGCCCCAGAAGGTACCTATGTTCTTATACCTGGGTGAAGGACAGAGCACATATGCTTGGGAAGGATCTGACTTGGTAGAGGTAAGAAGGGTGGGAAAAACTGAGGGCTAAATGAGGCCTCAGATACTGAGTGCAAGAAACTTTGGAATATGTGCTGGGTGGAAAGATCAGTCAGGGTCAAAGAGAAATGATCTGGAATCATCAGCACAGAAGAAATGATTTGATGAGTAGAGGTGGGCTCTCAAAGGACATGAGTGCCATAGAGAAGAGGACTGGGACAAAATCCTGGGACAGGGAGGAAGTGGTACCACCATGGAGACAATGAAGGAACAGTCAGAGGAGGGAGAAGGCTGAAGTAGGGGTCACAGAGAGCCCCAGGAAGTACAGGGTACGAGAGAGGAGTTGCTCCCTCCTTCAGACACCCAGTTACACTGCAACCTCAGATAAACAACACTTTTCCAGAATAATTTCTTAGTACTGCTTTTGGGACATACTCTCTCCCAATTATTCATTATTTATCTGAAATTTAATAGAGAGAGAGAGAGCGCTCACCAAGAATAAAAACAAGTGAGCGTATGTGTGGACCTTGCTGGCTGGGAATGAACCAGGAACAACTGACTCTATCTACACTCCTTGATGTCAATGACTGGGGAAATAAGTTTGAGCATGCAACAGAAATTCTCTGGATATGCCTAGCTGGTGTGCCTCAGTGGCTGAGCATCATCCTATGAACCAGGAGGTCACAGTTCAATTCCCACTCCAGCATATGCCAGGGTTGTGGGTTCGATCCCTAGTAGGAGGTGTGCAGGAGGCAGCTGATCAATAATTCTCTCTCACCATTGGTGTTTCTATTTCTATCTCTCCTTTCCTCTCCGAAATCAATAAAAGAAAAAAAATTAAATAAATCATCTGGATTTCATAATTAGGGAGTGGTTGGTGATCCTTTTCAACTGATTTCAAACAAGAAGTAGGTGCCCAGGGGTAAGGGAAGGTGAACAACAAGAATGTGGCAGCAGTGGTCTCTGGACCTCGGAGGAGTGGAATGGCAGGCTCTGCCAGGAGCCTGGTCGATGGTTGTTCTATGAGGGTAAGGGCTGAAGGAGCAGGAACCAAGGCCAGGGGCCACAGAAGGAGGAGGCCACAGAGCAATCTTATCTAATAAAAGAGTAATATGCAAATTGACTGCACCTCTGCTACCCCCAACAGCCACGCCCACCAGCCATGCCCACTGGCCAATCAGGAGGGAATATGCAAATAAACCCAACCAAGATGGCTGCAGCCACAGAGAGCAGGAGGGAAGCTTGGGTATCCCGGCGATGGAGGAAGCCAAGCTTTCGGCACACCCTGGCTGGCCCAGGCCTCCACTTAAGGCTACAAAGTTTCAATTATAGAAGATAAATAAATCCCAACAAAAATGGCGGCAGCCACAGAGCTGGAGAGAGCAGGAGGCTAGGGTTGCCCCCGGCGATGGAGGAAGCCAAGCTTCCTGCACACCCTGGCCGACCCAGGCCTCTGCTTAAGGCTACAAAGTTTCAATTATAGAAGATAAATAGATCCCAACAGAAATGGCTGCCACCACGGAGGGAGCAGAAGGCTTGGCTCTGCTCCAGGCTACAAAGTTTCAATTGTAGAAGATAAATAAATCCCAGAAACCAGGGCCTCTGCTTGGGTTGCCGGGGGGCATGGCCGGCCTGCAAACCACCACAGGCCCCTTGCCCAGGCCACCCCACATCCCAAGGGAACCCCCACCCTGATCTGGGACACCCTTCAGGGCAAACCAGCTGGCACTCACCCGTGCACCAGGCCTCTATCCTATCCAATAAAAGAGTAATATGCAGATTGACCATCACTCCAACACACAAGATGGCTGCCCCCATGTGGTCAAAGATCCTGCCCCCATGTGGACACAAGATGGCCACCACAAGATGGCCAGCAGGGGAGGGCAGTTGGGAGGGACCAGGCCTGCAAGGGAGGGCAGTTGGGGGTGATCAAGCCTGCGGGGGAGGGCAGTTAGGGGTGACCAGGCCAGCAGAGGAGGGAAGTTGCGGGCAAACAGGCTGGCAGGGGAGCAGTTAGACATCAATTAGGCTGGCAGGGGAGTGGTTAGGGGGTGATCAGGCCAGCAGGCAGAAGCAGTTAGGGACAATCAGGAAGGCAGGCAGGCAAGCAGTTGGGAGCAAGCAGTCCTGGATTGTGAGAGGGATGTCCGACAGCTAAATGGGCAGTCAGACATCCCTCGAGGGGTCCCAGATTGGAGAGGGTGCAGGCTGGGCTGAGGGACACCCCACCCGCCATGCACGAATTTTGTGCACTGGGCCTCTAGTGAAAACATAAAATGTGAGGGGAGAAGTCTAGGGAGGCAAGGAAGGAATATGAACAGAAAAAGAGAATGAGTTAACATTTTTTAAGAGTGGGGAGAAATCCTACTCTCATAATTGAAATCTGTGGAATGACCTGGTAAACAGATGGTTATTCAAAGTCAGAAGCATTCTTCCCTTCATTCCAAATGTTTCCTATGGAGCCCTGGTACTTGGTAGGCTTACTCAGGAAATAGACCTTACCTTATGCTGGTTGATGTGTAAGAAACACCATGTCACAGTCACACAGACTGTCAGAGAGGGAGGATGCCTCAGCAGTCAGCCATCCAGGGGTTTGAAAACTGATCTAGCCAAAGCCCAGGCTCTGTGTAGGAGGTGGTGGCAACAGAAAGTGGGGGCAGCTCTCTGGCGCCCCCTAACTCTGCCTTCTAATTTCTGCCTGAGCAGCTTTAATGTCACCAGTTTCACACCAATTTCAGATTTTCTTTGAACAAAGGGATCCTGTGCTAAAACATGTTTGCAACCCTAACCTAATACCATCCCCCAGAAATGTTAAGGGACATGTGAAAGGTCACCAGGCCACTCACAGCCACCACTGTTAGAAATCCTAAACAAGAACTGTTTCTATTTTATTATATTTACTAGTGGCCTGGTGCATGGAATTCATGCACAGTGGGGGCGGGGGGTGGGGCGTGGTATGTGTCCCTCAGCCCAGCCTGCACCCACTCCAATCTGGGACTCCTCGAAGGATATCCTACTGCCGGTTTACAAGGATCAGGCCTAAACTGGAAGTCGGACATCCCTCTTGCAATCCAGGACTGCTGGCTCTTAAGTGCTCACCTGCCTGCCTGCCTGATTGCCCCTAACCACTCTGCCTGCTGGCCTGCTTTCCCCCAACTTCCCCCCACACTGGCCTGCTCGCCCCAAATGCTCCCCCCCACCAGCCTGATCACCCCCAACTGCCCCCCATGCCAGTGTGCTTGCCCCGAACTGCCCCCCTGCCAGCCTGCTTGCCCTCAACTGCGCCCCCTGCTTGCCTGCTCACCCCCACCTCCCCTCCCCACTGGCACCCCCACCTCCCCTCCCCACCGGTCTGCTTGCCCCCAACTGTCCCCCTGCTGGCCTGCTCACTCCAAACTGCGCCCCCCCCCCCCGCTGTCCTGATCACCCCCAACTGACCCCCACTGATGGCCTGCTTGCCCCCAATTGGCCCCCCTGCTGGTCTGCTCACCCCCAACTGTCCCCCCCCCAGCCTGATCACCCCTAATGCCCCCCCCCACCGGCCTGATCACCCACAACTGCCGTCCCATCCTGGCCTGATCACCCACAACTGTGCTCCCCTCTTGGCCTCTAACTGCCTCTACCTCAGCCCCGCTACCATGGCTTTGTCCAGAAGAACGTCCAGAAAGTCTCCTGGAAGGTCTCCCAGTCTAATTAGCATATTACCCTTTTATTAGTATAGATAGAGGCCTGTTGCATGGGCGAGGCCAGCTGGTTTGCCCTGAAGGGTGTCATGGATCAGGGTAGGGGTTCCCTTGGGACATGGGGTGGCCTGGGTGAGGGGCCTGTGGTGGTTTGCAGGCCGGCCACACCCCCATGGGGTGAGGGTCCCCGCTGGGGGGGCGTGGCCAGCCTGGGTGAGGGGCTGAGGGCTGTTTTAAAGCTGGCCACACCCCCTCCAGGGTGGGGGGTCCCGCTGGGGGGCCTGGCCAGCCTGGGTTAGGGGCTGAGGGCCATTTTCAGGCTGGCCACAGCTCCTTCAAGGTTGGGTTCCTGCTGGGGTACCTGGCCAGCCTGAGTGAGGGGTTGATGGCTGTTTGCAGGCTGGCCATGCCCCCCAGTGGGGACCCTCACCCCATGGGGGCATGGCCAGCCTGGGTGAGGGTCTGAGGGCTGTTTTTAGACTGGCCACACCCCCTTCAGGGTGGGGTTACCTGTTTGGGGTGCCTGGCCAGCCTGGGTGAGGGGCTGATGGCTGTTTTTAGGCTCACCATGCCTCCCAGCAGGGACTCTTACTCCATGGGGGCATGGCCAGCCTGGGTAAGGGGCTGAGGACCATTTTCAGGATGGCCACACCCCCTTCATGGTTGGGGGTCCTGCTGGGGTGCCTGGCCAGCCTGGGTGAGGGGCTGAGGGCCGTTTTCAGGCTGGCCACAGCCCCTGGCAACCCAGGCCCCCAGCCACTCCTTGAGTAGAGACCAGGGCTGGCTGGAAGCTTGGCTTCCTCCATTGCCAGGGGCAACCCAAGCCTCCTGCTAGTTCCAGCTCCATGGCCATGGCCATCTTTGTTGGGTTAATTTGCATACTCGCTCCTGATTGGCTGGTGGGCGAAGCGGAGGGACAGTCAATTTGCATGTTTCTCTTTTATTAGTTTAGATGTCCTGAATTTTGTTTTAAATACTTTTAAATTATGTATCAGAGTTAAGGTCTCTCCCTCCACCTCTATTAGAACTAAGCAATACCCTGAAGTTAGAAAGTGTTCTTTCCATAACTGTATTCCTGTACTTTATATATATGCATCCATAAGCAATACTAGTAATTAGTATTATTTGTGTATTTTAAATTTTACATAGTGATGTCAGCAGAATGGCAGCATAAGAGTGCACCTTGTCCTCAGCCCCTGAAATTTCAACAAGTTAACCAACTATAATTCAACAAAGAAATCCCTGCTCAAGACAGACACGTGCCTGATAGACTGCATATTGAAACATCTAAAGGTGGGCAACTGGAAATAAACAGGGAGACAAGAAGGGAGGAAAGCTCAGATGACACGCAGACAGAGCCCTGCAGTGGGGAGCTCACAGCCCGGCCAAAAGAGGAAGGAAACTGGCAATAGCAGGTGCTTCCTTCAACCAGGAGGAACAAAGAGCTGTGGGGAGCAGCCCAGCAGGGCGAACAGTGAGAGAGTAAACAGTGTCTGAGTTAGCAGATCCCTGACAGAGCATGAGGTTCTGTCTTGCTGCTCTCTACTTTTGGGCTGAGTGGTGGTATGTCAGAGAAAGAAATGGAACCACAGAGCCCTGCCACTACTATGACTCCCCAGACTCACCTCCCATTGCCCTTGGAATCTGGTTCAGGAGCACATTATCTGTAAAACAAGAGCTGTTACAGTAAAACTGCCATTTCCCTCTGTGACTAATCCCCACAAGGGGTGCTTGGGACAGGACTCCACAGAGGCCAGTGGTTGCTAATACTAACCCCACCTCCAAGCAGCATGGCTGTAGCATCTTATGGAAGCATGCAATGTGGAAGTCAAGACTGGGAGATCACATTGATAAAAATCTTGCAATTCAGCACCATCTACTGGAAAATAGTAGAAAGACTTGTTCAGAGATAAATGTGTAGGCAATGGAGAATAGCAAATACCATAAGTAACCATGGTAATGAGGATGATAAGAAAGAAAATGAAGAATACCCAGAGAGCAAGCTGGAGAACACTCAGAGAGCAAGATGGAAATATGTGATGTGAATGATAGAGATTTCAAGATTGCCATTCTGAAAATATTCAGCGAGATGCAAGGAAATATAGACAGGCAATTTAGTGCACTCAGAAAACAAATCAATGAACAAAATGAGTACTTTACCAAAAAGATTGAAACTTTTAAAAAGAACCAATCATACATCCTGGAAATGAAGCATGAAATTAAGGAGATAAAGAGTGAACTACTGAGCATAGAAAACAGAGTCAAGCAGATGGAGGAAAGAATTAGTGAGAGCAAATGTATGAATCAAGAAATGATGCAGAGGGAAGAAGAGATATACCTGAGCATAAATAAAAATTAAGGAGCTCTATGAGATCTTTCTGACTCCATCAGAAAAAGCAATATTAGAATTATAGTCATTGTGGAGGAGGAAGAGAAGGAACATGGGATGGAGAGTTTATTCAAACAAATAATGGATGAGGACTTCCCAAATCTATGGAAAGTAACTAGACCCTCGAATCCAAGAAGCAAACAGAACACCTAGTTACCTCAATCCACAGAGGCCCTCTCCAAGGCACTAGGTATTAAAACTGTCAAAAACTAATGAAAAACAAAAAATTCTCAAAGCAGTGAGGGAAAAGGAAGAAGTTACCTACAAAGAAAAACTGATCAGAATTGCATCCAACTTCTCAGCAGAAACTGTACAAGCCAAAGGAGAGTGAAATCAAATATTCAAATGTGTGAACGAGAGAAATTGCTATCCATAAATAATATATCCAGCAAAATTATCCTTTAAATATGAAGGAGAAATAAATACATTCACAGACATACAGAACCTGAGGGAGTTTATTACCAAAAAACCTCCATTGCAAGAAATGCTCAAGGGAATTATTCTACTTGAAACAAAGAACATAAGGTCACAACAATATGAGTAAGATCACCAAAAAACTTACAGCATAAACAGAGATAATTTGTGACAAGAAAAAAAAAAAAAAAAACAACAACATCATCATAAAAGGGAGGGGGTTAAGGTCTGAACTGGCAAAGGAGGTCAGATGCACTCAAAGGGAAAAAAAGCTATGGACTATATGCAACTTTATTTTTTATAAACCTAATGGTAACCACACATAAAAATCCCCAAACCAAGACATATAGCTTAAAAAAAAGAGGAAACAGAGAAACAAAGAATGGAATACCATCAAACAAAAACAACAGACAGAAGCACAAAGGAAAAGAACCAGTGGAGGCACAGAGCTACCAGAAAACTAAAGATAAAATGGCTATAAGAAATCACCATAAATCAATAATTACCCTAAATATAAATGGTTTGAATTCACCAATAATGACGCACAAAGTAGCAGAATGGACAAAAAATAAAATAAAACTCAACTATGTGCTATCTACAAGAATCAGATCTAAGCTGCAAAAACAAAGGTAGATTCAAAGTAAAAGGGTAGAAAATGATTCTCCAAGCAAATAACATCCACACATACACAAAAAAGCAGGTATAACCATACTTATTTCTAACAAAATAGATTTCAAGATAAAAAGAGACAAAGATGGACACTTTATAATGATAAAAGGAACAATACATCAAGAAAACATAACACTTCTTAATATATATGCACCCAACCATAGAGCACCAAAATATATAAAACAACTACTCACAGAACTAAAGGGAGAAACAGATCAAAACACAATCATAGTTGGGGACCTTAATACTCCATTGACAGCTCTGGACAGATCAACCAAACAAAAAATCAATAAAGAAATATCAGCTTTAAATGGAACACTAGACCAAATGGACATAATTGACATTTACAGAACCTTTCAACCCAGAGCATCAGATTATACATTCTTCTCCATGCACATGGAACATTTTCGAGGATAGACCAGATGTTGGGTCACAAAATTAGCATCAACAAATTCAAGAAAATTGAAAGTATACTAAGCATATTCTCTCACCATGATGCTTTGAAATTAGAAATCAACTGCAAAAAAGGAAGTAAAGAAACCCCAAAATACATGGAGGTTAAACAACACACTACTAAAAAATGACCAAATCAAAGAAGAAATAAAAGATAAGATCAAAATATGTATAGAGACAAATAAGAATGATAATACAATATATCAAAACTTCTGGGATGCAGTGAAAATAGTAATAAGAGGGAAGTTGATATAATTACAGGCCTATCCCAAGTAAACAACCTAATATCACATCTTAAAGATTGAGAAAGAAGAACAAAAGTAACCCAAAGTCAGCAGAAGAAATGAGATAATAAAAATTATAGCAGAGCCCTAACTGGTTGGGCTCAGTGGATAGAGCATCAGCCTGAGAACTCAGGGGTCCCAGGTTTGATTCCAGTCAAGGGCATGTACCTTGGTTGCAGGCACATCCCCAGTAGGAGGTGTGTAGGAGGCAGCTGATCGATTATTCTCTCTCATCTATGTTTCTAACTCTCTATCCCTCTCCCTTCTCTCCCTTCCTCTCTGTAAGAAATCAATAAAATATATTTTTTAAAAATATATAGCAGAATTGAATGAAATAGAGAATAAAAAGACTATAAAAATTAATAAAACAAAGAGATGGTTCTTTGAAAAGCTAATCAAATTAATAAACCCCTTGCTAGAGTCACTAAGAAAAAAAAGGTAAAAGATCCATATAAACAAAATCAGAAATGAGAGAGAAGTCACCACTGACATCACAGATATACAAAGGATCATACTAGAATATTGTGAAAGACTATATGCCATAAAATTTAATATCCTAGAAGAAATTGGTAAGTGCCCAGAATTATCCTATCTAATAAAAGAGTAATATGCAAATTAACCAACACTCCACTACACCCTACAAGCCACACCCACCAGCCAATCAGGAGCGAGTATGCAAATTAACCCAACCAAAATGGCTGTGGCCACAGAGTGAGCAGGAGGCTTGGGTTTCCCTGGCAATGGAGGAAGCCAAGCTTCCTGCACACCCTGGCAGGCCCAGGCCTCCACTCAAGGCTACAAAGTTTGAATTATAGAAGATACATAAATCCCAACAAAAATGGCAGCAGCCATGGAGCAGGCAGGAGGCTTGGCTCCACTCAAGTCTACAAAATTTTAATTATAGAAGATAAATAAATCCCAGATACCAGGGCCTCCACTTGGGTGGCCGGGGGGCATGGCCGGCCTGCAAACCACCACAGGCCCCTCGCCCAGGCTGCCGCATGCCCCAAGGGAAACGCCACCCTGATCCCGGACACCCTTCAGGGCAAACCAGCCAGCCCCCACCCATGCACCAGGCCTCTATCCTATCTAATAAAAGAGTAATATGCAAATTCACCATCACTCCAACACATAAGATGGCTTCCCCCATGTGGTCAAAGATGGCTGTCCCCTTGTGGACACAAGATGGCCACCACAAGATGGCCAGCAGGGGAAGGCAGTTGGGAGGGACCAGGCCTGCAAGGGAGGGCAGTTGGGGGCAATCAAGCCTGCAGGGGAGGGCAGTTAGGGGTGACCAGGCTGGCAGAGGAGGGAAGTTGGGGGCGACCAGGCCTTCAGGGAAGGGCAGTTGGAGGGGACCCAGGCCTGCAGGGGAGGGCAGTTAGGGGTGACAAGGCCTGCAGGGGAGGGCAGTTAGCGGTGACCAGGCCTGCAAAGGAGGGCAGTTAGGGGTGACCAGACCTGCAGGGGTGGGCAGTTAGGGGGAAACAGGCTGGCAGGGGAGCAGTTAGGCATCAATCAGGCTGGCAGGGGAGTGGTTAGGGGGTGATCAGGCTGGCAGGCAGAAGCGGTTAGGGGTAATCAGGAAGGCAGGCAGGCGAGCAGTTGGGAGCCAGCAGTCATGGATTGTGAGAGGGATGTCCGACTGCCCGTTTAGGCCCGATCCCAGTAGGTTTGGACATCCCTCGAGGGGTCCCAGATTGGAGAGGGTGCAGGCTGGGCTGAGGGACACACCCCCATGCACGAATTTCGTGCACCAGGCCTCCAGTATATATATATTACCTTCCTAGACTAAATCAGGAAGAATGGGAAAATCTTTATAGAACTATCAGCAGTGAGAAAATTAAAACAACCATCAAAACTCTCCCCCAAAATAAATGTCCAGGACCAGATGGTTTCACCAGTGAATTCTACCATACTTTCAAAAAAGATTTAAAACCTATCCTTTTCAGACTCTTCCAAAAAATTAAAGAAGAGGCCAACATAACTTTAACACGTTTTATGCAGGCAATATAATCCTGATACCAAAAGCTGCCAAAGCTAACAGAAAGAAAGAAAACTACAGACTAGTATCTCTGATTAATACAGATGCAAAAATTCTAAACAAAATATAAGCAAATCAAATACAGTAGTACATCCAAAAAATAATATATCACAATTAAGTGGGATTCATTCCAGGGGCCCAAGGATGGTTCAATATATGTAAATCAATCAATGTAATACACTACACTAACAAAAGAATGTGTAAAAATCATATGATCTTATCAATAAATGCAGAAAAAGCATTTGATAAAATACAACATCCATTTATGATTAAAAACTCAATAAAATAGGAAAGTACCTCAACATAATAAAGGCCATCCTATCTAATAAAAGAGTAATATGCAAATTGACCATACCTCTGCTACACTCACAAGCCACGCCCACCAGCCAATAAGAAAGGAATATGCAAATAAACCCAACCAAGATGGCTGCAGCCACAGAGAGCAGGAGGGAGGCTTGGGTTTCCCTGGCAATGGAGGAAGCCAAGCTTTCCACCTGCCCTTGCCAGCCCAGGCCTCCACTCAATGCTACAAAGTTTCAATTATAGAAGATAAATAAATCCCAACAGAAATAGTTGCCACCACGGAGGGAGCAGAAGGCTTGGCTCCGCTCCAGGCTACAAAGTTTCAATTGTAGAAGATAAATAAATCCCAGAAACCAGGGCCTCCGCTTGGGTCACCGGGGGGTGTGGCCGGCCTGCAAACCACCACAGGCCCCTGGCCCAGGCTGCCCCACGCCCCAAGGGAACCCCCACCCTGATCCCGGACACTCTTCAGGGCAAACCAGCTGGCCCTCACCTGTGCACCAGGCCTCTATCCTATCTAATAAAAGAGTAATATGCAGATTGACCATCACTCCAACACACAAATGGCTGCCCCCATGTGGTCAAAGATCCTGCCCCCATGTGGACACAAAATGGCCACCACAAGATGGCCAGCAGGGGAGGGTAGTTGGGTGGGACCAGGCCTGCAAGGGAGGGCAGTTGGGGGCGATCAAGTCTGCAGGGGAGGGCAGTTAGGGGTGAACAGGCTGGCAGAGGAGGGAAGTTGGGGGCAAACAGGCTGGCAGGGGAGCAGTTAGACATCAATCAGGCTGGCAGGCAAGTGGTTAGGGGGTGATCAGCCTGGCAGGCAGAAGCAGTTAGGGGCAATCAGGAAGGCAGGCAGGCGAGCAGTTGGGAGCCAGTAATCCTGGATTGTGAGAGGGATGTCCGACTGCCCGTTTAGGCCCAATCCCATTGAGATCGGGCCTAAACGGGCAGTCGGACATCCCTCAAGGGGTCCCTGATTGGAGAGGGTGCAGGCTGGGCTGAGGGACACCCTCCACCCTGTGCACGAATTTCATGTGCCGGGCCTCCAGTCTATGATAAAACCTCAGCTTATATCATACTCTGATGGTGAAAAACTGAAAGCTTTTCCTCTAAGATGAAGAACAACACAAGGAAGTCTACTCTCAACATTCTTATTCAATGTAGTGCTGGAAGTCCTAGCCAGAACTATAAGGCAAGAGAAAGAAATAAAATGCATCCAAATAGCGAAGAAGTCAAACTGTAACTTCTTACAGACACTGATTCTGTATTTAGAAAACTCTAAAGACTCCACAAAATCTATTTATTTTTTTTTTATTTTTTTTTTTAATATATTTTATTGATATTTTTACAGAGAGGAAGGGAGAGGGATAGAGAGCTAGAAACATCGATGAGAGAGAAACATCGACCAGCTGCCTCCTGCACACCCCCTACTGGGGATGTGCTCGCAACCCAGGTACATGCCCTTGACCGGAATCAAACCTGGGACCTTTCAGTCCGCAGGCTGACGCTCTATCCACTGAGCCAAACCGGTTTCGGCCACAAAATCTATTTAACAATAAATAAATACAGTCAAATTGCAGGATAAAACATCAATGTGTAAAAATTCATTGCCTTTCTGTGTACTAACAACAAAACTTCAGAGAAAGAAATGAATAAAATAATTCCTTTCACTATTGCAACCAAAAGAATAAAATACCTAGAATAAACTTAAAGAATGTGAAAGACTTATATACTGAAAATGACAAAGCATTATTAAAAGAGATTGAAAAAAAATACAACAAAATGGAAAAACATCCCATGTTCATGGATTGGAAGAATCAACATAGTTAAAATGGCCATATTACCCAAAGCAATACAGATTTAATGCAATCTGCATCAAAATCACAATGTCATTTTTTAAAGAAGTAGAATGAGTAATCATCAGATTTGTATGGAACCATAAAAGGCCATAAATAGCCAAAGCAATCCTGAGAAAAAAAGAGCAAAGCTGGAGGTATCAACTGCCTGACTTCAAATTATAATTCATAGCTATGATAATCAAAACAGCATGGTATTGGCAGAGAAAAAGACACACAGATCAATGGAACAGAATGGAGAGCTCAGCTATAAAATCACATGTATATGGACAGATAATTTTTTACAAAGGAGCCAGAAACACACAATGGAGTAAAGACAGTTTCTTCAATAAATGGTGCTGGGGAAACTGGAAAGCTACATGCAAATTAATGAAAGTGGATTACAGATTGTCCCCAGGCACAAAAATTAATTCAAAATGGGTCAAAGACCTAAATATAAGACCCAAAACAATAAGTTACATAGAAGAAAATATAGGTACCAAACTTATGAACCTTGATTATAGAGAACATTTTAATGACCCCAAAGGCAAGGGAAATCAAGGCAAAAATAAATGAATGGGACTATATCAAACTAAAAAGCTTCTACACAGCAAAAGAAACTGACAATAAAACAAAGAGATGGGAGATGATATTTGCAAACAGTAGCTCCAACAAAGGTTTAATTTCCAAAATACATAAAGAATTCATAAAACTCAACACCAAACAAATAAGCAATCCAATCAAAAGTGGGCAGAGGGCCTGAAAATACATCTCTCCCAAGAAGACATATGAACAGTAATAGATACATGAAAAGATGTTCAACCTCACTGTCAATTAAGGAAATGCAAATCAAAACTACAATGAGATACCACCTTACACCAGTTAGAGTGGCCATTATCAACAAGACAAGCAATAACAAGACTTGGAGAGGTTGTGGAAAAAAGGGAACCTTCATTCACTGCTGGTGGGAATGTAGACTGGTACAACCACTATGGAAAACAGCCTGGACATTCCTCAAAAAATTAAGAATAGAGCTACCATACAACCCAGCAATCCCTCTCCTGGGTATATACCTGAAAAAAAAAAAAACTAAAAATCATGTATTCACAAAGATATATGCACCCCTATGTTCATTGCAGCATTATTCATGGTGGCCAAGACATGAAAATAACCAAAGTGTCCACAATAGAGGACTGGATAAAGAAAATGTGGTACATATACACAATGGAATGCTACCCAGCCATAAGAAAAGATGAAATAGTGCCATTTGCATGGATGGACCTTGAGAACATTATGCTAAGTGAAATAAGTCAGTCAGAAAAAGCTAAGAACTATATGATTTCACTCATATGTGGAATGTAAAAATGAAACTCGTGAACACAAACAGCAGTGTGGTGGTTGCCAGAGGAAAAGGAATGGGGGAAGAAGGAAGTCCTAATATATGGTGACAGGAGAAGATTTGACTTTGGGCGGTGGTCACATGATGCAATATATAGATCTTGTAACATAGAAACCCATACCTGAAACCTATATGTTCATGTTGACCAATGTCACCCCAATAAATTTGATAATAAATTAAATAAATTTTATAGAAATTTAACAATAAATATTATTTTGTATACTTTTTACATTCAACACTGTTTTTGAGATTTATCTACATTAATACAAGTGGTTCTTGTCCATTCACTTAAACTGCTGTTTAGTTTTCTATTAGATACAGATATCATTATCATGTTTTTCCTTTCTTTGATAAGAGGATTAGGCCAGTTATGTTATTTCCTTTTTTTGTTGTTGCTATTATTTAAAAAAGGGCAAAGTATATTCTCATACTGAAGTTTTTGTACACATGTGAAAGTTTCTCTAGGAGTGGAAAATACAGGGAGCTAGAACTCCTGCATGATAAGGATCTCAACTACAGTAGGTACTGCAGGTTACTTTAAGTGAGGACACCAACTGACAGGACAGTATAAGAGCATTTCCCCACATTCTTGCCAAGACTTAAAAGCAACAAATTTCTAATTTTTGCCAGAATAAGGATGTGCCAATATCACATTATAGTTTACTTTGCATTTCCCATTACTAATGAAATGAGCCTATTTTCTTTGTTTATTGGCCTTTTGTAATATCTCTTTAGTGAGTGTTTGGATCATCTCTTTTGCTCAATGTAACATTTTCTCTTTGAGTAGTTCTTCATAAAATTGGATTACTATTCTGATGTGTTTATTTACATTTCAAGTATATTCTCTCACTTCTTTAAACTGTTTAACTTGCCTTTTCACTGTTAATGGTGTCTTTTTCATGCAAAAGTTTTTATTTTAATGTAGCAAAATTTATTCCATTTTTACCTTATGCATTCAGTTTTTGGTAACTTCTTTAAAAAAGCTCTCCCTATTCTGATACCATAAATATATTTTCTCCAAAAGTTTTATTTTATTTGTTATTTACAGTTAAGTTTTTAATGCATCACAATATTATTTGTTATATGATGTGAAATAGGAATCTAACCACTTCTTCTTCCACATGGTTAGCCATTTGGCATGGAAATATTCATAGTGTTTGGTAGTTTAACACTTTCCCACTGACTTCCACTAGCTCTTCTGTTGCTGTCCAGTGCTTTTTTCAAAGATCCATAAAACATTTAGTCTAATAAACATTTGATATCTATTATCAAATAGCTAGCCTATTGAATATTTCTAAATATGGGAAAAGCTTTATGCAGGCCTGTGTTCACCGAAGCAGTATTTATACTAGTGACCTTTAAAACAACTCAAAAGTTAAGCACATTTACACCCATCACCCTGCACTTTCAAAGGCAGAGGAAAGGCTTAGGGTATGATAAAAAATTAATAAAGCAAGTTACAACATTTTAGGGACCATTTGATTAAAACTACATAGAAAAAGTGTACATAGAAAAACTGAATGAAAATTTAGACAATTTGAGTATATACACAATGTTGTGGGATTATTTGAATTATTCCTTTAAAAAAAAGAAACTTCCCTGTCCTCAAATGAAAATCTTGAAAAGTGATCATTTAGGGAATTACATAACAAGTGGAATGAAATCACTAATAAAAATCATACCTATTCTTAAAGTAACAAAGAATTATGTACATCTGAAATGGAATGTACATACCTATTCTTAAAGTGACAAAAAATTATGTACATCTGAAATGGAATGGAACTTCTTAAAAAGTTATGGGTAAAAGGTGATAAATAATATATGATGGAAAGTTAAGAATTGAGGACCTTGATTTGTTATGATTTTTCAGTTTGATCAAAAATATTGAAAGGGCCTGATACAGAGTCTATCAGAGTCTAATAGTGTTTGTTAAATGGTTAACCCATGTCATGTCCAAGTTTATTGAGTTGTTTTCATTCTTTTCAAAAATTTCTGGAAGATTGAGGATAGTCTCCCTGAATAGAACATTTAGTATCATGAATGTCAATGGTTAAAAACAGTGGATCTCAGAAATATATACATTTTGAATCGAAGTTTGTAGAAGCAGTTCTAGAAACAGCAAAAGAAAAATGTAGAGAAAAATTTAATAATCATACATTATCACTGAGAAAATTATACAAAAATTATGATTACTTTTCAAGTAATTAAAATTCCAGAAGTTAGAAATACATGATTATACATGTAAAATTGACAGATAATAATCACATATTTCATTGGAGGTAGATAGTGTCTACAATTCCAGGCAAAATTAAGTGGAAAATTGAGAACAAAACATTTACATAATTCTAAATATTTAATTTGGCAGCATGGAGCTGTGAGAAGGACTTTGACCTCAGAGTCAGAAGACCTGGTCCTACGACCAGCTCTGCCCCAGATCAATCACAACCAAGTCACCTAAGCTTTCAGAGCTTCAGTTTCTTGCACTGAGACATGGGTGGGGCCCTATCTGTTCACCTCATGGAATAATGGCAAGTTTGAAATGGACAATGCAATAAGGGAAGCCTTTGTAAATAATCAACTACCTTGGAAAAGGGAATGCACAGTCAGTCATTATAATTTAGGCAGGGCTGAAGTTAAGGGTCTGTTTTCCGCACTTACAGACTGGTACAGCTACCACTTATCAATTAATTACAATAAAAAATTTAAGATAACAATTTAAAAATAACAATGTGACATTCCCATAGGGCTGTTACTGAAAGAGCCTTCATAATAATCTCTCATTTTAGACCTCACAACAACCCTCTGAGGCGAACACCCTATTTTTGCAGAGGTGGAACCAAGGCTCCAAGAGTTAATGATTGGCCCAAAGTCACATACCTTGTAAGTAGCAAACTTCAACCCAAACCCTAGATTCTTATGGTGAGTCTGCCACTTTATTGATAACAATAATGGTAACAAAACTAACAGTTAATATATTTTGAGGACTTATGATGAGCCAGACACTATTCTAAGTGCTTTACATGTATTTTCTCATTTGCAGCTTACAGAGACCCTACAACATGGTTAGGGAATACAAATGGGGAAACTGAAGCTTAGGGAAGTTAGTTATCTCACCCAACACCACACAGCTGATAAGTGGCATTTGCACCAAGTAATATGCTCCAAGGTTGCCCTCCTAACCACAATACCCCATCTGCCATCCACATGCAGGTTCAGGTAACCCATTCCACTGCCGGATATGTCCTCATTAGCTGCAAATTCATAAAATCCACCTGGGTTTTTCAGGTAATTGCCACAGCACCCAGTCACTGATGGCCAGAGGTGTCCTGTGCTTCTGCATAAGATCCTTCATGCATGAACTTACCTCATTAACTTTATGAATCCTTACTAACGTAACAGTGCATGCTGATTTGACTTGGCAGCATGCAGTTATGACAAGTAAGAATAGTTTCAGGTAATGCACCTAATTATTCATTGCACTCCCCCTTCACTCTGGAGTCCTAATTAAAAGACAAATGATATGGTTTCCTACTCCTAACCCTAGACCCCCAGTTTCCAAGTCTTTTAGCCCACTACACGTAACTCAGTTTGGCTGCTGATCCCTTGTGGGTCTGCCCTTTGTTGTGTGCACTGCCTACCTCCCCCCACTAGCTGTGGTACCGGCATGGCAGTGGGACTCCATTCTAAGGCTGACTCATATATCAAGGAAGAAAAAATAACAAGTGGATAACAGAAGGGCCTGGTCCCCCATCTCACGCAGGGTTTTCAGTCTTAGTATAGGTGAGAACTGCAAAAGGAAAAGCATCCAACATAACTGAAACCTATGCATCAAGAGTGAACTCCTCCAATCTGGAATCGATCTTAATCTCATCCAACCTCTAAATTAAAGACAAAAGAAACTTATTTCTAACCCTCAGAATTTTGGGGAGTATTTTGACACCACAGTTTCTTTTTTAGGGTCTTAGCTTTGAAGTATGCTTGCAGCTTCCCCATCAGAAGACCTAAGGGGGAGCACCCAGACTGGGGAAGCTGGATGTGAAGGGCTGAGTCAGCAAGGACCACAGTCACAGCAAAAGGCTTGAGGGAATTGGGGACTGGAGAGGAGGTGCTGGAATCAGCAAAAAAGTAGATGCCAAACAGCCTCATTTAAAATTAAAATTATGTGTTTTCAAATAGTGCATTCATCTTTACTAGGTGTACCGGTTAATAATGCGGATTTTTTCAATAGCTGGAGTTACACATATGTTGATATATATATATGTGATTTGATATGTATGCTATTTTGTTGTATTGACAGCAAGCTTCAAAACTTCATATGTCAAATTTGCTGAAGGTGTTAACATCATAGATATTTTTATGCCTAAAAATGTCGAATTTTGTGCCCAAAAAAGAGCATTTGCAAGAAGTTTTAATACATTATTTTGAAGAAAAGTGCTGCTAAATACTTCAGGAAGCTTATGGTGAACATGCTCTATGGATGAAGATGCATGTCAAACTCAAAAGAACTTGCAGAAAGATTAAACGTTGCTCAGCAAACCATTTCCGAACATTTACAAGCAATGGGAAAGATTTTAAAGGGAGGAAAATGGGTGCCACATCAACTGAACGAAAGACAAATGGAAAACCGAAAAGTCATCAGTAAAATGTTGCTTCAACGTCATGAAAGAAAGTCTTTTTTTTTTTTTTTTTTTTTTTTTCATGGAATTGTGACTGGCAATGAAAAGTGGATTTATTTTGAGAATCCCAAACACACAGCGTCATGGGTTGATCCAGGTCAACAATCAACATTGACTGCAAGACCAAAGTAATTTTGCTTCATGATAACATACCATCACACACTTCAAAACCAGTTAAATACATATTAAAAGATCTTGCCTGCGAAGTATTAACCCACCTGCTGTGTTCACCAGACCTTGCTCCGTTCAGTGGCACACGCACTTTCTGAGCAGCACTTCAAAACATATGAAGAAGTAGAAAGTTGGGCCTCTGAATGTTTTACCTCAAAACAAGAAAAATTCTATTGGGATAGTATCCACAAATTACCTGAGGGATGGGGGAAATATGTAGGTAGCAATGGACATTACTTTGAATAAAGCACTTTTGATGTTACTCTTGAAATTATCGGGTTTTGATTACAAAAAATGCATTATTAACTGGTAAAATGGTGCATTAAAAACTTTATCATCCCACCTCAGATTTCTTCGCAAGGGGAAACTGTGCCTATCCAGGGCAGATGTTAAGGAAGCAGAGTAATATTACAGCACATCTAACACTAAGCATAACTTTTTTCTCATTCAAAAGCAATCCTTTAAAGTGGGCACCACTATTTCCTGTTTTACAGATAAAGAAAAATTGGAGAGGTTAACTTGTCCAAGGTCTCAATGTTAGAAGAGGCAGATATAAGATTCAGCCATACGTTCAACTGCAAAGCTTCAATGGACTAAATATTTGGGTTGCATCAAAATTTATATGTTGAAATCCAGCCTCCCCGCCAAAGTGCTGGTATTAGAAGGGGGGGCCTTTAGAGAGTGATTAGGTCATGAGGATAGAGCCCTCAAGAATGGGATTAGTGCCCTATGAAGGAGACCTGAGAGCACACTCAGTCTTCCCACCATTAAGAACACAGCAGGAGGGAGAAACCAAGATGGCGGCATAGGTGAACACCTAAACTGCTACCTCGCACAACAATTTCAAAACTACAGGTAAAAGACAGAAAGGACATCATCCAGAACCACAGGAAAGCTGGCTGAGTGGAAATTTTACAACTAGAAGGAAAGACAAAAGCACACAGAGACTCAGAGGAGCTGCAAAAGGCTGAGGTATGGAGACGCATGCAGAGTAGACAGGCGGCTGAGTGCCTGGCTAGCTTTCTCTAGCGGGAGAGAGACGGAAGCTCCCGACTGTACTGAACCCCAGTTCCAGGCAAGATCCTGGGGTATCAGACTCATACGGGGGGAGTCTGGACTGTCGGGAAAAGAGAGGAGCACACGGAAACTCAGGGAAGCCATGAAAGGCAGAGGTCTGGAAGCGCGCATGCAAGTGCACGCAGAGAGGACTGATTGCTGAGTGTGCCGCTGGCTTTCTCTAGTGGGAGGAAGGCAGAAGCTCCCAACTGCGCTGAAATCCAGTTCTGACTGCACTGAACCCCAGTTTTGGGTGAGACCCTGGGGACCCAGACTCATACGGGGGGAGTCTGGACTGTCGGGAAAAGAGAGGAGCACACGGAAAATCAGGGGAGCCACAAAAAGCAGAGGTCTGGAGGCACGCCTATGAGGACTGACTGCTGAGTGTGCCACTGGCTTTCTCTAGCAGGAGGAAGATGGAAGCTCCCGACTGCGCTGAACTCCAATTCTGGGTGAGAATCCGGGAATCCAGATTCATTGGGGGAGAAACTGGACTGTCTGGCAGCAGGCAAAACTCGAGGGTGGCTTTCTCTCAGAAGTGCTTACAGTGATTACCAAGGGACACTGAGACCCAGGGGCCTTGTAGGGCAGGGCTGATGGGAAGCCAAGGCTGTCTGCTCAGCCCTGAGACTCCGCCCCATCCAAGCTGAGCACAGAGGCTTTTGCAATTTTGCAAGTCTTGTCTCATAAGGCTGTCTCCAGCACAGAAGTTCCTCCAGCATAGATACAGCTGATCCTCACAGCCAATTGGCCTGGAGGTCAATTCCTCCCAGTGATACCAACAACAATCAAGATTTAACTACAACAAGGCTGTACACACAGTCTACAAAAGGGTTCACCAAGAGTGTCCACCTCAGGTAACTGGGGAGGCTGAACCACTAGGCCATATAGGACACCTAGCACACAAAGCTACTCTACCAACTCAGGGAAGCAACGAAAATGCGGAGACAAAGAAACAGATCACAAACGAAAGAAATGGAGGAAAGCAAATGACTGGATATAGAGTTCAAAACCACAGTTATAACATTTTTCAAGAATTTCCTAGAAAAGGCCGGTAAATATAACGAGACCCTCGAAGATATGAAAAAAGACCAACTAGAAATTAAACATACACTGACTGAAATAAAAAATATTATACAGAGACCTAACAGCAGACTAGAGGAACGCAAGAATCAAGTCAAAGATTTGAAATACAAAGAAGCAAAAAACACTCAACCGGAAAAGCAAAAAGAAAAAAGAATCTGAAAATTTGAAGATAGTGTAAGGAGCCTCTGGGACAACTTCAAGCGTACCAACATCAGAATTATGGGGGTGCCAGAAGAAGAGAGAGAGCAAGATACTGAAAACCTATTTGAAGAAATAATGACAGAAAACTTCCCCTACCTGGTGAAAGAAATAGACTTACAAATCCAGGAAGCACACAGAACCCCAAACAAAAGGAATCCAAAGAGGACCACACCAAGACACATCATAATTAAAATGCCAAGAGCAAAAGACAAAGAGAGAATATTAAAAGCAGCAAGAGAAAAACAGTTAATTACCTACAAGAGAGCACCCATACAACTGTTAGCTGATTTCTCCACAGAAACTATGCAGGTCAGATGGGAGTGGCAAGAAATATTCAAAGTGATGAATAGCAAGAACCTACAACCAAGATTACTCTACCCAGCAAAGCTATCATTCAGAATTGAATGTCAGATAAAGAGCTTCACAGATAAGAAAAAGCTAAAGGAGTTCATCACCACCAAACCAGTGTTATATGAAATGTTGAAAGGTACTCTTTAAGAAGAGGAAGAAGAAGAAAAAGGTAAAGATACAAATTATGAACAACAAATACATATCTATCAACAAGTGAATCTAAAAATCAAGTGAATAAAAAATCTGATGAACAGAATAAACTGGTGAATATAATAGAATCAGGGGCATAGAAAGGGAGTAGACTGACAATTCTCAGGGGGAAAGGGGTATGGGGGGTTCATGAAGAGAATGGACAAAAATCATACACCTATGGATGAGGACAGTGGTGGGGAGGTAAGGGCAGAGGGTGGTGTGGGAACCAGGTGGAGGGGAGCTATGGGGGGAAAAAGAGGAATAATTGTAATAATCTGAACAATAAAGATTTATTAAATTTTAAAAAAAATGTACTGATTGCAAAATTCTGGGTAAGATTGTCAAAATAAACTTTTGTTCTCAGAAAAGAAAAAAAAAGGAACACAGCAGGAAGACAGCCATCTACATACGTACCAGGAAGCTTGCTCTCAACAGACACCAAATATGCAGGTGCCTTGATCCTGGACTTCCAGCCTCTAGAACTATGAGATATGAACATTGGCTGTTTAAATCACCCAGCTTATGGTATTTTTGTTACAGCTGCCTAAATAAGCTAAGATAAACATTATGTACTTCCCTATATCACCTTAGAAGTCATCAGAGTTTAAGCTGAAGATATAAAGCTCAAACAGTGGAATTTTAAGATAATCATCATGTGGGAAAGGAATTTTTGGTAAGGTGAAAAATGAGGTGTTTGGATATTTCCAATTCTTCTAAAAATGCAATATATGGGCATATTTTCAGGGGTAATCTACCTTTCTGATTTGCAGCACTTGACAATTTCTGTGGTGTAAATGCTTCTACCATGTCCACTTCAATCTGCCTTGCAAAATTCCAAGGTATTTATTAAATAATCAGCTCTAAGAACTTGACAACCTTGTTCTAGTACTCCACAGCATCATTTTATCCCAAATATGTGTTAACTCATCATTGGGTACTATTACTGAGCTCATAAACTATACACAGGTTTCCAGCCTATGGAAAATATAAGATACCAGAACATGCCCTCCCAAAATATGCCTTTTTGGCATAAGGATTAGTTTGAGTTGATTATTTTAAGAACAAGTGGACACTGGAGAAGCTCTGAAAGCAGACTAGCAGTTACCCTTTTGTAAGGGAAACTTACATTAAGAAAATTCTATTTGTAAGGTGGTCTCCTTCTTGGTATGAGGAAAAGAAGGATGACTCTAAATTGTAAGAAATTTATTAGTGGAGAAGGCATAGACTTACATCTGCAGGACAACCTTGCCCTTGTTCATTGTGCTTTTACTGGTCACCTTCCTAAAACTTGCCACTCCACACCTTTCTTTTTTTGTTTTAGTTGAAGATGAATGCTAAACCATCTCTTTGGGTTACTCACTCCCTATATTTCTTCAATGTATATGTGAAATAAACACTTAACAAACCTGTTTATTTTTCTCTTATTAATCTGTCTTTTACTAGAGGGGCCCTATTCAGGAGCCACACAGGCAAGAAAAAATATTTTCCTCCCTGACAAGGACCATGTGTTGAATGCTAGGATCCCCACCAATGATCCTTATTTCTCCTATTGCCAGCAGTGCTGTCTGCCCCTTCAGGGATTGCTAAGACTGCAACAGCTGCCTCACCCAGGTTATCCTTCTTCCAGAAAAGCCCACATCCAAAGGAAGAGCAATTTGGTACGTTACAGGCTGGGCCATCTCAGTCCAGGTGGGGATGACTGTGAAGAGCCTTCCGACTCCAAGAGTTAGCCTGTATCAGTGTAACTTTTCCCTCAGTCCTCTCAGGCTTCATTCCTTGTCCATACCCAAGAGAAGGGCACTTAACCCTGGCTTGCTAAACTCCACTATATAGTCTGCTTCTCTGGGAAACCAACATGCACCAGACAAAAAGAAAAGTGAAGAGCACTTGTTTTTGCAGGACATTCTTGCTCCACACATCCCCATGAGACGTAACTCTTTAAGTCAGACAGTATCCAGTTAGTCCTAAAATCACAAATGGATCCAAGCAGAGCATGGGAGATGCCTAATGGAAAACAGCTTAAATGGAACAGGAGGCAAGACAGTGAAATGCACAGCTTCCTTTGGGTTCCCATGCCTTTGAATGGGATGCCCTGCTGTGCTGACCAGTGTGAATCCCACCCTCAGGCTGTGAATCAGCTACTAATGAGGAGCTACCTCATGATCTTCAGGAACACCAGGGAAATGCAATTGGATTGAACCTTATATAACTACTCTTTAGGGACCAGCAATGATAAACAGGCACTTGTGTCACTGGTTAATGTTTTAGAAGGAACAAAGTGGAGGAGAGAAGAACTGAAAGATCCATTTTAAGTTTAATCCACTCAGACTAAAAAGTCTGAGGAGAAATCTCTCTCTATCCCTTTCTCCTCCTTTGCTTATTGCACCTGTGCCCACCTTCCTTTTCTCTCTTTCCCTCCATCCCCACATAATTATTTGGAGACTAGAGGCCCAGTGCACGAAATTCATACATGGGGAGGGGTGTCCCTCAGCCCAACCTGCACTCTCTCCAATCTGGGACCCCTTGAGGGATGTCCGACTGCCCGTTTAGGCCCGGCCTAAACGGGCAGTCAGACATCCCTCTCACAAACCAGGACCTTTGGCTCCCAACCACTAACCTGCCTGCCTGCGTGATTGCCCCTAACCGCTTCTTCCTGCCAGCCTGATCACCCCCTAACCACTCCTCTGCCAGCCTGATCGATGCCTAACTGCTCCCCTGCCAGCCCGATTGCCCCTAACTGCCCTCCCCGGCTGGCCCGGTCATGCCCAACTGCCCTCCCCTGCAGGCCTGGTTGCCCCCAACTGCCCTCCCCTGCAGTCCTGATCCCCCCCAACTGCCCTCTCCTGTAGCCCTGGTTCCCCCCAACTGCCCTCCCCTGCAGGCCTGGTTGCCCCTAACTGCCCTCCCTTGCAGGCCTGGTCCCTCCCAACTGCCCTCCCCTGCTGGCCTGATCGCCCACAACTGCCATCCCCTGCTGGTTATCTTGTGGCAGCCATCTTGTGTCCACATGGGGATGGCCATCTTTGACCACATGGGGGCGGCCATCTTGTGTGTTGGAGTGATGGCCAATTTGCATATTATCTCTTTGTTAGATAGGATGAGACTTCTAGCAATTCAACCCTCTGAGTAGAAAAGCATCACAGAGCCCTGGTTCTTCACTCTGAGGGGACATCTGGGATGGATACTTGGGTATAAACTGGCCACCAACTAAGATGGGCCAACTAGCAACTGACAAGGGAAGACTGACACTTCATTATATCATCTACTCACCAGGATCCGCAGAATATCTTCCATGGACCAGGGACCCTGAACTGAGCTGGGATACAATGGGACCACACACAGACCTGTCCCTGCTCTCCTGGGGCCCACAGTCCAGTGAGAGATAGACAGTAATCCAAGCATCACAGGTATAGATAGCAAGTCACAACTTAGGCCAAGAAATAGGAAGGACAACAGATGGAGCAAGGAGACGAAAGTACTGAATGCTAGCGTATAACAGAGTTAGGTCACTTGGGTGGGATGAAGTGTTCCTACAAAGTAAACCGGCACCTAAAAACACCCTTATCTCAGGTGCTGCTAAAACCCAGAATACAGTATTTAAGACTTTAGAGAAGAAGCAGTTTTTAATGAAAGCTATCAAAAATAGTTAAAATAACATTTTAACAAAATACAAGCTATTCTACTGGTTTTTAAGTTGAGGTGGGCATATGCTTAGGGAATGTGCAAAGAACATTTTATATTTCATTTTTATCCTCATTCTTTTAAAAATTCTGGTTTGATCCTGCTTTATAATGTACATAATGCAGTCACACAGTAGTACTTGCATTTCATTTGTAAATAAATAGGCATACATACACTCAAGAGTGTTTCACTGATGGGGTGCAGAATCAAAAGTTTAGAAATCAGTGCTTTAAAGCATGTAGCAGTTATCTGGTGGTTAGTAAGAATAATTAATATTTACTGAGAACTTATTATATGCCTGATTTATTAAAACCCTTTATTTGAATTATTTCATTTAGTCCTTTTGAGGTTGGTACTAGTATTGCTTCATTTGAAAAGCTAAGGCACAAAGGGTTAGGACACATGCTAATGATCATCTCACAGACTAAAGGTAGACCTGGGTTTGTACCCAATATTCTGATTGCAGAGGGTGGCTCTAACCACCACATATGCCATTTCCCACCATATATGTCCATGTGTTGATATTTAAGAGTAATGTTTTGATGGCCTGGCTAGTGTCTCAGTGGTTAGATCATCAGCCCTCACTGCAAATGGTCATGTGTTCAATTCCTGGTCAAGGGCACTAACTGGCTTGCAGGTTTGATCCCCAGCCCTGGTTGGGATGCATATGGGAGGCAACCAATCGATGTGTCTCTCTCACATTGGTGTTCCCTCCCTCTCTCTTGTTCTCTCCCCCTCCCATTCCTTCCACTCTCTCTAAAAATCAATGAAAAAAATATCCTTAGGTGAAGATTAGCAACAACAAAATAAAATATTACTATTTTGTGCTGTTATTTTTTGTTTGTTTGTTTTTCAAAAAGATCACTTAGGAGGAATGTTTTGTTGAGGGATAACATATAATAAATACAGGAGATAATATCAAAGAACAAGGTATGAATCATACCTTTTAAAAGTGGAACATAGTTCCACATGATCTTGGACTGAGTAGATAGGAAAGTACAGAGAACCACTTCAGAGCCCCAGATACCAACTCCCCATAAAACAGCCATGAAAACCTGTCCTTTAACACAGAAGGAGTGGTAGCTACTCAGCACCCTGAAGCTGAAGACTAGGTGTGCCCTGCTGTGCCAGCTCCCATCCTTCCTAGAGAAGATTCCTGTAACACCCCTCTAAGGCCCTCCTGGAACCAGACAGGTGGATGAAATCCTGTATTTCCATGTATGGCCAAGGCACACAGGCTTAAGAGTCCTCATCATGTTTTTATGAGCTAAGATGATCCAAGACCAGTCAATATTCAGGGGGCAGGAGTGACTGGTAAATGGGTGGGCACCCAGCTGCTTCTCCCTGTGGCTGTCTGGGATATTTTTTAGAGCTTGACATCAGTAATCTGAGAAGCCATTCCCTTCAATCTACCATCATAGCCACTATCCCCATACCAAATTTTTCTGTTAGAAAGAGCACCAAACCCAGTGTTCAACCTACTTGTACACTTTCCATTGCTCTTCCTCTGCCAACTGAGAGTGTGAGAGACATCAGCACAACCTGTGTTCAGATCACCTGTCACTCCAGGAGCAGAATCACCAGCAGACTCTGCAGCATTTTGAGTAGCTAGGTTTTTTGTTAAGAAACAAAATTGAACAGCTGGTTGGATTCAATCTCTTCCCCAAATGAATGTTCCAGTGGTCAGTTTCCTTAGGACACAGTCCTGAGTGATAGAGTGTAAAGAAGAAAGAAGTTCTCTGTTCAGCATTCTGAAGTTTCTAAGGCTTGGGTCCACAGTCTTGTCTCAGAAAGCCAAGCTGGGTTCTAGGTGGCAAACTTGCCCAAGCACATCTGGTGAAGAAATGCTGGCTAGGGTAATTCTCAGTCCTGCAGTTTGGTGAGTTCAAGTTATAGTCCCAATGCAGAACAGCTACTGGTGCCTGGGCTGCACATTCTGAAGACAAGCCTGCAAAAGTGGCCAGGACACCACACGGGTCTGCCTACCATTGGAGCCCAGTGCTCCTGCCATTTTGGAATTTTCTGCAATTTTACTCCCCATTCCACCTTTCTCTCCTGCAACAAGTATAATTTTTCCAGAACATTTTTGTATTCACAAAATGATCTTGAATATTCATGAACAATATAGCAAAGATTTGGCAAGGAAAAAAAAAGGCTTATAGAAAGCAAAAGTTTCTAATGTTATTTAGTTTTGCCCTGTTTTGAAGTTCTCTTCAGCTCTCCATGTGTCTCACTCCCAACTTCACTCAAATCTCAGCTTCAGCTGTGTGTCCTCAGGGAGACATTCCCTGCAGGACAAATACACTTCCCTATCCAGCCTCTCATTTTGCCAACTTTTCTCATTTTGCTAACATCTGTCTGCCTGATGGTAGGTTGAAGTGCCTATGCTAAACTTCCCCTGTCTGTCTCTCCCCTAGAAGCCAAGTTCCATGATAGCATTGGCATTATTTTGTCCACTGCTTTGTTGGCAGCACCAAGAACAGTGCTGGCATATGATGCATGCCCAATAAAAATATTTGTTGAATGACTAAATGAATGAAGAAAATCTATTTTGTTCAATGCCTAAATTAAAACCAAATGGAACTAATCACTAGGGAAATGCAAATCAAAACTACAATGAGATAGCACTTCACACCTTCAGAATAGCTCATTGAAAAGAGGAGATAACAAGTGTTGGTGAGGATGTGGAGAAAAGGGAACCTTTGTGTACTGCTGGTGGGAATATGAACTGGCACAGCCACAGCAGAAAGCAACATAATTACCACATGATTCAACAATTCCACTTCTAAATATTTATGCCCAAAAAATTGAAATTATGATCTTGAAGAGATATCTGCACTTCCACATTCATTACAGTATTAGTTACAATAGCCAAATTATTAAAATAACCTAAGTGTCCATCAATGGATAAAGAAATCCAAATATGAGGAAGGAAAATGGTGGCCATCAGGATGGCAGTGAGGGAGAGAGTGTGAGCGAGTGAGGGAGAGAAAGGGAAGTGGGTGGACGTGGTGTGTGTGTGTGTGTGTGTGTGTGTGTGTGTGTGTGTGTGTGAATGAGGGACAGTTAGATTCCGCAGGACTTTTGGGGACTGGTGGACCAGGCTCCCCTAGCCAGGCAGTCTCTGCTACAACTGCAATCTCTCTCAGGGTGGCCAGCTCTGCCACAGAGGCCATGCCATCTTGAAGGGGAGAGCTGCTGTGACTGGGATCCCAGCCTCACTTCCACCCAGGGTGCTCTCTGACACCACCCAGGGACCTACAGCCACTCCAGCCAAGGACCTTCTGCTTCAGCTGCGGATCCACAAACACTGAGACTCCAGCCTCCCTGGCCATGGCCTCCTGTGAGTTCTGGAGTGTGCTCCCCTCCCACTTCCCAGACACTTTAGCCCCAGGTGCCATGACTGTGCCTGAACAGCCAAACCTTATGCAGCAATCCCAGGCCCGTGTCCATGCACATAAAGACAAGCTTCATGCAACAACCCCAGGCTCCACAAACATGTGCAAACAGCCAGGCCTTACAAAGCAACCCTGGACACCACAACCACGCTAGCCACTGCCAAGCCCTATGCAGCAACACCAGGTGCCTCACACAGTAACGTGGGCGCCATGACTGAGCAAATCACCACCAAGCCCGACACATTGACCCCAGGCCTGATGACTGTGCAACCTGCTGCCAAGCCCACTGCTGCAGTCATAGGCCCAGTGAGGCTCAAATCCTAGATCCTTCAGTGAGAGCAAAAATGGGGAGACAAAGAAACAACCTCCAAAGATAAGAAAAGGAGGAATTGCAGAAAAAGAACTAAATGAAATGGAGCCATGCAATTTGGCAGAAAAAGAATTCAGAATAGGAGTCATACAGTTCATAAACCAGATGGCTCAGAAAAATCAACAACTTATGTAAGAATCAAGAGGAAATGAAGAGTGATGTAGTTACAATAAAAAACACTATGGAAGGTTTCAACAGTAGACTAGAAGAAGCAGAGGACTGAATTAGGGAATTAGAAGACAGGGCAGCAAAACACATCCAATCTGAACTGCAATTGGAGGAAAAGATTAGAAAGCAGGAAGAGAGTGTAAGGTAGCTTTGGGACAACATGAAACAAAGCAACATACATATGATAGGGGTTCCAGAATGACATCAAGAAGAGCAAGGGTTAGAAAACCTAATTGAAAAAATAATGTCAGAAAACTTCCCTGAATTGGGGAAGAACAAAGTCACATGAGCATGGAGAGTCCCAAAAAGGATGTGCAGAAAAAGACCCACACCAAGACACATTGTTATTATGATGGCAAATGTTAATGACAAAGTGAGAATCTTAAAGGGTGCAAGAGAGAGACAGAGTTACCTACAAGGGATCTCCCATTAGATTATCAAATTATTTCTCAAAAGAAACACATCAGGCTGGAAAGGAATGGAAGGAAGTATACAAAGTGATGCAGGACAGGGGACTGAGTCCAAGAATACTCTATCCAGCAAGGCTATAAATCAAAATTGAGGGAGAAATCAGGAGCGTCATAGAAAAAAAAAAATTAAGGGAGTTTATCACTACCAATCCAGCAATGCAAGAAATTCTAAAGGGACTGTTGTAAAAAGAAGGGGAAAAAAGGAAAGAAGGAACACAGGCAAGAAAAATAAAAATGGCTACAAACCAGTACCTATCAATAATAACCTTGAACGTAAATGGACTGAATGCTCCAATCAAGACATTGAGCAGCTGAATGCATAAGAAAACATGTCCCATATTTATGCTGTCTATAGGAGACCCACCTCAGAACAAGAGACGCACACAGACTGAGAGTGAAGGGATGAAAAAATATATTTCAGGCAAATGGAAATGAAAAAAAAAATGCTGGGGTAGCAATACTTATATCTGACAAAATAGACCTCAAAGTGAAGGCCATAACAAGATATGAGGAAGGCCAATTCATAATATGAAAGGGAGCAATTCAACAAGAAGATATAACTCTGGACTCTGGTAAACATATATTCACCCAATACAAGGGCACCAAAATACATTAAAAAAACTTCTGAAAGAAATCAAGGGAGGTATTGAGAACAATACAATCATAGTAGGGGACTTTAATACCCAACTGACATCACTGGATAAATCCTCTGTACAAAAAATCAGCAAAGAAATAGCAATCCAAAACAATTCACTAGATCAGATGGACCTAATTGGCATCTTCAGAATATTTCACCCCAAAGCTATGGACTATACATTCTTCTCAAGTGCACATAGGACATTTTCAAAGATAGACCACATATTGGAACACAGGCAAAGTCTCTCTTAATTCAGGAAGACTGAATTCATATCAAGCATCTTCTCAGACCACAATGGCATAATATTAGAATATCAACTACAATAAAAACAATTAAAAAATTCAAACACTTGGAAGCTAAATAACAAGCTATTGAACAATGATTGGGTTACCAAAGAGATCAAAGAAAAAATTAAAAACATCCTGAAAACACATCAATCAAAAATCTATGGGACATAGTGAAAGTAGTCTTGATAGGGAACTTCATAGCTCTACAGGCCTACCTCAATAAAAAAAAAAAAAAAGAAAGAAAAGAAAGAAAAAAATGGTAATAAATTATCTAACCCTGCAACTTAAAGAATTAGAAAGAGAGCAATAAGAAAAGCCCAGAGTAAGCAGAAGGAAGAAAATAATAAAGATCACAGTTGAAATAAATGACATAGAAATAAATGACATAGAAACCAAAAAAAAAAAAAAAAATCAATGAAACCAAGAGCTGGTTCTTTCAAAGAATAGACAAGATTGATGAACCTCTAGCCAGGATCACCAAGAGAGAGGACCGAAATAAACAAAATCAGAAATGAAAGAGGTAAACTAACAACCGACCCCACAGACATACAGAGGATTGTAAAAAAATACTACCAACAACTCTACTCCAACAAACTGGAAAACCTTGACAAAATGGACATATTCCTAGAAAAATACAAAATCAGGAAGAATAAAAAAACCTGAATAGGCTGATAATACTGATGAAATTGAAACAGTCATAAAAAAAAAAAAAACTTACAGCAAAGAAAAGCCCTGCTCTGGGTGGCTTCACAGGGGAGTTTTACCAAACATTCAAAGAAGAACTAAAACCTACCGTTCTCAGACTATTCCGAAAAATTCAAGAGGAAGGCACACTTCCAAGCACTTTCTATGAAGCTAGCATTACCCTAATACCAAAACCAGATAAAGACACTACAAAAGAAAGAGAATTATAGGCCAATATCCCTGATGAACATAGATGCTTAAATCCTCAACAAAATTCTAGCAAATCAAATCCAGCATTAAAGTAGAAATATCATACATCATGACCAAGTGGGATTTATTTCAGGGATGCAAGGCTGGTACAATATCCACAAATCAATAAATGTGACACATCACATAAACAAATTGAGAGACAAAAATCACGTAATCATATCAATTTATGCAGAAAAAGGATTTGACAAAATCCAACACCCTTACCTGAAAAAAAACTCTCAGTAAAGTGTGAATAGAGGGATCATACCTCAACATAACAAAAGCCTGATATGACAAACCTATAGCCAATATCATATTCAATAGGCAAAAATGAAAATCATTTCCCTTAAGAACAGGAACAAGACAGGGATGGCCACTTTCACCACTCCTGTTTGACATAGTATTGGAAGTGCTAGCCATAGAGATCAGACAAGAAGAAAAAAAAGGCATCCCTATTGGAAAAGAAGTAAACTTGTCATTATTCACAGATGACATGATATTGTACATAGAAAACCCTAAAGACTACATCAAAAAACTACTAGAATTAATTAATGAATTTGGCAATGTAGCAGGATAAAAAATTAACACCCAGAAATCTATGGCTTTTTTATACACCAATATTTAACTCACAGAGGGAGAAATAAAAAAAAATTCTATTTACTATTGTAAAAAAATATTAAGATACCTAGGAATAAATTTATCCAAGGAGGTAAAGGACCTGTATCAGAAAATTACAGGACGCTGAAAAAAGAGATAGAGGAAGACATAAACAAGTAGAAGAATATACCGTGTTCATGGACTGGTAGAATCAACATCATTAAATTGTCCATACTACCCAAAGCAATCTATAGATTCAATGCAATTCCCATTAAAATACCAATGGCATACTTCAAAGACCTGGAGCAAACTCTACAAAAATTCTTGTGGAATAAAAAAAAGGCCCTGAATAGTGGCAGCAATCTTGAGAAAGAAGAACAAAGTTGGAGTGATCACAATGCCAGATATCAAGCTATACTACAAAGCCACTCTTCTCAAAACTGCCTGGTAAATGGCACAAGAACAGACATATAGACCAATGGAACAGAACGGGGAACCCAGAAATCGACTCAAGCCATTATGCTCAATTAATATTTGAGAAAGGAGACAAGAACATACAATGGAGTCAAGACAGTCTCTTCAATAAATGGTGTTGGGAAAATTGGACAGATACATGCAAAAAAATGAAACTAGACCACCAACTTACACCATACACAAAAATAAACTCAAAATGGATCAAGGACTTAAACATAAGATGGGAAACCATAAAAATATTAGAGGAATCCACAGGCAGCAAAATCTCAGACATATGCCGAAGCAATTTCTTCAGAGATACCGCTCCTAGGGCAGTGGAAACTACGGAGAAAATAAACAAATGGGACTATATCAAAATAAAAAACTTCTGCACAGCAAAAGAAACCATCAACAAAACAAGAAAGCCCACTTCATGGGAGAATATATTTGCTAATGTTATCTCTGATAAGGGTTTAATCTCCGAAATTTATAGGGAACTCATACAATTTAACAAAAGGAAGATAAATAATCCAGTCAAAAAATGGCAAAGGACCTAAATAGACAATTTTTGAAAGAGGACCTATAGAAGGCCAAGAGACATATGAAAACATGTTCAAAGTAACTAATCATCCGAGAGATGCAAATCAAAACAACAATGAGGTACCATCTCACACCTGTCAGAATAGCTATCATCAACAAATCAACAAACGACAAATGCTGGCGAGGATGCGAAGAAAAAGGAAACCTCTTGCAGTGCTAGCGGGAATGCAGACTGGTGCAGCCACTGTGGAAAACACCATGGCGTTTCCTCAAAAAAATTAAAAATGGGACTTCCTTTTGACCCAGTGATCCCACTTCTAGGAATATATCCCAAGAAATCAGAAACACCAATCAGAAAGGATATATTCACCCCTATGTTCATAACAGCACAATTTACCATAGCTAAGATTTGGAAACAGTCTACATGCCCATCAGCAGATGAGTGAATTAGAAAACTGTGGTAAATCTACAAAGTGGAATACTACGCTGCTGTAAAAAAGAAGGAATTCTTACCATTTGCCACAGGATGGGTGGAACTAGAGAGCATAATGCTAAGCAAAATGAGCCAGTCAGAGAAAGATAAATATCACATGATCTCACTCATTTGTGGAATATTATGAACAACATAAACTGACAAAAAAAAATAGAATCAGAGTCATAGAAACATTGAAGAGACTGTCCAACCTATGAGGGAAGTTGGGGGTGAGGGGCTAAGAGATCAACCAAGGGACTTGTATGCATGCATATGAGCATAACCAATGTACCCAGATGGGCAAGGGGGTGGTGAGGGCATGTGCTGGGGGAGGCAGTTGGGGAGAGGTCAATGGGGGGAAAAGAAGACTTATGCAATACTTTTTAAAGAATTTTAAAAAAAGAAAAGAAAATCATACCAAGTATCTTTCAAAATAAATTTCTAAACTAAAAAAAAAAAAAAAAAAAAAGAAAGAAAGAAAAAATCTAAAGATACACAATGGAAAGTTATGCAGCCATAAAAAGAAAGAAATTCTGCCATTTACATGGATAGACCTTAGGGATATTATGCTAAGTGGCATAAGATAAAGACAAATAGTGTATGATCTTGTTTATGTTGAATCTAAAAAAAACAAATTCATGGAAACAGAGAAGAGTGGTTGCCAGAGGTGAGAAGAAAGGGGCTCAAAAGTGGATAAATGGAGTTAAAAGGTACAAACTTCCAGTTATACAATAAATAACTCCAGTGGACCTAATTACAGCATGGTGACTATAGTTAACAACACTCTGTTACATATTTGAAAGTCTCAAAGAGAGTAGGTCTTAAAAGTTCTCATTACAAGAAAAAAATTATAACTATGTGAGGTGATGGATGTTAACTAGACTTATTGTGGTCATCATTTCACATTATTTACATACATCAAATCATTATGTTGTATACCTTAAACTAATATAAACTTATATGTCAATTATATCTCAACAAAACTGGAAAAAAAATAGCTTTATACCAATAAAAAAGTGGGGGAATACTTAGAGACTTGAGACATTTCTGAAATCATTTCTCAGGCCACTTTCTGCAAAGTTGAAGAAAGGTGGAAGAAAACAGATACAACAAATAAAAAAATGGTTCAGTTTCTTTATTAACAACAGATCTCTTAACTAATGTTAGGATGAGAGTAACTAAGTCTATCTAGACAGCCTTATCTACTCACTGCCAGGCTTGAGCTTCCCAGGGCCATCTCAGTGTGGAAGCACAGACCTGGATCCCTACTCTCTGCAGACTAGAATACATGATAGTATCATACAAATGTTTCTCCAAACCCCACCTGCTGTTCATTGTGATGCTTGCTTCTCTCAGTATGCCTAGAACAGTGTTAGAGGAAATTCCCCCTGCATTAACTTGTGGTCTAGACTCTGGTGGTCAAACTGTTCTTGTTACCAAAAGAACTTTGCCCTCTGGCCTCTGCAATCAGAATAGTTAAGGAGAGGGAAAGACTAGAAAAAAAATTTTATAAATAAATATGTAAGAATTAAGACTCTGGACCACAAAAAAATTCTAAATCACCATTAAAAAAGTTGGACAGTAGAAAAGAATTAAGACAATGATGTTTTAATGCTGCAAATACAAAATTATTTTTAAGTCATATGGTTACTGTTGCTCTAAGCCTTAGGGTCAAAGGGCTTTCTTAAAACATCTCTAAACTATACAGTACTATGAACACAGGTGATAACAGCTTCAGAGTGACCTATCTGCAGTCTGGCATTCTCTTCATGGAAACAATCCTATCTAATAAAGAGATAATATGCAAATTGACCATCACTCCAACACACAAGATGGCTGCCCCATGTGGTCAAAGATGGCCACCACAAGATGGCCGGCAGGGGAGGGCAGTTGGGAGGGACCAGGCCTGCAGAGGAGGGCAGTTAGGTGGGACCAGGCTGGCAGGGGAGGGCAGTTGGGGTGACCAAGCTGGCAGGGGAGGGCAGTTAGAAGTGACCAGGTTGGCAGGGGAGGGCAGTTAGGGGTGACTGGGCCAGCAGGGGAGGGCAGTTAAGGGCAATCAGGCCAGCAGGGGAGGGCAGTTACAGATGACCAGGCCTGCAGAGGAGGGCAGTTGGGGGTGACTGGGCCTGCAGGAAGGGCAGTTAGGAACAACCAGGCTGACAACGGAGGGCAGTTCGGGGTGACCAGGCTGGCAAGGGAGGGCAGTTAGGGGTAACTGGGCCAGCAGGGGAGGTCAGTTGGGGGCGACCAGGCCTGCAGGGGAGGACAGTTAGAGTTGACCAGGCTGGCAGGGGAGGGCAGTTAGGGGCAATTGGGCTGGCAGGGGAGTGGTTAGGGGGTAATCAATCTGGCAGGCAGAAGCAGTTAGGGGCAATCAGGCAGGTAGGCAGGTGAACAGTTGGGAGCCAGCAGTCCTGGATTGTGAGAGGGATGTCGGACTGCCAGGTTTGGGCCTAAATGGGCAGTCAGACATCCCTCGAGGGGTCCCAGATTGGAGAGGGTGCTGGCTGGGCTTAGGGACACCCCCCCCTCCATGCACGAATTTCATGCACCAGGCCTCTAGTAGAGAGGATAGATGACTCAGCAGTGTTAACTTCAAAATTACTTCCCTCACCAAATGATAGTGTCACTTGTCACACAGGAAGTGAGGACTTGGTAAAATTTTCACTGGGTAATTTCTTTTGACTTTTCATATTACAGTCAACTGATTTATGAATAACAGAAAGTATAAATTTAACTGTACTGACAACTTTTTGGAAATTTACTGGGTCTGCAAGACCTTTCTAGCCTAATGATCTGCTGACCCTTCCTACTCAATATGGCAAAAACATAGTATGTTAAATAAATTAATTAGAAACATTCATTCATTCATCAGTTTTAAACCATACTTGTGATTTTTCCTTACAAACTGCCGGGGTTCTTTTCCCAGCCTTACAAAGGGTTCAGCATTCTGGAGAAAGGGGCTGCACGTAGATTCAAGAAGGAGTCCGGAGACAAAAGATAATTTTGAAAGGCATTGGGGGTCAGAGGAGCTTCAGCTAAAGGGAGCTAAAGACTCTTTCCTTGTCTAGGACCCCATGCTTTTATTATAACACAATTTGTCCCAAGGCAAGGTGGAAATATACACTTCAAAGGGTAAGGTATCAAAGGGTAAAATACAGAAGCATTATCAGTTTGGGGAATATCCTACAGCTGTTCAGGTGTTTGGCCAACAGGAGGCAATAAAATGCCCTGAGCTGTCTGGCAGTTAACAATCCTATTCAGGTTTGTGGGAAGTGTCATTTCGCCATTTCCAACAGGTAAACTACATATGTGGCTCACCCTTGTTGAGCGGCCCAAGTCCCATCTTCCTTTTGACGGAACTCTTGTAATATTACATGCTGGAATTGGTTTCCGGCACAAACCAGCCTCTTCCCTGACTTCTAACTTCCCCATTTCTGCCCCAGCCCCTCTGTGACCCACAAGCCAGGGTGGCAGAACAAGCAGATTCCCTTCCTCTTTAGCCCAGCCAGTTCCAACTCTACAGCATCTTCCTTCCTTGCTTCTCTCCCATCTGCCCCTTGGATACTGTCCAACTTAGGAAATATTTCAAAGAAGGATAATTGATTTGGATGGTGGTGATGTAAGTGTTGTGTGGAAGAAGAACCATTCCAAGGGGCATTTTCATTAAAAATGTTTTTCTTTCTCACAATATTCTCTACCCCATTTGCAATCAGCTAGCTGCTCACGATTTATAGAAATTAGCATTGTCCCTTTTGAGTGCCTATGGTACTGGGCCCACTCCTTTGATGCCTGCCTTGTGCTGCATTTATTCATTTATTCCTATACCCTGTTTCCCGCAACTTACTAATAAACTCCTTGAGACCATTCCTTGAGAGTTGAAATGGATGGAACTTATTCAGTTCATCTGCGTTGAAAGAATGAGTTAATAATGGAGAAAGTTATTTTATCAACTGCTCTTCACAAGCAAGTTTTTAAACTTCCTATTGATATTAAATTCAGAAATGTTTAGTACACACTATGGTATTCCTAAATGTTACATAACACATTAATGTTTGCAAAGCCACTGTGAGTAGGATAGAGGTCCCATTCAGCTGAAACTGAATGCCTTGATTCACAGAACAATCTGAATGATGTTGGAAACTGACTGGATCAATAGAAACAACACAATCTAGTTTTATTCTCACAGAAAGTTGTGTTGAGGTCATCAGCTAGCTGCTCATAATGTATAGAAAAATACTATTTCTTGAACAAAACAAGCTAGTATATATTTCCTGAAATTTTTGTATGTTTTACATGTGGCATAAGAGTACAGTATACTGCTGCTTATATAAATACCAACAGCTCTCATACTTACCAATTTTATACCTTCCTGTTAGAAAGAACTCAGGGAGCCATCAAGTCCATTGCTATTTCCAAACGCATCCGTGCCGAGTCATCCCAGAAATACACGTGCTCTTACAAATCTCCCAAAAGGCAATTACTACATAGCATAGAAACTCATTCCAGCCTCTCCCAATCCTGAAGTCAGGAATTTCATTCGAGCCTCTAAACTACATTCTTCTGAGAATAAAGCTCATTTTCCCAACCTGTAACTTTTCCTGTCTTTAACCTGTACCACAAGGGAAGGGACTCAGCGAGGCCACACAGAGGCATCTGCGACTGCTGTGTTGGGCCTCTTCTTGTACTCTGACCCTCTCCTCTCCATCTACCTGTCTAACTGTGACTCTCCCCAAGCCTCAGCTGAGGCACCTTGCCCTTCTCTGTCCACAGGGCCACCGGAGAGGGAACCTGTGCAGTGGTGTGGGCTCCACAAACCACTCAGTCCTCAGCGTGAAGTACTGTGGGTCCCAGATCTGCCTCTGAGCAGTAGTAGGACCCAGACCCACCCTGTGATTTCTGTAGATATGTATTCATTTTCTGTATATTCACAACTAAGTCTAGTTAACACCTTAGTTTTTTTCAAGCATTAAGCATCTAGGACACTCCACTTCTACCAACTCCAAGATGATAACTTCCAAATATTCTAGCTGTATGTGCTCTACCAAGCTTTCAGACTCTTGTTTATTCATTCATTTACTCATTTATTCAGCAGCAACTGTGCATCAGGCACTGTGATAGGCTTTGAAAATACATTAGTCAATGAAAATGCATGGTCTCTGCCTTTGCAAAGTTTACAGTCTAGTGAATAGTAAACAATAGGAAATGATCATTAATAAGTGAGAAAACACATATATAATTTCAGATGGTGCTAAATAAACAAAACAAGGAAAGGGGGAAAGGGACAGAGAGGAGGAATGAGAGAGAGAGAGAAAGAGAGAGAGAGAGAGAGAGAGAGAGAGAGAGAGAGAGAGAGAGAGAGAGAGAGAGAGAGAGATGATTCCATGTGAAAGAGTTGCAGGGGCAAGCCCTCTCTGAAGAGATGACATTTCACACAAAAAGCCAAGATTCTAGGGATAAAAACGATCCTGACATCTGAAAAGCAGGACCATTTTAGACAAACAGGACACTATGAGCAGAGGTCCTGGGCAGAATGCTTTGTGTGTGAAGGGGGAAATTGCAGTGCAGGGAAGGGGAGGGAGCATAATAGTGGCATTTCCCTCCTCACCATATTCACTTGAATAAACACAGAACTTAGAACAATGCTTCCCCACCTTGTCTGCCCATTAGAATCACCTGGTAATCTAAAAATTCCAAAGATTAGGTCCCAGGCCAAAGCAGTGAAATCACAAACTGCAGGGGGAAGCACAAGCATCAGGGATTTTAAAGCTTCAAGTGACTCCAAAGTGCAGACATGTTTGGGAATCAGTGACTCAAGTCAATTTAGCTCTTAAGTTCTTATTTTACTCACCTATGAAATGATGAAGTCCACCTTCATGAGGTTAGGCCTGTTTCTTGCTCTAAATCAGATGACCTCTATGTAACTCTGAGGGAATTTTCACACATCCTTATCCTCAAATCTTTTTTCCCCTCTCCCACCTCTGTCTTGTGATTCTCATATTCTCAGCCAGGTCTAAAACCTCCAGGTCTTGGCTGCTTCTCTCACACTGTGCCTATACCATATGAAGCAGGTTCTGTTGACCCACAGTGGCTGAAGTCTTCTCACCCAGACAACAATGCCCTACAGCCTCACCCTGCCCATCCTTCCCATCCTGCCCAGTGCACTTCTGAACTTGATTCCTACCACCTGTTCAAACTTTCAGAGCACTTCTCAAGGGCCACCTCCTGCAGGAAGCCTCCCTGACATGTTCAGGCATCTGTGACAACTAATCTGTAAAGTTTTATAGTCTTCATAGTCCCTATGATAAAATTTAGAACTAAATTATATACAGACATACACTAGTCTTATCTCTTCAACAGATGTTAAGTAAGTTAAAAAACACACATTTTATTAATCCCTGGCATTTTTAAGCATTCAAATATTACCTAGTAGCAGTGAGGGTGCATTAGTGTTGGAGGTGGTGTTAGAAGTGGCCACAGGAGTAGTATAGAGAGACAGTGGAGCAATATGAGGCCTCATGGGAGCCAGGCATTTTATATACATCATCTCAGTTAAATAGGAAAACAACCCTACAAAATAGTTCTAATCTCCCACTTTACACACACACACACACACACAAAAAAAAAAAAGTTGGAGATTACAAAATTCAAGGAATTTACTAAGAATATTTGGCAGAACTGTCTGGTCCTAATTTTTTTTTTCTCTATCACTCCATGTTACCTCCCTATAAGCCTGCCAATGAATACAGCCTTTTTTGAAATCTTTTTGCATCTGACATGGATTAATTGATTGACTGATATGAATAGTTGCATGCAGTGGAAACATCCCATAAGGAAGACCGACTATTGGTTTTTCATTTTCAAAGACTAACTAGCATCCCCAGACATTGGCACAGAAGCAATAAGTGTGCACTAAGATATACTCTGGCCATTTATAAACAAGATCTTTCTACTTAAAGTCGTCTGACATGGTAAACGTACCAGTGGGTGCCCCCTTCCCCAGCAGCAACAAGGGGAGGGTGTACCGTGGGTACAGAGTCATCCATTACCAACCTTGACTTCTTTGAGAAACAAATTCGAATTGTGACTCACTGAGTCACATGATTTAGAAGTTAGTATAGAAAATACTTGAACCATTCAAGATCAATTATAGTCTCAATTATGTGCAGAAGTCATACTCTATCCATTGAAAAACCAAGAGGGCCCCAGCAACTTCAACATTTTCTTCATCTCTTGCCTTAGTTTTTCAAAAGCAAACACTGGAGTTGCTGCTGATAAAGGAATCAATATGTCATTAACAGAAATAAAATTTCTGATCTGGTGTTTGTTGGCAATCCTGTTAGAGAACAAAATTGCTGTAGTAACAGAGATAATTGTCAGCATCTTTGGGGATCAACCTGAAGAAATAGTGCTGCAAAGTAAGAAATACAGATGAAAGTAAGCAAGAGAGCAGGGAGGAAGATAATTATTCCGTGGCACTAAACCAAAGGTAAAGCTGAAGAGTATGTTTTAATTAAAACCCTATGCTGCTAGATCTGCTCCTTTTTATTCCAGAAATACATTGTTTCATTGTCTTTTTGTTGCTTCAATTTGCTTTCCTAACAAAGGCTAATTTAGGCTAATATATTTTGTTTGACTTTCATGAGCCCTCATCAAGTGGTAGGAGGAAGTTAATCCAGAAATGTGTTAAGGAAAGATAATGTGGAAAAAACACACTAAAAATTATCCATCTTGAATGAGGAACCATGAGAGACCAAGTATCTCCCTTCTACCCCAAATCTCACAAAATGGGAAAAATGCATATATTAAAAGAAAACTAAATCCATGTATGATAAAATACACTTCCATAATATCAAGGAAGTTCTCATCTCAGACACAAAAGGACCTGGAATAAGTCACATGAGACTCTGGTTCTTACTAGGGACTTGTATTATTAAACACAAATTCACTTATTGCAAGGACTGATCCATAACACACAAGGCACCCCAAAAGGCAACTGCACCTGTTTTCTGACCCAAAGTCTTGAAAGCAGAAGGAAGTTTTCCTTCCAATGCCTGAGGCAGTTCACATATTTGCAATAATAGAACCATTTTTAAAAGATGAATCACTTCTCAATTTTGTTCTATCTAAGGCTCTGTAGCTAAACTAATGGAGTGAAGCTCCATTGAGACGACTCTCTTGTCGGTGTGTTCCAACCAGCCCAATGGCAGTCAGCCTAGATCGAGGTTTGCAAGTACAAATTTTTTCATTCTCCCATTTTTCTTTTGACTTAGAGAAATTTGAAATGAGTAGTCAGCTGGTAATATATGCACTAATGCTTAAAACACACATGGGAAAACTTGAGTAAAGCTTCATGAAAGGCAGCGTCAGCTGAGTTACATCTTTTTAGCTAATGTAGCTATGGTTTGCAAAAAATATATGAAAATTATATGAAAAATACAGACAACTGAGCTTACATTAAGAGTATATCAGTCCTGGCCAGTGTGGCTCAACTGGTTGGAGCTTCAACCTGTGCCCCAGAAGGTCTCGGGTTCGATTCTGGTCAGGGCACATACCTAGGTTGCGGGTTTGATCCCAGTCAGGGTGTGTGCAGGAGGCAACCGATAGATGTATCTCTCTCACATCAATGTTTCTCTCCCTCTGTCTCTCTGTATCTCCCTCCCTCCCTCCCTCTCTGGAATAAATTTAAAAATTTTTTAAAGTATATATCAAGATGTTAACCCCTTAGTCAATTAAATCACCTTCATAGTGTGGTGTTGAAAAGAGCATATATATGAGTGTGAATATATTACACTATAGGCCCAGTGCATGAAATTTGTGCACTAGGGGGGGGTGTCCCTCAACCTGGCCTGCCTCTTCTCACAGTCTGGGAGCCCTCAGGGGCAGGAGGCGACCCGGCAATCAGGGGAAGGCGACGCCCCCATAAACCTCTGCTGCTGCCACTGCCAGCAACATAAGCCTCGGCCAACCCTGGTTACCTGAGCCTCAGGCGTCCCTGGGCATCTGGGAAGCTGCCATCTGAGGCTCGCCTGTGCCTCAGGCTGGCCCTGGGTGGCTGGGCAACCACCATCTGAGGCTTGCGTGCACCTTGGGCGTCAGCTGGGCAGCTGCCATACAAGGCTTGCCTGCACCTTGGGCCGGCCCTGGGTGGCTGGGGGGCTGAGGGGACTGGGGGACTCCGGAAGCAGGCATGCGGAGCGGCAGGACCCACTTGGAGGTGGGCCTGGCCGTGCTGCGTGCCTGCCGCCCTGGCAGGGCTGAGAGGACTGGGCGCTGCCATCTTGTGGCTGTGGATGCCGCCATCTTTGAGGGCGTAGCAGTCAATTAGCATATTCCTTCCTTATTGGCTGTGGGCGCCGCCACTTTGTGAGGGTGTGGTGGTCAATTAGCATATTCCCTTTTTTTATATAGGATATGATGGATCATGTATGATAAAATTATTTATACTGGAAAACAAAATGAGATCAAATTCTTACCTTTTCAAATATGGCATTGCCTTGGTGAGGACTGATGTTGTGCTCACTTATTTCTCTCTTATATTTATATTCATAGACTTGGTCAATGATATTAATCAGCAGAGTTGATGGACTGAAGGTCAGTTTTCCACAATCATACACAGTTCCACTTTCAATATCAGTTGGTGCTGTGGCATATCATAAGATTAATCCCATAATAAGACCTACATAAAGAATAAATAATTGCACTTGAGAAACACGGTCTAAAATGTTCACTATTGTATGCTTTTAAATATGTGATTTGGAACCTGTAGAGTGTCAGGAGAAAGAATTGGGTTGTTGCCTCCTTTGGAAAATTGTTCACTCTTTCATAGACACCATTTCAATAGGTTGTATTGTTAAAATATTTGTGATGAACAGTACTGCTTGAATACCCAGCATATATCCCCCCCTTTTTTTTTCTTTCTAATGGACCCATGAATTTTGGAGAGAAGAACTACCCTCCTCTTTTATTCACCCAAGTGCTTCTAGAAAACCTCTGCTTTGTGAGACACTAAGTAATCAAATCAGTTAGGAGATAGAATTCCCTAGGTAAAGTTTCTGGTCCATGGATCAGCATATACTGAATATAAGTCAGTCTTGTCAGACTAAAAAGAAGCACTTATATGGTTGGGGGAGAGGTGTTCTTATTTTCTCCCTCAGGACATAACCAAGGCAATATATTTCCTCACTTTTTGCTGGCAGATATCTGTGACCTTGAAGGGATCCAGTCCAAGGACATAATAAATATACTGAAGAAAGTAGGACTGAGACAAAGAGAAAACCCAGGTCCTGGTTAACTTAACTGAGCCACAGGATCAACCTATCCTGGAACTACCCTAATTCTAGACTTCATGCTATGTGACATAGTATATTCTCTAATTTTTCAAACAATTGTGACTCAAGTTTCAGCTTACTTGTAGCCAAATGCATCCTACTAACATAACATTCCTTTTAGTGAAGAGCTGAACCCAAGTCACAGTCCTTGACTTCTGAGTGTATGAACTCCGTTAGGATGCTCATGGTAATCTGACCACTGTGAATGCTCTTTACATGACAGATTTATTAACAAGAGCAAAGAAACTTCAGAGGCCTACACATTCCTCAATTTAAAAATAAGATTGATATATGTGTTTTAACATAAATTTACTCTTAAGATAAAGCTCACTCTTTAAATCATGCAGTGTTGGATGTTTTACCACTCTCTTGTGAATCGAGTCATACAATAACTTTTCATTTATTTAATAAAACATTTGTGAGTACATATTTTGTGCCATATATTTACTGATTTAAAATAAAAACATAGTACCAGTCCTGCAGGAGCTCAAGTTTGTAAAATAATAACCATACATGAACACAGTTGTAATACAATGTGATGTGTGAAATGACAGCTGGTGAGCTCACTTTGTTATATGAGGATAGAGTGAAGACATTACAAAGCCTTCGAAATGATGCGAAGCTTTAGATGAATCTTAAATGGCCACATAAGAGTTGTCCAGATGAGCTGAATCAGGGAAGGAGCTGGGATCCAGGCTACACCTATAGGTGGTAGCACATGAGGAACAGCAGAGATAGCTGGAAATCCCCGTGATTTATGTTCTCCAATGTGCAGAACAGCTCCTGAGAAGGGGGCAGCCACAGGTTGGGTTTCCTGGCTGTCTTGCATCTGGTTGGGTTTTCAACAATGGAATGTAAGCAAAAGTAATACGTGCCACTTCTGGGTCACAACATTGAAGAAGTAGGGGAGTTTTCTCTCCTCTCTTTTCCCTATTATTACATGGATGGGAAGAAAACAAAGGCACCTGCACTTAGACACCAGGTGGGGGGAAACATCACCAATCAGAAGTACCTGCATTGGACTATTATGTGAATGAAAAGTTAATTTTCTGCTGCATAGTTACTGAAACGTTAGTGTTTCTGCCTTAACAGTCACTAGGATAACTTAACGAAAATAACATATAAATGCAGAGGAGAGAAAAATTAGAGAGAGAGAGAGAGAGAGAGAGAGAGAGAGAGAGAGAGAGAGAGAATACTCTCCACTGTAGACCACAGGTGGGGTCATGTCACAAGGAGGCCCCTCTACCATGTAAGAGTTCTCAGTTTTAACCCAATGGCAACACAGAACTATTGAAAGATTTTAGGTAGTAGAGTTAAACAATCAGATTTTCATATAAGAACTATCACTTGAGCAACAATGTGGAGAACTAATTAGAATGAGAGGTGAGAATGAAAACAGAGTCCTTTCACAAATATTTGTACTTCACTTGTTCTTCAGTATTTGGCCCACTCCTCCATAATATTGAGAAATATTATATCCTATCCTTCGTTAGCAAGAGAAGATAAGTGATAGATACACTGTGAAAGCTTGATCCACCTTGGAAGTGGGCAGCCTACATCAGAACCAGGCAGGAAGGATAAGGGAAGACACATCACCTATATTCCCTACAAGTGGTTTAGGGCCGTGCGTTAGAACACCACTTTACCACCACTTTTTGTCTATAAAGGATTCATTTTCTCAAAGTTATCTGGCAGGTACCATGAATGACACTATGACTCTGCTTTCCCCTTGAGCGGGATATAAAGGGCATTACATGACACCACTCGCATGGGGACTAAAAGGGAAGAATTGCATTAGTACCATTCCAAATCCCCACAGGATGAACCACTTATTTTTACAATATGCTTTAAATGCAATTACAAGAAATAAACATGAAGCGTTCATCTTTCCCCAAGCAGGGAAAAAAAAGTGTTTATCATAACAACGAGTGCCTCTTATCTGGGCATCTGTGGCTAAACTCATACAAGGCCTCAAAATCAGAGAGGCCCTGCCTGACCCTCTGCACCACTCTGGACCCAGCCTTCAAGAAGAGGTACTCTACAGTAAATGAAGTCAGCTGTTGCTGCCAGAGGTGACCTGAGGTAATGGCCTTGCAAATGAACCTGTCAGGTAAATCTCCCACGGTGAGCAGACAGGGAGGCTGAGCACTGAGGGAGCAGGGCACTCAGACAGGGAGGCTGAGCACTGAGGGAGCAGGGCACTCAGACAGGGAGGCTGAGCACTGAGGAAGAAGGGCACTCAGACAGGGAGGCTGAGCACTGAGGGAGCAGGGCACTCAGACAGGGAGACTGAGCACTGAGGAAGAAGGGCACTCAGACAGGGAGGCTGAGCACTGAGGGAGCAGGGCACTCAGACAGGGAGACTGAGCACTGAGGAAGAAGGGCACTCAGACAGGGAGGCTGAGCACTGAGGGAGCAGGGCACTCAGACAGGGAGACTGAGCACTGAGGGAGCAGGGCACTCAGACAGGGAGGCTGAGCACTGAGGGAGCAGGGCACTCAGACAGGGAGGCTGAGCACTGAGGGAGCAGGGCACTCACAGGAAGAAGGGGCTCCTCTGAACAGCCCAGTGGCTGGAGGATGCCCACTCAGTCCTGCCACAACTTTCTTTTTTTTTTTTTTAATTTAAATAAATCTTTATTCAGATTATTACAATTATTTCTCCTTTTTCCCCCCATAGCTCCCCTCCACCCATTTCCCACCCCACCTTCTGCCCTTACCTCCCCACCACTGTCCTCATCCATAGGTGTATGATTTTTGTCCATTCTCTTCATGAACCCCCCATACCCCTTTCCCCCTGAGAATTATCAGTCCACTCCCTTTCTATGCCCCTGATTCTATTATATTCACCAGTTTATTCTGTTCATCAGATTTTTTATTCACTTGATTTTTAGATTCACTTGTTGATAGATATGTATTTGTTGTTCATAATTTGTATCTTTACCTTTTTCTTCTTCTTCCTCTTCTTAAAGAGTACCTTTCAACATTTCATATAACACTGGTTTGGTGGTGATGAACTCCTTTAGCTTTTTCTTATCTGTGAAGCTCTTTATCTGACATTCAATTCTGAATGATAGCTTTGCTGGGTAGAGTAATCTTGGTTGTAGGTTCTTGCTATTCATCACTTTGAATATTTCTTGCCACTCCCATCTGACCTGCATAGTTTCTGTGGAGAAATCAGCTAACAGTTGTATGGGTGCTCTCTTGTAGGTAATTAACTGTTTTTCTCTTGCTGCTTTTAATATTCTCTCTTTGTCTTTTGCTCTTGGCATTTTAATTATGATGTGTCTTGGTGTGGTCCTCTTTGGATTCCTTTTGTTTGGGGTTCTGTGCGCTTCCTGGACTTGTAAGTCTATTTCTTTCACCAGGTGAGGGAAGTTTTCGGTCATTATTTCTTCAAATAGGTTTTCAGTATCTTGCTCTCTCTCTTCTTCTGGCACCCCCATAATTCTGATGTTGGTATGCTTGAAGTTGTCCCAGAGTCTTCTTTCATTATCTTCAACTTTTTGGATTTTTTTTTTTTGCTTTTTGCTTTTTTGGTTGAGTGTTTTTTGCTTCTTTGTATTTCAATTATTTGACTTGATTCTTGTGTTCCTCTATTCTGTTTCTGGGTCTCTGTATAATATTTTTTATTTCAGTCAGTGTATGTTTAATTTCTAGTTGGTCCTTTTTCATATCTTCGAGGGTCTCGTTATATTTATCGGCCTTTTCTAGGATATTCTTAAAAAGTCTTATAACCGTGGTTTTGAATTCTATATCCAGTCGTTTGTTTTCCTCCATTTCTTTCGTTTGTGATCTGATTCTTTGACCCCGCATTTTCACTGCTTCCCTGAGTTGGTAAGGTAGATTTGTGTGCTAGGTTTCCAATATGGCCCAGTGGGTCTGCCTCCCCAGTTAACCTGAGGTGGACACTCTTGGTGCACCCCTTTGTGGACTGTGTGTACAGCCTTGTTGTAATTAAGTCTTGATTGTTGTTGGTATCACTGGGAAGAATTGACCTCCAGGCCAGTTGGCTGTAAGGATCAGCTGTGTCTATGCTGGGAGAAGTTCAGTGCTGGAGACAGCCTTATAGGATTAGACTTGCAAAATTGCAATAGCCTCTGTGCTCAGCTTGGATGGGGTGGAGTCTCAGTCTTGGCTTCCTGTCAGCCTTGCCCTTGCGCGCATGTGCACTTTCAGTCCTCTGCCTTCCCCAGCTCGAGTCTCCGCCTGAGAGTCCAGACTCCCCCCACAAGAGCGTGGGTCCCCAGGGGCTCGCCTGGAACTGGGGTTCACTGCAGTCAGAACTGGGGCTCAGTGCCGTCAGGAGCCTCTGACTCCCTTTCACTAGGGAAAGCCTGTGGCAACCTCCGCAGCCTTTGTGCGCACTGGCACGCGCGCGCGTGCGCACTTTCAGTCCTCCGCCTTCCCCGGCTCCCGATTCTCCGCCCAAGAGTCCAGACTCCCCCCACAAGAGCGTGGGTCCCCAGGGGCTCGCCTGGAACTGGGGTTCACTGCAGTCAGAACTGGGGCTCAGTGCAGTCAGAATCCTCTGACTCCCTTCCACTAGGGAAAGCCTGTGGCAACTTCCGCAGCCTTTGTGCGCACTGGCCCGCGTGCGCCTTCAGACTTCTGCCTTTCCCAGCTCGAGTCTCCACCCGAGAGTTCAGACTCCCCCCGTAAGAGCGTGGGTCCCCAGGGGCTCGCCCGGAACTGGGGTTCAGTGCAGTCAGAACTGGGGTTCAGTGCGGTCAGAGGCTTCCTTCCCCCTTCCGCCAGAGAAAGTCAGCCAGGCTCTCAGCCGCCCTTCCTCTCTGCGCGCACAAAGCCCCTTTGCCGTACCTCCAATTCTCTGTGAGCTTTTCTCTTTCCTTCTAGTTGTAGAATTTTCACTCAGCCAGCTTTCCTGTGGTTCTGGATGGTGTCCGTTCTGTCTTTTAGTTGTAGTTTTGAAATTGTTGTGCGAGGCAGCAGTTTAGGTGTTTACCTATGCCGCCATCTTGGTTTCTCCCCCCTGCCACAACTTTCTTAGAAATTCTCTGCAACTTAAAGCTTCTCCCCCTGCTTCCTTTCTTCCCCTCTTCCCACTGAGGATGGGTCTGCAGGAAGGTCTGACAGCTGTCCCAGAATCCACATACTCTCTCCCCATTTACCTTCAAAGGACTTTCCCCCAATAAGTCTTTTGAACAAATAATATCTTCCCAGAGTCTGCTTCTCAGAGGACCCAAGTTATCACAGTGGAGAAAACACTCTGGCCTGCCTCTCCCTGATCCTGAGGGTTGAGAGGCATCATCTTGGCAGAGTATGAGGGCAGCAGGGAAACTGCTGCCTCACATGTGCCCCTGTGTGTCCCTGCTTCAGCAGCAGTAACCCCCAAATTCCTGGTGTCATAGGCCATACACCTACCCACAGAGCTTCACAATTCTCTTGACAGCCACCAGTCCACTCAGCGCTTTAGCTTCTGCTGACAGGAATATGAAGGGTTGGGTGATCCATTCCAGCACAGTGTATGAGGGTAAGTGAAATAGAGTAGCATTGGTAGTAGGAAGAAAATGCAAAGAAACAGTTGTTTTCATACTCACACAAAGCTTCAGGATAAAGAAAAAGTTCCAACCACTTAATGGAGAGGGAAAGAAGAAACTGGTTTCCACTGCCTATGGACACACACCCAGTTTCATTGGGAAGTCATGAATCAGGGCTCTACCTCCTCAGGAAAAAGAAGAAAGCCTGTCCTGGCAAAGCAATGCCACCCAGCATACGCATGCACAGTCCTGGTCCCAGGCTACATCCTCAGGAGCATGACCCTTCACTGAGCTCTTTCCCTGGCCAGCTGGTGGTGTCACCTTCTCCAGGCAGAAACTCTAGTCCAGGTGCATCCCTTATCCCACCAGTCTAGCCATCTGGGCAGCTGGGGTGGCAGTAGTGAACTCCAACCTGTCCCCAACAGCATACAGGCCCAGGATGAGGCTTAGACAATAGACCTCACCCCTAAAGCACTCCCATCCAACAAACTCCATCTCAAGTCCTATCTGTGGGGGCCTGTGCACTGTACAGCCTGTGTCTGAGCCCCCTCATCACTGAGTTCTTACAGCACTCACAGTTTAAACCACACCCCTTATGGCCCAATTTTATAAAGACTTATTGTTTAGCATTGCTTTGCAGACCTTGGCTCTGTCTTCCCTATGAGACAATGAGACTGCTTAGAGTAGAGACTGTGATATTCTTCATCTCTTTCCTCTAGAAAAGCTAAACGCTTTAGGCAGCATTATAACCCAACTTCCTCCAAGTCCACAAACTCCCTTGAAGTCCAGAAGAAGAGGATTCCCCAAATGTATGTAGTTAGTGACCAACATTTAAAAATGTCACATGGAAGGAACATCACATCCAATGCTCTGATGCTCCTGTCCTCACAGAGCTTGCTAACAGATGCCTGACAGGCCGTGATATGGTGGCATTTCTGAGACAAGACAGGGGAAAACGCCTCACCAACACTGTAAATGAGAAGCATTGAGAAATATGAGCCTTGGCCCTCTGGACTGGCTCTCACTTCATCGCCACATTGAAAATATGAGAAAATGCCACTCCACCCTACTTACACTTTCACACCACATATTAGTACACACAAGGCATTGGTCTAGGACTGTAGGAGTTATAAAGAGGAATAAAATATGACCTTTATCCTAACATAAAATGTTCTAATGCTGCCAGCCCTTTCCTCTTGCCCAGTGCTGTGATCCTGACTTCCAGTAAGGATCAGGTTGAACACCTGTCTCTAAGTCTCTTCCCCCAGTGAGCCTGCAGCGCACAGCCACATCCCCTAGAACTGACCATCATTCTAAGTGACACCAAAGTGTTTCCTAAAGGGGTTGTTATGAGAATAACACAGATGGGGATTTACTTAAATAAGTAATTATTATAGTTACACACAATGAAACAGATTTCAGAACCATTACTAGAACACAAAGTGTTAAAATCTCTGGCTATGTTCAAAACTAGTGTCCCACACACTGGCACTGCCATGGTGTGCTCTGGTGCACTCCCTCAGATGCCCTTCCTGTAGCTCCCCCAGAGGCACACAGCCCAACTGTACATGCATATCTAATCAAACTCTTCATAGGTGTGGATTAAAATGCCACATGATGTTGGAGAGAATTCAGGAGGCTGTGGCAAATGGAGTTAATACATAAAGACTGTGGAAGAACTGTGTCTTGCAGTTCTTTCCCTCTGTGCATTCAGGGGCTACAAGCATAAGCTAGATAAATGAGGCATTCTTCCTTACTGAAACAAGAAGATAAACCCTCAAACTGTATAATATATTCCAACTTCCTAAGTGTATCAGACACCATGCCTTGCCAAACCAGCATCCATCCCCCTTTTCCCCAACAAAGGCCAGATCTGTCCATCCCTCCCCACATGCTTATGATAAGCTGGACCTCATTTCCAGATAAAGGGTGTTCTTATTCCCTGTGTGGATAATTGATTCTACAAGAGCATGTGACCTGATCCCAGTCAATAAAAGTCAAGGAAAGCTGAATAGGAAGCTTAGAAAGTTTGGACATCCTAAGGGAGAAAGATGAGAGATGATGCTCTTCTTCCTCAGAATAACTCAGATTTGTGGCCAGCCTAATGCTGAAGTCAGCATGAGAAAAGCAGAGCAGAGAACAGGAAGAACCTGGGTGTGTGATGACAAGAGCAGGCTGTGGAATCTGCCAACCCTGAAGACTGCTCTTCTCTGGACTATTGGTTATGGGAGATAATAAATGTCCTTATTGCTTAAGTCTTTTCCAGTCAGGATTTCTGTTACTATCAGCTGAATGCATCCTAACAGATAGAAACAAGTCTCCACCCACCAAAGTATCAGAAAAGGCTTCACAGCCCTAGCCGGTTTGGCTCAGTGGATAGAGCATTGGCCTACGAATTGAAGGGTCCAGGGTTCGATTCCGGGTCAAGGGCACATGCCAGGGTTGCTGGCTTGGTCCCCAGTAGGGGGCGTGCAGGAGGCAGCAGTCAATGATTCTCTCATCACTGATGTTTCTCTCTCTCTCCCTCTCCCTTCCTTTCTGAAATCAATAACAATATATTTTTTTTAAAAAAAAGAAAGAAAATGCTTCACAGAAGAGGTTATTAAGGATGTGTAGGAGTTCACCAGGTGAGAACAGGGCATGGAATTTCTAGGGGAAGTATTCGAAACTTAATGAGCATAGTGCTAATGAGGCACATCAAGCAGTTTGGTATGGTTGACTCAGCAGCTGAGATCCAGGGCCCCAACACAGCTGAAGAACAGAAACAGTCCAAGAAGGAGAAAGTGTTGGCAAGAACATCTTGTGGAAAAAGTGAGTGAACTCTTTGCTGGCCAGCAGATTTGCTCTGTTTTGGAGCAGAGGAAACTGCATTTGCAGACAATTATCTGAAGGAAACAGGAGAATTGCAATACAGTGAGAACATGGGGAGGAAATTAACATTAGAAATGATTTCTAGAGAGAAACCAAGATGGCGGCATAGGTAAACACCTAAACTGCTGCCTCGCACAACAATTTCAAAACTACAACTAAAAGACAGAACGGACACCATCCAGAACCACAGGAAAGCTGGCTGAGTGAAAATTCTACAACTAGAAGGAAAGAGAAAAGCTCACAGAGAATTGAAGGTACGGCAAAGGGTCTTTGTGCGCGCAGAGAGGAAGGGTGGCTGAGAGCCTGGCTGACTTTCTCTGGTGGAAGGGGGAAGGAAGCCCCCGACCGCATTGAACCCCAGTTCTGACTGCACTGAACCCCAGTTCCGGGCGAGCCCCTGGGGACCCATGCTCTTACGGGGGGAGTCTGGACTCTCGGGCGGAGACTCGGGAGCCGGGGAAGGCAAAGGACTGAAAGCGCGCACGCGCCAGTGCGCACAAAGGCTGCAGAGGTTGCCACAGGCTTTCCCTAGTGGAAGGGAGTCGGAGGTTCCTGACTGCAATGGGACCCAGTTCTGACTGCACTGAACCCCGGTTCCAGGCGAGCCCCTGGGGACCCAAGCTCTTGTGGGGGGAGTCTGGACTCTTGGGCGGAGAATCGGGAGCCGGGGAAGGCGGAGGACTGAAAGCGCGCGCGTGCCAGTGCGCACAAAGGCTGCGGAGGTTGCCACAGGCTTTCCCTAGTGGAAGGGAGTCGGAGGTTCCTGACTGCACTGGGCCCCAGTTCTGACTGCACTGAACCCCGGTTCCAGGCGAGCCCCTGGGGACCCACGCTCTTGTGGGGGGAGTCTGGACTCTCGGGCGGAGACACAGGAGCCAGGGAAGGCGGAGGTCTGAAGGCGCGCACGTGCACGCAAGTGTAAGGCTGACGGGAAGCCAAGACTGAGACTCCACCCCATCCAAGCTGAGCACAGAGGCTATTGCAATTTGGCAAGTCTAATCCTATAAGGCTGTGTCCAGCACCGAACTTCTCCCAGCATAGACACAGCTGATCCTTACAGCCAACTGGCCTGGAGGTCAATTCTTCCCAGTGATACCAACAACAATCAAGACTTAATTACAACAAGGCTGTACACACAGTCCACAAAGGGGTGCACCAAGAGTGTCCACCTCAGGTTAACTGGGGAGGCAGACCCACTGGGCCATATTGGAAACCTAGCACACAAATCTACCTTACCAACTCAGGGAAGCAGTGAAAATGCGGGGTCAAAGAATCAGATCACAAACGAAAGAAATGGAGGAAAACAAACGACTGGATATAGAATTCAAAACCACAATTATAAGGCTTTTTAAGAATATCCTAGAAAAGGCTGATAAATATAACGAGACCCTCGAAGATATGAAAAAGGACCAACTAGAAATTAAACATACACTGACTGAAATAAAAAATATTATACAGAGACCCAAAAACAGACAAGAGGAACACAAAAATCAAGTCAAAGAATTGAAATACAAAGAAGCAAAAAACACTCAACCGAAAAAGCAAAAAGCAAAAAAAAAAAAATCCAAAAAGTTGAAGATAATGAAAGAAGACTCTGGGACAACTTCAAGCGTACCAACATCAGAATTATGGGGGTGCCAGAAGAAGAGAGAGAGCAAGATACTGAAAACCTATTTGAAGAAATAATGACCGAAAACTTGCCCCACCTGGTGAAAGAAATAGACTTACAAGTCCAGGAAGCGCACAGAACCCCAAACAAAAGGAATCCAAAGAGGACCACACCAAGACACATCATAATTAAAATGCCAAGAGCAAAAGACAAAGAGAGAATATTAAAAGCAGCAAGAGAAAAACAGTTAATTACCTACAAGGGAGCACCCATACGACTGTCAGCTGACTTCTCAACAGAAACTATGCAGGCCAGACAGGAGTGGCAAGAAATTTTCAATGTGATGAATAGCAAGAACCTACAACCAAGATTACTCTACCCAGCAAAGCTATCATTCAGAATTGAAGGGCAGATAAAGAGCTTCACAGATAAGAAAAAGCTGAAGGAGTTCATCACCACCAAACCAGTATTATATGAAATGCTGAAAGGTATTCTTAAAGAAGAGGAAGAAGAAAAAGGTAAAGAGAAAAATTATGAACAACAAATACATATCTATCAACAAGTGAATCTAAAAATCAAGTGAATTAAAAACCGGAGGAACAGAATAATCTGGTGAATATAATAGAATCAGGGGCATAGAAAGGGAGTGGACTGATAATTCTCAGGGGGAAAGGGGTATGGGGGGGTTCATGAAGTGACTGGACAAAAATCATACACCTATGGATGAGGACAGTGGGGGGGAGGTAAGGGCAGAAGGTGGGGTGGGAAATGGGTGGAGGGGAGCTATGGGGGGAAAAAGGAGAAATAATTGTAATAATCTGAATAAAGATTTATTTAAAAAATAAAATAAAATAAATACCAAAAAAAAAGAAATCATTTCTATTTATGCGAAGAAGAATTCAGCAAAGAAACTGAGTAGAGGAGCTTCGAGATGATAGGAATAAAACAGATCCCAAGGAAGGGTGCTCTTTCCCAGGACTAGGACTTTTTAGAGTGGGAGACTGTTTAAGGCAGTGATGTTATTTCAGTCATTCAGATTTTAAAAATAAACTAGGGATTCAAATGTGGGATGAAGAAAGAAAGGGTGGGAAAATATTCTAAGAAAGCAGATTCAGTGCACAGCATTAAACTCTTTAAGACAGTACCACAAATATTAAACATTAAGGGGCATCTCCACAATTTTTAACTTTTCTACTTGGTACTTACCCACCTCCCCATCTTATCCAAGCCTTTGATGTAGTGAGATAATATAGATATAAATTTCAAATGCTAAGTGCATTTCCTAACGTTTTTCCTTCTAATACCATCTGGTTATTCAGTCTTTTGTTCTTTCTCTGCCCTCCCACCAACCTTCTAAATTCAAAGGACTAGAGGAAAGTGTGGGTATTTCTATAAAAGGACACAATTTATTGCTTTGTGCTGGCTTACTGTCAGCTTGTTTTGGTAAAGAAAAGAGTCCCATAAGGGTTTCAGAGCAGATCTGGAGCACCTGCCAGCAAGAGTATCCCATGGTATTTCCAGGTAGAAAGTGGTCCGTGAGGCTGTTCCAGTGGGGGTATCTTCTTCACAGTTTTTGTCTTCTCATAGGACAGACACATGTGGTAAATGACAGAAAGTCCCAACATCAGATCTTCCACCATGGTGGGGTGTCCAATATTTGCCCCCATCCTTACTGCAGGGCAACACATACATGCACACATGCATGCACACAAACATGTACAGACACAACATACACAAATACACATTTCACAAGACTCTGGGATTCCTAGCAAGCATTATGGACAACTTCTTTAGAAATGATCTCAGCCACCAAGTTGTACATAATCTAATACTCTTCCTTGCAACTCTCTTAAGAAGTTTACAGAAGAAATATATAGAGCTTTCTAACTAGATACATACTGACTAAAACAAAATTATTTCCTGCTTTATAATGTTTACACAAAACTGTCTGTTTTTCTCAAATTACAGTTGGAAACATTACAAAGTATTATAAATAGTGAAAGAGGGAGGGACTTTCCAACAAATAGAGATTGTCTCCCAAACCCCTCTTCATCACAGGAGGGTACAGGATGAAAAAGAGAAAAGATAGGGGAAACAGAGGAGACAAATCTAGGCACTGTATGTTCAATTTCATTTCTCTGGTGAAGTAGTTCTCAGACTATAATGCATCAGAACCCAGTAGAAGGTGGTTAAATGCAGGTTTCTGGCCCCCAATAGAGTTTCTGAGCCAGCAGGTCTGGGCTGGGGCCTACATGTTTGCATTTCTCACAAGTTCTCAGGTGACCCTGATGCAGCTGGTCCAGGGGCTACACTGTGAGAAGCACTGTCCTATAAGACAAGACTTTCTACCAATATGCGCACATGCCAGCGTGGAATGTGTCCAAGTCCATGTTATTTCAAGTTTATGTTCACCGGTTCTTATAAAGCTTAGAGAGCCAGAGGTGTAATTAGTGATTCTACCTTCATTCTCTTCCCAAAACTCAATTCCATTAAACTGACATACTATGAAAGCCATGGTCCACATGAAGAAGACACTTTCCCTTCTCAGCTGTTATTAGTACCTTCCACACCCATTCTGACAATCTCATGATGGAAACCCAGAATGGCTGTAGACTTGCCACACTGCTGCCCTTGACACTGGGCAGGTGTCTCCAGGTCAGCCTTGTCACTCTCGAGACCTGGGACATCTTGATCCAGACACGGCATGGGTGTGCTCCCACTGTCTTTCCCACACCTGGCTTTCTGCTTTGGACAGCATAACATCTCTGTAGTTTTAAGGAAAAAGAAAAACATAGCTACCCACCTCCTCTCCCCAGCCTTTCCCTACTCCGGACTTCCTGAGAGTTAGCTTTCACAAGCGGACCTTGATGAGAGGACAACTGTGGCCAAAATTTGAGAGCACTAGCTTTCAAAAATGGTGTTCTTGCCAATTCTTCTGTACAGCCTTGGCCAAGCCATAAATGTCCTGAGTTTCCATGTCCTCATGTGCAAACTAAAGGTCATCGTGTACACTTTGCATGGAAGTAGTGAGGATTAGCAATAACGTACACAGTTATTAGCTATCTCAATCTCTCTCTTCTAGAAACTTCTCAAGGCACCAGCACCTGGCAGAGAGAACATGGGTTTTATGGTCCTGGGCTTGAAGCTCAGCCTTATTGGTTACCAGCAAGTTACTTTTTGTCTCTGAGTGTCAGCTTCCTCATTTGTAATATGAAAATGATAATACCTCCCTCCGAAGCAAACACGCATACATATACACAGCCAGGTTTGTGATACCTGGTGGCTGCATAGAGCCAAACCGCCAAAGTCTGAGTCCTACTGATGGGGAAAATGAGACATTTTGGGAGGCTAGCAATCTGAATCTGTCTCAGTAACCTAATGCGCATTCTTGTTAGCCTACAGTCTAGTCACTGCCCCTTCTTTAATTATCTGGTCTTGCAAGACTTGTTTACCTAAGTACTACTCCCATTTTAGAGAGGTCATAAACCATGAACAATACACAACTCCCAGAAAGAGTGCTGGCACCAAGCCAGGCCTTTAGGTGTGGTCTCAAGGCCCCCATCCCAACACATGGGGTTTTTTGCAAAGCCTGTGAAAGGTCCAGAAGTCCCATCCCATATTTTGGGGACAAAGAAATCAAAGGGCATAAAGGGAAAGCTTCCTCTATATTGGCTTGCTCAGAATTTGGAGAGAAACAGTCTCCTCTGAGTCACTGTACTGGTACATGTGAAACACCTGAAAATAAATGGGTTTTTCCTGTGTCTCCAAGTACTCCTGTGTGTTCTTCAGTCACCTGGTAAATTCTGTAACACCACCGGGGGAATTTAAAAGTTTTGTGACCTTAGGCAAGTTACTTAATGTTTTGGTGCCTCAATTTCCCCACATGAAATGGTTGCTGTGAGTATTAAGTAAGTTAACACATGTAAAGTACTTATTATAGTATAGATCCCATCTCTATGCTATGTTAGCTATTATTATTATTGTATTTTTATATAACAGACTAGAGGCCCGGTGCACGAAATTCGTGCAGTTGGGGGGGGGGTGTCCCTCAGCCCAACCTGCAACCTCTCCAATGTGGGACCCCTCGGGGGGTGCCCGACTGCCTGTTTAGGGATTGGGCCTAAACAGGCAGTCGGACATCCCTTTCACAATCCGGGACTGCTGGCTCCCAACTGCTCACCTGCCTGCCTTCCTGATTGCCCCTAACTGCTTCTGCCTGTCAGCCTGATCACCCCCTAACCACTCCCCTGCTAGCCTGATAGATGCCTAACTGCTCCCCTGCTGGCCTGATTGTCCCTAACTGCCCTCCCCTGACAACCCAGTCACCCCCAAATGCCCTCCCCTGCATACTCCCTCTTTATTAGATAAGGTTTTTTCTTTAACATATTGGACAACCCTAACTGGTTTGGCTCAGTGGATGGAGCATCAGCCTGCAGATTCCGGTCAAGGCATGTACCTTGGTTGGGGGCACATACCCAGTGGGGAGTGTGCAGGAGGCAGCTGATTGATGTTTCTCTCTCATAGATGTTTCTAGCTCTCTATCCCTTCCCCTTCCTCTCTGTAAAAAATCAATAAAATATATATTTTTTTTTTAAAAAAAAGAAACATTTAAGATTCCTCCATATCTGCCTGGCTGGTGTGACTCAGTGGTTGACACCCCAGGCTGCTGCCGCTGGCAGGGGATCGCGCCCTGGGGGTGCGCGCCCCTCCCAGGCTGAAACCCCAGGCTGCCGCTGCTGGGAGGGGATTGTGCTGTGGGGAGTGAATTTGTTTTTGTTTTTTATAAAGGGTCTGGAGGGCCTCTGGGCAGCATTCTGCCAGGCCACTTACTCTCTCAGTTCTCAGCAGCAACCCTCCCTGAGACTGGGGGACTCGGGCTGGGCTGAGAGGACTGGGGGCCATCATCTTATGGCTATGGGTGCCTCCATTTTGTCACGGAGTGATGGTTAATTTGCATATTACTCTTTTATTAGATAGGATGTTTAGAAAACTTTAGTTCTTCATGTCCTCACTTCACTAACCATATAATTTGAGTTAAATTTAGATTGCATATTATTGCTATAAATAGTTTGAATCATGAGTTCATTGTCTTGAGGAGCAGAGTCATCTGCTCTTAGAACTGAGTGCAGACCCTCTGAGGCCTCATAGTCCTGTGCTCCCAGGGCTTCCTCTGTAGCTCCTTGGGGACACAGAAGCCCAGCAAAAGAGATGAGGCTATTTCCTTAAAATTAACTTTTAAAAACCTACAGAGGACAGTGCCAGTGATTTCCCACTTTTTAACCTTTCTTTGGTTAACACTTCACAGCAGGCAAGCCTTGCCCTGACCTCGGAAGTTCCTTAAAATCAGTCTTCTTATTCTGAAAAGAGAGCAAGCTGGGGTCATAACCCTAATCTCCTTTTCTGCAGAGCCCTTCAAATAAAACCAGAGTCACCCTGATGTTTGTGCAAGAGGCATCCACAAGCCTTGACCTGAGGCTGCCCTTGCTGCTCTGTTGGTGTGACCTGCTCTCTTCACCTTTCTGAGAAAAACTCAGCAACATTTACCAAACAGTCATCCCATAATCAGAACCAGAAGCACTCAGAGTGGAGAAGTAACACTAGCTAGAAGCCTGTCTGAGAGAAAGGGCCGAGTGTCCTAAGCCCATGGGTTCTGGGAGGAAATTGGTTTGGGTAGGGATGGCTGAGAGATGCCTGGGCTGGAGTCATTCTTGGTCTGAATTCTGAAAGACTTTTGCAGCTGAAAGGGAGCTTAGTGATCTCTATTTCCTTTCTTCCTCATTTTACAGATGAGAAAAGTAAGGCCAGAGGTTAAGTCACTTAAACAAAGTAATGCATCTAACTCAGAAAAAAAATTATTGGGATTTAAAAACTCAAATGCCCAAGAGAGGATCCAATGCTTTCTCCATAAAGCCTGCCACATTTGAACCAGTAAAACCTTGGGAAGAGCCTTCCAGGCTGGGAAGGTGGGGAGTGTTGTGAGCCTATCCCTTGGGCCGGGCAGGCCTGGAGACAGGGTCAGACTAGGGCAGGACACATGGATCAGCAGGGTTGAGCCACACTTTGTCCAACAACCCAATTTTATCCTGAGCATCCTCTTAGCAGTGCTAAGATGAAATGGATGCCTTATGATTTTTTAAAAGAAAGGTGGCTTTAAAAACTTTGCTGATTCACTATGTAACTATATTTTCTTTAAATTTTGAAAAACATGCTGCCGAGGGAACTAAATTGGCCCTATTATACTGCTAAGTATACTCTTAAGAATCAGATATAATTTAACAATTTAGTATGACTTAGTTTAATGGATTAAAAATTTAAACTTTGTGGCTTAAAATTTCACTTCTGCCCACTAAATAATCAACAAAATGTCCACATGAATTCAGAGGCTGTGCCATATATTGTAAGGTGGAATTCTAGGAGGTTTAAATTGTCTGTCCCTAAGCTCAGACCCCAGCCCTTGAGCACAGGGCATTATGAGTGTCCTATGAAGTATGGAGGCCCCCAGTGATGTGTAATGGAGCTCTCAATGCTATCAAGACACCAGGAGCATTGTTCTTTATGAACAGGATCTGGGGACACAGACCTAAGTGAGCAGCGCTAAGTGCACCAGCTGCTGTCAATCAATACTTTGACCATTAATAACCATTTAGGCTTTTAGTCCAATTTAGATTAGTATCTTCACAGTGTATATTTTAAACTAGTTATGGACTCTCATCCTTCCATTTTGAAATAATGAGAGCCACAGTATATCATGAGACACAATTACCCATTACTATTCCTGGTGAGGTAAAAATATTGTTAGAATATTGCCACTAATTTTTAAAAGCATCCTGTGGCCCTTAATACCAAGAGAAAAGCTATTTTTCATATAGTGGATTATTTTGATTTGGAGTAGCAGCTCTATCTCCAAAGAACAAATTCAAATCAAATAATACTTGCAAGGGTGGGCAAAACTAGGTTTACTGTGCCATTGTGACATTCTTTTGAGTTAATAAAGCTATTTGTAATAATTATAATCTGCATGTCTCTTTCCATATGAAGAACTGTATACCTACTTTTGCCCACCCCTGTATTTTAAGGTTAACAACTTGGAAATTGTTTATAACAATAAGTAAAAGAGCAGTGAAATGTTATGTTTGATCGCTTTTTCTTTCATTTTACTTTAACTGCTCATTTCCTAAGGCCCTGTTCCCTAGAATGTTTTCATTGGATTCTCTGGTATACTGACAAAATGTATCAATATCTATTATGTCTTCTAAAGACTATTTGAAACATATCAACTGAATACCATCAGAAAGGCAGATGGCACAATTGTCTGAGATATTACAGAAAATTCATTGTTTCAGAAAAATAGCTATGTTTCTCGATACAAAGATAATGACTCATTATACAAAAAGTTGAGAGCAAGAGCAGTATTCAGTCCATAGAGGACTGTTAGCCAACTTCATTGATAAGCATTAGGTACCTCCCAAAAAGTTTTAGAAGATGTTTCATTACAAGTATATACATTTATAGGGTGGAGATGACTGAGGTACACTTAACTCTCAAATGTTCATCTCCTTTAAATTTTTTTTTAGTTTAAATTTTAACTGTAGTTTATTTGTTTTTTCTTCCCCATTGATTATCATCGTGATCTTAGCAGGACTCCAGCAAAAACCATGAGTTCCATCCTTGAAGATAGGGAGGTTTATACGGCCTTATTCTGCAACTTCCCCATTTGGACTCCCTAGAAAGTGGAATTTATATGACTAATCCTTAAGCATAAACAGTATGAGGATGCAACTGGGGCTCACAGACACCTCTTCTCTCCAGGACAATCATTTAGAGAATTGACTCATTTTAAAATGCCTTTGGCATCTCTTGGGAGACAGAGGTTGAATCCCAGCTCAGTGGCTAATTAAATGACCTCTACCTCTATAAGTCTTTGTTTTCTCTCCTGTGAAATGAGGATGTTGGGCCTGTGCTCTCTAAGGCCTTTTTCCACCCGTGAATTTCAAATTCACTTACAGCTACTAAGCAATTTATTTACCTGGCCTCTCCTCTCCCCTTATCATTTAAAGTGTTTATTAGAAAGTCCCATCTTGTTCCTCTGTTGTTTCAGACTATTTGGTTATATCACTGACAGAAAGTCCCTAATAAGCACTGAGATTTAAACTTTAGATCATTCCCTAAAGAAAAACTATGAGAAGTCACTAATGACATCCTTGTGGACTATTTCAGAGACTATCAGTGAGCGTTCTTTTAAGACGAACATGAACCTTATTACATACAAAGATGAGTAAAAGCACATTGACCATGACATGAGTGGCTATTAAGTTTGGGGGGAGTATTTCACTTCTTTGAGATTCAGTTTCTTCCTCTGTATGAGAGAGCTGGAGAAGATAACCTCTAAGATACTCTTAAATTCCAACAACTTTAATTTTATGTCAACAAAAACATTAAACAACACTAAAAAAAAAGTCTTTTAATTGATTATAGCTCAGGATAACTCAAGGATAACAAAATTCTAGTAGTGGAATACTAATGTCTTCACAATTTTATAATCCTTTTACAATGCACTGTTTCAGAAATCGCTTTCAATAATTTTTGCATAAAATAAACTGTGAAATGATAGAAATCAGACAGCTCAACTTAATCTCACTCTCATTTAACTTTAAGCCTAAACTGCCTTAACAATACCAATCTAGAGAAATGCTATTTCAACTATCGTGCAATGTGCTAATATGTTATCCCTTCAATCACTACTTAAAAGTATAGGATCTCTTACCCTTTGAGACAGTATGGAGGGATCTGGAGAGTATTATGCTAAGTAAAATAAGCCAGTCAGAGAAAAGCAAGTACCATATGATCTCACTCACATGTGGAATCTAATGAACAAAATAACCTGATGAACAAAATAGATCCAGAGACATAGAACAGACGGTTGAATCTCAGAGGGAAGGCAGGAGTGAGTGGGTGGGTGGGGAGAGATCAAATGAAGAACTTGTATGCATATATGCATAACCCATGGACACAGACAAATAGGTTGGTGAAGGCCTGGGGCAGGGGTTGGGGTGGGCTAGAAGGAGTCAATGGAGAAAAAAAGGGACATATGTAATAGCTTCAACAATGAAGATTTTTAAAGTATTTCATAGAGTTTTTGAGGATTAAAGGTAGTCTGAAAAATTTCAGGTACAAAATAAAAGTTACATTTATTTGTTGTGAGTACAAAGTATATTTTAATTTTAATGTCACCAAATTTAATTAAAAGTTTTATACAACAGTATCTCTATCATAGATAAGCTGAAATTGGTAAATGAGTCACAGTTCAATCAAATTCAGGGCTGTGAAGAAATCTTTCCCTCTAATAAAGACTTCTAATTTTAAAATCTGTAGTTTTGCTAAACCATATGTAGCCCTTTAATTTAATGCCTAGAATTACATTGTTTATGGCTCTTCAAATTACATCTCATATCCTCATTGATTATTTATTAGCTAACTCAAGAGAAAGATCCTGGCCCACTGATGATGGAGAAGGGCAAGTGTCTGGAGCTTTGGCTTGACATCTGACAATATCACTTCTTTTCTGTTTGACTATTTCTCTTCAACCAGATTGTGGTTTTCCCCCCTCAAGTGAGAGTTTTGTTGTTGATTTAAGACTCTCAATATAAAGAAATTTAACTCTGTGCTCTGAAAGGCTTAGCTTGTCAGTCTCCTGAAAGGAATTACACTGCTCAGCCTGAACTTTTCTGCCTCCTGCTCCAATGTCTCACAGTGGGATCCAGTTATGGCGAGGCAATCCTGACTAAGCATCGTTATTATGGGGACTTCGTTGGGTTAGCATATAAAATGTGGTTTGATCCCATCCCTGAACCTCAGTGACATTAAAGGCTTCAGGACTCCCAAAATAATGGAAGCAAAGTATAGTAAAAGCATATTCTTTGCTATGAATTATAACAATGTCACACCTGTCTCCACTGTGCTCAAAGTTCTTATCCATTATCAGGCTGAGATAACAGTGGTAAGATCCGTTTTTAAACCACTGGTGGCTTGGATTTTACTTTAAAAGATAAAAGTACAGTCTGGATAATCTTTGTCACATTTTATTCTGAAAGGAATGACATTGTAAATTACACAGAAAAAGCAACACTTTGAGAGTTTTAGATGTTAAACAAGTGCATTTCCACACTCTGGAAAAAACGATACATAGGAAATAATACTAATAATGACAATAATTACAACTTAGAAAGTCTGAAATGAGGCTAACAAATAAAAAGTACTGCATTAAGAAACTCATATATCAGAAGATAAAACATTACTCATATAATTAAAATGGATTTTGATACAATTAGTGCATAAGGGGGTGGAGAGCATTTCTGCAAGTTTTCTTCTTGAAAACTTGTTGACGTAGGGGATTTACTTCAGACATTTTTGTGATAATAGTTCTAGAACTTTGTAATGTCCCCAGGTACCCACATCGGGCAGACATCCTCCCCAGGTCTATCTTTACAAAGAGCTCCAGGTCTGACTCCACATATGACAATGGCCCCACATCTTTCCACAGACTTTCCAGGTGCCTCCTGAGAACAGGACTCTGACTTTTATGGGGTGACAAGGCAACCGTCTGCAGCTAACTGTAGAGATGAGCATTCCTTATGCTGCAGCACCTTCCACCAAGCTACTTACTTCTTGGTGGGGGCATTTCCTCCAGCTTTGGCACTGAGCCACCTGAGCAGGAATCTCCAGTTTCCCAAGCAACAGGCTTCCCATCAGCCCTGCAGGGGTTGCACTCACCATACACCATCGCTCCTCCGGTCTCATGCAGGAAGCGAAAACGATGATTTTTAAATAACCAGATGGTCAAAATGGTCAGGATGAGCAGACAATTGAAGATGAGCAGCTCCACAGCTCCATGGTGTTGGAATTGGTCCTCATCCTTCCCTGCCAAGAGTGCTGCCTCTGTGCTGCCTCTCCATCCCGTTTGTGTAGGGATCCTCATAAAACCTGGCAAGGGCTGTTTTATCGGATTTCCCGCAAGTTAGCCGGCTGCCAGAGGATTTCAGAGTAAACACTCATTAAGTTGCCATTTGGTGAGCATTCTGCTGGCTTGGCATTCACATGGCTTCTAGTTACAACTTCCTGTTTCTGCCTTAAAGCAGCCCGTCGCTTTTCAAACTCCGCGGTTTCATCCTGACTCTCAGTCTTAAAATAACACACTCCACAAAATTATCTTCCACCTGGGACAAACCTTTGATCTTATTGGTTCAAACAAGAGTCCTTTAGCTGTATATCTGGTGAACTGTAGATAAAGAATAAAACAGATCACCATATATCAGCAACATTTTCTAAGTTCAAAAAGCCAGTCCTTGAATTAGGACCTCAACTCACATGGGAAACTTTTCCTCCCCAACCAAACCCCACCAGTGTGATGGGATTGATATCTCTAGTTTGAACTAAAATTATTTCACAGGGATTTTTGTTTTTAAATTGAGAAGCAAGAAACAATTTAGTATCTGACTCTCTCTGACTTTTTACAACAAGAGCAATATTTAAACTCTGAATCAGTTCTTCTTTTAACAATAATAAATGAAAGCAAAAGACAAAAAGAATTGTCTCCATTTCCATAGCTGTGCCGTTTGGATGTGTTGTCAAGAAAGAAAAGAAGCTAAAGGCTCACCTTTAAAGGAAGAAACCACACCTCTGCCCTCAGCAATGTCACATACTTCATACTGGGATTTCTCTCTGTAGAGATTCTGGCCCAAACATTCAGGAGCCACAGAAATTTGCCTCCGAGGACAGACACCTCTATCCTATAGCAGACAATGTAGTTCACTGAGGAATAGTCTCCCACCTGCATTGAAAGCCCCAGAATCACAGGGCTCAAGCTCAACAGTAATGATTCTTCAGGTTTGGCAGGCTGTTGTTGTTTTTTTAACTCATTTTATGCTTTCTGAAAAGTTCAAGACAGTACTCCATGGCTCTGCCGCTTTCTCAGTGAATGCTACAATGTGTTTGCCATCTTGGTCCTATAATGAAATTAGATACATCCCAGGGTACATGAGGGTTTTCATCATGTCATGAAATTATCATAACTCAGGAGTATTAATCATCAAATATCTCCATACTTGACATAATTAATTCAATTTATACAGTATAAGTGATTCATTGGGTAGGATGAGTCCAAATACTCCTCAAAAGGTCTTGTCACTAAAAGCTAGAGGTCAAACATGTAATATATTGGGAGCTAACTAGCTCCTGATAGCAGCTTCACCCACTGAGAAAGGTTGATCCACTCATTTAAAACTGCTGCTTCTGCTGGTTTGCCTTCTGTGACTTTAGAAGCTGACTTCCTCTCTGGGATGAACTCAACAGCGGGTATTTGTGTGTGCTGCAGATGTTCTTTAACACTCTGCCCTCTTTGGCAGGCTTATCTGTGATGACTAATATTAAAATTGTTCTGAAATCTGTCAGCTAATGTTTGCAAGCACTTTGTGAAACTTTCACTAGTAGGTTCTATCTTCATCATTTTGCAACCTCACAAGTCCAGACTTGAGTTGTTAGATTTAGGAGATAACTCAAACTTCAAACCTGGGAATGTTCTGTCTTTGGGCTGGGGGGGGGGGGAGGGGAGGGACTGGGGGAATCATTATTTATTTATTTTTATTCCTTTTCATAATTGTGAGTACTCCATCTGGGTAGAATAAACTTTCTTTGTTGTCTTATCCAATCTCACTATCTTATTCAGTGAAGAGACTCAGTAAGAGCATTGAAGGCCCATAAAATGTTTTGATAGGCTCTTATATTTGTTTTTAAAAGTCCTAAGTGTGATGTCAACATATTCAAATAAGTATATAGCTAATAAAAATAATACACATAGCTTCTCTAGAAAAAACTGGTAAGATCCGACGTACTGGGTCTTCTTTCCAATGTGGCCACAGCTGCTAGGGCTGAGTAGGTGCAGCCTCCGTTCACAACCGCTTTGCCACAACTCCCATTCATCCCATTTCACTCATTACATTCTGCTGTACCAAAGTAAGAAAATGAAATAGAAACACATATCAATATGTTATCTACTAAGGACCAGAAAATGTGCTGGGAAATTTAATCGAATTTAATATTCATAAAAACACTTCCATGATGAGAGATTTAAGGTTCAGAGAGGGTTAGTAACATACCCAAGAATGCATAGCAAGTAGAAATAAATTTACATGTTGGTTTTAATGGCTTAAGATGCAGTTCAGCCAGAGTGACAAACTCACCTTAGCTTGTCAGAGGCTTCTGTATCCCAGGGAACTCCACAGTCCTAGGCAAACCAAGGCAGGAGGTCACCCTAACAGCTAAGGCACTAGAATTTCCCAAATCCTGGGTCAATAACTGTTCTTTAATATATATATATATATATATATATATATATATATATATATATATATGCACATAGATAGATAGATAGATAGATAGATAGATAGATAGATAGATAGATAGATTTAAGAGAGGAAGGGAGAGGGAGAGATAGAAACAATGATGAGAAAGATCATTGATTGGCTGACTTCTACACGCCCCCCACTGGGGATCAAGCCTGCAACCCAGGCATGTACTCTTGACCAGAATCAAACCTGGAACCCTTCAGTCCACAGGGCAATGCTCTATCCACTGAGCCAAACCAGCTAGGGCAATAATAACTGTTCTTTATGAGATTCCTGAAAGAGATATTTACACAAGGAAGAGTATCAATTAAGAATATAGACATTGTTTTATTAGTGGCAACCGTAACTGTTAATGCCAGCTTCTCTGATGAAGTTGGGCCAGAACCCAAAACTTAGGCACAAGGCCCAGAGAAGAATTCTTGATTTTCCTTTAATTCCAGTATTAACACTTTCTGGCAACTGAGTCATAGGTTCTTGCTGCAAGTTGCAATGTGCAGGTGAAAGAAGTAAAGAGGAAAACAGATAGCCCCACCTACTGTTGTGAGTATGCCCTGCTTCAGCCTGCCCAGTCAGCCCCGTGGAAGAAAACACTTGAAGAGAGGAACTTTGCAGGCAAGGTGACCTTATATAGCATGGTAATCCCACCCATTGGTGAAAGTGACCAGCTAGAACCCATAGAACAGGTTTTAGTATCTAACCAAGTATTTAAGAGCTCCTTGTTCTTGGAGAGCACAGTGGAGATTGTGGGCTCAAAGCATAGAGAAGGGAAAATTTCCTAGGTTGAGGAAAAATGCTGAGAGTTCCCCTTCCCTGCTCCCTGGAGCCCCATCCTGACCAATTTTAGTTCTTTCTCCATCATTGAGCATAACAGAAAATACTAGTCAACCCAGGCCCTGGGTTAGAGGAAAATCCTATTGCCTCATTAACTGGGCCTCTTTCCTGATATTTATTCCTCTCTGAGACCGATGAGATGGGGGTTTCATATTTTGTCCCTCCAACCCTCCTGAAATGGGCAAGAATAGACCTGTAATTAAGTTTACTTGAAAGTCACACGATGGAGAGATCCAAGATGGCTGCCAACGAGAGGGCAGGCTGCAAGATAGTGTGTAAATGAGAGAGCAAAAGGAGAGTGCGTGGACGTGAGGGGAGTGTCTATATTTGTGAGTGAGGGACAGTTATATTCCACTGGACTGTTGGGGACTGTCAGACTGGGTTCTCCTGGCCTGCCAGCCTCTACTACTGCTGAAATCTCTCCCAGAGTGGCCAGTTCTGCCACAGAGACCATGCCATCTTGAAGGGAAGAGTGGCTGTGATCGGAAGCCCAGCCTTACTTTCAACTGGGGAGACTTTGGATACCTCCTGGGACCCTACAAACACAACGCCCCAGGACCAGCTGCCTCAGCTGCAAACCCACGAACATTAAGACTCCAGCCTCCCTGGCCACAGTGTCAAAAAAGTTTGTCCAGGGGGAGACAAAGTGGCAGCCAAATATGCAGACAGGTCCTACACCTTCTCACACAACAGATAGAAGGAACAGCTGAATCGAATAACACCCACTCGGATTGGTGAATTAAACACAGGTGGTGAGGCAATCCATGGACAGAAAGGTCAGGGATTGCCTGGAGAGAGGTGAGATCTGGGGTCCAGACTGGAGGGAGAAATGCATGCAGCAAAAACTAGAGTCTCAGAGGGAAACTGTGCTGCACCAAATCCACAGCCCTTGGGATCAGTGTAGCCTTCGAATGTGGAAGGGGGTCCACAGGGCTGCTGGCAGAGGGGGACTCTACATCTAAACCCACAGCAATGAGAGACTGTGCCCAGAAAGGCAGCCTGAAGTTCTATCTTGGCCTCGCAGTGCCAAGGGGAGAAAGACAGGGGTTGGCACAGTTCCTTTGTCTTTTTTACTTCCTTGCTTTTGCTTGATAAGCCCAGTACATAGGATCTTCCAATTAAAAACACTCACCAAGACTACAGGAGAAAGTTGTTTTTGTGGAAACTGGGGATCAGAATAAGGAGAGAAGAGCAGGAAACCAGCTCTGGGTCAGTCTGTCCCTCCAACCCAGTATTAAGTGCAGCAGGGAAAGAAGAGACTAAACAATGGGTTGAGGGGCCATTTGGACCCAAAAAAACTGCCCACCAGGGGTTGTATCAGAAATTGAGTCTTGTGTAAATACAACTGAAGGCAGGCAGAGAAACATAGTGAGCAGAGAGGTCCCACCTGCTTGAAAACAAAGTTGTGGCTTATGACACAGAGGAGCAGTGGATCACAGGGAACTTCAACACTGTGCTGACTACCTGACAGGAAACAGACGAGCCAGGCTGAACAGTAGAGAGGGGTCTTAAACCAGCCCCCCATGGGTCTTTGAAGCCCTGCTGAAGTGAACGACCTTCACTACTTCACTTTTTTATTTTTTATCTTTTATTTAAGAAACTAAATATTTTTTCTCACTTTATTTTATTTTTTGATTATTATACTAGAGACCCAGCACACAAAATTCATGCACAGGTACAGTCCCTAGGATTGGCCTGCAATCAGGGCCATCTTTCCCAGCTGCTTGCAGCTGGCCCCACACCCCGCCACCACCCATCTCCAGTTCCCCATTCACCATCGAGTGATCAGTGCCTAATGGCCAGGGAAAGGGACCGAGAGGTGGTCAGTGTGCCTCATAGTGACTGGTCCAGCAATCTTTCTGGTTGTTCTGCCGTTAGGGTCAATTTGCATATTACATTTTTATTTTATAGGATAGAGGCCTGATGCACGGTTGGGGCTGGCTGGCCTGCCCTGAAGGGGGCCCCAGATTATGGTGGGGGGGGGGTGCCTGCTGGGGGCAGGGCTGGCCTGGGTGAGGGGCTGTGGGGTTTGCAGGCCAGCCACGCACCCGGCTTTGTCCAGAAGGATGTCCGGAATGACATTTGGAAGACGTCCGGTCTATCCAGTCTAATTAGCATATTACCCTTTTATTAATATAGATTTTTATTTTTTATTTTTATTATTATTACTATTATTTTACCTTTTTAAAAAGTTTTATTTTATTTCATTTTTTCTTTATTTTATTTTTGGATTAGTGTTCTTCATGCTATTTTTATTTTTATTTTAGCATTATTTTACTCTATCTCAATTTTTCCTTTATGCCAAGGCTCTCTTCCTCACTTTTCTCCTTTTGGTCCTGTTCCTGCTTTGGTTTTTCTCTATCCTTTCTTTGACTCCCTCTTAAAAATTTATCTTACTCATATATCTAATTTCCTTCTCCTGCTCCAAGTCCATGCACACTTCTCTCTTCTCTTTCTTCACTAGCCAATTTTTTCCTTTCTTTTTTTTCCTTTTTCTTTCTGTCCTGTTGTTGTTTGTTTGATTGTTTGTTAGTTTGCTTTTTTCCTGTGGGTTTTTTTTTTCTGCTTCTGTTTTTTCTCTCCTCGCTTGTTCTCTTCTTCTATTAATAGCTTAATTAGTTTCAATCACCAACTCAGGCCTATCTATTCTCCTTTTCCAAAAATATATGAATGCAAGATAGATAGAATAAAGACAGGGGAAAGAATTATATATATTTAATATATATTTAAATATTTTTTTCTTTTTGTGTATTTTGTTTTTTACTTTTCTTCTTATACACTCATTCTCTTTCTACATCCTCTATACTGAATTTTGGCCATTTCTCCATTCATTCAATCCCTTCACATTACCTTCTAGAAATAAGCTCTGCCTCTTCAGATTCATCTGGGTATTTGTTGTTTGGGTGTTTGTTATTTGCATTTTCTGGGTTAGTTGTTGGTTTTTTGGAGTTTTCTCCCCATATACATATATATTCCCCCTCCTTTTATCTTCTCTTTCTTTTCTCTCTTACATATTTTCCTTTTCTCAATATCATTTTTGCACTCTTTTCTCTCCCCCAATTCTATTTTCTCTGGTGGTCACCTGTATTTGGGGTTACTGGTATCATGAATACATTTGTGTTTGGTGCCCTGTGTGTTGTGTCTCGTCGTGTTATATTTTGTGCCTTTAAGTTAATGCAGGAGAGAGCTACATAACCAGACACCCTGAGAGGAGCAATCATGGGGAGACAAAGAGACAGCCCCCATACGAACAAAAAGGAGGAATCACTGGAAAAGGAAGTAAAGGAAATGGAGGCAAGAAATTTGTCAGAGAAAGAATTCAGAGCAATGGTCATTAGAAGGCTGAAAAGGATGGAAGACAAATTCAACAATATGTGTAGGAATCTAGAGGAAATGAAGAAAAACCAAGAAGAAATGAAGAATGGCATTGCTGCAATAAAGAACATAATAGAAAGCATCAACAGTAGACTAGAAGAAGCAGATGACCACATCAGTGAGCTAGAAGACAACGTAGAAAAAAATACCCAAGCAGAGCAGCAACTGGAAAAAAAATACTTAAAAAAAAACAGGAGGAGAGCCTAAGGAAACTATGGGACAACACAGAACTAAACAACATCTGCATAATAGAGATGCCAGAAGGAAAGGAAACTGAGCAAGGAATAGAAAACCTGTTTGAAGAAATAATGACAGAAAACTTCCCTGATATTGGAAAGAAAAAACTCACACAAGTCCAAGAAACTCACAGAGTCCCAAACAGGATAAAACCAAAAAGACCAACATCAAGACACATTATAATTAAATGGGCAAACATCACAACAAAGTAAGAATCTTAAAAGCTGCCAGAGAGAGACAGAAAGTTACCTACAAGGGAACTATCAATTGATTTCTCAACAGAAACACATCAGGCCAGAAGGGAATGGAATGAAATGTACAAAGTCACTCAAAGCATGGGTTTGAATCCAAGAATACTGTACCCACAAAGGCTATCAATCAAATTTGAGGGTGAAATTCAGAGCTTCACAGACAAAAAAGGACTAAGGGAGTTTATTACAACCAAACCAGCAATGCAAGAAATGCTAAAGGGTCCACTATAAAAAGGAGAAATAAAAAGGGAAGAAGGAATGCAGGCATAAAGAATAAAAATGGCTACAAAAAAGTACCTATAAATAATAACTTTAAATGGAAATGGATTATATGCCCCAATCAAAAGACATAGGATAGCTGAATGGATAAGAAAACATGACCCATATATCTGCGGTCTACAGGAGACCCACCTGAGAACAAAGGACTCACACATACTTATGGTGAAGGGATGGAAAAAGATTTTTCAGGTGAATGGAAGTGAAGAAAAAGAAAAAAAAAAAGCTGGGGTAGCAATACTTATATATAACAAATTAGACCTCAAAGTGAAGGCCATAACTAGAGATAAGGAAGGCCACTTCATAAAACTAAAGGGAGCAATTCAACAAGAAGGTATAAATCTGGTAAACATATATGCACCCAATACAGGAGCATCCACATACATAAAAATACTTCTGGAAGATATCAAGGGAGAGATTGACAGAAATACAGTCATAGTAGGGGACTTTAATAACCCACTAACACCACTGGACAAATCATCTACACAAAAAATCATCAAAGAAACAGCAATCCTAAATGATTCACTAGATCCGATTAAATTAATTGAAATCTTCAGAACATTTCACCACAAAGCCACAAAATATACATTCTTCTCAAGCGCACATGGGTCATTTACAAAGATAGACCACATATTGGGGCACAGGCAAAGTCTCTTCAGATTCAAGAAGATAGAAATCATATCCAGCATCTTCGAAGATCACAATGGCATAAAATTAGAAATCAACTACAATAAAAAAATCAAACACCTGAAGGCTAAATAGCATGATATTAAAAATGATTGGGCCCTAACCGGTTTGGCTCAGTGGATAAAGTGTCGGCCTGCGGACTGAAGGGTCCCAGGTTCGATTCCGGTCAAGGGCATGTACCTTGGTTGCGGGCACATCCCCAGTAGGAGGTGTGCAGGAGGCAGCTGATCGGTGTTTCTCATCAATGTTTCTAACTCTCTATCCCTCTCCCTTCCTCTCTGTAAAAAAAATCAATAAAATATATTTTTTTTAAAAAATGATTGGGTTACTAAAGAGATCAAAGACGAAATAAAAAGCATCATGGCAATAAGTGACAATCCAAAATCTAAGAGACACAGTGAAAGCAGTCTTGAGAGGGAAGTTTATAGCTCTACAGGCCTACCTCAAAAAACAAGAAAAAATGTAATAAATTATCTTACCCTACAGCTCAAAGAGTTAGAAAGAGAGCAACAAGAAATTCCCAGCATAAGCAGAAGCAAGGAAATAATAAACATCAGAATGGAAATAAACAATATAGAGACCAAAATACAATACAAAAGATCAACAAAACTAAGAGCTGGTTCTTTGAAAGAATAAACAAGATTGATGAACATCTAGCCAGGCTCACCAAGAAGCAAAGAGAGAGGACCTACGTAAGAAAAATCAGAAATGAAAGTGGTAAAGTAACAACCAATCCCACAGAAATACAAATGATTATGAAAAAATACTATGAACAACTCTATTCCTATGTGAAAAGGACATATTCTTAGAAAAGTACAAGCTCCCAAAACTCAATCTGTAAGAATCAAAAAACCTGAATAGGCCGATAACTACCAAACAAATTGAAGCAGCGATCAAAAATCTTCCAGCAAACAAAAGCCCTGGTCCAGATGGCTTTACAGGGGCATTCTACCAAGCATTCAAAGAAGAACTAAAACCTATCCTTCTCAGACTATTCCAAAAAATTCCGGAGGAACACACACTTCCAAGCTATTTCTATGAAGCCAGCATTACACTAATCCCAAAACCAGATAAAGACACCACACACAAAAAAAAGAGAACTACAGGACAATATCCTTGATGAATATAGATGCAAAAATCCTCAAGAAAGTTCTAGCAAATCAGATGCAGCATTACATTAGAAATATCATACAATGTGACCAAGTGGGATGTATTCTGGGGATCAAGGATGGTACAATATCTGCAAAGCAATAAATGTGATACATCACAAAAACAAATTGAGAGACAAAATCACTTAATAATATCAATTGATACAGAAAAGCATTTAACAAAATCCAAAACTCTTTCTTGATAAAAACTCTCAGCACAGTGGAAATAGAGGGATCATACCTCAACATAATAAAAGCTTTATATGACAAACCCACAGCCAGCATCATTCTCAATGGGCAAAAACTAACCTCATTTCTCATAGAATGGGAGCAAGACAGAGATGCCCACTTTCACCACTCCTGTTCGATATAGTACTGTGAGTGCCAGCCATAGCAATCAGACAAGAAGAAGAAATAAAAGTTATCCAAATTGGATAAGAAGGAGTAAAACTGTCCTTATTTGTAGATGACATGATACTGTACATAGAAAAACCCAAAGATGCCATCAAAAAACTATTAGACCTAATAAATGAATTCGGCAATGTAGCAGGATACAAAATTAACACCCAGAAATCTATGGCCTTTTTATACACCAATAATGAACTCACAGAAAGAGAAACTAAAAAATCAATCCCATTTACCATTGCAACAAAAACATTAAGATACTTAGGAATAAATTTAACTAAGGAAGGTAAAAGACCTGTACTCAGAAAACTACAGGACATTGAAAAAAGAGATATAGGAAGACATAAACAAATGGAAGAACATACTATGTTCATGGATTGGTAGAATCAATATCATTAAAATGTTCATACTACCCAAAGCAATCTACAGATTCAATGCAATCCCCATTAAAATACCAACAGCATATTTCATAGACCTAGCACGAACTCTCCAAAAATTCATCTGGAATAAAATAAAATAAAAAAGACCCTGAATAGCCACAGCAATCCTGAAAAAGAAGAACAAAGTTGGAGGGATCACAATACCAGATATCAAGCTATATTACCATGCCATGGTTTTCAAAACTGCCTGGTACTGGCACAAGAATAGACATATAGACCAATGGAACAGAAATCAACCCAAGCCATTATGCTCAATTAATATTTGACAAAAGAGTCAAGACAGTCTCTTCAATAAATGGTGCTGGGAAATTTGGTCAGATACATGCAAAAAAAAAAAAAAATGAAACTAGATCACCAATTTACACCATACACAGAAACAAACTCAAGATGACTAAAGGACTTAAATGTAAGTTGGGAAAACCAGAAAAATCCTACAAGACTCCATGGGGTTCAAAATAGCAGACATATGTCATAGAAATATCTTTACCAACACAGCTCCTAGGGCAATGAAGACTAAGGAGAAAATAAACAAATGGGACTATATCAAAGTAAAAAGCTTCTGCACAGCAAAAAAAAAAAAAAAAAAAAAAAAAAAAAAAAAAAAAAAAAAAAAAGCCCAGTGCATGGGAGAACTTATTTTCCAATGCTTTTTCAGATAAGGGTTTAATCTCCAAAATTTACGGAAAACTCATACAACTTAGCAAAAGGAAGATAAATGATCCAATAAAAAAATGGGCAAAGGACATAAGTAGACACTTTTGAAAGAGGACATACAGAGGCCAAGAGACATATGAAAACATGCTCAAAGTCACTAATCATCTGAGAGATGCAAATCAAAACAACAATGAGGTACCATCTCACACCTGTCAGAATGGCTATCGTCAACAAATTAACAATTGAGGAGTGCTGGCAAGGATGTGGAGAAAAAGGAACCCTCCTGCACTGCTGGTGGGAATGCAGACTGGTGCAGCCACTGTAGAAGACAGTATGGAGTTTCCTCAAAAAACTAAAAATGGAACTTCCATTTGACCCAGAAATCCCACTTCTAGGACTATATCCCAAGAAACCAGAAACACCTATCAAAAAGGATATATGCACTGCTATGTTCATAGCAGCACAATTTACAATAGCTAAGATTTGGAAACAACCTAAGTGTCCATCAGCAGATGTGTGGATTAAAAAACTGTGGTACATCTCTTAATACATAATGGAATACTATGCTGCTATAAAAAAAAAAGAAATTTCTACCATTTGCAACAGCATGGATGGAACTGGAGAGCATTATGCTAAGTGAAATAAGGCAGTCGGAGAAAGATAAATATCACATGATCTCACTTATATGTGGGATATAATCCTATCTAATAAAAGAGTAATATGCAAATTGACCATCACACCAAGGCACAAGATGGCTGCCCCCATGTGGACACAAGATGGCCACCACAAGATGATTTGCAGGGGAGGGCAGTTGTGGGAAGTTAGGGGTAACCAGGCCAGCAGAGGAGGGCAGTTGGGGGTGACCAGGCCGGCAGAAGAGGGCACTTGGGGGAGGGGGTCCAGGACAGCAGGGAGGGTAGTTAGGGGTGACCGGGCCAGCAGAGGAGGGCAGTTGGGGGGGACCAGGCCGGCAGGGGAGGGTAGTTGGGGGAGACCAGGCCTGCAGGGGAGGGCAGTTTGGGGGGGGCAAGGCCTGCAGGGGAGAGCTGTTGGGGGGGGACCAGGCCTGCAGGGGAGGGCAGTTGGGGGGGGGGCAAGGCCTGCAGGGGAGAGCTGTTGGGGGGGACCAGGCCTGCAGGGGAGGGCAGTTGTGGGGTGATCAGGCCAGCAGAGGGCAGTTAGGGGTGACCAGGCCAGCAGGGAGGGCAGTTGGCGGGACCAGGCCTGCAGGGGAGGGCTGTTGGGGGGGGACCAGGCCAGCAGAGGAGGGAAGTTGGGGGGGACCAGGCCTTCAGGGGAGTGCAGTTGGGGGGGACCAGGCTGGCAGGGGAGGGCAGTTGTGGGTGATCAGGCCAGCAGAGGGCAGTTAGGGGTGACCAGGCCAGCAGGGGAGGGCAGTTGGGGGGGACCAGGCCTGCAGGGGAGGGCTTTTGGGGGGGGGGACCAGGCCAGCAGAGGAGGGAAGTTGGGGTGGACCAGGCCTTCAGGGGAGTGCAGTTGTGGGGGACCAGGCTGGCAGGGGAGGGCAGTTGCGGGGAACCACACCTGCAGGGGAGGGCAGTTGGGAGCCAGCAGTCCTGGATTGTGAGAGGGATGCCAGATTGAAGAGGGTCCCAGATTGGAAAGGGTGCAAGCTGGGCTGAGGGACACCCCCCTGTGCACGAAATTTTGCACTGGGCCTCTAGTGATCTACATAATTTGATGAACAAAAATAGATCCAGAGACAAATGGCAGGGGCAGTGGGTGGTTAGAGAGCAACCAAAGGACTTGTATGCATGCATATTAGCATAACCAATGGACACAGACACTGGGGCGGTGGGGCCTCCCCAGGATGGGAATAGCTTGGGGGGAGGGGGCTAATTGGGGAATAAGGAGAAATATGTAAAACTTTAGACATAAATAAATAAATAAATAAATAAATAAATAAATCTATATTAATAAAAGGGTAATATGCTAATTAGACCAGATAGACCAGACATCTTCTGGTAGTCCGGTCCTCCTTCTGGACAGAGCCACGGTGGTGAGGACTGAGGCAGAGGCAGTTAGGAGCGGTCAGGCCAGCAGGGGAGTTGTTAGGGGCAATCAGGCTGGCAGGGGAGGGCAGTGAGGGGTGATCAGGCCGGCAGGTGACAGTGGTTAGGGGCAATCAGACTGGCAGGCCAAGTGGTTAGGGGTGATCAGGCAGGCAGAGGTGGTTAAGGGCAATCAGGCAGGCAGGCAGATGGGTTAGGGGCAATTAGGCAGGCAGGTACAGTGGTTACGGACAATCAGGCAGGCAGGCAGGTGAGCGGTTAGGAGCCAGCAGTCCCGTATTGCGAGAGGGATGTCCAACTGTGGGATTGGGGCTAAACCAGCAATCGGACATCTCCCGAGGGGTCCTGGATTGGAGAGGGTGCATGCCGGGCTTAGGGGACTCCCTCCCCCACAATGCATGAATTTTGTGTACTGGGCCTCTAGTAAATAAATAAAGGGAAGAAAGATGCTACACTATTTTTATAATTATAGCAGGAGAACCAACATTTTATGTAAGCAGTTAGGTAGATAAAAATGATCCATATGTCTAGTAGTCTTGTAACAATGGGATTTACTAGTAGTCAAATATAATTTAACTTGCATCAGAAATACTTACCAAGTAGCTTCTCAAGTGACTTTTGCCAGCAGTCTTTAAAAAAAAATATTGATTGATTGATTTTGAGAGAGAAATAAAGAGAGAGGGGCGGGGGAGGGAGAGAAAGTAGCTTCCCAAATGACTTTTGCCAGCATTCTTCTTTTCTTTAATTTTTTTCTTGATTGATTTTTAGAGAGAGAGTGTCTGTGAGAGAAAGAGACATTGACTTGCTCCATCCATCCATGCATTCATTGGTTGATTCCTGTATGTGCCCTGACCAGGGATCAAATCTGCAATCTTTTTTTTTTTTTTTAATAAATCTTCATTGTTAAAAGTATTACATACTAGAGGCCCAGTGCATGAAATTCATGCACGGGGGTGGGGGGTGTCCCTCAGCTCAGCCTGCGCCCTCTCCAATCTGGGATCCCTTGGGAGATGTCCAACTGCTGGTTTAGCCCCGATCCCACAGTTGGACATCCCTCTCGTAATACAGGCCTAAACGGGAAGTTGGACATCTTTCTCACAATCCAGGACTGCTGGCTCCCAACTACTCACCTGCCTGCCTGCCTGATTGCCCCTAACTGCTTCTGTCTGCCAGCCTGCTCATCACCTAACCACTCCCCTGTCAGCCTGATCAATGCCTAACTGCTCCCCTGCTGGCCTGATTGCCCCTAACTCTCCTCCCCTGCCAGCCTGGTCACCCCTAACTGCCCTCCTCTGCAGGCCTGGTTGCTCCTAACTGCCCTCCCTGCAGGCCTGGTCACCCCTAACTGTCCTCCCCTGCACACCTGGTCGCCCCCAACTGCCCTCCCCTGCAGACCTGGGTTCCCCCTAACTGCCCCTCCCTGCAGGCCTGGTCCCCCCACAACTGCCCTCCCCTGCAAGCCTGGTCCCCCCCAACTGTCCTCCCTTGCCTGCCATCTTGTGGTGGCCATCTTGTGTCCACATGGGGGCAGCCATCTTTGACCACATGGGAGTGGCCATCTTGTGTGTTGGAGTGATTGCCAATTTGCATATTACCTCTTTATTATATAGGATTTATTATATAGGATGTCCCTTTTCCCTCCATTGCCCTCTCCAACCTCCCATTCCCCCCAAGCCCTCCCCACCCTACCGTCTGTGTCCATGGGTTATGCACATATGCACATGTGTTCATTGGTTGATGTCCCGCCCCATCAACTCTCCCTTGCATTCCCTCTGAGGTTTAACAGTCTGATCAATATCTCCATGTCTCTGGGTCTATTTTTGTTCATTAGTTTATGTTGTTCATTAGATTCCACATATAAGTGAGATCATGAGATATTTATCTTTCTCTGACTGGCTTACTTCACTTAGTATAATGCTCTCTAGTTCCATCCATGCTGTTGCAAGTGGTAAGCGTTCTTTCTTTTTTACAGCTGCATAGTATTCCATTATATAGATGTACCATAGTTTTTTAATCCATTCATCTGCTGATGGGCACTTAGTGGAAAACAGTTTGGTGTTTCCTCAAAAAATTAAAAATGAAAATACCATTTGACCCAGTGATTCCAGTTCTAGGAATATATCCCAAGAATTCAGAAACACCCATCAGAAACAATATATGCACCCCTATGTTCATAGCAGTGTAATTTAGAATAGCTAAGATTTGGAAACAGCTAAACCTGCAATCTTGATGTATCTGAACAATGCTCTAAACCAACTGAGCTACCTGGCCAGGGCTTGCCAGTATTCTTATTCTATTTAGAGTAAATGCGAACTTTGTAAATGCTAAGATATTACCAATGGCATAATCATCATCTAAACTTCTCACATATTACAATTAAAGCTACTTCTTTTTCTAAGAATTTGGGGTTGCAGAGAAAGTGATATTTCTTCAAAGTTTAGTGAGCTTTTTTTCAAAGTTTTATACCTTAGATATTATCTTTGTGGTCACATCAACTGGGTTTAACCCGAGTCCCATTCCTTGTCAACTAGATAACCTCAGACAAGCATTTTAACCTCCCCAAATCCTAGCTCCTTCCCCTATGACATGAGGATTGCAATGCCTGCAATGAAGGATGGTTGCAAAGATTAAATGAAATAAAGTGCATAAAGCTAGTGTCAGCACCCATTATCATCACTGTTGCTGAGATTCTATCACCTAACTGTTGGTATTATTAATTTCATAACCTCTTTTTTTAAATAAGTAAACATCAGAAGAAGATCCTATGTCAACGTGTGTCTTATAAAAATTAATCAGAATCTGATGGTATCCCAAACTTAGTTGTTTACATGCCAACTTAATATTTCTTTTCCCTGTTCCTTTCCTTCCAAATCTAACCTCTCTTTTCTAAGCTCAAAGTGAAGAGCATGTGAGTGTTTCTCAATGAAATCTTTTACATGTTTTTCATTGTTTGGCTAAAAACCATTTTGAGAATTTTATGCAAATTGTGGTAATTTCACCATCCACTCTCTCCTGACATAGCACATGAAATCTTTCCAATGTGCTTTCCTAAAAGCTGATCTTTTTCAGGTAAAGAAAAACATCTGTTTCTCTTTTCCTTGGCTTTATTAGTATATGTCTAGCAATCTGGGGTACTGAGGACCTGGGTGACTCCAAAGAGTTATTACTTCTCTGTAAACTCCTTTTGGGGCTCTCTTTACTCCACTTTCTCCCTCACTGATAAAATTCCTGTTTTGTTTTGTTTTTCCTAAAAATATAACTTATGTTTAATAGCAAAGATTCTTTGAGCTTCTTGATAGCCAGAAAAGATCCTTGAACAGAGATTCTTCCATTTTGTTCCAAAGGACTGAAGCATAAACTTGGAATTTTACTTTTTAGGTAACTCACCAGACTTTCCAGAAGGACTTGACCATAAAAAAGAGAGATCAAAAATAGCATTTACAGCCTGGCCAGCATTGCTCAGTGGTTAAGCATTGACCTATGAACCAGGAGGTTCTATTCCAAGTCAAGGCACATGCCCGTGTTGTGAGCTGGATCCCCAGTAGGGCAGCATGCAGGAGGCAGCCAATCAATGATTCTCTCTCATCATTGATGTTTCTATTTCTCCCTCTTCCTTCCTTTCTGAAATAAATAAAAATTTCCCTTGACTTCCTTAAAAAAAAAAAAAAGAAGAAGAATAGCATTTATGGAGCTCAAGACCTTTTCACTACACTAAAATGAGAGACTGTGAGTTGAATGGATCTAACCTTCTCTGCTAAACAGTGTTTCTTTTTTCTGATGACATTCTCTACAACTTCTTTTTTCTTTGAATGTTGCATATGCAACTCCCTTGGTTCTTGTTGGATATATCACATCTTCAACAATTCTGCCTTCATTCTTAATATCTTGGAAGTGACTCTTCACTACTGTGATTAGTGGTAGATCATTAAAAAAGCCATCCAGCAGACCAGCAACTACAACCATTTTTTAAGAAGCTTTGGATTTATTGACATTCAAAACTGATGCCTAGGAGCTCAAGCTCATGGCTCAAAAGTATTCCTGACTTCTCTTTTCCTTGGCTCTATTAGTACATCCTATAGCCAGACAGCACAGTCTCTCCAACTCCACCTCTACCCTCCAGATCCTGATCTATGTCAATTTTATTATTAGTCTAGTAGTCAGGTTGGCCCTCCTGAGTCAGACCTCTCTGGATTCCCCTGGCATAGTAAAAATAGACACTGCTTCTCTGTGCCCAGGTTTGGACTTGCTGACATGACTGCCAGCCCTTCCTGGGTCAAGGTTCCAGAAATACAGATGTTTTAGACTGAATGTTTGTGTCCCCAAAAAATTCATATATTGAACTCTATTCCTTAATGTGATTGTATTTGGAGGTAGGACTCTACAGAAGTAATTCAGGTTAAATGAGCTCCTAAGGGCAGAGCCCTGATTCAATAGGATTGGTGTAATTTTAAGAAGAGACACCAGAGTTCTCTTTCTCACTGTGCCCTCACCTGGTGAAGAGAGAGAATCTCGTGCCTTTTCTTACAAGTGCAAGGTGCAAGGCAGAAACAAAGCCATTACCTGGAACCACACTGTGCAAGACCTTAATCTTGGATTTCTAGCCTCCAGAACTGTAAGAAATAATTTTCTGTTTTTTAAGCGATACAGTCTGCTGTATTTGTTATGGCAAACTAAGCAGACTAAGACAAAAAAGAACATATTCCTGCCTCACAGTGTTCCAAAGAAGACATAAAACTAGCACTGGCTTCCAGGTGTATACCAATGAGCACTTTAACAGGTTGTCACACCCATTACTACATCAGATTCTAATTGCAGAGTCAAGTGGTATATTGTGATATTCATTTTACAAAAGGTGAAACAGGAGTAGAAGAAAGGTGACATCTTCAGTGTCATTATGGGAGTCAAGTTACCCAGACCACTGTTCTTTGCCCAACACTAAGCTGCTCTCATAGCAATCAATCATCATACCATGATGCCATCTGCAAATCTGATAAAAGGTTTCAATATTTCCACACAAAGATCAATAAAAATGTTTAAAGGATAATGTAGAGAGCGCCTGGGAAGGCCCATGAGCTGATTGTAGGCTGAGTCCAGTGGCATCGGCAGAGCCGCGTCCTGGAAACATACCGTGCCAGAGGCAGGTATTTTGTCAGCCTGACCCTTAGCTCAGGTGCCAGGGGGTGGGTTTCATTATCTAAGTTCAGCCAGGCGCAAGGAACGGACACAATTATACGGGCTCAGGAGGAGTGACAATTACAAAGAAGCCACAAGAATGAAGAATTACAGCTTGATCTTTAACCATGATTTCACATAATTTCCTTTGTCTTAAACTCTAGTAAAACTTCCTGGAATCATGCTCTATATAATAAACGTGCTGCACCAGCTCTGGGTCACTGTCTCTCCATCAGAGGGCAGCATCCCACCTGGTCCCAGCTTTCCCTACTGTCTCTGTGTCTGTCTCTTTTTTTCCTTTTCTCAATCCCCAGCGGCCCCTACTCAGGACTCTAGACCTGCTGGTTGTGGTAAAGAGAGAAAACTTATAAGGAATTGCTTACATTCTGCCCTTAAGATGACAGATGAGTTTCAACTTGTAAGCCAATTGTTTATTTGTTGGCAGCAGCAACCAATCCTGTGCATTAATTCTAAGATCAGTTATGAAAGACTACCTAGACTAAGTAGAAAGGCATAGGAGCAGGAAGTTGGGTGTATGGCATGCAAACCAGTGGTTACACATTCTCTCCCAAAACCCAGGACAATTCAGAGTCCCCATGGATGAAAGAGAGCTCTCCAGAGGGAAGACAAAGTGTTACAAACAAGATTGGCCAAATACATGTTTTCTTAGAATTCTTCCTTGAGTTACTTCTTTCTGGTAGTCTCTCTCTTATTCCTTATTCTTCTTTGTTATTATGGAAAGCTGGAGTTTCAAAACCAAGTTCTAAAAGAAATTCCTCATTTGAAGTTTCATATAGAAGAGATTGAGTGTCTGAGGGACAAGTTCTTCAAGATTTTGCAGTAAATGCAGATGCAGATTTCATGACAGATTAATGATGAGGAGAAAAAAATCATTCTCAACACATTATCAGCAACTGCTTAATGGCTGGTATAACAATAGTCATTTCCACCATACTGTTTTCTACACCATTGTATGTTCTTGCCTCCTTTGTCAAATATTAAATGAGCATAATGGGTTGGTTCAATTTCTGGGGTCTCTGTACTGTTCAATTGATCTATATGCCTATTCTTGTGCCAGTACCAGACTGGTTTGATTACAGTGGCTTTGTGGTATAATTTGATATCTGGTATTGTGATTCCTCCAACTTTGTTCTTCTTTCTCAAGATTGTTATGGCTATTTGGGGTCTTTTTAGGTTCCATATGAATTTTTGGAGTATTTTTTTCTAGATCTGTGAAATATGCTGTTGGTATTATAATAGGGATTACATTGGATCTGTAGATTGCCTTGGGTAATATGGACATTTTAGTGACATTGATTCTACTAATCCATAAACATAGTATATTTTTTCACTTGTTTATCTCTTCTTCTACCTCTTTTTTCAACATCTTGTAGTTTTCTCAGTGCAGGTCTTTTGCCTCCTTAAGTTTATTCCTAAGTATCTTAATTTTTTGTTGTTGCAATGCTAAGTGGCATTGTTTGTTTAGTTTCTGTTTCTGAGAATTCATTATCTATATATATAAAAGCCTAAGTGACCAAACAACTGAATGACCGAATGACCAAATGACCAGTTGACCGGTCACTATGATGCACACTGACCACCAGGGGGCAGATGCTCAACTACTGAGCCACACCAAGTGGCAGCAGTGGTGGCAGGTGCAGCAGGGCTGGGATGAGCGGAGTGGCGCAGGCTCCTCCCCGGCCACCTGCCACTTCACATACTACTACATCCCTCGGGGCATGTCAGACTGCTGGTTTCAGCCTGTGGCCTGCAGGGATTGAGCAGAAACCAGCAGTCCAACATGCCCTGAGGGGTCCCGGATTGTGGAAGGGTACAGGCCAGGCTAAGGGCCTCTAGTTGGTGTATAAAAAATCCATCCATTTTGGGGTGTTGATTTTGTATCCTGATACATTTCCAAATTCATTTTTTAAATGTAGTAGTTTTTTGGTGGCATCTTTAGGGTTTTCTATGTAGAATATCATGTCACCTGAGAATAATGAAAGCTTTACTGTACTTCCTCCTTTTCAATTTGATGCCTCTTATTTCTTCTTCTTGTGGGATCACTATGGTGAGGACTTCCCTATGTTGAATAAGAGTGGTGAAAGCTGGCATCCCTGTCTTATTTCCTGTTCTTATGGGAAATGGTTTTAGTTTTTGCTAATTTAGTATGATGTTGGCTGTAGGTTTGTCATATATGACCTTTGTTATGTTGAGATATGCTCCTCTATTCCCACGTTGCTGAGTGTTTTTATAAAAAATGGGCATTGGGTTTTGTCGAATGCTTTTAATGTGTCTATTGATATGTGATTTTTGTGTTTCAATTGTTTATATGATGCATCATGTTTATTGATTTGTGAATACTGTACCCACATAGCATCCCCAGAATATATCCCACTTTTCTTGGTGTAGGATCCTTTTTAATATATTGCTGGACCGATTTGCTAATATTTTGTTGAGGATTTTAGCATCTATGTTCATCAGGTATAATGGCCTATAATTCTCTTCCTTTGTAGTGACTTTATCTGGTTTTGGAATTAGAATAATGCTGGCTTCCTAAAAAGAGCTTGGAAGTGTTCCTTTCTCTTGGACTTTTTTGGAATAGTTAGAGGAGTATATGTGTTAATTCTTCTTTGAATGTTTGGAAAAACTCTCTTGGGAAGCCATATGGACCAAGGCTTTTGTTTGCTGGGGGTTTCTTATTACTGCTTCTATTTTATCAGTTGTTATTGGCCTATTCAGGTTTTCTGATTCTTCCTGATTTAGTTTTGGGAGATTATATATTTCAAAGAATTTATTAATTTCATCCATATTGTCCAGCTTTTTGGCATATAGTTGCTCATAGTATTTTCTTACAATCCATTGTATTTCTGTGGTATCAGTTGCTACTTCACCACTTTTGTTTCTGGTTTTATTTATTTGGGTCCTTTCTATTTATTGATGAGTCTGGCTATCAGTTCATCAATCTTGTTTATCTTTTCAAAGAACCAGCTCTTGGATTCATTGATTTTACTGTTATTGTTGTTTCGGTTTTTTGGGTATTTTTTTTAGTATTTTTCTCCTTTATCCCTGCTTGAATCTTCATTATTTCCATCTTTCTACTTACTATGAGCTTTTCTTGTTCTCTGTCTAGTTCTTTAATTAAATAGTTCATTATTAATTTTCTTGTATTCTCGGGTAGGCCTGTAGTGCCATGAACTTCTCTCTCAGGACTGCTTTTGCTGTGTCCCATAGATTTTGGGTTATTTCGTGTTAATTTTCATTTGTTTCAGCACTTTTTTTTTATTTCTTTCTTGATCTCATTGGTAACTCATTCTTTGTTTAATAACATGCTGTTAGCATGTTTTTCAGTGTTTTTACCATAGTTGACTTCTAATTTCATTCTATTTTGATATGAGAAGATGCTTGATATTATTTCAATGTTCTTGAATTTGTAGAGACTTGTTTGTGTCATAACATGTGGTCTATATTTGTGAATGAGCCATGTGCACTAGGGAAGAATGTATATTCTGCAGATTTGGGGTGAAATATATAATAATAAAAGTGTAATATGCTAATTAGACTGGATGACCTTCCAGACTAAGCTGGGGCTGCAAGGGAAGCCTGGATCCTGAGTGCCTGCCAACAGCTGGAGAGAAGCTGGGTTCCCAGGTATCAGAGGGAAGTCCAGGTCTCAGGTGCCAGAGGGAAGCTGGTACTGGCATTCAGGGGAAGGAAGGCCTACTCTTGCACAAATTTCATGCATTGGGCTTCTAGTATTCTATAAATGTCAATTAAATCCATCTGAGCTAGTGTGTCATTTAGAGTCACAGTCTCCTTGTTAATTTTTTGTCTGGAAGATCTATCCAGTGAAGTCAGTGGGGTATTAAAGTCCCCTACAATGACTGTATTGTTGATCTCTCCCTTAAAGTCCTCTAGGAGTTGTGGGTTTTTTTTTAATATATTTAGGTATTCCTATATTTGGTGCGTATATGTTTATCAGAGTTATATCTTCTTGTTGGATCAATCCCTTTAGTATTATTTAGTGACCTTGGTTGTCTCTTGTGATGGCCTTCATTTTGAAGTCTATTTTGTCAGATATGAGTATTGCTACACCACTTTCTTTTATTTTTCATTTCCATTTAAATGGAAAAATTTTCCCATCCTTCACTTTCCTCCTGTGTGAGTATTTTGTTCTAAGGTTTGTCTATTGTAGACAGCATATAGTTGTGTCATGTTTATTGGAGCATTTAATCTATGTAAATTTAAGGTTATTATTGATAGGTCCTTATTTTTTGCCATTTTAATTCTGTATGCCTAAGTTTCTCTCTCTATTTCTTCACTCATTACAGCAGTTACTTTAGCATTTCTTGTAGTGCTGGTTTGGTGGTGATAAAATCCTTTAGCCATTTTTTGTCTGAGAAGTTCTTTATTACACCATCTATTTTGATGACAGCTTTGTTGGATATAGCAATTGTGGTTTCACATCCTTGCTTTTCATTACTTTGAATACTTCATACCATTCCCTTCTGGCCTGTAGAGTTTCTGATAAGAAATCAGCTGACAGCCTTGTGTGAGGTCCTTTGTAGGTAATGAATTGCTTTTCTCTTGTGGCCTTTAATATTCTCTCTTTGTCTTTAATTTTTGACATTTTAATTATGATGTGTCTGGACATGGGCCTATTTGGGTTCTTCTTGCTTGGGACTCTCTGTGCCTCCTATACTTGTGTGACTTTTTCTTTCACCAGGTTAGGGAAGTTTTCTGCCATTATTTCTTCAAACACATTCTCTATTCTTTGCTCACTTTTTTTCCTTCTGGCACACCTATTATGAGAACACTGTTATGTTTCATGTTGTCCCACAGCTCCCTTAAGCGGTCCTGCTGTTTTTTAATTGTGTTTTTTTTTTTTCTTTCTGGTTCACTGATTGCATGATTTTTCCATCCTATCTTCTAATGCACTGATCTGATCCTTGGCTTTCCCTAATCTGCTGTATATTCCTTCCTCTGTATTCTTTATTAGTGCTATGTCATTCTTCATAGTTATGATATCTTTTCTCATGCTGTTGAGCATCTTTGCCATCATTATTCTGAACTCTATTTCTGATAAATTTCTTATCTCCATTTCATTTAGCTCTTCTTCTGGAGAATTTTCTTGTTCTTTCATTTGGGGTTTTTTGTTTGTTTGTTTGTTTTGTCTCCCCATTTTGTCTGCCTGTTTAAGTTTGTGACTATGTATTAGGTAGATCTGCTACACCTCCCAATCTCTAGTGCAGGACAATGTCAAATGCTGTTTTTGACTAATTATATCAGGCAAAGTCTCAGAGCCTCCAGAGACCCCCCTCTGTCTGCAGACTGATTGGATTCAGTCTTGATTAACATCATGCAACCATCACAGGTGGGGTGAGAGGTTTTCCAATAGGGTAGGGCAATTGCTTCTGCCTGGAGGCTGTTATTCACAATCTTTTTATTTATTTTTTTAATTTAATTTATTTTTAATATATTTTTATTGATTGCAGAGAGGAAGGAAGAGAGAGAGAAGATACAAACATCAATGATGAGAGAGAATCATTGATTGGCTGCCTCCTGCACACCCCCTACTGGGGATTGAGCCCACAATCCAGGCATGTGCCCTTGACCAGAATCAAACCTGGGACACTTCAGTCCACAGGCTGACACTCTATCCACTGAGCCAAACTGGCTAGGGCCACAATCTCTTTATTGGCCTCAAAAACTCCACAGGGTGAGGCAAATGGTTTTCCAATAGGGTGGGGCAACTTTCTTCCCCTCAGGCAAAAACCACCTGGATAGCAAAGGTCTGCCTGAGAAAGATGTCCTCCACGGTGGTAGGGAATGACTCAGCACAGGAAACTGGGGTATTTGCCTTCTCAGCTCTAACCCCAAAGCCCCCAACCTGACTTCTGCTCACACATCTCCATTCCACTCTGCCCTCCCTCTGCCCGAGCCCAAGGTTAATGGCTGCACATGAAATTTGTGCATTGGCCCTTTACCAGGGGGCCTGCATTTCCAGCCATCTCTCCCTGGAAGACAGTAACCCAGCTGCTTTTTATATCCCTGTGTTATGTGAGCACCTTTCTCAGTTCTTGTTCTCTCTGCTAGGGACCCCAGCTTAGGGATTATACTCCAGAGTTCTCAGTAGCAACGCCCCACAGCTGAGATATCTCTCCAGAATTTCAGCTGCTGTTTGTGGGTGCCCAGCCAGCCCTTTCCTGCCTCTGCCCTTCCTATAAGTCTCTATATGGTCTCCACTTTCCATCCTTTTTTAATCAGGATTCTTTCTAGATAGTCTTCAGTTGATTATTCAGGATAGGTTTGTTTGTTTTTTAAGTTTAGATATTATTACAGTTTGGTTCTGGGAGTGTGTCTGTGTAGCATCCACTTACTCTGCTGCCATTTTTAATCCATCTTGTAAATATTTTTAATCACTTTGTCTTTAAAGGTTTGAGCTTTGACTATTAGATGATACTCCTTTTTCCTTGTCAATATTTCATTTTGATCCATTTCAACATTTTTAGATTTAATAGTAAATTTGTTCCTAATCTCCTCTTCATTGTTAAATCCAACTGAAATCCTAGCATATCAACTACTTATGTAGTTTAGTTGTGTTTTTATTTTTGCTCTCTGCAGTGATGCTGAAAATAAATTGGAAAATACATTTCAGAAGGCTCTGTGCTTCCTGGGCCGATCCAATATCACAGCAATCATTAAGTTTTTTAAGTGCCCTGAAAAAAGTATGTCTGGAAAACATTCTCTCTGTTTCCATGGCTTTCCAAGACTTCAGTAATACATAGACCCCTTCCCTGTACATTCTGGTTAATTATTCATTCACAAATATTACTGAGCATCTATGCCTGTGTGAGGAATGAAGTTTCTATTTAGATTCAGGGCCTATAATCTTTTTAAATTGAGCAATGGCTATTGGAAAAAAGCCAGCTCATGCATTAAATATATTTATTTATATATTATATGCATGTGCTCCTATCCCAATATATTATGCAATATGAAAATTCATAAAAATAGCTATTTTAGATAGATGAAATTGTCAATAGTTAACAAGAAATATATGTTCTAATATTTTCTTTCTGTACCCCACTGGATCAATTTGCATCCAACTAAGGTGTGCTTGCACTATACTTTAAAGTCCATTGACCCTGGGGACCAATGTTTAATACATCTGTTATTTATATTTAAATAGTGAATATGTAACATGAAAGTGCATACTTTGAACTATGTTACAGATGAATAAACCTCTTTGTAATAAGAATTTTAGAATTACTTGTCAATGCAGCAAAACAAAGTAAAAAGAAAATATATTTTTCTTTAAACTTCTGCAATGTCTCAAGCAAAAAAAAAGTCATGATTTTAAGTTTGGTAACTTAATAATGTATGGCATGAAATGAGTATCACAGCTTGGAATTCTGACTGGAAATATCAGTATTTTATCTTATGATTCTATTTGTATTAATTAATAAGAATTAAATTTAATGAGGTGGCAATGCAATATATGATATAGTCATTACATAATGTCTATTATGCAGTTGAAAAAATAAAATAGTGACTGATTAATGGTTGTGATTCTGTAGTAAATTCTTCTTTAACAAATAATGGGGTGTTTTTTGCTGTCCTAATTCATCTTACTACTACACTAATAATTCTTTTAAAAAACTTTTTCAAAGATGAATAAAAATGGCAACAAACAGATACAGAACTAGTAATTGCTGAGGATGTGGTGGGTAAAAGGTAGCATCTTGTCATTTTTATAGATACTAAAATCTTAAAATTTAAAAATATATACATATGTGTAAATAAATGTGTATGTGTGTATGTTTCTAGTTATAAACCATAGGGTTTGAAAAAATAAAGAATTGATAATACATAGAAAATTCTCTTAGAGGTGTAGTGTAACTGAGGGTCCTGATTTAATGTGTGACTAACATGCAGGCCCAGCATTCTATTCAGTTTCTTTTCAGCAGGCCTGGTAAGCCTCAGCCCATCCCCTTATGTTGATTAACTCATTGAGGCAGTAAGAAACAATAGCCATGGGACGAGTTGTGTTTCAGTTCCTAAAGCAGGACCCTGCTGGCCACATTCCCATGAATTAGCCTGAGGGACTCTGTACCTGACCTCAAGACCTGAATTCATGATTTACTACTGATACCCCACCCCTGAGCACCCAGCCAGACCCACAATACCAAAGCTCTTACTCATGATAACATGAGTTTTGCTCTCTAAAGCCTCTTGTCTGCAGCCATCCCACAGGAGGGCTGGGTTTCTATAGCCCAACCTCATCTTCTCAGATTGGTGCCAATCTTAATGAACTACTCTTCTTGACTGCACACTCCTGGTAGTCCCTTTCTTCCCAGTCAGTGCCCACAGGCTGATGACCACTTGTCCATCTTGGTTGCAGTATGAAATAAAATCTTAGAGATTAAGGATGAAAATACAATATTGGAAGTCAAAAGGGAGAAAACAGGTTCTTGAGAAACCTCAGCAATCATTCCCCAAAGTTTCCGAAAGCCTCATTTTATGTTTAATGTAGAATCAGAATATTTTAAATGGGAAAAAAAAATTGTCTCGAGTGAAAAATGACAAGCTAAACTATTTTAGGAAAGAGGGCATAACTATATTTGAGATCTCTGGATTTCAAGAAACTTAAATGTGTAGTACTAAGAAAAAGTAGCTTATCTGAAAAGGTTACATACTATATGACTCTAATTATATGACATTCTGAAAAAGTCAAAACTGTGTAGACAGTAGAAAGATCAGTGGTTTCCAGGGATTGGATGGTGGCAGGGATAAATAAGGCTGTGAAACTATTCTGAATTCTACAATGGTAGATACATGTCATTAAGCATATGTCAAAACTCACAGAATGTACAACACTAAGAATGAACTTTATTGTAAACTATAGAGTTTGCATGATAATGTTGTGTCAAAGTAGGTCCATCTGCTGTGATAAAGATACCTCTCTGTTAGGGGATGTTGGTGATGAGGGAGGCCAGGCTTGTGTAGGAGCAGACAGCATATGGGAATGAGGCTCTGTACCTTTTTCTCACTTTTGCTGTGACTCTACAGGTGCCCTAAAAAAAAAAAAAAAGTCTTCTAAAAAAAATCTGTTTTAAAAAACCTGTAAGCTCTAGGGTGCTGCCATTTTTCTTTATCTTCACCCAAGGATATTTTTCCTTTAATTTCTAGAGGAAGTTGAAAGGAGGGGAGAGACAGAGAAACATTGGTGTGAGAGAGAAATATTGATTGGTTACCACCTGCATGTGCCCCAACCAGGGCTGGGGATTGAGCCTGCAACCAAGGTACATGCCCTTGACTGGAATCAAACCCTGGACCATTCAGTTCACAGGCCGATGTTCTCTCACTGAGCCAAAACAGCAAGAGCCTGATGTTTTATAATAACAAGTTAATATTTTTTCAAGTTCAAATTATAACATCATTTTTTTAGGTTTTAACTAAAACTTTCCATTATTGCAATTTTACATGAAATTTTATGACAAAATGAGCCACTTTCATATAGATAGCCCAATAAATACAATAAATATTGACCAAGCTTTTGTTGGTTAAGTATTTTTTTATAAGTGTCATTGACTATTTCTGTACTCTCATTTGAACAACTAAGAGCAATGATTAATTGGAAAACATTTTTAGTTTTGCCTATGTTCGAAAACACAGTGACTCAACAAAATAAAAAGCCATTTAGAAGACTGTACTTTGAAATAAAGCAGGATACTAAATGTAAAGCCCATAATAGATCATGTCAGAGGGAATTGTGAGACAGTGGACAAAAGAAAAATTATTGGACTTCCTCATTATGACTTAAATCTGTTAACAGAGTTTAAATTAACCTTCTTAATGGTTTAATCTACCTTACAACATTGGAAGAAATTTTAATCCTTAAGGCATGACCTCAGGGAAAAAAGCTTTACTCTTTGTTTCTATAGGAAACATACAGGAGGTGAAAAATGGTGGCAGAGTAAGTGGATGCTACAGGACATGCTCCCAGAAAAAAAAACTGGTATTACAACTAAAATACAGAAAAACTTCCTGAATAATCGATGGAAAACTCGCAGGAGAGAACCCTGACACCCGAGGACTGAAAGTGGAGACCACATAGAGACTGGTAGGAGGTGTGGATGTGTGAAATGGCTGGCTGGTGCCCAAAGACAGCAACTAAAGTCCCAGAGAGATATCCCAGCTGTGGGGGATTGCCACTAAAAACTCTGAGATGTAATCCCCAAGCTGGGCCCCCCAGTAGAGAGACCCAAAACTGAGGGGGTTACCCGTATAACATCTGGCTGTGAAAGGCAGCGAGGTGCAGTCTGCCAGGAAGTAACAGCTGAAAAATCAGACACCCTCTTAAAGGGCCAATGCACAAAATTCCCTGTGGAGCCACCCACCTTGTGCTCTGGCAAAGGGAGGGAGAAATGGACTGCAGCTGTGTGAGCAGATGCCAGGACTGGGGACTTAGGGGATAGAGCTCAGAAGGCAGACACCCCAAGTTTCCTGGGCTGAGTCATTCCCTCATGCAGCAGAGGACATCTTTCCCACATAGACATAAGCCTTGCCTGGGGGGAAGACAGTTGACAAACCCTATTGGAAAACACCTTGCCCTGAGGCCACTTAAGAGATTAAAATGGCAATTAGCTCCTTGTAGAAGCAACTGCCCCACCCTGTTGAAAAAACTCTCCCCACAGCTGAGGACAATTGCCTGGGAGACAATTCAAGTCAAAATCCTATTAGTCTGCAGGCAGAGGTGGTCCCTGGAGGTTTGAGTCTTTCCCTGATCTAATTAGTCAGAAATAGCCTTTATCACTGTCCTGCACTAGAGATTGAGAGGTGTAGAGGATCTACCTAATACATAGTCACAAACTCAAACAGAAAGCCAAAATGAGGAGACAAAGAAACAACTCCCAAATGAAAGAACTAGAGACTTCTACAGAAGAAGAGATAAATGAAGCAGACATAAGAAATTTATCTGAAACAGAGTTCAAAGTAATGATGGTAAAGATGCTCAATGATGTGAAAAAAGATATAGTAACTATGAAAAAAGGACAGTCTGAGATAAAGAATGACATAATACAAATAAAGAACACTTTGGAAGGAATACACAGCAGATTAGGGGAAGCTGAGGATCAAATCAGTGAATTAGAAGACAGTTGAAAATATTCAATCAGAAAACCAAAAAGAAAAGGCAATTAAAAAACAGGAAGACAGCTTAAGGGAGCTGTGGGACAATATGAAATGTAACAATATTCAAATAGCATGTGAGCCAGAAGAGGCAGAGAGGGAGAAATGCACAGAGAAGGTGTTTGAAGAAATAATGGTAGAAAACTTCCCTAACTTGGTAAAGGAAAAATTCACAAAAGTTCAAGAGGCATGCAGAACCCCAAACAAGAACCCAAACAGGCCCACACCCAGACACATCATAATTAAAATGCTAAAAAGTACAGACAAAGAGAGAATCTTAAAGGCAGCAAAAGAAAAGAAAACTGTTACCTACAAAGGAGCTCCCATCAGGCTGATACCTGATTTCTCATCAGAAACTCTACAGGCCAGAAGGGAAGGGCATGAAGTATGCAAGGCAATGGAAAGCAAGGATCTGAGACTAAGATTACTATATCCAGCAAGGTTATCATTCAAAATAGAGGGTCAAATAAAGAGCTTCCCAGACAAAAACAAATAAACAAACAAAAAAGGCTAAAGGAGTACATCACCACCAAGCCAGCATTAAAGAAATGCTAAAGTGATTGCTGTAATGAGAAGAAATAGAGAGAGAAACCTAGCCATACAGCAATCTTCATTTTAAAGTGATTTCCAGCAGTTTAAACCGGTACTTGGCTGGAAAGTTGATTTTGATTTTGAAGGCCCACTTATATATGGAGGGTTCTCAGGGACAATAAACCCTTGCCAAGTCAGTAAATTAGTATCACCAACCTGAATGTCTCAGAAGTTTTTAATTCCACACCTGCAGATTTCCTCCAGTTCCTTCACCAGCCACCTGCTGGCTGCCATCTGGACTCCCAGCTTCTGTTCAATAGGATTTTGAAAGTGCGGGAGTTTCCTCCATCAGTAGTGCTTGAACTTGTGCTCACACATCCATCTGAGGCCCCATAACCAGCTCCCCCAACACTAACTCCTCACTTCATAAGACACATTTTACATATTTTATTAAATGATTTATTAACTAAAAATTTACAACAAATCTTTAAAAATGAAGAACAGAAGTTTTCAATTTTGATAATTTTTAGAATTTACTTGTTTGCTTTTGTGATAGGAGCTTTTAGAGTTTTATCTCAGAAATCTTTGTAGTTTGATTTAACCCAGTTCTGTGAAGATTTTCTCCTGTTTTCTTCTAAAAGTTTTATAATATTTTATGTTTAGATCTACAGTTCATTTATTAGTATTTTTTTAAAAACTAAAACAATCTTGCATTTCGGGAATAAATTCTACTTGGTACTAATGTATGTATTATTTTTATATATTGGTGGATATGATTTACATTATTTAATAAAGAGTTTTAAATTTATGTTAATGAGGGATATTCATCTGACTTTGTTTACTGATAATATCTCTGTCTGCTTTTAGGGCAGTGGTTCTCAACCTTTCTTTTTTTTTAATTAAATTGTTTAATTTTATTTAATTTTATTTTTTTTAATAAATCTTTATTCAGATTATTACAATTGTTTCTCCTTTTTCCCCCCATAGCTCCCCTCCACCCGGTTCCCACCCCACCTTCTGCCCTTACCTCCCCCGCCACTGACCTCATCCATGGGTGTATGATTTTTGTCCAGTCTCTTCCTGAACTCCCCCTTACCCTTTCCCCCCTGAGAATTATCAGTCCACGCCCTTTCTGTGCCCCTGATTCTATTATATTCACCAGATTATTCTGTTCCTCAGGTTTTTAATTCACTTGATTTTTAGGTTCACTTGTTGATAGATATGTATTTGTTGTTCATAATTTTTATCTTTACTTTTTCTTCTTCTTCCTCTTCTTTAAGAATACCTTTCAGCATTTCATATAATACTGCTTTGGTGGTGATGAACTCCTTTAGCTTTTTCTTATCTGTGAAGCTCTTTATCTGCCCTTCAATTCTGAATGATAGCTTTGCTGGGTAGAGTAATCTTGGTTGTAGGTTCTTGCTATTCATCACATTGAAAATTTCTTGCCACTCCCGTCTGGCCTGCATAGTTTCTGTTGAGAAATCAGCTGACAGTCGTATGGGTACTCCCTTGTAGGTAACTAACTGCTTTTCTCTTGCTGCTTTTAATATTCTCTCTTTGTCTTTTGCTCTTGGCATTTTAATTATGATGTGTCTTGGTGTGGTCCTCTTTGGATTCCTTTTGTTTGGGGTTCTGTGCACTTCCTGGACTTGTAAGTCTATTTCTTTCACCAGGTGGGGCAAGTTTTCGGTCATTATTTCTTCAAATAGGTTTTCAGTATCTTGCTCTCTCTCTTCTTCTGGCACCCCCATAATTCTGATGTTGGTACACTTGAAGTTGTCCCAGAGGCTTCTTACACTATCTTCAACTTTTTGGATTTTTTTTCTTTTTGCTTTTTCGGTTGAGTGTTTTTTGCTTCTTTGTATTTCAATTCTTTGACTTGATTCTTGTGTTCCCTTAGTCTGTTGTTGGGTCTCTGTATAATATTTTTTATTTCAGTCAGTGTATGTTTAATTTCTAGTTGGTCCTTTTTCGTATCTTCGAGGGTCTCATTATATTTATCGGCCTTTTCTAGTATATTCTTGAAAAGCCTTATAACCGTGGTTTTGAATTCTATATCCAGTCGTTTGTTTTCCTCCATTTCTTTTGTTTGTGATCTGTTTCTTTGACGCCGTATTTTCACTGCTTCCCTGAGTTGGTAGGGTACATTTGTGTGCTAGGTTTCCTATATGGCCCAGTGGGTCGGCCTCCCCAGTTAACCTGAGGTGGACACTCTTGGTGCACCCCTTTGTGGACTGTGTATACAGCCTTGTTGTACTTAAGTCTTGATTGTTGTTGGTATCACTGGGAGGAATTGACCTCCAGGCCACTTGGCTGTAAGGATCAGCTGTGTCTATGCTGGGAGAAGTTTGGTGTTGGAGACAGCCTTATAGGATTAGACTTGCCAAATTGCAATAGACTCTGTGCTCAGTTTGGATGGGGTGGAGTCTCAGCACGGAGCAGACAGTCTTGGCTTCCAGTCAGCCTTGCCCTTGCACGCGCGCGCGCATGCATGCGCGCCTTCAGACCTCTGCCTTCCCTGGCTCCCGAGTCTCTGCCCGAGAGTCCAGATTCCCCCCACAAGAGTGTGGGTCCCCAGGGGCTCGCCTGGAACTGGGGTTCAGTGCAGTCAGAACTGGGGCTCAGTGTAGTCAGGAGCTTCTGACTCCCTTCCACTAGGGAAAGCCTGTGGCAACCTCCGCAGCCTTTGTGTGCACTGGCACACGTGCGCCTTCAGACCTCTGCCTTCCCCGGCTCCCGAGTCTCCGCCCGAGAGTCCAGATTCCCCCCAGTAAGAGCGTGGGTCCCCAGGGGCTCGCCTGGAACTGGGGTTCAGTGCAGTCAGGTGCTTCCGATTCCCTTTTGCTAGGGAAAGCCTGTGGCAACCTCCGCAGCCTTTGTGCACACTGGCATGCGCGCTTCAAGACCCCTGCCCACCAGGGCTCCCCCAGGTCTCCCCCGGCTCTCCGAGTCTCCAGGTGCCTTTCTCTCTACTGACAGTCCAGACTCCCCTGTATGAGCCTGGGTCCACGGGGTTTTGCCCGGGACTGGGGTTCAGTGCAGTCAGAACTGGGGTTCAGTGCGGTCGGGGGCTTCCTTCCCCCTTCCGCCAGAGAAAGTCAGCCAGGCTCTCAGCCGCCCTTCCCTCTGCGCGCACAAAGACCCTTTGCCATACCTCCAATTCTCTGTGAGCTTTTCTCTTTCCTTCTAGTTGTAGAATTTTCACCAGCCAGCTTTCCTGTGGTTCTGGATGGTGTCCATTCTGTCTTTTAGTTGTAGTTTTGATATTGTTGTGTGAGGCAGCAGTTTAGGTGCTTACCTATGCCACCATCTTGGTTTCTCTGGTTCTCAACCTTTCTAATGCCGCGACCCTTTAATACAGTTCCTCATGTTGTGGTGACCCCCAACCATAAAATTATTTTCGTTGCTACTTCATAACTGTAATTTTGCTACTGTTAATGAATCGTAATGTAATTATCTGTGTTTTCCAATGGTCTTAGGCGACCCACAGGTTGAGCACCACTGCTGTAGAGCCTAAGACCATCAGAAAACACAGATATTTACATTATGATTCATAACAGTAGCAAAATTACAGTTATGAAGTAGCAACAAAAATAATTTTATGGTTGGGGGTCACCACAATATGAGGAACTGTATTAAAGGGTCGCAGCATTAGAAAGGTTGAGAACCACTGTTATAGGGTATTAGGGTCTTAAAACTTACCTCTAATTATTAGAATATGCTAAACGTCTTCTAGTTTTAGCTGTTCACAAATCAAACTGCCATGATTTCTAGTGACTACCATTTAGTTTATATGGGGTTCTTCTGTTCTCATGTCCACCAGATGCCCCTTTACTTCACTCCACTTTTCCCTGTAGACACTGATCAGATACAGATCTTGTGACAGCTGATGGCTTGACCTGACCTACTAGTATTTCGGGGCTCATGAGGCTACTTGTTGTCTTGTTTGTAAAGATTATTTGTTTTTTACTTTGTTATCTAGTGGCAATGCATGTTTTTATGTGAGAATTCAAAAAAATCTCAAACCTATGTCATCATCTCAATCACTATCTTCTCAGAATCTCATGCAATTATTTAAGTGATATAATCTCTATATATAAAAGCCCAGTGAGCGAACGGCAGAACAACCAGAAAGACCAGAATGACCGGTGGCTATGATGCGCACTGTGGCAGCCAACCTGATCTGGGTCCCAATTGTCCCCTCTCCCCCCGCCACCCTGACCCCCGATCAGCCCCCAACACCCCAATTGAGGGTGGGGCCAGTGACCAATCACCTGCGTCCCCTCCCCCCACTCCCCCCTCCACCTGGTCCCAATTGGCCCCTATTGGAGTGGGCAGGCCGGACCCCACCTGTGCATCAGGCCTTTATCCTATATAATAAAAGGCTAATATGCAAATCAACCGAATGGCAGAATGACCAGTCTCTATGATGCGCACTGACCACCAGGGGGCAGATGTTCAACTCAGGAGCTGGTCCCTGGTGGTCAGTGCACCCCTACAGGGGGAGCACCACTTAGCCAGAAGCCCTGAGCCAGGCTCACGGCTGTCAAGCGCAGTGGTGGTGGAGGGAGCCTCCCCTGCCTCTGTGGCAGCTTTAAGGATGTCTAAATGCCAGCAGGACTAAGCCGTCAGTTGGACATCCCCCAAGGGCTCTCAGACTGTGAGGGGGCACAGGCTGGGCTGAGGGACCCCCCTGAGTGCATGAATTTCATGCACCAGGCCTCTAGTAGAAAACCCTACCTCACCATCACTCCAACCCAACCCGCCAAAAGCTCCTGAAACCACAAATTACATCACTGATTCATGCTAATAGTTCAAAGTGTAAAGCCTCATTCACACGTGAGGAATTCACACCTTTCTCCTTCCCCTTGGACTTCTCAGAGGAGGCATGCATGGTATGGATGCGGATGCACAAACGAAAGCTCGGGAAAGTCACTCTTTTGGGGTCCTGTGGCACATCCAGGCAAAGACAAACTGATCACCAAAAGCCAAGCAACAGACTCTGTCCCTTCCTCATCCCACAGCCTCAGCTCCAGGCAGGCATTCCTCATGGCAGGATATAAGGATAGCCACTTCGAATCTTCACAGAAGCAGGAATGTTCAGGAGGCCAAGATAATAAAACCCTAAGGACCGAAATGCTGGGGCCCATGCTGCCAGGGCCCACTCAGCACAAAGCCAAGGGGAGCTAGGACTTAGTTCTGGTCGAATTCCTAACCCGGTAGTGACCAGCCATCCCAGGGCATTCAGGGCCACAGCACATGTTGAAGTGTGTAATCACAGGGCACTCTGGAGGCGGAGGGCTCACCCCAACCCCTGGGCCCCAGGGGCTCTTCACCTGTGTGCCCTTCCCCCATGCGCTCAGCCCCAGCTGTGCCAGCAAAGCCTCTTTGCTGGGGCAGGATCGCAGGGGGCAGGCGGGAGAAGAGGAAGCTCACGCGCAGCCTCCACTGCAGCTGTTTGCACACATATAATTAGCTCTAATTGTCCCGGGCTTTCAGTTCACCGACTCTGGGCCTGGAAGCTGTGCCCCAGGTGAATGTGCCTGCAGAGCCACTGTTCAGCGCTGTTCCACTGAATGAGCACTCTTGTCAGGCCAGGAAGCTCTATCCCGGTCCACAGCACCCTGTGCGTGTGTCTGTTTGCCAAACTGTCTACACCACATGTTGGCTTGGGGATATCTTTGTGTGTCGGTCATGTGTCTACACTGGCAGCTGGGAAGGTTCGTGTGTACTAGGCACTGATGAGGAGAGGAGGGGTCACCGGGTCGGGGGAGAGGGAAGATGAACTGGTTCTCAGCTGCGAAGGAAGGAAGGAAGCGCTAGTGACAGGCTCTCCAGTCTGTGCAAGTCCTACATAAACATGAGCCTGGAGTAGTAGCTGAGGTCGAAAATCTCTGGGATTTCGGATGTAACCGCCAAACTGAGGTGTCCTAGACCGAGCTCTGTCTTCTTGGCCCCCAATCCATTTTGAACCTCAGCCACCAGTGCTCCTCTCTTGCAGGTGGCATAGCCAGGGCTCAGAGAGGTTAGGACACTCACCCTAGGTGGCACAGCAAGCCAGGGCCACCAGTCTCCAGATCTGTGGCACGGGATTCTGGATTTGGGCTTTGCTCAAAAACAGAAGGTGTGTGGGGACCTGGGAGGGAACCCCTCCAGGTCCTCCTCTCTCTGTCTGGACTCGGATCCCTAGCCCTCGGTGACCCTGGTCCTGCATACTCAGTCTATTGCCTGCCCCATCCTTCCAACTCTTTCCCTGAGGCCAGTTCTAGCCATGTCTACGCTGAACAGAACCAGAGCACAGAGGAGAGTAAGCTAAGCCCCAGGGTCCTTAGTTGGAGGTAGAGGGATCCACCATCCCGAAGCAGGATTTCTCAGCACACTCACTCTGCCCTTAGGGCTGAGTCCCTCCCTTAGCCTTCTGGGATTCTCTGTGTCTCTCAGGCTCACCCTGTGCATCTTTCTCCCTTTTCCTTGCTCTCTGATCTTGTTTACTCATTCCCCATGTCTCCTTGGGCCTTTTGTCTCTGTCTCTCATCAGATCGCTCCCCATGGAGAACACCCCTGCCGCTCCCACAAAGGAACACATACCAGCAGAATTTGCCTTTTCAATAAAAAACAAGTGGGAAACAGAGTGAATTAAAACGCATTAACTTAAAAACAATCTAAGTGTCTGCAAATTTGTTCCAAATGGCAGCACTTTAACAGGGAGTGGCAGAGGTGGGGGCATGTTGTACACATGTTCTGGAGCCTTGGAAATAAAGTGTAGGGGGCTCAGCGCCTCGCTATGGACCCCTTCCACTAGCCACCTGGGATAGCAGGGTCTGGAGAGGGGACTTATTCTATCCTCACCCTCGTGGACCCGCAACTGATTCCATAGACCCTTTCACCTGTTCTGGCATCTGCTGGTCCTTCTTACTCCCCCAGTACTTCCAGACCTTCCTATGCTGACCCCAAATCTCCTGCACCAGCCCTCCCCCCACACACAAATTTCACCCTCTCCCTCCCCGACCCCTCAGTCTTCTACCCCATACTTCTTCCTGCCCTGCCCTGCCCTACCCCACCTCCATTCTGCCCTCCTGCCCCAGACCAGCTCTAGCTCTGGGAGAAAGGTTAGACAAAGCTTTCCTTGGCTGGAAGAGACTCAACAGGGAGCTGAATGCAGAAAGGCACTCCAAGTCCTGTACCTGCAACTGCTCTGTCCTGCCAGATGCCAATCAGAAATAGTCTCTGGAGACAGAGGGTAGCAGAATTAGGCTGCTGTCCTTTGAAGCCCCTCATTAGGAGGAAACTCTCCCCTCACCATAGAAAAATGTTCACCCTCCCTTAACACTTTCAGCAACCCTCCTTTGCCCCTTTCCCTGGAAGTGGGAGGATTGGAAAATATCTATATCTACACTAATAAAAGAGAAACATGCAAATTAACCATCACTCCGCTACACCCACCAGCCAATCAGGAGCAAGTATGCAAATTAACCCAACAAAGATGGCGGTGGCCACAGAGCTGGAGCGAGCAAGGAGGCTTGGGTTGCCCCCGGTGATGGAGGAAGCCAAGTTTCCTGCCCACCCTGGCCGGCCCTGGCCTCCCCTCAAGGCTACAAAGTTTCAATTATAGAAGATAAATAAATCCCAGATACCTGCTTCCAGCTGGCCCTGGCCTCCGCTCAAGGAGGCGCTGAAAAAAAAAAAAGAAAAAAAGCCCCTTACCCAGGCTGGCCACACCCCCATGGAGTAAGAGTCCCCACTGGGGGGCGTGGCCAGTCTGCAAACAGCCATCAGCCCCTCACACAGGCTGGCCAGGCACCCCAGTGGGACCCCCCACCCTGAAGGGGTTGTGGCCAGCCTGAAAACAGCCCTCAGCCCATCACCCAGGCCGGCCACGCCCCCCTAGCGGGGACCCTCACCCCATGGGGGCGTGGCTGGCTTGCAAACCAGCACAGGCCTCTCGCCCAGGCCACCCCATGCCCCAAGGGAACCCCCACCATGATCCATCACATCTTTCAGGGCAAACCAGCTGGCCCCCACCCATGCACCAGACCTCTATCTATACTAATAAAAGGGTAATATACTAATTAGACTGGGAGACCTTCCAGGAGACCTTCAGGACATTCTCTGGACAAAGCTATGGTGGTGGGGCTGAGGTAGAGGCGGTTAGAGGCCAAGAGGGGAGCGCAGTTGTGGGTGATCAGACCAGAATGGGATGGCAGTTGTGGGGGATCAGGCCAGTGGGGGGGGGGGGCATTGGGGGTGATCAGACTAGCAGGGGGGCCAGTTGGGGGTGATCAGGACAGTGGGGGGAGAGGCAGTTTAGAGTAAGCAGGCCAGCAGGGGGGCAGTTTGGGGCAAGCAGGTTGATGGGGAGAGAGGGTGGGGGTGAGCAGGCCGGCAAGGGGGGCAGTTTGGGGCAAGCAGGCCGGCAGGCAGAGTGGTTAAGGGCAATCAGGCAGACAGGCAGGCAGGTGAGCGGTTAGTAGCCAGCAGTCCCGGATTGCGAGAGGGATGTCCGACTGCTGGTTTAGGCCCAACCCCTGTAAACTGGCAGTAGGACATCCTTTGAGGGGTCCCAGATTGGAGAGGGTGTAGGCTGGGCTGAGGGACACCCCCCATGCACGTATTTCGTGCACCAGGCCTCTAGTATATATATAAAAAACTAATATGCAAATAGACCGAACTGCGGGACAGTTGAACAACCAAACAACCGGTTGCTATGAAGTGTGCTGACCACAAGGGGGTGCACATGGAACATGGCAGGTGTCGGCAGCAGATGGCAGAGCGTAGAACATGGCAGACGTCGGCCACAGCAGGATGGTGGAGCAGGTGAGCAGGGGCGCCAGACCAAGGCTGGGCACCAGTTGCTGTCATCAGGGCAAGCTTCTGGTGGTTACTGAAAATTCTTTGCTCTTGTGAGCTGCAGTCCCGCCTGGCGCTGGCATCTGCTGCCGGTGCTGGCCCTCTCAAACCCGCAGCCAGCACCAGAGCTGCTGCTCACACCCTCTGACAGCACCTGGCACTGGCCCCAATCACTCAGTGCCATCAGCAGGTGCAAGCAGCAGCTGATGGCCCCAATCGCCCCTGAGGGCACCAGCTCCATTCACACCCATTGCTGGCACTGGCCCCAATTGCTACACACCAACAGCAGGTGCAAGCAGGGCCAGCACTGTCAGCACATGGGAGCAGCAGCAGCGGGAGTGGGGCTGCAGGCAAACAGGGAACCAGGGGCAACAATGGGAGGGGCAGAGAGGGGGTGCAGAGGATGGGCTGAGACCCACCATTGTGCCCACCACAGCCTCACCACCCACAGTTCCTTTCAAGGTGCATGAATTTGTGCACTGTGCCCCTAGTCTATATATATAAAAGCCTAAGTGACTGAACAACCAGTTGACTGGTTGCTATAACACTCACTGACCACCAGGGGGCAGACACTTAATGCAGGAGCTTCCCCTGATGGTCAGTGCACTCCCACAGTAGGAGCGCCGCTCAGCTGAATAACCTGTCACAGCAGCCCACCAGTCTGGCGGCAGCCACTCACTCCCTCAATAGCCCTGCAGGTCCAATCTTCTGAGCAAGGGCCAGGCACTGATGGACCAGTGCCACTAGCATGATCCCAAAAGTGCTGCAGGCCTCCTGGAAGTCAGCCTTGGGCACTGCCACTACTTTCCCTCCCTAGATGCTCTGCAAGGAAAAAATTATATAAAAGTGGCCACCAGGTGGATCCCCACAACCTAGGAAAACATCAGCAGGATGGATCCAGATCTTGGGCCGGCAAGGGCATCCCATCACCCACCCAGAGGGACAATCACATCCCAACCCCTGTAGTGTCCCACGTTTGGGCTCCAGTTTGTAGTGAACCCCTTTCACGTCCCGCATGGTTCATAGGGTTCGGGCTCTGGAGGAGGCCGCACGCAAATGAAAGAGACTAGAAAATACTAATTTGGAAATATTGGGGGCCAGGCAAGAGCCCAACTCAAGGGGAAGGACTCCACTTTGCTCCGGCCTAGAGATCCCTTTTATTAAGACTATGGGATCCACCCATAGCTCTAGGCAGGCAATTCCAGTAATAGCCAATCAGCAAGGATTTACATAAGATTAAAAGGTGGAGGTTGCTTTAGCTACCATTGTCTCAACTAGACAGTGGGTGGTTGGCTCTGACCTTCAGAGCTTCAAGGTTGACCAGCCTTCTGGGTTCCTTGTCCACACCTCTCTGCTAGTAAAGACAATGGGCGGCTTCCAACAAACCCCCCCAACCACCACCACCACTGCCCACCATGTTCTGAGCGCACACCTTGGTGGTCAGCACGTCATAGTGACCGGTTGTCCGGTTGTTCCGCCATTCGGTCTATTTGCATATTACGATTTTATATATATATATATATATATATATATATATATATATATATATATGTAAAAATATCTGTTCTGGTCTGATTCTTGTTCCTTCTGATTATTCTTAATCCATGGAATCTAATTAGACATTTTCATTTATCCTTGGAACTCAGAAATTTAAGTACATTATTTATAATATGTCCATAAACAGATGGTATTAAAGTCAGTCTGTGAGGATTCCAAGATGGCAGCCAGGATGATAGCAGTGAGTTAGAGATTGTGAGTGGGTGAGGGTACAAAAGGGGAGTGTGTGGATGTATGGTGTGAGTGTGTCTGAGTGAGGGATCTCGCCAGACCTTCAGGGGTTAGCAGATGGGGCTGCCTCTGCTACTGCTGTAATTTCTCCAGGAGTGCTGGCTTTGCCACAGAGGCTATGCCATCTTGAAGAGGAGAGCTTCTGTGACTGATCCCAGGCTCACCTCCACCCAGGAGGCCCTCAGACACCACCAGGGAATCTAAAGCCACTCTGGCAGAGACCTGCTGCCTCAGCTGCCAACCCACAAACACTGGAAATCTAGCATCCCTGGCTGAGGGCTACTGTGAGTTCCGGAGCCCTCACACTTCCCACCAACCAGAAGCTTTAACCCCCGGCACCACGACTGTGCCAGCAGCAGAGCAAGCAGCCACCGCCTATGACTGCAAGACACATCAGCAAGCCCATCGCTGCAGCCACAGGCCCCACATGACTCAACACATAGATCCTTCAGTAAGAGCAAAAATGGAGAGACAGAAGAACAACCCCAAAGAAAGAATCTCTTGAAAAGGAACTAAATGAAATGGAGGCATGCAATATGTCAGAAAAAGAAGTCAGAATAAGGGATAATACAGTTCATAAACAGGGTAGATGAGAAAATCAATTACCTATGTAAAAATTAGGAGGAAATAAAGAGTGATATAGCTAAAATAAAAAAACACTATGGAAGTTTTCAACCGTACACTAGGAGAAGCAGAGAACCAAACAGTGAATTAGAAGACAGGGCAGCAAAACACACTCAATCTGAAGCGCAATTGGAGAAGAAAATCAAAAGACAAGAGGAGAGCCTAAGGGAGCTTTGGGACAACATGAAACAAAGCAACATATATAAAATTGGGGTTACAGAATAATAAGAAGAGGAGCAAGGGTTAGAAAACCTATTTGAAGAAATAATGTCAGAAAACCTCCTGGATTTCAGGAAGTCACACAAGCACAGGGAGTCCCAAACAAGATGAACCCCAAAAGACCCACAACAAGACATGTCATAATTACAATGGCAAACATTAACCACAAAGGGAGAATCTTAAATACTATAAGAGAGAGAGACAGAAAGCTACCTTCAAGGGATCTCCATTAGATTTATCTAATTATTTCTCAACAGATGCAAAATAGGCCAGAAAGGAATGGAAGGAAGTATACAAACTGATGCAAGCAAGAGACTGAATCCAAGAATACTCTATCCAGCAAGGGTATCATTCAAAATTGAAGGGGAAATAAGGAGCTTCACAGACAAAAAAATGCTAAGTTTATCACTACAAAGCCAGTAATGCAAGAAATGCTAAAAGGGACTGTTATAAAAAGAAGGGGGAAAGGGGAAGAATGAACATGGGCACAAAAAATAAAAATGTTACAAACAAGTACCTATCAATAATAACTTTAAACATAAATGGCCCAAATGCTCCAATCAAAAGACATCCAGTAGCTGAATGGAGAAGAAAACATGACCCATATATATGCTATCTACAAGCGACCCACCACAGAATAAGAGACTCACAGAGGCTGAAAGTGAAGGGATGGAAAAATATCTTTTCAGGCAAGTGGAAATAAAAAAAAAAAGCTGGGGCAGCAATACTTATATCTGACAAAATAGACTTCAAAGTAAAGGATATAAAAAGAGATAAAGAAGGCCACTTCATTATACTAAAAGTATGGATACAACAAGAGGAAATAACTCTATTAAACATATATGTACCAAATGAAGGAGCACCAAAATACATAAAAAAAAAAATTCTGGAAGATATAAAGGGCAGGATTGACAGCAATATGATCATAGTAGGGAATTTTAATACCATACTGACATCACTGGATAAATCCTCTAGACAAAAAAATCAGCAAAGAAACAGAAATCATAAAAGACTAACTAAATCAGATAAACTTAATTGACATATTCAGAACATTTCACCCAAAAGCTACAGAATACACATTCTTCTCATCTACATATCAGACATTTTCAAAGATAGACCACATATTCGGCCACAGTTAAAGTTTCCCCAAATTCAAGAAGATTGAAATCATATCAAGCATCTTCTCAGCCCACAATGGCATAATATTAAAAATCAACTACAATAAAAAACAATCAAAACATTCAAACACTTGGAGACTGAATAGCATGTTATTAAACAATGAATTGGTTACCAGAGATCAAAGAAGAAATTAAAAACATCCTGAAAATGAATGAAAATGAAAACACAACAATCCAAAACCTATGGGACAAAGAGAAAGTAATACTGAGAGGGAATTTCATAGCATTACAGGCCTACCTCAAAAAAAAAAAAAAAACACAAGAAAAATCTGGTCATAAATTCTACAACTTAAAGAATTAGAAAGAGCAACAAGAAAAGCCCAGAGTGTGCAGAAGGAAGAAGATAATAAAGATCAGAGCAGAAATGCATGGCATAGAGACAAAACAAAACAAAACAAAACAAAAAAACAAAACCAAAAACCACATAAAATTAATGAAACCAAGAGCTGGTTCTTTAAAAAGATAAACAAGATTGATGAACATCTAGCCAGGCTCACCAAGAAGCAAAGAGAGAGGATCCAAATAAACAAAATCAGAAATTAAAGAGGCAAAATAACAACAGACCCCACAGAAATACAAAAGATAGTAAAGAAACATTATAAACAATTCTATTCCAAAAAACTAAACAACCCAGAAGAAATGGACATATTCCTAGAAAAATACGACCTTCCAAAACTCAATCAAGAAGAATAAAAAAATCACAAAAGGCCAATAACTAAAAGAAAAATGAAGCAGACATCAAAAACTTACAGCAAACAAAAGCCTGGGGCTAGAAAGCTACACAGGGGAGTTTTACCAAAGATTAAAAGAAGAACTAAAGCCTATCCTTCTCAGACTATTCCAAAAAATTCAAGAGAAAGGCACACTTTGAAGCTCTTTCTATGAAACCAGCATTACACTAATACCAAAACCAGATAAAAACACTACAAAAAATGAGAATTAAAGGCCAACATCACTGATGAACACAGATGGTAAAATCCTCAAAAAAATTCTAGCAAATCAGATCCAGAATTAAATTAGAAAGATCATACACCAAGACCAAGTGGGATTTATTCCAGGGATGCAAGGATGGTAAAATATCTGCAAATCAATAAACATGATACATTCACATAAACAAATTGAGAGACAAAAATCACATAAACATATCAATAGAAGCAGAAAAAGCATTTCACAAAATTCAACACACTTTCCTGATAAAATCTCTCAGCAAAGTGGGAATAGAGAGATCATACCTATTCATAATAAAAGCCTTATATGGCAAACCTACAGCAAACTTCATAATCCATGGGCAAAAACTGAAACCATTTCCCCTAAGAACAGGAATAAGACAGGAATGCCCACTTTCAACACTCCTGTTCAACATAGTACTGGAAGTGCTTGCCATAGCAATCAGACAAGAAGAAGAAATAAAAGGTGTCAAATTTGTAAAAGAAAAAGTAAAACTGTCATTATTCGCAGATGACATGATATTGTACATCGAAAACCCCAAAGATTACATCAGAAAAATTCTAGAACTAATCAATTAATTCAGCAATGTAGCAGAATGCAAAATTAACACCCAGGAATCTATGCCTTTTTTTATTGTCTAAAGTTTCACATATGTCTCCTTTTTCCCCGATTGACCTCCCAAACCCGCTAACCATTCCCACCCGGGGCAAGCAACCACCGCCCCAGTGTCTGTGTCCATTGTTTATGATATTATGTGTGCACACAAGTCCTTTGGTTGCTCTATAAGCCCCCACCTTCCCTGCCATTTGTCTCTGGATCTATTTTTGTTCATCAACTTCTGTTGATCATTATATTCCACATATGAGTGAGATCATGTGATATTTATCTTTCTCCAATGGGCTTATTTCACTTAGCATAATGCTCACCAGTTCCATCCATGCTGTTGCAAATGGTAAAAATTCATTCTTTATTATACTGGCGTAGTATACCATTGTGTAGATGTACCATAGTTTTTTATCCACTCATCTGCTGATGGGCACTTAGGTTGTTTCCAAATCATACCTATTGTAAATTGTGCTGCTATGAACATAGGGCTGCATATATCTTTTCTGATTGGTGTTTCTGGTTTCTTGGGATATAGTCTTAGAAGAGGGATTACTGGGTCAAATGGGAGTTCAATTTTTAATTTTTTGAGGAAATTCCATACTGTCTTCCATAGTGGCTGCACCAGTCTGCATTCCCACCAGCAGTGCATGAGGGTTCCCTTTTCTCCACATCCTTGCCAGCACTTGTCATTTGTTGATGATAGCCATTCTGGCAGGTGTGAGATGGTACCTCATTGTTGGTTTTGATTTCCATATCTCAAATAATTAGTGACTGAGCATGTTTTCATATGTCTCTGGGCATTCTGTATGGCCTCTTTCAAAAAGTGTTTATTCAAGTCCTTTGCCCATTTTTTGATTGGATCATTTGTATTCCTTTAGTTAAGTTGTATGAGTTCTCTGTAAATTTTGGAGATTAAACCCTCATCTGCAATAACAATGACAAATATGTTCTCCCATGCAGTGGGCTTTCCTGTTGTTTTGTTGATGCTTTCTTTTGCTGTGCAGAAGCTTTTTATTTTGATGTAGTCCCATTTGTTTATTTTCTAATTAGTTTCCAATGCCCTAGGAGTTGTATCAGTAAAAGTATTGCTACGACATATGTCTGCTATTGTGCTGCATATGGAGTCTTCTAAGATTTTTATGGTTTCCCATCATACGTTTAAGTCATTTATCTAGTTTGAGTTCATTTTTGTGTATGGTATAAGTTGGTGGTCTAGTTTCATGTATTTGCAAGTATCTGTCTAATTTTCCCAACACCAATTATTGAAGATACTGTCTTAACTGCATTGTATGCACTTGCCTCCTTTGACAAATATTAATTGAGCATATGGCTTAGGTCAATCTCTAGGTTCTCTGTTCAGTTCCATTGGTCCATATGTCTGTTTTTTTGCCAGTACCAGGCAGTTTTTAGAACGGTGCCTTTGTAATATAGCTTGATATCTGGTATTGAGATCCCTCCTATGTTATTCTTCTTTCTCAAGATTGCTGCAGCTATTCAGAGTCTTTTTTTACTCCAGATGAATTTTTGGAGAGTTTGTTCTAGGTCTTTGAAATATGCTTTTGGTATTTCAATGGGGATTGCATAGAATGTGCAGATTGCTTTGGGTAGTATATACATTTTAATGATGTTGATTCTACCAATCCGTGAACATAGGATGTTCTTCCATTTGTTTATGTCTTCCTCTGTCTCTTTCTTCAGCATCCTGTAGTCTTTTACCTACTTAGTTAAGTTTATTCCTAGGTACCTTACTTTTTTGGTGCAATGGTAAATGGGATTTTGTGTGTGTGTGTGTGTGTGTGTGTGTGTGTGTGTGTGTGTGTTTGTGTTTGTAGGCTTTTTTTGTTTTTTTTGTTTTTTATTTTCTCATTCTGTGTGTTCTTTATCCTATCTAATAAAAGAGTAATATGCAAATTAACCCTCACTCTGCTACACCCACCAGCCACGCCCACCAGCCACACCCACCAGCCGATCAGAGCGAATATGCAAATAAACCCAACCAAGATGGCTACGGCCACAGAGAGCAGGAGGGAGGCTTGGGTTTCCCTGGCAATGGAGGAAGCCAAGCTTTCTGCCTGCCCTTGCTGGCCTAGGCCTCCACTCAAGGCTACAAAGTTTCAATGATAGAAGATACATAAACCCAAACAGAAATGGCGGCAGCCACAGAGCTAGAAAGAGCAGGAGGCTAGGGTTGCCCCTGGCGATGGAGGAAGCCAAGCTTTCTGCACACCCTGGCCGGCCCAGGCCTCCGCTTAAGGCTACAAAGTTTCAATTATAGAAGATACATAAATCCCCCCCAAAATAGCTGCTGTCACAGAGCAAGCAGAAGGCTTGCCTCTGCTCCAGGCTACAAAGTTTCAATTGTAGAAGATAAATATACCCCAGATACCAGGGCCTGCGCTTGGGTCACCAGGGGGCTGGCCAGCCTGCAAACCACCACAGGGCCCTCGCCCAGGCCACCTCATGCCCCAAGGGAACCCCCACCCTGATCCAGGACACCCTTCAGGGCAAACCAGCTGGCCTCCACCCGTGCACCAGGCCTCTATCCTATCTAATAAAAGAGTAATATGCAGATTGACCATCACTCCAACACACAAGATGGCTGCCCCCATGTGGTCAAAGATCCTGCCCCCATGTGGACACAAGATGGCCACCACAAGATGGCCAGCAAAGGAGGGCAGTTGGGAAGGACCAGGCCTGCAAGGGAGGGCAGTTGTGGGCGATCAGGCCAACAGGGGAGGGCAGTTGGGGGTGATCAAGCCTGTAGGGGAGGGCAGTTAGGGGTGACCAAGAGGGCAGGGGAGAGCAGTTGGGGGCGACCAGGCCTGCAGGGGAGGGCAGTTAGGGGTGATCAGGCCTGCAGCGGAGGGCAGTTAGGGGAAAACAGGCTGGCAGGGGAGCAGTTGGGCATCAAGCAGGCTGGCAGGGGATTGGTTAGGGGGTGATCAGGCTGGCAGGCAGAAGCGGTTAGGGGCAATCAGGAAGGCAGGCGAGCAGTTGGGAGCCAGCAGTCCTGGATTACGAGAGGGATGTCCGACCGGGATCAGGCCTAAACGGGCAGTCGGACATCCCTCAAGGGGTCCCAGATTGGAGAGGGTGCAGGCTGGGCTGAGGGACACACACCCCCGTGCACGAATTTCATGCACCGGGCCTCTAGTTGGTATATAATAAGGCAATAGATTTCTGGGTGTTAATTTTGTATTCTGCTACATTGCCGAATTCATTTATTAGGTCTAGTAGTTTTTTTCATGGAGTCTTTGAGGTTTTCTAATTACAGTATCATATCATCAGCAAATAAGGACAGTTTTACTTCTTCTTTTCCAATTTGGATAACTTTTATTTCTCCTTCTTGTCTGATCGCTATGGCTAGCACTTCCAGTACTATATCGAACAGGTGTGGTGAAAGTGGGCACTCCTGGCCCTAGCCGGTTTGGCTCAGTGGATAGGGTGCTGGCCAGGGAACTGAAGGGTCCCGAGTTTGATTCAAGGCCAAGGACACATGCCTGGGTTGCGGGCTCGATTCCCAGTGACGGGCAGGCATGAGGCAGCCGATCAATGATTCTCTCTCATCATTGATGTTTCTACCTCTCTATCCCTCTGTCTTCCTCTCTGAAAGGAATAAATAAATAAAAAAAGAATGATAACTTTATTAAAAAAATAAAGTGGTCAATCCTGTCTTGTTCCTACTCTTAGGGGAAATGAGTTTAGTTTTTGCCCACTGAGTATGATGTTGGCTGTGGGTTTGTCATATATGGCTTTTATTATGTTGAAGTATGATCACTCTATTCCCACTTTGCTAAGAATTTTTATCAAGAAAGGGTGTTGGATTTTGTTAAATGCTTTTTCTGCATCAATTGATATGATTATGTGATTTTTGTCTCTCAATTTGTTTATGTTATGTATCACATTTATTGATTAACAGATACTGTACCATCCTTGCATCCCTAAAATAAATCCTACTTGGTCATGATGTATGATCTTTGTAATGCTGGATCCAATATGCTAGAATTTTGTTGAAGATTTTAGCATCTATGTTCATCAAGGATATTAGCTTGTAGTTCGCTTTTTTTGTGGTGTCTTTATCTGGTTTTGGAATTAGGGTAATGCTGGCTTCATAGAAAGAGCTTGGAAGTGTGCCTTCTTCTTGATTTTTTTGGAATAGTCTGAGGAGGATAGGTTTTAGGTCTTCTTTGAATGCTTCATAGAACGTCCCTGTAAAGCCGTCCAGACCAGGGCTTTTGTTTGCAGGAAGATTTTTAATTACTGCTGCAATTTCTTTGGTGGTTAACGGCCTATTCAGGTTTTTTATTGTTCCTGATTGAGTTTTGGGAGCTTGTATTTTTCTAGGAATATGTCCATTTCCTCTAGGTTGTCCATTTTGTTGGAATAGAGTTTTTCATAGTATGTTTTCATAATCCTTTGTATTTCTGTGGGATCAGTTGTTAAATCACCTCTTTCATTTCTGATATTGTTAATTTGTGTCCTCTGTCTTTGCTTCTTGGTGAGCCTGGCTAGAGGTTCATCAATCTTGTTTATCCTTTCAAAGAAACAGCTCTTGGTTTTGTTGATCTTTGAATTGCTTGTTTGTTGGTTTTTTTGTGTGGTTTTTTTGGTCTCTATATCATTTATTTCCACTCTGATCTTTATTATTTCCTTCTTTCTGCTTATTCTGGGTTTTTCCTGTTGCTCTCTTTCTAAATCTTTGAGTTGTAGGGTTAGATAATTTATTACATTTTGTCTTGTTTTTTTGAGGTAGGCCTGTAGAGTTATGAATATCCCTTCCAAGACTGCTTTCACTTTGTCCCATAGATTTTGGATTGTTGTGTTATTGTTGTTTGTTGCCATGATGCTTTTTATCTCTTCTTTGATCTCTTTGGTAACCCATTCATTGTTTAATAGTATGATATTTAGCCTCCAGGTCTTTGATTTTTTTTCATTTTTTATTGTAGTTGATTTCTAATTTTATGCCATTGTGATTTGAGAACATGCTTGATATGATTTCTATCTTCTTGAATTTGAAGAGAGTTTGCCTATGCCCCAATATGTGGTCTATCTTTGAAAATGTCCCATGTGCACTTGAGAATAACGTATATTCTGTGGCTTTGGGGTGAAATGTTCTGAAGATGTCAATTAATTCCATTTGATTTAGTGAGTCATTTAGGATTGATGTTTCTTTGCTGATTTTTTGTTTAGAGGATTTATCCAGTAGTGTTAGTGGGGTATTAAAGTCCCCTACTATGACTGTATTGCTGTCAATCTCTCCCTTGATTTCTTCCAGAAGATTTTTATGTATGTGGATGCTCCTGTATTGGGTCCATACATGTTTATCAGAGTTATATCTTGTTGTTCAATTGCTTCCTTTAGTATTATGAAGTGGCCTTCCTTATCTCTTGTTATAGCCTTCACTTTGAGGTCTAATTTGTCAGATATAAGTATTGCTCCCCCAGCTTTATTTTTATACCCATTTGCTGGAAAAACCTTCTTCCATCCCTTCACCATCAGTCTGTGAATCCTTTGTTGTGAGATGGGATTTCTGTAGAGGGCAGATATATGGCTCATGTTTTCTTATTCATTCAGCTACCCTATGTCTTTTGATTGGGGCATTTAATCCATTTACATTTAAAGTTATTATTGATGGGTACTTGTCACAAATTTTATTATTTTTATATAATGTTTTATTGTCTAAAGTTTTATATATGTCTCCTATATCCCCAATTGACACCCCCCACCCCGAACATTCCCATCCTGGAAAAGCCCCCACAGCCTCAGTGTCTCTGTCCATTGGTTATGCTAATATGCATTCATAGAAGTGCAATTTTTATTCTTTTTGCCTTTGTTCCTTCTTCCCTTCCTATTTATTCTTTTTACAGTTGACCCTTTAGCATTTCTTGCATTGCTGGTTTGGTGGTAATAAACTCCCTTAGTTCTTTTTTGTCTGTGAAGCTCCTGATTTTACCCTCAACTTTGATTGATAGCCTTGCTGGGTACAGTATTATTGGATTCAGATAATTGCTTTGCATGACTTTGTATATTTCATTTCATTCCCTTCTGGCCTGATGTGTTTCTGTTGAGAAATCAGTTGATAGTCTGATGGGAGATCCCTTGTAGGTAACTTTCTATCTCTCTCTGGCAACCTTTAAGATTCTTACTTTGTCATTGGTTTTTTCCAATACAATATAATAAAAGGCTAATATGCAAATATACCAAAAGGCAGAACAATGGAAACGACCTAAGAACCGGTCACTATGACAAGCGCTGACCACAAGGGGTTGTCTGTGGAACATGGCGGGCAATAGCCGTGGTGGGATGGTGGAACAGTTGAGCGGGGTGTCATTGGAGTGAGCCTCTGGTGGTTACTGAAAATTCTTTGCTCCCGTGCACCATGGTCCTGCCCAGCATTCACACCTGCTGCCAGTGCCAGCCCCTCTTGCACTTGTGGCCAGCAGCAGAGCTGCCACTTGCACCCACTGCCAGTGCCAGCCCAACTCGGACTTACTGCTGGGGCTGACCCCGCGTGCATCCGCTGCTGGCACTGGCCCCAATCACTCCACACCATCAGTGGGTGTGCGTGGGTCTGGTGCCATCAGCTCATGGGAGCAGTGGCAGCAGGAGTGGGACTGCCAGCAGACAAGGGACCAGGGTCCATGGCAGGATGGTCGGGTGGGGGTGCAGAGGATGGACCAAGACCCACCCCTGTGCCCATTGCAGCCTCGTGTCCCAGAGTTCCTTCAAGGTGTATGAATTCATGCACTGGGCCCTAGTTTAATTATAATGCATCTTGGTGATGGTCTTTTTGGCTTCATCTTGTTTGGGACTCTGTGAGCTTCTTGGACTAGTGTTTCTTTTTCTTCCCAATATCAGGGAAGTTTTTTGTCATTATTTCTTCAAACAGGTTTTCTAATCCTTGCTCATTTTCTTCTTCTGGTCTGCTTATTGACAGATGTTCTTTCCTTTTGTGTTGTCCCAAAGTTCCCTTAGGCTCTCCTCCTGATTTTTAGGGTTTTTTTTGTTTTGTTTTTTTCTTCCATTTCCTGCTCTGCTTGGGTATTTTTTTCCTACCTTGTCTTCTAGCTCAGTGATGCTTTCCTCCCCTTCTTCTAGTCTATTGTTGATGCTTTCAATTGTGTTCTTTATTGCAGCAATTTCATTCTTCATTTCTTCTTGGTTCTTCTTCATTTCCTCTGGATTCTTACACATATTGAATTTCTCTTCCATCCTTTTCAACATCCTATGACCATTGCTCTGAATTCTTTCTCTAACAAATTGCTAGCCTCTATTTTGTTTACTTCCTTTTCTGGTGATTCCTACTTTTCTTTCATATGGGGGCTGTTTCTTTGTCTACCCATGTTCATTCCTCTCAGGTTGTCTGGTTATGTAACTTTCTCTCACCTGCGTTGACTTAAAGGCACTAAATACAACACGACAAGAAAAAACACAAAGGGCACCAAACACAAATGTATTCACGATACCAATAACCCCAAATAAAGGTGACCACCAGAGAAAATAGAATTGGGGGAGAGAAAAGAGTGCAAACATAATATTAATAAAAAGAAAAAATGTAAGAGAGAAAAGAAAGAGAAGAAAAAAGGAGGGGGAAAATATATGTATATGGGGAGAAAACTCCAAAAAACCAACAACTATTCCAGAAAATGCAAACAACAAACAACTAATTCAAAAAATGCAAACAACAAGCACCCAAACAAGAAATACCCAGATGAATCTGAAGAGACAGAGCTTATTTCTAGAACGTAAGGTCAAAGAATTGAATGAATGGGAAAATGGCCACGACTTAGTATATAGGAGGTAGCAAGAGAATGAGTGTATAAGAAAAAAAAGTAAAAAACAAAATACAAAAAAAGAGAAAATATATATATTTAAATATATATAAAGACATTTATATATACATATATATATACATATATATAATTATTTTCTCCTTCTTTATTCTATCTATGTATGTATGTATTTATCAATTTTTGGAAAAGGAGACTAGAGAGTAGATGGGCCTGAGTTGGTGATTAAAACTAATTAAGCTATTAGTAGATGATGAGAACAAGTGAGGAGAGGAAAAACAGAAGAAAAAAAAACACAGAAAAACAAACAAACTAACAAACAATCAAACAAACAACAACAATAAGACAAAAAAAAGAAAAGGGAAAAAAGGAAAGAAAAAATTTGTCTAGTGAAGAAAGAGAGAAGTGTACATGGACTTGGAGCAGGGGAGAAGAAATTAGATATATGAGTAAGATCAATTGTTAACAGGCAGTCAAAAGGAAGAATAGAGAAAAACTAAAGCAGGAACAGGGTAAGAGAAACAGGACCAAAAAGGGTAAAAGTAAGGAAGAAAGTGCTGGCATAAAGAAAAAATTGAGATAGAATAAAATAATGCTAAAATTAAAATAAAAATAGAATGTAGAACACTAATCCAAAAAAATAAAATAAAATAAAAGTTTTTTAAAAGGTAAAATAATAGTAATAATAAAAATTAAAAATATAATAATAATTTAAAAAGTAAAATAAAGTGAGAAAAAAGAAAAATATTAGTTTCTTAAATAAGATAAAAAATAAAAAATGTGAAGTAATGAAGGTTGTTCACTTCAGTGGGGCTTCAATGACCCATAGGGGCTGTTTTAAGACCCCTCTCTACTGCTCTGCCTGCCAGGTCTGTTTACTGTCAGGTAGTCAGCACAGTGTTGAAGTTCCCTGTAATCCACCGCTCCTATGTGTCATAAGCTACATCCTTCTTTTCAAGAAGGCGGAATCTCTCTGCTCACTTTGTTTCTCTGTCTGCCTTCAGTTGTATTTACAAAACAGTCAATTTCTGACACAACCCCTGGGTGGTGGTGTTTCTGGATTAGTTTCCAGGACCAAATGGCCCCTTGACCCAGTGTTTAGACCAGGGGTCCTCAAACTTTTTAAACAGGGGGCCATTTCACTGTCCCTCAGACCATTGGAGGGCTGGACTATAGTTTAAAAAAAAAAACTATGAACAAATTCCTATGCACACTGCGGGCCCAGGACAAGTCGGCTGCTAAGCAGGACAGGCAGCGGCACCCAGCAGGCCAGATAAATGTCCTTGGCAGGCTTCATGTGGCCCACGGGCCGAAGTTTGAGGACCTCTGGTTTAGACTCTTCTTTCCCTGCCTCACTTAATACTAGGTTGGAGATATGAACTGACCCAGAGCTGGTTTCCTGCTCCTATCTCCTTATTCTGATCCCCAGTTTCCACAGAAACAACTTTCCCCTGCAGTCTCAGTGAGTGTTTTTCAGTGGAAGATCCTATGCCTTAGCAAGCAAGGAAGTTAAAAAGACAACGGGACTGCGCCGAATCGCATCTTTATCCCCTCTGGCACTGTGCAGCTGGTATAGAATTTCAGGCTGCCTTTCTGGGCACAGTGTCCCATGGCTGTGGGTTTAGATGTAGAGTCCCCCTCTGCCAGCAGCCCTGTTGACCCCCTTCCACATTCGAAAGCTATAATGACCCCAAGGGCTATGGATTTGGTGGGGCACAGTCTCTCTTTGAGATTCTAGTCCCTGCTGCATGCATTTCTCCCTCCAGCCTGGATCCCAGATATCACCTCTCTTCAGGCAATCCCTGACCTTTCTGTCCATGGATTGCCTCACCACCTATATTCACCAATTCCAGGTGGCTGTTTTTCAATTCAGCTGTTCCTTCTCTCTTCTGTGTGAGAAGACCCAGGACCAAATCGCATATTCAGCTGCCACCTTGTCTCCCCCTGGACAAATATTTTAGACATCTGTGGCCAGGGTCTTGGACTTCGTGGGTTCTCAGCTAAGGCAGCTGGTCCTGAGGCGTTGTGGTTGTAGGGTCCTGGGAGGTATCCAAGGTCTCCCTGGTTGAAGGTAAGGCTAGTCTTCAAACAAAATTAAGATACCTAGGAATACATTTAACCAAGGAGGTAAAGGACTTTAACTGAGTAAATTACAGAACACTGAAAAAAACAGATAGAGGAGTTGTTGCTGCCCCAGGAGCATCCCTTGAATGACTCTACTCCTAGATCCTTCCGTGAGAGCAAAAAATGGAAAGACAAAGAAACCCACAAAGGAAAGAAAAGGATGCATCACCAGAAAAACAGCTAAGTGAAACGGAAGCATGCAATATGTCAGAAAAAGAAATCAGAATAAGGATCATACAGTTCATAAACCAGATGGATGAAAAAAACAAAACTTATGTAACAATCAAGAAGAAATAAAGTGTGATATAGCTGCAATAAAAAACATCATCGAAAGTTTCAACAGGAGACTAGGAGAAGCGGAGGACCGAATAAGCAAATTTGAAGACAGGGAAGCAAAACACACCCAAACTGAACTGTAATTGGAGAAACAAATTAAAAGAAAGGAGGATAGTCTAAGGGAGCTTTGGGACAACATGAAATTAAGCAACATATGAATAATAGAGGTGCCAGAATGACAGGAAGAGGACCAAGGTTTAGAAAACCTATTTAAAGAAATAATGTCAGAAAACATCCATGATATGGGGAAGAAAAAAGTCACACAAGCAGAGAGAGTCACAGTCAAGATGAACCCAAAGATCCACACCAAGACAGGTCATAATTACGATGGCAACAGTTCAGGACAAAGAGAGAATCTTAAAGGCTGCAAGACAGAGACAGAAAATTACATACAAGGAATCTGCCAATAGATTATCAAATGATTTTTCAACAGAAACACATCAGGCCAGAAAGAAATGGAAGGAAATTTACAAAGTGATGCAAAGCAAGGGACTGAATCCAAGAATACTCTATCCAGCAAGCCTATCATTCAAAATTGAAGGGGAAATAAGGAGCTTCACAGACACACACACACAGAAAAAAAGTCTAAGTGAGTTTATCACTACCAAGCCAGCAATGCAAGAAATGCTAAAGGGACTGGTGTAAAAAGAAGAAATAAAAAGGGTAGAAGCAACACAGGCACAAAAAATAAAAATGGCTACAAACAAGTAACTATCAATAATAACTTTCAATGTAAATGGACTAAATGATCAAATCAAAAGACATTGAGTGGCTGAATGGATAAAAAACATGACCCATATATATGCTGTCTATAAGGGACCCAGATCAGAACAAGGGAATCACATGGAATGCAAGTGAAGGGATGGAAAAATATTTATCAGACAAATGGAAATGAAAAAAAAAGCTGGGGTAGCAATACTTATATCTGACAAAATAGATCTCAAAGTGAAGGCCATAACAAGAGATAAGAAAAGCCACTTCATAATACTAAAGGAATCACTACAACAAGAGGATATAATCCTGGTAAACATATAAGCACCCAATGTGATATAGCTGCAATAAAAAAATCATACAACTTAACCCAAATACATTAAAAAAATCATGGATAATATCAAGGGAGGGATCGACAACAATACAGTCATAGAAGGGGACTTTAATACCCCACCAACATCACTAGATAAGTCATCTAGACAAAAAATCAGCAAAGAAACAGCAATCTATACCAATAAAAGCCTAGGTGATTCTCACACCCTTACATCATCACAAGATGGCCACCACAGATGGCTGCCACAAGATGGCCAGCAGGGGAGGGCAGTTGGGGGAGACCAGGCTGGCAGGGGTAGGAAGTAGGGGGCCATTGGGCTGGCAGGGTAGGGCAAATGGGGGCCATTGGGATAGCAGGGGAGGACAGTTGGGGTCAAACAGGACAGTAGGCAAGGGCAGTTGGGGGAGATTGGGCTGTCAGGGGAGCAGTTAGGCATCAATCAGGCCAGCAGGGAAGTGGTTAGGGGGTGATCAGGTTGGCAGGCCGAGCAGTTAGGGGCATTCAGGCAGGCAGGCAGGTGAGTGTTTGGGAACCAGCAGTCCCGGATTTTGAGAGATATGTCCGACATTGGAGAGGGTGCAGGCTGGGCTGAGGGACACCCCCTGCCCAGTGCACGAATTTTGTGCACCAGACCACTAGTCCTAAATATCTCTCTAGATCAGATGGACTTAATTGAAATCTTCAGAACATTTCACCCCAAAGCCACAGAATTCATCTTAACTGTACATGGGACATTTTCAAAGATAGACCACATATTGGGACACAGGCAAAGTCTCTCTAAATTCAAGAAGATTGAAATCATATCAAGCATCTTCTCAGATCACAATGGCATAATATTAAAAATAAACTACAATAAAAACAATCAAAAAATTCAAACACTTGGAAGTTGAATAGCATGCTATTAAACAATGATTGGGTTACCAAAGAGATCAAAGAGAAATTAAAAACATCCTGGAAACAAATGACAGTTAAAACACAACAATCCAAAACCTATGGGACACAGTGAAACCAGTCCTGAGAGGGATGTTTATAGCTCTACAAAACAAAAACAAACAAACAAAAAAAAACAAAGAAAAAATGGTAATAAATCATCTAACCCTACAACTTAAAGAATTAGAAAGAGAGCAACCTCAAAAAAATAAGAAAAAATGGTAATAAATCATCTAACCCTACAACTTTAAAGAAGCAGCAACAAGAAAAGCCCCGAGTGAGCAGAAGGAAGGAGATACAAAAGATCAGAGCAGAAATACATGGCAGAGAGAAAAAAACAAACAAACAACAACAAAAAAAAAAAACACAATAAAAATGATCAATGGAATCAAGAGCTGGTTTTTTGAAAGGATAAACAAGATTAATGAACCTCTAGCCAGCCTTACCAAGAAGCAAGGAGAGAGGACCCAAATGAACAAAATCAGAAATGAAAGAGGTGAAATAACAACAGATCCCATAGAAATACAAAGGGTTGTTAAAAAATACTATGAACAACTCTGTTCAACAAACTAGACAACCTAGAGGAAATGGACATATTCCTAGAAAAATACAAATTTCCAAAACTCAATCAGGAAGAATCTAAAAATCTCAATAGGCTGATAACTATGAAGGAAATTGAAGCAGTCATAAAAAGCTTCCAGCTAAAAAACCCTGGGGCTAGATGGCTTCCCAGGGGAGTTTTACCAAACATTCAAAAAAGAACTAAGACTTAATCTCCTCAGACTAGTTCAAAAAATTTAAGAGGAAGGAACACTTCCAAGCTTATTCTATGAGGCCAGCATTACCCTAATGCCAAAACTAGATAAAGAAAAAACAATGAAAGAAAATTACAGGCCAATATCCCTCATGAACATAGGTGCCAAAATCCTCAGTAAAATTCTAGCAAATCGGATCTAGCATTACATCAGAAAGATCATACACCATGACCAAGCAGGATTTATCCCAGGGATACAAGGATGGTACAATATTTGCAAATCAATAAATGTGATACATCACATAAAAAAAGCTGAAGGATAAAAATCACATAGTCATATCAATTGATGCAGAAAATTCATTTGACAAAATCCAACACCCTTTCTTGATAAAAACCCTCACCAAAATGGGAATAGAGGGATCATAACCCAACATAATAAAAGCCTTATATGACAAACCTACAGCCAACATCATACTCAGTGGGCAAAAACTAAACTCATTTCCCCTAAGAACAGGAACAAGACAAGGATGCCCACTTTCACCACTCCTGTTCGACATAGTATTACAAGTACTAACAATAGCGATCAGTCAAGAAGAAATAAAAGGTATCCAAATTGGAAAAGAAAATGTAAAACTGTCATTATTCACAGATGACATGATACTGTACATAGAAAACCCTAAAGACTCCATCAAAAATTATTAGACTTAATAAATGAATTCAGCAATATAGCAAGATCCAAAATTAATGCCAAGAAATCTATGGCATTTTTATACACCAATAGTGAATTTACAGAAAGAGAGATTAAAAACAATCCCATTTACCATCACACCTAAAAAATTAAGATACCTAGGAATAAACTTAACTCAGGAGGTAAAAGACCTATATGCAGAAAACTACAGAACACTGCAAAGAGACAGAGGAAGACATAAACAAATGGAAGAACATACCATTTTCATGGATTATTAGAATTAACATCATTAAAATGGCCATACTACCCAAAGCAATGTATAGATTCCATGTACTCCCTATTAAAATACCAATGGCATATTTCACTGACATAGAACGAACTCTCAAACAATTCATCTGGAATAAAAAAAGACCCTGAATAGCTGCAGCAACCTTGAGAAAGAAGAACAAAAGTAGGAGGGATCTCAATACCAGATATCAAGCTGTATTACAAAGCCATTGTTCTCAAAACAGCCTGGTATTGGCAAAAGAACAGACATACAAACCAATGGAATAGAATAGAGAACCCAGATATCGACCCAAACCAATATGCACAATTAATATTTTACAAAGGAGGCAAGAACATAAAATGGAGTCAAGACAGTCTCTTCAATAAATGGTGCTGGAAAAATTGGACAGACACATGCAAAAAAAAAATGAAACTAGACCACCAACTTACTCCATACACAAAAATAAACTCAAAATGGATAAAGAACTTAAACATAAGATAGGAAACCATAAAAATATTAGAGGAATCCACATGCAGCAAAATCTCAGACATATGCTGAAGCAATATCTTCACTTATACAGCTCCTCGGGCAATGGAAACTAAAGAGAAAATAAACAAATGGGACTACATCAAAATAAAAAGCTTCTGTACAGCAAAAGAAACCATCAACAAAACAACAAGAAAGCCCACTGCATGGGAGAACATATTCACCAATGTTATCACCGATAAGGGTTTAATCTCCAACATTTACAGGGAACTCATACAAGTTAACAATAGAAAGATAAACAACCCATTCAAAAAATGGGAAATGGACCTAAATAGATATTTTTTGAAAGAGGACATAAGGAAGGCCAAGAGACATATGAAAACATGCTCAAAGTCATTAATCATCCATGAGATGCAAATAAAAACAACAATGAGGTACCATCTCACACCTATCAGATTGGCTATCAACAAACGACAAGTGCTGGCAAGGATGCAGAGAAACAGGAACCATCTTGCACTGCTGGTGGGAATGCAGACTGGTGCAGCCACTGTGGAGAACAGTATGGAGTTTCCTCTGAAAACTAAAAATGGAACTCCCATTTGACCTAGTGATCCCACTTCTAGGAATATATTCCAAGAAACTAGAAACACTAATCAGAAAGGATATATGCACCCCTATGTTCATAGCAGCACAATTTGCCATAGCTAAGATTTGGAAACAGTCTAAGTGCCCATCAGCAGATGAGTAGATTAGAAAACTGTGGTATATCTACACAATGGAATACTATGCTGCAATAAAAACGAAGAAATTCTTACCATTTGCAAGAGTATGGATAGAACTGGAGAGCATTATTCTAGGCGAAATAAGCCAGTCAGAGAAAGATAAATATCACATGATCTCACTCATTTGTGGAATATAATGAACAACATATTCTGATGAACAAAAACAGATCCAGACACACAGAAGCATTGATCAGACCGTCAAACCTCAGAGGAAAATAGGGGAGGGTGGGGGTAAGGGAGAGAGATCAACCAAGGAACTTATATGCATACATATAAGCCTAATCAATAGACACAGACACCAGGGGGGTGATAGCAGGAGTGGGGGGGGGGGGGTTGGGGGGAGCAACGGGGTGATAAGGACACATATGTAATACCTTAATCAATAAAAACATAAATTAAAAAAAAAAGATTTTGCTCCAAAATTACCCCTCAGGTAAGAAGTATTTATCTTATATTCAATTCCTTATGAATTCTACATTGTGGCTCATGCTCTCAACTACTGCCCTTTGAACAGCAAATCGCTCTTTGGGGGAAACTCATTAGCCTGAAATAACCTCAATTAATGAAGTTTTGGATTTTCATGGAGGTGTCTTGGCAGACTCAGAAAAAAGTGGAGGCAAACACATTGCACACAGATTCAATCATTATTCCTGGGCGTTTGCAAGTATTGTCTTTTTAACCAAGCCCTTTTAAAAAACCACTTGAAGAGCAATAAAGGAAGTGGTTATATTGTGGAGATGACAAATCCACACCTTCCACATTTGTTTTTAATTCATGCAACCTAATATTATGCAACCAGGCTTTTGTGACAAAGAATAAATTTCCCAGCATCATACACAAATTGAAAAAGTGCTGTGATACAACTATTTGAGCAAAAACAAAGTTTGTGTGTTCTGTGAAAGGTTAATGATAAACTCTTAAAGATTGTGACACAGGTATAAAAAGTGTTAAAAGCTTAAATAAAATTGCGTCATAAAATATGAGTGGGGGGAAAATAACACATCTTACTACACTGTTTATATAATATGTGATTTTTAAAGTGTATTGCAAACTAAGTTAATAAATTATTTCAACCTTGCAAAATAAATAAATAAAACAGGATACTACTACATACCTACTAGAATGGCTAAAATGACTCACCATATGAAGTATTGGCAAGGTTTTGGAGCCACTGGAATCCTCATACACTGCTGTTGGGAATATAAATGCTACAATCGCTCAGAAAAATGTTTCAATATTTCTTAAAAATTAAACATACACTTATCATAGCAGCAATTTCACTCCTAGGCAGTAACCCAAAAGAAATAAAAGCTTATGTCCATACAAACATTTATAAGCGAGTGCTCATAATAGCTTGAAAAATAGTAATCAGAAAAAAAATCCATGAACAGGAGACTGGATAAATTGTGGCATAGAATACTACTCAGCAATTAATAGAAATGGACTGATAAATGCAACAACATGGATGAATCTCAAAATAAATATGATGAAAAAAATAAGTATTCAAGGAAACAGGTTTTTCAAAGCTAGGTTACAAGCAGAAAGGGGTTTGGGGTATAGGATGTAGCTATGTGCAGGCCTGGGGGTCCGCAGACATCAGCTATTGTCCTTTAGTCATCAGGCGATGAGATGATGTGGATGAGATGCTGTTTTGACTCCTGGTGGGTCAGCCTGACCATGCCTATCATTTCTGCTTGCTGGATTCACAGCTGAGTCAACTCCCTATTACTTCACACAGGCCTTGAAAAGAAAACTTTAAGAAAAACGTAACCCTCTATTCACATATACGTAAGTATATATGTTCTAAGATTTAAAATAACATGATTACTTTTCAGATTAATCCAGGTGCTCTATCTATCGGGTTGTAGGTCTCCCCTATCAATACCACATTTATGCAAAGAGGGGACACACTGGACTACAAGATGCTTCGGAGCCCTTGATGAATACAGACTGGGAAAATGCCATTCAAAAATCATAAGTATGCCTTCCTTTTAAGAGTTCAAATTACCTTTACAGCAGATTGTCTGTTTGCTTCAAGAAAAATACATTTTACCTATTGTTTCTGGGAAAACTTCAAGTATCTTGAATTTAAATATCTTAGAGAAGCTAAGAGTTTTATTGAATGTATCTGGTATCAGCTATCTGCAGATTTTTTGGCTTCTCTGGGAAAAGTGTCTTTTTCTCTCTTTGGGTTTGGATTGATATTATTGTTCTTTTTCTTTGAACAGTTGCTATTGTGATTCATGATCTAAGCAAAAAATAAAAAAGAAAGAGAAAAGAGAAAAAAAATTCTAAGAAGAGAAAGTAAACTAAATCAGTTGGAAACCCAGCTATCTTTGGGGACCAAGCAAGTGACATAAATGTTTGTTCATTCTAACACCATACTCAGAGGTGAGTAGTTCAGGGGTAAACTGGAAAGTTTGTGTCTTCTCAAGGAATGTCAATTCCCCCCCCAAAAAATTTAAACACTCTGAATTAAGTTTTGTTTCTAGCCATCATAGAACAACAGGGACCAAATTTATCCTCCCACCATAGCAAAGAGAAAACAATAGTTTTCAGACACAGGACAATAGTCAGCAGAGGACAGAGATCAGTGGTCCTGTAACAAAGGAAATAGGGATGGTAAGTCCTATGTTGCCCAAGTTTATTTCTGTAGTCTCCAGTTTATAGTATACTAGTGACCCAGTGCACAGATTCATGCACATTGAAAGGCAATTAATTGGAAGGTGGTAGGCAGGGCGGGACTGGGCAGGACTAGGCAAGATGGGCCAGACATGCCTTGGAGTCAACCTCCCGCGGTCCCTCTCTGGCCAGCCTCACCTGGGGCAGCACAGAGGCTCAAAGAGTGTCTGCAGAGTGAGAGGGGTCTCTCTGGCAGGTGGATTTCCTCGGCCTAGCCTGCAGGGATCAGGCTCCAACATCCCCTGAGGGGTGCCAGATTGTGAGAGGGCAGTTCACCGCAGCTCTGCAGCTCCTGTGTTGAGCATCTGCCCCCGGAGGTCATTGTGCATCATAGCTACTGGTCAGATAGTCGGTCGGTTGGACGGTCACTTAGCCTTTTATTTATTTATATATATATATATATATATATATATATATATATATATATATATATATATATATATATATATATATATATAGAAAGAGAGAGAGAGAGATGGAAGGGTACCTAAACAGAAGTCAGAAATCACACTACATTGAGGAAAAACAGAGTTTGGTGTTTGGGAAGGCCAGTTTTCTAGAATTTGGAAGATAATGCTGAGGAGGCAGTAGCTACATATAGAGGTTCTGCATAAGGTTGACCTGAAATCTTCTGTTGAGGACTGATCTGTAAATATGTCTGAGGAAACCACCAGAAATAATGGGAAGAACTACTAAAAAGGAGGAGCCAGAGCAATCTTAAGTTCTCCCACAATCTGAGACCAGTTTGTGGAAAGACTATCCAATACACTGGGCACAGGACAGAGTACTCAGAGAGGCATTCCCTTAATAATGGAGCTAAGCTAGCTGTTAACTAAAGGGCTGCTCTGAACTCATCCTATAAAGCATAAAACAAGTCTCCAGAGTATCGGACTAATTTCAAAAAGTTTAACTGCATCCCAAAACAAAGCCCCCCAAAATTGAAATGAACACACTGAAATCTAGCATCTTCAAAATTCAATATCCTGCCATCTAGTAAAATTTAGCAGTCAAACAAAGAACTAAGAAAATATAACCCTTAATAAAAAAAAATCAAATTAATAGAAATAGACACAGAAATAATGTAGAAAGGATATTAAGTTACTACAAATCTATATATACAACAAGATAGAAGAAAATATGAACATGATGAGAGAATTGGAAGTGTCGTCAAAAAACTACAAAACACTTAATAGAGTTGAAAAATACATTATCTGTAATGAAAAATAAACTGGAAGATATTAACATCATATTAGACACAGCAGAATCCTAGTGAATTTGGAGATATTGTGACAGAAAGTATCCAAAATGAAACACAGAGAAATAAGACTGAAAAAAGTCAAGGGAGTGCCAGTGGTCTGGAAAAATATCAACTAGTCTAGCATATGTGTAAATTAAGTCAAAGAGGGGGGAAATATTTGAAAAAAATCCCCCTGGATGGGTTGCTCAGTTGGTTAGAGCAGTGGTCGGCAAACTGCGGCTCGCGAGCTGCGGTTTGCCGCTCTGTTGATTAATGATTTTGCCGACCACTGGGTTAGAGCGTTGTCCTGATATGCCAAGGTTGCAGGTTTGATCCCTGGTCAGGGCACATATAAGAAGCAACCAATGAATGCATAATTAAGTGGGACAACAAATTGATTCTCTCTCTCTCATCAGTGAATAAAAAAAAAATTAAAAATATATTTGAAGAAATCATAGGTAAAAAATTTCTGAATTTGACAAAATGTGTAAACCTTCATATTCAAGAAGCTCAATGACTTCTAAGTAGAAGAAATATGAAGAAAAAACACAACAAAGCACATACATTATTTTCAGCAGTGATAAAAAAAAAAAAACATCTTAAAGGAGAAGAAAGGCCCATTATTTATAGAAAAACAAAGCTATAAGTAATAGCACACTTCTTCTCAGGAACTATGCAAGACAGAGAACAATGGAGCAAAATATTTTTCTGAAAAAAGTCAATCTAGAACTCTATAACTAGATAAAATATTTCAAATATTGAAATGACAAAAACTTTTTCAGACTAAACACTTGAGAAATTTTATCACTAGAAAATTGCACTACAAGAAATGTTAAAGAAAGAAGTACAGAAGAAAAATAACCCCAGATGGAAATTTGAATTTACACAAAGGATTGAACATGGGAAATGGATGGATCATTGCCTTTATTTTATTACAATAAAATATAAAGTTTATTTTCCATTGTTGACATTATTACAGATGTCTGATATTTTCCCACTTTCCCCCTCCACCTATCCCCCACCCCATCCCAGTCCTTCACCACACTATTGTCTGTGTCCATGTGCTATGCATACATGCATGTAAGTTCTTTGGTTAATCTCTTCCTGTCCTCCTACAACCTCCCCTCTGAGATCTGTCAGTCTGTTCTATGCATCCATGCCTCTGGACCTATTTTGTTCATCAGTTTATTTTGTTCATTAGATTCCACATATAAGTGAGATCATGTGATACTTGTCTTTCTCTGACTTATTTTACTTAGCATAATAATCTCCAGATTCCGTCATGTTGTCTCAAAGGTAAGAGAGTCTTCATTTTTACAGCTACATAGTATTCCATTGTGTAAACATACCACAGCTTTTTTATCCACTCATCTACTGACTTGGGCTGTTTCCAGATCTTAGCTATCTATATATATAAATAGCCAGGGTCTGTAACATCCAAAACGACTGAAGGTACGACCGAATGCCAGGCTGCATGTGCAACAGGCTCGGGTGGGCGGGGACTGGAGAGCGGGCTGAACTGCTAACCTCTCGGAGAGAGAGAGGTGGGGCTGATCAGCAGCCTCCCCAAGCTGCTGACAAGGCCTGGAGAGAGAGAGAGGTGTGGCTGCTGGCGAGGCCTGGAGAGAGAAGCAGGGTCTGATATGCTGATCAGCCCTTGCCTCTCTCTCTCTCTCTCTGGGCCTCACCAGCAGCCTGAGGCAGCTGCTGATCAGCCCCACCTGTCTGATCAGGCCTGGAGATAGGCCCAGAAACACTGACTGGCATAAAAACTGATCAATCAGAACCAAATCTGTGTGAACTGCAAGGAGTCAATAGCTGCCTAGGAGGCAGAGCTATTGACACTGACTGGCATAGAAACTGACCAATCAGAACCTAATCTGGGTGAATTTTGAAGGCAGAACCTAAGGTGGGGGCTGAGGAGGGGTTTTAAGAGCAACAGCTGTTTGGTGTAAGGTGTAAGAAAGCGGTTCAATTTTTTAATGACCGGTTTGGCAGTATAGTGCATATGACTGGCTATCAGTCCAGATATAGGGATTATATACTTTTGTCTGCCAAGAGCATCTCCTCCTGCTGAAAAAGGCTCCCCCACCGCTTAAGCAATCCTATCCTATATAATCTATCTATAATAATAAAAGGGTAATATGCTAATTAGACTTGGTCTACTGGCCATCTTTCAGACATCTGACTTCTTTCCAGACAAAGTCATGGTGGTGGGGGCCAAGGGAGAGGCAGTTAGGGGCGATCAGGCCTGCAGGGGAGGACAGTTGGGGGCAAGATCAGGCTGGCAGGAGAGGACATTTGGGGATGCTTTCAGGCCTGCATAGGAGGGCAATTAGGTGTGATCAGACAGGGAGAGGCAGTTATGGGCGATCAGGCTGGCAGAGGAGAGCAGTTAGAGGCGAGATCAGGCCAGCAGGTGAGGGCAGTTAGGGGTGATCAAGCAAGCAGGCAGAGAGGTTAGGGGCAATCAGGCCGGCAGGCAGGAGAGTGGTTAGGAGCCAGCGGTCCCAGATTGTGAGAGGGATGTCCCCAGTTGGAGAGGGTGCAGGCTGGGCTGAGGGAAGCCCCCACCCCATACACGAATTTCATGCACTGGGCCCCTAGACTATATATATAAAAGCCTAAGTGACTGTCCAACCTTCCAACTTGTAGCTATGACATACACTGACCACCACGGGGCAGATGCTCAACACAGGAGCTGCCAAGCTGCAGTGACTTAGCAGCTGTGGTTCTCAGGTGGCACACCCAGAACCAGAGAGGAGGGAGCCCAATTTTGGGGTGCATCACCTGAGAACCGCCCTCTCGCAATCCAGGACCCCTCGGGGGATGTTGGAGAGCCAGTTTTGGCCCAATACCCACAAGCAAGGCTGAGGGACTCCTCCTGCCAGAGGGATCCTGCTCCCTCTGCAGATGACGTTTGAGCCATGGCGAAGCCCCAGGTGCTGCCAGCCGGGGAGGGACCTTAGGAGGTAGGATTCAGGGCGGGTCTGGCCCATCTCTCCCAGTCCCACCCCTCCAGCCACCTTCTAATTAATTTCCTTTCAATGTGCATGAATCTGTGCACCGGGGTACTAGTTGTAAATAATGTTGCTATGAACATAGGGGTGCATATATTCTTTCTGACTGGTGTTTCAGAATTCTTAGTATTACCATTGAAATACCTGGTTATTATAATTTAACAGGAAAGGTGCAAAGGGAAGACTAGATAATATAGGCATGCTATTTATATAGTTTTGCAAGGAAAGAACAGTTAACATTCTCTAAGTCTGTTCCCACAGATCACTGGGGGAAGGGACTGGACAATAGATGCATGCACAGTAAGTTCTGGGTAACATGGGAAGATGCTTGTCAGTCACATCTGGGAGCGAGTCAGTGGCATATTTTGGCAAGGGTGAGAAATCTGACATACTTAGCTCCTAAACAAGGAAAGATCCCCTCTCTTTCTCTTGATGCTTGCCCATGACTCCTGGCTTGCAGGGCTTTCATGTTCTGCACTTCCCTGTGTGGCTCACAGCCACGTGAACTCCACATAATGGAATAATGTTTAGCCGGTCGCTACATTGGACCCAACTCCACCATGAAATGAAAACTCTGGATACTGTCTATGCTTTTAGCTCTGCTAAAGCCCAAGCTGCACCAGTTTCAGGACTGGATTAAGGGAAAATGGAACGTTGGGACCCGAGGAATGTAATTCCATGAAAATAAAAGCCTTTCAGTAGATTTCATCCTTCTGTGGGGGCCTCTAGAAATGCTTATTCCAGCAGTGCCCCCAGAACCCCACTCCCACTAGTGATGAAAAAATTCAATTATTTAGTAATATTGGGATATATTCCCAGAAGTGGGATTCCTGGGTGAAACAGCAGTTCCATTTTTATTTTTTTGAGGAAACTCCATACTGTTTTCCATAGTGGCTACACCAGTCTGCATTCCCACCAGGAGTGTATTAGAGTTCCCTTTTCTCTAATGAAACATAACAGAGATACCAGAAATTGACCCATGCCATTATGTTCAATTAATTTTTTACAAAAGAGGCAAGAGCATAAAATGGAGTAAAGACAGTCTCTTCAACAAATGCAGTTGGGGAAATAGAAGAGGTACATGCAAAAAAAATGAAACTAGATCACCAACTTACACTATACACAACAATAAACTAAAAATGGATAAAAGACTTAAATGTAAGTCATGAAACCATAAAATCACAGAAGAAACCATAGACAACAAAATCTCAGACATCTTACATAGCAGAATTTTTGCCAATACATCTCCTAGGACAAGAGAAACAAAGGAAGGAATGAACACATGAGGCTACATCAAACTAAAAAGTTTCTGCACAGCAAAGGAAACTGTTACCAAAATGAAAAGGCAACCCATGGTATGGGAGAACATATTGGCCAATGATACATCTGATAAGGGGTTAATTTTAAAAATATATAAAGAACTCATACAATCCAACAAAAAGGAAGACAAACAATCCAATTTAAAAATCAGCAAAGGACCTGAATAGACACTTCTCCAAAGAAGACATAGAGATGGCCAACAAACATATGAAACAATGCTCAATGTCACTAATCATCAGAGAGATGCAAATTAAAAATACAGTGAGGTATCAGCTCACACTTGCCGGAATGGATCATTGCCTTTAAAGGGAAGATTAGCTAAATAAATATATCTTACCTAATAATAGACAAACATGTAAATTGACGTACCTCCGCTATGCCAACAACCAATCAGAGTGAGTATGCAAATTAACCCAACAAAGATGGAGGTTAATTTGCATACGTATGTGCCCAGCGGCCTCCGTTGAGCCAGGGGGCTTCTGGGCAGGGCTGAGCCTGCAATTGGAGCCGAGGGGGCCCCTGCCCAGGCCTAAAGCCTCGACCAGAGGCTTTAGGCCTGGGCAGGGGCAGATCCAGCAATCAGAGGGAGCTGGGGGGCCCAGGCCCTAGGCCCCAAGGCCAGTGATCGGAGGGAGCCAGCAGTCGGAGGGAGCAGGAGCCAGCCGTCGGAGGGAGAGGGAGCCAGTGATGGGAGGGAGAGGGAGGCAGCCATAAGAGGGAGAGGGAGCCAGTGATCGGAGGGAGAGGGAGCCAGCCATTGGAGGGAGAGGGAGCCAGCCATTGGAGGGAGAGGGAGCCAGCCATTGGAGGGAGCTGGGGGGCCCCTGCCCAGGCCTAAAGCCTAGGCCATAGGCTTTAGGCCTGGGCAGGGGCAGAGCTGGGGATCAGTGTGAACTAGAGGAAACACCTTTTCTGACCACTCATTGGCTAAGCTCCCTGTATGCCACTGGTAATATTCTTAGTAACTTGGGTAATAAGAATCCAAAAAGGTGATCTAGGGTTTTTCTACCACACTCCTGGAGAAAAAAATGAAGGTCTGCTGCTGGAGGGCTAAGAAATGTCATATCCTGCCCTAGCCGGTTTGGCTCAGTGGATAATGCTTCAACCTGCTGACAGCAGGGTCTGGGTTCAATTCTGATCAAGGGCATGTACCTAGGTTGCAGGCTCCTCCCTGGCCGGGGCCCAGGTCAGGGCTCATGCAGGAGGCAACCAATCAAAGTGTTCCTCTCACTTTGATGTTTCTCTTTGTCTCTCCCTTTCTCTTCCACATTCTCTAAAAATCAACGGAAACATATCCTCAGGTGAAGATAAAAAAGAAAAGAAAGAAAGAAATGTCATATCCTATGAAAGACACATCTTGAAAATGCCTAAAGAAAGCTGTCATTTTTTCATGATGAAGGGACTGGAGTCCGTGTTGATGAAAACACCTTGGTGGTTGTGGTGACTGGCAGTGGCTGCAGCAGCAGGGTGATGGGGCTGGTGCCTTCCCCTGATCAGCCCGGTCGCCTCCCACAAAGGGAGCGGGCCTAAGCCATCAGTAGGACATCCCCTGAGGGCTCCCACTATGTGAGAGGGGCCAGGCTGGGCTGAGCCCCCCTCGCCCCCCCCCTGCCAATGCACGAATTTTATGCACCAGGCCACTAGCGTAAGTTAATAAAAATATAAGAAAATGTATATTTTCCTTGGCCTTATAGATGTCAATAATTTATCTTGTGCCTTATGTAACAAAAATTTTTCAGTAAGTTGTAGTTTCATTTTGAGATTGGAATTAAAAGAAAAATGAATTGAATATTTAAAATAGATGTGGTAAGTTCATTAAAGCCAAATATTATTTTTTCTAGTTTTTTAAATTAGAAATGAAAAAGCAACTGAAACATTTTACAGAATGTAATACTGTATTATCATGGCTGGAGCACACAAAATATTAATGAAGCTGTGTATAGATGGCATTGCAATACCTGCTGGATGAAAAGTTAGTAAAAAAAATTATGGACATTCTGTTTTCCAAATATATAGTAAGATATTATTTGTTTGTTTTTCTTAAATCCTCACTGGAGGATATGTTTTTATTGGTTTTATAGAGAAAGGAAGGGAGAGAAGCACTGATCAGTTGCCTCTGGTATGCACCCTGACCAGGGATTGAACCTGCAGCCTAGGCATGTGCACTGACCTGAAATCAAATCTGCAACCTTTCGGTGTGAAGCGCCAACAAACTGAGCCACCCGGCCAGAGCTATAGTGATTTTTTTAAAGGTATGTTTTTATTGATTTCAGAGAGAGTAAAGAACAGGGAGAGATAGAAACATTAATGATGAGAGAGAACCATCAATTGGCTGCCTCCTGCATGCCCCCTACGGAGTACCGAGCCTGCAACTGGGAACTGAACTGTGACCTCTTGGTTATGGGTCAATGTATAACCACTGAGCCACATCAGTCAGGCTATATAGCAACTTTTTAAATTAAAGATTTAACTGAAATGAAGATTGAGATTGTCTGTAGAATTCTGAATTTACCTTAAAAAAATGGGCAGGTCTACTGATTTTGCTGGACTTGCTGTTTTGTCTGTATCTGGTACAACACCAACTGATCATCAAATGTCTTTTATTTGAATAACTGTCAGTAAATACTTCAATTAAAATATTAAAATGTTACCTTTTTGAATTTCATAATTTAGCTAGGAACATGTACACTGACATTTGCATTGAGGGTGCAAAAGCCAGGTAAGACTGAGAGCACAAATTAAGTCATTGTATTCTACCCTAAAACACCTATGTTGGAAAGGAAAGAAAAGAACAGTTTAAGAATGTCCTTTTAAAAACTTATAAAAACTATTAATTTTATTGAGTACAGGCCCTATTAAAGTTTTGTATGATGAATGGGAACTACATGTAAATTACTTCTGTATACTAAAATACTGGATCTTCAGAAAAAGCATCTGTGTAAGTCTATTGAGTTGCAAGCTGGAATCACTTTTTTTTTTATAGCACATTATTTTTACTTGAAACAATGACTGAGAAACTATGATTATTTAGTCTGAGTATTAAAGGCATTTTTCTTGAATAGAAATAAAGCCTATTAACAACAACAACAAAAAGGAACTGAAATATTTGATGCCAATGATAAAAATCAACCATAGCTAGGGTTGGAACAAGACATTCTTGATGGGGAACATAAAAATACATTTTTGGGAGGGAGCTAGCAATCTGACTCTGTACCTAGTTAATCAGTATCCCTAATGCACATTCTTGCTAGCCAATAATTAACTTACTGCACCTTCCTTAATTATCTGGTCTTGCAAGAACTATTTACCTAAATACATTTTATAGAGGCCATAAACCATGAACAATACACAACCCCCTCCAGGGGTTATCAGCGCTGGCACCAGGCCAGGCCTTTAGGTGTGGTCTCACATCCCCCACCCCAACACACGGGGCTTTTTGCAAAGTCCACAAAAGGTCCGGAAGTTTGATCCATATTTGGGAGACAAAGAAACCAAAGGGTATAAAGAGAAAGCTTTCTCCATATTGGTTTGCTCAGGATTTGGAAACAGGTTTCCCTGAATCACGGTACTAGTATATCTGGAAATAAATGCGTTTTTCCTGTATCTCTGAGTACTCCTGTGTATTTTTCAGTTGCCTGGTAAATTCTGTAATATTCTGACACCACAGAGGCAGATCTAAGTGGGAGTTGAAGTTCATACGGTTATACACTGGTGAATTGCAGTGGGCTGAGGAGTTGTTTATATTTAAGAAAAAAAGAATAAAAATAAATACAAAATTAGGCATGAAGTGAGTATTTTTTAGAATAAGAATACAACAAATTACTAAAGAATTGGCAATTCCGGTCCCTTTCTTCAAGATACCTTTTCAGGCAATTTAATCAGACATGTTTATATAGAAACTAGAGGCCCGGTGCACAAAATTCATGCAGGGGGGGGGCGGGGGGTGTCCCTCAGCCCAGCCTGCACGCTCTCCAATCTGGGACCCCTCGAGGGCAGTCAGACATCCCTCTCACAATCCAGGACTGCTGGCTCCCAACTGCTCGCTTGCCTGCCTTCCTGATTGCTCCTAACCGCTTCTGCCTGCCAGCCTGATCATCCCCTAACCACTCCCCTGCCAGCCTGATTGATGCCTAACTGCTCCCCTGCCAGCCTGTTTGCCCCTAACTGCCCTCCCCTGCAGGCCTGGTCCCCCCAACTGCTCTCCCCTGCAGGCCTGGGTCCCCCCCAACTGCCCTTCCCTGCAGGCCCAGTCGCCCCCAACTTCCCTCCTCTGCCAGCCTGGTCACCTCTAACTGCCCTCCTCTGCTGGCTTGATTGCCCCCAACTGCCCTCCCTTGCAGGCCTGGTCCCTCCCAATTGCCCTCCCCTGCTGGCCATCTTGTGGTGGCCATCTTGTGTCCACATGGGGGCAGTCATCTTTGACCACATGGGGGCAGCCATCTTGTGTGTTGGAGTGACGGTCAATTTGCATATTATTCTTTTATTAGATAGGATTAGATAGGATAGAGGCCTGGTGCATGGGTGGGGGTCAGCTGGTTTGCCCTGAAGGGTGTCCCAGATCAGGGTAGGGGTTCCCTTGGGGTGTGGGGTGGCCTGGGCGAGGAGCCTGTGGTGGTTTGCAGGCAAGCCATGCCCCCTGGCCACCCAAGCGGAGGCCCTGGTATCTGGGATTTATTTATCTTCTACAATTGAAACTTTGTGGCCTGGAGCGGAGCCAAGCCTTCTGCTCACTCTGTGGCAGCCGCCATTTTGGGGGGGATTTATGTATCTTCTATAATTGAAACTTTGTAGCCTTAAGCTGAGGCCAAAGCTGCAGAAGCTTGGCTTCCTCCATCACCGGGGGCAACCCTAGCCTCCTGCTCTCTCCAGCTCTGTGGCTGCCGCCATTTTTGTTGGGATTTATTTATCTTCTATCATTGAAACTTTGTAGCATTGAGTGGAGGCCTGGACCAGCAAGGTCAGGTGGAAAGCTTGACTTCCTCCATTGCTGGGGAAACCCAAGCCTCCCTCCTGCTCTCTCTGTGGCCGCAGCCATCTCGGTTGGGTTTATTTGCATATTCGCTCCTGATTGGCTGGTGGGCATGGCTTGTTGGCGTGGCTTGTGGGTGTAGCGTAGGTATGGTCAATTTGCATATTACTCTTTTATTAGATTGGATACTTTTGTCTTGCAATCTGGCTTCCTCACTGCATCTAGAACCCATTACTCTGGCTTCCTCACTGCATCTAGAACCCATTACTAGAAACTCCCAGCACATACAGGTCCCATTAAAGTTTACAGGGGACCCAAAGCTGCATACAAATTCACTTCTCCTCTTACTGGTCCTAATAGAGCCTGATGCTTCTAATATTATATCATAAGTGTAAACTTAACTAATGAAAGAAAAAACTTGCATAACAAGTATGTAGGTAAGAAGCAGAACTCTTTTATTAGCATCCAGAAGTCCTGTGGAGTCCAGTCACTATGTCTTTGCCTAGGTGAAACAGGAATTTTAGGGGAATATAGGCAGGTTTAGGGAATTTTTAGAATTGGGGTCCATGAAAAAAACCTAGAGCTACAGTTTTGGAGAAGGTACATTTCCATAACACAAGGAAACCAGGCACAGTTACATTTCCATAAGACAAGGAAGCAGCACAACAGGTATATTTCCATAAGACAAGGGAACTGGAAGTAGCCAAAAAAGGTCTATATTGACAAAATAAAGAAGAAGGAAGAAAGCCCAGAAGGAATAGGACAATGAAGGAGGACAGCCTCAGGAGTCACTGTAGTAACCAATTCAAAAGGGAATATTGACCAATCAGAGGGGATATCAAGACACAGGAACTGAAGCTTTTATAAACCATGGGAACAGGAAGTTGGTGGGACCCTTTCCCCCTCCCCACTTGGGAGTCCATTCTGTGAGACTCTTTCCCTCTCTCTATGTGGGAGTCTGTACTTGTTCTTCAATAAATCTCCAGCTTTGCTATACCACCTTCTGTCTGTGGATTCATTCTTTGACTCCAGCAGACAATGAATCTGGGTTCCAGTCCAAAATTCTGTATCATAAGGATAACTTCTATCCTGATTTGTCATTACTGATTTTGTAAGTAAGTGAAATCACACAGAATGTACTATTTTGTGTCTAGCTTTTCCTCAACTTTTTGTTTGTGAAATGCAGTTATATTGTTTTGCAGTTGTAGATTGGTAATTCTCATTGCTGAATCATACATATCCCACCATGTAAATATGCCAGTTTATTCTTGGTTATTGGACATTTGATTATTAATTTTTTGTCCTTATGAGTAGTGTTGATGTATATATTCTAAAATATGTCTATTGATAAATTAATGCATCCTCTTGGGTATATACTTAGAAATAAAATTGCTGGATTGTAGGGTATGCATATGTTCACCTTTAGTAGATCCTGCCAAGAAGTCTTCCAAAATGGTTTTACCAATTGACATTCCCACCAGCAGAGTATAAGAGGTATGACTGATTCACACCTTTGCTGACTCTAGTATTGTCCATTTTTCCCCTGTAGCCATTTTGGCTAGGTGCACAGCAGTATCATATTATGGCTTTAATTTCCATGTGATGTTTGTATAGTTTCTTTTTGAAAGTCCTTTTTGCCCCCATCCTCATCCCCCAATTGGATTTGTTTTGTATTGATTTGTATGAGTTCTTTACATAATCTGCATACTAATCTTTATCAAATGTAGGCATTGAAGATATGTTCTGAGTTGCTTAATTATCCTCTTAATGAATAAAAAGTTCCTAATATGGAACATTTTATAATTTTTTATCTTTAACAAAAGTTTGTGTATCTCCTGTGTAAGAAATCTTTACCTATGTGTAGAAAAAGATTAACCTTCTCCAAAGACAGGTATAGTCCTTTATTCCTGACTCCTGGGAGGTAACCTGTAAACTCATGGAATATATTGCCTCTTGAGAGTGTCTTTGTTTACCTGGGGGCCTTAAGCCATGTCAAATAATCTATGCCAGTGGTTGCCAACCGGTGGTCCACAGACCACTGGTGGTCCGTGAAGTCTGAAAGATTGGCGACTTCTGATATATGCTAAGAATGTGATTTATGGTGGGGCCTTGCTGTGGACAAAAGGGGCCATATGCTAACCTGACTAGTTCAGGGAAGGCCTGCATGGCAGTTGTGCAAACTCAAAGACCTAAAACAACCACAAAAGATGGTCTGAAAATTAAATATTTAACTACAAACAGGTTATAGTAGGTAGTCATATCCTAGGCCAGTATTTTCCCTGACAAAGATCAACTTAGATCTTTACTGAGCCCATTGTTTATTTGTATCTAAGATAACATACCTATGAAATGTCTGGGTAACTTGTAACTTCCCTTTTCTTCCAGACCCCTCAGGGCACAACAAATGGCACCAGGACATTCCCTCATTGTTATTGTTATCAAGTTAATCATCAACTGTTAACTATGTTAACTATCCTGTATCCATCTATATAAAACAAGCATATGTCCATCATTTTACTTTCTATCCTATCCCAGAAGTTTCCCCGCTTTACTTTCTCCCACCTCCCTAATCTATCACCAATGAATTTCATGTAACCCACTTTTGTATTTCCCTTTTGATGGTAATTTATAAAAACAAGGTATGAACTCCACATTCTCTGGAACATTATCTCAATTTGTTGAGGTTCTGCTTCCCTGCATATGTCTACAGTTTGGCTCAAATAAACTCACAAAATTCTTTACAGGTCTGAATGTTTTTTACATTAACACTAATAATGTGATTTATGATGGGGCCTTGGGACATATGGTAAGAAAATAAGGTCAGCAAAGTCGGAAATAGAGCCATGACTACGTGGTTGACCCTCCAACAAAAACCCTGGACACCAAAGCTTTTTTAGCTTCCCTGGTTGACAATACTTTGTGTGCATTACCACATGTCTTGCTGGGTGAAGTAAGCACTGTTCATGTAATTCCACTGGGAGAGGATACTGGAAGCTTCCTGTACTAGGACCTTCCTATATTTCACCTGATGCCCCTTTTCCTGTTGTTATGTTAATTTGTATTCTTTCACCATAGTAAACCGTAAGTTTAACAGCTTTGCTATGTTTTGTACTTCTAAACCTGAGGGTGGTCTTGGGGATTTCCTGAATCATAGCTTATCAAAGGTCATACAGACATTTTCCTATCCTTCATTTTTAAAGCTTTATTAGTTTATCATCCATATTTTGGTTTTCAATACCTTTAGAAATGATTTTGGTCCAGGTCAATAAATATACATATTTATTCAATATATTCACTTCACCTTACACCACTTATTGAAACAATCATGTTTAGAATTACACTGCCTAATTAATTTTGTCATAATGATGGGGAAAATGAGATATTTTTGAGAGGCTAGCAATCTGAATCTGTCTCAGTAACCTAATACGCATTCTTGTTAGCCTACAGTCTAGTCACTGCCCCTTCTTTAATTATCTGGTCTTGCAGACTTGTTTACCTAAGTACTACTCCCATTTTAGAGAGGCCATAAACCATGAACAATACACAACCCCCAGATGGAGTTATCAGCACTGGTGCCAGGCCAGGCCTTTAGGTGTGGTCTCACGGCACCCATCCCAACAAATGGGGCTTTTTGCAAAGCCCACAAAAGGTCCAGAAGTCCCATCCCATATTTGGGAAACAAAGAAACCAAAGGGTATAAAGGGAAATCTTCCTCCATATTGGCTTGCTCAGGATTCGGAGAGAAACAGTCTCCCCTGAGTCCTGTGCTAGTACATGTGAAACATCTATCTATATAAAAGCCTAAGCAACCATTGCAACCAAACGGATGACCGAACAGGCTGCGTGGGGTGACCAGGCCGGCAGGGGGGTTAGTGAGGGGCGATCAAATGACCGAGCAGCAGGCTGCACAGGGCGACCAGGCCGGCGGGGGGGAGGGGGCAATTGGAGGTGATTAGGCCGGCAGGCAGAGGCAATAAAGGGTGATCAGGCCGGCAAAGGGGCAGTTAGGGGCAACCAGGCCAGCAGGGGGGGCAGTGAGGGGCGATCAGGCTGGCAGGCGGAAGTGGTTAGGGGTGATCAGACTGGCAAGGGGGGCAGTTAAAGGTGATCAGGCAGGCAGGAAGGTGAGTGGTTAGGAGCCAGCGGTCCAGGATTGTGAGAGGGATGTCTGACTGCCCATTTAGGCCCCATCCCCAGGATCAACTGGCAGTCAGACATCCCCCAAGGGGTCTTGGATTGGAGAGGTGCAGGCTGGGCTGAGGGGACCCTCCCCACCATGTGCACGAATTTCATGCACCCGGCCTCTAGTCTGAAAATACATGGGTTTTTCCTGTGCCTCCAGTACTCCTGCGTAGTTTTTGGTCACCTGGTAAATTCTGTAACAATAAATCATCTGATCACTTGTGTATCCTTTTGGCTATTAGTTTAAGTTCTCCAGCTTTCTTATTTTTTAAGACTAACTTGGTTATTTGTGGTTCTTAAGTATTTACATTGTTTTTGGTATTTAAATTTTTAAAAATGATACTCGTGTGATTTATGTAATTTTCATATTATTAGAATAAAAATGTAGCATTGCCAATCAATCAATGTGTCTCTCTCACATCAATGTTTTTCTCTCCGTCTTTCTCTCTTTCTCCCCCTTCCTTACTCTCTTTTACTCTAAAAAGCAATGGAAAAATATCTTTGGGTGAGGATTAACAAAACAAAACAAAAAGTAGCATTGTTGCTGACGTGAAGTCAATATACAAAAATAATTTTATTTCTATAAACCAGCAATAACTAGAAAACAAAGTATAAAAAGATAGGCTAATAATGTTTTATTAGAATAACTATAGGCCCGGTGAATGAAAATTCATGCACTGGAGCAGGGAGTTCCTCATCCTGGCCTGCCCCCTCTCACAGTACGGAAGCCCTCAGGGGCAGGAGGCGACCCAGTGATCTGGGGAAGGTGAGGCCACCATCACATCTCTGCTGCTGCCACTGTTGGCAGCATAAGCCTTGGCTGGCCCTGGTTACCTGAGCCTCGGGTGGCCCTGAGCGGCTGGGCAACTGCCATTGGAGGCTTGCCTGCACCTCGTGCCGGCACTGGGTGGCTGGGCAGCTGACATCCGAAGCTTGCCTGCACCTCTAGCAGGCCCTGGGTGGCTGGGAAGCCACCATCCGAGGCTTGCCTGTGCCCTGGGCAGGCCCTGGGAAGCTGGGGGGATGAGGGGGTTGGGGGAATCCAGAGGCAGGTGCACAGAGCGTTGGGTGCACCTGCCACCCAGGCAGGGATGAGGGGACTGGGTGCCACCATCTTGTGGCTGTGAGCGCCACCATCTTTGTGAGGGTGTGATGGTCAATTAGCATATTCCCTCTTTATTACATAGGGTATTTCTCTTATTTTTTCATTTTAATTTCTTTATTGATTGAGGTATTACATATTTGTCCTCATCCCCCCATTACCTTCCAAACCCCCACCCCACTCATGCCCTCACCCCACTGTTGTCTTTGTCCACTGGTTAGGCTTATATGTATGCATACAAGTCCTTTGGTTAATTTCTCTCCCTTACCCCCACCCTCCCCTACCTTCCCTCTGAGGTTTGACAGTCTGATCTTTGTGAGGGTGTGAAGGTCAATTAGCATATTCCCTCTTTATTACATAGGATATTTCTCCTAAATATAACTTCTTTTAAATAGATCTGTGAAATTAGAAAGTAATTTTTCAAATAATTTGTTAGTATTTTCCCTAAAATTTCCTTTGGAATTATTTCCAGTTTTAAGAAAGAAAACAATGTAAAAATTGTAACTCATTGGTAGTCATTTTAGTAGAAACATACATTCCAAAATATAAATAAAAATGCACATTACAGTTTAACTAGAGGCCCGGTGCATGAAATTCCTGTACAGGGTGGTGTGTCCCCCAGCTCAGCCTGCACCCCCTCCAATCTGGGACCCCTCGAGGGATGTCTGACTGCCTGTTTAGTCCCGATCCCCCTAAACTGGCAGTTGGACTTCCCTCTCTCAATCTAGGACTGCTGGCTCCCAACTGCTCGCCTGCCTGCCTGCCTGATTGCCCCTAACCGCTTCTGCCTGCCAGCCTAATCACCCCCTAACCACTCCCCTGCCAGCCCGATTGCCCCTAACTGCCCTCCCTTGCCGGCCTGGTCGCCCCCAAATGCCCTCCCCTGCAGGCCTAGTTCCCCCCAACTGCCCTCCCCTGCAGGCCTGGGTCCCCCCAATTTCCCTACCCTGCTATCCTGGTTCTCCCTCACCTGCCCTCCCTTGCTGGCTTCGTCTCTCCCAACTGCCCTCTCCTGCCAGCTGGGTGCCCCCCAACTGCCCTCCCTTTTAGGCTTGGTCCCTCCCAATTGCCCTCTTCTGCTGGCCTGTTCACCCACAACTGCCCTCCCCTGCAGGCCATCTTGTGATGACCATCTTGTGTCCACCTGGGGGAGGCCATCTTTAACCCCATGGGGGCAGCCATCTTGTGTGTTTGGAGTGATGGTCAATTTGCATATTACCTTTTATAAGATGATTTTTATAGGAAAGTATTTTACAACTTACTCTTTGGTATTTGAGATTTTAACACTAAGTTTTTTCTCTCTTGATATTGAAGATTATAATTGTCTTTCACTATCTGTAGTTCAATATTAAGTACTACTGTCTTAAAAACTTTAAATCGCCCTGACTAGTTTGTCTCAGTGGATAGAGTGTTGGCCCGTGGACTGAGGGGTCCCAGGTTTGATTCTGGTCAAGGGCATGTACCTTGGTTGTGGGCACATCCCCAGTGGGAGGTGTGCAGGTGGCAGCTGATGGATGTTTCTAACTCTCTATATCTCTCCCTTCCTCTATGTAAAAAAATCAATAAAAATATATTAAAACAAACAAACAAAACAAAAAAACTTTAAATCAACACCTAATCCAAAAAAATTATATGCCCTTATAAAAAGCTTAAAACTTTTAAAAAGTAATTCTAGAACTTCAATGACCATATTTACTATTAAGTCTGCAAACTGATAACTACAATTAGAGGCTACCATATCTTAGATGATATAACATTTATATAATAACTAGGGGCCCAGTGCATGAATTCATGCACCTTGAAAGGAACTGTGGGCCACGAGGCTGTGGTGGGCAAAGGGGCGGGTGTGGGCCCATCCTCTGTGCCCCTACCCAGATCCTCCTGCTGTGGCCCTTTGTCCCCTGTGTACCATCATCCCCGCTCCTGCTGCTGCTGATCCCAAGAGCTGATGGCACCGGCCCCGCTCACATCCGCTAATGAATGTGAGTGTGGCCGGCGCCATCAGCAGGTGTGAGCAATTGGACCAGCACCAGGCACCGGCAGCAGGTGCAAGCAGCAGCTCTGGTGCTGGCAGTGGGTGTGAGCAGGGCTGTCGCTGGCAATGGGTGCAAGAGTTGGCTGTTGGCCCTGACCGCCCCTCAGGAGCAGGGGGAGGAGGAAGCCCTGAGTGGCAATCAGGCCCAGCAGCCACCGCTTGTACCAGTTGATGGCGCCGAGCGATTGGGGCTGGCACCAGGCACCCACAGTGGGTGCAAGTGGCGCTCCATCACAAGCAGCAGGTGTGAGTGGGGCCAGCGCCAGCAGCAGGTGCGGGCGCTGACAGTACATTCAAATGCCTGGCAGGACCGCAGCACACGGGAACAAAGAATTTTCAGTAACTACTAGAGGCTTGCCCCAATGACAGTGACTGGCGCCACACCTGGGTCTGGCACCCCTTCCTGCCGCTGCCAATGCCTGCCATGTTCTGTGCTCTGCCGCCTAGTGGGTAGCACATGTCATAGTGATCGGTTGTTCGGTTGTTCCGCAGTTCAGTCTATTTGCATATTAAGGTTTTATATATATAGATAATTATAACATTCCAGATTAATACCCTGAATTGCTAGCTTTAGTTTGTCAACAAGTTCTACTGGATTTATTATCTTGTGATTAGATCAGCTCACAATATATTTTACTTATCTATTGTGTATGAAAAAGGGACCACATACTATACATAACAAGCTCAGGGGAGTCCTCCATGGTGGGCCTTACAAAGTCAGAGACCTACAGTAACTACATAGGATGGTCTGAAATTAAAACTTCCTAACTAAAAGTGAGTCATGATGGGTAGTCATGTCCTAGGCTGGTATCTTCCCTGCCAATGGTCAATCTTTACCTAACAGAGCCTGAATTTTTCTTTACTGTCTTTTTGCATCTATGATAACATACCTTGGAATATCAGAGTGATCCCTTTTTCCAGACCCCTTAGGGCAGGGGTGGACAAACTTTTTGACTCGAGGGCCACAATGGGTTCTTAAACTGGACCGGAGGGCCTAAACAAAAGCATGGATGGAGTGTTTGTGTGAACTAATAATATAAATTCAAAGTAAAGGAGCGGAGGGGAGAGCAAGAGAACCCTCTGCTCTTTCGGCTCCGCGGGCCGGATAGAACAGCCGAACGGGCCGGATCCGGCCCGTGGGCCGTAGTTTGCCCATGGCTGCCTTAGGGCATAATCTCGCACCAGGAGATCACAGAACCCCTCATTGTTATCTTGTTCTGCATACCATCTCTATGTGATATAAATGTTGACTGTTAACTATCCTATACCCACCAATGTAAAAGAAGTATATATCTCTCTGTTTTACCTTTTACATAATGCCAGAGATTTCTCAGCTATGCTTTCTCCCACCTTCCTAATCTTCCACTAATGGATATTATTGAACCCCCTTACATCTTCTCCTTTGATTCTAATACATATATTAAGGTACAAAACTACCATTCTCTAGAGCATTTTCTCAACCTATTGAGATTTTGCTTCCTGGCAATAGTAAATTTGACTCAAATAAACTCATAAAAATTTTCTACAGGCTCGAGGTTTCCTATGTTGACACTATAATTAAGTTCTATTTTCTAAGTAGCAGGCAAATTGTCAAGGAAGCTTTATGATAATAAAGGAATGAGTAAGATTTCTATTTCATTTGATGTGATTTTTTAAAATTTCTTTATTGATTAAGTTATTAGATATGTGTCTTCATCCCTCCTTTAACCCCCCAAGTCCCCCCCCCCACTCATGCCCTCACCCCCCTGGTGTTCATGTCCATTGGTTAGGCTTATATTCATGCATACAAGAACTTTGGTTATCTCTCCTCTTTTCCCCCACCCTCCCCTATTTTCCCTCTGAGGTTTGGCAGTCTGATCGATGCTTCTCTATCTCTGGATCTGTCCCTGTTCATCAGTTTATGTTGTTCATTATATTTCACAAATGAGTGAAATCATGTGGTATTTATCTTTCTCTGACTGGCTTATTTCACTTAGCATAATGCTCTCCAGTTCCATCCATGCTGTTGCAAATGGTAAGAACTCCTTTTTTACTGTAGCGTAGTATTCCATTGTGTAGAAGTACCACAGTTTTTTAATCCACTCATCTGGTGATGGGCACTTAGGCTATTTCCAAATCAGCTATGGTAAATTGTGCTGCTGTGAATATAGGGCTGCATATATCCTTTCTGATTGGTCTTTCTAGTTTCTTGGGATATATTCCTAGAAGTGGGATCACTGGGTCAAATTGAAGTTCCATTTTTAGTTTTTTGAGGAAACTCCATACTGTTCTCCACAGTGGCTACACCAGTCTGCATTCCCACCAGCAGTGCAAAAGAGTTCCTTTTTCTCCGCATCCTCGCCAACACTTGTAGTTTGTTGATTTGTTGATGATAGCCATTCTGACAAGTGTGAGATGATACCGCATTGTCGTTTTGATTTGCATCTCTCTGATAATTAGTGACTTTGAGCATGTTTTCATATGTCTCTTGGCCTTTCTTCTGTCCTCCTTCAAAAAGTGTCTATTTAGGTCCGTTGCCCATTTCTTGATTGGATTGTTTATCTTCCTTTTGTTAAGTTGTATGAATTCCCTGTAAATGTTGGAGATTAAACCCTTATTGGTGATGACATTGGCAAATATGTTCTCCCATGCAGTGGGCTTTCTTGTTGTTTTGTTGATGGTTTCTTTTGCTGGGCAAAAACTTTTTATTTTGATGTAGTCCCATTTGTTTATTTTCTCTTTAGTTTCCATTGCCCTAGGAGCAGTATCGGTGAAGAAATTGCTTCGGCATATGTCAGAGATTTTTCTGGCTGTGGATTCCTCTAGTATTTTTATGGTTTCCCGTCATATGTTTAAGTCCTTGATCCATTTTGAGTTCATTTTTGTGTATGGTGTAAGTTGGTGGTCTATTTTCATTTTTTTGGATGTATCTGTCCAATTTTCCCAACACCATTTGTTGAAGAGACTGTCTTGACTCCATTTTACATTCATGCCTCCTTTGTCAAATATTAATTGGGCATAGTGGTTTGGGTCGATTTCTGGGTTGTCTATTCTATTCCATTGGTCTATATGTCTGTTCTTGTGCCAGTACCAGGCTATTTTGAGAACAGTGGCTTTGTAATACAGCTTGAAATCTGGTATTGAGATCCCACCTACTTTGTTCTTCTTTCTCAGGATTGCTGTGGCTATTCGGGGTCTTTTTTTATTCCAGATGAATTTTTGGAGAGTTCGTTCTGGTCTGTGAAATATGTCATTGGTATTTTAATGGGGATTGCATTGAATCTGTAGATTGCTTTGGGTAGAATGGACATTTTGATGATGTTGATTCTACCAATCCATGAACACGGTATGTTGTTCCATCTGTTTATGTCTTCCTCTATCTCTTTTTTCAGTGTCCTGTAGTTTTTCGCTTATAGGTCTTTTACCTCCTTAGTTAAGTTTATTCCTAGGTATCTTAATTTTTTTTTGGTGCGATGGTAAATGGGATTGCTTTTTTAGTCTCTCTTTCTATAAGTTCACTATTGGTGTAAAAAAATGACATAGATTTCTTGGCGTTAATTTTATATCCTACTACATTGTGGAATTCACTTATTAAGTCTAATAATTTTTGATGGAGGAGGCAAGATGGCGACCGGCAGGAAGGTAGGGAGGGAGAGTGTATGAGAGAGTGAGGGAGCGATAGAGGTATGTGTGGACGTTTGTGGGTGTGTGTGTGAGTGAAATAGGGACAGTTAGACCCTGCAGTTCTTCCAGGGGGCTGCCAATCCGGGCAGTTTTAGACAGCAAAACCCCGCGGCTGCCGCAAACACTCTGGGGAGGACACCGGTGGCACAGAGGCCACTCCATCTTGAAGAAAAGAATTGCTTGAGACTAGGATCCTAGCCTTGCCACCACCCAGTCTGGTCTTGGAAGCAAACCAGGACCCTACAGCCGCTCTGGTAGAAGACCTGCCACCACAGCTGCAGACCCAGGGAAACCAGGACTCCAGGCACCCGGCTGCAGTTTTCTGTGAGTCACAAAGGCAATCCCCCTCTCCCGCTGCCCCCGCGGCAGCAACATAGAAATACCAGACCCCAGCCACACAATAAGGCTTTCTGCACACACAAAGCAGTGGGGACTCTGCCTGACTTTGAGCCTTGGTGTCAGACACGGGAAATTTGTTTCCCGTGACTAGTCTCTGCGCCCAGGCAGGGAGACTGAACGGAATTCAAGCCTAGCCACTCATCCCTAGGGAGCTGGTCTTCTGCGACCAGATCCTGCGCCCACGCAGGGCAGGGAGATAGCACTGAACTTGACCCGGACTTGCAAACTTGGTGAATTTGTTTCCCGCAACTCATCTCTGCACCCAGACAGGGAGACTGAGCAGAATTTGAGCCTAGCCACTCATCCCTAGGGAGACCAGATCCTGCGCCCATGCAGGGCAGGGAGACAGCGCTGAACTTGAACCCAGACTTGCAAACTCGGGGAATTTGTTTCCCGTGACTCATCCCCACGCCCAGGCAGGGAGACTGAGTGGAATTTGAGCCTAGCTGCTCATCCTTAGGGAGGTACTCTTCTGTGACCAGATCCCAAGCCCACGCAGTGCAGGAAGACAGCACTGAACTTGGCCCCGGACTTGCAAACTTGGAGAATTCGTTTCTTGTGACTCAACTCTGCGCCCAGTCAGGGAAAATGAGTGGAATTCAAGCCTAGCCGCTCTTCCCTAGGGAGGTGGTCTTCTGTGACCAGATCCCACACCCATGCAGGGCAGGGAGACAGTGCTGAAGTTGAGCCTGGACTTGTGAACTCAGGGAATTTGTTTCCCATGACTCATCTCCACGCCCAGGCAGGAAGGCAGTCCTGAATTTGAACATAGGTGCATGACCTTGGGGAGATTGTCTTCTGCGACCAGATCCTATGCCAACACAGGGAGACAGCACTGAATTTGAGCCTGGGGGTACAAACCCAGGGAGTTTGTTTCCCATGACCAGACCCTGCACCTTAGCAAAGAGGCTTCAGTGAATTTGAACCTGGATGTGCGGTCTCTGGGAGTTTGTTCCCCACGATCAGACCCTGTGCCCACATAGGAAGGCAGTGCTGAATTTGAGCCTGGGTACATGGACACAGGGAGTTTGTTTTCCACAGTGCACACCCACATGACCAGACCCCACACCCACACTAAGGGGCAGAGCCACCTGACTTTGATTCAGGGCAAGTGCACACAGAAGGCTGTTTACCGCAGGGCAGAAGTGGACCTCCTGACAACACAGTGCAACTGAGCAACCCGGTCTCCTGGGCAGATCGGGGACCCTGAATCTCCACACAAGAGGCAGCATTGACCACCAGTGACCAGACTCCGTTCCTCATTACGTGCGTCTGAGATCCCTGATTCCCAGTACATTCACACTAAGAGCCAGTGACTCCAATTCTTGGTGCATGTGCACACGGGGACCTGATTCTCAGTGTGAGGTAACACCAAGAAACAGAGACTCTGATACTCAAATCTCGACATGGACACAGGGAGCCTTTGACTTCTGACATGCAATAGGGGACTTTGATTTTTGGCACACACCAGTGGATTCTCTGTTTCAAAGTGGCGCAGGCAGGGTCCCTGATTCTAGGTGCACACACAAGGCCACAATAAGCGCTGGTGACTCTGACCCAGGGTGAGCGTGGTTCCCACCAACCCACAGCAACCACACGTCTTGATATCAGAGCTCTTCAGTGACACTTAGGGGGTGGAAAACTACCACTGCACACGGTCCAGACTCACGCAACTCTACATCTGAACCTTCTGGTGATAATCAGAATGGGGAGACAATGAAGCAATCACCAGAGGAAAGAAAAGGAGGAATCACTAAGTAAGGAAATAAGTGAAACGGAAGCAAGCAACATGACAGAAAAAGAATTTAGATTAATGGTCATACAGTTCATACACCACATGGACGAGAAAATTGACAACCCATGCAAAAATTAGGAAGAAATGAAAAATGATATAGCTACAATCAAACACAACATGGAAGACTTCAACAGTGGAAAAGAAGAAGCAGACGACCGAATGACCAAGTTAGAAGATCAGGTACAGAAACAAGCCAAATCAGAATAGAAACTGGAGAAAAAAATTAAAAAGCAGGAGGAGAGTGTAAGGGAGCTTTGAGACAACATGAAACAAAGTAACATACGTATAATAGGGCTTCCAGAAGGACAAGAAGAACAGCAAGGATTAGAAAATCTATTTGAAGAAATAATGACAGAAAACTTCCCTGATGTGGGGAAGAAAAAGTTACTCAAGTACAGAGTCCCAAGCAAGATGAATCCCAAAAGGCCCACACCAAGACATGCCATAATTACAATGGCAAATGTTATCGACAAAGAGAGAATCTTAAAGGCAGCAAGAGAGTTACCAACAAAGAATCCCCCATCAAATTATCAAATAATTTCTCAACAGAAACACATCAAGCTAGAAGGGAATGGAAGGAGATATACAAAGTGATGCAAAGCAAGGGACTCAATCCAAGAATACTCTATCCAGCAAGACTATCAATCAAAATTGAATGGGAAATCAGGAGCTTCACAGACAAAAAAGGCTAAGGGAGTTTATCACTACCAAACCAGCAAGGCAAGAAATGCTAAAGGGAAAGCTGTAAAAAGAAGAAACAAAAAGGTAAGAAGAAACAAAACATCAAAAAATAAAAATGGCTACAAACAAGTACCTTTCAGTAATAACTTTAAATGTAAATGGACTAAATGCTCCAATCAAAAGACATCCAGTGGCTTAATGGATAAAAAAACATGACCCATATATGTGCTGTCTACAAGAGACCCACCTCAGAACAAAGGACTCACACAGATTGAAAGTGAAGGAATGGAAAAATATCTTTCAAGCAAATGTAAATTAAAAAATAGCTGGGGTAGAAATAGTTATATCTGACAAAATAGACCTCAAAGTGAAGGCCATAACAAGAGATAAGGAAGGCCACTTCATAATACTAAAGGGATTGATACAACAAGAGGATATAACACTGATAAACATATACGCACCCAATGCAGGAGCACCCAAATACATAAAATATCTCCTGGAAGATATCAAGGGAGAGGTCAACAACAATACAATCATAGTAGGGGACTTCAATACACCACTGACATCACTGGATAAATCCTCTAGACAAAAAATCAACAAAAAAAGAACAATCCTAAATGACTCACTAGATCAGATGGATTTAATTGAAATCATCAGAACATTTCACCCAAAAGCTGCAGAATATATGTTCTTCTCAAGTGCACATGGGACATTTTCAAAAATAGACCACATACTGGGTCACAAGCAAAGTCTCCCGAAATTCAATAAGATTGAAATCATACCAGGCATCTTTTCAGACCACAATGGCATAATATTAGAAATAAACTACAATAACAACAATCCAAAACACTTAAACACTTGGAAGCTGAATAGCATGCTATTAAATAATGACTGGGTTACCAATGAGATCAAAGAAGAAATTAAAAACATTCTGGAAACTAATGACAATAAAAACACAATAATACAAAATCTATGGAACACAATGAGAGCAGTCGTGAGAGGAAAGTTTCTAGCTCTACTGGCAAACCTCAAAAAACTAGAAAAAAATGGTAGTAAATCATCTAACTCTACAACTCAAATAATTAGAGAGAGAGCAACAAGAAAAGCCCACAGTGAGCAGAAGGAAGGAGATAATAAAGATCAGGGCAGAAATAACTGACATAGAGACCAAAAAAAAAAAACAAAAAAAACACAAACATAAACAAAAACAAAAAAAACAATACAAAAGATCAATGAAACCAAGAGCTGGTTCTTTGAAAGGATAAACAAGATTGATGAACCTCTAGCCAGGCTCACCAAGAAGCAAAGAGAGAGAACTCAAATAAACAAAATCAGAAATGATAGAAGCGAAATAACAACAGACCCAACAGAAATACAAAGGATTGCTAAAAAATACTATGAACAACTCTACTCCAACAAATTAGACAACCTGGAGGAAATGAACATATTCCTAGAAAAATACAACATGCCAAAACTCAATCAGGAAGATTCTATAACTCTCAACAGGCCAATAACTATGGAAGAAATTGAAGCAGTCATCAAAAAGCTTCCAGCAAACAAAAGCCCAGGCCCAGATGGCTTCGCTTGAGAGTAATACCAAACATTCAAGAAAGAACTAAAACCTATCTTCCTCAAACTATTCCAAAAAATTCAAGAGGAAGGAACACTTCCAAACTCATTCTATGAAGCCAGCATCACCCTAATAACAAAACCAGATAAAGACAACACAATGAAAGAAAATTACAGGCCAATATCCCTCATGAACATAGATGCCAAAATGCTAAACAAAATTCTAGCAAATCGGATCCAGCAGTACATCAGAAAGATCATACACCACGACCAAGCAGGATTTACACCAGGGATGGAAGGATGGTACAATATCCAAAAATCAATAAACATGATACATCACATAAACAAATTGAGAGGGAAAAATCACATAGTTATATCAATTGACGCAGAAAAAGCATTTGACAAAATCCAACACGCTTTCTTGATAAAAACTCTCAGCAAGGTGGTAATAGAAGGATCATACCTCAACACAATTAAAGCCATATATGATAAACCCACAGCCAGCATCACACTCAATGGACAAAAACTAAAACCATTTCCCCTAAGAACAGGAAGAAGACAGGGATGCCTTCTCTCACCACTCCTGATCGACATAGTACTGGTAGTGCTAGCCATAGCTATCAGACAAGAAGAAGGAATAAAAGGCATCCCAAATGGAAAAGAAGAAGTAAAACTGTCCTTATTCGCAGACAACATGATACTGTACATAGAAAACCCTAAAGACTCCATCAAAAAATTATTAGACTTAATAAATGAATTCGGCAAGGTAGCAGGATACAAAATTAACAACAAGAAATCTATGGCATTTCTTTACATCAATAGTGAACTTACAGAAAGAGAGACTAAAAAAGCAATTCCATTTACCATCGCAACAAACAAATTAAGATACCTAGGAATAAACTTAACTAAGGAGGTAAAAGACCTATATGCAAAAAACTACAGGACACTGAAAAAAGACATAGAGGAATATATAAACAGATGGAAGAACATACCGTGTACATGGATTGGTAGAATCAACATCATCAAAATGTCCCTTCTACCCAAAGCAATGTATAGATTCAATGCAATCCCCATTAAAATACCAACGGCATATTTCACAGACCTAGAACGAACTCTCCAAAAATTCATCTGGAATAAAAAAAGACCCCGAATAGCCACAGCAATCCTGAGAAAGAAGAACAAAGTAGGTGGGATCTCAATACCAGATTTCAAGCTGTACTACAAAGGCACTGTTCTCAAAACAGCCTGGTACTGGCACTAGAACAGACATATAGACCAATGGAATAGAATAGACAACCCAGAAATCGACCCAAACCACTATGCCAAATTAATATTTGACAAAGGAGGCATGAATGTAAAATGGAGTCAGGACAGTCTCTTCAATAAATGGTGTTGGGAAAATTGGATAGATACATGCAAAAAAATGAAAATAGACCACCAACTTACACCATACACAAAAATGAACTCAAAATGGATCAAGGAATTAAACATAAGACAGGAAACATAAAAATACTAGAGGAATCCACAGGCAGCAAAATCTCAGACATATGCCGAAGGAACTTCTTCACTGATACTGCTCCTAGGGCAATGGAAACTAAAGAGAAAATAAACAAATGGGACTACATCAAAATAAAAAGCTTTTGCCCAGCAAAAGAAACCATCAACAAAACAAGAAGAAAGACCACCACATGGAAGAACATATTTGCCAATGTTATCACCGATAAGGGTTTCATCTCCAACATTTACAGCAACTCATACAACTCAACAAAAGGAAGATAAACAATCCAATCAAGAAATGGGCAACGGACCTAAATAGAAACTTTTCGAAAGAAGACAGAAAGAAGGCCAAGAGTCATATGAAAACCTGCTCAAAGTCACTAATTATGCGAGAGCTGCAAATCAAAACGACAATGAGGTACCATCTCACACCTGTCAGAATGGCTATCATCAACAAATCAATAAATGACAAATGTTGGCGAGGATGCGGAAAAAAAGGAACCCTGGTGTACTGCTGGTGGCAATGTAGATTGGTGCAGCCACTGTGGAGAACAGTATGGAGTTTCCTAAAAAAGTAAAAATGGAACTCCCATTTGACCCAGTAATACCACTTCTAGGAATATATCCCAAGAAGCTAGAAACATCAGTCAGAAAGGATATATGCACCCCTATGTTCACAGCAGCACAATTTACCATAGCTAAGATTTGGAAACAGCCTAAGTGCCCATCACCAGATGAGTAGATTAAAAAACTGTGGTACATCTACACAATGGAATACTATGCTGTGCTAAAAAAGAAAGAATTCCTACCATTTGCAACAACATGAATGGAACTGGAGAGCATTATGCTAAGTGAAAGAAGCCAGTCAGAGAAAGATAAGTATCACATGATCTCACTCATTTGTGGAATATAATGAACAACATAAACTGATGAACCAAAACAGTTCCAGAGACAGAGAAACATTGAGTAGACAATCAAACCTTGGAGGGCAGGTAGGGGAGGGTGGGGTTAAGCGGGAGAGATCAACCAAAGGACTTGTATGCATGCATATGGGCCTAACAAATGGACAAAGACAACAGGGGGTTGAGGGCATGAGTGGGGGGGGATAAGGGAGTAATTGCGGGTGAAGGACACATATGTAACACCTTAATCAATAAAGAAATTAAATAAATTTTTTATGGAGTCTTTAGGGTTTTCTATGTACAATATCATGTCATCTACGAATAAGGACAGTTTTACTTCTCCTTTTCTAATTTGGATGCCTTTTATTTCTTCTTCTTGTCTGATCGCAATGGCTAGTACTTACAGTACTATGTTGAACAGGAGTGGTGAGAGAGGGCATCCCTGTCTTGTTCCTGTTCTTAGGGGAAATGGTTTTAGTTGTTGTCCATTGGGTATGATCTTAGTGTGGGTTTTTCATATATGGCTTTTATTATGTTGAGGTATGATCCTTCTATCCCCACCTTGCTGAGAGTTTTTATCAAGAAGTGGTGATGGATTTTGTCAAATGCTATTTTTGCGTCAATTGAAATGATTATGTGATTTTACCCCCTCAATTTGTTTATGTGATGTATTACGTTTATTGATTTTCGGATATTGTACCATCCTTGCATCCCCAGGATAAATCCTACTTGGTCATGGTGTATGATCTTTCTGATGTATTGCGGGATCCGATTCGCTAGGATTTTGGCATCTATGTTCTTGAGGGACATTAGCATATAATTCTCTTTCATTGTGTTGTCTTTATCTGATTTTGGTATTAGGGTAGAATGAGCTTGGAAGTGTTCCTTCCTCTTGAATTTTTTGGAATAGTCTGAGGAGGATAGGTTTTAGTTCTTCCTTGAATGGTTGGTATAACTCCCCTGTGATGCCATCTGGGCCTGGGCTTTTGTTTGCTGGAAGCTTTTTGATGACTGCTTCAATTTCACCCATAGTTATCAACCTATTGAGATTTTTAGAATCTTCCTGAGTGAGTTTTGGCATGTTGTATTTTTCTAAGAATATGTCCATTTCCTCCAGGTTCTCTAGTTTGTTGGAGTAGAGTTGTTCATAGTATTATTTAGCAATCCTTTGTATTTCCGTGGGGTCTGTTGCTATTTCGCCTCTCTCACTTCTTATTTTGTTTATTTGAGTCCTCTCTCTTTGCTTCTTGGTGAGCCTGGCTAGAGGTTCATCAATCTTGTTTATCCTTTCAAAGAACCAGCTCTTGGTTTCATTGATCTTTTGTATTGTTTTTTTGGTCTCTATGTCAGTTATTTCTGCCCTGATCTTTATTATCCCCTTCCTTCTGCTCACTATGGGCTTTTCTTGTTGCTCTCTTTCTAATTCTTTGAGTTGTAGAGTTAGATGATTTACTACCATTTTTTCTTGCTTTTTGAGGTAGGCCTGTAGAGCTATGAACTTCCCGCTCAGGACTGCTCTCATTGTGTCCCATAGATTTTGGATTGTTGTGTTTTAACTGTCATTAGTTTCCAGGATGCTTTCAATTTCTTTGATCTCATTTGTAACCCAGTCATTATTTAATAGCATGCTATTCAGCTTCCAAGTGTTTGAGATTTTTAGATTGTTGTTATTGTAGTTTATTTCTAATTTTATGGCATTGTGTTCTGAGAAGATGCTTGGTATGATTTCAATCTTCTTGAATTTGGGGAGACTTTGATTGTGACCCAATATGTGGTCTATTTTTGAAAATGTCTCATGTACACTTGAGAAGAATGTATATTCTGTGGCTTTGGGATGCAATGTTCTGAAGATGTCAGTTAAGTCCATCTGATCTAGTGAGTCATTTAGGATTGCTGTGTCTTTGCTGATTTTTTGTCTAGAGGATTTATCCAGTGATGTCAGTGGTGTATTAAAGTCCCCTACTATGATTGTATTGTTGTTGACCTCTCCCTTGATATCTTCCAGGAGTTTTGTTATGTATTTGGGTGTTCCTGCGTTGGGTGCATATATGTTTGTCAGGGTTATATCCTCTTGTTGTATTGTCCCTTTAGTATTATGAAGTGGCCTTCCTTATCTCTTGTTATGGCCTTCACTTTGAGGTCTATTTTGTCAGATACAACTATTGCTACCCCAGCTTTTTTTCATTTCCATTTGCCTGAAGGTATTTTTCCATCCCTTCACTTTCAATCTGTGTGAGTCCCTTGTTCTGAGGTGGATCTCTTGTAGACAGCATATACATTGGTCATGTGTTTCTATCCATTCAGCCACTCAATGTCTTTTGATTGGAGCATTTAGTCCATTTACGTAAAGTTATTACTGAAAGGTACTTGTTTTCAGTCATATCTATTTTTGTGTCTGTGTTCCTTCTTACCGTTTTATATCTTCTTTTTTCAGTATTCCCTTTAGCATTTCTTGCATTGCTGGTTTGGTGGTGATAAACTCCCTTAGCCTTTTTTTGTCTGTGAAGCTCCTGATTTCCCCTTCAATTTTGATTGATAGTCTTGCTGGATAGAGTATTCTTGGATTCAGTCCTTTGCTTTGCAACACTTTGTATACCTCCTTCCATTCCCTTCTAGCTTGTTTTGTTTCTGTTGAAAAATCATTCGATAATCTGATGGGGGATCCTTTGTAGGTAACTCTCTGTCTCTCTCTTGCTGCCTTTAAGATTCTCTTTTTGTCATTAATATTTGCCATTGAAATTATGATGTGTCTTGGTGTGGGTATTTTCGGATTGATCCTGCTTGGGACTCTCTGTACTTGTGTAACTTTTTCCTTCCCCATATCCAGGAAGTTTTCTGTCATTATTTCTTCAAATAAATTTTCTAATTCTTGCCATTCTTCTTGTCCTTCTTGCAGCCCTATTATACGTATGTTACTTCGTTTCATGTTGTCCCAAAGCTCCCTTACACTCTCCTCCTGCTTTTTAATTTTTTTCTCCAGTTGTTATTCAGATTGGGCTTGTTTCTGTACCTTATCTTCTAACTCACTAATTCCCTCCTCTACTTCTTCTAGTCTACTGTTGAAACTTTCCATGTTGTGTTTGATTGTACCTATATCACTTTTCATTTCTTCCTGATTCTTGCATAGGTTGTTGATTTTTTCATCCATCCAATGTATGAATTGCATGATGATTACTCTGAATTCTTTTTTGGTCATGTTTCTTGCTTCCGTTTCACTTATTTCCTTACTTGGCAACTCCTCATTTTGTTTCCTCTGGGGATTGTGTCTTCTCCCCATTCTGACTATCACCAGAAGGTTCAAACATTGAGTTGCATGGACCTGGATCATGTGCTATGGGAGCTCCGCACCACCCAAGTGTCACTGAAGTGCTCCGACACTAGGATGTGTGGCTGCCGTGGGTTAGTGGGAACCAGGCTCAACCAGGGTCAATGTTACCAGTGTTCAGTGTGGTCTTGTGTGCACGCCTAGATTCATGGACCCTACCTGCACTGCGCTGTTGGCATGTGCCAAAAATGATTCCCCTAGCACGTGCCAGGAGTCAGAGTTTCCCTGTGTCCCCACCAAGAATCGAGTAACAGAGTCTCTGTTGCCTTGTGTGGCTTCTCACTGAGAATCAGGGTCCCCGTGTGCGCATGCACCAAAAATTGGAGTCACTGGCTCTTAGCGTGAATGCGGTGTGTGTCAGCAATCCCAGGCACACACGGTAAGAAACAAAGTCAAGTCAGTGGTGCTCAGTGCTGCCTCTTGCCGGGACAATCTGAGTCCCGGTCAACATGGGGGACTGGGTTGCACAGTGGCATTGTGGCGTACCTACGCTGCAGAAAACAGACTTCCGTGTGCGCTGTGGAAAACAGATTTCTGTGTGCACTGTGAAAAACAGACTTCCATGTGTGCTTGCCCAGAATCAAAGTCAGGGGGCACTGCCGCCCTGCATGGGCTTCGGGTTTGGTCGCCCAATTGCTTTGTGGGGAACAGATTCCAGTCTGTGTGTGTGCGCAGGCTAAAATTCCCATAGCAGTGCTGTGGTCTGTGTGTGCGTTCCCAAACTCAAATTCCAGTAGGGGTGCTGCGGTTCCTGCACGCACTTCCAAGATCAAATACCTGTAGTGGTGCTGTGGCCCAAGCAAGGGGCGGGTCTATCAGTTACTATGGCGCTATCCGCTATCCTGCAGGGAGTGGATAGGCTCTTTTACTCACAGAAATCTGCGGCTGGGAAGTCTGCATTCTTGTTGTTTGTTGGTCTGAAGCTGTGGTCACAGTTCTCTGTCGCCAGTGGCTGCAGGTTCCTGGTTTGTGTCTGAGACGTGACTGGGTGGTGCTGAGGCCAGGATCCTATTCTCAAGCAGCCCTGTTTATCAAGATGGTGTGGTCTCTGTGCCCACACTGGCTGCCTACAAGTGTCTGCTTTGTGCGCATGGCTCCGCCATCTAAGACTTTCCGGTTTGGCAGTCCCTTGGAGGACATGCAGAATCTAACTGTCCCTAGCTCATACACACACACACACCACACATGTCTACACTCTCCTCTATGGTTCCCTCACTCTCTCATACTCTCTCCCTCGCTACCTTCCTGCCGGTCGCCATCTTCCAATCCCCTCACCTGATGTGATTTAAAAATTTAATTTCCTGACTTCTCAAAAAATAACTAGAGCAATATATTTCCTGAAAAAAAAAAAAAAAAAAAAGCCCTGATAAACAGTTACTTTCTAAAGAAAGTATAGGGCAGTGCAATGAGAAAAAAAGTAGTAAATAATATGTCAGTTCAGACAGATAAGAGAATTGGTTTTATCTCAAACACAGGGAATCCCTATCATGACCCATAGTTCTGGTCAGATACCCTAATTAGATTACATGGGATAATAAGACATTTATATAGTTAGTTCCTGTGATGTGATCCTAATATATAAAAACCCTGGGTCTGTCATGACCAGAGGCTCGACCAACTGGAAGTCAGTCCTGCAGTCAGCTCTGGATTGCTGTGGCCACCCAGCACTGTCTGCTGCAGCTGCAGGCGCAGTGACCCAGCACTGACTGCTGAGTGGGCTACAAATCAGGCCCCAAGAGAGGCCTGAAGAGAGAAGCAGGGTCTGATCCGTAGCTTGTGTGGCAGCTGTTGAACAGCACTTGCCTCTCTCTTTCTCTCTGGGCCGGGCCAGCAGCCATGCCTCCATTTCTCTCCAGGCCTCCACCGGGGATGCTGATCAGCCCCAACTTTCTGATCAGGCCCCATTGATAGGCCCAGAGATGTTGACTGGCATAGAAACTGACCAATCAGAACCAAACCTGGGTGAAGTGTGAGCAGCCAATGGCTGCCTAGGAGGCAGAGATTTAGACACTGACTGGCATAGAAACTACAATCAGAACCAAATCTGGGTGAACTGTGGGTAGCCAATGGCTGCTTAGAAGGCAGAGCTTTTGATGCTGACTGGCATAGAAACCGACCAATCAGAACCAAATATGGGTGAACTGTGAGGAGCCAATGACTGCCTAGGAGATGGGGCTTTTGACGCTGACATAGAAACCGACCAATCAGAACCAAATTGGCCAGCAGAAGAGGGCAGTTGGGGGTGAGATCAGGCCTGCAGGGGAGGGCAGTTGGGGGCGAGATCAGGCCAGCAGGGTAGGGCAGCTAGGGGTGATCAGGCAGGAAGAGGCAGTTAGGGGCGATCAGGCTGGCAGGGAATGGACATTGGAGATGAGATCAGGTTGGCAGGGGAGGGCAGTTGCGGGTGATCAGGCCGGCAGGGGAGGTCGTTGGGTGTGAGATCAGGCCAACAGGGGAGAGCAGTTGGAGGCGAGATCAGACTGGCAAGGGAGGGCAGTTTGGGGCAATCAGGCCAGCAGGCAGAGGTAGTTAGGGGAAATCAGGCAGGCAGGCAGAGAGGATAGGGGCGATCAGGCAGGCAGAGGCAGTTAGGGGTGATCAGGCAGGCAGGCAGGTGAGCAGTTAGGAACCATCGGTCCCAAATTGCGAGATTGGGCCTAAACCGGCAGTCTGACATCCCCCAAGGGGTCCCCGATTGGAGAGGGTGCAGGCTGGGCTGAGGAAACCCCCCTCTGTGCACAAATTTCATGCACCAGGCCACTAGTTTATAATAAGAAAACTTGGTCTTCATCCAAAGGTTCCTGGCTCTCAGCTCCCAGAACCTTTTCAATTTTATGACCAATAAAAGCAATGGGAGCATCTTTTGCTATAATATTTTGGTCTCTTGCTCTCAGTTCCTGAAATGGCTTCAGGGCCATAAAGATGAAGTGGGTGTCCAGTCATATAACATGGCCCTTTCACCACAACTGGGTTTATGTTAACAAGGAGACTTTGGAAAGCACTTAAGGATGGGGGCTTGTTGCCAGGGAAACCAAACTTGAATCAAGGGTCTAAACTTTCAGTCCTACTCCTTGATGAAGGGAGAGCAAGGAGAATGGAGATGGGATGGAGGTGGAATCAATCACCAATGCCCAATAATTTAATAGATCATGCCTATGTAATGAAGCCTTCATAAAAACCCAAATAGATGGGGGTCAGAGGCTTCTGGGTTGTTGGAGTGTTGGGGAGAGCAGCATGCTCAGGGGCAGCAGGAAAGCTCTAAGCCCTTTTCTCATACCTTGCCTTAAGCATCTCTTCTATCTGCCTGATCCTGAGTCATATCCTTTACAATTAGTGATCAAAGTAATCTAGTAAGTAAAATGTTTCTCTGAGATCTGTGAGCTGCTCTAGCAAATTAACCAAACCCAAGGAGGGTTCTGTGAGACAAAAAAAGATGATAATCTGGGATTTTGATTGGCTTCTGAAGGTGGTGGGGGTGCAGTCTTATAGGGCCCACCCCTTAGCCTACTTGAGGAGGGGGTCATGGGAACCTGATATATAGTTGGACAGAAGTACAGGACCCAGGGCTTGTGATTGGCCTCTGAAATGAAAGGCTTTGTTGTGGGACTGAGCCCTTAACATGTGCAATCTCATGCTATCTTTGGGTAGTGTCAGAATTGGGTTAAATTATAGAATACACAGCTGGTGTCAGAGAATTCCTTGTGGGTGTAGGGAACCCTCTCCTGCACATGCACACCCCCCACATGTTGGAATCTTTAGTTTCCCCAAATGGTAATTATTGCTTATTTACCTACAGGGTTTATGAGCCCCTTTTTAAAGAAAAAAACAAATCAATATAGCTCAACCATACAACTGTATACACTAAATATATATAATTATGTATTGTAGTATATATTTTATATGTTATACACACATATTATATACTAAGTACAAAACATGATGACCTTCCTCAGTTGTGGCTAATCTTTATAACTGGCACAGCCATTAGGCTGAAGAAAATGGCCACTCTTCCTATATAATAAAGAGATAATATGCAAATTGACCATCACTCCCAACACACAAGATGGCCACCCCCATGTGGTCAAAGATGGCTGCCCCCATGTGGACACAAGATGGCCACCACAAGATGGCCGGCAGGGGAGGGCAGTTATGGGTGACCAGGCCTGCAGGGGAGGGCAGTTGGGGTCAACCAAGCCTGCAGGGGAGGACAGTTAGGGGCAACCAGGCTGGCAGGGGACGGCAGTTAGGGGTGACCAGGCCAGCAGTGGAGGACAGTTAGGTGCAACAAGGCCAGCAGGGAAGGGCAGTTAGGGGCAACCAGGCTGGCAAGGAAGGGAAGTTAGGGGTGACCGGGCCAGGAGGGGAGGGCATTTGGGGTGACCAGGCCTGCAGGGGAGGGCAGTTTGGGGTGACCAGGGCTGCATGGGAGGGCATTTGGGGTGACCAGGCCAGCAGGGGAGGGCAGTTAGGGTGACCAGGCTGGCAGGGGAGGGCAGGTAGGGGCAATTGGGCCCACAGGGGAGCAGTTAGGCATCAATCAGGCTGGCAGTGGAGTGGTCAGGGAATGATGAGGCTGGCAGGCAGAAGCAGTTAGGGGCAATCAGGCAGGCAAGCAGTTGGGAGCCAGCAGTCCTGGACTGTGAGAGGGATCCCAGATTGGAGAGGGTGCAGGATGGGCTGAGGGACACACACACCCCCATTCACGAATTTCATGCTCCAGGCCTCTAATTTATATGTGTGGTGTCTATGAAAGGATCCTGGTAAAAATACCTTACTGATAAAGAAGTCTAAGCTTTAATTACCCAGAATGCTTTTTTCCCAAAAGTGGCAGCTGCAGTTCTCTGAGAACAGAGTAGCAGTGTGCTGCAGCTGCCATTACCCAGCAAAGGTGGCAGGAACATCATGTGCACAAAACAGATTTGTAGAGGTAGGAGACATAGGGATGTGAAACTTAAGAAGAATATAGGCTGTCAAAGGAGAAAGAAACAAAATTTGTCCTAGTGCACACAATTTATTCTCCTGAGAGAAGTGCTTTCAATGCAAAGATAATGTTGGAAGCAATAGGAATTTCTTTCTTGTTTAATTTCCTTTAATATTTGCTTATATCTCAATATTTATCACAAACATATAATAAAGTTGATATGTACATATCTGTTTCTGCCACTGGACTCTGAACCCACACGCTCAAAATTTTATACTTGGGTAGAACTGAATAAGAGGCACTATCAGTATGCATGCCAACCCATAAAGTAGCTAATAATGTTAATATACATGTTGGAGAGTAGGAATTTTTGCCCATTCCAGAGAGAACGTGGACTATGCCCCACATAGAGTTGTCAGTGCTGACACCAGGTCAGGCCTTGAGATACGGTCTCATGGCCCCTTCCCAGCACGTAGGCCTTCTTTCATAGATCAATCAGCTTTCTGAACAGGATGACCCTATAAATAACATGGTCGTCAATGGCATGATCCTGACATTGCTTAGGAAAAACTGTTTTGTCTTGGGTTACTTGTTCTGCAAAAACAGGATGTGGTTAATGTGCTTAAAAGTGGTCCCACACAAAGGGTCGGGGCTGCTCTCTGGACTCCCTGCGTGGAGAGAGAGCAGTCGCCGACCAGCTATTAAAAGCTCCCTAAATTTTAATTTGGTCTGGACTCCCGTGGTTGTACACTCGCATTCGCTCCACAACAATACACAGGTGTACAGATTTTGAGTAACTTTTCATATTCTCTCATTGAAATGGGTGTTAATTTTTTGTCTTGGTGTATATTATTTTGTCTGTTGAAACAAACTGGAAAAAAAACCAAAAGTTTTAAAAATTTACTAAGAGAAAAATGTGCCTCCTTGGATTAACATAGCCAAGGTGAAAAACTCTATGTAACATTGCAATGTTAACCTGAATTAATATAAATCATGGATTATAACAATGTAGTTACATTTAATTTGCATTAATCTGATCCCCATCTCAGTAAACAGTATTTCTTCAAGTAGTTTAGGACAAAAACCATGCTGTGACAGATGATGCTTCCATTTCTTTACATCCGAAATTTGAGTAAATTCAGTTAGGTATGTCTTCAGAATATAGCCAGAATGCACCATTTCTCACCAGCTTCCCTGCTATCACCTGTCATTTCTAGCTTGATTATTATAGTAATACTAGAGGCCTGTTGCATGATATTTGTGCAAGAATAGGCCTTCCTTGCCCTGGCTTCGCTCCTGGCTGCCCGGGAGCCGCCAAGTTCCCGCTCCAAGTCCCCATTCCCAGGCTGATGGGGAGCTGCCAAGTCCTGTAGCTCCCTCTGCCCCCCATCCCCCTCATAGCAGGCATCCTGCCTCACCTGGCTGCTCCATGCCTGCATATGCAAATTAACCCGCCATCTTTGTAGGGTTAATTTTCATACTCACTCCTGATGGGCTGTGGGTTTAGCAGAGGTACGGTCAATTTACATGTTTGTCTATTATTAGGTAAGACTAGAGACCCGGTGCATTAAATTTGTGCACTAAAGGGGGGGTGGTCTTTCATCCCATCCTGCGCTCTCTCGAAGTCTGGGAGCCCTAGGGGGATGTTGGGCCTAAGACAGCAGTCAGACATCCTTAGTGCTGCTGCGGAGGCAGGAAAAGCTCCCGCCAACACCGCTGTACACACCAGCCCTGAGCCCGGGCTTTTGGCTGAGCAGCGTTCCCCCCTGTGGGAGCGCACTGACCACCGGGGGCAGCTCCTGCGTTGAGCGTCTGTCCCCTGGTGGTCAGTGCGCATCATAGTGACTGGAAGTTCTGCTGTTTGGTCGATTTTCATATTAGCCTTTTATTATATAGGATTTAATTCTAAAGTGTCCATTCTTTTAACTGTTCATCCATTCACCCATCCAACAAGTACTAATAAACAACCACTGTCTTAAATCAAACACTGTTTTGAGTACTTACAAATACTGAGATTTGCCCTTCTGGCATTTAGTAAAAGACTACCTCTTACCTATCCTGAATATTAATATGGTGCATTATTCTAGAACATAACTGCAAATGTACTAAACAGTCTATACTGAGAAAATTAATGGCTAGGTAAGAAAATATTTTTCAAGTTGGGATTTTAATGCTGTGCCTCCAAACTAAACTGGAGAACTTAATATCATTAGGAATATTCTGATAGATCACTGTCAGTAAATGTTTTATAGCATATAACTCAGAAGGAATAAAAATAAATGAACCATATTGCTATATTAACATTCTTATTATTTCCAAATTAAGTGAACAAAATATTTTGCCCTTTACATTGCCTGGGTTCTTGTCCCAGCATTACAAAGGGTTCAGCAATCTGGAGAAAGGAGCTGCACGTAGATTCAATAAGGAGTCCAAAGACGAAAGATAGTTTTGAAAGGCATTGGGAGTCAGAGGAGCTTCAGCTAAAGGAGCTAAAGACTACCCCTTGACTCAGAACCCAGTGCTCTTTATTAACACAATTTGTCCTAAGGCAAGGTGGAGATAATATACTTCAAAGGGTTGGGTTTCAAAGGGTAGGGTACAGAAGCATTGTCAGATTGGGGAATAACCTACAGCTGTCAGGTGTTTGGCCAACAGGAGGCAATAACATGTAGACTGAGATGCCCTGAGCTGTCTGGCAGTTAACAATTCTATTCAGGTTTGGAGGAAGTGCCTTTCCAGCCATCCCAACAGGTAAACTACATATGTGACTCAGCCCTTGTTGAGGCCCCCAACCTTCACCAACCTTTTGATGAAACTCTTGCAATTATGACATACTGAAACTGGCTTCCGGCATCTCGCCCTTTTTGATTTTTTGAATTAAACAAGAATGTATGTTTTAAAATTTTTAAATTCAATGGAAAGGACAGAATTCTATCAAGTCCCTTTAAATTGCTGTCAGGCATTAAAGGAATTAGCCTGTAGTCAGTTTCTTTCTGGGCCAACAGTTCTTTGAGTCCCAATTTCAATGTCCAACAGTTCCTCATGTGTACATGTAAGCAATATTTCAGTTCTGGATGGTAGACAAACTGTGGCAATGCAGGTCTGACACTCTCTGGTTTGGTCCTGGGCAACCTGCAGCAATGCACAGCTGCTGACTGCTAGCACGGCAAGGCGTCTTCATTATTTTAATTTCTGGACTGTTTCTCCTTTGTTCTTGGGGCCACTGCTATTTCTGTGGCTGCAGCAGTCCTGTCAGTTCCTCTCTGGTATTTGTTGTTGCAGGAATGCACGGGGGCTTCGAGTTTTCTGGAAATATACAAAATATTCTTGACCAAAGGTTCATAAAGGAATCTTTTCTATAAATTAGACTTGGGATCCTTTTTCATTTTTGCCCAAACAATTTTCCTTTGGCTTATTTTGACACCAAGTGATTTTTCATGGGTGTCTTGTTGTTAGCATTACAAATGAAATTTAATTTTCAAAGTAAAAAATTTCTTGATGTAATTTACTTACAGGATATTATTACTTACAGAATATTATTCTGCTATCTCCCTTTTTTGGATTTAAATATTAGAAGGCTTTTGGGAATTTTATAATGGAGTCTTAATAACTTTTAATTTTAATTTTTTGCATAGAAATATGACTGCTTTGGATTCATTGAATGTTAAGCAATTTTACTATGAGATGAACCATCAATAAAAATTTTAGTTAATACTTCAAGAACAGTGTTTTGTCCAGTACAATTAAGTTTTCTTGAATATTCACTTATTTCAATTAGCCAATTTAAATAAAAAAGAAATAAGGTTTATTTTTTTAACTTCACTTGTCCTAGGTTATGGACAGTAAATGACATTAATTAAATTTCTGCAATTAGTCTTTGAGTAACTTTACATAAACTTTGTCAGAGAGGCAAAAACACAAATTACTTTAGTTTATGAGACCAAACATTGATTGACTTTTTTTTTTTAAAATATATTTTATTGATTTTTTACAGAGAGGAAAGGAGAGGGATAGAGAGTTAGAAACATTGATGAGAGAGAAACATCGATCAGCTGCTTCCTGCACACCTCCTACTGGGGTTGTGCTCGCAACCAAGGTACATGCCCTTGACCGGAATCGAACCCGGGACCTTTCAGTCCGCAGGCTGATGCTCTATCCACTGAGCCAAACCGGTTTCGGCTGATTGACTTTTAATTAGAGTTCTTAAGATGTTTGAAGGAAACCTTTCTTTATTTCCTTCCAAAATAATTTTCAGGTTACAGAGAGTTTCATCCAAAAATCTTTGTCTTTCTTTTTTTTTTACAACAAGCAACCTATAGGGCTGCTGTTTGATGCTTGAGTGATGTGTCCGATTAGCTATATTGCAAGCACTCTCGTTACAATAAAGTTGACTACTATTTTACTGTCAGATTTAATACTTTAACAATCCTTAAATTGCACTGTAAATATTAGTGGAAGAGATTTCAAAATTTTAAATTTCTCCTTTTTATTTAATTTAGAATTTTATTTTTAAAGAGTATCCCCTTTGGCTTATTTGCATATACAGAGGGATCATGGGAGGTCTCAGTAACTTTCTTAGATTTTATTTGGATTCAATTACTTATAAAAACATTGGCTTCTCATACAACTTAATTTATATGAGACCTTGATTATATTTTACAAACCTAATTTATTTAAGTAGTTTAAGTAGGTATCTTTATTAAAAAAGCGAAGTTAGTAAATTTAATAAACTTTACATATGATTCACAAGGCACAAACGTTGCCTCACCTCTAGCCTATTTAATAATGCAGGTGGCTAGAGGCTTTTTGTCATTTTAAATTTCCTCTGTTGGATTTAAAGAAATATTTAGTTACTCCTTAGGGGCCAAAACCTTCATTCATAATGAAAGGTAAAGAATTTTGTTTACTTTATCTTATCTGGGCAAATCCTGAACTTCTTAACTCCAGAGATTAAAAAGCAACAATGGAAAATGGAGCTTCAGGAAAAAAAAAAAAGCAAACCCTAACTGAAAGAGTAAAGTTTTTTTTCAGCTGTCCGTTTTATCTTAAATCTCCAAGGTCTTCCCCCTTCGCCAGTGATGGGAACAAGACCCTTAAACCTCTCCCAGGAAACAGCACCGAGCTAAGAGCAGACAGAGCAAATAGTGCTCTGACAGATAAGAAAAGCAGGACATGAGATTACCGGATGGGACTGTTGACTGAAAACTTAGGCCCTGTCATTAAACATGTTATTAACGAGCCCTGTTGGAATTTCCTGGCGACTTTGTCCTCTCTTCCCCCTTCACATGTGTAACCCCCCGATGTATGGTTTTTGCCTATATATACTTGTAAGACTTTCTGCTCAGGGTTCGACTCCTCTGCTCCTGTGTGAGTTACGAGTTGAGCCCCAGCGCGCTGGAATAAAGCCTCTTGCTGTTTGCATCAAGTGACGCCTCCTGCGGATGATTGGGGTTGCCGTCGATCTGTGGGATAGAGTAAGGGTCTCCCTCTGGGGGTCTTACAATAACATTTATAAGTAAAATATATTTATTAATTTTTATTTGATACAGTTTTCCATGTGATTTCAAGTATATTAGATTGGTTTAATTTCAAAATATTTCCTTTAAGAAGAGAGAATAACTTTTTGAAAACATTTCAGGGCCTGTGAAATGCTTTAAAGTCATCCCTCAATTATAGCCTTGAAATTTTAACTTGGAAAAAACCATCATATATATATATATATATATATATATATATACACACACACATATATATATATATAATTTAAAGATTATAATACTTTTTATAATTATCTTAAGATATCAATTAAATTTACATTGGTTATTGCATTAAAAATTTCTGTTGGGAATCACAGAATTAACACTCTTTATTTAATTTGACCAATGTTGAAATTTTACCTACATGGACCATAATATATTTTGAATTCTTAATTATTTCAGAAAAAAGTACAAAACTCATTTTTTCAAAAATAAATTTCTATACTTTAGGCATTTAATTACCACAAGTATATAATTTCTCCCAATTTAATTTGAATCTTGAACTTTTAGAGCTGGCAAGTCAAATATTTAGCAGTTCTTTGATTAATAACATTTTATATTTTTAAGAATAAATTTCAAAGATACAAGACATAATCAATTAATAGATTCAATTCTGTCCTCTAGATTTTTCATGAGGCAAATTTAGATTAATATTTTAGCATTTTTTCATTTCAAAATACCTAGATATTTATAAAATTTTATTGTTTAAGCAAACTTCCAAAATTTTAAGCTGCCAAACCTATGTTTCTGGATGGCAAAACAGGTTTGGTCTATTCAAATGTAAATTACCACATTCCTCCTTAAAGATGACTGCTAGCTGGGAAACCTGGCCTACCTGTTTGTTCTGCTGGGGAAAGGGCAACTCACCTTCTTTATTAACAAAGCCGGTAGCCAGCATTCCTGGTTTATTTAGATCTTTATAAATAATAAATTATTTACCTACATTTCAACACTTTCTTTGAGATTCTAGAGTCAATTATAATTATTTTAAAGCATTTTCTTTGGCAAATTTTGTAACAATTTACTGATTTTCTTGAAGGCCTTAAAGTTAACTTTTTAACATGGTTCATTAGCATTTTAAAAACTACTCTTTATTAAGGAAATACCAATCTTGTTACAGCTTGAATTTAGCCTGTGTCTTTTCCTGGGTCAAATCTGCCATCTTTCTGAGGAAAAAAACCAGTCCTGAGGTTTTTTTGTACCATCACAAAGAGAGAGAGATTTAAGCTTAGACCTATCTAAATGTCCAAAAATCAGACAGTTGCGTGCATTTGTTTTAAGCTAGCTTCTCTCTTTATGAGCATGGAAATCCCAGACTCATTTCTAAATTTTTCATGGTGAGAAGGAGACTTTAAATTAGCATACTGGGATAGTGGGCATTCATATTGCAGAATTGCCACTTGTCTCCCTTCCCCCACATCCTGCTAGCTTTGGGGGAAGCATCAGTAACAGATCTGGCCACTTATCTTTTCATGCATAATAAAGACAGATTTTAAATTTTTTCCTATTTCACTTTCTAAAGTAATTACTAGCACCTAAGGTAACATTAGCCAAATTTTGCATTTCCCTGTGAGTTCTTCTATAATTTTTAAATAAAACTTTAAGTAGTCTTGTTTTGGGAAAGCTGAAAACTCTGCCCTCTCCAGCCACCTTTGAATCTCTCCGCACCAGAGGCAGTTTTGGCAGCGGGATTTCATTTCTTATTACAGATTTTAGATTGTCAAAACAAATTAGGATTTTAATTTGAACAAGAAACCACATTAAAGATGACCACGACACTCTTTTTTCAGCCTGATTTTAAAAAGTACCTTTTGATATTCCAATTTCTTTATAATTTTGCGTATTGACCAAATTTTTCCCCATAATAATCTGACTTAAACACAAAATATAACTCATGCACTTGTGGATCCGCGGGGTTCTGAAGCTGACATGGGCTCTATGCATAGTTAATCTTAACCACCATCACTGGTGTTGTTTCCGCTCAGGCAAATCCTTCTTTCTCCAGAAGCACGCCATTAATATTGGTGTTTCCAGGGTTCAAGCCCCAGTTTGGGCGGCCATTAATGTTGGTGTTCTTGTCCCAGCATTACAAAGGGTTCAGCAATCTGGAGAAAGGCTGATGCACAGATTCAATAAGGAGTCCAAAGACAAAAGATAGTTTTGAAAGGCATTGGGAGTCAGAGGAGCTTCAACTAAAGGAGCTAAAGACTACCCCTTGACTCAGAACCCAGTGCTCTTTATTAACACAATTTGTCCTAAGGCAAGGTGGAGATAATACACTTCAAAGGGTAGGGTTTCAAAGGGTAGGGTATAGAAGCATTGTCAGATTGGGGAATAACCTACAGCTGTCAGGTGTTTGGCCAACAGGAGGCAATAACATGTTGACTGAGATGCCCTGAGCTGTCTGGCAGTTAACAATCCTATTCAGGTTTGGAGGAAGTGCCTTTCCAGCCGTCCCAACAGGTAAACTACATATGTGGCTCAGCCCTTGTTGAGCCCCCCAACCTTCACCAACCTTTTGATGAAACTCTTGCAATTATGACATGCTGAAACTGGCTTCCAGCATTACATGTCTAAAAAAAAAAAGAGAAAAAGAATTGACCTTTGCCTCAACTGTTTGCAGTGAGGATTCAGGATCTGGAGCAGGGGCCACACACAAATGGATCTATTAGACAAGAAATATAAATTTAGAAGGCATGGGAGAAGCAGGCGGATATCTACTCTCTAGTGGAGTGGCTCCCTGAATGTCCGGACCTATAGCATTTTATTTACTAGAATATACATTTGGCCTTTAGCAAAGCAAAGAGACATCAATGGTAAGGTTTGGTAAACAATAAAGGATTATCAGATTAGGGGATTGCCTTCAGCCATTCAGATAGCAGCAGGGTAATACAATGCTGATTCTCAGCCCTTGCTGAATATCAAAGTACATCAGCCTTCTGATGGACTTCTCGCATTTATATGTTAACTACTTGTTGGTCTTTGCTTCCATCAAAGTTAAATTCTGTCAAATTCTAGCAATAAAAATATCCATCCATGCCAATTAAAGAAAAGTGATGAAAAGCCCAATCTCATTAAGAAATACATTTCAATAAAATATTACTTTTCATAATAACTGAAAATTGTGATATTTATATTGTGATCTGCTGGATTGGCTTAACTTTTAGAATATTATGACCACAAGATATGCAATAAATTTAAATACACACACTGCTGTATGAAAGAATGATAATCAATAAGGCTTTCATGCCTAAAACCATCTATACTAATAATAGAGGAATATGTAAATTATCCAGGATGCTGTCACAGTAACAGTAATGACTGAACAGCAGGCTGCATGGATCAACAAGGCCAGCAGGGGGGTTAGTGAGGGATGACCAAACGAATGAACAGCAGGCTGCATGGGACAACAAGGCTGGCAGGGTGGTTAGTGAGAGACAACCAAACAACTGAAGAGCAGGCTGCGTAGGGTGACCAGGTTGGCAGGGGGGGCAGCTGGGGGTGACCAGGCCAGCAGGGGGTGCAGTAAGAGGTGACCAGGCCAGTGGGGGGGGCAGTGAGGGGCGATCAGGCCAGCAGGCAGAGGCAGTTACGGGTGATCAGGCTGAAGGGGGGCAGTTAGGGGCGATCAGGCAGGCAGGCAGGCAGGTGACCAGTTAGGAGCCAGCGGTCCCGGATTGTGAGAGGGATGTCCGACTGCCAGTTTAGACCCAATTCCCGGGATAGGTCCTAAACTGGCAGTCAGACATCCCCGAGGGGTCCCGGATTGGAGAGGGTGCAGGCTGGGCTGAGTTGACACCCCCCCATGAACAAATTTCATGCATCGGGCCTCTAGTACTACATAAGAGTAGACTTCTGTAGGTCAGGGTTTCTCAATAGTGTAGCAATGTTGACATTTTTGGCTGGTTAATTATTGTTGTTTTGCAATATCCCTGGACTCTTAACAATACATGCCAGTAGTCCCCACCCCACACCCTTGTTAAGACCAACATTACTCCAGATATTGCCAAATGTCAACCAGAGGCAACAGTCCCTAACTGGGAACCACTGCTACAGGGGATAGAATAGCAATACAATGTGAAACTTTGGCTATCAAAAAGCTAGTTCACTTTTTAAAAAATAGATGATGGGTATCAAAATACTATAATATTTAATTACATTCAACATTAAAGAGTGATATTGTAAAATGACATTTTACGATGCACTGGAAACTACATTATTTGCCTTTATTTAAACTTATTGGGAAATAAATTTGGATGTTAGCTTATAATCTACTAGCCAATAGCCAAAAGTATTCTGTAGTTTATAGGTTAGGTGGGTAATATATATTAACATTAACTTACTGACCTTTTTCAAAACCCTAATGAAGTACTTTAATCTTGCTGGAAGCTAAAACCAACAGTAATTAGCATATTATGCAAAGAGACCCATTGGAAGGCCAATGGACTTTGATATTCAGCAGCGCTGAAAATCAGCATGATATTGCCCTGCTGTGGGCTCAATGGCTGAAGGCAATTCCCTAACTTCATAATCCTTCTACCGTTTACCAAACTTTACCTTTCATATGCCTGTATGCATTCCTAAAGGGCAAATGTGTTTTCAAGTGAATAAAAGCTGATAGGTCCAGGGTTTCAGTGAGTTTCTCCACTAGAGAGAGGTTTCCGCCTGAACTCCCACGCCTTCTAAATTCATATTTCTTGTCTAGTGTTTTCATTTGTGCACGGCCCCTTCTTCAGATCCTGAAACCTAGTAGTAAATGAATGTAGCATCTGGCGCCTGAATAGGCATCTGGGGAAGAAGATTCGCCTGAGTGAAAAAAACAAAAAGTTATAGTGAGGAAGTTCACTGGAAAGGTGGGAATGTTCACCGGAAAGGTGGGGAAGTTCACTGCGCACAAAGCCCGTACCAGCTTTGGAGTCGTGAACCATAAGTGGACGACAAACATCTTTTATTTCAGCCAGGTTATAATAGGGAAGAATTCGAGTAAAAGGCAAAAACATCATTGTAAATTTTTAGCTTGTAAGCTCAAGGATAAAGGAGTTAAGGTGTCAAAATGTACTCTGTTAAATCAGGCTCAAGGAAAACGAGTGCCCTGGTCATCTTTAACTAGGCCCACCTTGTATTGAGGGTCAAAAGTCTGTAATACCTAAGGCCCAGGATCCGCCCCCTCTAGTGTGGAAAGGCTCAACAGCTAGAGAAAATGGGGCTAACAGTCCTTTTACAAAAGGACTCTTTAATGCTTTGTCTGAAAATTACCCTATTACGCCAGACAGGCAGATTTTAGCTAAAACAGCTATAGACGCCAGTCAATGCTATGAAGAACAGAATAGGATAAGATCTGTGAACAACAGGCTGAGATCTAGGCCACATTCTGGCTGTAAGTCCCAGGCAATGTAAAACAACTGAAAGATCCATGAAAAGAACTCTGATTTATTAAATCTTGTGTATGTGTTATGGGCGCTTGTCTGTTGATAGCTGTTTTATCTGTATTGTTTGGTTTAATTTGTTTATTGTTAGTCTATTAAGCATGCCTTTAATTTAATTTAATAGAAAAGAAACAGTAGATAGCCAGTTAATTCCCCAGAGCAAACAGAATGTGGGGATGGAGAGAAAGAATATAAATGATATACGTGGTCGATAACACAGGTTCTAGGAAAATTCCCTAGACAAAGGGAAGTAACTAAAAAAGGCCCAAGCCCAATAATTACTAGGTCTTTTGGTGATCCTGTAAAATGGATGCCGACTCTCTCGGGAATGTTATTAAAAGTCTCATTTTTGCCATGTCCAGTCATTTGAAAATTGAATAGATGAGACATTTCTCACAATTTAGGGATGCATCTGGGATTTCTATACCCATGAAGAGAAAAAGGCTAGCTTAAGAAAAGGCGCACCCCACCCAATTTTGGGTGGCCTCTTGGCCTAAGCCCCATCTCTTCACAGATGCTATAGAATAAAACCAAATGAAAGAGAATTACAGGCCAACATCCCTCATGAACACAGATGCCAAAATCCTCAACAAAATTATAGCAAATCGGGTTCCAGCAGTACATCAGAAAGATCATACACCATGACCAAGCAGGATTTATCCTAGGGATGCAAAGATGGTACAATATCTGCAAATCAATAAACGTGATACATCACATAAACAAATTGAGAGAGAAAAAATTACAGTCATATCAAGTGACACAGAAAAAGCATTAGACAAAATCCAACACCCCTTCTTGATAAAAACTCTCAGCAAGGTGGGAATAGAAGGATCATACCTCAACATCATAAAAGCCATATATGACAAACCCACAGCCAGCATCACACTCAATGTACAAAAACTAAACTCATTTCCCCTAAGAACAGGAACAAGACAGGGATGCCCTCTCTTACCACTCCTGTTCGACATAGTACTGTAAGTACTAGCCATTGCGATCAGACAAGAAGAAGAAATAAAAGGCATCAAAATGGGAAAAGAAGAAGTAAAACTGTCCTTATTCGCAGACGACATGATATTGTACATAGAAAACCCTAAAGACTCCATCAAAAAATTATTAGACTTAATAAATGAATTCGGCAATGTAGCAGGATACAAAATTAATGCCAAGAAATCTATGGCATTTCTATACACCAACAGTGAACTTACAGAAAGAGAGACTAAAAAAGCAATCCGATTTACCATAGTACCAAAAAAATTAAGATATCTAAGAATAAACTTAACTAAAGAGGTAAAAGAAATATATGCAAAAAACTATAGGACAGATGGAAGAACATACCGTGTTCATGGATTGGTGGAATCAACATCATCAAAATATCCATACTACCCAAAACAATCTACAGATTCAATGCAATACGCATTAAAATACCAATGGCATATTTCACAGACCTAGAACGAATTCTCCAAAAATTCATCTGGAATAAAAAAAAGACCCCAAATAGCTGCAGCAAACCTGAGAACGAAGAACAAAGTAGGAGGGATCTCAATACCAGATATCAAGCTGTATTACAAAGCCACTGTTCTCAAAACAGTCTGGTACTGGCACAAGAACAGACATATAGACCAATGGAATAGAATAGACAACCCAGAAATCTACCCAAAACAATATGCCCAATTAATATTCGACAAAGGAGGCATGAACATAAAATGGAGTCAAGACAGTCTCTTCAACAAATGGTGTTGGAAAAATTGGACAGATACATGCAAAAAAATGAAAGTAGACAACCAACTTATACCATACACAAAAATAAACTCAAAATGGATCAAGGACTTAAACATATGACGGGAAACATAAAAATACTAGAGGAATCCAGAGGCAGCAAAATCTCAGACATATGCTAAAGGAACTTCTTTATCGATACTGCTCTTAGGGCAATGGAAACTAAAGAGAAAATAAACACATGGGACTACATCAAAATAAAAAGCTTTTGCACAGCAAAAGAAACCATCAACAAAACAACAAGAAAGACCACTACATGGGAGAACGTATTTGCCAATGTTATCACTGATAAGGGTTTAATCTCCAACATCTACAGGGAACTCATACAACTCAACAAAAGGAAGATAAACAATCCAATCAAGAAATGGGCAATGGACTTAAATAGAAACTTTTCGAAAGAAGACAGAAGGCCAAGAGACATATGAAAACACTGGAGGCCTGGTGCACGAAATTCGTGCACTGGTGTGGGGGGGTGTCCCTCAGCCCAGCCTGCACCCTCTCCAATCTGGGACCCCTCTCACAATCCGGGACTGCTGGCTCCCAACTGCTCGCCTGCCTGCCTTCCTGATCATCCCCTAACCACTCCCCTGCCAGCCTGATCGATGCCTAACTGCTCCCCTGCCAGCCTGTTTGCCCCTAACTGCCCTCCCCTGCAGGCCTAGTCACCCCCAACTGCCCTTCCCTGTAGGGCCGGTCGCCCCCAACTTCCCTCCTCTGCCGGCCTGGTCACCTCTAACTGCCTTCCCCTGCAGGCCTGGTCACCCCTAACTGCCCTCCCTTGCAGGCTTGGTCCCTCCCAACTGCCCTGCCCTGCTGGCCTGATCACCCACAACTGCCCTCCCTTGCAGGCCTGGTCCCACCCAACTGCCCTCCCCTGCTGGCCATCTTGTGGTGGCCATCTTGTGTCTACATGGGGGCAGGATCTTTGACTACAAGGGGGCAGCCGTCTTGTGTGTTGGAGTGATGGTCAATCTGCATATTACTCTTTTATGATATAGGAAAGAGGTCTGGTGCACGGGTTGGGGCTAGCTGGTTTGCCCTGAAGGGTGTCCCGGATCCGGTTGGGGGTTCCCTTGGGGCATGGGGCAGCCTGGGTGAGGGGCCTGTGGTGGTTTGCAGGCCGGCCACGCCCCCCGGCAACCAAGCGGAGGCCCTGGGATCTGGAATTTATTTATCTTCTACAATTAAAATTTTGTAGTCTGGAGCAGAGCCAAGCCTTCTGCTCGCTTCATGGCGGCAGCCATTTCTGTTGGGATTTATGTATCTTCTATAATTGAAACTTTGTAGCCTTAAACAGAGGCCAAACAGGCCAGGGCTGCAGAAGCTTGGCTTCCTCCATCGCCAGGGGCAACCCTAGCCTCCTGCTCTCTCGAGTTCCTTGGCTGCCACCATTTCTGTTGGGATTTATTTATGTTCTATAATTGAAACTTTGTAGCATTGAGTGGAGGCCAAGGTAGGCCAGGGCAGGTGGAAAGCTTGGCTTCCTCCATCACCGGGGAAACCCAAGCCTCCCTCCTGCTCTCTGTGGCTGCAGCCATCTTATTTGGGTCTATGTGCATATTCCCTCCTGATTGGCTGGTGTGTGTGGCTTGTGGGTGTAGCGGAGGTATGGTCAATATGCATATTACTCTTTTATTAGATAGGATATCAGGGCTCTACCACCCTGCCTGGTCCTTTAACAAAAGGAAATGCATATGCCAATCAATTAGTTACTTTATTAAAACAGGCCACGGAATCTCATCAGCATTTACATCAGCCTGCCAAAATATTATACAGCAGGCAAAACAGATTACCAAGGAATGTCCCCCCTGCATGTTACATCTGCCTCACGGACCTCTAAAATCCCAACTTGAAAAGCAAAAAGGGGGAATAGTGGAGAAATCTCCTGTAAGTAACTACATCAAGCCTTAATTACTTTAAATTGTTTCCCTTATAATGCTGATGGCAAGACACCTATGGAATTACACTGGTGTTAGAATAAGCCAAAGGAAAACGGTTTGGTTAAATGGAAAGATCCCGAGTCTGGTTTATGGAAGGGCCCCGACCCCTTGTTAACCTTTGGTCGAGGATATGCTTGTGTATTCCAGAAAACTCCTCCAAGCCCGTGTGGATTCCTGCAAGGAACATTCAACTTTAATCTAGAGAGGAACTGACCAGACTACTCCAGCCACAGATAGCAGTAGCCCCAAGCAACATGCTGAAGATAAGAAATGGAAGGAGTATGAGACAGAGGAGAAACAGTCCAGAGAGTACCTGGGGGATGGTGAAGAAACCTTGCCATGCTAGCAATCACCAGGTGTGCAATGGTGCAGGTTGCCCTGGACAAAGCCAAAGAAGGTCAGACCTGCATTGTCAATGCCCACCATTTGTCCACCATCCAGAACTCGAATATCATTGCTGGGGACAGTGATTGGGAAGGGGACCCATAAAGAACTTATGGCCCAGAAAGGAGCCTGCTACAAACTAGTTCCTTAAATGCCTGGCAGCATTTAAAAATGGACATAAAAGAACACAATCCTTTTCATTGAATCTCCCTACATTTGCTTTTTAGCATAATCATTATTGTCTGTCTCATTCTTGTTCTTATATGTTTAATTCTAGTCTTCAGATGCAGAATGAAAAGTCTTCAAAGGACTCAAGCCCTGCAGATGGCATACACCTTTCTAGATTTATTAAGAAAACAAAAAGGGAGAAATGCAGGAGGCTAAAACCAACAGTAATTAGCATATTATTCAAAAAGTCCCATTGGAAGGCCAATGGACTTTGATATTCAGCAGGGCTGAAAATCAGCATAATATTGCCCTGCTGTGGGCTCAATGGCTGAAGGCAATTCCCTAACCTGGTAATCCTTTTACTCTTTACCAAACTTTACCTGTATGCATTTCTAAAGGGCAAATGTGTATTCAAGTGAATAAAAGCTGACAGGTCTAGGGTTTCAGTGAGCTTCTCCACTAGAGAGAGGTTTCCACCTGCCCCCTCCCCCCCCATGCCTTCTAAATTCATATTTCTTGTCTAGTGTTTTCATTTGTGCGCAGCCCCTTCAGATCCTGAACCCTAGCCGTAAATAGACGTGGCAAATCTGAGTTTATCTCACATAGCTCTAAGCCTTCCCCCCTCCCCCACCTTGGGAATGCATTAAGCTCCTGAAGATTATCTTTCTTGATAAGTTTAGAAAACCTAACTGAAAAGAATATCAGGGCTTTTACATAACTGTAAAATATTAGATTAAAAAAGCAAATATTTTTCAAAACTCAGTATGTATAAGCTAGTAACCTTTTTTACTTCCATTTTTCAAATGATGCCTATACAATTCCAAGGATTTGGAAGTTGAGAATAGTTTAAGAACTCCAACGACTTTTTCCATAAATAGAAACAGTGCCACCCTTAATCCTGGTACTAATCATCTAAATAGCCTCTCACTATGTCCCAATTATCTCAGCTTAATCAGTTTACTGGCAAGTATGCTAATGGACCAATCATTCTAACTATAAATATAAAAATGTAGTGCTTTTATTGTTTTAAAGCATTTCTACATAAATTATCTCATATTAATTTAACACATCTATAGTACAGGTACAAAAGATGCTAAAGATAAGAAGTCTGCCGTTTAGTAATAAACTTGCCAACCTTTCAGCAGCAGCAGCCCTGACATTTCCAGACCAATCATATTAAACTCTATTCTTATAAAAATTCTCATTTGAGATTCTGCTCAGAACTTCACATTGTTTGGAGTTTTGGGATGCTTGAAGGCAAGTTAAACCAAATTACTGCCAAAGGTGGAAGTAAAATTTCTTCAGGTAGCAGCGAAATTTCTTTAAGTCATTTTATAGGAGTCTTGAAGACTAAATCTTCCAATTTGTCTGTATTTAATGCAAAAGCATTTAAAAATCACGTCTACATTGAATATATTTAATTGTCCAACGCTTTTTTTTTCAAAGTTTGAGTTCTTATATCATGAAGGACAAAATATTAACTTCAACAGAACTTCTCATGACGATGGCTCATTTACAACAGCTGTAGAGAAAAGTGAATTTGACAGTGCTTCTCATTAGGCCCCTGTAGAGTTGGTCTATATATGCCAATTACTGGGGTCTCCTAAAAATCATTGTTCAAACTCTAAAATTAACTCAGTTAAGACCTAGGTATTTCATACTGTATCAGGAACCACCTATCCTTCAGACTAACAACTCCTCATTCTAACGCTAAAATTGAGACTCATTATTATTCGCAGCTACTGCTAGAGTCCTAGTCCTCTAAAATTTATACCAAAACAAGGCGCTGTAGTTCATTCGCGAGTTATTTTTGCAGTGTTGGCGTGAACCAGAGCCAACCCGCCTGCGCAGAGCGCCAGGCTGCCCCCAGTCCCCGGTCCCCATGGTTACCGCCACAGCAAGTCCCTGCCTGCGGGGACCACGTGGGGTACCCTCCCTCCCGCTCCTCAGGGACCTGAGGGGCGGCTCCTGGGCGGTCTCTGCGCCCTGTAGGAAATGGCTTCAGGGCTAGACTGGGAAAGCAGGTGGGGAGCAAAGCAAACGTGCCAACAGCTCATCCCCGCTTCCCCAGAGCGTTTAGGGTAGGACTCATGTGGACACCAGGCCAGGAGGGTTTCCTGTTCCTCTTACTGTCCCTTTAACACGGTGTCTTAAGGCTTTCAATTCTGCGTGCTCACTCAGGAAAACTCAAGATGCCTTTACCGAAAAAACACGCCAGAGACGAAGTCCCCACAACGCATGCCTTTCCCGTTTTCTCCAGAGGCCAGTCCCCCCAGACAGAGGCAAACAGGCCCGGGAGGAAAAGAGCTCCCGCAAGGCGCGCCCCCCAACTATATAAGGGCGGGGGAGGGGCACGATGCCCCACCCACTCCGCCCTGCCCCATGCGCGCCCTCAGAGACAGGAAGGTGCATTAGCTTTTCGCAATTCAGTTCTTCTTGGTCCCCCCGCACCCCCTCCCCCGTCAAAGGACCGTTTCCACGATGGTGGGAAATGTCAGGCTCCTGTAACCCTCCACAATCATGAAAGATGAACTATTACTAAAAGTCATCTCACCACCAAGCTCTCGAGTTCATCCCTCCTCCAGGGCTCGGGCTCGGGCTCGGACTCCGCCCCCATGGAGACGCTCCGCTGCCACCCCAAGAGCCGTGCTTACGCTTTCCTGGTGGCGCGCGACGCGCTCGTGCACCCCGTGTGCCCCGCCCCCGGCTCACGGAGTCTCGGGAGAGCCAGCCAGGAACTCGGGCGTGCGGCGGGCGCCTTCTTCATCCCATCTTCCTACTCTGTTGCTGCTTGCGGAGTGAGACACTCCAGCTTTTCTTCCCCTTCCGTGAGTCCCTCCTTCGATCTCCGCAAGACCCGGCCGCCGCTGCAGCTCTCACGCCCTGAGAGTGCTGTGCGCGTGCGCGTGCGCGGGCGGGCGCGTGGCATTCGGGCCGCGCGTCCCTTTCCTCCCCTGCTCCCCTCCCCTCCATAACTTGGCTGGCTGAAAACAGGGGCCCCGGGAGTCGGGGCGGGAGCTCGGCGTTAGGAGCTGGAGTTGTGGAGACTTGGGACTGGAAGTCGCAGCCTGCTAGAGCCGGCCCTTTCCCGCTCCCGCTCTAGCTCACACACCTACTCTGCTCCCACCCCAGCCCGCTCCCTCGCTCCTCCTCCCGTTCGGGGTTTCGGCGCGGCGGGGGCGCCCAGGGGGTGCCCTCGCCCTCCGGTGCGGACGGGCGGCGGGCGGGATGTGGCGCCTGGTGCCCCCGAAGCTAGGTCGCCTGTCCCGCTCGCTGAAGCTGGCGGCTCTAGGCAGCTTATTGGTGCTGATGGTGCTGCACTCGCCGTCGCTGCTCGCCTCCTGGCAGCGCAATGAACTGACCGACCGGCGCTTCCTGCAGCTCAATAAGTGCCCGGCGTGCTTCGGCACGAGCTGGTGCCGCCGCTTCCTCAACGGGCAAGTAGTGTTCGAGGCATGGGGCCGCTTGCGCCTGCTGGACTTCCTCAACGTGAAGAACGTCTACTTCGCGCAGTATGGCGAGCCCCGCGAGGGTGGCCGCCGCCGAGTGGTGCTCAAGCGCCTGGGCTCGCAGCGCGAGCTGGCGCAGCTCGACCAGAGCATCTGCAAGCGGGCCACCGGCCGGCCTCGCTGCGACCTGCTGCAGGCCATGCCGCGCACTGAGTTCGCGCGCCTGAACGGCGACGTGAGGCTGCTTACGCCCGAGGCTGTGGAGGGTTGGTCTGACCTGGTGCACTGCCCCTCACAGCGCCTGCTCGACCGCCTGGTGCGCCGCTATGCCGAGACCAAGGACTCGGGCAGCTTCCTGCTCCGCAATCTCAAGGACTCAGAGCGCATGCAGTTGCTGCTGACCCTGGCCTTCAACCCGGAGCCGCTGGTGCTACAGGTAGGCGCGGAGTCCGGGCCGGGCGGCGTGCGGGAGGGGTCGTGCGGGGAGCGGGAGACAGGAGAGGTGGCCCGCGGCCCTCCTTACCCAGTTTGCATCCTACCCGCTTGGGCCAGGCTGCGGGCGTGGGAAGGGGGCAACGCTGGGGAACCTTCGGCTCTGTGCGGGATTGCGGAGGGCGCCCGGGGCGGGTGCGGAGGGCGCCCTTGTCTTCTAGACGCGGCGCTTCTCGGATTTGACTGCGGATCCTTCAACACCAGAGGGGGCGCTTCTGCTCTTCTCCCAGAATGTCTCTCCTGCTAGTTTTCTTAGGTTCTCCGTGCCTTTCTGATTTTATCCGCAGGCCTGGACTTCCACGGCACAATCTGTCCACGAGTCCTTGGACCTTTCTTAGTTCTTTTCAAGTCTTTTCTTTACCGCATCTGCTCTCCCCTTTAGTACCCTGCAAGGCTGACCTACCTTCGTCTCCAAAGTCTGTCTTTATTTATTCCTTAGCTCATTTACCTGACAAATCCTTGGAAAAGCTGATTTGAGGACAAGTTGGGGAAGATAGGGACTGTGGTCAGGGGTGGGGTTAATCATGAGTCTTGCTTTGGGTGGGATTAAGAAGAGGAAAACATTAAGGCTTCCTTGGATTTGGGGGCTGGGAGGGTTATGGCCAGGACGTTTTCATCCTGCTCCTGTGACCTTCCCTATTATTGCATTTTGCTGCAGGAAAGAGGTGAAATGTTAGGCCAGGACAAGTAAAAGGGGAAAGAGATTCTCACCTCTCTATCGAGTTATTGGCTCTCCCTTGACCTTTTTAAAACAAATGTACCTTTTAGGGGAGTAAGTTGAGTTCTTTGTACCGTGGCAGCAAAAAAGAAAACAAAAAAAGAAAAGAAAAAACAAGGTTGTGTTTACCTTTGGAGCAGTTACTGAGTTTCTGCACATTCCCACCCAGGGATAGAGCTGTATCCTTGGATAGTGGTTACAACTGTGGGGGTATGATCCCTCCTGATAACCCAAGGAGAAATTACTTGCTCATTTTCCACACCAGTTTTGCTGTAATATTTGAAATACAAGGGGGAAAAAAACCATGATTTAAAAGTAATCACAAATAATTGTGATATAATTTATGTCCTTTCTGCACTGTTAGGAATGTCACTGATGACTGGGGGTTTTCTATGGGGTTGCATAAATTAGGAATGTATCATATTCATTTATGTTGCTTTCTTTGCTCAAGTTCCACTGCCCAGATTAGCTAAGAGAAACTAGTTTCCTTTGATTGGTTCAGCCAGATAATTGTAACACAAAATAAATATTTTGCCTCAAACAAGACTTTAGTATGGGTCTTGGTAAATTTTAAGTTGTGATAGGATATAGTATGTAATGAGTCAAATTCAAAGTATGGATTGTATGTTAAATACTGCTCTCTTTAACAGTGAAATGGTTAAACGTCCATTGAAGAGGTTGTTTTAAAACTAGTCATCCATTAAAGTTTAAGTCTGTATTTGTGATATATACATTTGATTTGACACTCTGAAAATTTGAACTGCCTTTTCTCTTTGAGAAATAGATGATTATGTTAATAAGGTGATCCCTGAAAAAAGATTTAGCATTTGTAGTTTGCTGAGTATATTAGTCTTTTAATTCTCTGGTATTCCAAAATTTAGTAAGGAGCTACAGTAGTAGAATACACATTTTCTGCACTTACAATAATGGCTGCCTATTAAAAGACTAGAGGCCTGGTGCCCGAAATTCATGCACTGCGGGGGGGGGGGGTGTCCCTGAGCCTGGCCTGCGCCCTCTTCGCAGTTGGGAGCCCTGCAATCAATTCCCCCCCGCAGCGGGAGGTCCCACCCACCTGCTGCTGCGGGATAGCCTGGGCCTCCCTCTTTGGGGCAATTGTGGAGCCCCCTGATTGATCCCCCCACTCAGGCTGGTTGCCTGAGCCTCCCTCTGTGGGGTGATCATGGGGCGATGGCGAGGCTCTGACAAATCGCATCCTACCCGCCTTGGCTGGCCTGGCGTCAGTGGGTGTCATAGCGTGGTCGTTCTGCTGTTCGACCATTCAGTCGATTTGCATATTATGCTTTTACTAGAGGCCTGGTGCACAAAATTCATGCACGAGGGGTGGTTGTCCCTCAGCCCAGCCTGTACCCTCTCCAATCTGGGGCCCCTCGAGGGATGTCCGGTGGGATCGGGCCTACATGGGCAGTCGGACATCCCTCTCACAATCCAGGACTGCTGGCTCCCAACCGCTCGCCTGCCTGCCTGCCTGCCTGATTGCCCCTAACCGCTTCTGCCTGCCAGCCTGATCACTCCCTAATGACTCCCCTGCCAGCCTGATCAATGCCTAACTGCTCCCCTGCCAGCCCAATTACCCGTAACTGCCCTCCCCTGCCAGCCTAGTCACCCCCAGCTGCTCTCCCCTGCAGGCCCGGTTGCCCCCAACTGCCCTCCCCTGCCAGCCTGGTCACCCCCAACTGCCCTCTCCTGCCAGCCATCTTGTATCCACATGGGGGCGGCCATCTTGTGTGTTGGAGTGATGGTCAATTTGCATATTACCTCTTTATTATATAGATTTATATAGGATTATTATAGAATTTTATCAGGTAATGCTAACTATTGACATATTAGAAACAGCTAATGTTAAAACTAATATTTTAAAAACATATGTATCAGTTCTTTATAAACATGACATTTGAATATGAGAAGCTTCAGTATTTGATAAGCAAATAGAAAAAGAAGGCTTATTTTTAAATAAGCGATCTTCATAGAGCTGCTACTTTCTTTATAGAACCATTTTATCTTTGGTAAAAACTAGTGAGTTAAGAAGTGTGGACAATATTACTTGAGGTCTGATGATGGTATAAAACCACTAAAATGAAAGGAATCTTAAAATTCTGTGATCAAGTACAAAGATTGTTACACACTAAGTCAAATCATGATGTTCATTACTTTTTGTTATCTAGACAAATGTATACAATTTTAGTGTTTATACCAGTTTATATAAACTGTTAATAGCTGTTTTTGTTAGTTTTGGAATACTAGTTGATAATAGTAGAAAAACTCACTAAAATTTGGTTCTTTATATGTTTTTTGGTTCATGTATTTTTTTTCCTTAATCTTTACCCGGAGGATATTTTTGTTTTGTTTTGTTTTGTTTTTTAGAGTAGAAGAGATGGGGAAAGAGAGAAACATTGATGTGAGAGGGACATATGGATTGGTTGCCTCCCACACGCACCCCAATGGGGGCCAGGGACCCAGCCTGCATCTGAGGTACGTACACGCACCCCAATGGGGGCCAGGGACCCAGCCTGCATCTGAGGTACGTGCCCTTGACCAAAATCTAACCAAGGACCCTTTAGTCCGCACGCTGACACTGTCCACTGAGGGAGATGGATGTATTTTTAAAAATGTTTTTGTAAGGGTACAAGCATGTGTTTTACAGTTTAAGGAGGAACTCGCTACTCCCCCCCACAACCCCCACCCCCCAGGAGAGAACTATTTTTTGAATTTTTGGACATTTTGTGACAAACTAGATTTTTTCTATCTTATGCCTAAAAATTAATTACTTTGGAGAAAAGTCTTTTGAGCTGACATCATCTTAAGTTTTCTTAACAAAAGTTCCAATGTGGTAAGCATGTTTCCAAAATAAACATTTAAAAACCTTTATAAGGTACTAATGAAATAATTGAAAAAAAATTATAAGCATCAAGCAACAGGGTAATGCTAGTAGTACCTTTATTTTCTACTCTGATACATTCTTTTCATCCTCACCCTTTTTAACTTCACCAAGAAATATATTTTAATTACAAGTATGCCATAATCCTATGAAAAAATTTGGGGAGAAGGACTTTGTTGATTTTATATTGTGCAATAGCATTCTTGGAATATTCAAAAGTTGAGGTGTTGAAGTATCTGGCAGAATGGCAACATGTTTTCTATTACTGTATTGGTAAATTTTCTATCAGTATTTCTTGAAGTTATAGAAGTTGTGTATGAGAAAAAAATGTTGCCTAGATTTCCTGAAGTTCAGACTATATCTCTGACTTTTTCACCTGGAGATAGTAAAGATGGTTTCTTAGAAATAAAGGAAGCTCTTGGTTGTTCAGGGAGGTGAAGGTGGAAATTTGTTTTACTGTTATATTTTGTAGAACTTTATTTGCCTTAAGTTTTCTGAATCATGATTTTAATAGGACTTCTTTGATTTTTACAGTATGAAACTATCATTTAAGCTTTGCATTTTAAGCTTTTATTTTATTTATTTTTTAAAATATATTTTTATTGATTTCAGAGAGAGGAAGGGAGAGAGAGAGAGAGAGATAGAAACATCAATGATGAGAATCACTGATTGGCTGCCTCCTGCATGTCCCCCCCCAGGGATCAAGCCAACAACCCGGGCATGTGCCTTTGACCGGAATCGAACCTGGGACCCTTCAGTCCGCAGGCCAACGCTCTATCCACTGAGCCAAACCAGTGAGGGCTAAGCTTTTTTTTTTTTAATTCCTGTAAATGGCATGATACATTCAAAACACCTTATATACTAGTGCCTGATTCATAGTAAGCACTCAGTGTTAGACATTAAATAAGGTAAAGGTAACTTTATCTAGTGTAGTTGATCAGCTGTTTTGAAGCTTGTTTAGTATGGATCACCTTAAAAACAGTTATGATTCCTGCTATCGACCATATTTTTATTTACTTTGATTTAGTACATTCCTACATTATAGGATGGATTTTAAAGATAACTTTGAGTGATTGTTGTTTTTTCCCTTAAAAATCATTTCTACAGGTTAAGAATATATTTTTAAGGTGTATTGCTTAAACTGTAGTTTTTGAAGTAAACAAAATATCATGGCCATTTAGCTAATTACAGGTTAATAAACTTTTTTTATGGGACTTATTTTACTTATCTATAAAGAGAGACTGTTGGTTTAGATCCTTCTCCTTTTCATCCCCAACAACCTGTGACTCTTGACTTGAGAAAGTATTTTTTTTACATTTTTTGAGCTTGACTTTAATTTGTGGGTTTAAGCTCTTCTAAAAGGGGGTTGAGAGGTTTTGGACTTGGCCAGAATGCATAAACAACCGTATTTCACATTTGTCTTTCTATCCCAAAATGTTTACACACATGAAATCATATTAAAACAAAACAAAACCAAAGACTGCCTTTACAGAAAAAAATAAAGGTAGCCAAGGATCTCGTGGGTCTGTATTGCATTTAGAAAGGATGTTCTAAACTTTGTCTCAGGAGTTTCTATTCAAGTAACAGCTTGGGGAGCCATGTAACGCTCCAACTGGCTGCTGCTGCTGCAGGAACTGCATTCCCAGATTTAGGCTTCAGAGATGGTTTTGATTACATAGTTCTGAGTAGAGCACTTTTTATTTAATAAATTCATAAGCTTAAGACTAGAGGGTTTTTGTTGTTTTTCATCAGAGGCTTTATTGACATTTTTTACACTTGAATGCCCTTCATGAAAGATCAAACAAAAATAATTATGTATACCTCAGATCCAAAAAGAGGGAGACTTGTATTTTGGAAAGACCATAGAAATAGACAGTAACCCTTAGGAAAGCATCACTTCCAGGTTAGTGGACTAAAACCATTTGACATCCTGACCCATTTTCTGGATTAATCCATATCTTTTTACCGTTATTAATTCTGAGATTTTTTTCCTGTACTTTTTCTAGTCTTTGAACTCTCTTTTTATTTTCATATGTCCATTGCATGGGTCAGCACATGTTCCTCAAGTGTGTTAGTGGAAAATAGAAAGCTTAATTTGGGGGGAATCTGCTTTCTGGACATAGGTTTTCAGTTTCTCAGGGTATGTTCAGACTGGTTTTTGGTCTCTGTTGTATTGGCTTATGGTCTCTGGCCTATATCCTATATTGCTATCATTGCTGCTGACTTTTTTTTTTTTTTTAAATCCTCACCCTAGGTCACAGTGGTCGGCAAACTCATTAGTCAACAGAGCCAAACGATTGAAATTTCTTTTGAGAGCCAAATTTTTTAAACTTAAACTTTTTCTAATGCCACTTCTTCAAAATAGACTTGCCCAGGCCGTGGTATTTTGTGGAAGAGCCACACTCAAGGGGCCAAAGAGCCGCATGTGGCTTGCGAGCCACAGTTTGCCGACCATGGCCCTAGGATATTTTCCCATTTATTTTTAGAGAGAGTAGAAGAGAAAGGGAAAGAGAGAGAGAGAAATATCAGTGTGAGAGAAACACATCGATTGTTTGCCTCCTGCATGAACCCTGACCAGGGACCAGGCTGGGGCGGAGCCTACAACCAAGGTGCAGGCCCTTGACTGGAATCGAACCCTGGTCTGCAGGTGGACACTCTGTCTACTGAGCCAAACCGGTTAGGGCTGCTGCAAACTCTTTAGAATGCTGGCATTTTTTTCTTCCTTCACTTTTTCACTCCTTATTTGTATATTAAGCCAGGAGGGCCTTAAAAGATAAGCCCTACATTTTTTCTACATATAAAGTGAACTTTAGTATATGATTGTAAAATGTCTTAAGACTTTAACTACTAGTGTAAGATGAAGATAGTTACTCATCCTTGTCATAGACCCTGAAAGGCTTTAAATTATATAATCAATTTGTATTCTATCCAATTTGTATGTCATTTTAAAAAATAGATTATTGATGGGAAGTTATCTGTGAAATAACTGGAAGCTCTTTGGAATTAGAGTCCTGGAATTAGAGTCAGAAGAAATTAATTTTGTTCATTTGATAAATATTGTGGTTTAAGGCATTTGGACTGAAAGGATCTTTCAAGGCAGCAAGAAGCTTACTGTGTAGGAGGAGGTAAGTATATAAATAATTACTATCAATATAGCATAGTAACTACTACAAAAAAAAAACATACACTCTATTAGGTAATTATTTAGGAGAGGCTATCTGGGTATATACACGTGGATGCTAGAGAAAATTTCATACAGGAATTGAGTTCTGAAGGATAAATGGAATTCTGCCCATAGATTGGGGGAGGAGGAGACAGAAGCAGTAATGGGGACAGTATTGAGATAGCATTCTATACTACCTTAAAGTTAGTGAGTGGCATTGAGCAAGTTATTTAATGTTTAAGAGCCTGAGTTTTTTAATCAGTGAAGTGGGAATGGTAACATTTATCCAACAGAATAATTTTAAAGTTTAAAGGAGATATGATTATTTAGATAACATACACAAAATATCTTTAATGATAACTTTTTTTTGTTGATTATTTGTTGTATTTTTTTAAATAAATGTTTATTCTTCAGATTATTACAGTTGTTTCTCTTTTTTCCCCCCATAGCTCCCCTCCACCCAGTTCCCACCCCATCCTCTGCCCTTACCCTCCCCCCCCACTGTCCTCATCCGTAGGTGTACAATTTTTGTCCAGTCTCATCCCACACCCCCCACACCCTTTCCCCCTGAGAATTGTCAGTCCACTCCCTTTCTATGTCCCTGATTCTATTCACCAGTTTATTCTGCTCATCAGATTTTTTATTCACTTGATTTTTAGATTCACTTGTTGATAGATATGTATTTGTTGTTCATAATTTTTATCTTTACCTTTTATTCTTCTTCCTCTTTTTTAAAGAATACCTTTCAACATTTCATATAATACTGGTTTGGTGGTGATGAACTCCTTTAGCTTTTTCTTATCTGTGAAACTCTATCTGACATTCAATTCTGAATGATAGCTTTGCTGGGTAGAGTAATCTTGGTTGTAGGTTCTTGCTATTCATCACTTTGAATATTTCTTGCCACTTCCGTCTGGCCTGCATAGTTCTGTTGAGAAATCAGCTGACAATCCTATGGGTACTCCCTTGTAGGTAACTAACTGTTTTTCTCTTGCTGCTTTTAATATTCTCTCTTTGTCTTTTGCCCTTGGCATTTTAATTATGATGTGTCTTGGTGTGGTCCTCTTTGGATTCCTTTTGTTTGGGATTCTCTGAGCTTCCCGGACTTGTAAGTCTATTTCTTTCACCAGGTGGGGGAAGTTTTCTGTCATTATTTCTTCAAATAGGTTTTCAGTATCTTGCTCTCTCTCTTCTTCTGGCACCCACATAATTTGGATGTTGGTATGCTTGAAGTTGTCCCAGAGGCTCCTTACACTATCTTCATATTTTTGGATTCTTTTTTCTTTTTGCTTTTCCAGTTGGGTGTTTTTTGCTTCTTTGTATTTCAAATCTTTGACTTGATTCTTGCGATCCTCTGGTCTTGGAAGTTACCGGCGGTTTCTAGAAACTTCTTGGAAAACCTTATAACCATGGTTTTTGAACTCCTTATCCAGTAGTTGGCTTTCCTCCATTTCTGTCATTTGTGACCTGCTTCTTTGTCTCCCCATTTTGGCTGCTTCCTCGTGTTGATAGAGTGGCTCTGTGTGCTAGGTGTCCTATAGGGCCCAGTGGCTCAGCCTCCCCAGTTACCTGAGGTGGACACTCTTGGTGCACCCCTTTGTGGGCTGTGTGCATAGTCTTGTTGTAGTTAAGCCTTGATTGCTGTTGGTATCACTGGGAGGAATTGGCTCTGATAATCAGCTGTGTCTACGATGGGATAACTTTTGTGCTGGAGATACCCTTGTGGGGCAAGACTTGCTTCAGTGGGGCTTTGGTGCTCACTGACTCTGCCCCCTCAGTGTGTCCTTTATGGATCTGAGGAGTTGTAATCTGGATGGTCCCATTCTGAACATTGGGTACACAGGCTCTTGGATCTCTAAGGAGGTGCTAATTTAGCTTCTGCCTGAGGCCACCCAGCAGGAGCTACAGAGAGATCTGCAGATTCCTCTTCTTTGTTTGGGGTTTGGAGGTGCCCAGATGAGGCCCAGCTGTAAACCAATGTAAGCTGCTGTGGGGCCTTGGGCCTTCTCTTGGATGTTCTGGGTCTCTCTAACCCAGCTGCATTTTGTTAGGTAATTTTAGATTGCAAAGGGCCAGGCCATTCATATGCAAAAGCCTCTGCACACAGCTGGGGTGGGGCAGGGTCTCAGGGAATCAGCAGGGCAGAGCAAACAGCTATGGCTGATCCTCAGCCCTGCCCTAAGAGGCCCTAGGTCTCAGTGTCCCACAGTAATCACTGCAAACACTTCTGAGAGAACGCTGCCCTCAAGTTCCGCCCGATGACAGACAGTCCAGTTTCTCCCCATGAGTCTGGGTCCCAAGAGTCTTGCCTGGAACTGGAGTTCAGAGCAGTTGGGAGCTTGTGTCTCCCTCCTGATTGAAAAAGCCAGCCGCCTACTCAGTTGCCAGCCCTTTCCACGCGCGCGCCTCTATACCTCTGCACTTCACTTCAGCACCTCCTCTGAGTCTTTGTGTGCTTTTGTCTTTCCTTCTAGTTGTAGAATTTCCACTCAGCCAGCCTTCCTGTGGTTCTGGATGGTGTCTGTTTTGTCGTTTAGTTGTAGTTTTGAAGTGGTTGTGCCAAGCAGCAAGTTCAGGTGTTTACCTATGCCGCCATCTTGGTTTCTTGATAATGTTTTTTTAAAATATATTTTTACTGATGTCAGAGAGGAAGGGAGAATGAGGGAAAGATAGAAACATCAGTGCTGAGAGAGAATCGTTGATCGGCTGCCTCCTGCACGCCTCTTACTAGTGATCAAGCCGGAAACCCTGGCATGTACGCTTGACTGGAATCAAACCCAGGACCCTTCAGTCCTCTGGCCAACACCATCTACTGAGCCAAACCAGCTAGGGCAATGATAAAGTATTTTTACAAAATGTTATCCTATATAAGAAAGAGGTAATATGCAAATTGACCATTCCACGCTCACACAACATGGCCGCCCCCTTGTGGTCAAAAGATGGCTGCCACAAGATGGCCAGCAGGGGAGGGCAGTTGTGGGTGATCAGGCATGTAGTGGAGGGTAGTTAGGGGCGACCAGGCCAGCAGGGGAAGGCAGTTGGGGGATGGGGCCGGTAGGGGAGGACAGTTGGTGGCGACCAGGCCTGCAGGGGAGGGCAGTTGTGGGGGGACCAGGCCTGCAGGGGAGGGCAGTTGGGGGCAACCAGGCCAGCAGAGGAGGGCTGTTAGGGGCGATCAGGCCGGAAGGGGAGGGCAGTTGGGGGAATCGGGCCAGCAGGGGAGCCATTAGGCATCGATCAGGCTGGCAGGGAAGTGGTTAGGGCAGCCGTGGGCAAACTACGGCCCACGGGCGAATCCGGCCCATTCGGCTGTTCTATCTGGCCCATAGAGCCGAAAGAGCGGAGGGTTCTCTTGCTCTCCCCTCCGCTCCTTTACTTTTAATTTATATTAGTTCACACAAACACTCCATCCATGCTTTTGTTCCAGCCCTCCGGTCCAGTTTAAGAACCCATTGTGGCCCTCGAGTCAAAAAGTTTGCCCACCTCTGGGTTAGGGGATGATCAGGCTGGCAGGCAGGCGAGCGGTTGGGATCCAGCAGTCCCGGATTGTGAGAGGTATGTCTGACTGCTGGTTTAGGCCCAATCCTGCAGTCGGACATCCCTTGAGGGGTCCCAGATTGGAGAGGCTGCAGGCTGGGCTGAGGGACACCCCCCTCCCCAGTGTATGAATTTTGTGCACCGGGCCTCTAGTTAATTTATAAATTACCTTACTCCATTTTTAGATAACTATAGTAGTTGAAAAGGTCTTTCATGCATTATGTTGACATCTATCTTAGAAATATATACATTTTACTCTTTTCATAACAAATGTTCAAATGTCACCCCTTTTACATGTACTCATATCATATATACCTATGTGGCTGCTGCTTCAGGCTATAGTGTTTTTGGAATAGTAATTAAAGTGGTGGGGGCTTAGGGATTTGTCCAATATGAAGTACAATGAATAGAATGAATAATGTACTGTACGAAATAGGGTTTAGATAAGGGTTCAGTAGTACAAAGCAAATTGTTTCATTTTTATTCTTTAAATCATTATTACAGTCTAATAATTTACTTAGTAATCGATGACTCATTTTTAAAATGGAGGATAAGTTTGGTTTATTTATAGGCATTCTTAAACTCTGAGACAGAATCTTCTTTTTTTCTTTATTGATTAAGGTATTACACATGTGTCCTTATCCCCCCATTTCCCACCCATCTCCCACCCCCCTCCCCACTCATGCCCTCACCCACCTGGTGTCTGTGTCCATTGGTTAGGCTTATATGCATGCATACAAGTCCTTTGGTTGATCTCTCCCTCTTACCCCCACCCTCCCCTACCTTCCCTCTGGGGTTTGACAGTCTGATTGATGCTTCTGTGTGTCTGGATCTGTTTTTGTTAATCAGTTTATGTTGTTCATTGTATTCCACAAATGAGTGAGATCATGTGATATTTATCTTTCTCTGATTGGCTTATTTCGCTTAGCATAATGCTCTCCAGTTCCATCCACGCTGTTGCAAATGGTAAGAATTCCTTCTTTTTTACTGCAGCGTAGTATTCAATTGTGTGGATGTACCACAGTTTTTTAATCCACTCATCTGCTGATGGGCATTTAGACTGTTTCCAAATCTTAGCTATGGTAAATTGTGCTAGTATGAACATAAGGGTGCATATATCCTTTCTGAATGGTGTTTCTAGTTTCCTGGGATATATTCCTAGAAGTGGGATCACTGGTTCAAATGGGAGTTCCATTTTTAGTTTTCAGAGGAAACTCCATAGTTCTCCACAGTGGCTGCACCAGTTTGCATTCCCACCAGCAGTGGATTAGGGTTCCTTTTTCTCTGCATCCTTGCCAGTACTTATCATTTGTTGATTTCTTGATGATAGCCATTCTCTTAGGTGTGAGATGGTACTGCATTGTTTTGATTGGCATCTCACGGATGATTAGTGACTGAGCATATTTTCATATTTCTCTTGGCCTTCCTATGTCCTCTTTCGAGAAGTATCTATTTAGGTCCATTGCCCATTTTTTGATTGGGTTGTTTATCTTTCTTTTGTTAATTTTTATGAGTTCCCTGTAAATGTTGGAGATTAAATCCTTATTGGTGATAGCATTGGTGAATATGTTCTCCCATGCCGTGGGCTTTCTTGTTGTTTTGTTGATGGTTTCTTTTGCTGTACAGAAGCTTTTTATTTTGATGTAGTCCCATTTTTATTTTCTCTTTAGTTTCCATTGCCCTAGGAGCAGTATCAGTGAAGATATTGCTTCGACATATGTCTGAGATTTTGCTGCATGTGGATTCCTCTAATATTTTTATAGTTTCCCATCTTATGTTCAAGTCCTTTATCCATTTTGAGTTTACTTTTGTGTATGGTGTAAATTGGTGTTCTAGTTTCATTTTTTTGCATGTATCTGTCCAATTTTCTCAGCACCATTTATTGAGGAGACTGTCTTCACTCCATTGTATGTTCTTGCCTCCTTTGTCAAATATTAATTGAGCATAGTAGTTTGGGTTGATTTCTGGGTTCTCTATTCTATTGCATTGGTCTATATGTCTGTTCTTGTACCAATACCAGGCAGTTTTGAGAACAGTGACTTTGTAATACAGCTTGATATCTGGTATTGAGATCCCTCCTACTTTGTTCTTCTTTCTCAGGATTGCTGTATCTATTTGGGGTCTTTTTTTTTTTTTTATCCCAGATGAATTTTTGGAGAGTTCGTTTTAGTTCTGTGAAATATGCTGTTGGTAATTTAATAGGGAGTGCTTTGAATCTGTGGATTGCTTTGGGTAGTATGGACATTTTAATGATGTTGATTCTACCAGTCCATGAACACGGTATGTTCTTCCATCTGTTTATGTCTTCCTCTATCTCTTGCCTGAGAGAGAATCTTAAAAGATTTATTATCTGAGGTAGGTAGGCTGCTTCAGGTTCTTCATATTTTGCCTTTCTAGTGCTCATTTGGACTTCTAACTATGAAATAAAGAGATCTGACAAGAATTATATGGCATTGCTCAAAAGTTCCAGGAACTGATCTATATACCCTTGGAATACAGTAAAGTTTACAGGATTAGGCATAATTTGTGCAGTCTTTGCTTTCTGGGGCATTAGGTGTGGACAGCAAACAAATAAAAAAAACAAGGTAAATTCGCATTTACATCCTGTGGTGGAGAATTGAATTGGGGATAGAATACTTCAAATTGGGTTGCCAGGAAGTGCATTTTAGCTGAGTTGTGAATGATGAGAAAAAACCAGAGGTGCTAAGTTCTGAGGGCAGTGGGGTTTTAGCCAAGAGCTATGGTAAATTAAGAGGTCCCCAAGCAGGATCAAGCATGGAAATAGGGAAGCATGGTAGAATATAGGATCACAGAGGAAGTAGGCAAGGGCCATATCCTATTTAACCTTCTAACTATGCTTAATGGGTTTAGGATTTTATTTTCAGAGCAATGGGAAACAATAGTAGCAGTTTTTACAGGGCCTGGTTTTTGGAGCTAGGTTTTAAGTGGTAAGAGAACTAGTTTGAGGGAGAGAGCTTGGTGGTTTGGATTAAGATGGTTGCAGTGGAGGTTATGAAAAATGATCAGACCCAGTATGTTTTGGAGAAATAGCTGACAGCTTATTAAAGGGTTAAGGTATGATGGAAAGAGAAAAGTAAAGGATGTCTCCTGAGTTTTTGGTCCAAGCTAGTACTGACTGGTGATTCCTTATTTTGATGAGGAAGCCCAGAGAAAGAATGGCTTTAGAATAGGGGAATCGAGTTTTGTTTTGGCTGCATTAAATTTTAGGCAACAATAGAAATACAAATCTTAAACCAGGCACAAGGTATTTAACAGAGAGATACTGATATTTTGCTATTTTTCTGAAGGGCTGTGTTATTCACTTTCTGTTTTAAAGGAACCAGGGAAGTTAGTACTGTTCTACTTGGCAGATTGTTTAAAGAAATCAGATGTTGATTAAATAAAGAAAGCATTCTTAGGTTATTACGTCAGAAGAAGCTTATACCTTTTTTCCTTTCTTTGAGTTTTTGTTTTATTATGTACTAGAGGCCTGGTGCATGAAATTTGTGCATGGGGGAGGGGAGGCAGAGAGGGTGTCCCTCAGCCCGGCCTGCACCCTCTCCAATCTGGGACCCCTCAGGGGATAACCGGCAGTCAGACATCCCTCTCACAATCCAGAACTGCTGGCTCCTAACCACTCACCTGCCTGCCTGATTGCCCCTAACTGCTTCTGCCTGCCAGCCTGATCATATCTAACTGCTCCCCTGATGGCTTGATTGCCCCTAACCACCTCTGTCTCGGCCCCGCACCTGGGATCCGGGCTTCCCTCCCTCTGGTCAGCCATAGGTGCCCAGGCCTGCTGCAGCCTCAGGGGATTGTGGACTGGTGGCTTCGCCTGGGCTGCAGCCGCAAGTGCTGGCGCCAGGGACTGCGGGGTGGGCAGCTTCTCCATCTCCCAGGCCTCAGCCAGCCGCAGGTACTCATGCCCGGGACTGCGGGGTGGGCAGCTTCTCAGTCTACCAGGCTGTAGCCAGCCACAGGTGCTTGCACCTGGACCGCAGGCGGACGGCTTCTCCGTCTCCCGTGGGGATGACTTCTCCGCTGGCTGCGGCCTGGGATCACAGGGCAGGCAGTTTCTTCTTCTCCTGGGCCTCACCCAGCCTCAGGCGCTGGCACCTGACTTCTGACTCCCACAGGCCCAGAGCGGCTGGTGGTCAGGGTCACCACCATCTTTTTAGGTTAATTTGCATACTCATCCTGATTGGCTGGTTGGCATAGCGGAGGTACAGTCAATTTGCATCTTTCTCTTTTATTAGTGTAGATGAGTATTTGAGATTGGTATTTGCAGGAGTATTTCAACTTAGAAATGTTGATCATAATTGCTAGTTGTGAGAGTAAGAAATGGTCAGTTGAGACTAGTAAATTTATGCATATTTAAAATTTATAGCCACGTGATTTTTTTGTGGTGTGGGAGAGCATTTCTTGAGCTATTTATTTTAACTGATGATTTGTTTCTATTATACGTAGAAGGTAGTTTTCTGGTTTTGAGGTGTTTTAACATTAGTTTCCAATTTTAGATATAGCTGTTGGATATATATTTAGTAAAACAACACAACTTTACTATTTTTAAGGCATTGCTTAATATTGTTTTTTGGAATCTAGGTGGGTGAAAAATGATATTCAGAGAATCATTTAATGGAATAAATGGGACATATTCTATGACTTGAAAATCTTGACATTATTAAGATTCTCCAGTTTTTGCCATGGATTTTAGCCATTATTTGGTAGCATAAATTAAAAAACCAAAGTTTCAGAAAAATTTTAGTAAGAATTAGGTGACCATTAAATTATCTCAGTAATTTTACTATCTTCACTCTCCAGATAGTTCACAAAGCTGTGAACACATTAGTCTGTCACCAGTACAGTTGACTAATCTCTATGAACAGCTGTTATAACATGCATTACTACAAGGGAATTTTGTTCAAATTTGGGCTTTTAAAAATAATTTTGAAACTCAAGCTGAATAAGCATTTTCTATGCTTTTGATAACATTTATACTAATAAAAGGGTAATATGCTAATTAGACCGGGAGACCTTCCGGATGTCCTTCCGGACAAAGCCATGGTGGCAGGGCCGAAGCAGAGGCGGTTAGGGGCGAGCAGGCCAGCAGTGGAAGGGGGCATTTGGGGATGAGCAGGCCGGCGGGGAGGGCAGTTGGGGGCGAGCAGGCTGGCAAGGGGTGCAGTTGGGGGCAAGCAGGCCAACAGAGGGGGCAGTGGGAGCGATAAGGCCAGCAAGGGTGGCAGTTGGGGGCGAGCAGGCCGGCAGGGGGAGCAGTTGGGGGTGAGCAGGCTGGCGGGGGGGGCAGTTGGGGGTGATCAGGCCAGCAGGCAGAGTGATTAGGGGCAATCAGGCAGGTAGGCAGGTGAGTGGTTAGGAGCCAGGAATCCTGGATTGCGAGAGAGATGTCCCAGATTGGAGAGGGTGCAGGCCAGGCTGAATTTCGTGCACCAGGCCACTAGTTTACTTTATAAAAATATTCTCAAGTTTAAATTTGTGAGTCCTTGGGAGAGCACAGAGAAATGCCAGTTTTGTAGAAAATCTATACCCATATCTTAGATTGTATGTTTTCATTATTGATAGATTTCTTTTTAAGTCTGTTTCTTTTTGCTAGGAATTTTTTCTTTTTTAAAGAAACGCAGTTTGTAACACATTTCTTCATTAGGTGAACTGCAAAATTAGGCTCATTTTAATGGTATGTTAGGATGTAAATGACTATTAAATAGTTTATTTTTCTTGTATGAAAGGAATTATGATCTTTTATATAATTTTTTAAATATTTTTATTGATTTTTTAGAGAGAGGAAAGGAGAGAGAGAAACATCAATCGGCTGCCTCCTGCATGTGCCCTGACTAGGAATCAAACTGGCAACCTTTTTGTGCATAGGATGATGCCCAACCAAGTGAGCCACACTGTCCAGGGCTACACTTGACCGTAATTTAATCTTATCAGTTACATGCTATTCAGTGTAAGTAAATAAATGAATAAAACCCAGAGGCACTGTTTTGTTTATTTTTACTCATACATTCCATGTCTCCTTCTTTATGACTATGTTCTGACAGAATAAAATGACCTGGTAGAGCAATGTCTATTAATCTCAAGATGTGATATTGTAAAAATTTGATGTTAGTTAATTCTAGTATATATTTTTTAAAAATATATTTTTATAGATTTTGAAGAGGAAGGGAGAGGGAGAGAGAAACATCAGTGATGAGAGAGAGTCATCGATTGGCTGCCTCCTGCATGCCCTCACTGGGGATTGAGTCCACAACCCAGGCATATGCCCTGACCAGGAATCAAACTTATGACCTCCTGATTCATAGGTCGATGCTCAATTACTGAGCAATGCTGGCCAGGCAAAATATTTTTTTTTATTGTATATTTTTTTTATTGATTTTTTACAGAGAGGAAGGGAGAGGGATAGAGAGGTAGAAACATCGATGAGAGAGAAACATCGATCAGCTGCCTCCTGCACACCTCCCACTGTGGATGTTCCCGCAACCAAGGTACATGCCCATGACCGGAATCGAACCTGGGACCTTTCAGTCCGCAGGCCGCCGCTCTATCCACTGAGCCAAACCGGTTTCGGCAAGGCAAAATATTTTTGAATGTAAAGGCTTTGATTAACATATATCTGGGTGTTTTATAGCATGGTAGACGTTAGTTTGTATTTTATTCTATTAGGTCCCAACATGACCTGGTCCCTACCTCCTTCACTAGACTCTATTTCCTCAAGGCATTTCCTCTTCATTAATTTAACTGTGCCTGTTTTGGGCATCTTTCCCACCCCCCAACCCTCCCAGTTGTGAAAAGACAGTTTCTGGCTCTAACATTTGCCTGGCAAATTCTTGCTCCATCCTCGGTCTGTCTGTTATACTTATCCTTTAGATCTCTGCTTAAGATCTAGCACTTCCTTTGACAGGTTGCCCTTTACTACATGACCTAAAATAGATCTCTACTCTTTTTGATAGACTCTATTTTTCTGTAATTTGTAACAAATTCCATCACTTATAATTTATGTGTGTTTAATAACCACCCTCCCAACTCAGGCTAAAAAATCTTGAAAATAAGGACTATATTACAACTGTTTAGTTAGCATTTCATGGTGAAGTTAGGCTAGATTTAGGATTTTTTTAATTCAAAATATTTTCATTCCACAACAACTTTCTCACTGCTTTTTACTCGAGCTGCTTATAGTAGTCAATGAAATGTGGGTTAACCCACAGTCCCTTATCAGCAATTCCAAATTTAAAACCCTGTAGAAAATAGGTTTTGTCAAATTAAAAAAGCAAAAATAATAAATGTGAAAAAACACGAGATAATTTATGTGCTTTATTCCACTTAGGATGAACAAGCTTACATTATTTTTGCACCAATAATAGATGTTTTTGTGAGTTTCTTTCCCAGACCACTAGAGGCATTGCTTAATATGAGATGCATCTGAAAACTTCTGAAACAGGAATCCTGGGCTGAGGGGGTTGTATTTGCCTGACTTTGCTCTTGAGTTTAGGCGAATCACTTAAACGGTGCTGATAAGATTGAACTAGATTTACAACTCGGGTACCTTCTGACTCTATAATTAGATTTCACATCCTTTTTATTGATCCCATAAACATACTTGTTATGATAGATAGGTGATAGGTTACTTTAGAATTTAGATTTACTTTGTGTTGTTTACTAATTCAATGAAAAGCAAATTAAATGCTGTATTTATGTGTGTATATGTTGCCAAATTATAAATATTATATTTTTAGTACTTGTGGTTGCCCTGTATACAGGCAGTCCTTGGGTTACGTCGGAGATCTGTTCCTATGGCGCGACGTAACTCTATTTTCGCCATAAGTTGGAACCCACCTACATAAGCACCTATGTCACTCACATGGAGCACATACATAGCAGTAATGAAGTGAAACAGTAAAAAAATTTAAAAGAAAGATAACAATTCCTGACCTTTACTTTGTGGTAAATAAATAAATAATAAAAAACATAAAGCACATATGTACATACGTCGAAATGACGGAACTTTTTTATTTTTATAAATACTGTAAATGGGAGATGGCGACGTAACCACGAAACAACGTAAGTCGAGTCCAATGTAACCCGAGGACTGCCTATATTTCTGAGCACCGAGCAAAAGTCTGGTAACTAATTTACATATCCCATTGTAAATTAGAAACTGCTAGAGGACAGTGAAGATGTGTTTCTGATTTAATCGTTCTTGGCTATATTTGGAAGGAGTTCATTATTTATAGATGCTTTCCAGGTAGGTAATAACAAAGTAAGCACATCTGTTGATGAATATCTGGACTTTTTATTCATCAGATTGAATTCAGGAATACAAAAATGTTTTGGTAAGCAATTCTTTATAAAGAAGAATTAAACCTACGAAGAACATTTTATGCTTTTTTTTCTTTGATCCTTGTATTGCCTGATGAATATGTTGGTGCAAGAGATATTTCAGTTTTACAGAGGAAGATACTAAACTCTAAGAAGTTTTGACTTTGCCAGAGTTACACACCTAGTGAGAGACAGGTGAAGGTGGACTTTGAAAGCTTGCCTGTTGGTTTTTAAGTTCATTATTCTACTTATATACAATATTGTCCTTTAAATATAGAATTTTATATTATACATCATAAAGAATATAAAATTATCTAAATTTCTTTATCTTGATTATAGACATTTTATGTCACCTTCATTTTATTTGCTCTTAGAATGGAAGATGACCATAGTGGTTTTGCTTATTTGCTCCTGAAAGCTTATTTTTAGGCTGCTGTTAATACTTTTAAAATACAGTAATATTATAACTGTTTCTTGCAGTTGTACAATCTTAAACTAATATTTAGTTTAAAAAAACGTTACAAGAGAAACCAAGATGGCAGCATAGGTAAACACCTGAAATGCTGCCTCGCACAACAAATTTAAAACTACAACTAAAAGAAAAAACGGACATCATCCAGAACCACAGGAAGGCTGGCTGAGTGGAAATTCTACAACTTGAAGGAAAGAGAAAAGCTCACAGAGACTCAGGGGAGCTGCAGAAGGCAGAGGTACGGAGGCGTGCATGCGGAGAGGGCTGGCAACTGAGTACTCGGCTGGCTTTCTCAATCAGGAGGGAGAGAAAAGCTCCCAAATGCTCTGAACTCCAGTTCCGGGCAAGACTCTGGGGACCCAGACTCATTTGGGGAGAAACTGGACTGTCTGGCAGCAAGCGAAACTCGAGGGTGGCTTTCTCTCAGAGGTGCTTGCAGCGATTACGAAGGGACACTGAGACCCCGGGTACTCTTAGGGCAGGGCTGACGGGAAGACATTGCTGTCTGCTCCGCCCTGAGACTCCGCCCCATCCAAGCTGAGCCCATAGGCTTTTGCAAGTCTTGTCTCATATGGGTGTTTCCAGCACAGAAGTTCTCCCAGCGTAGACACAGCTGATCCTCACCGCCAATTGGCTTGCAGGTCAATTCCTCCCAGTGATACCAACAACAATTAAGGCTTAACTACAACAAGACTGCACACAGCCCACAAAGGGGTACACCAAGAGTGTCCACCTCAGATTTGAAATACAAAGAAGCAAAAAACGCCCAACTGGAAAAGCAAAAAGAAAAACGAATCCAAAAATATGAAGATAGTGTAAGGAGCCTCTGGGACAACTTCAAGCATACCAACATCCAAATTATGTGGGTGCCAGAAGAAGAGAGAGAGCAAGATACTGAAAACCTATTTGAAGAAATAATGACAGAAAACTTTCCCCACCTGGTGAAAGAAATAGACTTACAAGTCCAGGAAGCTCAGAGAATCCCAAACAAAAGGAATCCAAAGAGGACCACACCAAGACACATCATAATTAAAATGCCAAGAGCAAAAGACAAAGAGAGAATATTAAAAGCAGCAAGAGAAAAACGGTTAGTTACCTACAAGGGAGTACCCATACGATTGTCAACTGATTTCTCAACAGAAACTATGCAGGCCAGATGGGAGTGGCAAGAAATATTCAAAGTGATGAATAGCAAGAACCTACAACCAAGATTACTCTACCCAGCAAAGCTATCATTCAGAATTGAAGGTCAGATAAAGAGTTTCACAGATAAGAAAAGCTAAAGGAGTTCATCACCACCAAACCAGTATTATATGAAATGCTGAAAGGTATTCTTTAAGAAGAGGAAGAAGAAGAAAAAGGTAAAGATAAAAATTATGAACAACAAATACATATCTATCAACAAGTGAATCTAAAAATCAAGTGAATAAAAAATCTGATGAACAGAATAAACTGGTGAATATAATAGAATCAAGGGCATAGAAAGGGAGTGTACTGACAATTCTCGGGGGGAAAGGGGTGTGGGTGGTGCGGGAAGAGACTGGACAAAAATCGTACACCTATGGATGAGGACAGTGGGGGTGGGGGTAAGGGCAGAGGATGGGGTGGGAACCTGGTGGAGGGGAGCTCTGGGTGGGGGGGAGAGGAACAATTGTAAAATTCTGAACAATAAAGATTTATTAAATAAATAAAAAAACAAAAAAACTTTACATATTATACTTTATGACATATATTCAAAACTGATGAAAAACGCTGAACAATTAATTAGAGTGCCTCTAATCTAATTATAATTTAAATCATTCTACCTTTAAATACTCCTTCCTGACTGAAAAGTACTTCTATATATTTTTTCAATTGTAAATTCATTAAAATACATTTTATTTCAGATTACTTTAAACGATGTACCTGTTCAAGCCATTTTGAAAACCTGATTGTAAGATTTTGTTTAAAATTTTAAAAGTGTGGACTGCAGTAAACATCTTCTACTACTGTATTTTATACTCTTGTGTGAGTTTGGTAATCAGCAGAAAGAATTTGTGTTTCTTATTGTTCAATATACTTAAGAATTCCAAGCCATAAAGTCTTAAAATTTTGTCTCAAACTGCTTGACCATGGAAATTTTGGTTCTAAGTCAGGATTGGGGTTTTTTTTGGTGTTTTATTTACTCCTCTCCTGAGGATATGTTTTATTGATTTTAGAGAGAGAGGAAGGGGATAGGAGAGAGAAACATCAATTGGTTGCCTTCCATATGTACCCCGATCGAGGGTTGAATTGGCAACCTAGGTGTACATAGTGACACTCCAACCAGCTGAGTCACCCAACTGGGGCTAAGCCATGATCATTTTAAATCCTATATAATAAAAGGCTAATATGCAAATAGACCAAGAGGCAGAACAACCGGTCGCTAAGACGTGCACTAACCACCAGGGGGCATGCGCGGAACATGGTGGGCGTCAGCAGTAGGCAGCAGAGTGCGGAACATGGCAGGCATCGGCTGCGATGGGTTGGTGCAGCAGGTGACCGGGGGCGCCAGACCAAGGCCGGGCACCTGTCACTGTCATTGGGGCGAGCCTCTGGTGGTTCCTGAAAATTCCTTACTCCTGCACGTCACGGTCCCACCTTGCACTTGTACCTGCTGCTGGTGCCGGCCCCACTCATACCCACTGCCAGCGCCAGAGCTGCCAATCGTACCCGCTGCTGGCGCTGGCCCTGATCCCTCGGCGCCATAAGTGGGTGAGAGCGGCAGCTGCTGGCCCCGATTGCCCCTCATGGCTTCTCCACCACCACCTGCTCCTGAGGTATGATTGAGGCCAGCAGCCACCCCTCGCAACCGCTGCTGGCAACAGCCCTGCGTGCACCTGTTGCCAGCACCCGACGTTGGCCCCAATCCCTTGGCGCTGTCAGCGGGTGCGAGCGGCAGCTGCCGGCCCTAATCGCCCCTCAGGGCTTCTCCACCTCCCCCTGCTCCTGAGGGGTGATCAGGGCAGCAGCCGCCTCTCGCACCCGCTGCTGGCATCAGCCCCAATAGCTCTGTGTCATCAGCGGGTGCAAGCGGGGCCAGAGCTGTCAGCGCGTGGGAGCAGCGGCAGCGGGAACAGGGCCATGGTGGGAGGGCCCTGGTGGGGGCATGGAGGATGGGCCGAGACCTGCCCCTGTGCCCACCGCAGCCTCACGGCCCACAGTTCCTTTCAAGGTCACAAATTCGTGCACTGGGCCCCTAGTATAATTATACTTACGTTGGCTTCCTTTGAGCATTTTCTTTGCAATACATACAATGTTTTTAGTAGAATTCTGTTCTCATTAATGAAATCTGGCAATTTTGATTATACAATGAAAAATTCTTGTCATCTGAGCAAGTAGTGCAGATTCATTTATTAAAGTTCTTCCAAAAAATTTAGGTAGCAAACTATATGGAAGAATTGTAGTGTCCTTCTTAAAATGATGAGTAACAGGATTTCAGTTAACATTATCAGAGATCACTATCCTATTTAACAAAAGAGTAATATGCAAATTAACCATAACTCTGCTAAACCACAAGCCACGCCCACAAGCCAATCAGGAGCGAGTATGCAAATTAACCCAACCAAGATGGCTCCAGTCACGGAGAGAGCAGGAGGGAGGCTTGGGTTTCCCCGGCGATGGAGGAAGCCAAGCTTTCCGCCTGCCCTTGCCGGCCCAGGTCTCCACTCAAGGCTACAAAGTTTCAATGATAGAAGATACATAAACCCAAACAGAAATGGCGGCAGCCACGGAGCTGAAAAGAGCAGGAGGCTAGGGTTGCCCCCTGCGATGGAGGAAGCCATGCTTCTGAAGCCCTGGCCTGCCTTGGCCTCCACTTAAGGTTACAGAATTTCAATTATAGAAGATACATAAATCCCAACAGAATTGGCTGCCACCATGGGGCGAGCAGAAAGCTTGGCTCTGCTCCAGACAACAAAGTTTCAATTGTAGAAGATAAATAAACCCCAGATACCAGGGCCTCCGCTTGGGTTGCCAGGGGGCGTGGCCGGTCTGCAAACCACCACAGGCCCCTCACCCAGGCCGCCCCATGCCCCAAGGGAACCCCCACCCTGATCCAGGACATCCTTCAGGGCAAACCAGCTGGCTCCCACCCATGCACCAGGCCTCTATCCTATCTAATAAAAGTGTAATATGCAGATTGACCATCACTCCAACACACAAGATGGCTGCCCCCATGTGGTCAAAGATGGCCAGCAGGGGAGGGCAGTTGGGGGTGATCAAGCCTGCAGGGGATGACAGGGGTGACCAGGCCGGCAGAGGAGGGAAGTTGGGGGTGACCCGGCCTGCAGAAAAGGGCAGTTGGGGGTGACCAGGCCTGTAGGGGAGGGCAGTTAGGGGCAAACAGGCTGGCAGGGGAGGAGTTAGGCATCAATCAGGCTGGCAGGGGAGTGGTTAGGGGGTGATCAGGCTGGCAGGCAGAAGTGGTTAGGGGCAATCAGGAAGGCAGGCAGGCAAGCAGTTGTGAGCCAGCAGTCCTGGATTGTGAGAGGGATGTCCAACTGCCCATTTAGGCCCAATCCTGGTCGGATCGGGCCTAAACGGGCAGTCGGACATCCCTCAAGGGGTCCCAGATTGGAGAGGGTGCAGGCTGGGTTGAGGGACACCTCCCCATGCATGAATTTCGTGCACTGGGCCTCTAGTCTATATAAAAGGCTAATATGCATAGTGTCCCCGCGGGAGTTTGACTGGGAGACCGGGTGTTCTATCGCTCACTATGATGTGCATTGACCACCAGGGGGTGGAGCAGAATGAAGGACGGCCCCAGCCGGCAGCTGGGGAAGGGAGGACCCTGGCTGGCAGCCAAAAGAAAGGCCCTGGTTGGCAGCCAGAAGGCCCCGATAGGCCCTGATCGCCAGCCAGGCCTAGGAATCCTACTCATGCATGAATTTCATGCACTGGGCCCTTAGTATGAATATAAAGTTGCTCAGTGTGACATTTATTCATATACTAGAGGCCCGGTGCACGAAATTCGTGCATGGAGGGGGGGTCCCTCAGCTCAGCCTGCACCCTCTCCAATCTGGGACCCCTTGAGGTATGTCCGACTGCCCGTTTAAGCCCAATCATGGTTGTATCGGGCCTAGACAGGCAGTCGGACATCCCCCTCACAATCCAGGACTGCTGGCTCACAACTGCTCGCCTGCCTGCCTTCCTGATTGCCCCTAACCGCTTCTGCCTGCCAGCCTGTTCACCCCCTAACCACTCCCCTGCCAGCCTGACTGATGCCTAACTGCTCCCCTGCCAGCCTGTTTTCCCCTAACTGCCCTCCCCTGCCAGCCTGGTCACCCCTAACTGCCCTCCCCTGCAGTCTTGATTGCCCCCAACTGCCCTCCCTTGCAGGCGTGGTCCCTCCCAACTGCCCTCCCTTGCTGGCCATCTTGTGGTGGCCATCTTGTGTCCACATGGGGGCAGGATCTTTGACCACATGAAGGCAGCCATCTTGTGTGTTGGAATGATGGTCAATCTGCATATTACTCTTTTATTAGATAGGATAGAGGCCTGGGGCACGGGTGGGGGCCAGCTGGTTTGCCCTGTAGGGTGTCCTGGATCAGGGTGGGGGTTCCCTTGGGGCATGTGGCGGCCTGGGCGAGGGGCCTGTGGTGGTTTGCAGCCCGGCCACACCCCTGGCAACCCAAGCAGAGGCCCTGGTATCTGGAGTTTATTTATCTTCTATAATTGAAACTTTGTAGCCTGGAGCAGAGCCAAGCCTTCTGCTTGCTCCATGGTGGCAGCCTTTTTTGGGGGGATTTATGTATCTTATATATTTGAAACTTTGTAGCCTTAAGCAGAGGCCTGGGCTGGCCAGGGTGTGCGGAAAGCTTAGCTTCCACCATCACCGTGGGCAACCCCAGCCTCCTGCTCTTTCCAGCTCCGTGGCTGCCGCCATTTCTGTTTGGGTTTATGTATCTTCTATCATTGAAACTTTGTAGCCTTGAGTGGAGGCCTAGGCCGGCAAGGGCAGGCGGAAAACTTGGCTTCCTCCATCGCCGGGGAAACCCAAGCCTCCCTCCCGCTCTCTTTGGCGGTATCCATCTTGGTTGGGTTTATTTGCACATTTGCTCTTGATTGGCTGGTGGGCTTGGCTGGTGGGTGTAGCTTAGTGATGTTTGATTTGCATATTACTCTTATTAGATTAGGATGTTATCTTCTATCTGGGACTTGGGTAATGAAGTATATATTTAACTGTGTTTTGCCAGTTGGAAAGGCTCCAAAAACGAGACATTTGTACATGTGCAGATGTTGGCAGGGTTCCCTTTTTTCCTGTTGTCAAAGGCCATTTTGTTTTTACAAAGATATGTTTGTAATCTGTTTTACAATATGGCATGTGAATAATACACCAAAATATATGGAGGAGTGCTTTGTTTTACTTTTTGCATGTTAAAACTATATAATATTATATATTTACTTACTTTTAGTGATTTTATTTTTTATGCCATTGACTTTATACATGAATACTTCTGGAAAACAGTTAAATGTGTTGTAAACATTTTGTCCAACTAAATTTTCAAGGTCGTGTAAATAAGTTGGTAGGAAAACTTGAAAATAACGTGGTTAGCAAACAGTTTTTGCACTTCGCATTAGATAGGATGCAGTCTGTCACTTTTCACAATGCCCTAAAAAAAGAAAACCCTCAGGTATAAGATTAAAAATGTGTTTTCTCCTAATTGCTAAAGAATCAGTAAATATTTTCTGTGGACAGAAATTAAATCAATTCAGCTACTATGTTTAAAAATTAATACTGTCATATCTAAATTTTTAATTTATATAATTAGTGTTTTATTACAAAACTGAAGATGTTAAAATAAAAAATAAGTTATATATAAAACTAGTTGTGCGCTGATAGAATGGAAAAGAAACACAAATGAAACTGGGTAATTATTTGGATGCAGTTGACTTTTTAAAATTTTTTTTTTAAAGTTGATAAAAATTTTAATGTAAGACTGTTAAGTTTTGTCAATTTTATAAAAGCTAAGGCAAAAATTAATATTACTTATTTTCTTAAGAAGTTCAAGAAGACAAAGCCTCATCTCCAGCTCTCTTAACACATGTGGATTGTTTAATGTTTATCAATGGAAATAGGCAGATTTCTATTCTGCAGTGTGTTCTGTGCAGTACTGGTATAAACATCATTTTTTCAGAATTTTTTTTTCCAATTTAAGAAAGGTGTTAGGCGAAGGAATGGCTCTTAAAACATACCTTGCCCTAGCTGGTTTGGGTTAGTGATTAGAGCATCAGCCTGCAGACTGAAGGGTCCCGAGTTTGAGTCTGGTCAAGGGCACATGCCTGGGTTGTAGGCTCGATCCCCAGTAGGGGCCATGTAGGAGGCAGCCAATCAATGATTCTTTTCTCATCATTGGTGTTTCTCTCTTTCTCTCCCTCTCCCTTCCTCTCTGAAATCAATAAAAATATGTTTAAAAAACCAACAAACAAAACATACCTCCTCTCGTCATACGATTTTCCAAGAAGTTCTTTAAAATATTACTTCCCGCCGAAACCGGTTTGGCTCAGTGGATAGAGCGTCGGCCTGCGGACTCAAGGGTCCCAGGTTTGATTCCGGTCAAGGGCATGTACTGTGGTTGCGGGCACATCCCCAGTGGGAGGTGTGCAGGAGGCAGCTGATCGATGTTTCTCTCTCATCGATGTTTCTAGCTCTCTATCCCTCTCCCTTCCTCTCTGTAAAATGTCAATAAAATATATTTAAAAAAATAAAATAAAATAAAATAAAATATTACTTCCCATCCTTTTGTTGGTCAGCATTTCAGCACTAGAAAATACCTCAGATAAGGCCTATCATTTTATTTAATTTGAAAATAATTGTTCATGTTCATGGAAGGTTTCTGTTTTAAGTCGTTAATCCTCCCATTAGTTATAGTAAAATCTGCTAGAAAACCTTGCTAACATAGGAGAATAAATAATTTCAAAGTTGCCCTAAAGGTGAACAGAAAATATAATATTGTATAAAAGAAAGAAGAGTAACTTGGTACCAAAGGGACTTGGAATAGAGAAAGACACTTCCCAGAATCCTCTGAATTCCACTCCTAGAACCTGCGCCACTTCTCAGTAACTAACACTTATTATATTCCTTACTAGAGGCCCAGTACATGGATTCGTGTACCGGTGGGATCCCTCGGCCTGGCCTGCACCCTCTCGTGATCCCAGACCCCACCGGTGCATGATCGGGCCAGGAAGGACCGCGGGAGGGCTTCAGGGCATGTCCGGCCCGTCTCGCCCAGTCCCCATCAGCTGAACCACAGCAGCAAGCTAACCTACCGGTAGGAGCGTCTGCCTCCTAGTGGTCAGTGCACATCATATCTACCAGTGGAATGGTCCCTTAGGCTTTTATGTATATAGACTAGAGGCCTGGTGCACGAAATTCAAGCGCAAGTACGGTCCCTAGGCCTGGCCTGTGATTGGGGCCATCTTCCCTGGCTGCCTGCAGCCAGCCCCGCCGCCACCCACTCCCGGTTCCCTGTTTGCCATTGGGTGATCGGTGCCAGGGGAAGGGACCAAGAGGTCATCTGTTCTTGCCTGCTCACCAGCCCCGCCCCCACCGCGGTCGACCTCTGTGTGTGGGGCGACCAGTGGGGCGGGGGCCTTGGCCTGGCGCCCCCTGTGTCCTCTGCCACCCACCCCCAGTTCCCTATTTGTCATCAGGCGATCGGAGCCTACTGGTCAGGGAAAGGGACCGAGAAGTGTCAGTGCCCCTCATAATGACTGGGCCAGCGGTAGTTCTGGTCCTTCTGCTGTTAGGGTGAATTTGCATATTACCCTTCTATTATATAGGATAGATTATTTGTTCGGTATCTGTCTTCTCTTCTAACGTCTTTATTTTAGAGACTCTTGTTTTGTTCACTATTATTGCCAGCCAAAGCACAGTGTCTGGTGCCTGGTGCCTAGTGCCTGGTGCATGGTAAATACATGCTGACTAATAGAACTGCAGTGCTGTCCATTCAAAAGAAAGGATTGGTTGATTGTCCTTACGTACATAAAAAAGATAAAGGAAACATAAAATACTTTTAAATTTGCTAATAAAGAAAGTGTCTTTTGTTGTTTGGTCAATTTGGACTGAGATTTTAATAAGCAATACTTCTTTTTAGCTTTATAAGGTAAAGCTATTAGAAATTTTTTTTTCAGAACCGTAGTAAAGGTATTGTTGTATTGTACCCCAAATCTCACAAAGGACACCTCAAAAAGTCGAATTATGGAGTCATTTATTAAAGGCCAGTGGCTACGAGGGGCAACATGCTTCAGATCTCGCAGCCCCGAAAAGCTTGCCACATCTGACTTATATTGGCAGAATATCACAAAGGTATCGATTACATCTTTAGGTTTGGAATAAGGAACTTGGTTTGCACAAAGCAAGTACAGAAGCGAAATTGAGCAAGTTAGTTATCTATAAAGATTATGTATAGTTTTGGGTCTAAGGATCACTGAATCAACAGAAACGTATTATCTGGAGCCACTGAGGCAATTTAGAATAATTGTGCTGTCCAGATTCCGGGACAACTGAGTCAACCGAAACTCATTATCTGTAGCTACTGAGACAATTTAGGGTAATTGAACTGTCCTGGTTCACAGAAGAATGTGCTTCGATAACCAGTGAGATCACAATCAATGGGATATTCAAACCACCATCAATGGAGTATTCAATCGATTGGGATAGCATACATAAGTTCAAAATCAAAATAACTTTTCTATTGTTTTAGCAAGCAAATAAGTACAGAAGCCAAACAGCAGGGTTTAAAGTTAAAGTTAAAAACTGCAGTTTCTACCTGAGATGATTGCTACCATACTTCAGTATGAGTTAGAAAAGAAATGACATTTCTCTCTGCTGAACTATTGACTACAACAAGAAAATCCGAGCTCATGTCTAGTAGCAATCTCTACTAAGAGGATCTGGGCATAGATTTAGGATATCTTCATCAGAATCGCTTATAATATTAAGATAATTCTTTTGTAGAGTTTTCCATCTGATGAAGGTTGGCCATTTGCAAAGTATCTTGGAGCTTGTGGAAGAATGGTGGCTGTAAATTATGTTGGAGAAGAACTGTGGAGCTACTTTAATGCACCATGGGAAAAACGAGTTGACCTGGCTTGGCAATTAATGGAAATAGCAGAGCAGCTTACTAACAATGACTTTGAATTTGCACTCTACCTCCTGGACGTCAGCTTTGACAATTTTGCAGTTGGTCCTAGAGATGGGAAGGTAATCATTGTGGATGCTGAAAATGTTTTGGTTGCTGACAAAAGGTTAATTAGACAAAGTAAGTATATAACTTTTAGATTTGTTTTTGTATCTGTTTTTTCCTGTGTCAAAATAATGTTTACATTTATATGAAGTCTTTCATTTCCTTCTTAGATGGCAACCTTACATCTTTCTTTGTTTTATTTGACCAGTATCAGTAAACAAATACTGATTTATTATACATATTCTTAGTCACAGCTTCTCCATATTTAGTAAAATATCCTGTTGGTTTAATCAGATACGCTCTGAGTGTGCATGTACACGTCTTTTTCCACACAGTCTGCTGTTTCTGAGCATTAGGAGTCTAATGCAAAATTAAGTTTTATATACTACTTACAGGCTACCAGAAAGGCTGTGCTGCTCTTGAGAATGCCTTACTTTCCCAAGATATTCTGTTCCATTGTTCTGTGGGATCCCTACAGTGATTTTTTTTTCTTTTCTTTTCTTTTCTTTTCATTAGCACTGTAAATCTCTAGCTTTGGTTTGACATTATTACACCTCACCCAAAACTTTACTCTCCATTTCTTTGTGAACTCTTCAAAGTGTAGGTGGGCAGAGTGTCTGAAATGTTTTTAAAATTAAATGCCATAGGAATTTTAAAACATTGGGGACAATACCTATAGTTCTATAACCTACTTAATAAAGAGAAATTGAAGGGTCGTTGCTTCATGGTGAGAGTCTTAATATTTTTAATTCCCTCCTCTCCCTTTATATGAGGATCTTCTCATGTACAGAGACCAACATTTGTGGCACCTGGGGAATGCAGTGAATGTAACAGCAATCTATTAAGTTGACACTCCTGCATGATCCTAGCTTGATCCTGTTAAATACTAATTTGGTTTTCCCAGTGCCTTGTTCTATTGGACACTCAGCAGACTAGTTTCTGGTTGTATCCTGACTGGCCTGTAGATCCACCCACATGGGATGGACACCCTGCTGGAGGCTTCATTCCCACTTTTTTCTCCTGCATGTGTGAATGCAGCAGCAGCTTGCACCATGCTTTTCTTTTTTAAAGTACACAAGTCAGTGGTTTTTATTATATTCACAGAGTTGTACAACTTGCCTTAATTTTTAAAGTATTCATTCCAATGTTTGTAAAAAAAAAAATTTTAATTGATTCTAGAGAGAGGAAGGGAGAGAAAGAAACATTGATTGGCTGCCTCCTATATGTGCCCCCACCAGGAATCGAACCCACCACCTTTCAATGTAAAGGATGACACTCCAACCAACTTAGCCACACCGGCCAGGGCTAAAATTTAAAAAAAAAAAAAAAAAAAAAAAAATTCTTGATGTAAACATTCCTGGGATACATGTTACAATTTTATACCAACTAATTCCTAACTTGGAATGAGTACAACCCTACAACTTCTCTATTACCTTTCATACAAAGAGCATTACTCCTGTGTTTTTTTAGGCATGCCTACTTCTTTTCAAAAGGCTCTTGTAGGCTGTCTGAACAGCCACTTTGCAAATGGCTATATTTATTTATTTACCCTCTTTCCTGAGCTCTTTCTAGTAAATTGCCTGTATTTTTATCCTTCACGGGGAAATGGAGGTTTTGATGTGGCACCCTTTTACTAGTACCTTCTAAGCAGTAAAAACAATACATACTCACCCCTCTTCAGACACAGTAAAGAGCCTTCTTTGAGAACCTGCTGCATCAGCTATCTTCTTTAACTTCCTACCCTCCTTAAAATCCAGTTTCTCTTACCTTCCCATAAGCAAGTTTGTTGCTTTTCAGCTGTTTTTAAAATCTGCCTATCTCTGCTTCCTGAGTCTCCATTCATTCCTCAACCATTAAAACCTCTCTTAGAAATCTGTATTACCATTAGCGACCACCTAATTGGCCAATTCCTGAAGTCACTGATTAGTAAAAACTTCATGAAATGTTTTACTCCTTTGGTTTCCTTCTACTTACATAGTTCCTTTTTAAAAACATAAATCTGATCTTATCATTTCCTTGCTTAATACTTTTAATGATTTCCCATTGTTCTTCAAGTAAAATTCAAATTCCTCCCCAGGGCATGATCTGTATGACTTGACCTTATTCTGCTTCATTTTTAATATCCCTCTGACCATTGTTGCCCTTGATGGCCTCAGCCAAAGTGGCCTTTTGGTTTCTTGAATGAACCTTTCCACTTCTGGGTTTCCCATATGCAGTTTTCTCTGCCTAAAATGCCACATCTCTCTTCTATATGCTGCTAGGTACTTGTCCTTCAAGCCTTAGCTTAAATGTTAACTCTAAGAGAGACTTGACTTGACTGCTATATCTAACAGTAAAGAAGGTTGTTTTTTTCATAAGTCTTTCTACTGTTAAAAACTCCTGTTTCCTTCATAGCATTTCCTACAATTTATGATAATGTTTATTTACTTGCTTAGTTTCTATTTCACATACTGGATTGTAAGCCAGTGAGGATAGGAGCCATGTATATGATGTTTTGTTTACCACTGGACACCCTGCTTGCCTTAGAGCAAGCATTCAAATAATTACTTGCTGAATGAATGAGTTTCTTTCACTAACATCTCTACCCCTTAAGTTTTAATGTTCTACCCTCAGTCTTTTTTCCCCCTTTGTTTTCAACATATTTTCAATATAATTAAGTCATTCTCTTGGCTCCATCAAATCTTTTACGCTGATGCAATCTAAATATGTGTTCTGTCCTTTTGGCTTCAGTTGCATATATTACATGTCCCCACCTGAATATCTCATAACCACTTTATATTTACTTTATATATATAAAATATTAACACTTTTATGTTAATAGTGTCTAGGTTTTCACCTAATTAGGACCTTAAACTTTACTCATACACTTACCTGTTAATTTTTGTCTCAGATGTTTCTACAACCTGGCTTTTTTTTTCTTCTTCTTCTTCTTCTTTTTTTCTGGACCTCCTTTAGTTGCTGTCATCATGTTACTCCCTCCAGTCTTCAGCCTAGAGATATCTTTCTGTAAAACAAATCATGGTCTTGACCACACAATGTAGGACTTATTTCTCTAGCCTCTGCTATACCTCCTTCCCAGGTACATGTCTCACAGTCTCAGGTGAGAACTTAACAGTTTCCTGAACTAGCTGGACCAGTCCCTTAGGTCCATGCCTTCGCACATACTGTACCCTGGGTCTAGAATGCTGCTCTCTCTCTCTTTTTTTTTAAGGCTTGCTTATATTTTAAGGCCTAAATCAGATGTTCTCTCTGCAGCCTTCTATAACCCCAGACAGAAGTAGTGCTTCCTCTGTATTCCTGTGCCATACTTCTGTATGCCACTTTATATGATAGAAGGTTTCCCTCTAGACTGAACTCTTCAGTAGTAGGTACCTTGTTTGATCATCTGGTTGGCACGGATGTGCTCCCAATAAATCTTTATGTAAATTAATATACTTAAATGTTTAAAATTATAATACAATTTTAAGAACAAATACTATGTTAATTAGGGTATTGTCAAATTTTGGGAATCGATAAAAACTCTTAAAATATATTTTCCTCTTTCTGCTTTTCCTCCTTTTACAGGTAAACCTGAAAATTGGGATGTATGGTATGAAAGTAAATTTGATGATTGTGATAAGGAGGCTTGCTTATCATTTTCAAAAGAAATACTTTGTGCTCGTGCCACTGTGGACCACAATTATTATGCTGTTTGTCAGAACCTCTTATCCAGACATGCCACCTGGCGTGGCACATCTGGAGGACTCCTTCATGATCCACCAAGTGAAATTGCCAAAGATGGCCGGCTAGAGGCCTTGCTGGATGAGTGCGCCAACCCAAAGAAACGCTACGGCAGATTCCAGGCTGCAAAAGAACTGCGTGAATATCTAGCACAATTGAGTAACAATGTGAGGTAGTCTATGGTGAGCTTTTCTTTTCTCCATTTAAGTAGCACTGGCTAATACTAAACCACCAAAAACTACCTGGAAAAAAGAAACTTGGAAGTAATAGTTTCAGAGGATGACAAATGTGCACTGATACATCTCATGTTAACATTCATCAAAATAAGACATTACTTCAAAAACCATATGATTCTTTTGCAGATCTTTTTGTTCTTATACTTTGGAAACTTGAGCTATCCTTGACTGCTTTGCCCCCTTGAATGCCTGAGTGCATTAATGAATATTGTCAAGCTATTAGAAATGAATCTGATAGTTACATTGGCTTGTGTATCAAAGGGTACTTGGTATACTTGACTTAGTTTGCATTAGTATCATGATTTTGTCAATCTCTTACATTTACTTTGAATGTCACATTAGATTGGCCTGTTTTATAGGCTACTTTTTCCTTCCTAATTTTTTTTTCTATTTTTATGTTTTTTCCTTCAGTCTTACACATGCAGGTTACTGTAGGTATTCATTTAAATTTGGACTAGTTTTAATTCAGTGCTATGCAGTACATGTTAACTGTTAGGGCAGGATTTCTAGGTTTACTGTGTTTTTTCAGGAAGCTGAATATTTTATTATGTAAATACTTTTCTTCCCACTTTCTGTGTTTTCACCATTGCATGAGCTCATTTAAGGTTATTTAACAGTTATATCGCTCTGTGCCAGTAATTAGAAGTGTACACTAAACATGAAGTTGGCATATGTTGCTAAATGTCATTTTGACCTTTAAAAGGCTTTAAGAAGAGTGTGTTAGTAGTTTTCACCTTGATGTTAATTTTGACAGGAAAATATAACCCCAGTATTTTTTAAATGCTAACTAGTCTAAGATAGTAATGCATATGCCAAAGAAATATTAGGCCTATTCTCATGGTTTGAATTTAAAATTGGTCCTATTTATAGTATGTTCTTTGTCATTATTACATTCAAATATCCATGGTTATTTTTTTATCTTGAAAAGTTAAGCTACTGCTTCCCAGCATAGGCTACTTAAAGATATTCTAACTTTTATTCATTGGTAGTTTTGCAAAAATTAACATGGTGTCTCCATTTGAGTCTAATCAGGCCACATGACTTTTTATTAATGAATGGACTAATAATACTGTAGCCAGTCTGCCCAACATGGTCTTCATTACCCAATTGTTAAACATCAAAACATAAAAAATTAAGTATGTGCATAAAAGTTAACAAATATGTGAAATTTGTGGGCTCTCTTAAAAAGTTATAATTAATATATATTGACTATCACTAACTGATATTTTTTTTCTTTGAAATCATTACTTTGTGTATGGCAAAGTTTGGTGTAGTGTGCAGTATTTAGTTTTAGTTCTAGTTCTAGACTGGCCTTATTATTTATTAATCAGAAAGTGATTAAAATATGCACAACCAAAGTCAGGTTTTTCTTCTGTTTTTCATGCATTTAGCAACTATTTATTGAGCCTCAGCTCTTTGCCAGGCATATTACTAGCTGCCACACACTGTGTGAACATGACATGGTTAAGTAACTTTACAATGATGATCAAATATTTTTATGTAGGTATTTCTTAAATTAGGATGCTGCTGCTTTCATGTTATTTTATTGTGATGGAAATTCTACTTGTACCATCTATAACTGGGTTGTTATAAAAAGAGCAGTATGTTCTTAATAAAGGTAATTCCAGTTTAAAACTGGAAGAAGGGTAAGATTTCTTCATTGTAAAATAGATTGCAGTGTGTTAACTTTTACACATCAGTACATTACATATATCGACTAGCCTTCAAACATTCAGTGCTGGAAATTTTACTATGCTGACGTTTTGCAACTTAGGAAAGCTTTTGAGGGGAATAGGTAAAATTACTTGTCAGACATTCAAGCCTTTCACTCAAAACTTCAAACAAAATAATACGTTTTCAAAACGGAGCACCTTTTATATTTGATAAGTCTTCATTACCAATCTTAGAATGCCAGTCACAGAAAGGTTGTCTTTCTGTGGCTTAGCAAACATTTATCTTACTTTTGGGAAGTGATTGTGATTGCAGAATAGGAAGTGAGAAAACAGCTGCCAGCAATCATAGCTGCATGAGGGAGTTTTGTAAAACTGTCATTTCCTTGTAAAATTATGTGGAATTTTCTTCAGAAAGTTGAGAAGATAGTAAAAGAGGAATTTAACAGGGAAAATTATGTATGTGAAAAGCAATAAATTTTTGTTCACTTTGCTATCAAGATATTCACTATCAGATATTTATTATATAGCAGCAATTTATATTTTTAATCATTGCCCATTAATAGATGCAGTAAAATATTTTTGAATCAGACATTTGGGGTTTTTATGTGCATTAAAGTTGTCTTTTGTACTGTAAGTTACTGTTTAATTTGAGTAATTTACCAGAACTGTCTCCCGTGCCTTTACAATATAAAGTTGTTTCTGCAACTTTAATGCTCTTAATAAAGAATACTTTAAGAATCACACTTGTCAAACTATCTCTTAACTTCAAATAACCAAATTTTTCTTGAGTGGAAAGTGAGGTTGTATAGATGTTACTTTTTCCCCTGCATGTATTTTGATATAATTTTCAGAAACTATCTGTGTGGGTGTGGTTTTTCTGTAATCATGACATTTTTAACTTTTACCACTAAAATGGTATTAAAGTATATCATAGAATTTTTCAAATGTATACAAAAGAATAATATAAGGAACAATAGTCTAACTATGGTTAATACTAACTCCAAAACATGTGGCCAAACTTGTTTCTGTACCTTAACTTACTTGCCTCTAGCTTAGTTTAAGAAAATCTGAGATATTTGAGTCGAGCGCTTTATACATTAGGCAGTCTCTTCTCCAACAAAACCACAATGTATTTCACATCTAAAAAATTAACAGTAACACCTTAATATCACTAAAGCAGAAAAACTCAAATACCACTGGTGGTGTCTAAAAGCAACTGACAAATAAGCATGATAACAAAAAATGGATTGTATCAGTTTAAATATGTAAATTATGCATTCAAAATGATAAAAGCAATAAAAAAAATAACAAATTTAGTCATCTTTGGAAGGATATTGAGGAATTATTCTGAAAACTGGTATCTGGGAGAGAAAGAAGCATTTATATACCTTACCCCAAGTAATTAAATAGTTGAAGGGGAAAAAAAATCTGTGGGATATGTAGAATTACTCCAGTTAATAAATGCAGAAGGAGTGTTGTTAAAATGTTGCTCTTTTGCAATTCTTAATTAATTGACAAGAGCTAGGCAATGATTATCAATAGCTACAAACATTATTAATTGAAAATGAGTGGATCAGGAGGTCAAGACCTGAATTTACTAGTCAATCTTAATGATGTGCTTTCCAGTACAACCCAGTGAAAAGAAGCACGGAGCACCACCTGTGAGGTTTCTTTCCAGAAAAACAACAAAAAAACCTGCCTCTATTCAAGCCCCCAGATCTATCTGATAATGAGAAACACCCAGCACAGAGGAACATGTTAGAGGCCTCCATGGGATGCAGTCCAGGGAGTCCAGAATGGGCAATTTTACAGGGTAAATAACTTGGTTTTGTTTAACAAATTGCCAGGAAAAGGGGGAGGGAGGCTTTGCATTAAAGGAGACTTGCGTAGCCCATAAAGTAAATGCAAAGGTTTCCTTTCCAGCCTGATTAGAACAAATTAACTTTAAAACAAAGTGGAAACAATTTGAACCATAAGGTGGATGTCTTCGGTAACCTTACCTACTTTAATTTTGTACTTGCTTTAGTATGTGGAAAAAACTTAAAAGAACCTATTATATACTGTAGGATGTTATAGCTATAGTTTATTATACTAGTTAGCTATGTCTCTAAATTTTGTAATAGAACATTTTAGTTCTTTTTCTTTTGAAAAGTATTTGCCCACGATCACAAAAATAAGTAGTAGCAGACCTAGGCCTCAACATGGATTTTCCAATTGCCTACAATATTCTAATAGACTAGGATGCAGTGTTTAAAAACCAGAAGCAAATAGTTGAAGGCAAGATCATATAATTGTAAAAACTCATATGCATTTCCTCAGTTATTAAGTTAGGGGAGTAAAGGATTTGTGAGGACAAGAAAAGGAAGAGAAATCTCAAGTGAGATACAGACAACGTGAAAAAGAAGTAAAGTTTAAGAGGGACATGGGGAGAAGCGGGTAGAAAACGAGAACAATAATGGAAAATAAAGGGTGGTAAGAACTTTTCCCCTTTGACCTCAAAACTTTAGATCTCTCATATATCTATAGATTACTTAGATTATTCTTCTCATTATGAGTTTACTAATATATTCTGTTTTTCAGCCTTTTAGATTTTTTAAATTATTCTACAAATATTGTTGAAACTGTAGGCAGTGCCTTATACTCTAAGTTTTAAGAATACATACTTGTAAGAAAGTTTACCTTGATAGATGACAGACTTTTAAAAATAAGCTCATGGCATTCATTTAGTCAAGTTTAGGATTTTGTCAATTTTAGCTTTCCTTTTCTATGTATATCACAGATGTTTAGATGACTCAAATATTGAAAGAAGTCACTAGGCTCATAGATGAAGATATGACTCACAGCTCTAGTCAGTTTGGCTCAGCGGATAGAGCCCAGGACCTTTTGGTCAATTCCAGTCAAGGTCATGTACCTTGTTTGCAAGCTCCTCACTGGCCTGGACCCTGGTCAGGGCTTCTGCAGGAGGCAACCAATCAATGTATTTTTCTCACATTAATGTTTCTCTCTCTGTCTTTCCCTCTCTCTCCCTAAAAATCAATGGGAAAATGTCCTCAGCTGAGAGTTAAAAGAAAAGATACGACTCACAGAAGTGATGCTCTCTTCCTCTCTATCTCGCAAATCAATAGAAATTTTTTAAGAAAATTAGTTGATGAGGCTTGAGAGAATTAATGATACCCTCTTACCTTTCTGCCTAATTTAGACTAAGAGTCAAATGCAGGAATCAAGAAGATGGAGAATAACCCAACTGGCATAGCTAAGTGGTTGAATGTCAACCCATGAACCCTGAGGTCATTGTTCGATTCCCAGTCAGGGCACATGCCCAGGTTGTGGGCTCAATCCCCAGTGGGGGGCATGCAAGAGGTAGCTGATAAGTGATTCTCATCATTGATGTTTCTATCGCTTTCTCTCCCTCTCTGAAGTCAATGAAATGCACATATATACACTGAGTGGCCAGATTATTATGATCTCTGAACATTATATATATATATATATATATATATATATATATATATATATATATATATATATATATTTTAGAGGCCCAGTGCATGAATTCGTGCATGGGTGGGGTCCATCTAGCCTGGCCAGAGGGAGGGGACATGGGCAGTTGGCCGGCCTGCCTGCTGGTCGAACTCCTGGTCGAGGGGACAATTTGCATATTAGCCTTTTATTATATAGGATATACACTGAGTGGCCAGATTATTAAGCATTCAGAGATCATAATAATCTGGCCACTCAGTGTATATATCCTATATAATAAAAGCCTAATATGCAAATTGTCCTCTCGGGCTGTCATTCGACTGGGAGTTCGACCTGGAGACCGGGATTTCGACCACTTGTTATGATGTGCACTGACCACCAGGAGGCAGCGCAGAACATGGAGGGCATCAGCAAGGCAGCGCTGGCAGCAAGCAGCAGTGGAGACCCTGCCGCCCCGATGGGCCCCGATGAGAGCAGGACCGCAGTGGGATGGTGGAGCAGGTGAGGGGAACTGGGGTGGGTGGCGGCAACCAACCTCCTGCGGCGCCTGGGCAGGGGGCTGCAACCTCTCACCAGCTACCTGGGGGTGTGGGAGATAGGGACGGAGGTACGGTGAGAATGCGGGGTGTCTGCCAAACTCGCTCTCACTCCCCCTGCTACCCTCCCCTGGGATGCCAGGGCTCACGCCGGGGAAGCCCCTGCGCTCAGGTGCTGGATGCCTGTGAGGAGCCCACCCCGCACCCAAGCAGCCTCTTCTGGATGAGCCGGGCCACAGCTGCTGGGACTACAGGAGCCAGTTGGGCTCCCCATGGGCTCGCGCAGGAGCCAGTCTGTGGGGCCAGCCTGGAGAGAGCACGCTGCCCACACGGCTTCTGTGCAGCACCGCTGGGTGGCCCAGAGGCCCACGGCATCCGGCCGCACTCACCGCATCTCTGTGTGGGGACTCAGGCACTGTGACTCAGGCGGAGGGGGTTCACGGGGGCCTAGGGGCCCAGGTGCTGCCCAGGGCCCAGAGGTCAGCTGGGACCTGCCCTTCCACACCAGGCGCTCATGCTTTGATCACTTGCCAGGCCTAGGGACCGCACCCATGCATGAATTTCATGCACCGGGCCTCTAGTGTGTGTGTGTGTGAAAACCTAAGTGACCAGCCAACCATTCAACTGGCCAGCCGGTAGCTATGATGCGCATTGACCACCAAGGGGCAGATGCTCAACTCAGGAGCTTCCCTGTGACTTGGCAGTTGCAGTTCTTGGGTGATGCACCTGGAACCAGAGAGGAGGGAGCCTGATTCCGGGGTGTGTCACCTGAGAACCACCCTCTCATAATCTTGCACCCCTCGGGGGATGTCGGAGAGCTGGTTTTGGCCTGATCCCTGCAGGCCAGGCTGAGGGACCCCATTGGTGCATGAATCCATGCACCAGGTCTTTAGCACATTGGCTCCCACTTTGGGTTTGGCTCCTCACCGGGCCTCTAGCCCATTGCAGAGGTTGTGGGTCTGGCCCTTAACAGAAACTTTTCAACTCGATTAGCTAAATGATGAGACGTGCTGGCTGCTGTGCTGGCTGCGGCCCCGACATCTGGCACTCGCGCTGGCTCATCAGCTTAATATTGATTTCCACTTGGCTGGAAAACCGGCCGCAGCTTCCCTCCTTCCAGGCAGACAATAGTGCCATCAGGCAACCTCCAGGGAGGGAAGGAGGCAAAGGAGCAACTCAGGTGGGAAGAAGGAAGTTCCCACCACCATAGTACTCTGCCTGGACTGAAGGGCCTGCGCAGGAGCCTGACATTGAGTAGGCCAACTAGATTCCAGGCTAAGTAAATCCTGCTTGCTAAATAATTGCATTTTGCAGCTAAATGCGCACAAGTCATCAGTTACCGCCAAACTTAGGGTAAAGTGAGATGAAAGAAGCGAGACAGATATAGAGAGAAAGTGACATAGTATTTGGAGAAGAGAGGGAGCCCAATTCTGGGGTGTGTCATCCGAGAAGTGCCCTCTTGCAATCCAGGAACCCTCAGGGGATGTTGGAGAGCCGGTTTCAGCCCTATCCCTGCAGGCCAGGCTGAGGGACCCCACTGGTGCACAAATCTGTGCACCGGGGCTCTAGTGTGTGTGTGTGTGTGTGTGTGTGTGTGTGTGTGTGTGTGTAAGTGGATAAGTGGCCTGGTGCACGAAATTCGTGCATGGGGGGAGGGGTTGTCCCTCAGCCCGGCCTGCACCCTCTCCAATCTGGGACCCCTCGAAGGATGTCCTTCTGCCAGTTTACAAGGATCGGGCCTAAATCAGCAGTCAGACATCCCTCTCACAATCCGGGACTGCTGGCTCCTAACCACTCACCTGCCTGCCGGATTGCCCCTAACCATTCTGCCTGCCAGCCTGCTCGTCCCCAACTGCCCCCCGCCGCTGGCCTGCTCACCCCCAAATGCCCCCCTGCTGGCCTGATCACCCCCAGCACTCCCCCACACCAGCCTGATCACCCACAAGTGTCCTCCCCTCTTGGCCTCTAACTGCCTCTACCTCGGCCCCACCACCATGGCTTTGTCCAGAAGAACGTCTGGAAGGTCTCCTGGAAGGTCTCCCAGTCTAATTAGCATATTACCCTTTTATTAGTATAGATAGAGTCCTGGTGCATGGGTGGGGGCCAGCTGGTTTGCCCTGAAGGGTGTCCCAGATCAGGGTGGGGGTTCCCTTGGGGCATGGGGCGGCCTGGGCAAGGGGCCTGTGGTGGTTTGCATGCCGGCTGCACCCCCATGGGGTGAGGGTCCCTGCTGGGGGGCGTGGCCAGCCTGGGTGATGGGCTGAGGGCTGTTTTCAGGCTGGCCACACCCCCTTCAGGGTCGGGGTTCCCTCTGGGGGGCCTGGCCAGCCTGTGTGAGGGGCTGATGGCTGTTTGCAGGCTGACCAAGCCCCCCAGTGGGGACCCTCACCTTATGGGGGTGTGGCCAGTCTGGATTAGGGGCTGAGGGCTGTTTTCAGGCTGGCCACACCCCCTTCAGGGTGGGGGTCCCCGCTGGGGTGACTGGCCAGCCTGGGTGAGGGGCTGATGGCTGTTTGCAGGCTGGCCAGGCCCCCCAGTGGGGACTCTTACTCCATGGGGGCGTGGCCAGCCTGAGTAAGGGGCTGAGGGCTGTTTTCAGGCTGGCCATGCCCCCCAGTGACCCAGGATCCCAGCTCCTCCTTTTTTTTTTTCCAGCCCCTCCTTGAGCGGAGGCCAGGGCGGGCAGGAAGCTTGGCTTTCTCTGTCGCTGGGGGCAACCCAAGCCTCCTGCTTGCTCCAGCTCAGTGGCCGCCACCATCTTTGTTGGGTTAATTTGTATACTCGTTCCTGATTGGCTGGTGCGCATAGCAGAGGGACGGTCAATTTGCATCTTTCTCTTTTATTAGTGTAGATATGATGGAGGATGTTACCTAAGCTATTGATAAAGTTATTGGACAGCATGGCCTATGTCCATGATAACAGTAGTTTTCCAAATACTGTATCCTGCAATTAATCTTTCCCATTTTTATCCCAGGCAGAGTGGGAAAATGACTGATTTGTCATTGAAGCTCTATGTGGACAGCACACATGGACAAGAGAGAATTGGCAATTCATAAGTAAAGAGGAAGTGGCTGGATATAGAGGTCTACCAGTAATTGCCTTTCCCAAACTCACTTGTTAGATGGGTCACTAGGGAGGGGACAAGGTAGGTCAAGAGAGCCACCTGGAAACATGAGTCAGAAGTCCATGTCTTCCTTCCCCTGACACTCCAGCTCTAGCCTAGTGAGGCAGACTACTTCGCCAATAAGTTTGATGGCTATTTAATTTTTGTGTGAACTGCTTCTTTTCCTTTGCTCATTTTTAAAAGCTGGCTTGTTCATAAGTCTCTGATGTTTTGTAGGAGTGCTTCATCTTATTAAGATTTTAATTTTTGGTTAATTGTTGTAATTACTGTATTTATTAAATCTAAGATGCCATTGATTGTAAGATATTACTCCTAAGGGGAGGGAGGTTTAAAAAAACACAAACAATGTTGCAATAAGTCTTATTACTTAAAATTTTTATTTTATATGTATTGAAAGAGCTTGCTTAGACTTTTTGTGTGTATATTTAAGGGGGAAAACATAAGTGAAATAGATGGGCTAAGGTATTTGCAAATATTTTATTTTTATTATTTTTTAAAAATCCTCACCCAAGGTTCTTTTCCCATTGATTTCTAGAGAGAGTAGAGTGAGAGAGGAAAAAGAGGGAAGAGGAGGAGAGAGAGATAAATACTGATTGGTTCCCTCCCACATCCTCTCCTACTGGGGCTGAGCAACCTGCAACTAGGTACATGCCCTTGATCAGGAATCCAACCCAGATTCCTGAGTTCTGATGCTCAGTCTGAGTTCTGATGCTCTAACCACTGAGTAACCAGGGCATTTGCAAACATTTTAAATTCAGAGGTCACCCACTCTCTTGAGTGACTCACTTCTCTTTTCAGAGCCCTCGCTGTACATGTTTTCCCACACTATATTTTACCCTGTGTGTCATCAAGAATATTGAAGCCACATTTCTCCTGAGCACTTCAGTACTGCCCCCAGAATATTTTCTCAAGCCATAGCCACCAATTTAGATGCTGACACTTTGTTGTACTTAGTAGTGAATGTAACAAGGTTTCAGAATGGGAAAAAAAAGAACCCTCTGTTATCCTCCTTAAATGACTCTTGAACAGTGTGTTGATTGAAGTGTTTAGGGGTAGCACCTCTCCAATAATAATGGAATAACAGCCAGATTTGGACATGTGCTGGCAATGGCTCCACTTCACAACTACTGCCTGGAAGACAGCAAACTTAAGTCACCATTGATGGCAAAATGAATGTTGATTTCAGGTATGTAAAAATGTAAAGAAATGTTTATTGTAATTGATGAATTAGAGTGGTGGCTTTTTTTTAGTGTATCATGATGCATCTTTTTTCCTTTTTTGTGGTAAAACAAAATTAGTCATCTAACTATTTCAAATGTACAGTTCAGTGGTATTAATTACACTCACAATGCTGTGCATCCATCACCACTATTTCCAAATTTTTTATCACCCCAAACAAAACTTTACCCATTAAGCAATAATACCACTTCCTCTTTTCCTGGTCCATGGTAATTTCTAATTTACTTTCTGTCTCTATGCATTTGCCTATTCTACATTTTTTATATAAGTGGAATAATACAACAGTTGTCCTTTTGTGCCTGGCTTCTTTCACCTAGCATAATTTTTTCAAGGTTCATTCATATTGTAGTATGTATCAGAATTTTATTCCTTACTATGGCTGAAGGGAGCAATAATGACTATGAGTGAACTGGAAGCAATGCATCTTCAACAGTGCCTACTCAGGTTTACATCTCAAAAGTGCAAGAGCTGCCAGAGGTTCTTTAGAACAGAGAGATTAGCTGCTGTAAGTAAATCTAAGAAGTAAGGCTAAGCCCAGAGTTACTGAAAAATTCACCCTTTCTGAACCACAGGGATGACCTGGAGTTTGGAAAGAAAAGAAGCTCCTGTGAGAAAGAGACAAGGAGAGAGAAGGAACAAATAATTTAGGTCTACTAATATCATTTAAAATAATACCACTCCTTATGTACACACATTAAGTGACAGGCATTGTGCTTAACACTTTACAGTCATGGGTCACTTAGTAATGATGATACGTTCTGAGAAGTGCGTCATTAGGAGATTTCATCCTTGTGCGAACACCGCAGAATGCATTGTAATACACACACCTAGATGCTCTAGTCTACTACACACCCAGGCGTAGTAGATCAATGGGATCGCCTATTGATCTCAGAAAACAAACCTGTATTACAAGGAACAAGCCTGTACTATAAACATGTTACGTACAAAACAGCATGAGATTACATTGACATAAGAGAACATGATGCAGCCAAGAGCTGCAGTGAGCACGACATGGACAGCTTGGCCAATGTAGTACAGTGCACCTTTCACAGCAAACTTCCTTCACAAATAGAAAGAGCATACCCTAAAATAACAATAAAGAGTACAGTATAGTAGCTCCAAGCCAGTAATGTAGTCTTTTACTATCATCATCAATATTGTGTAGGGCAGCGCACTACATAGTGGATATGTTTTCCACTAATTTTTTGAGAGAGTGGAAGGGAGGGAGGGAGATGAAGAAAGAGAGAGACAGAGAGAGACAGAGAGATACTTTGATGTGAGAGATACACCTGGATTGGTTGCCTCCCAATGCACCCCAACCAGGGCCTGGAATCAAACCTTTAACCCAGGAACGTGCCCTTGACCCAGAATCGAACCCACGACCCTTCGTGCTAAGACTGATACTCTAACCACTTAGAAACACATGCCAGGGTGCTATACTTTTTTTTTTTTGCTTTGGATATTTATTTTTTCTACTAGTTTTTTTTTTTTTTGTCTAAAGTTTTACATATGTCTCCTTTCCCCCCAATTCACCCCCCCCAGACATTCCCACCCCAAGCCAGCCCCCACCGCTCCAGTGTCCGTGTCCATTGGTTATGCTAATATGCATGCATAAAAGTCCTTTGTTTGCTCTCTAACTCCCATTTGTCTCTGGATCTATTCTTGTTCATCAAATTATGTTGATCATTATAGCCCACGTATGAGTGAGATCATGTGATATTTATCTTTCTCTGACTGGCTTATTTCGCTTAGCATAATGCTCTCTCCAGGTCCATCCATGCTCTTGCAAATGGTAAAAGTTCCTTCTTTTTTATAACAGCATAGTATTCCATTGTGCACATGTACCACAGTTTTTTAATCCACTCATCTGCTGATGGGCACTTAGGCTGTTTCCAAATCTCAGCTATTGTAAATGGTAATGCTGTGAACATAGGGGTGCATATATCCTTTCTGATTGGTGTTTCTGGTTTCTTGGAATATAGTCCTAGAAGTGGGATCACTGGGTCAAGTGAGAGTTCCATTTTTAACTTTTTGAGGAAACTCCATACTGTTTTCTTTCTTTTTTTTTTTTTAATATATTTTATTGATTTTTTACAGAGAGGAAGGAAGAGGGATAGAGAGTTAGAAACATCGATGAGAGAGAAACATCGATCAGCTGCCTCTTGCACGCCCCCTACTGGGGATGTGCCCGCAACCAAGGTACATGCCCTTGACCGGAATCGAACCTGGGACCCTCGAGTCCGCAGGCTGACGCTCTATCCACTGAGCCAAACCGGTTTTGGCATCCATACTGTTTTCCACAATGGCTACACCAGGCTGCATTCCCACCAGCAGTGCACAAGAGTTCCTTTTTCTGCACATCCTCACCAGCACTTGTTGTTCGTTGATTTGTTGATGATAGCCATTCTGACAGGTGTAAGATGGTATCTCATTGTTGTTTTGATTTGCATCTCACGGATGATTACTGACTTTGAGCATGTTTTCATATGTCTCTGGGCCTTCTGTATGTCCTCTTTCAAAAAATGTCTATTTAGATCCTTTGCCCATTTTTTTGATTGGATCGTTTATCTTCCTTTTGTTAAGTTGTATGAGTTCCCTGTAAATTTTGGTGATTAAACGCTTATAGGAAATATCATTAGCAAATATGTTCTCCCATGCAGTGGGCTTTCTTGTTGTTTTGTTCATGGTTTCTTTTGCTGTGCAGAAGCTTTTTTATTTTGATGTAGTCCCATTTTTTTATTTTCACCTTAGTCTCCATTGCCCTAGGAGCTGTGTCGGTAAAGATATTGCTACAATATATGTCTGCTATTTTGCTGCCTATGGAGTCTTATAGGATTTTTCTGGTTTCCCATCGTACATTTAAGTCCTTTAGCCATTGAGTTTGTTTTTGTGTATGGTGTAAGTTGGTGATCTAGTTTCATTTTTTTTTCATGTATCTGACCAAATTTCCCAACACCATTTATTGAAGAGACTGTCTTGATTCCATTGTCTGCCTTTGCCTCATTTGTCAAATATTAATTGAGCATAATGGCTTGGGTTGATTTCTGGGTTCTCTGTTCTGTTCCACTGGTCTATATGTCTGTTCTTGTGCCAGTACCAGGCAGTTTTGAGAACCGTGGCTTGGTAATATAGCTTGATATCTGGTATTGTGCTCCCTCCAAATTTGTTCTTTCTCAGGATTGCTGTGGCTATTCGGGGTCTTTTTTTATTCCAGATGAATTTTTAGAGAGTTTGTTCTAGATCTTTGAAATGTGCCTTTGGCATTTTAATGGGGATTGCTTTGGGTAGTATGGACATTTTAATGATGTTGATTCTACCAATCCATAAACATGGTATGTTCTTTCATTTGTTTATGTCTTCCTCTATCTCTTTTTTCAATGTCCTGTAGTTTTCTGAGGACAGGTCTTTTACCTTCTTAGTTAAGTTTATTCCTAGGTATCTTAATTTTTTTGGTGCGATGGTAAATGGGATTGTTTTTTTCATTTCTCTTTCTGTGAGTTCATTATTGGTGTATAAAAAGGCCATAGATTGCTGGGTGTTAATTTTGTATCCTCTTACATTGCCAAATTCTTTTATTATGTCTAGTAGTTTTTGGATGAAGTCTTTGTGGTTTTCTATGTACAGTATCATGTCATCTCTAAATGACTGTTTTAACTCTTCTTTTCCAATTTGGATGCCTTTTTTTCTTCTTCTTGTCTGATCGCTATGGCTAGCACTTCCAATACTATATTGAACAGGAGTGGAGTAAGTGGGCATTCCTATCTTGTTCCTGTTATAAGGGGAAATGAATTTAGTTTTTGCCCATTGAGTATGATGTTGTCTGTAGGTTTGTCATATATGGTCTTTATCATGTTGAGATCTGCTCTTTCTATTCCAGCTCCCCTGAGAGTTTTTATCAAGTAAGGGTGTTGGATTTTGTCAAATACTTTTTCTGCATCAATTGATATGATTATGTGAATTTGTCTCTCAGTTTGTTTATGTGATGTATCACATTTATTGATTTGTGGATATTGTACCATCCTTGCATCCCCGGAATAAATCCCACTTGGTCATGGTGTATGATCTTTCTAAGGTAATGCTGAATCCAATTTGCTAGAATTTTGTTGAGGATTTTTGCATCTATATTCATCAAGAATATTGGCCTGTAGTTTTCTTTTTTTGTGGTGTCTTTATCTGGTTTTGGGAATAGAGTAATGCTGGCTTCATAGAAACAGTTTGGAAGTGTGCCTTAATCTTGAATTTTCTGGAAAACTCTGAAGAGGATAGGTTTTAGTTCTTCTTTGAATGATTTATAGAACTCTCCTGTAAAGCCATCTAGTGTCAGGCTTTTGTTTGCTGGAAGCTTTTTGATGACTGCTTCAATTTCTTCCATAGTTATTGGCCTATTGAGATGTTTAGATTCTTCCTGATTGAGTTTTGAAAGGTTGTATTTTTTTAGGAATATGTCCATTTACTCCAGGTTGTCCATTTTGTTGGAAAAGAGTTGTTCATAGAAGTTTTTCATAATGGTTTGTATTTCTGCGGGATTGGTTGTTATTTCACCTCTTTCATTTCTGATTTTGTTTATTTGGGTCCTCTGTCTTTGCTTCTTGGTGAGCCTGGCTAGAGGTTCATCAATCGTGTTTATCCTTCAAAGAACCAGCTCTTGGTTTTTTGTTTGTTTGTTTTTTTTTGTTTGTTTTTTTTTTGTCTCTATGTCGTTTATCTTCACTCTGATCTTTATTATTTCCTTCCTTCTGCTTACACTGGGCTTTTCTTGTTGCTCTCTTTCTAATTCTTTGAGTTGTAGGGTTAGATAATTTATTACCTTTTTTATTGTTTTTTGAGGTAGGCTTGTAGAGCTATGAACTTCCCTCTCAGGACTGCTTTCACTGTGTCCCATAGACTTTTGGATTGTTGTGTTTCATTGTCATTTGTTGCTATTGTGGTGGGGTATTTCTTCCTTTTCCGCGTCCCGCACGGAAAGGGAGAAAGACAGGTTCCTGAGTGGAGGAGCTGGGGGTTAAGAAATTAGAAAAAGAAAGAGGCAAGAGACAGAAATAGATTCAAGCTGGGTGCCGGGTGGCTTCCTGTCCTCTGATAGAGAGACAGTCACACTCACCTCAAACAACACAGCATATTTATTGGTTTCCAAAAGGGATTTTATGATAAAAAGGAGTTTCAGGTGTGCCCAAATCCTATTCATCAGGATCTGAGTAAGCTCTTTATTTTGGGTGGGTCAAGGTCCTTTTTGTTCCTCATTCCAAGTACATGGAATCAGTACTGATAACAGGATTCTGCCAGTGCCCTTGGGCTCAGCTGAATAAGAATTAAAAAAGTATCCATGTGCCTTCCCAGACGGCCCTCTACATCTCCCCCATTTTAATTTTTTAAAAGAAATCTTGCATTTATAAACATATAAGAACAAAAAATGTTTAGGTCCCAATTTCAATGTTCAAAAGTTCCGAGTCCAAATTTTAATGTCCAACAGTTCTGAGTCCAAGTATCAATGTCCAAAAGTTCCAAGTGTACACGTCAGCAATGACATCTGGATGGTGGTCAAATGGTGGCAATGCAGGTTTGACCTCTGGTTTGGTCCTGGGCAACCTGCAGCGACAGCTGCTGACTGCTAGCATGGAAAGGCGTCGTCAGCGTCCTCCATATCTGGACCGCCTCTCCTCTTGTCTTCATGGTTGAATTATTTCCTGCTAATTCCTCTCTGTTGCAGGAATCCACATGGTCCTGGAGTTTTTTTCTGAAAATATACAAACATATTCTCGACCAAAAGTTAATAAAGGTGTCTTTTCTATAAATTTGACTTGGGATCCTTTTTATTTTTGCCCAAATAATTTTCCTTTGGCTTATTTTGACACCATGTGTGTTTTTCATGGGTGTCTTGCTGTTAGCATAACAAATGAAAGTTAATTTTCAAAGTAAAAATTTTTCTAGATGTAATTTACTTGCAAAGTATTTTTCCTTACATAATATTACTCCACTATCCCCCCTTTTTTTATTTAATTATTAGGAGGCTTTTAGAAAATATATAATGCAGTCTTGATAACTTTAAATTTTAATTTTTTGCACAAAAATATGACTGCTTTAGGTTCATTGCATGTTAAGCAATTTTACCATGAAATGAACTACAAATAGAAATTTTGGTTAATACTTTAGGAACAGCCTTTTGTACAATTAGATTTTCTTGAATATTCCCTTATTTCATTTAGCCAATTTAAATTAATCTGAAAACTTGACCATTTTACTGTCAAATTTAATACTTTAACAACAATTTTTGTTAATGGAAAGGATTATATGCATCCTTGAGAAAGCCCTGAGCACTCCTGGATTTAGGCTAGATTTAGGTATAGGGCAGCTGCCATCAACCACTTCTCTGTTGCCTGGGTCTCAGTCTTAGCTGGGCCAAATCTGTTTGTTGCCTGGGTCCCAATCTGAGCTGGGCATGGGAAGCACGAAGCAGCCATGGGGCAGGAGACCTCCCTCAGAAGGGGCGAGTGTTCAAACCCCTGTAATGTTGTGGGGGTGAGGATCTGTGCCACACCTCTGTTGACCCCCAAGTTCTCTCCTGATGGCCCCCTGCGACTGTGCCTGTCTTAGGTTGCCCCTCCCTTGAGGAGTCTTACCCGTCATTGACTAACCAGCCATCCTCCGGGGCCAAGCAGGGTGATGTAAGGTTCAGTTCTGTCTCCTTGGTAGCCTATGCCCCTATGGCCTCCATGCCCAGCACCTGCCTTGGGATCCCCCCACTGGTGGGGGGCCCCGGCATTGATCATATATCTTGGGGAACCCAGGTTTCTTCTCCAGGGAGGGCCCAGCTCACGCCATTGTGCGAGAGACAGATCTATGATACCATCCAACATGAGGTTTCAACCTCAGAATGAACTGAAAACTCAAGCAACAGCTGTGGGCAATTGAATTGTGAGAAGAGAGTTCCTTTTGACAAAAAGGGCCAATATAGAATGCTCAAGTACCTTCCCAAGGGGCCTTTCACACAGTGGAAGGAATTGAATCCTTTCATGTCCCTTTTAAATTGCTGCCAAACGTTAAAAAAATTTTAGATTTTTAAGTTTGTTTGGATTAATTGTAAAATATGCTGTTTGTAAAATATCAAAAATTATAATGACATTGTAGAATAATACCATGCAATTTCAAGTATATTAGATGTTTTAAAAGGATTTCTTTTAAGAAGAGAGAATAATTTTCTTGTATTACTCTGGGCCCTTGGAGCTTTACAAGAATCATCTCTGTTAAGGCCTTGAAATTTTAACATGGAAAAGAAACCATCAAACAAATATTTATATTCATATATGATTTATTAGTTTTTGCATCTGCCATTCATATGCAAACTTGTTATCTACTTCCTGCTGGTTACTTGCCTCAGGGCGGGAGTTTCAAAAGGGGCTGCTTAAAATGCCTTGGGAAACTAGCTTTAATTTGTCTCCCAGTTCATCTTCACCATCTTTAAAGCTAAAATCTCTGGGGTTTTTATTCTGTACGCAGAAAAGTGTCAAGCCCAGCTCAAAAACTATGCGCACTCGTTTGTAAATTGGCCTTTTCACTTTACATGAGCACAGAAATCCCCGATGCATTTATGAATTTGTAAAAACTTTAATTCATTAGCTGGAAAAAGGAAAGATGGCGAATATGAGGCCTCTTATGGTGGCTTTCTTGGGGAGTGGTGCCTATATTGGATTGCCATGTGTCTCTCCCTTCCCCTACATCCTGCTTACTTTAGGGGAAGTTTTTGCAAAGATCTGGCCACATTTTTTCATGCTTAAAAGACAGATCTCAAATTTTTTCTTTATAACTAACACCCAATTTGGCCAAGATCAGAATCTTCCTGTGGATTATTTTATGAATTTTAAAGAAAACTTTTAAGTAATCTCATTGCAGGAGAGCAGATAGCTTTGCCCTCTCCTGTCACCATTGAATTTCTCCACACCAGAGGCTGTTTCAGGAGTGGAGTTTCATTTCTTATTATAGATTTTAAATTCCAAATACAAACTAAGATTTTAATTTGAACAAGAAACCACATTCTTTAAGCATACAAACCAGGAAAAATACCATGTAAGGATATTCTTTGCTCTAAGCCAATGGCAATTCAAATTCAAACTGTACATTCTCTGCACCTCTCCCAGGAGCAAGTAGTGATATTCTTCTAATCCTTTCATAGATAAGCTACTTCTTCCTAAAATAAGTCCCATGGTGCCCTTAGGTAATGGTCCATAAATCCCTGTAGGGATTGCTTGTGGACCCATATCGGGAGTTAGTACATATTTGGCGGTGGGACAGAGGTCCAATCCTGCACTTCCTGGGGTGGCGGGGCAGAGTTCCCTGATAGTGGACCGGTTGTAGGCAGGCCGGTATGGTACGACAGTGCCCCCACTGTTTGGCGGGGCCGGGGCCGGCCCCATTTGCCGTTTCCCTGATGTGGGTCAAGAGGCAGGCCATCAATGCCTCTCTGGGAGCGGCAGTTATTGGCCCAGTGTCTTCCCCTGCCGCAGGGAGGACAAAACCCCAACTGCGGAGCAGGGAGACTAGGAGCTGAACTTCCTTGTCCCCTTGAGGCAACCTGTTGCCAGCAATTCTTTGCAATATGGCCTGGCCTTCTGCAAGGGAAACAAGTCCATTTTTCTTTGCTCCCTGAATGGTCCCTTTGCAGAGACTCCTTCAATGCAGCAGCCAAAGTCACTCCCTGAACATAGGATGGCCCAATATCAGCACAAATACGGATGAACTCAGAAATTGACCCCCTTTTTCTGTAGGGGCGTAGAGCCTCCTGACATGTTCTATTGGCATTCTCAAAAGCCAGTTGCTTCACTAACAGGGATCCCGTATTGGAATCTCCAACCACTCTGTCTACTGCCTGAAGCAACCGTGCCACAAAGTCCTGATAGGGCTCCTCTGGCCCCTGTATAATTTTTGTAACATCCATGCTTTTTTCTCCCTTAGTGGGCAACTCCCTCCAAGCCTTAGTGCCACAAATATTTATCTGCTGATAAGCTTGCAAAGGGAACATCATCTGAGCCTGTAAGCTGCTACATGTTCCAGTTCCTGTTAACATTTCAAGAGTGATAGGCACACCTTGTTGTTGATTTTTAGCTGCCTGTTTTTCACTAATTTCAGTCCAATTGGATCTCCACAGTAAATAATCTCCAGGGGAAAGACATGCCTTAGCCAATGTTTGCCAGTCTTGAGGAGGCAGAGCTTCACTAATTACAGTGTCAATCAAGCTCAAGACAAATGGAGAAGTGGGGCCATACATGGAGACAGAGGTTTTAAACTCCTTGAGGGTTTTAAAAGGAATGGCCTCGTGCACTCTCAGTATCTGCTCTGGGTTGGTAGGGTCTGGCCTTTCTAGGATCGGATACATTGAAAATCCTGTAATATCCTCTTCAGCTCGTCTTGCCTCCTGTAAGGTCAGCTGTAAAGGGGATAGTACCAGCGGCACAGCAGTTGTAGTTACTTTCATATTTGGCTGCGTGCCAGTTTCTGGCCGTAAAGGCCGGGGGGCTAGGGTCGTTTTTTCAAAACTGTGAGCAAGATCTTCCTCATCATCTAAATCATCTCGCTCATGGTAATGTTTGTATCTCCTTTTCTCAACTTCTGGCTTCCGCTCATATTTAGGAGGTAAATACTTGTTAGGCCGACTCTTAAGAGCAGCGGCAGGAGCGGCAGCGGGTGAAGGGGGAGAAGGTGGGGGTAAGGAGGAGGAGGAAGAGGAGGAGGAGGAGGAGGAGGAGGAGGAGGAGGAGGAGGAGGAGGAAGAGTCTCCTTTCCGAGACTCTGAATTACCCATGTTTATACCCGGTTATTCAAGTGAATTCACAATTCACAACACACAATACACTTCCCAAAAACTTACCTTATTCTGCGTGCACGTCGTGGAAGTGACCCCCTTGCCTATTTTCCCTCTGTACTCAGGTCCCTGTTTCGGGCGCCAAATGTGGTGCGGTGTTTCTTCCTTTTCCGTGTCCCGCACGGAAAGGGAGAAAGACAGGTTCCTGAGTGGAGGAGCTGGGGGTTAAGAAATTAGAAAAAGAAAGAGGCAAGAGACAGAAATAGATTCAAGCTGGGTGCCGGGTGGCTTCCTGTCCTCTGATAGAGAGACAGTCACACTCACCTCAAACAACACAGCATATTTATTGGTTTCCAAAAGGGATTTTATGATAAAAAGGAGTTTCAGGTGTGCCCAAATCCTATTCATCAGGATCTGAGTAAGCTCTTTATTTTGGGTGGGTCAAGGTCCTTTTTGTTCCTCATTCCAAGTACATGGAATCAGTACTGATAACAGGATTCTGCCAGTGCCCTTGGGCTCAGCTGAATAAGAATTAAAAAAGTATCCATGTGCCTTCCCAGACGGCCCTCTACAGCTATGATGCTTTTTATTTCTTCTTTGATATCTTTGGTAATCCAAGCATTGTTTAACAGCATGCTATTTAGCACCCAAGCGTTTGATTTTTTAAATTTTTTTATTGTAGTTGATTTCTAGTTTTATGCCAGTGTAATCTGAATAGATGCTTGACATGATTTCTATCTTGAATTTGAAGAGACTTTGCCTGTTTCCCAATATGTGGTCTAGCTTTGAAAATGACCCATGTGCACTTGAGAAGAATGTATATTCTGTGACTTTTGGGTGCAATATTCTGAAGATGTCAATTAATTCTATTTGATCTAGTGGGTCATTTAGGATTGATGTTTCTTTGCTGATTTTTTGTTTAGAGGATTTGTCCAGTGGTGTTAGTGTGGTATTAAAGTCCCCTACTATGACTGTATTGCTGTCAGTCTCTCCTTAAATATCCTCCAGAAGTTTTTTTATGTATTTGGGTGCTCCTGTATTGGGTGCATATATGTTTACCAGAGTTATATCTTCTTGTTGTTTTGCGCCCTTTGGTATTATGAAGTGGCCTTCCCTATCTCTTGTCATGTTGAGGTCTAATTTGTCAGATATACTGTAAGTATTGCTACCCCAGTTTTTTTTATTTTATTTCCATTCTCCTGAAAAACCTTTTTCCATCCTTTCACCATCACTCTGTGTGAGTCCTTTGTTCTGAAGTGGGTTTCCTGTAGAGAGCAGATACTAGGTGTACCACTTAATAAGTGGATTTTTTTCAATAGATGGAGTTGCACATATTTCGATATATATGCAATTTGATATGTATGCTATTTTGTTGTATTGACAGCAAACTTGAAAACTTCATATGTCAGATTTGCTGAAGGTGTTAACATCATATATATTTTTATGCTTTAAGTGTCAAATTTCTTGCCAAAAAATGAGCATTTGTGGGAACTTTTAATTCGTTACTTTATTTTGAAGAAAAGTGCTGCTGAAAGTTATCGTATACCTCAGGAAGCTTATGGTGAACATGCTCCATCTCAAGATACTTGTGGCCCTAACCGGTTTGGCTCAATGGATAGAGCGTCGGCCTGTGGACTGAAAGGTCCCAGGTTCGATTCCGGTCAAGGGCATATACCTTGGTTGCGGGCACATCCCCAGTAGGGGGTGTGCAGGAGGCAGCTGATCGATGTTTCTCTCTCATCGATGTTTCTAACTCTCTATCCCTCTCCCTTCCTCTCTGTAAAAAATCAATAAAATATATTTAAAAAAAAAAGATACTTGTGAACGCTGGTTTAAATGCTTTAAAAGTGGTGATTTAGATGTGAAAGACAAAGAACGTCCAGGTCAACTGAAAAAGTTTGAAGACAAACAATTACAAGCAGTATTGGATGAAGATGCATGTTAAACTCAATAATAACAACTTGCAGAATGATTAAACATTACTTAGCAATTTCCGATCATTTACAAGCAATGGGAAAGATTTAAAGGAAGGAAAATTGGTGCTTTATCAACTGAACGAAAGACAAATGGAAAACCGAAAGTCATCAGTAAAATGTTGCTTCTACAGCATGAAAGAAAGTCTTTTTGCATCGAATTGTGACTGGCAATGAAAAGTGCATTTATTTTGAGAATCCCAAATGCTCAAAATCATGGCTTGATCGAGGTCAACCATCAACATCAACTGCAAGGCCAAATTGCTTCAGAAAGAAGACAATGCTTTGCATTTGGTGGGATCAGGAAAGTGTGGTGTATTATGAGCTTCTAAAACCAGGTGAAACCATTAATACTGATCACTACAACACAAATAATCAATGTGAATCACTCTTTGATCGTGAAACAACCAGAATGTGCTAGAAGACACGGCAAAGTAATTTTGCTTCATGATGATGCACCCTCACACACTCCAAAATCAGTTAAAGACACATTAAAAGATCTTGTCTGGGAAGTATTAATGCACCCACTGTATTCACCAGACCTTGCTCTTTTGGATTACCACTTGTTCAGATTGATGGCACATGCAGTTTCTGAGCAGCACTTCAAAACATGAAGAAGTGGAAAATTGGGTCTCTGAATGCTTTTCCTCAAAACAAGAAAAGTTCTATTGGGACGGTATCCAAAACCTACCTGAAAGATTGGAAAATGTGTAGCTAGCAATGGACATCACTTTGAATAAAGCACTTTTGATGTTTCTATTGAAATTATCATGTTTCTTTGATTACAAAATCCACCATATTAACTGGTACACTTATTATATGGGTCATGTTTTCTTACCCATTCAGCTACCATATGTCTTTTAATTGCAGCATTTAATCCATTTACATTTAAAGTTATTATTGATATGTAATATTGATAGGTAACGTTATTATTGATAGGTGCCATTTTTATTCTTTATGCCTGTGTTCATTCTTCCTTTCCTATTTCTTCTTTTTATAGTAGACCCTTTAGCATTTCTTGCATTGCTGGTTTGGTGGTAATAAACTCCCTCAGTTCTTTTTTGTCTGTTAAGCTCCTGCTTTCACCCTCAATTTTGATTGATAGCCTTGCTGGGTACAGTATTCTTGGATTCAGACTCTTGCTTTGTATGACTTTGTATATTTCATTCCATTCCCTTCTGGCCTGTTGTGTTTCTGTTGAGAATTCAGTTGCTAGTCTGATGGGGGATCCTTTGTAGGTAACTTTCTGTCTGTCTCTGGTAGCCTTTAAGATTCTTATTTTGTTGTTGGTGTCTGCAAATTTAATTATAATGTGTCTTGGTGTCTTTTTTGGGGGGTTCATCTTGCTTGGGACTCTGGAAGCTTCTTGGACATGTGTGAGTTTTTTCTTCCCGATATCAGGGAAGTTTTCTGTCAATATTTCTTCAAACAGGTTTTCTATTCTTCTGGCTAAGTTTCCTCTCCTTCTGGCACTCCTATTATGTGGATGTTGTTTCGTTTCATTTTGTCTCAAAGTTCCCTTAGGCTCTCCTCCCATTCTTTAAGTTTTTTTTTTTTCCTAGTTGCTGCTCTGCTTGGATATTTTTTCCTACCTTGTCTTCTAGCTCAATGATGCGGTTCTCTGCCTCTTCTAGTTTACTGTTGATGCTTTCTATTGGGTTCTTTATTGCAGTGATGTCATTTTTCATTTCTTCTAGGTTCTTCTCCATTTCCTCTTGGTTCTTACACATATTGTCGAATTTGTCTTCCAACCTTTTCAGCATTCTTATGACCTTTACTCTGAATGTTTTCTCTGACATATTGCTTGCCTTGATTTCATTTACTTCCTTTTCTGGTGTTGCCTCCTTTTCTTTTGTATGCAGGCTGTTTCTTTGTCTTCCCATGATCACTCCTGTCAGGGTGTCTGGTTATGTAGGTCTCTTTCTCCTGTGTTGACTTAAAGGCACAAAAATACAACACAAGAAAACACAACACACAGTGCACCAAACACAAATGTATTCAAGATACTAATAACCTCAAATAAAGGTGACCACTAGAAAAAAGAGAATCAGGAGATAGAAAAGTGTGCAAAAATTATATTGAGAAAAGGAAAAAATGTAAGAGAGAAATGAAAGATAAGGAAAAAATGGGATTATACACACACACACACACACACACACACACACACACACACACACACACTAGAGGCCCAGTGCACGAAATTCGTGCATGGGGGGAGTGTGTCCCTCAGCCCAGCCTGCACCCTCTCCAATCTGGGACTCCTCGAGGGATGTCCAACTGCCTGTTTAGACCCAATCCTACCAGGATCAGGCCTAAACAGGCAGTCGGACATCCCTCTCACAATCCAGGACTGCTGGCTCTCAACTGCTTGCCTGCCTGCCTGCCTTCCTGATTGCCCCTAACTGCTTCTGCCTGCCAGCCTGATCACCTCCTAACCACTCCCCTGCCAGCCTGATTGATGCCTAACTGCTCCCCTGCCAGCCTGTTTGCCCCTAACTGCCCTCCCCTGCAGGCCTGGTCCCCCCCAACTGCTCTCCCCTGCAGGCCTGGGTCACCCCCAACTTCCCTCCTCTGCCAGCCTGGTCACCCCTTCCTCCCATACAGGCTTGATTACCCCCAACTGCCTTCCCTGGCAGGCCTGGTCCCTCCCAACTGCCCTCCCCTGCCTGCCATCTTGTGGCAGCCATCTTGTGTCCACATGGGGGCGGCCATCTTGTGCCCACATGGGGGCAGCCCTCTTTGACCACATGGGGACAGCCATTGTGTGTGCTGGAGTGACAATCAATTTGCATATTATGCTTTTATTAGATAGGATATATATATATATATATATATATATATATATATATATATATATATATAGAGAGAGAGAGAGAGAGAGAGAGAGAGAGAGAGAGAAAACTCCAATAAAACAACAACTAATCCAAAAAATGCAAAGAACAAACACCCAAACAAGAAACACCCAGATGAATCTGAGGAGGCAGAGCTTTTTTCCAGAAGGTAAGGTCTAGGAATTGAATGAATGGGAAAATAGCTACAATTCAGTATAGAGGAGGTAGAAAGAGAATATAAGAAGAAAAGTAAAAAACAAAATACAAAAAAGAAAAAAATATATATTAAAAATATATATAGAAAAGAAAAAGTATATATGTATATAAATTTCCCCTTTCTTTAATTTATCTATCTATGTATTTGTTTACTATTGAAAAAGGAGAATAGAGAGTCGATAGGCCTCATTTGGTGACTGAAGTTAATTAAGCTATTAATAGAAGAAGAGAACAAGCAAGGGGAGGAAAATCATAAGCAAAAAAATATAAAAAAACTTACCAACAATCAAACAAACAACAATAACAAGACAGAAAGAACGAAAAATGGGGAAAAAAAGGAAGAAAAAAAATTTGGATAGTGAAGAAAGAGAAGAGAGAAGTGTACATGAACTTGGAGAAGGAAATTAGATATATATGAGTAAGATCAATTTTAACAGGGAGTAAAAAGAAAGGATAGAGAAAAACTAAAGCAGGAACAGGGTAAGAGAAACAGGACAATAAAGGGGAAGAGTGAGGAAGAGAGTTTTGGCAAAAAGGAAAAATTGAGATAGAGTAAAATAATGCTAAAATAAAAATAAAATGTAGAACACTAATCGTAAAATAAAATAAAGAAAAAATAAAACTTTTAAAAAGGTAAAATAATAGTAATAATGATAAAAAATAAAAATAGAATAATAAAAAAGTAAAATCAAGTGAGAAAAAAATTGGTTTCTTAAGTAAAAGATAAAAAATGAAGTAGTGAAGGTCATTCACTTCTTCTACTGTTCTGCTTGGCACCTCTGTTTCCTGTCAGGTATTCAGCACAGTATTGAAGTTCCTTTAGATCCTTTGCTCCTCTGAGTCATCAGCCACAATACTGTTTTCAAGCAGGTGGAATCTCTCTGCTCCCTTTGTTTCTCAGCCTGCCTTTAGTTGTATTTACACAAGAGTCAATTTCTGATACAAGCCCTTGGTGGCATTATTTCTCTATTGACATCTGGGGCTAAAAGTCCTCTCTACCCAGTGTTTAGATTTTTCTTTCCCTGCCGCACTTAATACTGGGTTGGAGGGATGGACTGCCCCAGAGCTGGTTTCCTGTTCATCTCTCCCTACTCTGATCCCCAGTTTCCACAAAAACAACTTACCCCTGCAGTCTCAGTGAGTGTTTTTAATTGGAAGATCATATGTACTGGACTTAGCAAGCAAAAGGAAGGAGTTAAACAGGAAAAATGCCAAATGAAGTGCACCAACTCGCATCTTTTTCCCCTGGCACTATGCAGCCAGTATAGAAATTCAGGCTGCCTTTCTGTGCCCAGCCCAGTTGTGGGCTAATATCTAGAGTCCCCTTCTGCCAGCAGCCCTGTGGACCCCCTTCCACATTCAAAGACTACACTGACCCCAATGGACACGGATTTTGTGGGGTGCAGCCTTCCTCTGAGACTCTAGTCCCTGCTGCGCATGTTTCTCCTTCCAGCCTGGATCCCAGATCTCACCTTTCTCTAGGCGATACCTGACCTTTCCATCCACGTATTGCCTCACCCACTGTTGTAAGCCACCCATTGTCTTCACTAGCAGAGAGGTGTGGACAAGGAATCTGGAAGGCTGGTCAACCTTGAAGGCTCTGGCATGGGTCAGAGCCAAGCACCCACTGTCTAGTTGAGACAAAGGGAGCTGAAGCAACTTCCACCGTTTAGTCTTGTGTAAATCCTTGCTGATGGGCTATCATTGGAATTGCCTGCCTAAGGACTATGGGTGTATCCCAAAACCTGAATAAAAGGGATAGCAAGGCCAGAGCAAAGCGGAGTCCTTCCTCTTGAGCTGAGCTCCCGCCTGGCCCCCAATTCCCAAATTAATATTCTCTTGTCTAGTCTCTTTCATTTGTGTGTGGCCTCCTCCAGAGCCCGAACCCTGAACCTGAACCCTGAACCCCATACGGGATGTGGGAGGGGGGTTACACTACAAACTAGCGCCTTTGACATGGGACCTCTGGAGGGGATGATATTTCGCCTAGAGCGAAGAAAGGAAGATTACACCAAAAAGGTGGGGAAGAATTCACCAAAAAAGTAGGGAAGAATTCACTGTATAGATGAGGGAAATTCACCGCACACAAAGCCCACTATCAGCTGCAGAAGTCGCGATCTGTAAGTAGGGTGGGAACATCTTTTCCAGCCAGGCTAATGGGGCAGAATTGGGTTATAAAGTAAACTTTATCATAGACTTTTGGTTTGCATGATTAAGGAATGTGGTTTCTTGTTCAAATTAAAATCTTAATTTGTATTTGGAATCTAAAATCTGTAATAAGAAATGAAACCCGGATGCCGAAACCACTTCTGGTGTGGAGAAATTCTAAGGTAGCAGGAGAGGGCAGGGCTATCCGCTCTCCCGCAATGAGATGTATGGTAGCAATCATCTCAGGTAGAAACTGCAGTTTTAACTTTAACTTTAACCCTGCTGTTTTGGGTTCTGTACTTATTTGCTTGCTAAAACAATAGAAAAGTTATTTTGGTTTTCTGAACTTATGCCTGCTATCTCAATCAATTGAATACTCCATGGTTGGTGGTTTGAATATCCCATTGATTGTGATCTTACTGGTTATCAAAGCATATTCTTCTGTACTTGGGAACCAGGACAGCACAATTACCCTAAATTGCCTCAGTAGCTACAGATAATGCGTTCTGGTTGACTCAGTGGTCCCAAGACCAGGACAGCACAATTATTCTAAATTGCCTCAGTGGCTCCAGATAATGTGTTTCTGTTGATTCAGTGATCCGTAGACCCAAAACAATACTTAATCTTTATAGATAACTAACTTGCTCAATTTCGCTTCTGTAACTGCTTTGTGCAAACCAGGTTCCTCATTCCAAACCCAAAGATGTAATTGATACCTTTGTGATATTCTGCCTATATAAGCCAGATGTGGTGAGCATTTCGGAGCTGTGAGATTTGGAGCGCTGTTGCCCCTTGTAGCCGCCGGGCTTTGAATAAATGACTCCATAATTCAGCTTATTGACTGAGCCGTCCTTTGTGAGATTCAGGGTACACTACAACAAGATTACTTAAAGTTTTGTTTAAAAATTATAGAAGAACTCACTGGGAAATGCAAATTATGGCAAAGATAAGCTTAGGTGCTAGTAATTACTTCGGAAAGTGAAAAAGGAAAAAAAAAATAAGATCATGTCTTAAGCATGAAAAGATACATGGCCATGTTGTAGTGTAACCCCCATCTTACAAAGGACGCCTCAAAAAAAGGTTGAATTATGGAGTCATTTATTAAAGGCTGGCGGCATACGAGGGAGCAAAAGTGCTCCAGACCTCACAGCCCCGAACAGCTTGCCATTTCTGGCTTATATGCAGAATATCACAAAAGTATTGATTACATCTTTGGGTCTGGAATGAGGAACCTGTTTCATGAAAAAGCATTTTTACAGAAGCAGAATTTGAGCAACTTAGTTATTTAAAGTATCTACGAATCACTGAATCAACAGAAACGCATTATCTGGGACCACCTGGACGATTTAGAATAATTGTGCTGTCCAGATTCCAGGACCACTGAGACAACCAAAACTTAGTTATCTGTAGCTACTGAGACAATTTAGGATCACTATCTGTCCTGGGTCCCAGAGGAATGTGCTTCGATGACCAGTGAGATCACAATCAATGGGATATTCAAACCATCATCAATGGAGTTTTCAATCATACATTAGTTCAGAAAATCAAAATAACTTTTAAATGAGTACAGAACCCAAAACAGCAAGGTTAAAATATTAAACAGCAATTTTTACCCAAGTATGGTTGCTACCATACTTCAGCCAGATCTGTTACTGATGCTTCCCCAGAAGTAAGCAGGATGTGGGGGAAGGGAGACACTTGGCAATCCAATATGGAAGCCCACTCTCTCAGTATGCTGATTTAAAGTATCCTTTTCACCATGAAAAACTTTTTAAAAAATTAGAAATTTGTCTGGGATTTCTGTGCTCATGGGGAGAGAAACTAGTTTGAAACAAATGCACGTAACTGTCCAATTTTTGGACATATTAGATAGGGTTTTCAGCTGGAATTTCTCTGCAAAAGCTATAGAAATGAAAAACCCAGATCTGTTGGGTTTTTTTTCCCCTGAGAAAAATGGCGGATTTAACCAAAAGGAAAGAAATTCAAACTAGTTCTAGCAGTGAGATTAGCATTTCCATAATAAAGAGTAGTTTTTAAAATGCTAATGAACCTCGGTCAAAATTAACTTGAAGGCCTTCAAGAAAATCAGTAAATTGTGTTACAAAAATTTGCCAAAGTAAATGCCTTAAAATAATTACAATTGGATTTGAATCTCAAGGAAATTGTTGAAATATAGATAAATAATATATTAATTATAAAGATCAAGTAGCCCAGGTAGAAACTGGCTACACCCTTTGTTAATGGAGGAATAAGGCTAGTTGCCCTTCCCTCAGCAGACAGGTAAGCCAGTTTCCCGCCAGTAGTTTTTCCATGGCAGCAAACTCTTAAAGAAAAAAAAAAATGTGGCTCCTTTGAAATCAGCTTCCATTTGAATAGACCAAACCTGTTTTGCCATCTTTAAGAACAGTAGGTTTGGTGGCTTAAAAATTTTAGAAGTTTGCTTAATTATATAAATAATAAAATTTATTAAATATCTAGGTATTTTGAAATGAAAAAAATGCTAAAATATTAATCAAAATTTGCCTCATGAAAAATCTAGAGGAGAAAATTGAATCTGTTAATTGATTATGTCTTGTATTTTTGAAACTTATTCTTAAAAATATAAAGTGTTATTAATCTAGAAATGCTAAATATTTGACTTGCCAGCTCTAAAAGTTCAAGATTCAAATTGAATTGGGAGTAAATGTAGTTGTGGTAATTAAATGCCTAAAGTATAAAAATTTATTTTTGAGAAAATAAAATGTTGTGTTTTCTCTGTTAATTAGGAATTCAAGATATGTTGTTTATTGGTCTAATTAAATAAGAAGGATTAATTCTGTGATCCCAACCAAATTTTGAATATAATAACCAGTTTAAATTTAATTGATATCTTAAGATAATTATAAAAGTCATATATAGATATTTGTTTGATCGTTTTTCCATGTTAAATTTCAAGGCTTTAACTGAGAGATGATTCTTGGAAAACTCCAAGGGCCCAGAGTAATTCAAGAAATTTGTACTCTCTTCTTAAAGAAGATATTTTAAATTTAACTGATCTAATATACTTGAAATTGCATGGAAAGCTTTGTCAAATAAAAATTAATAACTATATTTTACTTATAAATGTTATGAAAGTTTTGGCCTCTAAGGAGGACAAAACAAAATTTCTAAATAAAGCCAAATTTTTAACAGCAGAATTTTAAACCAATTTAAAATAATAAGAAGCCCATAGCCGCCTGCATTCTTAATTAGGCTAGAGGTGGGTCAATGTTTGCACCTTGTGAATCAGATGTAAACATTTACTAAATTTACTTGCTTTGCTTTTTCATTACAGATACCCACTTAAATCACTTAAAATAGTAGTCAACCTTATTGTAAAGTTACTTGTAATATAGCTAGCTATTTGGCTGTACTACCCAGTGTTCAAGCAGCCGCCCTGTAGGTTGCTTGGTGTAAAGAAAGAAAAAGATTTTTAAATCAAGCTCTCTGTAGCCTGAAAATTATTCTGGAAGGAAATAGAGGTTTTCTTCAAACATCTGAAGAAATGTAATTAAAAGTCAATATATTTGGCTTCTTAAACTGAAGTAAATAATTAGTGTTTTTGCCTCCTTCACAAAGTTTATGTAAAGTTACTTAAAGACTAATTTGCAAAAGTTTAATTAATGTCATTTACTGTCTATAACCTAGGACAAGTCAAGTTAAAAAATAAGCTTTATTTCAGATTAACTTAAATTGGGTAATTGAAATAAATAAATATTCAAGAAAACTTAATTGTACTGGACAAAAAAACTGTTCCTGAAGTATTAACTAAAAATTTTATTGGTGGTTCATCTCATAGTAAAATTGCTTAACATGCAATGAATCCAAAGCAATCATATTTCTGTGCATAAAATTAAAATTAAAAGTTATCAAGACTGCATTATAAAAATTTTCAAAAGCCTCCTAATATTTAAATCAAAAAAGGGGGTATAGTAGAATAATATCTTGAAGAATAATTCCTTGTACGTAAATTACATCAAGAAATTTTTTACTTTGAAAATTAATTTTCATTTGTAATGCTGGTAGAAAGACACCCATAAAAACACATGGTGTCAAAATAAGCCAAAGGAAAATCATTTGGGCAAAAATAAAAAGGATCCCAAGTCTAATTTATAGAAAAAAATCCTTTATTAATCTTTGGTCAAGAATACATTTGTATATTTCCAGAAAAGCCCATGTGGATTCCTGTAACAACAGATCCCAGAGAGGAACTGACAGGACTGCTCCAGCCACGAAGACAAGAGGAGAAACAGTCCAGAGATGGAAGATGGTGAAGACGCCTTGACATGCTAGCAGTCAGCAGCTATGCATCACTGCAGGTTGCCCAGGACCAAACCAGAGAGGGACGGACCTGCATTGCCACCATTTGTCTACCATCCAGAACTGAAATATCATTGCTGGCATGTACACATAAAGAACTGTTGGACACTGAAATTGGGACTCAAAACTATTGGACATTGAAATTGGGACTCAAAGAACTGTTGGCCCAGAAAGAAACTTACTACAGACTGATTCATTTGCCTCTCAGCATAATCACTATTTCTTGTCTCATTTTTGTTCTCATATGTTTATTTCTAGTCTGCAGATGTAAGATTTTTTAAGGAAAAGAAACGGGGGAGATGTTGGAAGCTGCCCATTGTCTTCACTAGCAGAGAGGTGTGGACAAGGAGTCCGGAAGGCTGGTCAACCTTGAAGGCTCTGTCAAGGTTAGAGCAAAGCACCCACTGTCTAGTTGAGACAAAGGGAGCTGAAGCAACTTCCACCGTTTAGTCTTGTGTAAATCCTTGCTGATGGGCTATCATTGGAATTGCCTGCCTAAGGACTATGGGTGTATCCCAAAACCTGAATAAAAGGGATAGCAAGGCCAGAGTAAAGAGTCCTTCCTCTTGAGCTGAGCTCCCGCCTGGCCCCCAATTCCCAAGTTAATATTCTCTTGTCTAGTCTCTTTCATTTGTGCGTGGCCTCCTCCAGAGCCCAAACCCTGAACCTGAACCCCTGAACCCCACGCGGGACGTGGCGGGGTACACTACAACCAGCTGTTTAATTTGCCAATTCCAGATGGGTGTTGTTTGATTCAGCTGTTCCTTCTATCTGCTCTGTGAGAAGGCACAGGGCCCTTCCACGTATTTGGTGCCACTTTGTCTCCCCCTGGACAGACTTTTTAGGCCCCCGTGGTCAGGGAGGCTGGAGTCCCAGTGTTCGTGGATTCGCAGCTGAGGCAGCTGGTCCCTGGGCGTTGTGGTTGTAGGGTTTGGGAGGTATCCGAGGTCTCCCTGGTTGAAGGTAAGGCTGGGCTTCCAATCACTCTCCCCTTCAAGATGGCGCAATCTCTGTGGCAGAGCGGGCCAATCCAGGGAGATTTCAGCAGCAGTAGAGGCTGCCCGGCCAAGGGAGCCCAGTCGACCAGTCCCCAACCATCCTGTGGAATATAGTTGTCCCTCTCTCACAAATAGAGACACTCTCCACACTCTCCCTTCATTCTCTCCCTCACACACTATCTTGCAGCCTGCCATGCTGTCAACAGCCATCTTGGATCTTCTATACTTGTTTTTTTAATCCTCACTAGAGGGTATGTTTTTATTGATTTGAGGGAGAGTAAGAGAAACATTGATCAGTTGCCTCCCACACGTGCTCCAACTAGGGATGGAACCCACAATCTTTTGATGTATGGGAATATGCTCCAACCACCTGAGCCACCTGGCCAGGGTATATGCTACTGGTAGTGCAGTAGGTTTGTTTACACCAGCGTCACCACAAATATGTTAGGAATTTCTCGCGTTACAATGTTACCACGGCTATGATGTTAAGACTGCTACAACATTGCTACATGGTAGGAATTTTTTAGCTCAGTTACAATCTTATAGGACCACAGTGATATATGTGTTCTGTTGTTGACCAAAACATTACAATACTAGAGACCCAGTGCATGAAATTTGTGCATGGGGGGCGCTTCCCCTCAGCCCAGCCTGCACCCTCTCCAATTCAGGGACCCCTCGGGGGATGTCTGACTGCCGGTTTAGGCACAATCCCTGTGGGTAGTCGAACATCCCTCTCACAATCTGGGACCACTGGCTCCTAGGTGCTCACCTGCCTGCCTGCCTGATCATCCATTACTGCCCCCCCCTGCCAGCCTGGTCACCCCCAACTGCCCCCTCTGCAAGCATGGTCACCCCTAACTGCCCCTCTCTGCCAGTCTGGTTGCCCCTAACTGCCCCCCCGGCCGGCCTGGTCACCCCTAACTGCCCCCCCTGCCAGCCTGGTCACCCCACATAGCCTGGAGTTCAGTCATTTGGTCATCCCTCACTAAGCCCCCTGGCGGCCTGGTCACCCCACGCAACCTGCTGCTCAGTCGTTTGGTCATCCCTCATTAACCCCCTGCAGGTCGGGTCACACCACGCAGACTGTTCGGTCATCCGTTCAATTGTTTCGGTTGTGATGGTCACTTAGGCTTTTATATATATAGACTAGAGGCTCGGTGCATGAAATTCGTGCATGGGGGGGGTGTCCCTCAGCCCAGCCTGCACCCTCTCCAATCTGGGACCCTTTGAGGGATGTCTGGCTCCCAACTGCTCGCCTGCTTGCCTTCCTGATTGCCCCTAACCACTTCTGCCTGCCAGCCGGATCACCCCTTAACAACCCCCCCTAACTGCTCCCTTGCCAGTCTGTTTTCCCCTAACTGCCTTCCCCTGCAGGCTTGGTCACCCCTAACTGCACTCCCTTGCAGGCCTGGTCACCCCTAACTGCCCTCCCCTGCAGACCCAATCACCCCCAACTTCCCTCCTCTGCCGGCCTGGTCACCTCTAACTGCCCTCCCCAGCAGGCTTGATTGCCCCCAACTGCCCTACCCTGCAGGCCTGGTTCCTTCCAACTGCCCTCCCCTGCTGGCCAGCTTGTGGTGGCCATCTTGTGTCCACATGGGGGCATGATCTTTGACCACATGGGGGCAGCCATCTTGTGTGTTGGAGTGATGGTCAATCTGCATATTACTCTTTTATTAGATAGGATAGAGGCCTGGTTCACGGGTGGGGCCCAGCTGATTAGCCCTGAAGGGTGTCCCGGATCAGGGTGGGGGTTCCATTGGGGAGTGGGGAGGCCTGGGCAAGAGGCCTGTGGTGGTTTGCAGGCTGGCCACACCCCCTGGTGACCCAAGCAGAGGCCCTGGGGTCTGGGATTTATTCATCTTCTACAATTGAAACTTTGTAGCCTGGAGTGGAGCCAAGCCATCTGCTTGCTCTGTGGCGGCAGCCATTTCTGTTGGGATTTATGTATCTTCTATCATTGAAACTTTGTAGCATTGAGTGGAGGCCTGGGCCAGCAAGGGCAGGTGGAAAGCTTGGCTTCCTCCATTTCCAGGGAAACCCAAGCCTCCCTCCTGCTCTCTGTGGCTGCAGCCATCTTGGTTGGGTTTATTTGCATATTCCCTCCTGATTGGCTGGTGGGCGCGGCTGGTGGGCGTGGCTTGTGGGTGTAACGGAGGTATGGTCAATTTATATATTACTCTTTTATTGGATAGGACTAGAGGCCCGGTGCACGAAATTCATGCACAGGGGTGTGTGTTCCTTAGCCCAACCTGCACCCTCTCCAATCTGGAACCCTTTTAGGGATGTCCGACTGCCCAATTAGGCCCGATCCTGGTGGGATCGGGCCAAAATGGGCAGTCGGACATCCCTCTCACAATCCAGGACTGCTGGCTCCCAACTGCTCGCCTGCCTGCCAACCTGATCACCCCCTAACCACTCCCCTGTCAGCCTGATTGATGCCTAACTGCTCCCCTGCCAGCCTGTTTTCCCCTAACTGCCTTCTCCTGCAGGCCTGGTCACCCCTACCTGCCCTCCCTGCAGGCCTTGTCCCCCCCAACTGCTCTCCCCTGCAGGCCTGGGTTCCCCTAACTGCCCTCCCCTGCAGGCCTGGGTCCCTCCCAACTGCCTTTCCCTGCAGGCCTGGTCTCCCCCAACTTCTCTCTTCTGCCGGCTTGGTCACCCCTAACTGCCCTCCCCTGCAGGCTTGATCGCACTCAACTGCCCTCCCTTGCAGGCCTGATCCCTCCCAACTGCCCTCCCCTGCTGGCCTGATCGCCCACAGCTGCCCTCCCTTGCAGGCCTGGTCCCTCCCAACTGCCCTCCCCTGCTGGCCATCTTGTGGTGGCCAACTTATGTCCACATGGGGGCAGAATCTTTGACCACATGGGGGCAGCCATCTTGTGTGTTGGAGTAATGGTCAATCTGCATATTACTCTTTTATTAGATAGGATAGAGGCCTGGTGTATGGGTGGGGGCCAGCTGGTTTGCCCTGAAGGGTGTCCCGGATCAGGGGGGGTTCCCTTGGGGAGTGGGGCAGCCTGGGCAAGGGGCCTGTGGTGGTTTGCAGGCCGGCCACACCCCCTGGCGACCCAAGCAGAGGCCCTGGTATCTGGGGTTTGTTTATCTTCTACAATTGAAACTTTGTAGCCTGGAGTGGAGCCAAGCCTTCTGCTTGCTCTCTGGCAGCAGCCATTTTTGGGGGGGTTTATGTATCTTCTTTTTTTTTTTTTTTTTTTTCTTTTCAAATTTTTATTAAGGTATTATATGTGTACATATCTTACCATTGCCCCCCACCCCCACCCCACTCCCATACATGCCCTCACCCCCCAATGTTTTGCATCCGTTGGTTACTCTTATATACATGCATATAAGTCCTTCGGTTGATCTCTTATTTCCCCCACCTCTCCCTAACCTTACCCCTGTAATTTGACAGTCTGTTTGATGCTTTACTGCCTCTGTAACTATCTTTTTGTTCATCAGTTTATAATGTTTTTCATTATCCCCAAATGAGTGGGATCATGTGGTATTTTTCTTTCATTGACTGGCTTATTTCACTTAGCATAATGTTCTCTAATTCCATCCAAGTGCCTACAAATGGTAGTAATTCCTTCTTTTTTACGGCAGCATAGTATTCCATTGTGTAGATGTACCATAGTTTTCTGATCCAGTCATCTGCTGATGGGCACCTAGGCTGTTTCCAAATCTTAGCTATTGTAATTTGTGCTGCTATGAACATAGGGGTGCATATATCCTTTCTGATTGGTGTTTCTGGTTTCTTAGGATATATTCCTAAGAGTGGGATTACTGGGTCAAATGGGAGTTCCATTTTCAGTTTTTTGAGGAAACTCCATACTGTTCTCCACAGTGGCTGCACCAGTCTGCATTCCCACCAGCAGTGCACGAGGGTTCCTTTTTCTCCGCATCCTCGCCAACACTTGTCGTTTGTTGATTTGTTGATGATAGCCATTCTGACAGGTGTGAGATGGTATCGCATTGTTGTTTTGATTTGCATCTCTCGGATAATTAGTGACTTTGAGCATGTTTTCATGTGTCTCTTGGCCTTCCTTCTGTCTTCTTTCGAAAAGATTCTATTTAGGTCCGTTGCCCATTTTTTTATTGGATCCTTTATCTTCCTTTTATTAAGTTGTATAAGCTGCCTGTAGATGTTGGAAATTAAACCTTTATCAGTGATACCATTTGCAAATATGTTCTCCCATACAGTGGGGTTTCTTGTTGTTTTGTTGATGGTTTCTTTTGCTGTGCAAAAGCTTTTTATTTTGATGTAGTCCCATTTGTTTATTTTCTGTTTGGCTTCCATTGCCCTAGGGGCAGTATCACTGAAAAAGTTCTTTTGGCATATGTCTGAGATTTTGCTGCCTGTGGATTCCTCTAGTATTTTTATGGTTTCCCGTCTTATATTTAAGTCCTGTACCCATTTTGAGTTTATTTTTGTGTATGGTGTAAGTTGGTGATCTAGTTTCATTTTTTTGCATGTATCTGTCCAATTTTCCCAACACCATTTATTAAAGAGACTGTCTTGACTCCATTGTATGCTCATGCCCCCTTTGTCAAATATTAAATGCGCATATTGGTTTGGGTCGATATCTGGATTCTCTATTCTGTTCCATTGATCTATATGTCTGTTCTTGTGCCAGTACCAGGCTGTTTTGAGGACAGTGGCTTTGTAATACAGCTTGAAATCTGGTATTGAGATCCCTCCTACTTTATTCTTCTTTCTCAGGATTGCTGTGGCTATTCGGGGTCTTTTTTTTATTCCAGATGAATTTTTGGAGAGTTCTTTCTAGGTCTGTGAAATACGCTGTTGGTATTTTAATGGGGAGTGCATTGAATCTATAGATTGCTTTGGGTAGTATGGACATTTTAATGATGTTGATTCTACCAATCCATGAACATGGTATGTTCTTCCATCTGTTTACATCTTCCTCTATCTCTTTTTTCAGTGTCCTGTAGTTTTCCGCATATAGGTCTTTTACCTCCTTGGTTAGGTTTATTCCTAAGTATCTTAATTTTTTTGGTGCGATGGAAAATGGGATTGCTTTTTTAGTCTCTCTTTCTGTAAGTTCATTGTTGGTGTATAGAAATGCCATAGATTTCTTGGTGTTAATTTTGTATCCTGCTACATTGCCGAATTCATTTATTAAGTCTGTTAGTTTTTTGATGGAGTCTTTCGGGTTTTTTATGTACAATATCATGTCATCTGCAAATAAGGACAGCTTTACTTCTTCTTTTCCAATTTGGATGCCTTTTATTTCTTCTTCTTGTCTAATTGCAGTGGCTAATACTTCCAGTACTATGTCAAACAGGAGTGGTGAGAGTGGGCATCCCTGTCTTGTTCCTGTTCTTAGGGGAAATGGTTTTAGTTTTTGCCCATTGAGTATGATGTTAGCTGTGGGTTTATCATATATAGCTTTTATTATGTTGAGGTATGATCCTTCTATTCCCACCTTGTTGAGAGTTTTTATCAAGAAAGGGTGTTGGATTTTGTCAAATGCTTTTTCTGCATCAATTGATATGACTATGTGATTTTTATCTCTCAATTTGTTTATGTGATGTATCACATTTATTGATTTGCGGATATTGAACCATCCTTGCATTCCTGGGATAAATCCTACTTGGTCATGGTGTATGATCTTTCTGATGTACTGCTGGATCCTATTTGCTAGAATTTTATTGAGGATTTTGGCATCTACATTCATGAGGGATATTGGCTTGTAATTCTCCTTCATTGTGTTGTCTTTATCTGGTTTTGGTATTAGGGTGATGCTGGCTTCATAGAAGGAGCTTGGAAGTGTTCCTTCCTCTTGAATTTTTTGGAATAGTCTGAAGAGGATAGGTTTTAGTTCTTCCTTGAATGTTTGGTAGAACTCTCCTGTGAAGCCGTCTGGCCCCGGGCTTTTGTTTGCTGGAAGCTCTTTGATGACTGCTTCAATTTCTTCCATAGTTACTGGCATGTTGAGATGTTTAGATTCTTCCTGATTGAGTTTTGGAAGGTTATATTTTTCTAGGAATATGTCCATTTCCTCCAGGTTGTCCAGTTTGTTGGAATAGAGTTGTTCATAGTATTTTTTAACAATCCTTTGTATTTCGGCGGGATCTGTTGTTATTTCACCTCTTTCATTTCTGATCTTGTTTATTTGGGTCCTCTCTCTTTGCTTCTTGGTGAGCCTGGCTAGAGGTTCATCAATCTTGTTTATCCTTTCAAAGAACCAGCTCTTGGTTTTGTTGATCTTTTGTATTGTTTCTTTGGTCTCTATGTCGTTTATCTGTGCTCTGATCTTTATTATTTCCTTCCTTCTGCTTACACTGGGCTTTTCTTGTTGCTCTTTTTCTAACTCTTTGAGTTGTTGGGTTAGGTAATTTATTACCCCTGTTTCTTGTTTTTTGCAGTAGGCTTGTAGAGCTATGAACTTCCCTCTCAGGACTGCTTTCGCTGTGTCCCATAGATTTTGGATTGTAGTGTTTTCATTGTCATTTGTTGTCATGATGTTTTTTATTTCTTCTTTGATCTCTCTGGTAACCCAGTCATGGTTTAATAGCATGCTGTTTAGTCTCCATGTGTTTGATTTCTTTGGGTTGTTTTTATTGTAGTTGATTTCCAGTTTTATGCCACTGTGGTCTGAGAAGATGCTTGATATGATTTCTATCTTCTTGAATTTGAAGAGACTTTGCCTATGTCCCAACATATGGTCTATCTTTGAAAATGACCCATGTGCACTTGAGAAGAATGTATATTCTGTGGCTTTGGGGTGAAATGTTCTGAAGATGTCAATTAATTCCATCTGGTCTAGTGAGTCATTTAGGATTGATGTTTCTTTGCTGATGTTTTGTTTAGAGGATTTGTCCAGTGGTGATAGTGGGGTATTAAAGTCCCCTACTATGATTGTATTGCTGTCAATCTCTCCCTTGATATCCTCCAGGAGTTTTTTTATGTATTTGGGTGCTCCTGTATTGGGTGCATATATGTTTACCAGAGTTATTTCTTCTTGTTGGATTGCTCCCTTTAGTATTATGAAATGGCCTTCCTTATCTCTTGTTATGTCCTTCAGTTTGAGATCTAATTTGTCAGAAATAAGTATTGCTACCCCAGCTTTTTTTTCAGTTCCATTTGCCTGGAAAACCTTTTTCCATCCCTTCACCCTCAGTCTGTGTGCGTCTTTTTTTCTGAGGTGGGTTTCTTGTAGACAGCAGATATATGGGTCGTGTTTTCTTATCCAATCCGTTACCCTATGTCTTTTGATTGGGGCATTTAATCCATTTACATTTAAAGTTATTATTGATAGGTACTTATTTGTCGCCATTCCTATTCTTTACCCCTGTGTTACTTCTTCGCTTCCTGTTTCTTTCTTTCTTTCTTTTTTTTTTTTTTTTTTTACAGCAGACCCTTTAGCATTTCTTGCATTGCTGGTTTGGTGGTAATAAATTCCCTTAGTCCTTTTTTGTCTGTGAAGCTCCTGATTTCACCTTCAATTTTGATTGACAGCCTTGCTGGGTACAGTATTCTTGGATTCAGACCCTTCCTTTGCATGACTTTGTATATTTCATTCCATTCCCTTCTGGCCTGATGAGTTTCTGTTGAGAAATCAGTTGCTAGTCTGATGGGGGTTCCTTTGTATGTAACTTTCTGTCTCTCTCTTGCTGCTTTTAAGATTCTTACTTTGTCATTGGTGTTTGCCAATTTAATTATAATGTGCCTTGGTGTCGGTCTTTTGGGGTTCATTTTGCTTGGGACTCTGTGAGCTTCTTGGATTTGTGTGTGTTTTTTCTTCCCTATATCTGGGAAATTTTCTGTCATTATTTCTTCAAAGAGGTTTTCTATTCCTTGCTCAGCTTCCTTTCCTTCTGGAACCCCTATTATGCGGATGTTGTTTTGTTTCGTGTTGTCCCAAAGTTCCCTTAGACTCTCCTCCTGCCTTTTAATTTTTTTTTCTAGAAGTTGCTTTTCTTGGGTATTTTTTTCCATCTTGTCTTCTAGCTCACTGATGCGGTCCTCTGCTTCTTCTAGTCTACTCTTGATGCTTTCTATTGAGTTCTTTACGGCAGCGATGTCATTTTTCATTTCTTCTTGGTTCTTCTTCATTTCCTCTTGGTTCTTGCTCATATTGTCGAATTTGTCTTCCATTCTTTTCAGCCACCTTATGACCATTTCTCTGAATTCTTTTTCTGGAAGGTTGCTTGCCTCCATTTCGTTTACTTCCTTTTCTGGTGATGCCTGCTTTTCTTTCATATGCAGGCTGCTTCTTTGTCTCCCCATGGTCTCTCTTCTCTGGGTGTCTGGTTATGTAGTTCTCTCTCTCCTGGTTTGATTTAAAGGCACAAAATACAGCACTACCAGGTACAACTCACAAGGCACTGAACAGGAATGTATTCACGATATTAATAACCTCCAATAAAGGTGACCACCAGAGAAAGGCAAATTAGGTGATAGGAGAGAAAGAAGAAGAGGAAAAAGGAAAGAAAGAAAGAAAGAAAGAAAGAAAGAAAGAAAGAAAGAAAGAAAGAAAAAAAGAAAAAAGGAGTGTGAAAATGAAATTGGGAAAAGGGAAAGTAAAGAGAAAAAAAAAAAAGTAAGAGAGACAAGAAAGTGACTAAGAGAGAAAGGGGAACAGACTATATATATTGGGGATAAAACTCCAATAGAACAATCACTAATCCCAGAAAATGCCAGCAACAAGTGCCTGGGGATTAGTACAAACTACCACACCAACTAATATGGAGTGAGGCAAGGGAAAGCTGAAGCACAAAACAAACAAAAAAATAAACAAAAGAAGAATAAGCAAAACAATCTCACAAAAAAGCATAAAAATTGGATATAATCTACATTCAAGCAAACAACAACAAAAGGACAGAGAGAAGGACAAGTTTATGGATAGCTCAGACAGTGAAGGGAGAGGTGTATGTGGACTTGGAGCAGAGGATTGGAGATTAGATATGAAAGTAGGGTGAAATTTTAACAAGGGGTAAACAGAAAGAATAGGGAAAATCTAAAGCAGTAAAAGGGTAATATAAACAGGACACTGAAAAGGGGGAGGTTAGGAAGAGAGTGATGGCCTAAAGGTAGAGTTGAGATAGAGTAAAACGATGCTAAAGGAAAGATAAAAATAGAATGTAGAACCCTAATCCCAAAATAAAATGAAGAGAAAATAAAATGACACTTTAAAAAAAAAAAAAAGATAAAATAGCAGTAGTAATAATACGAATTGAAAATAAAAATGTAATCATTAAAAAGGTAAAATCAGGTGATGAAAAAAGAAAAAAAAAGTTTCTTGATTAAAAGATGCAAAAAATGAAAATAAAAAAAAAAATTAAAAAAAATAAAAGGTAAAAATAAAATGTGAAGTAGTGAAGGTCATTCACTTCCTCTGTTTTTATGTTTGGCACGCCTGTTTCTCAGTCCAGACAGTATTGCAGTTCCCTGCGATCCACTGCTCTTCGGTGTTGTAAGCCAGTCCTGATTTTAAGCAGGCGGTGTGTCTTAATTTCTCGTATTCCTTTATTTTTGATTACACAAGAGTCGATTTGTGATTCAGCCCCTGGGTGGCAGTGTTTCTGGATTAACTTCCGGGTCTATCTATGGCCTCTCTAGGCAGTGTTAGAGCCTTCTTTCTCTGTGGCACTCGCCACCGGCCTGTGGGAGTGGGCTGCCTCAGAGCTGGCTCTCGGATGGTCACTCCCCGCTCCGATCCCCAGGTTCCAGAAAAACAACCTTCCCCTGCAGTCTCCCAGGGTGTCCCCAACTGGGTGATCCTATGTATTGGGCTTAGTAATCAGAAGCAAGAATTTCATGAGGAAAAAGCCCAGTTGTGCGTACTCCGGGACTCCGCGTAAGCCCAGGCACCCAGGGAACGCAGGGGCTGCGCGTAAGTCTGGACTGCCTGAAATTCTTAGGGTGTCCCTGCACTTCAGATCAAAATGGGTTGCTTTTTAGAGTGCCCTTCTCTTAGCAGCTCTGAGGACCCCTTTCCACAATCACAGATCACGCCAGCCCCTACATCCACGGATTTTTCTAGGCACAGACTTCCCTGGTCCTCCAGCTCCCGCAAAACGCGCGTTCCTCTCTCCCGCCGGGACCAGAGACCTCACCTTATCCCAGGCGAAATCTGACCTTTCCGTGGTGGAGTGTAGAGCTCCTCTGAACCCGTGTGCTTGCGCCAGTTGGGGAGCGTTGTTCTGGGGCTCGCAGCTGTTCCTGGGGTGCCGCCGTTGTGGATTCTCAGGCTTCAGATAAGCTCCACTTTCCGGATCAAGATGGCGCAGACTCCGCGTCCAACCCCGCAGCTCCGGGAGGGGACCCAGCCGCAGTTGGTGCTGCCAGGTCAGGGGAACCCCGTTCCGCAGTCCCCCACCTCCTTCTGGAATTCAGCTGTCTCCCAACCAGCCAACAAACACTCCTTGTGCGACCCTCAGCTGTTCTTTCTTTCTGCTCCGGGACAAGGCTCGGAACACGTCTGTCTATTCCGCCGCCATTATTCCCTCCTCCTATGTATCTTCTATAATTGAAACTTTGCAGCCTTAAGTGGGGGCCTGGGCTGGCCAGGGTGTGCAGAAAGCTTGGCTTCCTCCATCACCAGGGGCAACCCTAGCCTCCTGCTCTTTCCAGCTCCGTGGCTGCCACCATTTCTGTTTGGATTTATGTATCTTCTATCATTGAAACTTTGTAGCCTTGAGTGGAGGCCTAGGCCGGCAAGGGCAGGCAGAAAGCTTGGCTTCCTCCATTGCTTGGGAAATACAAGCCTCCCTCCTGCTCTCTGTGGCTGTAGCCATCTTGGTTGGGTTTATTTGCATATTTGCTCCTGATTGGCTGGTGGGCATGGCTTGTGGGCGTGGCTTGTGGGTGTAGTGGAGTGATGGTCAATTGGCATATTACTCTTTTATTAGATAGGATGGCACATGTGTTTATGTAATCTTTAAAGCAAGGTAGGCATGCTGTTTCCATTTTACACAGTAAATTATTGCCCCGTAGTTTAAGTGCTTTGCCTAGGATTGCAGAGCTAGTAAACTGCAATATTGGAGGGAATTCAGGGCTCTACTTCCAGATGCCTCGCTCCCTAGCCCTTCCCACTGTGCCATGCTGGCCCTCCATATTCCATGAATGCAGCTCTTTTTTTGGCCACCACTCTTTCTTGTCTATGATCAGAGTTAGTCCCCTCTTCTCCTTGCTCTGCCTGGGATTGGCCCTTTTTCTATTATAATCCTGGCTAGGGCTCTGCAACTCTTTCTGTGTGTCTGGTGTCTAGTTAGTGACTACAAAGCTTCATTCCCAAACTCTTAAACTTCCCATGATGCGGCTGGTATGTGCTTCCTGTCTTCTAAAGTCCTGTGTCTCCTTTCTGTATACTTCAATGTCAGATTCCTGTCTGGATTCATAAGGCAGCCTCCTACTATCGTAGGAGGGGGGAAAAAGCAGCTTATGAGGGTGCCTTTCTGAAGTATGCCTGCCAACATACCCTACCCATGCCCTCTCAGCAGATCCACTCTCTAGTTGCTATTTGTTTGTTTGTTTGAAGATTATAAGAGCCATATCAAGGGGTCTTTTGCACTTGGGCTTGTAATTGCCACTACAGGGGATCTCAGATCTGTTACAGTTTCTCTTTTTCCAGTTACTCTGAGAGTTACATTTGCACAGAGCACTATGCCATACCAATTTTGGGGTAAATGATTATCATAATAACATTCTATAAAACACAGCTTCCTCTTGCTCATTTCCTCCTTGAGACCGGCCATAATTTTCTGTTGTCTTAGATTTACTCCCAGTCCTCCCCTTAAGTCCATGAGAGGCCAGATGCAACAAAGAGAGTACTAGATAGGAGCCTGGATTGAGCCTCAAGCTTCAGGGCACAGAGAAAGCATTTTAGGGGAATGTTAACTCCACACCCACACTGAAATACTGGGTGATACTACAAATAATTAGAAAACTTTGACATCTCTTTAAGGGATCAACTTAAGTAATAGTGATGGTGCATTTATGCAGTGAAATGCTGTAATACCTTCTGACACTTAAAATGCTAATACAAATATCTATTAACTCATGTGGAAGCAGGTGAATCCTGGTTTTATGGGGCCTGAAGTTTACACAATTTAGAGACTGTCTTTAATAAAAGAAAATACACTTTGAAGGGAGTTTATGCGTATGTGGGCTTTGTAGATTAAGCTTTATAAATACGTTTTGCAAAGAAAGTAGGTTTCTGAACAGTGTATAACACTTTGCTCTTATTTCAGAAAATCATAATAGGCTATGCAGAGGGTGTGTACTTTTGGCAAATTTTTTTCATTTTGAATCCCTGGAATACCTGTTTATATGCATATATATCTGTGTGTTTGTGCATTTCAAATGTATATGTATGTCTATATGTATATGTGCATTTAAATATGTGGTTATATGTACATTTAAATATCTATCTATATAAAAGCCTAAGTGACTATCGCAACCGAACAGGCTGTGTGGGATGACCAGGCTGGCAGGGGGGTTAGTGAGGGACGACCAAACAACTGAGCAGCAGGCTGCCTGGGGCAACCAGGTCACGGGGGGGTTAGTGAGGGGCAACCAAATGACCAAGCAGCAGGCTCCATGGGGAGACCAGGCCGGCAAGGGAGTTAGTGAGGGATGACCAAATGACCAAGCAGTGTTCTGCGTGGGACGACCAGGCTGGCAGGGGGGTTATTGTGGGCCGACCATACAACCAAGCAGCGGGCTGTATGGGGTGACTAGGACAGCAGGAGGGTTAGTGAGGGCAACCAAACGACCGAGCAGCAGGCTACATGGGGCGACCCGGCCGGCAGGGGGGGGGGCAGTTGCAGGCAATCAGGCTGGCAGAGGGGGGGCAGTTGGGGGCGATCAGGCCAGCAGGCAGAGGCAGTTAGGGGTGATCAGGCAGGCAGGCAAGTGAGCAGTTAGGAGCCAGTGGTCCCGGATTGTGAGAGGGATGTCCTGAATTGGAGAGGGTGCAGGCTGGGCTGAGGGGACCCTCCCCCCTTGCATGAATTTCGTGCACTGGGCCTCTAGTATTTATATAATTCACTTGAAGGTCAATGGGTCATTAAAGAGCCAAAATCATGGGGTCTTTTGCCCTTGGGCTTGCAACTGACACTACAGGGGGACTCAGATCTGTTATAGTTTAAAACCAAAGGGCTAGGCAGATTAAGAAACTCCAAGGTTGTAGAATGGAAAGTTGGGAAAACAGTTGGAAATAAGGTTTAAACCAGAGAAAGGAGACTAGAAAAATTCTGTAAGAGTTGGTTGCCAGGTATTTTTTTTTAATTAAAGATTTTTTAATGTTGACATTGCAGGTGTCCCCCTTTTGCCCACCTTTTACCACCTCTTCCCACCCCCACCTTCTTCTCCCTTGGCCTTCACCAAACTACTGCCCATGTCCATGGGGTATGCATATATAGGATGTTCCCCCAAAATGTATACACACACTTTCAATTGTTATAATGGCAGTGTTTATTAAAATACATTACATTTTCAAATTGAGCTATCAGCCGTTAAAGTGTATATACATTTTTGGGGACACACAATGTATGTTCTTTAGCTAATAACTTCATCTTTATCCAGACACCCCCACCGCACTCTTCTCAGGTACCAGCCAGTCTGTCCCGTATATACACGCTTCTGGTACCATTGTTTGTTGTTGTTAATTCTCCCCCAAGTATATTTTCCCACTGATATTTTTGTTTTGTTTGTTTATTTCCACTGACTTTTTAAAATAAATCTTTATTATTCAGATTATTACAGTTGTTCCTCTCCCCCCCCCCCCCCCCGCATAGCTCCCCTCCACCTGGTTCCCACCTCACCCTTTGCCCTTACCCCCCACTGTCCTCATCCATAGGTATACAATTTTTGTCCAGTCTCTTCCTTCAGTCCCCACACCCCCTTCCCCCCTGAGAATTGTCAGTCCACTCCCTTTCTATGCCCCTGATTCTATTATATTCACCAGTTTATTCTGTTCATCAGATTTTTTATTCACTTGATTTTTAGATTCACTTGTTGATAGATATGTATTTATTGTCATTTTGTTGTTCAAAATTTTTATCTTTACCTTTTTCTTTTTCTTCCTCTTCTTAAAGAATACCTTTCAGCATTTCATATAATACTGGTTTGGCGGTGATGAACTTCTCCTTTAACTTTTTCTTATCTGTGAAGCTCTTTATTTGACCTTCAATTCTAAATGATAGCTTTGTTTGGTAAAGTAATCTTGGTTGTAGGTTCTTGCTATTCATCACTTTGAATATTTCTTGCCACTCCCTTCTGGCCTGCATAGTTTCTGTTGAGAAATCAGCTGACAATTGTATGGGTACTCCCTTGTAGGTAACTAACTGTTTTTCTCTTGCTGCTTTTAATATTCTCTCTTTGTCTTTTGCTCTTGGCATTTTAATTATGATGTGTTTTGGTGTGGTCCTCTTTTTTGGGGTTCTTTGCACTTCCTGGACTGTAAGTCTATTTCTTTCACCAGGTAGGGGAAGTTTTCAGTCATTATTTCTTCAAATAGGTTTTCAGTATCTTGTTCTCTCTCTTCTTCTGGCACCCCCATAATTTGGATGTTGGTATGCTTGAAGTTGTCCCAGAGGCTCATTACACTATCTTCATAATTTTGGATGCTTTTTGCTTGTCCGGTTGGGTATTTTTTGCTTCTTCGTATTTCAAATCTCTGACTTGATTCTTGGGATTCTCTAGTTTACTATTGGATCTCTGTATATTATTCTTTATTTAAGTCAGTGTATGCTTAATTTCTAGTTGGTCCTTTTTCATATCCTTGAGGGTCTCACTAAAATTCTTGGAGGTTTCCAGAAGATTCTTGAGTAACCTTATAACCATGGTTTTGAACTCTATATCCAGTAGTTTGCTTTCCTCTATTTCTGTCATTTGTGACCTGTTTCTTTGTCTCTGCATTTTGGCTACTTCCCTGTGTTGATAGAGTGGCTTTGTGTGCTAGGTGTCCTATAGGGCCCAGTAGCTCAGCCTCCCTAATTACCTGAGGTAGACACTCTTGGTGCACCCCTTTGTAGGCTATGTATACAGTCTTGTTGTAGTTAAGCTTTGATTGCTGTTGGTATCACTGGGAGGAATTGACCTCCAGGCCAACTGGCTGTGAGGATCAGTTGTGTCTACAATGGGAGAACTTCTGTGCTTGAGACACCCTTATGGGGCAAGACTTGCTTCAGTGGGACTTTGGTGCTCACTGAGTCTGCCCCTTGAGTGTGTCTCTTATGGATGTGAAGAGTTGTAATCTGGTATGGTCTCACACTGACAACTGGGTACACCGGCTCTTGGATCTCCAAGCAGGTGCAAAGTCAGCCACTGTCTGGGGCCACCCAACAGGAGCTACAGAGAGATCTACAGATTTTTTCTCTTTGTTTGGGTTTTAGAGGTGCCCAGATGAGGCCCAGCTGTGAAGCAATGCAAGCTGCTGTCCAGCTTTGGGCCTTCTTTTGGAGGCTCTGGGGCTCTCTGACGCAGCTGCAGTATGTTAGGTTTTAGATTGCAAAAGGCTAGGCCATTCATATGCAAAAGCCTCTGCACACAGCTCTGGTGAGGTTGTAAATTGGGTGGAGCGGCATCTCAGGGAATCACCAGGGAGGAGCAAACAGCAATGGCTGACCGGCAGCCCAGCCCTGAAGAGGTCTCTGGGTCTTTGTGTCCTGCAGCACTGTGCAGGAATAGTGCTCACTGCAAGCACCTCTGAGAGAAAGCCCCCTCATGTTCCGGCCCAATGCCAGACAGTCCAGTTTCTCCCCGTATGAGTCTGGGTCCCCAGAGTCTTGACCAGAACTGGAGTTCAGAGCAGTCAGGATCTTGTATCTTCCTCCCGATTGAAAAAGACAACAGCGTACTCAGTTGCCAGCCCTTCTCCTCACTCGCCTCCACACTTCACTTCCGCACCTCTGCATCTCCTCCCAGTCTCAGTGTGCTTTTCTCTTTCCTTCTAGTTGTAAAAATTCCACTCAGCCAGCCTTCCCATGGTTCTGGATGATATCGGTTTTTTCTTTTAGTTGTAGTTTTGAAGTGATTGTGCAAGACAGCAAGTTCAGGTGTTTACCTATGCCTCTGTCTTGGTTCTTCCTCCACTGCTTTTTAAGAGAGAGTGAAAGGAATCGGGAGAAGATAGAGAGACACATCAATTGGTTGCCTCTGCACTCACCCCAACCAGGGCCAGGGATCAAGCCTGCATCCCAGACATGTGCCCTTGACCAAATTGAACCTGTATCCTTCAGTTCATGGGCTGACACTCTATCCATTGAGCCAAACCAGCTAGGACCTGGTTCCATTTTATGTTGTTCACTAGAGGTCCAAGTGCATGAAATTCATGCACAGGTAGGGTCCCTAGGCCTGGCTGGTGATCAGGGCTGATCGGGGCCTTCTGGCTGCCAGCCAGGGCCTTACTTCTGGAAGCTGGCTGGGGCCTGCCTCCCCTGGCTGCTGGCTGCTAACTGCTGGCAGGGGCCTTCCTTCATTCCATGCCACCACCTGGTGGTCAGTGCACATCATAGCAAGCACTCGAACTCCTGGTCTCCTGGTAAAATTCTGGAGGGGACACTTTGCATATTAGCCTTTTATATATAGATAGATTATTTCCACATATTAGTGAGATCAAATGGTATTTGTCTTTCTCTGACTGGCTTATTTCATTTAGCATAATATTCTCCAGGTCCATCCATGCAGTTGCAATGGGTAAAAGTTCCTTCTTTTTTTTTAAAAAAAAATAAATTTTATTGGGGTGATTAGTCAACATGAACATATAAGTTTCATGTGTGGATTACTAAATTACAAAATCTGTATACAGCACCATGTAGCTACCACCCAAAGTCAAATATCTTCTCCTGTTTCCTCATATTAGGACACCCTTCTGCCCCCAACCCCCTCCCTCTAGCAACCACCACACTGATGTTTGTGTTCATAAGTTTCAGTTTTATATTCCACATATGAGTGAAATCATATAGTTCTTAGTTTTTTCTGTCTGACTTATTTCACTTTGCATAATCTTGTCAATCCATCCATGTTGTTGTAAATGATGCTATTTCATCCTTTCTTATGGCTGGGTAGTGCTCCATTGTGTATATATACCACATCTTCTTTATCCAGTCCTCTATCACAGAGCACTTTGGCTGTTTCCATGTCTTGGCCACTGTGACTAATGCTGCAATGAACATTATATATCCTTGCATATAAATGACTTAGAGTTTTTCAGGTATACTCCCAGGAGTAGGGTTGTTGGGTCAGATGGTAGCTCTATTTTTAATTTTTTGAGGAATCGCCAGACTGCTTTCCATATGGTTATACCAATCTACATTCCCACCAGCAGTGATGAGGGTTCCTTTTTTTCACAATCTGTCCAACACTTGTTATTGCTTGTCTTGTTGATAATGGCCACTCTAACTGGTGTAAGGTGGTATATCATTGTAGTATTAATTTGCATTTCCCTAATTACCAGTGAGGTTGAATATCTATATATATAAAAGGCTAATATGCAAATTGTCCCCTTGGGAGTTCAACCAAGAGACCAGGAGTTCAATCGCTCACTATGACGTGCACTGACCACCGTGGGGTGGTGTGGAACATGGTGGGCGCTGGTGACACAGCGCAGCAGCAGGTGGCAGTGGAGGCACTATTGTCCCCAATGGGCCCTAATGAGAGCTGGACTGCAGCAGGATGGTGGAGCAGGTGAGCGGGCGGTGCCAGGCAGGTCTGCAGGGCTGCAAGGCTGGGGGCATGAGCTGGGGCTGCTGGGGCAAGACGGGGCTGGACATGCCCTGATGCCGGAAACCGATCATTGTCCCACTAATAGATGTGGAAATGCTCTGAAAGGTTGGAGCTAATCACTCATTCTTTAGTTGAGACATTGGTAGTTGAAGCAGCCTCCACCTGTTACTCTTATGTAAATTCTTGCTGATTGGCTATTATTGGAATTTCCTGCCTAAAGGATATGAGTGTATCCCATAACCTCAATAAAAGGGATGGCAAGGCCAGAGCAAGGGGTAGTCCTCCCACTAGAGGTGGGCTCCCGCCTGGCCCCCCATTTTCCCAAATTAATACTTTTCCAAGTCTCTTTTCATTTGTGTGCGGCCTTCTCCAGAACCCGAACCCTGAACTGGAACCCTGAACCACGCGGGACGTGAAAGGGTTTCCCACATCTGGCGCCTTCAACGCGGGACTTCTGGAGGAGAAGGTATTTTTCGCCTAAGAGCGAAGAAAGGCAAAAGATTACACAGAGAAAAGGTGTGGAAATTCACCGGAAAAAGGTGAGGAAAATTCCCCGGAAAAGGTGAGGGAAATTCACCGCACGCAAAGCCCACGGACTAGCTGCAGAGTCGCGATCTGTAAGTAGGGTGGGAACGTCTTTTTCAGCCAGGCTAATGGGGAAGAATTAGATTATAAAATAATGTGGCTTCTTGTTCAAATAAAAATCTTAATTGGTATTTGGAATTTAAAATCTGTAATAAGAAATGAAACTCCACTGCTAATGTAAGACCCCCAGAGGGAGACCCTTACTCTATCTCACGGATCGATGGCAACCCCAATCATCTGCAGGAGGCGTCACTTGATGCAAACAGCAAGAGGCTTTATTCCAGCGCGCTGGGGCTCAACTCGTAACTCACACGAGCGAGGAGTCGAACCCCGAGCAGAAAGTCTTACAAGTATATATAGGCAAAAACCATACATCGGGGGGTTACACATGTGAGGGGGGAAGAGAGGACAAAGTCGCCAGGAAATTCCAACAGGGCTCGTTAATAACATGTTTAATGACAGGGCCTAAGTTTTCAGTCAACAGTCCCATCCGGTAATCTCATGTCCTGCTTTTCTTATCTGTCAGAGCACTATTTGCTCTGTCTGCTCTTAGCTCGGTGCTGTTTCCTGGGACAGGTTTAAGGGTCTCGTTCCCATCACTGGCAAAGGGGGAAGACCTTGGAGATTTAAGATAAAATGGACAGCTGTAAAAAAACTTTACTCTTTCAGTTAGGGTTTGCTTTTTTTCCTGAAGCTCCATTTTCTATTATTGCTTTTTAATCTCTGGAGTTAAGAAGTTCAGGATTTGCCCAGATAAGATAAAGTAAACAAAATTCTTTACCTTTCATTTCCCCATTTGCTTTTTGGTAAGTTCTAATCATGGAACTTCTGTCTTTACATACTCTTCCCCGAGGCTGTCTCCCTGTCGGAGTGACTGGTAGTGCTGCCTGAGCATTAGTACCTGTACAGCACTTATTCTCTCCCTGATGAAGGTGACTAGGTGATTTAAGATGCAGGGTCCAAAAGTGAGAATTAAAAGTAGTATAATAAGGGGACCCATCAGGGAGGATATGAGGGTGGTGAACCAAGGGGACCGGCTGTACCAACTTTCAAACCACCCTTGATGTGCCTCCCGATCTCGTTGTCTTGTTTCTAATCTTTCTCTAAGTTTGGACATGGAATCCTTTATTACACCGGAGTGATCTATGTAAAAACAACATTCTTCTTTTAGTGCAGCACATAATCCACCATCCTTGAGGAATAGGAGATCTAAGCCCCGCCTATTTTGTAGTACCACCTCGGATAAAGAGGTCAGCGACTCTTCCAATTTTGTGATTGATTGCTCTACTGCTCTTAGATCTTCATTTACAGCTGCCCGTAACCCCTCGATATACTGAGGAGTCTGAACAAGCGCGGCCATCCCTGTTCCTACTCCGGCCGCTACCCCCAGACCTAGCAGGATGGCTAAAGTGAGCGAGACCGGTTCCCTCTTCTGTCTACGGGGTCGTAGGTCGAACTCAGCCTCGAAAGAGCCTGCCTCATGGTAGATAACTCTGGGCACCAGCTGTACGAGGACACAGTAGTCTTTGGCGGTGTTGAACACCGATGAGGAAACACATGGGGTCAGCCCTGTACTGCAGGCCCACCATCCGCCTATGGGGGGGACCAGATAGTAGTTGGTAGTTGTTTGGGGGCTTCCTATGGTCCGATTGCACAGATGCTTACGGTTTGTAGGAACTGTACCTAAGCAAGTGCCATGCCCAGAGACTTCTGTAAGGGTAAGTTTACTGTTCGACCCCCAGCTACAGGAGTCATGGGAGGTGGTATTGTTAAAGGTCCCTGAGAAAGCAATCCCCTCGTATTAGGGAGGGCTTGACACTAGACATAACCAGCAAGACTCAGTCAGGTTAGGGTTGGAAGCATTGAGAGCGCTGAAAGCTCACTGTATCAGATTAAGGAGTCTCTGCCCTGTGCTCAGTATCTCGGGTGTATTTACTAGGCCGGGGACCGAGGCAGCAGGAGGCCCCGGTGGGCGGCGGCTGCAGCTTGCAGTCCGGGGACTGGGGAGGCCAGTAACTGGGTTGAGCCGAGCTGTATTATCGGGCCTATTTGTTGTGACTCGGGGAATGGGCGGTCTGATATGGGCGGTTGGTGATCGTCGTTCAGATAATACTAGGTTAGGCCCTACCTGGACTGCGGTCGGGGTTTCAACCTTAAGCTTGATAGAGAAGGTAAATCCATTGTCATAACCTGACATATAGAAACGTACTCCCCAAGTTCTCCCTCTAATCCATTCCTGCGATTTCCTTCCTTTCTCCGTGAAGGAGATGTTTAGAGGATTGCACCACCCTTGATTGTTACAGTTGGTGGCCGTAAGATTTTTCTGTACCTTTATCAGATCCCACGAGGAGGTGGGATGCCAATAAGTATTTCCAGTAGTTTCACAGCCCCATTCTGCACAATAATAATGGTCTATTTCTCCACACCTCCTTGCCTCGTTCCTTGACCTCCCATCCCGGGGGCAGACATAGAAAGGAGTCTGGCTTAAAGTGTCACGGGAGCGTGGGTAGCTACAGCCTGGGTCATACCCCTCGACAAGGCGGTATTCTGCTCCCCCAAAAGGCCTGTCTGAGGGTACCCAAGGGTTGCAGGCCTCCTCAGAGGTCATGGTGGGGATATCCCAATTGTCTAATCCAGCTACTAAGGCGCAAATGTCTGGGGTTAGGGGCGGCCACCAGGCCCAAAGGGGTTCTCCTTGGTGGTGCTCCATATTACATCTCCAGTCTGGGAAAGGACCTGCCATGTTAGTCGTTGGGGGGCATGAGGGTTAGGACTACTTATCGGGGGGAGGTGCACCAACAGGAGCAGGAACACGGTGAATGCGGAGCTTGAGGGGGTTGTCCATTTTCTCCACTTTCCACGCTGGGTCTTGTGGTGGCGCGGGCTTGACATGTGAAGCGTGGATCCAGGCGGCGATGCCATCGACCTTCACTGCAGTCGGTGTTGTGAGCAGCACTATGTATGGTCCTTTCCACCTCGGTTCCAAGTTGGCCGCACGGTGGCGCCGAATGTACACCGAGTCTCCGACCTGGAACTGATGAGGTACTTGCAGGTCTCCTGGCTTGTAGGCCTCGGCCAACCGACTCCACACTTCCCTTTGCACAGTCTCAAGGGCTTTTAATCTGGTGTACAGAGATTGAGAGGAGTAAGATTCTGGGGAAGGGAGGTGCTGGATGGTAATGAGTGGGGGGTGAGTCCCATAAAGAATTTCAAAAGGAGTTCGCTTGAGGGAGCCAGGGGTATTGCGTACCCGAAACAAAGCAAAGGGAAGGAGGACTGTCCAGTCTGTTATGCCAGTCTCTAAGGATAATTTAGTCATGACCTCTTTTAAAGTTCTATTCATTCTCTCTACCTGTCCTGAGCTTTGGGGCCTATAAGCACAATGTAATTTCCAATCAAGCCCCAGGATTTTGGCCAGTCCCTGACTTACCTGGGCAACAAACGCAGGGCCGTTGTCTGACCCGATTACCTTGGGCACCCCGAATCTCGGGAAGATGTCTTCTAGTATTTTCTTGGCCACCACCTGAGCAGTCTCCCTCTTGGTAGGGAAGGCTTCAACCCATCCTGAAAATGTATCTATGAATATCAATAAGTATCTGTATCCATACCTGGCTGGCTTTACCTCAGTGAAGTCTACCTCCCAGTAACTCCCAGGGCGGTCTCCTCGGAGCCGCTTGCCCTGAGATAGCTTGCTGGGCTGGGCGTTCACCATCTGGCAAGGCTTGCATTCTTTTACAGTTGTATCTGCGAGCTCCCCTAGTTTCATGATATAATACGGTGAAGACTGGACTATAGTTTTTAAATGTTTTGGGCCCAGATGAGTTAGCTTATGAAGGTGTCTAAGAAAAATGATAGCCTGCTTTTCAGGGAGGATTCTTTTTCCTTCTGTAGTTTCCCGGATCCCCTCTGAAGTCTCCAGGCGAAATCCTAATCTGTCCATTCTCTCAAGGTCTGATTCTGAATATTCAAAGTTCCTGATAGAGGGATATACCGCATCCTCAGGGTGAGACCCCGGTTTTTCCCCAGACAAAGATAGGATGTTGAGTCCCTGAGCTGCCCGCTTGGCTTCTCTGTCAGCCCTTTGGTTCCCTCCGGCAACCCTGGACCCTCTTTTCTGATGTCCAGGACAGTGAATAATGGCCACTTTTTTAGGAAGGTGAACGGCCTCTAACAGGCTTAGAATTTCTTCTTTATTTTTGATTTCCTTCCCTGCCGAGGTTAGTAGCCCCCGCCTCCGGTAGATGGCCCCGTGGACATGGGCAGTAGCAAAGGCATACCTGCTATCAGTGTAGATGTTAATCTTCTTCCCTTCTGCCAATCGCAGAGCCTGAGTCAGAGCTAGTAACTCAGCCTTCTGAGCCGACGTCCCTTCGGGTAGGCTGCTTGCCCAGATAATTTGCTCATCATCCACTACCGCCGCCCCGGCCACCCTTTTACCTTCTATTATGTAGCTGTTTCCATCAGTGAACCAGGTCAGCTGAGCGTCTGGCAAGGGCTTGTCTCGGAGGTCCCTTCGGGTCCCCGTTTCTTCTGCCAGTATCTCTTGACAGGTATGCAGCACACTCTCCTGGGTGGACGTGTCAGGTAGTAGGGTAGCTGGGTTGAGGATGGCAGGCAGCCTGAACTGGATCCTGTCTTCATTCAGTAGGAGACTCTGGTAGTGTGTCATGCGGGCGTTGGACAGCCACCGATCAGGGGGTTGTCTGATGATGCTCTCCAAGGAGTGGGGGGCAATGACCGTTAGCTTCTGTCCCATAGTTAATTTGTCAGCATCTTTCACTAATACTGCCACTGCCGCCACGGACCTCAGACAGGCAGGCCAACCACTAGCAACGGGATCTAGCTTCTTGGAGAGGTAGTCTACCGGCCTCTTCCATGGCCCTAGAGGCTGGGTCAGCACCCCTCGGGCTACTCCCCTTCTCTCGTCCACAAATAGGACGAAGGGCTTTTTGTCGGGCAATGCCAGGGCCGGGGCTGACCGTAATGCCTTCTTGATGTCATCAAAGGCTTGCTGTTGGCCATTACCCCACTCAAACAGGGCACCCTCTCTAGTCAGAGAATAGAGGGGAGCTGCCAGGGTAGCGAACCCGGGGATCCACAAGCGGCAAAACCCCGCAGTCCCTAAAAATTCTCGCACCTGGCGGGGTGAGCGAGGAACGGGTATCTGAGTCACAGTTTGTTTTCTGGCCTCCGTTAGCCATCTCTGCCCCCCTTTGAGGGCGTACCCCAGGTACGTTACCTCCTTTTGGCAGATCTGGGCCTTCTTGGCGGAGGCCCGATATCCTAAGCGGGCGAGTTCTTCTAGCAGTAGTCCCGTGCCTCGTTGGCACTCTTCCTCAGTGGCCCCGGCCAGTAGTAAGTCATCTACATACTGCAGAAGTGTTACCTGGGGATGGCTGGCATGGAAGTGGGATAATCTTGGTGAAGAGCTTCATCGAAGAGGGTCGGAGAATTCTTGAACCCCTGGGGTAACCGGGTCCAAGTCAGTTGTCCTGTAGTCCCAGAGTCAGGGTCCCTCCACTCGAATGCAAAGATGTTCTGGCTGGAAGGGTGTAGTCGTAGGCAGAAGAAAGCGTCCTTTAAATCCAAGACAGTATACCAAATATGATCCGGGGGGAGAGAGCTCAACAAGCTGTAAGGGTTAGGTACAGTGGGGTGGATGTCCTGTACCCGCTTGTTCACTTCCCTTAAGTCCTGTACTGGGCGATAGTCTCCTGTGCCAGGCTTCTTAACAGGTAACAGAGGAGTGTTCCATGGCGACTGACACTTCACTAGGATGCCCTGCTGAAGGAGGCGCTGGATATGGGGCCTAATTCCTTCCCGGGCCTCCTTAGTCATGGGGTATTGGCGTACAGCCACAGGAGTTGAAGTGGCCTTCAGCTCTATGACTACGGGCGGCCTTTCTGCAGCTAGTCCTGTTCCAGCTGTCTCGGCCCATGCTCCCGGATACCTGTTCAACCAGTCATTTATGTGACTTTTCTCTGCTCCCTGTTCCTCAAAAAGTCTGTGTTCATCATCTAGGCGTATGGTCAGGGTGGTAGTCATTCTCTTGCTTTGGGTCACCTCCGGGCCATCAGGGGTGAAGGTAATCTGGGCTCCCATTTTGGTTAGGAGATCTCTCCCAAGTAGGGGTGCAGGGCACTCGGGGATGACTAGAAACGAGTGGGTTACCCGTCCCGTTCCTAAGTCTACCGTTCTTCGGGTAGTCCATGAGTACTGTTGGTGCCCTGTGGCTCCTATGACCCACGATTTCTTGTGGGAGACGGGTCCAGACGGTTCGAGTAGGACCGAGTGTTGAGCCCCAGTGTCTACTAGGAACTCAACTGGCTTCCCCTCCACCTTTAGTGTTACCCTAGGCTCGGGGAGGGGTTCTGAGCCCCGTCCCCGCTAGTCTTCTTCTTCCTCCAGAGCTAACACTTTCTTGGAGGACCCGTTCTTCTTCTTCTTAGGGCACTCTCTAGCCCAGTGACCTTTTTCTTTGCAGTAGGCACACTGGTCTTTGTCTAATGGGGTGCGGTTGCCCAGGTTACCTGACTTTTTAGCCCTGCCCTGGGTTTGTTCCTGGCCTCTCTCACCTACTACTGCGGCCAAAATCCGTGTCAGGTTCTTCTCCTGCCTGCGATCCCTTTTGCTTTCTCTTTCCTCTCTTTCCTTTTCTTTTCTTTGTTCTTTTTCCTCCTCAGTTTCCCTCTTATGATATACTTTCTCTGCATCCTTAACTAAATCCTGCAGGGTATAGTCTTGTAACCCTTCTATTCTCTGCAACTTTCTTTTAATATCTATTGCTGACTGCCCTATGAAAGCCATGGCCACGGAAGCCCTTTGCCCCTCAGAGGTAGGGTCAAACGGGGTGTAGCGCCTGAAAGCTTCCATTAAGCGTTCAAGAAATACTGACGGGGGTTCCATGGCCCCCTGGATAACCTCTCTTACCTTAGCCAAATTAGTGGGGCGTCTCGCTGCCCCACGGAGGCCGGCCACTAGAGTCTGGCGATAGACTGTCAGTCGCTCCCTACCTTCTGCCGTGTTGAAATCCCAGTCAGGTCTGGAGAGGGGGAAGGCAATCTCGATGATGTTGGGGAGCTGGGTGGGTCGTCCATCTGCTCCTGGTACATTCTTCCTTGCCTCCAATAAAATCCTCTCCCTCTCCTCAGTTGTGAAAAGGGTCTGTAGTAGCTGCTGGCAATCATCCCAGGTGGGCTGATGAGAGAACATCAAAGACTCCACCAGCCTGGTTAAGCGCTGGGGGTCCTCTGAAAAGGGAGGATGATTAGTCTTCCAATTATACAGATCTGCGGAGGAAAAAGGCCAGTACTGGAGGGGCTGAAGAGGAGCCGGTCCACCATCCATCGCCGCCGGCGGGGGCCCGTAAGCCCTCAGGGGGAGGGCGACGGTGGTGTCGGGAGTCATTCCGCGGCGGCTCCTGGTGCCCTGCGCAGGCCCCGGCAGAGACTCGTTAGGGGGAGCAGAGGGGGCAGCTGCAGGAGCCGGCGGTGCTTCTGGCTCTTCCCGACCCCCTACGGGAACCGGGGCAGGAGGATACGGGGGAGGTGAGTCAAGGAGAAGGAGGTCAGACTGGATTTCTGGATAAATCTTCTTGGGGGGGTCCGAGTGACTGGATTTCTCCCCAGAACTGGGAGATTGGACAGCTAGAACTTGAGTGGCTGGCCGGGGCTTAGGTTTTACAACCCAAGGTCGAACCCAGGTGGGTGGATTTTGCACCAGGTCCTGCCAGACCACGATGTAGGGCTGCTGATCTGGATGGGCTCCAGGTTCTTTCTGAAAAACAATCTCCTTAACAGCAAAAATAACAGATAGGTCAAAGGTTCCTTCTGTTGGCCATCCTTTATTAAAAGCAGGCCATTCTGAGGAGCAGAAGGTCCGCCATGGACCTTTCTTGATCTCAACTGATAGGTCGCGACCTCTTCCCTTAACTTCAGTCCAATGGTCTAAGGTCAGACTAAGAGGGGTTGTCATAGTCTGTCCCATCGTCAGTTCGTACGTCGTCAGAAACACAAATAACAAAAATATTACAGACACAAGGACCCACTTACTCCACCTTGTCCGCCACAAACACGCAACAGAATCAGATGGGCGCGATTTTGACAATCTCTGATCCAACAGTAGAACCCGATCAGCGCCCTTACAGTAGGAGACTACCAGGCGTCCCTGGCTCTCCTCCACCCTTGGGGCGTCCTCCAGGGCTGCAACCTGTGGCCCTCCAGGCACGTCTACCAACCACTGTTCGGCCACTCTCACGAGTTGCCGAACGGCTGCAAAACCGAAAGCGCGCACACAGGACCAGACTCACTAGCAAAACACAAGACAAAGACAGACAACCTCGGGGTACCCCTTCTTACCTCCAAGGTCGACTCCGCAGATGAGGGGGGGGTCGTCAGATCCCGGATGGGCCCCCAAAAATGTAAGACCCCCAGAGGGAGACCCTTACTCTATCTCACGGATTGACGGCAACCCCAATCATCTGCAGGAGGCGTCACTTGATGCAAACAGCAAGAGGCTTTATTCCAGCGCGCTGGGGCTCAACTCGTAACTCACACGAGCGAGGAGTCGAACCCCGAGCAGAAAGTCTTACAAGTATATATAGGCAAAAACCATACATCGGGGGGTTACACATGTGAGGGGGGAAGAGAGGACAAAGTCGCCAGGAAATTCCAACAGGGCTCGTTAATAACATGTTTAATGACAGGGCCTAAGTTTTCAGTCAACAGTCCCATCCGGTAATCTCATGTCCTGCTTTTCTTATCTGTCAGAGCACTATTTGCTCTGTCTGCTCTTAGCTCGGTGCTGTTTCCTGGGACAGGTTTAAGGGTCTCGTTCCCATCACTGGCGAAGGGGGAAGACCTTGGAGATTTAAGATAAAACAGACAGCTGTAAAAAAACTTTACTCTTTCAGTTAGGGTTTGCTTTTTTTCCTGAAGCTCCATTTTCTATTGTTGCTTTTTAATCTCTGGAGTTAAGAAGTTCAGGATTTGCCCAGATAAGATAAAGTAAACAAAATTCTTTACCTTTCACTAAAACCGCCTCTGGTGCAGAGAAATTCAAAGGTGACAGGAGAGGGCAGGGCTATCTGCTCTCCTGCAATGAGATTACTTAAGGTTTTGTTTAAAAACTATAAAAGAACTCGCAGGGAAATGCAAATCTTGGCCAAATTGGGTGCTAGTTATTACTTTGGAAAGCGAAAAAGAAAGAAAAAATTTAAGATCTGTCTATCTTTTAGGCATGAAAAGAAATTTGGCCAGATCTGTTGCTGAAACTTCCCCCGAAGTAAGCAGGATGTAGGGGAAGGGAGACACGTGGAGATCCAATATGGAAGCCCACTCTCCCAGTATGCTAATTTAAAGTTTCCTTTCTCGCCATGAAAAAGTCTTAATAGTTTAGAAATGTGTCTGGAATTTCTGTGCTTGTGGGGAGAGAACCTAGCTATAAGACAGAATGCGCGCATGGTCCAATTTTGGACATTTAGATTGTCTTCAGCTGGAATCTCTCTACAAAAGCTATAGAAAATGAGAAACCCAGAACTGGTTCTTTTTCCTAAGAAAAATGGCGAAAAAGTCTTCTCGAAAGAAATTCAAGCTAATTCCAGCAACAGTAGTTTTTAAAATGCTAATGAACTTTGTTAAAAATTAACTTTTAAGGCCTTCAAGAAAATAAGGAAATTTGTCTCTGTTATAGAATTTATCCAAAGTAAATGCCTTAATTATAATTGACTCTAGAATCTCAAAGAAATTGTTGAAATATAGATAAATAATGTATTAATTATAAAGAGCTAAGTAGCCCAGGTAACTGGCTATGCCCTTTGTTAATGGAGGAGGGGGTAGACGCCCTTCCCCCAGCAGACAGGTAATCTAGTTTCCTGCCAGGAACCATCTTTGAAAAATGTGGTAATTACATTAGAATAAACCAAACCGGGTTTTACAGAGCTACTGGCAAATAAAAAGTAAAGTTTAAATTTGCCTCATAAAAAACCTAGAGGACAGAATTGAATCTATTAATTAATTATGTCTTGTATTTTTCTTAAAAATGTCAGGTGTTATTAATCTAGGAAATACTAAATATATTTGACTTGCCAGCTTTAAAAGTTCAAATTAAATTGGGAGAAATTATATAGTTGTGGTAATTAAGTGTCTAAAGTATAAGAACTTATTTTTGAGAAAATAAAATGTTGTGTTTTCTATAATAATTAGGAATTCAAAATAAGTTGCTTATTATTGGTCTAATTAAAAAAGAGGATTAATTCAAATTTTTCTATGCAAAAACTAGTTTAAAATCTAATTGATATCTTAAGATAATTATAAAAAGTATTATAATCTTTAAATCATATATGGATATGGTTGTTAAAATTTCAAGGCCTTAACAGAGATGATTCTTGTAAAACTCCAAGGGCCCAGAGTAATACAAGAAAATTATTCTCTCTTCTTAAAGGATAATTTTTGATATTTTACAACAGCATATTGTACAATTAATCAAAAAAAACTTAAAAATCTAAAATTTTTTTTATGTTTGGCAGCAATTTAAAAGGACATGAAAGGATTTAATCCCTTCCACTGTGTGGAAAGCCTCACTGGGAAGGCACTTGAGCATCCTATATTGGCCTTTCTTGCCTTATTTGCTAAGAGGGACCCTCTCCTCACAATCCAATTGCCCATAGCTGTTGCTTGAGTTTTCAGTTCATGCTGAAGTTGAAGCTTCATGGTGGCTGGCACCATGGATCTGTCTCTCGCACAATGGCGTGAGCTGGGCCTTCCCTGGAGAAAAAACCTGGGTTCCCCAAGATATGTGATCAGTGCCGGGGCCCCGCCAGCAGGCGAGGAGATCCCAAGGCAGGTACTGGGTGTGGAGGCCACGGGGGCATAGGCTACCAAGGAGACAGAACTGAACCTCACATCACCCTGCTTGGCCCTGGAGGATGACTGGTTAGCCAATGACAGGTAAGACTCCTTAAGGGAGGGGCAACCTAAGTCAGGCACAGTAGCAGAGGAGAGAACTTGGGGATCAACAGAGGTGGGGCACAGACCCTCACCCCCCCCCCCAGCCTTGCAGGGGCGTGAACCCTCCCCTCCTGAGGGACGTCTCCTGCCCCCATGGCTGCTTCGCGCTTCCCACGCCCAGCTCAGATTGAGATCCAGCTACATACTAGAGACTTGGCCCAGCTCATATTGAGACCCAAGCAACAGAGAAGTGGCTAATGGTGACTGCCCTATATCTAAATCTAAGCTAAATCTAGGAGTGCTCAGGGCTTTCTCGAGGATGCATATAGTCCTTTCCATTAATTTTTACAGAGTAAACTAAAATTGTTGTTAAAGTATTAAATTTGACAGTATTGAAGGAAATTTAATTGTACAAGAGGCTGTTCCTAAAGTATTAACCAAGATTTATAAAAAATTTTTCCAAAAGCCTCCATTAATCAAAAAAAGGGGGGATAGTGGAAAAATAGCATGTAAGGAAAAAATACTCTGTAAGTAAATTACATCTAGAAAATTTTTACTTCAAAAATTTTTTTCATTTTCATTTGTAATGCTAACAGCAAGACACCAATGAAAAACATACATGGTATCAAAATAGGCCAAAGGAAAATCATTTGGGCAAAAAATAAAAAGGATCCCAAGTAAAATTTATAGAAAAGATTCCTTTATTAACTTTTGGTCGAGAATATGTTTGTATATTTTCAGAAAACAACTCCAAGACCATGTGGACTCCTGCAACAGAGAGGAATTGTGACAGGTCTGCTCCAACCATGAAGACAAGAGGAGAAACAGTCTAGAGATGGAAGACGCTGCAGTCAACAGCTGTGCGTCGCTGCAGGTTGCCTAGGACCAAACCAGAGAGGGTCGGACCTGCACTGCCACCATCCAGATATCATTGCTGACGTATACACATAAGGAACTGTTTGACATTGAAATTGGGACTCAGAACTGTTTGACATTGAAATTGGGACTCAAACATTTTTGTTCTCATACGTTTATTTCTAGTCTGCAGATGCAAGATTTTCTTTTAAGGAAAGAAACGGGGGAGATGCCAGAAACCGATCATTGTCCCACTAATAGATGTGGAAATGCTCTGAAAGGTTGGAGCTAATCACTCATTCTTTAGTTGAGACATTGGTAGTTGAAGCAGCCTCCACCTGTTACTCTTATGTAAATTCTTGCTGATTGGCTATTATTGGAATTTCCTGCCTAAAGGATATGAGTGTATCCCATAACCTCAATAAAAGGGATTGCAAGGCCAGAGCAAGGGGTAGTCCTCCCACTAGAGGTGGGCTCCCGCCTGGCCCCCCATTTTCCCAAATTAATACTTTTCCAAGTCTCTTTTCATTTGTGTGCGGCCTTCTCCAGAACCCGAACCCTGAACCGGAACCCTGAACCACGCGGGACGTGAAAGGGGTTCCCACACCCTGAAGCCTTCCTGCTTATAGGCAGGCCAATGTCCCATAGTTCCTACCTGGCCTGCCGGCCCCAATTGTACCTCTGCAGCCAAAAGAAGTCGGTGTCGTCGTCAGAATATGTCTGAAGACCATTGGCACAACGTACCTCTGCAGCTGAAAGAAAGTGGTGTCATCAACAGAATATGTCTGAAAAACTGTCAGCAACAAATACTACCAATACTGGTAGGAACTGCCTTCACAGCTAAAATGAAGTAAATGAGAATGCAATTATCGAACATAGTTGTGGTGGAATGAATGTTACATGTCAATTTTGCCTGTCACTAAATTTCTCCAATGAAAAACCATCTGATGGAAAATTTACTCGATGTTGGAGCCCAAATGATATAAATTTTCCAGAATACCCGGCATATTTTAAAAATTTTAAAGATAAAGATTCTGACAGTAAAAATTTCATGGAAAGTATTTTTTGTTATATCATGTTGTTATTGTTTATTTATTAATCAATTTATATATATTTTCATGTACATTTTACTAATTTTCTTTCATCTCTGACACTTCTATTATAGAGAAAGGGCAAATAGCAATATTAAAATATTTCTTCTAATTAATTTCCTTTCAATGTGCATGAATTTGTGCACTGGGCCACTAGACTTTTTATATATCTATTGGCTGTTTGTATGTCTTCTTGGGAGAGGCATATTTTCAGGTCCTCTGCCCACTTTTTGATTGGATTGTTTATTTATTTGGTGGTGAGTTTTATGAGTTCTTTATGTGTTTTGGAAATTAAACCTTTGTCAGAGCTATTGTTTCCAAATATCATCTCCCATCTGATTGGCTGCCTGTTTGTTTTGTTGTCCATTTCTTTTGCTGTGCAGAAGCTCTTCAGTTTGATATATAAGTGCCTTCCTTTTTATAGCTGAGTAGAATTCCATTGTGTAAATGTACCACTGCTTTTTTATCCTCCTCATTTGCTGATGGGCACTTGGGCTATTTTCAGATCTTGAGTGTTGTAAATAATGCTACTATGAACATAGGTGCTGCCACCTGCATGGCTAGGTTCAGGATCTGAAGGAGGGGCCAACACACAAATGAAAATACTATATAAGAAATATGATTTTAGAAGGCATTGGGGGGCCAGGTGAAGACCTCTTTCCTGATGAGGCACACTGACTTCTGGCCTGGCCCACTTTTTATTTATTTGAATACACATTTGCCCTTTAGCAATGCATACAGGCAGATCAATTGTAAAATTTGGTAAACAATGTAAAGATTACCAGGTCAGGAAATTGCCTTGAGCCATTGAGCCCACAGCAGGGCAGTTTTATGCTAATTTTTAGCCCTGCTGAATATCAAAGTCCATTGGCCTTCCAAAATTTCTTTTCTCATTTTTATGCTAACTGCTGTTTGTTTTAGCCTCCAGCACATAGGGGTGCATATTTTCTTTCTGATAGGTGTTTCTGGATTCTTAGTATATATTCATAGAAAGAGATTTCTGGGTTAAAAGGCAGTTCCATTTTTAATTGTTTGAGGAAACTCCATAATGTTTTCCACAGTGGGTGCACCAGTCCTCATTCCCAACAGCAGTGTACTAGGGTTCCCTTTTCTCCAGAGCTTCACCAGGACTTGTTGTTTGTTGATTTTTTTCATAGTAACCATTCTAACAGGTATCAGCTGATACCTCATTGTTGTTTTAATTTGCATTTCTCTAATGATTAGTGACAGTGATATTTTTTTCATGTATCTGTTGGCCATCTGTATGTCCTCTTTGAAGAAGTGTCTATTTTGGTCATTTGCCCATAATTGGATTGTTTGTGTTCCTGGTCTTAAATTGTATGAGTTCTTTATATATTTTGGACATTTTAAATAGCTTTTAGAGTTATAGAAAGGTGGTAACGATAATACAGAGATTTCCCAATAAACTCTCACCCAGTTTCTCCTATTGCTAACATCTTTTATTGCAATGGTAAATTTGTCACAACCAAGGATCCAACATCGGTACATTATTAACTAGGCTCCCAACTTGATTTAGATTTCACTAGTTTAGCCCTGGTGTCCTCTTTCTCTTCCAGAATAGCATATCACATTTAGTCTCTTGTCTCCTGAGCCCTCTGGTCTATGACAACTTCCCAAATTTTCCTGCATTTTAAAGACATGCACAATTTTGAGTGGGACTCTCTGATTTTTTTTCATGGTTAAACTAGAGCTATGAGATTTTGGAAGAAAGCCCTAGGTGAAATGCCACTCTCATCATTGTATCAAGGGTTCCTGTTACCCGTATGACTTCCCACTGACAATGTTAACTGTAATCACCCGTCTGAGGTGGTGGTTGTCACACTGTGCACTGTGAAGTTATATTTCCCCCTTTCCTATTCTATTCTTAGGAAGCAGGTCCCTAAGCAGAGCCCATACTTAAGAGGTGGGGAGTTCATCTTCGTCTTTCCGAGGAGGAATACCTATATAAACTATATAGGAATTCTTTTGTTTGGGAGGTTTGTCTCTTCTCCACCATTTATTTATTCAATCATTTATATCAGTACCAACTCGTGAATAGTTATTTTATATTATAGGTTATAACCCAGATACATATATATATATATATATATATATATATATATATATATATATATATACACACACACATATATATGGCTTGAATTACTCCAGCTTTGCATTTAAAGCTCTTTCACTTTGGTCCTGTCTCCTTCTGACATGCTCACATTATTTTTTCAGCATTTCCTTACTTTCTGGCACTACAAAATGCTATAGATTCATTTTGCATATTACCTCCTGCCACAGCCTACAACCAGCCATTTCTCCAAAGAGCACTTATTCCTTAATTGGAAAATGATATAGAAAGCAAGATGTGGGCCCTTGGTATCAGAGTGTCATTGCTTCTATGCCTCTCAGTGGACACAACTAGGAAATATATGTATGTATACACACATATATAGATATTTGTGTATTTATCCATCTATATCTATATTAAACCAAACATTAGTTCATACTGATGTCTCCAAATCTAATCCAGGACCACAAGGTTAATTTTAGTGCTCTCTTCCCGCTTGTTTGTCTGAGCCTCCTTCTTTCTCCAACAGCAAGAAACCTGGCTCCCTGGCACACTGTCTTCACTTACTTAATCTCAGTATGCATAGACAGTAGTGTAGGAATTGTTAGCCTGTACCCCCACAGGAAGCAACTTATCCATATAAGTACAGTGTTTATATATCTTTCCTATTGTCTTTAGTCTTACAGATTCTTGTCAAAATATTATTTTCCAAAGTTACTAAGGTTCAGCACCTTTTCTTTAAATGCCAGTTTTTATTGTTGGGAGCCAGCACTCTAGGTTGAATGAAAAAAAAATGCATTAAAGATACCATGGAAGGTTGTTTGTAAAGATGCCCTTTTGCAATGTGACTTTCTCCTCCCATCGAGAGGTAGGTTCTGCTTCCTACTCCTTGAATCTAGAACTGGCTTAGTTATTTGCTTTGGCCAATAAAATGTGGCTGAATGGTGTGATTTTGAACCTAGACCTCAAGAGGCCTGACAGTGTTTGTTCTGGCCTCCCGCACTGTGAAGCAACCTGAATGTATTGCTCAGAGACATGTGGCCCAGCTGACAGGCAGCACCCACTTCCACGTATGTTCATGAGGCATCATAGACCATCCTGCCTCAGTTGAGCCCACTAATACCTGCAGCCATGGAAGTGACTTGGCAAAAGTGACAGAAGAACAGCCCAGCTGAGTCCAGCCTAAATTGCTGACTCACTGAGCCCAGCCTAAATTGCTGAGTTAATAAAGTTCATTTATGCTTATATATTGAAGTCATTAATTTTTGGAATATTTTGTTAAGCAGTGATAGATAGATGATTCAGATACTAATGCAGCCTGGACATTTTTTAACATTTCAAGGAGTTTCTATATCTTACCCCAGCTAAGTTTTTAAAATGTTTCCAATAGGCCGTATCAGAGCATCCAACTTAACTCACTGCAGGTCACATGATAGATAGCACTGCTGTTTTTATAAACAAACTAGAGGCCCGGTGCATGAAATTCATGAATGGGTAGGGTACCTAGGCCTAGCTGGCGATCAGGGCCGATCTGTGGGGCAACTGGCAAGGCAATTGGGAGGCCCCCGCTGGCACCTGCCTTGGCCTGCCTGGTGCCACCTGCTCACTGGCCCTGCACCCTGCTGCCGGTGGCCTCCCTCTGCAGGAGGCAACCAGTGGGGTGATTGGGGGGTGGGAGGCAGCACTGCCTGCTTGCCCACTGGCCACACTCTGATCTTGGTAGCCTACAGAGGCCCCTCCTCAGAACTCTAGTACTTTGAAAAATGCAGTTTAAAGATCAGTCACTGAATCTGGTTTCTTTATTTGATACATGAGAACTTAGATTGGGAGTGGTTAATGTCTCTACAAGGCTGTGGTGGGGGCAGTTGGTGGCAATACTTAGTGTGAAAATAGTCTCTTGCCCCAGTTTGGATCTTCCTGCACTGCTTATCCTAATTTTCATTCCACCTCCTCCCACCTAGGAATCTTTCATAATTTACATCCAGATCACCAATATTTGAGTTTCACTTACCCATTTTATTTTTTTAACATTTCTTTAAAATGGATGTGGTTTTTATACTTACATTGGTAGGATGATGAATATTAAAAGCAAGTAGTAAAAAAAGTAAATGCATGAGGCCACACTTAAAACTAAAAGTAGATTTATCTCATTTTTAATAGAAACTACTATAAAAATATAAATTAAAAGGAACTTCTCACTTGATCCTAATTTCATTTTGTGATGCACACTTTTCTCAAGTTCAAAATCAATTTTGAAAAGAAATTTGCTCAGTCTTAACTGAAATCACAAAACTAAGTTCTGAATTATAAGTATGCTTTTATCATCTCTAAAATTTAGATGAATCTTGGCAATTATGGGGGAATTGCTAAGCTCTCTAGAGCTTTAGCAATGATTTTGTTGTTCTGACAAGCTGTTCAGGCTGTCAAAACATATCTAGGTAATTGGGTCCCTCACAAAAACCTTCTTCATGTAATACCTTTGCATGAAGAAACCCTTTAATAAGACAGGTTAGTAGTTTAGATCCCACTTGAAATTTCCAGAATTTTTTTCTCCATAACTGTTTTTACTACACTAGCACTGTTTTAATATTTTTGTTCTATGGAGAACAAAAGAGTGATTTACATTTTTTATTTATCCTTCATGTATAATTTTTTAAAATATATCTTTATTGATTTCAGAGAGAAAGGGAGAATGAGAGAAAGATAGAAACATCAATGAAGAGAATCACTGATTGGCTGCCTCCTGCACGCTCCCTACTGGGGATCAAGCCCGCTACCAGGGCATGAGCTCTTGACTGGAATCGAACCTGGGATCCTTCAGTTCACAGGCCGACGCTCTATCCACTGAGCCAAACCAGTTAGGGCCTTCATGTATGATTTTAATACAAATTCTAAATCTGAGCTTTGACAATCATTCAAGGTATTGTTCATATCTGTTTTGTGTTTCTTTTTAAAATACTCTTAAGTTACATATTAGAAAATTACCCATCAGATGAGATTAGCTTTTGAGTTGGCAACTCAGGTTATATATAATGCTATTGGCAAAAGATTCTATGGGTCTGCAGATCTTTTAACTTTGTTAAAATTTTTGGCAAGATTTCTTTTTCCGTGTGTATGATATTTATTTCTTCTTGGCAAGTTTCTGACAACTTGATGCTTTAAAAAATATATATGTGATGTGATCCTCAATACTTGTCTAGTACCATTTTATTTTTGACACTAAGAAGTTAGCTTGTACTAGGCCTTGAGCTGAACAAAATATATGTTCACACGTGTTGCCAAGTTTTGAGAAGTTGTCCTTCCTTTGAAGAGCATTTCTATCTGTGGATGAACGTACCTGGAGTTACATATCTGAAATACTGGAAAAAGAAGAGTTGTGGCCACAGGGACTCATTCTTCATCTATTCACCACCTATCCTCAACAAGACCAAGAAGAAATTCTGCAACAGTGTTCAACCTGACTGTTTCTAAGCAAGAGACTGTTGAAAAAAAAAAAATCATTCTTAAAGGAGGGAAAACCCTAATCTGAAAAAAGGGGTCACATTCATTAATTTTTTTCTGTCTGTTTATATTTGAAGTCTTTTGAAAATCAAGTTTATTCTTACCACTTAAAAGTAACTTAAAAGACATCAGTATGAGCTGTTGCTTTATAGTTGACTTTTAGTCCAATAGTTTAAGTCACAACCTTGGAAAAATGGTCAGTTTTTCCCCTTTGTTCTCTGATAAAGTGCCTTGTAAATAAATGAGCATGCCTGGTCAGTAGTAAGGTTGGCTGAAAGAAAGAGAACATTTAGGATATTTCTTTGATCTCTTTGATCCATTGTGTGCTTTACTCTGCAGTCAGGATGCAAGAAAGCAGTCCTTAACAAAATCTCCAATGTGATTTCCATGTGGACACCATATGCCATGCCCTTAAAATAACTCTTTCTAATCTTCAGTCTCACAAAGTTCCAGATTTAAATTCCATCTGTACCCACCTCCCAGCTTCTTTGCTGCCACTCCAGAGCTGAGTAGCCATAAATAATCTCACCATCTTTAGGGCTGAGTCAAACATTGAGGATAACTTAAGAGAATGCCTTATCTGTATGGTTGAATTTAACTCTATGGATTTGAGGATAGATATTCTTTACTGAGAGCTACTATAAGGTCTACCTAAATGTCTTCATTTTAGACAATGGTGAAACTTTAATAACTACTCTGTTCTAAATTAATAAATATCGTATTGTGTGTTTTGTACAGTACTAGAGGCCCAGTGCATGAATTCATGCACCAGTGGGGTCTCTTGGCCTGGCCTGTGGGATCGAGCCAAAACGGGCTATCCAACATCCCCTGAGGGATCCTGGATCGTGAAAGGGCACAGGCCAGGCCAAGGGACCCCACTGGTGCATGATCAGGGCCGGGGAAAGACACGGGAGGTTGGCCAGCTGGGGAGGGACCGTGGGAGGGCTCCACAGCATGTCCGGCCTGTCTCACTCAGTCCCAATTGGCTGGAACCCAGCAGCAACCTAACCTGCTGGTTGGAACATCTGCCCCATGGTGGTCAGTGCACATCATAGCGAATGGTTGAGCGGCCCTAGCATATCATTAGCATATTACGCTTTGATTGGTTGAATGGACAACCAGACAACTGGACACTTAGCATATTAGGCTTTTATTATATAGGACTAAAGGCCCAGTGCACGAAATTCGTGCATGGGGGGTGGGGCCTCAGCTTGGCCTGCACCCTCTCCAACCCGGGACCCCTCGAGGGATGTTTGAATGCCGGTTTAGGCCTAAACCAGCAGTTGGGCATCCTTCTCACAATCCGGGACTGCTGGCTCCTAACTGTTCACCTGTCTGCTTGCCTGATCACTCCTAACCACCTCTGCCTGCCTGCCTGATAGCACCTAACCACTGCCTGCTGGTCTGATTGCCCCTAACTGCTCCCCTGCCTGCCTGATCACCCCTAACTGCCTCTGCCTGCCAGCCTGATCACCCATAACTACACTCTCCTGCTGGCCTGGTAACCCCTAACTGCCTCTGCCTTGGCTCCCACCACTGTGGCTTTGTGCAGAAGGACATCCAGAAGGATGTCTGGAAGACGTCTGGTGTAATTAACATATTACACTTTTATTAGTATAGATAAGGGGTCCTCAAAGTTTTTAAACAGGGGGCCAGTTTAATATCCCTCAGACAATTGGAAGGCCAGACTATAGTTTAAAAAAACAACTATGAACAAATTCCTATGCGCACTGTGGGCCCGGGACAAGTCGGCTACTAAGCAGGACAGGCAGTAGCACCCAGTGGGCTGGATAAATTTCCTCGGCGGGCCGCATGTGGCCTGCGGGCCGTAGTTTGAGGACGCCTGGTAGATTATACAACATAAGCTTTAAGATTGAATTGCATTAGTAGAAATGAAGAGACATTTCATTTAAAAATGTATATTGTTTTGATATGATTCAAATCCACTTATTTATGACAAAAATCAAGTCTTTAAGAATAAAATTGCTTGCCCTAGATGGCTCAGTGGCTAGAGCTTCAGCCTGAGGACTGAAGGGTCCCAGATTTGATTCTGGTTAAGGCCACATGCCTGGGTTGTGGGCTCAATCCCCAGCAGGGTGCGTGCAGGAGGTAGCTGATCAATGATTCTCTCTCATCATTGATGTTTCTATCTCTCTCCCTCTCCCTCCCTCTCTGAAATCAATAAAAAAAATCTATTTTTAAAAATCCTATATAATAAAGACGTAATATGCAAAATGCCCATCACTCCAACACACAAAATGGCCACCCTCATGTGGTCAAAGATGGCCGCTCCCATGTGGACACAAGATGGCTGGCAGGGGAAGGCAGTTGGGGGCAATCAGGCCTGCAGAGGAGGGCAGTTAGGGGCAACCAGGACTTCAGGGGAGGGCAGTTGGGGGTGACCAGGCCTGCAAAGGAGGGCAATTGGGGGTGCATAGGCCTGAAGGGTAGGGCAGTTGGGGATGAACAGGCCTGCAGGGAAGGGCAGTTGCAGGCTATCAGGGGAGGGAAGTTAGGGGTGACCAGGCCTTCAAGGTAGGGCAGTTTGGGGTCACCAGACCTGCAGGGGATGGCAGTTAGGGGCAACCAGGCTGGCAGGGGAGCAGTTAGGCATCAATCAGGCTGGCAGGGGAGTGGTTAGGGGGTTATCAGGCTGTCAGGCAGAAGTGGTTAGGGGCAATTAGGCAGGCAAGTGAGCGATTGGGAGCCAGCAGTCCTGGATTGTGAGAAGGATGTCCAACTGCCCGGTGGGATTGGGCTTAAACGGGCAGTCAGACAAGGGGTCCCAGATTGGAGAGGGTGCAGGCTGGGCTGAGGGACACCCCCACCCCCAATGCACGAATTTCATGCACTGGGCCCACCTCTAGTAAGAGAATAAGATTGCTTTGCTATCAAAACCAAGTAAGGTGTGTCATTCATTGTCCCTGATGAAGTCTGAGCAGCTCAGTTCCTAAGTGACTTCACTGGGTTCTTATATAATAAAATCCATGGAGAAGCAACTATGCCCACCATGCATTTAGGCTATGAAGACCAAAAGTTGGGGAGAACAGAATGCTTCTGGGGTAGGAGACAGTGAGGGTCAGGGGCTGGGAGGCAGGGAAGATGCGGGAATGCCCATTGTCTGGAAACACTGAAGGGTCTGGGATATGCAAATCTGCTGGGGGTGGGGTCAGGCCCTGTGCTCTGAGAGGTCAGGTCCAGAGGGAGGGCATGGGTGCAGTTCCGGGAATCGCTTTCCTGCGAGGTTTGTCTTCCTCCCCTTAACCCCCTAACCTGTCCATTTGGATGAAGGGGTTGGGAAGCAGGTATGCAATTCCTGGGCGTGATGCCCCTCAGTCCTGGATCTCTCTTGGGTTGGGGGAGGGGTGTTTGTATTGGTTTATTTGATTGTTCTTACATGTTGAAGGGGATGGCAGGGGAGTGTCTGCCAGACATGGTTTCCTTCTGCTTGCTCACCAGAGCTGCCCCATGTGTTGCCTTTTCCCTTCCTTCCCCGCTGCCCTGAGATAATGCGCATGAGATCACCAGTAGAGTGTGTGCAGGAGGCAGGGATGAAACTGGGTCCCCATTGTATTACGTGGAGATTGCACTCCACAGGAACTTGCCTGATCCAGGGAGGGTTGGGGTCATTCACTATGGGAAGGCTCGATTTAAACAAAGCCACCACTTAGATAGGCACCAGCTGAGCTGTTTGTGGAGGGTTTACCATCCCTTCTGGGTGTTTCCTTGAAAACCACAAACTCAAGATAGCAGAGCCGGGGGCTGCCCCTGGGCCGGGCAGCCTCCTGGCTGGGAAGTGCAGTGGACCTTCATGTGCCTCCACAGGGGGCCGCCTCCACTGGGGGTCACCCCTGGGCCAGGTGACCTCTGGTCTGGGCTGTGCAGGGGCCACCTCCACTGCAGGTTGCCCCTGGGACAGGCGGCCTCCAGGTTGGGCTGCGCGGGAGCCATCTCCTCTGGGGACTGCCCTAGGCTGGGCCATGTGCAGGCCCTCCTGGTGATGGCAGTCCCCACCCACCTGCTTCTGCTGTGCCTGCCTCCTGCTTAGTGGTTGTGACGTTACAGCATCCTGGCTAATTTGCATATTCCTCTATTATTAAATAGAATAGTATACATATGATATGCTATAGAATTGTGAGCCCAAAACCTGTATAATTTTGTTAACCAGTGTCACCCCAATAAATTTAATAAAAATAAAAAATAATAAATAGTATATTATCAGATAAGTCATAATGAATAAGTCACTGAAATGTTGTTAAATTATTTTGAAATATTCTTTCAATAAATATCTATTTATTCCTTTAAGGGCCTGGAAGTCTGTCAGCATGATGGGAGTGAACACATAAGGATGGTGTGAGGAAAGCGGACATCTATGAGATGCTGGCTGGAGGGCTAGAAGCATCTTTACATGGTCATGGGTCACAGAAACTATGGAAGAAATGCAGTGAGGAGATTAAAAATGGAGGTAGAGTAAGTGGATGCTGCACAGACATGCTCCTAGGACCAAACTGGAATTACAACTAAAATACAGAAAAACTTTCTGAATAATTAACAGAAGACTCATTGGAGAGAACCCTGATACTCAAGGATGGAAAGTGGAAACTGATAGGGGGGGTAGAGGCACTAAAGGGCTGGTCAGGCTCCCACAACAGCAACTGAAGTTCCAGAGAGATTTCTCAGCTGCGGGGGGTTTCCACTGAGAACTCTGGGGTCTAAACCCCAAGCTGGGCCCTCCAAGTGAGAAGGTTACCCAAATAACATTTGGCTGTGAGAAGCAGCAGTGTTTCTGCCTGCCAGAGAAAGATGGCCGAATTTTAGGCACCCTCTTAAAGGGCCTACGCACAAAATTCCCTGTGGAACCACCCACCTTGTACTCTGGCAGAGGGAGGGCAGAGTGGACCGGAGCTGTGTGAGCAGAAGCCAGGAGACAGACAACCCAGTTTCCTGTGCTGAGTCAATACCTCATGCTGGTAAGGTCATCTTTTTCACCCAGACATTGGCTATACAGGTTGTTTTGCTTTGGGGGAAGACAGTTGACACAGCCTTGTAAAAACACCCTGCCCCACTGTGTAAAGTTTCTGAGCCCAATAAGAGACTGCGAATAACAATTAACCTCCAGGCAGAAGCAATTGCCCCACCCTGTTGAAAAAAGCTCTCTCTACAACTGTGGATGACTGCCTGAAAGCAATTCAAGATGGAAACCTATCAGTCAGTAGGCAGAGACAGTCTTTGGAGGCTTTGAGTCTTTGCCGGAGCTAATTAGTCATAAATAACATTTGACACTGTCCTTCACTAGAGATTGAGAAGCATAGCAGATCTACCTAATACATAGTCACAAACCCAAACAGGCAGCCAAAATGAGGAGACAAAGAAACAACTCCCATATGAAAGAACAAGAGAATTCTCCAGAAGAAGAAATAAATGAAATGGAGATAGGAAATTTATCTAATATAGAGTTCAGAATAATGATGGTAAAGATGATGAACAGAATGAAAAAAGATATAGTAACTATGAAAACATATAAAGAATGACATAACACAAATAAAGAATATATTGGAAGGAATACAGCAGATTAGGGGAAGTTGAGGATCAAATCAGTGAATTAGAAGACAGCATTGAAAAAATCACTCAATCAGACAATGAAAAAGAAAAAAACAATTAAAAAATAGGAGAACAGCTTAAGAGAGTTGTGGGATAACGTAAAACATAACAAGATTCGAATAGCATGTGTATTAGAAGACGAATGAAGGAATAGAGAACGTATTTGAAGAAATAATGGCAAAAAAACTTCCCTAACCTGGTAAAGGAAAAAGTCACAAGTTCAGGAGGCCCAGAAGACCCCAAGCAAGAAGAACCCAAACAGGACCATGTCCAGACACATCATAATTAAAAGGCCAAAAATTAAAGATGAAGAGAGAATTTTAAAGGCAGCAAGAGAAATACAAACTGCTACCTTTGTAGGAGATAGTCCTAGGAGATGTATCAGTAACCACATTGCTATGAGAGATGTTGAGAGATGTCTTTGTAAGACTGACACCTGGTTTCTTATCAGAAACTCTACAGATCAGAAGAGAATGGCATGAAATACTCAAGGTAATGTAAAGCAAGGCTATGAAACCAACGTTACTCTATCCAGCAAGGCTATCATTCAAAATAAACAGTGAACTAAAGAGCTTTCCAGACAAAAAAAAAAAAAAAAAAAGGCTAAAGGAGTACATCAGCACCAAGCCAGCATTATAAGAAATGCTAAAGGGGCTGCAGTAATGAGAAGAAATATAGAGAAAAACCTAGGCATACAGAATTAAAATAGCAATAAATAGGTATCTATCAATAATATCCTTAAATGCAAATGGATTAAATGCTCCAATCAAAAGACATGGCGTAAGAAGAACAAAGTTACAAGAATCACAATACCAAATATCAAGTTATACCATGAAGACACTGTACTCAAAACAGCCCCCTACATGCACAAGAACGTGAATATAGATCAATGGAACAAAATAGAGAATCCAGAAATTGACCCAAGCCACTATGTTCAATGAATATTTGACAAAGGAGGCAAGAGAATATATTGGAGCAGTGACAGTCTGTGCAATAAATGGTGTTGGGAAAATTGGACAGGTATATGTAAAAAAATTAAATGAGACCACCAACTTACACCATACACAAGAATAAACTAAAAATGAAAAAAAGACTTAAATATAAGATGTGAAAACAAAAGTACTAGAAGAAACCATATGCACCAAAATTTTAGACATCTATTGTATCAATATGTTTACTGATACATCTCCTAGGACTATGAAAACTAAGGAGAAAATAAACAACCAGAACAACATGAAAATAAAAAGCTTCTGCACTGCAAAAAAAAAAAAAAGAAAAAATCATCAAAATAACAAGAGATGCCACTACATGGGAGAACATATTTGCCAATGATATGTCTAATAAGAGGTTAATCTCCAAATATATAGGGAACTCATACAACTTACCAAAAGGAAGACAAACATTCCAATTAAAAATGGGCAAAGGACCTAAATAGACAATTTTCCATAGTGGATATGCAGAAACTTAAGAGACATATAAGAAAATGCTCAAAGTTACTAATCATCCAAGTGATGCAAATCAAAATGACAATGCGATATCACCTCACACCTGTCAGAACAGCTATCATCAAAAAATCAACAAACTACAAATGTTGGCAAGGTTGTAGAGAAAAGAGAACCCTAGTACACTTTTGGTGGGAATGCAGACTGGTGCAATCACAGTGGGAAATAGTATGGAGTTTCCTCAAACAATTTAAAATGATCCAGTGGTCCCCCTTCTAGGAATATATCCTAAGCAGACTGAAATAAACATCAGAAAGATTATATCCACCCCTATATTCATAGCAGCACAATTTACAATAGCTAAGACTTTGAAACAGCCTAAGTGCCCATCAGCAAATGAGTGGATAAAAAAACAACAACTATGGTACATTTTTACAATGAAAAACTACACAGCAATAAAAAAGAAAGAACTCTTACCATTTGCAACAGCATGGATGGACCTGGAGAGTATTGTGCTAACTGAAATTAACCAGTCAGAGAAAGATAATTATCATGTGATTTCACTCATATGTGAAATCTAATGATCCAAATGAACTCATGATCATAAATAGACCCAGAGTCAGAAGCATGAACAGACTGATTAGAACCTCAGATAGAAGACAGGGGAGGGAGGAGAAACCAAGATGGCGGCATAGGTAAACACCTAAACTGCTGCCTTGCACAACAATTTCAAAACTACAACTAAAAGACAGAACGGACACCATCCAGAACCACAGGAAAGCTGGCTGAGTGAAAATTCTACAACTAGAAGGAAAAAGAAAAGCTCACAGAGAATTGGAGGTACGGCAAAGGGGCTTTGTGCGCGCAGAGAGGAAGGGCGGCTGAGAGCCTGGCTGACTTTCTCTGGCAGAAGGGGGAAGGAAGCCTCCGACCGCACTGAACCCCAGTTCTGACTGCACTGAACCCCAGTTCCGGGCGAACCCCTGGGGACCCATGCTCTTACGGGGGGAGTCTGGACTCTCGGGCGGAGACTCGAGCTGGGAAAGGCAGAAGTCTGAAGGCGCGCGCGGGCCAGTGCGCACAAAGGCTGCGGAGGTTGCCACAGGCTTTCCCTAGTGGAAGGGAGTCAGAGGATCCTGACTGCACTGAGCCCCAGTTCTGACTGCAGTGAACCCCAGTTCCAGGTGAGCCCCTGGGGACCCATGCTCTTGTGGGGGGAGTCTGGACTCTCGGGCGGAGACTCGGGAGCCGGGGAAGGTGAAGGACTGAAAGTGCGCACGCGCGCGCGTGCCAGTGTGCACAAAGGCTGCGGAGGTTGCCACAGGCTTTCCCTAGTGGAAGGGAGTCAGAGGCTCCTGACGGCACTGAGCCCCAGTTCTGACTGCAGTGAACCCCAGTTCCAGGCGAGCCCCTGGGGACCCACGCTCTTGTGGGGGGAGTCTGGACTCTCAGGCGGAGACTCGAGCTGGGGAAGGCGGAGGACTGAAAGCACACATGCGCGCAAGGGCAAGGCTGACAGGAAGCCAAGACTGAGACTCCACCCCATCCAAGCTGAGCACAGAGCCTATTGCAATTTGGCAAGTCTAATCCTATAAGGCTGTCTCCAGCACCGAACTTCTCCCAGCATAGACACAGCTGATCCTTATAGCCAACTGACCCGGAGGTCAATTCTTCCCAGTGATACCAACAACAATAAAGACTTAATTACAACAAGGCTGTACACACAGTCCACAAAGGGGTGCACCAAGAGTGTCCACCTCAGGTTAACTGGGGAAGCAGACCCACTGGGCCTTATTGGAAACCTAGCACAAATATCTACCTTACCAACTCAGGGAATCAGTGAAAATGCGGGGTCAAAGAATCAGATCACAAACGAAAGAAATGGAGGAAAACAAACGACTGGATATAGAATTCAAAACCACGGTTATAAGACTTTTTAAGAATATCCTAGAAAAGGCCGATAAATATAACGAGACCCTCGAAGATATGAAAAAGGACCAACTAGAAATTAAACATACACTGACTGAAATAAAAAATATTATACAGAGACCCAAAAACAGACAAGAGGAACACAAAAATCAAGTCAAAGAATTGAAATACAAAGAAGCAAAAAACACTCAACCGAAAAAGCAAAAAGCAAAAAAAAAAAATCCAAAAAGTTGAAGATAATGTAAGAAGACTCTGGGACAACTTCAAATGTACCAACATCAGAATTATGGGGGTGCCAGAAGAAGAGAGAGAGCAAGATACTGAAAACCTATTTGAAGAAATAATGACCGAAAACTTCCCCCACCTGGTGAAAGAAATAGACTTACAAGTCCAGGAAGCGCACAGAACCCCAAACAAAAGGAATCCAAAGAGGACCACACCAAGACACATCATAATTATAATGCCAAGAGCAAAAGACAAAGAGAGAATATTAAAAGCAGCAAGAGAAAAGCAGTTGATTACCTACAAGGGAGCACCCATACGACTGTCAGCTGACTTCTCAACAGAAACTATGCAGGCCAGACGGGAGTGGCAAGAAATTTTCAATGTGATGAATAGCAAGAACCTACAACCAAGATTACTCTACCCAGCAAAGCTATCATTCAGAATTGAAGGGCAGATAAAGAGCTTCACAGATAAGAAAAAGCTGAAGGAGTTCATCACCACCAAACCAGTATTATATGAAATGCTGAAAGGTATTCTTAAAGAAGAGGAAGAAGAAAAAAGTAAAGAGAAAAATTATGAACAACAAATACATATCTATCAACAAGCGAACCTAAAAATCAAGTGAATTAAAAACCTGAGGAACAGAATAATCTGGTGAATATAATAGAATCAGGGGCATAGAAAGGGAGTGGACTGATAATTCTCAGGGGGAAAGGGGTATGGGGGGTTCATGAAGAGAATGGACAAAAATCATACACCTATGGATGAGGACAGTGGAGGGGAGGTAAGGGCAGAAGGTGGGGTGGGAAATGGGTGGAGGGGAGCTATGGGGGGAAAAAGGAGAAATAATTGTAATAATCTGAATAAAGATTTATTTAAAAAAAAAAGAAGAAGACAGGGGAGGGAGGGTGGGAAGAGATCAACCAATGAACCTGTATGCATATATGCATAACCCATGGACACAGATAATGTGGTGGTAAAGACCTGGTTGGGGGGAGGATGGGAGCGGGCTAGATTGGGGGCAGGAGGACCTATGTAATCATTTCAACATAAAAGATTAAAACAAAACAAACTTAAAAAAAAAAAGAATACATATATCAAAAAGGCTTAAGAAGAAAATTAAAATAGAAAAAAATAAAGACATACGGTAGCTGAATGGATACAAAAACATGACCCAACTATATGCTGTCTACAAGAGATCCACCTCAGAACAAAAGACACACATAAGATGAGAGTGAAGGGATCGGAAAAAAATTTTCATTCAAATGGAACAGAAGAAAAAGCTGGAGTAGCAGTACTCATATCTGACAATATAGACTTCAAAATGAAGGCCATCACAAGAGACAACAAAGGACAGGACATAATACTAAGGGATCTATCCAACAGGAGGATATAACCCTATTAAACATATATGCTTCCAATATTGCAGCACCTAAATATATAAAAACCTTCAATAGGACTTTAAGGGAGAGATAAACAATACAGTCACAGTAGGGGAACTTAGCACCCTGCTGACTTCAATGCTTTGATCTTCCAGACAAAAAATTAACAAGGAAACTGACTAAACGACACACTGGATCAAATGGCTTTAACTGACATTTATAGAACATTTCACAACAAAGCGGCAGACTATACATTCTTCTCAAGTGCACATGGATCATTCACAAAGATAAACCACATATTAGGACACAAAAATTCTCTACAAGTTCAAAAAGATTGAAATAATATCAAGCATATTCTCAGATCACAGTGGAAGGAAATTAGAAATCAACTACAGTAAAAACAGCCAAAAAACATACAAACACATGGAGGCTAAATAGCATGTTATTAAACAATGAATGGGTTACTGAGATCAAGAAGTAAATCAAAAACTTCTTGGTAACAAATGAAAATGAACAGACAACAACCCAAAATCTCTGGGACACAGCAAAAGTTATTCTGAGAGTGAAGTTCATAGCACTCTAGGCCAACCTGAAAAAAATAGAAAAATTAACAGTAAACTATTTAACCCTACAAGGTAAAGAACTAGAAAGAGAACAATAAGAAAAACTTAGAGTGAGTAGAAGGAAGGAAATAATAAATATTAGAGCAGAAATAAATGACACAGAGTTTAAAAAAATACAAAAAAAATCTATGAAACCAAGAACTGTTTCTTTGAAAGGATAAACAAGGTTGATGAATTCTTAGCCATACTCATCAAGAAACAAAGAGAGAGGACCCAAATAAATAAGTTCAGAAATGAAAGCAGAGAAGTAATCAGTGACACCACAGAAATATAAAGGAATGTAAGAAAATATTATGAACAACTATATGCCAACGAGCTGGACAATGTGGATGAAATGGAAACATTGCTAGAAAAATACAATCTCCCAAAAATGAATCAGGAAGAATCAGAAAATATGTTTGTTGTAATAAAAAAACTCCCAGAAAACAAAAGCCTGGGTCTGACAGCTTCACAGGGGAGTTTTACCAAACATTCAAAGAGGAACTAATACCTATACTCCTCAATTCCAAAAAATCCAAGAGGAAGAAACACTTCCAAGCACTTTTTATGAAGCCAGCATTATCCTAATTCCAACACCAGGTAAAGACACTACAAAGAAAGTGAATTACAGGCCGATATCCCTGATGAACATAGATTGTAAAATCCTCAATAAAATATCAGTAAATCAAATCCAGCAATATATTAAAAAGATCATATACCATGACGAAGTGGGGTTTATTCCAGGGATACAAGGGTGGCACAATATTTGCAAAATATTAAACTTGATACAGCAAATTGAAAGACAAAAATCTCATGATTATATCAATAGATGCTGAAAAAAATATCCAACACCTTTTTTGATAAAAATCCAACACCTTTTTTGATAAAAACTCTCAGCAAAGTGGGAATTGAGTGAGCATATCACAATATGATAAAGGCTGTATATGACAAACCTACAGCAATCATATTCAATGGGCAAAAACTCAAACCATTTTTCCTAAGAACAGGAATAATATAGGGATATCTGCCTTTACCACCCATCCAACTAGTACTGGAATTCCTAGTCATAGTGATCAGACAAGAAGAAGAAATAAAAAGCATCCAAATTGGAAAAGATGAAGTAAAACTCTCATCATTCGTAGATGACATGATATTTTACACCACCCTCTCCTAAAGACCACCAAAAAAACAACTAGAATTAATCAATGAATTTGTCAATGTAGCAGAATGCAAAATCACCATTTAAAAATCAATGACTTTTTTATACACCAACTAGAGGCCCAGCATGTGAAATCACGTGAGACTCAGACCCACCCTGTGTGAGCCGCGGGACCCCAGACCCACCCTAAAAGAGCCTTGGGACCCTCAACCAGCCCTGTGTGAGCTGTGGGCTCCGCCTCTACCACGCCAGCCCCACCAGCCCTGTGCAAGCCCTGCCAGCCCTGCGCACGCACTGCCTCACCATGCAAGCTGAGAGTCCGGCCAGTGAGAGGTGCTCCATGTACCTCCAGGTGACCAGTTGTTTGGTTGTTCTACCATTATGGTGTCAAGACCACAGGCCTTTTATGATATAGACTAGAGACCCAGTGCACAAAATTCATGCAGAGGTAGGGTCCCTAGGCCTGGCTGGTGATCAAGGCCAATCGGGGCTTTCCTTCCCCAGCTGCTGGCCGCCAGCCAGGGTCTTCCTTCGTTCCGTGCCCTCCCTGGTGGTCAGCACATGTCATAGCAAGCAGTAAAACTCCTGAGGGGACAATTTGCATATTAGCCTTTTATTATATAGGACTAGAGGCGTGGTGCACGAAATTCATGCACTGGTGGGGGCGTGTCCCTCAGCCCAGCCTGCACCCTCTTCAATCTGGGACCCCTCGGGTGATGTCCGACTACCAGTTTAGGCCCAATCCCTGGCTCTTAACCATTCACCTGTCTGCCTGCTTGATTGCCTCTAACCACTTCCGCCTGCCAACCTGATCACCCCCTAACCACTCCCCAGCTGGCCTGATTAACACCAAACTTCTCCCCTGCTGGCCCAATCACCTTCAACTGCCCTCCCCTGTTGGCCTGGTCACCCCAATTGCCCTCCCATGCCGGCCAGATCTTGCCCCCAACTACCCTCCTCTGCCGGTCAATTTAGTTCTGATGGGTCAGTTTCTGTGCCAGTCAGCATCAAAAGCTCTGCCTCCTAGGCAGCCAATGGCTCCTCACAGTTCACCTGGATTTGGTTGTGATTGTTTGGTTTTTATGCCAGTCAGCATCTCTGGGCCTGTCAATGGGCCTGTACTCCTGATCAGCAGCCCCGGTGGAGGCCTGGAGAGAAATAAAGGTGCGGATGCTGTCCAGACCCGGAGAGAAAGAGAGAGGCAAGTGCTGATCAACAGCTGCCACAAAGGCTATGGATCAGACCCTGCTTCTCTCTTCAGGCCTCTCTCTGGGCCTGATTCGCAGCCCCCTCAGCAGTCAGTGCTTGGTCACCGTGCCTACAGCCTTAGCAGTCAGTGCTGGGTTGCCACGGCAACCCACTGCTGACTGCAGGACTGACTTCCGGTTGGTCGAGCCTCCAGTCGTGGATGTGATGGACCCAGGGTTTTATATATTAGAATAATGAATTCTCAGAAAGAGAAATTAAACAACAATGCTATTTACCATTGCAACAAAAAAATTAAGATATTTACCAATAAACTTAACCAAGGAGGCAAAAGATCTGTACTGGGAAAACTAAAGGATGTTGAAAAAAGAGAAAGAAGAGGAGATAAAGAAGTAGACGAATATTCCGTGTTCATGGATTGGTAGAGTCAACATCATAAAAATGTCCCTACTACCCAAGGCAATCTACAGATTCAGGGCAATCTCTATTAAAATACCAGTAGCATATTTCACAGATCTAGAACAATTACTCCAAAAATTTATATGAATCAAAAAAGACCCGGAGTAGCTGCTGCAATCTTGAAAAGAAAAACAAAGTTGGAGGAATGACAATACCAGATTTCAAGTTATGCTACAAAGCCACCATAATCAAAACAGCCTGGTACTGTCACAAGAACAGTTCTATAGATGAATGGAACAGAAAAGAAATTGACCCAACCCTTAATATTTGACAAAGGAGGCAAGAGCATACAATGGATTCAAGAGAGTGTCTTCAATAGGTGGTGTTGGGAAAATTTGAGAGTTCCATGCAAAACAATGAAACTAGACCACCCACTTACACCATACACAACAATAAATTCAAAATGGACAAAAGACTTAAATGCAAGTCACAAAACCATAAAAATCCTAGAAGAAATGATAGGCAGCAAAATTTCAGACATTTCTCATAGCAATATGTTTTCAGATACATCTCCTTGGGCAAAGGAAAATAAGAATAAAATAAATAAATGGGACTACATAAAAATATAAAGCTTCTGCACAGCAAAAGAAACCGTCAACAAAATTAAAAGGGAGCCCACTGTATGGGAGAACATATTTGTCAATGATACATCTCATAAAGGGTTAATATTGAAAAAATATAAGGAACTCATACAACTTAACAAAAGAAGACAAACAATCCAATTAAAAAATGGGCAAAGGATCTAAATGGACACTTCTCCAAAGTGGACATACAGATGGCCAAGAAATATAGAAAAAATGCTCAAAATCACTGATCATCAGAGAGATGCAACTTAAGATGACAATGAGGCATCACCTCACACCTGTCAGAATGGCTACCATCAAGAAATCAACAAATGACAAGTGCTGGCAAGGACGTGGAGAAAAGGGAAACCTAGTACACGGCTGTTGGGAATGCAAACTAGTGCAGCCATTATTGAAAACAGTATGGAGTTTCCTCAAAAAAACTAAATATGGAACTGCCATTTGACCCAGTGATCCCCTTTTAGGAATATATTCTAAAAAACGTGAAACATCAATCAGGAAAAAGGTATGCCCCCCTATTTTCATAGCAGCACAATTTACAATAGCAAAGATCTGGAAACAGCTCAAGTGCCCATCAGTGGATGAGTGGGTAAAAAAGCTGTGGTACATTTATACTATGGAATACTATGCAGCAATAAAAAAGAAGAATCTCTTACCCTTTGAGACAGCATGGAGGAACCAGGAGAGTATCAATCTAAGTGAAATAAGCCAGTCAGAGAAAGACAAGTATCACATGATCTCACTCATATATGGAATCTAATTAGCAAAATAAACTCATGAATGGAGTGGATCCAGAGACATGGAAGCATGGAACAGAACTCAGAATGTTAGAGTGAAGGCAGAGAGGGTGCGTGGGTGGGATGGAATCAACCAAAGACCTTGTATGTACATATGCGTAACACATGGTGTGTGACAATTAGGTGGTGAAAGCCTTAGGTGAGGTAGGGGGTAGGAGGGGGGAGGGGACATATGTAATACTTTCAACAATAAAGATTTAAAAAGAAAAAAACAACAACACAATGCAGCAGAATGTGAGACAAAGGGTAAAGTTCTCAGACTGGTGTATCCATACCTATATGTGGAAAACAACACGACACTGAAAAAAGAGATAGAGAAAGACGTAAACAGATGGAAGAACATTCCATGTTCATGGATTGGGAGAATCAACATCATTAAAATGTCCATACTACCCAAAGCAATCTATAGATTCAATGCACTCCCCATTAAAATACCAATGGCATATTTCACAGACCTAGAAAGAACTCTCCAAAATTTCATCTGGAATGAAAAAAGACCCCGAATAGCCACAGCAATCCTGAGAAAGAAGAACAAAGTAGGTGGGATCACAATACCAGATTTCAAGCTGTATTACAAAGCCACTGTTCTCAAAACTGCCTGGTACTAGCACAAGAACAGACATATAGACCAATGTAATAGAAGAGAGAATCCAGATATCGACCCAAACCACCATGCTCAAAATCTGTTTGACAAAGGAGGCATGAACATACAATGGAGTCAAGACAGTCTCTTCAATAAATGGTGTTGGGAAAATTGGACAGATACATGCAAAAAAAAAAAAAAAAAAAAAAAAAGAAACTAGACCACCATTTTACACCATACACAAAAATAAACTCAAAATGGATATAGGACTTAAAGATAAGATGGAAAACCATAAAAATACTAGAGAAATCCACAGGCAGAGAAATCTCAGACATATGCTGAAGCAATTTCGTCACCGATACTGCTCCTAGGGCAATGGAAGCTAAAGAGAAAATAAACAAATGGGGCTACATCAAAATAAGAAGCTTTTTCACAGCAAAGGAGACCATCAACAAAACAACAAGAAAGCCCACTGTATGGGAGAACATATTTGCAAATGTTATCACTGATAAAGGTTTAATCTCCAACATCTAAAGGCAACTTATACAACTTAATAAAAGGAAGACAAATGATCCAATAAAAAAAATGGGCAACGGACCTAAATAGAATATTTTCAAAAGAAGACAGAAGGAAGGCCAAGAGAAACATGAAAACATGCTAAAAGTCACTAATTATAGGGGAGATGCAAATCAAAACGAAAATGAGGTACCATCTCACACCTGTCAGAATGGCAATCATCAACAAATCAACAAACAACAAGTGCTGGCATGGATGCGGAGATAAAGGAACCCTTCTGCACTGCTGGTGGGAATGCAGACTGGTGCAGCCACTGTGGAGAATGGTTTGGAGTTTCCTCAGAAAACTAAAAATGGATCTTTTTCTCTCTCTTCGATAGCGTTTGTGCTCTCTTTTCTCTGCCCTAACTCTCTTTGCTCAGGTGGTCACTTATATTGGGGTTATTGGTGTCATGTGTACATTTGTGCTTAGTTCCCTCTGTGTTGTGTCTTGTTGAGGTGAATTTTATCCTGTCTGGTCAAGGGGCTTGAGAGCAAGCCACATAACCAGACACCTAGAGAGGAAACTCCATCCACGATAGGGTCAATAACACCCCAGACCCAAATATAGAGGCAGGAAGAATGCAGCAGTGAGGGAAAGAGCATGAGCGAGTGAGGGAGTAAAAGAGGAGCGTGTGGTCAGGTGGGGTGTATGTGCATGTGTGTGAGAGAGAGAGTGAGTGAGGCACAGTTAGATCCCACAGGACCTTCAGGGCAGGCTAATCTGGCTCGCCTAACTAGGCAGCTTCTGCTATCATTGCAAACAGTACCAGCAGGCCAGCTTGTCTTTAGAGGCCTAGACTTTTTGAAGGGGAGAGCTGCTGTAACTGGGTTCCCAGCCTCAACTCCACCCAGAGTGCCCTCAGATAACAACTGGGACTCTACAGCCACCCCTGCCAGGGACATGCTACCTAGGCTGTGATCCCATGGTAAACGAGGCTCCAGTCACCCTGGATGCAGGCTCCTGTGAGTTCAGAATCAGGCTCCCCTCTGACCGGCCCAATCCTTTATCCCAGGGCACTACAACCACGTGAAGAGCAGACACGTGAGCAGCCCACTCCTGTCCAAGGAGCAGCAGCCCCGTGAGCAACCCGCCACAGGCCTAAGAGCAGCAGCTTCACATGGCCTGCCCCTGTCCAAGGAGTAGTATCTGTGTGAGCAGCCAGTTCCCCTGTCTGAGGAGCAGCAAACACATGAGCAGCTCACCTCATCTGAGGAGCAATAGCCACTTGAGCAGCCCACCCACTACTGAGGAGCGGCAGCCCCACACAGCCGGCCTCCCTCTGAGGAGCAGCAGCTGCATGCAGCCCACACCCTGCACCTGTCCGAAGAGCAGCAGCTGTTCCGCATGAGCAGCCAGCTGCCTTCCAAGGAGCAGCACCTGTGTGAGCAGCCTGCCCACATCTGAGGAGAAGCAGCTGTGTGAGCAGCCCACCCCTTCTGAGGAGCAGCAGACACATAAGCAGACTCCCCACGTCCAAGGAGCAGCAGCCCTGTGCAGTCCACACTGGTCCGAGGAGCAGCACCCACATGCAGCCTGCACCTGTCCGACGAGAAGGAGCTGGGTGAGCGACCCGTCCCTGTCTGAGGAGCATCAACAGCATGAGCAGCTCACTCCCATGTGAGGAGCAGCAGCTGCATGAGCAGACTGTCCCCCGTCCGAGGAGAAGTGCCTGCACGAGCAACCCACACCTGTACAAAGAGCAGCAGCCATGCAAGCAGCCTGCCCCTGTCCAAGGAGTGGAGGCATCGCAATTAGCCCATCCCATCTGAGGACAGCAGCCACATGAGCAGTCTGCCCCTATCTGAGGAGCAGCAGCCACATGAGCAGTTGGCCCCTGTCCAAGGATCAGGGTACACGAGCAACCCATCCCAATCTGAGGAGCAGCAACCTCATAATCAGCCCACCCCCGTCCAAGGAACAGCAGCTATACAAGCAGCCTCCCCCACCAGCCAGAGGAGGCACCACTGCTGCAAACAGCACCCAACAGAGGAGCTGCTGCTAAATGAGAAGCAGCTGCTACCATAGCCACTGCCACCCAAGGAGGAACTGCAGGCAGAGAAGCCACTGCCACCCAAGGAGCAGCCCCTGCACAGCTCGACATCTAGATCAGTTGGTGAGAAAAGGAGGAATTGCCAGAAAAGCAGCTAAGTGAAACAGAGGCATGCAAAATGTCAGGAAAAGAATTCAGAATAAGGGTCATAGAGTTCATGAACTGGATGGAAGAAAAAATCACCTTATGTAAGAATCAAGAAGAAATAGATGAAAAAATCAACAACTTATGTAAGAATCAAGAAGAAATGAAGAGTGATATAGCTGCAATAAAAAACACTATGGAAAGTTTCAACAGTAGACTAGGAGAAGCGGAGGACCTAATTCGTGAACTAGAAGAAAGGGAAGCAAAACACTGACAAACTGAATTGCAACTGGAGAAAAAAATTAAAAGACAGGAGGAGAGCATAAGGGAGCTATGGGACAACATGAAATGAAGCAACATACGAATAATAGGGGGGCCAGAACAAAAGGAAGAGGACCAAGGGTTAGAAGAACTATTTGAAGAAATAATGTCAGAATACTTCCCTGATGTGGCAAAGAAAAAAAGTCACACAAGCACAGAGAGTCCCAAACAGGATGAACCTGAAAAGACCCACACCAAGACACAACATAATTACAATGGCAAATATTCAGGAAAAAGAGAGAATCTTAAAGGCTGCAAGACAAAGACAGAAAGTTACATACAAGGGAGCTCCCATTAGAATATCAAATGATTTCTCAACAGAAACACATCAGGCCAGAAAAGAATGGAAGGAAATTTACGAAGTGATGCAAACCAAGGGACTGAATCCAAGAATACTCTATCCAGAAAGGTTATCATTCAAAATTGAAAGGGAAATAAGGAGCTTCACAGACAAAAAAAATGCTAAGGGAGTTTATCACTACCAAGCCAGCAATGCAAGATATGCTAAACGGACTGGTGTAAAAAGAAGAAATTAAAAGGTAAGAAGGAACACAGACACAAAAAATAAAAATGGCTGCAAATAAGTTCCTTTCAATAATAACTTTAAACGTAAATGGACTAAATGCTCCAATCAAAAGACATCGAGTGGCTGAATGGATAAAAAAACACGACCCATATATATGCTGTCTACAAGAGACCCGCCTCAGAAAAAGGGACTCATACAGACTGAAAGTGAAGGGATGGAAAAACATCTTTCAGGCAAATGGAAATGGAAAAAAAGCTGGGGTAGCAGTACTTATTTCTGACAAAATAGACCTCAAAGTGAAGGCCATAACAAGAGATAAGGAAGGCCACTTCATAATAATAAAGGGATCAATACAACAAGAGGATATAACCCTGATAAACATATATGCACCCAATGCAGGAGCAACCAAATACATAAAAAAACTTCTGGAAGATATCAAGGGAGAAATCGACAACAATACAATCATAGTAGGAGACTTTAATACACCACTGACATCACTGGATAAATCCTATAGACAAAAAAAATCAGCAAAGAAACAGCAATTCTAAATGACTCACTAGATCAGATGGACCTAATTGACATCTTCAGAGCATTTCACCCCAAAGCCACGGAATATACGTTATTCTCAAGTGCATATGGGACATTTTCAAAAATAGACCACATATTGGGTCACAAACAAAGTCTCTCCAAATTCAAAAAGATTGAAATCATCTCAAGCATTTTCTCAGACCACAATGGCACAATATTAGAAATGAACTACAATAAAATAATTCCAAAAAATGCAAACACTTGGAAGCTGAATAGCATGCTATTAAATAATGATTGGATTATCAATGAGATCAAAGAAGAAATTAACAACATCCTGGAGACTAATGACAATAAAAACACAACACAAATTCTATGGGACACAATGAAAGCAGTCCTGAGAGGGTAGTCTATAGCTCTATAGGCCTACCTCAAAAAAAAAAACAAAAAAAAAACAAGAAAAAATGGTAATAAATCATCTAACTCAACAGCTCAAAGAATTAGAAAGAGAGCAACAAGAAAAGCTCACAGTGAGCAGAAGGAAGGAAATATTAAAGATCAGAGCAGAGATAAACAACATCGAGACCAAAAAAAAAAAAAAAAAACCAATACAAAAGATCAATAAAACCAAGAGATGGTTCTTTGAAAGGATAAACAAGATTGATGAACCTCTAGCCAGGCTCAACAAGAAGCAAGGAGAGAGGACCCAAATAAACAAAATCAGAAATGAAAGAGAAGATATAACAACAGACCCCATCGAAATACAAAGGATTGCTAAATATAAATATTTATTTATCTTCCTGAGTAAGTTTTGGAAGGTTATATTTAAGCATTTTTATGGTTTCCCGTCTTATGTTTAAGTCCTTTGTTCATTTTGAGTTTATTTTTGTGTATGATGTAAGTTGGTGGTCTAGTTTCATTTTTTTGCATGTCCAATTTTCCCAATACCATTTATTGAAGAGACTGTCTTGACTCCATTGTATGTTCATGCCTCCTTTGTCAAATAGATTTTGAGCATGGTGGTTTGGGTCGATATCTGGATTCTCTCTTCTATTACATTGGTCTATATGTCTGTTCTTGTGCTAGTACCAGGCAGTTTTGAGAACAGTGGCTTTGTAATACAGCTTGAAATCTGGTATTGTGATCCCACCTACTTTGTTCTTCTTTCTCAGGATTGCTGTGGCTATTCGGGGTCTTTTTTCATTCCAGATGAATTTTTGGAGAGTTCTTTCTAGGTCTGTGAAATATGCCATTGGTATTTTAATGGGGAGTGCATTGAATCTATAGATTGCTTTGGGTAGTATGGACATTTTAATGATGTTGATTCTCCCAATCCATGAACATGGAATGTTCTTCCATCTGTTTATGTCTTTCTCTATCTCTTTTTTCAGTGTCGTGTAGTTTTCCGCATATAGGTCTTTTACCTCCTTAGTTAAGTTTATTGCTAGGTATCTTAGTTTTTTTGGTGTGATGGTAAATGGGATTGCTTTTTTAGTCTCTCTTTCTGTAAGTTCACTATTGGTGTATAGAAATTCAGTAGATTTCTTGGCGTTAATTTTGTTTCCTGCTACATTGCCGAATTTATTTATTAAGTCTATTAGTTTTTTGATGGAATCTTTCAGGTTTTCTTATGTAAAATATCATGTCATCTGCGAATAAGGACAGCTTTACTTCTTTTCTAATTTGGATGACTTTTATTTCTTCTTGTCTGAGTGCAACCGCTAGTACTTCCAGCACTATGATGAACAGGAGTGGTGAGAATGGGCATTCCTGTCTTGTTCCTGTTCTTAGGGGAAATGGTTTTAGTTTTGTCCATTGAGTATGATGTTAGTTGTGGGTTTATCATAAATACCTTTTATTATGTTGAGTTATGATCCTTCTATTACCACATTGCTGAGAGTTTCTATCAAGAAAAGGTGTTGGATTTTGTCAAATGCTTTTTCTGCATCAATTGATATGACTATGTGGTTTTTCTCTCCCAATTTGTTTATGTTATGTATCATGTTTATTGATTTGTGGATATTGTATCATTCTTGCATTCCCGGGATAAATCCTACTTGGTCATGGTGTATGATCTTTCTGATATACTGCTGGATCTGATTTGCTAGAATTTTGTTGAGCATTTTGGCATCTATGTTCATGAGGGATATTGGTCTGTAATTCTCTTTCATTGTGTTGCCTTTATCTGGTTTTGGTATTAGGGTGATGCTAGCTTCATAGAATGAGCTTGGAAGTGTTCCTTCCTCTTGAATTTTCTGGAATAGTCTGAGGAGGATAGGTTTTAGTTCTTCCTTGAATGATTGGTAAAACTCCCCTCTTAAGCCGTCTGGCTCTAGGCTTTTGTTTGCTGGAAGTTTTTTGATGACTGCTTCAATTTCTTCCATAGTTACTGGCATATTGAGCTGTTTAGATTCTTCCTGATTGAGTTTTGGAAGGTTATATTTTTCTAGGAATATGTCCATTTCCTCCAGGTTGTTCAGTTTGTTGGAACAGAGTTGTTCATAGTATTTTTTAACAATCCTTTGTATTTCAGTGGGGTCTGTTGTTATATCTTCTCTTTCATTTGTGATTTTGTTTATTTGGGTCCTCTCTCTTTGCTTCTTGTTGAGCCTGGCTAGAGGTTCATCAATCTTGTTTATCCTTTCAAAGAACCAGCTCTTGGTTTCATTGATCTTTTGTATTGTTTTTTTGGTCTCAATGTCATTTATCTCCGCTCTGATCTTTATTATTTCCTTCCTTTTGCTTACACTAGGCTTTTCTTGTTGCTCTCTTTCTAATTTTTTGAGTTGTAGGGTTAGGTAATTTATTACCATTGTTTCTTGTTTTTTGCAGTAGGCTTGTAGAGCTATGAACTTCCCTCTCCAGACTTCTTTCTCTGTGTCTCATAGATTTTGGATTTTTGTTTTCATTGTCATTTGTTGCCATGATGTTTTTTATTTCTTCCTCGATCTCTCTGGTAACCCAGTCATTGTTTAATAGCATGCTCTTTAGTCTCCATGTGTTTGATTTTTTTGTATTGTTTTTATTGTAGTTGATTTTCAGTTTTATGCCACTGTGATCTGAGAAGATGCTTTATATGATTTCTACCTTCTGGAATTTGAAGAGACTTTCGCCATGACTCAACATATGGTCTATCTTTGAAAATTACTCATGTGCACTTGAGAAGAATGTATATTCGGTGGTTTTGGGGTGAAATGTTCTGAAGATGTCAATTAATTCCATCTGTTTTTAGTGAGTCTTTTAGGATTGATGTTTCTTTGCTGATTTTTTGTTTTGAGGATTTGTCCAATGGTGATAGTGGGGTATAAAGTCTCCTAATATGATTTTATTGCTGTTGATCTCTCCCTTGATATCTTACAGGATGTTTTTTATGTATTTGTGTGCTCCTGTATTGGGTGTGTTTATGTTTACCAGAGTTATTTCTTCCTGTTGTATTACTCCCTTTAGTATTATGAAGTGGCCTTCCTTATCCCTTGTTATGTCCTTCACTTTGAGATCTAATTTGTCAGATATAAGTATTGCTACCTCAGCTTTCTTTTCATTTCCATTCTCCTGAAAGACCTTTTTCCATCCCTTCACCCTCAGTCTGTGTGCATCTTTTTTTTCTGAAGTGGGTTTCTTGTAGACAGCAGACATATGGGTCATGTTTTCTCATCGAATCTATTACCCTATGTCTTTTGATTGGGGCATTTAATCCATTTACATTTAAAGTTATTATTGATAGGTACTTATTTGTCACCATTTTTATTCTTTACCCCTGTGTTCCTTCTTCACTTCCTGTTTCTTTTTTTTACAGCAGACCCTTTAGCATTTCTTGCATTGCTGGTTTGGTGGTAATAAACTCCCTTAGTCCTTTTTTGTCTGTGAAGGGCCTGATTTCACCTTCCATTTTGATTGATAACCTTGCTGGTTACAGTATTTCTGGATTCAGACCCTTCCTTTGCATGTCTTTGTATATTTCATTCCATTCCCTTCTGGCCTGATAAATTTTTGTTGAGAAATCAGTTGCTAGTCTGATGGGGGTTCCTTTGAAGGTAACTTTCTCTCTCTCTCTCTGGTTGCTTTTAAGATTCTTAGTTTGTCATTGGTGTTTGCCAATCCTATATAATAAAAGAGTAATATGCAAATTAACCATCACTCTGCTACACCCACAAAGCCACGCCCACAAGCCTCGCCCACCAGCCAAACAGGAGTGAATATGCAAATAAACCCAACCAAGATGGCCAAGGCCACAGAGAGCAGGAGGGAGGCTTGGGTTTCCCTGGCAGTGGAGGAAGCCAAGCTTTCCACCTGCCCTTGCCGGCCTAGGCCTCCACTCAAGGCTACAAAGTTTCAACGATAGAAGATACATAAAACCAAACAGAAATGGCAGCAGCCATGGAGATGGAAAGAGCAGGAGGCTGGGGTTGCCGCCGGTGATGGAGGAAGCCAAGCTTCCGGCATACCCCGGCCCAGGCCTCCGCTTAAGGCTACAAAGTTTCAATTATAGAAGATACATAAATCCCCCCAAAAATGGCTAACACCATGGAGCAAGCAGAAGGTTTGGCTCTGATCCAGGCTACAAAGTTTCAGTTGTAGAAGATAAATAAACCCCAGTTACCAGGGCCTCCACTTGGGTCACCAAGGGGCATGGCTGACATCCAAACCACCACAGGCCCCTCGCCCAGGCCTCCTCACGCCCCAAGGGAACCCCCATCCTGATCCTGGACAACCTTCAGGGCAAACCAGCTGGCCCCCACCTGTGCACCAGGCCTCTATCCTACCTAATAAAAGATTAATATGCAGATTGACTATCACTCCAACACACAAGATGGCTGTCCCATGTGGTCAAAGATCCTGCCCACATGTGGACTCAAGATGGCCACCACAAGATTGCCAGCAAGGGAGGGTATTTGGGTGGGACCAGGCCTGCAAGGGAGGGCAATTGTGGGCGATGAGGCCAGCAGGGGAGGGCAGTTGGGAGGGATCAGGCCTGCAAGGGAGGGCAGTTGGGGGTGATCAAGCCTGCAGGGGAGGGCAGTTAGGGGTGACCCAGGCCTGCAGGGGATGGCAGTTAGCGGTGTCCAGTCCTTCGGGGGAGGGCAGTTAGGGGAAAACAGGCTGGCAGGGGCATAGTAGGCATCAATCTGGCTGGCACGGGAGTGGTTAGGGAGTGATCAGGCTGGCAGGCAGAAGCGGTTAAGGGCAATCAGGAAGGCAGGCAGGCGAGCAGTTGGGAACCAGCAGTCGTGGATTGTGAGAGGGACCCCAGATTGGAGTGGGTGCAGGCTGGGCTGAGGGATACCCTCCCCCATGCACAAATTTCGTGCCCCGGGCCTCTAGCTTAATTATAATATGCTTTGGTGTTGGTCTTTTGGCGTTCATTTTGTTTGGGACTCTGTGAGCTTCTTGGATTTGTGTGGGTTTTTTCTTTCCTATATCCAGGACGTTTTTTGTCATCATTTCTTCAAACAGGTTTTCTATTCCTTGCTCAGTTTCCTCTCCTTCTGTAACCCCTATTATGAGGATGTTGTTTTGTTTCGTGTTGTCCCAAAGTTTCCTTAGGCTCTCCTCCTGCTTTTTAATTTTTTTTTCTACAAGCTGCTCTACTTGGGTATTTTTTTCCTACCTTGTCTTCTAGCTCACTGATGCGGTCCTCTACCTCTTCTAGTCTACTCTTGATGCTTTCTATTGAGTTCTTTACAGCAGCAATGTCATTTTTCATTTCTTCTTGGTTCTTCTTCATTTCCTCTTAGTTCTTACTCATATGGTCGAATTTGTGTTACATTCTTTTCAGCCACTTTATGACCATTTCTCTGAATTCTTTCTCTGACAGGTTGCTTGCCTCCATTTCATTTTCTTCCTTTTCTGGTGATGCCTGCTTTTCTTTCGTATGCAGGCTGTTTCTTTGTCTCCCCATGATCTCTCTTCTTCGGGTGTCTGGTTATGTAGTTCTCTCTCTCCTGCGTTGATTTAAAGGCCCAAAATACAACACAACCAAGTACAACACACAAGGCACTGAACACAAATGTATTCACGATATTAATAACCCCAAATAAAGGTGTCCACCAGAGAAAGGCAAATTAGAGGAGAGGAGAGAAAGAAGAAGAGAAAAAAAAGAAAGGAGTGCAAAAATGAAATTGGGAAAAGGAAAAACAAAGAGAGAAAAGAACGAGAATAAGAAAGAAAATGGGAACAAACTATATATATGAGAAGAAAACTCCAATAGAACTGCCACTAATCCCAATAAATGCCAGCAACAAGTACCTGGAGATGAATACAAACTACAAACATCAACTAATATCAAGTGAGGTGAGGGAAAACAGAAGGATAAAACAAGCAAAAACAAAACAAACAAAAAAAAGAATAAACAAAACAATGTCACAAAGAAGCATAAAAATGATATAATCAACATTCAAGCAAACAACAACAAAATGACAGAGAGAAAAACAGTTTTTTGGATAGTGAAGACAGAGAAGAGAGAGGTGTGTATGGACTTGGAGCAGGGTAATGGAAATTAGATATATAAATAGGGTGAAATTTTAACAGGAGTAAAAAGAAAGAATAGGGAAAATCTAAAGCTGGAAAAGGGTAAGAAACAGGACAACAAAAGGTGAAAAGTTAGGAAGAGAGTAATGTCATAAAGGTAGAGTTGAAATAGAGTAAAATGATGCTAAAGGACAGATGAAAATCAAATGTAGAACACTAATCCCAAAGTAAAATAAAATGACACTTTTTTTAAAAAAAGGTAAAATAGTAGTAGTAATAATACTGATTGAAAATAAAAATGTGTGCTCGCTTCGGCAGCACATATACTAAAATTGGAACGATACAGAGAACATTAGCATGGCCCCTGCGCAAGGATGACACGCAAATTCGTGAAGCGTTCCATTATTTAAAAAATAAATAAATAAATAAATAAATAAAAAGAAAATAAAAATGTAATAATTAAAAAGTTAAAATCTAGTGAGAAAAAAAGAAAAAAATAGTTTCTTAAGTAAAAGATGAAAAAAAGTAAAAAAATAAAAATAAAAAATGTGCCATAGTGAAGGTCATTCACTTCCTCTATTGTTCTGTTTGGCATGCCTGTTTCCTTGTCAGGACAGTATTGCAGTTCCCTGCGTTCCACTGCTTCTCAGTGTTGTAAGCCAGTCCTGATTTTTAAGCAGGCAGTGTGTCTTTTTTTTTGGTATTCCTTTATTTGTGATTACACAAGAGTCAATTTGTGATTCGACCCCTGTGTGGCAATGTTTCTGGATTGACCTCCGGGTCTATAGGTCCTCTCTAGCCATGTGCTTAGATCCTGCTTTCCCTGTGGCACTCAATACAGGTTTGTTGGAGTGGGCTGCCCCAGAGCTGGTTCTCGGACGGTCACTGCCCACTCTGATCCCCAGGTTCCAGAAAAACAACTTTCCCCTGCAGTCTCTTAGGGTGTCCCCAATTGGGTGATCCTATGTATTGGGCTTAGCAATCAGAAGCAAGGATTTTTAAGAGGAAATCGCAAGTGCGCGAACTCCGGAGCTGCGTGCAAGTCTACGCAGTTCTTTTTCTCCCCCTGTGACCAAGCAGCTGGCACACTTTTAAAATTTATAGGCAGTCCTGCGCCCAATCAAAATGGGTTGCCTTTTGGAGATCCCCCCTGTCAGCAGCTCTGAGGACCCCCTTCCACATTCACAGATCACGCCAGCCCCAACAGCCACGTATTCTTCTAGGTGCAGACTTCCCCAGGTCTTCCAGCTCCCGCAGTGCACGTGCTTCTCTGTCCTGCCAGGACCAGAGACCTCACCTTATCCCATGTGAAATCTGACCCCTCTGTGGTGGAGTGTAGAGCTCCTCTGAATCAGTGTGTTTGCGCCAATTGGGGATTGGTGTTCTGAGGTTCGCAGCTGTTTGGTGGGTGCTGTAGTTGCAGATTTTCAGGCTTCCAATAACATCCACTTTCCCCTTCAAGATGGCGCAGTCTCTGCGTCTGAGCCGGTGGCTCCAGGAGGGGACCCAGCAGCAGTGGGGGCTGCCCAGTCAGGGGAGCCCCATCCAGCAGTCCCCCACTGTCTCCTGGAGTATAGCTGTCCCTTAATTCTCCAACAAACACTCCCTGTGCGACCCTCTGCTGCTCTTTCTATCTGCTCTGGGACAAGGTTCAGGACACATCTGTCTATTCCGCTGTCATTTTTTTTCCTCCCATATTATTTTTTAAACAAAGATGACTATGTCTTTCCCTTGGTTTCTTTTTGTCCCTGGCACTTTTTGTAACCTATGTATTATATAATTTAGTTGTTCATTTTTTATTGCCACTTGGTAAAAGGGCTGTAAGATCTCAGTCCATTGTGTCAGAGGGCATTCTGAAGAGAATTGGGTAAATGACTGAGTGACTAACCTAATGCTTTAATAGGTATAATAGATATATATCTAAATGCAATTGCCTATTTATTAGATCATTGCATTACACACCCATTATGGGTTTTGAACACCAAAATATGAATACATTACATTTTCAGTGTCCTTTTATACACTTGAAATTAGTGTTTCCATTAGGTATCACTTGTCTAAATGTAGATAGTTTATTTTTTTAATTAAAAATACTTATTGGAATAATTAAATAAAATGTAGATAGATTACTTAAATCATCTTAGAAATAGTAACTAAGGATCATTTGTTCTTAGTAGTATAGAAACTGACTTACTAGTAAAAGTCTGAATTGTTTGATGAATATTTGTTTTTGACTCTTTTTCTTTTATTGAAAGTACTAGAGGCCCAATGCACAAAGATTCATGCAAGAATGGGCCTTCCTTCCCCTGGCTGCTGGCACTGCCTTCGCTCCTGCCTGGAGCCGCCTTTCCGCCTTCCCACGCTGCCCAGAGGCCCGGAGCTTCTGGGGTGGTGTGGAACGCCTCCATCGTCCCCATGGTGACGATGCAAGTGCCCTGCCCCGCCCCTGGACGCTTGGCACCTGTGTATGCAAATTAACCCACCATCTTTGTTGGGTTAATTTGCATACACACTCCTGATTGGCTGGTGGGCGTTGCGGAGGTACAGTCAATTTGCATCTTTCTCTTTTATTAGTGTAGATTCCTTATAAGTAGGAATAATATTGGCTACTATGAAAACAGCATTTGTGTTATCAGGAATCTTATTCTTACCAGGAATGCTTTTAAGTTACTTTCTGTGAAATAGTTTATAGTGACTCTTTTCCTGTAGAGTTTACCATCTATTCTTGACTTGTTTTCATTATATATTTGTACTTGAGGTTAAATTTGATGTTGTCTATAATACCTAACCAATACATTGCACTAAATTTACAAGTGGGAAGGAAAATGTGACATTTCTTTTACTTGTAATTTCTTATCAAAGAACAGAGCATGGGTATTTTGCTCCAATTGCACCCATTGAGAAGCATTAAAAGACATCAAGGCAAATATTATAAGAAAGTTTGTTAAAATATTCATATGAAAGAAAAGACTAATTGTCAAAGTGAACATTAAGAAAAATATACAGGTGTATGTGCTTCCAGACCATGTGTGTGCACACCCTCCTGCAGGAGTAAAGATATATGCCTTGCTGCCTGGCTTCTGAGTATGCTTTGTGTTCTACCAGGACCACTAAATTTGGGGACTCACCTTATTTCTAACAATTTGGGGGCACATCCGGGATACCATTTGTTATCACAAGGGGCAATTGGACCCCTCTCCTAAGGAGGTTCACCCTGCTGCCAAGTTACAGCTGCCTTGGTGAGGAGGGACAGATATTACCCCCCGGGTCGACTATGCACTCAGGATCGAGAGTCAGCCAGCAATGCATGAAGGGCCCAAGTAAGAACTGCAGCACTCAGGTAACCTCATGCATGAGCCAAGGTGGGAAATTGGACTGAGTACTACTTTGGTAATTGGGTATCCTCTCAAGTCAGTTATATGTGACTGGGATGTGTCTTAGATATAAAAAGAGTGCCAAGTTCTGATCTATGGTTCTGTTCTCCTGCAAGGGACACAGCCAGAGAGGGATGAAGCGGCTCTCAGGGAGAATGAGAAACCTCCAACATGGGGGGTTGAGTAAAGGCACAAAGGACATTCTGAGGATGGAAAACAAAAAGTTTCTAGGCCTAGGGAATACATTCCCCTAAAATAGTCCACTGGAGAGAGCTGAGATTCTGGGGAGGGGCAGTTCCTGAACCAGAGACAGAAGACATTGCTCTATTTTGGTGTGTTTTTTTTAATGCAGGGTATTCTGTGGTGTAAACCTTTAGTGTGTTGTGTGCACCTGTATAAAAGTGTTTCTGTTGATGTTTTATGTCTCTTTGTTGTTTGTTTAATTTGTTTAAAGATGGGGCAAGTCCCACTTTGGGTATTCCCAGTTAGGTGTGGCAAGGCTGAATAAATGACAGAGATTGCAGGAACATCCCAGCAGCTGCCAAGAATTCTTCATCTTGGGGACTTTTCCTGCTCTCCCTCTCAGGGTGTCAGCCACCAGAAACTCTTAGCTAGTGAGTTTTCTGTCTGTGTGTATATAATGTAATTTTGGCTTTCTATTTTTTAGGGACTTTAGTTAACTCTTCCCTGGTTTATGAATATAGGGACAAAGATTACATGGAGAAGTAGGGATTACAGGCATGGGGAAGTAAGCTATACAGGCTAGGTTGGGCAACAAGGTTAATGTTTCCATGACAATGGGAAGTTCTTGAATGAGAATGGACTGCATTCCAAAGTTGACTCCCAGGTCCCAGGCACATAGAACTCCCAGCCAGGTTGGTATGTTCTTTCTTTGAACAGAAAGGGCAATCATGGTTAACAGCATAATTAATATTTCCCATAACCATAACTAGTCTCCAATGTTCTATTTCCCCCATAACACTGGGAGGAACAGATCTGTAGAAGTACCCTCTAGCAGTTAAGGGTACTAGAGTGGGGGGAACTCCTGTTTTTATAAAGAAAAATAAAATAAAATAAAATAGTACTCTCACATTAAAGCCACTGAAAGCTGGTGCGTTATCCTTGTTACAAAATTGATCAAGAAAATTCTTTGGTTAATAGTTGGCTTTAAAATCTCAAAGTTGTTAAGATATAATAAATAGATGTACTAGTAACTACAATGAAGGGTTTATGATAAAGCTTTTCAGTGATAATTATAAATATGTTAATGATAGAAATCCAGTCACTGTGCTCTCTGTTGGAAGAAGGGCCAGTCATCCTTCTCCCTGTAAAGATAGAAAAACCTAAAAAAAGAACAAGGGCAGACAGAGAAATGGGATACCTTGCTTTGCCTTCCCCTCCCTATGTGACCAGGGGACAATCTGTGGGAACATCCAAGATAGCCAGTTTGCAATTCCAACCTCCCCTCAGGATGAAGGCTGTCCTGATAAGGCTCCAACCAGCGAGAGGCCTCTGTGCTGCCAGAAACCACCTTTTCTAGGTTTCAAAAGTAGTAGAATCTTTTCAAAAGAAGACAGAAGGATGGCCAAGAGACATTTGAAAACATGCTCTAAGTCACTAATTATCCAAGAGATACAAATCAAAACGACAATGCAGTATCATCTCACACCTGTCAGAATGGCTATCATCAACAAATCAACAAACGACAAGTGTTGGTGAGGATGTGGAGAAAAATGAACCCTTTTGCACTGCTGGTGGGAATGCAGACTGCTGCAGCCACCGTGGAGAACAGTATGGAGTTTCCTCAAAAAACTAAAAATAGAACTGCCATTTGACCCAGTAATCCCACTTCTAGGAATATATCCCAAGACACTAGAAACACCAATCAGAAAGGATATATGCACCCCTATGTTCATAGCAGCACAATTCACCATAGCTAAGATTTGGAAACAGCCTAAATGTCCATTAGCAGATGAGTGGATTAGAAAACTATGGTACATCTACACAATGGAATACTACGCTGCTATAAAAAAGAAGGAACTTTTACCATTTGTAGCAGCATGGATGGACCTGGAGAACATTATGTTAAGTGAAATAAGCCAGGCAATGAAAGAAAAATACCACATGATCTCACTCATTTATGGAAAATAAAGAACATTATAACCTGATGAACAAAAAGATAGATACAGAGGCAGTAAAGCACTGAACAGACTGTCAAATTACAGCGGGAAGGCTGGAGAGTGTTGGGGAGGGGGGGAAACAGATCAACCAAAGGACTTGTATGCATGCATAAAGCACAACAATGGACACAAGACACTGGGGGGGTAGGATGAGGGCATGTGGCAGGGGGTAGGGGAGGCTGGGGGAAGGTCAATGGGGAAAAAAAGGAGATATATGTACTACTATATGTAATACTTTAAACAATAAAAAGTAGAAAAAAAAAGGAGTTAAAGCCTCTGCTGGAAGACCCATGTGGTTTAGCTGACCAGCTAAACCCATTTTTGTGCCTACAAGTGTATACGTAGACCAAGTTAATGTCTCTCTTGGGAATACTGTTCTCAGGAAAAGAAAGGGGAATGATTCAAAGTTCGGCTATGGCCATCTGGGAAAGGGAGCACCTGGCTGGCCCTGGAGTACTTCCATCAGATGTAAGATTTCCCAACTTGGGAGCCCCAGTGGGACCATACCATAGAGTCCCATAGGGGACACATGAGAGATCTCAGGGAACTAATAATTAAAGGGATTAGGGAAGCAGTTCCCCAATCTCAGACCCTAAATAAAGCCTTTAATATTCACCAAGGCAAAGAAGAAGTGCCTTCTGAATTTTACAAAGACTAAAAGATTAAATGAGAAAGTACTCTGGGCCAGACCCTGAGGACCCGTTGGGCCAAGGAATATTAAAATTACATTTTGTCACCAATAGTTGGCCTGATATCTCAAGAAAACTACAAAAGCTAGAGAACTGAAAGGTAGAAATGTAGAAGAGCTGTTGAAAGAGGCTCAGAAGGTCTATGTACACAGAGATGAGAGAGGCAGAAACAGAAAGCTAACATAATGCTCACAACTGTAAAACAAGTGGCCCAGGGAAGGGCTAGCCCTGAGGGCCAGAAACAGAGGCCACAACAGCATGTACATCTCAAAAGAGGGGGAGCTTATGTGTCACACACACACACACCCATGAAGGGACCCCTCACTGAGCTTTTAGATCCCAAGGCCAACATTCTCACCCCCTTTCCAAAGAACATTTTCTTTACTTAACAGTTCTGATACTATCAGAAGCTGAACTCATTATCACCCAAACCTTAGTATGTTATCTCTAAGGAAAAATGTGGCAGTTTTAAATCTAAGCGGCTGGGGGCCTAGAAACTGCAGTCATAGAAGAGGCTGCAGGGCCTGCTCCCTTCCCCCCTCAGCCTTTTCTCCAGCTTCATATGCCTAATTGGTAACTTAAAAGCTTTGGAGCATTGCTGAGTTAATAGTAAAAAAAAAAAAAATTAATACCTAGGTATTTTGAGATAACAGGATACTGAAACATTAATTAATCTGAGTTTGTCTTGTATGGAGAATCTAGAGGATAGATTTGAATCTATTAATTGAATATGTCTTGTATTTTATTTGAAACTAGAGGCCCAGTGCATGAAATTCATGCACGGAGCGGGGGGGGTGGGGTTCCCTCAACTCAGACTGCATCATCTCCAATTGGGGACCCCTTGAGGGATGTCTGACTGCCATTTTAGGCCCGATCCCTAAACGGGCAGTCGGACATCCCTCTCACAATCTGGGACCCTGGCTCCTAATTGCTCACCTGCCTGCCTGCCTGATTGCCCCTAACTGCCTCTGCTTGCCAGCTTGATCACCCCTAAATGCTCTTCCCTGCCAGCCTGATCACCCCTAACTGCCCTCCCCTGCCAGCATGATCTCACCCCCAACGGCCCTCCCCTGCAGGCCTGATGTCGCCTCCAACTGCCCTCCTCTGCTGGCCAATTTGGTTCTGATTGGTCGGTTCCTATGCCAGTCAGCATCAAAACCTCTGCCTCTAGACAGCCATTGGTTCCCCACAGCACCCAACTTTGGTTCTGATTGGTCGGTTCCTATGCCAGTCAGCATCAAAAGCTCCACCTCCTAGGCAGCCATTGGATCCCCACAGCACCCAGATTTTGTTCTCATTGGACGGTTCCTATGCCAGTCAGTGTCAGAAGCTCCACCTCCTAGTCAGCCATTGGTTCCCCACAGCACCCACCTTTGGTTCTGATTGGTCGGTTCCTATGCCAGTCAGCATCTCCAGACCTATCTCTGGGCCTGATCAAAAAGGCAGGGCTTAACAGTAGCCTCCGCCCCCCTCCTCACCCCCTTGGAGGCCTGGAGAGAAAGAAAAGCCTGGCTGCTGGCCAAGATCAGAAAGAAAGAGGGAGAGAAAAAGAGAGGTAAGTACACTCATCAACAGCTTCCACTGAGGCCGCAGATCAGACCCTGACTCACTTTCTGGGTCTCAGCCACCAGGGCAGTTAGTGCTGGGTCGCCAGGCTGCAGCTGGGCAACCTAGCGCTGACTTCCAGATGGTCTGCGTTTGGTCGTGAGCAGTCCTTACAATTCTGGGTTTTTATTATTAAGATATATCCTTAAAAATGTGAATGTATTACTAATCTGAGAAATGCTAAGTACTTAACTTGCCACCTAAAATTTAAGGTTTCTAAGAGTTAAAAATTCTAGCTAATGGGAAATAAATTATATGTTTTTGGTAATAGAAGCCATGAAGTATGGAGATGCGTTATAGAAATAATTAGGTAATTAAGTTGTTCTAAAGTTAAATGAATAAAAGATTTGTGAAAATTATAGAAGGATTGTGAAAAGAAATCTTAAAGGGAAATTATAGGTAGGTGAATGTAAAGTAGGATAATACAGAATTTGTTTAGACCTTTTCCAAGGAAAAAAGTTTTCTGTTAAAATGGAAAAGATTTTTCCTGTATTTGCCTAGGAAGCAAAAGCTCCATAAATTATTGGAATTCTATATAATACAAGCATAATGTGCTGAGTGTCCAGTCGACTGGTCCACCGTCCAACCAATCAAAACATAATATGCTAATGATATGCTAAGGCCACTCAATCACTTGCTATTATGTGCACTGACCACCAGGGGGAAGATGCTCTGACCAGTAGGTTAGCTTGCTTCTGGGGTCCAGCCAATCAGGACTGAGTGAGACAGGCCAGACATGCCCTGAAGCCTTCCCGCAGTCCCTCCCTGGCTGGCCAACCTCCTGTGTCCCTCTCCAGCCCTGATGGTGCACGGGTGGGGGTCCCTCAGCCTGGCCTGAACCCTCTCACAATCTAGGACCCCTCGGGGGATGTCGGAGAGCCAGATTCAGCCCAATCCCACAGGCCAGGCCGAGGGACCCCATTGGTGAACGAATTCCTGTACCAGGCCTCTAGTAATTATATATTGTGAAATTTTAATCAGGTACTTAATTGCTTAGAAAAAAGTGATCTTAATTGTGGGAACTGAAGTTTTACTAGTTTATGTTTGTGTTTAATACCCTCTTGTCACTTTGAATGATATATAATCTTTTGGTAGAATGGTTTTCAGAACCTTCCTAGGGTTTGAATTTTAAGAAGGTTTTTTTTTTGACCTAGAGTTGGCTGTAGGTGATTCCAATAGGCCTTGGAATGCCTCAAGACCTTCCTACAATGGAGACTATGGACCAGTTTCTTAAGAACTATGTACTGGGGCCCTAACTGGTTTGGCTCAGTGGATAGAGCGTCGGCCTGCGGACTCAAGGGTCCCAGGTTCGATTCCGGCTAAGGGCATGTACCTTGGTTGCAGGCACATACCCAGTGGGGAGTGTGCAGAAGGCAGCTGATCGATGTTTCTCTCTCATCGATGTTTCTAACTCTCTATCCTTCTCCCTTCCTCTCTGTAAAAAATCAATAAAATATATTAAAAAAAAAAAAAAAAAAGAACTATGTACTGGGTATCTCTTCTACTTTAATCTCGCTCAGGTTAGAAGGCCTGACCCAAGGCCCTCCTCTGGAGTTTCCTGTTCATCACCATCGACCAGGAGATTATGTTTGTTCTAATCAAAACTTGGAAGGGAAACAAGTTGGAACCCTCCTGGGAAGGACCTTACCTGTCTTGCTTACCACGGAGACTGCTGTTTGGACTGCAGAGTGAGGTTGGACCCATCACACCCGGGTTAAGGGCAGATACACCTCAACTTGAACAGCCATACCAGGACATAATCCCTTGAATTGACCGTCATGTACTGGGCTTTATTTGCTTTAGTAATCTGGAAAATTGCAGGGGCTTACAATGTGGGCTGGAGAAATGTGTACAATCTGGATCATGCTTACCCAGTTAAGTTATTGATTATAGATAATTTGAGTGACTTGGATATTTTAGCCTTTAGGTCAAAAGATTGGTTAAGACTAGATTTAGGAGTAGAGGTCAGAGGATAAGATCCCCTAGCCACTGCCACCACCATGCAAATAGAAGTAGGGTATGAGGAAGCGAATGATTGGGTGGAATGGATTAAATATTCTGTATGCTCTCTAAATAAAAGCAACTGTTATGCTTGCACAGTGGGAAGGCTAGAGGCCCAAGTGGTCCCATTCCCATTCGGATGGACCTCAGACAGTAATGGGATGGAATGTGTGCTTGCCTTGTACCAGGAGGAAACCGCCTGGGAAAATGCTTCCTGTAAGACTCTCCCCATGGTTCCCATTCAACAGAAGTAAAGAACAAGGACCGCCCCAAAAGGATCCGGCCCCATCCTCTGACATAAACTATACCTCCTGCCTCTCAAGGGAGGAAACAGTGCTCAGAGTTTATGAGAAATTTATCCAGATGCGTAAATGCTGAGTATCCTCAGAAACCAATCATCCTGCACTGTTGATACAGTGCTCAGAGTTTATGAGAAATTTATCCAGATGCGTAAATGCTGAGTATCCTCAGAAACCAATCATGCTGCACTGTTGATACCCCATGCTGATGTCCAGTGGTGTTATGGGGGACCCTGACTTGTGGCCTTGCCCAGCAAATGGAGCAAAACTTGTGATCTGATACAATTGGCTATCCCTTTCACACTGGCATATCATAAACCTTTTACAATGGACAGACAGGCTACAAAAAGGAGAGAGAGTCCAGGGGGCTCCTTTGATCCCCATATACATACAGATCCCATTGGGGTTCCAGGAGGAGTGCCAAGGAGTTTAAGGTTAGAAATCAGATTGCAGCAGGGTTAGAATCTGTCCTGTGCTGGTGACCCACTGTAAACAAGAATGTGGTTGGATTAATTATCCTATCTAATAAAGAGGTAATATGCAAATTGACCATCACTCCAACACACCAGATGGCCACCCCCATGTGGTCAAAGATGGCTGCCCCAATGTGGACACAAGATGGCCACCAAAAGATGGCCGGCAGGGGAGGGCAGTTGGGAGGGACCAGGCCTGCAAGGGAGGGCAGTTGGGGGGGACCAGGCCTGCAGGGGAGGGCAGTTGGGGGCAACCCAGCTGGCAGGGGAGGGCAGTTTGGAGCAATTGGGCCAACAGGGGAGGGCAGTTAGGGGTGACCAGGCTGGCAAGGGAAGGAAGTTAGGAGCAATAGGGCCAGCAGGGGAGTAGTTAGGGGGTGATCAGTCTGGCAGGCAGAAGCGGTTAGGGGCAATCAGGCTGGCAGGCAGGTGAGCAGTTGGGAGCCAGCAGTCTTGGATTGTGAAAGGGATGTCTGACTGCTGGGATCGGGCCTAAACAGGCAGTCAGAAATCCCTCAAGGGGTCCCAGATTGGAGAGGGTGCAGGCTGAGATTAGGGACAACCCCCCTCCATGCATGAATTTCATGCACTGGGCCTCTAGTATTTACTATAACCAGCAAAGTCTTGTTAACTGTACTCGAGATGCAGCTAAAGGGATAGCTGAACAGCTAGATGGCACCAGCAGGATGAACTGGGAGAACAGGTTGGCCTTGGATCTGATTCTGGCAGAAAAAGGAGTAATATGTGTAATGTTGGGATCTGTGTTGTACATTTATTCCTGACAACACAGCAGACAGTCACTGAGGCCCTAAGGCAATGGCAGCTTTAGCTAATGCATTAGCTGGAACCTGAGATTGAGAATCCTTTCTCTGATTCACTAGAGCAATGGTTTGGAAGGTGGAAGGGAATGATGGTATCCACATTCACCCCTTTGATTAGGAGTTACAGCGATGGGATGTTACATCATCTCATATATTATTCAAAGGTTAATTGAAGCCGCATTGACCAAACAGCAAATTAGTCTTCTTTTAGACACTGTAGAGCAGGGGTCCTCAAACTACGGCCTGCGGGCCACATGCGGCCCACTGAGGACATTTATCCAGCACGCTGGGTGCCGCTGCCTGTCCTGCTAAGCAGCCGACTCGTCCCGGGCCCGCAGTGTGCATAGGAATTTGTTCATAGTTTTTTTTTTTAAACTATAGTCCAGCCCTCCAACAGTCTGAGGGACAGTGAACTTACCCCCTGTTTAAAAAGTTTGAGAACCCCTGCTGTAGAGTATGAAAGTCAATGAATTTTAGCTGAGTTTGAAGAAAAGAGTTTAAATAAAGAAAAGGGGGGAATTGTGAGAATAAACAAGTCATCTTTTCTGTCAAAGAACAGTTTAGGCAGCCACCATGTTGGCTGTAGCTCCCTGGGGGCCGCCATCTTGAAACCGCAAAGGTCAACCCCTTCCTTTGAATTAGCCAATTGTGAAAGACTGTGAGCCTGAGCTCTAATCAAGAGTAAGGGACAGGTCATGTGCGTCAGGATTAAAAAGCTGAGCAGACTACCTGCTCAGTGTGCATGTGCTTTCAGACCATGTGCTGCACACCCTCCTGCAGGAGTAAAGACATTTACCTTGCAAAAAAAAAAAAAAAAAACGAAAGAAAAAGAAGAAAGAAAAACACACAAACATGACAGAAACAGGGAAATGAACACATCATTATCAAAGGTCACAGTCATCAGATGAAAGGTATGATATAAACAGCAGCAGGGCAATTTGAGATCTAGATGCTTCTAGTATTATATTTGAAAAACAGTCCACTAGCATGTAAGAAAAGGCAAAGTGTCTAGTGAAACTTCTCTACCATCAGGAAGAAAATGGGTGGGAAAGCTGACCAAGTTTGGTCCCCCATCATTATATTAAATCACTGTGTACATAGCTCAGAACTGGCATTAAGTGGGAATACTTTCATGGTACTGGGACAAGTAGAGGGAGTATTATGGCTAGTATTTTTTGATCATAAGGAACAGAGAGTGACTCATGCTAGTTTATTTAAAAAACAAAAGAAAGTATTTATTATGTGTCTCATACTCCAACAGCATGAATGTGGCCAAGGAGTGAATTCCAAGGTACTGGTAAACACCAGTTTCTCCCCATTTCTTGTTTCAGTGTCTTGCTGTAAGTGTAATTTGAGCATAGATCTAAACTCTGGCTGGGAAGACACCCAAAGACCATTTCTACATCAACCTATAGGATAATGCTAATGTGGTTCTTGGAGTGTTGATCAATAGCTGATGGTTGCACCTGGGTGCTGACTCTTCTGACACTGCTGAGAATCCTTAGGGCTTGCATTCAACGTGGGAGGAATTTGTGAGTGGGCAGGTGTAGGCAGATTAGAAAATCAGAGTTCATGAGATTGGATGTCTGGGAGGAAGAGGCTCCAGGGAAGGACCGTGGGCTTGCCTAGGGTCTTACAGAACCTTCCCTTGCCCTTCTTATGATTTTAATTGGGAGAGTGGTCTTACCTGGGCTCCTTGTGCGGCTTGCATTCAATTTCAGCCCAAATGTCACTTACTCAGGCCTTCCTGACCACTCTATTTAAAGTAACCCCACATCACATTCAAAGTACTAATTATCCTGTTTTATCGCCTTTAAAGCACTTATTTTCCTGAAATTATATTTTTTGTTTACTTATTTATTATTTGTTCTAACTTTTTTATTTTCTCCATGACATCTTTCTGGCCCATTGTCCTTTGTGTCTCTATTATCTAGCACAATGCCTAACAGGTGCACTGTACACATCTGTAGTATAAATGACTGGGAAGTTAAAGTGCTACTAGAATTGTAATTAAGAGCTGTATGTGGTGCTAGGAACTGGGTGTCTTGACATTCTAGAGCAGAGTGAAGATTTCTCTAGCACTACCAGGACAGAATCTGCCATTTCATGGTAGGAGAAGGCCTTAAAGTACTTAATTATTACAGCTATGCTTCTGTAAGGTTGGGAAATCAAGACGTATCAGCTAATTTGGGTCCAATCTTAGTACAGAAGAGAGGATTAGGTGCTCAAAATATAAAGGGGCCTTGGCTACATCAGGCACCTCTATGATCCATGAGGAAGGCCTGGGCCATCTCTTACAGATTATTGTTTCCGCAGCTATTGAATCTCTGCCAGATTTAAGGGAATACAAGTGGGGTCTTTGAGAAAGGAAGAAGTGTCTTCAGGTATAATATGCATTTGAAGGACTTGAATTATATTCTATCAAAAGGTAGGATATTGCAGTTATGCATGAATATTGGTGTTAGGATATCATGGTTTTCTCATAAAGTTTCTCAATGTCTTTGATATCATGGAAGTCAACAAGGTAATATAAGTATACAAGTTTCTTCCTTTTTCTCTTCCTCTGAGGCTATCTTTCTGAGGAATGAACTTAAATGTGAGTTCATTTAAGCAGGAAGAGTTTCTCTGAGAAGGAAGTTGGAGTGAAGTGTGGAAGAAGGCAGAGAAGCTGATCAGTTGTAAGCATTAACTTTTTCATTAGAACTTAACACAGATTTTTGGTAACACTGTATTAAAACATATGCTGCATATTGGTCTATATTCTACCCAGAAAATTGTTTTTTCTGGAATGGTCATTTCTTTAATGGTTTTACTCTAAGAATAAACTTGTTTTTGCACAAACAGGAAACATTACTCTCTAAATGTCAAGTTTCGGCAACCTCAGACTAAACAAATGAGTCTAACTTTAGTAACTCATGGCATTCACCACAGTTTCTCCTTCCTATATTTATGAATGTATTATTTATACTTCATTCTGGGGGAAAGTAATGTAATTAAGGATAAAGAATTTATTTTCATTTGCTAGACTGCTTCTGTCACTGTCAGGTTTGTATTTTACATTATTATTTAGAGGTGAGTCAGTTCCCTTCCTTCTTCCCTTTCCCCAGACCCAGCTTTCACAGGGGACCACTTGGCTGGCTTGCACAGCTGCATGCTATCCACCATGACTCTGAAGTCCTCCATTGTAAGGGTTTGATTAAACACTTCTTTTCCTATAGACTGTTCTTAATTATAATAAAAACTAGAGGCCCGGTGCACGAAATTTGCACACGGGGAGGAGGGTGTCCCTCAGCCCAGCCTGCACCATCTCTAATATGGGACCCCTCGAGGGACGCCCAACTTCCCATTTAGGCCTGATCCCACTGGACTTAAACGGGCAGTCAGACATCCCTCTCACAATCCAGGACTGCTGGCTCCCAACCACTTGCCTGCCTGCCTGCCTGATTGCCCCTAACTGCTTCTGCCTGCCAGCCTGATCACCGCCTAACCACTCCCCTGCCAGCCTGATCGACGCCTAACTGCTCCCCTGCCAGCCAGAGTGCCCCTAACTGCCTTCCCCTGCTGGCTTGGTCACCCCTAACTGCCCTCCCTTGACAGCCTGGTCACCCGTAACTGCCCTCCCCTGCAGGCCTGGTTGCCCCAACTGCACTCCCCTGCAGGCCTTGTCCCTCCCAACTGCCCTCCCCTGCAGGCCTATTCACCCCCAACTGCCCTCCCCTGCTGGCCTGATTGCCCACAACTGCCCTCCCCTGCTGGCCATCTTGTGTCCACATGGAGGCAACCATCTTTGACCACATGGGGGCGGCTATCTTGTGTGTTGCAGTGATGGTCAATTTGCATATTACCCTTTTATTAGATAGAATAACAATATTAAATCACATGAAATCTACAATAAAACAATTTATATTATATACTAGAGGCCTGGTGCATGAAATTTGTGCATTGGGGGGAGAGGTCCCTCAGCCAGGCCTCTTGCAATTTGGGACCCCACGGGGGATGTCTAACTGCTGGCCCAATCATTCCTGCCTGCCTGATCACCCCTAACTGGTCGCCTGCCTGCCTGATTGCCCCTAACCACTCTGCGCCGGGGGTCTGCAGGCCTGCCTCATCACCCTAACCACTCTGCCTGCCTGCCTCATCACCCCTAACTGCTCGCCTGCCTTCCTGATTTTCCTAACCACTCTTCCTGCTTGCCTGATCACCCTTAACCACTCATCTGCCTGTCTGATTGCCCCTAACTGCTCACCTGCCTGCTTGATCACCCCTAACCACATCTGCCTCAGCCCCTACTGCCTTCAGCTTCATCCAGAAGGATGTCCGGAATGACATCTGGAAGGTCATTGGGTTGTCTGGTCTAATTAACATATTACGGTTTTGTTATTATACATAATTCCTCAGGTTCAAATTAAGCTCCTAAGACTGTACAGAAAATGGAATTTATTTTATGTGTCCTTATTTTGAAATGACTGTTTTAGCCCATATTGAACATTAAGCCCTCAGTGGAATTTACAATTTGGAATTAACTACATTCTCTCTAATGCTGCAGATGTCATGCCCTCTGCCTTCTCCAAGGGAGTGCAGGATCCAAGGCCTCTGAGAATAAGGTTATTGTGTTTGCTTACCCTGCCTTCTCTCTCTCTTTCTTTTAATATATTCACTCTAAAAGACGTATCAAGAATGGGTTAGGTATGAATATGTAATTTCTAAAAAATTGTTCCACTTTGTCATTTTCATTGAGACTTCATTTTCTGTCAATTGAACAGTGAAAACTAATCTATACTAATAAAAGGGTAATGTTCAAATGGTCGGGACGCCCTCATGTGTAACCATCGATCACTTGGAGGCTACGTGCACAGCAGGTGCAGGTGGGTGGGAAGTTGCAGCATTGGGAATGGTGGTGGGGCTGTGGTGAAGGCCTCCGCACATCTATGCTGGGGGTCTGCAGGCCTCCACCATGGCTGCAGCCGGCCTGGGGTGGGGCTATGGTGGAGGCCTCTGTGCGCCTGCACCAGGGGTCCACAGGCCTCCCCTGGCTCCGGCCTACCTCTTTGGGGAAATCCATTGAGGAGCCCTGGATGGGTGGGCGGGGACTACCTCTTTGGGATGATGGTTCGTGGGGCTCCCACACTGTCACAGGGCACAGGCCAGGCTGGAGGACCCCCCCACGCAGAATGCATGAATTTCGTGCACCGGCCCACTAGTCTTAATTAATAATATTCTTCATGTTGCATTTTTACAACATTTCAGGAGTTTAATTTATGTTAAGAAATACATATTAAACATTTGTGTAAATTTTATCTAAACTCACATAAAATTCTAACTACAAATCTATATTTGTAAAACATTTTCTTTTCATGTAGAGACTTCTTTATATCCTTAGGAAACTCCATTCGGGGGACAAATCTGGAGTGTATCTTTGTGGCCATTGTCATAGCTCTAAGGGATTGTTGGTGTTGGAAGTGATTAAAAATTGTAGGTGGCATTGGAAACTTATGTCTAATAAAAAACTGAATAGGAATGTTCATGGTAGCTTTAATTATAATTGCCAAAACTTGGCAGCAACCAAGATTGCCTTTGGTAGGTGAATGGATAAACTGAGGTACATCCAGACAATGAAATATTCAACACTAAAAGCAAATGAGCTATCAAACCATGAGAAGACATGAAGGAAACTTAACTGCATATTAGTAAGTGAAAGAAGCCAATCTGAAAGGGTTACATGCTCTATGATTCCAACTATATGCAATTCTGGGAAAGGCAAAACTAATGAGACAGTGAAAAGACCAGGGTATGAGGGTGGCAGGGATGAACGGGCAGATCACAGGTTATTCAGGAAAATCTGTGTGATACTACAGCAAGCATGTCAAACTCAAAGGCTAACATGGGCCAAATAAACATGGTTTAATAAGTTTATGTGGGCCACAAAAAAACAAAAGCTTCAATTTTCATAGAAATGTAGGTTTATTTCAATAGAGACATGCTAAATACAAAGGGCTGAAATAAATGAGTAATCGTTAACATAAAATAATAGAACATTTTAATAAAAATTAATATTTTTCTTGAACATTAACTTACCAGACACTGAATAACTGCACAAATTAATAAATGTAACACAAATAAACCTATTTTTCTTGTTCTCCGAAAGTGAAGTAATTTTCTGTTGTGCACACCAAACAAGTCAGCATAAGATTAATGATGTGGCAATCGGCTGCTAAATTATTAACTGGTAGTATTAGAGGAGAAAAATGGTGTGCTTGTGGGTAAGGTGCGTAAGGGAAATGAATGGGCGATGATTATAGTAATCAGTCATTAGTGAACAATATAGTTCATTATTAATAACTAGAGGCCCAGTGCACAAAATTAGTGCATGGGGGGGGGTGTCCCTTAGCCCGGCCTGCATCCTCTCCAATCTGGAACCCCTTGGGGGATGTCCAACTACCGGTGGGATCAGGCCTAAACCGGCAGTCGGACATCCTTCTCTCAATTCGGGACTGCTGGCTCCTAACCACTTGCCTACCTGCCTGCCTGATTGCCCCTAACAGCTTCTGCCTGCCAGCCTGATTGCCCCCAACTGCCCTCTCCTACCAGCCTGATCGCCCCCAACTGCCCTCCTCTGCTGTCCCGATCTCCCCCTACTGCCCTGCCCTGCAGACCTGGTCAACCCCAACTGCCCTCCCCTGCCAGCCTGATCTCGCCCACAACTGCCCTCCCCTGCAGGTGTGATCTTGCCCCCAACTGCCCTCCCCTGCTGGCCTGTTCACCCCCAACTGCCCTCCCCTGCCAGCCATCTTGCAGTGACCACCTCGTGGTGGCCATCTTGTGGCTGCCATCTTGTGATGATGTCATGGCTGCTATCTTGTGATGATGTGATGTGATGCCACCTAGGCTTTTATTATATAGGATTATGTATAACAGGATATTATAAAAACTAAGTTATAAAATTTTTATTAAAACATTTCTTACGTACCGTTATATTGGCTGGGCCACAAAAATATTTGTTGTGGGCCACATGGAGCCCACAGGCCACAAGTTGGGTATGCTTGTACTACAGTGATAGGTACTTGTAACACACATGTCAAAACCCCTGGAGTGTACAGTACCAAGAGTAATTCAGGTGTAATACATACACCACTCTGGCTAGGATATTGATAGCAGGAGGCTGTGCACATGTATGGGAGAAAGTGTTTGGGAACTCTGTACTTTTCATTAGTTTCTGCTCAGTTTTGCTGTATATCTAGAATCCCGCTCCCCCCCCCCCCCACTCAAAAGTGCTTATTGATTAACAAAAATTGGTCGGCATTTGGAATTGAGAAACCATTTGAAACACATTGGAAATACCATGGCCCTTGAATCAGAGAAAGATCATTTGAATCTTAACTCTACCATGCATTAGTCTGATAACTAAAATTTAACTTCTCTGGACCCCAGTTTTCGCAGGAACAAATTAAGTGAATAATGTTTACCTTGCAGTATGGAGATCAGGAGTAATTAAGAAAGCCTCAATTACAGCAAGCAGGCCCTCTGAGCCCATCAATCCACACACTTGGGAGGCGCTGTGAGCCCCCGCTGGATGTGATCTTGTACAAACAGGAATGCACTCCCCTGGCAGTAGAAATTCTGAATTCACTCATCCTGGATATCTGCCCTTAGACACCTCAATTGCATGGCTTCAGTGCCAGGGCCCTTCAGAGTGCTTCAGTGCAGTGCACTGACAAACGCACCATGGGTGCCCCTGTGAGTCACCACTGGGAGTGCGTGTACCCAACCATAGGAACAGCAGCAAAAACTGAGCCTTGCCATCTCACAGCTGCAGAACTCTGGACACTATAGTCACATGCTTTTCCAGTGCTCAGGCCTCCCAAGCCCACCGTTCCATAGGCAGCCCTTGGGCGCTGCTGTGAGCCCCCGCTGGGTGTGCACTTATACAAACAGGGACTCAGTGCTAGGCTGTAGAAACTCTGAATTCCCTCTTCTGGGATACCTGCCCACAGACACCATGATTGCATGGCTTTAGCACCAGGGCACATCAGATGCACCAGTACACCCTGCTGGCAAACGCACTGCAGGTGCCCTGTGAGCTGCCATTGGGGGTGCGTGTATCCAACCATGGGGACAGCAGCAAAAGCTGAGTCTGCCCTCCCCACAACTACAGAACTCTGGACACCACAGTCATACCTTTCCAGAACACAGGCCTCCTGAGCCCCATCACCCCAACAGACAGATCCTGGGTGCCATTGTGAGTCCCCACTGGGCACAAGCAATTTCAACCAAGGGCGCAAGACAGCAAAAAATTGGGACACCCTCCTCCACGGCTGCTGACTTCTAGACACCACAGTTGTGCCTTTTCAGCTTACAGGCCTACATCAAGAGAACCCAAATAGCTCAAGTAGGGAGCTACACTAGATTACCAAGCCCAGGAGACCTGAGAGATCACTACAGTAGCACCATCCCCAAAAGAACCTTGGTAGCAAAGCAATCGGATCTACAATTAAACATTACAGCAAAACATGTGAAGACAAAAAAGCGATCCCCAAAGGAAAGAAAAAGAGGAATCAACAGAAAGGGAGTTAAATTAAATTGAGGCTAGCAGCTTAACAGAGAAAGAATTCAGAGTAATGGTTATAAGGATGCTCAAACAACTGGATGACAAATACACACAACTCAATGACAAATACACACAACTCAACGAGAATTATAAGGAGCTGAATGAGAATGTCACCAACATGAAAAGGAACCAAGAGGAAATGAAGAATGACATAGCTGCAATAAAGAACACAATGGAAGGTTTAAACAGTGGACTAGAAGAGGCTGAGGATCCCATCAGTGAATTAGAAGATAAGATAGGAAAAGACACACAAACACAGCAGCAACTGGAAAGAAAATTTAAAAAGTAAGAGGAGAGCCTAAGGGAGCTTTGGGACAACACAAAACGAAACAATATTCGAATAATAGGGGTACCAGGAGGAGAGGAAGAGAAACAAGGAATAGAAGAAATAATGACAGAAAACTTCCCTGATTATTGGCAAGACAAAAACTATGCAAGTCCAAGAAGCACATAGATTCCCAAACAAGTTGAACCCCAAAAGACCAACACCAAGACACATTATAATTAATTTGGCAAACACCAACGACAAAGTAAAAATCTTAAAGGCTGCCAGAGAGAGACAGAAAGTTACCTACAAGGGAACTCCTATTAGAATATCAACTGATTCCTCAACAGAAACACAACAGGCCAGAAGGGAATGGAATGAAATATGCAAAGTGATGCAAAGCAAGGGACTGAATCCAAGAATACTATACCCAGCAAGGCTATCATTCAAAATTAAAGGTGGAATTAGGAGCCTCACAGACAAAAAAGGGCTAAGAGTATTTATTACCACCAAGCCAGCAATGCAAGAAATGCTAAAGGGACTGCTGTAAAAAGATGAAACAGAAAGGCAAGAAGAAACAGAAACATAAATAAAAAAATGATGACAAAAAAGTACTTATCAATAATAACATTAAACATAAATGGATTAAATACCCCAATCAAAAGACATAGGGTAGCTGAATGGATAAATACCATGACCCTTTTTATTTTCTGTCTGCAAGAGACCCTCCTCAGAACAAAGGATTCACACAGTGAAGGGATGGAAAAAAAAATTTCAGGCAAATGGAAATGAGAAAAAAGCTGGGGTTGTGATACTTATATCTAACAAAATAGACCTCAAAGTAAAGGCCATAACATGAGATAAGGAAGGCCACTACATAATACTAAAGGGAGCAATTCAACAAGAAGATGTAACTCTGGTAAACATATATGCACCCAATACAGGAGCACCCAAATACATAAAACAACTTCTGCACAATATCAAGGTAGAGATCAATAGCAATACAGTCATAGTAAGGGTTTTAAAATGCCACTGACACCACTGGATAAATCCTCTAAACAAAAAATCATCAATGAAACAGCAATCCTAAATGACTCACTAAATCAGTTTGACTTAATTGACATCTTCAGAATGTTTCACCCCAAAGCTACAGAATATACATTCTTCTCTAACGCACATGGGACATTTTCAAAGATAGACCACATATTAGGACACAGGAAAAGTCTCTTCAAGTTCAAGAGGATAAAAATCATAACAAGCATCTTCTCAGATCACAATGGCATAAAACTAGAAATCAACTACAATAAAAACAATGAAAAAAATCAAACACTTGGAGGCAAAATAGCAAGCTATTAAACAATGATTGGGTTACAAAAGAGATCAAAGAAGAAATAAAAAACATCCTGGAAACAAATGAAAACAAAAACAAAACAATCTAAAATCTATGGGACACAATGAAAGCAGTCCTGAGAGGGAAGCTCATAGCTCTACAGGCCTAACTCAAAAAAACAAGAAAAACTTGTAATAAACCATCTAACTCTGCAACTTGAAGAATTAGAAAGAGAGTAACAAGAAAAGCCCAGAGTGAGCAGAAGGAAGGAAATAATAAAGTTCAGAGCAGAAATAAATGACATAGAGACAAAAACAACAACAACAAAAAACAAAACAAGACAAAAAACAAACAAAAAACAATAAAAAAGATCAATGAAACTAAGAGCTGGTTCTCTGAAAGGATAAACAAGATTGATGAACCTGTAGCCAGGCTCACCAAGAAACAGAAGAGAGGACCCAAATAAATAAAATCAGATATGAAAGAGGTGAAGTAACAACTGACCCCACTGATATACAAAGTAACAACTGACACCACTGAAATACTATGAACAACTCTACTCCAACAAACTGGACAACCTTGACAAAATGGACACATTCCTAGAGAAATACAAGCTTCCAAAACTCAAGCAGGAAGAATAAAAAAACCTGAATAGGCCAAAAACTACTGATAAAATTGAAACAGTAATCAAAAAGCTTCCAGCAAACAAAAGCCCTGGACCAGATGGCTTCACAGGGGAGTTTTACCAAACAGTCAAAGAAGAAATAAAACCAATCCTACTCAGACTATTCCAAAAATTCCAGTGGAAAGCACACTTCCAAGCTCATTCGATGAAGCCAGCGTTACCAGGTAAAGAAACAAAGAAAGAGAATTACAGAACAATATCCCTGATGAACATAGATTCTAAAATCCTCAACAAAATTCTAGCAAACCAGATCCAGCATTACATTAAAAAGAACATACACCATGACCAAGTGGGATTTATTCCAGGGATGCAAGGCTGGTACAATATCCGCAAATCAATAAGTGTGATACATCACATAAACAAATTGAGAGACAAAAATCACATAATCTCATCAATTGATGCAGAAAAAGCATTTGACAAAGTCCAACACACTTTTCTGATAAAAACGATCAGCAAAGCGGGAATAGAAGGATCATACCTCAACATAATAAAAACCTTGTATGACAAACCTACAGCCAACATCATACTCAATGGACAAAAACTAAAACCACTTCCCTTAAGAACAGGAACAAGACAGGGATGCCCACTCTTACCACTCCTGTTCAGCATAGTACTGGACGTGCTAGCCAAAGTGATCAGACAAGCAGAAGTAATAAAAGGCATCCAAATTGAAAAAGAAGAAGTAAAAGTATCATGATACTGTACATAGAAAACCCTAAAGACTCCATCAAATAATTATTAGACTTAATAAATGAATTCGGCAATGTAGCTGGATACGAAATTAATGCCAAGAATTCTATGGCACTTTTATACACCAGTAGTAAACTTACAGAAAGAGAGATTAATAAAACAATCTCATTTACCATTGCACAAAAATAAATAAGATACTTAGGAATAAACTTAACTAAGGAGGTATAAGACCTACACGTGGAAAACTACAGGACACTGAAAAAAGAGATAGAAGAAGACATAAACAAATGGAAGAACATACCGTGTTCATGGATTGGTAGAATCAACATCATTAAAATGTCCATACTACCCAAAGCAATCTATAGACTCAATGCACTCCCCATTAAAATATCAACAGCATATTTCACAGATCTAGAAAGAACTCTCCAAAAATTCATCTAGAATAAAAAAAACAACAACACCTGAATAGCTGCAGTGTTCCTGAGAAAGAAGAACAAAGTAGGAGGGATCTCAACACCAGATATCAAGCTGTATTACAAAGCCACTGTTCTCAAAACTTCCTGGTACTGGCACAAGAACAGACATTTAGACCAATGGAATAGAATGGAGAACCCAGAAATCGCCCCAAAACAGTATGCTCAATTAATATTTCACAGAGGAGGCAAGAACATACAATGGGTTCAAGACAGTCTCTTCAATAAATGGTTCTGGGAGATTTGGTCAGACACATGCAAAAAAAAAATGAAACTAGACCACCAACTTACATTATATACAAAATAAACTCAAAATGGATAAAGGACTTAAACACAAGACGGTAAACCATAAAAATACTAGATGAATCCATAGGCAGAAAAATCTCAGATATATGCCGAAGCAATATCTTCACCGACACAGCTCCTAGGGCAATGGAAACTAAAGAGAAAATAAACAAATGGGACTACATCAAAATAAAAAGCTGCACAGCAAAAGAAACCATCAACGAAACAACAAGAAAGCCCACTGCATGGGAGAACATATTTGCCAATGATATCTCTGATAAGGGTTTAATCTCCAAAATTTACAGGGAACTCATACAACTTAACAAAAGGAAGACAACCCAATCAAAACATGGGCAATGGACATAAATTAATACTTTTCAAAAGAAGACATAGGAAGGCCAAGAGACATATGAAAACATGCTAAAAGTTACTAATCTTATGAGAGATGCAAATCAAAACAATAATTAGGTACCATCTTACACCTGTCAGAATGGCTATCATCAACAAATCAACAAGTGACAAATGCTGGCGAGGACGCGGAGAAAAAGGAACCCTCATGCCCTGCTTGTGGGAATGCAGCCTGGTGCAGCCACTGTGGAGAACAGTATGGAGTTTCCTCAAAAAACTAAAAATGGAACTCCCATTTGACCCAGTAATCCCACTTCTAGGAATATATCCCAAAAAATCAGAAACACCAATCAGAAAGAACATATTCACCCCCCCCCCCCATGTTCATAGCAGCACAATTCGTAATAGCTAAGATTTGGAATCAGCCTAAGTGCCCATCAGCAGATTAGTGTATTAAAAATTTTTGGCACATCTACACAATGGAACACTATGCTGCTATAAAAAGGAAGGAACTCCTAACATTTGCAACAGCATGGATGGAGCTGGAGAGCATTATGCTAAGTTAAATAATTCAGAGAAAGATAAATATCACATGATTTCACTCATTTGTGGATTATAATGAACCACATAAATGGATGAACAAAAACAGATCTAGAGACAGAGAAGCATTGATCAGATGCTCAAACCTCAGAGGGAAGGTAGGGGGGTGGTGGTAAGGGGAGAGATCAACCAAAGGACTTGTATGCATGCATATAAGCATAAGCGATGGACACAGACAACAGGGGGTGAGGGTGAGGGCAGGACTTGGGGAATGGGAGAACAATTGGGGGATAAGGACACATTTGTAATACCTGGACCAATAAAGAAAAAAAATGGAAAAATAACCCCAAAAATAAAAAAGAAAGCCTCTTACATGCTCAATAAATAGCAGCTGTTATTTGTAATGTCTGAGTTTGGGGCCAAGGGATTGAGTCTTTATACCACTGGGAGAACAAGGAGGCCTTCCCACTGCTGGAGAGCTCTAGGGCCTGGAGCCCCTCAGAAGGCAATAGATAAACCCTTGCAAAAGCAGTATACAGGAGATGGAGAAAAGTTAAATCTGATCAGTCTCAAATACATTGCATTTTAAAATTTTACCTTTTATTCTAGCAGCAATAATGTGAGCTCTCCTTACAAAAACTGATGCTATTTCTGAAAGTATCATGGATACTTGAAGAATTATTGGAAATAACCTAGTATTGGGCATAGAAAGTCTTTATTTTGATGATATTTCCCTTCAAATATTAGAAACTTGAATAATATTTCCAAAATAGAAGAAATATATATATATATATGCAAATTAGTCACAACGCCGTAACATTCACAACTGGCTCAGGAGGAGGCTGCCCATGCAGCAGGGCGGAGCAGGGCCTCCAGAGAGTGGGGAGCAGGGCGGGCCTGCCTGCTGGGCGTAGCCGCAGTGAGCAAGCAGGCCAGCCAGCAGAGAGAAGGCAGGCCTGCCCGCAGAGAGTGGGGAGCAGGCTAGGCCTGCCTGCAGACAGCGGGTAGCAGGGCGGGCCTGCCTGCCTGCTGGGGTGTGCCAGCAGTCCCTCCTCTGCACGTGAGCTGCAGAGGAAACACCTTTTCTGACCGCTCATTGGCTAAGCCAGGGGTCCTCAAACTTTTTAAACAGGGGGCCAGTTCAACTGTCCCTCAGACTGTTGGAGGGCTGGACTATAGTTTTAAAAAAAACTATGAACAAATTCCTATGCGCACTGTGGGCCCGGGACAAGTCAGCTGCTAAGCAGGACAGACAGTGGCACCCGGCAGGCCAAATAAATGTCCTCAGCAGGCCGCATGTGGCCCGTGGGCCATAGTTCGAGGACCCCTGGGCTAAGCTCCCAGTATGCCACTCGCAGTGTTCTTGGTATCTTGTGTAATGTGAATCCAAGAAGGTGATTTAGGGTTTTTCCACCTCACTCCTGGAGGAAAAAACGAAGGTCCACTGCTGAAGGGGCTAAGAAATGTCATATCCTGTGCTAGCTGGTTTGGCTCAGTGGATAGAGCCTTGGCCTGCTGACCACAGGGTCTGGGTTTGATTCTGGTCAAGGGCATGTACCTAGGATGCAGGATCCTCCCTGGATGGGGCCCAGGTCAGGGCTCATGCAGGAGGCAACCAATCGAAGTGTCCCTCTCACATTGATGTTTCTCTCTGTCTTTCCTTCTCTCTTCCATGCTTTCTAAAAATCAATAGAAAAATATCCTTAGGTGAGGATAAAAAAAAAAAAGAAAGAAAGAAATAGCTGTCATATCCTATGAAAGAGACATTTTGAAAATGCCTAAGGAACATTGTTATTTTTTCGTAGTGAAGGGACTGGAGTCCATGTTGATGAAAACACCTTGGAAGCTGCGGCAGCCAGCAGAGGCAGCAGCAGTGAGGTGATGGGGGCAGCGCCTTCCCCTGATCAGTCCGTTTGCCTCCTGTGGGGGGTGCGGGCCTAAGCCATCAGTAAGACATCTCCTGAGGGCTCCTGTATTGCAGAGGGTACAGGTCAGGCTGAGGGATGCCACCCCTCCTGTGCATGGATTTCATGCACCTGGCCTCTAGTCTATATATATAAAAACCTAATAAGCAATTTGTCCCCTCGGGAGTTCGACTGGGAGACTGGGAGTTCGATTGCTCACTATGACGTGTGCTGACCACCAGGGGGCAATGCGGAACAAAGGAAGGCCCTGGCTGGCAGCCAGGAAAGGGAGGTCCCAGCTGGCAGCCAGAAGGTGCTGATCAGCCCTGATCACCAGCCAGACCTAGGGACCCTACCGGTGCATGAGTTTCATGCACCGGGCCTCTAGCATGAAAATAATTATTAGGAAGAAGTAGTTTTGGTATATTGGATCCTAGTCACTAATCTTATTGAGAAATTAAACTTGCAATTAGCTGCATAAATAGTGACAGCAAGGACAGGGCAAGTGTATTGAGAAATACAAAAATAAAAATTAAGGCATTTGAAAGGAGTGGGTAACCATAAAAAATTTCAAATGGATTCTCCATTTTCTCCTTTATCTCACACCAAAAATTCCCACTTAGAAAACAAAAATAATGCCTAATGGTAGAGCTTGTTGGTCTGCCACAATGCCCATTCATTTTTTCTTCTCCTCTTCTTTTTTGTTAATATATCCCTTTGCCCCTTCCAGCCTGTGGGCTTTTCCTCAGTTCTAGGAATTGGTGTCACTGACTTAAAATAATCCCTCTTCTTTGCCAGTGATTGTTTCACAAGTGGGCTGTGATGTGACTCATTCTGTACCAATGAGGCATGAGGGAAGGTGTGTTAGGGGCTTTAGGAAAAGAGATTCCCCTGCTCTCAAGAAAGAGCCACTTGAAAGGGATATTCTCTTTCTATGGTCATTACAGAGTTGTAAACCAGATCTCAGAGTGGCTTCAGCTCCTTTTCCACCATGCAGAAGGATCTAAGGATGAAATTAATTCACAGTGAGGACTCAATGGCAGGAATTATTGAGAAATAGGACTGTAGTTATTGGCTTGTCCCAAACCTTTACTGTGCCTTCCTCTGAGATTCTAGGTGTATGAGCTAATACATATCCTCATTTAAGCCTGTGTAAGTCGGATTTTATTTGTAGCTGAAAGCATTCTAGTTAATATCAGCCAACTAGTGGTTATTTCTGGCATGTTGTCTTTTATTACTGTGAATGAAAATTTTAACAAAGATGTGGTAAGACCTTTAAAAACATGGTTCAGAATAAAGATAATCAGGAATTTGATAGCCTGGGAAAAGAGTTCTCAAAGGCAGCTGATTTGCCTGTCTGAAGCTACCACCACTCATTTTTTAATAACTAAGCTATTACACTAATGTCTTTTTAATTCACTTTTTTTGGACAGAATAGTAAATTGTTATGTGATCTCATATCCATCTGGATTAGAGCCATAACAGAAACACTGTGAATAAGTATGTAAGAAAAGTAAAATAGATTTAATGCAACTTTATCATATTATAGAATGTAAGAGGTAAGTAATACTGACAGTTATAGCAAAATTGATGGCAGGGAATTTTTTATGTGGGTTTAATGCAACATTGAATCTTGATGCAAAAGCATTTTAGGACTAGGTTTTTGAACCATATTTTTTGTTTTATTTTGTTAATCCTCACCTGAGAATATTTTTTACATTGCTTTTCTTTTCTCATAAATTTATCTTTATTGTTGAAAGTATTATTGATGTTCTCCCTTTTTTCCCATTGACCCCCTTCACCTCTCAACCTCCCCTCCCAGGACCTTCACCACACTATTGTCTGTGTCCATGGGCTATGCACATATGCATATACATTCCTTGGTTAATCTCTCCTCAACCCCTTACCCCCACCTTTTCTCTGAGATTCATCAGTCTGTTCCATGCTTCTATGTCTCTGGATCTGTCTTGTTCATCAGTTTATTTTGTTCATTAGATTCCATATATGAGTGAGATCATGTGATACTTATATTTTGCTGCCTGGATTTTTTTAAAAATAAGTCTTTATTGTTCAGATTATTGCAGTTGTTCCTCTTTTTTCTTCCCATAGCTCCCCTCCACCCGGTTCCCACCCCACCCCATGCCCTTACCCCTCCTCCATTGTCCTCGTCCATAGGTGTTCAATTTTTGTCCAGTCTCTTCCCGCACCCGCTACACACCCTTCCCCTCGAGAATTGTCAGTCCACTCCCTTTCTATGCCCCTGATTCTATTATATTCACCAGTTTACTCTGTTCATCAGATTTTTTATTCACTCGAATTTTAGATTCACTTGTTGATAGATATGTATTTGTTGTCACTTTGTTGTTCATAATTTTTATCTTTACCTTTTTCTTCTTCTTCCTCTTCTTAAAGAACACCCTTCAGCATTTCATATAATACTGGTTTGGCAGTGATGAACTCCTTTATTTATTTATTTATTTATTTATTTAATATATTTTTTATTGATATTTTACAGAGAGGAAGGGAGAGGAATAGAGAGCTAGAAACATCGATAAGAGAGAAACATCGATCAGCTGCCTCCTGCACACCTCCCACTGGGGATGTGCCCACAACCAATGCACGTGCCCTTGACCGGAATCGAACCCGGGACACTTGAGTCTGCAGGCCGACGCTCTATCCACTGAGCCAAACCGGTTTTGGCGTGATGAACTCCTTTAGCTTTTTCTTATCTATGAAGCTCTTTATCTGACCTTCAATTCTGAATGATAGCTTTGCTGGGTAGAGTAATCTTGGTTGTTGGTTCTGGCTATTCATCACTTTGAATATTTCTTGCCACTCGCTTCTGGCCTGCAGAGTTTCTGTTAAGAAGTCAGCTGACAGTCGTATGGGTGCTCCCTTGTAGGTAACTAACTGTTTTTCTCTTGCTGCTTTTAATATTCTCTCTTTGTCTTTTGCTCTTGGCATTTTAATTATGATGTGTCTTGGCGTGGTCCTCTTTGGTTTCCTCTTGTTTGGGGTTCTCTGCGTTTCCTGGACTTGTAAGTCTATTTGTTTCACCAGGTAGGGGAAGTTTTCTGTCATTATTTCTTCAAATAGGTTTTCAATATCTTGCTCTCTCTCTTCTTCTGGCACCCCCATAATTCAGATGTTGGTACACTTGAAGTTGTCCCAGAGGCTCTTTACACTATCTTCATATTTTTGGATTCTTTTTTCTTTTTGCTTTTCCGGTTGGGTGTTTTTTGCTTCTTCGTATTTCAAATCTCTAACTTGATTCTTGGGATTCTCTAGTCTGCTGTTGGATCTCCGTATATTATTCTTTATTTTAGTCAGTGTATGCTTAATTTCTAGTTGGTCCTTTTTCATATCCTTGAGGGTCTCACTAAATTTCTTAGAGGTTTCTAGAAGATTCTTGAGTAATCTTATAACTGTGGTTTTGAACTCTATATCCAGTAGTTTGCTTTCCTCCATTTCTGTCATTTGTGAACTGTTTCTTTGTCTCCGCATTTTGGTTGCTTTCCTATGTTGATAGACTGTCTTTGTGTGCTAGGTGTCCTATAGGGCCCAGTGGCTAAGCCTCCCCAATTACCTGAGGTGGATACTCTTGGTGTACCCCTTTGTGGGCTGTGTGCACAGTCTTGTTGTAGTTAAGCCTTGATTGTTGTTGGTATCACTGGGTGGAATTGACATCCAGGCCAATTGGCTGTGAGGACCAGCTGTGTCTACAATGGGAGAACTTCTGTGCTGGAAACACCCTTATGGGGCAGGACTTGTTTCAGTGGGGCTTTGGTGCTCACTGAGTCTGCCCCCTGAGTGTGTCTCTTAAGGATCTGAAGAGTTGTAATCTGGTGTGGTCTCACTTTGACCACTGGGTACACTGGCTCTTGGATCTCCAAGGAGGTGCAAAGTCAACCACTGCCTGGGGCCACCCAGCAGGAGCTACGGAGAGATCTGCAGATTCCTCCTCTTTGTTTGGGGTTTGGAGGTGCCAGATGAGGCCCAGCTGTGAAGCAATACAGGCTACTGATGAGCCTTAGGCCTTTTTTTGGAAGCTCTGGGTTTCTTTGACCCAGCTGCAGTTTGTTAGGTTAGGTTGCAAAAAACCAGGCCATTCATATGCAAATGCCTCTGCACACAGCTTGGGTGGGGTTGTAAATTGGGTGGGGCATGGTCTCAGGAAATCACAGGCGGTGCAAACAGCAATGGTTGCCCATTGGCCCTGCCCCAGATAGGTCCCTGGGTCTCTGTGTCCCACAGCCCCGTGCAGGAACAATGAACGCTGCAAGCACCTCTGAGAGAAAGCCATTCTTGTGTTTCGGCCTGATGCCAGACAGTCCATTTTCTCCCCGAATGAGTCTGGGTGCCCAGAGTCTCACCCGGTACTGGAATTCAGAGCAGTTGGGAGTTTGAATCTCCCTCCTGATTGAAAAGGACCACAGCGTACCCAGTTGCCAGCCCATTTCAGCGCAAACCTCCGTACCTTTTGCTCTTTCTCACCTCTGCACCTCCTACCGGTCTAGATTCGCTTTTCTCTTTCCTTCTTGTTGTAGAACTTCCACTCAGCCAGCCTTCTCGTGGTTCTGGATGATATCTGTTTTTTCTTTTAGTTGTAGTTTTGTTGTGGTTGTGCGAGACAGCAAATTCAGGTATTTACCTATGCCGCCATCTTGATTCCTCTCTGCCTGGCTTTTTTCAATTAGGTCCCTCCATGCTGTCTCAAAGGGTAAGAGATCCTTTTCTTTACAGCTACATAGTATTCTATGGTGTATATGTACCACAGCTTTTTTATCCACTCATCTACTGATGGGCACTTGAGCTGTTTCCAGGTGTTAGTTATTGTAAATAACACTGCTATGAACATAGGGGTGCTTATATTCTTTCTGATTGGTGTTTCCAGTTTCTTAAGTTATATTCTTAGAAGTGGGATCACTGGATCAAATGGCAGTTCCATTTTTAATTTTTTGAGAACACTCCATACTGTTTTTCATAATGGTTGTACTAGTCTGCATTCCCATTAGCAGTGAGTGTACTAGGGTTCCCTTTTCTCCACATCCTTGCCAGCACTTGTTGATTTATTGATGATATCTATTCTGACATGTGGGAGGTTATACCAGTTTTTTTTTTTTTCAAAGAGAGTTGAAGGGAGGGGGTAGAGAGAGAAAGAGAGAGAAAAACATGGATGTGAGAGAGACAACAACTGGTTGCCTCCTACACATGCCCCAACCAGGGAAGGGAGGGAACCACAAACCAGGTATATGCCTTTGACTGGAAATTGAACCCACCACCCTTTGGTGTGTGATCCAATGCTCTAACCACTGAACAACCAGCTAGAGCTAGAACAGGTATTTTTTATTTATTTTTATCCTCACCTGAGGACATTTTTCCATTGATTTTTAGAAAGAGTGGAAGGGAGAGGGAAAGACAGAGAGAAATATCAATGTGAGAGAAACACATTGATTCATTGCCTCCTGCACACGCCCTGACCAGGCCCAGTCTGGGGAGGAGCCTGAAACTGAGGTACATGCTCTTGACTGCAATTGAGCCCATGAATCTTCCATCCACAGGCTGATGCTCTATCCACTGAGCCAAACCGGCTAGGGCTGGAACAGGTATTTTTAAAGGATGGAATGTGTTATCAAATTTATGGAGGTATAAAATGTGTAATCAAATTACACTGATATTTTCCATGGTATGAAAACAGCCTGTCTTTATTTTTCAATATATAAGTAATTTCTAACATACAGGAAGACAGCACACATGCCCTAGATATCCTGGATTGTCTTTATCACATACTTTAAATTTTACTTGTAAACTTTCTTAACAGGAGTGGGATTAGATGTAATTGAGCTAGAATAAATGCAATATGTCATTCATGATAAAAAATTTTTGAATAAATAAGTGAAGATTATTTTTACCTTCCTTTCAGTGACCACTGTATCTATTGGCCTTCACAGTAAGTTCTATAAAGATAAGATCCTGAATTCTACAAATCAGCTGCTCATGAAACTTTTCATATTACTTTATTGTCACGTTTCACTGCACACTCTACTTCCAGCTTCCTCTTTCCAGATGCCAATAAGACATTTTCACATGCATACCCACTATTAGCTCAAATTCAGATATCTCACATTAAGCCTCCCTCTCATCCGGATCTTCCTTCCATCTCCCCACCCCTCTTTACAGTGGGTTGCAGATCTTTCTTCCATCCACTAAGGGATACACCATGAGTCATCATTGACTATTCTCTCTCCACCATAGAGTTCTGTCTAATCTTCCTTTATAATGTCCCATTCTTCATAGTCCCACAGCTATGGCCCTCAACTGACTTGCTGTCATAGACATTCACTTATTTCTCAGATTTTATTTATCTCCAGTTCAAAGCTCACTACACACTTTTGCCAGATTAATCTATCTAAGAACATTGCTTTCATTGGGCCTTTCTTTCGCTTGAGAACTCACAGTAATTACAATGCTTAAAGTTTTAATCTAATTGAATTTGACTATCATTCAGGGTCTTTTATCATTGGTTTAATATTACGTACAAAAATTATCTTTGAAATGTCCTCAGAATACACTCTCTGCTACGACTAGGTTGATCTCTGGTACATCCTAGGCACCTAGTGATACCTTAGCACTACTGGGTAGTTGAATTTTAAGACTGATTACTTTTTTGAAAATAGAGTTCTCTATGTCAGTTCATATTTTAGAAATAATTTTAGACATCCTTTGGAGATGTAAAAATGACCTATTTTGATATATGGCCACCCCAAATCAAATTTCTATCATAAGCAATAGAAACACTGTATTAGACTGCATGATTTAATGAATTAATTTTTTTCTCAACTGTAAGCTCAGTTCTTTTAAAATTTTGTTTCCTGTTAAATAAAAATATTACCATGTTTCATTCATGCTGCAGACCCTAGCTTTGCTGTAAACATCCAGGGCCCTCACACTACCTCTTCCCTTAGACTTTTTGTGCTTTGCTGTGCCTCTCAAGGCACACCTTTTGCACTTCCTGCTATGCCAGGCTCTTGCAGGTTCCTGAATGTTTGCCAGTTCCTAAACCTGGCAATAGACTTGTGCTACAAAAGTTTGTGTTGTTACATTTCACACTCACTTTAAATTCTGGGGAAAAATGTAACTCTTTAATGATTCTTTGGAATGTACTTAAATATTGAACTCTGGATTCATGCACTTTATGAAAGCTTCTAAAATTTATACAATGTAAATAACTATTTAAATGAATGCCTATAAACATAATAAACTGTGTGCTTTTATGTGATGTTATTGGATATCATTTGTCTAATTAATGAAATATACAACTAGATTAATTGATATTTTAGCTACATTTCAGAATGGAATCTAAGATGTGGCCATTGACTCCCTCTTGAATTTCACTATATTTTACTGACATTATCCTTGAAAATGATGTGTGTAAAACAAAGGGAGGGAGTAGATTGATTACTTACTACAAGTTTAATTTAGTAGACTGAAAACTCAGGATGCTTTCTTCTTGGGTTATTTTTGTATTACAGAAAATGTACTCTTTTTAATATGTATTATTAAAAAAACTGCGAAAGTTAGGAAGTTGGACAAAAAAGTAAAATTAGAAACATTTATTTTTCACACTTATAAGTAATCTGTTTTCCTTTTTAGAACTGCCTTTCACTGAAAAGGATTATATAGTATGTTTTCTCCAAAATGTTCTGTAAAATTTTATTTCTCTAGGAGTTCTTAAGCTAGAAGTCAAAACAATGTTTTTGGGGGCCTAAGTGCTTTGCTTGATCTTGCAAAGCCAATTTCATGGTCTGCTAGATCCTAATGGAGATGGCTGGCAATGAGATAATATTTATTTATATAGAAAATAAATTTACAACAGAGTGCTGTTGGGGAACACACGAGACATTGTTGGAAAGTTGTAAGGAGGACGTTCTGATAAAAGGGAAGTGTTTGGAAGGCCACCTGACCTGTTTATCAGAATTCCAACTTAGGAGAAACTTAGGGGAGTGTCGTCAAAGGCAGCACCCCTAATTATTCTTTGACCTTTTCAAACAAGCCTGTACATATGCAGACTCCCGGGTGTTTATTGGAATCCTTATGCTTAATCCCTGGATGCCCTTGCCTAGAGGACAATGTAAACATGTGTCCTCCCAAGATTACTCACCCTACTGATTGTATCTAAAGATAAAAATTCCAATAAAGGCCTAAGGAGGCAGGCAATAGATGCTGCTCTGGCTACTAAAGCCAGGGGCCCCTTAGCCCTCTCTTTCACAGTCAAACTGTGTCTGAGTAATCTGTTCATCAGTCATTCAGGGGCTACTGGTCAGCCCCAGTGAGAGGGTTAACTTGAAACACAGGCAGATAGGGCAGGAGTCCAGTGGAAAACAAAGGCAGGTGAAACATAGGCAGGGCCAGACATGGCAGTTTGAGCCAGCCTAACCACAGGAACCAAGCAAGCAGAAATAATAAAATGTTTCTGGACTCAAAACAGGAGGTATGGGAAATCAAAGGAGGGGCAGTAAACAAGATGTACGAATGCATAGAAACAGAAAAAGTTCAGCATAGGAACAGAGAAACAACACATAGAAACAGGGAAAGTTCAGGTCCGATGCTGGGCAAAAACAACTGAGAGAATCAATCAGATGATGACACAGACATAGAGCAGGCTTGTAGAAAAATATATACCCCTGGACTACAAGGCTTTAACAGACAGCCCATTCTTGGGTCCCCTTCCCCTTGCGGGGAGTCTGAATCTGCTTGTAATAAAATTTCCACACTTTTGTTTAAATCTTCTGGTCCGTGTAGCTCATTCTTTGGCGTTGCGAGACATGACCTCAGGAAAACATCTTGGCTGGTGGTGACCTTGTGTGAGGACCAAGGAACACAATGAGACATGGTGGAACTCTCGAAAAGGAAGAGGAAGGAAATGAAAGTAACTGCGCAGTAAGTCACTGGAGCCCACTTGGGATTTCCAAGTTCAAGGGAATTGTTTTCCAGCTAAGGTTTCACATTGGGACTTGGAGAATTAGACCTGTAAAGGTGCCCTCCAGCAGGCTGCAGAAATAGCAGTGTGGGGACCACTCCCATTTTCGTAAAAAAAAAAAATAGTACTTTAACATTAAAGCCACTGAAGGTCAGTGAGATATCTCTGTTACAAAATTTGCCAAGGAAATGCCTTGGGTAATAATAATTGGCTTTAAAATCTCAAAGTTGTCTAGTCAAAATAAATAAAACTAAAATGAAGGGTATATGATAAAGCTCTTTCATTATATATGCCTAAACTTAGTTTTCCAAAGACTCTGGTAAATTAAAACCTTGGGGTTTGTGGGGTGAAAAGATGGCAGCTGGCAGGACAGAGGTGAGGGAGAGGAAGTGAGTGAGTGAGGGTATGAAAGGAGAGTGTGGATGTGTGTGGTGTGTGTATGAGTGAGTAAGGTACAGTTAAATATTGCAGGAACAGCAGGGGCTGGCAGACCAGGCTCTCTTGGAAAATGAGAGACTACTACCACTGTGGGCACCCCCTGGACTGCAGGACTCAGGCACGGAACCCACACCATCTTGAAGGGGACAGCAGCCTTTTCTAGGAACTCATCAGCACCATGACCCAGTCAGGACTTTGACACTGCCTGCAACCCAGCAGCCACTCTAACCAAAATCCTGCTACCCCAGCTACAGACCTGCAGACCCTGGGACCTCCACCTCCAAAGGTGCACTGTTCCCACAGCAGTAAGTGCAACTTCCCCCTCCCCAGTGGCAGAATTCCAGACACCACAGCGTGTCTCCAGCAGAGCAGGCATCGAGGGCACACCACTCCATAGGCAGCACCTGGGAGCCACTGGGAGCCCCTGCTGGTGTGATTCTGTACAGACAAGGCTGTGCTGCCCCACAGTAGAAATTCTGAATTTCCACTGCCTGAATAAATGTCCGCAGACACCCCAGCTGTGTAACTTCAGTGCCAGGGCCCCTCAAAGTGCTTCAGAGCTCTGTGCCAGCAAACTCACCGCCACACACACACACATTTCCAAAGGGCAGGCACCCTGAGCCCATATATACACAGGGTCCTCTGGGGAGCTGCTTTGAGCCCCTGCTGGGTGGGATTCTGTACAGACAAGGATGCGCTGCCCTGCAATAAAAATTCTAAATTCCCTCTTCCTGAATAACTGCCCACATACACCGCAGCTGCGTAACTTCAGTGCCAGGGCCCCTCAAAGTGTGTCAGAGCTCTGCACAGGCAAATGCACAGGCAGCTACAGTCCGCGTGCACATTTCCAATGGACAGGCACCCTGAGCCCATCTATCCACAAGGCACTTGTGGGAGCTGCTGTGAGTCCTTGCTGGGTGTGATCTTGAACAAATAGGGATGCACTTCCCCTGGCAGTAGAAATCCTGAATTCACTCATCCTGGATACCTGCCCACAGATGCCTCAATAATGCGGTTTCAGTGCCAGGGCCCTTCAGAGAGCTTTAGCTCCCCTTGCTGGCAAATGCACCATGGGTGGCCCTGTGAGCCTCCACTGGGAGTGTGTGCATGTCCACCAAAGGTGCAGCAGCAAAAGCTGAGTCTGCCCACCCCACAACTACAGAACTATGGACACCACAAACACCACAGAGCGCAGTCCTCCTGAGACCCATAACCCCAACAGATGGTTCCTGGGTGCCACTGTGAGTCCCTGCTGGGAACGTGAGATTCCAATCAAGGGCGCAAGACAGCAAAAAATTGGGACACCTCCCTCCATGGCTGCTGACTACTACACACTGCAGTTGTACATTTCTAGCTCACGGGCTTACACCAAGAGAACCCAAATAGCTCAAGTAGGAAGTTACACTAGATTACCAAGCAGAGGAGACCTGAGAGATCACACCAGTAGCACCATTTCCAAAAGAACCTGAGTATCAAACCAATTGGACCTACAATTAAAACGTTACAGCAAAACATGGGAAGACAAAAAAGCAATCCCCAAAGGAAAGAAAAAGAGGAATCACCAGAAAGGGAGTTAAATGAAATTGAGGCTAGCAGTATATCAGAGAAAGAATTCAGAGTAATGGTTTAAGAATCTTTAAACAGCTGGATGACAAATACAGACAACTCAATGACAAATACACACATAAAAGAACTATAAGGAGCTGAATGAGAATGTCACCAACATGAAAAGGAACCAAGAGGAAATGAAGAATGACATAGCTGCAATAAAGAACACAATGGAAGGTTTAAACAGTAGACTAGAAGAGGCTGAGGACCGCATTAGTGAATTAGAAGACAAGGTAGGAAAAACACACAAACACAGCAGCAACTGGAAAGAAGACTTAAAAAGCAAGAGGAGAGCCTAAGGGAGCTTTGGGACAACACAAAACAAAACAACATTCGCGCCCTAACCGTTTTTGATCATTGATAGAGCGTCGGCCTGCGGACTGAAGGGTCCCAGGTTCGATTCCGGTCAAGGGCATGTACCTTGGTTGTGGGCACATCCCCAGTAGGGGGTGTGCAGAAGGCAGCTGATCTATGTCTCTCTCTCATTGATGTTTCTAACTCTCTATCCTTCTCCCTTCCTCTCTGTAAAAAATCAATAAAATATATTTAAAAACAAACAAACAAAAAAAAAACCAACAACATTCACATAATAGGGGTACCAGAAGGAGAGGAAGAGAAGCAAGGAATAGAAAATCTGTTTGAAGAAATAATGACAGAAAACTTCCCTGATATTGGCAAGAAAAAAAACTATGCAAGTCTAAGAAGTACATAGAATACCAAACAAGTTGAACCCCAAAATACCAACACCCAGACACATCATAATTAAATTGGCAAACACCAATGACAAAGTAAGAATCTTAAAAGCTGCCACAGAGAGATAAAGAGTTACCTACAAGGGAACTCCTACTAGAATATCAACTGATTTCTCAACAGAAACACACCAGGCCAGATGGAAATGGAATGAAATATACAAAGTGATACAACGCAAGGGACTGAATCCAAGAATACTATACCCAGCAAGGCTATCATTCAAAATTGAAGGTGGAATCAGGAGCTTCACAGACAAAAAAGGACTAAAAGAGTTTATCACCACCAAATCAGCAATGCAAGAAATGCTGAAGAGTCTGCTGTAAAAAGAAGAAATAGGAAGCGAAGAAGGAACACAGGGGTAAAGAATAAAAATGGCAACAAACAAGTACCTATCAATAACAACTTTAAATGTAAATGGATTAAATGCCCCAATCAAAAGACATAGGGTAACGGATTGGATAAGAAAACATAACCCATATATCTGCTGTCTACAGGAAACCCACCTCAGAAAAAAAGATGCACACAGACTGATGGGGAAGGGATGGAAAAATGTTTTTCAGGCAAATGGAAATGAAAAAAAAAAAGCTGTGGTAGCAATACTTATATCTGACAAATTAGATCTCAAAATGAAGGACATAACAAGAGATAAGAAAGGCCATTTCATAATACTAAAGGGAGCAATCAAACAAGAAGAAATAACTGATAAACATATACACACCCAAATACATGAAAAAATCCTGGAGGATACCAAGGGAGAGATTGCCAGCAATACAATCACAATAGGGGACTTTAATACCCCACTAACACCATTGGACAAGTCCTGTAAACAAAAAATCAGCAAAGAAACATCAATCCTAAATGACTCACTAGACCAGATGGAAATAACTGACATCTTCAGAACCTTTCACCCCAAAGCCAGAGAATATACATTCTTCTCAAGTGCACATGGGTCATTTTCAAAGATAGACTACATATTGGGACACAAGCAAAGTCTCTTCAAATTCAAGAAGATAGAAATCATATCAAGCATTTTCTCAGATCACAATGGCATAAAACTGGAAATCAACTACAATAAAAACAATCCAAAAAGATCAAACACATGGAGACTAAATAGCATGTTATTAAACAATGACTGGGTTACCACAGAGATCAAAGAAGAAATAAAAGTCATCATGGCAACAAATGACAATGAAAACACAACAATCCAAAATCAATGGGACACAGTGAAAGCAGTCTTGAGAGGGAAGTTCATACCTCTACAAGCCTATTGCAAAAAACAAGAAAGAATGGTAATAAATTACTTAACCCTACAACTCAAAGAGTTAGAAAGAGAGCAACAAGAAAAGCCCAGTGTAAGCAGAAGGAAGGAAATAATAAAGATCAGAGTGGAGATAAAAGATTTAGAAACAAACAAACAAAAAAACAATACAAAAGATCAACAAAACCAGGAGCTGTTTTTTTGAAAGGATAAGCAAAATTGATGAATCTCTAGCCAGGCTCACCAAGAAGCAAAGAGAGAGGACTCAAATAAACAAAATCAGAAATGAAAGAGGAGAAATAACAACAGACCCCACAGAAATACAAAGGATTGTTAAAAAATACTATGAACAACTCTATCCTAACAAACTGGACAACCTGGTGGAAATGGACATATTCCTAGAAAAATACAACCTTTCAAAACTCAATCAGGAAGATTCTAAACATCTCAATAGGCCAATAACTATGGAAGAAATTGAAGCAGTCATCAAAAAGCTTCCAGCAAACAAAAGCCTGGGCCAGACGGCTTCACAGGGGAGTTTTACCAAACATTAAAGGAAGAACTAAAACCTATCCTCCTCAGACTATTCCAAAAAAATTCAAGAGGAAGGAACACTTCCAAGCTCATTCAATGAAGCCAGCATCACCCTAATAACAAAACCAGATAAAGACAACACAATGATAGAATTACATGCCAATATCCCTCATGAACGTAGATGCAAAAATCTGCAACAAAATTCTAGCAAATCGAATCCAGCAGTACATCAGAAAGATCATACACCATGACCAAGTAGGGTTTATCCCAGGAATGCAAGGATGGTACAATATCCGAAAATCAATAAACGTGATACATCACATAAACAAATTGAGAGATAAAAATCACATAGTCATATCAATTGATGCAGAAAAAGCATTTGACAAAATCCAACACCCATTTTTGACAAAAACTCTCAGCAAAGTGGGAATAGAAGGATCATACCTCAACATAATAAAAGCCATATATGACAAACCTACAGCCAACATCATACTCAACGGGCAAAACTAAAACTATTTCCCCTAAGAACAGGAACAAGACAGGGATGAAAACATGCTCAAAGTCACTAATTATTCAAGAGATGCAAATCAAAACAATAATTAGGTACCATCTCACACCTGTCAAAATGGCTTTCATCAACAAGTCAACAAATGACAAGTGCTGGCGTGGATGCGGAGAAAAAGGAACCCTTGTGCACTGCTGGTGGGAATGCAGACTGGTGCAGCCACTGTGGAGAACAGTATGGAGTTTCCTCAAAAAACTAAAAATGGAACTGCCATTTGACCCAGTAATCCCACTTCTAGGAATATATCCCAAGAAATTAGAAACACCAATCAGAAAGGATATATGCACCCCTATGTTCATAGCAGCGCAATTCACCACAGCTAAGATTTGGAAACAGCCTAAATGCCCATCAGCAGATGATTGGATTAGAAAACTATGGTAAACAATGGAATACTACGCTGCTATAAAAAAGAAGGAATTCCTACCATTTGCAGCAGCATGGATGGAACTGGAGAGCATTATGCTATGAGAAATAAGCCAAGCATTGAAAGAAAAATACCACATGATCTCACTCATTTATGGAAAATAAAGAACATTATAACCTGATGAACAAAAAGATAGATACAGAGGCAGTAAAGCATCGAACAGACTGTCAAATTATAGTGGGAAGGCTGGGAAATGTTGAGGAAGGGGGGAAAGAGATCAACTGAAGGACTTGTATGCATGCATATAAGCACAACCAATGGACACTGAGGGGGTGGGATGAGGGCATGAGACAGGGGGTAGGTATGACTGGATGAAGTCAATGGGGGAAAAAAAGGAGATATATGTACTAATGTATGTAATACTTTAAACAATAAAATAAAATTTAAAAAATAATTAAAAAAAGAAAAAAAAACTTTGGGGCTTGCTGAATTAAATAGTAAAAATTATTAAATATCTAGGTATTTTGAAATAATAGGATACTGAAATATTAATTAATCTGAATTTGCCTCATATGGAAAATCTAGAGGATGGATTTGAATCTGTTAATGAATGTCTTATATTTTATTTGAAATAGCTTTTAAAATGTGAATGTATTGCTAATATGAGGAATGTTCATTATTTATATGTTTCTTAAAAATTAAGGTTTCTAAGGGTCAAGAATTCTAACTAATGGGAGAGAGATTATGGTTTTGATGTAATGGAAAACATGAGGCATGGAGATGCATTTGAAGGAAAAAGAAAGTGGTTTCTAGAGCCGGTTATTTCTGAAAGTTGTAAGGTTTCTGATGAAAGTTTGTGAAAGTTGTAGAAAATTTGTGAAAGTTGTAGAAATTTTATGAAAGTTGTAGAATTTTGTGAGGAGAAATGTTGAGAGGAAATTATATAAATGACACAAGCCAGTAAGCCAGGACAAGTGGAATAGGGAAATTGAGAAGGTTAAACAGCAATTTGGAGCCATCTAGTAAATCCTTTCTTCCCAAAGCCAAGGACATTTAAGAGTAAATGATTTGCATTTTGCCTCCCTAACCAGAGGGTATAACCAGATGGTAAATAGCTTATATCAATGTATTCAGGGAGACTGATAGCAGAAATCCAATTAGTGTCATTTGCTGACCACATCCAAGGACAAATGAAGTTAGAGAATAAACCTTATTTTAGTTAGTCCTTTTCTAGTTCTATAAATTATAAAAAAGGTTATGTGTTATATTAATCAGATATTTTTTACAAAAAGGCCATCTTTTAATCATGGGAACTGAAGTTTACTAGCCTATGTTTGTGTCTAATACACTTTGATATATGATCTTTTGGTAAAATAAGATTAAAAATCCTTCCAGGGTTTGAATTTTAAGAAACTTTTTCTTGACCTAGAAGTGGCTTTAGGTCACTCCGCTAGGCCCCGGAATGCCTCAAGTATTTGTTTTCTCTCTCATAAAGGAAAATTTTCTGCTTAAGGTACACGGAAAGCTTTGTCAAATAATAGTAACCATATTATGCTTTAATTTATAGCTCTACTTGTTATTCTGAAATATTGTGTTTTGCAGAAAAGATAAGATTCCATGTTATTTGCAAGTATTACTGATTCTTAAACTTTTTATTTTTCAGATATAAGGAAGCATTTTTAAAGCAATTTGGTAAATTATATATTCTCCCCACCTGTCCATCCAGTATTTGGCAATTCTTAATAAGTGGCAATACATTTCTTTGCATGAATTCAATAAAACCTGTTTCCAATTGTAGCTATATTAACCAAGATAAACTGAAATTGGGCCTTCTTATAGCAGCCATGACTTCACTGCCTTTTGTAGAACTTGGCCCATCCAGCATTCCACGGGAAACCCTTACAATCCACAAGGGCAGGCCATCATTGAATGTGCCCATGTTACTCTGAAGGGTATGCTAGTAAAACAAAAAAGGGGGAATATGGGACTCAAGGACCCTGCTATACTACTATCCAAAGCACTCTTTAACCTTAATTTTAAAAATCATTTTCAATCCTCAATAACCTCACCTTAGAAACCACAAATCTTGTGGTGAGATAGGGACACTAATATCTAGGGGACCCAATTTATTATTAACATGGGGGAGAGGATATGAGTGTGTTTCTATCCCCACAGGGCCACTGTGGATTCCAGCTCGCCAGATTAAACCTTATCATGGTATGGCACGGGACCAACCATCTTCCAGAAATGAGGAATCTGAGCCTGGGACTCCATAGTACTGAACATTACACCTTCCCTGAACCCAGATGGCCTCCAGGATAACCTGGGAAATGATGAAGCTGATGATAAAGGCTGAGCAATTATTGGAGCGTACTCACAATCCAAGCATTCCAGATAACTAACCATTGCTCTTTTTTTTTTTTTTTCTTATAGTCTGTAAAATAAGAACTGGAGCAGTAAATGCGCTTCATGGACCCTGTCATTCAAAGCAGAAAGTTCACCACCTCCCCCTGTCTTCTACATTCAGCAAAACCAAAAAAGGGGGAGATGTTGGGGAGCACATGAGACTTGGTTGGAAAGTTTTAAGGAGGACATTCTGATAAAAGGGAAATGTGTGGAAGGTGGCCTGCCCTGTTTATCAGAGTTCTGACTTAGGGGAGTGTCGAAGGCAGTGCCCCTAACTATTCCTTGACCTTTCCAAATAAGCCTGTACATATGCAGACCCCCGAGTGTCTACTGGAATCCTTATGCTTAATCCCTGGATGCCCTTGCCTCGATGACAATGTATACATGTGTCCTCCCAAGATTACTCACCCTACTGATTGTATCTAAAGATAAAAATTCCAATAAAGGCCTAAGGAGGCAGGCAATAGATGCTGCTCTAGCTACTAAAGTCAAGGGCCTCTTAGCCCACTCTTGCACAGTCCAACTGTGTCTGAGTAATCTGTTCATCCATCATTCAGGGGCTGCTGGTCAGCCTTGGCAGAGTGCCAAAAGCATGTAAACAGCTTTTAAAAATTCACAGTGAATGTTTCTGGCTTCTCCAAGAGAACGTTTTCTTCACACACACACACACACACACTATACATATCCTATGCACATACCTATAGACATACACATGCTCCTTTTACTCATTGATACATGAGCACTTTGGGGTATCATTATGGGTGATTCTTGCTGTATAATTTAATCTCTTACTATCCCAGGGACTATTCCTCAGCTTGATGCTTTCCTTGAAATCAACTGACAGCAAATTTGAATTTATTTGCTTAAAACAATTCTTTAATTGTGCACCAGTTCTGTGATTTATGTATTTTGTCATCTAAAACCAGTATAAGAAATGTCTATGGTAGCTTTGGTTACTTTGGTAGCTGTGTTAATAACATTTTGGACTGATGATCTATAGTAGGCTTCTGCCCAAAGCTCTGTAGTAAATTACTGCTGCATTTCAAATTACTGTTTAATTCCTTAAAAGTGCCGTTATTCTCTTGTTGGTGCTTGGGCTGCAGAATTCCAAACCACAGTCCATCTGCAGCGCCTTGGAGAAATTATCCTTATAGATGAAATATAGTGTGGTACTTGATTAGTGAATACTCTGGGAACTAATCTCTTTTATGATGAAATTGGCAGTATTAAAACTTGGAAGTGAAGTTTGTATTCAGTTTGGCTTAACAAATGGCAGTACGCAGCTGCCTCTTGTCCTATCTAAATATAGGCAGATAGGACTGCATTGAGCAAAATTGTGAAGCTTACAAAATATTTTTCACCACCCTTTTGCCTTACCCCGACTCATATACTGCCATCTGTTCTTTACTCTGACCTTTGCCAAAACAAAGATTCTAGTAACTTTCACTCCTATCAGCTTGCTTAGTTGATGAATACTTTATGATGTACAAGTTATAAAAGGGCAATCTATGTCTTGAGTTTAGCATGCAAAATGTTTTGTTTGTCTTCACAATGTTTTGCTTTGTTTTTTTTTTATTGAATTAGTTACCAACATTTAAAAATACAAGCATTTTACATAAAAATAGGGGTCAGCTTCTCTCTTGAAATATAAGAAACTTTTACAATATTTATCACCACCCAGACCTCAACGTGGCCACCTGCTGTTGAAGCTGGGTGATGTCTGTCCCCTACAGACAGGGTATATCCTCTGCAGTAAGCCCCACAATTTACCCCTCTTCAATTGCTTCACTCATTTATGTAATCTGGTATTTGCTTCGACTCTTTTTTTAAATTTTATTTTACTTTTTAAAGTATTACACATAGTAGTACATATATCTCCTTTTTTTTTTCTCCATTGACTTTCCCCAATCCTTTCTGATTGGTGTTTCTAGTTTCTTGGGATATATTCCTAGAAGTGGGATTACTGGGTCAAATGGGAGTTCTATTTTTAGTTTTTTGAGGAAACTCCATACTGTTCTCCACAGGGGCTGCACCAGTCTGCATTCCCACCAGCAGTGCAAGAGGGTTCCTTTTTCTCTGCATGCTCTGCAGCACTTGACATTTGTTGATTTTTTTCTTTTCTTTTCTTTATTTATTTTTTAAAATTTCTTTATTGATTATGGTGTTACATATGTGTCCTTATTCCCCTATTCCCCCCCCCCCCCCATTTCCCCTCTCATCCCCTCATCCCCCTATTGTCTGTGTCTATTGGTTAGGCTTATATGCATGCATACAAGTCCTTTGTTGATCTCTTCCCCTTACCCCCATCCTCTCCTACCTTCTGATGATAACCATTCTGACAGGTGAACATATAATGTGCCTGTTCTTGTGCCAGTACCAGGCTGTTTTGAGAACAGTGGCTTTGTAATACAGCTTGAAATCGGGAATTGAGATCCCACCTACTTTGTTCTTCTTTCTCAGGATTGCTGTGGCTATTCGGGGTCTTTTTTTTTTATTCCAGATGAATTTTTGGAGAGTTCTTTCTAGGTCTGTGAAATATGCCCTTGGTAATTTAATGGGGAGTGCATTGAATCCCTGTCTTGTTCCTGTTCTTAGGGGAAATGGTTTTAGTTTTTGCCCATTGAGTATGATGTTAGCTGTGGGTTTGTCATATATGGCTTTTATTATGTTGAGGTATGATCTTTCTATTCCCAATTTGTTGAGAGTTTTTATCAAGAAAGGGTGTTGGATTTTATCAAATGCTTTTTCTGCATCAATTGATATGACTATGTGATTTTTATCTCTCAATTTGTTTATGTGATGTGTCACGTTTATTGATTTGCGGATATTGTACCATCCTTGCATTCCTGGGATAAACCCTACTTGGTCATGGTTTATGATCTTCCTGATGTACTGCTGGATCCAATTTGTTAGAATTTTGTTGAGGATTTTGGCATCTACGTTCATGAGGGATATTGGCCTGTAATTTTCCTTCATTGTGTTGTCTTTATCTGGTTTTGTTATTAGGGTGATGCTGGCTTCATAGAAGGAGCTTGGAAGTGTTCCTTCCTCTTGAATTTTTTGGAATAGGCTGAGGAGGATAGGTTTTAGTTCTTCCTTGAATGTTTGGTAAAACTCTCCTGTGAAGCCATCTGGCCCCGGGCTTTTGTTTGCCGGAAGCCTTTTGATGACTGCTTCAATTTCTTCCATAGTTACTGGCATATTGAGCTGTTTAGATTCTTCCTGATAGAGTTTTGGAAGGTTATATTTTTCTAGGAATATGTCCATTTCCTCCAGGTTGTCCAGTTTGTTGGAATAGAGTTGTTCGTAGTATTTTTTAACAATCCTTTGTATTTCGGCGGGATCTGTTATTATTTCTCCTCTTTCATTTCTGATTTTGTTTGTTTGGGTCCTCTCTCTTTGCTTCTTGGTGAGCCTGGCTAGAAGTTCATCAATCTTGTTTATCCTTTCAAAGAACCAGATCTTGGTTTTGTTGATCTTTTGTATTGTTTCTTTGGTCTCTAGGTTATCTCCGCTCTGATCTTTATTATTTCCTTCCTTCTGCTTACACTGGGCTTTGCTTGTTGCTCTCTTTCTAACTCTTTGAGTTGTAGGGTTAGGTAATTTATTACCATTGTTTCTTGTTTTTTGCAGTAGGCTTGTAGAGCTATGAACTTCCCTCTCAAGACTGCTTTCACTGTGTCCCACAGAATTTGGATTGTTGTGTTTTCATTGTCGTTTGTTGCCATGATGTTTTTTATTTCTTCTTTGATCTCTGTGGTAACCCAGTCATTGTTTAATAGAATGCTGTTTAGTCTCCATGTTTTTGATCTTTTTGGATTGTTTTTATTGTAGTTGATTTCCAGTTTTATGCCATTGTGATCTGAGAAGATGTTTGATATGATTTCTATCTTCCTGAATTTGAAGAGACTTTGCCTGTGACCCAATATATGGTCTATCTTTGAAAATGACCCATGTGCACTTGAGAAGAATGTATATTCTCTGGATTTGGGGTGAAATATTCTGAAGATGTCAATTAATTCCATCTGATCTAGTGAGTCATTTAGGATTGATGTTTCTTTGATGATTTTTTGTTTAGAGGATTTGTCCTATGGTGATAGTGGGGTATTAAAGTCCCCTATTGTGATTGTATTGCTGTCACTCTCTCCCTTGATATCCTCCAGGAGTTTTTTTATGTATTTGGGTGCTCCTGTATTGGGTGCATATATGTTTACCAGAGTTATTTCTTCTTGTTGGATTGCTCCCTTTAGTATTAAGAAGTGTCCTTCCTTATCTCTTTTTATGTCCTTCACTTTGAGATCTAATTTGTCAGATATAAGTATTGCTACCCCAGCTTTTTTTTTTTTTTTTCATTTTCATTCGCCTGAAAGACCTTTGGACATCCCTTCACCATCAGTCTGTGTGCATCTTTTTTTCTGAGGTGGGTTTCCTATAGACAGCAGATATATGGGTCATATTTTCTTATCCACTCAGTTACCCTATGTCTTTTGATTGGGGAATTTAATCCATTTACGTTTAAAGTTATTATTGATAGGTACTTGTTTGTCGCCATTTTTATTCTTTACCCCTGTGTTCCTTCTTCGCTTCCTATTTCTTCTTTTTACACCAGACGCTTTAGCATTTCTTGCTGGTTTGGTGGTAATAAATTACCTTAGTCCTTTTTTGTCTGTGGAGCTCCTGATTTCACCCTCAATTTTGATTGACAGCCTTGCTGGGTACAGTACTCTTGGATTCAGACCTTTGCTTTGCATGACTTTGTATATTTCATTCTATTCCCTTCTGGCCTGATGTGTTTCTGTTGAGAAATCAGTTGCTAGTCTGATGGGGGATCCCCTATAGGTAACTTTCTCTTTCTTTCTGGTGGCTTTTAAGATTCTTACTTTGTTGTTGATGTTTGCCAGTTTAATTATAATGTGCCTTGGCATTGGTCTTTTGGGGTTCATTTTGGTTGGGACTCTGTAAGCTTCTTGGATTTGTGTGGGTTTTTTCTTCCCTATATCAGGGAAGTTTTCTGTCATTATTTCTTCAAACAGGTTTTCTATTCCTTGCTCAGCTTCCTTTCCTTCTGGAACCCCTATTATGCGGATGTTGTTTTCTTTCGTGTTGTCCCAAAGTTTCCTTAGGCTCTCCTTCTGCCTTTTAATTTTTTTTTCTAGGAGTTGCTCTACTTGGGTATTTTTTCCCATCTTGTCTTCTAGCTCACTGATGCAGTCCTCTGCTTCTTCTAGTCTACTCTTGATGCTTTCTATTGAGTTCTTTTCAGCAGCGATGTCATTTTTCATTTCTTCTTGGTCCTTCTTCATTTCCTCTTGGTTCTTGCTCATATTGTCAAATTAGTCTTCCATTCTTTTCAGCCACCTTATGACCATTTCTCTGAATTCTTTCTCTGGAAGGTTGCTTGCTTCCATTTTGTTTACTTCCTTTTCTGGTGATGCCTGCTTTTCTTTCATATGTGGGCTGTTTCTTTGTCTCCCCATGGTCTCTCTTCTCTGGATGTCTGGTTATGTAGTTCTCTCTCTCCTGTGTTGATTTAAAGGCACAAAATACAGCACTACCAGGTACAACACACAAGGCACTGAACAGAAATGTATTCACGATATAAAAAACCTCCAATAAAGGTGACCACCAGAGAAAGGCAAATTAGGGGATAGGAGAGAAAGAAGAAGAGGAAAAAGAAAGAAAAAAAAAGGAGTGTCAAAATGAAATTTGGAAAAGGAAAAAAAAGTAAGAGAGACAAGAAAGAGACTAAGAGAGAAAGGGGAACAAACTGTATATATATTGGATAAAACTCCAATAGAACAATCACTAATCCCAGCAAATGCCAGCAACAAGTACCTGGGGATTAATACAAACTACAACACCAACTAATATTGAGTGAGGCAAGGGAAAACAGAAGCACAAAACAAACAAAAAAATAAACAAACAAAAGAAGAATAAGCAAAACAATCTCACAAAAAAGCATAAAAATTCGATATAATCAACATTCAAGCAAACAACAACAAAAGGACAGAGAGAAAAACAATTTTTTGGATAGTTAAGAAAGCGAAGAGAGAGGTGTGTAAGGACTTGGAGCAGGGGATTGGAGATTAGATATGTAAGTAGGGTGAAATTTTAACAGGGGGTAAACAGAAAGAATAGGGGAAATCTAAAGCAGGAAAGGGGTAAGATAAACAGGACACCGAAAAGGGGAAGGTTAGGAAGAGTGTGATGGCATAAAGGTAGAGTTGAGATAAAGTAAAACGATGCTAAAGGAAAGATGAAAATAGAATGTAGAACACTAATCCTAAAGTAAAATGAAGAGAAAATAAAATGACACTTAAAAAGAAAAGATAAAATAGCAGTAGTAATAATACGGATTGAAAATAAAAATATAATAATTAAAAAAGTAAAATCAAGTGAGGAAAAAAGAAAAAAAATTAGTTTCTTGAGTAAAAGATGCAAAAAATGAAAATAAAAAATAAAAATAAAATGTGGAGTAGTGAAGGTCATTCACTTCCTCTGTTGTTCTCTTTGGCACGCCTGTTTCTCAGTCTGGACAGTATTGCAGTTCCCTGCATTCCACTACTCTTCAGTGTTGTAAGCCAGTCCTGATTTTAAGCAGGCGGTGTGTCTTAATTTCTCGTATTCCTTTATTTTTGATTACACAAGAGTCAATTTATGATTCAGCCCCTGGGTGGCAGTGTTTCTGGATTGACTTCTGGGTCTATCTATGGCCTCTCTAGTCAGTGTTAGAGCCTTCTTTCCCTGTGGCACTCACTACCGGTTTGTGGGAGTGGGCTGCCTCAGAGCTGGCTCACCGATGGTCACTCCCCGCTCTGATTCCCAGGTTCCAGAAAACAACTTTCCCCTGCAGTCTCCCAGGGTGTCCCCAACTGGGTGATCCTATGTAATGAGCTTAGTAATCAGAAGCAAGGATTCGAAGAGGAAAAAGCCGAAGTGTGCGAACAATAGGTCTGCACGTAAGTCTAAGCAGCCGGCACACCTTTGAAATTCTCATGGTATCCTTGCACGTCAGATCAAAATGAGTTGCTTTTTAGAGATCCCTTCTGTTAGCAGCTCTGAGGACCCCCTTCCACATTCATGGATCACGCCAGTCCCAACCGCCATGGATTTTTCTAGGCTCAGACTTCCCTGGTCCTCCAGCTCCCACAAAACGCGTGTTCCTCTCTCCCGCCGGACCAGAGACCTCACCCTATCCCAGGTGAAATCTGACCTTCCCGTGGTGGAGTGTAGACCTCCTCTGATCCTCGTGTTTGCGCCAACTGGGGACCGGTGTTCTGGGGCTCGCAGCTGTTCCGTGGGTGCCACAGTTGTGGATACTCAGGCTTCTGATAAGCTCCACTTTCCCGTTCAAGATGGCGCAGATTCCGCGTCCAAGCCCATAGCTCCGGGAGGGGACCCAGCCGCAGTGGGGGCTGTCAGGTCAGGGGAACCCCATCTAGCAGTCCCCCACCTTCTTCTGGAGTTTAACTGTCCCTTAATTTGCCAACAAACACTCCTCGTGCGACCCTCAGGTGTTCTTTCTTTTTACTCCGGGACAAGGCTCAGAACACGTCTGTCTATTCCGCCACCATTTTTCCTCCTCTCCAGGGAAGTTTTCTGTCATTATTTCTTCAAACAGGTTTTCTATTCCTTGCTCAGTTTCCTCTCCTTCTAGCACCCCTATTATGTGGATGTTGTTTTGTTTTGTGTTGTCCCATAGTCCTCTTTAGCTCTCCTCCTGCTTTTTTTTTTTTTTTCTAGAAGCTGCTCTGCTTTGGTATTTTTTCTACCTTGTCTTCTAGCTCATGGATGCTGTCCTCTGCTTCTTCTAGTCTACCGTTGATGCTTTCTATTGAGTTCTTTATAGCAGCGATGTCATTTTTCATTTCTTCTTGGTTGTTCTTCATTTCCTCTTGGTTCTTACACATATTGTTGAATTTGTCTTTCATTTTTTTCATCCACCTTATGACCATTTCTCTGAGTTCTTTCTCTGACAGGTTGCTTGCCTCATTTCGTTTACTTCTTTTTCTGGTGATGCCTGCTTCTCTTTCATAAGTGGGCTGTTTCTTTGTCTCCCCATGATCACTCTTCTCCGGGTGTCTGGTTATGTAGTTATCTCTCTCCTGAATTGATTTAAAGGCACAAAATACAAAACAACATGGCACAATGCACAAGGCACTGAACACAAATGTATTCACGATACTAATAACCCCAAATAAAGGTGACCATCAGAGAAAAGAGAACTAGGGTATAAGAAAGAAAGAATAGAGGAAAAAATGTGTGTAAAAATGAAATTGGGAAAAGGAAAAAATAGTAAGAGAGAAACGAAAGAGAATAAAAAAGAAGAGGGGAAAAAACTATTTATGGGGAGAAAACTCCAATAGAACAGCCAGTAATCCCAACAAATGCCAGCATCAAATACCTAGAGATGAATGTAAACTACAAACAACAACTAATATCAAGTGAGGTGAGGGAAAATAGAAGCAAAAAAAACAAACAAAAAACACAAAAAAGTGAAACTATCTCAAAAACAAGCATAAAAAAACCAACATAATCAACAATCAAGCAAACAAAACAAAAGAACAGAGAGAAAAATAATTTGGTTAGTGAAGAAAGAGAAGAGAGAGGTGTGTATGGACTTAGAGCAGGGGATTGGAAATTAGATATATAAGTAGGGTGAAGTTTTAACGGAGGGTGAAAAGAAGGAATAGGAAAAATCTAAATCAGGAATAGGGTAAGAGAAACAGGACAACAGAAGGGGAAAAGTGAAGAAGAGAGTGTTGGCATAAAGGTAAAGTTGAGATAGCGTAAAATGATGCTAAAGGAAAGATGAAAATAGAATGTAGACCAGTGATTCCAAAATAAAATAAAGAAAAAATAAAGACACTTAAAAAATGGTAAAATAGTAGTAGTAATAATGCTAATTAAAAATAAAAAAAAATGTTATAAACAAAAAGGTAAAATCAAGTGAGGAAAAAAGAAAAAAAATAGTTTCATAAGTAAAAGATGAAAAATAAATAAATAAAAATGTGCAGTTGTGAAGGCCATTCACTTCTTCTACTGTTCTGTTTGGCACACCTGTTTCCTAGTCAGGATAGTATTGAATTTCCCTGTGTTTTACTGCTCCTTAGTGTTGTAGGCCACAGTCATGATTTTCAAGCAGGCAGTATTTCTTTGCTTCTTATACTCCTTTATTTGTGTTTACACCGAGTCAATTTGTGATTCAACCCCTGGGTGGCAGTGTTTCTGGATTGACCTCCAGGTCTATATGTCCTCTCGAGCTAGTGTTTAGATTCTGTTTTCCCTGTGGCACTTAAGACCAGTGTGGGGGAATGGGCTGCCCCAGAGCTGGTTCTCTGATTGTTATTCCCCACTCTATTCCCCAGGTTCCACAAAAACAACTTTCCCTTGCAGTCTCTTAGAGTGTCCCCAGCTGGGTGATCCTATGTATTAGGCTTAGTAATCAAAAGCAAGGATTTAAAGAGGAAAAAAAAAAGAGAGAGAAAAAAGAGCCAGAGTAACTGGGCGAACTCCGGCACTGTGGCCAAGTCTGTGCAGTCTTTTTTCCCCTTGGGTCTAAGCAGCCAGCACGCTCTTAAAATTTTTAGGCTGCCCCAGTTCAGCTATGAGTTGCTTTTTAGAGTTCCCTTCTGTTAGCAGCCCTGCAGGTCCCCTTCCACATTCGTGGGTCATGCCAGTCCCAATGGCCACAGACTTTTCTGGGTGGAGATTTCCCGGATTTTCCAGCTCCTGCAGTGCACTTTTCTCTCTCCTGCCCGGTCCACAGACCTCACCTTATCCCAGGCGAAATCTGATCTTTCCGTGAGAGGGTACAGAGCTCCTCTGAATCTGCATGCTCGTGCAGCTTGGGAACCCGTGTTCCTGGGTTCACAGCTGTTCGCTGGGTGCCATTCTTGTAAATTCCCGGGATTTTCAGGCTTCCAACAACATCCATTCTCCCCTTTAAGATGGTGTGGTCTCCGAGTCAGAACCGGTCACTCTCGGAGGGATCCCAGCAGCAGTGGAGGCTGCCCAGTCAGGCGAACTCCATCTCGCAATTCCCCACAGTTCCCTGGAATATAGCTGTCCCTCAACTAAAAAACAAACACTCCCCATATGACCACACACTCTCCCTTTATTCTCTCACTTACGCACTATCTTGCAGTCTGCTTTCCTGTCAGCAGCCATCTTTTCTGTCCTTGACTCTCTTTTTTATATATAATTCTTTATTGTTTAAAGTATTACATAGAGTATTACATATGTCTCTTTTTTTCCCCATTGACCTCTACCCGGTCACCCCAACCATCAGCACATGCCCTCACCTCCCTAGTGTATGTGACCATTGGTTATGCTTATATGCATGCATACAAATCCTTTGTTGATCTCTTACTCCTCATCCCCCTGCTGTCACTCTGAGGTTTGACAGTCTGTCCATGCTTCTCTGTCTCTGGATCTATTTTTGTTCATCAGTTCATGTTGTTCATTATATTCCATAAATGAGTGAGATCATGTGATATTTATCTTTCTCTGACTGGCATATTTCACTTAGCATAATGCTCTCCAGTTCCATCCACGCTGTTGCGAATGGTAAGAGTTCTTTCTTTTTTACAGCAGCGTAGTATTACATTCTGAGATGTACCATAGTTTTTTAATACACTCACCTGCTGATGGGAACCTAGGCTATATCCAAATCTTAGCTATTGTAAATTGTGCTGCTAAGAAAATAGGGGTGTATATGTCCTTTCTGATTGGTATTTCTGATTTCTTGGGATATATTCCTAGAAGTGGGATTACTGGGTCAAAGTGGAGTTCCATTTTTATGTAGAACAGGAGTGGTGATAGTGGGGATCCCTGTATTGTTCCTGTTCTTAAGGGAAATGGTTTTAGTTTTTGCCAATTGAGTATGAATTTGACTGTAGGTTTGTCACATAAGGCTTTTATTATGTTGAGGTATGATCCCTCTATTACCACTTGGCTGAGAATTTTTATCAAGAAAGGATGTTGGATTTTTTTGCATCAATTGATATAATCATGTGATTTTCATCTCTCAATTTGTTTATGTTATGTATCCTGCTTAATGATTTATAAATATTGTACCAGTCTTGCATCCCCAGAATAAATCCCACTTGATCATGGTGTATAATCTTTCTAATGTAATGCTGGATACGGTTTGGTAGAATTTTGTTGGAGATTTTAGCATTTATGTTCATCAGGGATATTGGCCTGTAGTTCTCTTTCTGTGTAGTGTCTTTATCTGGTTTTGGGATTAGGGTGGTACTAGATTCATAGAAAGAGCTTAGAAGTGTTCCTTCTTCTTGAATTTTTTGGAATAATCTGAGGGGGTAGGTTTTAGTTCTACTTTAAATGTTTGATAAAACTCCCCTGTGAAGCCTTCTGGCCCAGGGCTTTTGTTCGCTGGAAGTGTTTTGATTACTGCTTCAATTTCCTACAAGTTATCAGCCTATTTAGATTTTTTACTCTTCCTTGTTGAGTATTGGAAGGTTGTAGTTTTCTAGGAATATGTCCATTTTTTTTAGGTTGACCAGTTTGTTGGAATAGAGTTGTTCATAGTATTTTTTTTTTTATAATCCTTCATATTTCTATGGGATCTGTTGCTATTTTGCCTTTCATTTATGATATTGTTTATTTGGGTTCTCTCTCTTTGCTTGTTGGTGAACCTGGCTAGAGTTCATCAATCTTGTTTATCCTTTCGAAGAACCAGCTCTTGGTTTCATTGATCCTTTGTATTATTTTGGTCTCTTTGTCGTTTATTTCTGCTCTGATCTTTTTTCTTTCCTTCTGCTCACTCTGGGCTTTTCTTGTTGATCTCTTTCTAATTCTTTAAGTTGTAGAGTTAGATAATTTATTACCAGTTTTTCTGTTTTTTAATTTTAATTTTATTTTTTATTTCTTTTAGTTAGGCCTGTAATGGTATGAACTTCCCTCTCATGACTGCTTTCACTGTGTCCCATAGATTTTGGATTGCTGTGTTTCTATTTTTTATATTTTTTAATTTATTTATTGATTAAGGTATTACATATGTGTCCTTATTTCCCCATTAACTCCCAACTTCCCAACCCCCACTCATGACCTCACCCCCCTGTTGTCTGTGTCCATTGGTTAGGCTTATATGCATGCATACAAGTCCTTTGGTTAATCTCTTCCCCATACCCCCACCCTCACCTACCTTCCCTCTGAGGTTTGACAGTCTGATCGATGCTTCTCTGTCTCTGGATCTATTTTGTTCATCAGTTTATGTTGTTCATTATATTCCATAAATGAGTGAGATCATGTGATATTTATCTTTCTCTGACTGGCTTATTTCACTTAGCATAATGCTCTCCAGTTCCATCCATGCTGTTGCAATTGGTAAGAATTCGTTCTTTTTTACCACAGCATAGTATTCCATTGTAGAGATATACCACAGTTTTTTAATCCACTCATCTGTTGATGGGCTTTAAGGTTATTTCCATATCTTAGCTATGGTGAATTGTGCTGCTATGAACATAGTGTTGCATTTATTCTTTTTGATTGGTGTTTCTAGCTTCTTGGGATATATTCCTAGAAGTGGGATCACAGGGTCAAATGAGGTTCCATTTTTAGTTTTTTAAGGAAACTCCATACTGTTCTTCACAGTGGCTGCACCAGTGTGCATTCCCACCAGCATTGCAAAAGGGTTCCTTTTTCTCCGCATCCTCGCCAACACTTATCATTTGTTGATTTGTTGATGATAGCCATTCTGACAGGTGTGAGATGATACCACATTGTCATTTTGATTTGCATCTCTTGTATAGTTAGTGACTTTGAGCATGTTTTCATATGTCTCTTGACCTTCCTTCTGTCTTCTTTCAAAAAGTTTCTATTTAGGTCTGTTGCCCATTTTTTTATTGGATTATTTATTTTCCTTTTGATAAGTTGTATGAGTTCCCTGTAAATTTTGGAGATTAAACCCTTATCAGAGATATCCTTTGCAAATATGTTCTCCCATGCAGTGGGCTTTCTTGTTGTTTTGTTGATGGTTTCCTTTGCTGTGTAGAAGCTTTTTATTTTGATGTAGTCCCATTTGTTTATTTTCTCTTTATCTTCCATTGCCCTAGGAGCAGTATCAGTGAAGAAATTGCTTTGACATATGTCTGAGATTTTGCTGCCTGTGGATTCCTCTAGCATTTTTATGGTTTCCCATCTTATGTTTAAGTCCTTTATCCATTTTGAGTTTATTTTTGTGTATGATGTAAGTTGGTGGTCTAGTTTCAATTTTTTGCATGTATCTGTCCAATTTTCCCAACACCATTTATTAAAGAGACTGTCTTGACTTCATTGTATGTTCATGCCTTCTTGTCTAATATTAATTGGGCATAGTGGTTTGGGTCAATTTCTGAGTTTTCTATTCTATTCCATTGATCTATATGTCTGTTCTTGTGCCAGTACCAGGTTGTTTTGAGAACAGTGGCTTTGTAATACAGCTTGATATCTGGTATTGAGATTCCACCTACTTTGTTCTTCTTTCTCAGCTTTGCTGCTACTAATTGGGGTCTTTTTTTATTCCAGATGAATTTTTTGAGAGTTCTTTTTAGGTCTGTGACATATGCCGTTGGTATTTTAATGGGGATTGCATTGAATCTATAGATTGCTTTGGGTGGTATGGACATTTTGATGATGTTGATACTACCAGTCCATGAACACGGTATGTTCTTCCATCTGTTTATATCTTCCTCTATCTCTTTTTTCAGTCTCCTGTAGTTTTTTTGCATATAGGTCTTTTAGCTCCTTAGTTAACTTTATTCCTAGGTATCTTAATTTTTTTGGTGCGATGGTAAATGGGATTGCTTTTTCAGTCTTTCTTTCTGTATGTTCACTGTTGGTGTAAAGAAATGCCATAGATTTCTTGGCATTAATTTTGTATCCTGCTACATTGCTGAAATCATTTATTAAGTCTAATAATTTTTGATGGAGTCTTTAGGGTTTTCTGTGTACAACATCATGTCATCTGTGAATAAGGACAGTTTTACTTCTTCTTTTCCAATTTGGATGCCTTTTATTTATTCTTCTTGTCTAATCGCAATGGCTAATACTTCCAGCAGTATGTAGAACAGGAGTGGTGAGAGTGGTCATCCCTATCTTGTCCCTGTTCTTAAGGGAAATGGTTTTAGTTTTTTGAGTGGTGGTGAGGCTGGGCTACCAGTCATTGCAGCTCTCTCCTTCAAGATGGCATTGTTTTTGTGCCAGAGCCAGCTGCCCTGGTAGTGCTCATAGTGGTAACAGGGGCTTCCCATCTAGAAGAGCCAAGTCTGCTGGCGCCCAAGACTTCTGCATGATCCAACTGTCCCTCACTCACACACATACCACACACGTCCACACACTCCCCCTTCACTCTATCTTTCACTCACCCTCTCTTCCTCACTGCCATCCTGCCGGCTGCTATCTTGACTCTCTGCTTCAACTCTTGTACTTATTGAATATCTTACCCTAAATAGCACTTATGAACTTAAGTGTTATACCAGTTTATTCAAATTGTGAAGAGAAAGCTTTGGTTTCCTCTTAAAAAATACCAGACCTTGGGAAGCAAGTATGTAGCAGATTCAAGTCATGGGGTCTCTAGGCTATGAAAGGAGAGGTCCTCTATTAGAAATTGGAAAGTAACAATAATACTTCATTTTTCCTAGAATACTCCTCCCAGTCTTCTCCCTCACCCACTCCTCTGGTCAACAATGGAAGCTACAGTGGTCGCTGAAACTGAGTGAAATTGTCTCCTTCATTCTTGAAGCTTCTGCTGGCTGCCCTTCAACAGGTCAGCTAGTGCCCTTCTCCCATTCTTCTTCCCCAAACCTTTGACCCATGTTTACTACAGTGTAGATACTGAGTTTCTTCCCTAATATCCTTTAGCATAGTATCTCCTTATTTACTTCTATACTAAATCTTACAGGGCCTATTTTATGTTTTCCACTAGCTTTGATGCTATTTTCTTTAGGATTTTGTCATATTTTTATATTATATATCGTGTTTTTTACCCTTCTACATGAAATTCTAAAGCAAACACCTCAACCTTTTGTATTTTTTTCTGTCTTGCTTATGAAATACCTGATAAATATGTATGTCATTGCAACACATTCTCTTCATTAATCGAAGTATTACTACAAGCTTGTGTTAACATCCCACTGGAAATAAGCCTACAGGAATGTTCATATTTTCAACAGGTTTTTACTTACTGAATTTCTCCCTGGTGCATTCTTTCAGAGCAAAGTAAGAAAAATGCATTTTTATGCTTGTCATTTGGTTTCTTTTAAAACTGCTCACTGTTTTTATACACAATACAACTGCCTAAGGCTGCTTCATAAAATTCCTAGTTCTAGGAACCTCTTAATCATAAAGTTTTCACTTTGGGTTTTCCCATGTTGCCCAAGTTGGTTCTGCAGGCTGAGCAATGAATGTAGACAAACCAGGTCAAATGTATTCCTTTGGCTCAACTCAAGGTGGGATCATTTGTGATCCTTTTCTTTCTATCTCTGTGGATGTGTGGTAATGGGATTTCATTAACCTAATATCAGTAATATGGACAGTGTCCTGAGTGGAGAAAATTTCTTGCTTCTGGAAGCCTGGGGAAAAATGCATAGTTATTGAAGTGCATCCATGTAGAGCTAGCACAGGCAGGTTAGGTCTTCTGTGCCTGAGTGACTGTGGAGACCCTGGTACAGAGTGGGAGTGTGAACTGGGAGGTCAGAGAAGGGCCCACAGAGGAACATGGAGAAGCCCTTGTGATGGTGGAGAAAGAGAATGAGCTTTAAGAAAAATTTAGGGAGTTAATTAATTGACTTTTTCCTTCTCGTTTACCTACTTCCTAAATGTGTAGACATTCCCAAGACTTTTTATATATAGTCACACTCTCAGTGAAAAACTAAGTTAATTCAGACAGGTCATTGGGTCTCAAGCATTCTGAGAGGCCCATTTGAGTAAAGTTTCAATAGTATTGATTACAATCATTAACTAGACAAATAGAACTGTTAAAACTTGTAATTTCCTAAGTGATAAGAGCACTAGGAGCATCTTTTGGTCTAATATTTGATCTTTGACTTTGGTTCCTGACGCAGAGCTCCTGAGTGACAGAAGTGTCTTTTGTCCTAATGAGGTGACACTTGGTAGGCTTGTGGGAATGTGCCCAATGGGGGCTGGTCACCAGAAAAACTAGCCCATGATTAGAACTTTAAGCCCTACTCCTATGCTCTTCAGAGGGAAGAGAGGCTGGAGATTTAGTTAATGTTCCATCAGCCCCATTTGATGAAGCCTGCATAGAAATCCTAATATTACAGTGCTTGAAGAAGTCTTCGGGTTGGTGCACACATCTACATTCAGGAGGATGAGGAGTCACAGTCCAGGTCAGTGGGGACAGAGAGGCTCTAGCACTGGGAACCCTTCCAGAACTTGCTATCTATATCTATATCTATATCTATATCTATATCTATATCTATATCTATATCTATACCTATATCTATATCTATACCTATATCTATCTACATAGATAGATAGATATCTCCTTCCATTTGGCTGCTCATTCATATCCTTTTTAATATATTCTTTATAAAACCAATATAGGTAAGTAAGCATTTTCCTGAGTTCTGTGAGCCATTCTAACAAATTATCTAACCCTAGGAGGGTTGTGAGAACCTTGATCTTTAGACAGTGGGTGGAAGTACAGGTGACAATCCAGGACTTCTGATGTGGGGGCAGTCTTGTGGTCCTGAACCCTTAACTTGTGGGACCTGATATTGATGCCAGGGAGGTAGTATCAGAGTTGAATTGAATTATAAAACATCCAGATAGTGTAGTAGAGAATTGCTTGATGTGAAAAAATGCACTTATCTGGTGTTAGTGTTTTAAGTGTGTTAGTAAAGGAAAACACAAAACTGTATTTCATAGATAATGGGAAATAATACCTTTTTCTGTGTTTTTGTGCATTTCTGCTTGTTATATGCCACCCACTTTTGAAGACTGAGTTTAAATGTCACCAACTCCATGAAGATTTAAAAAACACTTAATCAGAAGGGAACTATTCCTATTTTATTTCCACATTGTAGTTTTTCTTTTTTTTATTGTTTAAAGTATTACAAATAGTAGTACATATGTCTCTTTTTTTTTCCAATTGACCTTCCCCCAGCCTCCCCTAGCCCCTGGCACATGCTCCCCGCAACCCTCCCCAGCATTCCCACTGTTGTTTAACAGTCTGTTTGATGCTTCTCTGCCTCTGTATCTATTTTTGTTCATCAGTTTATAATGTTCTTTATTATCCACAGATGAGCGAAATCATGTGGTATTTTTCTTTCACTGACTGGCTTATTTCACTTAGCATAATGCTCTCCAGTTCCATCCATGCAGTTGCAAATGGTAAGAATTCCTTCTTTTATATAGCAGCGTAGTATTCCATTGTGTAGATGTACCACAGTTTTTTAATCCACTTATCTGCTGATGGGCATTTAGACTGTTACCAAATCTTAGCTATTGTAAATTGTGCTGCTATGAACATAGGGGTGCATATATCCTTTCTGATTGGTGTTTCTGTATTCTTGGGATATATTCCTAAAAGTGGTATTGCTGGGTTAAATGGAAGTTCCATTTTTAATTTTTTGAGGCAACACCATACTGTTCTCCACAGTGGCTGTACCAGTCTGCATTCCCACCAGCAGTGAAGAAGGGTTCCTTTTTCTCCGCATGCTCTCAAGCACTTGTCTTTGGTGATTTGTCGATGATAGTCATTCTGATAGGTGTGAGGTGGTACCTCATTGTTGTTTTGATTTGCATCTCTTAGATGATTAGTGACTTTGAGCATGTTTTCATATGTCTCTTAGCTTTCTGAATGTCCTCTTTCAAAAAGTGTCTATTTAGGTCATTTGCCCATTTTTTGACTGGGTTGTTTATCTTCATTTTGTTAGGTTGTATGAGTTCCCTGTAAATGTTGGAGATTAAACCCTTATTGAAGATAACATTGACAAATATGTTCTCCCACATTTGGCTTTCTTGTTGTTTTGTCGATCATTTCTTTTGCTGTGCAGAAGCTTTTTATTTTGATGTAGTCCCTTTTGTTTATTTTCTCCTTAGTTTCCATTGTCTTAGTATTGATAAAGATATTGCGACAACAAATGTCTGCTATTTTGCTGCCTATGGTTTCTTCTAAGATTTTTATAGTTTCCCATCTTATGTTTAAGTCCTTTCTTTATCCATTCTGAGTTTATTTTTGTGTATGGTGTAAGTTGTTGGCCTAGTTTTATTTTTTTTTTTGCAAGTATCTTTCCAGTTTTGCCAACACCATTTATTGAAGAGACTGTCTTGACTCCATTGTATGATCTTGCCTCCTTTGTCAAATATTAATTGCAAATAATGGCTTGTGTCAATTTCTGGGTTCTCTGTTCAGTTCCAACTGGTCTATATGTCTGTTCTTATGCCAGTACCAGGCAGTTTTGAGAACAATGGCTTTGTAGTATAGCTTGATATCTGGTATTGTGATTCCTCCAACATTGTTCTTATTTGTCAAGATTGCTGCAGCTATTTGGGGTATTTTTTTAATTCCAGATGAATTTTTGGAGAATTTGTTCTAGGTCTTTGAAGTATGCTATTGGTATTTTAATGGGTATTGCATTGAGTTTATAGGTTTCTTTAGGTAGTATGGACATTTTGATGATGTTGATTCTACCAATCCATGAACATGTTATATTCTTCCATCTGTTCTTCCTCTATCTTTTTTTTTCAGTGTTCTGAAATTTTCTGAGTATAGGTCCTTTATCTCCTTGGTTAAGTTTATTCCTAGGTACCTTAATTTTTTTTGGTGCGATGATAAATGGGGTAGCTTTTTAAGTCTCTCTTTCTGTGATTTCATTATTGGTGTATAGGAAAGACATAGACTTCTGGGTGTTAATTTTGTATCTTGCTACATTGCTGAATTCATTTATTAAGTCTAGTAGTTTTTTGATGGAGTCTTCGGGGTTTTCTATGTACAATATCATGTCATCTGCAAATAAGGACAGTTGAACTTCTTCTTTTCCAATAAGGATGCCTTTTATTTCTTCTTCTTGTCTGATCGCAATGGCTAGTACTTTCAATACTATGTTGAACAGGAGTGGTGAGAGTGGGTATCCCTGTCTTGTTCCTGTTCTTAGTGGAAATGGTTTTAGTTTTTGCCCATTGAGTATGATGTTGGCTGTGGTTTTGTCATATATGGCTTTTATTATGTTGAGATATTATCCTTCTATTCCTACCTTGATGAGGGTTTTTATCAACAAAGGGTGTTGGATTTTGTCAAATGCTTTTTCTCTATCAATGGATATGATTATATGGTTTTCATCTCTCAGTTTGTTTATATGGTGTATCACATTTATTGATTTGCGGATATTGTACCATCCTTGCATCCCTGGGATATATTCCACTAGGTCATGGTGTATGATCTTTGTAATGTATTGCTGGATTTGATTTGCTAGAATTTTGTTGAGGATATTGGCATCTATTTTCATGAGGGATATTGGCCTTTATCTGGTTTCTTTGTATTGTCTTTATCTGATTTTGAGATTAGGGTAATGCTGGCTTCGTAGAAAGAGCTTGGAAGTGCTCTTTCCTCTTGAATTTTTTAGAATAGTCTGAGGAAGATAGGTTTTATTTCTTCTTTGAATGTTTTTTAAAATTCCCCTGTGAAGCCGTGTAGTCCAGGTCTTTTGTTTATTGGAAGATTTTTGATTACTGCTTCAATTTCCTCCATAGTTATTGGCCTATTCAGATTTTTTTTATTCCTCCTGGCTGAGTTTTGGAAGGTCGTATTTTTTTTAGGAATAAGTCCATTTCTTCTAGGTTGACCAATTTGTTGGAGTAGAGTTGCTCATAGTATATTTTTAATGATTCTTCGTATTTCTGTGGGGTCTGTTGTTATTTCACCTCTTTCATTTCTGATTTTGTTTATTTGGGTCCTCTCTCTTTGCTTCTTGGTGAGCCTGGCTAGAGGTTCATCAATCTTGTTTATCCTTTCGAAGAACCAGCTCTTGGTTTCATTGATCTTTTGTATTGATTTTTGGTCTCTATGTCATTTATTTCTGCTTTGATCTTTATTATTTCCTTCCTTCTGTTCACTCTTGGCTTTTCTAGTTGCTCTCTTTGTAATTCTTCAAGTTGCAGAGTTATATGGTTTATTATCAGTTTTTCTTGTTTTTTTGAGGTAGGGCTGTAATGCTATGAACTTCTCTCTCAGTACTGCTTTCATTGTGTCCCAAAGATTTTGGATTGTTGTGTTTTCATTGTTGTTTGTTTCTAGGATATGTTTTATTTCTTCTTTGATCTCTTTGGTAACCCACTCATTGTTTAATAGTATGCTATTCAGTCTCCAAGTGTTTGACTTTTTGTAATTGTTTTTACTGTAGTTGATTTCTAATTTTATGCCATTGTGATCTAATTTTATGCTTGGTATGATTTCAGTCCTATTGAATTTGGAGAGACTTTGCCTGTGTTCCAATATGTGGTCTATCTTTGAAAATGTCCCATGTGTGCTTGAGAAGAATGTATATTCTGTGGATTTGGGGTGGAATATTCTAAAGATGTCGATTAAGTCAACCTGATCTTGTGAGTCCTTTAGATTGAAGTTTATTTGCTAATTTTTGTTTAGAGGATTTATCCAGTGATGTTAATGGGGTGGTACAGTCTCCTACTATGATTGTGTTGCTGTCAATTTCACCACTGATATCTTCCAGAAGTTTTTTTTTTTTATGTATTTGGGTGCTCCTGCATTGAGTGCATAAATGTTTACCAGAGTTATAGCCTCTTCTTGGATCGATCCCTTTAGAATTATGAAGTGGCCTTTCTTGTCTCTTGTTATGGTCTTCACTTTGAGGTCTATTTTGTCAGATATAAATATTGCTACCCCAGCTTTTTTTTTCATTTCCATTTGCCTGATAGATATTTTTCCTTCCCTTCACTTTCAGTCTGTGTGAGTCCCTTGTTCTGACGTGGGTCTCCTGTATACAGCATATATATGGGTCATGTTTTCTTATCCATTCATTCACTCGATGTCTTTTGATTGGAGCATTTAATCCATTTATGTTTTATGTTATTATTGACTAGAGGCCTGATGCACAAAGATTCATGCAAGAATGAGCCTTCCTTCCCCTGGCTGATGGCACCGCCTTCGCTCTGGTTGGAGCCGCCTTTCTGCCTTCCCATGCTGCCCAGAGGCCCAGAGTGGCTGCGACAGATAGCGACAACACAAGCATCCCACCCTGCTCCTGGCCGAATGGCACCTGCATATGCAAATTAACCCACCATCTCTGTTGGTTTAATTTGCATACTCACTCCTGATTGGCTGGCGGGAATCATGAAGGTATGGTCAATTTGCATCTTACTCTTTTATTAGTGTAGATAGGTACTTGTTTGTAGCCATTGCTGTACTTTATGCTTGTGTTCCTTCCTCCCTTTCTATTTCTTCTTTTTACAGCATTTCCTTTAGCATTTCTTGTATTGCTGGCTTGGTAGTGATAAACTCCCTTAGCCTATTTTTGGCTGCGAAGCTCCTCATTTCCCCTTCAATTTTGATGGATAGTCTTGCTGGATAGAGTATTCTTGGATTCAGTCCTTTGCTTTGCATCACTTTGTATACCTCCTTTCATTCCCTTCTAGCTTGATGTGTTTCTGTTGAGAAATCATTTGACAATCTGATGGGGGATCCTTTGTAGGTAACTCTGTCTCTCTCTTGCAGCCTTTAAGATTCTCTATTTGTTATTAATATTTTCCATTGTAATTATGGAGTGTCTTGGTGTGTATCTTTGGGAATTCATCTTGCTTGGGACTCTTTGTACTTGTTTAACTTTTTTCTTCCCCATGTCAGATAGTCTGTCATTATTTCTTCAAATAGATTTTCTAATCCTTGCTGCTCTTCTTGTCCTTCTGGCAGCCCTATTATGCTTATGTTACTTTGTTTTGTGTTGTCTCAAAGCTCCTGCTTTTTAATATTTTTTTCTCCAGTTGCTGTTCAGATGGGCTTCTTTCTCTATCTTATCTTCTAACTCACTAATTTGGTCCTCTGCTTCTTCTAGTCTACCATGGTGTTTTTGATTGTAGCTATATCACTTTTGATTTCTTCCTGGTTTTTGCATAGGTTGTTGATTTTTCTCGTCCATCTGGTGTATGATCTGTATGAGCATTACTCTGAATTCTTTTTCTATCATGTTGCATACTTCCATTTCACTTATTTCCTTTCTTGGTGATTCCTCATTTTCTTTCCTCTGGGGATTGTTTCTTTGTTGCCCCTTTCTAACTATCACCAGAAGATTCAACTATTGAGTTGTGTGGGCCTTGGCAATGTGCAGTGGGAGCTTTGCACCCCCTGAGTGTCACTGAAGAGCTCCAACATCAAGACGTGTGGCTGCCGTGGGTTGGTGGGAAGCACGCTCACCCAGGATCAGGGTCACAGGCACTTAGTGTAGCCTCATGTGTGCACCTAGAATCAGGGACCCCACCTGCACCATGCTGAAGCAGAGATCCTGCTGGCATGTGCTAAAAGTCAGAGTTCCCTAGCACATGTCAGGAGTCAGAGACCCCCTGTTCCCACTCAGAGAATTGAGTATAAGAGTCTCTGTTGCTTGGTCTGGCCTCATGCCAAGATTCAGGGTCCCTGTATGTGCATGTGCCAATATTTGGAGTCACTGGCTCTTAGTGTGAATGCACTAGAAATCAGGAATTCCAGGTGCGTGCAATGAGAAACAGAGTCAAGTCACTGGTGCTCAGTGCTGCCTCTCATGCGGTGAATCAGGGTCCCTGGTCTGCTTGGGGGACCGGGTTTCACAGTTGCACTGTGTCGGCAGGAGGTCCACTTTTTCCCTGTGGATAACAGCCTTCCGTGTGCACTTGTCCTGAATCAAGGTCAGGTGGCTCTGCCGTCCTGTGTGTGCCTGGGGTCTGGTCCCATGGGTGTGCACTGCAGGAAACAAACTCCCTGTGTCCTGTACCCAGGCTCAAATTCAGTGCAGCCTCCCTGTGTGGGTGCGGGGTCTGGTCATGGGAAACAGGCTCCCCGAGTTCACACGCCCAGGCTCAAATTAAGTGCAACCTCCCTGTGTGGGCATGGGGTCTGGCCGTGGGAAACAAACTTCCTGGTGTCCGCACACCCAGGCTCAAATTCAGGTAGAGTCGCTGCTGCTGTGTGTGGGCAGAAGGCCTGTTTGAGTGGAGAGGGTATGGCAGTTCCTATGCCACTGCTGCGGGGCCAGTGGGGTTGGGGATTGGCTCTGTGACTCACAGAAATCTGTGGCCAGGGTGCCTGGGGTCTTGGTGTCCGTGGGTCTGCAGCTGTGGTTGCAGGTCTTTTACCCGAGTGGCTGTAGGATCCCGGTTTGCATCTGAGACCAGATTGGGTAGTGGCGAGGTCAGGATCCTAGTCTCAAGCAGTTCTGTTATTCAAGATGGCATGGTCTCTGTGCCCATGCTGGTTGCCCCCAGAGTGTTTGCCTTCCCCATTGTATTTTAATATCTCTATTGTATAACATTTCATTTGTCTTCTGTTTATAGTTGCTTATGTTTCTGTCTTAATTCTAACAAAGGATATATACATACAGGTATATATATATGGTCTCACCAAAGATTATATACAGCTGACCTTCCAACAATGCAGGGTTAGGGGCATCAACCTTCTGCATAGTAAAAAATTCACATATAACTTTTCACTCTCCCAAAACATAACTATTAATACCTTACTGTTGACAAGAAGCCTTACTGATAACATAAGCAGTCAATTAACGCAAAATTTGTGTTGTATGTATTATAAACTATATTCTTACAGTAAGCTAGAGGGAAAAAATGTTATTAAGAAAATCATGCCCTAGCCAGGTGGCTCAGTTGGTTGGAACATTGTCCCCTATACCGAAAGATTGCAGGTTTGATGCCCGGTCTGGGCACATTTGGGAGGCAACCACTTGATGTTTCTATCTCATATTGATGTTTCTTTCTCTCTCTTCCTTCCTCTTTCTCTAAAAATAATCAATGAAAACATATCTTTGGGTGGATTAAAAAATTGTTTTTTAAAAAGATAATCATAAGGAGGAAAAATATGTACATGTATTTTATGCATTCATTACATGATGAACTTTTTCTTAATTTTTTTTATATTTCTAGGCTACACAGTTCATTTGCAAGTTTTTTCAAATTGTCATAAATGTTCAAACATTTTCTAACATATTTATTTAAGAAATTCGTGTATACATGGACCTGCACAATTTAAATATATATGACAGAATTGACATAAGTTGCTCATCTATTTATTTTCTGTAGTACTCAGCATAGTATCTTAAGCAGGTATAATTAGCAAGCCATGTACATTGTCTAAAGGATAACTTTTATATATTGAAGTTTCATTGGCATTAAAAGTGTATACACATGCTCATGAAATTTGAAACACAAATGCATGAGCAGTTTCAGAAATTAATTTATAAGAATGGCATAGCTTACACTACTATATCATATCTCATAGTGCTTGCTAAGAAAATCAATGCCAGGAGCTTAGAATCATAGTTTGTTGTTGCTGTTTTTATGTGTGTTGCAAGCTTACATAAAGACAAAACAAAATAGCACAAAAAATAACAAACTGGTGGAATGAGATATGATTTAGGGTGGTGTACACACAATACAATGTACAGATGATGTATTACAGAATTGTACGCCTGAAACCTATGTAATTTTATTAACCAATGTCACCCCAATAAATTCAATAAAAAATAAAATAAATTACTATTTGAAAAGTATTATCATCCTGAGACTGTCAAAAGTTTTGCACATTACATCCATGTTCTTATTTTACTTTATTATTTTTTTTCAAGGAAAAAGGAAGCACTCATGCTGTTTCTGGTGATAGGAGCTTGTCAGGATACATGGAAAGAGTGAAGAAACAAAGTCTCTTTGTGCAATCCTTGGAACAGCCCTCTGGTCAGGACTCTGGGTACAGCAGTGGTCCTGCATTTGACCTCAGCACTCCTGGACACAGAGTCTAGCTCTAGAAGCCATGGCCTGCAATACAGCATCTTTACTCTGAGGGGCTCCACAGGACACTGATATGTCCAGCACCATCCCTGCTTCCACTGCTCTTGCTTCTATTGACTTTTCTCTGTTCTCAGAAGCATGGTTTTTTATGCCATCTCATGACTTCTACAGACATGTAACTCTTCCTGCTGTTTTCTTTCTGGGTGTCTCTCCACTTTTGATTCTGCTACCCATTCCAGTCTCTCTGTGCTTTGCATTCAAACAATTTAATTCAGTTACTCCCCATTGTCACTTTCTTTCATGAGTACCAGGCATGTTTTTAGATTTTTCTTTGTGGGTAAATTGATCTCTTTCTATACTTCTTAGCTTAGATAATAGTATCAATGACCAAAACCATGCACAAACCTGTGAGTCATCCTTTCTCTCATCTCAACTAACCAAACAGCCATCAGTTCCCATTGATTCTGCATCACGAAGTGCTACTGAATTCATCTTAACCACATTGGCTGCTCCCTTATTATCTTCCATTAGGATTATTACTCTCCTGGCAGGTCTTCCCATATCTACATCCACTCGCATTTTGCAACCAGAGTGATCTTTAAAAATTACAATAAAAAAAAGTGTTATTTGGCTTGCTTTTAAACTTGAAAAAAGAAACATCCTATTTGTCTTTGGGATAAAATATAAACTCTTTAAAATGACCTACAAGGTTCTTTGAGTCATGCCCACACTCTTTTTTGGACTCATTTTCCACCACTCTTCTCCCATGAGATATGTTCTCCAGCCACTAAGAATTATCATCAGTCTCACAAGTAAATTATTGCCTTTCATTCCTCTATGCCCTTTCTCCTGCTGTTCCTCCTTGAAATATTGATACCTTCTGCCTTCCTTCTTCACCTATTAAAATTCGACTGCTCTTTAGGGCAAAAATAAAGGTCATATCATCAGTAATTCCCCAAAATGATGGAGCTGTTCAACTGCAGTGTTTCCACAATATTTTATTTGCCTGTCATACTACAAGTCACATTGTTCTGTTGTTATTCACTCCTATGATTTTCCCACAGCTGTGGGACCTGTTTTAAGATGTGTTCCATGACTCATTTTGGTCTCCCCTGAGGAGTGTAGGACCTGACACATAGTAGGCGTTTACTAGCAGTGGTGTTTGCTATGGAATACTAACTGTGAAACTACATTGTTTTTGCTGCAGTGTTTAAATCTCTTTGTTTCTGTTAAGGATACAAGATTATTGAGATGTCATTTTTGAAACATTACCAAGCTGAAATATAGGCAAAATGAAATCACTGCCAGTGGCAGCCCCATTTGAAGGGGAAACCCATAATTTCTAAACTTCACTAAATCAACCAGCAGCTATTGCTAAAACTTCTGCTTGGGAAAAATAATATCATTTTATTTATTTTCTTTTTATGAATAGTAAGTTATTGTTTTTGGATTAGAAGGAGAAAGGATGCCCCAGGAACTTTATGTTCATCTGAGAAGCATCACTGCTTTCTGCCCATTTCTCCTTCTTCTTTGTAGACAGTTAAAAGAGTTTCTGAGTCCTGGATCTGTGAGAAATAAAACAGCAACAGATCTTATGAAGAAAATAACAAAAATTATTATGTGACCTTAACTACTTAGGACCAAAAATTTTAAGTTTCTTCAAGAATTTTAGTCTAACTCTAGAACCTTTTCTCTTTACCCCTATCCCATATGCCTCCAAAGGGATTGCCTTGTCATTATTACTTGGAGGTGGGGAGAGGGAAATTTGTTTAAAAGTTGAGATTTAAAAAACAGATTTAATTTTTTATTAGCTCTTTTATTTTTCCTGTAAAATTAAAATTAGCTGATATCATTTTCTCATGACTTTTCTTGTATAACCACTAACCCCCCTCCTGTAAAAACATAAAATTAAACTACAGTGGAAGACAAGTATCACATGATCTCACTTATATGTGGAATCTAATAAATAAAATAAACTGACAAACCAAATAGATCCAGAGACATGGAAGCATGGAATAGACTGATGGATGGATCTCAGAGGGAGTGGGGAGTGGGGAACAAAAAGAGATTAACCAAAGAACCTGTATGCATATATCAATAACCCATGGACACAGACGATAGTTCAGTAGGCCTGGGACTGACAGGGGCGGGGTTGAAGGGGTCAAAGAGGGGAAAAGGGGACATCTGCAACACTTTGAAAAACAAAGGGATTACCACAAATTGCAATTAATCTCTGTGTTGGATCAAGCTGAAGCTGGTCTCCTGCTATAAATCTTGCTATCTCCTTGGTAGTCCTTGTAGCCCTGTTGGTTATCACCACATTATATGCTCATTGTAATACATTAGCATACTAAACTACACAACCCATGCCCCCATGATTGAAAATGGAAAGCTCATATAAGGGCACAGCTTAGCTGCTGGGGCTCTTCCAAGATGTCTCCACCTCTTTCCTGGAAAACCTCTGAGTATTCCTCCTCCTTATTGAATGCTCTGCCCATTGATTAAAGGGCCCTCAATAAAGAAATAAATCCCACAGGGAGGGGCTTCTCTGCCCATGGAGTATCCCTCATTCTATCCCACTCATTCAATAATAAACTCTCTTTCACTTTAAACTCTTTGCTGGCTTGAGTTTGAATTCTTTCTTGTTTGAAACCAAAAACTCACAGTGGGTCATGGACCTTTGAGTCCCTGAACCCCTGAATGCCTACATCAGAATGAAGAGAGAATCTTAAACTTTTAAAACTATAAAAGTAATACAGAAAACTAAAAAAGTGTACACACAGAAAGAAGTGCCTATATACACCATTTAGTAGCTTACTTTTTTTTACTTATGAATATACTGTGAAAATATTTTCATGCCAAAAAACATTTCTACAACATTATGGCAACAACTGCATTATTTCATGGTACTAATTTAGCATTCAGCTGTCCATTGTTGGCCACATAAATACACACTCCTAAAATAGCAAAGCCCAAGGACACAGGTGTGCAGTCCTCATAACCAAGGGCTTTAGTGCTGAATATGGGCTTTTCATGCAATTTTCTATATAATCTAATAGCATATTACATATTAGTGACACATTCTGATTTAATGAATACAGATTCATTGAAAAACTGTTAACTTGATTATATTCTTAATCAGAATTTTTCATTCTCTACATATTTGTGAAAACATGAACTTAGTATAATTATAAAATGCTAATTACTCAACAACACTGGATCCAATTGCTACAGTGGGGTTTGGCTTTACTCAGTAGTTAGCAAACTATGGTCTATGAGTTTTCAAATTTGGCCTATCACCTGTTATCTCTATTTGTAAAAGCCTAAGCAACCGAATAACCAAATGATTAGTTGCTATGATGCGCACTGACTACCAGGGGGCAGACGCTCAATACAGACACTGCTCCCTGGTGGTATGTGCATTCTCACAGTGGGAGCACCACTCAGCTGACCGATGGTCACCAGACACAGGGCTCACAGCTTTCCTGGTGGGGACTGACTGGGTGTGAGCCTGCAGCAGGCGCAGCAGGGCCAGGATGAGTGGGAGTGGCAGACGGCATTGGACTGCCAGTTTTGGCCCAATTCCCACAGGCCACGCCGAGGGACCCCACCAGTGCACGAATTCGTGCACCAGGCCTCTAGTAGTTAATAAAATTTTATTGGCTTACTGCCATGTTCATTTTTCTGTATACTGTCTATGGCTGTTTCTGTGCTACAACTACAGAGTTGGTAGTGGCAACAGAGACCAGGTGGCCCACAAATATTTTTGATGCGGCTTCTAACAGAAAAAGTTTGTTGACACCTGGCACTACCTGCTTTAAGTTATCTCTTTCCATATATTTGGGTAATGTCCTACTTTACTAACAGATCGAGGACATTGAAGAGAAAATGCCTTATAATAGCAACAGTTATATTTCTGTTTTTCAAAATACAAATACTTTAAAAAATCTAATCCACCTCTAATATTTTATTGATCAACATACATATTTATGACATTTAAAACATAAATAAACTTTGAAGTTCTCATTAGTGAGCTAGTCTCATGTAATCAAGCTTTCTAAAATATTTGTATTATACTGTTGACAATGGGTTCTGGGTTATGAAACATTGTAATAGTTTAGTCTAACAAATAATTATTTTGAGACTGTCTTGGGCATGAATGGCCTTTACTGAGTGAGCAATGAAGACTATTCTGTGATTTTCCTCTAGGCCCACTTTCTGATACTGATATAAGATCATACATTTTTAGTAATATTTGCACAGCTGCATTTTGGTAGTGTGTTTTCAAACAGAAGAGAACAGATTTCATGTTATTGCAAGAATAGAAGAGAAATACATGCTTTTTAATATTGCATTTAGAACATCTGTTATTTCATGAGTTAATAATTTTTAGAAAGTAAAACTTTGGGTGTTATATAATTAAGAGAAGTCAATTTCTGAAAATGTCACATCTTTAAAATATGGATAATACTGGTAGTAGCTTGATTAGTTTCCAAACTCTCAGCCAAACTCTGTCTACAGTTCTTTATTCCAGTTTTTTAAATTCATAAGTGAATCTGTTGGATCTTTAATCTATTGAAATGTTTCCATCCTCAGTTCTGGGCTGTGTGCCTTTTCAACAGATGCTAACTGAGGGCTTTCTGAGTGCCAGAGGGTTGGGTGGTGCTTATAGATAAAGCAAACAATAGAGTAACAGGGAAAGTGCCTTGCTGTACTCATCTTTCTCTCTGAGCAGAGCCCTCACATGGCAGAAGCTATATGCACCTTGTAAGGATGGTGGAGGGCACCTGCAAATAGCTCATGCTTGTCAGAGGCTGCTCCTGACTCTGGGGTTGTGTTCCTCAGCTACCATGCAATTACAGAGGCTGCTGGCTTCCAGGGCTCTCCACCAATGAGCTCTCTCTAGCCTCCAGGTCACTGAGGAATCAATCCACCACAGTAGCTCTCTAACTTGCATCACCTCTGGGAGCTAAGAGGCCATCCCAGTACTCCAGTTCTAAAGCAGATATTTAGAGGGTTATTTGGATATATATAACTTCCCAGCACTTGCTTCCTGTGTGTGTTTAATACCTGATGATTTCTTGCTTGTTCCCTCAAAGACAGAGCCTTGAAGTTAGCTGGGAGTGTTTTTGATAATTTGAAGTCACATAGGGGACTGGGGATTTTGTGAGATTGATTAAGGCTGTTTAGCTTTAGACATGGTCAATGTTATAGGAGGACTCTTATATTGCTCTACATTGCCCAGAATATGCCATTTCAGACAGAATTTTAGTCTCAGATTTTATATATTTTTTTAATTTATTGATTTGAGAGAGAGAGAGAGAGAGAGAGAGAGAGAGAGAGAGAGAGAGATTGAGATTTGTTGTTCCACATATTTATGCATTCATTGGTTGATTCTTGAATATGCCCTGACCTGGAAGCCTTGTGTATTTTGATGACCCTCTAACCAACTGAGCTACCTGGTGAAGATACTCTCAGCTTTTTTTGTGCTCACAGAGAAGAACATGGTGAGCTCCCAAACTGAAAATGTTAGGAAACTAAATGTGCACTTAATTAGGAGGTTCATGGTCTCTGCCTGTTATCACTCTCCTTTGCTGATCCTGGGAGTTGGCTGAGATAATCCTGTCAATATTGTAAAATTGAATCTCTCTCCCTGTCTCCCCTCCTTTTTTGGCCTAATTGAGAAGTGAGGCAATCTTTTTCCAAATAATTGTTGAAAAAATCACCATCATAGCCTTTGTTGAAAGAAGTAAATCTAGAAGCTATAATCAAAATCATTCTAGTGGCTTAAAGAGGGAATCCTAGATGATGATTGTACTTTCTCTGATTCCCATTCTCAGAGTCAATGCTCATAGTTTTCATTGCTTAATTTCCTGTTGATCTATCCTTCCTGTTTCTATTGACACAACCTATGAAAGAGACAGGGCACCTTCATCTGCATAAAGCCTTCAATCTTCAGCTCTATTTCAAAACATTTCTCAGGAACAAATACAAGTCTGGTGGTTCTTCTATGTTGGAAAAGAAACAATCGATTGTGTATTCTTTAAATTTTTCAACTTAAAAATTTCTTCTTTTTCTCATCCATGGATACATAGGTTTATGTAGATTAAAATAATTTCCATAAAGGAACTTTAATGTTATCCTATATAATAAAGAGGTAATAGGCAAATTGACCATCACTCCAACACACAAGATGGCCACCCCCACGTGGTTAAAGATGGCCACCCCCATGTGGACACAAGATGGCTGGCAGGGGAGGGCAGTTAGGAGTGACTGGGCCAGCAGATGAGGGCAGTTGGGGACAACCAGGCCTGCAGGGGAGGGCAGTTGGGGGGGTCCCAGGCCAGCAGGGGAGGACAGTTAGAGGCAATCAGGCTGGCAGGGGAGCAGTTAGGCATCAATCAAGCTGGCAGGGGAGTGGTCAGGGGGTGATCAGGCTGGCAGGCAGATGTGGTTATGGGCAATCAGGCAGGCAGGCAGGCGAGCGGTTGGGAGCCAGCAGTCCTGGATTGTGAGAGGGATCCCAGATTGGAGAGGGTGCAGGCTGGCCTGAGGGACACCCCCCCCCGCCCCCCTCCCCCCCCCCCCCGTGCACAAATTTCATGCACCGGGCCTCTCGTGTTGTAAATAATACCCGAACTTGACTATAACAAATCCCAAATTACACAAGAAACAAAAGTGAATGACAGGTAATTTCTTAAAGTCAGTGATATAGGCCAGCACTGAATTGGAGGTTATTCAGATAGGGGAGCTTAAACAGGCTTACAGACACTGTGTTTGTTTCTGTAGAAAGGTGCCAGCTGCACTGAAAGTTAGATAAAGTCACTCTCATTTCACCTGAAAGTTGAACATTCTTGTGTCTGATTCATGCCTATAATATTGCGAAGTTTGATAGGATTTCAGAAGCACGTTAACATTTTTAAGAGTCCCAGTTCCTGAGGACTCTGTTACAACATCTCCACTGAGAGTTAGGAGAAAATATGGAGAAGCATCATTACTCTAGGCAGGTGAACTTGAGAAATGCTAATAGAAAGTTCCAGGATTCAAGAGCAAAAGTGAACCAAATGACATGTGACTTTAGGTAGCTTCTGCAGGTTGGGATTTAAAGATTCCATAAAAAGCCCTCACCCTTGCTCTAGAATCTTTTTCTCACTGCTTCTAGATCAATTAGAGATTCATAATATACAGCATAGCTCAAAAAGCAGGCATTAATATTTTATGTGAGCCAGTGGGCCACTTTCTCCTGTGATGCTGCAGCCTGCTGGGGGCCGGCTTATAGAAGCTATGGAGGAAGGATAATGAGGGACAAGGGTCTGAAGTGGGCAATGTGTGGGAGCAGGCTTGACAGGTTAGTGCAGCGTTGGGTGGGTGCTGTGGAGAAAAGTAAATCTGTAAGTTTCAGGGGAAGAGTTCAAAAGACATCTTATCTGAATCCTCCTTAGTCAATGTACTTTCTGTGGGCCAGCGGTAACAGCAGCATCTAGAAGTGTCTTGGAAATGTGGGCACCAAGCCTGCTGAATTAGAATGGACATTTCACCATATCCCCAGTCAAGTCATGCCGGCACACAGAATGTGAGAAGCCCTGATCTCATGTGCTGCTTCTCTCAAAGTCCTATTAAAGCAAAACAGTGTTCTGAGGTCTCCCGAGGTCACTGTCAGACTTTCAGGAGGCCCTCTGATGAGCACAGAATAGCCAGACCAAATGGAGAATTGACTAATTTTTCATAATGTCCTTTCTCTCACCAGCTATTTCAGCAGAGAAAGGAAATTAAACCTTGCCTGTTGCTATAGTTGAAGGCGTATTTAAACTGCTAGGATGAAGAGTCAATATACCTGTTAGGGACCAAATCGTCCTAAGAGAGAGTTAAATAATGGTTGTAAAGGTGTAGGAATTTGTGTTAGTGGGAAATTTAGAGGTAAATGTGATGGAGCTCAAGTCTTTATCATCATAAAGCCTTAGGAGTGTTGACTATATTAGAACCATTTTAACAGTTTTTAGGTTTTATAGGAGATTGGAAGAATTTTGTAAAAGGAACAATTTTTAAAATGTGAAGGAAAAAATATTTTTAAAGAAACATCCTATCTAATAAAAGAGAAACATGAAAATTGACCATACCTCTGCTACGCCCACCAGCCAATCAGAGCAAGTATGAAAATTAACCCAACAAAGATGGCAGTGGCCATAGAGCTGGAGTGAGCAGGAGGTTTGGGTTTCCCCCAGAGATGGAGGAAGCCAAGCTTCCCACCTGCCCTGGCCGGCCCTGGCCTCCACTCAAGGCTACAAAGTTTCAATTATAGAAGATAAATAAATCCCAGATACCTGCTTCCAGCCGGCCCTGGCCTCCACTCAAGGAGGCACTGAAAAAAACAAAAGAAAAAAAGGAGGGGCTGGGAGCTTGGGTCACCAGGGGGCGTGGCCAGTCTTCAAACAGCCATCAGCCCCTCACCCAGGCTGGCCAGGCACCCCAGTGGGGACCCTCACCCCATGAGGGCATGGCCGGCCTGCAAACCACCACAGGCCCCTCGCCCAGGCCACCCCACGCCCCAAGGGAACCCCCACCCTGATCCAGGACACCCTTCAGGGTAAACCAGCCTGGCCCCACCCATGCACCAGGCCTCTATCTATACTAATAAAAGGGTAATATGCTAATTATAGTGGGAGACCTTCCAGACATTCTTTTGGACAAAGCCATGGTGGCAGGGCCTAGGTAGAGGTGGTTAGAGGCCAAGAGGGGAGGGCAGTTGTGGGTGATCAGGCTGGTGGGGGGCAGGGCCATTGGGGGTGAGCAGACCAGCAGGGGGGCCAGTTGGGGGTGATCAGGGCAGTGGGGGGGCAGTTTGGAGTGAGCAGGCCAGCAGCGAGGCAGTTGGGGGTGATCAGGCTGGTGGGAGGGCATTTGAGGGTGAGCAGGCCGGCGGTGGGGGGCAGTTGGGGGCAAGCAGGCCAACAGGCAGAGTGGTTAGGGGCAATCAGGCAGGCAGGTGAGCGGTTAGGAGCAGCAGTCCCAGATTGTGAGAGGGATGTCCGACTGCTGGTTTAGGCACGATCCCTGTAAACCAGCAGTAGAACATCCTTTGAGGGGTCCCAGATTGGAGATGGTGCAGGCCAGGCTGAAGAACACTCCCCCCACCCCATGCACAAATTTCATGCACTGGGCCACTAGTTTTTTATATCAAGACACATATTAGAGCCTGCTTAAGAGTATTATGAAAATCAAATTTTATAAACAGTTGCTGGATGACAGATTCTTATGGGGGAAGTGAGACCATTCTTTGCAAGGCTGCCAGCAGAGCCCGATCAGAAGGTAGAACAGGTGTGTACTGGGAACAGCTGAAGTAAAGAGAACTACCAGTAAGCACTAAGGAAATGCCACCATCAATCAGATTCACATCAGAGTTTATGGAGCCAGTATTTCCTATCAGGTACCCTGCTGGATATGTGAATGATAATAACAACCTTTTCCTGCCCCTTTAGTTGTTCAAGTGAAGACAATAACTATAGCACAAGCCAGCTTACAGGAAGTGTAATAAAGGTGCATGGGAATTTTGTGCTTTATCAGAAGAAACAAGAAGAATGAACGTGGGCAGGCAGAGTACAGGTCACTGAAGTGGGATATGGGGTGTTTTTTGGCCTCATGGTAGTTGGGATATGAATTTGGAACCTGGAAGTGCACTTATCTCATTATTTGTGCCTCTTTTGAGTCCTATGAGAACTTTTTGGTTTGCTACTTAGCAGCTATAAACAAACTGGCTTGCAAGACACACCAGTTGCTGTACTATTAAAATTCATCCTTTGCTTTGATTTCTTGTTGGGTCTTGATTGCCAAGTCTTGGTAATGGTTTAATAACATGATTTGTAAATGTTTGAACTGTGCATAATGCTTAATTTTAACATGATTGATGAAAATAAAAATGAGCAACTCTCCCCTTTAATCTGTACTTGTTTGATTCAGTGCTTATTGTATTGAATTGCTTATGGAAGCAGTTGTTTGAGAGTGTAGCTGGCCTCTGGGATCTTTTAGAAATCAATGAAGCTGTGCAGCCCCATCCCTAGTACTTGGGACTGTGGAACCTCTAGGTCTCAGGACCTCCTAAGCTCATGGACCCCATTTGTGTGAGAAATCCCTGACCATTATTTCTTTCACAACTAGACTTGCTTCAGCTTCATCCACTGCAATTTTCTTAATCAGGCTCTCTCTCTCATCTCTGTCATGAAAACCTAGCTATTTTGTGTTTCACTTATGTTAGTTTCAGATTAATGTGTTCTGATTTTATAAATTAAATATGATAACTGTACTATTAATACAGTATTAACTAATATTTTCTCTTTCAGATAGCATAGTTTCATTTAAATAGTGTCATTTATATCTTTAAAGAAGTAAGTACAGTGGGAATTTCAGGCCCAGTCAGAGAAAAGTTGCATCAAGTAGGAGTTTCCTACACCAGAAGTAGCAAAATGGTGTCTGGATATAGACCACAAGACTTTTTGTTTGTTTGGCTCAATCTTCAGAGATTATTGGTTGTTTTTTTAAAAAAAATATTAGTTGCTAATCTATACTAATAAAAGCGTAATATGCAAATTGGTCATGGTGCCCTCAGAGTAACAACCGAACAGCAGGCTGTGTGGGGCGACAAGGCTGGCAGGGGGGTTAGCGAGAGATGACCAAATGACTAACCAACAGGCTGTGTGGGGCAACCAGGCTGGCAGGGGGGTTAGTGAGGGGCAACCAAATGACTGAGCAGTAGGCTGCATGGGGCGACCAGGCCAGCGGGGGGGGCGGGGGGGAGCAGTGAGGGGCAACCAGGCCGGCAGAGGGGGGCAGTGAGGGGTGACCAGTCTGGCTGGGGGGACCAGTTGGGGGTGACCAGGCCAGCAGGGGGGCAGTTGTAGGTGACCAGGCTGGCAGGGGTGCAGTTGGGGGCAACCAGGCTGGCGGGGGTGTAGTTGGGGGCAACCAGGCTGGTGGGGGGGCAGTTAGAGTCGACCAGGCTGGCAGAGGGGGGCAGTTGGTGGTGACCAGGCCAGCAGGGGGGGGCAGTGAATGGCCATCAGGCTGGCATGGGGGACAGTGAAGGGCAACCAGTCTGGCTGGGGGGTCAGTTGTGGGTGACCAGGCCAGCAGGAGGAGCAGTTGGGGGTGACCAGGCTGGCAGGGGGGAAGTTGGGGGCAACCAGGCTGGCAGGGGGGGGAGTTGGGGGTGACCAGGTTGGTGGGCGGGGGGGCAGTTAGGGGCAATCAGGCTGGCAGGCAGAAGTGGTTAGGTGTGATCAGGCTGGCAGGGGGAACAGTTAGGGGCAATCAGGCAGTCAGGCAGGACAGCAGTTAGGAGCCAGTGGTTCCGGGTTGTGAGAGGGATGTCCAACTGCCGGTTTAGGCCCAATCCCTGGGATCAGGCCAAAACCAGGAGTCAGACATCCCCCAAGGGGTCCTGGATTGGAGAAAGTCCAGGCTGGGCTGAGGGGGAACCCCATGCTCTCAGCCATCTTGACCCTGGTAGGCATTGTGTTTGGAAATCCTAGTCCAGGTGGTCTATATTTAGGCCTTCCCTAGATTTAGGGAGCAAGTAAAACTAAAGAATAAATTAAATATTCTGCTTCTTTGACTTCAAACTAAAAATGTAAAGTAAATATCTATCAGCTCTTGAATAATAAGAACAAACTCTTTGGATTTAATAAGTTGGTAGTCTTTTAAAATAACAGATAAATTCTTGTATTATCAAGGCGAAAATTAATTGTTATTTGGAAAATAAGTGATTTATCTTTTGAGAAGGCTATCATACTTTTCAGATGTAATTTGCTGGCCTATTGGAAACTGAGCCCATAGTAATGAAAGGAGATGCTGAGATGTGGGGAAGCATGGGACTTGGTTGTAATGTCTGTAAGGAGGATTCTCCAAAAGGTTGGGGGCCGGTAGGGGGACCTTGCCGAGGCGGCAGCCCCTGCCTTGACTTTTCCAAAGAACTCTGAGCCCCCAGGTGTTTTACTAGAATCTCTATGTTTAGTCTTTTAGACATGACCTTGTAGAAGCATGTGCTTTCTCAAGGATACTTACCCTGCTGATTGTATCCAGAGGTTAATTTTAGTCCAAGCTGTTGTTACAATAAAAGCCTAAGGAGGCAGGTGATAGGGGCTGTTTGGTTCCTATAGCCAAGCAGTCTCTTGGCCCTCTCTTTCACAGAAATGTGTCAGAGTAATCATTCATCCATTGCTCAGGGTCTGCTGGTCAGTCGCAGCACTGAGTGAGTTATCTTAACAAAGTTCTGCTAACAGTTCACTTTAATGAAAACATTCAAAATCTGAAAGTTGAAAGAGGCATTATAGCAAAATTAAAATCTGTCAAATCTTAACAATTGGGGCAAAAAGTCCAGTATAACAAAAAAATGATAGGCTTTCAATAAGAGGGGCAGTAAGGTTATCAAACAAGGTATTCTTATGCATTTCAATCTTAGTTGTGCTAAGTATGTTTTTCATTAAATGGTGATTTTCCTTATTAGCCTTTATGATTAAAGCTTTTACAAAACAGATTCACTTATGACTGAATTATTTAAAGTTCTTTGTTTCAATGAAGAATGTCCTTTGAAGCAAGCAAAACAGATAAAAAGAAAGGATACCCTTGGTTTAAGGTAGACTGGAGTAGAACTAAGGTACTCCTTTTTATTTTATTTTTTTTTTAGTAAATGTTTTTATTGATTTTAGAGAGAGAAGAAACAAAAAGGAGAGAGAGAAAAACATCAATGTGAGGGAGAAGTATCGACTGGTTGCCTCTTGTATGCACCGTGATCAGGACCGAACCTACAACCTGGACATGTGCCCTAACCAGGAATCAAACTGGCGATCTTTCAGTGCCTGGGATGATGCTCCAACCAACTGAGCCACACTGGCCAGGGATAAGGTATTTCTGTGGTATAAGTAGTGTTAGAGTGCTTTTGAGGGCATATGTCTGGGTAGAAAAGAGAAAAGTGCATATGAATATGCAAAAAAGTGTGGTATTTGTAAATTTTTCTTAATCTCAGAAGCAAAATATTGAATTTTCTCATCTCAAAATTTGTTTTTGCATACCTACAGTAACTTTCTGCCACCAGGTTTTTAAACTTTCTTCAATTCGGGAATAAAGAGGCAGGCATCTATTTCTCTGAGGGGTATAAGTGTCGGTTGTGGGGGGTGGTGTAATGAAGATTTCTACTTCTATAACTGTATACATTTATATAATGTATAACTATATACATTATTTGCAAATAGGTATTGTCTTTTATTATAAAATTCCAATTCTGTTTTTGAAAATGTGCTAACATTATGAGAAATAAACTTTTTTTTTTAATCAGAGTGACATGCCCCAGACCAGAAACTCAAAACCCAATAAAAACTTACTCTATTACTCTTTTGTTTTTTAGTTGGAAGCTATTGTCTAGATATCTAAGTCTTTTTTTCCAAAGTGTCATTTTAATAGGCAAGGGATTTGAACATTGAGTTTGAAACCTGAAGCCTACACCAATTCTTCTTCTTTTTTTTTCCCCTGTGGTTATTCTGTTTGTTTATACCATTTTATTTATTTATTTTAAAATATTTTTATTAAATTTATTGGGGTGACATTGGTTAATGAAATTATATAGGTTTCAAAGTGTACAATTCTATAATACACCATCTGTATATTGCATTGTATGTTTATCAGTCAAATCTCCTTCCATCACCATATACGTGACTCCCTTTACCCTTTACTATCTTCCCCTACCCTTTTCCCACTAGTAATCTTCATACTGTTGTCTGTGCTTACGAGTTTTTGTTTGTTGTTTTATTTGTCTTATTTGTTTATTTGTTGCTTTCAGTTTTATCTCACATATGAATGAAATAATATGATTCTTGACATTTTTCATCTGACTTATTTTGCTTATCATGATATCTTTTCTTATGACTAAGTAGCATTCCATTGTGTATATTATATGTACCATATCTCTTCATGGAATCATCCATCAAAGGACTCTGGTTTTTTCCTGTCTTGGCCACCATGAATAATACTGCAGTGAACATAGGGGTGAATGTATCTTTGCCAATAAATGTTTTGGGGTAGATACCCAGAAGAGGGGTTGCTGGATTATATATTAACTCTCTTAGTTTTTTGAGGAACCTCCATGCTGTTTTCCATGGTGGCTATATCAATTTACATAACAACCAGTAGGAAATAAGGTGTTTTTTTTTTTCCCCTCCACAATCTCTCCAACACTTGTTATTCCTTGTTTTGTTGATAATAGCCATTCTAACAGATATGAGGTGATATCTCATTGTAGTCTTGATTTACATTAACAAAATAAATAATAAAAATCATATGATCATATTAGTAGATGAAGAAAAAACATTTGACAAGATAACAGCATCTATTTATAATTAAAACAATCAAATTGGTATAGAAGGAAAGTACCTCAACATAATAAAAGCCATATATGACAAAACCTCAACTAATATCATACTCAATGGTGAAAACTGAAAACTTCCTCTAAGATCAGGAACAAGATAAGATGTTCACTCCTACCACTGTTATTCAACACTAGGGGCCCAGTGCATGAATTTGTGCACCCTGAAAGGAACTGTGGGCCGCGAGGCTGCGGTGGGCACAGGGGTGGGTCTCGGCCCATCTTACACACCCACACCTGGCTCCCCTGCCACAGCCCCAGGCTCCTGACTGCCTGCAGCCCCGCTCACACCGCCACCACCCCCATATGCTGATGGCGCCAGCTTCACTAGCATCAGCTGACAGCACAGAGTTATTGGGGCTGGCACTAACAGTGGGTGTGAGCGGGGTTGGTGCTGTCAACCAGTACAAGTGACATCTGCTGCCCTGATTACCACTCAGGAGCAAGGGAAGGTGGAGAAGCCCTCAGGAGTGATCAGGCTGGCAGCCACTGCTTGCACCTGCTAATGGCGCCTAGTGATTGGGACCAGCACCAGACACCAGCAGTGGGTACAAGCAGGACTGGCACTAGCAGTAGGTGCGAATGCCAGGCAGGACTGCAGTAGGCAGGACCAACGAATTTTCAGTAACCACCAGAGGCTTGCCCCAGTAACAGCAATTGGTGCCCCAGCCTTGGTCTGGCATCCCTGCTCACCCCCTTCACCATCCTGCCATGGCCAATGCCTGCCATGTTCCGCACATGCTCCCTGGTGGTCAGAGCACATCATAGCAATCGGTTGTTTGGTTGTTCGGTTGTGACACCGTTTGGTATATTTGCATATTAGCCTTTTATTATATAGGACCAGAGACCTGGTGCATGAAATTTGTGCATGGAGAGGATCCCTTAGCCCAGCCAGCACCCTCGGGGGATGTCCAACTGCCTGTTTAGACCTGATCCCTGTGGGATCCCTGTGGGATCCCTGTGGGATCCCTGTGGGATCCCTGTGGGATCTAACTGGCAGTTATACACCCCTCTCGCAATCCGGGACCTCTGGCTCCTAACTGCCCACCTGCCTGAAGCAAGCAAAACAGATAAAAAGAAAGGATACCCTTGGTTTAAGGTAGACTGGAGTAGAACTAAGGTACTCCTTTTTATTTTATTTTTTTAGTAAATGTTTTTATTGATTTTAGAGAGAGAAGAAACAAAAAGGAGAGAGAGAATTGTCCCTAACCTCCTTTGCCTGCCTGCCTAATCACCCCTAACCACGCACCTGCCTGCCTAATTGCCCCTAACCACTCTGCTTGCCTGCCTGATAACCACTAACCCCTCTTTCTGCCTGCCTGATTGCCCCTAACCATGCTGCATGCCTGATCACCCCTAACCACTTGTCTGCCTGCCTGATCACCCCTAACTGCTTCTGCCTGCCTGATCGCCCCTAACTGCTCACCTGCCTGCTTAATTGCCCCTAACCACTCTGCCTGCCTTCCTGATAACCCTTAACCCCTTTTCCTGCCTGCCTGATCGTCCCTAACCACTCTGCATGCCTGCCTGATCACTGCTAACCCCTCTTCCTGCCTGGCTGATTGCCCCTAACTGCTCACCTGCATGCCTGATGGCCCCTAACCACTTGTTGCTCTTCTTAATCACCCCTAACTGCTCGCCTGCCTGCCTGATCGCCCCAACTGCTTCTGCCTGGTGCCACAGCTTTGACCAGAAGGATGTCCAGAATGATGTCTGGAAGGTCATTTGGCTGTCCAGTCTAATTAGCATATTATACTTTTATTATTATAGATAGTAATGGAAGTCCTAGCCAGAGCAACCAGACAAGAAGAAGAAATAAAAGGCATCCAAATTGGGAATAAAAAGAAAAATTGTCACTTTTTGCAGACAACATGATTCTTTTTCTCTTCTTTTTTAATACACACCCAACAATATGTTTTTATTGATTTAAAACAAAGATGGAGAAAGGGAGAGAGGGAGGGAGGAAAGGAGAGAGAGAGAGAGAGAGAGAGAGAGAGAGAAAGATATTGTTAGATTGCCTCCTGTATGGGCCCCAACCAGGGATCAAACTGCAAGGTTTTTGGTGTGTGGGACAATGTTCCAACCAACTGAGCCACTGGTCCAAGGAAAGACATGATTCTTTATATAGAAAACCATAAAGACTTCACCAAATAAACTATTGGAAATAATAAAGTTGCAAGATAGAAAAGTCATTGTACAAAAATCTATTGCTTTCCTATATACTAACAGTGAAATGTCTGAAAAAGAAATAAAAAAAAATCCTTTTGCAACCACGACAAAAATAATATAATGCCTAGGAATAAATTTTAAAAAGATGTGAAGGTCCTATATACCTAAAAATAGAAGACATTATTAAAAGAAATTGAAGAAGGCACAAAGAAATGGAAGTGTATCCCATGTTTGTGGAATAGAAGACTGAACATAGTTAGAATGGCCATATTACCCAAAGCAATATACAAATTTAATGCAATGCCCATCAAAATCCCAATGGAATTTTGAAAGAAATAGAACAACAAAACATCATCAGATTTATAGGAATCACAAAAAGTCTGACTAGCCAAAGCAATCCCGAGGGAGAAAAACACATTTATACCATTTTAGAAAGAAAGAGTTAACTTTTGGGAAGAGTTTTTGGTTCCTTTTTTATCTAGTAGCAGTTTCAGCAGCAGAATCAGTTAAAGAAATAGAGATGCAGGTGTCCAAACTTTATAAGTGTGACTTGCCTAACCAGAGTGTCTCAGATGGTTGAGCGCCTTTCTGGGCACAGAAGGGTTGCTGGTTGGATATACCTGGTTTGGGGTTTTGATCCCCAGTCCTTTAGAAGGCATCTAATCCATGCCATGTTCCCCCTCCATTGTTTCTTTTTCTTCTTCTTCTTCTTCTTCTTCTTCTTCTTCTTCTTCTTCTTCTTCTTCTTATTCTTATTCTTATTCTTATTCTTATTCTTATTCTTATTCTTCTTATTCTTCTCTCTCTCTCTCTCTCTCTCTCTCTGCATATCCTTGGGTGAGGATTAAAATATATTTTTTAAAAAAGAAGTGAGGCATGTCCATTCACTCTGTATCTCTAACTCTTCCTGAGGCATTCAGGGGAGGGCGAGGTGCTGGCCTGCCTGAGCCTAGGCTTCGGTGCATGTAAGAAAACGTGGAGATCATTTATTTTCTAGAACTTTTCCTTGATTGTCCCATGGGTCATTCATCCTCTCTTATCTCTTCCCCATAACCTAAATTTATTTTTTGTTTTAAAATTAAATCCAAATTGGAGACCACACTTGAGAATTCCCTGAACAGATTAAACTAAATCTAGCTAGTTTCATGAAAATAACCAAAACTTAATTTATGTTATTTCTTGTAAATGCCTCTGACAATTTTAATAGAAACTTAAGTCATCTTCCTAAAAATGGTATAAATTAATAACTTTTAACCAATTTCCTGACATCTGGAAACCTTCATTAATAACCAATCATTGTAAAGGTTAATGACTTTCTTATTTTCACATTATAAACCATCCTGTAATTTCATGCCCCTGAGCTTCATGTCAGTCTGAATATAAAAGCTCCCAGTTCATGAATTTTTTTATATATTCAATAAACTCTTACTAAATCCTATTTATTGATCTGGTGGCTTTAATTTAGCTATTTCTGAATTTTTTACGTAAGTAAAAAGTTTTTGGATCAATATTGGTCAGACACATTATTTAAAACATATTTGAATTGGGAAAATGTTTTTAATATCGTTAAAAACTCTAAGGAGTTCAGAGGTGTGTGGGCAGTTTCTTATTAAATATACTAGAGGCCCAGTGCATGGATTTGTACACTGGTGGGGTCCCTTGGCCTGGCCTGCAGGGATCGGCCGAAACTGGCAGTCCTACATCCCCTGAAGGATGCAAAAAAAAATGAAACTAGAACATCAACTTATACCACATGCAAGAATAAACTCAAAATGGATAAAAGACTTAAATGTAAGATGTGAAACCATAGAAGTCCTAGAAGAAACCATTGGCACCAAAATCTCAGACATCTCTCATAGCAATATGTTTACTAATACATCTCCTAGGACCTTAGTCAGCAAACTGTGGCTCGTGAGCCACATGTGGCTCTTCAGCTCCTTGAGTGTGGCTCTTCCACAAAATACCATGGTCTATTTTGAAGAAGTGGTGTTAGAAGAAGTTTAAGTTTAAAAAATTTGGCTCTCAAAAAAAATTTCAATCGTTGTACTGTTGATATTTGGCTCTGTTGACTAATGAGTTTGCAGAACACTGTCCTAGGACAATGGAACCTAAGGAGAAAATAAACAAATAGAACTATATCAAAATAAAAAGCTTCTGCACAGCAAAAGAAACCATCATCAAAATAACAAGAGACCCACTACATGGGAGAACATATTTGCCAATCTGATAAGAGGTTAATTTCCAAAATATATAGGGAACTCATACAACTTAACAAAAGGAAGTCAAGCAATACAATTAAAAAGGGGACAAAGGACCTAAATAGACCCTTCTCCAATGTGGACATGCAAAAACCCAAGAGACATATGAAAAAATACTCAAAGTTACTAATCACCTGAGAGATGCAAATCAAAATGACAATAATATATCACCTCACACCTGTCAGAATGGCTATCATCAACAAATCAACAAACTACAAGTGTTGGCGAGGTTGTGGAGAAAAGGGAAATCTAGTACACTGCTGTTGGGAATGCATATTGGTGCAGCCACTGTGGAAACAGTATGGAGTTTCCTTAAGAAATTAAAAATGGAACTCCCATTTGACCCAGTCATCCCACTTCTTAGAATATATCCTAAGAAACCTGAAACACTCATCAGAAAGAATGAATGAATCCCTATGTTCATAGCTGCACAATTTACAATAGCTAAGACTTGGAAACAGTCTAAGAAAATATCTATGGTACATTTACACAATGGAATAATACACAGCAATAAAAAAGAAAGAGCTCTTACCATTTTCAAAGGCATGGATTGACCTGGAGAGTATTATGCTATGCGAAATAAGCCAGTCAGAGAAAAATAAGTATCACATGATCTCAGTCATATGTGGAATCTAATGAACCAAATAAACTGATGATCAAAAATAGACCCAGCGTCATAGAAGCATGAGAGACTGTTGAACCTCAGAGGGAAGGTAGGGAAGGGTGGATGGGAAGAGATCAACCAATGAACTTGTATGCATCATGGACACTGACAATGGGGTGGTGAGACTTGGGGGTGGGAGGATGGGAACGGGTTGTAAGAGGTTAATGGGGGAAAAAGGAGGACCTATGTAATACTTTCAACAATAAATATTAAAAGAAAAGAAAAATATAGAAATCTTGCTCATTACCAAAATGTTTATTACACAAATTTTGGATAACGTAGAATAATATAATGAAGAGAGTAAATGTGGAAAATAACTCATAATTCTACCACTCAGCAATCAACATTTTTTGTTATTGTTATTTTCTTTTGGTATTTTCTCTTGATTTTTGTACAAATACATTTAAAGTATTTAGGAAAACCTTTAAGTTTTAATTTATTTTCCTTTAATAGTATATGCGATGTTTCTTTTTATATGTTAACCAATATTCCTCTACAATATATAAAGTGTAATGAAGCAAGACTAAGTTATTAATATGTAACACAAAACCACAGAACCTTGGAAAACAATTATTACCAAGACATTCTTAGTGGTATTTGATTTAAGTTACTCTATGGATCATTGTATGTATAGTTGCTCAAAAATGCTTGCTACATGAAAGTTGAATTTCAATGAAAATGCTAAAGAAATAAAGAGCATTGTTTTCACTTCCCTCACTTTTTTATTTTGGGTTCTCTGAAAGGCAGATACCAAGATGAGATTATATTGCAAGAGCTTTATTGAAAAAACACACTCATGTTTTAGTCTGTTTGGCTGCTATAACAGATACCATAGACTTGGTGGTTTATAAACAACAGAAATTTATTTCTCACAGTCTGGATACTGGGAAGTTCACAATCAAGGTGTGAAGATTTGGGAAGGCCGTCTTTCTGGTTCACAGATTATGGACTCCTTGTGTTCTCACATGGCACAGACCAGGGAACTCTCTGTGGTCTCTTTCATAAGGACAATAGCCCCACTCTCATGAAATACTCAACTTCCAAAAGCTCCACCACCTAATACCAATATATTAGGTGTTAAAAATCAACATGAATTTTGGGGGTCATACCAATATTAAATCTATAGCATTCCAACACTATCCTCCACCAGTTTATGTTCATCTGGCATGCAAAATATATTTATTTCATTTCAACATCCCCCGAATTTTAACTTGATCAGCATCAACTCAAAAGTATAAAGTCAAAAGTTTCATCTAAATATTACCTAGATAGATATGGATGAGACTTAAGGTACAACTTATCCAAAGGCAAATTTTTCTCTAGTTGTGAATTTGAAACAAAAGTTATATGCTCCAAAATATAATTGTGGACAAGACACAAAATAGGCATTTCTGTTCCAAAATAGAGAAATAGAAAAAAAAGAAGGAATAACTTGTCCCAAGTGAGTCCAAACTCAAAATATATACATTTATATTGATTTCAGAGAGGAAGAGAGAGGGAGAGAGATAGAAACATCAATGATGAGAGAGATCATTGACTGGCTGCCTCCTGCATGCCTCACCCCCCCACTGGGGATCAAGCCCACAACCCAGACATGTGCCCTTGACCAAAATAGACTCTGGGACCCTTCAGTCTGCAGGCTGGCACTCTGTCCACTGAGCCAAACCAGCTAGGGCAAGATCTTAAAGTTTATAAATAATCCTCCTTGCCTCAATGCTCCAGACCCATTACGGTGGCAATGTCAACTCCATGCCTAAGTGGGATGGCCCTGCTTTCTGAATGGTCTTCTCCCTGGTTGGTGTCCTGAGCTCTATTGGATAGTCTTCAGCCATGCCTCCTAGCCCCATATGGAGGCTATCAAAGTTTACTCACTGCACCCTCCAGAAACTTAGTGCAATATTGCTGCACCAGGGCCACCAGAGCTTCTCCTGGGATGGCTGAGGACTGCTGCACTGGTATACCAGGAGCAGAGCCTAGGATGAAGGCAGCACTGGGCAGCGTGTGTGACATTCACAGACACAAGTCTTTTTTATTTTATTTTATTTTATTTTATTTTATTTTATTTTATTTTATTTTATTTTATTTCATTTCATTTCATTTCATTTCATTTCATTTCATTTCATTTCATTTCATTGATTTTTTAGAGATAGAGAAAGATAGAGGGAGAGAGAGAGAAAGAAACATCAATGAGAGAGAAATATTGACCAGCTGCCTCCTGCACGCCCCCTACTGCAGATAGACTCCACAACCTGGGCATGTGCCCTGACTATGAATGAAACCAGCAGCCTCTTGGTGCATGGGTTTACACTCAACCACTGAGCAACACTGGCTCAGCACCAATCTTTTCACTTTGAAACTTCCAGGATGCTCTAGCACCCACCCCATCCCCACCCCTTGCATCCTGGGCCTGTGGTTGACTTGGCAGCTCTGATGCTACCTGAATTGCCTTTAGGCTCATGCTTCCATGCGCTTGGAGAACAGCACTTGGCTTCTGTTGAGATCACTAACCAGGTCTGTTATTCACACTCAGGCTAATCTCTTCATCAAATGGTCACTTTTCTGCATCATCATGTTCTTTTCCTAATGCGCTATCTCATTTTTGCATAGGCTGAGAATTTTCCAAATCTTTACTTAGAAACTCTCAAATAAAATTGAGGAAACCACTAATATACTTTCTGTATTTATGGATTAGCCAACTGTGAATATTTCATATAAAGGAAATCATTCAATATATGGCATCTGTGACTTATTTCTTTCACTTTTCATAATGTCTTCAAGTTTCATCTCTGTGTAGTATTTATCAGTACTTCATTTTATTGTTAAATAATATTTTATTGTATGGACATACTACATTTTAGTTATCCATTCATCAGCTGATGGACATTTGGGCTATTTCCACTTGTGAGTTATTATTAACATGTGTATACGAGTTTTTGTATGGACATTTCTTTTTGATATATACCCACAAGTGTAATTTGGTAACTCTACATTTAACTTTTTGAGGAACTGCCAAATTGTTTTATACAGCATCTGCACCTTTTAAAACTCCCACTGGCAATGTATAAAAGTTCCAGTTTCTTCCCTTCCTTATCAACATTTATTATCTTTTTTATTCTAGCCATCCTAGTGGGTGTGAAGTGGCATCATAGTTTTAAGTTGCATTTTCATGATAGTTTCACTTTATTGTTAAAAATAAGACCCAGATATTGTATCTACTCTTAGGCCTTCTTGGATTCCCTGGGTCATCCCCCTTCCTACATTACCATGGCTCTCCACATATGTTGCTCTTACCCTATCTTATTCTATTGGACAGTCTCCATTTGTTGGTGAACAATTCTTTCCTAAACTTTGAGATTTTTGAGGTTAGAGATTGCTCATTTATTCATTTTTCACCAATGTGATTGAGAATAGACTGCTCTCAAACTATATAGAGCACATTTTTTAACTTCCCCATTACCTGAAAAGCATAGGCCTGCCCTTTTCATTCTGGAAGGAAGCTTCTTGGTCACAGTGTTTGATGGGATATATGTTAGAAAGGCATCCTGCCCCAAATTAAGATCTTTTATGTGTTTCTCTCTGAGTCTCCTCAGAACTACTCTCTTCCGATGTTCCCATTTGCCCTGGGAAAATTGAGGCAGTTTGTCAGACTTACTTATTCTCTTTTCACATTCTCTTATTCTACAATTTATGTTATTAGTACTTAATAACATTAGTACAGAATACAGTGGTGTATCTATAGATGAGCAAATATTGATATGATATGATATTCTGATGGTCATTCTACAATTACCTTTCAAAATCTTACCTTTCTAACTTTTGATGGTCAAATTTCTCACTTCTAGTCCCTCTTATATGCTCTTTAATGAGTAAATGATATAATAAAATTATATACACAAGCACACATATTTAAGGTAGACATGTAAATGTGTCTATGTAAACGTTATTATATTAATAGTTACACAAATGTTCTTTGTAAGAGAAATTTGGAGGGAAAAAATATCCCTCTCTAAGCTGCTTGGAGGCAGAAACTGAAGTCCTGAAGGTGAAGGCTGGAGGAAGAACTCCTCACTCCTCTCTCTCTTCCTTCTCTTCTCTTTTCTTCCTTTTTATTGTTTAAAGTATTTCATATGTCTCCTTTTCCCCCGATTGACCCCCCTGCCACTCCCTCCCCTCCAGGACAAGTCCCCACTGCCCCAGTATCTGTGTCCATTGGTTATGCTAATATCCATGCATACAAGTCCTTTGTTAGATCTCTTTCTTACCCACTGCCACCCCAGCCTTCTCTCTGAAGTTAGACTGTCTGTTCAGTGTTTCTTAGCCTCTGGATCTATTTTTGTTCATCAGTTTATGTTATTCATTATATTCCACATGTGAGTGAGATCATGTGATATTTATCTTTCTCCGACTGGCTTATTTTGCTTAGCATAATGCTCTCCAGGTCCATCCATGCTGTTGCAAATGGTAAAAGTTTCTTCATTTTTATAGCATTTTTATTCCATTGAGTAGATGTACCACAGTTTTTTAATTCACTCATCTGCTGATGGACACTTGGGCTGTTTCCAAATCTTAGCTATTGTAAATTGTGCTACTATGAACATAGGGGTGCATATGTCCTTTCTGATTGGTGCTTCTGATTTCTTAGGATATATTCCCAGAAGTGGGATTACTGAGTCGAATGGGAGTTCCATTTTTAATTTTTTTCAATTTTTTTTATTGATTAAGGTATTACATGTGTCCATATCCCCTAATTGCCATTTTTAATTTTTTGAGGAATTTCCATACTGTTTTCCACAGTGGCTGCACCAGTCTGCATTTCCACCAGCAGTGCACGAGGGTTCTGTTTTTCTCCACATCCTCACCAACATTTGTCTTTTGTTGATTTGTTGATGATAGCCATTTTGGCAGGTATGAGATGGTACGTCATTATTGTTTTGGTTTGCATCTCTTGGGTGATTAGTGACTTTGAACATGTTTGCATATGTCTCTCGGCCTTCTTTATGTCCTCTTTCAAAAAGTGTCTATTTAGGTCCTTTTCCCATTTTTTTATTAGATTGTTTATCTTCCTTTTGTTAAGTTGTATGAGTTCTCTGTAAGTTTTGGAGATTAAACCCTTATCTGAAATAACATTGGCAAATATGTTCTCCCATGCAGTGGGTTTTCTTGATTTTTTTTTTTTTTTTTTACTGTGCAGAAGCTTTTTATTTTAGTCCTATTTGTTTATTTTCTCCTTAGCTTCCATTGCCCTAGGAGCTGTACCAGTAAATACATTTTGATGCCTATGGAGTCTTATAGGATTTTTATGGTTTCCCATCATACATTTATGTCCCTTAACCATTTTGAGTTTATTTTTGTGTATGGTGTAAGTTGGTGATCTAGTTTCATTTTTTTTTTTTTTTTGCCTGTAACTGACTAGTTTCCCCAGCACCATTTATTCAAGAGACTGTCTTGACTCCATTTTATGGTCTTTCCTCCTTTGTCAAATATTAACTGAGCATAGTGGTTTGGGTTGATTTCTGGCTTCTCTGTTCTGTTCCACTGATTTATATGTCTGTTCTTGTGCCAGTACCAGGCTGTTTTGAGAACAGTGGCTTTGTAATACTGCTTGAAATCTGGTATTGTGATTCCTCCAACTTTGTTTTTCTTTCTCAGGATTGCTGCAGCTATTCAGGATCTTTTTTTTTATTCCAGATGAATTTTTGGAAAGTTTGTTCTAGGTCTGTGAAATATGTTGTTGGTATTTTAATGGGGAATGCATTGAATCTATAGATTGCTTTGGGTAGTATGGGACATTTTTAAAAAAATATATTTTATTTTATTAAAATATATTTTATTGATTTTTTACAGAGAGGAAGGGAAAGAGATAGAGAGTTAGAAACATCGATGAGAGAGAAACATTGATCAGCTGCCTCCTGCACACCTCCTACTGGGGATGTGCATTGAATCTATAGATCGCTTTGGGTAGTATGGACCTTTTTTAAAAAATATATTTTATTTTATTAAAAATATATTTTATTGATTTTTTACAGAGAGGAAGGGAGAGGGAGAGAGAGTTAGAAACATCAATGAGAGAGAAACATCAATCAGCTGCCTCCTGCACACTCCCCACTGGGTATATGCTCACAACCAAGGTACATGCCCTCGACTGGAATTGAACCTGGGACCCTTGAGTCCACAGGCCGACACTCTATCCACTGAGCCAAATCAGTTAGGGCTAGTGTGGACATTTTAATGATGTTGATTCTACCAATCCATGAACATGGTATGTTCTTCCTTTTGTTTATGCCTTCCTCTATCTCTTTTTTCAGTGTCATGTAGTTTTCTTTTTTGACCTGATTTGTTTCTGTTGAGAAATCATTTGATAATCTAATGGGAGCTCCCTTGTACATAACTTTCTGTCTCTCTTTTGCAGCCTTTAAGATTCTCTCTTTGTCCTGAACATTTGCCATAATAATTATGATGTGTCTTGGTGTGGGTCTTTTCGGGTTCATCTTGTTTGGGACTCACTGTGCTTGTGTGACTTTTTTCTTCTCCAAATCAGGGAAGTTTTCTGACATTATTTCTTCAAATAGGTTTTCTAACCCTGTTCCTCTTCCTGTTGTTCTGGCACCCCTATTATTTGTACGTTGCTTCGTTTCATGTTGTCCCATAGCTCATTTAAGCTCTCCTCCTGTCTTTTAATTTCTTTCTCCAATTGCAGTTCAGTTTGGGTGTGTTTTGCTTCCCTGTCTTCTAATTCGCTAATTCGGTCATCTGCTTCTCCAAGTCTACTGTTGAAACTTTCCATGGCGTTTTATTTTATTGCAGCCATATCACTCTTCATTTCTTCTTGATTCTTACATAAGTTGTTGATTTTTTCATCCATCCGCTTTATGAACTTAATGACCCTTATTCTGAATTCTTTTTTCTGACATATTGCATGCCTCTGTTTCACTTAGCTGCTCTTCTGGTGATTCCTCTTTTTCTTTCTTTGGGTGTTTCTTTGTTTACCCATTTTTTTATCTCACTGACTGATCTAGATGTTGAGTTGTGCAGGGGCTGCTCCTTGGGTGGCGGTGGCTCCTTGGGTGGCGGTGGCTCCTCGGGCTGCAGTTGCTCCTCGGGCAGTCGTGGTAGTGGCTGCTCTTCAGTTGGCATTGGCTCCTCTGATAGATGCTGTTTGCAGCAGTGGTGCCTCCTCTGGCTGGTGGGGGAGGCTGCTCGCACAGCTTCTGTTCTTCAGACGTGGGTGGGCTGATCACGAGGCTGCTGCTCCTTGGATGGGGGTGGGCTGCTCACAGCTGCTATTCCTGGTATGGGGGCTGGCTACTTGTGTGGCTGCTGCTTTTTGGATGGGGGCTGGCTGCATGCTGCTGCCGTTCCTTGGATGGGGCAGGCTGCTCATGATGCAGCTGCTCTTCATATGGGGGTGGGCTGCTCGTGTGGCTGCTGCTTCTTGAATGGGGGATGGGCTCCTCAGATGGGGGATGGGCTCCTTGAGCAGCTGCTGCTCCTCAGGCAGGAGTGAGCTGCACATGTGGCTGCTGCTCCTCGGACAGTGTTGGGCTTCACAGGGCTGCTCCTCCTCAGTAGTGGATGGGCTGCTCACATGGTTGCTGCTCCTTGGATGGGGGAGCGGGCCGCTCACACAGCTGCTGCTTTTTGGACAGGGGCAGGCTACATCAGGCTGCTGCTCTTCGGCCTTGGGCACACTGCTCATGGGGCTGCCACTCCTTTGACCGGAGCAGGCTGCTCATGTGTCTGCTACTCACATGGCTGCAGTGCCCTGGGTTAAAGTGTTGGGCCAGTTAGAGGGGAGCACGCTTTGGAACTCACAGGAGCCTGCACCTGCGGTGGCTGAAGACTCAGTGACCGTGGGACCACAGCTGAGGTAGCAGGTCCCTGGCAGGGGTGGCTGTATAGTTCCTGGAGTTATCTGAGGGCACCCTGGGTGGAGGTAAGACTGTGCTTCCAGTCACAGAAGCTCTCCCTTTCAAAAAGGCAGGCCTCTGAGGAAGTTCCAGCCTCCTGGTACTGTTTGCAATGGTAGCAGAGGCTGCCTAGTTAGACGAGCCCAGTTAGCCTGCCCCCAAAGGTCCTGTGGGATATAACGATGACACACACACACACACACACACACACACACACACACACACACCACAATCACACACTCCTCTTTTGCTTCCTCACTCACCCATGCTCTTTCCCTCACTGCTGCCTTCTTCCTGACTCTGTCGTTGGGTCTGGGGTGTTATTGACCCATTCGTGGATGGAGTTTCCTCTCCAGGTGTCTGGTTATGTAGCTCATTCTCTAGCACATTGGCTGGATAGGATTAAATTCTCCTTGACAAGACACAAAACCAAGGGAACAAAACATGAATGTTCTCACGACACCGATAAGCCCAATATAAGTGACCACCTGAGAAAAGAGAATTAGGGAAGAGAAAAAAGAGCACAAATGATATTGAAGAAAGAAAAAAACATAAGAGAGAAAAGAAAAAGGAAGAAAACTACAGGACATTGTAAAAAGAGATAGAGAAAGATATATATATGGAGAAAACACCACAGAAGAAATAGATAAACCAAAAAAATACAAACACCAAACACCCAGCAAAGAGGGTGAGGGCAGAATCTGTAGAGGCTGAGCTTATACACAGAAAATAAGGTTAAGAATTGGATGAATATGGGGAAGACCTCAATTCAGTATATACAAAGTAGAAAGGGGATGAGTGGATAAGAAGAAAGAGAACGAGAATAAAATAATAATAATAAATTTACAAAAAATTGATTTAAAAATGGTATAAAAGTAGCAAATAAAAATAAAATAAAATATAGTGATGGAAAATAATTAAAAAAGAAATAGAAAATAAAGCAACAAACAAAAAAAAGAAAAGAAAAAAAGAAAAAAGAGAGAGATAACAAAATAATCATAAAAAATAAAAATGAAAGAGTGAAGTGTCATTCCTTTGGCTGGCTTAAGATCCCAGTTTTCTGTACTGTACTGTTTCTCAGTTTCCTGTTTCTAGGACTGAAGGCCTCTCTTTAGGCCAGTCACTGTGGACTCTCAGGGAATATCCAGATTTTTAAAAATAATTTGTATCATTCAGGGTGGAATCTTGGTGTGGCTGTATTGGTTGCCTGGAGACTGGAGCGAGGGGCTATCTCTTCAGGACAAAATGGCTGCCCAGGTTCCGGCTCAGGTATGATCCAGTGCTAGACTCACTGCCACTTCTGGACCCTCTCCTCTCCCCAGCCTCTCCCCAAACTCCACAAGTCATCACCTTCTCCTGCACCTCAGCCATAGGTGAGTGTCCATATCCTAAAGGTCCTATGAACTAGGTTCTGTGAAGAAAAGCACAGGCCACAGAGAGGGGAAAGACTGCACCTCTGTGAGCTCCTCTCCTGCCGGCACTGCATGTTCTGGTCAGCCCTTTGGGCTTCCCCCTCTGGGCTCAGTCTTTTGTGACTGTGGACCCAGATCTAGAATTCCTGCCACCAGCAGTCCTGCGGACCTCCTTTCCACAGTCAGATGTTGTGCCTGTCCCAAGGGGCATGGCTCAGTGCCGTGCGGTTTCCCTCTGACCCTCTGGGCTCAGAGGTCTGGCAGCTTTCTTCTTCCAAGATTCTTGATTTTACCTTTCTCCAGGGGTCCTCTGCCCTTCCCGGCTGCAAATTGTCTCACCAGCTGAGTCTCCTTCACCAATTCGGGGTGTGTGTTATTCGTTTCATCTGCTCATTCTATCTGCTCCGTGACAAGGCTTGCGACAAGTCCGTCTATTCTGCCAACATTTTGTCTTCTCCATTATATTTGTATTTTAATGGGGATTGCATTGAATCTATAAATTGCTTTGGGTAGTATGGTCATTTTAATGATGTTGATTCTACCAATCCATGAACACAGTATGTCCTTCCATTTGGTTATGTCTTCCTCTATCTCTTTTTTCAATGTCCTGTAGTTTTCTGAGTACAGGTCTTTTACCTCCTTAGTTAAGTTTATTCCTAGGTATCATAATTTTTTTGGTGCAAATATAAGGGGATATTTTTTTAAGTTTCTGTTTCTGTGAGTTTATTATTGGTGTATAAAAAAGTCAGAGATTTCTGGGGGTTAATGTTGTATCCTGCTACATTGCCGAATTCATTTATTAAGTCTAGTAGGTTTTCATGGAGTCTTTAGGGTTTTCTACGTACAATATCATGTCGTCTGAAAATAAGGATAGTTTTACTTACCTTTTCCAATTTGGATGCCTTTTATTTCTTCTTCTTGTCTGATTGCTATGGCTAGCACTTCCAGTACCATGTCGAAGAGAGTGGGCATTCCTGTTTTGTTCCTGTTCTTAGGGGAAATGCTTTTAGTTTTTGCCCATTGAGTATAATGTTGGCTGTAAGTTAGTCATATGAGGCTTTTATTATGTTGAGGAATGATCCCTCTATTCCCACTTTGCTGAGAGTTTTTATCAAGAAAGAGTGTTGGATTTAGTCAAATGCTTTTTCTGCATTGTTTGATATGATTATGTGATTTTTGTCTCTCAATTGGTTTATGTGATGTATCACATTTATTGATTTGTGGATATTGTATCATCCTTTCATCCCCAGAATAAATTTCACTTGGTCATGGTGTATGATTTTTCCAATGTAACGCTGGATCTGATTTGCTAAAATTTTGTTGAGGATTTTAGCATCTATGTTCATCAAATATATTGGTCTGTAATTCTCTTTATTTGTGGTGTCTTTATCTGGTTTTGAAATTAGGGTAATGCTGGCTTCATAGAAAGAGCTTGGAAGTGTGCCTTCCTCTTGAATTTTTTGGAATAGTCTGAGGAGGATAGGTTTTAGGTCTTCTTTGAATGTTTGGTAGAACTTCCCTGTAAACCTGTCTGGACCCAAGCTTTTGTTTGCTGGAAGATTTTTTATTACTGCTTCAATTTCTTTGGTACTTATTGGCCTATTCCGTTTTTTTTTTTGTTTGTTTGTTTGTTTTTTATTCTTCCTGATTGAGTTAAGGATGCTTGTATTTTTCTAAGAATATGACGATTTTGTCTTGGTTGTTGAGTTTATTGTAATAGAGTTGTTCATAGTATTTTTAAATAATCTTTTGCATTTTTGTGGGGTCTGTTGTTACTTCACCTCTTTCATTTATGATTTTGTTAATTTGGGTCCTCTCTCTTTGTTTCTTGGTGATCCTGCCTAGCAGTACATCAATCTTGTTTATCCTTTCAAAGAACCAGCTCTTGGTATTGTTGATCTTTTGTATTTTTTTTATGTTTATGTCATTTATTTTCACTTTGATCTTTATTATTTCCTTTCTTCTGCTTACTCTGGGCTTTTCTTGTTGCTCTCTTTCTAATTCTTTAAGTTGTCAGGTTAGATAATTTATTGCCATTTTTTTTGGGGGGGGGGAGGTAGGCCTGTAGAACTATGAACTTCCTTCTCAAGACTGCTTTCACTGTGTCCCTTAGATTTTGGATTGTTGTGTTTTCATTGTTGTTTGTTACCAGGATGGCTTTTATTTCTTCTTTAATCTCTTTGGTAACCCAATCATTGCTTAATATCATGCTATTTAGTCTCCAAGTTTTTTATTTCTTTCATTGTTTGTATTGTAGTTAATTTATAATTATATGCCTGTGTGATCCGAGAAGATGCTTGATATGATTTCTATCCTCTTGAATTTGAAGAGACTTTGCCTGTGTCCCAATATGTGGTCTATCTTTGAAAATGTCCTGTTTGCACATGAGAAGAATGTATATTCTGCAGCTTTAGGGTGAAATGTTCTGAAGATGTCAATTAATTCCATCTGATCTAGTGAGTCATTTAGAATTGATGTTTCTGCTGATTTTTTGTTTAGAGGATTTATCTAGTGGTGTTAGTGGGGTATTAAAGTCCCCTACTATGACTGTATTGCTGTCGATCTCTCCCTTGATATCTTCCAGAAATCTTTTTTATGTGTTTGCGTGCTCCTGTATTGGGTGCATATATCTTTACCAGAGCTATATCCTCTTGTTGTATTGGTTCCTTTAGTATTATGAAGTGACCTTCCTTATCTCCTGTTTTGGCCCCTACTTTGAGGTCTAATTTATCTGATATAAGTATTGCTACTCCACTTTTTTTAATTTCAATTTGCCTGAAAATTTTTTCCATCCCTTCACTATCAGTCTGTGTGATTCCTTTGTTCTGAGGTGGATCTCTTATAGACAGCAAATATATGGTTCATGTTTTCTTATCCACTAGCTACCCTATGTCTTTTGATTGGAGCATTTAATTCATTTACCTTCAAGGTTATTATTGATAAGTACTTGTTCATTGTCATTTTTATTCTTTATGCCTGTGTTCCTTCTTCCCTTCCTATTTCCTCTTTTTACAGCAGTTGCTTTAACATTTCTTGCATTGCTGGCTTGGTGGTAATAATCTCCCTTAGCCCTTTTTTGTCTATGAAACTCCTGATTTCACCTTCATTTTTGAATGATAGCCTTGCTGAGTATAGTATTTTTAGATCAGTCCCTTCCTTTGCATCACTTTGTCTATTTCATTCCATTCCTTTCTGGTGTGTTGTGTTTCTGTTGAGAAATCAGTTAATTGTCTAATGGGAAATCCCTTATAGGTAACTTTCTGTCTCTCTTTGGCTGCCTTTAAGATTCTATTTTCTCATTGGTGTTTGCCAATTTAATTATGATGTGTCTTGGTGTCAGTCTTTTTGGGTTCATCTTGTTTGGGACTTTGTGAGCTTCTTGGACTTGTGTGAGTTTTTCTTCCCAATATCAGGGAAGTTTTCTGTCATTTCTTCAAACAGGTTTTCTATTCTTTGCTCAATTTCCTCTTCTTCTGGCACCCCTATTATGCAGATGTTGTTTCATTTCATGGTGTCCCCAAGCTCCTTTAGCTTCTCCTCCTGATTTTTAAGGTTTTTTTTTTTTTTTCTAGTTGCTACTCTGCTTGGGTGTTTTTTCCTACTTTGTCTTCTAGCTCACTGATGTGCTGCTAAGGTTGTTCTTGTCTACTGTTGATGCTCTCTATTGTGTTCTTTATTGCAGCTATGTCATTCTTCATTTCTGCTTGGTTCTTCTTCATTTCCTCCTGATTCTTACACATGTTGTTTAATTTGTCTTCCATCCTTTTCAGCTTCCTTATGACCATTGCTCTGAATTCTTTTTCTGACAAATTTCTTGCCTCCATTTCACTTACTTCCTTTTCTGGTGATTCCTCCTTTTCTTTCCTATGGGGGTTGTTTCTTTGTCTCCACATTTTTGCTCCTCTCAGGGTGTCTGGTTATGTGGCTCACTCTGTACCATGTTGACCAAAAGGCAAAAATGAACTCGACAAGATACAACACAGAGGGACAAGAATGTATTCCCAACACAAATAACCCCAAATAAAGGTGACTATCACAGAAAAGAGAATTAGGGGAGAGAAAAGAGTGCAGAAATGATATTGAGAAAAGTAGACAAGGTAAGAGAGAAAAGAAAAAGAAGAAAAAAGAAGGGGGAAATATTTATATGGGGATAAAACTCCAGAAAACCAACAACTAATCCAAAACATGCAAGCAACAAACAGCCATAAAAAAAGGAGAGGAGCTGAATCTGAAGAGGTAGACCTTATTTCCAGAAGATAAGGTAAAGGAATTGAATGAATGGGAGAATGGCCAAAATTCAGTATAGAAGAGGTAGAAAGAGAATGAGTGTATAAGAAGAAAAGTAAAAAACAAAATACTCAATTAAAAAATAAATTACTAATCTTATCTAATAAAAGGGCAATATGCAAATTAACCTTCACTCCGTCACAAAGATGATGGCACCCATAGCCACAAGATGGCAGTGCCCAGTCCTCTCAGCCCTGCTAGATTCCCCCAGTCCCAGGGAGGCAGCCACTGAGAGCGGGCAGCATGAGCAGCCTGGCAGAATACTTGCTTCGTCCCCATGGTGACAAAGCAAGTGTTCCACCCCGGCTGCAAAGAGCCTCTGGGTGGTGGGTCCGGAGTGGCCTGGGGGTGGGGGGAATGCTTGTGTCGTTGCCCCAGGGACAAGGCAAGTGTTCCATGCTTGGCTGCGGATGGGCCTCTGGACTGCGGAGAGCCTCTGGGCAGTGGGTGCGGAGTGGCCAGGCCCCTCAGAGAGCTACTGGCACATGTATTTGTGTGCAGGGCTACTAGTAAAAATAATAATAATAAAATAATAATAATTAAAATTTGTATCTTAAAATATATATAAGAAAATTTATATATATATAAAATAAAAAAATTCCCATGTTTTTAATCTATCTATCTACATATTCATCTATTTTTGGAAAAGGACAATAGAGTAGAGAGAAGACAGGCCTGGGTTTGGTAAGTGAAATTAATTAAGCTATTAGTAGAAGAAGAGAACAAGCAAGGAGAAGAAAAACAAAAGCATAAAAATAATAAAAAAAACCACAATCAAACAAAGAACAACAACAAGAAAGAAAAAGAAATTGGTTAGTGAAGAAAGAGAAAAGAGAAGGGTGCATGGATTTGGAGCAGGGGATAGAAAATTAGATATATGAGTAAGCCAACAGAGACTACTATAATAGTAATGTGCTAATAAAGCAGATAAAGATCAGTTTTTAACAAGGAGTAAAAGGAAAGAAGAGAGAAAAACTAAAGCAGGAATAGGAGAAGAGAAACAGGATGAAAAAGGGAGACATTAAGAGGAAAAGGTTGGCATAAAGAAAAAAATGAGATAGAGTAAAATAATGATAAAAATAAAAATAAAAATAGAATGTAGAACACTAATCCAAAAAAATAAAAAATGAAAGGTTAAAAAATAATGATAATAAATAAAAATAATAAACCAAAAAATAAAATAATGAAAAGAAATTTTTAGTTTCGTAACACATTGAGTACGAATCCTGAGGATGCTCATTATTTCTGTTCAAAAGCTTGTGGCCAATCATAAGAATTCTTGTCTTTCATTGTCATTTAGAGAGAAACAGTGTAATGGAAAACGCATTTGCTGAAGTTAAAAATTACAGAAAGAATTAAAAGTGATTAGTCTCTTGTAATTAGTAATAAAATAACTGTTTTTTGTATCAATTTGATACTTTTAACTTGCTCAGTAACCATGGATAGTGACAAAGAACATGATAAAATTCTGGATATATTTTCTGACAATTTATCAGATATTCCAAGTGAAAGTAATGAAAGCTTTGACAGTGGCAGTGATATAATTATTCCTCCAAAAAGGCAAAAAAAAAATAGTAATTTCAAGTGATTTCGAACCTAAAAATTTGAACAATTCCACACATGATTTTGAGTGTAAATTGCCTCTTCGTTGCTGAGATAATGATTGGTCAAAAGTGGACTTTCAACATAATTTGGAAAAATTTGAAGGTAATTCTGGGGTTACTGTCTGATTTTAAGAACATAATTGAAGTCACCAACTTGATTTTTGACGACGATCTGCTTGAACTATTTTGTCATCAATTGAACACATATTACAACCAAAATTTGGGAAAGCACAAAACTTTGAAAGCAATAAAATGGTCTCCTGTTACTCCAACAGATATGAAAAAAATGTTAGGACTTACAGTGCTAATGGGGTGTACTAGAAAGGATATTTAAAAAGAATATTCTACAAATTTAGTTCTATCTGTTTCAATATTTCCTCAGACAATGAGTTGAAATCATTTTGAACAAATCTGGACTTATTGGAATTTCAATGGCAATGCATACATGACTAAATCTTTATCCAGGCTATTTAAAATTCAATCTGTACTCGACCACTTTACTATTAAATTTCAAACAATATATAAACCTATGCGAGAATTATTAGATAAAGGCATGATTTCCTGGAGGGGACATCTTCTATTTCGAACTTAAAACCTATCTAAAATTATTAAATATGGTTTATTTGTAAGAATGGTATGTGAGAGCAAGGCTGGGTATATTTGCAATATGGAAATTTACACAGGTGAAGGAAAAAATTGAATGACGCTGTTCTGTCACTACTTTGGCTGTATCTGGAATTGGGGCATCACATATACCAAGATAACTATTACAAAAGTGTTTCAATTGCAGAAACTTTATATGAAAAGAAATATCCTACTAAAGTTCACAAAGAATGCAAAAGTGAGAGAAGAGAAACACATTACATTTGACAGCTTTGTTTAGTTCCACTTCATATTACACAGTGTTTTACAAAGTATCATACTTTAAAAAGATATTATCTTGTAAGAACATGTAATAAATAACTTCAAAATGCAAAGGGTATTTAATTTTAAAGTGTGCCTTTAACATTTATGTAAAATGTTTTTTGTACTCATTCAATAGAAACTTATCTGGCCAATGGGTTAAGCTAGCAATAAAACTACTGGATCACAATGTGTTAAGTAAAAGATAAAAAAATAAAAATAAAAAAGTGAAGTAGTGAAGTTTGTTCGTAGTCAGCACTGTGTTGAAGTTCCCAGCGATCCTACTGCTCCTCTGTGTCAGATGCCACAACTTTGATTTCAGGCAGGTGGGTTCAATCTACCCCTTCATTTTTCTTCTTGCTTTCACTCCTATTTACACAAGTGTCTCTTTCTGACACGGGCTCTAAGTGGCGGTGTTGCTGTATTAGTTTCTGGGACCAAATGGCCCCTCAACCCAGTCCCCAAGGGCTCCCTGGGGTATTTGGAATCTGTTTCCCTGCCAAGCTCAAGGCTGGGTGCAGCTGTGCTGCTAGGAGGGGTCTGGTTTTCAGGAGAAAAATGTCTGTTCAGGGTTGGAGGTACCGGACTTCCCAGAGCTGGCTTCCTGATCATTTCTTCCTATTTTAATCCCCAGCTTCCATAAAACCCCCTTCCCCTGCATCACTGCCTCGGTGATTGTTTGTAATTGAAAGATCCTATGCACTGGGTTTAGTGAGTAAAGACAAGGAAATTATAAAGACAGAACAACTGCGCTGCTGCATGTCTCTCTCCCCCCAGCACTGCACGGCCAGTGCAGAACCCCAGGCTGCCATTCTGGTTGCAGCCTCCCATGGCTGTGGGCTTAGATCTAGAGTCCCCTGCTGCCAGCAGCCCTGTGGACCCCCTTTCACAGTTGAGCGCTACACTGTCCCCAAGGGACTCGGATTTGGTATAGTGCAGCCTTTGTCTGAGACTCTAGTCCTGGCTGCGTGGATTTCTCCCTCCAGCCCAGATCCCTGATCCTACCATTCTCCAGTCAACCTCTGACCTTTCCGGCCATGGATTGTTGCACCAGCTGTGTTTCATTAGCCAATTCAGGGAGGATGTTATTCGATTTAGTTGTTTCTTCTATCTGTTCCATGAGAAGGCACTGGACCAGTCCGCCTATTTTGCCTCCATTTTGTCTCCCCTGGACAAACTTTTTAGGAGCCTGTGGCCGGGGATGCTGCAGTCTTGGTGTTCATGGGTTCACAGCTGAGGCATCAGGTCCCTGGCCAGAGTGGCTGTAGGGTCCTTGGTGGTGTCTGATGTCTCCCTGGATGGAGGTGAAGCTGGGCTCCCAGTCACAGCCACTCTCCTCTTCAAGATGGTGTGGTCTCTACAGCAGAGCCAGCCACCCCAGGAGAGATTTCAGCAGTAAGACAGGCCGCCCAGCTAAGGGAGCCTGGTCTGTCAGCCCCCAGTAGTTTTGTGTAATATAACTGTCTTTCACTCACACATACACATATGCCGTGCACTCCCCTTTTACTCCCTCACTAACTCACACTCTCTTCCTCACTGATGTCCTGTTGGCTGCCATCTTGGATCTTGTGATGATCTTTATTTTGATCACTTGATGAAGGTGTTATCTGTCAAGCATATCTACTCTAAAATTATTCTTTTCATCTTGCAATAATAAGTAATTTCTGCAAAGGTAATGTGAGTCTCTAAAATATTCTGTTTCATATAAAACTTTCCATTGATTCATTTATTTGTTTACTAGAGGCCTGGTGCATGAATTTGTGCACCAGTGGGGTCTCTTGGCCTGGCCTGTGGGATCGGGCTGAAACCAGCTCTCTGACATACCCCAAGGGGTCCTGGATTGCAAGAGGGTGCAGGCCAGGCTGAGTGACCCCACCAGTGCATAACTGGGGCTGGGGAGGGACGCAGGAGATTGGCCAGCCAGGGAGGGACCGCAGGATGGCTCCAGGGCATGTCCATCCCATCTCGCTCAGTCCTGATTAGCCAAACCCCAGCAGCAAGCTAACTTACCAGTTGGAGCATCTGCTCCCTGGTGGTCAGTGCATGTCATAGCAACTGGTTTACCGGTTGACTGTCTGGCCCCTGGTGGTCAGTGCACATCATAGGAAGCGATTGAGTGTCCTTAGAATATCATTAGCATATTATGCTTTGATTGGACGATCAGACACTTGGCATATTAGGCTTTTATTATATAGGATATACTTTTGAGCTCTTGGATTTCTTTTATTTAATGGTTTATTATCATCACTCTTATTATGTAATTCAATTCTCATGTTGTCTCAGGTGAAATCAATGAGAACCCCTTCATGCTCAGAGCCCAAGCTTCTAACCCCATACCATATTGCTCTCCACTCTCAGGTTAACATATTCTCTATACAGTTGGTATCTTCTTCTACTATCAACTTGTAAGTTAAGGGTGCTTTGTCACCACTGAAAAACTACTGATTTCCATCCAGAAAACTTGGGTAATTTACTGCAATTAGGTACTGAATGTCAGAATATCAATATTTTTGGCTAATGTCAATCCCTGCATATTTTATACTACATGCATTAAATTATTTTAAAAATAAGTAGTATAGTGTAGTCCCTGAGTGCTGCTATCCCTTAATTATGATGCAGTCTGTGTGAAATGATCAGCTTCACATTTATTGTTTCCCAGAGTTGGAAATAGTTACAATATTTATGTACATTGGAGTCCAGCTACTTCAAAAAAGAAATTGAGTGTCCCCATCAAAGTAACATGTTTATGAAACAAAATAGTTAAAATAATAAAGTAGAAATAGAAACCATTACAGGAGGAGAATAAAAAAGCCCAACATCCCCAACCTCTGGCAAACAGCAATTCATTCTTCGTTTCTATGAGTTCACTTTTTTTTAATGAACCATATATAAGTGCTTTCACGCAGTATTGCCTTCTCTGTCTAACTTATTTTAATGAGAATAATGTCCTCAAAGTCCATCCATATTGTCACAAATGGCAGGATTTCATTCTTATTTAATATTCCACATGTATACACATACATCACATTTTCTTTAAATTCTTTTTCATTTCTTACTTTAATTATTTTTCAACTTGCTTTTCTAATTTCTCCAAGATTTCTTCTGGATTTGTGGAGGCCAAAAGCTTTGACACTTTCTCATGAGAGTCATCATCCTTCCTAAAACCAGTTCACTCTTCCTGAGTCTGAAGTCTGTGGAGAGACACCACAGAGCTCAGCTTTAGCTTCTCCTTTCAGTGGAGGTGCTGCAACAGCTGTTAAATATGTTATATCATTTTGTTTAGAACCATGGATGACAGTGGCACAACCTTTAGGGTCCACTGCCGCAGGACCTAAGGCAGGAAGTGGTCCAGCCAGCTCCTTGCTCTGGCTTTTATTCTTATTCCTCACACTCCTTGATGAAAAAGAACCAAATCATAATTTTAAAAAAAAAATTTTTTTAATATATTTTATTGATTTTTTACAGAGAGGCAGGAAGACTGATAGATAGTCAGAAACATCGATGAGAGAGAAACATCGATCAGCTGCCTCTTGCACACCTCCTATTGAGGATGTGCCCGCAACCAAGTTACATGCCCTTGACCGGAATCAAACCTGGGACCTTTCAGTCCGCAGGCTGATGCTCTATCCACTGAGCCAAACCGGTTTTGGCCCAAATCATAATTTTTAAAAGTCCTTTAAATTGGTTCTCTAACAGCTTATAGCAGATCTCTTAAGATGATTCAAGTATCCTATCTAATAAAAGAGTAATATGCAAATTGACCATCACTCCAACACACAAGATGGCTGTCCCCATGTGGTCAAAGATGGCTGCCCCCCTGTGGACACAAGATGGTCACCACAAGATGGCCAGCAGGGGAGGGCAGTTGGGAGGGACCAGGCCAGCAGAGGAGTGTAGTTAGAGGTGACTGGGCTGGCAGAGGAAGGCAGTTGGGGGTGACCAGACCTGCAGGGGAGGGAAGTTGGGGGCGACCAGGCCTGTAGGGGAGGGCATTTAGGGGCAATTGGGCTGGCAGGGGAGCAGTTAGGCATCTATCAGGCTGGCAGGGGAGTGGTTCTCAACCTTTCTAATGCCACGACCCTTTAATACAGTTCCTCATGTTGTGGTGACCCCAACCATAAAATTATTTTCGTTGCTACTTCATAACTGTAATTTTGCTACTGTTAATGAATAATAATGTAAATATCTGTGTTTTCCAATGGTCTTAGGTGACCCACAGGTTGAGAACCGCTGCTGTAGAGCCTAAGACCATTGGAAAACACAGATATTTACATTACGATTCATTAACAGTAGCAAAATTACAGTTATGAAGTAGCAACGAAAATAATTTTATGGTTGGGGGTCACCACAACATGAGGAACTGTATTAAAGGGTCACTGCATTAGAAAGGTTGAGAACCACTGGGTTAGGGGATGATCAGGCTGACAGGCAGAAGTGGTTAGGGGCAATCAGGCAGGCAGGCAGCCAAGTGGTTGGGAGCCAGCAGTCCTGGATCATCAAGCGGTCCCAGATTGGAGAGGGTGCAGGCTGGGCTGAGGGGCAACCCCCCCCCCCCGTGCACGAATTTCGTGCACCAGGCCTCTAGTACAATTATATCTAAGGTACAGTTTGGCTATTTCTTCTACCCTCATTGGTATAAAATCTAGTATTAATGATGGTGAGACACAGCATGTACATTTCCCGGGTTTTCCATACTGGGAGCCAGGCTCCTATTTGACCTATTATATTAAAAGGGTGCTGTTTGTTCAATGGTTTGTATACTCCAAATCTTTTCTTTGGTATTGTGCTTAATCCTTTCTAAAGCAGATTGTGACAAGAAAGAGAATGGCTTTTAAATAATCCAAATTTAATTGGAAACACTGGATGCTGAAGTTCTGTTCTATTCTGTCTGCAAGCCACCCCTTTTTGGCCATTTCTCTCTATCTGCTATTAAATCCAGGGGCTAAGTTGCTAGGATTTTATTTGTCCTGGTAGCATGTGGCTCTGGGCAGTTGTTGCACTGACATCTAATTACCAGAAAAATCTAATAAGCTCATGATTGCCAGAGGCATTTACTGGAGAGGGGCTTTAGAGACTCATCCTCTGAAGCCCTTATACTCACACAATTTCCCCAAGGCAGGGTAAGCATGCAGGTTTCCTTGGAGTGGCTTTTCCCAAAGTTTAAATACTTGCTATTCCCACCCTTGTCCAGGGAAGCAAATTACCAGAATGTTATACAGGGTTAGCTTCCTGGGTATAAATAAGAAAAAATGTCCCAGGTTGTTACAGTGGGAAAATATTTAAAATAATATTTTTTGAATTCTGCTTGAAATTCTGTCACCCATATTGTTAATTTCTTTAAGGCAGGCAAAGTATACATTTTATTTGCAAGTTAGCATTAATTTTTTAAGGAAGAAAAATAGATTGTTTAAAATTGTTTTATAATTTACTTACAGCAAAATTAACAGATTAATATTTTTTTAGTTAATTATCTTCCCCCCGCCCCCAACAAATCATCCCAAATGGCAGGTTTGTTTTCTTTGACATAGAAACTTGAGTTGGTTTATTGCACACTGAGCCTTTTGGTCCTGTGGCCTCATAAAACTTCCTCAGATTCTAGAATCCCAATTTTGAAGGCCTTGGATACCTTCTCAGTGCAAAAAGGCTATTTCTAGGTATAATGGTGCCAGATATTTTTAAACTTCTTTGAGTTAGTGTTTGCATATGCAAAGGAAATAAAAAAGGGTTGGATTCTAAGATTTAAAAAGTTGTCTCATATACTATTGTGGATGAAAGGGGCCACATGCTAACCTGACAAGCTCAGGGAAGGCCTGCATGGTGGTCTTGCAAACTCAGAGACCTAAAGTAATCACAAAGAATGGTCTGAAATTAAACTTTAACTAAAATTTTAAGTGGATAGCTACATCCTAGGCTGGTATCTTCACTGACAAGGTCAACCTTTACCTTAACTGAGCCTATGTGTATATTTGCATCTATAATATACCCTTGAATGTCTGGGTAACTTGTAACTTCCCTTTTTCTGGACCCCTTGGGGCACAACCTAATGTGCTAAGTGCCAGGACAGATACCACAAATTCCTTCATTATTATCATGTTAGTTATTCCTGTACCCACCTAAGTATGTGTCTATCATTTTACTTTTTATCCAATCCCAGAGGTTTCACCACTTTGCTTTCTCCCGCCTCTCTAGTCTATCAATGGATTTCATATAACCCACCTATGTCCCTTCCTTTGATTTCAATATATAAATACTAGTGGCCTGGTGCACAAAGTTCGTGCATGGGGCAGTGTCCCTTAGTCAGGCCTGCACCCTCTCCAATCTGGGACCCACAGGAATTGGGTCTGAACCAGCAGTCAGACATACCTCTCGCAATCCGGGACCACTGGCTCCTAACCTCTCACCTGCCTGCCTGCCTGATCTCCCCTAACCACTCCGCCTGCCAGCCTGATCGCCCCCAACTGCTCCCCCTTCCAGTCTGATAACCCCTAAATGCCCCCCCCACAGCCTGCTCACCCCCAACTGCCCCCCTGCCAGCCTGCTTGCCCCCAACTGCCCTCCCCCCCCCGCTGGCCTACTCTCCCCTAACCGCCTCTGCCTCAGCCCTGCCACCATGGTCCTCACCCCCCCCCCCCCCCCCCCCGCCCAGAAGGACTTCCGGAAGGCCTTCCAGTCTAATTAGCTTAGTACCCTTTTATTAGTATAGATAGATGTCACCTGCCATTCTCTGGAGCATTATCTCAATTCATTGAGGTTCTGCTTCCTGGCATATGTTGACAGTTTGGCTCAAATAAACTTACAAAAATTCTTTACAGGTTTCAATGGTTTTTACGTTAACATTATTTGGTGTAGTCATGTCAGGATTCCAAAGAAAACTCACCCGGGATCATCCCTTGGACTTGGACTTGGTGGTAGGATCCAGCAAAGGGCCCATTGAGCCCACCAGTTCTCTGCCCATTGGGTGAACATGGGTGAGCTGTCTCTTGGATCCAGGACTTTCCCTTTCTTTGGTAGAAGGTCTGACTTTATTTGAGCTGTGTTTTGAAATCCTCAAGGTGGATCCAGGGTTGACAGAACCCAGGTTAAGGGTTGACAGAACCCAGGCTAAGGCAAGACTTGAGGAAAAAAATGGGTGGTTGGTTTTTATTTTGGCTTTTTAAATGTAATTGCTGAGAGTCTGAGCAAAAAACTTTCACTGTATAAATGAGCTGAACTCATTCAGCTCCAAAGATAAAGGGGCGCATCCTCCATCCAGTCCGATTCTGGGGTGTTCTTAGGTGACTAAGAATCTTTGTGGAGGTGTCAGAGGTGCAGGGGCCCCATAGGGAGTCCCAACTCAACAGTAATTAATTAAATGTCCTGTATTGGGGGTCACCATAAGACTTGGTACATAACATGTCTAGAAAATTTGCTCAAACTACAGATAAAAAAAAAAATTTACATGGAAAATTGTGCCTCCAAGGCCAGAAGCTCCCAAACCCCAGCCCTCATCTAATACCCCTCATAGGAAGCCTTTACTTGCAAGTACTTTACAGAAATGGGAAGATTTAACTAGAAAATATTAACTGAGAAATGGCCAAAATGCAGTTGTTTTTGAGTACCCACATTAATATTTTGCATTCAGAAATTAGAAAAATGCCAGCTCTGAAATTAAACTAAATGACTGTACGGGAAGCATATCTTGATTTGGAAATTAGAAGCTTCTAAGGAAAAGCATAGGAAAAACATTCTTCAAAAAATGGAAATAAATAAAAAATTTTAAAGGCTGTCTCAAAACTATTCTGAAGTTAATATCGTGTTTCCCCGAAAATAAGACAGTGTCTTATATTAATTTTTGCCCCCAAAGACATATTAGGTCTTATTTTCAGGGGATGTCTTATTTTTCCATGAAGAAGAATACAGTACACATTTATTGTTAAATGAAAATAAAGGAAATTTATTACCTGTATACGGTACGGTAGTACGGTAGTTGTCAACACAAACCAGACAAACTGTGAATCCTACAGTATCAAGAATTTACTCATTTATTCAATGACAATCATGTCATCATCTTCTGGAACATCATCATAACAATCCAATTCCTGAATTTCCTGGTGAATTTCTTGTGACTCCATTTCTTTCAGAATCAGTGGACCAAATCTCTCATGTTTAGCAATAGCACTGTCTTTAAATGAGTACTTCTTGTCAAGGTAGCCTGCTCGCAGTGCATTTGCAATGCAACTGTCAGTGATTTTCTCCCATGAATTCTTCACCCAAGTCACAACTTCTTGCAGTTTAGGTTTCACAAAGTTTCCACGCTGATTTCTCTCCATTCTATTTTCAATGTAGTCATTAATTTCCATGCACAAATTGTCTTTGAATGGCTTGTTTATTGCAATATCAAGAGTCTGGAGACAGGCCGTCATTCCTGGGGGAATCATTATCTGATCTATTTTTCTTTCGTGAAGAAATGTCTTCATGTCTTTAGCACGGTGAGTGCTGGCTGCATCCCAGACTAGCAGACCTCTTTGGCTCCCTCGCATAACAAGCAGCAGCATTAAATCGACCCACTTCCTTATAACTGCTTGTGTGGCCCAGGCTTTTTCAGTTTCAAGAATAAAAACGCCCAAAACACGTTCAATCTTTTCCTTCTTGCCCTTAGAAATGATTAAAGGTGGGATTTTAGTGCCATCCAGATGAATTGCCAAAATACAGGAAACACGTGCACTTTCGTAAGCAGTGGAGGGAATGTAGGCTAAGGAGGTACCCCACTGTTCAATTGTTGTTTGAGATGATTGGCCCATAAACACTGCAGTTTCATCCATAGCAATCACGTTGGAAAGATTGTATTTAGAGAAGTCAGCATCATCAATAAAGGACTTGAATGCAAGTGCTCGCTTAATAACTTGAGTATTTTCCAACCTAAACAATGTTGTAGATCTTCTTAAAGACAGTTCACTTCGCTGAAGGAAATTATCCAGCCAGTGTTGTGATGCTTTGAAGTCTTCGGGGGCTATGTCAAACTGTGGTGCCATTGCAAGGGCAAATTCTTGAATCTGAGCCCTATTCACAACCAAAGCCTTTGCTCTCCTGTCAACAACCTATTCACAGATCAGGTCTTCCAGCTCGGAAAATAATGGTTGCCGACCTGATCCACACTTGCGCTTTTTAGCATTTCCCTTGTCCACTTGTTCAATGAGGTTACCATACTCTGCTTGCCATTTTTGGACCAATCGGATACTCAACATCTTCTCTTTGCAGAAAGCAGTAAGATTTTGGCCCCAAGAGTCTTCCACGATTCCTTTCTTGTACTCCACGGAGTAGCTTTTTCTTTTTGTGCTCATTTCTAGGGGTAAAAAAAAAGGAATTGGGGTATTAAGGTGGGGGGAGGGGGATCACTCAAAATGACACAGGGGGGATCAGAGGGGGGAATCAAAATGGCACAGGAGAATCAGAGGGGGGCTTACCATTTTAGTAACCCCTTTTGATCCTCCTGTGTCATTTTGATTGTCCCCTCTGATCCTCCTGTGTCATTTTGATTGTCCCCTCTGATCCTCCTGTGTCATTTTGATTGTCCCCTCTGATCCTCCTGTGTCATTTTGATTGCACCCTCTGATCCTCCTGTGTCATTTTAAGTGATCCCCCTCCCCCCACCCCTGTGCCACTGAACACCTTCACCAGACATCCCCCCTACCCCTTTATCAGACATTTACCCCCTGGGGCCTGCCTGGGGACTGTCACTGGGCTTGCTGGGGCCTGGATCTGGGCTGGAGCAGGGTCTGCCACTGACTGAGAACCTTCAGTCATCATGAAGGCAGCCGCGAGCATCAGGTAGTGTCACCAGAGACAGACCAGCACTCACCACCTTCACCACATCCCGTCCACTCTAATCCTCCTGTTCTTCTACACGCATCTGCGAAAGTCTCCTCCTCTCTCCCACCCCGCGCTCACCGCTCACTCCGACCTCCGCTCCGCCTCCACACAGCAGTGACGTCAGGACTCTGCGTAACGTCACTGGTTGCTATACGCCAGTCGGGGCAGCCCTAGCGACCAGTTTACGGTAAATTAATTTTCATTCTGAGACAGAGCCTGGGGGCCTTATTTTCGGGGGATGCCTTATATTTCACTCAGAAGGAAACCTGTAAGTAGGTCTTATTTTCGGAGGATGTTTTATTTTCGGGGAAACACGGTAAATGCCTACACCCCATTTTCCTCCCTGTAAGAAGCACACCTCTGATTTATCTCCATAGAAAAGAAACAGTAGAAGGCCAGGCTATTACTGAATTTCCCCAGAGCAAAGAGGATGTGGGGGTGGGGAAAGAAGAGTGTATGAATGGTACATGTGGCTGATGGCACATGTGCTAGGAAGATTCCCCTACAAAGGGAGGTAGAGGCAACTAGAAAAGGTCCCAGCCCATTTTAAAAAAAAAATAGTGCATTGGGAGAATGCTGAGGTTCTAGAGAGGGGCAGTTCCCTAACCAGGGACAAAAGACGTTGCTTTGGTGGTTTTTAATACCGGACATTCTGTGGTGTAAAATTTAGTGTGTTGTGCATGCCTATATAAGAGTGCTGATGTTTTGTGTCTCTTTGTTTAATTTGTTTAAAGAGGAGGCAAGTCCTGCTTTGGGGAAGCCTAGTTATGTGTGGTGAGGTTGAAAGTGTGAGAGAGATTGCAGGAATGTCCCAGCAGCTGCCAAGGATTCTTCATCTTGGAGGCTCTTCTTGCTCTTCCTCTCAGGGCTTCAGCCACCAGAAACAGCTAGTGGGATTTCTGTCTGTATATCTACAATGTAATTTTGGCTTTCTACCTTTTAGTGATTTTGGTTTGCTCTTTCCTTGTTTATGAATTTAGGGACAAAGATTACATGGGGAAGTACAGATTACAGGCATGGGGAAGTAAGCTATGCAGGTTGGGTTGGGCCACAAGGTTAATGTTTTCATAATAAATGTGCAATTCTTGAATAAGAATGGACTGCAATCCAAGGTCGACTCCCAGGTCCCCAGGGCTGTATGACTCCAAGCCAAGTTAATACACCCTTTCTTTGAACAGGAAGGCCAATCATGGTTAACAGCACAATTAGTATTTCCCATAACAATAACTAGTCCCCAATGTTCTATTTCCCCCCATAACATTGGGAGGAACAAATCTGTAGAAGTACCCTCTCGTAGTGAAGGAGAGGGGCACTCCTGTTTTATGAAGGAAAATAAAATAATACTTTGACATTAAAGCCACTAAAAGTTGGTAAGTTATCCCTGTTATAAAACTGGTGGTTTTGTTTATTTGGGTCCTCTCTCTTTGCTTGGTGGTGAACCTGGCTAGAGGTTCATCAATCTTGTTTATCCTTTCAAAGAACCATCTCTTGTTTTCATTGATCTTTTGTAATTTTTTTTTTTTTTGGTCTCTATATCATTTATTTCCACTCTGATCCTTATTATTTCTTTCCTGCTCACTCTAGGATTTTCTTGTTGATCTCTTTCTAATTTTTTAAGTTGTGGAGTTAAATAATTTATTACCAGTATTTCTTTTTCTTCTTTTTTTTTTTTTTAGGTAGGCCTATAGAGCTATGAACTTCCCTCTCAGGACTGCTTTCACTGTGTCACATAGATTTTGGATTGCTGTGTTTTCCAAGATGTTTTTTATTTCTTCTTTGCTCTCTTTAGTAACCCATTCATCCTATCTAATAAAAGAGTAATATGCAGATTGACAGTCACTCCAAGACACAAGATGGCCGCCCCCATGTGGTCAAAGATGGCTGCCCCCATGTGGACACAAGATGGCCACCACAAGATGGCCTGCTGGGGAGGGCAGTTGTGGGCAGTTAGGGCTGACCAGGCCAGCAGAGGAGGGCAGTTGGGGGGAAACCAGGCCTTCAGGGGAGGACAGCTGGGGGGGACCAGGCCAGCAGAGAGGGAAGTTGGGGGAGACCAGGCTTGCAGGGGAGGGTAGTTGGGGGTGATCAGGCCAGCGGGGAGGGCAGTTAGGGGTGACCGGGATAGCAGAGGAGGGCAGTTGGGGGAGACCAGGACAGCAGAGGAGGGCAGTTGTGGGGGGACCAGGTCTGCAGGGGAGGGCGCTTAGGGGCAATCGGGCCTGCTGGGGAGCAATTAGGCGTCGATCAGTCTGGCAGGGGAGTGGTTATGGGGTGATCAGGCTTGCAGGCAGAAGCGGTTAGGGGTAATCAGGCAGAGGCAGACGAGTGGTTGGGAGCCAGCAGTCCTAGATTGCGAGAGGGATGTCCGACTGCCCATTTAGGCCCGATCCCACTGGGCAGTTGGACATCCCTCAAGGGGTCCCAGACTGGAGAGGGTGCAGGCTGGGCTGAGGGACACCCCCCCCCCCCCCCCCCCGTCCCCGTGCATGAATTTTGTGCACCAGGCCTCTAGTCTACATTAATAAAAGACCAGTGTCCTTAATGACCGCAACAACCAGAGGACAACCAGTCACCAAGAGGTGCATTGAGCACTTCTTGGTCCCACCCTCCCTCCCCCCTTCCCTCCCCCCCCATGAGTGGCGGCTCCCAGTGGTGGGGTGGGGCCGGGTGGCGCAGCTCCCAGCTCCTGGCAGTGGGGCGGGGTGGCTCATGGCTCATGGCTCCCCATGCAGAATATTCAAACCAAGGGTGTAAGACTGAGGCAGCAGATCAGATTTTAAAATAACTGCTTTTGTGACACAAATGTGGAACTGGAAAAGCAGTCCTAGCTAGGCAGTGTCTCTCACTAGAACGATCACCATGTGTTCCTCCTCCAGCTTGCCCAATGTCCTCAGTGCTGACTGGAGGTACTACTGGGAAAAGTTGGTGGACTCCTGGCTCCTGGCAGCGGGGGGTTGGGCGGGGCTGCTCGCTCCTCCCAGCGGCAGGGTGGGGTGGCTCTTGGCAGAAGCTCACCCCTCCTTCGCAACGTCCCACCCAGCAGTGAGGAAGAGAGCATCGTCCCTCCTTTCCAGCCCCCAACACCCTCTGAAACCCTGGAAGAAGTGCCTGCCTGCCCGCCCAGCCAGGACCAGCGCCTCAGGCTCCCCACCCATGTGAGCCTGCACCTGGCCTCGCCAGTGGCTGCCTCTCCCCTTAGCCATCAGCCCGCCACATGGGAGGAGAGGAGAGGAGGAGGGAAGCTGTTGGTGTGACTCTATCTGGTTCAGCCAGCCAGCCTGAAAGCTTTCCCCATGTGCCTCCCTGCCCTGCCTCTGCCCAGGGGACCCTGCCCCTGCTGCGCTTTTGTCAGGGTCGCCACCATCTTGGGAAGGTCAAAGGCTGGCTGACTGCCGAGGCCTCAGGCAGTAGACGCCCCCCCTGCTGCCATGACAAAGAGGTCATGGAGGGTCAAGACACTGCTTCTGGTTGAAGCAGGTGCTGTGGGAGCAAAGGGACCAAAAAGAAAAAAAATGGTTATGTCCAATAGCCATCTACCTCCACATGTGGTGTGCAAATTAGTCATTGTTAGAACCAAATTTAGTACTGGTGTGCCCCATTTTAAGCATACCCCCCCCAAATAAGCTTACCATGTTGATAATTCACTTTACTACAGAAAGAATGCACAAAGATTCTTGAAATAAGCAAAATATTTTGCACCTCATAGTATGAAACGTTTAAACATCATTAAAAATAATCTCTATGAGTAAAAGGAGTTGATATTAGCAAAATCTAATATACCCAATTCAAAATGTCATTCAGAAATGCATCTACTATGTAAAATCAAAGTATATCTAGGGTTTGGAAAAAGCAACTTTACTCCTCTCTACCGGCTCATCCCCTTAACCTTATGCTTGCACAGAAGTCTCAATAAAGCGATGGAGCAGAAGGAAAAGTAATGCCTCATGGCACTGAAATTTATCAGTTTCTTCAACAAATATTTATAAAAGTTGTATTAACTTTGTGTCTGTATTATAGAAACACAATTCAGCTCTGTCCCTATCTTCAAAGGGCTTAAAGTCTCTGTGAGTTGTTGGTAAGGTAAACCCATAAACAGCCAAAGAAGGAGCAGGTTCCAATACAATTCTTATTATAAAAATTACTGAGTAAAAGACTGTCCTCACTCTCCCTCTAGAACAAGAATTAAAAGGATCAAATAAATATAATGAATGAATTCGAACTCCTTTGGGACCCCAACACTCAGGGACTAACACAGGTTTTGTGAGGCCTAAAGTTTACTGAACCTGAAGGACTAATTTTAGGGGGGGAGGGTTAATAAGGTTCAAAAATTACTTTATTTAGAATAAGAAAATAAATTACAAATAACTGTAAGCTTGGGGAATCTGTCCCTTTCTCTTTTAAGTCATTTCAGGCAGGTTATCCAAAATGCTGCTGGTTGCAACTTGCTTGCGATCTCCCCCAGAACAAATCCAGCCCTCTGAAGCTTCCTGAGCTTACCATAAAACAAACAAACAAATAAACAAACAAAAACAACAACAAAAAACCCCACCACCACCAACAACAAAAAAACATTTCAGCAATACTCCTTTCTGGACAAAATTCTTTCTTTTTAAATTTTTTAACTTTATCAAAGTAGTAAATACATAGTTCATAATGTATCTTTTTTCCCCCTAATAGGTGTGGAGTGTAGTGGTATATCATTGTTGTTTTTATTCTATTGTTGACACTATTATAGATGTTTCCCTCTCCCTACCCTTTACCTTCCACCACCAACCCCCTCACCTCTGGCCATCACCACACTTTTGTCTATGTCCATCCCCCTCCCCTCTGACCTCTGTCAGTCCTTCCCATCCTATATAATAAAAGACTAATATGCAAATCAACCAATGGTGGAACAACCAGTCCCTATGACACACACTGATCACCAGGGGGCAGACGATCAATGCAGGGGGAGTGCCACTCAGCCATAAGCCCTGAACTGAGCTCATGGCTGGAAAGTGCAGCAGTGGTGGTGGGAGCCTCTCCCACCTCCGTAGCAGAGCTAAGGATGTCTGACTGCTGGCTTAGGCCTGTTCCCTAGAGGACATCCTCTTAGGGCTCCCAGACAGCGAGAGGGCACAGGCTGGGCTGAGGGACCCCAGTTGTATGCATGTTGGAGGTGACCAGGCTGGCAGGGGAGGGTCGTTAGGGGTGACCAGGTAGGCAGGCAGAGGTGGTTAGGGGCATTAGGCAGGCAGACAGGTGAGTGGTTAGGAGCCAGTGGTCCCGATTGTGACAGGGTGCAGGCCAGGCTGAGGAACCCCCCCCCCCCCCGCTCCCATGCACAGATTTCATGCACCAGGCCTCTAGTTGTTTAATAACAGGCTATTTAGCCTCCAAGTGTTTGATTTTTTATTGTAGTTGATTTCTAATATTATGCCATTGTGATTTGAGAAGATGCTTGATATGATTTCAATCTTTTTGACTTTGAAGAGACTTTGCCTGTGTACCAATATGTTTCCTATCTTTGAAAATGTTCCATGTGTACTTGAGAAGAATGTATATTCTGTAGCTTTAGGGTGAAATATTCTGAAGATGTCAGTTAAGTCCATCTGATCTAGTATTATGAAGTGCCCTTCCTTATCTCTTGTTATGGCCTTCACTTTGAGGTCTATTTTGTCAGATATAATTATTGCTACCCCAGCTTTTTTTTTTCCATTTATTTGAAAGATATTTTTCCATCCCTTCACTTTCAGTCTGTGTGAGTCCCTTGTTCTTAGGTGGGTCTCCTATAGACAGGGTCATTTTTAAAAATCCATTCAGCCACCCTATGTCTTTTGATTGGAGCATTTAATCCATTTACATTTAAGGTTATTCTTGATAGGTACTTGTTTGTAGACATTTTTATCCTTTATAGCCTATGCCCCTTCTTCCCTTTCTATTTCTCCTTTTTACAACAGTTTTTTTAGCATTTCTTGCATTGCTGACTTGGTGGTAATAACTCTTGAACTTTTTTTTTTTTGTCTACGAAGCTTCTGATTTCCTCTTCAATTTTGACTGATAGCCTTGCTAGATAGAGTATTATTTTTTGTAGTAATAATATTTATTATTGTTGTATTAAAGATAAAATTATATAAATGAAATTTACTATTTTTTATTTTTTTTCCAATTTTAAGGTATTACATGTGTACATATCTTCCCATTGCCCTCCACCCCACTCCCACACATGCCCTCACCCCCCAGTGTCTTGCATCCATTGGTTATGCTTATATACATGCATACAAGTTCTTCGGTTGATCTCTTATCTCCCCCACCTCTCCCTAACCCTCCCGCTGTAATTTGACAGTCTGTCTGATGCTTTACTGCCTCTGTATCTATCTTTTTCTTCATCAGTTTATAATGTTCTTTATTATCCACAAATGAGTGAGATCATGTGGTATTTTTCTTTCATTGACTGGCTTATTTCACTTAGCATAATGCTCTCCAGTTCCATCCATGTTGCTGCAAATGGTAAGAATTCCTACTTTTTTATGGCAGCATAGTATTCCATTGTGTAGATGTACCATATTTTTCTGATCCAGTCATCTGCTGACGGGCACCTAGGCTGTTTCCAAATCTTAGCTATTGTAAATTGTGTTGCTATGAACATAGGGGTGCATATATCCTTTCTGATTGGTGTTTCTAGTTTCTTAGGATATATTCCTAGGAGTGGGATTATTGGGTCCAATGGGAGTTCCATTTTCAGTTTTTTGAAAAAACTCCGTACTGTTCTCCACAGTGGCTGCACCAGTCTGCATTCCCACCAGCAGTGCACGAGGGTGCACTTGCCGTTTGTTGATTTGTTGATGATAGCCATTCTGGCAGGTGTGTGATGGTACCGCATTGTCATTTTTATTTGCATCTCTCGGATAATTAGTGACTTTGAGCATGTTTTCATATGTCTCTTGGCCTTCCTTCTGTCTTCTTTTGAAAAGATTCTATTTAGGTCCGTTGCCATTTTTTTTTATTGAATCATTTATCTTCCTTTTATTAAGTTGTATAAGTTGCCTGTAGATGTTGGAGATTAAACCTTTATCAGTGATAACATTTGCAAATATGTTCTCCCATGCAGTGGGCTTTCTTGTTGTTTTGTTGATGGTTTATTTTGCTGTGAAAAAGCTTTTTATTTTGATGTAGTCTCATTTGTTTATTTTCTCTTTAGTTTCCATTGCCCTAGGAGCAGTATCAGTGAAGAAGTTCTTTCGGCATATGTCTGAGATTTTGCTGCCTGAGGATTCCTCTAGTAGTTTTATGGTTTCCTGTCTTAAGTTTAAATCCTGTATCCATTTTGAGTTTAGTTTTGTGGATGGTGTCAGTTGGTGGTCTAGTTTCATTTATTTGCATGTATCTGTCCAACTTTCCCAAGACCATTTATTGAAGAGACTGTGTTCACTCCATTGTATGTTCATGCCTCCTTTGTCAAATATTAATTGAGCATAATGGTTTGGTCTGAGCTTAGAAGTGTTCCTTCCTCTTGAATTTCTTTGATTAGTCTGAGGAAGATAGGTTTTAGTTCTTCCTTGAATGTTTGGAAAAACTCCCCTGTGAAGCCAACTGGCCCCAGGCTTTTGTTTGCTGGAAGCTTTTTGATGACTGCTTCAATTTATTCCATAGTTATAGGCCTATTGAACTGTTTAGATTCTTCCTGATTGAGTTTTGGAAGGTTATATTTTTCTAGGAATATTTCCATTTCCTCCAGGTTGTCCAGTTCATTGAGATAGAATTGTTCATAGTATTTTTTAACAATTCTTTGTATTTCGGTGGGGTCTGTTGTTACATCACATCTTTCATTTCTGATTTTGTTTATTTGGGTCCTCTTTTTTTGCTTCTTGGTGAGCCTGGCTAGAAATTCATCAATCTTGTTTATCCTTTGAAAGAACCAGCTCTTGGTTTTGTTGATCTTTTGTATTGTTTCTTTGGTCTCTATGTCATTTATCTCTGTTCTTATCTTTATTATTTCCTTCCTTCTGCTTGCACTGGGCTTTTCTTGTTGCTCTATTTCTAACTATTTGAGTTGTAGGGTTGGGTAATTTATTACCATTGTTTCTTGTTTTTTGCAGTAGGGTTGTAGAGCTATGAACTTCCCTCTCAAGACTGCTTTCACTGTGTCCCATAGATTTTGGATTGTTGTGTTTTCATTGTCATTTGTTGCCATGATGTTTTTTATTTCTTCCTTGATCTCTCTGGTAGCACAGTCATTGTTTAATAGCATGCTGTTTAGTGTCCATGTGTTTGATATTTTTGGATTGTTTTTATTGTAATTGATTTCCAGTTTTATGCCATTGTGATCTGAGAAAATGCTTGATATGATTTCTATCTTCTTGAATTTGAAGAGACTTTGCCTATGACCCAACATATGGTCTATCTTTGAAAATGACCCATGTGCACTTGAGAAGAATGTATATTCTGTGGTTTTGGGGTGAAATGTTCTGAAGATGTCAATTGATTCCATCTGATCTAGTGAGTCATTTAGGATTGATGTTTCTTTGCTTATTTTTTGTTTAGAGGATTTGTCCAATGGTGATAGTGGGGTATTAAAGTCTCCTACTATGATTGTATTGCTGTCAATCTCTCTCTTGATATCATCCAGGAGGTTTTTTTTTATGTATTTGGGTGCTCCTGTATTGGGTGCGTATATGTCTACCAGAGTTATTTCTTCTTGTTGGATTGCTCTCTTTAGTATTATGAAGTGGCCTTCCTTATCTCTTGTTATGCTCTTCATTTTGAGATCTAATTTGTCAGATATAAGTATTGCTACCCCAGTTATTTTTTTCATTTCCATTTGCCTGAAAAAAACTTTTTCCATCCTTTCACCCTCAGTCTGTGTGCGTCTTTTTTTCTGACGTGGGTTTCTTGTAAACAACAGATATATGGGTCCTGTTTTCTTATCCGATCCGTTACACTATGTCTTTCGATTGGGACATTTAATCCATTTACATTTAAAGTTAGTATTGATAGATACTTATTTGTCACCATTTTTATTCTTTACCCCTGTGTTCCTTTTTCACTTACTATTTCTTTCTTTCTTTTTTTTTTTTTTTTTTTTTTTTTTTTTTTACAGCAGATCCTTTAGCATTTCTTGCATTGCTGGTTTGGTGATAATAAACTCTCTTAGTCCTTTTTTGTCTGTGAAGCTCCTGATTTCACCTTCAATATTGATTGATAGCCTTTCTGGGTATAGTATTCTTGGATTCAGACCCTTCCTTTGCATGACTTTGTATATTTCATTCCATTCCCTTCTGGCCTGATGAGTTTCTGTTGAGAAATCAGTCACTAGTCTTATTGGGGTTCCTTTGTAGGTAACTTTCTGTCTCTCTCTTGCCGCTTTTAAGATTCTTAGTTTGTCGTTGGTGTTTGCCAATTTAATTATGATGTGCCTTGTTGTCGGTCTTTTGGGGTTCATTTTGCGTGGGACTCTGTGAGCTTCTTGGATTTGTGTGGGTTTTTTCTTCCCTATATCAGGGAAGTTTTCTGTCATTATTTCTTCAAACAGGTTTCTATTCCTTGCTCAGTTTCCTCTCCTTCTGGAACCCCTCTTATGCGGATGTTGTTTTCTTTCATGTTGTCCCAAAGTTCTCTTTGGCTCCCCTCCTGCTTTTTAATTTTTTTTTCTAGAAGCTGCTCTGCTTGGGTACTTTTTTCTACTTTTTCTTCTAGCTCACTGCTGCGTTCCTCTGCTTCTTCTAGTCTACTCTTGATGCTTTCTATTGAGTTCTTTACAGCAAAAATGTCATTTTTCATTTCTTCTTGGTTCTTCATTTCCTCTTGGTTCTTACTCATATTGTCAAATTTGTCTTCCATTCTTTTCAGCCACCTTATGACCATTTCTCTGAATTCTTTCTCTGGAAGGTTGCTTTCCTCCATTTCATTTACTTCATTTTCTGGTGATGCCTGCTTTTCTTTCGTATTTAGGCTGTTTCTTTGTCTCCCCATGGTCTCTCTTCTCTGGGTGTCTTGTTATGTACTTCTCTCTCTCCTGCGTTCATTTAAAGGCACAAAATATAACACCACCAGGTACAATGCACAAGGCACTGAACAGGAATGTATTCATGATATTAATAACCCCAAATAAAGGTGACCACCAGAGAAAGGCAAATTAGGGGATAGGAGAGAAAGAAGAAAGAAAGAAAGAAAGGATTGCCAAAATGAAATTGGGAAAAGGAAAAAAATGTAAGAGAAAAGAAAGAGAATAAGAAAGAAAAGGGGAACAAACTATATATATGGGGAGAAAACTCCAATAGTACAGCCACTAATCCCAACAAATGCCAGCAACAAGTACCTGGAGATTAATACAAACTACAAACAACAACTAATATCAAGCAAGGCGAGGGAAAACAGAATCAAAAAACAAACAAAAACAAAGCAAACAAAACTAAACAAAAGAATAAGCAAAAACAATCTCACAAAAAAAGTATAAAAAATCGATGTAATCAACATTCAAGCAAACAACAACAAAGGACAGAGAGAAAAACATTTTTTTGGATAGTGAAGACAGAGAAGAGAGAGGTGTGTATTGACTTGGAGCAGGGGATTGGAAATTGGCTATATAAGTAAGGTGAAATTTTAACAGGGGGTAAAAAGAAAGAATAGGAAAAATCTAAAGCAGGAACAGGGTAAGAGAAACAGGACACCAAATGGGGAAAAGTTAGGAAGAGAGTGATGGCATAAAGGTAGAGTTGAGATAGAGTAAAAAGATGCTAAAGAAAAGTTGAAAATAGAATGTAGAACACTAATCCCAAAGTAAAATAAAGAGAAAATAAAATGACACTTTTTTTTTAAAAAAAAAGGTAAAATAGTAGTAGTAATAATACTGATTGAAAATAAAAATGTAATAATTAAAAAGGTAAAATCAAGTGAGGAAAAAAGAGAAAAAAATAATTTCTTATGTAAAAGATGAAACAAATAAAATAAAAAAATAATAAAAAAATGAAATGTGCAGTAGTGAAGGTCATTCACTTCCTCTATTGTTCTGTTTGGCACACCTGTTTCCCAGTCAGGACAGTATTGCAGTTCCCTGCATTCCACTGCTTCTCAGTGTTGTAAGCCAGTCCTGATTTTTAAGCAGGCATTGTGTCTTAATTTCTTGTATTCCTTTATTTGTGATTACACAAGAGTCAATTTGTGATTCATCCCTGGGTGGCAATGTTTCTGGATTGACCTCTGGGTCTATAGGTCCTCTCTATCCTGTGCTTAGATCCTGCTCTCCCTGTGGCACTCAATACAGGTTTGTGGGAGTGGGCTTCCCCAGAGTTGGTTCTCTGGAGGTCACTCCCCGCTCTGATCCCCAGGTTCCAGAAAAACAACTTTCCCCTGTAGTCTCCTAGGGTGTCCCCAACTGGGTGATCCTATGTATTGGGCTTAGTAATCAGAAGCAAGGATTTGAAGAGGAAAAAGCGCAAGTGTGTGAACTCTGGGGCTGCACTCAAGTCTGCGCCCCTTTTCCCCCTTGGGTCTAAGCAGCCGGCAAACTTTTAAAATTTTTAGGCTGTCCTTTTGCGTCAGATCAAAATGGGTTGCTTTTTAGAGATCCCTTCTGTTAGCAGCTCTGAGGACTCCCTTCCACATTCATGGATCATGCTAACCCCAACAGTCACGGATTTTTCTAGGTGCAGGCTTCCCCCGGTCCTCCAGCTCCTGCAGTGCATGCGTTTCTCTCTCCTGCAGGGACCAGAGACCTCACCTTATTCCAGGCGAAATCTGACCTTTCCGTGGTGGAGTGTAGAGCTCCTCTGAATCTGCATGTTTGCGCCAATTGGGGACCGGTGCTTGGGGTTCGCAGCTGTTCGGTGAGTGCCGCAGTTGTAGATTTTTAGGCTTCCAATAACATCCAGTTTCCCCTTCAAGAGGGCGCTGTCTCCACATCCGACCCAGTGGCTCCGGGAGGGGACCCAGCAGCAATGGGGGCTGGCTGGTCAGGGGAGCCCTGTCCAACAGTCCCCCACCTTCTCCTGGAGTACAGCTGTCTCTTAACTCGCCAACAAACACTCCCCATGCAACCCTCAGCTGTTCTTTCTATCTGCTCTGGGACAAGGATCGGGACACATCTGTCTATTCTGCCTCCATTTTTTTCTCCTAGATAGAGTATTCTTGAATTCAGTTTCTTTCTTTGCATCACTGTATACTTCATTCCATTCCCATGTGACCTGATGTGTTTCTGTTGAGAAATCTTTTGATAATCTAATTGGAGATCTTTTATAGCTAAGTCTATGTCTCTCTCTTGCAGCCCTTAAGATTCTCTTTTTGTTGTTAATGTTTGCCATTGTAATTATGTGTCTATGTGTCTTTTTGGCTTCATCTTGTTTTGGACTCTCTGTGTTTTGTGAGTTTTTTCTTCCCCAAATCAGGGAAGTTTTATTACTTCTTCAAATAGGTTTTCTAATTCTTGCTCCTTCTTTTGACTTCTTATGGCACCCCTATTATACAGATGTTGCTTCATTTCATATTGTCCCAAATGTCCCTTTGGCTCTCCTCCTCCTTCTTAATTTTTTCCAATTTCTGTTCAGATTGGGTGTGTTTTTCTACCCTGTCTTCTACCTCACTGATTTGGTCCTCAGCTTCTTCTTTCTACTATTGAAACTGTCCTTTGTTTTTTTATTGTTATTTATTCTTCATTTCCTCTTAATTCTTACATATGTTGTTGATTTTCTCATCCAGCACATTTAGGAACTGTATGACATTTACTCTGAATTCTTTCCCTGACGTATTGCTTACCTCCATTTCATTTAGTTTTATTTTCTGGCGACGACTCCTTTTCTTTCCTTTGGGGGTTGTTTCTTTGTCTCCCCATTTTTGCTGTCTTTTTCTGTCCCTAGGCTCCCTGCTTGGGGTCCATGGGGTTAAAGCCCCTAGTGGCTCAATTATCTGGTACTTGCTAATCCAGAGGGTGCATGTGCCCTGAGTTTCACACCTTTATTGTCTCTGCTCTGAGTTGTACTCCTTTCTACTACGGTTCTGGTCCCTCAGTTGTCCACTTTAGTTTCTTGGGGTCGGTGGGGCACTTGCACAGTTCTTCTTGTGTTCGACTCCCTATGATGGCCCAGAGCCCTCTGGCATGCAATTCACTGTGCAGCCCTGGCCCCCAAGGCAAGATGGTGTCCTATGACCCTCTGGCAGTGCACATGCAGCACAGTTCTGTGACCTGTGGCTGGGCACACCAGGTTGCACCAGCAGCTCTGAGGTGGGCCAGGGGTAGGGCATGTGCCTGGTGACAGTTCTGTCTGTGTCAGGTCCTCCTGAAGGCTCTGTCTGTGACAGGGGCAGAGCCTGCACCAGCAGAAAGGTGTTACCTGTGCTGGGGTCAGAGCATGAGCCTGCCCAAAGGCTCTGTCTGTCCTGGGGAGGAGCATGGCATGCACTGATCCTGGGCTCTGCACTCAGACTTGGGGACCAGGGGGTGTGGAGCATCCCTGGTTTGCACTCATAGTGTGGGGACTTGTAGCTCAGGATCCTGAGATGCTGGGTTTTGGCTCTGAAGTGTAGGCACAGCTTGAGAGGTTTCCCTGGTGTGCACCCACTGCAGACATCTGGGCCCCAGGTGTGGTACAACACTGTTCACTGCCTGGGGCATGGTGGTGGTTCCACTTGGTAATAGCTGGCAACCAGTTCCCTGCACAAGTTGGGGGGGTGGTGGTGTCCAAAGCTGCTGTGGGTGTTGGTGTGGCTGCACTTCTGGCTTCCACTGCTGCCTTCTACAAGATGGCATGGGCTCTGCGCTAAAGCAGCATTGGCCTGAGAGTGTGTGTGGCGGTAGCAGGGGCTTCCCATCCAGGAGAGCCTGATCTACCAGTCCCCCAGACTCCTGTGATGTCTACCTGTTCCTCACTCCCCACACACCACACAGGTCCACACATGCCCATCACACTCCTTTACTCACACTCTCCCCTCCCTGCCATCCTATCAGCTGCCATCTTTCTCCTCATTGTTTTTGATGACTTTAATGGTTTTGAAGAATATTCTAGGATGCTTCTCCAGTAGAATTTGTCTGATGTTTTTATCATGATTAGATTGGGGTTATGGATTGGGGATGTAATATCCAAAGTGCAGTGTTATTTCATCATATCACATTAAGGGTACATACCATCAACAGGCATCATCACTGTTGACACTGGCTTGGACACCTGGCTGAGGTGGTATTTGTCAGGTTTCTCCACCATCAAGTTACTCTCTAGTTTCCCTTTTCCATTCTGGGCTCTTTGTGAGGAAGTCACACATGCAGCTCACACAGAAGCCATGGACATTATGCTCCTCCTCCTTGATGGCAGAGCATCTACATAAATTATTTGAAAATAAATTGCATGGATCTCAAATCATTATTATTTTGTTTTGTTTTCTGATATCTATTTTTCAATGCTAGAGGTGAAGTGCCTGTTTATATTGAACAAATTTTAATTAAGCAAATGTAAAATCTTTGACTAGTTAAATACTCAGAATAATTTTAATAGAGAAGTGTACTTTCAATATAACTTACTTCTCATTTATTAAATCTGTGGTAATGTAATAATGCTTGACTGGTTTTCCTACTTGAATCCTCATTTCTTAGATATTACCATTTCAGCTTAAATATGCCAGAAATATCACTACCAATTCAAACTTGCTTTCATTTTTAATGTATGTTCTAATTTCTACATGGTGAAGTTTCTGATTGTTGACCATATAGAATTAGGCTCTGATCTTATTTTAAAGAATAATTAGCCACTGAAAACACAAGGCAAAGTAGACATGCTGTGAAGGACACATTTCATACACTAATTTCTAGGCTGCTTCCTGGTAAGTGGCACAGGTGTATGGCATCACATTTAGAGTGAGAGTACATGGGAGCTAAGAGGAGTTTAAGGTTAAAAGGGAAGCAAAATACTCTCTGGAGTTTTAATGACTAATTACAGGTCTATAAATAACCATTTTTTGGATTCCGAAGGCATTTGGCCTACTGGATGATTTAGTTTGGCATATGGGCTTGCCAGTTTTTTTCCTTCCTCCATTTTTGAACTGTTTACACTGATTGGGGAGATCAGGCATGAAGACAGATGGTGAAAGTGTTCAGGGGGAAAATACAAAAAGTAATTGCCTGGAGTTGCCAACAGTTCTATTTAGTAACCTCAAGGAGTTGACTCAGCATTCTATTAGATTTTTCAAGGTGGTACCTCACAACTTATGGTTTCTAGGCCCTCATTTTCTGAGTCTGTTGTGTTTTTACTGAAAAGATTTATACTGGTATGTTGTAGCACTGGTCCATGCAATGTATAAGGAAATAAATAGATGATGAGAAAATAATCACCGAAGGAAAATTCAAACCAGAGAGAAGTGTAGGTATTTTCTCTTCTTTTACAACCAGTTTGAAATGGAATTGCCATGGCCTAGAGCAAAGAATATCCTTATATGATATTATTCTACAATGTCATTATAATTTTTCCCAGATTTTTATTACCCCCATTACCTATAATAGTACCTCGAACCCTTGGGAATCAATAAAAAATCATCTTTTTGGTGCTTGGAGACGAAGGTAACACATCTCTTGATATTTTAGAATTACAACAGCATAATGTACAATTATCCCAAACAAACTTACAAACTAATTCTTTGAATGTCTGGCAGCAATTTAGAAAGGACATGAAAGGATTTAATCCCTTCCACTGTGTAGAGGGCTCCTTGGGAAGGCACCTGAGCATTCTATATTGGCCCCTCTTGCCCTTTTGGCAAGAGGGACCCTCTTCTCATAATCCAATTATTCACAGCTGTTGCCAGTGCTTTCTGTTCATGCTGAGGTTGAAGCCTCGTGGTGGCTGGTACCATGGATCTGTCTCTAGCCCAGTGAGGTGAGCTGGGCCCTCCCTGGAGAAGAAACCTGGGTTTCCCAAGATAGATCAGTGCTGGGGCCCCGCCAGCAGGCAAGGGGATCCCAAGGCAGGTGCTGGGCGTGGAGGCCACGGGGGCATAGGCTACCAAGGAGACAGAACTGAACCTCACATCACCCTGCTTGGCCATGGAGGATGGCTGGTTAGCCAGAGACAGGTAAGATTCCTCAGGGAAGGAACAACCTAAGACAGGCACAGTCGCAGAGGGGTCATCAGGAGAGAACTTGGGGGTCAACAGAGGTGGGGCACAGACCCTCACCTCCCCAACTTTGCAGGGGCCTGAACCCTCACCCCTTCTGAGGGAGGTCTCCTGCCCCCATGGCTGCTTCACTTCCCATGCCCAGCTCAAATCGGGACACAGGTAACAGACAGAGACTTGGCCGACAGCAGCTGCCCTCTCACTGCAACAAGACTTGTTTGAGTTGTCTTGTACCCATGGTATGGGGAAGTGGGTTTTTGATATCTAAATCCAACCTAGCACCAGGAATGCTCAGGGCCTACTCATGAAGGCAAATAATCCTTTCCACTAATATTTACAGGGTAAAATAAGATTGTTGTTAGAGTATTAAATTTGACAGTAAAATAGTCAAGTTTTCAGACTAATTTATATTGGCTAAGTGAAATAAGTGAATATTCTAGAAAAATTAATGGTACTGGACAAACAGCTGTTCCTAAAGTGTTAACTAAAATTTTTATTGATAGTTCATCTCATGGTAAAATTGCATAACATGTAATGAACCTAAAGCAGTCATATTTTAGTGCAAAAATTAAAATTTAAAAGCTATCAAGACTACATTATAAAATTTCCAAAAGCCTCCTAATATTTAAATCAAAAAAGGGGGGATAGGAGAAGAATATCATGTAAGGAAAAATATCCTGTAAGTAAATTACATCTAGAAAATTTTTACTTTAGAAAATTAACTTTCATTTGTAATGCTAACAGCAAGACACCCATGAAAAACACACATGGTGAATTTGCTGGGTTTTATATGAATAATGAAATATACTAAAATTACTGGCACAATCCTTTCGTTAGAACAGTTATGAGATGAAAAGACCAAATCTACAAGTAAAAGTCATTTAAAAAGCAATACATCTCTAATATTAAAAAGATGAAGTTTTTCTTTCTAATTACATGTCTCATGTTAAAATATTAAATCATATTTTTATTTATTTATTTTTAAAATCTTCATTGTTGAAAGTATTACATATGTCTCTATTTTTCCCCAATGACTTCTCCCAGCCTGTCCCTTCCCCCTGACCCAAGGCCTTTACCCCTCTATTGTCTGTGTCCAATAGCTAAGATTTGGAAACAGCTTAAGTGCCCATCAGTAGATGAGTGGATTAAAAAAACTGTGGTATATCTACACAATAGAATACAATGCAGCTGTAAAAAAAGAAAGAACTCTTACCATTTGCAACAGTATGGATGTAACTGGAGAGTATTATGCTAAGTAAAATAGTTCAGTCAGATAAGTATAAATATTACATGATCTCACTCATGTGTGGAATCTAGTGAACAACATAAACTGATGAACAAAAATGGATCCAGAGACATAGAAGCATCAAACAGACTGTCAAACCTCAGAGAGAAGGCAGGGGAGGGTGGGTGGGTGGAAAGAGATTAACCAATGAACTTGTATGCATATAAAATCCATTCTCTACATAGTTGCTAACTGGTCACTTGGTCCCTTACTTAAAATCTTCCAAAAGTTTGACATTGTATTGTCACACAAGTAGCATGTGCCATCTATCACCAAGAGTAGAAGTCTGAGCAGGTATCTAAGCATTGGAGTCACCAAGGAAAACAATCCAGTCTGAGCACTGGAAGAAACAGCACTTCACTCACACAGAGAAGAGAGCAGGATCAACTTCAGTAGTGGGTGTTATACCTCATTGCCGGCAAGTCCCTCCTGGCATCTGACACAGAGCAGTTGGCTTGCATGTACCCTTCTTTTGCTGCTGCAGAAGAACCCTGCCCCATCCCCACAGGGGACAGATAATAATAATGGGGTTGAACAGAGCCAACATTCACACACGCACGCGCGCACACACACACACACACACACACACACACACACACACACACACTTGAACAGAACAAAGGAATTCACATTGAGTCTGAAACAGGGAAAGATAAGCCCAGCACAGGCTGTGAAGTTATGGGGACTCTTTGGCTTTTGGTAAAGAAGAGTTCCAGGCCCTGGGTCCATTCTTTGTGACTAGAGGGGGTCAAGGGATTGTATGCATGGGACTACCTTTCCCAATAGCACTCAGAATAAAACCAAAACTTCTTGCATTGACATAGAAAGCCCCTGTTATTCTTTCTTATTTCCACTTGAATGACTCTCCTCCTTGATCCCTTACTGTGTTCTGGCCATAGAGATCTTCACTGTGGTCCTGCCTTCGGGCCTGTGGACTATTTCCTCAAGCCTGTCTGATAGGGCTCTGCTTCCAGTTCTGGGATAGTTGTCTCTTTTTCATAATTGAAATCTCATCTCAAGGATCATTTCATCAGAGAAAACTTCCTACTAAATCCAAAATAGTCTCCCCCGAATATATTATGTGATCTAATTTTACTCTCTTTATGTGATTTACCATTATTTGAAGTTATTTTGTTCACTTACTCATTTACTTATTCATTTCTTCTTTCCTTCCTATAGAATGTAGGCAGAAACCTCTGCCCCATTTAGGAAGCTTCCCAGTGCTACATTCCCAGTGCCTAGAACATTGCCTTGTACATAGTGAATATCTGAAAATATTTGTTTCACCACATCTGTGAAATTTAGAGAAACAGTCTCCTACACTGCAGGTGCAAGTATAAATTGCTGTGGTTCAGCAATGTCTGTTAATATTAGAAATGTGCATTCTCTTTGATGCAGCATTTCTGATAGGGCGACATAATCTGATAGAGCACCTGAATTAATTTGAAAAATAATCATATTATTTTAAATCTTAGAACACATATACTTATGTGAATAGGGGGTTAAGTTTCTTATATATGAACTAGAGGCCCAATGCATGAAATTTGTGCAAGAGTAGGCCTTTCTTCCCCCAGCTGCCGGCACTAGCTTCCCTCTGGCACCCAGGACCTGGGCTTCCCTCCCTCTGGCCACCAGCAGGCACCCAGGACCCAGGCTTCCCTCAAGCAGCTGTCAGGGACCCGGGCTTTCCTCTCAGCCCTGGCTTCATCTGGAAGGACAGAAGGACATCCAGTCTAATTAGCATATTACGCTTTTATTATTATAGATAGGGGGTTAAGTTTTTCTTAAGTTTCCATTTCAAGGCCAGTGCAAAGCAATTAGGGAAGTGACTCAGCTATGAATCCAGCAAGCAGAACCAATAAACATGGTCAGACTGACCCACCAAGAGTCAAAACATCATCTCATCGACATTATCTCATCGACTGATGATTAAGGACAATAGCTGACACCTGGGGACCTCTAGGACTGCATACAGCTGCATTCCATTCCCAGCCTCACCCTACCCTTCCCCTATATAATCCTGTCTCCTGCACCTTGCTGTAAGACAGAATTTGAATGCTTGTAAGCACCCTGTCTTCTTGGTTGCCTAGCCTTCTCAATAAATGCCTTATATGATTCAAGTCTGCCTTTGTTATTAGACACAGCGACAGGCAGCCTGAGCCCACCCTAGAGGTTTCCTGGTAACATTTTTGCATCTAGGTATTTACCCCATAGTTGCACACATGAAAAATAGCAGCATACAAGTTATACAAACCACTCCACATCCTGGTTTTCCCCTTAACAAGATATTTTGTCAATATTTTCTTATCAGGATTGCCTCATACAGGAGTACAAGATATAGTTGCACATGTGAAAAATCAGGTATATGCAAAAATATTCATTGGGAAGAAAACAGTTAACCTAGCAGGTAGGGCTGCTAGTTTAGAAGGGCTTGCTTACAAGGCATCTGGAAACTTGGCTGGTAAATGGTTCCCTACACTGATATGAAACTTTTTCTCTTTTACCCACTTGGGGAATGAACAACTGCTTTCCTTCTGGAAATTTAGAATTTTGGTAGTTTCTAGGCAGGAAGGATCTATGTGACCAGTCCACAGTGAAAACCTTGGCTTGGAGTCCCTCATGGGTTTCTCTGGTCAGAGGCAGTGCACATGCTATTGCAGGTTTGGCTGCTGAAGGGATGCTACACTCTGGTGTCCTCTGTAGGAGGAAGGGAACACCGGAAGCCTAGGGTTTCTCCAGACTCTACTTGTATCTTACCCCTTGCTGATCCCATGATGTATCTTTCAGCTGTGAGAAATCTTAGCTGTGAGCACAACTATATTGATGATTAGGAAATATGAAGATACTAGAGGCCTAGTTCATGAAATTCATGCATGGAGGCGAGGTGTCCCTCAGCCCGGCCTGCACCCTCTCCAATCTGGGACCCCTTGGGGGATGTCCAAATACCTCTCGCAATATGGGACCACTGGCTTGCATGCCTGATTGCCCCTAAACCCTCTGCCTGCCTGCCTGATTGCCCCTAACTGCTCCCCTACCAGCATGATTGCCACTAACTGCTCCCCTCCTGACCTGATCACCCCTAACTGCCTCTGCCTCACCCTGCACGTGGGACCCAGGATTCCCTCATCTGGCCAGTCACAGGCACCTGGGACCTGGGCTTCCCTCCCTCTGGCCGGCTACAGGCGCCCAGGACCGCAGGGCGGGTGGCTTATCCCTCTCCTGGGCTGTAGGCACAGGTGCAGACATTGGTGCCTAGGATCGTGGGGTGGGCAGCTTGTCCCTTTCCTGGGCCGCAGCCCCAGCCGCTGGTGCCTGGAACCATGGGGCTGGTGGCTTGTCCCTCTCCCAGGCTGCAGGCACAGCCGCTGGCACCCAGAACCACAGGGTTGGTGGCTTGTCTCTCTCCCAGGCCGCAGCCTGGCTGGACCCCACTCCTCTCTCACGAGCTCATTTGTGCCTGGATAGTCCCCATTCCTCTCTTGTGAGCTCATTTGTGCCTGGCTGGTCCCCATTTCTCTCTCCCCAGTGTTGAGTGTCTGAGCCATTATGGCATGACAGCGTGAGGGTGTGATGACCATTTGCATATTAGCTCTTTATTATATAGGATTGGGGACTTGTGAAACATGCATTATAAATTATCTTCACTGCGATATATTAAAGCAAGCAAAATGTCCATGAATAGAGGAATAGTTATGGCACACACACAGTTATTGCCTGTATGAGGCAATCCTATATTCTACTAAGGAAATACTGATAAAATATCTTGTTAAGAGAAAACTCAGGATGAAGAGTGGTTTGTACAACTTGTATGCTGCTATTTGTGCACACACATATCTATACTAACAAAAGGGTAATATGCTAATTAGAGTGGACATCTTCCAGATGACCTTTCAGACATCCTTCCAGGCAAAGCCACAGTGGCTGTGAAGGGCCCAGGCTCAGGTCGGCAGTGGCAGCAGCAGCAGGGTAATGGGGGCAGCACCTTTTCCTGATCCACCAGGTAACCTCCCACAGAGGGAAGCCAGACTGCGGCTTAGGCCAGGGGCCAAGGCAGAGATGGTTAGGGGTGATCAGGCTGGCAGGGGACCAAGTTAGGGGTGATCAGGATGGCAGGGGAGCAAGTTAGGGTGGATCAGGCCAGCAGGGAGGCAAGGTAGGGGCAATCAGGCTGGCAGGCAGAGGCAGTTAGGGGCAATCAGCAAGCAGGCATAGGGGTTAAGGGCGATCAGGCAGGCAGGCAAGTGAGCAGTTAAGAGCCACCAGTCCCGGATTGAGAGAGGGATGTCCGACTGCTGGTATAGGCCCAATCCCTGTGAGTCCTAGATTGGAGAGGGTGCAGGCCAGGTTGAAGGACCCCTCCCATGCACGAATTTTGTGCACCAGGCCTCTAGTCTATATATATATAAAAGCCTAAGCAACCTTTATGATCGGTTGACCAATTGACTGGTCAACTGGTCTCTATGATGCGCACTGACCACCAGGAGGCAGACGCTTAATGCAGGAGCTGACCCCTGGTGGTCAGTGCACTCCCACAGCAGGAGCACCACTCAGTGAGCTTACCAAGCAGTGGCATCAGGCACAGTGGGGCCTGGATGAGCAGGAGCAGTGAGGCGCCTGGCCTGGGCTCGGGGCTCCTCCCTAGCCACCTGCTGCTTTGTGCACTACTACATCCTCCCAGGGGTCCTGGATTATGAGAAGGCACAGGCTAGGCTGAGGGATGCATCGGTGTACAGATCTGTGCACCAGGCCTCTAGTGCATCTATAACTGTAACTGTATGGAATATCACTGGAAATGTGTTCAAGAATCTGATAGTAATAGATACCTCTGAGGAGAGGAACTTGGTGCATGAGGGGAAGCACAAGGAAAAGAGGTGTTTTGTTTTGTTTTAAATTTTTATTGATTTTAGAAAGGAAGGGAAAGGGAAAAAGGGATAGAAGCATCAATGATGAGAGAGAATCATTAATCAGCTGCCACCTGCATGCCAATGGGGATCAAGCCCACAACCTGGGCATGTGCCCTGACTGGGAATTGAGCTGTGACCTCTTGGTTCATAGGTCAATGCTCAACCACTGAGCCACACTTGCTGGGTGGGAAAGAGTTTTTACTGTCTTTCCTGCATGATCTAATGCATTGGGCACTAGTATCATGAAGTTATTTGAATATAACTTAATTAAAATGAAATAAGATAAAAATCCCATTCCCTGGTTGTACTGGTCATGTTTTAAGCCTTACTAGCTACATGTGGATAGTGCTGCTGTACCAGGCAACACAGACACAGAGCATTTCTGTCATTACAGAATAATATTTTAGATAACATGGATGCTTTTCTTACCATTTAATATTTATAACACATACATATTTTATTTTTCAAATAATAACTAAAACAAAACAAAATATTACTTGAATGAATATTGACTAAAAAGTTCTCTACTAACATACTTCTGAGAAACTCAACAGCTAAGATCAAGTCCCCCATTGTGGTAGAAGATAACTTCCAGTCAATTCTTGGTATCCATTATGACAGCAAATATTCAGCCCAGGGGCTTGATGCCAGTTCCAGATCTTAGAAACCCTAACAGATTCTCCAAGGAGGTGCCAAGGAGTACAGAGGGGTTTATTGGCCTCTTCACTTCACTGGCACCATATCTCACCATAGCCATTTGGCTAGCTCCAACATACTATCATGCAGAGTATAACAGTTTTCCTTGCTGTTTTCTTTGTCCTTCAGTAAATAGCTCTTGTAATTTTATGTCCAAAAAGAAATTGTAATAGATTTTATATGCTTGAATTTAGAGGCATCAGTAATGATTCAAGATTTAATTGCCTACCCAATAATAAATGGCTTTACCTTTGAGGTCCTTATGGTCTGGTATGGACTATGGAAAAGGGAGAAGGTTGTGTTGCTATAATAACATGGAATTAAGCCAATGTAAAGGTTTGCTCAAGATGCAGTGGGGCATGGAGGAAGACTGTCTGATCCGGTCATTAAGGACGCAAAATACATTTCAGGCACAGAGAGTGGGAAGAGTACTCCAGGCAGAGGGCTATCTATATCCTTGGCAAAGACAAGATGGTGTGAAAGAGCATGGTTTTTTGACAGCCTTGCAGTAGTTGAGTACTGGAATTCAAAACTACAGGTGGAGGCTAGGGTAAGAAGTGAGGAGAAAGGCAAATAAGGCATAAGTGGGAGGAAGTCTTGTGCTGAGTGCTAAGTAGACTGGATTGTTCCTGGTAAGGATCTGGAAACATGAAGACTTGTTTGGGAGGAGAAGGGTGTCAGATTTCTGTAGATTTTCCTGATTGCAGGTTGAAGGATAGATTTACAGAGGCAACAAACACCCAGGCAAAGTGTGACCCATTAGGGGACTGTTGTCACAGTCCAGAGGAAAACTGATGAAGATCTGTTTTTATAAATGCATTTCTATTAGCATTCCTCTATTCCCTGTCACATATTTCTATTTCTTACATGTGCTTCTTGAGACTATCTTTTAAGTTAACAACTTAGATCCAAATCCTGGTCTCAGGATCTGTTACTTGGATAATCCAAAGTAAGAACAGAGTAAGTGGTCAAATGCTTCCCAGAGGACCAGTGAGGTAAGAACTGGAAGTCTCCCAGCTTCCTGGACATGGAAGGTATCGGTGACTTTCATAAAAGCAATGTCAGTGAGGCTATGGCAGCATGATCCAGATTGTAGAGAATGCAGGGGTTTGGAGATGAGGAGGAAGAGAAACACATAGAGATGAGCTTTCAAAATGTGTCGTACTTGATATTGTGATAGCTAGAAGGAGAGACAGCTAAAGGGTGGAATTTTTCCAGAATTTAAGAGGATTTTTAAATAAGCATGTCAGATAATATTATAATTCTACCCCTCACACAACTGCTTCTCAAATAATCTTACAGTGGCTGAAAAGACATCAACATAGTAAAAGAAAGGCATAGAGATAGGAAAAGGTGGATTATTTATATGATTTGAGCTCATGGGTTCACTTATGCCTGCTGGACTTTTAAGTGAGTAAATTCTCCATTCTGCTTGAGTAAGATTGTGTTAGTTCTGAACTTGTTGTGAGTGGTACAAACCTTTCTTCTCTAAGGCTAATTGGAATAAGTTTCTGTTTTTCACACACACACACACACACACACACACACACACACACACACCACAGATTCTCTCTCTTCCTTTCTCTCGAGTGCTGAAAGGAAGAAAAAGCCAGCAGGGAGAAAGCAGTATAAGACAGAAACCAAAAGGAGGTAATTGATAAAACAAGGCCCTTGAGAGCATGAAGCTGATGAAACCAAGAACTTGAGTGAAATGGTTACTCATAAGTGTTTTATTTTTACAAAATTTTAGTATAAAATTTTTAAAACATGCAGTAAAGTTAAAAACCCGTGAAGTCAACAGTCATGTATCTGTCACCTATATCCTACAATTAATATTTTGCTAAATTCCCTTTTTATTTTATCCATCCACCAAAACATCTTATTTTCTTGATGCACTTCAAAAGAAGTTGCAGATATTAGTATGCTTCATCCCTAATAAGTTAGCAGGCATATCATTAACTTGATTTCAAATTTGTTAACAGTTATGAATATATTAACTTATCAAGAAAATTACCTATAATACTTCTGTGATTCTAATCCCTTTGGTCTTTTAAAATTTCAAGGCTATAATTATTTTTGTGTTGTTACCATTGTAAAGGACATTTTTCATGTTTCCCTCTTAATTCAAGGAGAGATCCACTAGAAAAAAAATTATGAAAAATATAAAACAAGTTTATTCAAGTAGGTTTCTAACATGTGCATTATAGAGGAATCAGAAAGAGTCCTGGCCCTAGCCAGTTTGGCTCAGTAGATAGAGCGTCGACCTATGGACCCAAGAGTCCTGAGTTTGATTTCAGTCAAGGCCATGTACCTTGGTTGCAGGCTCCTCCCTGGCTTGGGCCCAGGCCCTGGTCAGGGAGCATGCAGGAAGCAACCAATTGATGTATTGATGTGTTTCTCTCACATTGAAGTTTCTCTCTGTCTTTCCCTATATCTTCCACTCTCTCTAAAAGATCAATGGAAAAATACCCTTAGGTGAGGATTAACAACAATAATAAAAAAAAGAGTCCTGCATAAGGAGTGAGGTTTGTCATATGTCTTTCTGGTCTTGAAAAGCAATTTCATACCACTGGCTTCTGTATTGCTACACTGCCAACAGGCTTGCAGATGACCAAGCCTGAGTTTCAGTGAATAGCTTTCCTGATATAGTGTTGACCCTGGAGTCTAGGCTTACTAAGAGCCTTGGATTTGTAACAAGGCCTGGTAGAGTATTTTTTTGAGGAAATGTAGACTTTTTCATATTGATAAATGTTTCATACAGAGAAATAATTTTGTACATGAATCCACTTTGGTTCTTGTCCTAGCCCTTCACTGTATCTAAGCCCTTTGTTCTCTTGATATTTTAAATCCTTACTTTCTGATTTTAATTTCTGGATCTATTTATATTTCTTGTTCTGGCAATTGATAAATTGCTGAGTCCCTTTGGCTGCTCAATAATCCATCATTGGCTCCTCTCCCTGACCTCCCAAGGATTCCTTCAGCAGCGACCTAATGTTATCCTGCCAGCGATGTGCAGAAGACCTGGATGGAAGCTGGCAGGATGGGGCTTGAAGGAAACTATAATCCTGGTTTGTTCACTTTGCTTACATTTATGTGATTTTTTTAGTTAAGCCATATGTGTTCCGTGTCTTAGTAATGAGATATAGCAAAATGTTCTGTTGATTGTATAAACAGCTGTCTTAGGGAGGGCAAAGAAGAGGTGTTTTCAGATCTGAAGGAGCACCCTTCTCTTCCCTGTGCTTTCCTCTTCCAGCTGTGCTCTGGACCTTGATTTCTCCTTCAGTGGAGCTCCTACCATCATACATGACCTTGCTCTCCTGAACCTTCTAACTCACTCTCTCTACTGTCTCTTTCCTGTCAGTTCTTAATCATACATTGATATCACCTTCTTAAAAAAAAATCTGCCAGGCTGGCGTGGTTCAGTGGTTGAGCTTTGATCTATGAACCTGGAGGTCATGGTTCAATTCCAAGTAAGGTCACATGCCTGAGTTGAGGTCTTGATTCCCAGTTGGGAAAGGGGTACATGCAGGAGGCAGCAGATCATGTTGATGTTTCTATCTCTCCCTACCTCTCCTTTCCTCTCTGAAATTAATAAAAATATATAAATATATATTTTAAAAAGTCCTTTTTGGTCTCATATTTCCCTCTGGAAATCATTTGCCTTTTATCCCCTCTTCTTCTAAGACTAATCCACACTTGCATTTCTCCTCTTTGTCTCTTTTACTCCTTAGATTACTGCAATATGGTTTCACTTCTCACCCCCCAATGATACTTTCCCCAAAGTCACTAAGTTAATGGATATTCCAATCCTATTCTACTTAATTTCCTTTGCAACCTTATAGCTAATATTTATTGAGAACTTACTATATGTTAGGCCTTAATGGACCACTCACTTCAAATCAATCTATAAGGCAAGTATTATTTTTATTTCTATTTGTTACATGAGGAGACTATTTGCAAAAGAGATTGGGAAAAGGTCCTCAAGGTCACTAAGTAATAATTGGTATCAAGCCAGGCAAGTGAGCCCAGAGCCACTTGGGGAGATGTCCTTGACCTTTCTTCCCATCCTTTGATCAATGGACATTCTCTTGACTTTATTTTCTCTCTCAAGCTGTCCTAAATTCTCTACCTTGCCGCTACTGTCCTAATTTGGAGGAGACTTATTTCACTAGGAGTATTTACAATACTTCCCAACCAGCCACTCTGCTTTCAGGTTTACTCTGTCCAATCCATTTTCTGTACCACAGAGTGAACTTGATGAACCTCAAATATAATTATAGTAATTTCTCTGTTTTAAAATACTTCAAAGGCTTATTGGTTTTTAACAAAAAACACAACCCCATTTACATGATCTAGAAGGAGCTTCAGAACTGAATCCTGTCAAATCAACCTCTTTGATTTCATCTTCAGCTACTCTCAGTTTGCTTTGAGGATCCCAACTTACTGACCAAAGGCCCACCATGCTCTCTCTTGCTTCAGGTCTTTCATATGGTTCTCTCTTTTTTATTCTTCCTGGAAAGTTTATGCTCTCAGCCCCCTTTAGTGTGGTCTCATTTTAGACATCATGACTAGGAAGCCTTCCCTTGTCCCCTCTCCCCAGGTTTCAGGGCCTTTTGTGTGTCCACACAGCTCACTTCAAGCTTAGGGATTTCTATTCTTTTTTTTTAATAACTCATTGATGGTTGCCTTTCCCATTAGAGTGTGTCTTGCTCACATAGCACAATATCTGGTGAATGATAAGTGCTCATTATATATTTATTGAGTGACCAAATGAATGTCAAGTATTTTAGAAACTTTTAATAATACTGAAAGATGGATCCCTAAATGTGTTTTAGTTGGCTTCATGATGCTACTCTCTTCACTTATAAAATAAGACTGTCCTAGATGTCATAGTTTTATATACTTTTATGCTGAGGGCACAAAATTTAAGTAGTACAAATTCTATCTCTCAAAATTTATAGAGACTGTTTGTTATTAAGGAAAAACAGAAATAAATATTTTGTGAAAATTTGTTTATTTTGTCTATATAATAAAAACATGATCCTATAGCTTTCAATTGGTAATTCACAGGAAAAATGGCAAAAGAGTCAGAGTAATGGAATGGTACATTTAATGTGTAGAACCATGTACCAAAAGTAAGAAAATTATGTCTGAATGCTTATGAAAATACATGATTTTATGTACCATTTTAACTTTGCTTAACAGCAGGCAGCTCAATTGATGTTTATTTCTTTTCAGATTTAACCCATTGGAGTTAATCATTATTCAAAGTGTGTATACATTTTTTGGACACCCTGTATATCAGTCAGAATATTGGGTTATGCTGGGTAACAATTCAAAATATCTGTGGCATCAAATAACCAATTTCTATTTCTCACTCAATAATATATATTGTGAATCCCTAGGGGTTGGATTCATAATAACTCTTTAGGAACACTCGTTGAGAGAGTAGCTGCCATCTAGAATGTGGCCAACCACCAATGCCAGAGGGAAAAGGAAACTTGAGTGTCTCCCACTGACCATTAAATGCTCTGGTCTGGTCTGGAAATGGCACATTTCCTTTGATCATGTGTCTTACTAAAAAGAGTCTCATGGCTCTACCCATGGAGATTCCTGAAAGTTCCTGGAAGATGGAAAACTGGACATGCTTTGTAAACTATGCTGACTACTGTGGTATGTCTCTGAAGTCTTCTCTGCTACAATAAGTTAAACTCCAAAAATTCTTTTTAACAACCTTCTGAGCATTTTTAAGAGTAATCCTAATAAATATCATGCCAGATTCCAAGAAAACCTGTTTACCTCATCCTCACACTCTTTGTCTGATACTTGTACACAAAGGCACAGTCACCCTGCTGAACGTTGGCACTGACTCCTGAGATGTCGCTGCTACACTGACATGCAGCTTCACACATACACTTCCTTCTCTCTCAGGCATCAGAAAGAAAGGGGAAAATGGCCGTTTACAGGATATATATTTAAAGACTTGTAAAGGAACATTTGGATCACAGAATCCGAAATTGCCTGCACTACTTAAAAAAAAAATGCTTCTTAAGCCTGGCTCTCCATATATAAGGATTGTAACTAAAAGACAGTAAATATCAGTGGGCACAAAGGTATGGCGCTATAATGAGAATGGGGCCTCACTCTTAGACTATAGGTTGATAAGAATGTACATTAGATTACCGGCACAGACTCAGATTGCCAGCACCGCCCCCCTTCCAAAAATGTCTTATTTTCCCATTATTTAAGCAAGCGTGCTTGCAGAAGCTAGAAATAGCATAGTTACTTATCTGGTTTAGTTACATTCTGGAATTAACAGAACAAAGGACCATCTGTACTCATAGGAAAACTTTAAAAGGCAGTTCTTACAAAATTTATGGGAACAAGATAGAGTGCTTATGGTTTAGATGGAGGACAGGGGACAGGATGGAGTAGGTCCTTTCAAGGCCCATTTTTCATAGCCATCCACACTTTCCCTAACAAGGGGCCTTCACCATGGCTTCTGATAATGTCTTCAGAACCAGCCTCCATAAAGCAGGGAGGTTCTCTCTGTACTGACCCACAACCCACTGAATTCCAGGTTTCCCAAGTCCTCCCACAACAGAGCCCTTTGGAAATAGTGTGGCAATTATCAGTCAGGCTTCTCTGAAACCCACTGCAGCAGTTTTCTGACCCATGGCTGCAGGCTGCAATTTTCTGGTTATTGAAGGCTACACCTGCGGAGGTGCATGGAGAAAGGAGGGGCTTTCAGACAAAATGTGCTTGTTCCCAGTGCCCTCAAACTCACCCAGGACTATATCTAAGGCAGAAGCTATCTCTGGGGCTTGCACTTTGTAAATCTACAGCATTCAGGGCTGCAACCCTTCCCTCCCAGTCCATCGACAGGATGCGGGCAGCCTTCACCTGGCCTGGCAGTTCCATGCATGTTCATACTGGTAGAAAGTGTCAATAAGGTTTGTGTTTCTAACCTGAGAGAGAAAGAGAAGGAGGGGGAGAAACAGGGAGGGGGAGAGGAAACGGTGTAGGATGAAAACTCTAGAAAATTGGGACAAATAGTCATTCTTATAGTCAGAAGCCCCACAAGTGAGAGAGATCAGTTTATATTTGGGTTAAATAGGACAGGATATGGCATCTACACAAACTTGAAGTGAAAATTAACTGGTCAGAGCAAAAATAATTTCTGACCTAGGAGTAGGTATTCCTATATTCTCAGTCTTTATTCGGGAACCTTCAGAAAAACTAAAATGCCACCAATAAATATTTTTTTACACTAAAAAATATTTTCTAAGGTCAGTCTCATTGTTCAATTACAAAATCCAAATGAATATAGAAAAATACAAATTTTGTTGGAGGACATATCTGTGTGCCCATGGGATCCAGGTCCGGGATGCCACCTTTTCCAGAGTATCACAGTGGCTTCAGAGACCAGAGGGCTGGCCGCCAAGCAGATGGCAATGCAGGACATGAATCACTGTCACTGTGCACTATTAGCTTACTGCCAGTATCTGCAGGAAATAAGAGGCATGAAAGTTTTGACACCCCACATTCTTTAGAAAGAATTGCAATGCCAAGAAGAGGAGGCAAGTGAATGGGTCTGGAATAAGTCCAGCAAAAACAAGATAGTTGCCCTATTGGGGCTGGGATTTACCACCCAGATGCTGACCCAGAGTCACAGAGACACCCAGACAATCTAGAGAGTTCTGTGTGGGTGCCTGAAGCCAGGGCTGCCAGCAGGGTCCTACCTGGGCAAGGATAGGAGGACAAAGGATTCTAGAAATGATTAAGCAGCAACAAGGTCAGCCTATCCCTGGGCAAAGGGAGAAGGAGAAACGTGTTCTGGGTGAGTGCTACCACCCCCCCCACCACCCCCCAACACACATGCACTTCCAGCCTTTGTCCAGCCAGGCCCGCTGTGCCCTTGAAGACATGACACCTGAGAAAAGACAGTAGCAGAAGCTTTACCTGTGTCCTTGCATCACAGCAGCCCTGGGGTCAGCAGTGTTGCTAGCCCTGTCCTACAGATTAAAAAACTGAGGCTCCATGTGTAGCAATTTTCCCGAGGTGCCAGCACCCGGCTGGACATGTTGTGCTCCTTGTCCAGGAATCAGAGGGCCTTGGAAAGGAGGTCCCAGCTTTCTATCAACATGACTGAAGCAAGGAGCCCCATGTCCCAGAGCCCAGCCCTGTCATGGCCCTAGTCTCTCTCATGGAGACAGCACCTTCTCTTGTCTGCCCCGCCCCACCTGCACCCCTGCTGTGGACTTTTCCCCCACCCAAACATGGTTCTTCTCTACCTCCTCATAAGGACCTCATTGTCTATAAATTAGGGACCATCTGGGCTTAGGCAGTGTGGATGGATGATAAATTCATTCCTTCATGGCACCCTCTCAGAAAGGACCACGGAGGGCCTAGGACTAGGGCTGGCATTGTCCCATGGCACAGGACAGGCAAGGCCCCAACTGCATGCGGTGTCAATTCCAGGGAATGGCAGGAGGGAGAGGGCATAGTTGTGTGTCCTGGCGTCAAAAGATGTGGACAAGAAGAATGAGGTTTCCTCCTGCCTCTTCCACTGCCATCTAAAGACTCCAGCTGGGCCAAATTATGTAAATTTATTGAAACCCTTCATCTGTAAAATGAACTGATGCCCACCCAACACATTGCTATTGCTGTCTCTTCTCAATAAATAAGTTGTGCATATGTGAGAGAGATTGTGCAGATCAAAGAGGTAGGTGGTTGTGCAGGTCAGAGAGGGAGTTTGTACAGGGCAGAGGGAGGTTGTGCAGATCAGAGAGGTAGGTGATTGTTCAGGTCCCAGAGGGAGGTTGTGCAGGTTAGAGAGGGAGTTTGTATAGGTCAGAGAGGGAGGTTGTTCAGGTCAGAGAGGGAGGTTGTAAAGGTCATAGGGATACGTTGTGCAGACCATACACAGGGCTTTTATGATCACAACCTGGTTTACAGGCATGATGGGACAGGAACAGACAGAGAGGAAATGAAAAGCTTGTGTAGGTGTTGAGGGGACAAGAAACATAAAATGCTTGAGTCATGCCGGAGATGGGGGTGAGTGAGAATTACAGTATTATTTTCCTAGAAATATAACTCTTAATTTTGCTGCAGTACTGGCTTTGGACAGGAAATCAGTGGCTATTGTTATCAATCTCAGGGAGGAAATGAGGGCCCAATTCCTGGCTTCTGTTGGGGAAGTGATTTATTTGATACAAAAGTTCACTTGTGGATGATGACAGCCTCTTCTCAGATCCGAGCTCTGCATGGCAGTCACCAGAGCTGCTCAGGGACATGGGGACAGCTGAGGGTACCTGGCCTTGTTCAGCCAGGTCCAGCCACACAAAAGAAACAAACACCCCAGGCTATGAAGGCAGGGCATCCTTTCCATTTTTCCTAGGCCAACAGCCCTCAGGCCTGTACCACAGGGTCCTATTCAAATGCGTTTCAGGGGGCAACTCCTGCAAACACCACAGAGGCTGGCAGCTACTCTTTGCGGGGCTTTGGAGCAGTGGCTGAAATGTCAGCCATCAAAACACACACTTTGGGGCCTGATATCTGCCACTGTACCTGTCATTCCCACTTCCTGTCTACATTCACACAGTGCAAGACTCACAGAATAGACGCAAAACAGTTTTATTTGATTTTTCTCAACTGAGCCACATTCAGTTTGTTTCTTAGTTCTCATAATTTTACCTTCGGAAGGCAAATTTCATTTCTGAACCAAAAATTATCAAGGAAATCACTATGATGTACACCTAAAACTAATATTGAATGTTGACTCAAAAAAAAATTAAAAGGTATTAAAAATAAAATAGAATAAAACAAAGTAAATAAAATCAGATCATGTCATTCTTGTGCCTTAAAGCTTTAATGGTTTTGAAAGCATTTTTAACCCACCTGAGGTCCCTTTATCCACTTGTCTGCCCTCCCCTGCACTTCAGCCATCCTGGCTCACTCTGCCCTAGGAGCAGAAGGATGGGAGGTGCTGCCCATGCAACTAATGAACATGCATTTGTTCAGACATCTGAACAGAACTGCAGTTCTATTAGGAAGAAAATGGAGGGAGGCATCTGCTAGGATCATTCACACATAATCAAACGAAATTTTTCAAGACATGGTGGTGATAGAATCGCTATGCTCTTGTTCCCATGTCACAACTCAGGGAACCCATGAATCACTCACAGCAGGAAGCAGCTCCCTAGCCTCTGAGAATCCACAGACCCTCCCTGGAGCCCTGGAGGTCACACAGCTAATCTCAGAGTACATATCCTGGACACCTTAGTCCTGGAATGTGGCCTTTTTAGACTTTTTAATTCAATTCTTACAATGAAAGCCGGGTTTGGGTTCTTTGTACACTGCTTAAAGGTGTGTGAGCATATAGTAGGTGGAAGTTAGACTTAGTATTTTTTAAGACATTTGCTGAGTGACCTCATACCCAGTACTGACATGGAGTTTGAACCTGTATCAATCTAGTGAACATATACGCCACTTGAGTACAACCAGAAGCTCTTTCAGTGACTCAGAAGGTGGAGGTGGATTACAGAGTATCTTAGGACCTTTGATGATCTGCCCTTGGGCCAAGTAATGGTAATATTCAGCATTGGTGTTGTGCTTGGACCTGCATGGCCAGTCACAGGAAGCATCTGACATTGGCCGGCACCAGAGTCCTTCCCAAGAGGCCCCAGAACTAAAGCACCCAATGACCAGCTTCAGGCAACATCAGAGCAGGATCCAATTAGCTTCACAAGTGGCATATCCAAAGGGAGATCTCAGTTGTACTCTGTGTGGTCAGCATATACAAAGTGCCTCATACAGCATGGTCAGGGTTGACTCTCACAGTCATACAGCTCAAGGGTCAACCACACTTACAAGCAGATCAATAGAAATCAAGACTGAATTACAATAGGAGGGACTATATAACCCATACAAGGGGCATTCCTGAAGCACCCCACTCAGGTGATCAAGGAAAAGAGGCCAGTGGGTCCCATAGGACACTTGCTTCATAAGGCCACCCTACCAAGACTGGGAGACATAGCAGATCTACCTAATACATAGAATCAAGCACAAAAATGTAGCCAAAATTGGGCACAATGAAACATGCCCTAAATAAAAGAACAGGAGACAACTTCAGAAAAAAGCTAAGTTAAATGGAGGCAAGCAATCTACCAGATAGAGAGTTCAAAATGATATTTATAAGGATGTTCAAGGAAATAAATGATAACTTATGTATGGCATTGTGTGAGGCAGCTGAAATGAGCTCAATTGAATCTTATTTAAGTGCGGTGAACTCTAAATTGGAAAATAGAAACAGGACTAAAATCTTGTGAAAATACATCCATTAATTTAAAGGCCCATTTCTATGTAAGAAACAAAATTTGGATGGATCCTTTATTAGGTAAAATTTAAACAAAAAAAATATATAACAAACATTTATTTAATTCTTACAATGTGCCACGCATTGTTCCAACTGCTTTACACATTTTAACTTCTTTTTTCTTTATATTAGTCCTAAGAGTTAAGTCCTATTATCCTCAATTCACAGATCCAGAAGGTAAGTCATGGGAGGCATGTGACTTACTGTGGGCAAACTCAGTCTGCCTGGCTCTAGGCTGCCCTCTTCAGGGGGTGCACTACACAAGGAGTTCTGGGCAATTTCTCTCCCTTCCTTTAAAAGTATTACTGATTCCTAATAATCTGAACAATAAAGATTTAAAAAAAGAAAAAATATGTATAACTGAAGTACATGGCTTCCCTTGGTGTTTTCTGCAGCTTGGTCACAAGCACAGTACAAGGCTCCAAGAAATCAGCAGGAGTGCTGCTGACATGTCCTCATGTCTATCAGCACAGGGGCCACTGGAGCCAAATGTGACAAACATGGCAACCGATGTGGGTCTGGAACCTGCCCCTGTGAGAATCTTGAGGCAGAGTCAACACGGAGGAAACTGATGTGGCTTTGCTGACACAGCTGCCAGCATCCAGAGGCTTCTGTGGTGGCCAGGATGGCAGGGAGGAAGTTAAGACATCAGGGATGGTGACTTTCTTTCTGCATCTTGCAGAGCTTGTAATTCATTGTGAGGAAAGCAATGGAACTTCAAGAGTTAGATCCATGTCCTTGAATAACTTCTCTCATCCAAGCTTTGAACAAAGTGCAAAAGTGGTTAAGCTGTTGTTTGGACTTGCCAGATAACAGAGAAGTGACTGGAATAAGTTCCATAAAAGGAAAAGTACTCATTTCCAAAGCCTCTACTGAAATGATTGCTTACTCAAATTTCAGATTTTCCCTGAAAAGATATAAAACTAGCCAGAGGCTCTTGGTTCAGAATGAGCTTGTTTTATCTTAATGACATATGTGGATTCAACAGTAGACAATTGGGGAGAGTTTATACCTCACATGTAACCCAGAGATGGTATTTTTGTGGGATAGTGGGAAATAGACTAAGAATAAGGTATGGATGACTTAAAAGAAAACTTCAAAATGTTTATGATTATCATGAAATATCTACTTTCAATATTCTTATTTTAGCTCTTTTGAATTCCTAGGGCACTGTGATTTGGTCAGTGTAGAAAAAGGGGTTGTTCATTAACATATAGTCAATTCTCAATCAAAGCTCTATCTTGGGACAGACAGTTAGTCAGCTGCCTAGTGCTTTCACAGAGATTCAATAAAGAGAACATCTTTTCCATTATTAAAAGGCAATTCCATTTTAAAAAAGCTGGATAACTATATACAGTTTAAATCAACCCTGAAGTAATATTGGAACCAGATGAGATTCTAAGGTTAAAGCCGATATCAATATCATGGGACATATTCAACAGTTCAATAGCAAAAGCTCACATGCTGAGATTTATAGCCTAAGAGGCTTTTGTTCATTCAGAAATAAATTAAATGGAAAGACTTGAGCAGAAATGTGTAGTTTGCAACAATATGTGGGGCCCATAAATATATTTTTTATTTAATTTAAATTCTTGTTTAAAGTATTACATGAGTCTCCTTTCCCCCCATTGACCTCTCCCCGGCCGCACCCACCCCCCAGCACATACTCTCACTCCCCCTACTGTGTGTGTCCTTGGTTGTGCTCATATGCATGCATATAAGTCCTTTGGTTGATCTCTTACCCCCTCACCCGTTGCCTTCCCTCATAGGTTGGACAGTCTGTTAGATGCTTCTATGTCTCTGGTTCTATTTTTGTTCATCAGTTTATGTTGTTCATTATATTCCACAAATGAGTGAGATCATGTGGTATTTATCTTTCTCTGACTGGCTTATTTTGCTTAGCATAATGCTCTCCAGTTCCATTCATGCTGTTGCAAATGGTAAGAATTCCTTCTTTTTTACAGAAGCATAGTATTCCATCGTGTAGATGTACCAGAGTTTTCTAATCCACTCATCTGCTAATGGGCATTTAGGCTGTTTCCAAATCTTAGCTATTATAAATTGGGCTTCTATGAACATAGGGGTGAATATATTCTTTCTGACTGGTGTTTCTGTTTTCTTGGGATATATTCCTAGAAGTGGGATTACTGGGTCAAATGGAAGATCCATTTTTAATTCTTTGAGGAAACTCCATACTGTCTTTCACAGTGGCTGCACCAGTCTGCATTCCCACCAGCAGTGCAAGAGGGTTCCTTTTTCTCTACATCCTCACCAGCACTTGTTGTTTGTTGATTTGTTGATGATAGCCATTCTGACAGGTGTGAGATGGTACCTCATTAATAGCAATCTTGGGAAAGAAGAACAAAGTTCCCCCAAATACCAAGCTATATTACAAAGCCACTGTTCTCAAAACTGCCTGGTACTGGCACAAGAACAGACATATAGACCAATGGAACAGAACAGAAATCCCAGAAATCAATCCAAGCCATTATCCAAAATTAATGTTGGACAAAGGAGGCAAGAGTATACAATGGAGTTAAGACAGTCTCTTCAGTAAATGGTGTTGGAAAAATTGCTCAGATACATTCAAAATAAAAATGAAACTAGACCACCTACTTATACCATACACAAAAATAAACTCAAGATGGATACAGGACTTGAACATAAGACAGGAAACCATAAAAATCTTAGAAGAATCCATAGGCAGCAAAATTGCAGACATATGTCGTAGCAATATCTTTACTGATTCAGCTCCCAGGGCAATGGAAACTAAAGAGAAAATAAACAAATGGGACTACATCAAAATAAAAAGCTTCTGTACAGCAAAGGAAACCATCAACAAAACAACAAGAAAGCCCACTGCATGGGAGAACATATTTGCTAATGTTATCTCTGATAAGGGTTTAATCTCCAAAATTTATAGGGAACTCATACAACGTAACAAAAAGATAAACAATTCAATCTAAAAAATGGGCAAATGCCTTAGACACTTTTTGAAAGAGGACATACAGAAGGCCAAGAGACATATGAAAATTTGCTTGCTCAAAGTCACTAATCAGAGAGATTCAAATCAAAATGACAATGGGGCCCAGATAGCTACCATACATTTTCAAGATCAAAATACATATTGAATTTCAAATGGGTGCCAGGTATGGTGGTATACAATATAAGTAAGAAATAATTCTGGCCCTGGTCTGTGTGGCTCAGTTGGTTGGGCATCGTCCCATGCACTTAAAGGTTGCTGGTTTGATTCCAGGTCAGGGTGCATGCCAGGGTTGTGGGTCAATCCCTGATAGTGGGCATGTAGGAAGCAGCTAATTGATGTTTCCCTTTTACGTCCATGTTTCTCTCTCCCTTTCCCTTCCTCTCTCTCTAAAAATCAATAAAATATTTAAATAAAGAGATAATTCTGAATGCAAGTCATTTGCAAGTTAATTTAAGGATATATTACCAATCTTTTGAAGTTGCGAACTCTGGATTTGTTAGAATTAGATTCAGCTGGAAGTGGCAGAAAACCCCCAAAAGGTGATAGTTTATTTCTCCTTTCTACCAACCTAGTCTGTTGTAACTAGAATGTTGCCTTCATGATGCTCAAGGATATAGGCTTTTAATTTATTTTCCTTTCTTCAGCAATTGACTTCTACCTCATATAGTCCAAGCTGGCTGTCCAACCCATAGCCGTGATGCTGATTGAAGGAGGGTGGAGATTAGCTCTTCCTATTTAGTAATGTGGCTACCTGTTGAGGCCTTGCTGAAATGGAAGTTAGATAATGAGTCTTTATTCTGACATTTCTGTTCTTTGCTAAAGGTCAAGGAAAGAATGGGTATTGAAAGAGTTGATAATGATCATTCTATGTGACAGATGCCTTTAAGAGTCTTTTTAAAAATATATTTAGGAAGGAAGGCAGAGGGAGAGAGAAATAGAAACATTAATGATGAGAGAGAATCATTGACCATCTGCCTCCTGCATGTTCTACATGGGGATTGAGCCCACAACCCTGGTATGTGCCCTGACTAGGAATTGAACTGTGACCATCTGGTTCAGAGGTTAACACCCAACCACTGAGCTACAGTACAGGCTGGGATAAGAATCTTTTTAAAACCTAAGAACCTTTTAGAAAAATTCACATATGCACACATGAATTTTTTATACAATTTTAGGGTTTTTGCAGACTTTCCCTCCCTTAGAGTCTGACCAAATTCCCCAGGAATATGAAAATATGTAACTGATACTTTTCATCAGCACTGCCAGTGTCACAGGATACTCTGAAGCAGATCTCAGATGCAGGTAGAAGTATCGCAGGGTTTTTTTGTTTTGTTTTGTTTTTTTGGGGGGGTAACACTTGCATAAATAAAAGGGAAGGAAATAGGGTTGGGCAGGTGGAAGGCATCTGATAATTATGTAGAGTTGAGGAATTCGAGATTTTTGAGCAAAGATTGCCTGTTAGAGGAGTCTCCAACTGCAGTCTCCTCCTGGCTACAGTGAGGGTTGGAAGTAATGCTTAAGGGGATCCCAAAGCAGACACAAGCTGGAGGCTATCTACTAATCACAGTTTGGCAGCTGGGCAGTGAGTCTTCTTGAAGGGAACTCAGTGGTGCACCTTGATGTCTGCCACCATGTCTGTCACAACCAATTGCCATTCAGACACTTAAATTACTATAGCATTATCAAAGCCTGCTGTGAATGTTCATGTCACTGTTGTAAAACTGTACCCCTGTGCTTGCACTGAAATTCTTGAAGATCTTCCCTATTTGTTTATCTCTCATGTTGAGTTGATTATAATGCCATTTAACAATGCCTCCTGACTCAATCATTTTGACGATTTGTAAGGAAAGGCTCAAGAAAGGAGCAGGACAGCATTGCCAGGATAAATAAATAAATGAGGAGCTTCAATGCCTGAGCCATCAGTGGCTGACATGTCAGTCCCACCATCACCTATTAACCTGAGAGGAGAGAATGCTGGTTAACAATTTGAACTGCGCACACTTCCCATCACCTGAAAGCAAGTTGTAGAGTCATAGGCTCTAGGTACAGTTCAAGGAGAAAAAAATGCAGATCCTTCAAGGATAATGGTAACAAAATAACTTGATTACTTATGGTGATAAAAAAAAGGAGCTCAGTTAGTTTTATAGAAGTTCAGTGAACAAGTTCTTGATTATTTATATAACTTACTAGAGGAAGGGGGCCGCGGGGGTTGTTCCTCAGCCCAGCATGCACGCTCTTCAATCTGGGATCCCTTTCACAATCCAGGACTGCTGGCTCCCAACCACTTGCCTGCCTGCCTGCCTCATTGCCCCTAACCACTTCTGCCTGCCAGCCTGATCACCCCCTAACCACTCCCCTGCCAGCCTGATTGATGCCTAACTGCTCCCCTGCCAGCCTGTTTGCCCCTAACTGCCCTCCCCTGCAGGCCTTGTCCCCCCCCAACTGCTCTCCCCTGCAGGCCTGGGTCCCCCCCAACTCCTCTCCCCTGCAGGCCTGGGTCCCTCCCAACTGCCTTTCCCTGCAGGCCTGGTCGCCCCTAACTTCCCTCCCCTGCCAGCCTGGTCACCCCTAACTGCCCTCCCCTGAAGGCTTGATCACCCCCAACTGCCCTCCCTTGCAGACCTGGTTCCTCCCAAATGCCCTCCCTTGCTGGCCATCTTGTGGTGGCCATCTTGTGTCCACATGGGGGCAGGATCTTTGACCACATGGGGGGAGCCATCTTGTGTGTTGGAGTGATGGTCAATCTGCATATTACTCTTTTATTAGATAAGATAGAGGCCTGGTGCATGGGTGGGGGCCAGCTGGTTTGCCCTGAAGGGTGTCCCAGATCAGGGTGGGGGTTCCCTTGGGGCATGGGGCGGTCTGGGCGAGGGGCCTCTGGTGGTTTGCAGGCTGGTCACTCCCCCTGGCGACCCAAGCCGAGGCCCTGGTATCTGGGGTTTATTTATCTTCTATAATTGAAACTTTGTAACCTGGAGCGGAGCCAAGCCTTCTGCTTGCTTCGTGGCGGCAGCCATTTTTGGGGGATTTATGTATCTTCTATAATTGAAACTTTGTAGCCTTAAGCGGAGGCCTGGGCCGGCCAGGGTGTGCAGAAATCTTGGCTTCCTCCATTGCTGGGGGCAATCCTAGCCTCCTGCTCTTTCCAGCTCTGTGGCTGCCACCATTTCTGTTTGGATTTATGTATCTTCTATCATTGAAACTTTGTAGCCTTGAGTGGAGGCCTAGGCCGGCAAGGGCAGGTGGAAAGCTTGGCTTCCTCCATTGCCGGGGAAACCCAAGCTTCCCTCCCGCTCTCTGTGGCCATAGCCATCTTGGTTGGGTTTATTTGCATATTTGCTCCTGATTGGCTGGTGGGCGTGGCTGGTGGGTGTGGCGGAGTGATGGTTAATTTGCATATTACTCTTTTATTATATAGGATAGCCTATCATAATTAGGAAGTTATCAGCAACTTATGTTACAAAATTTATTCACAAATGTTGAGATTGCTCAGTGCCAGGAAAGTGTTTACCATAACAATTTGTGAAACACCTAGTGAAAATGTAAATTTAAGATCTCCAATGATCTTTCTCCCCCGCCCCCATTGAACAGCTAGTGCTGAGAGTTCATTTAATTATATTCTTCATTTCATAATATACTAACTCATTTTACTATATAAAGTTTTGTCCTTAATTTATTTCCCCCATATAATTATAAATTCCAGCACAGGTATTCACAAAAATATGTTTGATATATGTCCTTCAATAGGTCTGTATCCTTCTAAAATCTGTAGGGTTATTTTGTGAGTATCTACCTTAAATTTCTATAAACATTATTCTATAGATCTCCCTTAACTTTTTAAAACTTAACACTATTTTTTTGGCCTGTCTTTTTTTTTTTTCCCAAAAATTTACGTTTGTCTCCTTTTTCCCTTATTGAACCCTCCCCCCACAAAGCCATTCCCATCCCGGGCAAGCCCCCACCACCCCAATGTCTGTGTCCATTGTTTATGATAATATGCATGCATACAAGTCCTTTAAGTCCTTTGGTTGCTCTCTAACTTCCCCCCCCTCAACCTCCCATGCCATTTGTCCCTAATTTGATGAACAAAAACTTAACACTATTTTAATGTTAAACTGACGTTACTGTACATCCATCTAGCTCTTTTTTATTACGTTATTTTTTCCACTAGGGGCTGATCAGGGCCAATGGGGGCTGGTGGGTCAGGGAGGGACCATGGTTGGACTCCAGGGCATGTCTGGACCATCTCGCCCAGTCCTGATTGGCTGGACCCCAGCAGCAAGCTAACCTACCAGCTGGGGTATGTGCCCCCTGGTGGTCAGTGTGTGTCATAGTGAATGGTGGAACAGTCGAACTAATGGTCGAATGGACGGTCAAATGAATGGTAGGACACTTAGCATATTATGCTTTCATTACGTAGAATTACCATTTATTCCCTTTATGCCCTTTTCCACATCCATCCCCTTCCTTCCTCCCCGACCCACCATCACAATGTCCATAACCATGAGTTCTCTCTTTTTTTTTTTTTTCTGTTTTGCTCAATCCACACCCCACCAGGGCTGTCTGTCTGCTCTTTATCTATGAGTCTGTTTATATTTTCCTTGGTAGTTCAGCTTGTTCATTAAATTCCACATATGAATTAAATCATATAGTACTTTTTTTTTTTCTGAATGGCTTATTTAACTTAGCATAATGTCCTCCAGGTCCATCCATGCTGCTGCAAAGAGTAAAGTTTTTTTTTCCTTTTATAAGCCAAGTAGCATTCCATTGTGAAAATGTACCACTGCATGTTTATCTACTGATGGGAATTTGGGCTGCTTCCAAAACCTGGATATTTTATTTTATTTTTTTTCATGTTCCAATATGATATTTTTTATTTTTTTATTATTTTATTTTCCTTATTCCCCCATTATCCTCCCCACCCCACCCCCACCTCATGCTCTCAACCCCCTGTTGTCTGTGTCCATTGGTTAGGCTTATATGCATGCATGCAAGTCCTTTGGCTGATTTCTCTACCTTACCCCCACCCTCCCCTACCTTCCCTCTGAGGTTTGATGGTCTAATTGATGTTTCTCTGTCTCTGGTTCTGTTTTTGTTCATGAATTTATGTTGTTCATTATATTCCATAAATGAGTGAAAATATATAATATTTATCTTTCTCTGACTGGCTTATTTCACTTAACATAATGCTCTACAGGTCCATCCATGCTGCTGCAAATGGTAAGAAATTCTTTTTTACCACAGCATAGTATTCCATTGTGTAGATGTACCACAGTTTTTTAATCCATTCATCAGTTGATGGGCACTTAGGCTGTTTCCAAAGCTTAGCTATGGTGAATTGTGCTGCTATGAACATAGGGGTGCATATATCCTTTCTGATTGATGTTTCTAGTTTCTTGGGATATATTCCTAGAAGTGGGATCACTGGGTCAAATGGGAGTTCCATTTTTAGTTTTTTGAGGAAACTCCATACTGTTCTCCACAGTGGCTGCACCAGTCTGCATTCTCAACAGCAGTGCAAAAGGGTTCCTTTTTCTCCGCATCCTCACCAACACTTATCATTTGTTGATTTGTTGATGATAACCATTCTGACAGGTGTGAGACGATACCACATTGTCATTTTGATTTTCATCTCTCAGATGATTAGTTACTTTGAGCATGTTTTCATATGTCTCTTGGCCTTCCTTCTGTCTTCTTTAGAAAAGTATCTATTTAGGTCCATTACCCATTTTTTGATTGGGTTGTTTATCTTCTTTCTGTTAAGTTGTATGAGTTCCCTGTAAGATTAAACACTTATTTGTCATAACATTGGTGAATATGTTCTCCCATGCAGTGGGCTTTCTTGTTGTTTTGTTGATGGTTTCTTTTGCTGTACAGAAGCTTTTTATTTTGATGTAGTCCCATTTGTTTATTTTCTCTTTAGCTTCCATTGCTCTAGGAGCAGTATTAGTGAAGAAATTGCTTTGACATATGTCTGAGATTTTGCTGCCTGTGGATTCCTCCAGAATTTTTATGGTTTCCCGGCTTATGTTTAAGTCCTTTATCCATTTTGAGTTTATTTTTGTGTATGGTGTAAGTAGGTGGTCTAGTTTCATTTTTTTTTTGCATGTATCTGTCCAATTTTCCCAACACCATTTATTGAAGAGACTGTCTTGACTCCATTGTATGTTCATGCCTCCTTTGTGAAACATTAATTGAGCAGAGTGGTTTGTATCAATTTCTGGGTTTTCTATTCTATTCCATTGACCTATATGTCCTTATTGTGTCAGTACCAGGCTGTTTTGAGAACAGTGGCTTTGTAATACAACTTGATGTCTGGTGTTGAGATCCCACCTACTTTGTTCTTCTTTCTGAGGATTGCTGCAGCTATTTGGGGTCTTTTTTTATTCCAGATAAATTTTTGGAAATTTTGTTCAAGGTCTGTGAAATATGCCAGTGGTATTTTAATGGAGAGTGCATTGAATCTGTAGATTGCTATGGGTAGTATGGACATTTTGATTCTACTAATCCATGAACACGGTATATTCTTCCATCTGTTTATGTCTTCTTCTTTCTCTTTCTTCAATGTCTTGTATTTTTCCACATACTTGGTCATGTTGTATGATCTTTCTAATGTATTGCTGGATCCAATTTGTTAGAATTTTGTTGAGGATTTTGGCATCTACGTTCATGAGGTATATTGGCCTGTAATTCTCTTTCATTGTGTTATCTTTATCTGGTTTTGGTATTAGGGTGATGCTGATTCATAGAATGAGCTTGGAAGTGTTCCTTCCTCTTGAATTTTTTGTAATAGTCTGAGGAAGATAGGTTTTAGTTCTTCCTTGAATGTTTGGTAAAACTCCCCTGTGAAGCCGTCTGGCCCCAGGCTTTTGTTTGCTGGAAGCTTTGTGATGACTGCATCAATGTCTTTGATAGTTATTGGCCTATTGAGATGTTTAGATTCTTCCTGATTGAGTTTTGAAGGTCATAATTTCTAGGAATATGTCCATTTCCTCCAGGTTGTCCAGTTTGTTGGAATAGAGTTGTTCATAGTATTTTTTAACAATCCTTTGTATTTTGATGGGGTCTGTTGTTACTTCACCTCTTTCATTTCTGATTTTGTTTATTTGGGTCCTCTCTCTTTGCTTCTTGGTGTGCCTGGCTAAAGGTTCATCAATCTTGTTTATCCTTTGAAAGAACCAGCTCTTGGTTTTGTTGATTTTTTGTATTGTTTTTTGGTCTCAGTGTCATTTATCTCCACTTTGATCTTTATTATTTTCTTCCTTCTGCTTACACTGGGCTTTTCTTGTTGCTCTCTTTCTAACTCTTTGAGTTGTAGGGTTAGGTAATTTATTACCATTGTTTCTTGTTTTTTGCAGTAGACTTGTAGAGCTATGAACTTCCCTCTCAAGACTGCTTTTGCTGTGTCCCATAGATTTTGGATTGTTGTGTTTTCATTGTCATTTGTTGCCATGATGTTTTTTATTTCTTCCTTGATCTCTCTGGGAACCCAGTCATTGTTTAAAAGCATGCTGTTTAGTGTTCATGTGTTTGATTATTTGGATTCTTTTTATTGTAGTTGATTTCCAGTTTTATGCCACTGTGATCTGAGAAGATGCTTGATATGATTTCTATATTCTTGATTGAAGAGACTTTGCCTATGACACAACATATGGTCTATCTTTGAAAATGATCCATGTGCACTTGAGAAGAATGTATATTCTGTGGTTTTGGGGTGAAATGTTCTGAAGATGTCAATTTATTCCATCGGGTCTAGAAAGTCTTTAGGATTGATGTTTCTTTGCTGATTTTTTGTTTAGGGGATTTGTCCAATGGTGATAGTGGGGTATTAAAGTCTCCTACTATGATTGTATTGCTGTCAATCTCTCCCTTGATATCCTCCAGGAGTTTTTTTTTAATGTATTTGGGTGCTCCTGTATTGTGTGTATATATGTTACCAGAGTTATTTCTTCTTGTTGCATTGCTCCCTTTAGTATTATGAAGTGGCCTTCCTTATCTCTTGTTATGTACTTCACTTTGAGATCCAATTTGTCAGATATAAGTATTGCTACCCCAGCTTTTTTTTTTCATTTCCATTCGCCTGATCAACCTTTTTCCATCCCTTCACCCTCAGTCTGTGTGTGTCTTTTTTTCTGACGTGGGTTTCTTGTAGACAACAGATATATAGGTCGTGTTTTCTTTTCCAATTCATTACCCTATGTCTTTTGATTGGGGTATTTAATCCATTTACATTTAAAGTTAGTATTGATAGATACTTATTTGTCGCCATATTTATTCTTTTTTTTTAAATAAATCTTTATTCAGATTATTACAATTATTTCTCCTTTTTCCCCCCATAGCCCCCCTCCACCCATTTCCCACCCCACCTTCTGCCCTAACCTCCCCGCCACTGTCCTCATCCATAGGTGTATGATTTTTGTCCATTCTCTTCATGAACCCCCCCATACCCCTTTCCCCCTGAGAATTATTAGTCCACTCCCTTTCTATGCCCCTGATTCTATTATATTCACCAGATTATTCTGTTCCTCAGGTTTTTAATTCACTTGATTTTTAGGTTCGCTTGTTGATAGATATGTATTTGTTGTTCATAATTTTTCTCTTTATTTTTTCTTCTTCCTCTTCTTTAAGAATACCTTTCAGCATTTCATATAATACTGGTTTGGTGGTGATGAACTCCTTCAGCTTTTTCTTATCTGTGAAGCTCTTTATCTGCCCTTCAATTCTGAATGATAGCTTTGCTGGGTAGAGTAATCTTGGTTGTAGGTTCTTGCTATTCATCACATTGAAAATTTCTTGCCACTCCCGTCTGGCCTGCATAGTTTCTGTTGAGAAGTCAGCTGACAGTCGTATGGGTGCTCCCTTGTAGGTAATTAACTGGTTTTCTCTTGCTGCTTTTAATATTCTCTCTTTGTCTTTTGCTCTTGGCATTTTAATTATGATGTGTCTTGGTGTGGTCCTCTTTGGATTCCTTTTGTTTGGGGTTCTGTGGGCTTCCTGGACTTGTAAGTCTATTTCTTTCACCAGGTGGGGGAAGTTTTCGGTCATTATTTCTTCAAATAGGTTTTCAGTATCTTGCTCTCTCTCTTCTTCTGGCACCCCCATAATTCTGATGTTGGTACGCTTGAAGTTGTCCCAGAGTCTTCTTACATTATCTTCAACTTTGTGGATTTTTTTTTTTTGCTTTTTGCTTTTTCGGTTGAGTGTTTTTTGCTTCTTTGTATTTCAATTCTTTGACTTGATTCTTGTGTTCCTCTATTCTGTTTCTGGGTCTCTGTATAATATTTTTTATTTCAGTCAGTGTATGTTTAATTTGTAGTTGGTCCTTTTTCATATCTTCGAGGGTCTCGTTATATTTATCGGCCTTTTCTAGGATATTCTTAAAAAGTCTTATAACCGTGGTTTTGAATTCTATATCCAGTCGTTTGTTTTCCTCCATTTCTTTCGTTTGTGGTCTGATTCTTTGACCCCGCATTTTCACTGATTCCCTGAGTTGGTAAGGTAGATATTTGTGCTAGGTTTCCAATATGGCCCAGTGGGTCTGCTTCCCCAGTTAACCTGAGGTGGACACTCTTGGTGCACCACTTTGTGGACTGTGTGTACAGCCTTGTTGTAATTAAGTCTTTATTGTTGTTGGTATCACTGGGAAGAATTGACCTCCGGGCCAGTTGGTTGTAAGGATCAGCTGTGTCTATGCTGGGAGAAGTTCGGTGCTGGAGACAGCCTTATAGGATTAGACTTGCCAAATTGCAATAGCCTCTGTGCTCAGCTTGGCTGGGGTGGAGTCTCAGTCTTGGCTTCCTGTCAGCCTTGCCCTTATGCGCATGTGCGCTTTCAGTCCTCCGCCTTCCCCAGCTCGAGTCTCCGCCTGAGAGTCCAGACTCCCCCCACAAGAGCGTGGGTCCCCAGCGGCTCACCTGGAACTGGGGTTCACTGCAGTCAGAACTGGGGCTCAGTGCCGTCAGGAGCCTCTGACTCCCTTCCACTAGGGAAAGCCTGTGGCAACCTCCGCAGCCTTTGTGCGACTGGCACGCGCACGCGCTTTCAGTCCTCCGCCTTCCCCGGCTCCCGAGTCTCCGCCCGAGAGTCCAGACTCCCCCCACAAGAGCGTGGGTCCCCAGGGGCTCGCCTGGAACTGGGGTTCACTGCAGTCAGAACTGGGGCTCAGTGCAGTCAGGCTCCTCTGACTCCCTTCCACTAGGGAAAGCCTGTGGCAACCTCTGCAGCCTTTGTGCGCACTGGCCCGCGTGCGCCTTCAGACTTCTGCCTTTCCCAGCTCGAGTCTCCGCCCGAGAGTCCAGACTCCCCCCGTAAGAGCGTGGGTCCCCAGGGGCTCGCCCGGAACTGGGGTTCAGTGCAGTCAGAACTGGGGTTCAGTGCGGTCGGAGGCTTCCTTCCCCCTTCTGCCAGAGAAAGTCAGCCAGGCTCTCAGCCGCCCTTCCTCTCTGCGCGCACAAAGCCCCTTTGCCGTACCTCCAATTCTCTGTGAGCTTTTCTCTTTCCTTCTAGTTGTAGAATTTTCACTCAGCCAGCTTTCCTGTGGTTCTGGATGGTGTCCGTTCTGTCTTTTAGTTGTAGTTTTGCAATTGTTGTGCGAGGCAGCAGTTTAGGTGTTTACCTATGCCGCCATCTTGGTTTCCTCCCATATTTATTCTTTACCCTTGTTTTCCTTCTTCACTTCCTATTTCATTTTTTTACAGTAAACCCTTTAGCATTTCTAGCATTGCTGGTTTAGTGGTAATAAATTCCCTTAGACCTTTTTTGTCTATGAAGCTCCTGATTTCACCTTCAATTTTGATTGATAGCCTTGTGGGTACAGTATTCTTGGATTCAGACCCTTCCTTTGCACGACTTTGTATATTTCATCCCATTCCCTTCTGGCCTGATGAGTTTCTGTTGAGAAATCAGTCACTAGTCTGATGGTGGTTCTTTTGTAGGTAACTTTCTGTCCCTCTCTGGCAGCTTTTAAGATTCTTACTTTGTTGTTGGTGTTTGCCAATTTAATTATAATGTTCCTTGGCATCAGTCTTTTGGGGTTCATTTTGCTTGGGACTCTGCGAGCTTCTTGGATATGTGTGGGTTTTTTTTTCCTTGTATCAGGAAGTTTTCTGTCATTATTTCTTCAAACAGGTTTTCTATTCCTTGCTCAGTTTTCTCTCCTTCTGGAACCCCTATTATGCGGATGTTCTTTTGTTTATTGTTGTCCCAAAGCTCCCTTAGGCTCTCCTCCTGCTTTTTAATTATTTTTTTCTAGAAGCTGCTTTACTTTGGTATTTTTTCTTACCTCATCTTCTAGCTCACTGATGCAATCCTCTGCTTCTTCTAGTCTACTCTATTAAGTTCTTTACAGCAGCGATGTCATTTTTCATTTCTTCTTGGTTGTTCTTCATTTCCTCTTGGTTCTTACACATATTTTCAAATTTGTCTTCCATTCTTTTCGGCCACCTTACGACCATTTCTCTGAATTATTTCTCTGACAGGTTGCTCGCCTCCATTTCATTTACTTCATTTTCTGGTGATGCCTGCTTTTCTTTCCTATGCGGGCTTTTTCTTTGTCTCTCTTCCCTGAATGTCTGGTTATGTAGTTCTCTCTCTCCTGCATTGATTTAAAGGCACAAAATACAACACAACCAGGTACAATGCACAAGCCACTGAAAAGAAATGTATTCACGATATTAATAACCCCAAATACTGTTGACCACCAGGGAAAGGCAAATTAGAGAATAGGAGAGAAAGAAGAAGAGAAAAAAAAGAAATGAGTGCAAAAATGATATTTGGAAAAGGAAAAAAAAGTAAGAGAGAAAAGAAAGAGAATAAGAAAGAAAAGGGGAACAAACTCTATATATCGGGGAAAACTCCAATAGAACAGCCACTAATACCAACAAATGCCAGCAACAAGTACCTAGAGATGAATACTACCTACAAACAACAACTAATATCAAGTGAGGTGAGGGAAAACAGAAACAAAAAACAAACAAAAACAAAACAAACAAACAAAAAGAATAAGTAAGACAATCTCACAAACAAGCATACAAAATCGATATAATTAACAATCAAGCAAACAACAACAAAAGGACAGAGAGAAAAACAATTTTTTGGGTAGTGAAGACAGAGAAGAGAGAGGTGTGTATGGACTTGGATTATGGGATTGGAAATTGGACATATAAGTAGGATGAAATTTGAACAGGGGGTAAAAAGAAAGAATAGGGAAAATCTAAAGCAGGAACAGGGTAAGAGAAACAGGACAACAAAAGGAGAAAAGATAGGAAGAGAGTGATGGCATAAAGTAAATTTCAGACAGAGGAAAATGATGCTAAAGGATAGATGAAAATAGAATGTAGAATACTAATCCCAAAGTAAAATAAAGAAAAAATAAAATGACACTTTAAATAAATGTAAAATAGTAGTAGTAATAATACTGATTGAAAATAAAAATGTAATAATTAAAATGGTAAAATCAAGTAAGAAAAAAAATATTTTCTTAAGTAAAAGATGAAAAAAATAAAAATGTGCAGTAGTGAAGGTTATTCCCTTCCTCTACTTTTATGTTTTACATGCCTGTTGCCTAGTCAGGACAGTATTGCAGTTCCCTGCATTCCACTGCTCCTCAGTGTTGTAAGCCAGTCCTGATTTTTAAGCAGGCAGTGTGTCTTAATTTCTTGTATTCCTTTATTTGTGTTTACATAAGAGTCAATTTGTGATGCAACCCATGGGTGGCAGTGTTTCTGGTTTGACCTCCGCGTCTATAGTTCCTCTCTAGCCAGTGCTTAGATCCTGCTTTCCCTGTGGCACTCAATACTGGTTTGTGGGAGTGGGTTGCCCCAGAGCTGGTTCTCTGATGGTTATTCCCCGCTCTGATCCCCAGGTTCCAGAAAAACAACTTTCCTCTGCAGTCTCTTAGGGTGTCCCCAATTGAGTGATCCTATGCATTGGGCTTAGTAATCAGGATTTAAAGAGGGAAAAGAAAAAAAAGGGCCAGTGTAAGTGTGCAAACTTCTGGGCTGCGTGCAAGTCTGTGTAGTCTTTTTTCCCCCCTTGGGTCTAGGGAGCCAGCCAACTTTTAAAATTTTTAGGCTTTCCTTTTATGTCAGATCAAAATGGTTTGCTTTTTAGAGTTCCTTTCTGTTAGCAGCTCTGATGACCTCCTTCCACATTCATGGATCATGCCAGCCCCAACAGCCATGGATTTTTCTAGGTTCAGACTTCCCCCGGTCCTCCAGCTCCCGCAGTGCACGTGTTTCTCTCTCCTGCAGGGACCAGAGATCTCACCTTATCCCAGGTGAAATCTGACCTTTCCGTGATGGAATGTGGAGCTCCTCTGAATCCGTGTGTTTGCGCCAATTGGGGACTGGTATTCTGGGGTTCGCACCTGTTCGTTGGGTGCCATAGTTGTAGATTTTCAGGCTTCCCATAACATCCAGTTTCCCCTTCAAGATGGTGCGGTCTCCATGTCTGAGCCAGTCACTCCGGGAGGGACCCCAGCAGCAGTGGAGGCTGCCCAGTCAGGGGAACCCTGTCTAGCAGTCCCCCACCATCTCCTGGAGTATAGCTGTCCCTCAACTCACTGACAAACACTCACTGTGCGACCCTCAGCTGTTCTTTCTGTCTGGCTCGGGACACGTCTGTCTATTCCGCCACCATTTTTTAGACCCTCTTCATTTCTTCTTGATTCTTACATAAGTTATTGATTTTTTCATGTATTTCTTCTTGATTCTTACATAAATTGTTGATTTTTTCCTCCATCCGGTTTATGAACTGTATGACCCTTATTCTGAATTCTTTTTCTGTCATATTGCATGCCTCTGTTTCACTTAGCTACTTTTTTTGCAATTTCTCCTCTTTTCTTTGGGTGTTGCTTTGTCTACCCACTTTTTGTCACACCTACTGATCCAGATGTCAAGTCGTGCAGTGGCTGCTCCTTGCTTGGCAGTAGCTCCTTGGGCTGCGGTTGCTCCTCAGGCAGTCACAGAAGCAGCTGCTCCTCTTTTGGCAGTGACCCCTCTGGTGGGTGCTATTCACAGCAGTGGTGGCTCCTCTGGCTGGTGGGGGAGGTTGCTCACACAGCTGCTGTTCCTTGGATGGGGGTAGGCTGATCATGAGGTTGCTGTTCCTCAGATGGGGCAGGCTGCATGTGGCTGCTGCTTCTTGGATTGGGGGCTGGCTGCACACTGCTGCTGTTCCTCAGATTGGGTGGGCTGCTCATGAGGCTGCCACTTCTTGGACAGGGGCAGGTTGCTTGCAGGGCTCTGCTCTTCATATGGGTGTGGGCTGCTTGTGCAGCTGCTGCTCCTCAGATGGGAGATGGCTGCTTGCACAGCTACTGCTTCTCAGGTGGGAGTATGCTGCACATGTGGCTGCTGCTCCTCGGACGGGGGCGGGCTGCTCACCCAGCTGCTGCTCATCAGATAGGTGTAGGCTGCATGTGGCAGCTGCTTCTCAGACCCATGTGGGCTGTACAGTGCTGCCGCTTCTCAGACGTGGGCAGTCTGCTCATGTGGCTGCTGCTCCTCAGACCGGGGCAAGCTGCTTGGGTGGCTGCTGCTCCTTGGGCAGGAGTGAGCTGCACCTGTAGCTGCTGGTCCTCATATGGAGATGGCTTGCTTGCACGGTTGCTGCTCTTCGGGCAGGAGTGAGCTGCATGTGTGGTTGCTGCTACTTGGACAGGTGCGGGTCACTCACCCAGCTGCTGCTCATTGGATAGGTGCAGGCTGCGTGTGGCTGCTGCTACTCAGACCAGTGCAGACTGCATGGGCTGCCACTCCTTGGACATGGGTGGTTTGCTTGTGTGGCTGCTGCTCCTTGGACTAGGGCTGGTTGCTCAGGCCGCTGCTGCTCCTTGAATGGGGACAGGCTGCTTGTGGCGCTGCTGTTCCTTGTACAGGGGTGGGCTGCTCACACAGCTTCTGCTCCTTGGATGGGGGCAGGCTGCTCATGTGGTTGCTGCTCCTTGGAAAGGGGCAGATTGCTTGCTCAGCTGCTGCTCCTCAGACAGGTGCAGGGTGCAGGCCGTGTGCAGCTGCTGCTCCTCAGAAAAAGGTGTGCTGCGTGGGGCTGCTGCTTGTGTGGTTGCAGTGCCCTGGGCTAAAGCATTGGGCGGGTCAGAGGGGAGCGTGCTTCAGAACTTACAGGAGCCTGCACTCGGGGTAGTTGGTGACTTGTTGACTGTGGGACCACAGCCTAGGTAGCAGGTCCCTGGCAGGGGTGGCTGTAGAGTCCCAGGTGTTATCTGAGGGCATCCTGGGTGGAGGTGAGGCTGGGCTCCCAGTTACAGCAGCTCTTTCCTTCAAAAAGGCTAGGCCTCTGAGGACAAGCCAGCCTCCCGGTACTGTTTACAACAGTAGCAGAGACTGCCTAGTTAAGAAAGCCTGGTTAGCCTGCCTCCAAAGGTCCTGCAGGATCTAATTGTTACACACACACACACACACACACACACACCACATGACCACACACTCCTCCTTTGCTCTCTCACTCACTCATGCTCTCTTCCTCACTGCCACCTTCTTCCTGACTCTGTTGTTGGGTCTGGGGTGTTATTGACCCATTTGTGGATGGAGTTTCCTCTCCAGGTGTCTGATTATGTGGCTTGCTCTCTAGCACCTGGTCAGACAGGAGAAAATTCACCTCAACAAGACACAACACAAAGGGAACAAAGCACAAATGTACTCACAACACCAATAACCCCACTATAAGTGACCACCTGAAAAAAGAGAATTAGTGGAGAGAAAAGAGAGCACAAATGATATTGAAGAGAGAGACAAAGATAAGAGAGAAAAGAAAAAGGAAGAAAAAGGAGAATATATATATTCTCCTTTTCCAGAATATATATATATATATATATATATATATATATATATATATATATATATATCAGAAGCCGATCATTGTTTTAATAATAGAGAGCTGTGGACAGGGAATTCGGAGGGCTGGTCAACCTTAATTGCTCTTAAGGGTCAGAGCTAATACTAGATATTGGTAGTTGAAGAAGCCCCCACCTGTTAGTCCTAAATTCACTGATTGGCTTTTATTGGAGTTTCCTGCCTAGGGGATATGGGTGTATTATATAATTTTAATCTTAATAAAAAGTATGGAAAAGCCAGAGTGAGGAGTGGTTTTCCCACTAGAATTGGACTACCACCTGGCCCCCATTTCCCAAATTAATGCTTTTCTAGTCTCTTTTCATTTGTGTGTGGCCTTCTCCAGAACCCGAACCCTGAACCGGAACCCTGAATCACGTGGGACGTGAAAGGAGTTTCCATATATATATGTAAAACACCACAGAACCAATAGATAAACCAAAAAATAAATAAAATAAAATACAAACACCCAGCAAAAAGGGTGGGGGCAGAATCTGTAGAGGATGAGGTTATATACAGAAAATAAGGTTAAGAATTGGATGAATATGGGGAGAACATCAGTTCAGTATAGAGGAAGTAGAAAGGGGATGGGTGGATAAGAAGAAAGAGAATGAGAAGAAAATAATAATAAATTTACCAAAAAAATGATATAAAAATAAAAAATAGCAAATAAAATAAAATAAGAGTCATGGAAAAATAATGCAAAAATAAATAGAAAATAAAGCAACAAACAAAAACAGGAAAACAAAGGAAAAAAAGAGATAACAATAATAATAATAAAAAGAAAAAGTGAAGTGTCATTCCTTTGACTGGATTAAGATCCCAGTTTTCTGTAGTGTACTGTTTCTCAGTTTCTGTTGCTGGGACTGAAGGTCTCTCTTTAGGCCAGTCCATTTGGACTCTCAGGGACTATTTAGATTTTTTTTTAATCCTTTGCACCAACCATTCAGGGTGGAATCTGGGTTCGACTGTATTGGTTGCCTAGAGACTGGAGGGAGGGGCTATATTTTCAGGACAAAATGGCTGCCCAGGTCCCAGGCTCAGGTATGATTCAGCACCAGACTAGCTGTCACTTCTCCTGGATTCCCTCCTCTCCCCAAATTCCACAACTCTGCACATTCTCCCGCACCTCAGCCATGGGTAAGTGTCTGTATCTGAAAGGTCCTATGAACTAGGTTCAGTGAAGAAAGGCACAGGCCACAAAGAGGAGAAAGACTGTGCCTCTGTGCGCTCCTCTCCTGCTGGCACTGCTCGGTCTGGTCAGCCCTTCAGGCTGCCCCCTCTGGGCTCAGCATTTGGTGACTGTGGACCCAGATCTCAAATACCCTGCCTTCAGCAGTCCTATAGACCTTCTTTCCACAGTCAGACGATGTGCCTGTCCCCAGAGACACGGCTTGGTGCTGTGCAGATTCCCTCTGTCCCTCTGGGCTCAGAGGTCTTGCAGACTCTCCTGCCCAGATCCTTGATTTTACCTTTCTTCAGGGATCCTCTGCCCTATCCGGCTGCAAACTGTCTCACCAGCTGAGTCTCCTTCACCAATTCAGGTTGGATGTTATTTGTTTCAGCTGCTTATTCTATTTGCTCCGGGACAAGGCTTGGGACACGTCCATCTATTCTGCCACCATTTTGCCTCCTCCTGGCTATTTTAAATAATGCTGCAATGAACATAGGTGTATATATATTATTTTAAATTAGTGTTTCTGGTTTCTTTGGATAAATTCCTAGAAGTGGAAACTCTAGGTCAAAAGGCAGTTCCATTTAAAATTTTTTGAGGAAATTCCATACAGCTTTCCACAGTGGCTGTATCAATCTGAGCACAAGAGTTCCCTTTTTGCCACATCCTTGCCAACACTTGTTTGTTGATTTATAGATAGTAGCCATTCTGACAGGTGTGAGATGATATTTCATTGTGGTATTAATTTGCATTTCTCTGATGATTAGAAATGTTGAGCATCTTTTCATATATCTACTAGAGGCCCAGTGCACGAAATTCATGTACTGGTAGGGTCCCTAGTGATTGCTGGCAGCTGCCTGGGTACTCCCTCGCTTCCTCCGGCCTCCTGCTGCCACCACCATTGCCACCAGTGAGGCCTCCCTCCCTTCCTCTGGCCGGCCCCACACCCTGGTCAAACTCCCCAACAAACTCCCGGTCAGGGGGAAAATTTGCATACTACCCTTCTATTATATAGGATTGGCCATCTGCATGTCCTCTTTGGAGAAGTGTCTATTCAGGTCTTTTGCCCATTTTTTAATTGGTTTGTTTGGGGTTTTATTAGTGTTGAGATTTATAAGTTCTTTATTAACCTGGGATATTAATCCCTTATCAAATGTATCACTGGCAGATATGTTTTTCCATTCAGTAGGATCTCTTTTTGTTTTGTTGATGGTTTCCTTTGTTGTGAAAAAAATATTTTGGTGTGGTTCTCTTTGTTTATTTTTCTTTCATTTCTGCCCTCTGAGGATATATATCAGAAAAAATATTGCTAATAGAAATATCTGAAATTTTACTGCCTATGTTTTCTAGGATTTTTATAGTTTCTTGTCTAACATTTAAGTTTTAGCCATTTTTAGTTTATTCTTGCATTTGGTGTAAGAAGGTGGTCTTTCTTCATTTTCTACACATATCTGTCCCATTTTCCCAGCATCAGTTACTGAATAGAGTATCTTTAATCTATTGTATGTTTTTGCCTCCTTTGTCAAATATCAATTTACTATAAAGGTGTGGATTTATTTGTATGCTCTCCATTCTGTTTCATTGATTTGTATGTCTGTTTTTATGCAAGTACTATACTGTTCTGATTACTATAGCCTTATATATAGTTTGATATCAGGTAGCGTGATTCCTCTAATTTTTAAAAATATATTTTATTGATTTCAGAGAGGAAGGGAGAGGAAGAAAGAGAGAAACATCAATGATGAGAGAGAATCATTGATCAGCTGCCTCCTACATGGCCCCCATTGGGGATTGAGCCCACAACCAGGACATGTGCCCTTGACTGGGAATTAAACCCAGGATCATTCAGTCCACAGGCTGTCACTCTATCCACTGAGCCAAACCAGCTAGGGCATGTTTCCTCCAATTTAAAAAAAATCTTTACTATTGAAAGTTTTAGATAAATCCCCTTTCCCCCCATTGACCCCTTCTAGTCTGTCCACCTCCCCTGCCTCAGGCTTAACCTCCCTATTGTCTGTGTCCATGGGTTATGCATATATGAATACAAGTCCTTTGGTTAGCCACTTCTCACCCACCAACCCTCCACCGTCTTCCCACTGAGATTCCACAGCCTATACCTCCAGACCTATTTTGTTCATCAGTTTATTTTGTTCATTAGATTCCACATGAGTGAGATCATGTGATACTTGTCTTTCTCTGACTGACCTGCTTATTTCGCTTAGCACAGTACTCTTCAGATCTCTCCATGCTGTTACAAAGGGTAAGAAATCCTTTTTTATTGCTGCGGGTATTCCATGGTATAAATATACCACAGCTTTTTTTATATTGTTTAAAGTACTACAAATAGTAGTACATATGTCTCCTTTTTTATTCTTTCCAAGGTACCTTCACCCAGCCCCGCCTCCCCCACCAGCACATGCCCTCACCACCCTCCCAGTGTCTTGCGTCCATTGGTTATGCTTATATGCATGCATACAAGTCCTTTGGTTGATCTCTTACCTCCCTGCCCCAACCCTCCCCAGACTTTCTGCTGTAGTTTGACAGTCTGCCTCTGTATCTATTTTTTCTGCCTCTGTATCTATTTTTGTTCATCAGTTTATAAAGTGATAATGTAGTATCATCACATTGCATTACTAATGTGAGATCATGTAGTAGTTTTCTTTCACTGACTGGCTTATTTCACCTAGCATAATGCTCTCCAGTTCCATCCATGCTATTGCAAATGGTAAGAATTCTGTCTTTTTTTACAGCAATGTAGTATTCCATTGTGTAGGTGTACCACAGTTTTCTAACCCACTCAAATGCTGATGGGCATTTAGGCTGTTTCCAAATCTTAGCTATTGTAAATTGTGCTGCTGTGAACATAGGGGTACATATATCCTTTCTTATTGGTGTTTCTCTTTTGTTGAGATATATTCCTAGAAGTGGTAATACTGGGTCAAATGGCAGTTCCATTTTTATTTTTTTGAGGAAACGCCATACTGTTTTACACAGAGGCTGCACCAGTCTGCATTCCCACCAGCAGTGAAGGAGGGTTCCTTTTGCTGCGCATCCTCTCAAGCACTTGTCATTTGTTGATTTGTTGATGCTAGCCATTCTGACAGGTGTGAGGTAGTACTTTATTGTTGTTTTGATTTGCATCTCTCAGATGATTAGTGACTTTGAGCATGTTTTCATATGTCTCTTGGCTTTCTGAATGTCCGCTTTCAAAAAGTGTCTATTTAGGTAATTTGCCCATTTTTTGATTGGGTTGTTTATCTTCATTTTGTTAATATGAGTTCCCTGTAAATGTTGGAGATTAAACCCTTATTGCAGATAACATTGGCAAACATGTTATCCCATGCAGTGGGCTTTCTTGTTGTTTTGTTGTTCATTTCTTTTGCTGTGCAGAAACTTTTTATTTTGATGTAGTCCCATTTGTTTATTTTCTCCTTAGTTTCCATTGCCCTAGGAGCTGTATCGTTAAACATATTGCTACGACATATGTCTGCTATTTTGCTGCCTATGGATTCTTCTAAGATTTTATGGTTTTCAAACTTATGTTTAAGTCCTTTATCCATTTTGAGTTTATTTTTGTGTATGTTGTAAGTTGGTGGTCTAGTTTCATTTTTTGTAAGTATCTGTCCAATTTTTCCAACACCATTTATTGAAGTGACTGTCTTGACTATTGTATGCTCTTGCCTCCTTTGTCAAATATTAAATGAGCATAATGGCTTGTGTTGATTTCTGGGTTCTCTGTTATGTTCCACTAGTCTATATGCCTGTTCTTATGCCAGTACCAGGCAGTTTTGAGAACAGTGGCTTTGTAGTATAGCTTGATATCTGATATTGTGATCCCTCCAACATTGTTCTTCTTTCTCAAGATTGCTGCTGCTATTTAGAGTCTTTTTTTAATCCAGATGAATTTTTGGAGAATTTGTTCTAGGTCTTCGAAGTATGCCATTGGTATTTTAATGGGGATTGCATTTAATTTATAGATTCTTTGGGTAGTATGGGCATTTTAATGATGTTGATTCTGGCAATCCATGAACATGGTATATTCTTCCATTTGTTCATGTCTTCTTTTTTTTCTTTTTTCAGCATTCTGAAATTTTCTGAGTACAGGTCCTTTATCTCCTTGGTTAAGTTTATTCCTAGGTATCTTATTTTTTTGTTGTTGTTGCAAAGGTAAATGGGATTGCTTTTTTAATTTCTCTTTCTGTGAGTTCATTGTTGGTGTATAGAAAATCAATAGACTTCTTTGTGTTAATTTTGTATCCTGTTAGATTTCCAAATTCATTTATTAAGTCTAGTATTTTCTGAATGGAGTCTTTGGAGCTTTGTATGTACTAAAACATGTCAATTGTGAATAAGGACAGTTTTACTTCTTTTCCAATTTGGATGCCTTTTATTTCTTCTTCTTGTCTGATTGCAATGGCTATCAGTACTATGTATTTCCAGTACTATGTCAAACAGGAGTGGTGGGAGTGGGCATCCCTGTCTTGTTCCTGTTCTTAGTGGAAATGGTTTTAGTTTTTGCCCATTGAGTATGATATATGGCTTTTATTATGTTGAGGTATGATCCTTCTATTCCCACCTTGATGAGGGTTTTTATCAACAAAGGGTGTTGGATTTTGTCAAATGCTTTTTCTGTACCAATGGATATGATTATATGGTTTTTATCTCTCAGTTTGTTTATATGGTGTATCACATTTATTGATTTGCAGGTATTGTACCATGTTTGCATCCCTGAGATAAATCCCATGTGGTCAAGGTGTATAATCTTCCTAATGTACTGCTGGATTCAATTTCCTAGAATTTTGTTGAGGATTTTGGTGTCTATGTTCATGAGGGATATTGGCCTTTAATTCTCTTTCTTTGTATTGTCTTTATCTGGTTTTGGGATTAGGGTAATGCTGGCTTCGTAGAAAGAGCTTGAAGTGTTCCTTCCTCTTGAATTTTTTGGAATAGTCTGAGGAAGATAGGTTTTATTTATTCTTTGAATGTTTTTTTAAAACTCCCCTGTGAAGCTGTCTGGTCCAGGTCTTTTGTTTGTTGGAAGATTTTTTATTACTGCTTCCATTTCCTCTATAGTTATTGGCTTATTCAGATTTTTTGAGTTTTGGAAGGTTGTCTTTTTTTAGGAATATGTCCATGTCTTCTAGGTTGACCAGTTTGTTGGAGTAGAGTTGGTCATAGTATTTTTTTTTTTTTTTTTATGATTCATTGGATTTCTGTGGGGTCTGTTGTTATTTCACCTCTTTCGTTTCTGATTTTGTTTATGTGGGTCCTCTCTCTTTGCTTCTTGGTGAGCCTGGCTAGAGGTTCATCTATCTTGTTTATCCTTTCAAAGAATCAGCTCTTGGTTTCTTGATCCTTTGTATTTTTTTTTTGTCACTTTGTCATTTATTTCTGCTCTGATCTTTATTATTTCCTTTCTTTTGCTCACTCTGGGCTTTTATTGTTGCTCTCTTTCTAATTCTTCAAGTTGCAGCGTTAGATGGTTTAATACCAGTTTTTCTTGTTTTTTGAGACAGCCCTGTAATGCTAAGAACTTCCTTCTTAGGATTGCTTTCACTGTGTCCCAAAGATTTTTGATTGTTGTGTTTTCATTGTCGTTTGTTTCTAGGATATGTTTCATTTCTTCTTTGATCTCTTTGGTAACCCACTCATTGTTTAATAGTATGCTATTCAGCCTCCAAGTTTTTGACTTTTTGTAATTGATTTTACTGTAGTTGATTTCTAATTTTATGCCACTGTGATCTGAGAAGATGCTTGATATGATTTCAATCTTATTGAATTTGGAGAGACTTTGCCTGTGTCCCAATATGTGGTCTATCTTAGAAAATGTCCCATGTGTGCTTGAGAAGAATGTATATAGTCCGTAGTTTTGTGGTGGAATGTTCTGAAGATGTCGATTAAGTCCATCTGATCTTGCAGTCCTTTAGGATTGAAGTTTCTTTGCTAATTTTTTGTTTAGAGGATTTATCCAATTATGTTAATGGGTTATTAAAGTCTCCTACTATGATTGTGTTGCTGTTAATCTCACCCCTGATATCTTCCAGAAGTTTTTTTAGGTATTTGGGTGCTCTTGCATTGGGTGCATAAATGTTTACCGAGTTATATCCTCTTATTGTAGCAATTCCTTTAGAATTATAAAGTGGCCTTTCTTGTCTCTTGTCATGGTCTTCACTTTGAAGTCTGTTTTGTCAGATATAAGTGTTGCTACCCCAGCTTTTTTTTTTTTTTCATTTGCCTGATAGATATTTTTCCATCCCTCCACTTTCAGTCTGTATGAGTCCCTTGTTCTGAGGTGGGTTTCTTGTAGACAGCATATATAAGGGTCATATTTTCTTATCCATTCATTCACTCAAAATGTTTTAATTGGAGCTTTTCATCCATTTACGTTTAATGTTATTATTGATAGGTACTTCTTTGTAGCCATTTCTGCACTTTATTCCTGTGTTCCTTCCTCCCTTTCTATTTCTTCTTTTTACCGCATTCCCTTTAGCATTTCTTGCATTGCTGGCTTGTTAGTGATAAACTTCTTTAGCCTTTTTATTTATTTATTTTTTTTGTCTGCGAAGCTCCTCATTTCCCCTTCAATTTTGATTGTTAGCCTTGCTGGATAGAGTATTTTTGGATTCAGTCCTTTTCTTTGCATCACATTGTATACCTCCTTCCATTCCTTTCTGGCTTGATGTGTTTCTGTTGAGAAATCATTTGATAATCTGATGGTGGATCATTTGTAGCAACTCTCTTTCTTTCTTGCAGCCTTTAAGATTCTCTTTTTGTGAGGAGAGAAACCAAGATGGCGGCATAGGTAAGCACTTAAACTGCTGCCTCGCACAACAATTTCAAAACTACAACTAAAAGACAGAACGTCTATCACCCAGAACCACGGGAAAGCTGGCTGAGTGGAAGTTCTACAACTAGAAGGAAAGAGCAAACAGCATTGAGGGGTGCACAAGCGCTGAAAAGCTGAGGTACAGAGACGCGCAAATCGAGCTGGCGACGGGTGACTGAAAGCGCTGCTGTTTTCAACCCGAAGGGAGATAAGCTCCCGATTACTCCGAACTCGTTTCTGGGGAGACGCGGGGGACCCAAACTCCTACGGGGAGAAGCTGGACTGTCTGCCGTGGGGTCGGAAAGTGAGGGAGGCTTGCTTGCAGGGCTGCGCGCAGGAACAATTGTTTATTGTGCTGGGGCACGGGACGTGGGGACACAGTCGGAGATGCAGAGCCACAGAGCTGGCTTACTGGCAGCCATCGCTGTTTGCCACGCCCTAGCCTAGTCACGCCCTGAGACCCCGCCCCGCACAATCTACGAACCCACCCAGGCTCCAAGCAGCAGCTTTAGCATATGAATGGCCTGCCCTATCACAGCTTAACCTAGCAAACTTGCAGCCCGGGTCAGACAGCTCCAAAACCTCCAAACTCCAAGCAAAGAGGAGAAAACTGTAGTTCTTGCTGTAGCTCCTGCTGGGTGGCCTCAGACAGTAGCTGACCTGCACCCCATTGGAGATCCAGAAGCCAGTGTACCTAGTGGTCAGTATGAGACACCAGATTTCAACTCCTCACATCCATAAGTGATACATTCAAGAGGCAGACTCAGTGAGCACCAAAGCCCCACTGAAACAAGTCCTGCACCATAAGCGTGTCTCCAGCACAGCAGTTCTTCCATTATAGACACAGCGGGTCCTCACAGCCAATTGGCCTGGAGGTCAATTCCTTCCAGTGTACCAACAGCAATCAAGGATTAACTACACCAAGACTTTGCACTCAGCCCACAAAGGGGTGTACCAAAGGTGTCCACCTCAGGTGATTGGGGAGGCTGAGCTACTGGCCCCTATAGGTCACCTACCACACAAAGCCACTCCATCAACATAAGGAAGCAGCAAAATGCGGAGACAAAGAAACATGTCACGAATGAGAGAAATGGAGGAAAACAAACTAATGGACGATATAGAGTTCAGAACCACATTTATAAGGTTACTCAAGAATCTTCTAAAAACCGCCGAGAAACTTGATAGTGAGACCTTCAAGGACCTTAATGAGAATGCCAAAAAAATGGAAAAGGACCAGTCAGAAATTAAGCATACACTGTCTGAAATAAAGAATATACAGAAACTCAACTGTAGATCAACGTACCCCAAGAATCAAACCAAAGATCTGAAATATGAGGAAACAAAAAACACCCAACCAGAAAAACAAAAAGAAAAAATCCCAAAATATGAAGATAGTGTAAGGAGCCTCTGGGACAACTTTAAGCGTACCAACATCCGAATTTTTGGGGTGCCAGAAGAAGAGAAAGAGCAAAATATTGAAAACCTATTAGAAGAAATAATGACAGAAAACTTTCCCTACCTGGTGAAAGAAATAGACTTACAAGTTCAGGAAGCACACAGAACCCCATACAAGAGGAGTCCAAAGAGGACCACACCAAGACACATCATAATTAAAATGCCAAGGGCAAAAGACAAAGAGAGAATATTAAAAGCAGCAAGAGAAAAACGGTTAGTTACCTACAAGGGAGCACCCATACGACTGTCAGCTGATTTCTCGGCAGAAACTATGCAGGCCAGAAGGGAGTGGCAAGAAATATTCAAAGTGATGAACAGCAAGAACCTACAACCAAGATTACTCTACCCAGCAAAGCTATCATTCAGAGTTGAAGGTCAGATAAAGAGCTTCACAGACAAGCAAAAGCTAAAGGAGTTCATCACCACCAAACCAGGATTACATGAAACGCTGAAGGGTGTTCTTTAAGAAGAGGAAGAAGAAGAAAAAGGTAAAGATAAAAATTATGAACAACAAAATGACATCAAATACATACCTACCAACATGTGAATCTAAAAATCAAGTGAATAAAAAATCTGAAGAACAGAATGGACTGGTGAATATAATAGAATCAGGGACATAGAAAGGGAGTGGACTGACAATTCTCAGGGGGGAGGGGGTGTGAGGGGTGCGGGAAGAGACTGGACAAAAAGCTTACACCTATGGATGAAGACAGTGGCAGGGGGTAAGGGCATGGGGTGGGGTGGGGAATCAGGTGGAGGGGAGCTAGGGGGAAAAAAAGAGGAACACCTGTAATAATCTGAACAATAAAGATTTATTTAAAAAAATAAAATTTAATTAAAAAAAAAAGATTCTCTCTTTGTCATTAACATTTGCTATTGTAATTATGACGAGTCTTGGTGAGGGTCTTTTGGGATTCATCTTTTTTGGTAATCTCTGTACTTGTGTAACTTTTTTCTTCCCCATATCAGGGAAGTTTTCTGTCATTTTTTCAAATAGATTTTCTAATCCTTGCTGCTCTTCTTGTCCTTCTGGCAGCCCTATTATATGTATGTAACTTCATTTTGCATTATGCCAAATCTCCCTTAGGCTCTCCTCTTGCTTTTTAATTTTGTCTCCAGTTGCTTGCTGTTCAGATGGGCTTGTTTCTCTATCTTATCTTCTAACTCACTAATTCGGTTCTCTGCTTCTTCTAGTCTATTATTCAAACCTTCCATGGTGTTTTTGATTGCAGCTATATCACTTTTGATTTCTTCCTGATTTTTGCATTGGTTGTTGATTTTCTTGTCCCTCTGGTGTATGAACTGTATGACCATTACTCTGAATTCCTTTTCTGTCATGTTGCCTGCTTCCGTTTCACTTATTTCCTTTCTTGGCGAATCCTCATTTTCTTTCCTTTGGGGATTGTTTTGTTGTCTCACCATTCTGACTATCACCAGAAGGTTCAAATGTCGAATTGCAGGGGCCTGGGCTATGTGCAGTGGGAGCTTCACACCCCCCGAGTGTCACTGAATAGCTCTGACACCAACACGTGTGGCTGCCATTGGTTGGTGTGAGCCACACTTGCCAAGGATCAGGGTCACAGGACTTAGAGTAGTCTCGTGTGCGTACCTAGAATCAGGGACCCTGCATTCACTTCACTGAAACAGAGACCTTGCTGGCATGTGCCAAAATTCAGAGTCCTCTAGCATGTGTCAGGGGTCAGAGGCCCCCTGTATCTGTGCCGAGAATTGAGTATCAGAGTCTCTGTTGCTTGGTGTGACTTTGTGCCGAGAATCAGGGTCCCTGTGTACGCATGCTCCAAGAATTGGAGTCACTGGCTCTTAGTGTGAATGCACTGGGAATCAGAGATCCCAGGAATGTGCAATGAGAAGCAGAGTCAAGTCACTGGTGCTCAGTGCTGCTTCTCATTTGGAGAATCAGGGTCCCTGGTCTGCTTGGGGGACCAGGTTGCACAGTCGCACTGTGTCAGCAGGATGTCCACTCCTGTCCTATGGACAACAGCCTTCTGTGTGTGCTTGCCTTGAATCAAAGATGGCACTGTTGCCCTGTGTGGGCATGTGGTATGGTCACACAGGTGTGCACTGTGGGAAACAAACTCCCCGTGTCCGTGCAACCAGGCTCAAATTCAGCGCAGCCTCCCTGCATGGGTGCCAGGTCTGGTCCTGGGAAACAAACTCCCTGAGTTCGCATGCTCAGACAAGCTCCCTGAGTTCGCCCACACAGGCTCAAATTCAGCGCAGCCTCCCTGCATGGGCCTGTGGCCTGTTCGTGGGAAACAAACTTCCCATGTCCGCACACCCAGGCTCAAATTCAGGTAGAGCCACTGATGCTGTGTGTGGGCAGGAGGCCTGTTTGTGCGGAGAGGGTCTGGCAGTTCCTATGCCACTGCCGCATTGCCATTGGGGAGGGGGATTGGCTCTGTGACTCACAGAAATCTGCAACCAGGGTGCTTGGGGTCTTGGTGTCTGTGGTCACAGGTCTATTAACTGAGTGGCTGTAGAGTCCCAGTTTGCGACTGAGACCAGACTGGGTTAGTGGCGAGACTAGGATCTTAGTCTCAAGCAGTCTGTTCTTCAAGATGGCGTGGTCTCTGTGCCGGTGGTGTCCTCCCTGGAGTGTTTGCAGTGGCAGAGGGGTTTTGCGGTCTAAGACTGCCTTGTTTGGCAGCCCCTTGGAAGACCTGCAGGATCTAACTGTCCCTAGCTCTAACTCACACACACCACACATGTCCACATACTCCTCTATCGCTCCCTCACTCTCTCACACTCTTCCTCCCTACCTTCTTGACAGTCCACAGTCCACAGCTTTTTTTATCCACTCATCTACTGATGGGCATTTGGGCTTTGTTCAGGTCTTAGCTATTGTAAATTGTGCTGCTGTGAACATAGCGGAGCATATATCCTTTCTGATTGGTGTTTTGGGATTATTGGGATATATTCCTAGAAATGGGTTCACTGCGTCAAATGGCAGCTACATATTTAATTTTTTAAAGAAAACTCCATATTGTTTTCCATAATGGCTACACCAGTCGGCATTCCAACAATAGTCTACTATGGTTCCCTTTCCTTCACATCCTCACCATTACTTGTCATTTGTTGATTTGTTGCTGGTAGCCATTCTGACAGGGTGAGGTGATACCTCATTGTCATCTTAAGTTGCACCTCTCTGATGATCAGTGATTTTGAGCATTTTTTCATATGTCTCTTGGCCATTTTTATATCCCCTTTGGGGAAAATGTCTGTTCATGTCTTCTGGCCAAGAGACATATGAAAAAATGCTCAAAATCACTGATCATCAGAGAGGTGCAACTTAAGATGACAATGAGGTATCACTTCACCCTGTCAGAATGGCTACCAGCAACAAATCAACAAATGACAAGTAATGGTGAGGATGTGAAGGAAAGGGAACCATAGTAGACTATTGTTGGAATGCCGACTGGTGTAGCCATTATGGAAAACAATATGGAGTTTTCTTTAAAAAATTAAATATGTAGCTGCCATTTGACGCAGTGAACCCATTTCTAGGAATATATCCCAATAATCCCAAAACACCAATCATAAAGGATGTAGGCTCCGCTATGTTCACAGCAGCACAATTTACAATAGCTAAGACCTGGACAAAGCCCAAATGCCCATCAGTAGATGAGTGGATAAAAAAAGCTGTGGACTGTGGACTGTCAAGAAGGTAGGGAGGAAGAGTGTGAGAGAGTGAGGGAGCGATAGAGGAGTATGTGGACATGTGTGGTGTGTGTGAGTTAGAGCTAGGGACAGTTAGATCCTGCAGGTCTTCCAAGGGGCTGCCAAACAAGGCAGTCTTAGACCGCAAAACCCCTCTGCCACTGCAAACACTCCAGGGAGGACACCACCGGCACAGAGACCACGCCATCTTGAAGAACAGACTGCTTGAGACTAAGATCCTAGTCTCGCCACTACCCAGTCTGGTCTCAGTCGCAAACTGGGACTCTACAGCCACTCAGTTAATAGACCTGTGACCATGGACACCAAGACCCCAAGCACCCTGGTTGCAGATTTCTGTGAGTCACAGAGCCAATCCCCCTCCCCAATGGCAATGCGGCAGTGGCATAGGAACTGCCAGACCCTCTCCGCACAAACAGGCCTCCTGCCCACACACAGCATCAGTGGCTCTACCTGAATTTGAGCCTGGGTGTGCAGACATGGGAAGTTTGTTTCCCACGAACAGGCCACAGGCCCATGCAGGGAGGCTGCGCTGAATTTGGGGCAATTTTATATGCTTAATATTATAGATCATGAAGTTGCAGAAACTGGGTAGATATTCCAACTTTGCCTATTACTAGTTGGAAATATTGGGCAGGTATTTAACCATTCTAGTCCTCAATTTTCTCATCTGTAAAATGCAATGTTGGGATGACTAAGTACTATAATGTGTTTGTAAAAGAGTTACCCATTCAAAATAAGTGCCTGATTAGTCTTTCTGGTTACTATAATAAAAATACCATATACTGGGTTACTTAAAAAACAAACATTTATTTTTCATATATCTAGAGATTTGGAAGTCAAAGGTCAAGATGCTGAAAGATTTGGTGTCTGGTGAGAGCTTGGTTTTAGTTAATGTTGCCATCTTCTCACTGTGTTCTGAAATGGCAGAAGGGGCAAGCATTTCTGGGTCTCTTTCACAAGGGCACTAATCCCATTCATGAGGGCTCTCCTTATGCCCTAGTTACTTTCTAATAGCTCTACCATCACATTGGAGGTTAAGATTTTAACATTTGAATTGGGGGCAGATACATTAATTTCATAACAGTGCTCAGAAAATACTAGAACTCATGAGTTATAAAACATTGACATTCAGCCAATGTACCATTTATCACATTTCTCCAAATCCAAGAACTTTGACAAGCATCTTGACTAATTAGTGATGTCTGAGCCTAATTAATTGGTGCCCTTTGGTGTGCTGGTGGTTAAACACTTGTTAATGTTACCCTTAGGAAGTAGTAGGTTGGTGTGAGGCTATTTTAAAGATAGAAAAAGTTAAAAAGAAAGAGAAAAAAATAGCTTTTTGTGTCGCAAACTCCCACCACCTCAAATTCCATTCCTACCTTTTTAGCAAATCTCGCAATAATAAAATAATAAAATAAACAAAAAAATCTAATCCAAACAACAAAATACCCATTTTTGGAGACCATTTTATTGACAGTCTAAAGACGAATGTAAAATGTAAACCACAACAGCAAAAAGCTTAAAATCCACCACAGTTGGTTATACAAAATTTTCCTGAGGCTATTAAACTTTTAGTTTCTTCATATGTTTGACAGCTTAGTACTGCTCTTTGTTATGTTATCTTATAGTTGATCTTCTGTTATCTAGAGCAAACTCTCTCTCTCTCTCTCTCTCTCTCTCTCTCTCTCTCTCTCTCTCTCTCCCTCTCTCTTTCTCGGGTGGTATAGTCATGTTGAATTCTAACTTAGGAGATATTTGCTCAATCCTGGCTTGGCCACTGACTTCCTCTGTGATGTTAATGTACTCTTATCACTCCTCTGATCCTCAGTTTTCTCTACTTTCCTATTAACATGATTTATGTAAGTGATAACTATTGAGCTTTAATAATAATGATATTTTGGCCAAATATATAGGAATTTCTAAAACTAGACTAGAATTTAACATTTACCAAGGAAAGATCTGGCTTTTATCCTAGATTATTTGAGGTTATCTCTAGGCTCTTGGAATGTCTTGTTGATAGAAGGTATCTTTGTTTACCTGGGTGGGAGCTCTGAGCTATGTCAGAGAGTCTAAAATGTGATTTATGGTGGGGAATCACTGTCTCACAGCATTAACTTTATATATAAAGGAAGTGAAGAATGATGTCAGTCATGTGGGCAGTCAATATGAAGCCACAATAAAAATACCAGAGCTCAGGTAAGCTTTCCCAGTAGTCAGGATTCTGTGTGAATTTTATACATCATTGTTAGAAAGAATTAATACTTCCCACAACTCTGAGAAAAGTTAGCTTGAAATGCAGGCATATAGGGCAGGGATCCAGTGGGAAACAAAGACAGGTAGAACATAGGCAGGGGCAGACACAGCAGTTTGAGCAAGCCTAATCACAGAAACCAACTATGCTGAAATAATAAAACATTTTTGGACACAGAGCAGGAGTCAAGGGAAACCAAGGGAGGGCCTCTAGAAACAAGATGTACAAAGGCATAGAAACAGAGAAAGTTCAGGTCTATTACTGGGCAAGAACAATGAGGGAATCAATCAGGTGATGATATAAAGTAGGCTTGTAGCACATATATACCCCTAGAATGACTAGCTTCACTGGCAACCCATTATTTGGTCCACTTCCCCATTGGGGAGTCTGAATCTTCTTATAATAAATTTTCCACATTATTGCTTAAATCTTCTGGTTCGTGGTGCTCATTCTTCAGCATTGTGAGACACAACTCTGGGAAAAACCCTTGGCTCATGGTTCCAGTTATCAGCTTTGGGGGCTTGGTCCAGGATTCAAACTCTCCACATCAAATGGTGTGCTTATGAACCCTATCACTTCTTTTGATGTTTCCTTTGTAATTTTGGAGGCATTGCCAAGTGCCTCTCAGTCACTTAATCAGGCTGCCATTTCCAGTGGTCATTTTTCTCTTTCACTTTCCAAATGCAGTCTCTGGACTTTGGGCCTTTTAAAAGCAGGCATGGGTCAGCCAGTTAAAAGCCATTAGGGTGGCTGTCACATACAAAGGCTCCCATGGAAGGATAAACTGGTGGTTGGACTGAGTTAGAAAGCAGTAGGCTTCTCACCAGTTTCAAGACAAAATCTGACCAACAACTGAATGAGTGCTTGGGTCCCTACTCAGGCTCCAAAGATCAAAGAGGCAAATTCCTCCCTCTGGTTCGAGAGTCTCAAATGTTCTTACATAAGGACCTCACAGAGGTATCTGGGGTTTAACCCTAATACATGCAGGGGCCTCATATGGACTGCAGAATACAACTGTAATTAAACTCTGATCTGTCCAGGGAGTGCACATAAGAGATGGTCATGGATTTCAAATTGGCAGCTGAATAGGCAGAAGTGTTTCACACCTTCTCCTGGGGCCAGGCTGGAAAAACAACTAAATTGGAGAGCATCCACCAAGAATTAACAAATTAGACACAGGTAAGGAGACAATTTTCAATAAGGAAGGGCAGAGGATGCCTGGAGAATGCCGCTTGACAGCCATAGCTTTCCTGGAACCACCACCATGCTCTGGGAGTGAATAGTGCAATACCTCCTGGCAGGCTCCCAAACATCTGCAGTGAGCACTTGCCAGAGTGACCTCCCACACCTGGCCTCCTCACCAGCCAGACAGGACCCAGCATCCAAGGATCTAGCTCCAGAACCCACAGTGAGTGCAAGCCAGGGGAATCTTGTGCCCTGCTCCCATCCAAGGCCCCAGAACTGTGCTACCAGTCTGACCTGGAGCCACCTGGCACCTGCTTCACCCTGAGACCTTGAACCTGGTGCTGGGGCTACCTGGAGCAACCCAGTGTGTGCCCTACACTGGGCCACAGGAGAGTGTGGACTATGCAACCCAGAGCAACTAGTGCCTGGTTCACCCTGGCCCCCAGAACAGCCCTGCTGAGACAGCCCAGAGCAACCCAGCACACCTCACTCTGGGCCAAAGAAGAGTGTGGACTGTGCAACCCAGAGCAACTTGCACCCACTCCACCTCAATCCCAGGGAGTTGCTGATGGGTCAAACTGGAGTAACTTGGCAGCACCCCACTTAGGCCACAGGAGAGCTCTGACTGTGTGATGCAGATCAACTAGCACGCGCTCCATCCCATCCCCTGGGACAGTCCCACTGGAGCTACCAGGAGCAACCCAGCACATGCTCCACTCCAGACCACAGGAGAGTGCTGCTAGGGCAACCCAGATCAATTGGTTGTGCCCAACAAGAGGCCACAGGACCATGCTACAAATGCACTGCCAAAGGGAACTTAGGGTGCCACCCTGCCACAGGTGTCGGGGCCACACAGTGAATTGCATGACAGAGGGCTCTGGATCTTCACAGGGAGTCGCATAACAGAGGAACTGTGCCTATGCACCCATCACCCTGAGAATCTAAAGTGTACAACTAAGGATCCAGATCCTTGGGGAAGAGGATACAACTCAGAGCAGAGGAAATAAAAGAATGAGACTCAAGGCAGACCCAACTCTGGGCTAACAATTTCCAGACCATTGGCCTGATAGGGTCTTCAACCTCTCAAACCCCAAGCAGGGTGCCCAGGGCAAGAAATAAACAGCAAAAATGGGGACACAAAGAAACAACCCCCAAGAAAAGAAAAGGAGGAATCACCAACAAAGGAACTAAATGAAATGGAGGCTAGCAATATGCCAGAGAAAGAATTCAGAGTAAGGTTCTTAAAGTTCCTAAACTGGCTGGATGAGAAAATTAACATGTTTAAGAATCAAGAGGAAATGAAGAATAATATACCTTCAAAAAAAAAAAAAGCAAAACTCAATGGAAGGTTTAAACAGAACACTAGAAGAAGCAGAGGACCAAATCAGCAAGATTTAAGACTGGATATAAATAAACACCTCATCTGAACAGCTATTGGAAAAAAAACACACACATTATAAAGCAGAATAGTTTAAGGGAGCTTTGGGACAACATGAAACAAAACAACATCCTCATAATAGGGGTACCAGAATGGTCAAGAAGAAGAGCAAGTTATAGAAAACCTATTTGAAGAAATAATAACAGAAAACTTCCTGACTTGGGGAAGAAAAAACTCACACAAGCACAGAGAGTCCCCAAAAAGATGAACCCCAAAAGACGCACACCAAGACATGTTGTAATTACAATAGCAAACATTAATGACAAAGAAAGAATCTTAAGGGCTGCAAGAGAGAAAGGAAGTCACCAACAAGGGATCTCCCATTAGATTATCAAATGATTTTTCAACAGAAACACATCAGGCCAGAAGGAATGGAATGAAGTATACAAAGTGATACAAAGCAAGGGACTGAATCCAATAATATTCTATACAGCAAGGCTATCATTCAAAATTGAAGGTTAAATCAGGAACTTCACAGAAAAAAAAAAGGCTAAGGGAGTTTATTATCACCAAGCCAGCAATGCAAGAAATATTAAAGGGTCTGTTGTAAAAAGAATAAATAGAAGGGAAGAAGGGAAACAGGCATAAAGAATAAAAATGGCAACAAACAAGTATCTATCTGTGGGGAAACATGGGACTTGGGTGGAGTGTCTGTAAGGAGGATTCTTCAAAAGGTCGGGGGATCCTGGGGTAACATTTCCAAAGGCAGCAGCCCCTACCTTGACTTTTCCAAACATATCTGATCCCTTGGGAGTTTTGCTAGAATCTCTATGTTGAGTCTTTAAGACCCAACCTTGTAGAAGCATGTGTTTTCTCAAGGATATCGGCCCTGCTGGTTGTATCTAGAGGTTAATTTTAGTTCAAACTGTTTTTATAATAAAAGGATAATGAGTCAGGGAATTGGGGCTGTTTTTCTGTAACAGAGGCACCACCTGCTTCTAATAACTATTTCAGCACTGTGATATACTGCTGCTGTTCTGTGGACAGCTGTTGTCCCATTATGAAACATTAGCTGAGAAAGAATTTCCTTGAACTTGGAAATCCCAAGTGGGCTCCAATTACTTCCAAGGACATAGGGTGGCTGAAGGGATAAGGAAACATGACACATATACTGTATGTGCTGTCTACAAGAGATCCTGTGTAGTTACTTTCATCTTCTTCCTTTTTGTTTTCAAGAGTTCTGCCGCATTTCATTGCATTCTTGGCTCCTCATATGGGGCACCAGCTGCTGGGGCTGACCAGCAGACACTGAGAAATGGATGAATAGATTACTTTAACACACGTTTCAGTGAAAGAGAAGGCTAAGGGGCTTGTTTGATGTTAGAAACCAAAAACAGCTCCGATTGCCTGCCTCATTAGCCTTTTATTGTAACAACAGCTTGAACTAAAATTAACCTCTAGATACAATCATCAGGGTAAGTATCCTTGAGGAAGCACATGCTTCCACAAGGTCAGTTCTTAAAGATTAAACAGAGATTCTAGAAAAACACATGGTGGATCGGACTTGCTTTGGCAAGGTCCCCCGAGAGGTCCCAACCTTTTGGAGAACCCTCCTTACAGACATTCCAACCATGTGCCATGCTTCCCCACATCTATCAATAATAACCTTAAATGAAAATGGATTAAATGCTCCAATCAAAAGACATAGGGTGGCTGAAGGGATAAGGAAACTTATATATGCTGTCTACAAGAGATCCACCTCAGAACAAAGGATTCATTCAGACTGAAAGTGAAGGGATGGGAAAAAATTTCAGGCAGACATGAAAAGAAAAGCTGGGGTAGCAATACTTATATCTGACAAAATAGACCTCAACGTGAAGGCCATAACAAGAGATAAGGAAGGCCACTTCATAATACTAAAGGAATGGATACAACAAGAGGATATAACTCTGGTAAGCAGATAGGCACCCAATACAGGAGCACTCAAGTACTTAAAAAATCTTCTGGAAGACATCAAGGGTGAGATTGACAGCAACACAATCATAGTAGGGGACTTTAATACCCCATTGACATCACTGGATAAACATTCTAGACAAAAAATCAACAAAGAAACAGCAATCCTAAATGACTCACTAAATCAGATGTAAATAATTGACATCTTCAGAAGATTTTACCCAAAAGCAACTGAATATACATTCTTCTTGAGTGAATATGGAACATTTTCAAAGATAGACCACATATTAGGAGGACACAGACTAAATCTCTTCAAATTCAAGAAAATAGAAATCATATCAAGCATCTTCTCATAGCACAATGACATAAAATTAGAAATCAACTACAATTTAAAAAATCAAAAACTTGGAGACTAAATAGCATGCTATTAAACAATGATTGGGTTACCAGAGAGATTAACGAAGAAATAAAAACATCCTGGAAATAAATGACAATTAAGACACAACAATAAAAACCTGTGGGACAAAGCAAAAGCAGTCCTCTGAAGGAGGTTCATAGCTATACAGGCCTACCACAAAAAAGAAAAAAAATGGTAATAAATTATCTAACCCTAAAACTTAAAGAATTAGAAATAGAGGAATAGGAAAAGCCCAGAGTACACAGAAGGAAGGAGGTAATAAAGATCAGAGTGGAAATAAATGAAATAGAGAAAAAAAATGAATAAAACCAAGAGCTGGTTCTTTGAAAGGATAATCAAGATTGATAAAGATTGATAAACCTCTAGCCAGGATCACCAACAAACAAAGAGAGAAGACCCAAATAAAAAAAATCAGAAATGAAAGAGGTGATGTAACAACCGACCCACAGACATACAAAGCTTTGTAAAAAAAAAAAAAATACTACAAATAACTGTACTCCAACAAATTGGACATCTGAGAAAAAATGGACATATACCTAGAAAAACACAATCTTCCAAAACCCAATCAGAAAGACTAAAAGAATCTGAATAGGCCAATAACTAACAATGAAATTTAAGCAGTAATAAAAAAAAACAAACTTGCAGCAAACCAAAGCCCTGTTCTGGAGAGCTTCACAGGGGAGTTTTACCAAATATTAAAAGAAGAAATAAAACCAACCCTCCTCAGACTATTCCAAAAAATTTAAGAAGAGGGCACATTTCAAAGTTCTTTCTATGAAGCCAGCATTACCCTAATCCCAAAACAAGATAAAGACACTACAAAGAAAGAGAATTACAGGCCAACATCCCTGATGAATATAGATGCTAAAATCCTCAACAAAATTCTAGCAAATAGGATCCAGCATTACATTAGAAAGATCATACACTATGACCAAGTGGGATTTATTCTGGGTATGCAGGCTGATAGAGTATCCACAAATCAATAAATGTTATACATCACATAAACAAGTTTAGAGAGAAAAATCACATAATCGTATCAATTGATGCAGAAAAAAGCATTTAACAAAATCCAACACGCTTTATGACAAAAACTCTCAGCAAAGTGGGAATAGAGGGATCATACCTCAACATAATAAAAGCCTTATATGGCCAAACCTATAGCCAACATCATACTCAATGTGCAAAAACTATAACCATTTCCCCTAAGAACAGGAACAAGATAGGGATGCTGACTCTCACAACTCCTCTTCAATGTAGTATGGAAGAGCTAGCCATAGCGATCAGACAGGAAGAAGATATAAAAGGCATCCAAACTGGAAAATAAAAAGTAAAACTGTCATTACTGACAGATGACATGATATTGTACATAGAAAACCCTAAAGACTCCATCAGAAAACTACTAGACTTAATAAATGAATTCGGCAATGTGGCAGGATGCAAAATTACCACCCAGAAACCTATGGCTTTCTTATACACCAATAATGTACTCACAGGAAGAGAAACTAAAATCAGTTCCATTTTCCATTGCAACAACAGAAAAATTAAGATACCTAGGAATAAACTTAACTATGGAGGTAAAAGACCTGTGCTCAGAAAACTACAGGATGTTGAAAAAAGAGATAGAGGAAGATATAAACAAATGGAAGCATATACCCTGTTCATGGATTGGTAGAATCAATATCATTAAAATGTGCATACTACCCAAAGCAATCTATAGACTCAATGCATACCCCATTAAAATACCAATGGCATATTTCACAAACCTAGAACAAACTCTCCAGCTGGAAGCCAATTTCAGCATGTCAGCAGGACTGAATCATTTGGAGATGGCTGAGGGAATTTCCCCAAACATGAAAGCGATGCATGAATGATTGCTTGCTGCCAGACAGCTAAGGAACATCTTAATCTACATGTTATTGCCTCCTACTGGCCAAACACCTGAACAGCCTTAGGCAGTTTCTCCCAAACCTGACAATGGATTCTGTATACCTAACATTACCCTTTGATGTGTATTATCTACCTTGCCTTAGGACAAATTGTGTTAATAAATAGCAAGGGGTCCTGAGACAAGGAGAACTTAGTTCCTTTAGCTAAGTCTTCTCTGACTCCCCATGATGCCTTTCAAAATTATGTTTCATCTCTGGACTCTTATTTAATTTACGCACAATGCATCTCCAGATTCCTGAACCCTTCTAGATGCTGGATTAAGACCACTGGCATTAATTGGTTCCTGAAATATGGACAATTTGGAGAAGGAGAATTCGCCTGAGTGTATATAACAGCACCATTAATGGTGGAAAGATTAACTGTGCGTAAAGCCCATGTCAGCTTTGGAAGCCCATGGATCCATAAGTGTGTGGGTATACTTTTTGTTTAAGTCAGATTATAATGGGGAAGAATTCGGTTAAAAGGCAAAATTCATCTTTAATGTGTTTTCTTTTTCAAATCATAAAATACTTAATTTGTATTGAGGCTAGAAAATCTGTAATTTCTAAAACACCGCCAGATCCTCTGCTTCTAATCTCAAAAGTGGATGGAGAGGGCAGAGCTATTAGCTCTGCCGCAAAAATATTCCCTAATGCATTGTTTAAGAACTATAGAAGAAAGTGTTGGGAAAAGCAAAATTTGGCAAAAATAACTCTAAGGGCTAGTCATTACTTTGGAAAGCGAAATAGAAAAAAATTTAAAATCTGTCTTTATCTATTAAGCATGCCTTTAATTAGAAAAAGAAATGTGGCAGAATTAGTTGTTGAATTTTCTTCCAAAGCAAGCAGGATGTGGGGGAAGGGAGACATGTGGTGATCCTGTAATATGGACACCCACTCCCCGAGTATGCTAATTTAAAAAGTCTCCTTCTCACCATGAAAAGTTTTACAAAATTTAGAAATGTGTCTGGGATTTCTGTGCTCATAAAGAGAGAAGCTAGCTTAAAACAAATGTGTGCAACTGTCCTATTTTGGATTTTAGAGTTTTGAGCTAAACTTGACTCTCTTTGCGAATGCTACAGAGTAAAACCCCAAAGACCATTTTTTCCTGCAAAAGAGAGATGGCGGGTTTGACCCAGGGAAACATGCAGGCTGGTTCTAGCAACAAGATTGGTATTTCCATAATAAAAGGTAGTTTATTTAAATAATCATGGACAGCATTCCAAAGTTAACATTAAAGCAACCAAGAAAATCAGTAAATTGTCTCTGTTACAAAAATTTTCCAAAGAAAATGCCTTAAAATAATTATAATTGGCTCTAGAATCTTAAAATTGTTGAAAGATAGATAAATAATATATTAATTACTAGAGGCCCGGTGCACGAAATTCATTGTCCCTCAGCCCAGCCTGCACCCTCTCCAATCTGTGACCCCTCGAGGGATGTCCGACTGCTCGTTTAGGCCCTATCCCGGTCTAAACTGGCAGTCGGACATCCTTCTCACAATCCAGGACTGCTGGCTCCCAACTGCTTGCCTGCTTGCCTTCCTGATTGCCCCTAACTGCTTCTGCCTGCCAGCCTAATCACCCCCTAACCACTCCCCTGCCAGCCTGATTGATGCCTAACTGCTCCCCTGCCAGCCTGTTTGCCCCTAACTGCCTTCCCCTGCTGGCCTGGTCACCCCTAACTGCCCTCCCCTGCAGGCCTGGTCCCTCCCAACTGCCCTCCCCTGCTGGCCATCTTGTGGTGGCCATCTTGTGTCCATATGGGGGCAGCCATCTTTGACCACATGGGGGGAGCCATCTTGTGTGTTGGAGTGATGGTCAATCTGCATATTACTCTTTTATTAGGTAGGACAGAGGCCTGGTGCACAGGTGGGGGCCAGCTGGTTTGCTCTGAAGGGTGTCCCGGATCAGGGTGGGGGTTCCCTTGGGGCATGGGGTGGCCTGGGGGAGGGGCCTGTGGTGGTTGGCAGGCCGGCCACGCCCCCTGGCAACCCAAGTGGAGGCCCTGGTATCGGGTTAATTTATCTTCTACAATTGAAACTTTGTAGCCTGGAGTGGAGCCAAGCCTTCTGTTTCGTGGCGGCAGCCTTTTCTGTTTGGGTTTATGTGTCTTCTATCATTGAAACTTTGTAGCCTTGAGTGGAGGCCTAGGCCGGCAAGGGCAGGTGGAAAGCTTGGCTTCCTCCATTGCCGGGGAAACCCAAGCCTCTCTCTTGCTCTCTGTGGCCGTAGCCATCTTGGTTGGGTTTATTTGCATATTCGCTCCTGATTGACTGGTGGGCGTGGCTTGTGGGCATAGTGGAGGTACAGTCAATTTGCATGTTACTCTTTTATTAGATAGGATAAACGTCCGATAACCCAGAGGGAAAGGTAGCTGCACCTCTCTAATGGAGGAAGGGGCTAGTCGCCCTTCCCCCAGCAGAATAAGCAGGTAGGCCGAAGTTTCCTGCCGGCAGCAATCTCTAATGAATGAATGGCCAATTTACATCTAAATAGACCAAGCTAGGCCAAAACTTTTTTTGCCAGCCTCAAAGGTGGTCTTCCAGAGCCTCTGGCAACTTAAAACTTTAAAGTTTACTAAATCTTACCTAATAATAGACAAACATGTAAATTGACCATACCTCCACTATGCCACCAGCCAATCAGGAGAGATGTGCAAATTAACCCAACAAAGATGGCTGTTAATTTGCATACACAGGCGCCGTGTGATGGGGGCAGGACGCTTGTGTCGTCATGAGACGCAGGCGTTCTGGCCTACCCCTTGTCTCTCAGGGCCTCTGGGCAGCGTGGGAAGGCAGGGCCGGAGCGGAAAGAGGTGGCTCCCGGAGTGGAAAGAGGCAGCTCCCAGAGCGGAAAGAGGTGGCTCCGGGGCCTGAGCAGAAAGGGGCTGGGCCGGAGTGGAAAGGCAGTGATGGCAGCCAAGGAAAGGAAATTTCATTCTAGCACGAATCTTCGTGCATCGGGCTTATAGTAAAATGATAAAAACTTGCTCTATAATCTGAATTTGCCTCATGAAAAATCTAGAGGACAGAATTGAATCTGTTAATTATGTCTTGTATTTTTTAAATTTATTCTTAAAAATATAGAAATTTATTTTTGAAAAAATAATTTTGTGTTTTCTCTGAAATAATTAGGAATTCAAAATATATTGCTTATTGGTCTAATTAAAAAAGAGGATTAATTCTGTGATCCCAACTGAAATTTCTAGTACTAAAACCAGTTTAAATTTAATTGATATCCTTTAAGATAATTATAAAAAGTATATAATCTTTAAATCAAATATATATATATTTGATTGTCTTTCCAAGTTAAATTTCAAGGCTATAACTGAGAGATAATTTTAGAGCATTTCACAGGCCCTGAAATGTTTTCAAGGAGTTGTTCTCTCTTCTTAAAAGAAAAAACTTTTGAAACTAAACTGATTTAGTATACTTGAATTTAAATGGAAAGCTTTATCAAATAAAATTTAATAACTATATTTTACTTATACATATATTTTAAACGTTATGAAGGTTTTGACCTCTAAGAAGGGCAAAATAAAGTAACAATATATTTCTTAAATACAGCCAAAATTTTCAGCAACAGAAATGTAAAAGACAAAAAGCCCTAGCAGACTGCATTTTAAATAGGCTGGAGGTTGGGCAGCATTTGTGCCTTGTGAATCAGACTTATAAGTTTACTAAATTTGCTTGCTTTGCTTTTTTAATAAAGTTACCTACTTTAATTACTTAATAAATTAGCTTTTTAAAAAATAATCAAGATCTCATATAAATTAAATTAAATGAGAAGCCAATATTTTTATAAGTAATTGAATCCAAGTAAAGTCTAAGAAAATTACTGAGACCTCCCATAATCCAAATAAGCCAAAGGGGATACTCTTTAAAAATAAAATTCAAAGCTTAATAAAAAGGATAATTTTTTAAATTTTGAAATCTCTTCCACTAATATTTACAGAGTAAACTAAAGATTGTTGTTAAAGTACTAATCTGACAATAAATAGTAGTCACCATAAATGTAAGGTTTAATGTGACTACATGGCCTGGCAGTATTGCTAAGCATTCAAAAAGCAACCATGTTTGTTGCATTTGTTGCTTGATATAAAAAAGAAAGACAAAGATTTCTTAAATATACTCTCTAAATGTGGCCTAAAAACTCCTCTGGAAAAAAAAATAGAGGTTTTTCTTCAAACATCTGAAGAACTGTAATTAAAAGTAAATATATTAGGCCTCATAAACTAAATAACTTGTGTTTTTGCCTCCCTGAATATAGCTAATGTTAAATTACTCAAAGACTAATAGCAGAAATTTAATTAATGTCATTTATTTTCCATGACCTAGGACAAGTAAAGTTAAAAAATTAACCTTATTTTAGATTGATTCAATTGGCTAATTGAAATGAGTGAATATTTAAGAAAACTTAATTGTACTGGGCAGGAAAATGTTCTTAAAGCATTAACTAATTTTTTATTGATGGTTCATCTCAGAGTAAAATTGCATAACATGCAATGAATTCAGAGCAGTCATATTTCTATGCAGAAAACTAAAATTAAAAGTTATCAAGACTGCATTGTACAATTTCCAAAAACCTCTTAATATTATTTAAATAAACAAGGGGGGATAGTAGAATAATCCCCTGTAAGAAAAATACCCTGTAAGAAAATTACATCAAGCCTTAATTGCTTTAAATTTTTTACTTTGAAAATTAATTTTCATTTGTAATGCTGATAGCAAGACACCCATGAAAATACACATGGTGTCAGAATAAGCCAAAGGAAAATCGTTTGGGCAAAAAATAAAAAAATCCCAAGTCTAATTTATAGAAAAGATTCCTTTATTAACCTTTGTTGGAGAATATGTTTATATATTTCCACAAAACTCCTCCAAGCCCGTGTAGATTCCTGCAACAACGAATCCCAGTGAAGAAATGACCAGATTGCTCCAGCCACAGAATAGAAGTGGCCCCCAAGACAAGAGGAGAAACAGGTCAGAAATGAAGATGGGGAAGACACCTTGCCATACTAGCAGTCAGCAGCTGTGCATTGCTAGAGGTTGCCTAGGACTAAGCCAGAGATGGTCATACCTGCATTGCCACCGTTTGTCCACCATACAGAACTAGAATATCATTGCTGGCATGTACACATGAGGAACTGTTGGACATTGAAATTGGGACTCAAAGAACTGTTGGCCAGAAAGAAACTTACTGTGGGCTGATTCCTTTAATGCCTGACAGCAATTTAAAGGGACTTGATAGAACTCTATCCTTTCCATTGAATTTAAAAATCTTAAAACATACATTATTGTTAAATTTATAAAATCAAAAAGTGTGAGATGCCAGAAGACAATTCCAGCATGTCAGCAGGGCTGAATCATCTGGAGATGACTGAGGGCATTTCCCCAAACATGAAAGGGATGCATGAATGATTGCTTGCTGCCAGACAGCTAAGGAACATATTAATCTATATGTTATTGCCTCCTACTGGCCAAACACCTGAACAGCCTTAGGCAGTTTCTCCCAAACCTGACAATCTGACAATGGATTCTGTATACCTAACCTTATCCTTTGATGTTTATATCTACCCTGCCTTAGGACAAATTGTGTTAATAAATAGCAAGGGGTCCTGAGACAAGGAGAACTTAGTTCCTTTAGCTAAGTCTTCTCTGACTCCCCACGATGCCTTTCAAAATTATGTTTCATCTCTGAACTCTTATTTAATTTACGTACAATGCTTCTCCAGATTCCTGAACCCTTCTAGATGCTGGATCAAGACCACTGGCACTCTCCAAAAATTCATATGGAATAAAAAACAACCCCAAATAGCCACAGTAATCCTGAGGGGGAAAAAAACATAGTTGGAGGGATCACAATACCAGATATCAAGCTATATTACAAACCCACCTTTCTCAAAACTACCTGGTACTGGCACAAGAACAGACCTATAGACAAATGGAACAGAACAGAGAACCCAGAAATTGACCCAATCCTTTATTCTCAATTAACATTTGACAATGAAGTCAAGACAGTCTCTTCAATAAATGGTGTTGGGCAAATTAGATTCATGCAAAAAAAATGAAACAAGACCACCAATTTACATCAAACACAAAAATAAACTCAAAATAGGTAAGGACTTAAATGTAAGACTGGAAAATATAAAAATCTTAGAAGACTTCATAGGCAGCAAAATAGAAGACATGTGTTATAGTAATATATTTACCAATACAGCTCCTAGGACAATGGAAACTAAGGAGAAAATAAACAAATGAGATTTCATCAAAATTAAAAGCTTCTGCACAGCTAAAGAAACCATCAGCAAAACAACATGAGATCCCACTGCATGGGAGAACATATTTGCCAATATCTTATCCAATAAGGGTTTAATCTCCAAAATTTACAAGGAACTCATACAACTTAACAAAAGGAAGATAAACAATCCAATCAAAAAATGGGCAAAGGACCTAAATAGACACCTTTTGAAGGTGGACATATAGAAGGCAAAGAGACATATAAAAACATGCTCAACATCACTAATCATCTGAGAGATGCAAATAAAAATGACAGTGAGTTACTATTTCACACCTATCAGAATGGCTATCATCAACAAATCAACTAACAATAAGTGCTGGCAAGATTGTGGAGAAAAAGGAACCCTCATTCACTGCTGGTGGGGATGCAGACTGGTGCAGCCACTGTGGAAAACAGTAGGGCGTTTCCTCAAAAAATTAGAAATGCAACTCCCATTTGACCCAATAATCCCACTTCTAGAAATATATCCCCAGAAATCAGAAACACCAATCAGAAAGAATATATGCACTCCTATGTTCATAACAGCACAATTTACAATAGCTAAGATTTGGAAACAGCCTATGTGCCCATCAGTGGACGAGTGGATTAAAAACTGTGGTATATCTACATAATGGAATACTACAGTGCTGTAAAAAAAGAAAGAACTCTTACCATTCGTAACAGCATGGATGAAACTGGAGAGCATTATGCTAAGCGAAATAAGCCAACCAGAGAAAGATAAATATTACATGATCTCACTCATTAGTGGAATATAATGAAAAACATAAACTGATGAACAAAAAAGATCCAGAGACATAGATGCATCTAACATATTGTCTAACCACAGAAGGTAGGCAGTGGAGGGTGGGTGGGGGAAAGTAAGAGATCAATCAAAGGACTTGTATGCATGCATATAAGCATAACCAATAAACACAGACAATAGGGGGGTGAAGGCATGTGCTGGTGGGTGGGAGTGATGCAGGAGAGGTCAATGGGGGAAAAGGGAGACATATGTAATACTTTAAACAATAAAGACTTTAAATTAAAAAAGAGAGAGAGAGATGGTGTTATAATAATATTATTGTCATAAAGAAATCCCTCTAATGTATGAAATAATTATTGTGTGAAATGTTTGCTGTGTGGAGACCCCAATACTCTAACTTCTAAATTGGTGAACACCCCGCTATCTTGATGTAAATGCCCTGCTCCTAGCATAAGGCACACTGTCTGGCCCACACTAATAAAGACACAAGTTGTTTAATACTGGCTATATAAGCACAGGACTTTCTTCAGTCGATGTCTCCTGCCTGATAGAGGAGGACTCCATGTTGCTCCATGAGACGAGCCCCTGACTGACTGCTCTGCTGTGCGAGCCTGAACCAACTGCGGACACCTGTCTGTCTCCGTCTTTGTTGTCCGTCTTTCGGTGTGCATCACCCGGTGGCCTTTGCTGGAGCCTAGGAACCACTAGGAATAAGTAAATAAACCTTGTGTGATTGCATACTAATTCTGTCTTGTGTGTTCATGTGTTCCAGTTCGGCTCAGCTGTTTAGACATTGAAGTACCAGGGGATAGGCCATTATTGCTGACTCCTGGTCACCTGCGTTTGTCCCACTAAGTCTACCAGGGGTGGGCAAACTTTTTGACTCGAGGGCCACAATGGGTTCTTAAACTGGACCGGAGGGCCGGAACAAAAGCATGGATGGAGTGTTTGTGTGAACTAATATAAATTCAAAGTAAAGGAGCGGAGGGGAGAGCAAGAAAACCCTCCGCTCTTTTGGCTCCGCGGGCTGGATAGAACAGCCAAACGGGCCGGATCCGGCCCGCGGGCCATAGTTTGCCCACGGCTGGAATTAATTAATTGGGGCATAATTGGGACAGATGGTCACTCAGCTCTCCGAGTCCTCATAGCTGTTTTAGGCAGCCAGGGAGTGAAACTGAGCCAGGTAAAAGGAGGGAAATTACCAGAGGTTTCACCACCTCTGGGAGTTCCCTCTACAAACAGCACATGTGGACCCACTACATATAGCCCAACCCTCATCTATTCCCTTGTTAAGATTTCTAATGCTGGAGAGCCACTCCTACTTTCCTGGCTTTTGCCTCATCCTGCCCAAGGTTGGGGGTAGAGGGACACTAAGTTCTTTGGATCCTGGCCCAGGCCAGTTGATCTGCCATTCTTGGTGTCCCCTACCATAGATGGACCCAGCCACGTGTGAGGAGAGGATTCTCTCACCCCTTAATGCCTCTTTGGACCTGATCCCCAGAAGCCTGATTTCTTTCAGCTCCTTGCAGTGGCCTTGTGGGGTCCAGAGTGGATTCAGGTCTTCAATAGAATATTAAGGGAGCCGAGGAGGGAATGCCTTTCCTCAGGGGCACAGCTTGCTCATATTGTTCACACCACAACATGTGCTGGTGGGCATTTGAAGATGGATAGGGAGGTAGATCAGGGCATTATCCAGACATTAGGGCATTAGATCACAAGACAGGATTGAGAAGGAATACATGGTTTGGGTTTACAACAGTGCTCGAGGCCCTTCAACACTTTCATTAGTTTATGTTGTTCATTATATTCCACTAATGAGTGAGATCATATATTTATCTTTCTCTGACTGACTTATTTCATTTAACATAACGCTCTCCAGTTCCATCCATGCTGTCACAAATGGTAAGAATTCATTCTTTTTTACAGCAGTGTAGTATTCCATTGTGTAGATGTACCATAGTTTTCTAATCCACTCATCTGCTGATGGGCACTTAGGCTGTCTCCAAATCTTAGCTATTGTAAATTGTGCTGTTATGAACATAGGAGTGCATATATCCTTTCTGATTGTTGTTTCTGTTTTCTTGGGATATATTTCTAGAAGTGGGATTACTGGGTCAAATGGAAATTTCATTTTTAATTCTTTGAGGAAACTCCATACTGTCTTCCACAGTGGCTGCATCAGTCTGCATCTCCACCAGCAGTGTATGAGGGTTCCTTTTTCTCAGCATCCTCTCCAGCACTTGTCTTTTGTTGATTTGTTGATGATAGCCATTCTGATAGGTGTGAGGTGATACCTCATTGTTGTTTTGATTTGCATCTCTCAGATGAGTAGTGACTTTGAGCATGTTTTCATATGTCTCTTGGCCTTCTGTATGTCCTCTTTTGAAGTGTCTATTTAGATCCTTTGCCCATTTTTTGATTGGATTGTTTATCTTCCTTTTTTTAAGTTGTATTAGTTCCCTATAAATTTTGGAGACTAAACTCTTATTGGAGATAACATTGGCAAATATGTTATCCCATGCAGTTGGCTTTCTTGTTGTTTTGTTGATGTTTTCTTTTGCTGTGCAGAAGCTTTTAATTTTGATACAGTCCCATTGGTTTATTTTCTCCTTAGTTTCCATTGTCCTAGGAGCTGTATCAGTAAAGATATTGCTACGACAAGTCTGCTAATTTGCTGCCCATGGCTTCTTTTAAGATTGTTATGGTTTCCTGTCTTACTTTTAAGTCCTTTATCCATTTTGAATTTATTTTTGTATATGGTGTAACTTGTTGGTTTAGTTTCATTTTTTTGCATGTTATCTGTCCAGTTTTTCCAATACTGTAGAGACTGTCTTGACTCCATTGTATACTCTTGCCTCCTTTGTCCAACATTAATTGAGCATAATGGTTTGGGTCGATTTCTGGGTTCTCTGCTCTGTTCCATTGGTCTACATGTCTGTTCTTGTGCCAGTACCAGACTATTTTGAGAAAAGTGGCTTTATAGTATAGCTTGATATTTGGTATCCCTCCAACTTTGTTCTTTTTCTCAAGATTACTGTGGCTATTTGGAGACTTTTTTTATTCCATATGAATTTTTGCAGAGTTTGTTCTAAGTCTTTGAAGTATGCTGTTGGTATTTTAATGGGGTATGCATTGAATCTATAGATTGCTTTGGGTAGTATGGGTATTTTAATGATGTTGATTCTGTCAATCCATGAACGTGGTATATTCTTGCATTTGTTTATGTCTTCCTCTATCTCTTTTTTCAGAGTCCTGTAAATTTTCTGTGTACAGGTGCTTTACCTCCTACGTTAAATTTATTCCTAAGTATTTTATTTTTTTTTGTGGCAATGGTAAATGGGATTGTTTTTTAGTTTCTCTTTCTGTGAGTTCAGTATAGGTGTATAAAAAAGTCATAGGTTACTGAGTTTTAATTTTGTATCCTGCTACATTGCCAAATTCATTTATTAGTTCCTATAGTTTTTTTTAAAATATATTTTATTGATTTTGTACAGAGAGGAAGGGAGAGGGATAGAGAGTTAGAAACATCGATGAGAGAGAAACATCAATCAGCTGCCTCCTGCACACCCCCTACTGGGGATGTGCCTGCAACCAAGGTACATGCCCTTGACTGGAATCGAACCTGGGACCTTTCAGTCTGCAGGCCGTCGCTCTATCCAATGAGCCAAAGTGGTTAGGGCTCCTATAGTTTTTTTGATGGAGTCTTTAGGGTTTTCTATGTACAATATCCTGTGAATAATGACAATTTTACTTCTTCTTTTTCATTTGGATGCCTTTTATTTCTTCTTCTGGTCTGATTGCTATGGCTCGCATTTCCAGTACTATGTTGAACAGGAGTGGTGAGAGTGGGCATCTTTTTATTGATCCTGTTCTTAGAGGAAATGCTTTTAGTTTCTGTCCATTCACTATGATGTTGGCTGTAGGTTTGTCATATTAGGCTTTTATTTTGTTGAGGTATAAGCCCTCTATTCTTTGCTGAGAGTTGTGTTTTTTTTTTGTTTGTTTGTTTGTTTTTTATCAGGGAAGGGTGTTGGATCTTGTCAAATGCTTTTTCTCTATTAATGGATATGATTATATGGTTTTTATCTCTCAGTTTGTTTATATGGTGTATCACATTTTTTTATTTGCGGATACTGTACCAGGCTTGCATCCCTGGGATAAATCCTACTTGGTCATGGTGTATGATCTCTCTAATGTAATGCTGGATCCTATTTGCTGGAATTTTGTTGAGGATTTTAGCATCTATGTTCATCAGGGATGTTGGCCTGTAATTCTCTTTCTTTGTAGTGTCTTTATCTAGTTTTGGGATTAGGGTAATGCTAGCCTCATAGAAAGAGCTTGGAAGTGTGCTTTCCTCTTGAATTTTTTTGGAATAGTCTGAGAAGGTAGGTTGCAGTTCATCTTTGAATGTTTTGTAAAACTCCCCTGTGAAGCCATCTGTCCCCTGGATTTTATTTCCTGGGAGCTTTTTGATTACTGCTTCAATTTCCTTCTTAATTGAGTTTTGGAAGGTCATATTTTTCTAATAATATGTCCATTTCCTCGGTGTTATTTAGTTTGTTGGAGTAGAGTTGTTCATAATATTTTTTTTTTACGATCTTTGGATTTCTGTAGGTTCTGTTGTTATTTTGCCTCTTTCATTTATGATTTTGTTTATTTGGGTCCTCTTTCTGTTTCTTGGTGAGCTGGGCTAAAGGTTCATCAATCTTGTTTATCCTTTCAAAGAACCAGCTCTTGGTTTCATTGATTTTTTTGTATTGTTTTTTTGGTCTCTATGTCATTTATTTCTGCTCTGATCTTTATTATCTCATTTCTTCTGCTCACTCTGAGCTTTTCTTGTTGCACTCTCTCTAATTCATTAAGTTGTAGAGTTAGATAATTTATTAACTTTTTTTTTTTTAAGGTAGACCTGTAATGCTATGAACTTCACTCTCAGGACTGTTTCCCTGTGTCCTATAGGTTTTGGATAGTTGTGTTTTCATTGTCATTTGTTTCCAGGATGTTTTTAACTTCTTCTTTCATCTCTTAAGTAACTCAATCATTGTTTAATAGCATGCGATTCAGCCTCCAAGTGTTTGGATTTTTTTTATTGTATTCGTTGTTGTTGATTTCTAATATTATGCCATTGTGGTCTGAGAAGATGCTTGTTATGATTTCAATCTTCTTGAATTTGGAGAGACTTTGCCTGTGACCCAATATGTGTTCTATCTTTGAAAATGTCCCATGTGCACTTGAGAAGAATGTATATTCTGTAGCTTTGGGGTGAAATATTCTGAAGATGTCAATTAAGTCCATCTGATCTAGTGAGTCATTTAGGATGGCTGTTTCTTTGCTGATTTTTTTGTCTAGAGGATTTATCTAGTGATATCAGTGGGGTATTAAAGTCCCCTATAAAGACTGTATTACTGTCAATATCTACCTTCATATGTTGCAGAAGCTTTTTTATATATTTGGGTGCTCTTGCATTGGGTGCATATATGTTTACCTGAGTTATATCCTCTTGTTATAGTTATCTCTTTAGTATTATGATGTGGACTTCTTTTTCTCTTGTAATGGCCTTCACTTTGAGGTCTATTTTGTCAGATATAAGTATTGCTACCTCAGCTTTTTTTTCATTTCCATTTTCCTGAAATATATTTTTCCATCCCCTCACTTTCAGTCTGTGTGAGTTTCTTGTTCTGAGGTGGGTCTCTTGTAGATAGCATATATATGGGTCATGTTTTCTGATCCATTCAGCCACTTGATGCCTTTTGATTGGAGCAGTCTGTTTATGTTTCAAGTTATTATTGATAGGTATTTGTTTGTAACCTATTTTTTGTTTGTGTGCCTGTGTTCCTTCTTCCCCTTTTATTCCTTCTTTTAACAACAGTCCCTTTAGCATTTCTTGCATTGCTGGTTTGGTAGTGATAAATTCCCTTTGCCTTTTTTGTCTGTAAATCTCCTGATTTTCCCTTCAGTTTTGAATGATAGCCTTGCTGCATAGAGTATATAGAGTATTCTTGGATTTAGTCCCTAGTTTTTGCATCCCTTTGTACTTGCTTCCATTCCTTTCTGGCTTAATGTGTTTCTGTTGAGAAATCATTTGATAATCTAATGGAAGATCCCTTGTAGGTAACTTTCTGTCTTTCTCTTGCAGCCTTTAAGATTCTCTCTTTGAGGGAGGAAAAAATGGCAGCGGAATAGAGACATGTCCCAAGCCTTGTCCTGAAGCAGATAGAAAGAACTGAGGGTTGCACGGGGAGTGTTTGTTTGTGAGTTGAGGGACAGCTATATTCCAAGAGATGGTGGGAGACTGCTGAACGGGGTTCCCCTGACTGGGCAGCCCCCACTGCTGCTGGGTTCCCTCCCTGAATGACCGGCTCGGACACGGAGACTGCGCCACCTAGAAGTGGAAAGTAGATGTTATCGGAAGGCAGAAAATCTACAACTGCGGCACCCTCCGAACAGCTGCAAACCCCAGAGCACCAGTCCCCAATTGGCGCAAACACGCGGATTTAGAGGAGCTCTACACTCCACCGTGGAAAAGTCAGATTTCGCCTGGGATAAGGTGAGGTCTCTGGTCCCTGCAGGAGAGAGAAACACGTGCACTGTGGGAACTGGAGGACCCAGGGAAGCCTGTGCCTAGAAAAATCCGTGGCTGTTGGGACTGGCATGATCCATGAATGTGGAAGGGGGTCCTCAAAGCTGCTAACAGAAAGGAATTCTAAAAAGCACATTTTGATCTGACAAAAAAGGACAGCCTAAAAATTTTAAAAGTTTGCCAGCTGCTTAGACCCAAGGGGGGGAAAAAGACTGCACAGACTTGCGCGCAGCCCAAGAGTTCTCACCCTTACTCTGGCTCTTTTTTTTTTTTTTTTCTTTTTCCTCTTTGGATCCTTGCTTCTGATTACTAAGCCCAATGCATAGGATCACCCAATTGGGGACACCCTAAGAGACTTCAGGGGAAAGTTGTTTTTCTGGAACCTGGGGATGAGAGCAGGGAATAACCATCAGAGAACCACCTCTGGGGCAACCCACTTCCACAAACCAGTAATGAGTGCCACAGGAAAAGCAGGATCTAAGCACTGGCTAGAGAGGACCTATAGACCCGGAGGTCAGTCCAGAAACACTGCCACCCAGGGGTTGCATCACAAATTGACTTGTGTAAACACAAATAAAGGAATACAAGAAATTAAGACATACTGCCTGCTTAAAAATCAGGACTGGCTTACAACACTGAGGAGCAGTGGAATGCAGGGAACTGCAATACTGTCCTGACTAGGAATCAGGTGTGCCAAACAGAAAAGTAGAGGAAGGGAATGACCTTCACTACTGCACATTTTTATTTTTATTTTTTTCCATGCTTTACTTAAGAAACTAAATTTTTGTTCTTTTTTCCTCACTTGGTTTTATCTTCTTAATTATTACAATTTTATTTTCAATCAGTATTATTACTACTACTATTTTACTTTTTTTTAAGTGTCATTTTCTTTTCTCTTTATTTTATTTTGGGATTAGTGTTCTACATTCTATTTTCATCTATCCTTTAGCATCATTTTACTCTATCTCAACTTTACCTTAATGCCAACACTCTCTTCCTCACTTTTCCCTTTTGTTGTCCTGTTTCTCTTACCCTATTCCTGCTTTAGAATTTCCCTATTTCTATGGTTACCCACTATTAAAATTTCATCCTACTTATGTATCTAATTTCCAATCCCCTGCTCGAAGTCCATACACACCTCTTTCTTCTCTGTCTTCAAAATCCAAAAAATTGTTTTTTTCTCTGTCTTTTTGTTGTCATTTGCTTGATTGTTGATTATATCGATTTTTTATGCTTGTTTGTAAAGTTGTTTTGCTTATACTTTTTGTTTGTTTGTTTTGTTTTTGTTTGTTTTTTGCTTCTGTTTTTCCTCACCTCACTTGATATTAGTTGTTGTTTGTAGTTTTTATTCATCTCCAGGTACATGTTGCTGGCATTTGTTGGGATTAGTGGCTGTTGTATTAGAGTTTTCTCCCCATATTTATATTTTGTTCCCCTCTTTTTTCTTACTCTTTCTTTTCTCTCTTACTTTTATTTTTCCTTTTCCCAATTTCATTTTTGTACACCTTTCTTTATATTTATCTCTTCTTCTTTCTCTTCTATTCTTTAATTTGCCTTTCTCTGGTGGTCACCTTTATGTGGGGTTATTAATATCATGAATACATTTCTGTTCAGTGCCTTGTGCATTGTACCTGGTTGTGCCTTTAAATCAGCCGTGGGCAAACTACGGCCCGCGGGCCGGATCCGGCCTGTTCAGCTGTTCTATCTGGCCCGTGGAGCTGAAAGAGCGGAGGGTTCTCTTGCTCTCCCCTCCACTCCTTTACTTTGAATTTATATTAGTTCACACAAACACTCCATCCATGCTTTTGTTCCGGCCCTCTGGTCCAGTTTAAGAACCCATTGTGGCCCTCGAGTCAAAAAGTTTGCCCACCCCTGCTTTAAATCAACACAGGAGAGAGAGAACTACGTAACCTGACACCCAGAGAAGAAAGACCATGGGGAGACAAAGAAACAGCCTGCATATGAAAGAAAAGCAAGCATCACCAGAAAAGGAAGTAAACGAAATGGAGGCAAGCAACCTGTCAGAGAAAGAATTCAGAGAAATGGTCATAAGGTGGCTGAAAGAATGGAAGACAAATTCGACAATATGAGCAAGAACCAAGAGGAAATGAAGAAGAACCAAGAAGAAATGAAAAATGACATCGCTGCTGTAAAGAACTCAATAGAAAGCATCAAGAGTAGACTAGAAGAAGCAGAGGACCGCATCAGTGAGCTAGAAGAAAAGGTAGGAAAAAATATCCAAGTAGAGCAGCTTCTAGAAAAAAAAATTAAAAAAACAGGAGGAGAGCCTAAGGGAACTTTGGGACAACACGAAACAAATCAACATCTGCATAACAGGGATTCCAGAAGGACAGGAAACTGAGCAAGGAATAGAAAACCTGTTTGAAGAAATAATGACAGAAAACATCCCTGATATAGGGAAGAAAAAACCCACACAAATCCAAGAAGCTCACAGAGTCCCAAGCAAAGTGAACCCCAAAAGACTGACACCAGCCCTTACCAGTTTGGCTCAGTGGATAGTTGGCCTGCGGACTGAAGGGTCCCAGGTTCGATTCCGGTCAAGGGCATGTACCTTGGTTGTGGGCACATCCCCGGTAGGGGGTGTGCAGGAGGCAGCTGATCGATGTTTCTCTCTCATCGATGTTTCTGGCTCTCTATCCCTCTCTCTTCCTCTCTGTAAAAAATCAATAAAATAGATTAAAAAAAAAAAAAAGACTGACGCCAAGGCACATTATAATAAAATTGGCAAACACCAATGACAAAGTAAGAATCTTAAAAGCGGCCAGAGAGGGACAGAAAGTTACCTACAAAGGAACCCCCATCAGACTAGTGACTGATTTCTCAACAGAAACTCATCAGGCCAGAAGGGAATGGAATGAAATATACAAAGTCATACAAAGGAAGGGTCTGAATCCAAGAATACTGTACCCAGCAAGGCTATCAATCAAAATTGAAGGTGAAATCAGGAGCTTCACAGACAAAAAAGGACTATGGGAATTTATTACCACCAAACCAGCAATGCAAGAAATGCTAAAGGGTCTGCTGTAAAAAAAAAAAAAAAAAGAAAAGAAATAGGAAGCGAAGAAGGAACACAGGGGTGAAGAATAAAAATGGCGACAAATAAGTATCTATCAATAATAACATTAAATGTAAATGGATTAAATGCCCCAATCAAAAGACATAGGGTAACAGAATGGATAAGAAAACAGGACCCATATATCTGCTGTCTATAAGAAACCCATGTCAAAAAAAAAAGACTCACACAGACTGAGGGTGAAGGGATGGAAAAAGGTTTTTCAGGCAAATGGAAATGAAAAAAAAGCTGGGGTAGCAATACTTATATCTGACAAATTAGATCTCAAAGTGAAGGACATAACAAGAGATAAGGAAGGCCACTTCATAATACCAAAGGGAACAATCCAACAGGTAGAAATAACTCTGGTAAACATATACGCACCCAATACATTAAAAAAAACTCCTGGAGGATATCAAGAGAGAGATTGACAGCAATACAAACAGAGTAGGAAACTTTAATACCCCACTATCACCATTGGACAAATCCTCTAAACAAAAAATAAGCAAAGAAACATCAATCCTAAATGACTCACTAGACCAGATGGAATCAATTGACATCTTCAGAACATTTCACCCCAAAACCACAGAATATACATTCTTCTCAAGTGCACATGGGTCATTTTCAAAGATAGAGCATATGTTGGGTCATAGGCAAAGTCTCTTCAAATTCAAGAAGATAGAAATAATATCAAGCATCTTCTCAGACCACAGTGGCATAAAACTGGAAATCAACTACAATAAAAACAATCCAAAAAAATCAAACACATGGACACTAAACAGCATGCTATTAAACAATGACTCTGTTACCAGATAGATCAAGGAAGAAATAAAAAACATCATGGCAACAAATGACAATGAAAACACAACAATCCAAAATCTATGGGACACAGCGAAAGCAGTCTTGAGAGGGAAGTTCATAGCTCTACAAGCCTATTGCAAAAAACAAGAAACAATAGTAATAAATTACCTAACCCTACAACTCAAAAAGTTAAAAAGAGAGCAACAAGAAAAGCCCAGTGTAAGCAGAAGGAAGGAAATAATAAAGATCAGAGCAGAGATAAATGACCTAGAGACCAAAGAAACAATACAAAAGATCAACAAAACCAAGAGCTGGTTCTTTGAAAGGATAAACAAGATTGATGAACCTCTAGCCAGGCTCACCAACAAGTAAAGAGAGAGGACCCAAATAAACAAAATCAGAAATGAAAGAGGTGAAATAACAACAGACCCCACCGAAATACAAAGGATTGTTAAAAAATACTATGAACAACTCTATTCCAACAAACTGAACAACCTGGAGGAAATGGACATATTCCTAGAAAAATATATCCTTCCAAAACTTAATCAGGAAGAATCTAAACATCTCCATAGGCCAATAACTATGGAAGAAATTGAAGCAGTCATCAAAAAGCTTCGGGCAAACAAAAGCCCGGGGCCAGACGGCTTCACAGGAGAGTTCTACCAAACATTCAAGGAAGAACTAAAACCTATCTTCCTCAGACCATTCCAAAAAATTCAGGTGGAAGGAACACTTCTAAGCTCATTCTATGCAGCCAGCATCACCCTGATACAAAAACCAGATAAAGACAACACAATGAAAGAGATTTACAGGCCAATATCCCTCATGAATATAGATGCCAAAATCCTCAACAAAATTCTAGCAAGTCGGATTCAGCAGTCATATCAGAAAGATCATACACCATGACCAAGTAGGATTTTTCCCAGGAATGCTCGGATGGTACAATATCTGCAAATCAATAAACGTGATACATCACATAAACAAATTGAGAGATAAAAACCACATAATTATATCAATTGATGCAGAAAAAGCATTTGACAAAATCCAACACCCTTTGTTGATAAAAACTCTCAACAAGGTGGGAATAGAAGGATCATACCTCAACATAATAAAAGACATATATGATAAACCCACAGCTAACATACTCAATGGGCAAAAACTAAAACCATTTTTTTCTAAGAACAGGAACAAGACAGGGATGCCCACTCTCACCACTCCTGTTCGACATAGTACTGGAACTATTAGCCATTGCAATTAGACAAGAAGAAGAAATACAAGGTGAGGGCACCCCTTTCACGTCTCGTGTGGTTCAGGGTTCCAGTTCAGGGTTCAGGTTCTGTAGAAGGCCGCACACAAAAATGAAGAGAGAAACTAGAAAAGAGTTAATTTGGGAAAATGGGGGTCCAGGCAGAAGCCCACCTCTAGTGGGAGGACTACCCTTTGCTTTGGCCTTGCCATCCCTTTTATTCAGGTTTGGGATACACCCATTGCTCTTAGGCAGGTAATTCCAGTAACAGGCAGATTATCTGATTATTTGGTGGGGAAGTTGCTTCAGCTACCATTGTCTCAATTAGATAGGGAGTGGTTGGCTCTGACCTTTCAGAGCTTCAAGGTTGACCAGCCTTCCAAGGTTCCTTGTCCACACCTTTCTAATTAGTGAGACAATGATCGGTTTCCAGCATCTCCCCCGTTTCTTTCCTTAAAAGAAAATCTTGCATCTGCAGACTGGAAATAAACGTATGAAAACAAAAAATGTTTGAGTCCCAATTTCAATGTCCAACAGTTCTGAGTCCTAGTTTCAATGTCAAACAGTTCCTTATGTGTACATGTCAGCAATATTTCAGTTCTGGATGGTGGACAAATGGTGGTAATGCAGGTCCAACCCTCTCTGGTTTGGTCCTGGTCAACCTGCAGCGACGCACAGCTTCTGACTGCTAGCATGGCAAGGCGTCATCAGGGTCTTCCATCTCTGGACTGTTTCTCCTCTTGTCTTCGTGGTTGGAGCAGACCTGTCAATTCCTCTGTTGCAGGAATCCACATGGTCTTGGAGTTGTTTTCTGAAAATATACAAACATATTCTCGACCAAAAGTTAATAAAGGAGTCTTTTCTATAAATTTGACTTGGAATCCTTTTTATTTTTGCCCAAATAATTTTCCTTTGGCTATTTTGACACCATGTGTGTTTTTCATGTCTTGCTGTTAGCATAACAAATGAAAATTAATTTTCAAAGTAAAAATTTTTCTAGATGTGATTTACTTACAAGATATTTTTCCTTACATAATATTACTCCACTATCCCCCACTTTTTTATTTAATTATTAGGAGGCTTTTGGAAATTTTTATAATACAGTCTTGATAATTTTAAATTTTAATTTTGCCTAAAAATATGACTGCTTTAGGTTCATTGCATGTTAAGCAATTTTACCATGAGATGAACTACCAATAGAAATTTTAGTTAATACTTTAGGAACAGCTTTTTGTCCAGTACAATTAAATTTTCTTGAATATTCACTTATTTCATTTGACCAATTTAAATTAATCTGAAAACTTGACTATTATTTTACTGTCAAATTTAATACTCTAATAACAATCTTAGTTTGTCCTGTAAATATTAGTGGAAAGGATTATTTGCATTCTTGAGTAGGCCCTGAGCATTCCTAGATTTAGGTTAGATTTAGATATAGGGCAGTCACCATCAGCCACTTCTCTGTTGCCTGGGTCTCAATATGAGCTGGGCAAAGTCTCTTGTTTGTAGCTGGATCTCAATCTGAGCTGGGCTCTGTTACCTGGGTCCTGATCTGAGCTGGGCGTGGGAAGCACGAAGCAGCCATGGGGGCAGGAGACGTCCCTCAGAAGGGGCAAGGATTCAAGCCCCTGCAAGGGTGGGGGGGGGGTGAGGGTCTGTGCCCCACCTCTGTTGATCCCCAAGTTCTCTCCTGATGGCCCCTCTGCGACTCTGCCTGTCTTAGGTTGTTCCTTCCTTGAGGAATCTTACCCGTCATTGACTAACCAGCCATCCTCCAGGGCCAAGCAGTGTGATGTGAGGTTCAGTTCTGTCTCCTTGGTAGCCTATGCCCCTGTGGCCTCCACACCCAGCACCTGCCTTGGGGAACCCAGGTTTTTTCTCCAGGGAAGGCCCAGCTCACACCATTGTGCAAGAGACAGATCTATGGTACCATCCAACATGAGGTTTCAACCTCAGAATGAACTGAAAACTCAAGCAACAGCTGTGGGCAATTGAATTGTGAGAAGAGGGTTCCTTTTGACAAAAAGGGCCAATATAGAATGCTCAAGTACCTTCCCAGTGAGGCTTTCCACACAGTAGAAGGGATTAAATCCTTTCATGTCCTTTTAAATTGCTGCCAAACATAAAGAAAATTTAGATTTTTAAGTTTGTTTGGATTAATTGTACAATATGCTGTTGTAAAATATTAAAAATTATAATGACATTGTAGAATAATACCATGCAATTTCAAGTATATTAGATGTTTTAAAAGGATTTCTTTTAAGAAGAGAGAATAATTTTCTTGTATTACTCTGGGCCCTTGGAGCTTTACAAGAATCATCTCTGTTAAGGCCTTGAAATTTTAACATGGAAAAGAAAACCATCAAACAAATATTTATATTCATATATGATTTACTAGTTTTTGCATCCACCATTCATATGCAAACTTGTTATCTACTTCCTGCTGGTTACTTGCCTCAGGGCGGGAATTTCAAAAGGGGCTGCTTAAAAGGTCTTGGAAAACTAGCTTTAATTTGTCTCCCAGTTCATCTTCCCCATCTTTAAAGTTAAACATCTCTAGGGTTTTTATTCTGTACACAGAAAAGTGTCAAGCCCAGCTCAAAAACTATGCGCACTCGTTTTTAAACTGGACTTTTCTCTTTACATGAGCACAGAAATCCCCGATGCATCATGAATTTGTAAAAGCTTTAAGTCATTAGCTGGAAAAGGGAAAGATGGCGAATATGAGGAAAAATACCATGTAAGGATATTCTTTGCTCTAAGCCAATGGCAATTCAAATTCAAACTGTACATTCTCTGCACCTCTCCCAGGAGCAAGCAGTGATAGTCCCCTACTTCCTTGCCCCACCCATGTTCCTCCTGGATACTACATTAGGCAGGGAATCAGCACACATAAGGGTTCTTACCCATGAAGGGTCAGGAACATAAGTCCAAAATACTTCCCCATTTTGCCCCAGGTAATATTACCGTACAGCTGATTACTGCTAGCATGGCAAGACGTTCTCAGGCATCTGTACTGTCCTCTTTACCATGCCCCAGGTGGTCTCCGGGCTGTTTGTTGTCCGGCTGGTCCTCCTCCTGCTCCTCATCTTCAGTGGATTTCTTGGAGTTGCTGTTCTCTGTGGCTGAGGTAGTTGATTTTCTGCGGCTGCATGGTGTGGCTCCAGGTGCAAGGTCTTCATTTGTCTGGCTAATTTCTCTCATGGATTCCTGTTGCAGTTTAATATTTCTAGCAGGAATCCACACGGCCTTGGAAAAATTCTCTGGGAATATACAAGCATACCCTCTGCCAAAGGTTAATAATGGATCAGGCCCCTTCCATAAACCAGATTCGGGATCTTTCCATTTAACTAGACCATTTTCTTTTGTTTTATTCTGATGCCAATGTATTTCCATAGGCATCCTTCCTTCATCATCACAAGTGAAAAAATTTAAAGTAATTAAGGCTTGGTGCAATCTACCTGCAGGTGATTTCTCCATCATCCCACCTTTTTGTTTTTCAAGTTGAGATTTTAGCCGCTGATGCTGTCGTTCAATAATGGCCTGTCCTTGGGAATTATATGGTATTCCTGTAATGTGCTGAATTTTCCACCTTTTACAAAATTCCTGGAATTGACAGCTCGTGTAAGCAGGCCCATTATCAGTTTTAATAATTTTTGGAATTCCCATGACAGCAAAAGCAGCTAGGCAATGATTAATAACCTGTTTTGCTGTTTCTCCTGTAGATGCAGTAGCCCATAGGACTTTTGAAAAGGTATCTACAGAGACATGTAATGCCCCAAGGCGTCCAAAGGAATTATAATGCATTACATCCATTTGCCAGATATGGTCTCTTAGCAAACCTCTAGGGTTGACTCCTGTGTTAGGCCCTTGAGGTAGATGTAACATGCAAGTTGGACATTCCTTAATAATCTGTTTTGCCTGTTGTCCAGTGATTGAGAATTGTTTAGACAACATTTTGGCAGGCTGATGTAAAAGCTGATGAGATTCTAAGGCTTCTTTTAATAAAGCAACCAGTTTATCAGCCTGTGCATTTCCTTTTGTTAAAGGACCAGGTAAGACACTATGAGCCCTGATATGGGTGATGTAAAAAGGATATTGTCTCTGTTGTACAATCTGCTGAACTTGTATGAATAGTAAAAATAAACTTTGGTCACTAAGCCATTTCAACCGGGCAGTTTCAATTCTATTCACTAAGTTTGCAGCATAAAAGGAATCAGAGACAATATTAAGAGGTTCTTGGAAATCCTGCAATGCAGCCTTAATAGCTTCTAGTTCAATTCTTTGTACAGAAGTATGATTGGTCAGTATGACTCGGTCTGAATTTATTGTATGATAGGCAGCTTTCCCATTTGATGATCCATCAGTAAAGACAGTTAAAGCTCCAGGAATAGGTTCCTGCCTAGTATTTTTTGGTATAATGATGGAGGTATTATATAAAAATTGTAGTAATTTATCTTTTAATAGATGACAGCTAAGTTCCCCTGAATATCCACTTAGCCCAATTTGCCAATTTATATCAGTCTGAAATAACATTTCTAATTGCTTTCCAGTGAGGGGGAGGTAGATACACTGGGGCTCTTCCCCTCTAAGCTGTTTACAACGTTTTCTAATTTGAAATAATAATTGGGCCAATAGTTCTACATATGTAACTGCAGTTTTAGAGGATTGATGTCCTAGGTGGACCCATTCAATAATGGCGGGAGAATTTTTATTTTGAAAGATGACTCCAGTGGGACTATTTGCAGTAGGGTTAATTTGTCCCAATAAAGGTAATTCGGGCTGTAGCCGTGCTACCTGGGCTGAGGAAATTGCCTGCTCAACCCTTAGCAACTCATTTCTAGCTTCATCTGTTAAAGTTCGAGGAGAAGAAAGATTAGAGTCACCTCTAAGTAAACTAAATAAATTTGTCATTTCTCCTGTAGAGATCTTCAGATAAGGTCTTAACCAGTTAATGTCTCCTATCAATTTCTGAAAGTCATTTAAGGTTTTAAGACAATCTTTTCTTATCTCCACCTTCTGAGGCCTAATGCTTTGGTTTTCAATTATGGTTCCCAGATATTGGAAAGGTATTTCTTTTTGTACCTTCTCTGGAGCAATTCTTAAGCCCCATTTAGGGAGCTCCTCTTCTAATTGGGAAAACATGGCCAAGGTCTGTTCTTCCCGTGGGCTTGCTAAGAGCAAGTCATCCATGTAATGAATAATGTAACATTGGGAATATTTGTCCCTTAAAGGCTGAACAGCTTGAGCCACATATTTTTGACACAAAGTAGGGCTATTGGCCATTCCTTGAGGTAAAACCTTCCACTGATATCTTTTCATAGGCTCTATATTATTAATAGATGGCACTGAAAATGCAAATCTCTTTTTATCTTGAGGTGCCAAGGGAATGGTGAAAAAACAATCCTTAAGATCTACTACTATGAGGGACCAATTTAAAGGGATTTGTGAAGGCGCTGGGAGTCCAGGTTGTAAAGTTCCCCTGGTATGCATAGTAGCATTAACTGCTCTAAGATCATGTAACAATCACCATTTTCCTGTGGCCTTTTTAGGGATTGTAAATATAGGCGTATTCCAGGGACTATTGGAAGGTTCTATGTGGCCAGCCTCTATTTGCTCTTGTATTAATTCATGAATATGACTTAATTTCTCCTTGGTTAATGGCCACTGATCCACCCATACAGGTTTATCATCTTTCCATTGTATAGGATCAGCATGAGGGTGAGGAGACTGAACAGTGGCCACTCCTAAAAAAGGTTGATATCCTATCTCAGTTAACTTCTTTCCTTTGCCGGTAACAATACATGCCTGTAAACCTTCTAAAACATCCCGGCCCCACAAATTGACTGCAATTCCAGAAATGATGTAGGGCTGAAATCATCCTGTCTGCCCTTCCTCATCTTGCCACCTTAACACTGCAGCACTACGTTGTGTGTTATCAGGAACTCCTACCCCTTTAACTGAGCCCATAGCTTCTACCGTGGACCAACTTGGAGGCCAGAATTCTTTACTTATAACACTAACATCTGCTCCAGTGTCCACTAGACCCCTAAATTGTTTTTCCTCTATTCTTAAATTAATCATGGGACGGGTTTTGTTAATTTCATGTATCCAATAGATGTCTGAGCTTCCAAATTCTTGCATCTTTCTTTTCCTATTTATAGCCTCACCTTGCTGAACATAAGGTAGAAGTAGTATCTGAGCAATTCTTTGTCCTGGAGTAATTTGCATAATATGATTACATTCTAGTATAACTTTAACTTCTCCTTCATACTCTGAATCAATGACTCCAGGCAGGACAGTTAGTCCTTTTAGAGTGTTTCCACTCCTCCCTAAGATTAATCCTAAAGTTCCTAGTGGCACAGGTCCCCAAATTCCTGTAGGAATAGCTTGCCGAGCCATATCGGGGGTCAAAGTGACCGCTATAGTGCTGTTAAGATCCAGGCCTGCGCTTCCTGGAGTTGCTCGGATGAGAGAATCCACTGTGGGCCTTGCAGGGCAGATTTCCCCTATTGATGACGGGGCTGGGGGGTACCCCTTTGGCCATTTCCCGGCAACTGACCATGCCATCTATCTGGATCTAGCAGCTGCCCATTTCTATGAAATTTTGATTTACAAGAACTGGCCCAGTGGTTCGCTTTCTGACATCTAGGACACTGAGAAATGCTTAAATCTTGAGGCGGAGTGTTCACGCCTCTTCCTAGAGTGTTACCTTGTGTCCTTCTCAGTTGCCTACATTCCTTTTGGAAATGTCCTATTTTTCCACACTTATAACACCTCTTATTTCTACCTGTTACTGCAGCAGTGAGTAAATTTGCTTGAAAAGTGCCTGATCCCACATTCTGACATGCTTGAATCATCTCTGTAATGGTACTATTTCTTCTCAGAGGCGTCAGGCATTTTTTACAATCAGCATTGGCATTCTTGTAAGCTAATTGCTGAATTAAAATATCTCCTGCTGCCTCATGTTGAATCTGTCGTCTCCACAAAATCAGAAAATGACTCTGTAGGTCCCTGCATACATTTACTAAAAGATCCCTGAGGGTCCCCTTTTGCAGGTAAAGCCCACCAAGCTTTCCTTCCACAAAGTCTAATTTGCTCATACGCCTGTTGCACATAATGTAGCTGATTTTGTATATCCATATACTGTCCCAGTCCTGCCAACATTTCATAAGTTATTTGAGCATTCAGCCCTCCGTTTGCGCGGGCTTGCTCTTGACATTTCACTAAGTATTCTCCCTTCCATAGTAAATAATCTCCATTCAGAGTTGCACGAGCCAGAGTATACCAATCAGAAGGAGTTAAGAATGCATCAGAAATATTATTCATGATTTCTCCTGTAAAAGGAGCCGTTGGACCATTTTGAACAACACTTTCTCGTAAAGCTTTTATCATTTTAAAATCAATTTTTTCATGACTTCTTATTATCTGATTTGGGTACTGTGGGTCAGCTACTTGTATAACAGGAAAAGCAAGCCTTTCTCCCACCGACATGTCCTTTATTCCTTCTCTGATGACTTTCTGTAGAGAGGATTCTATTGGTGAATTAAATGTTTCAGGATTAGGACATGGAGGTGGAGGGGACCATAAAGGCCATTCCTTCAATTTTTCTTCCTGCTCTTCTCTGGGAGGAGCGGAGGGAACCAGGGGAGGAAGCTCCTCCTCAGCCTCTCTAAAAGGCTCTAGCAAACGCACTATTATGTTCCCCATGGGAAAACAGTTTTTTATTTTTCCAACTTTTTGCCAAACACTCAAGATTTAAAACCAAGGGTTATGTTAAACAAAAATTATAAAGGGATACTTTCTGAAAATTCTAATAATAAAGTTTACTTTATATTTATAACCTAATACTTCCCCATTAGCCTGGCTGAAAAAGACGTTCCCACCCTACTTACAGTTCGCGACTCTGCAGCTAGTCCGTGGGCTTTGCGTGCGGTGAATTTTCCTCACCTTTTTCCGGTGAATTTCCCTCACCTTTTCTCGGTGAATTTTCCTCACCTTTTTCCAGTGAATTTCCCTCACCTTTTTCTGGTGAATTTCCACACCTTTTCTCGGTGTAATTTTTTTCCTTCCTTCGCTCTTAGGCGAAAAATACCTTCTCCTCCAGAAGTCCCTCCTTGAAGGCGCCAGATGAGGGAACCCCTTTCACGTCCCACGTGGTTCAGGGTTCCAGTTCAGGATTCAGGTTCTGGAGAAGGCCGCACACAAAAATGAAGAGAGAGACTAGAAAAGAGTTAATTTGGGAAAATGGGGGTCCAGGCAGAAGCCCACCTCTAGTGGGAGGACTACCCTTTGCTTTGGCCTTGCCATCCCTTTTATTCAGGTTTGGGATACACCCATTGCTCTTAGGCAGGTAATTCCAGTAACAGGCAGATTATCTGTTTATTTGGTGGGGAAGTTGCTTCAGCTACCATTGTCTCAATTAGATAGGGAGTGGTTGGCTCTGACCTTTCAGAGCTTCAAGGTTGACCAGCCTTCCAAGGTTCCTTGTCCACACCTTTCTAATTAGTGAGACAATGATCGGTTTCCAGCAAAAAGGCATCCAAATTGGAAAAGAAGAAGTAAAGCTGTCCTTATTTGCAGATGACATGATATTGCACATAAAAAACCCGAAAGACTCCATCAAAAAACTAATAGACTTAATAAATGAATTCGGCAATGTAGCAGGATACAAAATTAATACCAAGAAATCTATGGCATTTCTATACACCAATAGTGAACTTACAGAGAGACTGAAAAAGCAAGCCCATTTACCATCACACCAAAAAAATTAAGATACCTAGGAATAAACTTAACCAAGGAGGTAAAAGACCTATATGTGGAAAACTATAGGACACTGAAAAAAGAGATAGAGGAAGACGTAAACAGATGGAAGAACATATCGTGTTCGTGGATTGGTAGAATCAACATCATTAAAATGTCCATACTGCCCAAAGCAATCTATAGATTCAATGCTCACCCCATTAAAATACCAACAGCCTATTTCACAGACCTAGAAAGAACTCTCCAAAAATTCATCTGGAATAAAAAAAGACCCCGAATAGCCACAGCAATCCTGAGAAAGAAGAACAAAGTAGGTGGGATCTCAGTACCAGATTTCAAGCTGTATTACAAAGCCACTGTTCTCATAACAGCCTGGTACTGTCACAAGAACAAACATATAGACCAATGGAATAGAATAGAGAATCCAGATATCGACCCAAACCACTCTGCTCAATTAATATTTGACAAAAGAGGCATGAACATATAATGGAGTCAAGACAGTCTCTTCAATAAATGGTGTTGGGAAAATTGGACAGATACATGCAAAAAAATGAAACTAGACCACCAACTTACACCATATACAAAAATAAACTAAAAATGGATACAGGACTTAACATAAGATGTTAAACCATAAAAATACTAGAGGAATCCACAGGCAGAGAAATCTCAGACATATGCCAAAGCAATTTCTTCACCGATACCATTCCTAGGGCAATGGAAGCTAAAGAGAAAATAAACAAATGGGACTACATCAAAATAAAAAGCTTTGGTACAGCAAAAGAAACCATCAACAAAACAACAAGATAGCCCACTGTATGGAGAACATATTTGTAAATGTTATCACTGATAAAGGTTTAATCTCCAACATCGACAGGGAACTTATACAACTTAATAAAAGGAATATAAATGATCCAATAAAAAAAATGGGCAACAGACCTAAATAGAATCTTTTCGAAAGAAGACAGGAGGGCCATAAGACATATGAAAACATGCTCAAAGTCACTAATTATCCGAGAGATGCAAATCAAAACGACAATGCGTTACCATCTCACACCTGCCAGAATGGCAACCATCAACAAGTCAACAAACAATAAGTGCTGGCGAGGATGCAGAGAAAAAGGAACCTTCATGCACTGCTGGTGGGAATGCAGACTTGTGCAGCCACCGTGGAGAACAGTATGGAGTTGCCTCAAAAATCTAAAAATGGAACTCCCATTTGACCCAGTAAATCCACTTCTAGGAATATATCCCAAGAAACTAGAAACACTGATCAGAAAAGGATATATGCACCCCTATGTTCATAGCAGCACAATTCACCATAGCTAATATTTGGAAACAGCCTAAATGCCCATTAGCTGATGAGTGGATTAGAAAAGTATGGTACATCTATACAATGGAATACTATGCTGCTATAAAAAAAGAAGGAATTCTTACCATTTGCAGCAGCATGGATGTACCTGGAGAGCATTATGTTAAGTGAAATAAGCCAGGCAATGAAAGAAAAATACCACATGATCTCACTCATTTATGGAAAATAAAGAACATTATAACCTGATGAATAAAAAGATAAATACAGAGGCAGTAAAGCACCGAACAGACTGTCAAATTACAGCAGGAAGGCTGGGGAGTGTTGGGGAGGGAGGGAAATAGATTAACCAAAGGACTTGTGTGCATGCATATAAGCACAACCAATGGACACAAGACACTGGGGTGGGGTGGGATGAGGGCATGTGACAGGGGATAGGGGAGGCTGAGGGAAGGTCAATGGGGAAAGAAAACAAAGGCGATATATGTAATACTTAAAAAAAAAAATAAAAAAGACAGGAGGAGAGCCTGAAGGAGCTTTGGGACAACATGAAATGAAGCAACCTATGTTTAATAGGGGTGCTAGAAAGACAAGAAGAGGGGCAAAGGTTAGAAAACCCATTTGAAGAAATAATGTCAGAAAACTTCGCTGATTTGGGGAAGAAAAAAATTACACATGCAGAGAGTCCCAAACAAGATGAACCACAAAACACCCACACCAAGAAACATCGTAATTACAATGGCTAATATTAATGATAAAGAGAGAATCTTTTTTAAAATATTTTTTTATTGTTTAAAATATTACATATATTAGTACATATATCTCCTTTTTTTCCCCTATTGACCTACCCCAGCCTCCCCTACCCTCTCCTCTTGTCTTTTGATTTTTTTTTCTCCTATTGCAGTTCAGATTGGGTGTGTTTTGCTTCCCTGTCTTCTAATTCGCTAATTCAGTCCTCCGCTTCTTCTAGTTTTCTGTTGAAAACTTCCATGGAGGTTTTTATTGTAGCTATATCACACTTTATTTCTTCCTGATTCTTACATAGGTTGTTGATTTTCTCATTAATCCAGTTTATGAATTGTATGACCCTTATTCTGAATTCTTTTTCTGACGTATTTCATGTCTCTGTTTTTAGTTCCTTCTCTGGTGATTCCTCCTTATCTTTCCTTTTTTTTTTTTTTTTTTTTTTTTGTCTCCTCATTTTTACTGTCTCTTTCTGGCCCTGGGCTACCTGCTTGGTGTCCGAGGGGTTGAGGCCCCTCGCAGCCCAATGTTCATGGACTCGCTAGCCAAGGGGGCTGGGTCTGCCTTGAGTTTCACTCCTTTTTTGTCTTTGCTCTGAATTGTATCCCCTTCTCCCACACTTCTGGTCTCTCAATTATCCATTTCTCAGAGTTGGTGGAGGCGGGTGCACTAGTGTGCAACTCTCTGTGAGGGCCCAGAACCCTCTGGCATGCAGTTCGCTGTGCTGCTCCAGCCCCTGAGGCGGGATTGTGCCCTATGTCCCTCTGACAGTGCGCTTGCAGCATAGACCTGTGACCTGTGGTATGTCACACCAGCTGCTCTGACCTGGGCTGTGGGTAGGGTGTATGCCAGGTGACAGCTCTGTCTGTGCTGGGGGTGGGGTGTGCACCAACCGAAGGCTCTGTCTGTGTTGGTGGCAGAGCACCCACCGGCTCAAGGCTCTGTCTCTGCCAGGTGCATAGCACAGATTGGCCTGCAGTTCTGTCTGTGCTGGAGCAGGGTGCGCCCCAGCCCAAGGGTTTAACTGTGCTGGCTGTGTAGTGTGCTCTGTCTTTATTGGGGTGTGGGGCACTTGCCCAGCAAGGGCTCTGTCTGTGGATGGAGCATGCTCAGTCTATGGAGGGGCTGGGTGCAAAGCTGGTGGTGGAGCACGCTCAGTCTGTGCAAGGGGCTCTGTGAGGGCTCTGCCTAGGCTGGAGGCAGAGCATGCTCAGTCTGTGTAAGGGTCTGGTCACTAGCCCTGCAAGAGCTCTGCCTAAGCTGGAGGTGGAGCACAAAGCTGGTGGCAGAGGTGCTCAGTCTGTGCCAGGGGCGGGGCACTTCCCTGGCTAGGGCTCTGCCTCAGCAGGGGTGTAGGCCACACTGGCTGAGGTTCTGTATTGGTGTTAGGGATGGAGCGGGGAGTGGGGAACCCGTGGCTTACGCTCACAGCCCGAGGACCTGAACTGTGGGATCCTGGGATATTGGGTTTGGGCTCAGGTTAGGAGGCCCAGCTCCAGAGGTCTGTTTGTTGTGCTCTCACTGAAGATGTCTGGGACCCATGTCGCAGTACTGGATTGCTCACTGCTGGTGCACAGTGGTGGCTCCATGTGGGATATGGCTGGCAAGCAGCTTCCAGCCCAGGTCCGCGGGTGCTGCCCGAGGTCAGACCAGATGTTGGTGAGGCAGCACTCCTGGCGTCCTTTGTTCCCCTCTATAAGAAGGCATGTTTTCCATATGAAAGTTGAGCCGGCGTGGGGATGCCTGCAGCGGTAGCAAGGGCTCCCTGTCTAGATGAGTCCAATCTGCCAGTCCCTGGGACTCCTGAGATACCCATCTGTCCCTCACTCACCCACACACATACCACACGTGTCCACAAATGCTCCTCTCACTTCTATACTCTTGTACTCTCTCTCTCCCTGCAGTCCTGTCAGTTGCCATCTCAGAAGTCCCCCTTCAACACTTTCTACAGTGCTCCCCTGCAGTTCCTAAGACTTCAGTTCCTTTTCAGACACCTTTTCTTCCTGACCAAGCAAGTCACTAAAGGACATAGAATTTTGGTTCTGGCCAAGAAGGGGTACCATCCATTTTATGTTTGTCCCTCCTTAGTGGTAGATATAGAAGGCCCCATGAGGGGACCACAAGTGTATGATAAGTTTGGATCCAGGATGAGGGCTGCCACTATTGAATCTCAGTTGTGGGCACCAGGAGGGTGTCCATCCCTGCAGGAAATTTGCTCTTGGTCTCATCTCTCTCCTACTCATGGAGGCTCAGTGAGTACTTCAGAAATATTGGAACCATCTCAGACACTTTCAATAAGGGACACAGGTTAGTATAGGCTTCCCCACATCTAGAGGAGGATGGGTGCCTGGTAGGACCACTGGTAACTGAGCACAGTCCAGTAGGTCAGTTCAGTTAGTAGGCACATACTAATAAGTTTTCTTCTCAGAACACAGATTATGGGCACCCTAGAGCTCATGGATAAGTGTGACTAAGTCCAGCAGATCCTCTTTTATGGTCGCACACAAAGAGGTACTCATCTCACATCCCTTAGTTGCAGGACACCCCAAACAGAGAAGGAAAGATCACAGAGGATGCTAGACATCCTTTCATGTGTGTTTTCTTACAGATGGAAAGTGCTTCGTTCACACCCCATGCAGATAGCCCTTTGGGCTGCATTCTTAAACATTGGGATACATTTGACCCTCAGACCCTTATGAAGAAACACTTTATTTTCTTTTGTACCCAGGCCTGGCTTCAATATCAACTAGTAGATGGAGAGACAGAATGGAGCTTGAATTATAAAACCATTTTACAACTAGACCTCTTTAGTAGAAGGGCGGGAAAGTGGTCAGAAATTCCTTATGTCCAGGCCTTCTTTGCTTTAAGGGATAAATTAAATATGTGTAAAGGCTGTAAGATTGACCCCTCTCTGCTGGCCATAACACAGGACCCATCAGAGAAAAAGGTGAGGCCATCCCATCGCTACCAACTTCATGTGAGCCCTCCTGTTTACCATATCCAGGACCCCCAAATGAGGCATCTCCTCTGATCGGGGGAGGAGGGAGGAACACAAATCTGACCAGTGGAAGCCAAATCTGACCAGTCCTAGGAGTTTGTACCCCTTAGTTGAAGAAGCCGATGGGGAGTTTGGCCCTACCATAGTACAGGTCCCCTTCTCATTACAAGATTTGAGACAAATCAAGAGTGAGTTAGGGAAATTTTTGGATGACCCCAATAAATATATTGAGCTCTTCCAAAGCCTTACTCAAATGTTTGATCTATCCTAGAGAGACATCATGTTACTTTTGGGCCAAACTCTGTCTCCTACTGAAAAACAGACTGTATTAGAAAAGGCAAGGGAATTTGGGGACCAGGTCTATATCACTGTGGCTCAAGGATTCCAGAATCCTGAGGAAAGAAGGAAGAATTACCTAACAGGAGAGGAGGCAGTTCCCCCAATGGATCCTAACTGGAATGCTGACCTTGAAATGTGGAAAATAAGGCACTTTCAGGTCTGCATTATTGAGGGCCTCATGTGCAGCAAAACCAAATCTGTTAATTACTCTAAGCTGGCCACTATTAAGGAGCTGATGAAAACCCCTTGGCCTTTTTGGAGAGGCTCAGGGAGGCACTGGTTAAGCACACCAACATGACCCCAGATAAAACAGAGGGACAAATGATTATAAAGGCCAAATTTATAACCCAGTCAGCTCCAGACATCAGGAGAAAGCTATAGAAATTGACTATCAGTCCCAAAAGTACCTTAGAAAATCCACTGAAAGTTGCTACCTCTGTATTTTACAACAGGGACCAGGAGGTACTCATCTCACATCTTGGAGAAACAAGAGGGATCAGGCTAGGGCTATGAAAATGGAGAAGGTCTTGGTAGCTGAGCTCCAGGAGGCCAATAAGGGTCTCAAATCAGGACCTGGAAGTCAGCGGTCAGTCCTGGTCACTTGTTACAACTGTGGCAAAGCTAGACATATGTGCCAGAGTTGCCCCAAGGGGTGAGGGAAACGGCCCCCTAAGCCCTGTCTTATCTGTAAGGGAGACCACTGGAAGTTGAACTGCCCCCCGGATGAAGGTCCCAGGGAGTGGAGCTGATAACACAGCTGGTCCATCAGGACTGAGGGACCCCAGGGTCTCCCTACCCAGCTCCACATTGGACTGTCATCTCCTCCTAGGAGCCCTGGGTAACCCTGACTGTCAAGGGCAAGGAAATTAATTTCCTCCTTGATACTGGAACCATATTCTCTGCACTCCTCTCAAACCCTGGCAAATTGTCTTTAGAAGCTGCGACTGTTGTAGGCATGACTGGAAAACTGATACAGAGATATTTTTCTCAGCTTTAAGGATATAGCTGTTCTTTTACTATTCCAAAGTCCCACATCCCTTTTGGGGTGAGGTATCTTGGCCCACCTGGGGATGACTATTCTCATGTGACTTCCCCTGGTAGAAACTGAAATTAACCCTGACATTTGGGCCACTCAGGGTAGGATAGGGTGAGCTATTACTGCATCCCCAGCTCAGATATGCCTCAAGGATTTAGCCTCATACCCACATCAAAGGCCGTAAACCCTCAAGCCTGAGGCCTATGAGGGACTCAGAATTATAATAGACAATTTAAAGCCCAAGGCTTATTGAAGCCTATGATAATCCCTGCAGTACTCCCATTTTAGGGGTACAAAAGCCTAATGGGGAATGGAGACTAGTTCAGGACTTATGGTTAGTAAATGAGGCAGTGATTCCCATTCATCCTGTTGTTCCCAGTCCTTATACTTTGCTTGATCAAATTTCTGAGGACATGGAGTGGTTTACTGTGTTAGACCTCAAAGATGCCTTTTTCTGCATACCTTTGCATCCTGAATATCAATTTTTATTTGCCTTTTAGGATCCCAGTGATCAGGACAGTGTTGTCCTAAGGCTTTCAGGATAGCCCTCATTTATTTTGACAGGCTATATCCAGAGATCTAAGGCAATTTAATTCCCTTGGCACTAAGGTTCTCCAGTATGTGGATGTCATCTTATTGTGCACTCCCTCGGAGGAAATCTCTGGAGAGGGAACTAAGGCCTTATTGAATTTTCTAGCAGAAAGGTGCTATAAAGTTTCTAAGGCCAAGGCCCAGCTGTGTTTACTCTCAATCAAGTACCTTGGCCTTCATCTATCAAAGGGAACATGGATCCTATGGGAGGACCAGACCGGTCCTATTCTCAAATTCCCTCTACCCCAGACTTTAAAGCAATTGTGAGGCTTCTTGGGCATCACTGGGTACTGCAGGCTATAGATTCCTGAATATGGGGAAATAGCATGCCCTCCTTACCAACTGATTGAGGAGGCCCAAAAAGAACAACCTCTGTTTTAGTCTGGGAACCTGAGGCCTTTAAGCAACTAAAGAAAGCCCATTTATAAGTCCCAGTCTTGAGTCTTCCAACAGGTCAAGAATTCAGCCTATATGTGACAGAAGGTGAGTGTGGCCTTGGGAGATCTGACCCAACCTAGAGGACATACCCAACAACCTGTAGGATATCTGAGCAAGGAAATTGATGTTGTGGCCAAGGAGTGGCCCTTCTGCTTATGGGTAGTAGCTGCAGTTGCCCTCTTGATCCCTGAGGCAGCGAAGTTGACCTTGAGTTGGGATTTAACTGTGTATACCCCCCATACTGTAGTCTTCCTCTTGAATAGCAAGGGTGGCTTATGGCTTTCTGATGGTCAGCTATTGAAGTACCAAGCCCTCCTGCTATAAGGCCCGGCTGTCTAGATTAAAAAAAACCTGTCCAATTCTAAACCTTGCCTCATTTCTCCCTGGAGTGGATAAGGAGCCTCTACATGAATTTGAACATGTTATTTTACAAACAAATGCTTGCAAAGATTTAAAGAAGACGCCTCTGGATGATCCTGACCTGGTTCTGTTTACAGATGGCAGCTCATATCCCGGCTCGGCAGCCAGGTCTTTGTCCTCCCTGCCTCAAGGGGAAACACTGGGCCAATGGCTGCCACTCCCAGACAGACATTGATGGCTAGCCTATTGACCCACATCAGGGAAACAGCAAGTGGGGCTGGCCCCAGCCCTGCCAAACAGTAGAGGCACTGTCACTCACCCCGGCACAGCTGTACCATAATGGCCAGCAGATCGGCCCACTGTCTGGGAACTCTACCACGCCACCCCAGGGAGTGCAGGATTGGACCTCTGTCCCACCACCAAATATGTACTAACTCCCGATATGGGGCCACAAGCAATCCCTACAGGGATTTATGGACAATTACCTAAGGGCACCATGGGACTTATTTTAGGAAGAAGTAGCTTAACCATGAAAGGATTTCAAGTTTTACCAGGTGTAATAGATCAAGACGATACTGATGAAATTAAAGTTATAGCACAGACAACAAATACCATAATTCAAGTTTTTCCAGAAACTAGCATAGCTCAAATTATACTTTTGCCCTATTATACAGCAGGGAAACTTCTCTCCACAGAGCTTCGGGGAGAAGGAGGATTTGGATCCTCTAATCAAATCTACTGGGTGCAGCTAGTTAAACAAGGGCGCCCAGAGCTAGAATTAAAATTAAATGGGAAAGTTTTCCTAGGAACAATAGATACAGAGGCAGATGTTTCTGTAATTGCCTCCAGGCTCTGGCCCCCTGCATGGCCTCTTAATACAGCCACTACCAATCTACAAGGCATTGGCCAAGTCTCAGCCTCAACAGAGTGCGCAGCTCATCAAATGGGAAGATCTAGAGGGAAATACAGGATATTTTACACCTTATGTGCTTGATCATTTACCTATTAACTTCTGTGGAAGGGACATTCTAGAGCAAATGGGGGTATTACTAATGAGTCCCAATGCTGTGGTTACAGCTCAAATGTTAAATCAAGGATTTTATCCTGTTAAAGAATTAGGCAAAAGGCAGCAAGGCAGATTATCTCCTATCCCCACGTCCACCCAGCAAGGGAGAAGAGGGTTAGGATACAGGGAGCCACAGCCTTTTCATTAGGGGCCTTGGTCATCTCTCCGACCCAAAAAACTGCTGCAAAAATTACATGGCTCTCTAACGACCCTGTTTGGGTTGATCAATGGCCCCTAACTGGAGAGAAGCTTCAAGCAGCACAGCTTCTAGTACAAGAACAGCTTGAAGCTGGTCATATTGAACCTACTTATAGTCCTTGGAATACACCTATTTTCGTAATTAAGAAAAAATCAGGTGGGTAGAGACTTTTGCAAGATCTCTGAGCAATAAATAAGACCATGGAGGTTATGGGCCCCCTTCAATCGGGGCTGCCCTCACCTACTGCTATTCCTCTTAATTATGAACTACTCATTCTAGATTTAAAGGATTGTTTTATCACTATACCTTTGCATCCAGATGACTGTAAACGATTTGCATTTAGTGTCCCTACAATAAATTTTAAGGAGCGAGCGAAGAGATACTGCTGGAAAGTGCTGCCGCAGGGAATGGCTAACAGTCCTACACTATGCCAGGATTTTGTGGATGCAGCTATCCACCCCATAAGGCAGCAGCACCCCCAGGCATACATCATCCATTATATGGATGACATCTTGTTGGCTCATGAGAATGTGGACACTCTTCATAAAGCTTTTGCAGACTTACAACACTCTCTCTTAACAATAGGACTGTGTATTGCACCAGAAAAGGTACAGAAAAGTTCTCCTTTTCAATATCTAGGCAGTTTAATTGAAGGACATAACTGTGCGTCCTCAACGCTTACAAATTCGGATAGATTAATTAGTAACTTTAAATGATTTTCAAAAATTACTCGGGAACATTAATTGGATCCGTCCTTCATTAAAATTGACTACTGCAGATTTAGCTCCTTTGTATGTATTCTTCGAGGAGATTCTTCACCATCTTCTCCTAGACAATTAACTGCAGAAGCTGGTACTGCTTTAACCAAAGTAGAAGCTGCCCTTCAAGCTGCTCAGTTTGCAAGAGTAGATTTAACTACACCCCTTCAGGTATTAATTTTCCCTACTACTCACACTCCCACGGGAGTCATTTGGCAGGACCCAGGAGTAATAGAATGGCTCCACCTGGCCCATTCTACAACCAAAGTATTAACACCTTTTCATGATTTAGTTTCTCAACTCATAGCAAAAGCACAGTACAGACTAGTAGTTCAATTAGTAGGGAAAGAACCTTCCCTCATTATAGTGCCATTTACCACAGCACAGCAAAGTTGGCTATGGCAACGCTCTATTAATTGGCAAACAGCTCTTGCTAACTATCCTGGTCAAATTGGAAATCATTATCCTGCTAATAAGATTTTATAGTTTTTGTCTGTTACAACTTTTATCTTTTCAAAAATAGTTAAGCAGCAACCACTCCCTCAAGCACTAACCGTCTTCACTGATGGGTCCAGCTCAGGGAAAGCCGGATTTCATAGTGTAAAGAGTTCTAAAGTAATTCAGACAAATTACTCCTCTGCACAACGAGTAGAAATCCAAGCTCTCATTTATGCTTTAAAAACTTTGCCTCTGAACCTGTCAACATCTACAGTAACAGTGCTTATGTAGTTGGAATGGCTACAATTATTGAAACTGCTACCATTGGGCATACGAACTCTGAGGAGCTATTCCACCTGTTTATCACCTTGCAAAGAGTTATTCAAAAACGTCAATTTCCATGTTTTATTGGCCATATTAGATCCCATTCTGGCCTTCCAGGTCCCTTGGCTGCAGGTAATGAGGAAGTAGATCTTCTCGTTGCTTCAGTGGAGGAGGTCACTCCATTTTCCATGGCACAGGCCTCCCAGGCTCTGCATCATCAAAATGCTTCTGCCTTGAGCAAGGAATTCCATATTTCTTGAGAGTGGGCTCGCCAAATTGTCAAGCAATGCCCTCAGTGTGTTATCCACCTCCCTGTGCCAACTTTAGGGGCAAATCCCCGAGGACTTAAACCTAATCAAATCTGGCAAAATGGATGTCACTCAATAGTGGAAAGAGCCAATTGTATTCTTAAAATGCAATTACTAAAACAAAAAGGGGGAGAAGGATGTTATGTGTCACCTCAAAACAAACTCAGTCATGCTCTTTATACTTTAAATTTTTTGAATTGTGATGCAGAGGATCATACAGCAGGTGAAAGGCATCAGGCCTCCTGTACAATAGCCTCCACCGAGTTAGCTAGGTGGAAGGATGCACAAACCAGACAAGAGTTATCAGATTCAGTAATAATGTGGGGAAGAGGTTGTGTTTTATATCTTTCCAGAAGGAGCAACGCAGCCATTTTGGGTACCAGAGTGTTACATGTGTCACCACAATGGACCCAGATAAGCTTCTTGTTCCTTCACTCAAAAGGACTGAGAGTTGCCCCAATGACAGCAAAGCGGAAGAAGAAGAAAACTGAAAGCTATGCAAGGGACTGAGGTGCTAATATGGCGTCAGCTGAACAAGTTAACGACTGAAGCGCAGCTGATTGTGGAAAAGCAAGAAGTGGAAGCTACTTCTTCAACCATGTTCCTGCTCATGCTACCATCTGTTAGCTGCCAGTCTTCTGCAAAGTCTTGCACAGCCAAGTCTGAGGACTCTGAGTAAATATACACCAGCAGCAAAAGAAACTTTCTTTCATTTAGTAGCTAAAAATGTTAACATGTCTTGCAGTTTTGATTTCTCTCTTATTGCTGTTTTGCATTGGCATTGTTTTGTTATTATTTTAATAGCCAGAGTTTTGCTCTTGACATTCAAGTTTTAAAATGATAAGATGTATGTAGTTTGGTTTTTGCATTGGCATTGTTTGCAATTGTTTTAATATTAGAGCATTATTCTTGATGTTTAAATTTTACTTTTATTATAGTAGCTTAAAAACAAAAAAAAAGGGTGAGATGTAGAGGGCCCCCTGGGAAGGCATATGGGCATTCTTTAAATTATTGTCAGCTGAATCCGAGGCAACAGGCAAAGCCGAGTCTTGGATACACATTTACCAAAAAGGCAGATGTGTTATCAGCACTGACCCTTACCTTTGCCCAGGTGTCGGGAGTGGGCTTTGATATGTAAATCCAGTCTAGCACCGGGAATGAGGGAATAAATAGGACCTGGGCTCACCCAAGCTTCTTTGATCCTAAGCTTTTGGTGAAACCCCCTGGTATTTGGAATATAAATAAACACACTGCCTGGGCTCTGGGTCGACTGTCTCTCCAGCAGAAGAGGGCAGCGGTCCCACCGAGTTCCCAGCTTTTTTCCTTCCATTTTGTGTCTTGTCTCTTTCTTTTATTTCTCAATCCCTAGCCGCCTCCACTCAGAACTGGTTCATCTCTCTTTCCATGCTGAACTCAGAAAAGGGAGACCCCGCCATAGGCAGGATATGCAATAATCTCCTTAAATGAGACCATTGAAAGTCAGCCCCTCCCCGCCCAGGAAACAGTGCACAGCTGGCAGAACTGATTGCTCTTACTAGAACTCTAGAATTAAGCCAGGAAAAACGAGTCAACATCTATAGTGACTCCAAGTGTGCCTTCCTGGTTTTAAATGCCCATGCAACCATTTGGAAGGAGAGACAGTATTTAACAGCTAATGGGTTCTCCAATTAAATATCATAAGGAAATCAACCATCTCCTATTGGCCATTTTCCAGCCCACTGAAGTTGTAGTCATACACTGCAAGGGACACCAGAAAAGAACAGATGGAATCACAGAAGGAAACCATTGGGCAGACTTGGCAGCCAAGGCTGCCACCTGAGAACCTTTGAGGGCTGTAGAAACCCCTCTAGTCAGGGAAGATTCCCTATAGGGCATTAAGCCCTACTACACCCAGAAATAAAGAGAATGGGCTAATACCAGGGGATATGTGCCCCTCCCTACTGGATGGATTTAGACAGAGAAAGACAAGCTCCTCCCTCCTAAAGCCAATCAATTGAAGGTAATTAGAGTGCTGAACCAGGCATTTCATCTAGGGGGCCAGAAAACCTACCAAATGATTCAACAATTATTCACAGGAAAGGGTCTCATGAAGACTGCCCAGCAGAGAGTCAAATCCTGTGAGGTCTGCCAGAAAAAATAATCCCAATAATAAAAAATTAGCATTACCAGGCCTCCAAACATCCGGAAAATATCCGGGGAAGACTGACAAATAGACTTTACTCACATGCCTAGAGCAAAAGTTTTTCAATATCTCCTTATATGGGGAATACCTTTACAAACTGGGTAGAAGCTTTCCCGGTAGAAATGAGAAGGCACAAGAGGTGGTCAAAACCCTGATCTCAGAGATAATTCCTCGCTTTGGATTCCCAAGATCCCTCCAAAGTGACAATAGCCCCTCTTCAAGGCCCAAGTCACTCAGGGGGTCTCCAAGGCATTAGGAATACATTACCACCTCCATTGTTCCTGGAGGCCACAATCCTCTGGAAAGGTAGAAAACACTAATGACATTCTGGAAATGCAACTTTGTAAACTTGTTCAGGAGACTCTCCTCTCCTGGCCCTTGGTCTTACCTATGGCTTTTCTAAGAATCAGGAATACACCCCAAGATTTAGGGCTTAGCTTATATGAAATGCTTTATGACCACCCTTTCTTCACAAATGACTTTTTTCTGGACAAGAAGACTGCGGCTCAAGTACATGACATTATAGCTCTGGCTAAGTTTCAGCAAACCTTACAACAAATTTCTAAGGCAAGGTCTAGGGACCCCAGATTCTAACTCTGACACCTGGGGACCTAGTACTTATGAAGGCCCTGCCTACTCTCTCCACTACTTTGGGACCACAATGGGAGGGTTCCTATCCTATAATTTTGTCTACTCCCACGGTGGTCAAGGTTAATGGAATTGATTCTTGGATATACCTATCTTGGGTAAAGCCTTGGACACCAGTGCAGGAGAAGGACAGGGAAGATGAGGCATAGCCAATACCCACTGGTGACCAGAACTCCTGTGAGCTCCTGGATGATCTGAAACTCTTATTCAGAAAGCTTAGTAATGTTCTGTTAGTTTTGACTACTTATTCTTCTCTTCTTCATAATAATCCTCATCTTATCCTTTCTTGAGTGGCACTGCAACCTACACTTCATACCTGGAAAGCAGTTATTATGTCCCAGGTAGAGCCTGGTATCTAGCATGTAATACGCTTTAGTGGCTAGTTTTGGCTTTCTGCTGCCATAGGTGCCTTTCAGTTTCTCCCCTTAAGGATTATCTCTCTAAAATTTTAAATATGACACTTCATACTTAATGTATCCAATCCTGCCTTCTCAGGAAACTGCTGGATTTGCTTCCCCATAAATTCTAAATATCAAATCACCCCAGCCTCTCTATTAACCTGGGAAAACTCCACTGCCAGACTCTCTTCAAAATTCTACAAAGCCCAATAGCAGGGGCTAGAAAGCATTGACATTTGAAATAAATTTCAGGCCAATCTCAGTTCAGTCTGGCTCATGCATCCTCCTTTGTGTGGACCTCTGTCTTCAGATACTATTCTAACCCAACAGGCACCACTGTGTATCCAAAGGAGTCAGCCTTCTGCCGGTGCTACACTGGTAGGAACAATAGGGCCCAGTTTGTGCAATAGGACTATTAACATCAAACCTCTGGCAATGGGGTGAACCTCCAACATCCATGGGTCCAGAACCCACCATATTGGTCATGGAAGCCAGAGATCACCAATAACTCCTTCCTTTTTACTAATTCCCAGTTCTGCCAAGACAGGCCTAATCAACATTTCACCCTCTGGCCATGACTTGATGGTGACCAGGCTAATTGCTTAAAATTAGTTGGACAAGGGAATGAGTGGTTCCTCGTTGATCTTAGTTAAAACTATATCTATTATGAGAATAGGACTACAGGGATGTTCCAACTCAATCCTCAGGGCCGCTCTAACCCCTCACAGGAGCTGCCCTGTGTGTGTGGCGGTGGGGGGGGGCGGGCGGGGGGGAGACACTCTCTGTGTAGTCAGTGGGAGGGACATATGCTACACTCAGTCTTACTCTTCGGGTAAATTTTTCACCTTTAATAGAAGACTTTTCTTCCTTTGTGGAAGCAACTCTTATTGTTGCCTTCCTACTAATTGAACAGGAGTATGTACATAGGTCTTTCTTACCCCTGACATTCCTATAGCCCCCAATAATCAATCCTTTAAGCTGCCCCTTAATATGCCTGCAAGGACATGGTGTGCCATAGTGCTCCCTCTCCTCCTCTCTTTAACAGCAGTTGTGGGGATTGTAGGTATGGATACTAGAATGGGAGGACTTGTCACCTCTATGACCTATTACCAAAGCTTATCCAAGATCTGGCTAAAAGCTTATAGAGGCTTTGGCTAAAGGCCTGACAGCCATGCAGGATCAGTTAGATTCCCTTGCTGGAGTTGTACTCCAAAATTGCAGGTGATTAGACCTTCTCACTGCTGAGAAGGGTGGCTTGTGGCTATTTCTAGAGGAGGAGTGTTGTTTTTAGGTAAATCAATCTGACATTGTGAAATATTTAGCAAGGAACCTGGCTTATAAAGCCTCAGACATTTGACAAAATATTGCAGGTTCTTGGGCAAATTGGCTATCCAAAATAAATTATCTATCATGGTTCCTACCTTTAGCAGGACCGCTAATCATAGCAGTCCTGGTCTTAATCTTTGGCCCTTGCCTATTAAACTTCCTAACTCAATTTGTTTCTTCTCATACAGAGGAATTCAAGCTATAGATGGTCCTTCAAATGCAGTCCCAGATAGAGACAACTGCCTTTTTCCATGGAACCTTAGACTGGCCTCCTCCAATGGGACCTGATAACTGCTCCCCCACAATGCCCACTGTCAGCAAGAAGTAGCCATAGTGGTTGGTGCTCCTGCTCTCAGTAGCAATTGGGGTCTCCTAATCAGATAGGGGACTGAGAGAAGTTAACTTAAAACACAGGCAAATAGGTCAGTGAGAAACAAAGGCAGGTAGAACATAGGCAGGGGAACACATGGCAGTTTGAGCAAGCCTAAACCACAGGAACCAACCATGCTTAAATAATATGTTTTTGAACACAGAGCAGGAGGCATGGGAAATTAAGGGAGGGTCTGCAGCAACAAGGTGTATGAAGGCGTAGAAACAGAAAACGTTCAGTTCTGTTACTGGGCAAGAACAATGAGGGAATCAATCAGTTGGTGACACAAGTAGATATAGAGCAGGCTTGTAGCACATATATACCCATAAAATGACTAGCTTCACAGGCAACCCATTATTTGGGCCCCCTCCCCTTTGGGGAGTCTGAATCTGCTTATAATAAATTTTCCACACCCTTGCTTAAATCTCCTGGTTTGTGGAGCTCATTCTTTGATGTTGCGAGACATGACCCCTGGAAAAACCCCCAGCTCACCATTCAGGTTATCAACTCCATTGAGGGAAGCCAACTAGAAATCCAACCTGAGGAACCATCCTGGGCTCTGCTTTCTGTTCCTCTTCCCTTGACAGTTTTTAATCTGTATCCTTTAGCTCATAATAAACTCTAACTATGAGTATAACAGCCTTCAGTGAATTCTGTGAGTGCTTCCAGTGAACTATTAAAACTTGAGGTTGCCTTGAAGACTCCAAACTTCCAATTGGTTTTAGCAGTGAGAGCAGCTTGTGGACTGTGCTCCCTCTAACTTTATGCTATTTTATGTGGCTTTGTGGAGTATTGACTTAGGAAACATATGTCAAAGCACCAAGAATAGTGTCTGTCACAGAACAAACCTTAAGTAAATCAGTTATTGTTATTCTTATTTTATATCATCTGAAGTCAACCATGTTGGGAGTCTAGGAGCTGGTAAGTTACTCAGCCAGGACTGTCAAATTTAGCAAATAAAAACACAGAAGATACATATTGTAAATAAATTGTTCGTTTTTCCTAAATTGAAATTTAGCTAGGCTTCCTATGTTTTATCTGGCAACCCTGAATATAACCCACCACATTTACTTTCTATGTCCACTGAGGTTAATCATACTGGTGTCCATATTTATTATGTGGCTGACTTGGGATAACAATGCATATCTTTTGATTCCCAGATACTTAGGAAAAAAGCCTTAAAATATGCTCCATATAGAACAGAATCCCTTGAAAGAAAGACTGATAAGGGAATATAAAAGCTGTTGATGTAGAATGAGGGGCTGTAACTCTGCACACCTAGACCCACTCAGTCAGGGAATACCAAGAGATCTGGGTTCTACCTATGGAGAGAATTTTGCATTCTATTTGTTAGGATAGGCCATTTGAAACCTTTTCTGCATGAAACTCTACTCAATGCCTTGATAAAGTATTTTCTATGCATATTTGAAGGAAACTGGTATTTTCTGGGGACGTGTCACATCTACTTAAAATTTTATTATGATGATATTCTCTTATGCTTACTTAGTTCTTTACAGTTTATAAAGCATTAGTCCTTTTTTATTGATAATAACTTGGAAGCATAGTCTTAGCAGAAGTAAAATCTCCATTTTACAGACAAGAAAACTGGGACTCAAAGAATTTCTGACATCTGCAAGTTCACTGGATGATACAGTGAGGAGATGGTATGAAATATTCAAACTCCTGGTCCAGGGATTTCTTCATTATTCAACAATTCATGATTTCAGACATATTTAGCCAGATAGTAAATTAATTAGAAGACCACTTCTTTCTGCATTAGTCTGCTCTTGCTGCCATAAAAAATGTCATTGACTGGGTTGCTTAAATAACAGAAATTTACTTTCTCAAAGTTCTGAAGGTTTGAGGTCCAAGATCAAGGTATCAATAAGGTCAATCATGGGTGAGGGCCCTCTTCCTGGTTTATAGATGTCCACCTTTTCACATGGTCTTTTCTCTGTGTATTTTGGTGTTTCTACTTATAAGGACATCCATCCTATCAGATGAGGGTCCCATCGTTATGAACTCATTAACTTTGATTATTTACTCAAGTCCTCATCTCCAAAAACAGTCACATTGGGTTTTAGGGCTTCAATATATGAATTTTGGAGAGACAGAATTCAGTTCATAGCACCTTTATTGTGTGCTGAATCCATTGTTAATGCCAAATGATGTAATGGGAAAGAGTGAGACTAATGAGATCCACTCCTACCTTCATTACATACTGGTTAAACTACTCTAGACAATTTAAGCTCTGTGTACCTCAATAATAACAACACCTAATAGGGATGTTGTGCGCAAAAAATGAAATGATGTTGGTAAAGCCATATATAGAGAAAAAAACTGTTTAGTATTAATGCTCTATCCCTTTTAATGCCACTGATAAGGAATAAAATAAAATATGATTAACTTGTGTTGATCATTGAATTTTGATTTTAAGAGGAGACAACTGTGAAGGTGTTTACCAATAAAATTTTTAAATAATATTTTTTTCTAAATTGTTTTCACAGGGTTTCTTGTTTTCAAATAGAATCTGATTGTAAACTATATTTTTATGATTTAAAGATTCACATTTAAGTTGAAGGATTCTGTAAAATCCTGGTGAACAGGTGGTCTAAAACTGAGTATTTTAGTTGAAGCTATTTATTTTGTAGGTAATTCAGTCATAATCCTGTTTGGACTTTCCTACCCTGGTTAATGTCACATTTTACAAACATGTGAGTGAAACATGCTGATGTAAAAAACAAGGACACCCACATTCAGCATGATGGTCAACTACAGAGTTGTCTACACACTCATCTGACTGATGTCTGGAGCTAATTTGGCTACAGCAATTGTTTGGATCATCAACATAGAAATATACAATGCTTACTTTACAACATGCTACAATTTCATTTTTTTGCTGGGAAAGAATTGCTGGACCGCTTCAACCACATTGAAAGCAACTCGATCTGGACTAATTATTTTGAGAGTCTCCACCTTGATTTTGGACATTAAAAATTTTTAAGTATGAGAATCTGTGGGTTCATGCCTTCTGTTTTTCTTTAGTGATCTTATTACATCACTTGCCCTTTCTCCCTGGAATGTTTAAAAGAGAAGTCTGTAGCTTCTTGCTGCCATTTTTGCTTAGAATGTTGTCTGTAGGTTGGCATCACCTGGGGACTTAACTTGATGCTGGAGTCTTATTTAAACTAATTAAAACAGAACTTTTGGGAGTGGTCACAGGCAACCATATGTATTTTTTCAAGCTTCCAGTCAAGATTCAACCAACATTGTAGTCAATTCCTTTAGACCAAAACAGTAGTTTTCAACCTGTCTGAACATTAGAGTCACTTGGGAGAATATAGAGAAACTATCAATGTTGGCACGCCCTGCTGAGTTTCTCTTGAGAAGGCTAACCCCTATTTTGTAAAAATACTGTTTGAAATGCTCTGCTATTTAGGTAGTCCCTTATTCTATAAAGTCAACTCTGTCATTTTTAGACAGCCTCTTATTCTGCAAAAATAACTTTGCTTTCTAGCCTGCTTGAATAATAAGGAAGATAAACTTAGCTGTCTGACCTTGTAGGCCAGAGACTAGATATGCCCATACTCTCATGCCATGCCAGATGCATTTTTTAATTGAATAGAACTGTATTGTTTTCAAGGCCACAAGCTTCCAGCGAGATAACCACTAAACACACATAGGACTGGCTCTTTAATTAAAATAAAATTTCTGCTTGTTGCTGTGCTCATAATTTGAATTCATTTTTCTCTGGGCCCACCAGTGTATATTAAAGTGTAACTCTAAACTCTCTAAGTGTTTCTTGTTCCCCCCTTCCCCTCCCCCGGCCCCCCTCCAGTCTTCTGCAACATTATTGGTTCCCTGAAACACCGGGAAACCAACTGTGCTGGTCTTTTTGGCCTCCGGTGAGTGGACCAGGTTTGGGGCCCTGGGGCGCTGGACAGGCCTCCAGGAGGTGCATGCACTGCTGATCTTAGCAGAATTAAACTGGGGGACTTTGGGCACTCCTGGACCTCAGCCCAGGACCCTGCCAGCATCTGGAGAGTATGGACGGACACTTCTGGACCTAGGGGTCCCAGTCAGTCAGGCCCACTCCAAGTGAGTGGAAAGAGGAGCATGATCACCTCCATGGAAATTAGATAACTTCCTCAGGCAATTAGTCAGGAATTGGGTGGACTGCTTAAACTCCGAGTGAATGACTGGTGAAAGTGTGTGAGTGTGGAAGGAAAGGGCCTGCCCTCTCCTCTCCTTTGTGTGGCTCCATGACCTTGGTTACAGAGTTCGAGTGGGCCCTCACCTGCAGCTCCACGATTCATCATATGGCATAACGGTGACTCACCCCCACTCAGAGATGACCAGGCCCAGGGTTTATACAGGTGCACCTTAGCTAAGACGAATCTAAGCTCCCAAGGGATGTGGCCAGGTGGACATCTGAGTGAGGACCTGTGAAAACAGGTCACCCCCTCCCTTGTCTGTCTTGCACCACCGATGATCATGGGGTTGGGACAGAGTAAACCCATTGTTCTCAGTTGCATGTTGAAAAGTTTTTTAAAGGGTTTCAATGGGATTATGGCATTAAAATGAATCCTGCAGCATAATTATCTGTTCCTTGACTGGTTTATAAATTTAAGTGTGAGAGCCTGTGTAAAAGTGAAAGCTACTTTGTATTATCCTGTACTTCTATTGACTCGTCTGTCTGGCTACAACGTTTGATTTATTTAAGGCTGAATGCCATGACACACTGCAAAAGTCCTAAGCAGCGCTGCTGAGATTTATTTTTCTCAGGGACATTTGCTCTCTGTGAAGGAGGGAATCAGCCTGCTTAGCTAATAAAATCTCCGTCTATATTTGTACAGTGGGGGCTTTGGTTTGCTCTTCCCTGATTTATGATTTTACTATATTAGGTTGACATTTTGAAATTCTAGGGTTGATTTAAAGGTATAAGTTTGTAAAGGTTACAACCCAGAGAAGTTTAAATAAAGGCTTGACCACTACTCTTTTTTCCCCTGCTAAAGCTTGTTGGATTAAGATTGGTGCATTTTCTCACGGCTTGTGTAAGGTGAGAGAGAAAGAATGCCTGATTTTTATGACTTTCCTGGGTGATTTCTGCTAACTTTTCATAATTAACTGCCTTGTGGGCTGTCTTTTTCAGCCCTTCTAGCAAGCAGAGAATCATGTGGTACTGAGACCTGTGACCTGCCTGCCCTTCCTGATAGATTTACAATGGGTCTCTATTAGGGACAGCATCTGCCCTGACTGGGGGAGGAAGAGAGACAATAACTGCTCTGAAGCAGGTGTGAGATGGGGTAGTGGTGGTGGGATTCCCTGGGTAGGGTGGTGAGCTCTCGGCCTGCTAAGGACAGAGTAAATGGTTAATGCAGAAAGGGGGAATCCTGAAACACTGAGGAAATCCTGTGAATTAGAATGGCCAGCCTTCGGGGATGACTGGCCATCAGAAGACTCTTTAGATGAAGGATTGGTCAGGGCAGTCTGGAATTAGTCACAGGAAACCCCAGACACCCAGATCAGTTTCCCTACATAGACAGCTGGTTAAAAATTGCTCAAATATTACCACCGTGGGTCCGGTTCTGTGTGTAAGAAGGGACAGAGTAATGTTTTAGTAGCAGGAGTGAAGAAACAGGCAGGGCAGGACCAGGCAAAGGAAAGGCAGGTCCCTCAGAAGGAAGCTCAGCCCCTTATTCTACAGGACCCCCCCTCCCCCCCCCCCGGGAAGAAGTTCCAACATATGTGGCCACAGGGCAGCAAAAAAAGGAGGAAGAAAAGAGAATACGAAGAAGGGCCAATGTAATAGCAGCAGCTTTTAAAGGTTCAGGCCGCCAGACAGCCCAGAAAGGGAAGCAAGAAGACAGATCAGGGGGGAAAGGAAGAGCAAGCCTGAGATGGGACCAGTGTGCCTATTATAAGGAATCAGGGCACTGGAAAAATGAATGTCCCAAACAGCAAAGCAAGAAAACAGAGCCCTATTTTCTGCCTAGTCACTATCAACTAGAACCACCTGAAGCAGACCTTATTGGGCTGGTGGCAGCTGACTCTGACTGGGACAGACAGGGCTCTTTTCAGCTGTGCCCCCATGAGCCCATGGTCAGAATGAATATTGGGGGCCAGACTATAGACTTTATGGTTGATACGGGAGCTGAGCACTCAGTAGTTACACAGAAAGTAGCGCCTCTCTCAGGAAAGGAAGTCACCATTATTGGAGCTACTGGAGACCAGACCCGTAGACCATTCTGCCAGCCTTGCCGATGCCAACTTGGCAGCCACTGAGTAAGTCTTGAATTCCTGTACTTGCCAGACTATCCAGTGCCTCTAATGGGTAGAGTCGTTTTAGCCAAAATGGGAGCAGAGATTACCTTTGCCCCAGATGGCTCGGCACAGCTGCGCCTAGGTGAGGAGACTTCTCCAATGATCCTGTCCTTAGCAGTGCCCTGGGAGGAAGAATGGAGACTTTATACCCCTCAGTCAAAGGCCTCACCTTTAGAGCCTGAATTAGAGGAAGAATTTCCACTGGTCTGGGTAGAAGGAAATCCCCCTGGCCTGGCCAAAGACCATGCCCCAATACTAATTAATTTAAAGCCTGGGGCACAGCCTGTCAAAATCCACCAATATCCAATTCCCAGGGAGGCACACCTAGGAATTCAGGTCCACTTAGACAGGCTACTTCAGTGAGGACTCCTTAAAAGATGCCAGTCACCATGGAACACTTTTCTCTTGCCTATCAAAAAGCCTGGGACTAATGACTACCGCCCAGTGCAGGACCTGTGGGCTGTTAATGAGGCTGTCATAACCTTGCATTTGGCGCTGCCAAACCCCTACACACTTCTAGGACTCATTCCATCAGAGGCAGAATGGTTTACATGCCTAGATCTGAAAGATGCCTTTTCCTGCCTCCAGTTAGCCCCTCCTGCCAGCCCCTTTTTGCCTTTGAGTGGGAAAACCCAACTACGGGGACCAAGGAGCAGTTCACCTGGACCAGACTGCACAGGGATTTAAGAAATCCCCTACTCTCTTTAGTGGAGCACTAGCATCTGATCTGTCTAAGTTCCCAGGACAGGACTTGGGGTGCGTTCTACTTCAATATGTAGACGACCTCCTATTAGCCAGCTCCACAAGAGCTCAGTGCTGGGAGGGAATGCGAGCACTCCTGAGACTGTTAACTGAAACAGGTTACAGAGTGTCCAAGAAAAAGGCACAGATTTGTCAGAAAGAAGTCAAGTATTTAGGCTTCCAAATCATCCAAGGGAAATGAAGGATAGAGACTGAAAGAAAGCAGGCAGTATGTGCCATCCCAGTCCCTAGCACACGGCGGCAGATTTGGGAATTCCTGGGAGCAGCAGGGTTCTGTCGAATCTGGATCACAGGGTTTTCAGACCTGGCCAAGCCTCTCTATGAAGCTTTAAAAGGGGAAAAGAAGGCACCCATTGAACAGGGCACTGAGCAGGAGAAAGCCTTCATCATCATAAAGGCAAAGTTCACTGAGGCCCCAGCACTAGGGCTACCAGATGTGACGCAGGACTTTAATCTCTTCGTACATGAGAACAGCAGGGTAGCCCTAGGAGTTCTAACCCAGGAGTTTGGACCTTGGCAAAGACCAGTAGCCTATCTCTCCAAGCAGATTGACCCAGTTGCCTCCGGGTGGCCCCCGTGTCTCAGGGCCTTTGCAGCCACAGCATATTCAAAGAAGCAGATAAGCTTACCCTAGGACTGTGGTCGGCAAACTGCGGCTTGCGAGCCACATGTGGCTCTTTGACCCCTTAAGTGTGGCTCTTCCACAAAATACCTCGCCCTAGGTGAGTCTATTTTGAAGAAGTGGCATTAGAAGAAGTTTAAGTTTAAAAAATTTGGCTCTCAAATGAAATTTCAATCGTTGTACTATTGATATTTGGCTCTGTTTATTAATGAGTTTGCCGACCACTGCCCTAGGACAAAATTTAAATGTAAAAGTACCTCATTCTTTTATTACCCTAATGGAAGCGAGGGGGCAGTTAACTCATGCTCGGATGACTCAATACCAAGGGCTTCTATGTGAAAATCCAAGGGTACTACTAGAAGTAGTGAGGACTCTTAATCCTGCCACTTTCCTACCTGTTGCTGAGGGGACCCCTGAGCATGATTGCCTGGAAGTCCTAGAGGAGGTTTATTCCAGCCGGCCAGATCTAATGGATAAGCCCCTACAAAATATGGACTTGGTATTGTTCATAGACGGCAGCAGCTTCTTAGATAAAGGAAAAAGGCAAGCTGGGTATGCAGTAGTATCAAACTTTGAGACAATTGAGGCACAGGCCCTGCCTGAAGGATGGTCAGTGCAGAGGGTAGAACTTTGGGCCCTCGCCAGAGCACTAGAACTCAGTAAGAATAAGCATGCCAACATTTACACTGATTTACACTCTGCCTTCGCTACCCTGCATATTCATGAGACTATATACAAGGAAAGGGGGCTCCTGATGGTGGGAGGAAAAGGAATAAAAAATCAAAATAAGATTTTAAAGTTACTAGAAGCAGTTTGGGAGCCCAAAGAAATAGCCATCATCCAATGCAAGGATCACCAGAAAGGGAAAGACTCAGTGTCAGAAGGAAACCAGCATGCAGACGCTGCAGCCAAACAGGCTGCCAAAGAACAAGCAGCACTGGCACACATCATGTTGGCCCATGAATTACCTGAACCTCCAAAGTACACTCTGCAGGAGGAGGAATGGGCTCAGCAAGAAGGCGGCAAGAGAACAAAGGAAGGTTGGTGGATACTCCCAGATCATAGGGTCTATATCCCAGAACAGTTAGCCCATAAGGTAGTCCTCCAGCAGCATGAAATTACTCATTTAGGGAAGACTGCCCTAGAAGCTTTGTTGGGCAGATACTACCTAATTGCCCATCTTCCCTCTTTGTGTGCCTCAGTCTCTCAGCGTTGCCTCCTCTGTGCTCAGAACAATGCCAAACAGGGTCCTGTGGGACCAATAGGAGTTCAGCACTGTGGGAAAGCTCCCTTTGAGGACTTAGAGGTAGACTTTACAGACGTAGGCCCTAGCAGAGGAAATAAATACCTGCTAGTCTTTATTTTCACCTTTTCAGGATGGGTAGAGGCATATCCCACTCACATGGAAAAGACAAGGGAAGTCACAAAGGCATTGCTAAAAGACATAATTCCGCGGTATGGATTGCCTCTGACCATAGGGTCTGATAATGGCCCAGCCTTTGTAGCAGAAATAGTACAACAGGTAGCTAAGGGTTTAGGAATTAGATGGAACCTACATACAGCTTATAGGCCTCAGAGTTCAGGGAAAGTGGAGTGCATGAACCAGACTCTAAAGCCGGCTATGGCTAAGCTATGCCAAGAGACAACCCTACCCTGGACAGATATCTTGCCTCTTGTACTCTGTGGGTACGCTGTGCCCCGAGGGCCAGGGTAGGTTTCTCTCCCTTTGAAATTCTATATGGTAGACCCCCTCCCTTAATTTGGCCAAAGGGAGATTTGGGGAAATAGGAAACTTAGAAATCCAGAAGCAACTACAAGGACTTGAAAAAACTGTCTTTGAGGTCCACAGATGGGTTACCAACCGACTACCCATCTCTCTAGGAACAGCCATACATTCTTTTAAACCTGGAGACCAGATTTGGGTAAAAGACTGGAAAAAAGACCCCTTAAGCCAATTTGGAAGGGACCCTGTCCAGTCATACTAACCACCCCCACAGCTCTCAAGGTTTCAGGTCTAAACACCTGGATCCACCACTCCTGGGTGAAAGCAGCCCACCAGCCGAGTGATGCCCAGCCTGTGTGGAAGGTGACCTCTTTCCAGAAACAACCCCTGCAGATAACCCTCAAGAAGACAATGGACCTGGCTGATCAACCTGCTCCAAGGAATTCAGAAATGCCCTGCTGAATTCTTCCTTACACTAATCTTTCTATCTTCTCCTAAAGTCAAAATGCTCTGGTATTTCTGGATAATCATTGTTTTTATCTTTCTAATAATTCTCATTTTGTCTTTTTATGAGTGCCGCCAGAACCCGAGGATAGTACGGGAAGAATTCTTCTGCCCTTGCTGGGGCACAGAAGCACCATAAAATTACGCTTCCTACACAGCAAAGGAACAAGATGAAGCTAAGGTTAATTCTTTTACTGTTACTGAACTTTCTTAATCTCGACCACTCTCAAGTCTACACCCTGCTTCTTATGGATTTCATAAGCTCTCACTACCTCCCTCAAACCCTCAATGTAATTCATCATTTCCTTAACTGGACCAACACTGGGCTGGCTAAGGACTGCTGGCTCTGTCTTCTCCTCTCATCTACAAGCGACACGGCAGCCCCCACCTCCCTGCATGCATGGTCTGATTCTAGTCTGTCCTTTCATTATAAAGTACATGGAGGACCTCCATTCCAACTTGTGCGCCTCAATGAACTCTATAACTTCCAAATCACAGAGATGACAAAAGGGACAGTTACAGGCAGGGCCATTCAGCTACTCCAAACTTATCTAAATGATATAGCACCACACCGATCCAACAAGATTCCTACCTTTGGACTGGGAACCACTAACACTGCCTTAACATATCAGTCACCCCTTTACATCAGGAGGGAACTCCCTGAAAGAAATGCTTTGGGAAATCTTGATCAACACCTCTGCAACTTTACTCTCGACCTAAACCTGCTTCTAATTGGGCTATGTTGTCATCCAAACAGCTCCTTTTTAGAACCCTGTTCAGTTTTTAGCAGGGCCCACCATTTTGGAGGCCTTCCCAACCACTGACACCTCTCAGTTCTGCTCAGGCTGACCCCACACCTGTTCAAGGTTTCACCCATGGCAGGATTGCACATTGAACCAACAGGCCTCATGCTATCACCTCCCTTCCCACAGGCTCAAACACTCTAAATTCTGGGTAGATACTGACAGGAAATTTATTTTCTTTGAAAACACCACTTCTGGGGCTACACAAAATAATCTTCAAGGCCCCTTTCAGCCTCTTACAGGGGCAACCTTGGCAGGAACTCTGGGAACAGGATAATAGCAAGCTCACACACCTCTTTACCATTGAGAGTACCTTTTGTCTAGAGACCCAGGGAATTTTCTCTCTCTGTGGCACCAATACTATCTCTGTCTACCTGCCAACTGGACTGGAACCTGTACTCTGGTTTATCTAGCCCCAAAATAGACATTGCCCCCAACAATCAGTCTTTACCTGTCCCAGTAACACACCATATCCAATACAAAAGAGCAGTCCAGCTAATTCCTCTCCTTATAACACTCAGCATTACAGCAGGAGTTAGCACTGGAATAGGGGGACTGGCAACTTCCCTCTCCTACTATCAGAGCCTACCCAAAGACCTTGCTGACAGCTTAGAAGAAATAGCCCAAAGTATTGTTGCAGTACAGGATCATATTGACTCACTGGCAGCCATTACTCTCCAGAATCAAAGAGGACTAGACCTTCTTACAGCAGAGAAAGAGGGTTGTGCCTATTCCTTGAGGAAGAGTGCTATTTTTATGCTAACCAGTCTGGTATTGTAAGGGATGCAGCTAAGAAGCTAGCTGATCAAGCTTCAAAAATAAGACAGGAGTTATCCGAGACCTGGGCTACATGGGGATGGGGGTGGGGTGTCCTGGAAATGGCTTCTTCCATTGACAGGACCACTGTTAATGCTACTCATAGCCATAACCTTAGGACCATGTCTTCTAAATCTGTTAACTCAATTTATCTCATCTCATCTAGATGCCTTTAAACTTCAAATGGTCCTACAAGCCAGAAGAATTCCCTACAAACCTCTCCGAGAGGAAGAAACGGGGTGCTAACCCCTTGGTCATCGCCCCTTTTCAGCAGGAAGCAGCTAAAGAGCGATCGTCACCCCTGTTCACTGTAACATCCCATAGTTATTGTACCACAAGGCTAAAAGGCTTATGGGACAAAGGAGAAGGGGGCGATGAGAAGGCTAACCACTATTTTGTAAAACTACTGTTTGAAATTCTCTGTTATTTAGATAGTCCCTTATTCTGTAAAGTCAACTCTGCTATTTTTAGACAGCCCCTTATTCTGCAAAAATAACTTTGCTTTCTAGCCTGCTTGAATAATAAGGAAGATAAACTTAGCTGTCTGACCTTGAAGGCCAGAGACTAGATACGCCCATACTCTCATGCCATGCCAGATGCATTTTTTAGTTGGATAGAACTGTGTCGTTTTCAAGGCCACAAGCTTCCAGCAAGATAACCAGTAAGCACACATAGGGCTGGCTCTTTAATTAAAAAGAAAATTTCTGGCCCTGGCCAGTTTGGCTCAGTGGATAGAGCATCAGCCTGGGGACTGAAAGGTCCTGGGTTCAATTCCAGTCAAAGACACATGCCCGGGTTGTGGGCTCCATCCCCAGTAGGGGGCATGCAGGAGACAGCCAACCCATGATTCTATCTCATCATGGATGTTTCTATCTCTGTCTCCCTCTCCTTTCCTCTCTCTCTCTCAAATCAATAAAAAATATTTTAAAAAAGAAAATTTCTGCCTGTTGCTCTGCTCATAATTGAATTCATTTTTCTCTGGGCCCACTGGTATATATTAAAGTGTAACTTCAAACTCTCTAAGTGTTGCTTTTTTTTTTCCCCAATCTTCTGCAACACTCTGATTTCATCTGTTTGGGAATTTTTTCCTATTGGTGACTTCTGTGTAATAAATAAGCTGTGAGAGCAAAAGCAGTAAGCTCCTTCTCTTGTCTCTGTAAATCTCTGGATGCTGCTTAGATCTACAATTCTCAGGTTTGATGTATTTTATTGAATGCATTACCTTTCACTTTCATACAAATACTCTCATGGTTAAGAAAAAAAACCCAATAAGAACAGATAAATATGTACTTCCAAAAGATGAATTATGCATACAAAATTACTAAAAATTTTTTCAAAAGCCAAAAATGTTAAAATCATACACATGCAAAAAACAAAAATAGTTAACTTACCTTCAAGTATGTACAGTGCCCAGAACTATCTAAATGTTTCTTGTGTATTACCTTACTTAAACATATAATAATCCTGTGAGGTAAAAACTGTTATTAACATCATTCTTTAGATGTGAAAACTAAAGGTTCATTTTCAAGGTCACTTGCTTAGTAAGTGTCAGTGTCAGTGTCAGGTCTGAGATTTTAGCCTAATTATAAGCTAGCACATTAGCCTCTCATAGTTTCATGGATGTTGGCAAAATACTTGAGATTCCTGGATCAAAGACAAAGAACACAGCAGGCAGCTTGACTTTCATGTTGTTGTTGCCTACCCTTGTCCCTCAAGTCTCAGGATGGTAATGTGCAGATAGAACCAGGTCAATGTTGTGGGTTTATATTACAGCTGAAGAACCCTAAGTTTTGTAAATCCTAATATTTTTAGTGGGCTGAATGTTGTGGGTTTATATTACAGCTGAAGAACCCTAAGTTTTGTAAATCCTAATATTTTTAGTGGGCTGCATGTCAACTTGTCCAACATTTGCCCTAGATGGAGAAATATTTTTTACTAGAGGCCCAGTGCATGAAATTCGTGCACAGGGGAGGGGGTGTCCCTCAGCCCAGCCTGTACCCTCTCCAATCTGGGACCCCTCGAGGGATGTCCGACTGCCTGTTTGGGCCCGATCCTGGCATGATCGGGCCCAAACGGGCAGTCAGACATCCCTCTCACAATCCAGGACTGCTGGCTCACAACTGCTCACCTGCTTGCCTTCCTGATTGCCCCTAACCACTTCTACCTGCCAGCCTGATCACCCCCTAACCACTCCCCTGCCAGCCTGATTGCCCCTAACTGCCCTCCCCTGCAGGCCTGGTCACCCCTAACTGCCCTCCTCTGCAGGCCCGGTCCCCCCCAACTGCTCTCACCTGCAGGCCTGGGTTCCCCCCAACTGCCCTTCCCTGCAGGCCATCTTGTGTCCACATGGGGGCAGCCATCTTTGACCACATGGGGGCAGTCATCTTGTGTGTTGGAATGATGGTCAATTTGCATATTACTCTTTTATTAGATAGATAGAGACCTGGTGCATGGGTGGGGGCCAGCTGGTTTGCCCTGAAGGGTGTTCCCTTGGGGCGTGGGGCGGCCTGGGTGAGGGGCCTGTGGTGGTTTTCAGGCCGGCCACGCCCCCTCATGACCCAAGTGGAAGCCCTGATATCTGGGATTTATTTATCTTCTATAATTGAAACTTTGTAGCCTTGAGTGGAAGCCTGGGCTGGCCAGGGTGTGCAGGATGCTTGGCTTCCTCCATTGCCAGGGAAACCCAAGTCTCCTGCTTGCTCTGTGGTTGCAGCCATCTTGGTTGAGTTAATTTGCATACTGGCTCCTGATTGGCTGGTGGACATGGCTTGTGGGTGTAGCGAAGTGATGATTAATTTGCATATTACTCTTTTATTAGATAGGATTATATTGAAAAGCAAATAAATATGCTCTCTGCTCCAGAGACACTTGTACTATTTCTACTGTCCAAGGTTGTTCACCTCTACACACAACTTCAAAAAATCTATATATATAAAGAGGTAATATGCTAATTTGTCCCTTATGGTGTCCGAGTTACAACCAGGCAGGAGCTGGTGGGCGAGGATGGGGGAGGGGGAGTACTTCCATCCCCAGTGCAGGTATGCACAAGTCTGCCAAGCACTAACTACACGCTGCCTTGGAGGCAGAGGCCGCTCCCAAGTGGTGGGGAGCCCGAGGCCACCCCAGCCCATGCAGGTCCTGGGCTGGAAGGTGGCTCAGTGGCAGGCAGTGTCTCCATGCACAGCGCCCAGGGGCAGCTGCGAGGGGTGCAGGGCCTCACCACAGGCTGTTGCACTGCCGCTGCTGCTCAGCAGGAGTCTGGTGGCCTGGAGCCGGAGTGGGCATGCACAGACTGTGGCACTCCCTGACCTGCCCTGCCCTGCCCAGGCCCCACACCTGCCTCCATGGCTGGCTGCAGATCCTGCCCTTTGCTTTAGGCAGGGGGAGAGGAGGCTCACGGCCGCCAGCACCCTAGGCCACACCACCTGAGCTGCTGCCTGCTTGGCTGGCAGGGACCAGAGCATCGCGGGTGAGCTGCTCCTGCCCCTGGTGGTGGAATAGGGACGAGGGCGCTGGGTGCAGAGAGGGGACCTCAGCTGGGGTCCTCCCGGCGCAGGGAGGGGACCTGGCCTGGGCTCGGTGGGGAGCTTAGGAAGTTTGGCTGAGCAGGCTTTGGTTCATACCAACTGTTACTCTGCCATCTTCCTCCAGCTCTCCAAGCCAACCCCCCTGCTCCACCTGCCAGGGGGAATGGGCTCTGGGCAACCTCCCCGAGCACAGAGTGGGCCTGGAGACTTGAGGAAGAGTGCCCAGTGGGGCCCAGGTGGGGGCCAGTGCAGAACTACCAGGGCAGAGCTGCTTCAGTGTCTCAGTGAACTTTGCAACCAACCCAAGGAGGAAACCGAGAGGGTAGAGGCCAGGAGCTGTGGATTCCTAGTGCTTTAGTCACTTGAAAACATCCCCACTTGGAATGTGAAGTGGCTGTACATTCAACTAAGAAGTGAGGGGGCTGAACCCCACTGTCATTGGGCTCTGGTCAGTCTGAGGCCCGAGTGTCCACCACGAGAAGGAAAAAATGGAGGGAGGCACTTGGAGGAAGGGAGGACAATCAAAGGAAATGTGTCTAGACTTTCCCCAGACCTCTCCCTCTTTCCACTGCCTACAAAAGCCCCAGGCCTGGCCACAATTCTGTGTCCACCTTTTAGTCCCCTGTTCTCCAACCACAGAGGAAAGAAATAAGGAAGGAGGCCGTGCTGCCTCCAGAAAGTATCTATATACCTGATCAGCCAGTTGCCTCCCACAGAAGGAGGCCAGACTGCGGCTTAGGCTCATTCCCCATGGGGAGCAAGCCTAAGCCATCAGTAGGACATCCTGTGAGGGCTCCCGGTCTGTGAGGGGGGGCAGACTAGGCTGAGGGCCCCCCCTCCCTCGTACATGAATTTTTGTGCACCGGGCCTCTAGTCTATAATAAAGACAGTCAGTGTGTCTGCTGGAAAGATGTGCATAAATGTGAGAGACCCACTGAACACTGCCTTCCAACATGGTGTCATATTTTGAGCCCAAATGGTCTGACTCTGACCTGTGCTTGTAGCTACCATACAGCCTCTCCTTGATAAACTGGAATAAATAATCAAAAAATATATAGAAAATAAAATTCAAAGAGATAGAACGGGAGGCTGTGGAATAAGTGTTGAAATCAAGAGAGGAATTAAATACTTAGGTACATTTCCATTACTGATGTAAAAGTTACTATGTTATGGATATGAATCACTTTACCTGGTGCTAATATTCACTCTGTTCCACTTTAATTTGATTTCATGGGGATAACTGAAATTCTTTAGTCATGCTCCTACTGCTGGCACCTTGAAAATTCAATGAAGAAGGTATAGAGATTGAATATGTTTGTTCTGCTAGAACATTATTCCGGGAGATTCTTACAGCTTCCTCTAGAAGAGAATGGTTTGCTTTACAGTACCAATATTGCACATAAAACATTATTATTAATACTGAAACAGGAGTTTTGGGGTTGAAAAAGACAGGTTTTGGGAAATTTTAGAAATTAAGAGAACCATGGAAGAAGCACAGAGCCAAAGAGCAGCAGAAGGTATATTTCCATAGAATAGGGAAGCTGAAAAACTGCAACAGGTACATTTCCATAGAATGATGGAGCTGGGAACAGCAAAAGGTCTATATTTACAAAATAAAGAAAAGGAAGCCCTTCATCCTAGAAGGAGAAAAAAAAAAGCCCAAAGGGAATAGGAAAACAATAAGGAAGGAGGGGGGAGATTTTGAGCCCAGGAGTTACTATAGTTACTATAGTTACTATAGCCCAGTCCAAGGGAATAGTGACCAATCAGAGGGGATATCAAGGCACCAAGATCTGCAGTCTTTATAACCCATAGGGGAAAGGAACTCAGTGGGACTCTTGCCCCTCTCTGTGTGGGAGTCCGTTCTGGGGGACCCTTTCCCCTCCCCACATGGGAGTCCATTCTATGGGACTTTTTCTCCCCACGTGGGAGTCTGTACTTGTTCTTCAATAAATCTCCACCTTTGCTATACCACTTTCTGTCCGTGGATTCATTCTTCGACTCAGGTGGACAAAGAATCCGGGTTCCAGTCCAAAACTTCTGTTTTAATATGGTATTGAACTATAACAGAATGTGGGGTCCATAATTTTTTTTTGTAATTGAATGTATTGGGGTGACATTGGTTAATAAAATTATATAGGTTTCAGGTGCACAATTCTACAACACATCATCTGCACATTTTATTGTGTGTTTACCATACCAAGTCAAGTCTTCTTTCATCACCATTTATCTTACCCTATATTGAATTATTTCTATGTGAAATGTCATTTTAGACAAAAGTCTTTAAATGAAATTTTGGAATACAATTCACTACAAATGGGAAATCTATACTAATAAAAGCCTAGGTGTTCCTCATGCCCTCGCATGCGACATCATCACAAGATGGCCACCACAAGATGGCCACATGCACAGTGGAGGCAGAGCTTGGAAGCCACTCTGTGCAGTGAGGCCTGGGGGTCCTGCAGCTCAATGCGGCATGGAGGAGGCCAGTCCCGTCATCTCCTCCGCCTTGCACAGAGGAAGCACGTCCCAGTGGAGGAGGTGGGTTGCGGCAGGGGAGGGCAGTTGTGGGTGATCAGGCTGGCAGATGGGGGCTATCAGTCCAGCAGGGGAGGGCAGTTGGGGGTGATCAGGCCTGCAGGGGAGCAGTTAGGTGTCAATCAGGCTGGCAGGGGAGTGGTTAGGGGGTGATGAGGCTGGCAGGCAAAAGTAGTTAGGGGCAATCAGGCAGGCAGGCAGGCGAGCGGTTAGGAGCCAGTGGTCCCGGATTATGAAAGGGATGTCCGACTGCTGGGATCAGGCCTAAATGGGCAGTCTGACATCTCCCAACAGGTCCCAGATTGGAGAGGATGCAGGCTGAGCTGAGGGACACCCCTCCCCCATCCACAAATTTCGTGCACTGTGCCTCTAGTATTTCTATATCAGTTGTTGTATGCATAGCACTTTTAAAAATGTAAGTTTTGAAGCTTAATTTTCAATTATTTCTTGAATATAACATGACCAGGTGCCATATATCCTCTAGTAACTCTTTAGGGAAACATTTCAGCACAGCACTGAAAGTATCTCAGATACAACTTGGCTGCTTGCATCCTAATATCAACTGGATAAATGATCCAAATATAGAAATATGTTATATAATTTAAGGGTAGGATAATAGACTATACACTGAAATGGTGCATACATGAACATAAATGAATTACATTGTTTTAAGATATAAAATGTCTGTTCCTCAATTTATAGATGGATGCAGAGGTTCAGTGAGTGCTCTGCTGGCTTCCTACCCTAACTTCTGAGAACAGCTAATGATGATCTTATTATCTACTGAAATGATCTACAAACAATTCAAATTGATGACAAGTTGAGTGGTGCCAAATGGCTTGGCAGGAAGTCAGAGATTTCTTTGAATATGGCCATTTTTGCTGACCTGCTCTGTAACTCCATATAATGTGGTTTGGCTGATGCAGCATAACATTAGGCACCTAGTACAAAACTGGGAATCAGCACTCTCTCCAACGCATCCACATGAGAAAAAATATGGCTCTGAGCTATAGATGTTTAAAGAGAGTCATTTTCTTCTATTTGCTAGTTTAACATAAGACCATCGAGTTTGGGAAAAGTGGCCTATGTAAATGAGCTGGATATGCCAGAGGGATCTGTGAAGCTTCACCATCCAGAGACAATAAGCTGGCCAATAGATAACAGATAGTTGAAAGCAGAGACTTCTCTTGTTCAGTGTAATTTCCTATGAAGTAATTAATGGCTTAGAGAAATCTGTTCTTGCATCTAAACCAGCTGTGGGCAAACTACAGCCTGCGGGCCAGATCCGGCCCGTTCACGGCTGTTCTATCCGGCCTGTGGAGCTGAAAGAGCAGAGGGTTCTCTTGCTCTCCCCTTCGCTCCTTTACTTTGAATTTATATTAGTCACACAAACACTCCATCCATGCTTTTGTTCCGGCCCTCCGGTCCAGTTTAAGAACCCATTGTGGCTCTCGAGTCAAAAAGTTTGCCCACCCCTGAACACTACTTTTTTTCAGGATCATTAATCTCAACTTTTTCCATTTCTAACTTGATAATGTTAGAAAGATAATGCTAAAAAGATAATCTTATTAATGACCTGAGATTATCCTCATGACATTTTTGTTTATTAGATTGAAAGGGAAAATAAGACAGTTGGGGGCTAGCTATATGAATCTGTGCCAGTAACCTGCCTTCTGACGTACACCCTTGTTTGTCTATAAACTTCATTCTTATCAAAGTCCCTTCTTATCTGTGATGCCTGTCCTTTCTTGCAGAACTGTTTCCTGGAATACTCCCATTTTACAGAGGCCATAAACCATGAACCATATACAATCCCCAGAGGGGCTGGTGCCAGTGCTGGCAAGCCTCTAGGTGTGTTCTGACTTCCCCCATCCCAACTCACGGGGGCCTGCAAAGCCTGCGAAGGGTCTGGAAACCTGACCCATATTTGGGGAACAAAGGAAATAAGAGTATAAAGGGAAAGTTTTGTTCATATTCATCACTCAGGATTTGGAGAATGACTCCCCTGAGTCACAGCACTAGTGCAGTCTGCAATAAAGGCTACTTTTCTAAAAATATCCTCTTGAGTGACCAGCTTATCTGCAACAAGATTACTTCCCTAAATATACCAACATAAAAATTTTTGTCAAGGAATAAATTGACATGGTGTGGGAAATGGAGACAGCTTTGAAGCTCTTCCATCCTGTCTTTTTCCTGTAATAATGTTGATATTAGGTGAACTTTCCATTTCAGTGTGTATCACATAGGTCAGACTTTTCTATTTGCTACAATCTTTTTTTCATTGACTGCTACATTCTGAAGTCTTTTTCAAGAAATATATTTTATTTTTTGCTTCTGAAAAAGATAATGTCAATATTAGCTGTACATTTTGAATAGAAGCTAATTCTTTTTTTTTTTCAAATTTTTTATTAAGGTATTATATGTGTACATATCTTACCATTGCCCCCCCTCACCCCACTCCCATACCTGCCCTCACCCCCCAATGTTTTGCATCCGTTGGTTACTCTTATATGCATGCATACAGGTCCTTCAGTTGATCTCTTATTTCCCCCACCTCTCCCTAACCTTACCGCTGTAATTAGACACTCTGTTTGATGCTTTACTGCCTCTGTAACTATCTTTTGGTTCATCAGTTTATAATGTTTTTCATTATCCCTAAATGAGTGAGATCATGTGGTATTTTTCTTTCATTGACTGGCTTATTTCACTTAGCATAATGTTCTCTAATTTCATCCAGGTGTCTACAAATGGTAGTAATTCCTTCTTTTTTATGGCAGCATAGTATTCCATTGTGTAAATGTACCATAGTTTTCTGATCCAGTCATCTGCTGACGGGCACCTAGGCTGTTTCCAAATCTTAGCTATTGTAAATTGTGCTGCTATGAACATAGGGGTGCATATATCCTTTCTGATTGGTGTTTCTGGTTTCTTAGGATATATTCCTAGGAGTGGGATTACTGGGTCAAATGGGAGTTCCATTTTCAGTTTTTTGAGGAAACTCCATACTGTTCTCCACAGTGGCTGCACCAGTCTGCATTCCCACCAGCAGTGCACGAGGGTTCCTTTTTCTCCGCATCCTCGCCAACACTTGTCGTTTGTTGATTTGTTGATGATAGCCATTCTGACAGGTGTGAGATGGTATCGCATTGTCGTTTTGATTTGCATCTCTCAGATAATAAGTGACTTTGAGCATGTTTTCATGTGTCTCTTGGCCTTCCTTCTGTCTTCTTTCGAAAAGATTCTATTTAGGTCCGTTGCCCATTTTTTTATTGGATCATTTATCTTCCTTTTATTAAGTTGTATAAGCTGCCTGTAGATGTTGGAAATTAAACCTTTATCAGTGATACCATTTGCAAATATGTTCTCCCATACAGTGGGGTTTCTTGTTGTTTTGTTGATGGTTTCTTTTGCTGTGCAAAAGCTTTTTATTTTGATGTAGTCCCATTTGTTTATTTTCTCTTTGGCTTCCATTGCCCTAGGGGCAGTATCTCTGAAAAAGTTCTTTTGGCATATGTCTGAGATTTTGCTGCCTGAGGATTCCTCTAGTATTTTTATGGTTTCCCGTCTTATATTTAAGTCCTGTATCCATTTTGAGTTTATTTTTGTGTATGGTGTAAGTTGGTGATCTAGTTTCATTTTTTTGCATGTAACTGTCCAATTTTCCCAACACCATTTATTGAAGAGACTGTCTTGACTCCATTGTATGCTCATGCTTCCTTTGTCAAATATTAATTGCGCATATTGGTTTGGGTCGATATCTGGATTCTCTATTCTATTCCATTGATCTATATGTCTGTTGTTGTGCCAGTACCAGGCTGTTTTGAGGACAGTGGCTTTGTAATACAGCTTGAGATCTGGTATTGAGATCCCTCCTACTTTATTCTTCTTTTTCAGGATTGCTGTGGCTATTCGGGGTCTTTTTTTATTCCAGATGAATTTTTGGAGAGTTCTTTCTAGGTCTGTGAAATATGCTGTTTGTATTTTAATGGGGAGTGCATTGAATCTATAGATTGCTTTGGGTAGTATGGATATTTTGATGATGTTGATTCTACCAATCCATGAACATGGTATGTTCTTCCATCTGTTTACATCTTCCTCTATCTCTTTTTTCAGTGTCCTGTAGTTTTCCGCATATAGGTCTTTTACCTCCTTGGTTAGGTTTATTCCTAAGTATCTTAATTTTTTTGGTGCGATGGAAAATGGGATTGCTTTTTTAGTCTCTCTTTCTGTAAGTTCACTGTTGGTGTATAGAAATGCCATAGATTTCTTGGCGTTAATTTTGTATCCTGCTACCTTGCCGAATTCATTTATTAAGTCTGTTAGTTTTTTGATAGAGTCTTTCGGGTTTTTTATGTACAATATCATGTCATCTGCAAATAAGGACAGCTTTACTTCTTCTTTTCCAATTTGGATGCCTTGTATTTCTTCTTCTTGTCTAATTGCAATGGCTAATACTTCCAGTACTATGTCAAACAGGAGTGGTGAGAGTGGGCATCCTTGTCTTGTTCCTGTTCTTAGGGGAAATGGTTTTAGTTTTTGCCCATTGAGTATGATGTTAGCTGTGGGTTTATCATATATAGATTTTATTATGTTGAGGTATGATCCTTCTATTCCCACCTTGTTGAGAGTTTTTATCAAGAAAGGGTGTTGGATTTTGTCAAATGCTTTTTCTGCATCAATTGATATGACTATGTGATTTTTATCTTTCAATTTGTTTATGTGATGTATCACATTTATTGATTTTCGGATATTGAACCATCCTTGCATTCTTGGGATAAACCCTACTTGGTCATGGTGTATGATCTTTCTGATGTACTGCTGGATCCGATTTGCTAGAATTCTGTTGAGGATTTTGGCATCTACATTCATGAGGGATATTGGCCTGTAATTCTCCTTCATTGTGTTGTCTTTATCTGGTTTTGGTATTAGGGTGATGCTGGCTTCATAGAAGGAGCTTGGAAGTGTTCCTTCCTCTTGAATTTTTTGGAATAGTCTGAGGAGGATAGGTTTTAGTTCTTCCTTGAATGTTTGGTAAAACTCTCCTGTGAAGCCGTCTGGCCCCGGGCTTTTGTTTGCCGGAAGCTCTTTGATGACTGCTTCAATTTCTTCCATAGTTACTGGCATATTGAGCTGTTTAGATTCTTCCTGATTGAGTTTTGGAAGGTTATATTTTTCTAGGAATATGTCCATTTCCTCCAGGTTGTCCAGTTTGTTGGAATAGAGTTGTTCGTAGTATTTTTTAACAATCCTTTGTATTTCGGCGGGATCTGTTGTTATTTCACCTCTTTCATTTCTGATCTTGTTTATTTGGGTCCTCTCTCTTTGCTTGTTGGTGAGCCTGGCTAGAGGTTCATCAATCTTGTTTATCCTTTCAAAGAACCAGCTCTTGGTTTTGTTGATCTTTTGTATTGTTTCTTTGGTCTCTATGTCGTTTATCTGTGCTCTGATCTTTATTATTTCCTTCCTTCTGCTTACACTGGGCTTTTCTTGTTGCTCTTTTTCTAACTCTTTGAGTTGTTGGGTTAGGTAATTTATTACCCCTGTTTCTTGTTTTTTGCAGTAGGCTTGTAGAGCTATGAACTTCCCTCTCAAGACTGCTTTCGCTGTGTCCCATAGATTTTGGATTGTAGTGTTTTCATTGTCATTTGTTGTCATGATGTTTTTAATTTCTTCTTTGATCTCTCTGGTAACCCAGTCATGGTTTAATAGCATGCTGTTTAGTCTCCATGTGTTTGATTTCTTTGGGTTGTTTTTATTGTAGTTGATTTCCAGTTTTATGCCACTGTGGTCTGAGAAGATGCTTGGTATGATTTCTATCTTTTTGAATTTGAAGAGACTTTGCCTATGTCCCAACATATGGTCTATCTTTGAAAATGACCCATGTGCACTTGAGAAGAATGTATATTCTGTGGCTTTGGAGTGAAATGTTCTGAAGATGTCAATTAATTCCATCTGGTCTAGTGAGTCATTTAGGATTGATGTTTCTTTGCTTATTTTTTGTTTAGAGGATTTGTCCAATGGTGATAGTGGGGTATTAAAGTCTCCTACTATGATTGTATTGCTGTCAATCTCTCTCTTGATATCCTCCAGGAGTTTTTTTATGTATTTGGGTGCTCCTGTATTGGGTGCATATATGTTTACCAGAGTTATTTCTTCTTGTTGGATTGCTCCCTTTAGTATTATGAAGTGGCCTTCCTTATCTCTTGTTATGTCCTTCAGTTTGAGATCTAATTTGTCAGATATAAGTATTGCTACCCCAGCTTTTTTTTCAGTTCCATTTGCCTGGAAAACCTTTTTCCATCCCTTCACCCTCAGTCTGTGTGCGTCTTTTTTTCTGAGGTGGGTTTCTTGTAGACAGCAGATATATGGGTCATGTTTTCTTATCCAATCCATTACCCTATGTCTTTTGATTGGGGCATTTAATCCATTTACATTTAAAGTTATTATTGATAGGTACTTATTTGTCGCCATTCCTATTCTTTACACCTCTCTTCCTTCTTCGCTTCCTATTTCTTTCTTTTTTTTTTACAGCAGACCCTTTAGCATTTCTTGCATTGCTGGTTTGGTGGTAATAAATTCCCTTAGTCCTTTTTGGTCTGTGAAGCTCCTGATTTCACCTTCAATTTTGATTGACAGCCTTGCTGGGTACAGTATTCTTGGATTCAGACCCTTCCTTTGCATGACTTTGTATATTTCATTCCATTCCCTTCTGGCCTGATGAGTTTCTGTTGAGAAATCAGTTGCTAGTCTGATGGGGGTTCCTTTGTATGTAACTTTCTGTCTCTCTCTGGCCGCTTTTAAGATTCTTACTTTGTCATTGGTGTTTGCCAATTTAATTATAATGTGCCTTGGCGTCGGTCTTTTGGGGTTCATTTTGCTTGGGACTCTGTGAGCTTCTTGGATTTGTGTGGGTTTTTTCTTCTCTATATCAGGGAAATTTTCTGTCATTATTTCTTCAAATAGGTTTTCTATTCCTTGCTCAGCTTCCTTTCCTTCTGGAACCCCTATTATGTGGATGTTGTTTTGTTTCGTGTTGTCCCAAAGTTCCCTTAGGCTCTCCTCCTGCCTTTTAATTTTTTTTTTTAGAAGTTGCTCTACTTGGGTATTTTTTCCCATCTTGTTCTCTAGCTCACTGATGCGGTCCTCTGCTTCTTCTAGTCTACTCTTGATGCTTTCTATTGAGTTCTTTACAGCAGCAATGTCATTTTTCATTTCTTCTTGGTTCTTCTTCATTTCCTCTTGGTTCTTGCTCATATTGTCGAATTTGTCTTCCATTCTTTTCAGCCACCTTATGACCATTTCTCTGAATTCTTTTTCTGGAAGGTTGCTTGCTTCCATTTCGTTTACTTCCTTTTCTGGTGATGCCTGCTTTTCTTTCATATGCGGGCTGTGTCTTTGTCTCCCCATGGTCTCTCTTCTCTGGGTGTCTGGTTATGTAGTTCTCTCTCTCCTGCGTCAATTTAAAGGCACAAAATACAGCACTACCAGGTACAACACACAAGGCACTGAACAGAAATGTATTCACGATATTAACAACCTCCAATAAAGGTGACCACCAGAGAAAGGCAAATCAGGGGATAGTAGAGAAAGAAGAAGAGGAAAAAGAAAGAAGTAGAAAAAAAAAAGGGGGTGTCAAAATGAAATTGGGAAAAGGGAAAAAAAGAAGAAAAATGTAAGAGAGACAAGAAAGAGACTAAGAGAGAAAGGGAAACAGACTATATATATTGGGGATAAAACTCCAATAGAACAATCACTTATCCCAGCAAATGCCAGCAACAAGTACCTGGGGATTAATACAAACTACAACACCAACTAATATTGAGTGAGGCAAGGGAAAACAGAAGCACTAAACAAACAAAAAAATAAACAAAAGAAGAATAAGCAAAACAATCTCACAAAAAAGCATAAAAATTCGATATAATCTACATTCAAACGAACAACAACAAAAGGACAGAGAGAAGAACAATTTTTTGGATAGTTAAGACAGCGAAGAGAGAGGTGTGTATGGACTTGGAGCAGGGGATTGGAGATTAGATATATAAGTAGGGTGAAATTTTAAAAGGGGGTAAACAGAAAGAATAGGGAAAATCTAAAGCAGGAAAGGGGTAAGATAAACAGGACACTGAAAAGGGAAAAGTGAGGAAGAGAGTGATGGAATAAAGGTAGATTTGAGATAGAGTAAAATGATGCTAAAGGAAAGATAAAAAAAGAATGTAGAACATTAATCCCAAAACAAAATGAAGAGAAAATAAAATGACACTTAAAAAAAAAAAAGATAAAATAGCAGTAGTAATAATACGGATTGAAAATAAAAATGTAATAATGAAAAAGGTAAAATCAAGAGAGGAAAAAAATTAGTTTCTTGAGTAAAAGATGCAAAAAATGAAAATAAAAAATAAAAATAAAATGTGGAGTAGTGAAGGTCATTCACTTCCTCTGTTGTTCTGTTTGGCATGCCTGTTTCTCAGTCCAGACAGTATTGCAGTTCCCTGCGTTCCACTGCTCTTCAGTGTTGTAAGCCAGTCCTGATTTTAAGCAGGCGGTGTGTCTTAATTCGTATTCCTTTATTTTTGATTACACAAGAGTCAATTTGTGATTCAGCCCCTGGGTGGCAGTGTTTCTGGATTGACTTCCGGGTTTATCTATGGCCTCTCTAGGGAGTGTTAGAGCCTTCTTTCCCTGTGGCACTCACTACCGGTTTGTGGGAGTGGGCTGCCTCAGAGCTGACTCTCCGATGGTCACTCCCTGCTCTGATCCCCAGGTTCCAGAAAAACAACTTTCCCCTGCAGTCTCCCAGGGTGTCCCCAACTGGGTGAACCTATGAATTGGGCTTAGTAATCAGAAGCAAGAATTTCAAGAGGTAAAAGCCCAAGTGTGCGCACTCCGTGGCTGCGCGTAAGTCTAGCACACCCCTGAAATTCTTAGGGTGTCCCTGCACTTCAGATCAAAATGGGTTGCTTTTTAGAGAGCCCTTCTGTTAGCAGCTCTGAGGACCCCCTTCCACATTCACAGATCACGCCAGCCCCAGGAGCCACCGATTTTTCTAGGCATAGACTTCCCTGGTCCTCCAGCTCCCGCAAAACGCGCGTTCCTCTCTCGCGCTGGGACCAGAGACCTCACCTTATCCTAGGCGAAATCTGACCTTTCCGTGGTGGAGTGTAGAGCTCCTCTGAACCCGTGTGTTTGCGCCAATTGGGGAGCGTTGTTCTGGGGCTCGCAGCTGTTCCGTGGGTGCCGCAGTTGTGGATTCTCAGGCTTCCGATAAGCTCCACTTTCCGGTTCCAGATGGCGGGGACTCCGCGTCCAAGCCAGCATATCCGGGAGGGGACCCAGCTGCAGTGGGAGCTGCCAGGTCAGGGGAACCCCGTCTAGCAGTCTCCCACCTTCTTCTGGAGTTCAGCTGTCCCCCAACTTGCCAACAAACACTCCTAGTGCGACCCTCAGCTGTTCTTTCTTTCTGCTCCGGGACAAGGCTCGGAACACGGCTGTCTATTCCGCCGCCATTTTTCTCCCCCCTACCGCTAATTCTTAAAATTTATTAATTTCATTTAATTATTAAACAAATATTAAGTGTGGATTAACTGTGAACCAAGTGGGTGACTATATCCGGCAGGCAAAGAAATGAATTTTACAGAGTCTGCACAATTAAGAAGTTTATAGCTCTGCTGATCTCACAAGAAGTGTCAGTTCTTGCAGGTTAAATCAGTTGGAATTTTTCATAAATTTTCTATTTTATTTATTGGTCCAGATGTTCAAATGCAAGTTTGCTAAAATCCACATGCACCAGACACCATGCTGTGCAGCCTAGATTATTGTTATCTGAGTTGGAAGGCTTCAGTTCTAACCCCTCTCCTGGTCTTGCCTGAGCTGCCTCACTCAAGAATATGCCTCTTCCCTGGGGAATCTAGCATTCAGTGATTGGAGGATTGTGTATAAAACCTAGCTTCCTCACCTTGACTCATAACACTGCAGGGCCATCTCGGCTCCAGAGAGCTCCCTATATAATTTTGTTGTTTATCCTCACCTGAGGATATTTTCCCATTGATTTTTAGAGAAAGTGGAAGGGAGAGGGAGAGACCGAGAGAAACATTGAAGTGAGAGAGACACTTTGATTGGCTGTCTCCTGCTTGCAACCTTCCCAGGTCCAGGTGCATGCCCTTGACTGGAATCAAACCTGGGATTCTTCAGTCTGTGGGCCGACCCTCTATCCACTGAGTCAAACTGGCTGGCACTAATTTTTTAAGTATCTAGTATATTTGAGAGTTTCCTAAAAGTGGGAATACAACTAGATGAACCATGATAGATTAAACACATTAATTTATGTTTGATTCTTCCTGAAACCCTACTAAAATGACGTCGAGAAGAGCTAAGGCAATTTGTGCTAAGGATGCCCAAAAGGCAAAAGAGTTAATTGTATCAGGGACCTCAGGAAACAGGATATAGGGTTAGATTGAAAGAAAGGGAACATCAGTTGAAAATCTTGAAAGTATCAGACTACCAGATCACTTTCTTAATTATATATGATTACATTTTTCCAACACCTGAACAAGACTGGAGTAAATTCTCATTATAGATGTTAAATGAACCTACAGATATAACTTCTGATTTGGGAAATACCAAACACATCTGAGAAGCTGTGATGAGCCATACCAGAACTACAGGAATTAAATGAAAGGCTGCATAATGAATTATGAGATCCCGACCCTATACTTCCTCTGCTTGGTTCCCAGAATGCTCTCAGCCAGGTGATTTTCCCAGGCAAGAGGTTGGAAAATTGCTTTCTGGGGAAATTGCCTGGCTTAAGAAAAAGTCCTCTATGCTGAATGAGGGATTCTCAATAAAATATAATTAATTTGATCATACTACAATAAAGCAGCCAAATAGCTGTTAATATTAATCATGTATATAGCCCTAGCTGGTTTGGCTCAGTGAATAGAGTGTTGGCCTATGGATCAAAGGGTCCCGGGTTTGATTCCAGTCAAGGGCACGTACCTTGGTTGCAAGCTCCTCCCTGGCCCAGGCTCTGGTTGGGGCTTGTGTAGGAGGCAATTAATCAATGAGTTTCTCTCACATCTATGTTTCTCTCTGTCTTTTCATCTCTCTTCCACTCTCCCTAAAAAATCAATGAAAAATTATCCTTGGTAGATTAACAAAAAAATAAAAATAAACTAAAAATTGAATTAAAAATTTAAAAAATCATGTATATAGGCTTCCAGTCATCATTTTAGTCGTTTTTTCTTAAATGTGAAACTGATGCCATAATAATTAACCAAACTATTGATTAATTAACTGGAAAGGAGTAAAGGGAAATATAGACGCATGCCCAATAAAGTCTGGGTGGGTGGAGTATGAGAAGGTGCTTATCTGTCAGTCATACCTGGGAATAAGGCATTGACCAGAGTAGACATATAGGCTTGGCCATTGCAAGCATGGGAAAGTTTGATATTTAAGCTTCTAAAGAAAGGAGTTCCCTATTTTGCTCTCTCTTCCTTGCCTGTGCTCCTGGCTCTCTTGTTGCAGGGGGTCATCCTCCCCTGCAGTTGCCCACATATTAATCAAATTAACATGAGGCAGATTAACAGGAGAAAATGACTGGATTTACTACATCTATACTAATAAAAGGGTAATATGCTAATTAGACCAGGAGACCTTCTGGAGACCTTCCAGATGTCCTTCTGGACAAAGCCAGGGGGTTGGCCGGCCTGCAAACTGCCCCCAAATGGCCCTCAGCCCCTTTCCCAGGATGTCAAGGCCCCCCAGCTGGGACCCTCACCCCGATGGGGGCATGGCCAGCCTGCAAATGGCCCTCAGCCCTCTCCCAGGCTGGCCACGCCACCCAGCAAAGAGCCCCAACCCAATGAGGGCATGGCTGGCCTGCACAAACCACCCCAGGCTCCTTGCCCAGGCCAGTCCCACCCTCCAAGGGGATCCCACCCTGATCCAGGACCCCCTTCAAGGCTTACCAGCCAGCCCCCACCCTTGCACCAGGCCTCTAATTATACTAATAAAAGGGTAATATGCTAATTAGACCAGGAGACCTTTTGGGAGACCTTCTGGATGTCCTCCCGGACTAAGCCATGTTGGCGGGGCCAAGGCAGAGGCAGTTAGGGGCAATCAGGCCAGGAGGGGAGGGCAGTTGGGGATGATCAGACTGGTGGGGGGCCATTGGGGGTGAGCAGGGTGGCAGTGAGGGACAGTTGGGAGCAATCAGGCCAGCAGGGGGGGCAGTTGGGGGCAATAAGGCTGGTGGGGGGGCAGTTGGGGGCGATCAGGCCAGCAGGGGGGTCAGTTTGGGGTGAGAAGGCCAGTGTGGGGGCAGTTGGGGGCGAGCAGGCTGGACCCCACCCATGCACAAATCCATGCACTGGACCTCTAGTACGTATATAAAAGGGTTCCATAAGAATATGAGGTTCCCAGATGCATTAGTTCAGTGGCTCTCAACTTCCTAATGCCACGACCCTTTAATACAGTTCCTCATGTTGTGGTGACCCCCAACCGTAAAATTATTTTCATTGCTACTTCATAACTGTAATTTTGTTACTGTTATGAATCGTAATGTAAATATCTGATATGCAGGATGTATTTTCATTGTTACAAATTGAACATAATTAAAACATAGTGATTAATCACAAAAACAATATGTAATTATATATTGTGAAATATTTATTTCTAATTACAAATAAATGAAATTTTGTCTTGAAGCATAGTGTAGCATGCATAACAGTCTTAATATAACAACAGTAAACTACATTGCTACATTTTGCGACAGTATGTGTAAAAAGCCAACGTCAGTGTGAAGGTTGAGATTGCTTCTTTCTCACCAGATCAGAAATTCTCGGGGCAGTCTTTGCAAGAGCACAACGAAGATCATCTTCCACAACAAGTCTACTTCTGTATTTAGACTTGATAACCAACAAGCTGAAAAATCCTGTTTCACAAAGATATGTTGTTGGAAATGGAAGAAGAAGGCTCAACACAGTATGACAGAACAGGATATGAGTGCAAACACTTGATCCAAAATTTTGTAACTGGCATTGTAGAGAAATCAGTTCTTGCTGCATTGCTGTTAATAAGTTCAATGAACTCCTCTTGTGCTGTCTCAGGAACATCTTCAACTTTGACTGTGAATAGGCTTCTGGCAAATGCAAATGGGGTGTCAGGTAGATTTAGAAAGTATGATGAAATTTCGTCTGCAAGCATGTACAAGTGTTCTTTCACAGAAATTATCATCGTAATCCTTTAGTCTGGTTCAATGTCATGTTCCTCAAAGAAAGCAGATAAGGTATGCAACATGTAAATTTTATTTTCATCCAATTTTTTTTTTGCCAAAGCTGAAGTTTCATTTGAAATGATCAGATATTTTCAGACAAATCGAGGCATGTTGCATTTGGCCCTTGCAGTGATAAATTTAACTCATTCAAGATGGCAAATATGTCAACCAAGTAAGCTATTTTCTGCAGTTCACTTTTATCGCTGAAAAGTGCTTTGAACTGCAGTCTTGCTTTCTGGTTAAAAAACGTTTTGAGTTCATCATGAAGCTCAAAAACATGTTTTAAAACTTTTCCTCTCTACAACCATCTCACTTCAGTGTGAAATAACAGAGCATTGTTCGGCGCATCCAACTCATTGCACAGTTGCGAAAACAGTCGACAGTTTAAAGTGCTCGCCTTTACAAAATTGACAGAACTTATGACACTTTTCATTACTTCTTGTAACTATTGTGGCAGCGTCTTCGTTGCTAATATTTGCCGATGAATCATACAGTGAGTTCCGATGACTTTTGGTGACTCATTCAGTACCAAATGTGGAAATCCAGATCAACATCCTAGCATAGCTGGAGCACCCTCTGTGCAAACACCACAAACCTTTTCCCGAGATCTTATGCTCTTTCAGAAATGAACCAACTGTGTCAAATACATCACGTGCAGTAGTTGTCATTTCAAGAGGTTTGCAAAAAATAAACATCTTTAAAGTTGCCATCATTAATATACCTCACGTAAACCAGTAACTGTGAACAGTTTGCAACGTCTGTAGATTCATCAAGCTGGATACTAAATATTGGAAGTGGAGCAGATTTAATTTCCTGGATTACCTGATCAAGAATATCAGCAGACATGTCATCTATTCTTCTGCGGACAGTGTCATTAGATAAAGAAATTGCACTCAATTTCATAACAAATTCATCTCCAATCATAACTTGAACAATGTCTTTGGCTGCTGGCAACAGTAAATCCTCAGCAATGGTGTGAGGTTTCATAGCTCTGGTGGTTCTGAGTGCCACCAAATATGAAGCTTCAATGGCTGCTACGTTTTGTTTGTGGTACTTGCCACCAGTGTCAAGTCTGGCTTTCTTAAGTCCATCAGCTTTGCTTCTAAAATAGTTGGTATCCTTGCTGGCAAAGCTTGGATGTTTGCTATCAAAATGGTGTTTTGGTTTGTTCAGCTTCATAGATTCGGCTGACAGAACTTCACAACAAATAATACATTGCGGTTTCTCAATTCCTGCTGTAATTATTGAGGTAAAACCATACTGTAAAAAATCCTCACTATATATTTTTTTCTTAATGTTCTTCTCTACATGATCCATTGTCATGGGATGCTTTGCTAATGAAAATAATATATAGCAATAGCTTTAATAATACAAAAGATGACACATGGCATAGTTCAGTCAATACAGTTCATTAAAGTTTCCTATGATCTACCATTCTCTGTGTTGTTTTTTTTTTTTTTTTTTACACACCTGTTACTATCACAAAGGGGCAGTATTCACATCAACCACAGCTGAATATAAAAAGACCAATCAGCATCCAGATTCAGTTCCCATGGTACAGATTTTTTTTTTTTGCTGTAGTTGATGATTTTACAGTACATGATTTTACATTTACCCAGTAGTTATAATTCATGAAGTGTCGTGTTACCTCCAATACTGCTGCTTTCAACACAGTAGCTGCTTTTAACAGAGTAGCTGCTTTCAACACAGCAGCTGCTTTCTACACAGTAGCTGCTCTCTACATAGTAGCTGCTCTCTACACATGTGTGACTGGTTCGCATAAGTACATTATGGCGCCAACCCTGTCACTCATACCTGTATTTGTACAGGGTGTATGTGATGGGGTTGGCATGATGATGTCATCATGCCAGGTACTCATATGTCAGTGTATCTGCATGTGGGCGGACCCGCCTGGAGATGGATAGAGGAGCGGTGTCTCGGTTCCTAAGACCATTGGAAATATGTGTTTTTCTGGTTAAAAAACGTTTTGAGTTCATCATGAAGCTCAAAAACATGTTTTAAAACTTTTCCTCTCTACAACCATCTCACTTCAGTGTGAAATAGCAGAGCATTGTTTGGCACATCCAACTCATTGCACAGTTGCGAAAACAGTCGACTGTTTAACACGTATTTCCTAAGACCATCGGAAATATGTGTTTTCCGATGGTCTTAGGTGACCCCTGTGAAAGGGTCATTCAACCCCCAAAGGGGTCGCGACCCACAGGTTGAGAACTGCTGGTCTAATGGGAGATCCCTTATAGGTAACTTTCTGTCTCTCTCTTGCTGTCTTTAGGATTCTTACTTTGTCAATGGTGTTTGCCAATTTAATTATGATGTGTCTTATTTTGGACTCGGAGCTTTTTGGACTTGTGTGAGTTTTTTCTTCCCAATATCAGGGACGTTTTCTGTCATAATTTCTTCAAATAGGTTTTCTATTCCTTGTTTAATTTCCTCTCCTTCTGGCACCCCTATTATGTGGATGTTGTCTGAAAACTCCATTAGGTTCTCTTCCTGTTTTTTAAGTTGTTTTTTTTTTTCCAGTTGCTCTTCTGCTTGGGTGTTTTTCCCTACTTTTCCTTCTAGCTCACTGATGCCATCTTTAGCTTCTTCTTGTATACTTTTGATGCTTTCTATTGTGTTCTTTATTGTAGCTATGTCATTTTTCATTTCCTCAATTCTTACACAAGTTGTTTAATTTGCCTTTATCCTTTTCAGCATCCTTATAACCATGGCTCTGTATTCTTCTTCTGACAAATTGATTGCCTCCATTTCATTTACTTCTTTTTCCTGTGATTCCTCCTTTTCTTTCTTTGTCTCCCCATTTTCACTTCCCTCAGGGTGTCTGGTTATATGTATCACTGTCTACCATATTGACCAAAAGGCACAAAATACAGCTCAACAAGACACAACACAGAGGGAACAAAACACAAATGTATTAATTGCACCAATAACTCCAAATAAAGGTTACCACCATAAGAAAAGAGAATTAGGGGAGAGAAAAGAGTGCAAAAATGATACTGATAAAAGGAAAAAAGGTAAGAGAGAAAAGAAAAAGAAGAAAAAATAAGGAGAAAAATATACATATGTAGGGAGAAAACTCCACAAAACCAAAAACTAATCCAAAAAATGCAAAACACAAACAGCCAGAAAAAAGAAGGGGAGCTGAATCTGAAGAGGCAGTGCTTATTTCCAAAAAGTAAGGTAAAGGAATTGAATTAATGGGGGAATGACCACGATTCTTTATAGAGGAGATAGAAAGAGAATGAGTGTACAAGAAAAAAGTTAAAAACAAAATACTCAATAAAAATAATAAACAATAAAAATAATAAAAGGTAAAAATGATAATTAATAATAATTAATATATATACACACACACACACACACACACACACACACACACACACATATATTCCCGTTTCTTTAATCTATCTATCTGTATATTTATCTATTTTTGGAAAAGGAGAATAGAGAAGAAAGCAGATAGGCCTGAGTTTGGTGAGTGAAACTAATTAAGCTATTAGTAGAAGAAGAGAACAAGCCAGGAGAGGAAAAACAAAAGCATAAAATAAAAAAACATAAACAAAAACACAAACATACAACAACAAGAAAAAAATTGGGTAGTAAAGAAAAAGAGAAGGTTGCATGGACTTGGAGCAAGGGAGAGGAAATTAGATATATGAGTAAGCCAACAAAGTCTATTATAATAGTAATGCATCAATAAAGCAGATAAAGATCAATTTTTAACAAGGAGTAAAAAGAAAGGAGAGAGAAAAACTAAAGCAGGAACAAGGTGGAAAAGGGAGAAGTGAGGAAGAAAGGGTTGGCATAAAGGAAAAAATGAGATAGAGTAAAATAATGATAAAAATAAAAATTAAAATAGGATGTAGAACACTAATCAAAAAAAGAAAGGTAAAATAAATAATAACAAATAAAAATAATTAAAAAATAAAATAAAGAAAAAAAAATTAGTTTCTTAAGTAAAAGATAAAAAATAAAAAAGTGAAGTAGTGAAGTTCTTTCGCTTCAGCTAAGTTTTAATGTCCCATGGGGGCTGGTTTAAGACCCCTCTCTACTGTTCTGTCTGCTATGTCTCATTTTCCTGTTAGGTAGTCAGCACATGTGGAAGTTCCCAGTGATCCACCATTCCTCTGTGTCAGATGCCACATCCTTGGTTTCAGCCAGGTGGATTCAATCTACCGCTTTGTTTTTCTTCTTGCTTTCAGTCATATTTACACAAGTGTCTATTTATGACATGGCCTCTTGGTGGCATTGTTTATGTACTAGTTTCTGGGACCAAATGGCCCCTCAACGCAGTCCCCAACGGCTGCCTGGGGTGTTTGGAATTTTTGTTTGCTGAGCTCAAGGCTGGATGTGGCTGTGCTGCTAGGAGGGGTCTCCAGGAGAAAAATGTCTGTTCAGGGTTGGAGGTATCAAACTGTCCCAGAGCTGGCTTCTCTATCATCTCTCCCTATTTTGCTCCCCAGCTTCTACAAAACCCCTGTCCCTTGCATCGCTGCCTTTGTGAGTGTTTGTAATTGAAAGATCCTATGCACTAGGTTTAGTGAGTAAAGGCAAGGAAATTATAAAGACAGAGCAACCGCATGGCTGCACGTCTCTCTCCCCCTGGCACTGCGTGGCCAGTGCAGAACTCCAGGCTGCCTTTCTGGGTGCAGCATTTCATGGCTGTGGGCTTAGATCTAGACTCCCCCACGGCCAGCAGCCCTGTGGACTCCCTTCCACAGCCGAGTGCTACACGTGTCCCCAAGGGACATGGATTTGGTGTAGCGCAATCTCCCTCTGGCACTCTAGTCCCAGCTGTGTGTGTTTCTCCCTTCAGCCCAGATCCCAACTCTCTCCAGGTGACCTCTGACCTTTCTATCCATGGATTGTCTCACCAGCTGTGTTTAATTCACCAATTCCTTGTGAATGCTATTCAATTCAGCTGTTTCTTCTATCTGCTTCATGAGAAGGTGCAGGACCAGTCCACCTATTTGGCCACCATTTTGCCTCCCCCTGGACAAACTTTTTAGGAGTCTGCAGCCAGGGAGGCTGGAGCCTCAGTGTTTGTGGGTTCGCAGATGAGGTAGCTGGTCCCTGCTTGGTGAGGCTGTTGGGTCCCGGATGGTGTGTGAGGTCTCCCGGGGTGGAGTTGAGGCTGGGCTCCCAGTCACAGCCACTCTCCTCTTCAATATAGCATGGTTTCTGTGGCAGAACCGGCCACCCCAGGAGAGATTTCAGAGGTAGTAGAGGATGCCTGGCTAGGGGAGCCTGGTCCTCCAATCCCCAACAGTCCTGCTGAATATAACTGTCCCTCACTCACACATACACACATGCCCCATGTGTCTATGCACTCCCCTTCTGCTCTCTCACTCACTCACACTCTTGCCCTCACTGCCATCCTGTCCACCACTATATTGGATCCTCTTACTTTTGTTGTTGTTGTTATTGTCATTTTGGTTTTTTTTTTTTTTTTTCATTTCCATGTCATTTATTTCTGTTCTGATCTTTATTATTTCTTTCCTTCTACTTCCTCTGGGGTTTTCTTTCCAATTCATTTAGTGGTAAGGTTAGATACTTTATTAGTGCTTTTTCTTGTTTCTTGAAGTAGGCCTGTAATGCTATGTATTTCTCACTCAGGACTGCTTTTGCTGTGTCCCATATGTTTTGGATGCTTCTGTGTTCATTTTCATTTGTTTCCAGTGAGAAGGCTAACCCCTATTTTGTAAAACTACTGTTTGGAATTCTCTGCTGTTTTTTTAGACGGACTCTTATTCTAAAAAAATAACTTTGCTTTCTAGCCTGCGTTAGCCTGCTTGAATAATGAGGAAGATAAACTTAGCTGTCTGACCTTGTAGGCCAGAGACTAGATATGCCCATAATTTCAATGCCATGCCAGGTGCATTTTATAATTGGATAGAACTGTGTTGTTTTCAAGGCCAGCAGTGAGATAACCACTAAGCGCACATAGGGCTGGCTCTTTAATAAAAAGGGAAGTTCTGCTTGTAGCCTTACTTAGAATTTGAATTCATTTTCTCTAAGCCCACTGTGGTGAATAAAGTGTGACTCCAAACTCTAAGAGCATTGTTTGATTAGTCCGGTTCTCTGTAACATTATTGGTTCCCTGAGATTCCGGGAAAACCAACCCATGCTTGGCTTTTTAGCCTCTGGTGAGTGGACGGGTTTAGGGACCGGGGGCATTGGACAGGCCTCTGGTAGGCGCCACTCTGCTGAATTAGCAGAATTAAACTGGGGGACTCTGGGCGCTCCCGGACCTCAGCCCAGGACCCGGCCGGCATCTGGAGAGAGCAGACAGACACTTCTGGACCTGTCGACAGAATCGGTGAGGTAGGGGCCCCATCAGTTCAGCCCACTCCAAGTGAGTGGAAGGGGGAGCTTGATCACCTCCCCGGAAGCCATATGGCTTCCTCAGGCAAATTAATTAGGAATCAGGAATTGGGTGGATTGTTGTTTAAACTCAGTGAATGTCTGGTGAAAGTGTGCGAGTGTGGAGGGATAGGGCTTGCCCTCTTCTCTCCTTTGTGTGGCTCCATGACTTCGGTTACGGAGTCCGAGTGGGCCCCAACCTGCAGTTCCGTGATTCATCATATGGCATAACGGTGACTCACCCCCACGTGGAGGTGACCAGGCCCGGGGTTTATACGGATGCATCCGAGCTAAGACGAATCTAAGCTCCCAAGGGACACAGCCAGGCGGGTATCTGAGTGAGGATCTGTGAAAACAGGTCACCCCTTCCCTTGTCTGTCTTGCACCACCGATCATCATGGGGTCGGGACAGAGTAAACCCACTGTTCTCAATTGCATGTTGAGAAATTTTAAAAAGGGATTTGATGGGGATTATTATAAAATGAATTCTGAAACACTGAGGAAATTCTGTGAAGTAGAATGGCCAGCCTTCAGGGTTGGCTGGCCCTCGGAAGGCTCTTTAGATGAAGGATTGGTCAGGGCGGTCTGGAATGTAGTCACAGGAGACCCTGGACACCCAGATCAGTTTCCCTACATAGACAGCTGGTTAGAAATTGCTCAAACCTTGCCGCCTTGGGTCCAGTTCCGAGCGTGTAAGAAGGGACAGAGTAAGGTTTTAGTAGCAGGAGTGAAGAGGCAGGCAGGGCAGGAGCAGGCTAAGGAGAGGCAGGCAGGGCAGCAGCAGGCTAAGGAAAAGCAGGCAGGAGAGGAGAGGAGAAGCAGGTCCCTCAGAAGGAAGTTCAACCCCCTATTCCACAGGACCCCCCCCCCCCCGAGGAAGTCCCACCACTGTTACCACCTTCATATGAGCCACAGGCAGCACCAAGTGCCCCCCCACTGCTAGACTGGAAGGTCCAGAAAGTCTGGAAACACTGCCTCCCTCCATCTCCCCTCCACCAGGCTCTCCAGAGCTGGTTGGGCGGCGCTTGCGTTCAGCCGATCAAGGGCCCAAACAACAGCTGGCACGTCAGATGCCTCTCAGGGAGATTCAGGATGCCCAAGTTCTTGGTGAAGATGGGACCTTACAGGAAGGAAGGCCGGTCTATTATTATCAACCCTTTACCACAAGTGACATTCTGAATTGGAAGCAACACACCCCAGCTTATTCTGAAAAACCTCAGGCCATGGTAGACCTCCTAGAAATGATCTTCCAGACCCAGAAGCCCACCTGGGTGGACTGCAAGCAGCTCCTTTTTGCATTCTTTAACACTGAGGAGCGCATGAGAGTAATGACAAGAGGCTCGGAAGTGGCTCCAGATCCAGGCCCCAGTAGGGACATTAGATACAGACTGATGAGGAACCTAATTGGTCCCCGAACTCAGAATATGGAAAGACCAGGCTACATAGATATTTATTGGCTGGCTTTCCTCCAGGGGGTCAGGGCTGGACCCAAGAAGTCCACCAATATGGCTAAAATCTCTGAAGTTTTCCAGAAGCCTGACGAAAGTCCAGCAGCTTTCTATGAGAGACTATGTGAGGCATATTGGATCTACACTTCCTTTAACCCTGAGGCCCTGGACACTCAAACCATGGTAAATGCTGCTTTTGTAGGCCAAGCCCAGCCTGATATCAGGAGAAAATTACAGAAGCTGGAAGGGTTTGCAGGAAAAAAATGCTAGTGAACTGCTAGAGATAGCCAACAAGGTTTTCATCAACCGAGACAGGGCAGCAAAAAAAAGGAGGAAGAAAAGAGAATACAAAGAAGGGCCAATGTAATAGCAGAGGCTTTCAGAGGTTCGGGCCCCCAGACAGCCCAAAAAGGGAAGCAAGAAGACCAGGGGGGAAAGGAAGAGCAAGCCTGAGACAGGACCAGTGTGCCTATTGTAAGGAAACAGGGCACTGGAAAAATGAATGTCCCAAACGGCAGAGCAAGAAAATAGGGTCCCCTTTTCCACCCAGTCGCTATCAATCAGAACCATCTGAAGCAGACCTTATTGGGCTGGCGGCAGCTGACTCTGACTAGGACAGAGTCCATGGTCAGAATGAAAAATGGGGGCCAGACTGTGGACTTTATGGTTGATACGGGAGCGGAGCACTCAGTAGTCACACAGAAAGTAACGCCTCTCTCAGGAAAGGAGGTCACCATTATTGGAGCTACTGGGGACCAGACCATTCTGCCGGCCTCGCCGATGCCAACTTGGTGGCCACTGAGCAATTCATGAATTCCTGTACTTGCCAGATTGTCCAGTACCTCTGATGGGTAGAGACCTTTTAGCCAAAATGGAAGCAGAAATCACTTTTGCTCCTAATGGCTCAGCACAACTTCACCTAAGTGAAGAGACTTCTCCAATGATCCTGTCCTTAGCAGTGCCCTGGGAGGAAGAATGGAGACTTTATGCCCCTCAGTCAAAGGCCTTACCTTTAGAGCCTGAATTAGAGGAAGAATTCCCGCCTGTCTGGGCAGAAGGAAATCCCTCTGGACTGGCCAAAGACCATGCCCCGATACTAATTGACTTAAAGCCTGGGGCACAGCCTGTCAAAATCCACCAATATCCAATTCCCAGGGAGGCACACCTAGGAATTCAGGTCCACTTAGACAGGCTACTTCAGTGGGGACTCCTTAAAAGATTCCAGTCACCATGGAATACTCCCCTCTTGCCTGTCAAAAAGTCTGGGACTAACGACTACCACTCGGTACAGGATTTATGGGCTGTTAATGAGGCTGTCCAATGAAGCAGAGAAGCCCCTAAAGAATCTGGACTTAGTATTTTTCACAGATGGCAGTAGCTTCTTAGATGAAGGAAAAAGACGAGCTGGGTATGCAGTAGTATCAAACTTTGAGACAATTGAAGCACAGGCCCTGCTTGAAGGATGGTCAGCACAGAGGGCAGAGCTTTGGGCCCTCGCCAGAGCCTTAGAACTCAGTAAGGATAAGCATGCCAACATCTACACTGATTCACGCTATGCCTTCGCTACCCTGCATATTCATGGGACTATATACAAGGAAAGGGGGATTCTGACGGTGGGAGGAAAAGGAATAAAAAATCAAAAAGAGATTTTAAAGTTACTAGAAGCAGTTTAGGAACCTAAAGAAATAGCTGTCATTCATTGCAAAGATCACCAGAAAGGGAAAGACTCAGTGTCAGAAGGAAACCAGCATGCTGACGCCGCAGCAAAGCAGGCTGCCAAAGAACAAGCAGCACTGGCACGGATCATGTTGGCCCCCGAATTACCTGAACCTTCAAAGTACACTCTACAGGAGGACGAATGGGCTCAGTGAGAAGGGGGCAAGAGAACAAAGGAAGGTTGGTGGATACTCCCAGATCATAGGGTCTATGTTCCAGAACAGTTAGCCAATAAGGTAGTCCTCCAGCAGCATGAACTTACTCATTTAGGAAAGACTGCTCTAGAAGCTTTGTTAGGCAGATATTACCTAATTGCCCGACTTCCCTCCTTGTGTGCCTCAGTCTCTCAGCGTTGCCTCCTCTGTGCTCAGAACAATGCCAAACAGGGTCTTGTGGGACCGATAGCAATTCAGCACTGCGGGCAAACTCCCTTTCAGGACTTAGTAGTAGATTTTACAGAAGTAGGGCCTAGCAGAGGAAATAAATTAGTCTTTGTTTGCACTTTTTCAGGCTAGGTCGAGGCATATCCCACTCGCACAGAAAAGGCGAAAGAAGTCACTAAGGCATTGCTAAAAGACATAATTCCGCGGTATGGAATGCCCCTGACCATAGGGTCTGATAATGGCCCAGCCTTTGTAGCAGAAATAGTACAACAGGTAACTAAGGCTTTAGGAATTATATGGAACCTACATACAGCTTACAGGCCTCAGAGTTCAGGAAAAGTAGAGCACATGAACCGGACTCTAAAGCAGGCTATGGCTAAGCTATGCCAAGAGACAACCCTACCCTGGACAGATATCTTGCCTCTTGTACTCCTGTGGGTACACTGTGCCCCGAGGGCCAGGGTAGGTTTCTCTCCCTTTGAAATTCTATATGGTAGACCCCTCCCTTAATTCAGCCAAAGGGAGATTTGGGGGAAATAGGAAACTTAGAAATCCAGAAGCAACTACAAAGACTTGAAAAAACTGTCTTTGAGGTCCACAGATGGGTTACTGACCGACTACCCATCTCTCTAGGAACAGCTGTACATCCTTATAAACCTGGAGACCAGGTTTGGGTAAAAGACTGGAAAAAAGACCCCGTAAGCCAATTTGGAAGGGATCTATCCAGTCATACTAACCACTCCCACAGCTCTCAAGGTTGCAGGACTGAACAACTGGATTCACCACTCCCGGGTGAAGGCAGCCCACCAGCCAAGCGACGCCCAGCCTGAGTGGAAGGTGACCTCTTATCAGAAACACCCCCTGTGGATCACCCTCAAGAAGACAATGGACCTGGCTGATCAACCTGCTCCAAGGAATTCAGAAATGCCCTGCTGAATTCTTCCTTACACTAATCTTTCTTATCTTCTCTTAAAGGCAAAATGCTCTGGTATTCCTGGATAATCATTGTTTTTATCTTTCTAATAATTCTCATTTTGTCTTTTTATGAGTGCTGCTGGAACCCGAGGCTATTCCCTTCTTCTGCCCATGCTGGGACACAGAAGCACTGCTTCCTATACAGCAAAGGAACAAGATGAAGCTAAGGTTAATTCTTTTACTGTTACTGAACTCTCTTAATTTCGACCACTCTCAGGTCTGCACTCTGCCTCTTGAGAGCCTCCTGAGTCCTCACTATCTCTACCGAACACCTAATCTCACCCTCTCCCTCTTAAAAGAGCAGTCTAGCTAACCCCTCTCCTTATAACACTTGGCATTTCAACAAGGGTTAGCACTGGAATAGGGGGACTGGCAACTTCCCTCTCCTACTATCAGAGCCTATCCAAAGACCTTGCTGACAGTTTAGAAGAAATAGTTCAAAGTATTGTTGCAGTATGGGATCAGATTGACTAACTGGCAGCCGTTACTCTCCAGAATCGAAGAGGACTAGACCTTCTCACAGCAGAGAAGGGGGGCTGTGCCTGTTCCTTGAGGAAGAATGCTGTTTTTATGCTAACCAGTCTGGTATTATAAGGGATAGGGCCAAGAAACTAGCTGATCGAGCTTCAAAAATAAGACAGGAGCTATCTGAGACCTGGGCTGCATGGGTGGGGGGGAGAGGGTGGAGTCTGAAAATGGCTCCTCCCATTGACAGGACCACTGTTAATGCTACTCATAGCCATAACCCTAGGACAATGTCTTCTAAATCTGTTAACTCGCTTTATCTCAACCCGTCTAGATGCCTTTAAACTTCAAATGGTCCTACAAGCCAGAAGAATTCCCTACAAACCTCTCCAAGAGGAAGAAACAGGATGTTAACACCTTAGACGTCACCCCTTTCAAGCAGAAAGTAGTAAAAAAATTTTGACAGCCCTGTTCATTGTAACATCCCATGGTTGTTGTACCACAAGGCTGAAAAGTTGTAGGACAAGTTGGGGGGAATGAGAAGGCTAACCCCTATTTTGTAAAACTACTGTTTGGAATTCTCTGCTGTTTTTTTAGACGGACTCTTATTCTGAAAAAATAACTTTGCTTTCTAGCCTGCTTTAGCCTGCTTGAATAATGAAGAAGATAAACTTAGCTGTCTGACCTTGTAGGCCAGAGACTAGATATGCCCATAATTTCAATGCCATGCCAGGTGCATTTTTTAATTAGATAGAACTGTGTTGTTTTCAAGGCCACCAGTGAGATAACCACTAAGCGCACATAGGGCTGGCTCTTTAATAAAAAAGGAAGTTCTGCTTGTAGCCTTGCTTAGAATTTGAATTCATTTTCTCTAAGCCCATCAGTGAATAAACTGACTTCAAACTCTAAGAGCATTGTTTGATTAGTCTGGTTCTCTGTAACACCAGGAAGGTTATTATTCTTGCTTGATCGCATTGGTAATCCACTCATTGTTTAATACAATGCTATTAAACTCCATGTATTTCAGTGTTTTTTGTTTGTTTCTTTTTTGTTTTTGTAGTTGATTTTTAGCTTCATGCCATTTGGATCCAAGAAGATGGGTGGTATGATATCAATCTTTTTGAATTTGTATAGACTTGTTTTTTGTCCTAACATGTGGTCTTTCTTTGAGAATGTTCCATGTGTGCTTGAGAAGAATGTATATTCTATTGCTTTGGGGTAAAATGTTCTGTAAATATCAGATAGATCCAACTGAATTAGTGTGTCATTTAATATCTTTATTTTCTTATTGATTTTTTTTGTATGGAAGATCTATCAAGTGATGTCAGTAGGGTGTTAAAATCTCTTATAATGATTGTACTGCTGTTGATCTGTCCCTTAAAGTCCATCAAGAGTTTTGTTTTGTTTTTAATATGTATCTGGGTACTCATTTTTGGGGTGCATATATGTATAAAAGTGTTATATTTTCTGGTTGAATCATTCCCTTTAGTATTATTATTTTTTTATTAAGGTATTATATGTGTACATATCTTACCATTGCCCCCTACCACCCCACTCCCATACATGCCTCACCCCCCAATGTTTTGCATCCGTTGGTTACTCTTATATACATGCATATAAGTCTTCAGTTGATCTCTTATTTCCCCCACCTCTCCCTAACCTTCCCGCTGTGATTTGACAGTCTGTTTGATGCTTTACTGCCTCTGTATCTATCTTTTTGTTCATCAGTTTATAATGTTTTTCATTATCCCCAAATGAGTGAGATCATGTGGTATTTTTCTTTCATTGACTGGCTTATTTCACTTAGCATAATGTTCTCTAATTCCATCCAGGTGCCTACAAATGGTAGTAATTCCTTCTTTTTTATGGCAGCATAGTATTCCATTGTGTAGATGTACCATAGTTTTCTGATCCAGTTATCTGCTGACGGGCACGTAGGCTGTTTCCAAATCTTAGCTATGGTAAATTGTGCTGCTATGAACATGGGGGTGCATATATCCTTTCTGAGTGGTGTTTCTAGTTTCTTAGGATATATTCCCAGGAGTGGGATTACTGGGTCAAATGGGAGTTCCATTTTCAGTTTTTTGAGGAAACTCCATACTGTTCTCCACAGTGGCTGCACCAGTCTGCATTCCCACCAGCAGTGCACGAGGGTTCCTTTTTCTCCGCATCCTCGCCAACACTTGTCGTTTGTTGATTTGTTGATGATAGCCATTCTGACAGGTGTGAGATGGTATCGCATTGTCGTTTTGATTTGCATCTCTCGGATAATTAGTGACTTTGAGCATGTTTTCATGTGTCTCTTGGCCCTCCTTCTGTCTTCTTTCGAAAAGATTCTATTTAGGTCTGTTGCCCATTTTTTTATTGGATCATTTATCTTCCTTTTATTAAGTTGTATAAGCTGCCTGTAGATGTTGGAGATTAAACCTTTATCAGTGATAACATTTGCAAATATGTTCTCCCATACAGTGGGGTTTCTTGTTGTTTTGTTGATGGTTTCTTTTGCTGTGAAAAAGCTTTTTATTTTGATGTAGTCCCATTTGTTTATTTTCTCTTTGGCTTCCATTGCCGTAGGGGCAGTATCAGTGAAAAAGTTCTTTTGGCATATGTCTGAGATTTTGCTGCCTGTGGATTCCTCCAGTATTTTTATGGTTTCCCGTCTTATATTTAAGTCCTGTACCCATTTTGAGTTTATTTTTGTGTATGGTGTAAGTTGGTGGTCTAGTTTCATTTTTTTGCATGTATCTGTCCAATTTTCCCAACACCATTTATTGAAGAGACTGTCTTGACTCCATTGTATGCTCATGCCTCCTTTGTCAAATATTAAATGCGCATATTGGTTTGGGTGGATATCTGGATTCTCTATTCTGTTCCATTGATCTATATGTCTGTTCTTGTGCCAGTACCAGGCTGTTTTGAGGACAGTGGCTTTGTAATACAGCTTGAAATCTGGTATTGAGATCCCTCCTACTTTATTCTTCTTTCTCAGGATTGCTGTGGCTATTCGGGGTCTTTTTTTATTCCAGATGAATTTTTGGAGAGTTCTTTCTTGGTCTGTGAAATACGCCGTTGGTATTTTAATGGGGAGTGCATTGAATCTATAGATTGCTTTGGGTAGTATGGACATTTTAATGATGTTGATTCTACCAATCCATGAACATGGTATGTTCTTCCATCTGTTTACATCTTCCTCTATCTCTTTTTTTCAGTGTCCTGTAGTTTTCCACATATAGGTCTTTTACCTCCTCGGTTAGGTTTATTCCTAAGTATCTTAATTTTTTTGGTGCGATGGAAAATGGGATTGCTTTTTTAGTCTCTCTTTCTGTAAGTTCACTGTTGGTGTATAGAAATGCCATAGATTTCTTGGTGTTAATTTTGTATCCTGCTACATTGCCAAATTCATTTATTAAGTCTGTTAGTTTTTTGATGGAGTCTTTCGGGTTTTTTATGTACAATATCATGTCATCTGCAAATAAGGACAGCTTTACTTCTTCTTTTCCAATTTGGAGGCCTTGTATTTCTTCTTCTTGTCTAATTGCAGTGGCTAATACTTCCAATACTATGTCAAACAGGAGTTATGAGAGTGGGCATCCCTGTCTTGTTCCTGTTCTTAGGGGAAATGGTTTTAGTTTTTGCCCATTGAATATGATGTTAGCTGTGGGTTTATCATATATAGCTTTTATTATGTTGAGGTATGATCCTTCTATTCCCACCTTGTTGAGAGTTTTTATCAAGAAAGGGTGTTGGATTTTGCCAAATGCTTTTTCTGCATCAATTGATATGACTATGTGATTTTTATCTCTCAATTTGTTTATGTGATGTATCACATTTATTGATTTGCGGATATCGAACCATCCTTGCATTCCTGGGATAAACCCTACTTGGTCATGGTGTATGATCTTTCTGATGTACTTCTGGATCCTATTTGCTAGAATTTTGTTGAGGATTTTGGCATCTACATTCATGAGGGATATTGGCCTGTAATTCTCCTTCATTGTGTTGTCTTTATCTGGTTTTGGTATTAGGGTGATGCTGGCTTCATAGAAGGAGCTTGGAAGTGTTCCTTCCTCTTGAATTTTTTGGAATAGTCTGAGGAGGATAGGTTTTAGTTCTTCCTTGAATGTTTGGTAGAACTCTCCTGTGAAGCTGTCTGGCCCCAGGCTTTTGTTTGCCGGAAGCTCTTTGATGACTGCTTCAATTTTTTCCATAGTTACTGGCATGTTGAGCAGTTTAGATTCTTCCAGATTGAGTTTTGGAAGGTTATATTTTTCTAGGAATATGTCCATTTCCTCCAGGTTGTCCAGTTTGTTGGAATAGAGTTGTTCGTAGTACTTTTTAACAATCCTTTGTATTTCGGCGGGATCTGTTGTTATTTCACCTCTTTCATTTCTGATCTTGTTTATTTGGGTCCTCTCTCTTTGCTTGTTGGTGAGCCTGGCTAGAGGTTCATCAATCTTGTTTATCCTTTCCAAGAACCAGCTCTTGGTTTTGTTGATCTTTTGTATTGTTTTTTTGGTCTCTATGTCGTTTATCTGTGCTCTGAACTTTATTATTTCCTTCCTTCTGCTTACACTGGGCTTTTCTTGTAGCTCTTTTTCTAACTCTTTGAGTTGTTGGGTTAGGTAATTTATTACCATTGTTTCTTGTTTTTTGCAGTAGGCTTGTAGAGCTATGAACTTCCCTCTCAAGAATGCTTTCGCTGTGTCCCATAGATTTTGGATTGTAGTGTTTCCATTGTCATTTGTTGTTATGATGTTTTTTATTTCTTCTTTGATCTCTCTGGTAACCCAGTCATGGTTTAATAGCATGCTGTTTAGTCTCCATGTGTTTGATTTCTTTGGGTTGTTTTTATTGTAGTTGATTTCCAGTTTTATGCCACTGTGGTCTGAGAAGATGCTTGATATGATTTCTATCTTCTTGAATTTGAAGAGACTTGGCCTATGTCCCAACATATGGTCTATCTTTGAAAATGACCCATGTGCACTTGAGAAAAATGTATATTCTGTGGCTTTGGGGTGAAATGTTCTGAAGATGTCAATTAATTCCATCTGGTCTAGTGAGTCATTTAGGATTGATGTTTCTTTGCTGATGTTTTGTTTAGAGGATTTGTCCAATGGTGATAGTGGGGTATTAAAGTCTCCTACTATGATTGTATTGCTGTCAATCTCTCCCTTGATATCCTCCAGGAGTTTTTTTATGTATTTGGGTGTTCCTGTATTGGGTGCATATATGTTTACCAGAGTTATTTCTTCTTGTTGGATTGCTCCCTTTAGTATTATGAAATGGCCTTCCTTATGTCTTGTTATGTCCTTCAGTTTGAGATCTAATTTGTCAGAAATAAGTATTGCTACCCCAGCTTTTTTTTCAGTTACATTTGCCTGGAAAACCTTTTTCCATCCCTTCACCCTCAGTCTGTGTGCGTCTTTTTTTCTGAGGTGGGTTTCTTGTAGACAGCAGATATATGGGTCGTGTTTTCTTATCCAATCCGTTACCCTATGTCTTTTGATTGGGGCATTTAATCCATTTACATTTAAAGTTATTATTGATAGGTACTTATTTGTCGCCATTCCTATCTTTACCCCTGTGTTACTTCTTCGCTTCCTGTTTCTTTCTTTCTTTTTTTTTTTTTTTTTTTTTTTTTTTTTTTTTTTTTTTTAAAGCAGACCCTTTAGCATTTCTTGCATTGCTCGTTTGGTTGTAATAAATTCCCTTAGTCCTTTTTTGTCTGTGAAGCTCCTGATTTCACCTTCAATTTTGATTGACAGCCTTACTGGGTACAGTATTCTTGGATTCAGACCCTTCCTTTGCATGACTTTGTATATTTCATTCCATTCCCTTCTGGCCTGATGAGTTTCTGTTGAGAAATCAGTTGCTAGTCTGATGGGGGTTCCTTTGTATGTAACTTTCTGTCTCTCTCTTGCTGCTTTTAAGATTCTTACTTTGTCGTTGGTGTTTGCCAATTTAATTATAATGTGCCTTGGCGTCGGTCTTTTGGGGTTCATTTTGCTTGGGACTCTGTGAGCTTCTTGGATTTGTGTGGGTTTTTTCTTCCCTATTTCAGGGAAATTTTCTGTCATTATTTCTTCAAATAGGTTTTCTATTCCTTGCTCAGCTTCCTTTCCTTCTGGAACCCCTATTATGCGGATGTTGTTTTGTTTCGTGTTGTCCCAAAGTTCCCTTAGACTCTCCTCCTGCCTTTTAATTTTTTTTTCTAGAAGTTGCTCTACTTGGGTATTTTTTTCCATCTTGTCTTCTAGCTCACTGATGCGGTCCTTTGCTTCTTCTAGTCTACTCTTGAGGCTTTCTATTGAGTTCTTTACAGCAGCGATGTCATTTTTCATTTCTTCTTGGTTCTTCTTCATTTCCTCTTGGTTCTTGCTCATATTGTCGAATTTGTCTTCCATTCTTTTCAGCCACCTTATGACCATTTCTCTGAATTCTTTTTCTGGAAGGTTGCTTGCCTCCATTTCGTTTACTTCCTTTTCTGGTGATGCCTGCTTTTCTTTCATATGCGGGCTGCTTCTTTGTCTCCCCATGGTCTCTCTTCTCTGGGTGTCTGGTTATGTAGTTCTCTCTCTCCTGGGTTGATTTAAAGGCACAAACTACAGCACTACCAGGTACAACTCACAAGGCACTGAACAGGAATATATTCACGATATTAATAACCTCCAATATAGGTGACCACCAGAGAAAGGCAAATTAGGTGACAGGAGAGAAAGAAGAAGAGGAAAAAAGAAAGAAAGAAAGAAAGAAAGAGAGAAAGAAAGAAAGAAAGAAAGAAAGAAAGAAAGAAAGAAAGAAAGAAAGAAAAAAGGAGTGTGAAAATGAAACTGGGAAAAGGGAAAGTAAAGAAAAAAAAAGTAAGAGAGACAAGAAAGTGACTAAGAGAGAAAGGGGAATAGACTATATATATTGGGGATAAAACTCCAATAGAACAATCACTAATCCCAGCAAATGCCAGCAACAAGTGCCTGGGGATTAGTACAAACTACAACACCAACTAATATGGAGTGAGGCAAGGGAAAGCTGAAGCACAAAACAAACAAAAAAATAAACAAAAGAAGAATAAGCAGAACAATCTCACAAAAAAGCATAAAAATTCGATATAATCTACATTCAAGCAAACAACAACAAAAGGACAGAGAGAAGGACAAGTTTATGGATAGCTCAGACAGCAAAGGGAGAGGTGTATGTGGACTTGGAGCAGGGGATTGGAGATTAGATATGTAAGTAGGGTGAAATTTTAACAAGGGGTAAACAGAAAGGATAGGGAAAATCTAAAGCAGTAAAAGGGTAAGATAAACAGGACACTGAAAAGGGGGAGGTTAGGAAGAGAGTGATGGTCTAAAGGTAGAGTTGAGATAGAGTAAAACGATGCTAAAGGAAAGATAAAAATAGAATGTAGATCCCTAATCCCAAAATAAAATGAAGAGAAAATAAAATAACACTTAAAAAAAAAAGATAAAATAGCAGTAGTAATAATACGGATTGAAAATAAAAATGTAATAATTAAAAAGGTAAAATCAAGTGATGAAAAAAGAAAAAAAAGTTTCTTGATTAAAAGATGCAAAAAATGAAAATAAAAAAAATAAAAAAAAATGAAAGGTAAAAATAAGATGTGAAGTAGTGAAGGTCATTCACTTCCTCTGTTTTTCTGTTTGGCACGCCTGTTTCTCAGTCCAGACAGTATTGCAATTCCCTGCGATCCACTGCTCTTCAGTGTTGTAAGCCAGTCCTGATTTTAAGCAGGCGGTGTGTCTTAATTTCTCGTATTCCTTTATTTTTGATTACACAAGAGTTAATTTGTGATTAACCCCCTGGTGGCAGTGTTTCTGGATTGACTTCCAGGTCTATCTATGGCCTCTCTAGGCAGTGTTAGAGCCTTCTTTCCCTGTGGCACTCACTACCGGTTTGTGGGAGTGGGCTGCCTCAGAGCTGACTCTCCGATGGTCACTCCCTGCTCCGATCCCCAGGTTCCAGAAAAACAACTTTCCCCTGCAGTCTCCCAGGGTGTCCCCAACTGGGTGATCCTATGTATTGGGCTTAGTAATCAGAAGCAAGAATTTCAAGAGGAAAAAGCCCAGTTGTGCGAACTCCGGGACTGCGCGTAAGCCCAGGCACCCAGGGAACGCAAGGGCTGCGCGTAAGTCTGGACTGCCTGAAATTCTTAGGGTGTCCCTGCACGTCAGATCAAAATGGGTTGCTTTTTAGAGTGGCCTTCTCTTAGCAGCTCTGAGGACCCCTTTCCACAATCACAGATCACGCCAGCCCCTACAGCCACGGATTTTTCTAGGCACAGACTTCCCTGGTCCTCCAGCTCCCGCAAAATGCGCGTTCTTCTCTCCCGCCAGGACCAGAGACCTCACCTTATCCCAGGCGAAATCTGACCTTTTTGTGGTGGAGTGTAGACCTCCTCTGAACCCGTGTGTTTGCGTCAATTGGGGAGCGTTGTTCTGGGGCTCGCAGTCGTTCCTTGGGTGCCGCAGTTGTGGATTCTCAGGCTTCCGATAAGCTCCACTTTCTGGATCAAGATGGCGCAGACTCCGCGTCCAATCCCGCAGCTCCGGGAGGGGACCCAGCCGCAGTTGGTGCTGCCAGGTCAGGGGAACCCTGTTTAGCAGTCCCCCACCTCCTTCTGGAATTCAGCTGTCTCCCAACCAGCCAACAAACACTCCTTGTGCGACCCTCAGCTGTTCTTTCTTTCTGCTCCGGGACAAGGCTCGGAACACGTCTGTCTATTCCGCCGCCATTATTCCCTCTATTCCCTTTAGTATTATGTAGTAGTTTTCTTTGTCTATTTGTTATGGCCTTTGTTTTGAAGTCTATTTTGTCTGATATGAATATTGCTAACACAACTTTTTTTCTTTCCCATTTACATGGAATATTTTTACCATCCTTTCACTTTCAGTCTGTTTCTGAGATGGGTCTCTTGTAGATAGTATATGTATAGGTCATGTTTTCTTCTCCATTCAGTCACAGTATGTCTTTCTATTGGGACATTTAATATATTTATATCTAAGGTTATTATTGATACATATTTATTTATTGTCATTTTAATTTTATTTATTTCAATGATCCTCTCTCTCTCCCTCCTTTTCTTCTTCTTAAAGAAGTACCTTTAATAATTTTTGCATTTCTGGTTTTGTGGTAATGTACTTACTTAATCTTTTTTGTCTGGAAAACTTTTCATTTCACCTTCAATTTTAAGTGATAGCCTTGCTGGATACAGTAGTCTTGAATTCGGGCCTTTGATTTTCATTACTTTGAATACTTCATGCCATTCCTTTCTGGCCTGAAGTATTTCTATTGAGAAGTCAGCTGACATTATAAAGGGAGCTCCTTTGTAAGTAATTTTCTCTCTCTCTTGTTGCCTTTAATATTCTTTCTTTGTCTTTAATATTTGCCATTTTAGTTATGAGTCATGGGTCTTGTTGGCTTCATCTTCACTGGGACTCCCTGTGCCTCCTGAAGTTGTGTGCCTTTCTCTTTCTGTCATTATTTCTTTAAACAGATTATCTGTCCCTTGATCACATTCTTCCCCTTTTGGTATTTCTATGATGTGAATGTTATTACATTTTATGTTGTCCCAGAGCTCTGTTAAGCTATCCCTCTGATTTATAATTCTTTGTTATTTTTGCTGCTCTAATTGGGTATTTATTTCAATCTTGTCTTCCAAATCTCTCATTCAATCCTCTGCTTCATCTTATCTACTTTTAATTCCTTACACAATAATATACTTGATGTCATACATATTATTCTTCATTACTGTCTGTTTCTTATCCATAGTTTCTATTTCCTTTCTCATGCTATTGTAATTTGCACTAAGTTCATTAAGCATCTTTATAACCACTGATTTGAACTCTATGTCTGATAGGTTGCTTGCCTCCATTTCATTTAGTTATTTTTCTGGTGATTGCTCCTTTTCTTTCATCTGGGAGTTATTTCTTTTTCTCCTCATTTTAGCTCTCTCTTTGTATTTGTTTATATGTATTAGATAAACTGTTATATCTCCTTGATCTCCTTGTCTTTGTGGGATGGCCTTATGTAGAAAGTACTTTAGGGGATCAGTGGTGCAGTCTTTTTGGTCTCTTGAGATTGATGCTCTAGGATTGCCCATTGTGTTCATTATTTGGAATCTCCTACTATAATTTGGACTTGATTATTGATTTCCCATTCCTGGGAAGTATCTCCACTCCAACTTGCTGACAGTGAATCTCAAACCCAACCTTGTTGTGCCAGTTGTTATACAGGTACTGACAGAACAGAACAATAGGATAGAACCAAAACACCACGAACATTAAGTGAGTCAAAGCATCAACAGAAAAGCCTAAGAAGGAAAAAATAAGATAATGCAAAGCAAAGGAAAAAAATACTAAAAGACACAAGACCAAAGACTTGGAGTGAATATACAGAAGGAAGGAATAAAAAGAAAAAAATGGCAATATGGGGACAAGAAGGAAGCTAAAATAACTAGTATAGGAATGAAAAAGAAAAGGAAACAAAATATATGAAATAATAATGAATTTAAATTTAATATGTAGTAACAATGAATGTATAAGATATAGATAGGAAAAGTTAAATGGAAAAAGCAGATAAAAAGAAAATAAAATGATAAAATTTAATAATAATAATAAAAAGAGACAAAAAGTGAATAGAATCAAAGGATAGGGAGAATTCAGAGTATGTAAGAAAAAAGAGAAGAAAAAAGTGGGAAAAACAAACAGACAACAAAAAACAAAAGCCACTCCCACACAGACACATACACAAAAAAACAAAACCATACACACTCAAAAACCTTTGGGTCAGCTATTAATGGGGCTCACTGAATTTGGTCTGATGTTGTTGAATCTTGTCCCTTGGTGTGTCTATCCTGGGCCTCTTGGGAGCTTCTTTGGAACAGGCCAATATGAGTCAAGGTTCCTTTCTGGCCCTGGATTGAGGTCCAATAGGTTTAAGCCCCTAGTAGTGCAGGGGTCAGGGACTCCTTACTCCAGAGGCTGGGTCTGCCTTGGTTGTCCCTGTTCTGAGCTGTTCTTCCTTCTCCCACTGAACTGGGGTCTGCAGGGGTATCCTAGTCTTAGCTGGGGTGGTTTGATCAGATTAGTATTGGGAGTGGTGCCAGTAGCTTATAGGAGGCGGGAGCTGGAACTTCCTCTCCTTCCAATGCTTCAGCTCTGTATGGCTTGAAGACTTCTCCTTGCTGCCACCTGCAGGGGCACAGATTTCCAGCCTTAGGTGTTCCCCCTTACCTCAGGTTATTGCTGGTCAGGTCAGAAGCAGCTGTTTTGCCAGTGGGAAAGAGGATACCTCCCTGCATTCAGGTGGGCAGGTCTGATCCTCCTTCCTGGTACTCCTGTTCATTCCCCTTTCTGCTCACCTGCCTCTTCAGTATCCTCAGGTCCTCAGTTCTAGTAGGTCCAGGGCAGGGAAGACTAAATTAACTTTCTGGGCCTTCAGCACAGTTCCTATCCCCAAGCCCTGATGGTAGAGCAGAGCAGCTGGGCTCTGGGGAGGTGGTTGCAGCACAGTAGCAGTAGCAGTGGGTAAATCCACAGCAGGGACAAGTCAGTGATGGTCGTGGGTCCAGGAGATGTCTTTGGAGGGAATATGGGGTTTAGGGCAGTGTGTGTGTGGATTGGGGTCTGGCACTGGCGAGTCCAGTGGTGGTAAGATTGTGCAGCCACTTCCTGAATAGGACCTTATGAAACTTTCAAGATGGTGCAGTCTCCAAGCTGGACACAAGCACAGGGAGTAGCTGTTGGGGTAGCAGTGACTCCCAGGCCAGGAGAGCCCATACCAACTGCCCCTGAGACTTCCCCACATGATCTGACTAACATCCCCCCACCACACACACACATACAAGTCCACACACTTGCCCTCTACCTCACTCCCTCACTCACACTCTCTCCCTCACTCCCTCTCCTTCCTTTAGGTCCTGGTGGCTGCCATGTTGGAGTCTCTCCTTTAATCTACAAATTAATTCTTTTTTAAGGAAGGAGAGAAAGAAAATGTAATAGGGAGAAGAGATCCCACTGCTGGAACAGTCATGCCACCCTTTGTTCAATCCCAACTGTGGCCTGAGTAATGAATCCAGTTGCAGGACTGAACAAGTGTTGACTTTCTTCCTGGGAAAACAGCCTCCAATTTTTATGGTCATGCTATATCAGTGGATGTTCTAATAGAACTAAATGGTTATGGGAAGATGTTAGACTCCCATGTTGACCTTACTTTCTCTGGCAGTATCCCACTGCATACATGTAACAACCCATCATTTCCCTTTGTGAGAGCTTCCAGCTAGATTGCTTCCTTTAGCTTGACTTTCCAGACTTTGGTTTAGTTGAGTTTTAATACCCCAAATTAGAGGCTCCTATTGTTCTTTCCATTTTGTATCTGATTATTTTGTCTGTCATTTCTAGTTATATTCTTTGTGTGTCTTATGAAGTATTTCTTGTATTTTTTTATTTTTACTGATTTTATTTTTGATTAAATACTTGGATGTGGATTTTGTGAAATTTTGGTAACTCACACCTGAGCTTTAGCTATATACTTTTTCATACTTCTATACATTATTCAGTCTACCTTTTTCTTCTGATCCTACATTTGATTATTTGTATTGTTATTTTATGTGTTCCTTAACTTACAAACAATAACATTTCCTGTTATAATTAAAGCCAATATAATCACCATTACATGTAAACTATGTGAATGGCTTCCACTCTTACCTGCCAATCAAACAGTCCTAAGGGTGTTTTGTACCTATTCCTTGATGATTTTTCTTAAGGACCTTAATTAATGATACTTTATTAACACTATTTATTGACATTTTCCCATTTTTAAAATTATTGTCTCTTTCAAATAGTTCCTGAGAATTATATATTTTATGGCTATAGAAACTGAGACATTTAAAATTAGTGAGGATTCTCAAGTTTTTCATAAAACTCTTAGTATAAATGTAAAAATAAAATGGCTTTTCTGAGTTCATTCTATTATAGCCAAAATTATCTACTTATTTTAAGAGACTCCAGTTAGCACCCTCAGCTTTTGATATTGCTATTTTAAAATACATTTTTATTGATTTCAGAGAGGAAGAAAGAAGAGAGAGAGATAGAAACATCAATGATGAGAATCATTGATCAGCTGTCTTCTGCATGCTCCCTACTAGGGATTGAGCCCAAAATGCGGCATGTGCCCTTGACTGGAATCGAACCTGGGACCCTTCAGTCTGCAGGCCAACACTCTATCCACTAAGTCAAACCAGCTGGGGCTGGTATGGCCTTGGTGAATGAGATTGCACTTGTTTGGCCATTCCTATAATATGAATTAAAAAATAGTGTCCATATATTATATTACTAGAGGCCCGGTGCACAAAATTCATGCACTGGGTGGGTGTCCCTCAGCCCAACCTGCACCCTCTCCAATCTGGGGCCCCTTGGCGGATGTCCAACTGCCTGTTTAGGCCCAATCCCAGGACATCCCTTTCACAATCCAGGACTGCTGGTTCCCAACTGCTCACCTGCCTGCCTGATTGCCCCTAACCACTTCTGCTTGCCAGCCTGATCACCCCCTAACCACTCCCCTGCCAGCCGGATCGACGCCTAACTGCACCCCTGCCAGCCCGATCATCCCCAACTGCCCTCTCCTGCATATTCCCTCTTTATTAGATAGGGTTTTTTCTTTAACATATTGGACAGCCCTAACTGGTTTGGCTCAGTGGATGGAGCATTGGCCTGCAGACTCAAGGTTCCCAGGTTCAATTCCAGTCTTGGTTGGGGGCACATACCCAGTGGGGAGTGTGCAGGAGGCAGGTGATAGATATTTCTCTCTCAGATGTTTCTAGCTCTCTATCCCTTTCCCTTCTTCTCTGTAAAAAATCAATAAAATATATTTTTTAAAAAAAGAAACATTTGATTGAGGGAGGGAATAATGGCAGCGGAATAGACAGACGTGTTCCGAGCCTTGTCCCGGAGCAGAAAGAAAGAACAGCTGAGGGTCGCACAAGGAGTGTTTGTTGGCTGGTTGGGAGACAGCTGAATTCCAGAAGGAGGTGGGGGACTGCTAAACGGGGTTCCCCTTACCTGGCAGCACCAACTGCGGCTGGGTCCCCTCCCGGAGCTGCGGGCTTGGACGCGGAGTCTGCGCCATCTTGATCTGGAAAGTGGAGCTTATCAGAAGCCTGAGAATCCACAACTGCGGCACCCAAGGAACGACTGTGAGCCCCAGAACAACGCTCCCCAATTGACGCAAACACACAGGTTCAGAGGAGGTCTACACTCCACCACAGAAAGGTCAGATTTTGCCTGGGATAAGGTGAGGTCTCTGGTCCCGGCGGGAGAGAGGAACGCCCGTTTTGCGGGAGCTGGAGGACCAGGGAAGTCTGTGCCTAGAAAAATCCGTGGCTGTAGGGGCTGGCGTGATCTGTGATTGTGGAAAGGGGTCCTCAGAGCTGCTAAGAGAAGGCCACTCTAAAAAGCAACCCATTTTGATCTGACGTGCAGGGACACCCTAAGAATTTCAGGCAGTCCAGACTTACGCGCAGCCCCTGCGTTCCCTGGGTGCCTGGGCTTACGCGCAGTCCCGGAGTTCGCACAACTGGGCTTTTTCCTCTTGAAATTCTTGCTTCTGATTACTAAGCCCAATACATAGGATCACCCAGTTGGGGACACCCTGGGAGACTGCAGGGGAAAGTTGTTTTTCTGGAACCTGGGGATCGGAGCAGGGAGTGACCATCGGAGAGTCAGCTCTGAGGCAGCCCACTCCCACAAACCGGTAGTGAGTGCCACAGGGAAAGAAGGCTCTAACACTGCCTAGAGAGGCCATAAATAGACCCGGAAGTCAATCCAGAAACACTGCCACCCAGGGGCTGAATCACAAATTGACTCTTGTGTAATCAAAAATAAAGGAATACGAGAAATTAAGACACACCGCCTGCTTAAAATCAGGACTGGCTTACAACACTGAAGAGCAGTGGATCGCAGGGAACTGCAATACTGTCTGGACTGAGAAACAGGCGTGCCAAACAGAAAAACAGAAGAAGTGAATGACCTTCACTACTTCACATCTTATTTTTACCTTTTATTTTTTTATTATTTTTATTTTTTTTATTTTCATTTTTTGCATCTTTTAATCAAGAAACTTTTTTTCTTTTTTCATCACTTGATTTTACCTTTTTAATTATTACATTTTTATTTTCAATCCGTATTATTACTACTGCTATTTTATCTTTTTTTTTTAAGTGTTATTTTATTTTCTCTTCATTTTATTTTGGGATTAGGGATCTACATTCTATTTTTATCTTTCCTTTAGCATCATTTTACTCTATCTCAACTCTACCTTTAGACCATCACTCTCTTCCTAACCTCCCCCTTTTCAGTGTCCTGTTTATCTTACCCTTTTACTGCTTTAGATTTTCCTTATCCTTTCTGTTTACCCCTTGTTAAAATTTCACCCTACTTACATATCTAATCTCCAATCCCCTGCTCCAAGTCCACATACACCTCTCCCTTTGCTGTCTGAGCTATCCATAAACTTGTCCTTCTCTCTGTCCTTTTGTTGTTGTTTGCTTGAATGTAGATTATATCGAATTTTTATGCTTTTTTGTGAGATTGTTCTGCTTATTCTTCTTTTGTTTATTTTTTTGTTTGTTTTGTGCTTCAGCTTTCCCTTGCCTCACTCCATATTAGTTGGTGTTGTAGTTTGTACTAATCCCCAGGCACTTGTTGCTGGCATTTGCTGGGATTAGTGATTGTTCTATTGGAGTTTTATCCCCAATATATATAGTCTGTTCCCCTTTCTCTCTTAGTCACTTTCTTGTCTCTCTTACTTTTTTTTTCTTTACTTTCCCTTTTCCCAATTTCATTATCACACTCCTTTTTTCTTTTTTTCTTTCTTTTTTCCTCTTCTTCTTTCTCTCCTATCACCTAATTTGCCTTTCTCTGGTGGTCACCTATATTGGAGGTTATTAATATCGTGAATACATTCCTGTTCAGTGCCTTGTGAGTTGTACCTGGTAGTGCTGTAGTTTGTGCCTTTAAATCAACCCAGGAGAGAGAGAACTACATAACCAGACACCCAGAGAAGAGAGACCATGGGGAGACAAAGAAGCAGCCCACATATGAAAGAAAAGCAGGCATCACCAGAAAAGGAAGTAAACGAAATGGAGGCAAGCAACCTTCCAGAGAAAGAATTCAGAGAAATGGTCATAAGGTGGCTGAAAAGAATGGAAGACAAATTCGACAATATGAGCAAGAACCAAGAGGAAATGAAGAAGAACCAAGAAGAAATGAAAAATGACATCGCTGCTGTAAAGAACTCAATAGAAAGCATCAAGAGTAGACTAGAAGAAGCAAAGGACCGCATCAGTGAGCTAGAAGACAAGATGGAAAAAAATACCCAAGTAGAGCAACTTCTAGAAAAAAAAATTAAAAGGCAGGAGGAGAGTCTAAGGGAACTTTGGGACAACACGAAACAAAACAACATCCGCATAATAGGGGTCCCAGAAGGAAAGGAAGCTGAGCAAGGAATAGAAAACCTCTTTGAAGAAATAATGAAAGAAAATTTCCGTGATATAGAGAAGAAAAAACCCACACAAATCCAAGAAGCTCACAGAGTCACAAGCAAAATGAACCCCAAAAGACCGACGCCAAGGCACATTATAATTAAATTGGCAAACACCAACGACAAAGTAAGAATCTTAAAAGCAGCAAGAGAGAGACAGAAAGTTACATACAAAGAAACCCCCATCAGACTAGCAACTGATTTCTCAACAGAAACTAATCAGGCCAGAAGGGAATGGAATGAAATATACAAAATCATGCAAAGGAAGGGTCTGAATCCAAGAATACTGTACCCAGTAAGGCTGTCAATCAAAATTGAAGGTGAAATCAGGAGCTTCACAGACAAAAAAGGACTAAGGGAATTTATTACCACCAAACCAGCAATGCAAGAAATGCTAAAGGGTCTGCTTTAAAAAAAAAAAAAAAAAAAAAAAAAAAAAAAAAAAAAAAAGAAAGAAAGAAACAGGAAGCGAAGAAGTAACACAGGGGTAAAGATAGGAATGGCGACAAATAAGTAACTATCAATAATAACTTTAAATGTAAATAGATTAAATGCCCCAATCAAAAGACATAGGGTAACGGATTGGATAAGAAAACACGACCCATATATCTGCTGTCTACAAGAAACCCACCTCAGAAAAAAAGACGCACACAGACTGAGGGTGAAGGGATGGAAAAAGGTTTTCCAGGCAAATGGAACTGAAAAAAAAGCTGGGGTAGCAATACTTATTTCTGACAAATTAGATCTCAAACTGAAGGACATAACAAGACATAAGGAAGGCCATTTCATAATACTAAAGGGAGCAATCCAACAAGAAGAAATAACTCTGGTAAACATATATGCACCCAATACAGGAGCACCCAAATACATGAAAAAACTCCTGGAGGATATCAATGGAGAAATTGACAGCAATACAATCATAGTAGGAGACTTTAATACCCCACTATCACCATTGGACAAATCCTCTAAACAAAACATCAGCAAAGAAACATCAATCCTAAATGACTCACTAGACCAGATGGAATTAATTGACATCTTCAGAACATTTCACCCCAAAGCCACAGAATATACATTCTTCTCAAGTGCACATGGGTCATTTTCAAAGATAGACCATATGTTGGGACATAGGCCAAGTCTCTTCAAATTCAAGAAGATAGAAATCATATCAAGCATCTTCTCAGACCACAGTGGCATAAAACTGGAAATCAACTACAATAAAAACAACCCAAAGAAATCAAACACATGGAGACTAAACAGCATGCTATTAAACCATGACTGGGTTACCAGAGAGATCAAAGAAGAAATAAAAAACATCATGACAACAAATGACAATGAAAACACTACAATCCAAAATCTATGGGACACAGCGAAAGCATTCTTGAGAGGGAAGTTCATAGCTCTACAAGCCTACTGCAAAAAACAAGAAACAATGGTAATAAATTACCTAACCCAACGACTCAAAGAGTTAGAAAAAGAGCAACAAGAAAAGCCCAGTGTAAGCAGAAGGAAAGAAATAATAAAGATCATAGCACAGATAAACGACATAGAGACCAAAGAAACAATACAAAAGATCAGCAAAACCAAGAGCTGGTTCTTTGAAAGGGTAAACAAGATTGATGAACCTCTAGCCAGGCTCACCAAGAAGCAAAGAGAGAGGACCCAAATAAACAAGATCAGAAATGAAAGAGGTGAAATAACAACAGATCCCGCCGAAATACAAAGGATTGTTAAAAAGTACTACGAACAACTCTATTCCAACAAACTGGACAACCTGGAGGAAATGGACATATTCCTAGAAAAATATAACCTTCCAAAACTCAATCAGGAAGAATCTAAACAGCTCAACATGCCAGTAACTATGGAAGAAATTGAAGCAGTCATCAAAGAGCTTCCGGCAAACAAAAGCCCTGGGCCAGTCGGCTTCACAGGAGAGTTCTACCAAACATTCAAGGAAGAACTAAAACCTATCCTCCTCAGACTATTCCAAAAAATTCAAGAGGAAGGAACACTTCCAAGCTCCTTCTATGAAGCCAGCATCACCCTAATACAAAAACCAGATAAAGACAACACAATGAAGGAGAATTACAGGCCAATATCCCTCATGAATGTAGATGCCAAAATCCTCAACAAAATTCTAGCAAATAGGATCCAGAAGTACATCAGAAAGATCATACACCATGACCAAGTAGGGTTTATCCCAGGAATGCAATGATGGTTCAATATCTGCAAATCAATAAATGTGATATATCACATAAACAAATTGAGAGATAAAAATCACATAGTCATATCAATTGATGCAGAAAAAGCATTTGACAAAATCCATCACCCTTTCTTGATAAAAACTCTCAACAAGGTGGGAATAGAAGGATCATACCTCAACATAATAAAAGCTATATATGATAAACCCACAGCTAACATCATACTCAATGGGCAAAAACTAAAACCATTTCCCCTAAGAACAGGAACAAGACAGGGATGCCCACTCTCACCACTCCTGTTTGACATAGTACTGGAAGTATTAGCCATTGCAATTAGACAAGAAGAAGAAATAAAAGGCATCCAAATTGGAAAAGAAGAAGTAAAGCTGTCCTTATTTGCAGATGACATGATATTGTACATAAAAACCCGAAAGACTCCATCAAAAAACTAACAGACTTAATAAATGAATTCAGCAATGTAGCAGGATACAAAATTAACACCAAGAAATCTATGGCATTTCTATACACCAACAGTGAACTTACAGAAAGAGAGACTAAAAAAGCAATCCCATTTTCCATCGCACCAAAAAAATTAAGATACTTAGGAATAAACCTAACCAAGGAGGTAAAAGACCTATATGCGGAAAACTATAAGACACTGAAAAAAGAGATAGAGGAAGATGTAAACAGATGGAAGAACATACCATGTTCATGGATTGGTAGAATCAACATAATTAAAATGTCTATACTACCCAAAGCAATCTATAGATTCAATGCACTCCCCATTAAAATACCAACGGCGTATTTCACAGACCTAGAAAGAACTCTCCAAAAATTCATCTGGAATAAAAAAAGACCCCGAATAGCCACAGCAATCCTGAGAAAGAAGAATAAAGTAGGAGGGATCTCAATACCAGATTTCAAGCTGTATTACAAAGCCACTGTCCTCAAAACAGCCTGGTACTGGCACAAGAACAGACATATAGATCAATGGAACAGAATAGAGAATCCAGATATCCACCCAAACCAATATGAACATTTAATATTTGACAAAGGAGGCATGAGCATACAATGGAGTCAAGACAGTCTCTTCAATAAATGGTGTTGGGAAAATTGGACAGATACATGCAAAAAAATGAAACTAGACCACCAACTTACACCATACACAAAAATAAACTCAAAATGGGTACAGGACTTAAATATAAGACGGGAAACCATAAAAATACTGGAGGAATCCACAGGCAGCAAAATCTCAGACATATGCCAAAAGAACTTTTTCACTGATACTGCCCCTAGGGCAATGGAAGCCAAAGAGAAAATAAACAAATGGGACTACATCAAAATAAAAAGCTTTTTCACAGCAAAAGAAACCATCAACAAAACAACAAGAAACCCCACTGTATGGGAGAACATATTTGCAAATGTTATCACTGATAAAGGTTTAATCTCCAACATCTACAGGCAGCTTATACAACTTAATAAAAGGAAGATAAATGATCCAATAAAAAAATGGGCAACAGACCTAAATAGAATCTTTTCGAAAGAAGACAGAAGGAGGGCCAAGAGACACATGAAAACATGCTCAAAGTCACTAATTATCCGAGAGATGCAAATCAAAACGACAATGCGATACCATCTCACACCTGTCAGAATGGCTATCATCAACAAATCAACAAACGACAAGTGTTGGCGAGGATGCGGAGAAAAAGGAACCCTCGTGCACTGCTGGTGGGAATGCAGACTGGTGCAGCCACTGTGGAGAACAGTATGGAGTTTCCTCAAAAAACTGAAAATGGAACTCCCATTTGACCCAGTAATCCCACTCCTGGGAATATATCCTAAGAAACTAGAAACACCAATCAGAAAGGATATATGCACCCCCATGTTCATAGCAGCACAATTTACCATAGCTAAGATTTGGAAACAGCCTACGTGCCCGTCAGCAGATAACTGGATCAGAAAACTATGGTACATCTACACAATGGAATACTATGCTGCCATAAAAAAGAAGGAATTACTACCATTTGTAGGCACCTGGATGGAATTAGAGAACATTATGCTAAGTGAAATAAGCCAGTCAATGAAAGAAAAATACCACATGATCTCACTCATTTGGGGATAATGAAAAACATTATAAATTGATGAACAAAAAGATAGATACAGAGGCAGTAAAGCATCAAACAGACTGTCAAATTACAGCAGTAAGGTTAGGGAGAGGTGGGGGAAATAAGAGATCAACTGAAGGACTTATATGCATGTATATAAGAGTAACCAACGGATGCAAAACATTGGGGGGTGAGGCATGTATGGGAGTGGGGTAGGGGGGCAATGGTAAGATATGTACACATATAATACCTTAATAAAAAAAAATTGATACTGAGAAAAATAAATAAATAAAAAAAATTTAAAAAAAAGAAACATTTAAGATTCCTCCATATCTGCCTGGCTGGTGTGACTCAGTGGTTGAGACCCCAGGCTGCTGCTGCTGCGAGGGGATCGCGCCGTGGGGGTGCACGCCCCTGCCAGGCTGAGACACCAACCCAGGCTGCCGCCGCTGGCAGGGGATCATTCTGTGGGGAGTGAATTTGTTTTTGTTTTTTATAAAGGGTCAGGAGGGCCTCTGGGCAGCATTCCGCCAAGCCACTTACTCTGCAGGCTCTCAGTGGCAGCCCTCTCTGAGACTGAGGGACTCCCGCGGGGCTGAGAGGACTGGTTGCCACCATCTTGTGGCTTTGGGCACTGCCATTTTTGTCACAGAGTGATGGTTAATTTGCATATTACTCTTTTATTAGATAGGATATTATGTTATGTTATATTATGTTATGTTATATTATAAATTTATATATATATCGCATTTAATTTATTATATTAGAGTCAGTTCAGAATTTTAAAAATGCTTTCAGTAATCTCTTAACTTTAATTTATTGGGAATTTAAAATCTCATGTGTCTGCCACTAACCTACATGCTTGCCAAACAAGATATCACCACACTAGTGGCCTGGTGCATGAAATTTGTGCATGGGGGGCAGGATGTCCCTCAGCCAGGCCTGCAACCTCTCCAATCTGGGACCCCTCAGGGGATAACCAGCTGTCGGACATCCCTCTCACAATCTAGAACTGCTGGCTCCTAACCACTCGCCTGCCTGTCTGATTGCCCCTAACTGCTTCTGCCTGCCAGCCTGATCATCCCTAACTGCTCCCCTGATGGCTTAATTTCTCCTAACCACCTCTGCCTCAGCCCCACACCTGGGACCCAGGATTCCCTCCTCCAGCCGGCCACAGGTACCTGGCCACAGGTATCCTGGCTTTCCTCCCTCTGGTCAGCCGTAGGCACCCAAGACCCGGGCCAGCTTCGCCTGGGCCAGCTGTAGCCACAGGAGAGGGTGGGCAGGTGGCTTCACCTGGGCCGCTGGCACCCTGGACTGTGGGGTGGGCGGCTTCTCCATCTCCCAGGCCACAGCCAGCTGCAGGTGCTGATGCCCGGGACTTCAGGGTGGGCAGCTTCTCCATCTTCCCTGGGATACACCGTGGGCAGCTTCTCCAGCTAGCTGTGGCCTGGGATTATGAGGCAGGCGACTTTTTTGTCTCCCAGGCTGCAGTCAGCCTCAGGCACTGGCACCCGGTTTCTCTGTCTTCCCCAGGACATGGGGTGGGCAGATGTGGGGTGGGCAGATGTGGGGTGGGTGGACGTGGGGCAGGCGGACGTGGGGCAGGCAGCTTTTGCAGCTGGCTGTGGTCTGGGATCATGGGGCAAGCGGCATCTTGGTCTCCCTGGCTGCAGCCAGCCTCAGGCACTGGCACCTGACTTCTCCGTCTCCCACAGGCCCAGAGTGGCTGGGGGGCGGGGCTGCCAACATCTTTGTCAGGTCAATTTGCATACTCACTCCTGATTGGCTGGTGGGTATCATGGAGGTATGTCAATTTGCATCTTTCTCTTTTATTAGTGTAGATATGAAGTTCAGCTTTCTCACAGCCACTCACTCATCTCTGACCAATCTCTGTAGGTTTGGTTATTGTCTTGCAAGCTGAGGTTTGAATAAACATGCTGCACCTGTACCCCTTCTGTGATTCTTTTTGATGAAACCACAGAAGACAAGGACTTAGGCTATTGAAAAGTGGACACCCTTCCACCAGCTTCAGCTGAGAATCCCATTCCTCTCCCTCCTGCTAACTTAAAATCAATGAGTCTGCTGCTAGATTATTCTGGGAATGCATACATTTTGAGTTTCTGGCTCCTACAATGTAGAAGCCATATAAAGCAAAACCATCTCCTCCCGGGAGGCCTGGAGAAGGAGGTCTAGTAGAGAAGCCTAATATACAAAGCTGGAGGCTGGGTCTTGCTAATTTCCAGATTGCTTCTGTGAACTTGTTTAATATCCACTGGCCTCTACAGAAACTTGCACAACCACTTCAAATTCTGATGTAGGGGAAGAGAGTTCAGAATGGTTGTGCTAGGACAGTGTGTGGCTGTAAATTGACTTATCAGTGGTATTGTTATTAGAGAAATTGGGATGTCCTCTTTCCCACTGCTGGGTGTTGGGGAGGAGTTCTTACACACTTGAAAAAAGAATAGAAGAATTTTCTAAGGCTCATATTCAGGATAAGTGACTTTCATTTGCATGGAGTTACATCCCTGGGTTTTCAAAATCCGATTCCAGTCATAGAAGAAGTGTAGCTGGGGTTTCAGTAAAGCTAAAAGCAAAGGCAGTGTCCAGATTTTCTGTTCCATGTTGCAGCCAGGTCCAGTTCAGCATCAGACTCATTACAGTCTATTAGAACATTGTTTGGAGCAGGGGGTCCCATATGCCCTGGGCCATGTGGGTGGATGCGGGGGAGCCAAGACAGCATGTCCCCTCCAACAAAAGTCCCAAGAGAGGTAAGAGAGCAAGTTTCTTTGTTCAGGGAATTAGGTATCCAAAATATTCCTGTACTTACAATGGTCATACCTATTCTGGCCAATTACCTGTTCCCAGATATGACTGAAAAGTATCTTCCCAACATAACCCTAACTTTACTGGGCATGTGTCTATTCTCTTCTGCATCCAGTCCCTTCCCTAAGCCATCTGCAGGGAGACCTGTGACTCCCTGGGGAGTGAAAAGCCTTAGCTTCCTAGTGAAACTGCACAAATGACATGCCTATAATATCTGGCCATCCCTTTCTCCTTTCTTGTTATTAATAACTAGTTAATTATAACAGCATCTGTATCATCATTTTTTATTTTATTTTGTCTTTTACCAAAGAGCCTGGTTGCTCTCTAAGTGGCTTGCTTTTTCATAAATATTTTGTTTCTATGCAGGATTTTGCAGGATTTTTATTTGCAGCAATATTATCTTTTGGTTTAGGAAACAAATGTGGCAACAAGAACATTGTATTATTTGAGTGTTGCTTTGGAAGGTGTGTGTGTGTGTGTGTGTGTGTGTGTGTGTGTGTGTGTGTGTATGTTCTTCCCTAGAAGAGCCTTGGATTTTGAGGAGGATTTTAAAAAGTCATTTCCATATCCTCTAAGATTATGCTAAGAATATCTTAAGGCTTTTTATGTTTTATTTACTTCTGTATTTTAAGGTGAGGTTTCTGGTTTTGAATCATTAACAATTACTGAAAACTTCAGAAAGTAAATGAAATTTTGTTGATTTCTTTCTGAAGTTAGAATATCTTTGTGTTTAAGAGAGAGTTCCATATATCTACTAAATCAGGGTTGTTTGTTAATCTAAATCTTACTATTTTTTATCTACATACTTTGTTGATTTCTAAGAAAAGTATAGATTTCTAAGGGTTGTTTGTTAATCTAAATCTTACTATTTTTTGTTTGTTAATCTAAATCAGGGTTGTTTGTTTCTCTAAATCTTACTATTTTTTGTTTATCTACATACTTTGTTGATTTCTAAGAAAAGTATAGATTTCTAAGAAAGGTAAAGTATTTCCTTCATTAAAGCTTTATTGTGCTTTGAAATTGCAGAATGATATTTTGGTGGGTAGGGAAGTTTGTCAAATATTCTGCTTGGTACTGGATGGGTCATTTTAAACTAAAGACATAGTGCTCTAGGGTTTGGGAATACTTTTTAAAAATTATTATTTTTTATATCTAGCCTCTCTGATCGCTTATTATATCCCTCATGTCTCTTTATCATTTTTCATACTTTCTTTCTCTCTAATTCCATGATTTTGTTCTATTCTGATATTTAAACTTTTTACTAATTTTATTTTTGATAATCATATTTTAAATATTTGTAATCTCTAGTTATTTTCTTTCCCTAAATTCATTTTTTCATCTCTCCCTGAAGATATCAATTGTTCTTATTTTGAAGTTACTTCTGTTTTGTTTTTTAATAATTCTTTATTGTTGAAAGTATTACATATGCCCCCTTTTTCTCCCCCATTAACCCCCAAGCCCACCCCTGCCCCCCCCCGACCCTAGGCCCTTACTGCCCCATTGTCTGTGGCCATGGGCCATGTATATATGCATACAAGGTTCTTGGTTGATTACTTCCCACCCACCCACCCTCCCCTGACTTCCCTCCAAGATTCTATACTCTGTATACTCTGTTCCATGCTTCCATGTCTCTGGATCCACTCCGTTCATCAGTTTACTTTGTTATTTAGATTCCACATATGAGTGAGATCATGTGATACTTGTCTTTCTCTGACTGACTTATTTCACTTAGCATGATACTCTCCAGGTCCCTCCATGCTGTCTCAAAGGGTAATATATTCTTTTTTTTTACTGCTGCATAGTATTCCATGGTATGAATGTACCGCTGCTTTTTTATCCACTCATCTACTGATGGGCACTTGAGCTGTTTTCAGATCTTAGCTATTGTAAATTGTGCTGCTATGAAGATAGGGGTGCAATACATACTTGCTGATTTGTGTTTTGGGTTTCTTAGGATATATTCCTAGAAGTGGAATTGCTGGGTCAAAAGGCAGTTCCATATTTAATTTTTTGTGGAAACTCCATATTGTTTTCCATAATGGCTGCCCCAGTCTGCATTCCCACCAGCAGTGTACTAGTAATGGTACCTCTACTTTTTGAGGGGGGCGGGTGTTGTTTGTTATTTGTGCCTATTTTTCATGGTGTTGAACCACATAGTGATTCTCGGTCACTTGTTAATCTTTCTATCTGAGAATTGCTGCTGTGCTGTTGCTGGAAGCTATTTTGATGGGCAAAGGTTGTCTGCAGGGACTGTGATGGGTGTGTGAGCTTGGCAGTATGTGGGTTTTAACTTAAGCTTGCCTTCAGGTGGTCTACAATGAGGTGGGCACAGCCTTGCTGCTGTCCTTTACAGACTCCTGCTTCTGCTGCAGGTGCTCAGCATAGATGTGGAAGGAAACAGGAAACCAGCAGTATACTTGCTTCTAACACAATTTTTCATTTCTACTAATTGCCCCAGGGACTCTCATGAATTCTGAAAACAGTACCTCAAGGTCTGGATCCCCTGGAGCTGCCCTCAGCTCTGCAGCAGTCCTGCCAGTATGCATTTATCTGCTGTGGCCTCTTTGATTTCTATTTTTCAGATTCATCCAAAACAAATCTGATTCCCTATGGACAATATTTATTGTTTAGTGATGTTATGAAAATATTTTGTGGATGAAGGAACCACATACTAAACCTGACATGCTCAGGGGAGGCCTGTGTGGTGGCCTTGCAAACTCAGAGACCTACAGTAACCACAAAGGATGGTCTGAAATTAAAACTTCCTAACTGAAATTGAATCATGGTGGGTAGTCATGTCCTAGGTGGTATCTTTCCTGACAAAGTCAGTATTTACCCTAACTGAGCCTATTTTCTTTTTTACATCTACGATAACATACCTTTGAAATACCAGAGTAGTCCCCTTATTCCAGACCCCTCAGAGCACAATATCCCACCAGAGCAGGAGACCATGGAACCCCTTATTGTCATCTTGTTCCTGCATACCATCTCTATCTATATATTAAAAGGCAGCTACCATAACAGCCATAACGACCTAACAACCAGTCGCTATGATGCCCACTGTGGCCAGTGAATCAGCCCGATCAGGGTTGTGGGAGGCGTCCAACCTCGTGGCCCCTCCACCCTGCCAGCCTTCCCCTGATCAGACTGGCCAAATGCCCCGTCTTTTACCCCCTGCCAGCCTCACCCCCAATCAGTCCACCCCACCATGATAGGCCTGCAGCCCCTTCCCCTGGGCAGCCTGCCCCTGATTGCATGTCCCCCACCTTAATAAAAGGCAGGGCTGGCCAGCCAACCTCTTGCAGCCCCTCCCTCCAGCCGGCCATGCCCCTGATGGGCCCCCACCCCAATCAGGGGCAGGGCCGGCTGGCCAACCACCCATGGCCCCTCCCCCAGGCTGCTGGCCCCTGAGCGGTACTCCCCACCCACTCCATTCTAGAGTGGGGCTGGCTGGCCACGCCCCCAATTGGCCCCCAACTGCAATTGGAGGTGGGGCCCACTGGCCAATCACCCATAGGCCCTTCCCCCAGCTGGCCCAGTCCTGATCAGGCCCCCGATCTGGGCGGGCCAGACGGCCAATCTGCTGCCCTCTCCTTCTCCTGACAGGCCCAGCCCCAACCTGCCCTGATTGGGGCCTGGCCAGCTGGACCACAGCTGTGCATGAATTCATGCACTGGGCCTCTAGTGTTCTATAAATGTTAATTAACTATTCTGTACCCACCAATGTAAAAGATGTATGTGTCTCTTCATTTTATTCTTTATCTAATCTCACAGGTTTCCCTGCTTTGCTTTCTACTGCCTCCCTAATAAACCACCAATAGATTTCAAGACCCGTAGGTCTTATCTCTCTCCTCCCCCAACCCAGCCCAGAACACATTCCCACTCCAGGGGTCTATGGCACAGGAATGACTCTAAGAAAAGATATGAATGGTCTGGGTGGCAGGTACATGACAGGCATTCTTCCTTTTGATTCTAATGTATAAAATAAGGTGCACAACTGCATTCTCTGGAGTATTTTATTAGTCTGTTGAGATTTTGCTTTTTGGTAATTGTCATCAGTTTGGCTCAAATAAATTCATAAAAATTTTCTACAGGTTTGGACATTTCTTGTGTTGGCAACTTTAACATTAATTTACTTAAATATCTAACTATATTGTCGACAAATTTGAATGAGTTCAGTTAGCCATCTTAATCTAGTCTCTCTTGTAATGTATCTCTATTCTTCACATATATAGAATATTGTGGTTATAAATAGCACCATCTTCCACTAATGCTTTCTATTTTAAGAATTAGGATTTATTTTTATTAATATTCATATTAAAGTATCGATTACTATACTAATGGAAATACTAGTATGTTTCTATACAAAGAATTATGTTGAACTAAACAGAGCTATTCTTCATTCAAATCAAAGTGCTTTCTAAGTTTAGTATTTAAAAAAATACTTCAGGCTCTCAAGCAACAACTTATAATGCAGCACAAGCATAAGATTTAAGAAATGAAATTTCTTCTTTATTAGGAATCAATGAAAATATTATCACTAATAAATGTCCAGAATTACTAACAAAGGAGAAAAAAATATGACAGGCTGTAGTAATTTCTTAGATAACTCAAAACCATCTCTCTGATAAATGATTTCCTTTTTTTAGTTCAATGATGAAAGAGCTTTGCCTGTTTATCTCATCCTGATAAAGCAGAGTGACATGATTCAGTGGAACTAGTTTTAGATTGCTCTGCAGACTGGCTGCCAAGATGTTTCTGGTAGCTGAACTTATAAGAGATTAAAAAGAACATTCCCCTAAAAATATTGAACTGATGCTGTCAGTATCTCTAATGCTACGTTCAGAGATTCGGTTCATTCCAGAGCCCAAATATTTTTTTGGGAGACAAGATACTTTTGGCTGTTTTGTATGAATCTTCACACATCCACTCCAGGTAAAAATACTTAGAAATAAAGTAAGGTAACGTATCAGCTTAACAATTATTGGGTTTCTACCCAGAAGTAACTTACTAATGCAAAGAAAGGGTGATTAAGCAGAAAGAATGCCTCCATTAGTGGATTTCTTAATTGAAACTGTAGTGATTATTAACTACACTAGAAGCCCAGTGCGTAGGGTACCTCAGGGTAGCCTGAGGGGATCAGGCTAAAACCCACAGTTCATTGCTGCCTGTTGCTCCTGCCTGCCACTCCTGCTCATCCCGGCCCCTCTGTGCCTGCCATGGGCTGGCTTTCAGTCAGTCCCAATAGGGAGAGGTTCATGCCACCACAGCAGCACTTGCCAGCTGTGAGCCCTGTGTCTGGCACCCACCAGAGAGGGTTTGGGGGTGGGGCCAGGACACAATAGGCCCTCCAGGTGGGTGGTGGACCACCTTGTTGGCCTGGGATCTGGATCCATCCTGCTGACATTCGCACCGGTTGTTGGGAGCCACTTGGCGGCTGCTTTTATGTTTTTTCTTCCTTGCAGAGCATCTAGCAAGGGGAAGCGGCAGCAGTGCCCGAGGCCGACTTCTAGGAGACCAGTGGTGCTGTCGGGATCATGCCAGCAGTGCTGGTCCATGGGTGCCTGGCCCTTTTTCCAGAGATTAGACCTGCAGGACTACTGAGGGAATGAGTGGCTGCTGCCTGGATGGTGGTCCACCGGGACGGGTCGGTCAGCTGAGCACACTCCTGTTGGGGAGTGCACTGACCACCAGGGGGCAGCTCCTGCATTGAGCATCTGCCCCCTGATGGTCAGTGCATGTCATAGCAACCGTTTGACCAGTCGTTCAGTCCTTCAGTTGCTTAGGCTTTTATATATATAATAGAGGCCCGGTGCACGAAATATGTGCACAGGAGGGGGGTAGTCCCTCAGCCCAGCCTGCACCCTCTCTAATCTGGGACCCCTCAAGGGATGTCCAACTGCCCATTTAGGCCCAATGCCAGTAGGATTGGGCCTAAACAGGCAGTTGGACATCCCTCTCACAATCCAGGACAGCTGGCTCCCAACTGCTCACCTGATTGCCCCTAACTGCTTTTTCCTGCCAGCCTGATCACCCCCTACCACTCCGCTGCCAGCCTGATTGATGCCTAACTGCTCCATGCCAGCCTGTTTGCCCCTAACTGCCATCCCCTGTAGGCCTGGTCCCCCCTAACTGCCCTTCCCTGCAGGCCCGGTCACCCCCAACTTCCCTCCTCTGCCAGCCTGGTAACCCCTAACTGCCCTCCCCTGCAGGCTTGATTGCCCCCAACTGCCCTCCTTGCAGGCCTGGTCCCTCCCAACTGCGCTCCCCTGCTGGCCATCTTGCAGTGGCCACTTTGTGTCCACATGGGGCAGCCATCTTTGACTACATGGGGTCAGCCATCTTGTGTGTTGGAGTGACAGTCAATTTGCATATTACTCTTTTATTAGATAGGATAGAGGCCTGGTGCACGGGTGGGGGCCAGCTGGTTTGCCCTGAAGGGTGTCCCGGATCAGGGTTGGGATTCCCTTGGGGTGTGGGGCAGCCTGGGCGAGGGGCCTGTGGTGGTTTTCAGGCCGGCCACGCCCCCCAGTGGCCCAAGCAGAAGCCCTGATATCTGGGATTTATTTATCTTTTATAACTGAAACTTTGTAGCCTTGAGCAGAGCCAGGCCTCCTGCTCACTCTGTGGCTGCAGCCATTTTTGTTGGGATTTATTTATATTCTATAATTGAAACTTTGTAGCCTTGAGTGGAGGCTTGTACCTGCCAGGGTGTGTGGAAAGCTTGGCTTCCTCTATTTCCAGGGGCAACTCAAGCCTCCTGCTCTCTCCAGCTCCATGGCTGCCGCCATTTTTGTTGGAATTTATTTGTCTTCTATAATTGAAACTTTGTAGCCTTGAGGGGAGTCATGGCCCTGCCAGGGTGTGAAGAAAGCTTGGCTTCCTCCATTGCTGGGAAACCCAAGCCTCCTGCTCACTCCATGGCTGCAGCCATCTTGGTTGGGTTAATTTGCATACTCGCTCCTGATTGGCTGGTGGGCGTATCTTGTGGGTGTAGCGGAGTGATGGTTAATTTGCATATTACTCTTCTATCAGATAGGATTAGAGGTCCGGTGCATGAAAATTCATGCACTGGAAGGGGGGCGTCCTTCAGCCCAGCCTGCCCCCTCTCACAGTCCAGGAGCCCTCAGGGGCAGGAGGCTATCCAGCGATCAGGGGAAGGCGACACCCCATCACACCTCTGCTGCTACCACTGCCGGCAGCACAAGCCTCGGCCTGCCCTGGTTACCTGAGCCTCAGGCAGCCCTGGGTGGCTGGGGGGCTGAGGGGACTGTGGGACTCTGGAGGCAGGTGTGAGGCAAGGCTGGGCCTACCTGGGGGCGGGCCCGACCTTGCTGTGTGCTTGCTGCCCCAGCGGGGCTGAAGGGACTGGGCGCCGCCATCTTATGGCTGAGGGCACAATCATCTTTGAGGGCGGGGCTGTCAATTAGCATATTTCCTCCTTATTGGCTGTGGGTGCCACCATCTTTGTGATGGTGTGAGGGTCAATTAGCATATTACCTCTTTATTAGATAGTATATAGATTATCTCGAAACTAAATGCCATCTCTTTCTGAGATACTTGGACATGTATGATTTCCTCAATTCCAAGGGTAACATTACAATGATTAGCTGTATTAGCAGCTTCTTTCATGACTCAAAACAACTGCAAGAGAAGGGAAGCTGGGGAAGATAAAATAGTATGAATAGGTCTCGGGTGTTGAGGAACTGCTCAGTCACTATGAGGCCAGGTCAGCACAGTGGAGCCTTCACTGGGGCCCCCTGATGGGGTTCTGGCCACAGAAAGCAAAATCCAGAAGACAGGGTCTCATCATGGCCTGAAATGTAGCTGTTTTCCTCTAACAGAAAAAGATGGTTCTTTGTAAAATAGCAAAAGGAAATATACTGTCATAGCAGAAGAATTTTAATTCAGAGAATTGAAGAATATGATGAATGATTATCACACATAAATGGAAACCACAAGGGCTAATTAGCACCAAAGAACGGGAGTTGGTTCCTTTCAACTCTGAAATTCTACTTACAAAGTAAATTCAGTCATAAAATCATTATTTCTTGAAACCAAAAAGAGAATATCTCAATACTTCCACTTTTCTAACATACTATTCTTTTTCTACTCTACATATTAGAGTAGAAATTGGAAGAGAGCTGAACTGGAAGAGAGGCTCTAGGTGTGGGAACCCCTTTCACGTCCCGCGTGGTTCAGGGCCCACTCAGGGTCCGGTTTCTGGAGAAGGCCGCACACAAATGAAAAGAGACTTGGAAAAGAGTTAATTTGGAAATATTGGGGGGCCAGGCGGGAGCCCACCTCTAGTGGGAGGACTACCCTTTGCTTTGGCCTTGCCATCCCTTTTATTGAGGCTATGGGATACACCCATTATCCTTAAGCAGCTTTGGGAAACACCCATAGCCCTTAAGCAGGTAATAAGCGGATTATCATATCAGTAAGGATTTACATGATTACAAGATGGGGAAGTTGCCTCAATTACCATTGTCTCAATTAGATAGGGAGTGGTTGGCTCTGACCTTTCAGAGCTTCAAGGTTGACCAGCCTTCCAAGGTTCCTTGTCCACACCTTTCTAATTAGTGAGACAATGATCGGTTTCCCGCACTAGGAAATGAGGTGTTCTGGGTTGAGAAGTCGGGTTGAGTTTGAGCAGATTCTCTGTCTCCTGCTCTCCCTCCCTTTCTTCCTTCTTTCTGTTCATCTTCATTAGTTTCTACTATGTGCTCTTACTCTCTCTTGTTAACAAAACTGTAAGAAAAATAAAGAGATCAACAGAAAGAAGGAGGAAGAAACTGAGGAAAGAAACGGTGACAGAGAAGAGAAAGAAAAAAGATGGGGGAAGGTAGAGGAGGAGCTTGTTGGAGGTAAGAAAAGAGGTAATTGCTGTTAGTGACAAACAGGTTTGGGTCTAAAGAAAATAAGCATCAGGCAAAAGTTTTCGGTAAACATTTAGTTTCTCCAAGAGTGTTTGGTGAAGAAAGAGTGGGTGAATGTAAAGAAAGACAAAGAGTAATTGAGGTGAGAAGAGATTACAAAAGCAAATCACCTATTTAAATCTATTCCCAAAACCATCCCCAGTTTTAGTTTTTCTCTGCACTCTACTGCAGAATACACATCTCTAGGCCATTTCCTTTAGTCTGTGTGTTTTGTATTAATACACTAGAGGCCTGGTGCATGAAATTCATGCATGGAGGGGGTGTACCTCAGCCCTGCCTTCAACCTCTGCAATTCAGGACCACTACACCTTTTTCTTATCTAGCTAACCTCTTCACATTTAAAAAAAAAATAACTAAAATATCACCTACTCTAGGAAATCCTCTTTGAACAAATGTCTTTACAATCTGCATTAAGTATTTTCATAGTATATCATTCTTTTTCTTTAACAGCTACTTAGAGTGGATGCAATGTGGTTTTCATTCTTGCATCTGAAAATTTTCTTCTTGCTCTTGTAATAGCAAAGCTTATCCAATTTACATTTGTCCTTCAAGGACTTATATTTATTTGGTTCAGTTTCTAGTTGGCTCCCTGCTTTTTTTTTAAGCAATAAATTTGGGTTGTGACAGTAAGCCTCACTTGTAATCAAGCCTGTAGGTCTCCCTATCTGAATATTTCTATAATACCTATTACTTTAGCATACCAGAGATTGTGTTCATTTATAGAAAATAACAATAAATGTCACCTGATCATTTGATCTTCTAGTAATATTTTATAGCAAGATGTATTATTCTAGTAATTTAACTATTACAATACTGAGGCGTACAGAAATAAATCACATTGAACAATAAAGAATGATTCAAATATTAAAGCATACTACACTTAGGGCCTCCCTTGTCCTGTGCCTCAGATATCATAACATAGTACACAGTTCACATGGAACTCAGCTTCCTTTAAAATAGGAAGGGATGCCATACTCATGAAGCAGCTACTTCCACACATATTTTTTTGTTTAATTCACAGCACATACTTTTTGTAGTAATTATTGGAAAATCATCCTAGCAATTGCCTCTGTTCCTCTCTGTATTGTTGCCTTACATTCTTTGTCATTACTGCGCTTTTATCATCTACTCGCTCTAATAAGATTGTGAATGTTTTAAGGGCACAGATCATGACTTGAGCTGTGTTTCTCTGTCATGGTGCCTAAATAAATACTCAAATGCCATCCAGTCCAAATGACTGATGAGAGAGGCCCACCATAGCTGGAGACCTCTGATTTTTATTTATGGGGCCTCACTTGTTCTGCGCATTTACAGAGGGGTGAGTAGGGGCTGAGGGAATTTAAGGAAACCCAGACAGAATTCTCCTTCTAAAAGATTTTGCTAAGCTGGTGCCCGGGACCACCGGGCATTTGTCCAATTAAAACCCGGACACACAGCAATAACAAAGGCACTGGTCTCCTACTGCTAATGCATGGGGATCAAACCCCAGCCTTCAGGAACTCACCCCCGCAGTCAGGACCAGGCAGGTGGGTAGATCTGGGCTGGTGCTCTTAACTCTGGGGAGAGAGAGACTTCCCATGGCTGTAGGCTAGAGGCCCCAGACTCCATGCCACACACTCGAACAGGTCCCTAGCGCAGGTTGGTCAGCGGAGCAGCTTCTTCGCCTGGGATTGAGGGGCAGCTTGGCCAGGCTCAGCCTGGCCTGTTCACCCTGTGATAGCGGGGCAGATAGGCCTGGCCTGTTTGACCTGTGATCACAAGGCACATAGGCCTGGGCTCTTTGTCCCGTGATCTTGGGGCGGCTCAGCCTGGTCTGTTCTCCCCATGATCGCGGGGCGTCTCGGCCTGGGCTCTCTGCTTTCCACCAGCTGCAGCTCACCAGTCTCCTATGGGCTGGGGGAGCTGACCAGTCGAGCCCACAGCATGTGGCAGTGGCTTTAAAAATCACCATGGCAACCCATCACTGACTTCCAGTTGGTCAGCCTTTGGTCATGATTGGTCTTTACAAGTTACAAATCTGGGCTTTTATTATTAGGATGTTTAATGAATGGATGGGGGATTAGAGAAAATTGATATTCTCTTGCCGGAAACCGATCATTGTCTCACTAATAGATGTGGACAAGGAACCTGGAAGGCAAATCAACCTTGAAGCTCTGAAAGGTCAGAGCCAACCACTCCCTATCTAATTAAGACAATGGTAGCTGAAGCAACTTCCCCACCAAATAATCATGTAAATCCTTACTGATAAGATAATCTGCCCGTTACTGGAATTGCCTGCCTAAGGGCAATGGGTGTATCCCAAACCTGAATAAAAGGGGTGGCAAGGCCAAAGCAAGGCGTAGTCCTCCCACTAGAGGTGGGCTTCTGCCTGGCTCCCAATATTCCCAAATTAATATTTTTCTAGTCTTTTTTCATTTGTGTGCGGCTTTCTCCAGAACCCGAACCCTGAACCGGAACCCTGAACCACGTGGGACATGAAAGTGGTTCCCACATCTGGTGCCTGACCGAGGGATGTCTGAAGGACATGATATTTTTCGCCTAAGAGCGAAGGAGGGAAAAAATACACCGAGAAAAGGTGAGGAAAATCCACTGCACACAAAGCCCATAGCCAGCTGCAGAGTTGCAATCTGTAAGTAGGGTGGGAAACTCTTTTTCAGCCAGGCTAATGGGGAAGAATTAGATTATAAAATAATGTGGCTTCTTGTTCAAATTAAAATCTTAATTGGTATTTGGAATTTAAAATCTGTAATAAGAAATGAAACTCCACTGCTAAAACCACCTCTGGTGCAGAGAAATTCAAAGGTGGCAGGAGAGGGCAGGGCTATCTGCTCTCCCGCACTGAGATTACTTAAGGTTTCGTTTAAAAATTATAAAAGAACTCGCAGGGAAATGCAAATCTTGGCCAAATTGGGTGCTAGTTATTACTTCGGAAAGCAAAAAAGAAAGAAAAATTTAAGATCTGTCTATCTTTCAGGCATGAAAAGAAATTCTGCCAGATCTGTTGCTGAAACTTCCCCCAAAGTAAGCAGGATGTGGGGGAAGGGAGACATGTGGAGATCCAATATGGAAGCCCACTCTCCCAGTATGCTAATTTAAAGCTTCCTTTCTCGCCATGAAAAAGTCTTAAAAATTTAGAGATGTGTCTGGAATTTCTGTGCTCATGGGGAGAGAACCTAGCTATAAGACAGAATGTGCGCATGGTCCGATTTCGGACATTTAGATTGTCTTCAGCTGGAATCTCTCTGCAAAAGCTATAGAAAATGAGAAACCCAGAACTGGTTCTTTTTCCTAAGAAAAATGGCGAAAAGTCTTCTTGAAAGAAATTCAAGCTAATTCCAGCAACAGGATTCGAATTTCCATAATAAAGAGTAGTTTTTAAAAAAGCTAATTAACCTTGGTCAAAGTTAACTTTTAAGGCCTTCAAGAAAATAAGTAAATTTATCTCTTATAGAATTTATCCAAAGTAAATGCTTTAAAATAATTATAATTATGCCCTTTGTTAATGGAGGAAGGGGTAGATGCCCTTCCCCCAGCAGACAGGTAATCTAGTTTCCTGCCAGGAACCATCTCTGAATAAACCAAACCTGGTTTTACAGAGCTACTGGCAAATAAAAAGTAAAGTTTAAATTTGCCTCATAAAAAACCTAGAAGACAGAATTGAATCTATTAATTGATTATGTCTTGTATTTTTCTTAAAAAATGTAAAGTGTTATTAATCTAGGAAATGCTAAATATATTTGACTTGCCAGCTTTAAAAGTTCAAAGTGCAAATTAAATTGGGAGAAATTATATAGTTGTGGTAATTAAATGTATAAAGTATAAGAACTTATTTTTTAGAAAATAAAATGTTGTGTTTTCTCTAATAATTAGGAATTCAAAATAAGTTGCTTATTATTGTTCTAATTAAAAAAGAGGATTAATTCTGTGATCCCAACCAAAATTTTTCTATGCAAAAACTAGTTTAAAATCTAATTGATACCTTAAGATAATTATATATACATATATATATATATATATATATATATATATATATATATATATATTTGATGGCTTTTTCCATGTTAAAATTTCAAGGCTTTAACAGAGATGATTCTTGGAAAGCTCCAAGGGCCCGGAGTAATACAAGAAATTTATTCTCTCTTCTTAAAGGAAATCTTTTTAAATTTAACAGATCTAATATACATGAAATTGCATGGAAAGCCTTATCAAATAAAAATTAATAAATATATTTTAAATGTTATGAAGGTTTTGGCCTCTAAGAAGGGGAAAATGAAGTAACTAAATATTTCTTATAATCCAACAGCAGAATTTAAAAGGACAAAAAGCCCGTAGCTGCCTGCATTCTTAATTAAGCTAGAGGTGGGGCAACATTTGGGGCTTGTGGATCAGACGTAAACATTTACTAAATTTGCTTTGCTTTTTAAATGAAGGTACCTACTTTAATTACTTAAATAAATTAGCGTTTTAAATTATAATCAAGGTTTTCAGCTAAATGAAAAGCCAATACTTTCATAAACAATGCTAATAAAGACCAGAAACAGCTAGTGAGAGTTTTGTTTGTCTGCAATATAAATTTGACTGTCTTTTAAAAGAACGGATTAGACAGCCACCATGATGGCCACATGTCTTGCTGCTCCCCCTGGGGGCCGCCATCTTGGAAGCCGTAGGGGCCAACTCTTTCCTTTGGAATAAGCCAGTGTCTTTGAAGCAATTTGATTAAGTATTCTAAGAAAGTTACTGAAGGCTTCCCATGATCCCTCTGTATATGCAAATTAGCTAATGGGGATACTCTTAAAAAATAAAATTCCAGCTTAATAAAAAAGGAGAAATTTGAGAGGTGCAGAAATGTAACTAGACCTTGTCTATACAAAAAAATTGACAACCAGTTTGAAATTGAATTGTCATGGCTTAGAGCAAAGAATATCCTTACATGATATTACTCTACAATGTCATTATAATTTTCGATGCTTTATAACAGCATGTTGTACAATTGTTCCAAACAAACTTACAAACTAATTCTTTGAATGATTGGCAGTAATATAAAAAGGACATAAAAGGATTTAATCCCTTCCACTGAGTGGAAGGCCTCTTGGGAAGGTACTTGAGCATTCTGTATTGGCCCTTCTTGCCCATTTTGCCAAGAGGGACCCTCTTCTCACAATCCAATTGACCACAGCTGTTGCCTGAGCTTTAGGTTGAAGCCTCGTAGTGGCTGGTACCATGGATCTGTCTCTCGCCCAATGGTGTGAGCTGGGCCCTCTCTGGAGAAGAAACCTGGGTTTCCCAAGATCTGTGATCAGTGCTGGGGCCCCACCAGCGGCCGAGGTGGGATCCTGAGGCAGGTGCTGGGTGTGGAGGCCCCGGGGGCATAGAGTACCAAGGAGACAGAAATGAACCTCACATCACCCTGCTTGGCCCTGGAGGATGGCTGGTTAGCCAGAGACAGGTAAGATTCCTCAAGGAAGGAACAACCTAAGACAGGCACAGTCGCAGAGGGGCCATCAGGAGAGAACTTGGGGGGTCAACAGAGGTGGGGCACAGACCCTCACCCCACAACATTGCAGGGGCTTGAACCCTCACCCCTTCTGAGGGAGGTCTCCTGCCCCCATGGCTGCTTCGAGCTTCCCACGCCCAGCTCAGATCGGGAACCAGGGAACAGTAAGAGACTTGGACCAGCTCAGATTGGGGCCTAGGCAACAGACAGAGACTTGACTGATAGCAGCTGCCCTATATCTAAATCCAGCCTAGCACCAGGAATGCTCAGTGCCTATTCAGGAATGCAAATAATCCTTTTCACTAATATTTACAGGGAAAACTAAGATTGTTAGAGTACTAAATTTGACAGTAAAATAGTAGTCAAGTTTTCAGATTAATTTAAATTGGTCAAATGAAATAAGTGAATATTCAAGAAAATTTAATTGTACTGGACAAAAAGCTGTTCCTAAAGTATTAACTAAAATTTCTATTGGTAGTTCATCTCATGGTAAAATTGCTTAACATGCAATGAACCTAAAGCAGTCATATTTTTGTGCAAAAAATTAAAATTTAAAGTTATCAAGACTGCATTATATATTTTCCAAAAGCCTCCTAATAATTAAATCAAAAAAGGGGGGATAGGGGAGTAATATTATGTAAGGAAAAATATCTTGTAAGTAAATTACATCTAGAAAAATTTTTACTTTGAAAATTAATTTTCATTTGTTATGCTAACAGCAAGACACCCATGAAAAACACACATGGTGTCAAAATAAGCCAAAGGAAAATTGTTTGGGCAAAAATAAAAAGGATCCCAAGTCAAATTTATAGAAAAGACTCCTTTATTAACTTTTGGTAGAGAATATATTTGTATATTTTCAGAAAACAACTCCAAGACCATGTGGATTCCTGCAACAGAGAGGAATTGACAGGAATGCTCCAGCCACGAAGACAAGAGGAGAAACAGTCCAGAGATGGAAGATGCTGATGACGCCTTACCATGCTAGCAGTCAGCAGCTGTGCATCACTGCAGGTTGCCCAGGACCAAACCAGAGAGGGTCGGACCTGCATTGCCACCATGTGCCCACCATCCAGAACTGAAATATCACTGCTGACATGTACACATAAGGAACTGTTTGACATTGAAACTGGGACTCAGAACTGTTGGACATTGAAACTGGGACTCAAACATTTTTTGTTCTCATACATTTATTTCTAGTCTGCAGATGCAAGATTTTTTAAAGAAAGAAACGGGGGAGATGCCAGAAACCGATCATTGTCTCACTAATAGATGTGGACAAGGAACCTGGAAGGCAGATCAACCTTGAAGCTCTGAAAGGTCAGAGCCAACCACTCCCTATCTAATTAAGACAATGGTAGCTGAAGCAACTTCCCCACCAAATAATCATGTAAATCCTTACTGATAAGATAATCTGCCGGTTACTGGAATTGCCTGCCTAAGGGCAATGGGTGTATCCCAAACCTGAATAAAAGGGGTGGCAAGGCCAAAGCAAGGCGTAGTCCTCCCACTAGAGGTGGGCTTCTGCCTGGCCCCCTTTTCCCAAATTAATATTTTTCTAGTCTTTTTTCATTTGTGTGCGGCCTTCTCCAGAACCCGAACCCTGAACCAGAACCCTGAACCACACGGGATGTGAAAGGGGTTCCCACATTCTCTAAATTCTGACTTGACATTTAATCCTGAAATTTAGTTTCTAAGTTCTTATTCAAATTAACCAGTGAGTGAAGGGATAGAAATGGGAGATTGGGGAGAAGTAAAAGTCCCAAGAATATTTCAGTGTCTACAGGCTGATGTCAATTCTCTTAGGGCATGTGGCTGGTTGAAATATACAACAATATTAAATGTGCATAAGTAACTCAAAGTGTTTTTGGAGCTTCAACATTAATTGATGCTTTTACCAGTAGAGATGATATTGCCTCATATCAGAGGTACTCAGCAGCAGTTTGGAATAGATGAAGCTCTATCCCAGCCTAAAGATCAGTATGTAAGAGGCCTCATATCTTTACTCTGTGCTCCAAGATGGCCACTGATTAGATATAATCTTCAGAAGATTCTAATATACATATCTGAAGATAAGTAGATGAGTGGATCTCTGGACAGCAACCATCTAGGCAATAAAGATTATGGCTTAACTCAGCAGTTATTTAAGTGTTTTCTTTTTTGGCATGATATTGGTCAGTCTAATGCTTTTCTGTTTTTCTCTAGAGTAATGATGCAGCCTTTAATCATCTCATTGCCTAAAAGTACTTTCAATATTAGCTAGAAAAGAGCAGGATGTTCTCATCATTAAAAATGAAAATAAATAAATAAATAAATAGGAGAGAGGGTCAGAAATGCAAAAAAAAAAAAAGCCATTTCTAGAAGTGGAGTAAAAATGAATAGACTGTTAAAATTAGATTTTGAATTCTTTAAAGGAATCATAGACATTTTTTATTTTCAATACACTGCTCTGTTCTTCTTCCTTCACTTTGCCAAAATGCAATGTGGGCATCATCAATTTGTTAGTTCCAAGAATCTTTTGCTTTTCATAATTATAAAAATAAAGCAACACGTATGCAACATACTATAAGTAGAATGTGGGGAGTGAAGAGAGTCAGTCTTGAGTGTACTCAAGTTAGGAGAGGGAACTGAATTTAGTTGCCAGAATAACAAATCACATGGGCCTCCAAGGTCAGTGTAGGCATGAGTGCATGCACAAAGTGTGAGATGTTTGTGCACTCAACTTGCACAGAATTACACTCATATCAATTGAGATTGTGACCTGAAGTCAAAATTGATCTAGGCTTATTCTAAATGTGTGAGAACATTCCCTTCATCCCTATTACATATTCTGTCTTAAGTTAATTTAGTTTGATGATAGAAGGTCATTGGAATCTGAAATATATGTACAGCATAATTTGAAAGATTTGCTGCTAATTTTGTTTAAGACTAAAAATTATTGGAATGATCACGCTTGCTTTGAATAAAAACACCCATTCACTCTAATAAGATTGTGAATGTTTTAAGGGCACAACTCACAAAGAAGCACACATACCCTGCAATTCCTTCCTTATGTGAAAGTTGTTTAAGTGGCACATTCTACCTTTCAGGAAATGGTCAATAAGCTAAAAGTAAGGCTTAGAAAGGATTCTGAGCAGCCAAAATGTTATGGTATTGGCCAAGAACAACAAAAAAATTCCTCACCTGCCACAGTCTTTTCACAGCTGCAAGGGTTCAGGAATCTGGAGAAGGGCTGCACATAAATGAATAACTAGACAAGAAAAATAAATGTGGAAGGCATGAGGGAAAGCCAAGCAGAAACTTAGCTCTAGTAACAAAGCTCCCCAAATCTCTGGACCCACGGCATTTTATTCTTATATTTTGCCCTTTAGCAAAGCAGATATATATATCAAAGGTAAGGTTTGGTAAACAATAAAAGACCATAAGGTTGGGGGAACTGCCCTCAGCTGTCTGGCAGCAGGCAATAATATGCAGATCTTCAGCCCTGCTGAAGGTGTCCATCAGCATTCTGACAAACTTCTTGCATTTTATTATGCTAACTACTGTCCTTAGGCTCCAGCATATCCCCCTTTTTTATTTAATAAATTTAACAAGAATGTATGTCATTTGCAGAGCTGGGGTCCTTTTAAGATTTTTAAATTCAATGAAAAGGATTGAGTTCTTTCATGTCCTTTTAAATTGCAGCCAGGCATCAAAGGAACTAGTCTGTACTAAGCTCCTTTCTGGGCCAACAGTTCTTTGAGTCCCCTTTCCAATCACTGTCCAACAGTTTTTTATGGGTTCCCTTCCCAATCACTGTCCCCTGTGACATGACAGCAATGATATTCCAGTTCTGTATGGTGGAAAATGGTGAGCAATGGCAATGCAGGTCCAACCTTCTTTGGTTGGTCCCAGGCAACCCGCAGCGACACACAACTGCTGACTGCTTGCATGGCAAAGTGTCTTTACCATCCCCCACCTCTGGACTGTTTTTCCTCTGTCTCATCAGCATGTTGTTTGGGGCCACTGCTTTCTGTGGCTGGAGTAGTCTGGTCAGTTCCTCTCTTGGATCCATTGTTGCAGGAATCCACACGGGCTTGGAAAAGTTTTCTGGAAATATATAAGTATATCTTCGACCAAAATTTAATAACAGGATCCTTTCTATAAACTAGACTCTTGGGATCTTTTCATTTTGCCAAACCATTTCCCTTTGGCTTATTCTGACACCATGGGTGTCCGACTATCAGGATTACAAGTGAAAAAAATGTTAAGTAAAAAATTTTAAGTAATTAAGGCTTGATGTAATTTACTTACAGATTACACTACTATCCTCCCCTTTTTTGTTTCAAATAATATTAAGAGGCTTTTGGAAATCTTGCAATGCAGTCTTGATAATTTTTAATTCAATTCTTTGCTCAGGAATATGACTGGTCTGAATTCATTGGATGATAAACAGCTTTACTATGAGATGAACCATCAGTAAAAATTAGTTAATGCTCCAGGTATAGTTTCCTGCCTAGTACAACTAAGTTCCCATGAATATTCACTTATTTCGATTGGTCCTTTCCTTCACTCAGGTGAATAATATTCTTCTCCAGATGTCCCTCGTTGAGGTGCCATAAATGCCACAGTCTTTTCGCAGCTGCAAGGGTTCAGGAATCTGGAGAAGGGCTGCACATAAATGAATAACTAGACAAGAAATATAAATTTGGAAGGTATGAGGGAAAGCCAGGCAGAAACTTAGCTCTAGTGACTTAGCTCCCCGAATCTCTGGACTCATTTTATTCACACATTTTTTCCTTTAGCAAAGCAGATATATATCAAAGGTAAGGTTTGGCAAATAATAAAGAACAATCAGGTTGGGGAAACTGGTCTCAGTTGTCTGGCAGCAGGCAATAATATGCAGATCTTCAGCCCTGCTGAAGGTGTCCATCAGCCTTCTGATGAACTTCTCACATTTTTTTAAGCTAACTACTATACTTAGTCTCCAGCACTCACCTAGAATTCACTTATTCTTAGTGTAAGTTTACTTTTAACAAGCTTGTTTAGCTGGTTCCCAGAGACTGCACAGATTAGAGTAACCAATTAGAAAGAGAGGCATTTTATTAAACCCTTACAGAAACTTAAATTCTTGCCCACGTAGCAAGGGAGGGATGATAATTTGGCCAATATAATGATGAAAAAAATATTAGAAACAGTCAAAAGTCCTTAAAACAACAACATTATGTTAAGTAGCCTCTAAGTATATCACTTTAAAACAATTAATGCCAAGAATCTTGAGAAAAAAAAATATATTCAATGTCTTAAAAGGTAGGAAAATGTGTAAAGTTCTTAAATGGCTGTATAAAAAACTACTTTGATTATGAGAAACATGACAGATTACCTGTTAATCCTGAGCAAATAAGGATTTGCCATGTATATGTACTGCTTGATATTTCTTCATAACAAGTGTTTCTCCTGGGGAAAAGCTGTATGTATTTTATGTTAAATTAATTCCCTTTTCAACAATTTTCCACCTTCTTGGGCTAAAATCTTTTGCAATAATCTTTCTGGGTCATATGCTTGGTAAGATGTACGATGCTTTAGAGCAGAGTCAATTATACCTCTACTAGAGGCCCAGTGTATGAAATTCATGTATGGCGGGGGGGCGGGGGGGGAGGGCGGAGCTCAGTCTGGCCTGCACCCTCTCCAATCCAGGACCCTTCGGGAATGTCTGACTGCCAGTTTGTCCCCACACTTTTAACAGATGACAGCTCCATTGTTGTTTCTTTCTTTTCATGTTTAAACCCATTGGAATTAGTAAGTATTAAAAGTGTGTATACATTTTGGGGGGACACCCTGTATATCTCTAGTCAATGGTGAAAGGAACCAACGGTGGATTTGGAACCCCCAGACAGGGAACCTTGTTCACTCCCCGCATGTCTCCCCAGTCCACTTTCTACCTTCGCGGGCAGCGGGAGAATCAATGTTTTCTCTCATTAACTTGGAAAAGCACGTCCAGTCACCCACTACCCGGCAGGAGTGTGCTAGGCCCTAAGCGAGCAAGGCTCAGTCAGGGCAACCTTCACTCATGGGTGCCGGCACCCAAAGTGCACATTCTTCCTCTGCAGTCACCCCTACCATCCCACTGTTTCACTGAGAGGATGGATCTCCTTGCCTCCTCTGGGTTCCCGATCTTGAATGCTGACTGAAGGCACCTCAGAGAGTGCTACCCGTGACCACCAGGTGTGTCTGTCCACACCTGCTCCCACCTCAGCACCTGCATTAGCCCCATGGAGGTGATCTCATCACTGTCCTGGCCTCCACAGGAACAGGGCATTACCACTTCACCCTCTCACTGTCATTTCACAGGCACTCACCCTCAGCACCCAGAACACCCAGACACTCTCCAAAGGACATGAGCGTGCTGGAGGGGACGTGAACACATCCTGTGGGGGATGTAGGCATGCTGGGGTTGATGGAAGTGTGGCGGAGGGGTGGGGGGGAACTTGCGAGCGCCATGGTCTGGGACTGTTACAGGCACCCATGGGTGACAGTACACTGGGGGATGTTCGCATGTCAGGGGGGAGAAGAGGATATGTGTACTGGAAGCCTGTGGCTGTGCAGATCTGCAAACCCCCATGCCGCGGCCAGGAGGACGTCAATCTGGCCCACCACGGTGACTGTCCCTGCGATCACGCACCTTCTAGTTAGGGGTGACCGGGCCAGGAGGTGGGACTTGCACAGCCGCTCCTCGGTGCTGATGGTCTGCAGTCACTACTTCAGCTTGGCCTGCAGGCTCTGCTTGGTGCATTCACGGCTGCCACTGCTGCCATGTGGGGACCACCTCCCCTGCCCAGAGGCTCTCCTCACACGCTGCCCACAGGCCCGGAGTGTGCTGCCCACCAGCTGCTCTGTGCCTGCATGTGCTGCCCACCCACCTGGAGGGTGTTACCCAAGGCAACGAAGGCAGGCATCCCGCCCTGCCCACCGGCCACTCTGCATCTGTGCGTGCTGCCCACTGGCCTGGAGTGGGGTGCCTGGCTTCATCACCTTGGCCAGTGCGCTATGGGCGGGTTGGGGCGGAACACCCAGAACACCCAGACACTCTCCAAAGGACGTGAGCATCCTGGCCCTGCCACTGCCATCTTTGTCATGGAGTGACCCTCAATTTGCATATTCCCTCCTTATTGGCTATGGGTGCTACCATCTTTGTCGCAAAGTTATGGTCAATTTGAATATTCCCTCTTTATTAGATAGAATATGTAGGTGTGTGGTTTCCAAGCTACAAGTCATGAGTTTCCAGGAGGCAAAAGCCAAATGATGAGAATTTTCTCTATTACTTTTCTCTTGACTCTCTTACCCATGCAATTTTTTTTCCAAGTATAAACCTCAATTCCATGTTCCAAATTCTGCTCAAGGCAATGAATGATTAAACTCTGGCCAGTGACAAGGGAAAAATGATTTTAAAGTAATTGAGTAAAGATAATGTCAATCAGGGTTGAAAAGAGTTTTATTTTTCTATAAAATTGTTCCAGAATAGAATTAGTTATTGACTAAGCCAGAACACAAATACCTTCTTGCCAGGCAAGTATGATTCATTTGTACCTGGCTCAGTTATTTTTGAAAAAGCAATAATTCCCTTAAGACACTGGAATGGCCCTGGGCAGTGTGGATCAGTTGATTGGGCATTTTCCCATGATTAATTGAAAGATCGCCCATTTAATTCCTGGTGCACTTGAATTATGGGCTCGATCCCCAGTAGGGGGAAAGCAGGAGCCAGCAGATTGATGTTTCTCTCTCTCTCTCTCTTGCTCTCTTCCTTTCTCTCTCTCCCTCTCCTCTCCTCTCTCACTAAAAAATCAATAAATACATTTTTTTAAAAATGACATTGATATGTTTCTCATTATTCCTGCCACAAGCATAGTTATTAGTATTATTCTATTGCTTTTAGTTTTTCATGTTTTAGTTTAAAAACACATTTTTAAAAAATTGGTCAAGTTTTTTTTTTCTTAAAAGAATAGTAATTTTTCTTTAAATTTTGTTTTGTTTTGTTTTGTTTTGTTTTGTAGATGAGAAATGGAACTTTGATGTGTGCTCAAGGATGAGCATCATGGTAATTTAATTTCCTGAGGTCATAAGCCTGCTCTTGTCTAACTGAAAACCTTTTATGGGAAACACTGTTGAAAGATTCTCCAACCAGAGAAGCTCAGATAAGGCTGGGAAGCTTGAAGTTCTTTCAACTGAATACTCCATGCAGTTATCAAACATACTCATCCTATATAATAAAGAGGTAATATGCAAATTGACCATCACTCCAAAACACAAGATGGCCGCCCCATGTGATCAAAGATGGCCACCCCCATGAGGACACAGGATGGCCACCACAAGATGGTCAGCAGGGGAGGGAAGTTGTGGGCCACCAGGCCTGCAGGAGAGGGCAGTTGGGAGGGACCAGGCCTGCAAGGGAGGGCAGTTGGGGGTGATCAGGCTTGCAGGGGAAGGCAGTTAGGGGTGACCGGGCCAGCAGAGGAGAGCAGTTGGGGTGACTAGACTTGCACTGGAGGACAGTTGAGGGGTACCCAGGCCAGCAGGGTAGGGCAGTTGGGGGGGACCAGGCCTGCAGGGGAGGACAGTTGGAGGGGACCCAGGCCTGCAGGGGAGGGCAGTTGGCAAGAACCTGGCCAGCAGGGGAGGGCAGTTGGGAGGGATGAGGCCTGCAGAGGAGGGCAGTCGGGAAGGACAAGGCCTGCAGAGGAGGGCACTTGGGGGCAACCAGGCTAGCAGGGGAAGGCAGTTGGGGGTGAACAGGCCTGAAGGGGAGGGCAGTTGGGGGTTACCATACCTGCAGGGGTGAGCAGTTGCGGGGGGACCAGGCCAGCAGGGGAGGGCAGTTAGGGGGATCAGGCCTGCAGGGGAGGGCAGTTAGGGGTGACCAGGCCTGCAGGGGAGGGCAGTCGGAAAGGACAAGGCCTGCAGGAGAGGGCACTTGGGAGCGACCAGCCCTGCAGGGGAGGGCAGTTGGGGGTGACCATGCCAGCAGGGGAGGGCAGTTAGGGGTGACTAGGCTGGCAAGGGAGGGCAGTTAGGCATGACCGGGCCAGCAGGGGAGGGCAGTTGGGGGCAACCAGGCCTGCAGAGGAGGACAGTTGGGGGCAATCAGGCCAGCAGGGGAGCAGTTAGGCATCAATCAGGCTCACAGGGGGAGTGGTTAGGGGCAATCAGGCAGGCAGGCAGTTGAGAGGTTGGGAGCCAGCAGTCCTGGATTGTGAGAGGGATCCCAGATTGGAGAGGGTGTAGGCTGGGCTGAGGGACACCCTTCCCCCCACTGCCCCCATGTGCACGAATTTCATGCTCCAGGCCTCTAGTGATTTGATAACAGCAGGAAGGAGGTGTAACCTGAGCTAGTGGTGTTAATGTCTCTTTTAAGTAACTTAAATATAAATAATCACATATATTTCTCATTGGCAACTTGTTTTCCATTATAGATCTCATGCTGTACAAATTGATTTGAAGAACCTGGACTAGACTTATTTTTCTTTTTTTCTTTTTTTTTAAATATATTTTATTGATTTTTTACAGAGAGGAAGGGAGAGGGATAGAAGTTAGAAACATCGCAACCAAGGTACATGCCCTTGACCAGAATCGAACTTGGGACCTCTCAGTCCGCAGGCTGACGCTCTATCCATTGAGCCAAACCAGTCAGGCCTAGACTTATTTTTCATTCAAAGTGAAAGATCTTGGGATTTAAGTAGCCACTTTATCTCTAAAAAATAGATGTAAAAACCATGTCCCCATTTTTGCCTGTGTGCAGTGCACAACATATTGTACTTAACATGCTGGAAAAAGTCATTAAAATTTTTACTCAAAGCTGGCTTGTGATTATACTTGATATGCAGCAATCCTGCCTATGAACATTTATATTTAGATTTTTACTACTTCTTAAGGATATCTCTATCCTTTGGAATTTTAAAAATACCTGGGTTGTAGTCCTCTTCCAAATCTTTAGTGCAATAATGAGTTGGTGATATGAGGCCCTCACCTGCATGTCCTGCAAAGCTTTTCTATCAAAGAAGTAGGAAATCATCTTATAAGCATTTATGTCCAGATTATGTTCTCCAGGCAACGAATGGTCAAAGAGGTACAACTGAAAATATACTAGGGCCATCAGTAGATAGAATAGATTAGTGTTTTTTGTTTGTTTGTTTGTTTTTTATTAGAGGCCATGTCATGATATATTTTTAGTTTTTAATCTTCTATGTATAAAGTGATGACTACTTGTGTTACTCAGGCCGAAGCATAGATTTTAGCCTTTGAAAAAAAGAAATGTCTGAGAAATGGATATTACAGACCTAATAAATAAGTGCATAATTAAAGATGCATCTTGTCAAGTCTGGCAGTACTTTGATAACTATTTATGCATATAGCCTCATGATAACAAAATGAAATTTAAATGAAAAATTTTTCATTTAAAGTTAGTCTTCCTCCCAAATAATCTACACTAGTGAATTCTTATGTATTTCGTAACTATAATCTAGGCCAAGTAAAACTTGAGTGGCTCCTGGTGCATCAACTATATAAGTATCTTAGAAAGATTACTCTTGAAAGAAAACATTTTTATAAAGAGATAGTAGTCATAGTATATTTCATTTTTATTTAGGGTTTCCAATGAGAACAACAAATAAATAATATGGTCCTGGAAACTACTAAGCTTGTACTGAACAGAATGCAATTACTTGAGAAACTTACAATGGGCACATGATATTTTATAATTCTTTAGAATGATTTCAATATTTGATTATTTTTTATTCTAAGTCATTTCCCCCACTATCCTAGAAGAGTTTGCATGAGGTTTTAGCTTTTATTTATTTGCTCCTTTGGGGCAAAATTTTATGGTAAAATCAGCTGGAAAAAATCTACAACTAAAAGGAAGAAATGAAGAATGTTGCATTTGAATATATGATTCCACCATTTCCCTTGCTATCTGTAGCTACATGAAAGCGAGATGTGTGTGTGTGAGAGAGAGAGAGAGAGAGAGAGAGAGAGAGAGAGAGGAAGAGAGATATTACAGCCCCCCAAAATTGAGTCTGCTGAATGTTTTTGCCTGTGGCCCTAAACAGACATCTGGTTTACATCTTGTCTGGTTCATAGTTTTACTGGCTCCTGAAAACATGATTTTAAAGAAAGTAAAACATGAAACAAAAATATAAGGTGTTTCAGAACTAGACTGAGGAGTAGGAATGAAGTTGCAATATGATGACCCATTTCCTTCAGAGGAGAAAAGAAGACCTGAATCCTCCTCTCAGAGGGACCTGTGCATCTCTTAATCTCTTCTTTGGGAGCAGGGGCCTGCATATGTGCCTCTCTTGTATCAGTATAAAACCACTAGGACAAGTATCTTCCATTCTGGCCAAGAATTCCTATTCAGGTATGTTACCTTCTTGCTGCCTTCTTCTTTTAACTCTAAGGAGAAGGGGGAATAATCTGGAAAAACCTCAGCATATTTAAGTTTGGGAAAGAAAAAAATACAGGCAATGTTTACATTCTATTTACCTTCATAACTTACTTTATTTTCTACCTTAACTAAACTTCAACATATCTAGTTAACAATGTTGTGATGCTGTGATTTTAGGAAGTGGTACAAAATAATTCCCAATTCAAAAGCCATAGGTCTGAAAAACAAACAACAACAACAACAAAAAAAAACAAAAACAAACAAAAAAACAAAAAGATGGTGTCAAACAGAGTTTAGGAAAAATATCTGTTGAGACGGAGTAAGGCCTAGAAGAATCAAACCAAGACCAAAGGATGACATACAACATCTGCTGTTTCTGGATGAAAAGTTACATTTGCAAAGGACTGATAATGTTCAAAATTCCTTTACTGAGTCATTAATTCATCCTATTAGTTTAGCCCAAATTAGTTTAAGGAGTACAAAATTCAATAAAATATCAGTTTAGGGATATTTACTTATTTTCTTGCAAGAAGCACTTGTATTCAAAAATGCATTCAAGATCCCAAAGCTTAGCCACATTTGGCTTAACACAATCCGTATCCTTCCTGTGCCAGAATTAATGAGCAATTTTGTGCAATCTCCTCCAGGTATTTGAATGTAGACATAATAGCTTGTCTACTTTTTAAAAATTGCCATGACTTATTTTGTTCTGTTTCCTGACCTGAGAAACATGACTGGTCAATAAAATAGCTTTTGTCCTTTACAGATTTTAATGACTAAGTTGCCCACACTGAGCCATAAACTAGTAGAGGCAGAGAGAGATGGAGCAACTCTATTTAGGGACCTGGCTTTTGAAATGACTCATTCTGAGGTCTGGATCTATTTTTCTCTCTAACAAGGTCAATGAATGGTATTTCAGAAAGTGCTTGATCAGTGCTTCTAGTTCCATTTTGGACCCCATCAATTTAATTTCCTTTGTATTTTAATAGAAATAGTAACATACTCATATTTTCTTATTTCATTTGACATTTTCAAATGCAGGATTGCCCATTCTGAATTATGAAAAACACTTCTTTCTTTCTTTCTTTCTTTCTTTCTTTCTTTCTTTCTTTCTTTCTTTCTTTCCTTCTTTCTTTCTTTCTTTCTTTCATAATCAGTCAGATCTTTATTCTCTCATTTGTGGGTACACTGAGAAGGGAATTTCCTCGATGGTGTTGTGTGGGTTATATAAAATCTTTTTTTTATTTATTTTTTATTAAGGTATTATATGTGTACATATCTTACCATTGCCCCCCCTACCCCACTCCCATACATGCCCTCACCCCCCCCCAATGTTTTGCATCCGTTGGTTACTCTTATATGCATGCATATAAGTCCTTCAGTTGATCTCTTATTTCCCCCACCTCTCCCTAACCTTACCGCTGTAATTTGACAGTCTGTTTGATGCTTTACTGCCTCTGTATCTATCTTTTTGTTCATCAGTTTATAATGTTTTTCATTATCCCCAAATGAGTGAGATCATGTGGTATTTTTCTTTCATTGACTGGCTTATTTCACTTAGCATAATGTTCTCTAATTACATCCAGGTGCCTACAAATGGTAGTAATTCCTTCTTTTTTATAGCAGCATAGTATTCCATTGTGTAGATGTACCATAGTTTTCTGAACCAGTCATCTGCTGACGGGCACCTAGGCTGTTTCCAAATCTTAGCTATTGTAAATTGTGCTGCTATGAACATAGGGGTGCATATATCCTTTCTGATTGGTGTTTCTAGTTTCTTGGGATATATTCCCAGGAGTGGGATTACTGGGTCAAATGGGAGTTCCATTTTCAGTTTTTTGAGGAAACTCCATACTGTTCTCCACAGTGGCTGCACCAGTCTGCATTCCCACCAGCAGTGCACGAGGGTTCCTTTTTCTCCGCATCCTCGCCAACACTTGTCGTTTGTTGATTTGTTGATGATAGCCATTCTGACAGGTGTGAGATGGTATCACATTGTCGTTTTGATTTGCATCTCTCGGATAATTAGTGACTTTGAGCATGTTTTCATGTGCTCTTGGCCTTCCTTCTGTCTTCTTTCGAAAAGATTCTATTTAGGTCTGTTGCCCATTTTTTTATTGGATCATTTATCTTCCTTTTATTAAGTTGTATAAGCTGCCTGTAGATGTTGGAGATTAAACCTTCATCAGTGATAACATTTGCAAATATATTCTCCATACAGTGGGGTTTCTTGTTGTTTTGTTGATGGTTTCTTTTGCTGTGAAAAAGCTTTTTATTTTGATGTAGTCCCATTTGTTTATTTTCTCTTTGGCTTCCATTGCCCTAGTGGCAGTATCAGTGAAAAATTTCTTTTGGCATATGTCTGAGATTTTGCTGCCTGTGGATTCCTCTAGTATTTTTATGGTTTCCTGTCTTATATTTAAGTCCTGTATCTATTTTGAGTTTATTTTTGTGTATTGTGTAAGTTGGTGATCTAGTTTCATTTTTTTGCATGTATCTGTCCAATTTTCCCAACACCATTTATTGAAGAGACTGTCTTGACTCCATTGTATGCTCATGCCTCCTTTGTCAAATATTAATTGTGCATATTGGTTTGGGTCAATATCTTGATTCTCTATTCTATTCCATTGATCTATATGTCCGTTCTTGTGCCAGTACCAGGCAGTTTTGAGGACAGTGGCTTTGTAATACAGCTTGAAATCTGGTATTGAGATCCCTCCTACTTTATTCTTCTTTCTCAGGATTGCTGTGGCTATTCGGGGTCTTTTTTTTATAACAGATGAATTTTTGGAGAGTTCTTTCTAGGTCTGTGAAATATGCCATTGGTATTTTAATGGGGAGTGCATTGAATCTATAGATTGCTTTGGGTAGTATGGACATTTTAATGATGTTGATTCTACCAATCCATGAACATGGTATGTACTTCCATCTGTTTACGTCTTCCTCTATCCCTTTTTTCAGTGTCCTATACTTTTCCACGTATAGGTCTATTACTCCTTGGTTAGGTTTATTCCTAAGTATCTTAATTTTTTTGGTGCGATGGAAAATGGGATTGCTTTTTTAGTCTCTCTTTGTTAAGTTCACTGTTGGTGTATAGAAATGCCATAGATTTCTTGGTGTTAATTTTGTATCCTGCTACATTGCCGAATTCATTTATTAAGTCTGTTAGTTTTTTGATGGAGTCTTTCGGGTTTTTTATGTACAATATCATGTCATCTGCAAATAAGGACAGCTTTACTTCTTCTTTTCCAATTTGGATGCCTTTTATTTCTTCTTCTTGTCTAATTGCAATGGCTAATACTTCCAGTACTATGTCAAACAGGAGTGGTGAGAGTGGGCATCCCTGTCATGTTCCTGTTCTTAGGGGAAATGATTTTAGTTTTTGCCCATTGAGTATGATGTTAGCTGTGGGTTTATCATATATAGCTTTTATTATGTTGAGGTATGATCCTTCTATTCCCACCTTGTTGAGAGTTTTTATCAAGAAAGGGTGTTGGATTTTGTCAAATGCTTTTTCTGCATCAACTGATATGACTATGTGATTTTGATCTCTCAATTTGTTTATGTGATGTATCACATTTATTGATTTGCGGATATTGTACCATCCTTGCATTCCTGGGATAAACCCTACTTAGTCATGGTGTATGATCTTTCTGATGTACTGCTGGATCAGATTTGCTAGAATTTTGTTGAGGATTTTGGCATCTACGTTCATGAGGGATATTGGCCTGTAATTCTCCTTCATTGTGTTGTCTTTATCTGGTTTTGGTATTAGGGTGATGCTGGCTTCATAGAAGGAGCTTGGAAGTATTCCTTCCTCTTGAATTGTTTGGAATAGTCTGAGGAGGATAGGTTTTAGTTCTTCCTTGAATGTTTGGTAAAACTCTCCTGTGAAGCCGTCTGGCCCCAGGCTTTTGTTTGCCGGAAGCTTTTTGATGACTGCTTCAATTTCTTCCATAGTTACCAGCATATTTAGCTGTTTAGATTCTTCCTGATTGAGTTTTGGAAGGTTATATTTTTTAGGAATATGTCCATTTCCTCCAGGTTGTCCAGTTTGTTGGAATAGAGTTGTTCGTAGTATTTTTTAACAATCCTTTGTATTTTGGCAGGATCTGTTGTTATTTCACCTCTTTCATTTCTGATCTTGTTTATTTGGGTCCTCTCTCTTTGCTTGTTGGTGAGCCTGGCTAGAGGTTCATCAATCTTGTTTATCCTTTCAAAGAACCAGCTCTTGGCTTTGCTGATCTTTTGTATTGTTTCTTTGGTCTCTATGTCGTTTATCTCCACTCTGATCTTTATTATTTCCTTCCTTCTGCGTACACTGGGCTTTTCTTGTTGCTATTTTTCTAACTCTTTGAGTTGTTGGGTTAGGTAATTTATTACCATTGTTTCTTGTTTTTTGCAGTAGGCTTGTAGAGCTATAAACTTCCCTCTCAAGACTGCTTTTGCTGTGTCCCATAGATTTTGGATTGTGGTGTTTTCATTGTCATTTGTAGCCATGATGTTTTTTATTTCTTCTTTGATCTCTCTGGTAACCCAGTCATGGTTTTATAGCATGCTGTTTAGTCTCCATGTGTTTGATTTCTTTGGGTTGTTTTTATTGTAGTTGATTTCCAGTTTTATGCCACTGTGGTCTGAGAAGATGCTTGATATGATTTCTATCTCCTTGAATTTGAAGAGACTTTGCCTATGTCCCAATATATGGTCTATCTTTGAAAATGACCCATGTGCACTTGAGAAGAATGCATATTCTGTGGCTTTGGGGTGAAATGTTCTGAAGATGTCAATTAATTCCATCTGGTCTAGTGAGTCATTTAGGACTGATGCTTCTTTGCTGATTTTTTGTTTAGAGGATTTGTCCAATGGTGATAGTGGGGTATTAAAGTCTCCTACTATGATTGTATTGCTGTCAATTTCTCCCTTGATATCTTCCAGGAGTTTTTTTATGTATTTGGGTGCTCCTGTATTGGGTGCATATATGTTTACCAGAGTTATTTCTTCTTGTTGGATTGCTCCCTTTAGTATTATGAAGTGGCCTTCCTTATTTCTTGTTATGTCCTTCACTTTGAGATCTAATTTGTCAGATATAAGTATTGCTACCCCAGTTTTTTTTTTTTTCAGTTCCATTTGCCTGGAAAACCTTTTTCCATCCCTTCACCCTCAGTCTGTGTGCGTCTTTTTTTCTGAGGTGGGTTTCTTGTAGACAGCAGATATATGGGTCTTGTTTTCTTATCCAATCCGTTACCCTATGTCTTTTGATTGGGGCATTTAATCCATTTACATTTAAAGTTATTATTGATAGGTACTTATTTGTCGCCATTCCTATTCTTTACCCCTGTGTTCCTTCTTCGCTTCCTATTTCTGTTTTTTTTTGTTTGTTTGTTTGTTTGTTTTCAGCAGACCCTTTAGCATTTCTTGCATTGCTGGTTTGGTGGTAATAAATTCCCTTAGTCCTTTTTTGTTTGTGAAGCTCCTGATTTCACCTTCAATTTTGATTGATAGCCTTGCTGGGTACAGTATTCTTGGATTCAGACCTTTCCTTTGCATGACTTTGTATATTTCATTCCATTCCCTTCTGGCCTGATGAGTTTCTATTGAGAAATCAGTTGCTAGCCTGATGAAGGTTCCTTTGTATGTAACTTTCTGTCTCTCTCTTGCCGCTTTTAAGATTCTTAGTTTGTCGTTGGTGTTTGCCAATTTAATTATGATGTGCCTTGGTGTCGGTCTTTTGGGGTTCATTTTGCTTGGGACTCTGTGAGCTTCTTGGATGTGTGGTTTTTTTTCTTCCCTATATCAGGGAAGTTTTCTGTCATTATTTCTTCAAACAGGTTTTCTATTCCTTGCTCAGCTTCCTTTCCTTCTGGAACCCCTATTATGCGGATGTTGTTTTGTTTTGTGTTGTCCCAAAGTTCCCTTAGGCTCTCCTCCTGCTTTTTAATTTTTTTTTCTAGAAGTTGCTCTACTTGGGTATTTTTTTTTCATCTTGTCTCCTAGCTCACTGTTGCGGTCCTCTGCTTCTTCTAGTCTACTCTTGATGCTTTCTATTGAGTTCTTTACAGCAGCGATGTCATTTTTCATTTCTTCTTGGTTCTTCTTCATTTCCTCTTGGTTCTTGCTCATATTGTCGAATTTGTCTTCCATTCTTTTCAGCCACCTTATGACCATTTATCTGAATTCTTTTTCTGGAAGGTTGCTTGCCTCCATTTCGTTTACTTCCTTTTCTGGTGATGCCTGCTTTTCTTTCATATGCGGGCTGCTTCTTTGTCTCCCCATGGTCTCTCTTCTCTGGGTGTCTGGTTATGTAGTTCTCTCTCTCCTTTCCGTGGTGGAGTGTAGAGCTCCTCTGAACCCGTGTGATTGCACCAATTGGGGAGCGTTGTTCTGGGGCTCGCAGCTGTTTCGTGCGTGCTGCAGTTGTGGATTATATAAAATCTTGAATGCAAAAGTGATTACATCTAGAAGAGTAATGCACTTAGTCCTAATGAAGAGAGGAATACACTATGACTGAAGAGACCAGATGAGGATTTTTTCTTTATCCCAGTTTGTACAGAACTATTTATTTGCAAGATGGCAAGATCTGGCCATTTTGTTAGGTAGGTAGGTACTCAAGAACCCAATTGCTTAAGAACTGCCCATCTTGGCTAACAATAGAGTTCAGATTTCCTAACACAAAAATAATCAAAGTAAGGAGATGGTGAAGTAAATATTTTTTAGGCATAGATTTAGCAACTCAGTCATTTTGGCAAATAAACATGTCACAGAAGACTGCTCTATCACCAGAAACCTCTTAGTTGCCTTGATATGGAACTGTAATGGCATTAAGAATGATGACTGGTTAATGTCAAGACTAACTTTATGGCAGTATTAGACATGATATAAGACTTGCTTCATTTTAAAAACTCTAAAATGTACATTTTTTTGCATTAAATAAAAAAGTGTGGCTTAAAAAGAATAGCTAAAATATATTTACTGCTTGCTTGCTATTTCACAAGAATTGTGCTAAGTTGCTTGCATTATTTTAATTAGTAGCTCTCAAAGTCTTGTTCTAGGCCAGCAGCATTAGCATCATCTGGTAATTTGTTAAGACTATAACTCCTTGGGCCTCACCACAGACTCTTAGCATGAGCAACTCTGGAAGTGGGGTTCAGCAATTTGTGGTTCAACAATCCCTCCAGGTGGTGCTTATGTGTGCTTCATTTGAAAATGGATCTAAATTAGCTCTCATTATACCAGTAAAAGGCTACTGGCACTCACTATTCTATAGCTGAGGAAACCAAAGCTTAGAGATTTTAAGCACCTTGGCCAAGGGCATATAGTAAGTACTAGATCCAGGGCATGAAATCATGTCTCCCTGTTTCCTAAGCGAGTGAACACTACCACTATCTATACTAATAAAAGGGTAATATGCTAATTAGACTGGGAGACCTTCTGGACGTCCTTCTGGACAAAGTCATGGTGACAGAGCCGAGGCAGACAGTTAAGGGCGATCAGGCCAGGAGGGGATGGGGCAGTTGGGTTGATCAGGCCAGCATGGGTGGCATTTGGGGGTGAGCAGGCCAACAGGCGGGGCCAGTTGGGGGTGAGCAGGTCAGCAGGGTGGGGGCAGTTGGGGGCGAGCAGGTTGCTGGGGGGGGAAGTTGGGGGCAATTAGGCCGGTAAGGAGGGGCAGTTGTGGGCGAGAAGGCATGCAGTTGGTGGCAAGCAGGCTGGCAGGGAGAGTGGTTAGGGGTGATAAGGCAGGCAGGCAGGTGAGCGGTTAGGAGCCAGCAGTCCCAGATTGGAGCGGGTGCAGGCCTGGCCGAGGGACATCCTACCCTCAGTGTACAAATTCCGTGCACTGGGCCACTAGTTTAACATAAAAATGTATTATTCCCCTCTTTCTTCTCTTCTTTTATCTCCAATCTAAGTGGTAGCATAAGCAGTGTTGAGATCGAACAGACTCAAACAAGGCTGGGAGCCAGGATTCCAAGTATTTTTCTACCTTCATGCTGCCACTAAGTTCCTTCCACAAGTGATTTCTGAGTGAGAAACATGCCCAGGTGTGTAGGCCAGGCTTTGGCTCCAAACCCCAGAATCAATCTTTAGCTCTTATGAACTGGGCTAATTATATGGAGCCAGAGGCCTTAATCCACTTGATGGCCACCTTAATATCACAATTGAAACTGGACCTGACTCCGTGGGTGACTAAGATATATTTCAATACACTCATCATTTACTGAGAAATGTTAGTTTATGAAATACTAATAATTTAAATGAGGATTCAAATTTGAAGTCTACAATAAACTCAACCATAAGAAATACCTAATTTATGTTATGGTCCGGGGATAACTATATATGTTAAATTAATCCTGCCCTACCAATTCCCACAATTTAACATTACCTTCAATATTCACAAATCTCTGCATACTTGGATACAGAAATATACTTTGCACATTTTTCCATCTCTAAGATTTTCTAGGATTCTTTAGGAGAAGCAAATGTGTTTTTACCAATTCAGTGATCTTGTTGCTTACTATAGCACACAGCCAGCCAGATTTCCACAACCCAATTCTCCGTGGCGGAGTTCACTGTCTCTGGGGTGAAGTTTGGTTCCCACTAACTAAGCTACTTTTATTCTACTAGACTAGAGTGTCAGCACTGTAGCAGTTCATGAAGTTTTGAATAAAATCATGACGCAGATACTCCTATACCCTTTTGGATGAATTAGAATCTTGCTAAATGTGGAGGGAAAGCTCTATGCTGTTAGGGTTTGCCTCAGCAGGGTGTCTGGACCACAAGCGTGGAGCTCAGTGAGAATGTCCTTTCTTCTCCTTTGTACAACCATTCTCTTGAGGGTCTCTAGAGTTCTTCACTTAGGAAAGGTTTTCATGGCCAGAAACCATCACTTCCCTTTGATACACATGCCTCACTGGGGACTGGTAGCCAGATTTCTTTCTCCTTTATAGAAAGTCCTCTTCTGAGGCTTCCATTGTTCTTGTCTACAGCCTGGCTTCAGTTAAAGTCCCTGGGCCATGAGACTGGTTGGTATGTCTGCACATCACTGCTGTTTCTGGAAGGCTTCTTTTTCTCTTCCCGAAAAGTTTTCTAAACCTCAGTGCACATCAGTAGAGACAACCGGATTAATGTAGGATGGGTGTGTCTAGCTTGGCTTCTCCACAGTTCTGGCTCTGGGAAGATGCCATAGTATCGGATTTGTAGACCTAAGATAACATTTGTCCTCTATGCTGCTCAATATTCCACATGTAAAGATGTTCATGTGATTTTTTCTTTAAGGCTAGGAATCTTTTTGTCATCTGTCATTTAGCAAGCATTTACCAAATGTCTATTTGCCACATGCTAAGGTATGTGCTGGTGATGTAAAAATAAATAAGACAAAAAAATAAAAATAAAATAAAATAAATAAATAAGACATAATCCTTCTCTGCAGAAATCCAGACTGTCATGAGGGAGACAGAGTGCCATCTGAGAACTGCTATGATGGGCATTCGAGCTTTTTTTTTTTTGCTATTGCCTACAAACTGACTCTTCCACTGCCTATTTTTTAGAAGGCTCCTATAGGTCACAGCTCAGCAGAGCTGTATGTGAAGTGAGCCACCACTACGCCTCTCCCTCCCTGCTAACTGCCCACTTTATTAACCCTCAATTATGCCTTAGTGTTTTATTTTTCTCATAGTTCTTACCAATGTCTGATCTGATCCTATCTATGTATTATATCAACTTGGTGAGAGCAGATGCGGTCCGTTATGTGCACTGCTGAATCCTCAGTGTTTACGAATGTGTTTTGAATAAAATCACGAATGAAATGACACAGATACTCCTATACCCTTTTGGAGGAATTAGAATCTTGCTAAAAAGTTGGAGGTGGCCTGAGCTGCGTTTTTAAACACTGGGACAGGAGGAGAGTCTAGAAGGGCATGCCAGTGCACACAGCAGCATTGAGTGTTCTCAGAGAGCAGCGGGAGGGCCAGCATAGCAGGAGCTGGGCATGTAGTGCTGGAAGGAGCTGGCCGAGCATCTGGGAGCCACATCAGCAAGGAGACACAGCTCATGCAAGGGCCCAAAGCATCTACATTTATATTTCAGGAAAATCAAAACTTATTTATACAACTGGGTTTTACAGCACATAGCTTCTTGGGGTTACCACAGCATAGTAATCCATTCATCTGCTGATGGGCACTTAGGCTGTTTCCAAATCTTAGCTATTGTAAATTGTGCTGCTATGAACATAGGGATGCATGTATCCTTTCTGATTGGTGTTTCTAGTTTCTTGGGATATATTCCTAGAAGTGAGATCACAGGGTCAAATGGGAATTCCATTTTTAGTTTTTTGAAGAAACTCCATACTGTTCTTCACAGTGGCTGCACTAGTCTGCATTCCCACCAGCAGTGCACAAGGGTTCCTTTTTCTCCGCATCCTTTCCAGCACTTGTCATTTTCTGATTTGTTGATGATTGCCATTCTGACAGGTGTGAGATGGTACCTCATTGTCGTTTTGATTTGCATCTCTTGGATGATTAGTGACTTTGAGCATGTTTTCATATGTCTCTTGGCCTTTCTTATGTCTTCTTTCGAAAAGTATCTATTTAGATCCTTTGCCCATTTTTTGATTGGGTTGTTTATCTTCCTTTTGTTATGTTGTATTAGTTCCTTGTAAGTGTTGGAGATTAAACCCTTATCAGAGATAATATTGGCAAATATGTTCTCCTATGCAGTGGGCTTTCTTGTTATTTTGTTGATGGTTTCTTTTGCTGTGCAGAAGCTTTTTATTTTGATGTAATCCCATTTGTTTATTTTCTCCTTAGTTTCCATTGCCTTAGGAGCTGTATTCGTGAAGGTATTGCTTTGGCATATGTCTGAGATTTTGCTGCCTGTGGATTCCTCTAAGATTTTTATGGTTTCCCGTGTTATATTTAAGTCCTTTTTCATTCTGAGTTTGTCCCCTTCTTGATGGTACACTGCAGAATAAATATTGAGATTGCTTGAAAGACAAAGGAAAGAGAATGTGTATTGGTAAAGAGAGACTAAATCTGTAAGAAATTTCTTTCACTGTACTTGTAGCTTTTAAATCAATGAAAACAAGTCACTGTGATTTTGTGTTGTTTTTTTTTTTAGATAATAAAATATAAAGATAGTACAAATTAGGCATCTTGATGGATATCTAAAGACTTGAAAGAACTTGAAAAAATCCTGTATGCTTCAGTTAAACTTCTGTGAATGTTTTCTTTTAACAGTATTTTTAGAAAATTGGAAACTAATTTTAGTGACTTTCCATGGCTTGTGGTTACTTGTAAACATGTTCTATTCATGATGACAATCTTCCTTATAAAAAAAAGCACCATGATCCTCGTTGACGTGCTAAGTTATGTGGTTAGCTCACCCATTCAGGGAGACTGAGAATAGGATATAACTATATTGGAAAGGAAAGAAAGGCAAACTATAACGTGGAATAAAGGGGCGGGTGAAGAGAGGTAGAGAGGGAGGGAGAAAGAATAAAGAGAGGACTTGATTTCTATCTTTTTATTTTTTTGTATTTTTTAAAAAAATATTTTTGTTGGTGGAGGAAAAATGGTAGCAGAATAGACAGACGTGTTCTGAGCCTTGTCCCGGAGTAGAAAGAAAGAACAGCTGAGGGTCGGACGAGGAGGGTTTGTTGGCAAGTTAAGGGACAGCTAAACTCCAGGAGAAGGTGGGGGACTGCTAGACTGGGTTCCCCTGACCTGACAGCCCCCACTGCGGCTGGGTCTCCTCCGGAACTGCGGGCTTAGATGCGGAATCTGCGCCATCTTGAATGGGAAAGTGGAGCTTATCGGAAGCCTGAAAATGCACAACTGCGGCACCCATGGAACAGCTGCGAGCCCCAGAACACGGGTCCCCAATTGGCGCAAACACACGGATTCAGAGGAGCTCTACACCCCACCATGGAAAGGTCAGATTTTGCCTGGGATAAGGAGAGAGAGAACTACATAACCAGACACCCAGAGAAGAGAGACCATGGGGAGACAAAAAAACAGCCCACATATGAAAGAAAAGCAGGCATCACCAGAAAAGGAAGAAAACAAAATAGAGGCAAGCAACCTTCCAGAGAAAGAATTCAGAGAAATGGTCATAAGGTGGCTGAAAAGAATGGAAGACAAATTCGACAATATGAGCAAGAACCAAGAGGAAATGAAGAAGAACCAAGAAGAAATGAAAAATGACATCGCTGCTGTAAAGAACTCAATAGAAAGCATCAAGAGTAGACTAGAAGAAGCAGAGGACCGCATCAGTGAGCTAGAAGACAAGATGGGAAAAAATACCCAAGTAGAGCAACTTCTAGAAAAAAAAAATTAAAAGGCAGGAGGAGAGCTTAAGGGAACTTTGGGACAACACAAAACAAAACAACATCCGCATAATAGGGGTTCCAGAAGGAAAGGAAGCTGAGCAAAGAATAGAAAACCTGTTTGAAGAAATAATGACAGAAAACTTCCCTGATATAGGGAAGAAAAAACCCACACAAATCCAAGAAGCTCACAGAGTCCCAAGCAAAATGAACCCCAAAAGACCGACACCAAGGCACATCATAATTAAATTGGCAAACACCAACAACAAAGTAAGAATCTTAAAAGCAGCAAGAGAGAGACAGAAAGTTACATACAAAGGAACCCCCATCAGGCTAGCAACTGATTTCTCAACAGAAAAACATCAGGCCAGAAGGGAATGGAATGAAATATACAAAGTCATGCAAAGGAAGGGTCTGAATCCAAGAATACTGTACCCAGAAAGGCTATCAATCAAAATTGAAGGTGAAATCAGGAGCTTCACAAACAAAAAAGGACTAAGGGAATTTATTACCACCAAAGCAGCAATTGGAGAAATGCTAAAGGGTCTGCTGTAAAAAAAAAAAAAAAAAAGAAAGAAATAGGAAGCGAAGAAGGAACACAGGGGTAAAGAATAGGAATGGCGACAAATAAGTACCTATCAATAATAACTTTAAATGTAAATGGATTAAATGCCCCAATCAAAAGACATAGGGTAACGGATTGGATAAGAAAACAAGACCCATATATCTGCTGTCTACAAGAAACCAACCTCAAAAAAAAAGATGCACACAGACTGAGGGTGAAGGGATGGAAAAAGGTTTTCCAGGCAAAAGGAACTGAGAAAAAAAAGCTGTGGTAGCATTACTTATATCTGACAAATTAGATCTCAAAGTGAAGGACATAACAAGAGATAAGGAAGGCCACTTCATAATACTAAAGGGAGCAATCCAACAAGAAGAAATAACTCTGGTAAACATATATGCATCCAATACAGGAGCACCCAAATACATAAAAAAACTCCTGGAGGATATCAAGGGAGAAATTGACAGCAATACAATCATAGTAGGAGACTTTAATACCCCACTATCACCATTGGACAAATCCTCTAAACAAAAAATAAGCAAAGAAACATCAATCCTAAATGACTCACTAGATCAGATGGAATCAATTGACATCTTCAGAACATTTCACCCCAAAGCCACAGAATATGCATTCTTCTCAAGTGCACATGGGTCATTTTCAAAGATAGACCATATAATGGGACATAGGCAAAGTCTCTTCAAATTCAAGGAGATAGAAATCATATCAAGCATCTTCTCAGACCACAGTGGCATAAAACTGGAAATCAACTACAATAAAAACAACCCAAAGAAATCAAACACATGGAGACTAAACAGCATGCTATAAAACCATGACTGGGTTACCAGAGAGATCAAAGAAGAAATAAAAAACATCATGGCTACAAATGACAATGAAAACACCACAATCCAAAATCTATGGGACACAGCAAAAGCAGTCTTGAGAGGGAAGTTCATAGCTCTACAAGCCTACTGCAAAAAACAAGAAACAATGGTAATAAATTACCTAACCCAACAACTCAAAGAGTTAGAAAAATAGCAACAAGAAAAGCCCAGTGTACGCAGAAGGAAGGAAATAATAAAGATCAGAGTGGAGATAAACGATATAGAGACCAAAGAAACAAAACAAAAGACCAACAAAACCAAGAGCTGGTTCTTTGAAAGGATAAACAAGATTGATGAACCTCTAGCCAGGCTCACCAAGAAGCAAAGAGAGATGACCCAAATAAACAAGATCAGAAATGAAAGAGGTGAAATAACAACAGATCCCGCCGAAATACAAAGGATTGTTAAAAAATACTACGAACAACTCTATTCCAACAAACTGGACAACCTGGAGGAAATGGACATATTCCTAGAAAAATATAACCTTCCAAAACTCAATCAGGAAGAATCTAAACAGCTCAATATGCCAGTAACTATGGAAGAAATTGAAGCAGTCATCAAAAAGCTTCCAGCAAACAAAAGCCTGGGGCCAGACGGCTTCACAGGAGAGTTCTACCAAACATTCAAGGAAGAACTAAAACCTATCCTCCTCAGACTATTCCAAACAATTCAAGAGGAAGGAACACTTCCAAGCTCCTTCTATGAAGCCAGCATCACCCTAACACAATGAAGGAGAATTACAGGCCAATATCCCTCATGAACGTAGATGCCAAAATCCTCAACAAAATTCTAGCAAATCGGATCCAGCAGTACATCAGAAAGATCTTACACCATGACCAAGTAGGGTTTATCCCAGGAATGCAAGGATGGTTCAATATCCGCAAATCAATAAATGTGATACATCACATAAACAAATTGAGAGATCAAAATCACATAGTCATATCAATTGATGCAGAAAAAGCATTTGACAAAATCCAACACCCTTTCTTCATAAAAACTCTCAACATGGTGGGAATAGAAGGATCATACCTCAACATAATAAAAGCTATATATGATAAACCTACAGCTATAATCATACTCAATGGGCAAAAACTAAAACCATTTCCCCTAAGAACAGGAACATGACAGGGATGCCCATTCTCACCACTCCTGTTTGACATAGTACTGGAAGTATTAGCCACTGCAATTAGACAAGAAGTAGAAATAAAAGGCATCCAAATTGGAAAAGAAGAAGTAAAGCTGTCCTTATTTGCAGATGACATGATATTGTACATAAAAAACCCGAAAGACTCCATCAAAAAACTAACAGACTTAATAAATGAATTCGGCAAGGTAGCAGGATACAAAATTAACGCCAGGAAATCTATGGCATTTCTATACACCAACAGTGAACTTACAGAAAGAGAGACTAAAAACGCAATCCCATTTTCCATCGCACCAAAAAAATTAAGATACTTAGGAATAAACCTAACCAAGGAGGTAAAAGACCTATATGCGGAAAACTATAGGACACTGAAAAAAGAGATAGAGGAAGATGTAAACAGATGGAAGAACATACCATGTTCATGGATTGGTAGAATCAACATCATTAAAATGTCCATACTACCCAAAGCAATCTATAGATTCAATGCACTCCCCATTAAAATACCAACGGCATATTTCACAGACCTTGAAATAACTCTCCAAAAATTCATCTGGAATAAAAAAAGACCCCGAATAGCCACAGCAATCCTGAGAAAGAAGAATAAAGTAGGAGGGATCTCAATACCAGATTTCAAGCTGTATTACAAAGCAACTGTCCTCAAAACTGCCTGGTACTGGCACAAGAACAGACATATAGATCAATGGAATAGAATAGAGAATCCAGATATCGACCCAAACCAATATGCACAATTAATATTTGACAAAGGAGGCATGAGCATACAATGGAGTCAAGACAGTCTCTTCAATAAATGGTGTTGGGAAAATTGGACAGATACATGCAAAAAAATGAAACTAGATCACCAACTTACACAATACACAAAAATAAACTCAAAATAGATACAGGACTTAAATATAAGACAGGGAACCATAAAAATACTAGAGGAATCCACAGGCAGCAAAACCTCAGACATATGCCAAAAGAACTTCTTCATTGATACTGCCCCTAGGGCAATGGAAGCCAAAGAGAAAATAAACAAATGGGACTACATCAAAATAAAAAGCTTTTTCACAGCAAAGCAGACCATCAACACAACAACAAGAAATCCCACTGTATGGGAGAACATATTTGCAAATGTTATCACTGATAAAGGTTTAATCTCCAACATCTACAGGCAGCTTATACAACTTAATAAAAGGAAGATAAATGATCCAATAAAAAAAATGGGCAACGGACCTAAATAGAATCTTTTTGAAAGAAGACAGAAGGAAGGCCAAGAGACACATGAAAACATGCTCAAAGTCACTAATTATCCGAGAGATGCAAATCAAAACGACAATGCGATACCATCTCACACCTGTCAGAATGGCTATTATCAACAAATCAACAAACGACAAGTGTTGGCGAGGATGCAGAGAAGAAGGAACCCTCGTGCACTGCTGGTGGGAATGCAGACTGGTGCAGCCACTGTGGAAAACAGTATGGAGTTTCCTCAAAAAACTGAAAATGGAACTCCCATTTGACCCAGTAATCCCACTCCTAGGAATATATCCTAAGAAACTAGAAACACCAATCAGAAAGGATATATGCACCCCTATGTTCATAGCATCACAATTTGCAATAGCTAAGACTTGTATACAGCCTAGGTGCCCATCAGCAGATGACTGGATCAGAAAACTATGGTACATCTACACAATGGAATACTATGCTGCCATAATAAAGAAGGAAGTATTACCATTTGTAGGCACCTGGATGGAATTAGAGAACATTATGCTAAGTGAAATAAGCCAGTCAATGAAAGAAAAATACCGCATGATCTCACTCATTTGGGGTAATGAAAAACAGTATAAACTGATGAACAAAAAGATAGATACAGAGGCAGTAAAGCATCAAACAGACTGTCAAATTACAGCGGGGAGGTTAGGGACAGGTGGGGGAAATAAGAGATCAACTGAAGGACTTGTATGCATGCATATAAGAGTAACCAACGGATGCAAAACATTGGGGGGTGAGGGCATGTATGTGAGTGGGGTGGGGGGGGGTTATGGTAAGATATGTTCATATATAATACCTTAATAAAAAATTAAAAATAAAATAAAATAAAATAAAAATTAAAAAAAGCACCATGTTTAAGTCATATTCAGATCTTGGAGGAAAGGCAGGAATGAAAAAGTTAAGAGGAAGTAGTAATTGAGTATCTAGTTTTTCTCTAAAGCTTTTGAAAATGTGAATCATCCTGAAAGGAAATTATGCTTATGTGTGCCCCAGTCTCTAAAAAAAATATGAAGATGGTGGTTAAATTCTTCAATAAGCCAGTGCCAAAGAATTTCCTTTGAATTTGTTTTATATTCTTCCTCACTAGAAACTTTAAGGTAAGTTATAACTCTGATTTTTGCTTTGAAAATAAATTTAACACATTAATTTTATTTATGGGAAAAAGTAGTAAATGTCCCAGAATGAACAGACAGCCATAATTTACTCTGAGAGAACTGCTACTGCCTATAAATTTCTCCCACTGGCCTCTCTAGTTTATGACATCAGCCAGCCTAGCAAATAAACCACTGCTTTGTGCACCATCAGGTACCTGCTCTATGTAAATTTCCACTGATTTCTTATTCAAAAATATTATTACTTATTGCATATTTTCTTTGCTAATTTTCCAGGAGATTAAAGATAGTTTATGTTTTATAGGAATGGTCTTGGTTTATCTGAGCTGCATATCCATTTGGATTTAAAGACCTGTGCATCACTGGCAGAATATGGGGCAGATGCTAGGGGTCTCTTTGCATCAGGAGTTGAGGGGTCTTATAAAAAATATATCCTATGGAGTAGAGAACTGGGTACATGGACTTGGTCTAATATATAGCCATTCTTTTGCCATTAGATGGAAGAAGTGACTCTCATGCATTATAGTGTGTGGAAAGTGAGTTCTAGGGGGACAATGGCACATAAATAAAACAAAAGAATTATCTTTATAGACAAAATTTATATGAAACATGAAGATCAAAAAGCAGCTTTTCTTTGGGGTGAGGATAATAGACATAACAGTAAAGGTGGAGGGAAGCAAACTCCACTTTGGCAAGGGGCACCTGGCGTGAGTGAAGTGCAGTTTCAGATAACCCAGGTGAAATGCAGTGAGAAGTCAAAGGCCACAATGGGATAGAGGCCCTCAGCCATGTCACATCAGTACTGAAAGAACTATGGTCTTGAAGGAGTGGGGAGTCACAGTCTTTGGCATGGCCTCATTGCCTTCCTGCTTCCCATAGGGCAGATAAAGCTTCTTCATGTACCACTGGGAGTAGATGAGGCTTCTGGACTCAGTGGCTACCCACCAGTGTTGATGCTTAGAGACTTGGAATAGGTGTGAGGTGACTGTGAGAATAGAGGCAAGTGGTATCCTCATGTGCCTGGGGAATGAAAGCCAGAATAATGTTGTTTATTACAAATCCTGAGACTTCATTTCTGCCTCCAGGCTGGAGGTAACTTATCTATGTTTGCAAAGTAGTTTCCCCTTTATCCAACTTATATTTGTTATAGATATAACTCCTATATTAGTGGGTTAATGTGTCACAAATCCAATGGAGAGCCATTTTCCATTTTGGAGAAGGATTTAGCTTTAACTTAACTATTTGCTATCAAATATTGCAAATGGTTCTCCAAAGAAATATCACTTAATCCAGACAAATTGTATATGATCTAATTTGTGTTGATCTGTCTCCTATGTCAAAAGTGTCCACTTTTCTAATGGCTCCTGTGCTTCCAGACTTAGAAGTTATGGTAAGAAATAAGATAATGTGGGTTTAACATCCAAAGATAAAATAACAAAAAACTAATTCAAAACTACAATCTTTCTCATATTTATTTGAAAATGGTGAAGGCTAGAATAATGGCACCAACATACCTTTAAGATAATGTCTTTAAGGCTTTCTCTCTGATGTCTTAGCAGCCATGCAGTTTGATTTCCCACGAGGTAATCTTGATTTTTTTTGTACACAGGCATACATTTTTGTTTTTGTTCTCAAATCAATTATTTGTATCAAATGATTTTATTTTTAAAAATATGTGTAGTTTTTTTTTTTTTAATTTTAGATATAGAGGAAGGGAGAGGGAGAGACAGAAAAAAAAAAAAAAAAAAAAACACCTTGATGTGAGAGAGAAACATAAATTGGTTGCTCCTATATGTACCCCTACTAGGATCAAACCTATAACCTGTACATGTGCCCTGATTGGGAATCAAGCCAGTGATCTTTTGGTGCATGGGACCAAATGAGCCACACCAGCCAGGGCATTGAATGACTTTATTTTTAAATACATGTGATATTGCTCTGACCAGGGTCTCAGTGGTTAGAGCTTTGACCCAAGTATGGAAAGGTCATGGGTGCAATTCCTGGTCAAGGATACCTGGGTTGCAATTCCTGGTCAAGGATACCTGGGTTGCAGGATAGATCCTCAAACCCGGTCAGGGTGCGTGCGGTAAGCAACCAATCGATGTGTCTCCCTCACATTGATGCTTCTCTCTTTCTCTCCCGCCCCCTCTCCCTTCCAATCTCTCTCTAAAAAAAAGAAAGATCAATGGGAAACCCAGCCAGTGCGTTCAGTGATTAAACATCGACCTATGAACCAGGAGGTCTCAGTTTGATTTCCGGTCAGGGCACATGACTGGGTTGTGTGCTTGATCACCAGTGTGAGGGGTGGAGGAGGCAGCCGATCGATGAGTCTCTTATCATTGCTGTTTCTTTCTCTATCTCTCCCTATTTCTGCCTCTCTGATATCAAATATTAAAACAATAAAAATCAATGGGTAAAATATCCCTGGGTGAAGATTAACAAAAATAAATAAATCAATATACACATGCATACATACTTATATGTGGTATTGTCACAGAGGTTTAAATAGATTCCAAAATATATCAATAAATAAAAATTAAATAAAAAATCAGGAGCCATGTTAATTATCTTATAAAAATTAAATTAAAAAACATTCGAAAGAAAGACACACACACATGCCATCCTCTGTCAGTGCTATCAAGTCCTAGCCCACTAAAGCAGCTCTCTAATAACTTAAAAATAAATAATGAAGGAAGCACCAAACCTGTGAGAAGTGGTGAAAGAGAAACAACAGAGATTTTAGAGTCTTAGATACACTTATGAAAATGAATGATATATGCTCAACTCAGTAAGTTTTTACAGCATAATAAAATTAAGGAAAGTAGAAATAAATGACTAAATATGAAAGTTGAAATTAAAAAGATAGAAAACTTTCAAAAATATGTTAAATACCAGAACCTGGTATTTAGAAAATAATTATGAAAAGACATTTTTGGACAAGTTCGACAGACAATTAGAGAACACAAGCAATGAAAATATAATAGCAAAAATGGAAGCAATTAAAAAGTATTTAAAAATCCAGTGAAAAGCTTAAGGCAAGATATTTGAAAACCTTGATCAAATAAATAATTCTTTTAGTTAACATTAACTCAAGAAGAGCCAAACACTGGGATAGACCAATGTCATTTAAAAATGTGAAATAGTGATTGGAATTTGCTTCTATTATTGGCACTAGCTTAAATTAATTTTAATGGAAAAAATCTAACAACCTATAAGAACCAGATAATTAGATGAATTTTTACAGAAGTAAAATAAAATGAAACTTCCAACCTCAATGAATGTTCTGAGAGTTATCCTTATACCAAAACCCAATGAAAATAATATAGAAAGCATACTATAGTTAGTTACTTGTTCGGGTTATTTTGAGTTCGTACTATACAACTAATTACTTAGCATGTTTAAAATGGGATTTAGTTTTAAAAAATGTTATATATGTACTTTTCTAAAATTTACATGATTTTCAAAAAAAAGTTTTACTCATGAAAAATACCAAGTCAGGAGAAGAGCATTTGAAAGCAAGCAATAATTGCATTCAAGTTTCCACAGTGAGCAAGTATATTTTATGAAATTAACTAAAAAAGATTTTGCAAATATATATATATATATATATATATATATATGAAAATAAGAGTAACATAAATAAACTATAAATTTCTGAAAGAGAGAAAAGAGATAGGAACTGAACTATGGACAAAAATAAGATGGAAGCATGGCTTCCAGTCAAGATGGCATCATAGATAACCATGGTACTCACGTCTTCCCACAGCCACATTAAAAATACAACTAAACTACAGAACCATCATTTAGAACTACCTGTAATCTAGCTTAACAAAAGTCCTACAACTAAAAATATAAAGAAGAGGTCACACTGAGTCTGGTAGGAGGAGCAGAAATGCAGAACGGGATGGTCCCACACCCATATGTGTCAAATAAACATGAGGCAAATAAACATGGAGAGAGAAATCTTGACAATAGGAGGCCCCTTTGAGGATTGAAGAGGCCCCAGCTTCACACCAGTGCCCCCAGTCAAGGGTTACAGAGCCAGGAAGAGAAGTCCTATAACTTCTGGCTGTGAAAACCAACGGTAATTGAGTGAGCTGAAGGACTGCTGGAAATCCAGGTAGTGTATCTGAAATGACTTGAGCACAGACTAACTCTAATTCACTCACTCTGAATTCCAGCACTGGGGCATCAACTCAAAAGGCACTGGGGGGCATAGGCAGAGTAATGAAGTTCCTGGCATCAGGACAAGAGCTGGAGGGGCAGCTTTCTCCCAGACAGAAGTGATGGCAGAGGCCATTATTCCTTTTCTGAGCCCTTCTTCTACAGAGCCAATGGGCATGTGCCATGTCTGAATATCCATCAATCTGGCTTACACTATTCATCCCACTCTGGTGATTTATGGAGACTCCACCAGATTTTGAGCCAACCCAAGCTGTTTCCAGTGGCTTTTCCATACAAATAGCTTGTCTTGGCTCATGCTTCTGAGTTTTTAAAAATCTCTCCAATAAGCAGCACCTGGCATTGGCATGCCTAGTACCTCTCACTAAGCAGCCCAAGGCCTGGCACTAGTGGTAACTGGTCTTGGTTCATTGGTTGGCCTCTCCTGGGCACCTCTAAGCCCAGCACAAGTAGCAGCCATCTGTAGATTTCTTTGGAGATCATGCCAAGTGTCCCCAAGCAGAACTCAGGTGGCAGTTAACCTTGACCTGCACCATCTGGAGGCCCCAGAGACAGCATACCTGGTTGACAGCTTCAGAGCTACATCAAAGCACCACCCAACCACCTCCCCAAGCAACACTCTCAAAGAGCAGACTCAGTGAGCAGCAGAGCCCAGCTGAAGTAAGTCCTGTTCCATGGCAAGGGCTCCTGCACAGTTGATTATCAATGGTTGCAGCCAGTCCTTATATCTAATATGCCTAGGGGTAAATCAAGGCTCAAGAGGAAGACGTATACAGCCCACCGCGGAGGGGTGTGCACCTGGAGTGCCCAACTCAAGTAAAAAGGAAGGCTGTGCCACTGGACGACTCTATAAGACATCTATACATTAGGGCACTGTACCAAGTCCGGGAGATGTAGCAGCCCTACCTAGTATATACCGTGTTTTCCCGAAAATAAGACATCCTCCGAAAATAAGACCTACTTACAGGTTTCCTTCTGAGTGAAATATAAGGCATCCCCCGAAAATAAGGCCCCCAGGCTCTGTCTCAGAATGAAAATTAATTTACCATAAACTGGTCGCTAGAGCCGCCCCGACTGGCGTCTAGCAACCAGTGACGTTACGCGGAGTCCTGACGTCACTGCTGTGTGGAGGCGGAGCGGAGGTCAGAGTGAGCGGTGAGCGCGGGGAGAGAGGAGGAGACTTTCGCAGATGCGTGTAGAAAAACAGGAGGACTAGAAAAATGTTAAAAATAATATATTGCAGCACTGTTTAAATGGAAATAATTTAAAATCCAACAATAGGAGACTGGTATATTTAGTATAATGCATTCAAATTTTAAAATATTAGAGTCTAATTTTCATTTCCAGTATCACTTGAAATCTTTTCCCTATCAAATGGCTTGGTTCAAATCTTGTATGAGTTTAGAAACCAGCTGGCCAAGTTTTCTCTATTCTAAGAAAGGGCAGTTATACAATTTTTAAAAATAATGTTTAAAATTTTATTTATTTTTTATATTTTTAATTTATTGGAGTGATACTGGTTAATAAAATTATATAGGTTTCAGGTATACAATTCTATAATACATCAGCCATATATTGTACTGTGTGTTCACTACCCCAAGTCAAATCTCCTTTCATCACCATTTACTTCTTTATTCTCTTCTCCCTCCCCTTAGACCAGGGGTGGGCAAACTTTTTGACTTGAGGGCCACAATGGGTTCTTAAACTGGACCGGAGGGCCGGAACAAAAGCATGGATGGAGTGTTTGTGTGCACTAATATAAATTCAAAGTAAACATCATTACATAAAAGGGTACGGTCTTTTTTTTTATTATTTCAATAGTTTTATTCATTTCAAACATTTTAACAAGAAGAATGTAAACACTAATTATTATAATTTGAAACTTCAAAAAATGGAGGAATCATAGCACAATAACATACCTTATATTGAAGATGGCAAAGGCAAAATAAAATTGTCTAACAAAGGAAAGGTACAAAAGCCTTTCGAATTAAACTTAAATATAATAAAATAATTTAAAACTAAAACAAATAGAAAAGAACAAAATGTGTAAACAGTAAATTAAACATTTTCTTTAGTGCAACTTCCAAATTATGCCCAGGATGTAGATGTAGATGGCAATGTAGACTGGGTTGAAAGGTTTTTGGTCTTTAAAACATCAACTTCAGTGGGAACAGTGTTGTTGGTCTCCTTTTTTAGCTAATGCATCAAAGTCTGGAGTTAGTTTTGTTGTGGCTATTCTCAGGATAGATCTGAGGTGTTCGTCAGTTAAGCTAGATCTGTGAGTGGCTTTGTCGATGTTCATGACGCTAAATGTCTGCTCACAAACATAGGTTGACCCAAACAGCACCAGTATCTTCTGTGCCATCCTCCGGATGTTTGGAAAAGTGGCTTCATTAAGTGAAGCATAAAAGTCTCTTAGTTCAAGAGAGCTGAATTTCTCCTTTAGGACAAAGTCAGACTGAAGATCGATGAGGTCCAGTTGCACCTCTTCTGGTGCTGTTTCAGGGTGACAAAGGACAGGCCACCAGTTGAAGTGACTAAAAGCTGAAAGTCTTTGTTGTTTTATTAACAAGTCATTGTGATGTACAGAATGTGGGAACAGGAAAAAATTGTGTTTGAGTAGAGCTCTTAATCTTACCTCAGAAAGGCTCTGATACTGTGCTCTCCAGGGGCGTGTCTCCCTACATCACCACGATAACGTGTCTACGCATTCCTACGGTGATGTCGGGGGACGCGTCCACGGGCATTACAAGGAGCCTCTGGAAGATTGAGAGGTTGTTCCTCCCACTCAGAAGAAGGAGCTGCGGCCATGTTTCCCAACGTTGCCATGTTAACACTGCTGCTTGTGAAGGAGCGGAGGGGAGAGCAAGAGAACACTCTGCTCTTTCGGCTCCGCGGGCCGGATAGAACAGCCAAACGGGCCAGATCCGGCCCGCGGGCCGTAGTTTGCCCACGGCTGCGTTAGACACTTTTCTTCTAGTAAACACTATACTTCTGTCTGTGTCTATGAGGTTTTTTTTGTGTGTGTTTTTTGTTTGGCTTAATCCCTTCACCTTTTTCACTCAACTCCCCAACATCTGTTCTGTTTCCATGAGTCTATTTCTATAGTGTTTGTTAGTTTATTTTGTTCATTAGATTCAACATATAAGTGAAATCGTATGCTACTTGATTTTCTCTGACTGTCTTACTCTACTTAGCATAATATTCTCTAGGTCGATACATGCTGATGCAAAAGGTAAGATTTTCTTCCTTTTTTATGGCCAAGTAGTATTCCACTGTGTAAATATACCACAGCATTTTTATCCACTCTTCTACTGATGCACATGTGAGCTGTTTCCAGATCTTAGCTATTGTAATAACACTGCTATGAAGATAGGGGTGCCTATATTCTTTCGAATCCAAGTTTTGCAATTCTTCGGACATATTCCCAGAAGAGAAATAAGAGGGTCATAAGGCAGTTCCATTTTTATTTTTTGAGAAAACTCCTTACTGTTGTCCACAGTGGCTACATCAGTCTGCATTCTCATCAACATGAGGGCTTCCCTTGCTCTATATTTTTGTGATTTATCTAATCTGTGCTTAAAGTCTGGAAGTGTCTCTGTAACAGAAGAGTGAGTTCTGTTTCTCTGGTTTTCTGTGTGCTTCCCGTCTGGTGTGTATCCAATCTGGCCTGGCTTTTTTGCCTTTCTTCATTCTTTCCCCAGGGCTGTGGCATTCCCTGCAGGTGAAAGTAGACACTGAGTCATCAGAAAGGGTTAGTAGTGTATTATCTTACCTAATAATAGAGAAACATGTAAATTGACCATACCTCTGCTGTGCCCACAGCCAATCAGAGTGAGTATGCAAATTAAGCCAACAAAGATGGCAGTTAATTTGCATACATACCTGGGTCCTGGGAACCTCCTTGGCACCCAGGTCATTCCCAGCCGGCCATGCCCCCTTCTAAAGCCTGGGGCAGAGGCTTTAGGCTTTGGGTAGGGGCCGAGCCTGGGATCGGAGGGAAGGGGGGAAAAATCAATGGAAACATACCTCAGGTGAGGATAAAAAGAAAAATAAAGGAAGAAATGTCATATCCTATGAAAGACACATCTTGAAAATGCCTAAAGAAAGTTGTCATTTTTCCATGGTGAAGGGACTGGAGTCCTTGTTGATGAAAATACCTTGGTGGCTGCAGTGACTGGCAGTGGCTTCAGCAGCAGGGTGATGGGGCTGGCGCCTTCCCCTAATCAGCCCGGTCGCCTCCCGCAAAGGGAGGCCAGACTGAGGGCTCCCAGTGTGTGAGAGGGGGCAGGCTGGGCTGAGGGACCCCTCCCCAGTGCACGAATTTTGTGCACCAGGCCCCTAAGTTTTTAGATAATAGCTGATGTAAAATTTACTCATTAGAATAAGATGCAATGCCATAAAAACTTGGGGGTGGTTATAATAGCAGATACCATAGAGTCATATTCACAAAAAGGAATTAAGAAGCAATTGTGTTGATAATATAACACCATGCCTAAATTATATTATCTAAACATTTTGGGTTTTACAGTCCAGAAAAACATGGCTTTCAGATCTGGCAACTAGAACATTTCTTTATCATGATTCATGGATTAAATACTAAATTACTAAACAGAGCCTACTCAAGTTTTGCAGTGGTTCTTATGTAGGTGTAAGACTGTAAGCATTGACTAGAACAATGAGCTCCATGGGACACACTGTTCTTGTACAAAACAAACAAACAAACAAACAAAACAGTAACCCTACAACTCAGTGATTGGCTCATGCAACTCTGCAAGCCTCCAACAAAATATGTAACATCATGTAAAGGATTAAATTTGTTGGCATTTGAAAATATTACTGTTGACTACTATTTTCAAAATTCACTTTTGGTCTGCAGATATTAAGTATTTAACTTGATTAGTAATGTAGTAGAGACTAAATAATAACATTGTCCTCATTCTTGAGTTGCTCACCATCTTATAGAAAGTAACTGCTTACTTTTTTGATGTTGGTATAAACACTTCATACAAAAATATCTTAGAGGGAAGCAAGGAGATAATAAGAAAAGCTTAGGTTCAGCCAGCTCATTTTTCTTCTTTGCTCTTTATTTAAATCTATTAAGTTAACATGAATACAATGTCTTAAATCATTAAGCATTAAGTCCTAATGTTTGCATAGAGGCTAATAAAATACCAAATATAGTTTAACAAGAAGTGGATCATAAAGGAATTATTTATCTTCTTTATTTTTTCTTTTTTAAAACTTCAGGCATGCAGACTGAGTTAGACACTGCCCATTTTGGCCTGCTATCATGTTTGAAAACTTCTCTCCTACTTTAATGTGTTTCTGTCCCCTTTATCCCCATCTCCATCCCCATTGTCCCCTTTAGCACTCGCTGTAATATATTTAATTCATGTCCTTATTGTATACTAGAAGCCCTATGCATGAAATTTGTGCATGGGGGGGGGTGGGGGTGGGGAGGTTGTCCCTCAGCCCAGCATGCACACTCTCAAATCTGGGACCCCTTGGGGGATATCTGACTGCTGGATCTGGCCTAAACTGGCAGTTGGACATCCCTCTCGCAATCTGGGACCACTGGCTTCTAACTGCTCACCTGCTTACCTGCCTGCCTGATTGCCACTAACCGACTCTGCCTCAGCCCCCACCACCGTGGCTTTGTCTGAAAGGATGACTGAAAGATGTCTGGTCGACCTGGTCTAATTAGCATATTACCCTTTTATTAGTATAGATGCATCTCCTGAGATATATAGTATTCCTGTGTGTGACATGTAATTTACATGAGTTAAATTGCACAATATATTTTAATACTTCTTTTTTGCACACTCAACACTATACTTTAAAACACATGCATGTGTTGTGTCTAATTTGTGATGATTTCTTCTAATACAGCCACACCAATTCCATCATGTGCATACACTATATTTTTCTTATCCACACCCCCATGAATATGTGCAGGTTGCCTTCAACTTTTGCTCCTACAGGCAATGCTATAGCGAATATTTTACTACATGTCCCCTCATGGACTGGCAAAAGGTTTTCCCTGACAGAAATTCCCTGGAATAGTATTGGTAGCATATGGTGTAAGCATATTAATTTGTCTAATTACTGACAAACTGCTCTTTAGAATGATGGCGACAAATTTACCGTCTTACCACTGGAGCACAAAATATCCCTACTGCTCCCCACCCATTTCCCTAAATATCTCATATTATCCAAGTTCAAATCTTTTTAAATCTACTGGGATAAAGAAGAATTCATTGTTATGATTTCATTTTTCTGAAATATGATGTTACAGTAAAGTTGAACATATTTCTGCATACTTAGTCATTGGGGTTTGGTTTCCACTTGAACAAGTGTGAGGCCTGCCTAGCAATGGGGGTCTTCAGTGAATCTCACACATCAAGAACCTTCTGCCAAGACCTACTTCATACCTTTGGCCTCCAGAGATCAAGAGGAAACCAAATGTGTTCAGAATTGCAGAGGTCAACCCTAGCCCTTGATGTGTCTGTTCTACATCTCATCTCTCAGTGTGTCCCTCATCTTCTAGCTTTAATTGAATCCTGGATCCCTTAAGAAGACACTATATCCCCAGCAGCTCTTACAAGGGAAGACTTGTTTCTCCCTAATCCTTGGATCCCACCCAGTGTTTGAAGGAGGTGGACGTGTTTTCTCAGGTGCTAGTTGCTGGTTCCAGGACATCTTTCCCTCTTCTCTAAAATACTGAGTCTCTGACTCCCTGTTGCCACAGTTCATCATGTATGACTACTCATGGCTGCTGGCCTCTCCCACGCCTCTGTCACTCACAGAGATGATGTGCTTTCAACTTCTCCTTTTCAACTTTTCCCGTTTTTTTTTTTTTCTCACAGTGGACCTTGCTTTCTACTTTGCTGATAAAATGGTCTCATAACTTTCTTACCTTTTCCACATCTACCCAGCACCTGTGAGCACACACTTAACCTTCCCAGTGGTGAAGTGGGTGATCTCTTCAAGGGGGTATTGGAGGTAAGGCCCTCCAACATGCACTAGATGCCACCTCTTTCCAACTGCAAGGATGGTGCTCCAGCAATTCTCTTTCCACAACTTGTATTAATAATCTTCCCTCTGTAGGGATAATTCCTAAATGTACACTCATACTAGTATTTCTTCAAATCTAAATTGTTTTTTTTTAAGCATGCTTGAATCACTTTTGTCTCCAGCCACTGACCTATTTCTCTATATCCAGTTATAGCAAAACTGCTTGAAAGAGTTGTCTATACTTACCATCTCTGATTCATCTCCCCCCTTTACCTCAAACCATTCAAGATAGATTTGTCCTATGATCACAAAAGGCTTTTCTTGTCAAAGTCACATTGGCCCCTAGGTTGCCAAATATAATGGTTAATTTTCAGTCCTTATTTTATTGGAACTATCAGCAACATTTTGCACAGTAGAGCATTTCTTCCTAAAGTAACTTACTTTAATTTGAATCCAGGACACCACTCTTTTGGTTTATTTCTTATCTCAATACTAGAGGCTCTGTGCACAGAATTTGTGCGTGGGGGAAGGGGGGTCCCTCAGCTTGACCTGCATCCTCTCTAATCTGGGTGCCCTCGGGGGATGTCCAACTGCCAGTTTAGGCCCGATCTGGGAATGGGCCTAAACTGGCAGTTGGACATCCCTCTCACAATCCCGGACATCTGGCTCCTAATTGCTCACCTGCCTGCTTGCCCTAACCACTCTGCCTGCCTGATCCCCCTAACTGCCCTCCCCTGCCAGCCTGATCCCCTAACTGCCCTCCCCTGCCAACCTGGTCACCCCTAACTGCCCTCCCCTGCTGGCCTGGTCGCCCCTATTAACTTTTTTTTTTTTTTTAAATCTTAGCCCCTTTACACACAATTGTATTTGACTTCCTTATTGGCTTCTCCCTGTCACACAATTTTTCTCTCTCCTTTATGTAACACTTTTTACTACTGACTCATCATTTATAAACTTTTCTTTCCTCATTTCCTACTTCTGTTCCATCACCCTTCTTCCCATCTTTTTCTTACCCTCCTTCCCTCCCCACATTCCTTCTTTCCTTTATCTTCACCCCTGCACTCCCTCCCCTTTTCCTTCCTTCCTACCTTACTTTTTTTCTTCACTTCCTCCCTCAGACCTGCTTTGCTCCCTCCCCCATTGCTTCCTTCTTCCCATTCTCCTTTTAAGCTCTGCCGGCTCCCCTTTAAAACTTTTCTTCCCTCCCTCTTTCTCTCTCATCCACATTCTTCTCTACTTACTTCCACTGTTTTCATATCTATCTACCTGTCTAATTATTCACTATCATTTATCTTTTTTCTTTTCTGACTCCTACTTTTAATATCTGTCCCCAGTACACAACTATACTTGATTTTCATTATAGCTGCTACAGTTTACTCACACATCCTCTTTCCTTCTTTAACTCTGCTCTCTAATGACTCCTTTATAAAGTTCTTCCCTCCCTCCTTCCCTTCTTAAAGCTTCCACTGGGGGGGGGGCGGGCGTTAACCCCCAGCCCAGGGCTCAGCCCCGACCAGGTGTTTGCTGCCCCCCTTCCCCGGCCTCCCCACCACTGTCCTGCTCCCATTCCCTGCCTGGGACGTCTGGCCCAGCGAGGGTGGCAGAGGCCCATGTTGCCCAGGGGCTGCTTTCCAAAGCAGGAGCACCTCCGCCCAGAAGGCCTCAGACAGTCCTCCACCCGGACCCGTGGGTGCCTCCCAACCAACAGCCGCCACCTCCTTCCTCCCACGTCTGAGTGGGGCTCCCCTCTCTGTGCTGCCTGCGTTCTGCCCCTCGCCTGGTGCACCTGCTCTGCTCCCCCTCGGTCACCACACCCTTCCATGTGCAGTTTCCTTCCCTTTTCCATTCCTCCATCTTTTTTTTGTTGTTCCCTTTCTGTATTTCTGTTTCTTCTCTTGGCCTGTCTGCATGCAGGCCTACTTTCCTCTCCCTCTCCTTTCTTATCCCCTCCTATCGTATCCTATCCTACCCCAGGCCTTGCAGCTGCCTGAGCAGAGGCAGGGATGCAGCCTGCTGATCCGGTCATGACATGACATTGTAATGGACAAATTTGCATATTCCTCTAATATTGGATTAGATTCCTTCTCAGTTTTTTATCTGGGAGTTTTTCTTTTATATTTTATATTTTTGTCATTTAATTTTTTTTTAATTTTATTTTTCAATTACAGTTGACATTAAACATTATTTTATATTAGTTTTAAGTGTACAACATAGTGGTAAGAAAATTATATAATTTACAAAGTAGTCCCCCAGATAATCCCACTACCCACCTGTCAACAAACATAGTTATTAAAATATTATTCACTATATTCTCTATGCTGTACTTTACATCCCCATGACTATTTGGTACTTCTTAACTACCAATTTATACTTATTAACCCTTCACTTTTTTAGTCCAGCCCCCCAACACCCTTCCCATCTGATAACCATCAGTTTGTTCTTTGTATCTATGAGTCTGTTCCTGTCTTGTTCATTTTTATTGTTCTTGAGATTCCACATGTGAGTGAAATCATATGGTATTTGTCCTTCTCTATTTGATGTATTTCACTGAGCATAATGCCCGCTAGTTCCATCTATAATGTTGCAAATGGTAAGATTTTATTATTTATATGACCAAGTAATATTCCCATGTATATATGTAGCAACTCTTCTTTATCTATTGATGGGCACTGGGTTACTTCCAAATCTTGGCTATTATAAGTAACACTACAATGAACATAGGGATGAATATGTCTTTTCCAATTAGTGTTTTGGGTTTCTTTGAATATATACCCAGAAGTGGAATTACTAGGTAATAGGTAGTTCTATTTTTAATTTTTTGAGGAATTTCCATACTGTTTTTCATAATGGCTGCACCAATTTTTATTCCAACCAACAGTGCATGAAGGCTTAGCTGGCAGTTTTTCTAGTAACATCTCTGAAACATTACAGTTACTTAATTTTACTGAACCTCAGTGTGTCATTTACCTTGCATAGTAACTATAAAGACTCAATAAAATTATATATTTACTAGAGGCCTGGTGCATGAAATTCATGCATGGGGGAGGGTCCCTCAGCCTGGCCTTCACCCTTTTCAATCCGGGACCCCTCGGGGGATGTCCAACTGGCTCTTGCCATCTGGGACCACTGGCTCCTAACTGCTCACCTGCCTGCCTGCCTGATCTCTCCTAACCCCTCTGTCTCCCTATCTGAATGCCCCTAACTGTTCCCCTACTGGATGATCACCCCTAACTGCTTCTCTGCTGGCCTGATTGCCCCTAACTGCCTCTGCCTCTCCCTACACCTGGGACTTAGGATTCCCTCTCTCTGGCTGGCCATAGGCACCCAGGACTTGGTCTTGCTTAACCCAGGCTGGCCGCAGCCACAGGGAACCATGGGAGGCAGATTTACTGGGGCCACAGCTGCAGGCACCCAGAACTGCAGAGCAGGTGGCTTGTCTCTCTCCCGGGCTGCAGCCCCAGACACTGGCACCTGGGACCGTGGCGTGTGCGCTTGTTCATCTCCCAAGCCACAGGCACAGGTTCAGCCACTCCACCTGGGACCACAGGCTTATCCCTCTCCCGGGCTGCAGCCCCAGCCACTGGCACCCAGGACAGTGGGGCGGGTGGCTTGTCCCTCTCTAGGGCCTCAGACTCAGCTGCTGGATCCTGGTACTATGGGGTGGGCAGCTTGTCCCTCTCCCAGGCCACAGCCTGGCTGGTCCCCATTCCTCTCTCGCAAGCTCATTTGTGCCTGGCTGGTCCCCATTCCTCTCTCACAAGCTCATTTGTGCCTGGTTGGTCCCCATTACTCTCTTGTGAGATTATTCGTGCCTGGCTGGTCACCATTCCTCTCTCCCTAGTGTTGAGTGTCTGAGCCATTACAGCATGATGGCTTGAGGGCATGACATTCATTTGCATATTAGTTCTTTATTATATAGAAATTCATGCACGGGCGGAGAGTGGGTGGTGTGTGTCCCTCAGCCCAGCATGCACCCTTTCCAATCTGGGATTGGGCCTAAACGGGCAGTTGGACATCCCTCTCACAATCCAGGACTGCTGGCTCCCAACCACTCACCTGCCTGCCTGCCTGCCTAATTTCCCCTAACTGCTTCTGCCTGCCAGCCTGATCACCCCCTAACCACTCCCCTGCCAGCCTAATCGATGCCTAACTGCTCCCCTGCTGGCCCGATTGCCCCTAACTGCCCTTCCCTGCCAGCCTGGTCACCCCTAATTGCCCTCCCCTGATGGCTCGATTGCCCCTAACTGCCCTCCCCTGCCAGCCTGGTCACTCCCAACTGCCCTCCCCTGCAGGCCTGATTCCCCCGAACTGCCTTACCCTGCAGGCCTGGTCTCTCCCAACAGCACTCCCCTGCAGGCCTGGTCACCCCCAACTGTCCTTGCCTGCAGGCCTGGTTCCCCTGAACTGCCCTCCCCTGCTGGCCAATCACTCCTAACTGACCTCCCCCACAGGCCTGGTCCCCCCCACTGCCCTCCCCTGCAGGTCTGGTTCCTCCCAACTGTCCTCCCTTGCAGGTCTGGTTTCCCCCAACTACCCTCCCCTGAAGGTCTGGTCGATCTCAACTGCCCTTCCCTGCTGGCCCAGTCACCCCTAACTGCCCTCCCCTGTCAGACTGGTCATACCTAACTGCTCTCCCCTGCAGGCCTGGTCATCCCCAACTGCCCTCCCCTGCCGACCTGGTCCTCTCTAACTGCCCTCCCCTACAGGCCTGGGTCCCCCCTTGCCCCAGGTGTCCCCAGGGCTCTGCCATGGCCCAGCCCGGGGGTCCCTCAGCTCCATGCAGCCAGGCCTGGGAGTCCCTGGGCTCCACATAGTAAGGCCTGGGGGTTCTGCAGCTCTGCCTACCTCTTTGGGGCAATCCATCGAGGATCCCCAGATGGGTCGGCAGGGCCTACCTCTTTGGGGCGATGGGTTGCAGGGCCAGGTTGAGGGAACCCCTCCCCCAGAGTGCACAAATTTCATGCACCAGGCCACTAGTTTATCGATAAGAAAGTTTCTTGTTTTAGCACTTAAATAATGTTACCTTACATAGATGATCATAAGAACACATTTTAAAAACACCAACATGCTATCATTCCAACATATAAGCCAAAATTATGAAAGGTAAATGATATACTTTTTTTTAAACTTAGAATGTCCAAACAAACAAACAAAAAAAGAGTGTAGTTTAACAAATTTTCATTGTATTATACTTTGGTAAACTAAAATTCATGTTTGGTGACATTTTTTTCAATTCGTAATTTGTATTTTTGTTACTAATTTGTAGGAACAATTTTGATATTCTGGGTAACAACTTTTGTTTGATAAATCGTTTTCCCTTATAACACAGGCTTTTGATGTTATATGTAGTACACTTTATGGATCCAAATCTGCAGTTACTGTGTGTTGCTTAGAAAGTTTCCTGTCACTAGATGAACCCAATTGCTATCCTATTCTTTCTTCAAATTCCATCTTTTAAAATGAGATTCATTGAGGTATTATTTACAGAAACTAAAATCCATTTTCATTTTAGTGCACAAATTTTGACAAATGCATGAAGTCGTGGTATCACCACCACAATCAAAATACAGAACAGTTCCACTTCTCATAAATATTCTCTCATGCCCCTTTGTCAACCCAAATACTAGCAACTACTGATTATTTTTCTGTTTCCATAATTTTGCTTCTTGTATAAAGCCATATAAATGAAATCATATACTATGTAGCCTTTTGAGTCTAGTAGCTTTCACTTAGCATAATGCACTTGTGACTCAACTCATATAACTGGAGGTAGCAGTACATGGTCTCTTTAAATAAAATATCCTATCTAATAAAGAGGGAATATGCTAATTTACCCTCAGGCCATCGCAAAGATGGTAGCACCCACAGCCAATAAGGAGGGAATATGCTAATTGACTGCCCCGCCCTCAAAGATAGCGGAGCCCACAGCCACAAGATGGTGGCACCCAGTCCCCTCAGCCCCACAGGGGCAGTTCAGCATGCTTGCCTCCAGAGTCCCCCAGTTCCCTCAGCCCCCCAGCCACCCAGGGCTGGCCTGAGGTGCAGGGAAGCCTCAGTTGGCAGCTGCCTAGCTGCCCAGGGCCACCTGAGGCTCAGGTAACCAGGGCTGGCAGAGGCTTGCACTGCCAGCAGTGGCAGCAACAGAGGTGTGATAGGGCATCGCCTTCCCCTGATTGCCGGGTTGCCTCCTATTCCCGAGGGCTCTCAGACTGCAGGGGAGGACAGTTAGGGGCAACAAGGCTGGCAGAGGAGGGCTGTTAGGGGTGACTAGGCTGGCACGGGAGCAGTTAGGCATCGATCAGGCTGGCAGGGGAGTGGTTAGGGGGTGATCAGGCTGGCAGGCAGAAGCGGTTAGGGGCAATCAGGCAGGCAGGCAGGCCAGTGGTTGGGAGCCAGCAGTCCTGGATTGTGAGAGGGATGTCCCAGATTGGAGAGGGTGCAGGCTGGGCTGAGGGACACACACCCCCGTGCATGAATTTCATGCACCGGGCCTGTAAAATATATATATACTAGAGGCCCATTGCATGATATTCGTGCAAGAATAGGCCTTCCTTCCCCTGGCTTCACTCCCAGCCACCCAGGAGCCAGCAAGTCCACACTCCCTGGCTACCCAGAAGCCGGCACATCCCCGCTCCTACCAGGAGGTGGCAAGTCCTCGCTCTCGGGCCGCACGGGAGCCAGCAAGTCCCCGTTCCCTGGCCCCCCCGAGCCAGCAAGTCCCTGCTCCCAGGCCACCCAGGAGCCGGCAAGTTCTTGCTTCTGTCTGAAGCACCACTATAGTAGCTCCCTCTGCTGACCCCCTTCCCCTCATAACAGGCTGCACTCCGCTCGGTGCCTGCATATGCAAATTAACCTCCATCTTTGTTGAGTTAATTTGCATACTCACTCTGATTGGCTGTGGGCATAGTGGAGTGATGGTTAATTTGCATGTTTCTCTTTTATTATATAAAATATATATATATATATATATATATATATATATATATATATATATATATATATACTAGAGGCCCGGTGCATGAAATTCGTGCATGGGGGTGTGTGTCCCTCAGCCCAGCCTGCACCCTCTCCAATCTGGGACTGCCTGGACAGTCGGACATCTCTCTCACAATCCAGGACTGCTGGTTCCCAACTGCTCTCCTGCCTGCCTTCCTGATTGCCCCTAACTGCTTCTGCCTGCCAGCCTGATCACCCCCTAACCACTCCCCTGCCAGTCTGATTGATGCCTAACTGCTCCCCTGCCAGCCTGTTTTCCCCTAACTGCCCTCCCCTGCAGGCCTGGTCACCCCTAACTGCCCTCCCCTGCAGGCCTGGTCACCCCTAACTGCCCTCCCCAGCAGGCTTGATTGGCCCCAACTGCCCTCCCTTGCAGGCCTGGTCCCTCCCAACTGCCCTCCCCTGCTGGCCATCTTGTGGCAGCCATCTTGTGTCCACATGGGGGCAGGATCTTTGACCACATGGGGGCAGCCATCTTGTGTGTTGGAGTGATGGTCAATCTGCATATTACTCTTTTATTAGATAGGATAGAGGCCTGGTGCACGGGTGGGGGCCAGCTGGTTTGCCCTGAAGGGTGTCCTGGATCAGGGTGGGGGTTCCCTTGGGGCATGGGGTGGCCTGGGCGAGGGGCCTGTGGTTGGCAGGCCGGCCACGCCCCCTGGCGACCCAAGCAGAGGCCTTGGTATCTGGGGTTTATTTATCTTCTACAATTGAAACTTTGTAGCCTGGAGCAGAGCCAAGCCTTCTGCTTGCTCCGTGGTGGCAGCCATTTCTATTGGGATTTATGTATCTTCTATAATTGAAACTTTGTAGCCTTAAGCGGAGGCCTGGGCCGGCCAGGGTGTGCGGGAAGCTTGGCTTCCTCCATCGCTGGTGGCAACCCTAGCCTCCTGCTCTTTCCAGCTTCGTGGCTGCCGCCATTTCTGTTTGGATTTATGTATCTTTTATCATTGAAACTTTGTAGCCTTGAGTGGAGGCCTAGGCCGGCAAGGGCAGGCTGAAAGCTTGGCTTCCTCCATTGCTGGGGAAACCCATGCCTCCCTCCTGCTCTCTGAGGCCGTAGCCCAAGATGGCCGTAGCCCAAGATGTTGGGTTTATTTGCATATTTGCTCCTGATTGGCTTGTGGACATGGCTTGTGGGTGTAGTGGAGTGATGGTTAATTTGCATATTACTCTTTTATTCAATAAGATATATATACACTAGAGGCCCAGTTTATGAAATTCATGCACCGGGTGTGGGCAGGAAGGGGGATCCCTCAGTCTGGCCTTCACTCTCACCAATCCGGGACCCCTCGGGGAATGTCTGACTTCTGGCTTGTGCCCACACTTTTAAGAGATGACAGGTCCATTGTTGTTTCTTTCTTTTCATGTTTAAACCCATTGGAATTAGTAGGTATTCAAAGTGTGTGTACATTTTGGAGGGACACCCTGTATATCTCTAGTCAGCTGTAAAAGGAACCAACGGCGGATTTGTAACCCCGAGACAGGGAACCTCGCTCACTCCCCACATGTCTCCCACTCCACTTTCCACCTTCGTGGGCAGCAGGAGAATCAATGTTTTTTCTCATTAACTCAGAAAAGCACGTCCTGTCACTCGCTGCCCAGCAGGAGTGCGCCAGGCCCCAAGTGAGCAAGGCTCAGTCAGGGCAGCCTTCTCTCATTGATGCTGGCACCCAAAGTGCACATTCCTCCTCTGCAGTTGCCCCGACTATCCCACCATTTCACTGAGAGTACGGAACTCCTTACCTCCTCTGGGTTCCCGATCTTGAACGCTGACCGAAGGCACCTCAGCGAGGGCCACCCATGCCCACCAAGTGTGTCTGTCTGTACCTGCTCCCACCTCAGCACCTGCATTAGCCCCATGGATGCAATATCGTCGCCACACTGGCCTCAGTGGGAACAGGGCATCACCACTCGGCCCTCTCACTGTCATCTCACAGGTGCCCACCCTCAGCACCCAGAACACCCAGACACTCTCCAAAGGACATGAGCGTGCCAGAGGGGATGTGCGTATGTCCTGTGGGGGATGTAGGCATGCTGGGGTTTATGGAAGTGCTGAGGAGGAGCGAGGGTGCGGGGGTAGGGTAGGGGGGAAAACTTGCGCATACCATGGTCTAGTACTGTTGCAGGTGCGTGTGGGTGATGGCACGCTGGGGAATATTCGCACTCCAGAGTGGGGAGGAGAGGAATCACGCACCGCACTGGAGGCCTGCAGCTGTGCAGATGCGCAAACCCCTGTGGCGCGGCTAGGAGGATGTCAATCTGGCCCGCCAAGGTGGCTGTCCCTGCAATCGCACACCTTCTGGGCCAGGAGGCAGGACTTGCACAGACACTCATTGGCACTACTGAACTGCAGGCACTACTTCAGCTCAGCCCGCAGGCTCCACTTGGCATGCTCACGGCTGCCACCTCAGCCATGTGGAGAGTACTGGCCGCCCTCCGACAGCCTGCCTCCCCCTCCCAGAGGCTCTCTGCAAGCTGCTTACAGGCCCAGAGCAGCCTAGGCAGGGCAGGACACCTGTGAGCAATGCCCACTGGCCCAAAGTGTGCTGCCCCCCGGCCACTCTGCACCTGCACACGCTGCCCATGCCCGGAGCGCACTGCCCAAGGTGAGGAAGGCAGGCACCTCGCCCCGCCCAGCCCACCGGCCTGTCCATGCCTGTGCACACTGCCCACAGGCCTGGAGACGAGCGCCTGACTTTGTTGCCTTGGGCAGTGTGCTCTGGGCAGGCGGGTGGGCAGGCATCCTGCCCAATTGCCCAGAGCAGCCAGGGCTGGGTGGATGCCTGCCTTCCTCGCTTGGCCACGAACCCAGGTGTTCCACACCACCCCCAGCCAATTTGTGCCTGCGCCCATAGGCCCGGGGGCTTTCTGGAACCCTGGCTGCTTAGGGCCTATGTGCAGGCATACAGGCCACTTGGCACCTGTGTATGGCGGTTAATTTGCATACTCCTGATTGGCTGGTGAGCGTAGCGGAGGTACGGTCAATTTACATGTTTCTCTTTTATTATATAGGATATATATATATGGATATATATATATATATATATATATATATATATATATATATATATACACATACCACACACACACACATACATACACACACAGTAGTGTTCCGGTGCATGAAATTTGTGATGGGGGGGGGTTCCCTCAGCCCAGCCTGCACCCTCTCCAATCAGGGACCCCTTGGGGGATATCCAACTGCCGGTTTAGGCCCAATCCCTCAGGCAGTCGGACAACCCTCTCGCAACCTGGGTCTGCTGGCTCCTAACCGCTCACCTGCCTGCCTGCCTGCCTGCCTGAATATCCCTAACTGCCTCTGTCTGCCTGCCTGATTGCCCCTAATCCTTTTGCCTGCCTGCATGATTGCCCCTAACTGCCTCTGCCTACCTTCCTGATTGCCCCTAACTATCCTCCCCTGCCAGCCTGATCTCACCCCAAACTGCCCTCCCCTGCTGGCCTGATCTTGCCCTCAACTTCCCTCCCCTGCCAGCCTGGTTGCTTCCAACTGCCCTCCCCTTCTGTCTTGATCTCGCCCCCAATGGCCCTTCCCTGCCAGCCTGATCTCGTCCCTAACTGCCCTCCCCTTGCCAGCCTAGTTGCCCCCAATGGCCCTCCTCTGCCAACCTGATCTTGTCCCCAACTGCCCTTCCCTGCAGGTCTGATCTGGTCCCCAACTGCCCTCCTCTGCCAGCCAATTTAGTTCTGATTGGTTGGTTTCTATGCCAGTCAGCGTCAAAAGCTCCGCCTCCTAAGCAGCCATTGGCTCCTCACAGTTGACCCAGATTTGGTTCTGATTGGTCAGTTTCTATGCCAGTCAGCATCTCTGGGACTATCAACGGGGTCTGATCAGAAAGGCGGGGCTGATCAGCAGCCCCAGTGGAGGCCTGGAGAGAAATGGAGGTGTGGTTGCTGGCCAGACTGGAAGAGAAAGAGAGAGGCAAGTCCTGATCAAAAACTGCCACAGAGGCAATGGATCAGTCCATGCTTCTCTCTTCAGGCCTCTCTCTGGCCCTGATTCGCAACCCCCTCAACAGTCAATTTTGGGGCACCACATCTGCAGCAGAAGTAATCAGTGCTGGGTTGCCACAGCAACCAAGCACTGACTGCAGGACTGACTTCCAGTTGGTTGAGCCTCGGTCATTACCAGATATTATGACCCAAGGGTTTTATACATATACTAGAGGCCCGGTGCACGAAATTCATGCATGGGGGTGTGTGTCCCTCAGCCCATCCTGCACCCTCTCCAAACTGAGACCCCTCGAGGGATGTCCAACTGCTTGTTTAGGCCCAATCGAGCCTAAACAGGCAGTCGGACATCCCTCTCACAATCCAGGACTGCTGGCTCCCAACTGCTCACCTGCCTGCCTTCCTGATTGCCCCTAACCGCTTCTGCCTGCCAGCATGATCACCCCCTAACCACTCCCCTGCCAGCCTGATTGATGCCTAACTGCTCTCCCCTGCAGGCCTGATCACCCCTTACTGCCCTCCCCTGCAGGCCTGGTTCCCCCCAACTGCTCTCCCCTGCAGGCCTGGGTCCCCCCCAACTGTCCTTCCCTGCAGGCCCGGTCGCCCCCGACTTCCCTCCTCTGCCAGCCTGGTCACCCCTAACTGCCCTCCCCTGCAGGCTTGATCGCCCCCAACTGTCCTTCTTGCAGACCTGGTCCCTCCCAACTGCCCTCCCCTGCTGGCCATCTTGTGGTGGCCATCTGTGTCCACATGTGCACAGTCATCTTTGACCACATGGGGGCAGCCATCTTGTGTGTTGGAGTGATGTCAATTTGCATATTATTCTTTTACTAGAGGCCTGGTGCATGAAATTTGTGCACAGAGGGGGCCTCAGCCCAGCCTGCACCCTCTCCAATCCGGGACCTCTCAGGGGATGTCCAACTGCCGGTTTAGACCCGTTCCCCTGGATCAGGTCTAAACTGGCTGTCAGACATCCCTCTCACAATCCGGGACCACTGGCTCCTAATTGCTTGCCTTCCTGCCTGCCTGATTTCTCCTAACTGCCCCCCCCTGCCAGCCTGATCACCCCTAACTGCCTCTGCCTGTTGGCCTGATTGCCCCCAACTGCCCCCCCCTCCAGCCTGATTGCCTCTAACTGCCCCCCCCCACCAGCCTGGTCACCCCTTACTGCCCTCCCCTGCTGGCCTGGTTGCCCCTCACTGCCCCTCCTACTGGCCTGGTCACCCCACGCATCCCTCTGTTCAGTTTAATTTTTGGTCGTCCCTCACTAACCCCCCTGCCGGCCTTGTCGCCCCATGCAGCCTGTTGTTTGGTTGTTACTGTGAGGGCATCCTGACCAATTTGCATATTACCCTTTTATTAGCATAGATTAGTGCCCGGTGCATGAAATTCGTGCATGGGGCATGGGGGATGTTCCTCAGCCCGGCCTGCACCCTCTCCAATCTGGGACCCCTCAAAGGATTTCCTACTGCAGGTTAACAGGAATCGGGCCTAAACTGGCAGTCAGACATCCTCCTCACAATCCGGGACTACTGGCTCCAGCCACTCACCTGCCTGCCTGCCTGCCTGATTGCCCCTAACCACTCTGCTTGCTGGCCTGCTCGCCCCCAACTGCCCCCCGCCGCTGGCCTGCTTGCCCCCAAATGACCCCCTGCCAGCCTGCTTACCCCCAACTGCCCTCCCTGCCTTTCTGTTTTCCCCTACCTTCCCTCCCCACTGACCTGCTCACTCCCAACTGCCCCCTGCTGGCCTGATCACCTCCAACTGACCCCCACTGATGGCCTGCTCAACCCCAACTGGACCCCCTGCTGGTCTGCTTACCCCCAATGTCTCCTGCTGTGCCATCCTGACCTGATCACCCTCCAGCGACCCAAAGTCCCAGCCCCTCCTTTTTTTCTTTTTCTTTTTTTTCAGCACCTCCTTGAGAGGAGTCCAGGGCCAGCTGGAAGCAAATATCTAGAATTTATTTATCTTCTATAATTGAAACTTTGTAGCCTTGAGGGGAGGCCAGAGCCAGCCAGGGCAGGCGGGAAGCTTGTCTTCCTCCATCACCAGGGGCAAACCAAGCCTCCTGCTTGCTCCAGCTCTGTGGCTGCTGCCATTTTCGTTGGGATTTATTTATCTTCTATAATTGAAACTTTGTAGCCTTAAATGGAAGCCAAGGCAGGTCAGAGCAGGTGGAAAGCTTGGCTTCCTCCATTGCCTGGAAAACCCAAGTCTCCTGCTCTCTCCCTGGCTGCAGCCATCTTGGTTGGGTTAATTTGCATACTCATTCCTGATTGGCTGGTGGGCGTGGCTTGTGGGTGTAGTGGAGGTATGGTCAATTTGCATATTACTCTTTTATTAGATAGGTTGATTTCAGAGAGGAAGGGAAAGGGACAAAGAGATAGAAGCATCAATGATGAGAAAGGATCATTGATTGGCTGCTTCCTACTGCCCCACATTGATGATGGAGCCTGCAACCAGGGCATGTGCCTTAACTGGGAATTGAATCATGACCTCCTGCTTCATAGGTTGACACTCAACCACTGAGCCATGGGCAGATGGTTTCTTTTTATTGCTCAGTGGTATTTTATGTATAGGTGGACCACATTGTATTTTACCATTTACCAGTTGAAGAATATTTGAGAAGTTTTCAGTTTGGGTGATGACAAAAAGTTTGTTTTTAGGGTTTTCTTATTGTGTTTTAAAAGTTATATGGTATAAATACCATTTCTTTATCAGTTATTGGTATTTTCTTCCTTCTGTGGCTTACCTTTGCACTCTCTAAGCACTAGGTTTCAAAGACCAGACTTAAGCACTAGTTTTCAAAGACCAGACATGCTTAATTTGATGAGATCCAAATGATCACTTTATTCTTTTATAAATTACTAGAGGCCCAGTGCATGAAAATTCATGCATTGGAGGGGGGTCCCTCAGCCCAGCCTGCCCCCTCTCACAGTCTGGAAGCCCTCAGAAGCAGGAGGCCACCTGGTGATCAGGGGGAGCTAAGCATGTGGAGTGGCCGGGCCTGCCTGGGGGCAGGCCCAGCCTTGCCACATGCCTGCCACCCTGGTGGGGCTGAGGGGACTGGGCACTGCCATCTTGTGGCTGTGGGAACCACCATCTTTGAGGCCGTGGCAGTCAAGTAGTATATTCCCTTTTTATTGGCTGTGGGTGCTGCCATCTTTGTGAGGGCGTGATGGTAAATTAACATATTCCCTCTTTATTAGATAGGATACTTTGTGTCTTATTGTTAGAAATAAGGCGAGACCCCAAAATCAGGGGTCCTGGTAGAACACAAAGTATACTCAGGAGCCAGGTAGCAAGGCAAATATCTTTACTCCTGCAGGAAGGTGTGCACACACATGATCTGGAAGCACACACACTGAGTGGGCAGTCCACTCTGCTTTTATTCTTGATGCAGGTGATGTGTCCCTCACTCTTAATTGGAAGAGCTTAGACTCCTGTTCTTTTGTGATTGGCTAATATGCCATTTCAAAATGGTGGCCCCTAGGTGCACTGCAAGTCAAGTGAGCTAAAACATAGGATGGGGTGGTACTCCATTGTTTGGGCAACTCCATTGTTTGGGCAAGGTTGTTAATCTTTCCATAATAATAGGCAGTTCTTGAATGAGAATGGTTCCAAGGTGGATTCCTAGGTCCAAGGTTGACTCCCAGATCCTGGGAACTTACAACTCCCAGCCAGGTCAGAATGTCCTTTCTTTAACCAACACAAGGCAATCACAGTTAACAGAGCATGATTAATATTTCCCATAACCATAGCTAGTCCCCAATATTCTATTTTTTCCCCTAATAAATTCACGAAGACACACCAGCCAGCTTATCACTCTCTTTTAAATGTGAACTTATTTTCCTTCTATTTACAACTGAAATAGTACTGGCATCCTGACACTCTTTGGATATGTCTTTCTTTACTTAAATTTCTGGCTAGTTAGTTGCCCTTACATCTCACTGTCTCATTTTTGAACTTCTTTATGGCTTCAAGCAAAACAGTGTTTTTGTTTGTTTTCTGATCTTGTTATTAGGATAGGAAAGACTGTCTAGCTTTATGGCCTTTTAAATTTTTATAATGCTATTTTAATTTTTCTATGTATGTTTTTCTTATTAATTCAAATTTTCTCTATGTGTTTCAGTAAAATTTCATACATTTTATAAACTTTTGAAAATTTATATGTATTATTTCTTGGTATTTTAGAATTTTAATTTTTGTAATTTTGCTGCTCTTAGCAATATGAGCATACTTTATTCTGCCTTTCAACTATTATCATCATTGTAAAGGAAAATAAATGATTTTGTAAACTGATCTAAAAAATGTACTAATTTTAAAAAATTAAATTTAAGAGTTTACCAGTTGATTCTTTGAATTTTCTAGTCCATTTATTATTTGTTTATAGCTCCTAGAAAATTTTTTTCATCATAGCAATATCCTCTTATGTGTTTTTTTGGTTATAGTTTTATCTACACTAATAAAAGAGAAAGATGCAAATTGACTGTACCTCCCCAATGATCAACAGCCAATCAGGAGTGATTATGCAAATTAACCCAACGAAGATCCGGGTTAATTTGCATACACAGGCGCCAAGTGGCTGGGGGCGGGGCAGTGCCAAGTGACCTGGGTCCCGGGTACAGGCATCAAGCCCACAGCCTCCCTGGACCATTGACAGCCCTGGGAGGCGAGGGCAGAGCAGACCTAAGCCATCAGTCAGACAACCTTAGTGCTGCCATGGAGGCTGAAGATGTTCCTGTCACTGCTGCTGCACTCACTAGCCGTGAACCCACCTTCTAGCTGAGCAGCGCTTCCCCTGTGGGAGCCCACTGACCACCAGGGGGAAGCTCCTGCATTGAGCATCTGCCCCCTGGTGGTCAGTGCATGTCATAGTAACTGGTTGTTCTGCCGTTTGGTCAATTTGCATATTACCCTTTTATTATATAGGATTATATTTCCTTTGCTGAACTATAACCCCATGACTATTCAGTTACTACAAAGTTTTATTTCTTAATCCCTCAACTTTTTCACCCATCTCCCCCAAATACCTACTTTACTGGCAACCTACAGAATGTTCTGTGCATCTATGAGTCTGTTTCTATTATGCTTATTTTTTAGACTCAATTGTTGATAGATATTTATTACAATTTTATTGTTCATATTTTTTCCAAATTTATCTTTATTTTGAGAGTATTACAGATGTCCTCCCCCTTTTATTCCTTCACTAGAGGCCCAGTGCACGAAATTCATGCACGGGGGTGTGTGTCCCTCAGCCCAGCCTGCACCCTCTCCAATCTGGGACCCCTTGAGGGATGTCCAACTGCCCATTTAGGCCCTATCCCGGTAGGATCAGGCCTAAACGGGCAGTTGGACATCCCTCTCACAATCTAGGACTGCTGGCTCCCAACTGCTCGCCTGCCTGCCTTCCTGATTGCCCCTAACAGCTTCTGTCTGCCAGCCTGATCACCCCTTAACCACTCCCCTGCCAGCCTGATTGATGCTTAACTGCTCCCCTGCCAGCCTGTTTGCCCCTAACTTCCCTCCTCTGCAGGCTTGATTGCCCCCAACTGCCCTCCCTTGCAGGTCTGGTCCCTCCAAACTGCCCTCCTTTGCTGACCATCTTGTGGCTGCCATCTTATGTCCACATGGGAGCAGCCATCTTTGACCACATGGGGGCAGCCATCTTGTGTGTTGGAGTGATGGTCAATTTGCATATTACTCTTTTATTAGATAGGATAGAGGCCAGGTGCACAGGTGGGGGCCAGCTGGTTTGCCCTGAAGGGTGTCCCAGATCAGGGTAGGGGTTCCCTTGGGGCATGGGGTGGCCTGGGCGAGGGGCCTGTGGTGGTTTTCAAGCCGGCCACATCCCCGGTGACACAAGTGGAGGCCTTGGTATCTGAGATTTATTTATCTTCTATAATTGAAACATTGTAGCCTTTGAGGAGAGCCAAGCCTCCTGCTTGCTCCATGGCTGCAGCCATTTTTGTTGGGATTTATTTATTTTCTATGATTGAAACTGTGTAGCATTGAGTGGAGGCCAAGGCAGGAAGCTTGATTTCCTCCATTGCCGGGGCAACTCAAGCCTCCTGCTCTCTCCAGCTTCGTGGCTGCCGCCATTTTTATTGGGATTTATTTATCTTGTATAATTGAAACTTTGCAGCCTTGAGTGGAGGCCTGGGCCAGCGAGGGTGTGCAGAAAGCTTGGCTTCCTCCATTGCTGGGGAAACCCCAGCCTCCTGCTCTCTGTGGCCGCAGCCATCTTGGTTGGGTTAATTTGCATACTCGCTCCTGATTGGCTGGTGGGCATGGCTTGTGGGTGTAGCGAAATGATAGTTAATTTGCATATTACTCTTTTATTAGATAGGATTGCCCCCACCATCCGGCTCCCGCTCCACCCCATGCCTTCACCACAAAATAGTTTCTGTGTCCCTGGGCAATTCATATATGCATATAAGTTCTTTGGTTAATCTCTTCCCCCATCCTAGCCCTTTTCTTCTGAGATCCTTCAGTCTGTTTCATACTTCCATGTCTCTTGATATATTTTATTTTGCCAGTTTATTTTGTTCATTATGTTCCACAGATAAGTGATATTTGTCCTTCTCTGCCTGGCTTATTTTGCTTAGCATAATAATCTCCAGGTCCCTCCACACTGTCTGAAAAAGTAAGATATCCTTCTTTTTAACAGCTACAAAGTATTCTATTCTGTAAATGCACTACAGCTTTTTATCCACTCATCTACTGAATGGCATTTGGGTTGTTTCCATAAGTTAGCTATTGCAAATAACACTGCTATGAACATAGGGATGCATACTAGTATATTCTTTTTGGTTGGTGTTTGGGGATTTTTAGGATATATTCTTAGAAGTGGGATCACTGAGTCAAAAGGCAGTTCCATTTTTAATTTATTGATGAAACCATACTGTTTTTTGTAGTGAATGCATCAGTCTTCATTTCTACCAACAGTGTACAAGGATTCCTTTTTCTCCACAACCTCACCAGCACTTGTTGTTTGTTTGTTTACTGATGGTAACTATTCTAGCAGATGTGGGGTAATACTGCATTATAGTTTTAATTTGCATCACTCTGATGATTGGTGACCTTGAGCATTTTTTCATATGTCTCTTAGCCATCTGAACGTCCTCTTTGGAAAAGTGTCTATTCAGGTCCTTTGTCCATTTTTTAATTGGATTGTTTTTCTTCCATTTGTTTATTTGTATGAGTGTTTGTTTTCTTGTTTGTTTTTGAAACTAGATGTATCATTAGCAAATATGTTCTCCCATATAGTGGGGTCCCTTTTCATTTTGATTATGGTTTCTTTTGCTGTACAGAAACTTTGTAATTTGATGTGGTCCCATTTGTTTATATTGTCCTTCATTTTTCTTGTCCTTGTAGTTGTATCAGTGAAAATCCCTCAACAAGAGATGTCTGAGATTTTGCTGCCTACATTTTCTTCTAGGATTTTCATGGTTTCATGACTTATGTTTAAGTCTTTTATTCATTTTGGGTTAAATGTTGTGTATAATGTAATTTGGTGATCTAGTTAATTTTTTTTGCATATATCAATCCAATTTTCCTAACACCGTTTATTGAAGATATTTCTTTACTCCATTGTATGCTCTTCACTCCTTTGTAAAATATTAATTGAGCATAGTGCCTTAAATCAATTTCTGGGTTCTCTGTTCTCTTCCACTGATATGCCTGCTCTTGTGCCTATATCAGGCTCTTTTGATTACAGTGGCTTTGTAGTATCTGGTATTGTGATTCCTTCAACTTTGTTCTTTGGTCTCAAGATTGCTGTGGCTATTCAGGGTCTTATTCATTCAATATAAATGTTTGTAGTATTTGCGAAATATGCTATTGATATTTTAATAGGGATTGCTTTGAGTAGTATGGATATTTTAATAATGTTAATTCTTCCAATCCATGAACACAGTATATGCTTCCACTTGATTGTATCTTCCTCTATCTCTTTTTTCCAATGTCCTGCAGTTTTCTGAGTACAGGTCTTTTATCTCCTTGGCTAAGTTTATTTTTAGGTATGTTATTTTTTTCATTGCAATGGTAAATGTGATTCTTTTTCCTTTTTTCTTTCTGAGAGTTCATTATTGGTGTATAAAAATGCCATCAGTTTCTGAATGTTCATTTTTATCCTGCTATTTTGCCAAATTCATTTATTAAATCTATCGGGTTTTTTGGTGGATTCTCTAGGGTTCTCTATCCTATATAATAAAACTATAATATGCAAATCGATTGAATAGCTGAACAGTGGAACAACCATCCGGATGACCATCCGGGACCATGCTATAACACCCACTGGTGCCAGGCCCAGCCATCGCCCTATGATCACCCGCAGAGGGAGGCCCAGGCCACTGGCTGGCAGGGTGATCAATCAGAGGGCTCCACAATGGCCCCAAAAAGGGAGTCCCAGGCCACCAACTGGCGGGCTGTGAGGGAAGCCTGCATCCTGGGTGCTGGTGGGAAACCAGTGCCGACAGCCAGGGGAAGGAAGACCCACTCTTGCACAAATTTTGTGCATTGAGCCTCTAGTGTACAATATAATGTGATCTGTGAATAATGACAGTTTTACTTCCTCCTTTCCAATTTGGATGCCTCCCTATGGTGAAGACTTCCAGTAATACGTTGAGTATAAATGTTGAAAGCAGACATCCTTGTCTTGTACCTGTTCTTAGGAGAAATGAATTTAGTTTTTGCTCACTGAGTATGAAATTGGCTGTAGGTTTGTCATATATAGCCTGTATTATGTTGAGGTATGATCCCTCTATTCCCACTTTGCTGAGAGTTTTTATCAAAACTGGTTGCTGCATTTTGTTGATTGCTTTTTCTGCATCTATTGGTATGATCATGTGATTTTTATATTTCATTTTGTTTTGTAATTACATTTATTGTTTTGTGAATATCATACTAACCTTGCATCTGTAGAATAAATCCTTCTGGGTTATAATTTCTGATCTTTTTGAAATATTGCTGGATCTGATTTGCTAATATTTTGTTGAGGGTTTTATCATCTACGTACATTTGGGATATTGACCTATAATTTCTTTCTTTGTAGTGTCTTTATCTGGTTTTGCATTGAGGTAATGCTAGCCTCATAAGAAGAGCTTGGAAGTGTTCCTTTCCCTTGGATTTTTTGGAATAGCTTGAGGAAGAAAGGTGTTAGCTCTTCTTTGAATGTTTGGTAAAACTCCCCTGTGAAGGCATTTGGTCCAGGACTTTTTTGCCTGGAGTTTTTTTTTTTGTTGTTGTTGTTGTTGTTTTCTTTTTTCTTTTTTTACTGCTTTAATTTCTTTAGTTGTTATTGGTATATTCAGGTTTTCTGATTTTTTGTGGTTGAGTTTTGGAAGATTGTATATTTCTAGAAATTTGACCATGTCACCCAGGTTGTCCAGTTTGTTGGCATATAGTTGTTCAAAGTATTTTCTTATAATCCTGCATATTTCTGTGGTCTCACCTCTTTCATTTCTGATTTTATTTATCTGGGTACTCTCTCTTTTTTTCTTTTATTTTTATTTTTTATTTTATTTTTTTTATAAATCTTTATTCAGATTATTACAATTATTTCTCCTTTTTCCCCCCATAGCTCCCCTCCACCCAGTTCCCACCCCACCTTCTGCCCTTACCTCCCCCACACTGTCCTCATCCATAGGTGTATGATTTTTGTCCAGTCACTTCATGAACCCCCCCATACCCCTTTCCCCCTGAGAATTATCAGTCCACTCCCTTTCTATGCCCCTGATTCTATTATATTCACCAGATTATTCTGTTCCTCAGGTTTTTAATTCACTTGATTTTTAGGTTCACTTGTTGATAGATATGTATTTGTTGTTCATAATTTTTCTCTTTACTTTTTTCTTCTTCCTCTTCTTTAAGAATACCTTTCAGCATTTCATATAATACTGGTTTGGTGGTGATGAACTCCTTTAGCTTTTTCTTATCTGTGAAGATCTTTATCTTCCCTTCAATTCTGAATGATAGCTTTGCTGGGTAGAGTAATCTTGGTTGTAGGTTCTTGCTATTCATCACATTGAAAATTTCTTGCCACTCCCGTCTGGCCTGCATAGTTTCTGTTGAGAAGTCAGCTGACAGTCGTATGGGTGCTCCCTTGTAGGTAATTAACTGTTTTTCTCTTGCTGCTTTTAATATTCTGTCTTTGTCTTATGCTCTTGGCATTTTATTTTATTTTTTTATATATATAAAATTTATATTAATGATTTGTGTACAATTATTAAAAGCTAACAAAATAATTCAGTGTCAGGGATGGCTTTGTTGAGCAGGTGCAGCCCAAGTGGAGACCTGGTGGGGGGGCGGTCGGGAGGCTGCATGTGTTGAAGGTTGCGGTGGGGGGAGAGGGGGATGAGGCAATGAGCCCTGGGGAATTCTGGCAAAAAGCCTTTGAACTGAACAAAAGTGAGTGATCCAAACTGTGAATCAAATTCCATGACTGTTGCTGAGGAAGGCATTACCCTAGTACGGGGCACATGGTCTAGGACAGTGGTTGGCAAACCGCGGCTCGCAAGCCACATGTGGCTCTTTGGCCCCTTGAGTGTGGCTCTTCCACAAAATACCTCGGCCTGGGCAAGTCTATTTTGAAGAAGTGACATTAGAAGAAGTTTAAGATTAAAAAAGTGGCTCTCCAAAGAAATTTCAATAGTTGTACTGTTGATATTTGGCTCTGTTGACTAATGAGTTTGCCGACCACTGGCTATGACGCTGTCCTTCATGTATATGGTGTTTTGCAGTTTAGGAAGCTCTTTGCAGACCTACAAGGTGGGCTCATGTCAGACTCATCATTGCTCCCCCAGGGCCTCGCAGATATCCTGTGCTGCTTGAGTGTTGAACATTCATTTTCTCATATCTTCTCCTATGACAAACTTGTAGGGTAGACAGGAAAGGAATCTCTATTCTCATTTAGTACAAACAAGGTATCATTGAATATCATTAGGAGGCTAAATTAAGCCTTGCTGTATGGTAAAGCAATTTGATTTCAAGTCCTGTGGATTTTTTCCCCTCACTCCCCTGATCTGTTAAGAGACCCTATTCCTTTTTTTTTTTTTTATTAAGGTATTATATGTGTACATATTTTACCATTGCCCCCCGACCCCACTCCCATACATGCCTCACCCCCCAATGTTTTGCATCTGTTGGTTACTCTTATATACATGCATATAAGTCCTTCAGTTGATCTCTTATTTCCCCCACCTCTCCCTAACCTTACTGCTGTAATTTGACAGTCTGTTTGATGCTTTACTGCCTCTGTATCTATCTTTTTGTTCATCAGTTTATAATGTTTTCCATTATCCCCAAATGAGTGAGATCATGTGGTATTTTTCTTTCATTGACTGGCTTATTTCACTTAGCATAATGTCCTCTAATTCCATCCAGGTGCCTACAAATGGTAGTAATTCCTTCTTTTTTATGGCAGCATAGTATTCCATTGTGTAGATGTACCATAGTTTTCTGATCCAGTCATCTGCTGACGGGCACCTAGGCTGTTTCCAAATCTTAGCTATTGTAAATTGGGCTGTTATGAACATAGGGGTGCATATATCCTTTCTGATTGGTGTTTCTAGTTTCTTAGGATATATTCCCAGGAGTGGGATTACTGGGTCAAATGGGAGTTCCATTTTCAGTTTTTTGAGGAAACTCCATACTGTTCTCCACAGTGGCTGCACCAGTCTGCATTCCCACCAGCAGTGCACGAAGGTTCCTTTTTCTCCGCATCCTCGCCAACACTTGTCGTTTGTTGATTTGTTGATGATAGCCATTCTGACAGGTGTGAGATGGTATCGCATTGTCGTTTTGATTTGCATCTCTCGGATAATTAGTGACTTTGAGCATGTTTTCATGTGTCTCTTGGCCCTCCTTCTGTCTTCTTTCGAAAAGATTCTATTTAGGTCTGTTGCCCATTTTTTTATTGGATCCTTTATCTTCCTTTTATTAAGTTGTATAAGCTGCCTGTAGATGTTGGAGATTAAACCTTCATCAGTGATAACATTTGCAAATATGTTCTCCCATACAGTGGGGTTTCTTGTTGTTTTGTTGATGGTTTCTTTTGCTGTGAAAAAGCTTTTTATTTTGATGTAGTCCCATTTGTTTATTTTCTCTTTGGCTTCCATTGCCCTAGGGGCAGTATCAGTGAAAAAGTTCTTTTGGCATATGTCTGAGATTTTGCTGCCTGTGGATTCCTCCAGTATTTTTATGGTTTCCCGTCTTATATTTAAGTCCTGTACCCATTTTGAGTTTATTTTTGTGTATGGTGTAAGTTGGTGATCTAGTTTCATTTTTTTGCATGTATCTGTCCAATTTTCCCAACACCATTTATTAAAGAGACTGTCTTGACTCCATTGTATGCTCATGCCTCCTTTGTCAAATATTAAATGCGCATATTGGTTTGGGTCGATATCTAGATTCTCTGTTCTGTTCCATTGATCTATATGTCTGTTCTTGTGCCCGTATCAGGCTGTTTTGAGGACAGTGGCTTTGTAATAGAGCTTGAAATCTGGTATTGAGATCCCTCCTACTTTATTCTTCTTTCTCAGGATTGCTGTGGCTATTCGGGGTCTTTTTTTATTCCAGATTAATTTTTGGAGAGTTATTTCTAGGTCTGTGAAAGACGCCGTTGGTATTTTAATGGGGAGTGCATTGAATCTATAGATTGCTTTGAGTAGTATGGACATCTTAATGATGTTGATTCTACCAATCCATGAACATGGTATGTTCTTCCATCTGTTTACATCTTCCTCTATCTCTTTTTTCAGTGTCCTGTAGTTTTCCGCATATAGGTCTTTTACCTCCTTGGTTAGGTTTATTCCTAAGTATCTTAATTTTTTTGGTGCGATGGAAAATGGGATTGCTTTTTTAGTCTCTCTTTCTGTAAGTTCACTGTTGGTGTATAGAAATGCCATAGATTTCTTGGTGTTAATTTTGTATCCTGCTACATTGCCGAATTCATTTATTAAGTCTGTTAGTTTTCTGATGGAGTCTTTCGGGTTTTTTATGTACAATATCATGTCATCTGCAAATAAAGACAGCTTTACTTCTTCTTTTCCAATTTGGAGGCCTTGTATTTCTTCTTCTTGTCTAATTGCAATGGCTAATACTTCCAGTACTATGTCAAACAGGAGTGGTGAGAGTGGGCATCCCTGTCATGTTCCTGTTCTTAGGGGAAATGGTTTTAGTTTTTGCCCATTGAGTATGATGTTAGCTGTGGGTTTATCATATATAGCTTTCATTATGTTGAGGTATGATCCTTCTATTCCCACCTTGTTGAGAGTTTTTATCAAGAAAGGGTGTTGGATTTTGTCAAATGCTTTTTCTGCATCAATTGATATGACTATGTGATTTTGATCTCTCAATTTGTTTATGTGATGTATCACATTTATTGATTTGCGGATATCGAACCATCCTTGCATTCCTGGGATAAACCATACTTGGTCATGGTGTATGATCTTTCTGATGTACTGCTGGATCCTATTTGCTAGAATTTTGTTGAGGATTTTGGCATCTACATTCATGAGGGATATTGGCCTGTAATTCTCCTTCATTGTGTTGTCTTTATCTGGTTTTGGTATTAGGGTGATGCTGGCTTCATAGAAGGAGCTTGGAAGTGTTCCTTCCTCTTGAATTTTTTGGTATAGTCTGAGGAGGATAGGTTTTAGTTCTTCCTTGAATGCTTGGTAGAACTCTCCTGTGAAGCTGTCTGGCCCCGGGCTTTTGTTTGCTGGAAGCTCTTTGATGACTGCTTCAATTTCTTCCATAGTTACTGGCATATTGAGCTGTTTAGATTATTCCTCATTGAGTTTTGGAAGGTTGTATTTTTCTAGGAATATGTCCATTTCCTCCAGGTTGTCCAGTTTGTTGGAATAGAGTTGTTCGTAGTATTTTTTAACAATCCTTTGTATTTCGGCGGGATCTGTTGTTATTTCACCTCTTTCATTTCTGATCTTGTTTATTTGGGTCCTCTCTCTTTGCTTGTTGGTGAGCCTGGCTAGAGGTTCATCAATCTTGTTTATCCTTTCAAAGAACCAGCTCTTAGTTTTGCTGATCTTTTGTATTGTTTCTTTGGTCTCTATGTCGTTTATCTCCACTCTGATCTTTATTATTTCCTTCCTTCTGCGTACACTGGGCTTTTCTTGTTGCTATTTTTCTAACTCTTTGAGTTGTTGGGTTAGGTAATTTATTACCCTGTTTCTTGTTTTTTGCAGTAGGCTAGTAGAGCTATGAACTTCCCTCTCAAGACTGCTTTCGCTGTGTCCCATAGATTTTGGATTGTAGTGTTTTCATTGTCATTTGTTGTCATGATGTTTTTAATTTCTTCTTTGATCTCTCTGGTAACCCAGTCATGGTTTAATAGCATGCTGTTTAGTCTCCATGTGTTTGATTTCTTTGGGTTGTTTTTATTGTAGTTGATTTCCAGTTTTATGCCACTGTGGTCTGAGAAGATGCTTGATATGATTTCTATCTTCTTGAATTTGAAGAGAATTTGCCTATGTCCCAACATATGGTCTATCTTTGAAAATGACCCATGTGCACTTGAGAAGAATGTATATTCTGTGGCTTTGGGGTGAAATGTTCTGAAGATGTCAATTAATTCCATATGTTCTAGTGAGTCATTTAGGATTGATGTTTCTTTGCTGATGTTTTGTTTAGAGGATTTGTCCAATGGTGATAGTGGGGTATTAAAGTCTCCTACTATGATTGTATTGCTGTCAATCTCTCCCTTGATATCCTCCAGGAGTTTTTTTATGTATTTGGGTGCTCCTGTATTGGGTGCATATATGTTTACCAGAGTTATTTCTTCTTGTTGGATTGCTCCCTTTAGTATTATGAAATGGCCTTCCTTATCTCTTGTTATGTCCTTCAGTTTGAGTTCTAATTTGTCAGAAATAAGTATTGCTACCCCAGCTTTTTTTTCAGTTCCATTTGCCTGGAAAACCATTTTCCATCCCTTCACCCTCAGTCTGTGTGCGTCTTTTTTTCTGAGGTGGGTTTCTTGTAGACAGCAGATATATGGGTCGTGTTTTCTTATCCAATCCGTTACCCTATGTCTTTTGATTGGGGCATTTAATCCATTTACATTTAAAGTTATTATTGATAGCTACTTATTTGTCGCCATTCCTATTCTTTACCCCTGTGTTACTTCTTCGCTTCCTGTTTCTTTCTTTCTTTCTTTCTTTCTTTCTTTCTTTCTTTCTTTCTTTCTTTTTTTTTTTTTATTTACAGCAGACACTTTAGCATTTCTCCAATTGCTGATTTGGTGGTAATAAATTCCCTTAGTCCTTTTTTGTCTGTGAAGCTCCTGATTTCACCTTCAATTTTGATTGACAGCCTTGCTGGGTATAGTATTCTTGGATTCAGACCCTTCCTTTGCATGACTTTGTATATTTCATTCCATTCCCTTCTGGCCTGATGAGTTTCTGTTGAGAAATCACTTGCTAGTCTGATGGTGGTTCCTTTGTATGTAACTTTCTGTCTCTCTCTTGCTGCTTTTAAGATTCTTACTTTGTCGTTGGTGTTTGCCAATTTAATTATAATGTGCCTTGGCGTCGGTCTTTTGGGGTTCATTTTGCTTGGGACTCTGTGAGCTTCTTGGATTTGTGTGGTTTTTTTCTTCCCTATATCAGGGAAATTTTCTGTCATTATTTCTTCAAAGAGGCTTTCTATTCCTTGCTCAGCTTCCTTTCCTTTTGGAACCCCTATTATGCGGATGTTGTTTTGTTTCGTGTTGTCCCAAAGTTCCCTTAGACTCTCCTCCTGCCTTTTAATTTTTTTTTCTAGAAGTTGCTCTACTTGGGTATTTTTTTCCATCTTGTCTTCTAGCTCACTGATGCGGTCCTTTGCTTCTTCTAGTCTACTCTTGATGCTTTCTATTGAGTTCTTTACAGCAGCGATGTCATTTTTCATTTCTTCTTGGTTCTTCTTCATTTCCTCTTGGTTCTTGCTCATATTGTCGAATTTGTCTTCCATTCTTTTCAGCCACCTTATGACCATTTCTCTGAATTCTTTCTCTGGAAGGTTGCTTGCCTCCATTTCGTTTACTTCCTTTTCTGGTGATGCCGGCTTTTCTTTCATATGCGGGCTGTTTCTTTGTCTCCCCATGGTCTCTCTTCTCTGGGTGTCTGGTTATGTAGTTCTCTCTCTCCTGGGTTGATTTAAAGGCACAAACTACAGCACTACCAGGTACAACTCACAAGGAACTGAACAGGTATGTATTCACGATATTAATAACCTCCAATATAGGTGACCACCAGAGAAAGGTAAATTAGGTGATAGGAGAGAAAGAAAAAGAGGAAAAAAGAAAGAAAGAAAGAAAGAAAGAAAGAAAGAAAGAAAGAAAGAAAGAAAGAAAAAAGGAGTGTGAAAATGAAATTGGGAAAAGGGAAAGTAAAGAAAAAAAAAGTAAGAGAGACAAGAAAGTGACTAAGAGAGAAAGGGGAACAGACTATATATATTGGGGATAAAACTCCAATAGAGCAATCACTAATCCCAGCAAATGCCAGCAACAAGTGCCTGGGGATTAGTACAAACTACAACACCAACTAATATGGAGTGAGGCAAGGGAAAGCTGAAGCACAAAACAAACAAAAAAATAAACAAAAGAAGAATAAGCAGAACAATCTCACAAAAAAGCATAAAAATTCGATATAATCTACATTCAAGCAAACAACAACAAAAGGACAGAGAGAAGGACAAGTTTATGGATAGCTCAGACAGTGAAGGGAGAGGTGTATGTGGACTTGGAGCAGGGGATTGGAGATTAGATATGTAAGTAGGGTGAAATTTTATCAAGGGGTAAACAGAAAGGATAGGGAAAATCTAAAGCAGTAAAAGGGTAAGATAAACAGGACACTGAAAAGGGGGAGGTTAGGAAGAGAGTGATGGTCTAAAGGTAGAGTTGAGATAGAGTAAAACGATGCTAAAGGAAAGATAAAAATAGAATGTAGATCCCTAATCCCAAAATAAAATGAAGAGAAAATAAAATAACACTTAAAAAAAAAAAAGATAAAATAGCAGTAGTAATAATACGGATTGAAAATAAAAATGTAATAATTAAAAAGGTAAAATCAAGTGATGAAAAAAGAAAAAAAAGTTTCTTGATTAAAAGATGCAAAAAATGAAAATAAAAAAATAAAAAAAATAAAAAAATAAAAGGTAAAAATAAGATGTGAAGTAGTGAAGGTCATTCACTTCTTCTGTTTTTCTGTTTGGCACGCCTGTTTCTCAGTCCAGACAGTATTGCAGTTCCCTGCGATCCACTGCTCTTCAGTGTTGTAAGCCAGTCCTGATTTTAAGCAGGCGGTGTGTCTTAATTTCTCGTATTCCTTTATTTTTGATTACACAAGAGTCAATTTGTGATTCAGCCCCTGGGTGGCAGTGTGTCTGGATTGACTTCCGGGTCTATTTATGGCCTCTCTAGGCAGTGTTAGAGCCTTCTTTCCCTGTGGCACTCACTACCGGTTTGTGGGAGTGGGCTGCCTCAGAGCTGACTCTCCGATGGTCACTCCCTGCTCCAATCCCCAGGTTCCAGAAAAACAACTTTCCCCTGCAGTCTCCCAGGGTGTCCCCAACTGGGTGATCCTATGTATTGGGCTTAGTAATCAGAAGCAAGAATTTCAAGAGGAAAAAGCCCAGTTGTGCGAACTCCGGGACTGCGCGTAAGCCCAGGCACCCAGGGAACGCAGGGGCTGCGCGTAAGTCTGGACTGCCTGAAATTCTTGGGGTGTCCCTGCACGTCAGATCAAAATGGGTTGCTTTTTAGAGTGCCCTTCTCTTAGCAGCTCTGTGGACCCCTTTCCACAATCACAGATCACGCCAGCCCCTACAGCCACGGATTTTTCTAGGCACAGACTTCCCTGGTCCTCCAGCTCCCACAAAACGCGCGTTCCTCTCTCCCGCCGGGACCAGAGACCTCACCTTATCCCAGGCAAAATCTGACCTTTCCGTGGTGGAGTGTAGAGCTCTTCTGAACCCATGTGTTTGTGCCAATTGGGAAGCGTTGTTCTGGGGCTCGCAGTCGTTCCTTGGGTGCCGCAGTTGTGGATTCTCAGGCTTCCGATAAGCTCCACTTTCTGGATCAAGATGGCGCAGACTCCACGTCCAAGCCCGCAGCTCCGGGAGGGGACCCAGCCGCAGTTGGTGCTGCCAGGTCAGGGGAACCCCGTTTAGCAGTCCCCCATCTCCTTCTGGAATTCAGCTGTCTCCCAACCAGCCAACAAACACTCCTTGTGCGACCCTCAGCTGTTCTTTCTTTCTGCTCCGGGACAAGGCTTGGAACACGTCTGTCTATTCCGCCGCCATTATTCCCTCCTCACTCTTGGCATTTTAATTATAATGTGTCTTGGTGTGGTCCTCTTTGGATTCCTTTTGTTTGGGGTTCTGTGTGCTTCCTGGACTTGTAAGTCTATTTCTTTCACCAGGTGGGGTAAGTTTTCGGTCATTATTTCTACAAATAGTTTTTCAGTATCTTGCTCTCTCTCTTCTTCTGGCACCCCCATAATTCTGATGTTGGTATGCTTGAAGTTGTCCCAGAGTCTTCTTACACTATCTTCAACTTTATGGATTTTTTTTTTTTTTGCTTTTTGCTTTTTCGGTTGAGTGTTTTTTGCTTCTTTGTATTTCAATTCTTTGACTTGATTTTTGTGTTCCTTTTGTCTGTTTTTGGGTCTCTGTATAATATTTTTTATTTCAGTCAGTGTATGTTTAATTTCTAGTTGGTCCTTTTTCATATCTTCGAGGGTCTCGTTATATTTATCGGCCTTTTCTAGGATATTCTTAAAAAGCCTTATAACCGTGGTTTTGAATTCTATATCCAGTCGTTTGTTTTCCTCCATTTCTTTCGTTTGTGATCTGATTCTTTGACGCCACATTTTCACTGCTTCCCTGAGTTGGTAAGGTAGATTTGTGTGCTAGGTTTCCAATATGGCCCAGTGGGTCTGCCTCCCCAGTTAACCTGAGGTGGACACTCTTGGTGCACCCCTTTGTGGACTGTGTGTACAGCCTTGTTGTAATTAAGTCTTGATTGTTGTTAGTATCACTGGTAAGAATTGACCTCCAGGCCAGTTGGCTGTAAGGATCAGCTGTGTCTATGCTGGGAGAAGTTCGGTGCTGGAGACAGCCTTATAGGATTAGACTTGCCAAATTGCAATAGCCTCTGTGCTCTGCTTGGATGGGGTGGAGTCTCAGTCTTGGCTTCCTGTCAGCCTTACCCTTGCGCGCACGTGCGCGCCTTCAGACCTCCACCTTCCCTGGCTCCTGAGTCTCTGCCCGAGAGTCCAGACTCCCCCACAAGAGCGTGGGTCCCCAGGGGCTCGCCTGGAACCAGGGTTCAGTGCAGTCGGGAACCTCCGACTCCCTTCCACTAGGGAAAGCCTGTGGCAACCTCCACAGCCTTTGTGCGTGCTGGCACGCGCGCGAGCGTTTTCAGTCCTCCGTCCTCCCCGGCTCCCGAGTCTCCGCCCGAGAGTCCAGACTCCCCCCGTAAGAGCGTGGGTCCCCAGGGGCTCGCCTGGAACTGGGGTTCAGTGCAGTCAGAACTGGGGTTCAGTGCGGTCGGGGGCTTCCTTCCCCCTTCCGCCAGAGAAAGTCAGCCAGGCTCTCAGCTGCCCTTCCTCTCTGCGCGCACAAAGACCCTTTGCTGTACCTCCAATTCTCTGTGAGCTTTTCTCTTTCCTTCTAGTTGAAGAATTTTCACTCAGCCAGCTTTCCTGTGGTTCTGGATGGTGTCCGTTCTGTCTTTTAGTTGTAGTTTTGAAATTGTTGTGCGAGGCAGCAGTTTAGGTGCTTACCTATGCCGCCATCTTGGTTTCTCTCTCTCTCTTTTTTTCTTGATGAGTCTGTCTAAAGGTTCATCAATCATGTTTATCTTTTCAAAAAACCAGCTCTTTGTTTTGTTGATCTTTTATATTATATATTTTAGTCTCTATCTTATTTATTTCTGCTATGATTTGTATTATTTCTTTCCCTCTACTTGATCTCTTTCCAGTTCTTTTAGTTGTAAGATTAAATAGTTTATTAAAGATTTTCTTGTTTCTTGCTGTAGGCCTACAATGCTATGTACTTCCCACTCAGAACTACTTTCTCTATGTCCCATAGATGGGGTTGTGGTGTATTCATTTTCTTATTTTTCATATTTTTTTTTCTTCTTCTTCTTAAAGAAGACCTTTTAACATTTCATGTAAATATTGTTTTGGTGGTGATGAACTCCATTCGCTTTATTTAATTTGTCTGCTAAGCTCTTTATATGTCCTTCAATTCCAATATTATAGCATTGCTGGGTTGAATGTATGTCCTTGTTTTTCATCACTCTTAATATTTCTTGTCCATCCCTTCTGGCCTGAACAGTTTCTGTTGATAAATAAGCTGACAGTCTAATGGAAGCTCCCTTTTAAATAACTAAATGATTTTCTCTTATTGCTTTTAGGAGTCACTCTTTTTCTTTAACCTTTTGATTTTAATTATGTGTCTTGGTGTGGCTCTTTTGGGTTCATCTTGTTTGGTACCTTCTGCACTTCCTGGTGTTGTATGTTTATTTTTGTCATTAGGTTAGGAAAGTTTTCCATCATTATTTTCTCACATAGTTTTCAATTTCTTGCTTCCTCTCTTGTGCTTCTGGCACCCCCATGATGTGAATGTTGGAATGCATGAAGTTGTCCCTGAGGTTCCTTACATTATTCTCATTGTTTTTCCATTCCTTTTGTTGTTGTTGTTCTGATAGAATGTTTTTTGCTTCCTTATATTCCACATTGCTCTTTTATTTCTTGGCTTCATCTACTTAACTATTAATTCCTGTCAATTATTCTTCATTTCAGTTAGTGTGTCCTTCATTTCAACTGGTTCTTTTTAATGATTTCCATATTCTTTTTGATGCTGTTGAAGTTCTCTCTAACTTCATTTACTCTTCTTCTAAGCATCCTTATAACCAGTATTTTGAACTCTGCATCTAGTACATTGCTTGTGTTCATTTTGTTTATTTCTTTTTGTGGGTTTTTTTTTTGTTTTTTTAATTTGGGACATGTTTCTCTGTCTCCTCATTTTGGCAGCTTCCCTGTGTTTGTTTCTACCATGTTTCCCCGAAAATAAGACAGTGTCTTATATTAATTTTTGCCCCCCAAAGACACGCTAGGTCTTATTTTCAGGGGATGTCTTATTTTTCCATGAAGAAGAATACAGTACACATTTATTGTTAAATGAAAATAAAGGAAATTTATTACCTGTATACGGTACGGTAGTACGGTAGTTGTCAACACAAACCAGACAAACTGTGAATCCTACAGTATCAAGAATTTACTCATTTATTCAATGACAATCATGTCATCATCTTCTGGAACATCATCATAACAATCCAATTCCTGAATTTCCTGGTGAATTTCTTGTGACTTAATTTCTTTCAGAATCAGTGGACCAAATCTCTCATGTTTAGCAATAGCATTGTCTTTAAATGAGTACTTCTTGTCAAGGTAGCCTGCTCGCAGTGCATTTGCAATGCAACTGTCAGTGATTTTCTCCCATGAATTCTTCACCCAAGTCACAACTTCTTGCAGTTAAGGTTTCACAAAGTTCCCACGCTGATTTCTCTCCATTCTATTTTCAATGTAGTCATTAATTTCCATGCGCAAATTGTCTTTGAATGGCTTGTTTATTGCAATATCAAGAGTCTGGAGATAGGCCGTCATTCCTGCAGGAATCATTATCTGATCTATTTTTCTTTCGTGAAGAAATGTCTTCATGTCTTTAGCGTGGTGAGTGCTGGCTGCATCCCAGACTAGCAGACCTCTTTGGCTCCCTCGCATAACAAGCAGCAGCATTAAATTGACCCACTGCCTTATAACTGCTTGTGTGGCCCAGGCTTTTTCAGTTTCAAGAATAAAAATGCCCAAAACACGTTCAATCTTTTCCTTCTTGCCCTTAGAAATGATTAAAGGTGGGATTTTAGTGCCATCCAGACGAATTGCCAAAATACAGGAAACACGTGCACTTTCATAAGCAGTGGAGGGAATGTACGCCAAGGAGGCACCCCGCTGTTCAATTGTTGTTTGAGATGATTGACCCATAAACACTGCAGTTTCATCCATAGCAATCATGTTGGAAAGATTGTATTTAGAGAAGTGAGCATCATCAATAAAGGACTTGAATGCAAGTGCTCGCTTACTAACTTGAGTATCTTTCAACCTAAACAATGTTGTAGATCTTCTTAAAGACAGTTCACTTCGCTGAAGGAAATTATCCAGCCAGTGTTGTGATGCTTTGAAGTCTTCGGGGGCTATGTCAAACTGTGGTGCCATTGCAAGGGCAAATTCTTGAATCTGTGCCCTATTAACAACCATAGCCTTTGCTCTCCTGTCAACAACCCATTCACAGATCAGGTCTTCCAGCTCGGAAAATAATGGTTGCCGACCTGATCCACACTTGCGCTTTTTAGCATTTCCCTTGTCCACTTGTTCAATGAGGTTACCATACTCTGCTCGCCATTTTTGGACCAATCGGATACTCAAGATCTCTTTGCAGAAAGCAATAAGATTTTGGCCCCAAGAGTCTTCCACGATTCCTTTCTTGTACTCCACGGAGTAGCTTTTTCTTTTTGTGCTCATTTCTAGGGGTAAAAATAATGGAATTGGGGTATCAAGGTGGGGGGAGGGGGATCACTCAAAATGACACAGGGGGGATCAGAGGGGGGAATCAAAATGGCACAGGAGAATCAGAAGGGGGCTTACCATTTTAGTAACCCCTTTTGATCCTCCTGTGTCATTTTGATTGTCCCCTCTGATCCTTCTGTGTCATTTTGATTGTCCCCTCTGATCCTCCTGTGTCATTTTAAGTGATCCCCTCCCCCCACCCCTGTGCCACTGAACACCTTCACCAGACATCCCCCCTACCCCTTTATCAGACATTTACCCCCTGGGGCCTGCCGGGGGACTGTCACTGGGCTTGCTGGGGCCTGGATCTGGGCTGGAGCAGGGTCTGCCACTGACTGAGAACCTTCAGTCATCAAGAAGGCGGCCGCGAGCATCAGATAGTGTCACCAGAGACAGACCAGCACTCACCACCTTCGCCGCGTCCCGTCCGCTCTAATCCTCCTGTTCTTCTACACGCATCTGCAAAAGTCTCCTCCTCTCTCCCGCCCCGCGCTCACCGCTCACTCCGACCTCTGCTCCGCCTCCACACAGCAGTGACGTCAGGACTCCGCTTAACGTCACTGGTTGCTAGACGCCAGTCGGGGCGGCCCTAGAGCCCAGTGTATGGTAAATTAATTTTCATTCTGAGACAGAGCCTGGGGCCTTATTTTCGGGGGATGCCTTATATTTCACTCAGAAGGAAACCTGTAAGTAGGTCTTATTTTCGGAGGATGTTTTATTTTCAGGAAAACACGGTATGTGATTTTTGTCTCTCAGTTTGTTTATGTGATGTATCACGTTTATTGATTTGAGCATATTGTACCATCTTGGCATCCCTGGGATAAATCCTACTTGGTTATGGTGTATGATTTTTCTGATGTAACGCTGGATCTGATTTGCTAGAATTTTGTTAAGGATTTTCATGAGGTTTATTGACCTGTAATTCTCTTTTATTGTATTGTCTTTATCTGTGTGTTTTTTTGTTGTTGTTTTTTTTTTTTTGTGTGTGTGTGTGTGTGTGTGTGTGTGTGTTTGTATTAAGGTAATGCTGGTTTCATAGAATGAGCTTGGAAGTATTCCTTCCTCTTGAATTTTTATGGAATAGTCTGAGGAGGATAGGTTTTAATTCTTCTTTGAATTTTTGGTAAAACTCCCCTGTGAAGTTGTCTGGCCCTGTGCTTTTGTTTGCTGGAAGCTTTTTGATGACTGATTCAATTTCTTCCATAGTTTTCAATATATTGAGATTTTAAGATTCTTCCTGATTGAGTTTTGGAAGGTTGTATTGTTCTAGGAATATGTTCATTTCCTCCAGGTTGTCTAGTTTGTTGTAATAAAGTTGTTCATAGTATTTTTTAACTATCTTTTTTATTTCTTGGGGTCTGTTGTTATTTCGCCTCTTTCATTTCTGATTTTGTTTATTTGGGTCCTTTCTCTTTGATTCTTAGTAAGCCTGGCTAGAGGCTCATAAATCTTATTTATCCTTTCAAAGAACCAGCTCTTGGTTTCATTGTTCTTTTGTATTTTTTTTGTCTCTTTGTCGTTTATTTCTGCCCTGATCTGTATTATCTTCTTCCTTCTGCTCACTATGAACTTTTCTTGTTGCTTCCTTTCTAATTCTTTAAGTTGTACAGTTAGATGATTTATTATCATTTTTTCCTTGTTTTTTGAAGTAGGCCTCTAGAGCTATAAACTTCCCTCTCAGGACTGCTTTCGCTGTGCCTCCTAAATTTTGGATTGTTGTGTTTTCATTGTCATTAATTTCTAGGATGTTTTTAATTTCTTCTTTGATCTCTTTGGTAACCCACTCATTGTTTAAAAGCATGCTATTCAGCTTCCAAGTGTCTGAATATTTTTATTGTTTTTATTGTAGTTTATTTCTAATAGTAGAGGCCCAGTGCACAGAATTCATGCATGGTGGGTGTCCCTCAGCCTGGCCTGCACCCTCTCCAAGGCTCCTAACCGCTCACCTGCCTGATTGCCCCTAACCACTTCTACCTGCCAGCCTGATTGCCTCCTAACTGCTATCCTGCCATCCTGATTGATGTCTAACTGCTCCTCTGCCAGCCTAATCATGCCAACTGCCCTTCCCTGCCAGCCCGATCACCCACTACTGCCCTCCCCTGCCAGCCCAGTCACCCTCAACTGCCCTCCCCTGCCAGCCCAATTGCCCACAACTGCCCTTGCCTGCCTGCCAGATCACCTCCAATTGCCCTCCCCTGCTGGCCTGATTGTCCACCACTGCCCTCCCAGCCACAACCCGCTTTCTGCACAGGGACCCACCTCCTCTGTGTGAGTGGCAGAGATGCCAGGACCAGCCTCCTCTGTGCCGTGCGGAGCTGTGGGACCCCTAGGCCTCATTGCACAGAGCAGTCACCAGGCCCTGCCTTCGCTGTGTGCACAGCCATTTTGTAGTGGCCATCTTGTGAGGACATTGCATATGAGGACCACCAAGGCTTTTATTAGTATATATTATGCCATTGTGGTCTGAGAAGATGCTTGATATGATTTCAATCCTATTGAATTTGGAGAGACTTTGCCTGTGTCCCAATATGTGGTCTATCTTTGAAAATGTCCCATGTGCACTTGAGAAGAATGTATATTTTATTGCTTTGGGTTGAAATGTTCTGAAGATGTCACTTAAGTCCATCTAATCTAGTGAGTCATTTAGGATTGCTATTTCTTTGCTGATTTTTTGTCTTCCCCAAATCAGGGAAGTTTTCTGATATTATTTCTTCAAACTAGAGGCCTGGTACACAAAATTCATGCCCTTGGGGGTGGAGTCCCTCAGCCCGGCCTGCACCCTGTCACAGTTCAGGACCCATTAGGCAATGTCCACTTGCCAGCTTATGCCCGTTTCCCCTGGAGATCGGGCCTAAGCCAACAGTTGGAAATCCTTCCTGCAGTCCAGGACCCCTCGATCCTTACTGCCTGCCTGCTCACTGCTCCTTACCACTTAGCTCGCTGTTCCTTAGTGCTGCCATGGAGGCAGGAGAGGCTCCCGCCACTGCCACTGCACTCACCAGCCATGAGCACTATCTTTCTGTGTAGTTGTCTGTGGGCAAACTGCTCTCTTCCTTCTCAGTTAGGGCAAGCAGCATGTGAGGGCAGAGCACTCTGTCATGGAATGCAGAGGGGTGCCTGGAGCTGAGGGGAGTGGCCAGGCCCATGGGGTGAGAGGTGGACACAGAGGACGCTATCTCACCCAATTTTGGAAAGGGCTGGCTGGCCTTCATCTGCCTGACCCCATCCAGGAAGGGACCAAGCAGGGTGTCCACCTCTCCATTCTCCATCCTTCTATCTGTGACACCTGTCACCCTTGCCAGGCCTCCCCCAAAGTGAGTTCAGCTTGATCCCTGAATGTAAAAGGGCACGGTGGGGGGTCCACTCTAGTGCCCCCTGATTCCCAGCAACAGGACCTGGTCTCAGATCAGTGGCCACAGCTGCAGAACATAGATCTGTTTCAAGAAACATTGGGAATGCACACTTTCCTATGAGACCCTATTCCAAAAGGTGGCAGTTTATTCATATGTGGCAAAGACACCTTCAAGAGTAACATAAGTGGGTAAAGTCAGGGCCAAACTGGGCCATTTCCTCATCTAATCTTTCTGAGGTGCGTGGACAGAACCAAGTCTCAGCTCTTCACAGGACACTTCCGGGATCTTTTTAAGCCTAAAGGACAGTAGTCTGTCTCCATTCTTGTTCTTTGGGATTTTTTCATCATCGGATTAAAGAATATGTACATTGGAGCAATCCTCTCGAGATACAATATTCCAGTTGCACCCATGTGATGATGACAGCAACCCTCAGAGGGAGGGACCCTACAGATGGTTAACAGGCAATTCTGAAAATCAAAGAGTTGACAGAGATACTAAACCTTTCCTTCACTCATCTGACACCCCTCTTCAGGTGGCCTGCAGGCCGGGCCTCTGCTGGACTTTTACTAATTGATGTCCTGACAGGTTTCCCTGGGCCCTGCTAGGCAATGTGCAGGGCCGCTTGGGCCCAGGGGTAGTCATCCCCTCACCCTCCCCCCCCACCCCCCCCCGCCGCCCAAGCCACTCCTGGTACAGCTCCTGCACATGGGCGCTGGTCTCTGGAGGCCACACTAGGGTGGCAGCATAAATGCCTTCCATCCGCCCCAGCAGTGCCCTGTCTGCACACCCATCATCTGCCTGGGCCTGGCCCCTACTGCTTAGGCATCCCCGGCGCAGGCCAGGACCTCTACAAAGTGGCAGGGTAACTTGCCCCTCTACAGCTTCAGGACCACTTCTGGATGTTCCAAAAGCCCTAAACAGCCTCAAAGTATAGCAGAACCTCTCTGTCCCTTGAAAGGGTGACCTCCTGGAAGTCTTTGTTCCTCAGGGTGTATCAGGTGAGCACTTTCACATCCTCATTAAACAGCTCCTTGGCCATGTGCCTCAAGATGTGTGCCAGGTACCCGTCAGAGTTGGCACCCTCGTGGAGCCTCACCTCCTTCTCCTTCATATCTCCAAACAGAGTGTCCATGGCAGCATCATTCAAGAAGTCACTTTGCTCAATTATCTGGACAATTTCACCTGAGGTTAACACACAGTCAGCAACCTGGGAACTATGTAAAGCAGTGGGAACATTTTCTCAAATGGCCTCTAGTTTCTTGTCATAACACAGGGCCACAATGATGTGGGAAATCTTGCTTGGGGACAGGTTCTGCCATCTGGCGAACCCATGATCCAGAGAGCCCATGATCTGCTGGGGAGACTTGGCCATGCAGAGGTGGGGGTGATGGGGTGACCCAGCACACGCTCTGCATATCAGTCCTAGCCAGGGCAGGGGGAGGTCAGCATGGGTAGCTGGAGCTCTTCCTCATGGTGCTGTCAGTACCAATGCACAAATTCCTTCTGACTCTCCAGGATGCTGAAGTCCGCAGCTATTTTCATGTCAAAGACAGTGTGCCCCAAGGCTTTTTAGAAAGCCGCAGAGCCTTCTGGATGCATCAGTGACACTGAGGATGAATTTTGCAGCAAAATAAGGCAGAGACTAAGGACACACAGACACTGCCAGCACCTTGTGCTATGAAGTATCACATTTCTTATTAAGGTTCAGAACACGGAAGAAGTCCTTGGTGTTCTGTTGAGAAACTTGGACTCCTTCCTCTGTGGTCACACAACTGTCACATGCCAGGCAGTCACTCAGAAATATCTTGGCATCGGCCAACTTATGGAATTCTTCCTTCTCTCCATTCTCCTGAGCCACACTCTGGACATTGACTGCGGCATTCTCTTGGTCATCGGTTTTTGTTTTTTTACTTCATTCTTTCTGTGTGCAGTGATCACACTTCATCTGGAGCAGTGCGGGTGGGGGCCGGCTCAAGTGACCTGGAAGAAACACAGGGAGAGCAGTCAGTCACCTCTGGTCACCCCTGGTGCTGCTGGCGGTATCCTGTCTTCCTTGTGGAGTGTCTAGGGAGGGGAAGTGGCCGCAGTGCCCGAGGCCGAGTTCCACTGGTGCCTGGCCTGTCCTCTGGAGATTAAACCTATAGGACTACTAAGGAAACTAGTCCCCAGTTCCGCCCCGCTTCCATCACCAATTAATTGGAGTCTGAGGGCCAGGAGGAGGGACCAAGAGGCTTGCCTTCCAGCTGCTCACCAGTCCCCATGCAACTCACTCTGGTTCCTTGTTAACCATCCCCTGATCGATGGGAGCCTGTGGGCCTGGGGAGGGACCAAGCAGTCTGCCTTCTGCCCACTCACCAGTCGCTGCTGCCACAGATTGATTGGAGCTTGAGGGACTCTGGTTCCCCTGTTAACCATTTCCTGATCAATTGAGCCTGAGGGCCAGGGGATGGACTGGTTGTCCATTCAGTCATTATGGACCCTGAGTTTTTATATATTAGGATAGGTTTTCTGACCCTGGTTTCTCTTTCTGTTGTTCTGGCACCCCTATTATTCGTATGTTGCTTCGTTTCATGTTGTCCCAAAGCTCCCTTAGGCTTTCCTCTTGTCTTTTAATTTTTTTCTCCAATTGCAGTTCAGTTTGGGTGTGTTTTGCTTCCCTGTCTTCTAATTTGCTAATTCAGTTCTCTTTTTCTCCTGGTCTACTGCTGAAACTTTCCATGGTGTTTTTTATTGCAGCTATATCACTCTTTATTTCTTCTAGATTCTTACATAAGTTGCTGATTTCTTCATCTACCTGGTTTATGAACTGTATAACCCTTATACTGAATTCTTTTCTTGACATATTGTATGCCTCGTTTAACTCAGTTGGTTTTCTGTCAATTCCTCCTTTTCTTTCCTTTGGTGGTTTCTTTGTCTACCCATTATTTCTCTCACTGAAGGATCTAGGTGTAGAGTTGTGCAAGGGTGCTCCTCAGGCACCAGCATCTCCTCAGGTGGTGGCTGCTCCTCAGGCAGTTGCGGTAGTGGTTGTTCATCACTTGGCAGCAGCTCCTCTGACGGGTGCTGCTCGCAGCAGTGGTGGCTCCTCTGGCTGGTGGGGACAGGCTGTTCATGCAATTGCTGCTCTTTGGATGGGGACAGGCTGCTCATGAGGCTACTGCTCCTTGGATGGGGGAAGGCTGTGCACGGCTGCTGCTCCTTGGATAGGGTTGGACTGCTCATGCACCTGCTGCTCCTGGAATGTGGGCAGCTGTTCATGTGGTGCTGCTCCTCAGGCAGGGGCAGGCTTCTCACAGGACTGCTGCTCCTTGGACAGGGGTGAGCTGCACATGAGGCTGCTTTAATTTGCATTTTTCTGATGATCAGTGACTTTGAGCATTTTTTTGTATGTCTCTTGGCCATTTTTATATCCTCTTTGGGGAAATGTCTGTTCATGTCTTCTGACCATTTTTTAATTGGATTGTTTGTCTTCCTTTCACTGAGTTGTATAAATACTTAGTGCACTTTGGATATTATACCCTTATCAAATGTATCCTGAGCAAATATTTTCTCCCATACAGTATGTTCCCTTTTAATTTTGATGGTGACTTCTTTTGCTGTCTAGAAGTTTTTTTATTTTGATGTAGTCCCATTTTTTTTTTAAATTTTCTGCTCAGTTTCCCTTGCCCTATGAGCTGTATCTATAAACAAATTTCTATGTAAGATATCTGAAATTTTACTGCCTATGCTCTCCTCTAAGATTTTTATGGTTTCATGCCTTACATTTAACTATTTTATCCATTTTGAGTTTACTCTTGTGTGTGATGTAAGTTGGTAGTCTAGTTTTTCCAGCACCACTTGTTGTCTTTGCTCCATTGTATGCTCTTACCTTCTTTGTAAAATATTAATTGAATATAATGATATGAGTCAATTTCTGGGGTTTCTGTTATGATCCATTGGTCTATTTATCTGTTCTTGTGCCAGTATCAGACTATTTTGGTTATAATGGCTTTGTAGTATAATTTGATATCTGGTATAGTGACTCCTCCTACTTTGTTCTTCTTTCTCAAGATTTCTGGGGATATTTGGGATCTTTTATGGTTCCATATAAAGTTTTGGAGTATTTGTCCTAGGTCTGTGAAGTATGCCATTGGTATTTTAATGGGGATTGCATTGAATCTATAGATTGCTTTGAGTAGTATAGACATTTTAATGAAGTTAATTATTCTAATCCATGAACATGGTATACCCTACCATTTGTTTGTATCTTACTCTATTTATTTTTTCAATGTCCCATAGTTTTCCAAGTACAGGTATTTTACCACCTCAGTTAACTTTATTTCTATATCTTATTTTTTGTTGCAAGAATAAATGAAATTGTTTTTTGTTTTTTTTTAGTTTCTCTTTCTGAGAGTTCATTATTGGTGTATAAAAATGCCATCAATTTCTGGATGTTGATTTTGTATCCTGCTATGTACAATATCATGTCATCTGTGAATAATGGCAATAATATTTTCTCTTTTCCAATTTGAATGTCATTTATTTATTCTTGTCTTATAGCTGTGGCTAGGACTTCCAGTAGCATATTGAATAAGAGTGGTGAAAGTGGACATCTTTTTCTTATTCCTGTTCTTAATGAAAACACTTTCAGTTTTTGCCCATTGAGTATGATGCTGGCTGTAGGTTTGTCATTTATGGCCTTTAATATTTTGAATTATGATCCCTCTATTCCCACTTTACTGAAAGTTTATATCAAAAAAGGGTGCTGGATTTTGTCCAATATTTTTCTGCATCTATTGATATGATCATGTGGTTTTTATCTTTCAATTCATTTGTGTGATATATCACATTTATTCATTTTCAAATATTGAACCAGTCTTGCATCCCTAGAATAAAACCCACTTGATCATGGTGTATGTTCTTTTTAATAAATTGCTGGATCCAACTTGCTAATATTTTGTTGAGGATTTTAGAAACTGGGTTCACCAGGGATATTAGCCTGTAATTTTCTTTCATTGTAGTGTCTTTATCTCATTTTGGATTTAGGATAATGCTGGCTTTTTAAAAAAAGCTTGGAAGTGTTCCTTCCTCTTGAATTTTTTTGGAATAATTTGAGGAGGATAGGTGGTAGTTCTTCTTTGAATGTTTGGTAAAATTCGTCTGTAAATCCATCCATTCCTAACTTTTGTTCCCTGGAAGTTTTTTAATTACTGCTTCAATTTTCTCATTTTTTATTGGTTAGTCAGATTTTCTGATTCTTCCTGGTTGAGTTTTGGAAGATTGTATGTTTCTAGGAATTTGTACATTTCATCCAGGGTGTCCAGTTTGTTGACATATAGTTGTTCATATTATTTCCTTACAATCCTTTGTATTTCTGTGGTGTTCTATGTTATATCACCTTTTTTATTTCTGATTTTATTTATTTGGGTCATTTCTCTTTGTTTCTTGAGGACTCTGGCTAGAGATTCATCAATCTTGTTTATCTTTTCAAGGAACCAGCTCTTCAATTTATTAATCTTTTGTGCTGCTTTTTAGTCTCTATGTCATTTATTTCCATTCTGCTCTCTATTACTTCTTTCCTCCTACTTAATCTGGGCTTTTCTTTTCCTAAATTAATTTAGTTTATTAGTCATTTTTCTTGTTTCTTGAGGTAGGCCTGTAGTGCTATGAAATTTTCTCTCAGGACTGCTTTTGCCATGTTCCATAGATTTGAATGGTTGTGTGTTCATTTTCATTCATTTCCAGGAAGTTTTTAATTTCTTGTTCTCATTGGTAACCCATTTATTGTAACCCATTACATGATATTTAGCATCCATGTATTAGAGTGATTTTGAAGGTGTTTTTTTTTATTGTAGTTGGTTTCTAACTTCATGCCATTGTGATCAGAGAAGATGGTTGGTATGATGTCAATCTTCTTGAATTTGTATAGACTCGTTTTGTGCCCTAACATGTGGTCTATCTTTGAATATGGTCCACATGCTCTTGAGAAGAATGTATATTCTGTTGCTTTAGGGTGAAATGTTCTGTAAATATCGGTTAGATCCATCTAGTGTGGTATTTAAGGTTTCTGTTTATTTATTAATTTTTTGTCTGGAAAATCTATTCAGTGATGTTAGTAGGTTGTTAAAGTCTCATTCTATGACTGTATTGCTGTCAATCTCTCAAGAAGTTTTTATGTACTTGGGTGCTTCTATGTTGGGTGCATATATGTTTACAAGACTTGTCTTTTCTTTCTGAATCATGCCCTTTAGCATTATGTAGTGGCCTTCTTTGTCTCTTGTTATGGCCTGTTTTGAAGTCTATTTTGTCTGATATGAGTATTGCTACTCCAGCCATTTTTTCTTCCATTTTCATGGCATATATTTTCCCATCCTTTCACTATCTGTCTGTGTGTATCTTTTTTCTGAGGTGGTTGTCTTGTAGACAGCATATATATGGGTCATGTTTTCTTATTCATTTATTCACCATAAGTCTTTTTACTGGAGCATTTAATCCATTAATATTTAAGTTTATTATTGACTAGAGGCCCGGTGCATGAAATTCGTGCATTGGGGGTGGGGGGGCTGTCCCTCAGCCCAGCCTGCACCCTCTCCAATCTGGGATCCCTTGAGGGATGTCCGACTGCCCTTTTAGGCCCGATCTCAATAGGATTGGGCCTAAAAGGGCAGTCAGACATTCTTCTCACAATCCAGGACTGCTGGCTCCCAACTGCTTGCCTGCCTGTCTTCCTGATTGCCCCTAACCGCTTCTGCCTGCCAGCCTGATCACCCCCTAACCACTCCTCTGCCAGCCTGATTGATGCCTAACTGCTCCCCTGCCAGCCTGTTTGCCCCTAACTGCCCTCCCCTGCAGGCCTGGTCACCCCTAACTACCCTCCCCTGCAGTCCTGGTCCCCCCCAACTGCTCTCCCCTGCAGGCCTGGGTCCCCCCAACTGCCCTCCCCTGCAGGCCTGGTCCCCCCCAACTGCCCTCCCTTGAAGGCCTGGTCCCTCCCAACTGCCCTCCCCTGCTGGCCATCTTGTGGCAGCCATCTTGTGTCCACATGGGGGCAGGATCTTTGACCACATGGGGGCAGCCATCTTGTGTGTTGAAGTGATGGTCAGTCTGCATATTACTCTTTTATTAGATAGGATAGAGGCCTGGTGCACGGGTGGGGGCCAGCTGGTTTGCCCTGAAGGGTGTCCCAGATCAGGGTGGGGGTTTCCTTGGGGCATGGGGTGGCCTTGGGGAGGGGCCTGTGGTGGTTTGCAGGCCGGCCACGCCCCCAAGGTGACCCAAGCGGAGGCCCTGGTATCTGGGATTTATTTATCTTCTACAATTGAAACTTTGTAGCCTAGAGCGGAGCCAAGCCTTCTGCTTGCTCTGTGGCAGCAGCCATTTCTATTGGAATTTATGTATCTTCTATAATTGAAACTTTGTAGCCTTAAGTGGAGGCCTGGGCCAACCAGGGTGTGTGGAAAGCTTGGCTTCCTCCATCGCCGGGGGCAACCCTAGCCTCCTGCTCTTTCCAGCTCCATGGCTGCCACCATTTCTGTTTGGGTTTATGTATCTTCTATCATTGAAACTTTGTAGCCTTGAGTGGAGGCCTAGGCCATCCAGGGCAGGCAGAAAGCTTGGCTTCCTCCATTCTCAGGGAAACCCAAGCCTTTCTCCTGCTCTCTTTGGCGGTAGCCATCTTGTTTGGGTTTATTTGCATATTTGCTCCTGATTGGCTGGTGGGCGTGGCTTGTGGGTGTAGCAGAGTGATGGTTAATTTGCATATTACTCTTTTATTAGATAGGATAGATATTTATTTATTGCCATTTTTATTTTATTTATGCCTATGACCCTCCCTTTCTCTCTCTCTCTCTTTTTTTTCTTCTTAAAGCTATCCCTTTAACATTTCTTATAGAGCTGGTTTGGTGTTAATGTACTTCTTTAACCTTTTTTTTGTGGGGGGGTGGTCTGGAAAGCTTTTTATTTCACTTTCAATTTTAAATGATAGCCTTGCTAGATATAGTCGTCTTGGGTTTAGGAACTTGGTTTTCTTACTTTGAGTACTTCATGCCACTCTCTTCTGTCCTGAAATGTTTCTATTGAGAAGTCAACTGACATTCTAATGAGAACTCCTTTGTAGGTAATTTTCTGTTTCTCCCTTGTTGCTTTTAAGATTTATTCTTTGTCTTAAGGCTTGCCATTTTAATTATAATGGGACAAGATGTAGGTAACTTTGGGTTCATCTTGATTGGCACTCTCTGTGCCTCTTGAACTTATGTGACATTTTCCTTCACTAGGTTGGGAGATTTTTCTTTATTTCTTTAAACAGCTTCTCTGCTCCTTGCTCACCCTCCCTTCTGATATTTCTATAATGCAAATGTTGTTACATTTCATGTTGCCCCACAGCTCCCTTAAGCTATCCTTCTGCTTTATAATTCTTTGTTATATTTTCTGCTCTAATTGGGTATTTATTTCTACCTTGTCTCCCATATCAGTGATTCGATCCTTTGCTTCATCCAGTCTACTTTTAGTACCTACCTTCCAGTGTGTTCTTGATGTCAGATATATCATTCTTTATTTCTGTCTGGTTCTTGTTCATAGCCTCTATTTCCCTTTTTTTTGCTGTTGTAATTTGCACTAAGTTCTTTAAGCATCTTTATAGCCATTGCTTTTAACTTTATGTCTGATAGGTTTGCTTGCCTCCATTTCATTTAGTCCTTTTTCTGGACATTCCTTCTTTTCTCTTATTTGGGGGTTACTTCTATATATCACATATAATTGTTGTGCCTCCAAGTCTCTGTGGGATAGCCTTATGTAGAAAGTGTTTCGATGTGTCCAGTGGTGAATCTCTTTGTTCATCTGAGCTGGACTCTCTGAGAATGTCCTTTGTGTGAATTATTTGAGCTATCCTGCTGTAATTGGGATTTGATTGTTGATGTTCTGTTCGTGGGAGGGATCTCCCCTCTAACTTGCTACCTCTGAGATTCAGACCCTATGTCATCATGTTAGGAGTTATACAAGTGCTGACAGAACAGAATAAGACCCAACAGGACCAAATTCAAAGCACCATGAAAATCAAGCTTCTCTATGCAACAACAACAGGGAAGACTAAGAAGGAAAAAAGAAGAGAAATCAAAGTAAAAAGAATACTAAAAGATATTAGACCAAAGACTTAGAGGAGATATAAAGAAAAAGGGAGAAAGAAGAAGATGAAAAAATAGCTATAGGGAAGTAAGGAGTAAGCTAAAAGAACTAGTCTAGGAAAAAAAGAAAAGGAAACAGAAAATAAATGAAAGCATAATAATGAATTTAAAACATAGTAATAATATATATATTAAGATATAGGTAGGAAAGCTAAAATGGAAAAGAAATGAGAAAAAAAGAGAAAAACAAAACAAAATAAGAAAAAGTAATAATAACAATGAGAATATACTAAAGTAGAATGGAATCAAAAGAAAGAGATATAAGAGATATGCAAGAAAAAAAAGAGGAGAAAGAATAAAAGGGAAAAATAAACAAACAGGAAAAAACAAAAAAAAACAATCCTCTAACACACACAGACCAAAAAATAAAACTGCACACACTCATACACTGAAAAACCTTTGGGTCCATTATTCGTGGCGCTCGCTGGATTTTGCTCTGATGTTGTTGAGTTTGGTCCCTTGGTGTGTCCATCCTGGGCCTCCTGGGAGCTTCTCTAGTGCAGATGAATGTGAGTCACTGTCCCTTTCTGGCCCTGGGCAACCTGATTGAGGTCCCAGAGGTTGAAACCCATGGTTGTCCAGTGGTTGAAGACTCCTTAGCCCAGAGGCTAGGTCTGCCTTGAGTCTCATGCCTTGATTGTCCAAGTTCTGAGATGTATTCCCTTCTCCCATAGAGCTGGTTCTGCAGGTTTCAGCTGCAGGTGCTTAGAGTACTACTGTCATTTGCCTTCCTGTGCCATCTGTGGTGGTGTCTGCAGCAGGGTCGCCTATTCTTACTATATAATTTTTAATTGACATTACAATGAGGTTCTACTATGGATGAGAATACACAATCACAAAAACAACAGAAAACAACTTAATCAATTAGGCTTAAAAAAGAAACTTTCAGAGGAAAAGTCTGTTCTTGAAGTTAGAAGATATAGATAGTCTCTGCTGAGAATGTACCCAAGGCCAGTTATAAGAAAACAGTTGTTGTTAGGCTGGCATCTCTCCTGTAGTGAGACTATTTATTTATTTATTTATTCATTCATTTATTTATTATGAGAACAAATGTGGTTGTTGACAAACATGACAAATCTTTACTAAAACTAAAGCAAGTAAGTTTTATTCTGGCTGACAACTCAGAATATTTGCACCACAGCTTTTGTGTGTTTAATCGTGGCTTGACAAAACCTCGCCTCAGCCAGCATTGCCTAAGGAATCTGGTATGTATGAGACTATAATTCATGTGTTCACTGTTTCAGATTATCCCTGCATTAATTTAGGTCCTAAGAATGTGAAGCCTAGGCTACCTTGTCTCACCTTCCCTCCCAAAGCTTTCCTCACACTCTAGCTTTATACTTGCTATTTTTACAAAGGGGGTCTAAATAGAATTTTTGTAATCACATAATTGAAGTGGTGCTATCTTGGTGTCCCTTCTACAAGGTTCGATAACATAAATTCCTGCTTAAGTTTCATTCCTGTAAGTACCACAGACTACAGAGATAAGTGTACTTTTGTCATATAATGAAAAAAAAAAGCAGGTCAACATGTTCTCCATTGTGTTTCTACTGGAAGAAAATATAAAACTCACTTCAGTGCCTGATTTAAACTGCCACTTACTTCTAACAGAGGGTACTGTCTACTTTTCTTTAATTCATGAAGATGGTTAAAATTCTATTTTATTCCTAGTTGCTCCATTTAATATAATGTTTACTTTGTAAGATAGTTTAAATGCTTTGGAAAGAATATGGTATACACATGCTAACTTAAAAATTGAATGTAAGAAAAGAAAGGTGTTTGGAGTGGGCAGTCAGGATTGATCACAGCCTAATAAGAGAAAATGATGAAAGAGAGAAAGTAATTTTAGAAATAATGGCACATTCAGATATGTTCATTTAGAAAACACTTTGAAGCTATTAAGGGCTGAACAGGGACCTTGGGATTGGGCCACTTCACTGAATCAGTGCATCAATGAAAAAGTGACCAGATTTAAGAAGTTTGAGAAAATATATGTTAAGAAAGAAAGCTCAGAGAAATGATTGTCTATTTAATTAGTCTAAAACATAAAATGGATGGGAAATAAGAGGTGTGGAACTCTGTATCTGCACCATCTGAAAGCCAGAGCTCTCATTTAAATCAGAGAAGAAACAAACTGTTGTATTTTACTTCAATTTCTCATTATTGTGTGTTAAGTGTGCTGTGTCCTAAAAGCATTTGTTCTCTTTTATCTCAATTTTTTTAAAAAAGTGTTTATATTCAATTTATTAAGAAGATATATCTGTTGGTTTTCTAAGGAAATTCATTTTCATATGCTTTGCTGTAATTAAGTAATTTTCCATAAAAAGCATCATGCTAGTTTTTCCAGTCTTTTAATGAACATAACTAGTTTTTGTTATATCAATGCATTTTTAAACTCTTGAGTTGAGCCTGAAGACCAGCAGCAGAAAAATCATCAAAAGGTTTACACAATGTCAGTCCTATGCAGGCAGAGATTTCAATTTGTTTGCTCCACTATTTATCATGACACCTAGCTCAATAGACACTTGCTGAATGAGTCACAAAATGACTATATGAATGGGCAGCTCTATTCTTGTGGCCCAAAGAACAACTAATACTTGTAGGGGACAGGCAGCATCATTTCTTCAATGATATAACTTTAGGAGCATTAGTTTCATGATCATGCTACTTTTATGACTGTTGAACCAAGTCATGTCTGCCTGTTATACTGGGCACAGGTTATCATTAGAGATATGATACATTGGGAAGGGTATGCATCATCTTTATGTTTTCACTGGTGATCCTGGAATCTCCCAAAATGGCTCTCACTGGAGAAGCTGATATACGCCTGCACCTGCCATGACTTCTACCAGTAGCTGACTTCTCAGTGTGTACTACTTGTGGAATAACCACAAGTGGTTGGTGTACTGTGTGGCCATCAGAAAACCAGAACTCGAGGCTCAGATCTGCTCTTTCTTAGCTAAAGGCGAGTCACTCAGCTTTCTGAACTTTCAGCATGCTCTTCTCCCACACCAGGAGGTTGCTTTTCTAATGTCTTTTTCAGCTCCCAGAGAGAACAGGAAGTTTGGGGAAAGATGGCAAGGTCCCTTAGGAAATGTGTGCTGTGAGCTAAAGTCTTCTCAGGGGTAATGTCTAAGAGACAGTTTAATATGCAGGTCTGTTGCTTAAAGAGATTTGCAGGATTATGATCTTGATATTTATACTTCTATTGTTCAAGTCAGTAAATCATCATACATGGAAGATTGAACACTCAAAGTCATATGCATTCTGTCCATGTTTTCAAGTGAGTCTTTAAAACAGAGGCAGTGGGGATATTTCAAGCAGGCAAAGGTTTTTCTTTGAAAAACCTATGAGAAAAATAAAAGTGCCTAGAAAAAGTTTCAATAATAATGTATCATGAGCTTCCACTTGCCACACAAACCTTAGTGGCTCTGGGATTTGCTGAGTCTACTTCCTATCAAATAAACCAATTTCATGAGATGCTGTGATGCCCATGGTTATCAATCAGGGAGGGGGTCAAAAGAATTTACAAGCAAAGCAACTGACCTCTTCTCTATTCTAGTATAATTGGTAGCCGGATGGCTTTCCTTAGTTCTCCTTTTCACTCTAAACTCCTCCCTCATACCATTTTTATTCCTCGTCCACTCAACATCAAATCTACCCCGACCGGGAGGGAATAATGGCGGCGGAATAGACAGACGTGTTCCGAGCCTTGTCCCGAAGCAGAAAGAAAGAACAGCTGAGGGTCGCACAAGGAGTGTTTGTTGGCAAGTTGGAAGACAGCTGAATTCCAGAAGAAGGTGGGGGACTGCTAAACGGGGTTCACCTGACCTGGCAGCACCAACTGCGGCTGGGTCCCCTCCCGGAGCTGCGGGCTTGGACGCGGAGTCTGCACCATCTTGATCAGGAAAGTGGAGTTTATCGGAAGCCTAAGAATCCACAACTGCGGCACCCACGGAACAGCTGCGAGCCCCAGAACAACGCTCCCCAAATGGCGCAAACACACGGGTTCAGAGGAGCTCTACACTCCACCATGGAAAGGTCAGATTTCTCCTGGGATAAGGAGAGAGAGAACTACATAACCAGACACCCAGAGAAGAGAGACCATGGGGAGACAAAGACACAGCCCGCATATGAAAGAAAAGCAGGCATCACCAGAAAAGGAAGTAAACGAAATGGAGGCAAGCAACCTTCCAGAAAAAGAATTCAGAGAAATGGTCATAAGGTGGCTGAAAAGAATGGAAGACAAATTCGACAATATGAGCAAGAACCAAGAGGAAATGAAGAAGAACCAAGAAGAAATGAAAAATGACATCGCTGCTGTAAAGAACTCAATAGAAAGCATCAAGAGTAGACTAGAAGAAGCAAAGGACCGCATCAGTGAGCTAGAAGACAAGATGGAAAAAAATACCCAAGTAGAGCAACTTCTAGAAAAAAAAATTAAAAGGCAGGAGGAGAGTCTAAGGGAACTTTGGGACAACACAAAACAAAACAACATCCGCATAATAGGGGTTCCAAAAGGAAAGGAAGCTGAGCAAGGAATAGAAAGCCTCTTTGAAGAAATAATGACAGAAAATTTCCCTGATATAGGGAAGAAAAAAACCACACAAATCCAAGAAGCTCAGAGTCCCAAGCAAAATGAACCCCAAAAGACCGACGCCAAGGCACATTATAATTAAATTGGCAAACACCAACGACAAAGTAAGAATCTTAAAAGCAGCAAGAGAGAGACAGAAAGTTACATACAAAGGAACCCCCATCAGATTAGCAAGTGATTTCTCAACAGAAACTCATCAGGCCAGAAGGGAATGGAATGAAATATACAAAGTCATGCAAAGGAAGGGTCTGAATCCAAGAATACTGTACCCAGCAAGGCTGTCAATCAAAATTGAAGGTGAAATCAGGAGCTTCACAGACAAAAAAAGACTAAGGGAATTTATTACCACCAAACGAGCAATGCAAGAAATGCTAAAGGGTCTGCTATAAAAAAAAAAAAAAAAAAAGAAAAGAAAAAAAGAAATAGGAAGCGAAGAAGTAACACAGGGGTAAAGAATAGGAATGGCGACAAATAAGTAGCTATCAATAATAACTTTAAATGTAAATGGATTAAATGCCCCAATCAAAAGACATAGGGTAACGGATTGGATAAGAAAACACGACCCATATATCTGCTTTCTACAAGAAACCCACCTCAGAAAAAAAGACGCACACAGACTGAGGGTGAAGGGATGGAAAAAGGTTTTCCAGGCAAATGGAACTGAAAAAAAGGCTGGGGTAGCAATATTTATATCTGACAAATTAGATCTCAAAGTGAAGGACATAACAAGAGATAAGGAAGGCCACTTCATAATACTAAAGGGAGCAATCCAACAAGAAAAAAAATAACAACTCTAGTAAACATATATGCACCCAATACAGGAGCACCCAAATACATAAAAAAACTCCTGGAGCATATCAAGGGAGAGATTGACAGCAATACAATCATAGTAGGAGACTTTAATACCCCGCTATCACCATTGGACATATCCTCTAAACAAAAAATCAGCAAAGAAACATCAATCCTAAATGACTCACTAGACCAGATGGAATTAATTGACATCTTCAGAACATTTCACCCCAAAGCCACAGAATATACATTCTTCTCAAGTGCACATGGGTCATTTTCAAAGATAGACCATATATTGGGACATAGGCAAATTCTCTTCAAATTCAGAAAGATAGAAATCATATCAAGCATCTTCTCAGACCACAGTGGCATAAAACTGGAAATCAACTACAATAAAAACAACCCAAAGAAATCAAACACATGGAGACTAAACAGCATGCTATTAAACCATGACTGGGTTACCAGAGAGATCAAAGAAGAAATAAAAAACATCATGGCACCAAATGACAATGAAAACACTACAATCCAAAATCTATGGGACACAGCAAAAGCAGTCTTGAGAGGGAAGTTCATAGCTCTACAAGCCTACTGAGAAAAACAAGAAACAATGGTAATAAATTACCTAACCCAACAACTCAAGGAGTTAGAAAAAGAGCAACAAGAAAAGCCCAGTGTAAACAGAAGGAAGGAAATAATAAAGATCAGAGTGGAGATAAAGGACATAGAGATCAAAGAAACAATACAAAAGATCAACAAAACCAAGAGCTGGTTCTTTGAAAGGATAAACAAGATTGATGAACCTCTAGCCAGGCTCACCAAGAAGCAAAGAGAGAGGACCCAAATAAACAAGATTAGAAATGAAAGAGGTGAAATAACAACAGATCCCGCCGAAATACAAAGGATTGTTAAAAAATACTACGAACAACTCTATTCCAACAAACTGGACAACCTGGAGGAAATGGACATATTCCTAGAAAAATACAACCTTCCAAAACTCAATGAGGAAGAATCTAAACAGCTCAATATGCCAGTAACTATGGAAGAAATTGAAGCAGTCATCAAAAAGCTTCCGGCAAACAAAAGCCCGGGGCAAGACGGCTTCACAGGAGAGTTTAACCAAACATTCAAGGAAGAACTAAAACCTATCCTCCTCAGACTATTCCAAAAAATTCAAGAGGAAGGAACACTTCCAAGCTCCTTCTATGAAGCCAGCATCATCCTAATACCAAAACCAGATAAAGACAACACAATGAAGGAGAATCTCAGGCCAATATCCCTCATGAATGTAGATGCCAAAATCCTCAACAAAATTCTAGCAAATCGGATCCAGCAGTACATCAGAAAGATCATACACCATGACCAAGTAGGGTTTATCCCAGGAATGCAAGGATGGTAACAATATCCGCAAATCAATAAATGTGATACATCACATAAACAAATTGAGAGATCAAAATCACATAGTCATATCAATTGATGCAGAAAAAGCATTTGACAAAATCCAACACCCTTTCTTGATAAAAACTCTCAACAAGGTGGGAATAGAAGGATCATACTTCAACATAATAAAAGCTATATATGATAAACCCACAGCTAACATCATACTCAATGGGCAAAAACTAAAATCATTTCCCCTAAGAACAGGAAGAAGACAGGGATGCCCACTCTCACCACTCCTGTTTGACATAGTACTGGAAGTATTAGCCACTGCAATTAGACAAGAAGAAGAAATAAAAGGCATCCAAATTGGAAAAGAAGAAGTAAAGCTGTCCTTATTTGCAGATGACATGATATTGTACATAAAAAACCCGAAAGACTCCATCAAAAAACTAACAGACTTAATAAATGAATTCGGCAATGTAGCAGCATACAAAATTAACACCAAGAAATCTATGGCATTTCTATACACCAACAGTGAACTTACAGAAAGAGAGACTAAAAAATCAACCCCTTTTTCCATCGCACCAAAAATTTAAGATACTTAGGAATAAACGTAACCAAGGAGGTAAAAGACCTATACGCAGAATACTACAGGACACTGAAAAAAGAGATAGAGGAAGATGTAAACAGATGGAAGAACATACCATGTTCATGGATTGGTAGAATCAACATCATTAAGATGTCCATACTACCCAAAGCAATCTATAGATTCAATGCACTCCCCATTAAAATACCAACGGCGTCTTTCACAGACCTAGAAATAACTCTCCAAAAATTAATCTGGAATAAAAAAAGACCCCGAATAGCCACAGCAATCCTGAGAAAGAAGAATAAAGTAGGAGGGATCTCAATACCAGATTTCAAGCTGTATTACAAAGCCACTGTCCTCAAAACAGCCTGGTACTGGCACAAGAACAGACATATAGATCAATGGAACAGAATAGAGAATCCAGATATCCACCCAAACCAATATGCGCAATTAATATTTGACAAAGGAGGCATGAGCATACAATGGAGTCAAGACAGTCTCTTCAATAAATGGTGTTGGGAAAATTGGACAGATACATGTAAAAAAATGAAACTAGATCCCCAACTTACACCATACACAAAAATAAACTCAAAGTGGCTACAGGACTTAACTATAAGATGGGAAACCATAAAAATACTAGAGGAATCCACAGGCAGCAAAATCTCAGACATATGCCAAAAGAACTTTTTCACTGATACTGCCCCTAGGGCAATGGAAGCCAAAGAGAAAATAAACAAATGGGACTACATCAAAATAAAAAGCTTTTGCATAGCAAAAGAAAGCATCAACAAAACAATAAGAAACCCCACTGTATGGGAGAACATATTTGCAAATGTTATCACTGATAAAAGTTTAATCTCCAACATCTACAGGCAGCTTATACAACTAAATAAAAGGAAGATAAAGGATCCAATAAAAAAATGGGCAACCAACCTAAATAAAATCTTTTCAAAAGAATACAGAAGGAAGGCCAAGAGACATATGAAAACATGCTCAAAGTCACTAATTATCCGAGAGATGCAAATCAAAACGACAATATGATACCATCTCACACCTGTCAGAATGGCTATCATCAACAAATCAACAAACGACAAGTGTTGGCGAGGATGTGGAGAAAAAGGAACCCTCGTGCACTGCTGGTGGGAATGCAGACTGGTGCAGCCACTGTGGAGAACAGTATGGAGTTTGCTCAAAAAACTGAAAATGGAACTCCCATTTGACCCAGTAATCCCACTCCTGGGAATATATCCTAAGAAACTAGAAACACCAATCAGAAAGGATATAAGCACCCCTATGTTCATAGCAGCACAATTTACAATAGCTAAGATTTGGAAACAGCCTAAGTGCCCGTCAGCAGATGACTGGATCAGAAAACTATGGTACATCTACACAGTGGAATACTATGCTGCCATAAAAAAGAAGGAATTACTACCATTTGTAGGCACCTGGATGGAATTAGAGAACATTATGCTAAGTGAAATAAGCCAGTCAATGAAAGAAAAATACCACATGATCTCACTCATTTGGGGATAATGGAAAACATTATAAACTGATGAACAAAATGATAGATACAGAGGCAGTAAAGCATCAAACAGACTGTCAAATTACAGCGGTAAGGTTAGGGAGAGGTGGGGGAAATAAGAGATCAACTGAAGGACTTATATGCATGTATATAAGAGTAACCAACGGATGCAAAACATTGGGGGGTGAGGGCATGTATGGGCATGGGGTGGGGGGGGGCAATGGTAAGATATGTATACATATAATACCTTAATAAAAAAAAAATGAAAAAAGAAATCTGCCTCGACCCTAGCACCAAACACCTAACTCCCTTAACTATAAGCTTTCTACCTGTACACACTCTGCCCCATCTTCTCTGGAGACACTGCGAATTCCAATACCAGTTAACCCTGATCTTGGCTAAGAAGCTAACATGCCATTTATAAAAACTGGGGGTCCTGCAAAGATTTCTTATTCCCATCCTGATAAAAACCCTATATCTTCTCCTAGCTATACATGGACTTGCCTACCAGGACTGCCCAGTGTGTAAAAACAAATCCAATCACTGCCATTACACAACTTTATTTAAGAGATGGTATAACTATCTATAAGCAACTTTCCAAAAGTATTTTCCCTGGAACGTCAGAGAATGGTAGCATAAGGGCATGTCCTTTTCTCTCCTCCTGACATTTCAACAAGTTAACCATCTATAATTCAACGAAGAAGTCCCTGCTAAACACAGATTCACACCTGAGAGACCCATACACAGAAACACCTAAGCTGGGATTCCTGGAATAAGTGGGGAGATGGGAAGGGCAGACATGGCTAGCCACAGATGCAGCAGCCCTATAGCACAGTGCATCTTCAGTGCAGCTGGGAACTCACATCCTGGCCCAGAAAGGGGAGAAAACCAGCTGTGGTAGCAGGCACTTCCTTTAACCAGCCAGGAGGAACAGATAGCTGCAGGGGGCAACCCAGCAGGGCAATCTGTGAGCAGCAAGCCAGTGAGCTGCCAGTGGCAAGAACGGACATTGTCTGTCTGAATTGTGTGGTTGCCCATGCAAGCAGTGAGAGAGTGTAGTGTCTGAATTGCAGGCACGTTGTGAATAGGGATTGAATCAAGCACATGAGCAGCAAGAGTGAACACTGAGTCAGCAAATGCCTACCTTACACAGATTGTTGGGAGCGACCTCAGTTGACAAAGTCCTGAGATGGCAGGTTTCACAAAGTGGCCTGCCTGTTCCCAAGGTTAGTCATACATCCTGCCCCCCTTTTAGGCTTAGAGACCCTTAAGCACAATAGTTTAGTAATCACACATTCTGCCCCCTAGAGCTTAGTTAATCTTCAAGCACAGTTGATTTATAAGCATAATTGTCCTTAAGCAAGAAGCATAGCTAGACTATCTCATGGAAAGGAACTTAGGTGGCGTCAAAGGTGTTTGTACAGGTTTAGCCATTGGAATCTTAGCCAAGATAAGGAACTTTGTGTAAAGATCAGTAGGAAACCTAAAGCAAAGGGGTATAATTATGTTTACCACATACCAGGAATGATGTATTGTGTGGAATGTAACTGACCCTGTATAAATGTATGGTGAGAAATAAACTCGGGACTGTAAGCGCGAAGTGCTACAGTCCTCCCGATCCCATTCTGTTTTCTGTCTGTCTTTTCTCATCCTCTCCCCCACTTGCAGGTACTGTTCGACTGATGCCGGCAGGCTCCGGCACTTTTCTCTCCTCCTGACATTTCAACAAGTTAACCATCTATAATTCAACGAAGAAGTCCCTGCTAAACACAGATTCACACCTGAGAGACCCATACACAGAAACACCTAAGCTGGGATTCCTGGAATAAGTGGGGAGATGGGAAGGGCAGACATGGCTAGCCACAGATGCAGCAGCCCTATAGCACAGTGCATCTTCAGTGCAGCTGGGAACTCACATCCTGGCCCAGAAAGGGGAGAAAACCAGCTGTGGTAGCAGGCACTTCCTTTAACCAGCCAGGAGGAACAGATAGCTGCAGGGGGCAACCCAGCAGGGCAATCTGTGAGCAGCAAGCCAGTGAGCTGCCGGTGGCAAGAACGGACATTGTCTGTCTGAATTGTGTGGTTGCCCATGCAAGCAGTGAGAGAGTGTAGTGTCTGAATTGCAGGCACGTTGTGAATAGGGATTGAATCAAGCACATGAGCAGCAAGAGTGAACACTGAGTCAGCAAATGCCTACCTTACACAGCACTGGGTGCTGCCAAACGGGTCCCCACTGCTGGACCAGGTGGTGGTCTTTCAGAAAAGAAAGTAAATCACAGATCCCTGCCGCTGATTAGACTCCCAAAACTCGCCTCCCATTGCCCTTGGAGTTGGCTCCAGGAATATATTATCTGTAAACCAAAAGCTGTTGTGGTAGAATCAGTGTTTCCCTCTGTGACTGAACCCAGGGAGGGATGCTTGGGCTGGCCTGCAGAAGTCAGGACTTGCCATTACTGTGAGGGAAAAACAAATCCCACCCTCAAGCAGCAAAGGCAGTACTGTACTACAGAAGCCCCCAGAGCTCAAAACTGTGAGGTCACAGAAGTAAAAATCTTGCAATTCAGTGCCATCTACTGGAATAAAATAAAATAAAATAAAAATCTCTTATAAAAGATAAAATGGCCATAAGAAATCCTCATACATCAATAATTATCCTAAATGTAAATGGTCTGAATTTATCAGTAAAGAGGCATAGAGTAACAGAGTGGATTCAAAAAACAAAACAAAACTATATGCTACCTACAAGAGAAACATCTAAACAGTAAAGACAAAGGTAGATTCAAAGCAAAAGGATGGAAAATGATTATCCAAGCAAATAATATACACAAAAAACATTTGTAGCTATACTTAATCTGACAAAATAGACTCAAGATAACAAGAGACAAAGATGGACACTTTATAATGATAAATGGAATACTACATAAAGAAAACATAACACTTCTTAATACTATGCACCAACCAGGGAACACCAAAATACTAATATATTAAACAGCTACTCACAGAACTAAAGGTAGACACAGATTAAAACAGAATCATACTTGGAGACCTTAATACTCCATTGAAAGACCTAGACAGATCAACCAAAGAAAAAAAATTAATCAACAAATATTGGCCTTAAGTGAAACACTAGACCAAATAGATATAATCAACATGTACAGAACATTTCATCCCAGAACATCAGATTATACATTCTTCTCCACTACCCATGGAACATTCTCAAGGGTTGACCATATGTTGGATCTCAAAACTAGCACCAACAAATTTTAAAAGATTGAAATTATACCAAGCATATTTTCTGACCACAATCAATGCCTTGAAATTAGAAATCAACTGCAAAAAGGAAGTAAAAAAAAAACCCACAAATACATGCAAATTAAACAACATACTACTAAAAAATGACTGGGTCAAAGAAGAAATAAAATATGAGATCAAAAGGTACATAGAGACAAATGAGAATGATAACACAACATATCAAAACTTCTGGATGCAGCGTAAGCAGTAGTAAGAGGGAAGTTGATATAATTACAGGCTTATCCCAAGTAAACAATCTAATATCACATCTTAAAATACTAGAAAAAGAAGAACAAAAACAACCCAAAGTTAGCAGAAGAAAGGAAATAATAAAAATTACAGCAGAATTAAATGAAATAGAGAACAAAAAGACTATACCAAAAAATCAATAAAACAAAGAGCTTGTTCTTTGAAAAGATTATTAAAACTGGCAACCCCCTGGCTAGGCTGATTAAAAAAAAAGGGGGAAAAGATGCATAGAAACAAAATCAGAAATTAGAGAAGTCACCACAGACATCACAGATATGCAAAGGCTCATACTAGAATATTATGAAAGACTATATGCCACTAAATTCAATGACCTAGAAACACTATGTAGATGTCTACAAATATATAACCTTCCTAGATTAAATCATGAAATATTAGAAGATTTAAATAGATCAGCATTGAGGAAATTGAAACAACCATTAAAAAAAAATCCCAAAAAACAAAAGTCAAGGACCAGATGGCTTTACCAGTGAATTCTAAACATTCAAAGATTTAAAACCTAACTTTCTCAAACTCTTCCAAAAATTGAAGAACAGGCATTACTTCCTAACACATTTTCTGAGGTCAATATAACCCTGACACCAAAACCTGGCAAAGATAACATGCAAAAAGGAAAATTATAGAACAATATCTCTAATGAATACAGATGCAAAAATTCTAAACAAAATACTAGCTAACCAAGTACAACAATACATCCGAAAAATAATACATCACAATCAAATAGGATTCATTCCAGGGGCACAAGGATGTTTCAACATAAGCAAATCTATCAACATAATACACTGCATTAACAAAAGAAAGAATAAAAATCATGTGATCTTATCAATAGATGCAGAAAAAGCATTTGATAAGATGCAACATCCATTTATGATTAAAACACTCAATAAAATAGGACTAGAAGGAAATTACCTCAACATAATAAAGACCATCCTATCCAATAAAAAAGTAATATACAAATTGACCATCACTCCAACACACAAGATGGCCGCTGCCATGTAGTCAAAGATGGCTGCCCCCATATGGACACAAGATGGCTGCCACAAGATGGCCAGCAGGGGAGGGCAGTTAGGAGTGACCAGGCTGGCAGGGGAGGGCAGTTAGGGGCAATCAGGCTGGCAGGGGAGTGGTTAGGGGGTGATCAGGCTGGCAGGCAGAAGTGGTTAGGAGGCAGGTGAGTGGTTGGGAGCCAGCAGTCCTGAATTGTAAGAGGGATGTCTGACTGCCCATTGAGGCATGATCCCACCAGGATCGGGCCTTAATGGGCAGTCAGACATCTCTCGAGGGGTCCCAGATTGGAGAGGGTGCAGGCTGGGCTGAGGGATACCCCCCATGCATGAATTTTGTGCACCAGGCCTCTACTCTATGCTAATAAAAGAGAAACATGCAAATTGACTGTCCCTCCACGACGCCCACCAGCCAATCAGGAGCCAGTATGCAAATTAACTCAACAAAGTTGGTGGTGGCCATGAGATGGAGTGAGCAGGAGGCTTGGGTTGCCCCTAGCAATGGAGGAAGCCAGGCTTTCAGCCGGCCTGGCCTCCGCTCAAGGAGAGGCTGGGATCCTGGGTTGCCAGGGGGCATGGCCAGCCTGAAAATGGCCCTCAGCCCCTTACCCAGGCTGGCCACACCCCCATGGAGTAAGAGTCCCCACTGGGGGGGCCTGGCCAACCTGCAAACAGCCATCAGCCCCTCACCCAGCTGGCCAGGCACTGCAGCAAGGACCCCCACCCTGAAGGGGGTGTGGCCAGCCTGAAAATGGCCCTAAGCCCCTCACCCAGGCTGGCCAGGCACCCCAGTGAGAACACCCACCCTGAAGGGGGTGTGGTCAGCCTGAAAACAGCCCTCAGCCCCTTACTCAGACTGGCCAGGCCCCCAATGGAGTAAGAGTCCTTGCTGGGGGGCATGGCCAGCCTGCAAACAGCCATCAGTTCCTCACCCAGGCTGGCCACACCCCCATGGGATGAGGGTTCCCACTGTGGAGCCAGGCCAGCCTGCAAACAGCCATCAGCCCCTCACCAAGGCTAGCCAGGCACCCCCAGCAGGAACCCTCACCCCATGGGGGCATGGCTGGCCTGCAAACCACCACAGGCCCCTCGCCCAGGCCTCCTCATGCCCCAAGGGATCCCCCACCCTGATCCAGGACACCCTTCAGGGCAAACCAGCTGGCCCCCACCCATGCACCAGCCCTCTATCTATACTAATAAAAGGTAATATGCTAATTAGACTGGGAGACCTTCCAGGAGACCTTCCAGATGTTCTTCTGGACAAAGCCATGGTGGTGGGACTGAGGTAGAGGCCGTTAGAGCCCAAGAGAGGAAGGCAGTTGTGGGTGATCAGGCCAAGATGGGACAGCAGTTGTGGGTAATCAGGCCGGTGGAGGGGGGGACATTGGGGGTGAGCAGACCAGCAAGGGGGCCAGTTGGGGGTGAGCAGGCCGGCAGGCAGAGTGGTTAGGGGCAATCAGACAGGCAGGCAGGTGAGCGGTTAGGAGCCAACAGTCCCAGATTGTGAGAGGGATGTCCAACTGCCGATTTAGGCTCGATCCCTGTAAACCAGCAGAAGGACATCCTTCGAGGGGTCCCAAATTGGAGAGGGTGCAGGCCTGGCTGAGGGACAACCCCCCCACACACATGCATGAATTTTGTGCACCGAGCCACTAGTATATAATAAACTCTGAGCTAATATCATACTCAATGGTGAAAAACTGAAGGCTTTTTCTCTAAGGTCAGGAATAATACTAAAATGTCCACTCTAACCACTGTTAAAAGGCATCCAAATAGGGAAGGAAGAAGTAAAACTATCACTTTTATACATGATTCTGTATATAGAAACCCCTAAAGACTCCACCAAAACACACACACACACACACACACACACACAAAAAAAAAAAAAAAAAAAAAAAAAAAAAAAACCTATTAAGAACAATGAATAAATACAGTCAATTTGCAGGATACAAAATCAATGTGCAAAAATCCATTGTCTTCCTGTATAATAATAACAAGACTTCAGAAAAAGAAATGGAGAGAAAAAAAAACACATTCCTTTTACAATTGCAACCACAAGAATAAAATACCTATAAATAAATTTAACAAAGACTGTGAAAGACCTATATGCTGAAAATTACAAAGCATTATTAAAAGAGATTGAAAATGACACAATAAAATGGAAAAATATCCCATGTCGATGCATTGGAATAATCAAAATAGTTAAAATGGCCATATTGCCCAAAGCAATATACAGATTTAATGAAATCCCCATCAAAATCTTAATGTCATTTTTTTAAATAGAATGAGAAATTATCAGAATTGTTTGGAATCACAAAAGACCCCGAATAGCTAAATCAATCCTGAAAAAAATATATATAAGATGGAGATATCACACTTCCTGACTTAAAATTATACTACTGAGTTATTATAATAAAAACAGCATAGTACTGGCAGAGAAATAGACACACAGATCAATGAAGCAGAATAGAGAGCTCAGTTATAAAACAACAGGAACAGATAATTTTCAACAAAGGAGCCAGAAATACACAATAGAGTAAAGATATTCTCTTCAATAAATAGCTCTGGGAAAACTGGAAAGCCACCTGCAAAGGAATAAAACTGAATTACAGTTTGTCACCATGTACAAAAATTAATGCAACATGGATCAAAGACCTAAATAAAAGACTCAAAACAATCCTATATAATAAAAGGCTAATAGGCAAATTGACCAACCAGCGGAATGACTGGTTGCTAGGACGTGTACTGACCAACAGGGGGCAGACACTCAATGCAGTACTGCCCTCTGGTGGTCAGTGCACTCCCCCAGGGGGAGCACCACTCAGCCAGAACCTGTGCTAATGGCTGGTGAGCACAAAGGCAGTGGCAGGAGCCTCTCCTGCCTCCAAGGCAGCACTAAAGATGTCTGACTGACTGCTTAGTCCCGCTCCCTATAGGCTCCCAGCCTGCAAGAGGGCACAAGCCGGGCTGAGGGACCCACCCCAAGTGCACAAATTTGGGCACCAGGCCTCTAGGAAGTTACATAAAAGAAAATATAGGTACCAAACTTATAGACCTGGGTTGTAGAGGACATTCTATGGACTTGGCCCCAAAATAAATGGAAGTAAAGGCAAAAAATAAATAAATGGGACTATATCAAACTGAAGAGCTTCTGCACAGCAAAAGAAATGGACAATAAAACAAAGAGCCAACCAGATGGGATACAATATTTGCAAACAGTAGGTTTAACAAAGGTTTAATTTCCAAATATATATCTGAAAAACTCAAAATCATGTATTCACAAATATATATGCACCCTTATGTACATTGAAGCACTATTCATGGTGGCCAAGACATGGAAACAACAAAAGTGTCCTGCAATTGAGGACTGGATAAAGAAAATGTGGTACATATACACAATGGAATACTACTTAGCCATAGAAAAGGATGAAATAGAGCCATTTGCAACAACATGGCTATTTCTTGAGAATATTATGCTAAGTGCAATAAGTCAGACAGAAAAAGCCAACAATGATATGATTTAACTTATATGCGGGATATAAAACTGAAACTTATGAACACAAATGGCAGAGTGGTGGTTGTCAGAGGGAGGGGGTTGGGGAGAAGAGAATCATAATATGAGGTGACAGGAGAAGATGTGAGTTTGGGAAATCCACACTTGAAACCTATCCATATATATAAAAGCCCAGCAACCTGTGGAACAACTCGAATGACCAGAACGACCAGTTGACCAGTCGCAATGATGCACACTGACCACCAGGGGCAGATGCTCAATGCAGGAGCTGTCCCCTGGTGGTCAGTGGGCTCCCACAGGGGAGTGCCACTCAGGTAGAAGCCGGGCTCATGGCTGGCGAGCGCAGATACAGCAGTGGGAGCCTCTCCTGACTCCAAGGCAGTGCTACCAAGTGGCAGCAGCAGGCACAGAGGCCGGGATGAGTGTGAGCAGTGCCCAGCCCCAGTTCGGGCTCCTCCCTAGCCGTCTGCCACTTGGTGCACTGCTACATCCCTCGGGGGATGTCTGGCAACTGGACATCCCCTGAGGGGTCCTGGATTGCTGTTTAACTGTTGGTGATTTCCTGAAGGCTTTTGAAAAACATTTTTCTGGGTAGGCTTTTCTTTCCCCCCAGCAGCACACAATTCAAAGGCACTAGCTGTGGAGCTGCCCACTGTGGAGCCACCCAATCTCTCCCGCATCTAGTTGGATTGAGTCTGGTGCATGGTGGGGTGGAACACGCAAAGCCACTGCCCACAGGTGGGAAATTGGTGGAGGTGGGATGTAGATGCAGGGGCCTCAGAGCTGGACCACCTGGCCCCCAGTGTGCTCTCTGCCTAGAGGCATCCAGCTGCAAACCTCTGACACCATTAATTGGATCAGTGGTAGGGTGGAAAGCGACCCGGGAGGGTGAGGAAATGAAACTTGGGGTGAGTACCACAGGTGCAGTCCCTGTGACCTTCTCCTCTTGGGATAATGCTGTGCTCCCTAACCTCCCACACCAAGAGATAAATGTGGATTCACAGAGGCAGGCCCCCAAGGTGCTTCAGCTGGGGGGACGAGAGGAGTTACTCACTTCTGACACCCCACCCTTTGCTTTAAGGCTGCATTCTTCTTCTCTAATACATGTTGCTTGAAGTACAGGATGGTTTGTGTTTAGACATGCAATAAACATGGGGAAAGCAAATTTTGTGCTTTAGAATAAAAGAGTCTGAAGTCTTTGGGGGGTGTCACACACACACACACGCAGAGTCTGGGGTCTTTGGAGGGTGTCACACACACACACACACACACACACACACACACACACACACACTCCTTCCTCCCCTCTTCCCTGGCCTGGCGAATCTTCACGCAGAAAGTTAACCCTAGCTCCTCAGAACCCATCCTCGCTGGAGTGGCCTCTGTTTTGTTTTTTTTGTTTTTTGTTTTGTTTTTCTCTCACAATGTTTTTTTCTAACCTCTAAACCAGCAGTCGGACATTTCCCGAGGGGTCCCGGATTGCAAGTGACTATGTCATAGCTTATAAACTGCTACATCCCACACACAGTTAAACAAGGAAGGTGGCTTCTGCAATATTTGAAAAAGAGATCTGTGGCTGTTTAGTCCTAATTAATCAGAAGAACCTCCAAACGGTCCACATTCTGTTTATTCTACATGGGGATGAACATGCATTCCTATATATTGTGAACAGTCTCTTAGATTTAAAAATTAAAAACTGGCAAGGCTACTCTAACACTGAAAAAACAGGATGGTGCAGTGATGACATGCATGGACTGTGGCTTGCACATTTTGTGGTCAGCCCTGATTCTGACACTTATAACTGTGTGACAAAGCCAATTACTTAACTTCTCTCTGGTTCAGTTTTTCCACCTATAAGATGGGGAAAATGGTTCTACTGTCTCAGAAGGATCATGTTATGTACTACTTTTTATAATCAGGGCAAAAAAAAATGTAGCTGCCCATACAATAGCAAGAAGCCTTTCACCTGTATGAAAAATATGGTCACTGGTGCATGCAGCATCCCAGATCGCAAGAGGGATGTCTGACTGCTGGTTTGGGCCCAATTCCTGTGGTCCTAAATCAGCAGTTGGACATCCCCCGAGGGGTCCTGGATTGCAAAAGGGCACAGGCCAGGCTGAGCGACCACCCCTCCTCACCCCGCCATGTATGAATTTTGTGCACTGGGCCTCTAGTATGTTCATGTTGACCAATGTCAGCCCAATCAATTTAATAAATAAAAAAATTTAAAAAGTACTTTCCCAAATGTTTTTCTTTGATGCTTAGTTCTTTGCTCTCCGTTTCAATTGTAACCAGCATAATCTCAATAACTTTTTTCATTTCAAGCCATTTCATTCTATTATTTACACTTTAATGCTTTGATGCTGCCATGAAAGTTGTATAGACTAATTTTTTAAAGTACTACAAAAGTGAATGAGAAACATCTACACTAATAAAAGAGAAACAGGCAAATTGACTGTACCTCCGCTATGCCCACAAGCCACGCCCACCAGCCAATCAGGAGCGAGTATGCAAATTAACCCAACCAAGATGGCTGTGGCCACAGAGTGAGCAGGAGGCTTGGGTTTCCCCAGCAATGGAGGAAGTCAAGCTTCCTGCCCACTCTGGCTGGCCCTGGCCTCCACTCAAGGCTACAAAGTTTCAAATATAGAAGATAAATAAATCCCAACAAAAATGGCAGCAGCCACAGAGCTGGAGAGAGCAGGAAGCTTGAGTTGCCCCCGGCGATGGGGGAAGCCAAGCTTCCCACATCCCTGGTCAACCCTGGCCTCCGCTCAAGGCTACAAAGTTTCAATTATAGAAGATAAATAAATCACAGATACCAGGGCCTCCGCTTGGGTCGCCGGAGGGCGTGGCTTGCCTGCAAACCACCACAGGCCCCTCGCCCAAGCTGCCCCACACCACAAGGGAACCCACATCCTGATCCGGGAAACCCTTCATGGCAAACCAGCCGGCCCCCTCCCAGGCACCAGGCCTCTATCCTATCTAATAAAAGAGTAATATGCAAATTGACTGTCACTCCAACACACAAGATCGCTGCTCCCATGTGGTCAAAGATGGCTGCCCCCATGTGGACACAAGATGGCTGCCACAAGATGGCCAGCAGGTGAGGGCAGTTGGGAGGGACCAGGCCTGCAAGGGAGGGCAGTTGTGGGTGATCAAGCCTGCAGAGGAGGGCTGTTAGGGGTGACCAGGCCAGCAGAGGAGGGAAGTTGGGGCTACTGGGCCTGCAGGGAAGTGCAGTTGTGGGGGACCCAGGTCTGCAAGGGAGGGCAGTTAGGGGTGACCAGGCCTGCAGGGGAGGGGAGTTAGGGGCAATCAGGCTGGCAGGTTAGCAGTTAGGCATCAATCAGGCTGGTTAGGGGGTGATCAGGCTGGCAGGCAGAAGCGGTTAGGGGCAATCAGGAAGGCAGGCAGGCGAGCCATTGGGAGCCAGCAGTCCTGGATTGTGAGAGGGATGTCCGACTGCCCATTTAGGCCCATCCTACCGAAATCAGGCCTAAATGGGCAATCAGACATCCCTCGAGGGGTCCCAGATTGGAGAGGGTGCAGGCTGGGCTGAGGGACAACCCCCCCACACCCATGCACGAATTTCGTGCATTGGGCCTCTAGTATCTTATAAAGTCAGAATGCGATAGTATGGCTCCATATTTTCAGATCTCCTTAAATATGATGAGCCCATGGGACTTATGAAACACATAATAAAAGTAGCCTCATTTGAAACTTTTGGCGCCTATGCTGGCTCATCTTATGGGCAGTTAAAAGTGTCCATTTTCAATGAATAAGTTTAAAGTAGATCTTGGCATCACAGCATCTGAAAGAGCATCCTCCTTGTTAAGGTGACTAAAGATAAGCTTCATACTACTAAAAGCTATAGCTAAAGGTTTGTCAGGTGGGAAATGAGTGAGGCAAGGTGTGTAAAAATTCACCCTGATGCCCTGCCAGTAGTGAGTGTTTTTATTTACTTCTACTACAAAAATTTTCTGATAATGCTGTCTTTTGTTGTTTTTGAGCCTCTGACAAACCTCCAACAGTCTTTATACTTAATTTTCCAGTAAGTATAGGACCAATTGGGCTCAGCACATAATTTCCTTCAGTGATGGGGTGGAATTGAAGCTTCTGTTGAGGCATCTCATTTCCAGCTTATTGTTCAACCCATTAAGTGCCATTTCCTTTACAGTTAGAGATACTCTTCTGAATTGTTCTAATCTGATTATTTATTCCATTGGACTAATATGTGTATTCTTTTGTGAAAGTTATGCATGACATAAATATTTTTACTGTGATTAAAATTGTTAGCCTTCACTTTTACTACAAATTAGTATATACACTATAAATAATTTGCCTGTCTCCTACCTTTCTGGTTCAGATAGGGATATAACAAGAAGGCATTATAAATTAGAATAAAAGTTAGGAGGAGGATGATACTTTCCTCTAAAATCTATATGCAATAGATAAACTTACTTTGTGGATCTAGAGACCAGACTTTGAAAAATACTTTTATAAGTCAAATGAAGTGTTGAATTGAAATTCTCTTGATCACTTGCTTTTCTATTCCATGTATTTTATCATTTTATATTTACTCAGTCCTATCTCTTTAACTGGATGCTGGCATCCTTGATAATGAATGTCAGGAAAACATCAAAGCCCACATATCATCAGTCATTTCCACCTTAGCCCTCCACAGGTCTTTCTTCATCCTTTCAACATGTATTCACATACCCCTTTAACTCCATAGTTGGGCATTATCCTCCTGATGAATTTCTTTTAGAAAAAACTATTCTGGATTGACACAAGAACTCAAACTCTTTTTAAGATCAATATCTAATGTTTTCCTCCTTTTATTTTACGTAAAATAATGGATAAAAGACACATGGCCATTTCACATTTTCTTCTCTCAACTATTACACATGGATTGGAATTGACCAATGACTAGTATGGGTCCCCTGAATGGGTCTCCACCTACTTTTTTCCCCCAGGGAGGAGTATTAAATTCTTTCCCAAAAGAGGGGTATTGAATTCTTGATTTATCTCTTTTTTTTCTGCTTCTACACTTGAACACAGGTTGCCTTAGTCAAATAGTTGCATAGAGAAGCAAACCTATCATCCATGTACAATAATCTTGCTGATCCTTGGGCCTTTTCTCAATAGTATGCAGTTTGTGTGAACCACAGAGCCTTCAAAACACATGGTACTATGATATCCTATATAATAAAACCCTAATATGCAAATTGAACAAACAGCGGAATGACCGGTCACTATGATGTGCACTGACAACCAGGAGGCAGATGCTCAATGCAGGAACTGCCCCCTGGTGGTCAGTGCGCTCCCACAGGGGGAGCACCACTCAGCCAGAAGCCAGGCTGATGGCTGGCAAGCGCAGCTGCTGCTGCGGCAGCAGGAACCTCTCCTGACTCCGTGGCAACGCTATCAAGTGGTGGTAGCAGGCGCAGCCAGAGACTGGCAGGACACAGCCACCAGGCCTGGCTGAGCATTGATTTGGCCATGTGACTGATGTTCATGTCCAGTTACACTGACTGTTCACATTTGTAGGGAAGCAGGGCAGCCCACTCCTGCCGCACACCTCACCTTCTAGGCTAAGAAAGGCCTGCTGATCTCTGTGTTTCTCCTCCCATCCAGAATCAAAACCTCTTGGGGATGAATGATCCCAGACATAGCCCCAACACGGGCTTGGTGTCACTGTCACAGACATTCCCAGTTATTACAGCCCGTTCCTCAGCCTGCAGTGCCCTACTCCACTCACAGCCACTCCTTACCTATCACCCCTGAAGACCACCTTATGTTATCCTACTTGAAATGTGAGCAAGATCTCAAATGCCCACCTCTCCTTTTTTTTTTTTTTTCCATAGCTCCCTTGCCCTATCTTTCTTCCTCTTAAAACCTTGCATTTTAAATATATATATTTGATTGATTTCGGAGATGGAAATAGAGATAGAAATATCAATGATGATAGAGAATCATTGATCAGCTGCCTCCTGCATGTTCCAAACTAGGGATCGAAACCTCCCACGGTCCCTCCCGTTGGCCGGCAGGCCCTGATTGGTGGTGAGGGAGGGCGGGGGAAGGTGGGGAGGAGTGGAACCTGATTGGTCCTGATCGCTGGCTAGGCCTAGGGACCCTACCCGTGCATGAATTTTGTGCACTCAGCCTCTTAGCAATAAATAATTATGAATGCTATAAATTACTGAAAATTTTAATAAGACTAATGGTTTTCCATGCCTTCTCCCTTAAACCTCAAAACTCTACAAGGCAGTTATCACTATATTTTTCAACAAGAAAAGTGAACATTAGAAATTTCAATAGTTTACTCAAGATCCTCAGTTAGTAATGGCAGTGCTTGCACTATGAGGACTCATTTCAAACTCCATCATGTTACTAACTCCTCCATGTGCAAGTCACCAGGATAGTTTAAAATATAGAATTACTTGGATAAGAAAATATAATTTGGCTGTGGGAAGCTAGTTGCAGTAGATGTTATGTTATTTTGTAACTAATAATAATAATCCTATCTAGTAAAGAAGGAATATACTATTTGACCCTCACACCATTGCAAAGAAGGTGGCGCCCACAGCCAATAAGGAGGGAATATACTAATTGACTGCCCGCCCTCAAAGATGGTGGAGCCCACAGCCACAAGATGGTGGCGTCCAGTCCCATTAGCCCCACAGGGGTGGCTCTGCACACCTGCCTCCAGAGTCCCCCAGCCCCCTCAGCCCCCCCAGCTGCCCAGGGCTGACTCCAGGCATAGGCAAGCCACGGATGGTGGCTGCCCAGCCAACGTTTGAGGAACAGGCAAGCCTCAGATGTCAGCTGCCCAGCCACCCACGGCCACCTGAGGCTCAGGTAACCAGGGCCAGCTGAGGCTTGCAGTGGCAGCAGCAGAGGTGTGATGGGGCATCGCCTTCCCCTGGTCGCCTCCTGTCCCTGAGGGCTCCTGGACTGTGAGAGGGGGCAGGACAGGCTCAGGGACCCCTCCTCCAGTGCATGAATTTTCATGCACTGGGACTCTAGTAGTAATAATAAAGGTCAATAACATTTATTGTGTGCTAACTGTATTCCAGGCTTTGTTTTTTCCATGACTTTTCTCGCTTGATCTTCAGAACAATAGTTTATCCCCATTTTACAAATGTGGAAAATGTGACTCAGAATGTTAAATGAATTAGCCCAGGGTCCTATGTTCCCTAGTATCTAAGTGAGTCACAATGGCACACCACTCTGGAAACATGTAAGGGAAAATAACAGAAGTTCTGACCAGCCAACAAGAAAAGCTTAGTTCTAGGCCTGGCTATGGCACTAATTATGTCTAAGCTTGTACTTGTACAGTGCTTCATAGGTTCAATGATTTTCATGCTTTTTATGTGCTTTTAATCAGGCTACTTTCTGACCCTATCCCAGTTTTGTAAACTTCCTTTGCCTCAATTTTCTTATTTATAAAATAAGGTGGTTAGCCCTAACCAGTTTGGCTCAGTGGATAGAGCGTCGGCCTGCGGACTGAAGGGTCCCGGGTTCGATTCCGGTCAAGGGCATGTACCTTGGTTGCGGGCGCACCCCCAGTGGGAGGTGTGCGGGAGGCAGCTGATCGATGTTTCTCTCTCATCGATGTTTCTGACTCTCTCTCTCTCCCTTCCTCTCTGTAAGAAATCAATAAAATATATTTAAAAAAATAAATAAATAAGGTGGTTAGATAATAGATGATTATCATGCTCCTAGCTCCAACATTCTCTAATTATATGAATTAGAGGCAATCATATGCATTTTGTTCACAATTCTAAATTTTTACTTTCACTTCTAGATGAGCAGAAAATGACATTCTTATTTTGTTTTATATTTCACTTACACTAATTTTCTGTAAATTTTTAATTAAGAAAATAAGGGTGCTTATAAAAATAGTATAAAATTATAAAATATTCTCATCCTCCCCTTTTCATACTCAGAATAAATAAATCTTAACTTTTTATAGATTTTTTAAGAAATAAATCCTGTGTAACAAAATCAATTTCCATACTTTCCCATAGACACCCAGACTTACTTATATCAAAGGGGTTAGTAAGACAGAAAAATACCCTGGAATAGTGTTATATATGTGTGTTTTTTGGCTGTGTGTGTTCATATTTGGAAGAAAAAGTAAACAACAAAACCTAATCAAGTTTAGTCACTAAGAACATGATGAAATGGGCAAAAAAAAAAAAAAAAAAAAAAAATGGCTTCAGTGTCTTCTGCCGTTTTATGGGTGTGCTCAGAGCCATGTGAAAGTGAGGCAGTGGAAGCTCCTGATCGGTCTGCAGCCCAGTCTGCTCAGTGGGTCATGTGAAAGCAGCATAGTGGCCAAGAGCCAGTATCCTGGAGCCAGGCTTTCTGGACTTGAATGCCAATGCTGACACTTAATACCGTGTGCTTGCTCTTAGGCAAGTTACTGTTTTGTTTTGTTTTTCTCAGTTTCTCCATTTGTAAGGTTGTTTTAAGTATTAAGTAAATTAATATTTGTTAATATTTTCAAACCATGCCTAGAATATGGCAAGCATTATATAAGAATCTAAAAATAAACAGTGAAGAACCTTACGGTCATTTTTGTTCAGTTTTTTTCTGAATGCCTATCATGGACCTTGGCAGATTTCAATTTCTCAGTTAATATTTTTGAATGAACAATACTTACGTATTTTCATTGTTAGAGATTACTCCATGAATAGTTTTATTTTTCCTAGTTGGATAGCTCTAGATCAGCAAGTTTCAACCTTTTTCATCTCATGGCATACATAAACTAATTACTAATATTCTGTGGTATTGCATCTTACATTTAAGTAGTTTATCCATTTTGAGTTTATTTTTGTGTATGGTGTAAGTTGGTAGTCTAGTTTCATGTTTTTGCATGTATCTGTCCAATTTTCCCAACACCATTTATTGAAGAGACTGTCTTCACTCCATTGTATGCTCTTGCCTCCTTTGTCAAATATTAATTGAGCATAGTGATTTGGGTCTATTTCTGGGTTCTCTATTCTATTCCATTGATCTACATGTCTATTCTTGTGCCAGCACCAGGCAGTTTTTAGAACAGTGGCTTTGTAATACAGCTTGATATCTGGTATTGAGATCCTTCCTACTTTTTCTTCTTTCTCAGGATTGCTGCAGCTATCAAACAAACAAACCCCAAATAGTCACAGAAATCTTGAGAATGAAGAATAAAGTGTGAGGGATCACAATACTGGATACCAAAATATACTACAAAGTTTTATAATCAAAACAACCTGACACTGGCACAAGAACAGACATACAGATCAATAGAACAGAACAGAGAACTCAGAAATCAACCCAAGCCACTCAATTAATATGTAACAATGGAGGCAAGAACATACAATGGAGTCAAGACAGTCTCTTCAATAAATGGTTTTGGGGAAATTGTACAGTTACATGCAAAAAAACCCAATGCAACTAGACCACCAACTTACACCATACACAAAAATAAACTCAAAATGGATAAATTAAATGTAAGTCGTGAAACCATAAAAATCCTAGAAGAAACCATAGGCAGCAAAATATTAGACATCTCACATAGCAAAATTTTCACTGATACAATGCCTACGGCAAGAGAAACAAAGGAAAAAATAAACAAATGAGACTACATCAAAATAAAAAGCTTCTTCACAGAAAAGAAACCATCATCAAAATGAAAAGGGAACACAGTGTTTGGGAGCACATGTTTGCTAATGATATATCTGATAAAGGGTTAATCTCCAAAGTATATTAAGTACTCATACAACTGAACAAAAAGAAGACAAATAATCAATTAAAAAATGGGCAATGGACTCTTCTCCAAAGTGGACATACACTTGGCCTAGAGACATATAAAAATGCTCAAAGTCACTAATCATAAGAGAGATGGAAATTAACACTGCAATGAGGTACCATCTTGCACCTGTCAGATTGGCTACCATCAATAAATCAACAAAGAACAAGTGCTGGTGAGGATGTGGAGAAATGGGAACCCTAGTGAACTGTTGGTGGGAATGCAGACTAATATGATCAGCATGAAGAAGAGTGTGGAGTTTCCTTAGAAAATTCAAAATTCAACTGCCATTTGATCCAGTGTTCCCACTTCTTGGAATATATCCTAAGAATCTCAAAACACCAATCAGAAACATTATATGCACCCCTATGTTCATAGCAGAGCAATTTACAATAGATAAGATCTGGAAATAGCCCAAGTGCCCATCAGTAGATAAGTGGATAAAAAAGAAGAATCTTTTTACCATTGAGACAACATGGAGGGACCTAGAAAGTATTATGCTAAGCAAACCAAGGTAGTCAGAGAAAGGCAAGTATCATGTGATGTCACTTATATCTGGATTCTAGTGATCGAAATAAACTGATGAACAAAATAGGGCCAGAGGCATGAAAGTATGACACAGACTGATGGATCTCAGAGTTGAAGGGGGAGACAGGAGGTCAGATTAACCAAAAGAACTTATATGCATATATGCATAACCCATGGTTACAGACATTAGTGTGTTAAAGGCGAACAAAATAGGGCCAGAGGCATGAAAGTATGACACAGACTGATGGATCTCAGAGTTGAAGGGGGAGACAGGAGGTCAGATTAACCAAAAGAACTTATATGCATATATGCATAACCCATGGTTACAGACATTAGTGTGTTAAAGGCCTGGGGAGGGCCAGGAACCTGGTGAATGGGGTTATGAGATAAAATGAGGGACATCTGTAATATTCTCAACAATAAAGATAAATAAGAATTAAAAGATTATTTCTTATGCAAGGCAACACAAGAGGAATTAAATGATTGCTCACTATAGTATATCTTTCTGTAAGACCCAGCTTTCTTTTTTTTTAAATTTCTTTATTGATTAAGGTATCACATATTTGTCCTCATCCCCCCATTCCCATCCCAAACCCCTCCCCACGCATGCCCCCACCCCCCTGTTGTCCGTGACCACTGGTTAGGCTTATATGCATGCATACAAATCCTTTGGTGGATCTCTTCCCCTTACCCCCACCCTCCCCTACCTTCCCTCTGAGGTTTGACAGTCTGATCGATGCTTCCCTGTCTCCGGGTCTGTTTTTGTTCATCAGTTTATGTTGTTCATTATTTCCCCTAGTTGAGTGAGATCATGTGATACTAGAAATACACTTATAAGAACCGAAAATGAGACAAGCAATAGACCCAGCTTTCTGAACTATGTTTTATTTGGAGAAATCCTATCTAATAAAAGGGTAATATGAAAATTAACCATCACTCCTACACAAATATGGTGGTGCCCAGTCCCCTCAGGTCTGCCGAAGTCCCCAGTCCTTTCAGCCCAAACTGATTACTATGGCAAGTGGACAGAGAAGGTTTTCAGCAAGTGTGAGAAGCAAGTGTAAGAAGCAAGCCTTGGTGGGATAGAGGGAGACCTGGCAGGATCAGGGCCTCTGCCATCCCGGGAGGCCCTCAGAGTTCGGTTCTGAAACCACAGAGACCCGCTCCACCGCACTGGGGAGGAAGCATTGCTGCTGCCCACCCAGCGCCAGGTCCCTGGTTAAGGAAGCTGGTCCAAGTTGCAGCCACGAGGCCTGGTGGGGCTGTCCCACCCTGGACCATCCTGGCTGAGTTCTGGCAGGGGCAGCCAGCACCTCCGGGATCACTGCCCCCGGGCCGCCTGTGGACACCAGTGGAGTGGGCCGGGTTGAACATTTTAATGAAAAGGGGACGCCTGTGCCCCGCCCCACCGTGCCCCATCCCTGGCGAGGAGAGGGCAGCGGGATCGGGGATGCAGCTTCAGGACCCTGTTAGGAGGCACCGGGGCTCAGGAGGGCCTGGGAGCAACCTGCAGGCCACTACAAAGAAGAGGTGCTGAACCGCCAGGACACCAGACAGCTGGCTGCTGGAGGCATGCAAAGGTGCAGATGAGGTGGCTCTCGCCTGTGCTGAGCTCGAAAAAGCACATCGACAGCCTGATGGACAAAATCACCTTTCTGAAGAAGGTGCGTGAAGAGAAGATCGCGGAGCTGCAGGTGCAGATCCAGTATGCTCAGATCTCTGTGGAGATGGACGTGTTCTCCAAGCCTGACCTCTCCACCATGGACATCCACTCCCAGTAGGAGAAGCTGGCTGCCAAGAACAGGCAGAATACAGAAGAATGGTCCAAGAGCCGCTTCACCTTGCTGACCTAGAGCGCTGCCAAGGAAGAGGTGTCAGAGAGCCACTGCCTGCTCAAGGCCAAGACCCTGGAGATTGAAGCATGCCAGGGCATGAACGAAGCGCTGGAAAAGCAGCTGCAAGAGCTGGAGGATAAGCAGAACACCGACATTAGTGCTATGCAGGACACAATCAACAAATTAGAAAATGGGTTGAGAACTACAAAGAGTGAAATGGCATGATATTTAAAAGAATACCAGAACCTCCTCAATGTGAAGATGGCTTTGGACATTGACATTGCAGCTTACAGGAAACTCTTGGAAGGTGAGGAGAACCGGCTCAGTTTCACCAGCTTGGGAAGCATAGCCAAGGGCTACTCCCAGAGTTCCCAAGTCTTTGGCCGATCTGCCTACAGTGGTTTATGGACCAGCTCCTACTTGATGTCCACTCACTCCTTCCCTTCTTAATACTCCAGCCACGTCCAGGAGGAGCAGATCAAGGGGGAGGAGACTATCGAGGCTGCAAAAGCCAAGGAAGCTAAGGATGAACCCCCCTCTGAAGGAGAAGCTGAAGAGGAGGAGAAGGAGAAGGAAGAGGCTGAGGAAGAGGAAGGAGAGGAAGAGGAAGGAGAGGAAGAGGAAGAAGGTGCCAAGAAATAATTTGAGGATGCAAAGGAGGAATAAGGAGGTGAAGGTGAAAGAGAAGATGCCCAAGAAGCTGAGGACGAGAAGAAAGATGAAGGTGCTGAGGAGGAGCAAGCAACCAAGAAGAAAGTTTGAGCCCCCCTTTCCTTAATTATTTCAGGAATAATCCTCATGAAACCAGGTCAACCCCGTCACCAACCAAGCAGTTGAGTTCCCGATACTATATGAATTAAGAAGTCAATATATGTAACATTCTGAGGTGACTGGGGTTGGACATTAAATGTTGTGCTATGACTTTTCTCCTTATGCAGGGTATCTGTTTGCTTGCAGAGTGGCTTCCAGGCTTGCTGCCAGCCTGTGCATGGTCCATGCTTATGAGTTCAGGGTCTATGACAATGTGAATAATTCAGATGTTTACAATAAAAACACATGGATACATGAATTCACTAATGTTAATGTTAAACTTCATGGAAAAAATAGTCCTTTGAATCTTTGGTGGTTAGAAATTAAAGTCCTCAAATCATGTGCAATAAATAGTAAATAAAGTTACACTGAATTACAAAAAAAAAAAAAAAAAAAAAAAAATACATCAGGGGCCAGTTCAAAGAACTGGGGAACCATTCCCAAAACAGGAAGGGAAGGGAAGTCACAGGGTGTATATTATTTCTACCAATTATATTATTTCCTACTACTTACAACATATACAATGTAATGTATTAGATGCCTTCCTATTGCATGAAGTACGTATTCTCATAGAGTAATACTGGTAGATATGTTATAGTTATGGTGGTATGTCATAGCCTATCTATACTAATAAAAGGGTAATATGCTAATTAGACCATGAGACCTTCCAGATGTCCTTCTGGACAAAGCTATGGTGGCGGGGCTGAGGCAGAGGCGGTTAGGGGTGATCAGGCCAGGAGGGGAGGGCTGTTGCAGGTAATCAGGCTGGCAGGGGAGGCAGTTGGGAGCGAGCAGGCTGGCAGAGGGGCCAGTTGGGAGTGAGCAGGCCGACGGGGGGGTGCAGTTAGGGGCAAGCAGGCCAGCAGGCAGAGTGGTTAGGGGTGATCAAACAGGCAGGCAGGTGAGTGGTTAGGAGCCAGCGGTCCCGGATTGCAAGGGGTTTGTCTGACTGCCGGTTTAGGCCCGATCCCACACCAGCAGTTGGACATCCCTCAAGGAGTCCCAGATTGGAGAGGGTGTAGGCTGGGCTGAGGGATTCCGCCCCCCCCCCCCCCCCCGCCATGCACGAATTTCATAAACGCAAACTTATGTTGAAATATATGCTACTGATTCAGACACATTTAATACATTTATTTGGAAAGGGAAGAAAATACAATGTGACTCTACCAGTAAAAGAAGAAAACTGTGGCTAATGCGTGAATATACCCCCTCCCCCGAGAGAGAGAGAGAGAGAGAGAGAGAGAGAGAGAGAGAGAGAGAGAGGAAGTTAGAGGTTTTTTTTAAAGGGTTATTTTTCAAGAGAAGGGTCTTGTCTTCTAGATGAAAAAACTTTCCCTGGTCCAGGCTGTTAGGGTCACTGAAGGAGGATGGCACAAGGCCCAAAAGGGTAAAGAATTATGAATTTATTAGGTCATCTGAAACCCAGATGGCTGAGCCCCAAAATGGTGCCAGCACCCATGGACTGGAAGTCAGAGATTTTAAAGGATTCTAGGCAGGCTTTCTCTGTGGGGAGAATTCTCTGGGCATGTCCTGAGGGGGTAAGATAATGGTCTCAGCAAGTGGAAAGTGGTCTTAGCAAAAGGAAATGTTAGTGTGAAGTGATCTAAAGGTCAGTTCCCAGGGGACTGGGTGTTGATTCAATTATTCGATTAGAGCTAACATTCCAGCCTTTTTGTTTTATGGAATAGGGATGAAGGTCATATCATCCATAGTTACTTCCTGCTGAGGAGGGGTGTCAAGACCAAAGGGGGATGGACTTTGATTGTAGTTGGCTAGAACACTGTATAGATTCCTTGTGGTTAGAGCAAGGGGTTGCAGCATCATGATTTCCCCAAGAGAATGGTTTGTGAAGGCTGGAAAGTAGTCCTATTGAGTGTCTTGGGAGGTAAAAGCTGGTCCTGAGGCTTCCACATCACTTGTCTGGTTTTGTTGCCTTTGTGGGCCTGGAGCTGAAATATAACTGAGGCCTACATGTTATCTTTAGGGAAGAAACGATTAGGGGTCTAAGCTGCCTAACCTGGTGGAGACAAACTGTTTTATACATTTTAGTATTGCTGGGGCAAAAGCTACAACAATAAGAATTATGACAAGTGGTCTGGTGGAAGGAAAGAGATATTAGTTTGGAGTATTGTAGTCTAATATACCAAAATGGAGTTTATTTTCTTAATTTCATTTGTCCTTGGTTTAGGAAGCTAGGATTTACTAGATGGCTACAGATTGCTTGGCATCTGGATTTTCTAGATGGTTGCAAACTGCTGTTTTACTGTCTCAGTTTCCCTATTCTGCTTGTCCTGACTTACTGGCCTGTGTCATTTATATAACTCCCTTTTAACATTCCTTCCTACAAACCTTCTATAACCTTCTTTAACCTTCTTACAACTTTCACAAACATTCTTACAACTTTCACAAACATTTTTACAATGTTAACTCACTTTCTTTTGCCTTCAAAATGCAAGTTCATTACCCATGCCTTCTATTATCAAAACCATACAACTTTTTTTTCACTTTAATTAGAATTCTTAACTCTTAAAAACCTTAATTTTCCAATGATAACCAAGAAACACACTTTCAAGAAACACACCTTCAACAAAGATATTACATTAACAGTTCCAAATATACTTTATAGATTTTCTGCAACAAAAGCTAAAATCGGGTGAACTTAAAACTTGTTGAAATATTTAGATGTTTATTGTTTAACCCAGAAATACTCCAATTTAAGTTACCAATTAAGCATATGAGACTGGAGAAAAGGCAGATGGGGGGTGGGGGGGGTTCACTAAGGACAAGGCCCCAAAGTCTGTGCTAGGACTGCAGTTTCCAGGCCTCCAGCTGCTTGGATTTAAAACTGCCACATTTTTCCTTAGAGATAACAGGATGAAAGTGAAGCGGAGGTATGTGACTGTGTTCGGGACAACTGGGTTTTTTGAGGGGATGTGCAGTAGCCCTGGTCAGGCACCAAGGTAGAATAAGAAAAGAGGGATAAGGGAGTATTTAGTAAGATGCAGTGTAGAGGTGAGGTGGCTAATGAATGTGAGATTAATCTGTCAACCCCCATAATAGAGACTGAGGAGGGGACAAGGGTCACAGCAAATTTGGGAGGGCAGAATAAGTGGCCCCAGTTTCAATTAAAAAGGGGATTGGGTCACCTACCACCACAATTGCTACCTGAGACTCTGTCCTGGTGATGTAAGTCTGTGGGGCCTTGTCAGGGCCTGGGCAGCTTCAGTCTTTGGTGGCCAGTCCCAGGAAGTCTGGGAGTTCTAAACCAGATCGAGAGGACAGCCTTGCCGTATTGGTTGAGGTCTGACCTGGAAGGGCCAGACTACAGTCTGATTTCCATTGACCTTCCCTTCCACACTGTGGGCAGGGCCTAGGCAGGGCCCTCAGAATTGGGCAGGAGTTGGCCCAGTGTCCTTCCTTGTTGCATTTGAAGCATGGGCCTGAAGGAGGCTTAGCCCCTGACTTACCATTGGTTGGCGGACCGGCACTACATTTGAGGTTCATGAGAGCAGTGGCTAGGAGCTGAAAGGCCTCCATCTGGGCCTCAGCCTTGGCCTGATCTTGCTTTTATTTTTGGATTTGGATCTCCTTGTCTCTATTATTAAAGACTTCAAAGGCCAGGTTAATGAGGTCTTTTTGAGAGGTTTGTAGACCTGTGTCTATTTTTTAAAGTTTGTGCCATATGTTGGGGGCTGTTTGGGATATAAAATGGGTATTCAGAAAAAGGGTTCACTCTAGGGAGGTAGGGTATAAGTAGGTAAATTTCTGTAAGGCCTCCATGAGGTGGGAGAGGAAGAGAGCTGAGTTTCCTCAGGGCCCTGAGTGATTTCATTAAGTTTATCATAGTTGACTGTCTTATGGGCAACCTTTTTGAGTCCAGCAAAATATGGCTACAAAGCCAGTACCCTGGTGAATTAACCTGATAGTTCCCATCTCAGGTCAGTTTAGGGGACCACATCAGAGCCAACTGTGTTTGCCACCACATCCTGTCTATGGAAGGCATGGACATGGTCCTGAGCTGCTAGCCAGATGCACTTCTTCTCCTCTGGGGTTAAAAAGGAGGACAGGATGGCATAGATGCTGTGCTAGGTCAGATCATGGGACTGGGTCAGGTACTCAAATTCCTTAGTAAAGGTGGTGGGGTCAGTGGAAAAAGACTTGAGACGCCTCTCATTCTGTACAGGTCGGGCATGGGATGTGCACCCAAACAATACCCTAGGCTCCAGCCACCTCTCAAAGGGACAAGATGGGGTGGAGGCTGGGCTGTCTTGGGGAGAGTAAGAGGGGGCTTGCTAAGGAGGTCAAGGGACTGGAAGAAGACATGAAATCTGAAGACAAAGGGTGGTCAGTCAGAGGAGGGACATAAGGAGGTGGGTTCCAGGGACCCTGAGGGGGATGGGGAATCAAGTGATCAGAAGGATTGAGTGACCAGAAGGATCAAAGAGCAGGTCTGAGGGACCTGATGGGTTGGAAAAGGATGGATCAGAAGCCTCAGGATAGAAAGGTCCAGGGTTGGCAGAAGAGAGCTTTAAGTGGAAAAGTAGGATTTGATAAGTAGAGCAAGTTTTACAGAGAGAAGGATGATTAAGGATTATAAAGAAGGCCAGAATGTAGGGGATCTCTGACAACTTCCCAATATGTGACAGAAATTAAGTCCCAGAGAATGTTAAAATTTTGGGCCAATGTGAATCATTGTCTAATTTATGTTGTGGGTAAGGAGCTTTGGCCGTACCTCTGTGGAAAGGCTGAGTGTGTTAAGATTATGGAGGACACATCCTAGAGGAGTGTTTTTTAGGGGGATGGGGAAAAAATCCCCGTGGTATAAATTAGGAAGAAGAGGTAAGCAACAAAGAGAGACCTCTAGAGCAAGACTAGAGGGAGGGCGACCCTGCCATCTAATCAGGCTCTGGAGAGAGGACAGTCTAATCCACGTGGTGGGCATCCCCTGTGACAAGGTAGACTGTGGGACCTGTTCCTGGGGCTGAAGCTGGACTGGAGAGGATTTCTGGCCTAGTGTTATGTCTTTTGTCTGAGATGAAGGCAAATCAGAAATCCAGAAGGGTGATCCAATTGTCACTTACGGGAGACGACCGGTAAATGAGCCAGTGTTGAGTGCAGGGTCAGCAATGGGAAAGAGAGGTCCCCGATCTGGCATCCTCCTTGGCTGGTTCTGGAGGGCCCATAAGGGAGGGAGGCCTAATTGAGGCTGGCAATCATGTCACCTGAGTAGGATTCAAAGGTAAGCCCAGGCCAGTTGCCACTGCCTACTGCTCTCTGAATAGGAAACTTCAGGTGACCAAAGCTGGGGCGATGTCTCGCCTACCTCATGGAACCCTCCCAGATTTTCAGCACCAAATGTTAGGGTCACTGAAAGAGGAATGCACAGGGCCAAAAGGTATAAAGAATTACGAATTTATTAGGTCATCTGAAACCCAGATGGGCTGAACTTCAAAATGGTGCCAGCACCCAGGGACTGGGAGTCAGAGATTTTAAAGGAGTCTAAGCAGGCTTTTTCTGGGCAGAGAATTCTCTGGGCAGGTCCTGAGGGGAAAAATAATGGTCCCAGCAAGTGGAATGTGGTCTTAACAAGTGAAATGTAGTCTAAGCAAAAGGCAATGTTGACTGTGAAGTGGTCTAAAGGTCAATTCCCAGGAGAGGGGGTGTTGATTCAATTATTTTATAAGACCTAACACAGGCAAAATATGAGTCCAGAGAAAGTGAATTTGAGAGACTGACATTAATTTGAAATAGCCATGATATTTCTGTACTTTCTTCAGATTGGCCTTGGAATATTGAGAACACCAAATATGGGAATATTGAATCATCTCTACTTCACTTGTTAAGTTTTAAGACATCCTGTACTTTATCTAGGCTTTTGATTTGTGACATAGATGCATGGATTAGGATTTATATTATGGCCAAGTAGATTTCCTCCAGGATAATGGCCTTCCAAAGGATAGACAATTTTTGAGAAAATACCCTTTATGAAGTAAGAGTAAGGGTAAGGGTAGTTTGAAGTGAGAAGTATATAATGCAAAGATAACCATGAAGTTACCACATTCTACATATCTGTGATTGGCAAAACCTTCTGGAGACTGGCAGTATTTAACAACTCTATTTTTACTAGTTCATAGTTCCAGACAAATCTCCATTTCAGACTTTCTCCAAATGATATTAGAAATGGATGTTTATTACACATTTGAAAATGATAAAAATTGAGGACTATTTTAATTTGGAGCATCATGAAATTCCCATGTAATTTTAAAATAAAGACACACAATTTAAATATACAAATTATGACACTGATGCCTTTAATTAAGCAAAGCATTTGCAAGGCCATTTTTCAGGCTTAAAAAGGAATCACAAATTTGTAAATCCAATGTTTCTGCTTGTAGAGATAAAACCTTAAAATGATGTCATAGTGATAATTTTCTCAATGTTTGGCAAGTTCAGTTGGAGTCAAAGTGGAATGTTTATAACTTAAGAATTTACAAAGGAGCTGTAAGTGTAAACTCATGTTCACATGATACTTCACTTAACGAATCCAGAATGGACAAAAATGAAAAAAAAAATGTGAAGAGAACACAAAATGTCTTTATTTCATGGTCAGAAAATTTAACTGACCTCTCCAGATTGCACCAAGTTTCCCCTCTGAAAAACAAATGGATGTATTCTTCCCTATATTTTAGCACATCCAGTAAAAAGGAAAAAGTGACAAATACTTTAAAAAGACTAACAAGATTAAATTACATTCATGATGTTTAGCTTGCTTTGAGAAAGGAAAAGAAACTTAAAAATTTTTTTAATTCAAATTTAAAATTATTTTCCTAACAGGAGAGAATAATGTGTGTGTGTGTGTGTGTGTGTGTGTGTGTGTGTATGTGTGTGTGTTTCAAATGGCTAAAACATGAAATAAGATTATTGTTAGTAAATGATACTGAATAATGCACAGAGGACATCTTCCATGTTGATAATTCCTCTCATTGTCTGGAATAATGTTGTCTCTCTTGATTTATTTTAGTCCAAACACAAGTGGTTTAAAACCATTATATATGTAAATATACAGTAGTTTAGAATGATTTAAATTTGTGAAAGCTAAAACCATAAAACTATGGTTGAAATTTTATTGTATTTTCCCTTGATTTAGAAATACTTTTCCTTTTTTAATATATAAATTTTTGCCTTTATTATTTACATACACTAGAGACCTGGTGCATGAAATCTGTACATGGGGGGGGGGGGGGTGGTGTCCCTCAGTCCAGCAATCCAGGACCACTGGCTCCTAACTGCTCACCTGCCTGCCTGCCTGATGCCCTCAACTGCTCCCCTGCTGGCCTAATATCCCCTAACTGATCTCCCCTGCAAGCCTGATAGCCCCTAACTGATCTCCCCTGCTGGCTGATCGCCCTTAACAGCCTCTGCCTCAGCCCTGTCACCAAGGTTTGGCCAGAAGGATGTCTGGAATATGTCAGGTCTAATTAGCATGTTACTCTTTTATTAGTATCCTATCCTATCTAATAAAAGAGTAATATGCAAATTAACCATGACTCCACTACACCCACAAGCCACGCCCACCAGCCAATCAGGAGTGAGTATGCAAATTAATCCAAACCAGAGCAGGACACTTGGGTTTCCCCAGCAATGGAGGAAGCCAAGCTTTCCGCACACCCTGGCTGGCCCAGGCCTCCACTTAAAGCTACAAAGTTTCAATTACAGAAGATAAATAAATCCTAACAAAAATGGCGGCAGACACGGAGATGGAGAGAGCAGAGGCTTGAGTTGCCCCTGGTGATGGAGGAAGCCAAGCTCCCGCAGCCCTGGCCTGCTTTGTTCTCCACTCAAGGCTACAAAGTTTCAATTATAGAAGATAAATAAATCCCCAAAAATGACTGTGGCCATGGAGCAAGCAGGAGGCATGGCTCTGCTCAATTATAGAAGATAAATAAATCCCAGATACCAGGGCCTTTGCTTGGGTTGCCAGGGGGCGTAGCCAGCCTGCAAACCACCACAGGCCACCCCACGCCCCAAGGGAACCCCCACCATGATCCGTCACACCCTTCAGGGCAAAACAGCCAGCCCCCACCTGTGCACCAGGCCTCTATCCTATCTAATAAAAGAGTAATATGCAAACTGACCATCACTCCAACACACAAGATGGCTGCCCCCAGGTGGTTAAAGATGGCTGCCCCCATGTGGACACAAGATGGCCACCACAAGATGGCCAGCAGGGAAGGGCAGTTGGGAGGGACCAAGTCTGCAAGGGAGGGCAGCTGTGGGCGATCAGGCCAGCAGGGGAGGGCAGTTGGGAGTGACCAGGCCTGCAAGCGAGGGCAGTTGGGGGTGATCAAGCTTGCAGGGGAGGTCAGTTAAGGGTGACCAGGCCAGCAGAAGAGGGAAGTTGGGGGGAACCAGACCTGCAGGGTAGGACAGTTTGGGGTGACCAGGCCTGCAGGGAGGGCAGTTAGGGGCAAACAGTCTGGCAGGGGAGCAGTTAGGCATCAATCAGGCTGGCAGGCAGAAGCAGTTAGGAGCAATCAGGAAGGCAGGTAGGTGAGCAGTTGGGTGCCAGCAGTCCTGGATTGTGAGAGGGATGTCCGACTGCCCGTTTAGGCCCGATCCCTAGGGCTGAGGGACACACCTTCTGTGCATGAATTTCATGCACCAGGCCTCTAGTATAATAATAGAGGAATATGCAAATTAGCCAGAATGCTGTAACTTCACAACCACTCAGCAGGAGGCATGCACAGCAGGAGCAGGTGGGAGGGGACTTCCATCACCAGAGGGCCTCCATGCAGCCTGGGGCAGCCCCTGGCAGAGGCATCCCCCGCCCAGCCTGGCCCGGAGGCCTCCCGGCCTGGGGGCAACCCCATGAAGGAGGCCACCAGCGGAGGCATGTGCAGGCCTTCTTTGCTGCCCGGCCAAGAGGCTGCTCGGCCCGGGGGCAGCCTCCAGCAGAGGCGACCACTGGTGGAGGCGCACACAGACCCACCATGTTGCCTGGCCTGGGGGCAGCGCCCATCAGAGGCGGCCAGTGGCAGAGGCATGAACAGGCCTGCCCAGCACTAAGGTGACGCTACCTGCCTGTGTCCCCACCCAGTGCTGAGGTGAAGCTGCCTACATGTGTCCCTGGCCTGGGACGTGATGCTGCCTGTGTGTGTCCTGGTCTGGGACATGGTGCTGCCTGCGTGCATCACACCCAGTGCTGAGGTGAAGATGCCTGCCTGCGTCCCTGGCCATGGACGTGATGCTGCCTGCCTGTGTCCCTGGCCTGGGACGTGAAGCTGCCTGCATTCATATACATTTTACTAATTTCCTTTCATCTCTGACACTTCTATTATAGAGAAAGGGCAAATAACAATATTAAAATATTTCCTCTAATTAATTACCTTTTGATGTGCACAAATTTCGAGCCACTACTTGACAGGAGATTTGCATATTCTCAAATAATAGAGAAAATGCTCATTATGATTTATTAGAAAATATGTAGGGAGTTTATAGTCATTTTGCTATAATGTAAATGTATGAAGCATACTTTCATCTTTATTTATTAACTGGAGGCCCAATGCACAAAATTCATGCAAGAGTAGGCCTTTGCAGCCACGGCGGCTGCCTGGATCCCACCCTGGCAGCCGTGGTGACTTCCTTGATCCTACAGCTGCAGCCCCCTGTTTCATCCGGAAGGACGTCCAGTCTAATTAGCATATTACACCTTTATTATTATAGATGATTTTATTTTTGCATTAAAATGCCAGTTTGATTATATGCATGCTTAATCTCATGATCTCACTCATTTGTAAAATATAATGAACAACATAAACTGATGGACAAAAATAGATCCAGAGACAGAGGAGCACCGAAGAGATAGTCAAACTTCAGAAGGGAAGGCAGGGAGTGGGAGGTAAGAGATCAACAAAAAGACTTGTATGCATGCATATAAGCATAACCAATGGACACAGACACTGGGAGGGGAGGACTTGTGCTGGGGGGTGGAGGTGGCTGGGGAGAGGTCATTGGGAAAAAGGGAGACATATGTAATACTGTATGTAATACTTTAAACAATAAAGAATTAAAAACAGAAAGAAATTTATCTGATACAGTGTTCAAAATAATGATAGTAAAGATGTTCAACAGCATGAGAAAAGATATATTAACTATGAAAACAGAAATAAAGAATGACATAGCACAAATAAAAAACACACTGGAAGGAATACATTTTTCCTTCCCTTCAACATCAGTCTGTGTGAGTCCTTTGTTCCAAGGTGGGTCTCCTGTAGACAGCAGATATATGGGTCATGATTTATTATCCACTCAGCTACCTGATGTCTTTTTATTGGGGCATATCATTAGCATATTACATTTTGATTGTGTACATGTACCACATTTTTTAAATCACTCATCTGCTTATGGGCACCTAGGCTGTTTCCAAATCTTAGCTGTGGTAAATTGTGCTGCTATGAACATAGGGGTACATATATCCTTTCTGATTGGTGTTTCTAGTTTCTTGGGATATATTCCTAAAAGTGGAAGCACTGTGTCAAATAGGAGTTCCATTTTTAGTTTTTTGAGGAAACTTCATACTGTTCTCCACAGTCACTGCACCAGTCTGCAATCCCAACTAGGGTTCCTTTTTCTCCACATCCTCACCAGTATTTGTCGTTTGTTGATTTGTTGATAATAGCCATTCTGACAGGTGTGAGATGGTACCACATTTTGATTTGCATCTCTCAGATGAATAATGACTTTGAGCATGTTTTCATATGTCTCTTGGCCTTCCTTCTGTCTTCTTTTAAAAAGTATCTATTTAGGTCCGTTGCCCATTTTTTGATTGGGTTGTTTATCTTCCTTTTGTTAAGTTGTATGAGTTAAATGTAAATGTTAGAGATTAAAACCTTATCAGTGATAACATTGGCAAATATGTTCTCCCATGCAGTGGGCTGTCTTGTTGTTTTGTTGATGATTCTTTTTCTGTGCAAAAGCTTTTTATTTTGATGTAGTCCCATTTGTGTATTTTCTCTTTAATTTCCATTGCCCTAGGAGCTGTATCGGTGAAGAAATTGCTTCAGCATATATCTGAGATTTTGCTGTCTGTGGATTCCTCTAAGATTATTATGGTTTCCCATCTTACGTTTAAGAAGTTTATCCATTTTGAGTTTATTTTTGTGTATGGTGTAAGTTGGTGGTCTAGTTTCTTTTTTTACATGTATCAGTCCAATTTTCCCAACACCATTTATTGAAGAGACTGTCTTCACTCCATTGTATGCTCTTGCCTCCTTTGTCAAATATTAATTGAGCATAGTGGTTTGGGTCGATTTCTGGGTTCTCTATTCTATTCCATTGGTTTATATGTCTGTTCTTGTGCCAGTACCAGGCAGTTTTGAGAACAGTGGCTTTATAATACAGCTTGATATCTGGTATTGAGATCCCACCTACTTTGCTCTTCTTTCTCAGGATTGCTGCAGCTATTTGTGGTATATTTTAATTCCAGATGAATTTATGGAGAGTTCATTCTAGGTGTTTGAAATATGTTGTTGGTATTTTAATGCGGATTGCATTGAATCTATAGATTGTTTGAGTAGTGTGGACATTTTAATGATGTTGATTTTAACAATCCATGAACATAGTATGTTCTTCCGTCTATTTATGTCTTCCTCTATCTCTTTCTTCAGTGTCCTGTAGTTTTCCGAGTACAGTTCTCTTACCTCCTTAGTTAAGTTTATTCCTAGGTATCTTAATTTTTTTTGGTACAATAGTAAATGGGATTTTTTTTTAGTCTCTCTTTCTGTAAGTTCACTATTGGTGTATAGAAATGCCATAGATTTATTTGCATTAATGTTGTATCCTGCTACATTGCCAAATTCATTTTTTAAGTCTAATAATTTTTATGGAGTTTTTAGGGTTTTCTATGTACAGTATCATGTCATCTGTAAATAATGACAATTTTATGTCTTCTTTTACAATTTGGATATCTTTTATTTCTTCTTCTTGTCTAATTGCTATGGCCAGCACTTCCAGAACTATGTCGAACAGGAGTGGTAAAAGTGGGCATCCCTGTCTTTTTTCTGTTCTTACCAGAAATAGTTTTAGTTTTTGCCCATTGAGTATAATGTTGGTTGTAGGTTTGTCATATAAGGTTTTTATTATGTTGAGGTATGATCCCACTATTCCCATTTTGCTGAGGGTTTTTATCAAGAAAGGGTGTTGGATTTGGTCAAATGATTTTTCTGCATCAATTGATATGTCTATGTGATTTTTATCTCTCAATTTGTTTATGTGATGTATCACGTTTATTGATGTGTGGATATTGTACCATAGCTTGCATCCCCAGGATAAATCCTACTTGGTCATGTTGTATGATCTTTCTGATGTACTGCTGGATCCAATTTGCTAGAATTTTGTTAGGATTTTGGTATCTATGTTCATGAGGGATATTGGCCTGTAATTCTCTATCTTTGTGTTGTCTTTATCTGGTTTTGGTATTAGCGTAATGTTGGCTTCATAGAATAATCTTGGAAGTATTTCTTCCTCTTACATTTTTAGTAGTAATCTGAGGAGGATAGGTTTTAGTTCTTCCTTGAATGTTTGGTAAACTCCCCCATGAAGCCATCTGGCCCTGGGCTTTTGTTTGCTGGAAGCTTTTTGATGACTGCTTCAATTTCTTCCATAGTTATAGGCCATTTGAGATTTTTAGAATCTTCCTGATTGAGTTTTGGAAGGTTGTATTTTTCTACGAATATGTCCATTTCCTCCAGTTTGTCTAATTTTTTTTAAATAGAATTGTTCATAGTATTTTTTAACAATATTTTTTATTTCTGTGGGGTCTGTTGTTATTTTGCCTCTTTCATTTCTGATTTTATTTATTTGGGTCCTCTCTCTTTGCTTCTTGGTGAGCCTGGTTAAAAGTTCATCAATCTTGTTTATCCTTTCAAAGAACCAGCTCTTGGTTTCATTTATCTTTTGTATTGTTTTGGGGTGGTTTTTTTGTCTCTATGTCATTTATTTCTGCTCTGATCTTTATTATATCCTTTCTTCTGCTCACGCTGGGCTTTTCTTGTGGCTGTCTTTCTAACTCTTTAAGTTGTAGAGTTTGATGATTTATTAACATTTTTTCTTGTTTTTGTTTGTTTGTTTGTTTTTAGGTAGGCCTGTTGAGCTATAAACTTCCCTCTCCGGACTGCTTTCATTGTGTCATATAGATTTTGGATTGTTGGGTTTTCATTGTCTTTCATTTCCAGGATGTTTTTAATTTGTTCTTTGATCTCTTTGGTAACCCAATTATTATTTAATAACATGCTATTCAGCTTTTAAGTGTTTTAATTTTTTGATGTTTTTATTGTAGTTTATTTTTAATATTATGCCATTGTGATCTGAGAAGATGCTTGGTATGATTTCAAATCTCTTGAATTTGAAGAAACTTTGCTTGTGACCCAATATGTGGTCTATCTTTGAAAATGTCCCATGTGCACTTGAGAATAATGTATATTCTGTAGCTTTGGGGTGAAATGTTCTGAAGATGTCAATGAAGTCCATCTGATGTAGTGAGTCATTTAGAATTGCTATTTCTTTGCTGATTTTTCATCTAGAGCAGGGGTGGGCAAACTTTTTGACTCGAGGGCCACAATGGGTTCTTAAACTGGACTGGAGGGCCGGAACAAAAGCATGGATGGAGTGTTTGTGTGAACTAATATAAATTCAAAGTAAAGGAGCTGAGGGGAGAGCAAGAGAACCCTCCGCTCTTTTGGCTCCGCGGGCCGGATAGAACAGCCGAACGGGCCAGATAGAACAGCCGAACGGGCCGGATCCGGCCCGCGGGCCGTAGTTTGCCCACGGCTGGCCTAGAGGATTTATCCAGTGATGTCAGTGGGGTATTAAAGTACCCTACTATGATTGTATTGCCATTGATCTCTCCCTTGATATTTTCAGGAGATTTTTTTTTTAATGTATTTAGGTGCTCCTGATTGGGTGCACATATGCTTAACAGGTTTATATCCTCTTGTTATATCAATCCCTTTAGTATTATGAAGTGGCCTTACTTATCTCTTGTTATGGCCTTCACTTTGAAGTCTATTTTGTCTGATATAAGTATTGCAACCCCTGCTTTTTTTTCATTTCCATTTCCCGGAAATATATTTTTCCATCCCTTCACTCTCAGTCTGTGTGAGTCCTTTGTTCTGGGATGGGTCTCTTGTAGACAGCATATAATATATATATATTGTTTTTTAATCTATTCAGCCACTTGATATCCTTTGATTGGAGCATTTAGTTCATTTACATTTAAAGATATTATTGATTGATACTTGTTTGTAGCCATTTTTATTTTTTGTTCTTGTGTTCCTTCCTCCCTTTTTATTTCTTCTTTTTACACCAGTCCCTTTAACATTTCTTGCATGGTGGCTTGGTAGCGATAAATTCTCTTAGCCTTTTTTTTTCTGTGAAGCTTCTTATTTCCCCTTCAATATTGAATGATAGTCTTGCTGGATAAGGTATTCTTGGATTCAATCCCTTGCTTTGCATCACTTTGTAAATTTCCTTCCATTCTTTTCTGGCCTGATGTGTTTCTGTTGAGAAATCATTTGATAATCTAATGGGAGATCCCTTGTATGTAACTTTCTGTCTCTCTCTTGCAGCCTTCAAGATTCTCTCTTTGTCCTGAACATTTGGCATCATAATTATGATGTGTCTTGGTGTGGGTCTTTTCGGGTTCATCTTGTTTGGGACTCACTGAGCCTGTGTGACTTTTTTCTTCCCCACATCAGGGAAGTTTTCTGACATTATTTCTTCAAATAAATTTTCTAACACTTGTTCCTCTTCCTGTTGTTCTGGCACACCTATTATTTGTATGTTGCTTCATTTCATGTTTTCCCAAAGCTCCCTTAGGCTCTCCTTCTGTCTTTTAATTTTTTTTCTCAAATTGCAGTTCAGTTTGGGTGTGTTTTGCTTCCCTATCTTCTAATTCACTTATTTGATCCTCCACTTCTCCTAGTCTACTGTTGAAACTTTCCATGGTGTTTTTTATTGCAGGTATATTACTCTTTATTTCTGCTTGATTCTTACATAAGTTGTTGATTTTTTTTCCATCCATCCAGGTTATGAACTATATGACCCTTATTCTGAATTCTTTTTTTGACAAATTGCATGACTCTGTTTCACTTAGCTGATTTTCTGGCAATCCCTCCTTTTCTTTCATTTGAGGGTTTCTTTGTCTATCCATTTTTGCTCTCACTGAAGGATCTAGGTGTCAAGTCATGCAGGGGCTGCTTCTTGGGTGGCAGTGGCTCTTCGGGCAACGCTGCTCCTAGGGCAGTTGCGACAGTGGCTCATCCCCAGTTCACAGAGGCTCCTCTGATGGGCACTGTTCTCAGCAGTAGTGGCTCCTCTGGCTGATGGGGGCAGGCTGCTCACACAGCTGCTGCTCCTTGTATGATGGTGGGCTGCTTGCGTGCCTCTGCTCCATGGACAGGGGCGGGCTACTTTTGAGGCTGCTGCTCCTTCGACAGGGGAAGGTTGTTCACAGGGCTGTGCTCCTGTATGGGGATGGGCTGATCATGCAAATGCTGCTTCTTGGATTGTGGCAAGTTTTTAGTGTGGCTGCTGCTCTTTGAACAGGGGTGGACTGCTCGCGAGGCTGCTGCTCCTCAGACAGGGGAGTGAGCACTCACATAGCTGCTGCTCCTCAGATGGAGGCGGGCTGCTCTCATGGCTACAGCTCCTCAGATGGAGGCACCCTTTGCTGGGCTGCCAGTCCTCAGACTTGGGTGGACTGCTCGTGCGGCTGCTGCTCCTCAGATGGGGCTGGGCTACTCTTCAGACAAGGGCAGGCAGCTCGCACAGCTAATGCTTCTCTAATGGGGATGGGCTGCTTGAAGGACTACTGCTCCTGAAACAGGGGCAGGCTGCTCGTGTGGCTGCTGCTCCTCAAATGGGGCGGGTTGCTCCTCGGATACTGGTGGGCTGCTCATGCAGCTGCTGATCCTTGGACGGGGGCAAGCCATGTGAGGGTGCTGCTCCTCGGTCTGGGGGGGGCTGCCTGCGGGGCTGCTGCTCATGTGGTCGCAGTGCCCTGGATTAAAGCATTGGGCCAGTTAAAAGGGGACACTTCAGAACTCACAGGAGCCTGCTCCCAGGGTGGCTGGAGTCTTGGTGACCATGGGACCACAGCCAGGGCAGCAGGTCCCGGACAGGGTGGGTGTAGAATCCCGGGTGTTATCTGAGGGTACTCTGGGTGGAGGTGAGGTTGGGCTCCCAGTCACAGAAGCTCTCCCCTTCAAAAAGGCGAGGCATCTGAGGAAGAGCCAGCCACTCCTGGAGTGTTTGAAATGGTAGCAGATACAACCTAGTTAGGCAAGCCCAGTTAGCCTGCCCCCAAAGTCCTGCAGGATCTAACTATGCCTCAGTCACACACAAACACCCCACACACAACCACACACTCCTCTTTTGCTTCCTCATTCACTCATACTCTCTCCCTCACTGCTGCCTTCTTGACTCTGTAGTTGGTTCTGGAGTGTTATTGACCCATTTGTGGATGGAGTCTCCTATCCAGGTGTCTGGTTATGTGTCTTGTTTTCTAGCACATTGGCCAAACAGGACAAAATTCACCTTGACAAGACACTACACAAAGGGAACAAAACACAAATGTACTCATGGCACTGATAACCCCAATATAATTGACCACCAGAGAAAAGAGAATTAGGGTAGAGAAAATAGAACACAAATGATATCAAAGAGAGAAAAAATGGTATGAGAGAAGAGAAAAAGAAGAAAAAAGAAAATAAAATAGAATATCCTATCTAATAAAAGAGTAATATGCAAATTGAACATACCTCCATTACACCAACAAGCCATGCCCACCAGCCAATCAGAAGTGAGTATGCATATTAACCCAACCAAGATGGCTGAGGCCACAGAGAGAGCAGGAGGCTTTGGTTTCCCTGGCAATGGAGGAAGCCAAACTTTCCGCCTGTCCTGGCCTGCCTTGGCCTCCGCTTAAGGCTACAAAGAGTCAATTATAGAAGATAAATAAATCCCAGATACCAGGGCCTCCACTTGGGTCACCAGGAGGCATGGCCAACCTGCAAACCACCACAGGCCCCTTGCCCTGGCCGCCGCACACCCCAAGGGAACCACCACCCTGATCCGGGACACCCTTCAGGACAAACCAGCCAGCCTCCGACCATGCACCAGGCCTCTATCCTATCTAATAAAATAGGAATATGCAAATTGACCATCACTCCAACACACAGGATGGCTGCCCCTATGTGGTCAAAGATCCTGCCCCCATGTGGTCACAAGATAGCCACCACAAGATGGCCAGCAGGGGAGGGATGTTGGGGGTGATCAAGCCTGCAGGGGAGAACAGTTAGGGGTGACCAGGCTGGCAGAGGAGGGAAGTTGGGCGCGACCAGACCTGCAGAGGAGGGCAGTTTGGGGGGACCCAGGCCTGCAGGGGAGAGCAGTTGGGGGGACAGGCCTGCAGGGGAGGGCAGTTAGGGGTGACCAGGCCTGCAGGGGAGGGTAGTTAGGGGCAAACAGGCTGGCAGCGGAGCAGTTAGGCATCAATCAGGCTGGCAGAGGAGTGGTTAGGGGGTGATCAGGCTGGCAGGCAGAAGTGGTTAGGGGCAATCAGGAAGACAGGCAGGTGAGCAGTTGGGAGCCAGCAGTCCTGGATTGTTAGAGGGATGTCTGACTGCCCATTTAGGCCCTATCCTACTGGGATCGGGACTTAACAGACAGTCAGACATCCCTCGAGGTGTCTCAGATTGGAGAGGGTGCAGGCTGGGCTGAGGGACACCCCCCCATGCACGAATTTCATGCACCAGGCCTCTAGTATATATATATATATATATATATATATATATATATATATATATATATATATATATGAGGGAGAGGGAGAGAGAACACCAGAGAACAAACAGGTAAACCATAACATATAAATACCAAATATCCAGTAAAGAAGATGGGGGCAGAATCTTATATACCAGGGGTCCTCAAACTTTTTAAACAGGAGGCCAGTTCACTGTCCCTCAGACCGTTGGAGGGCCGGACTATAGTTTTTTAAAAAAAAACTATGAACAAATTCCTATGCGCACTGCGGGCCCGGGACAAGTTAGCTGCTAAGCAGAACAGGCAACGGCACCCGGCAGGCTGGATAAATGTCCTCGGTGGGCCGCATGTGGCCCGCAGTCCATAGTTTGAGGACGCCTGTTATATACAGAAGGTAAGGTTAAGAATTGGATGAATATGGGGAGAACTTCAGTTCAATATAGAGGAAGTAGAAAGAGGATGAGTGGATATGAAGAAAGAGAAAGAGAAGAAAATAATAATAATAATTTTTAATTGATTAAAAAGAGGATAAATAAAATGAAATAAATTAGAATGATAGAAAAACAATGTGAAAAGAAATAGAAAATAAAGAAACAAACGAAAAAAGGAAAATAAAGAATAAAAGAGATAACAAAATAGTAATAAAATAAAAATAAAAATGAAAAACTGAAGTGTCATTCCTTTGGCTGGTTTAAGATCCCACTCTTCTGTACTGTCTGTGGCTTCTCAGTCTTCTGTTGCTGGGACTGAAGGCCTCTCTTTAGGCCAGTCCCTGTGGACTCTCAGGGACTATTCAGATTTTTTTGTTTGTTTGTTTATCTTTTGTAGCACTCAGGGTGTAGTCTGAGTGTGGCTGTATTGGTTGCCTGGAGATTGCAGGAAGGGACTATCTCTTCAGAGAAAAATGGCTATCTAAGTCCCGTGTGTCAGGTATGACTCAGCGCCAGACTTGCTGCTACTTCTCCTGGACCCTCTCCTCTCCCAGCCTCTCCCCAGACTCCACAAGTCCACACCTCCTCCTGCACCTGAGCCACAGGTGAGTGTCCATATCTGAAAGGTCCTTTGAGCTAGGTTTAGTGAACAAAAGCTAAGAGCAAAAAGAAGGAAAAGAGCTGCACCCTCTCCTCCCGGCTCAGCGCAGCCTGCGCAGCCATCCAGGTTGCCCCCTCTGGGCTCAGTCTTTCGTGGCTGTGGACTAGATCTAGAATTCCCTGCCCTCAGCAGTCCTGCAGATTTCCTTTCCATAGTCAGACACTGTGCCTGTCTCAAGGGACTTGGACTTGGAGCAAGCAGTTTCCTTTTGACCCTCTGGGTTCGGAGGTCTTACAGTTCTCTCCAGCCTAGATCCCTGGTTTTATCTTTCTCCAGGTGACCTCTGCCTTTCCTGGCTGTGGATTGTCTCACCAGCTGTGTCTACTTTGCCAATTTGGGATGGATGTTATTTGATTTAGTTGCTCATTCTATCTGCTCCAGTACAAGACTCTGGACACATTCATCTATTCTGTCGCCATTTTGTCTCCACCATTTATTTTCTTTATGCCTATGTTCCTTCTTCCCTTCCTATTTCTTCTTTTTACAGCAGACCCTTTAGCATTTCTTGCATTGCTGGTTTGGTGGTAATAAACTCCCTTAGTCCTTTCTTTCTGTGAAGCTCTTGATTTCACCCTCAACTTTGATTGATAGCTTTGCTGGGTACAGTATTCTTGGATTCAGATCCTTGCTTTGCATGACTTTGTATATTTCATTCCATTCCCTTCTGGCCGGATGTGTTTCTGTTGAGAAATAAGTTGATAGTCTGATGGGAGATCTTTTGCAGGTAACTTTTTGTCTCTCTCTGGCAGTGTTAAAAGTCTTACTTTGTCGTTGGTGTTTTCCAGTTTAATTATAATATGTCTTGCTGTCGGTCTTTTTGGGTACATCTTGTTTGGGACTCTGTGAGCTTCCTGGACTTGTGTGAGCTTTTTCTTCCAAATATCAAGGAAGTTTTCTGTCATTATTCCTTCAAACAGGTTTTCTATTCCTTGCTCAGTTTCCTCTCCTTCTGGTACCCCTATTATGCAGATGTTTCATTTCATGTTGTCCCAAAGATTCCTTATGCTCTCCTCCTCTTTTTTACGTTTTTTTTTTTTTTTTCCAGTTGCTGCTCTGCTTGGGTATTTTTTCCTACCCTGTCTTCTAGCTCACTGATGTGGTCATCTGCTTCTTCTAGTCTACTGTTGATGTTTTCTATTATGTTCTTTATTGCAGCAATGTCATTCTTCATTTCTTTTTGGTTCTTCTTCATTTACTCTTGATTCTTACACATATTGTTGAATTTGTCTTTTTAAGCATTGTCATGACCATTGCTCTGAATTCTTTCTCTGACAAATTGCTTGCCTCCATTTCTTTTACTTCATTCTCTGGTGATTCCTCATTTTCTTTTATATGGGGGCTCTTTCTTTGTCTCCCTATGTTTGCTCCTCTCAGGGTGTTGGGTTATTTATGTAGCTCTCTCTCCCCTGGATTGAATGTCTCCAGGTGATCTCTGACATTTCCTCACCAGCCATGTTTAATTCACCAATTCCAGGTGGGTGTTATTTGATTAAGCTATTCCTTCTATCTGCTCTGTGAGAAAGTGCAAGGCCAGACCGCATATTTGGCTGCCTCCTTGTCTCCCCCTGGACGAAATTTTTAGGCTCCCATGGCCAGGGAGGCTGGGGTCTCAGTGATCATGGGTTTGCAACTGAGGCATCTGTTCCCTGGGTGTTGTGGTTGTAGGTATCTGAGGTCTCCCTGGTTGAAGATAAGGCTAGGTTTCCAATGGCAGCCTCTCTCCCCTTCAAAATGGCACAGTCTCTGTGGCAGAGCCAGCCACTCTAGGAGATATTTCAGCAATAGTAGATGCTGCCCAGCTAGGGGAGCCTGGTCCACCAGTCCCAACAGTCCTGTGGAATATAACTCTCTATCACTCACAAATACGGACATTCCCTACACATCCATGCACTCTCCTTTTTCTCTTTCATTCACATACTACCTTGCAGGCTGCCATCCTGTTGGCCGCCATCTTGGATCCTAAAGTCTTATTTCTAATATCTCATGAAATTGATATGAAGAGCAAAGTTTGTGTTTATCCTAAATAAGATGTGGAGTGGACAGTTGAAATAAATCCAATAAATTGGATCTTTTCTGCCAATTATGGCTTTTGGGATCTCTGACGATACCTCTTGGATTTGTTTAAAACATAGTTAACCATTATGTTTATTTCTTCAATTGATTTATATAGAATTGAAATTACAATCAACCTTGAAATTACAGCCTAATTTTTGAGAAATGCAAAATAATTAAGGGCTTTTATCTGTGAAGAGAGTCAAAATGCACTGAAAACTCCCTGATTGTCACTGTATTTTATGTAATCTTTGAAAATGATTTAAATCAAGGCTAAATTTTGTAGGTTATTTTTAGTGTATAGTTAGATTATTTTAGACTGTACTTTGAGATATGGTTTGAGATTATTATAATATATTATTTCTTTTATTAAAATTGAATTATGCAAATATATGTGCATTTTCTCAGCAGTTGTGTCATGTTGGATAAGATACTTAAGTTACTTATATTGCCTAATTTCTTCCTATTAAAAAAATCAAAGAGATAGATGAAATTATATGAGAACACCTTATGTATGTAATAAGCACTCAATCAATGTTAGTCACTATTATTATTATAGTTCTACATAAATTCACCTCAGTTTTACTTCTTGGGGAAATTAATGTTTTAAAAAGCAAAATATATGTATTATTACACTTAAAATTGCAGTCAAGTATACATATAAAAAGTTAAAGAAAAAGGTATTTCATTTTTAATATCTGAAGAAAAACTATACTTAGAAATTCATTGGTATAGAAACTCATTTAGTGGGATAGTCAACACAGAGGACCATTACTGCTGAATACTAAATTATAACTGTGTGGATAAAATGTCCACTTATGCAATTGTAATGTATTCTCAAAGTTTTGAAAAATTAACAAGATCATGAAGATGACTGGAAAAATGAACTTCAGGTGAACTCAATTAACAGGCAGTTTGCTTAGAGAAGGTACACATTGGAGAGTTCCTGAGTCCATATGCAATACAATGAATTGACAGGACAGGAAGATAATTTGCTTCTTTTTAATTAATTGTTTAAAGTATTACATATGTAGACCCCATTGACCCTTGCCCAGCCACTCCCAAACCCAAGAAAAAGCCCCCACCTCCCCAGGGTCTGTGTCCACTATCTGTGCTAATATGCATGCTTATAAGTCCTTTGGTTGATCTTTTACACCCTCCCCCTGTCTTCCCTCTGGGGTTTGACAGTCTGGTGTTTCTCTGACTCTGGATCTATTTTTGTTCATCAGTTTATGTTGTTCATTATATTCCACAATTGATTAAGATCATGTGATATTTATCTTTGTCCGACTGGCTTATTTCACTTAGCATAATGCTCTCCAGGTCCATCCATGCTGTTGCAAATGGCAAGAGTTCCTTATTTTTTATAACAGCATAGTATTCCATTAGATACATGTACCACAGTTTTCTAATTCACTCATCTGCAGAATGGCACTTAGGATGTTTCCAAATTTTAGCTATGGTGAATTATGCTGCTATGAACATAGGGGTGCATATATCATTTCTGATTGGTGTTTCTGATTTCTTGGGATATATTCCAAGAAGTGGGGTTACTGGGTCAAATGGGAGTTTCATTTCTAGTTTTCTGAGGAAATGCCATACTATTTTCCACAGTGGCTGCACCAGTCTGCATTCCAACCAGCCGTGCATGAGGGTTCCTTTTTCTCCACATCCTTGCCAGCACTTGTTGTTTGTTGTTTTGTTGAAAATAGCCATTCTGACAGGTGTGAGATGGTACCTCATTGTTGTTTTGATTTGCATCTGTTGGATGATTAATGACTTTGAGCAAGTTTTCATATGTCTCCTGGCCTTTTGATTGTCCTCTTTTGAAAGGTGTCTATTTAGGTCCTTTTCGCATTTTTTTATTAGATTGTTTATCTTCCTTTTGTTAAGTTGTATGAATTCCCTGTAAATTTTGGAGATTAAACCCTTATTAAATTAGCAAATATGTTTTCGCATACAGTGGGCTTTCTTGTTGATTTGTTGATGGTTGCTTTTGCTGTGTGGAAGGTTTTATTTTGATGTAATCCCATTTGTTTATTTTCTCCTTAGTTTCCATTGCCCTAGAAGCTGTATCGGTAAAGATATTGCTTTCACACATGTCTGATATTTAGCTACATATAGAGTCTTCTAAGATTTTTATGGTTTCCCATCTTATGTTTAAGTCCTTTATCCATTTTTAGTTTATTATTGTGTAAGTTGTGGGTCTAGTTTCATTTTTTTTGGCATAATGTGACCAATTTTCCCAATATTATTTATTGAAGAGACTGTCTTGACTCCATTGTCAAATATTAATTGAGCATAAAGGCTTGGGGCAATTTCTGGGTTCTATTCTATTTATTGGCCTATATGTATGTTCTTATATCAGTACCATGCAGTTTTAAGAACTGTGGCTTTATAATATAACTTGATATCTGGTATTGTGATCCCTCCAACGTTATGCTTCTTTCTCAGGATTGCTGTGGTTATTTGGGGTCTTTCTTATTCCAGATGAATTTTTGGAGAGTTTGTTCTAGGTCTGTGAAATATGCCATTGGTATTTTAATGGGGATTGCATTAAATCTATAAATTGCTTTGGGTAGTATGGACATTTTAATGATGTTGATTCTACCAATCCATGAACACTCTATGTTCTTACATTTGTTTACGTCTTTCTCTATCTCTATTTTCAATGTCTTGTAGTTTTCTGAGTACAGGTCTTTTACTGCCTTAGTTAACTTTCCTAGGTATCTTAATTTTTTTTTTTTTTTTGGTGTAATGGTAAACAGGTTTGTTTTTATAGTTTCTCTTTTTGTCAGTTCATTGTCAGTGTATGAAAAGCCATAGATTTCTGGGTGTTAATTTTGTATCCTTCTACATTGCCAAATTCATTTATTAAGTCTTGTAGATGTTTTATGGAATCTTTGGGGTTTTCTATGTAGTGTATCAAGTCCTCTGTGAATAATGACAGTTTTATTTCTTCTTTTCCAATTTTTATGCTTTTTATTTTTTCTTCTTGTCTGATTGTTGTGTCTAGCACTTCCAGTACTATGTTGAACAGGAGTGGTGAAAGTGGACATCCCTGTTCTTTGAGCAAATGAATTTAATTTTTGCCCTTTGAGTATGATGTTGGCTGTAGGTTGGTCATATAAGGCTTTTATTATGTTGAAGTATGATCCCTCTATTCTCATTTTGCTGAGAGTGTTTGTTTTGTTTTGTTTTTATTAAGAAAGGGTGTTGGATTTTGTCAAATGCTTTTTCTGCATTGATTGATATGATTATGAGATTTCTGTCTCCCAATTTGTTTATGTGATGTGTCATGTTTATTGATTTGCGGATATTGTACCATCCTTGTATCCCCAGAATGAATCTTACCTGGTCATGGTGTATGATCTTTCCAATGTAATGCTGGATCTGATTTCCTAGAATTTTGTTGAGGATTTTAGCATCTATGTTAATCAGAAATATTGGCCTGTAATTCTCTTTCTTTTTACTGTCTTTATCTGGTTTTGGAATTAGGGTAATCCTGGCTTCATAGAAATAGCTTGGATATTTGCCTTCCTCTTGATTTTTTTGGAATAATCTGAGGATGATAGTTTTTCTTTGAATGTTTGGTAAAACTACCCTGTAAACCCGTCTGCAACAGGACATTTGTTTGCTGGAAAGTTTTTGAATACTGCTTCAATTTCATCAGTAGGTATCAGCCTATTAGGTTTTTTATTCTTCCTGTTGAGTTTTGTATGTTTTTAAGAATATGTCTTTGTATTTCTGTAGGGTCTGTTATTACTTCAACTCTTTTATTTCTGATTTTGTTTATTTAGGTCATCTCTCTTTGATTCTTGGTGAGCCTGGCTAGAGATTCATCAATCTTGTTTATCCTTTCAAACAACCAGTTCATGTTTTATTAATGTTTGTATTGTGTTTTTGTTGTTTTGTTGTTGTTTTTTATTTTGATTTCTGTGTCGTTTATTCCCACTCTGATCTTTGTTATTTCCTTCCTTCTGCTTACTCTGGGCTTTTCTTACTGCTCTCTTTCTAATTCTTTAAGTTATATGGTTAGATACCTTATTACAATTTTTTTTGTTTTTTGAGGTGGGCCTGTAGAGCTATGAACTTCCCTCTCAGAGCTACTTTCACTGAGTCCTGAAGATTTTGGATTGTTGTGTTTTCATTGTAATTTATTACCAGGACGCTTTTTATTTCTTCTTTGTTCTCTTTGGTTTCCCAATCACTGTTTAATAGCATGCTATTTAGTCTCCAAGTGTTTGATTTTTTTCATTGTTTTCTTTGTAGTTGATTTCTTATTTATGCCATTGTGGTATGAGAAGATGCCTGATATGATTTCTATCTTTTTGAATTTGAAGAGACTTTGCCTGTGTCCCAATATGTGGTCTAATATCTTTGAAAATGTCCCATTCCATGTGCACTTGAGAAGAATGTATTCTCTGTAGCTTTGGGATGAAACATTCTGATGATGTCAATTAATTCCATCTGATCTAGTGAGTCAATTAAGATTGATGTTTCTTTGTTTATTTTTGTTTGTTTGTTCATTTTGTTTAGAAGATTTATCCAGTAGTGACAATAGGGTATTAAAAGCCCCATTGTGTATTGGTCTTGAACAAACCCTTAATATCTTCTGGAACATTTTTTATGTATTTGGGTGCTCCTGTATTGGGTGCATATATGTTTCCTCTGCAAAGCTTGAGGCTGGGTGTGGCTGCACTAGTTGCCCTGTTGGTGCTGGGAGGAGCTGACTCTTCAGGAGAAAAATGGCTGCTTAGGGTTGGAGGGTCCAGTATGTGGACCCTAAATAATCTTACATAGAAAAGTGCGTGTGTGTGTGTGTGTGTGTGTGTGTGTGTGTGTGTGTGTGTGTAGAGAGAGAGAGAGAGAGAGAGACTGAGAGAGAGAGAGAAAAGGTTAGGTTCATATTGAACTTTATTTTGAAAAACTGTCTATATGTACTAATTGAATTAATCTGAGAAAAAACTATTTTTAAGGACTCTAGTTTTGTGGTGTGGAGCTAGAGGGAGTTTTCTCCCCCTTTTATATGTCAGCCTTTCCACAGAGAAGAGAAACTCACAGATAAAAGTAAAATATCAACAAATGTCTTCCAGAGACCATATGGATTTTGAAGAAATGGGAGTATCCTGAGCCAAAATCAGCTGTGAAGAAAAGTGGAAAAGAGAATCTCAAACATAGAGGGTTATATCCTGGGACACCAGACAGGACCCAAGAGTTGAGCACAAGGCTTTTGTCTTTCTAGATGTCCATTGATTTAGTCCTAACTTCCATGGAGACTAGCCATGAGTCCTAGGCTGGACTTTACAAACAAAATAACTAATCAAGTATTCTAAAATACTAGAGGCCCAGTGCATAAAATTCGTGCACAGGGGTGTGTGTGTCCCTCAGCCCAGCCTGTACCCTCTCCAATCTGGGACATCCCTCTCACAATCCAGGACTGCTGGCTCCCAACTGCTCACCTGCCTGCCTTCTGATTGCCCCTAACCGCTTTTGCCTGCCAGCCTGATCACCCCCTAACCACTCCCCTGCCAGCCTGATGGATGCCTAACTGCTCCCTTGTCAGCCTGTTTGCTCCTAACTGCCCTCCCCTGCAGGTCTGGTCACCCCTAACTGCCCACCCCTGAAGGCCTGGTCACCCCTATCTGCCCTCCCCTGCAAGCCTGGTTCCCCCCCAACTGCTCTCCCCTTCAGGCCCCCCAACAGCCCTTCCCTGAAGGCCCGGTCACCCCCAACTTCCCTCCTCTGCCAGCCTAGACACCCCTAACTGCCCTCCCCTGCAAGCTTGATCACCCCTAACTGCCCTCCCCTGCTGGCCATCTTATCTCGGCCATCTTGTGTCCACATGGGGGCAGCCATCTTGTGTGTTGGAGTGATGGTCAATTTACATATTATTCTTTTATTATATAGGATTAGATAGGATAGAGGCCTGTTGCATGGGTGGAGGCCAGCTGGTTTGCCCTGAAGGGTATCCCAGATCAGGGTAAGGGTTCCCTTGGGGCATGGGGTGGCCTGGGTGAGGGGCCTGTTGTGGTTTGCAGGCTGGCCACACCCCCTGGCGACCCAAGTGGAGGCCCTGGTATCTGAGATTTATTTATCTTCTATAATTGAAACTTTGTAGCCTTAAGTGGAGGCCAAGGCAGGCCAGGGCAGGGGGAAAGCTTGGCTTCCTCCATTGCCAGGGAAACCCAAGTCTCCTGCTCTCTCCATAGCCACAGCCAGCTTGGTTGGGTTAATGTGCATACTTGCTCCTGATTGGCTGGTGGGCATGGCTGTGGGTGTAGCAGAGGTACAGTCAATTTGCATATTACTCTTTTATTAGATAAAATAGTGCTAAAATCCAAGTATACTCTTGCATTTCAATCATAACATTGGCTCCTAACTGACCCATTTTGCTATAATCAAGTTGCCACTATCGTTTTTTGTTGAAATGTACAAGCTTTAATTAATTTTGAGAATGGCTGGTGACCAAAGAGAGGAAGCTTTATTACAACCTGGCTTTGCTCTAGCAGCCAGGGGGAACTCTTGACAAGATGCCCCTTTCAGGACTGTTGTGCAGCTTGAATGAGATAAAAACCTAAAGGAATTTGATTACAAAATTATATAAAATACATAATTTAAAAAATTATAAAAATAAATAAATAAAATATATAATTTATTTTATTATTTACAAAGTTAATATAATTTTCTTGCCTACTTAGGTTTTTGTATATTATTGGATTATTATTTAAGGTATCACAGGCATTTTTTAAGCTCCAGCATTTGAACAGTGCTTTCTCTATTTCATATTTTATAAAATTGCATAAGCTGTAAAATTTCAAGGCCATTTGTACATTGGTTTCTCATTAAAGTGGTTTTTCTTTCCTTAAAAATTCACCTTGCTGTATGTACCTCTTTAAATAATCAGTGTGCTTATCTTCCTTGGTAGGTTCTTTGGTTGTAAAAATGAGGATGATGTGATCCCTGCCCTTAAAGAAAAGAAGATGAAAACTTCCATTTTCTATCCAACAAGCAGGTCCTCTGTACCACTAATGTATGAGGTCATGGAGCTTGTGAGGGAAATTATGGTAAATAACCCAAAGTTCCACCCTCCAGGAAGGATTGTGTATTATTATGTCAATATGTTGGTGGACAGAGAGAATACTATATAATAAAAGCATAATATGTAAATCAACTGAATGGTGGAATGACCAGTTGGCAGGGAGCAGGGCCGGCAAGTAGGTGGCACCAGGTCAGCCAAGGTGCATGCCAATGGGCAGAGGGAGGGGACAGCGATTGGGGGGGGGCGTGGCAACCAGTGTCAGCAGAGGGGTATTGGGGGGGCAGGGCCGACCAGCCATCCCCTGATCAGCCTGCCTGGTTGCCTCCCACAGAGGGAGGCCAGACTGCAGCTTAGGCCCCAGGGAGTTAGCCTAAGCCATCAGTCAGACATCCCCTGAGGGCTCCCGGACTGCAAGAGGGTGCAGGCCGGCCTGAGGGTCACCTCTCCTCCACGCCCAAGTGCACAAATTTTCATGCACCAGCCCTCTAGTTAGTCTCATAAAAGCAAGCCTGAGTGATTCCATCACAGTGTGAAAAAGTAGGAAATCTCCTGTAAAGTCAAAATCTGAAGAAACAGATTTGGGAGGTGACATCAGACTGGGCTTGGAAGCATGATAAAAACATTCCAAAAGGAATGCAGCAACACAAGTCTAAAGAACTAGGTAAGATTCAAGTTACAGAAATTTTATAAGAAAAAAGTAAGAATTTTAAATTTTATTTCTTTTTTTAAAACTGGGGAAAGGTGGATGCCAAGTGGGAATTAAGAAGTTTAAAATAGTGATATAAAACATTTCTGCTTTCATAGATATCTGGTCTGGAGGAAAATTGAAGGGTGCTATATAGTCTAGAGTAGAGAAATAAACCACATGACATAACTAGGAAAAGGTAAGGGTTACATTGGGAAAATGTGATAAGGAATATTTATTTATTTATTTATTTATTTATTTATTTATTTATTTTTCTATTTTTTATTGAATTAATTAGGGTGACATTATTAATAAAATTATATGTGTAAGGTGTACAACTCTATATTACATTGTCTATATATTGTATTATTTGTTCATAACTCCAAGTCAAGTGTCCTGTCACCATTTATTCCCCCTTTACCCTCTCCCATTCCCTCTGGTAATTATCATACTGTTGTCTGTGTCTATTAGTTGTTGTTTTTATTAATTCTTTCACCTGTTTCACCCAGTCCCACAAACCACCTCCCCTTTGACAACTATCAGTCTGATCTCTGTCTCTATGAGTCTGTTTCTATATTGTTTGTTAGTTTATTTTGTTCATTAGTTTTCATATGAGTGAAATTCTATGGAACTTGTCTTTCTCTGACTGGCTTACTACACTTAGCATAATGTTCTGCAGGTCCATCCATGCTGTCTCAAAGGGTAAGCCTTTCTTCTTTTTGTGCAGCTGAGTAGTGTCCCATGGTAAGAAAAATTTAGATAATGAAGAGATTCACATGGATTAATGTAATAGTGGAAATCTCCATGGGAAAGGCAGAATTTATAATGATTATAGAAGCACTCATTTATTCATTCAATAAATATTTATTGAGCAGAAAATGTAACAGTAACATTTTAGAAGACCTCAAGTACATTTCATTCTTTTTTAAATTTCTTTATTGATTAAGGTATTACATATGTGTCCTTATCCCCCTATTATTACCCCCATAGTCCCTCCCACTCCTGCCCTCACTCCCCTGTTATCTGTGTCCATTGGTTACGCTTATATGCATGCATACAAGTCCTTTGGTTGATCTCTCCCCCTTATCCTCACTCTCCCCTATCTTCCCTCTGAGGTTTGACAGTCTGATTGATGTTTCTCTGTCTCTGGATCTGTTTTTGTTCATCAGTTTATGTTATTCATTATATTCCATAAATGAGTGAGACCATGTGATATTTATCTTTGTAGATAGAGACAGATAACTAAACAAGAATTCGAATTTAGTGTGGTAAGAGCTAAATTACAGTATATTGGCAGAAAGGAGACATTTATGTGATGCACATAGTCTATTCTTTTTTTAATATATTTTATTGATTTTTTTACAGAGAGGAAGGGAGAGGGATAGAGAGTTAGAAACATTGATGAGAGAGAAACATTGATCAGCTGCCTCCTGCACACACCCTACTGGGTATGTGCCCACAACCAAGGTACATGCCCTTGACTGGAATCAAACCCGGGACCCTTCAGTCCACATGAAGATGATTAATCTGAATAATCAGTGTGAGTTATCCAAAGTGGAGAAGGGTGGGGAGAATACTTGGGGCAAGGGAGGAAGTTTAAAAAAAAAAAGGCTGAGATGGGGATGCTCATGTCTCCTAGGCAATTGGAGTGATTTTCTAGGATTGGAATTGAGCAAGGTTAGTATAGGAGGTATTTTAGTTATTAGACAAGGTTGATTAAATGAAGTCCTTAAAATTTATGTTAATGAGAGATGGGATGATTGCACTTAAGAATTTTAAGCAGGATCGTAGGTATAATTTTGAAAATTTCCTGGTAGTGCTGTGAAAATTGATTGGATAGAATAAGAATAAGGCTAGTCATGAAGCAGCTTCAATATCTCACAGGAGATATTGAACTAGCTTCAAAAAGGACATTTGTACAGAGAATGAAGAAAAGTGAATGTATAGGATTGAAGATGTGCCTTCAAGTAGACTCAGTACTTGATTGGCTCAGAGGAGTATAGGAGAGGGTGATGGAAGATTCAGGGATGACAACTGGTTTCTAGCTTGAGCAAATGGATAGATGGTGACACTGTTTAGTGACATAGAAAACTGTAGGAAAATAAAAGGTATTCAGGGATAGTTAAAGGTTAAGTTGGGGCATTCTGAATTTGAATTGTGTGAGATCCAACTAAGCTGATATTGAGCCATGGAAAAGAAAAATTAAACATGCAAGTTTTTTGTTTGTTTGTTTTCATTTAATTCTTATTGTTTAAATATTACATATGTCTCCTTTTCCCCCATTGACCTCTCCCCAATCATTCCTACCCACCCCCAGCACATGCCCTCACAATCCAACTGTCTGTGTCCATAGGTTATATTTATATGCATGCATACAAGCCCTTTGGTTGATCTCTCCACCCCACCTGGCTTCCCTCTGAGACTGAATGGTCTGTTCAATGCTTCTATGTCTCTGAATCTATTTTAGTTCATCAGTTTATGTTGTTCATTATATTCCACAAATGAGTGAGATCGTGTGATATTTATCTTTCTCTGATTGGCTTATTTCACTTAGCATAATGCTCTCCAGGTCCATTCATGCTGTTGCAAATGGTAAGAGTTCCTTCTCTTTTACAGCAGTATAGTATTCCATTGTATAGATGTACCACAGTTTTTTAATCCACTCATCTGCTGATGGGCACTTAGGCTGTTTCCAAATTTTAACTATTGTAAATTGTGCCACTATAAACATAGGGGTGTATATATCCTTTCTGATTGGTATTTCTGGTTTCTTGGGATATATTCCTAGAAGTGGAATTACTGGGTCACATGGGAGTTCCATAATTAAATTTTGAGGAAACTCCATACTGTTCTCCACAGTGGCTTCACCAGTCTGCATTCCCACAAGCAATGCTTGAGGGTTCCTTTTTCTCCACATTCTTTCAAGCACTTGTTGTTTGTTGATTTGTTGATGATAGCCATTCTGACAGATGGTTCCTCATTGTCAGTTTGATTTGAATCTCTCAGATGATTAGTAACTTTGAGCATGTTTTCATATGCCCCTTGGCCTTCTGTATGTCCTCTTTCAAAAGGGTTGTTTGTTTATTTTTAATCGTCACCTGAGGATATGTTTCTTATGATGCGAGATAGAGAAAGAGAAGACAAACAGGCAGACAAGACATTGATTGGTTGCCTCCCATCTGTGACCCTACCAGGGATCAAGTCCGCCACCTCTCAATGTACAGGATGATATTTCAACCAACTGAGCCACACAGGCCAGGCCTATACATGCAAGGTTAAAATTCAGATGAGATACTGGGATTGGAGAGACAATTCTGTAAATTATCAGCGAACACATATATACACCTTTAGCCAAGGAGAATAAAATTCCTCTGAAATTATAAGCAAACTTTATGTCCCTGAGTCCATTCATAAATATGTAGAGAGAGAACCCACAGCTTTCTCCAGATTACAAAAATACTTTGATCAAGAAAATTTTAATAATAAATTAGAGTAGATGACAAGTAAAGCTATGAAACTAAGTCATATGACTCAAAAGTAGTATGTAAATTGAAAGGAAGACCTAAAACATTGCTTGAGAAACACCAGCACTTAGGAGATAGACCAAAGAAGAGGAATCCCTAAGATAAAGATTGAGATTGGGTTGGAACACAAAGAAAGGAATGGTGACTGGAGCTGTAATGATTGGGGTGAGACCCCATGAAGTCCTTGACCACCAACAATACATAGAATTAGATAGTTTAGGGCAAGGGAACATGCTTTGTGCATCAAGTGTTTAAAATCACATATCATGGGCTATCCATTTGCCTTGTGACTTCAGTTCTCTGACACATACAATAAATGTTATCACTTTTCAGTTTTTAGCTTTTTCTTGTAAAGGCAGGAGTGATGGACAAGTCCCAAGATCTAAAAAATTGGTCATCCCATTTAAATAAAATAAACTTCATACTACAAACTTCATGCCTTATAAAAACATTAAATCAAAATGATTAATTCAGCTAAATGTAGAAATCTTTGCCTTTTTGAAGAAAAAAATATTTCTGACACTGATGCAGGGACTTATAATCTGATAGAGCACCTGAATTAATCTGAAAAACAATCATTTTATTTTAAATCTTAGAACACATATACTTATGTGAATAGGGGATTAAGTTTCTTATATGTGAATAGGAGGTTAATTTTTCTTAAGTTTCCTTTTCAAGACCTATGCGAAGTGATGGAAGATTCAACTGTGAAGCCAGCAAGCAGAACCAATAAGCAGGTTTAGAACGACCCACCAGAAGTCAAAATATCATCTCATCAACACCTCATCTCCTGATGACTAATTATAATAGCTGATATCTGTGGACCCCCAGGCCTGTGTGTATCTGCATTCCTCACCACAGCCCCTTCCCCTTTATAATTCTGTCCCCTGTACCTTGCTGTGAAGACAGGATTTGAATGCTTTTAAGCACCATGTCTTCTTGGTTGGCTAGCCTTTTCAGTAGATGCCTAATATGATTCAACCCTGCCTTCATTATTAGACACAGCGACAGGCAGTCCAAGCCCAACTGGGGGTTTCCAGGTAACAACACTGAGACATGCAATAACTGAGTTCTTATGGTTATCCACTATGAGCATGATCTATAAATAAAGTTTAAATAGGACCCAATAAATTAAAGTTAATCAAAATAAAAAAACTTTTGCCCTGTGAAAGACATTACTTAGGGAATAAAAAGAAAAGTTACAGACAGAGAGACATTTTATTGAAAATAAGATATTTTTATTTGGGGAATTCTAGAAGATTGTGGAGATTGGGGGAAGCTAGATCTCAAAACTATTCCTGAGTTGTATCTCTGGGACAAAGGTTGAACTATAACCTAGGTAGATAGTAAATTTCCAGAGTTATAGGGTTATAAGCATATCCTAACTTTCAGTGTAAAATTAAAAAGCCAGCTGTGGCAAACAGGAGTTACTTAGAATGAGAGCAAAATAAATAATTAGGTACCAAATTCACCACAGTAAGAACCAGCAAACGCTTGAAGAATACCAACAACATGAAAGAGAATTATTAATTTTTTAAATAATTCTTTATTGCTAAAAGTATTACATATGTCCCTATTTTTCCTCCATTGACCCCCCCCCCAGCCCGCCCCTGCCCCCACCCCAGATCCTAACCGTTCCTTATCTGTGTCCATGGGCCATGCATGTATGCATACAAGGTCCTTGGCTGATTACCTCCCAACCATCCACTCTCTCCCGTCTTCCCTCAGAGATTCCACACTCTGTTCTACGCTTAGATGTCTCTGGATCCATTCTGATCAACAGTTTATTTTATTACTTATATTCCACATATGAGTGAGATCATGTGATACTTGTCTTACTTGTCTTTCTCTAACTGTCTTACTTAACTTAGCATGATACTCTCCAGGTTCCTCCATGCTGCTCAAAGGGTAAGAGAATCTTCTCTTTTACTGCTGCATAGTATTCCATGGTATAAGTGTACTACCGCATTTTTATCCACTCATCTACTGATGGGCACTTGGGCTATTTCCAGATCTTAGCTATTATAAGTTGTGCTGCTATGGACTTAGAGGTGTATACCTTCTATCTAATTGGTGTCTGACATTTTTTAAGATATATTCCTAGAAGTGGGATCACTGGGTCAAATGGAAGTTCAATATTTAATAATTTGAGGAAACTCCATACTGTTTTTCATAATGGCTGCACCAGTCTGTGTATTCCCACCAGCAGTGTACTAGGGTCCCTTTTTTCTACATCCTCACCAGTACTTGTCATTTTCTAATTTGTTGGTGGTAGGTATTCTGACAGTTGTGAGGTGATACCTCATTGTTGTTTTAATTTGCATCTCTTGGATGATTAGAGACTTTAAGCATTTTTTTCAGATGTCTCAGCCATCTATATGTTCACTTTGGAAAAGTGTCTATTTAGGTCCTTTGCCCATTTTTTAATTGGATTGTTTGTCTTCCTTCTGTGAAGTTGTATGAGTTCCTTATGTATTTTGGATATTAACCCTTTATCAGATGTATCATTGCAAAATATGTTCTCCCATACAGTGGGCTCCCTATTCATTTTGTTGATCATTACTTTTGCTGTGCAGGAGCTTTTAATTTTAATGTAGTCCCTTTTTTAAAAATTTTCTCCTTATGTTCCTTTTCCCTAGGAGATGTATCGGTAAAAATGTTGTTTAAGATATGTCTGAGATTTTTCTGCCTATGGTTTCTTCTAAGATTTTAAGTTTTATAACTTACATTTAAGTCTTTTATTCATTTTGAGTTTATTCTTGTGTATAGTGTAAGTTGGTGGTATAGTTTTCATTTTTCTGTCCAATATTCCTAAAATAATTTATTGAAGTGCCTATCTCTGCTCCAATGTATGCTTTTGACTCCTTTGTCAAATATTAATTGAGTGTAATGGAATGATATTGTACATAGAAAACCCAAAAGACTCCACCAAAAAATTACTAGATTTAAAAGATGAATTTGGTTATGTAAATGATACAGAATTGACACCATACATTGATGGCTTTTTTAATACACCAATAATGAATTCTTAGAAAGGGAAACTAAAAAATCAATCCCATTTATCATTGCAACAGATAAATTAAAATACTTAGGAATAAACTTAAACAAGGAGGCAAAAGACCTATACTTGGAAAACCACAGGCCATTGAAAAAAAGAGATAGAAGAGCCACCCTGTGACTACATGCAGAGCAGCAGCCCTGTGACCATGTGAGAAGCAGCTGTTGCCTACAACCACTTGAGGAGCAGCCACACAAGAAGCCGCCACCTGCAACCACCCAAGGAGCAGCAGCCCCACAACCACATGAGGAACAGTTCCGCCTGCGACCACCCAAAGAGCAGCCACCCAGTGAGCAGCCACCACCCATAACCACCCAAATAGCAGCTGCCACCCAAAACCACGTGAGGAGCATATGCCTCACCCCCCCAGGGAGCAGCCACCACCTGTGACTGCATGAGGAGTGGCCACCCCATGAGCTGCCACCACCCCACAACCACACAAGGAGTGGCTGCCCCATGACAGCCCAAGAAGTAGCCATCACCTGCAAATGCCCGAGGAGAAGACACAGCCCATGACTGCCTTAGGAGCAGACACTGCCCGCAACTGCCTGAGAAGCAGCCACTGCCCATGACAGCAAGAACCACCACCTAGTCCACTGCTGAAGCCACAGTCCCCACATGACTCAACACCTAGATCCTTTGGTGAGAGCAAAAATGAAGAGAGAGAACAATCCCTAAAGGAAAGAAAAGGAGGAATCGCCAGAAAACAACTAAATTAAACGGAGGCATGCAATATGTTAGAAGAATTCAGACTAATGGTCATACACTTCATCAACCAGGTTGATGAGAAAATCAACAACATATGTAAGAATCAAGGGAAATAAAGAGGAATATAGCTACAATAAAAAACAATATGGAAGCTTTCAACAGTAGACTAGGAGAAGTGGAGGACCGAATTAGCAAATTAGAAGACAGGGAAGAAAAACACACGCAATCTGAACTGCAATTGGAGAAAAATATCAAAAGACAGGAGGGGAGCCTGAGGGAGCTTTGAGACAAAAGGAAATGAAGCAACATACATACAATAGGGGTGCCAGAATGACAAGAAGAGGAACAACACGCTACCCAGTTTGGCTCAGTGCACAGAGCATCAGCCTGTGGACTGAAGGGTCCTGAGTTCATTTCCAGTCAATGGCACATTCCTGGGTTGTGGGCTTGTTTCCCAATTGGGGGCATGTAGGAGGAAGCTGATCAATGATTCTCTATTATCATTGATGTTTCTATCTCTCTGTCATTCTCCCATATTCTCTGAGATCAATAAAAATATTTTTTTTAAAAAAAGAAGAGGGGCAAGGGTTAGAAAACCTATTTGAAGAAATAACGTCAGAAAATTTCACTTATTTGGGGAAGAAAAAAAGTCACACAAGCACAGAGAGTCCAAAACAAGAACCCAAAAAGACACACACCAAGACACGTTGTAATTACAATGGCAAACATTAAAGACAAAAAGAGAATCTTGAAGGTTGCAAGTGAGAGACAGAAAGTTACCTACAAGGGGACTCCAATCATACTATCAAATGATTTCTCAACAGAAACACATCAGGCTTGAAAGGAATGTCAGGAATTATACAATGTGATGCAACGCAAGGGACTAAATCCAAGAATATTCAACTCAGCAAGGCTATCATTTAAAATTGAAGGAAAATCAGGAGCTTCACAGACAAAAAAAAAAAAGACTAAGGGATTTTATCACTACCAAGCCAGCAATGTAAGATATGCAAAGAGACTGCTGTAAAAAGAAGAAAAAAAGGAAAGAAGGAACACAGGCACAAAAAATAAAAATGACTATAAACAAGTACTGATCAATAATAACTGTAAATGTCAATGGACTAAATGTTCCAATCAAAAGACACTGAGTAGCACAATTGATAAGAAAACATGACCCACATATATGATGTCTACAAGAGACCCATCACAGAACAAGAAATTCACACAGGCTGAAGTGAAGGGATGGAAAAGTATCTTACAGGAAAAAGGAAATTTAAAAAAATCCTGGGGTAGCAATACTTATATCTGACAAAATAGACCTCAGAGTGAAGGCCATAACAAGAGATAAGGAAGGTTACTTCCTAATACTAAAGGGATCAATACAACAAGAGGATATAATTCTGCACATATATGCACCCAATGTAGGAACACCCAAATACATAAAAAAAAAAAACTTCTGGAATATATCAAGAGAGAAATCAACAGCAATAGAATCATAGGAGGGGACTTTAATACCCCACTGACATCACTGTATAAATCCTCTGGACAAAAAAAAAAAAAAATCAGCAGAGAAATAGCAACCCTAAATGACATACTAAATCAGATGGACTTAATTGAAATCCTCAGAACATTTCACCCAAAGCTACAGAATATACTTTCTTCTCAAGTGCACATGAGACATTTTCAAAGATAGAACACATATTGGGTCACAGGCAAAGTCTCTACAAATTCAAGAACATTGAATTCATATTAAGCATCTTCTCAGACCACAATGGCATAATATTAGAAATCAACTTAATAAAAATAATCAAAAAATTCAAACACTTGGAGGCTGAATAGCATGCTATTAAACAATAAATAAGAGATTAAAGAAGAAATTAAAAACATCCTGGAGATGAAAACACAACAATTCAACACCTATGGGAAACAGTGAAAGCAGTCCTGACAGGGCAGTTCATAGCATGACAGGCCTACCTCAAAAAAAAAACAAGAAAAATTGGCAATAAATTATCTAACTCTACAAATTAAAGAATTAGAAAGAGAGCAACAAGAAAAGCCCAGAGTGAGCAGAAGGAAGGAGATAATAAAGATAAAGCAGAAATAAATGACATAGAGACCAAAAAAAACAAACAAACAAACAAAAATACAAGGATCAATGAAACCAACAGCTGTTTCTTTGAAAAGATAAAAAAGATTGATGAACATCTCGTCAGACTCACCAAGAAGCAAAGAATGAGGAACCAAATAAACAAAATCAGAAATAAAGAGGTGAAGTAACAACAGACCCCACAGAAATCCAAAGGATTGTAAAAAGAAAAAAAATATATTATGAACACCTCTACTTCAACAAACTGGACAACCTGAACAAAATGGACATATTTCTAGAAAAATATGACCTTCCAAATCTCCATCAAAAAGAATTAAAAAATCTCAACAGGAAGAAATAACTAAGGAAGAAATTGAAGCAGTCAACAAAAAAGCTTCCAGCAAACAAAAGCTCGGGGCCAGACAGCTTCACAGGAAAGTTTTACCAAACATTCAAAGATGAACTTAAACCTATCCTTCCAGACTATTCCAAAATATTCACGAGGAAGGCACACTTCCAAGCTCTTTCTATGAAGCCAGCATTACCCTAATCCCAACACCTGATAAAGACACTATGAAGAAAGAGAATTACAGGCCAACATCCCTGATGGACACAGATGCTAAAATCCTCTTCAAAATTCTAGCAAATCAGATCCAGGAGTACATTAGACAGATCATACACCATGAGCAAGTGGAATTTATTCCATGGATTCAAGGATGGTACATTATCCACAAATCAATAAGCATGATACATCACATAAACAAATTGAGAGGCAAAAAGCATATAATCATATCAATTGATGCAGAAAGTGCATTTGACAAAATCAAACACCCTTTCCTGATAAAAACTCTCAGCAAAGTGGGACTAGAGGGATCATACCTCAACATAATAAAAGCCTTATATGACAAACCTATAGCCAACATCATACACAATGAGCAAAAACTAAAACCATTTCCTTTAAGAACAGGAACAAGACAAGACTCTCATCACTCCTGTTCAACATAGTACTGGAAGTGCTAGCCATAGCAATCAGACAAGAAGGAGAAATAAAAGGCATCCAAATTGTAAAAGAAGAAATAAAACTGTCATTATTTGTAGACAACATGATATTGTACATAGAAAAACCTAAAGACTCTATCAAAAAACTACTAGACTTAATAAATGAGTTTGGCAATGTAGCAGGATACAAAATTAACACCCAGAAATCTATGGTTTTTTAATACACCAATAATGAACTCACAGAAACTAAAAAAAAAAAAATCCCATTTACCATTGCACCAAAAAATTTAGATACCTAGGAATAAACTTAACTAAAGTGGTAAAAGACCTGTACTCAAGAAACTACAGGACACTGAAAAAAGAGATAGAGGAAGACATAAGCAAATGGAAGAATATACTGTGTTCATGGATTGGTATGATCATTATCATTAAAATGTCCATACTACCCAAGGCAATCTATAGATTCAATGCAATCCCCATTAAATTTCTAATGTCATACTTCAAAGACCTAGAAGAAATGCTCCAAAAATTCATTTGGATTAAAGAAAGACCCTGAATAGCCACAGCATTCCTGGGAAGATTATAATGAGTACAAAATAATAACAAATTATAAGCAAAACATATAAAGCACTTGGTAATTACACCCTGAATGGGTACTCAGTTGGTTAGTGCATAATCTCAATACACAAGGTTGTGTAGGGCAGAGCTCATACAAGACAACCAATGAATATATAATTAAGTGGATCAATAAATTTATGTTTCTTTGTCTCTTTCCCAAATTAATATTTTTTAAAAGACAGAGAGTGTAGTTATATCAGAAAGTTCTAAATTTAATCTATAGGAGTTACCAACAGGACAAATAGGATAAAGAAATAAATAATGGATAAAATCTTACCAGAAAATAATAATTAGTTAGCAGATTGAAAATGACCATAAAACAATGAAAAAAAACATTACTTATACAGGTAAATTTTAGAGCACCAAATATATAGCATAAATCCTAAAACTTTCTGGAGAGAAAATTAAAATTAATTTATGGAAGAACTGCAATAGAATTAACCCCACAGTTTTTATTAGCAACACTGGAAGAAAAGTTACTAGTACTAATATATTCAAACTTTAGTGACATGTAATTTGAAATTTGACTTGAACTAACCCATATTAACTTTCAAAATGATTAACTAAAATAGTTTCTTTTTCATTTAAGAAATCAGAATCATTATATTATGATATTTATTCTTACAATATATCAGATATTATTATAACAATTTTGTATCATTTCTGAAATATTCTTTTTTTTATAAACTAAGAAATTTACTATATACCAAATGTTGTTTCAGGAATAAACATAATATAACATTTATTTCCCAAAATTAAAAAAAGAAAAAAAACTCAAAAATATGTATAATTATTGTTCATACTTTAAGACTGAGGTCACAGAGACACATAAAAGTTAAATATAGTGGATAGGAGAGAAAAAATGGTGGCTGAATAGGCAGACATGTCCTGAGCCTTATTCTAGAGCAGTTAGAAGGAGCATCTAAATCAAATAACATCGACCCAGAATTGGCAAAGTATACACAACTGTTGAGACAATTTGCAGCTGGGAAGGTCAGAGGATGCCAGAGAATGGTAGGATCGAGATCTGGGCTGAAGAGAATCATGAGACCACTGAGCCAATAGGCTCAGAAGGAAGCTGCACAGCACCGAGTCCATATCCTTTGGGGACAGCATAACATCTGACTGTGGAAATAAAGTCCATAGGGCTGCTGGTGGCAGGGGATTCCAGATCTAAGTCAACAGCCTTGAGAGGCTGAGCTCAGAGGGGAAGCTTTAAGAACTGCCCAAGCCACAGAGTGCTGGGGGGAGAAAAACTAGCAGTCATGTGGTTGTTTTGCCTCTGTTTGGTCTTTGCTTTTATTCACTAAACTCAGTTCATAGGACCTTTAAAATACAAACATTCAACCTTGGCTGAGTTGCAGGTGGAGGTGCAGACTTGTAGAGTCTGGGGAGAGGCTGAGGAGGAGAGCAGGTTGGGGAGAGTGACCAGGAGTCTGTCACTGGGAAATTCCTGACATTCTGGACCTAAGCAGCCATTTTTCTCCAGCCCCTTCCAGCAGCCTCAAGACAGCTAATACAGCCACACCCAGACTAAACTCTGAGATGTACAAAGGACAACACAAAAAATCTGAATAGTCCTAAAGAACCCTCAAGGACTGTGTTGAAGAGAGGCCATTCAGTTCCAGAAAGTGATACAGCACTCTCCCTACCTACAGCCTTGTCAGAAACAGCTGCTTGACAGATTAAGATTGACAGCATGCAGACAGGCTAAGTGGGCAGATTGGTCCCCCTTGCTTCACTCAAGGCTGTGGAGATAGACACAAACAGAGGACCAGTGGATTGCTTGGAACTTTAACACCATGCTGACTACCTAACAGAAAACTGAGAAGTTGCAGACAGAACAGAAGAGGGATTTTAAACAAGCCGCAATGGGACATTTAAACTCAGCTGAAACAAATGATACTTCAATTTTTTATTTTATTTTACTTTATTTTTTATCTTTTATTTTAATTTTTTTTCTTTATTTTCTTTGTGGTTTTTGGCATTATTTTTTCTTAATTCTATTTTTATTTTTTATTTTTTATCTCACATTTTATTTTCTTCTTTTTTAATTAAACTTTTTTCCTCTTTAGTTTCTCCTTATCCACTCATTTTTTCTCTTACCTTTTTTTTTCTTTTCTCAATATCACTTTTGCTCTCTTTTCTCTCCCCTAATTCTCTTTTCTCTGGTGGTCACTATTATTGGAGTTATCAGTGTCATGAGTACATTCATGTTTTTTTCCCTTTGTGTTGTGTCTTTTCAAGTTGTGTTTCATGCTGTTCAGTGATGTGGTAGAAAGTGAGCCACATAACTAGACACCCTGAGACTCCATCAACAAACAGGACAATAACATTCAAGACCCAACTACACCAAGAGAATACAAATTACCCATGTAGGAGGCATCCCTAGATTACTCAGCACAGAAGACAGGAGAGATGGCACCACTGGATCCCACAAAAAATCTACTATATAAGACAAACTCAAAAAATCTGGGTGGCATAGCAATTTGATCTAATACAGTACATAGAAACAATCAAATAGGAGCAGAAAAATGGGGAGACAAAGACACAACCCCCATTCGAAAGAAATGGAGGAATCACCAGAAAATGAAATAAATGAAATGGAAACAAGCAATTTGTCAGAGAAAGAATTCAGAGCAATGTTTATAAGGATACAGAAAAGGATGGAAGACAAATTTAACAACAGATGTAACAATCAAGAGGAAATGAAGAAAAATCAAAAGGAAATTGAGAATGATATAGCTGCAGTAAAGAACACAATGGACAGATTCAACAGTAGACTAGAAGCTGAAAAGTGCATCAGAAAGTTAGAAGACAAGGTATAAAAAAACCTTGAACAGCAGCAACTGAAAAGAAAACTTAAAAAGCAGGAGGAGAGCTTAAGGGAGCTTTGGGACAACAAGAAACAATACAACATCTGCATAATAGGGGTGCCAGAAGAAGAGGAAACTGAGCAAGGAATAGAAAACTTGTTTAAGTAAATAGTGACATAAAACCTCTGTGAAGTTGCAAAGAAAAAAGCCACACAAGTCCAAGAAGCACACAGAGTCCCAAACAAGATGAACACAAAAATATCAACACGAAGACACATGATAATTAAATTAGCAAACACCAATGACAAAGTAAGAATCTTAATGGCTGCCAGAGAGAGACAGGAAGTTTCCTATAAGGGATCTCCCATTAGACTATCAAATTAATTTCTCAACACAAAAACACATCATGCCAGAAGGGAATGGAATGAAATATACAGAGTGCTGCAAAGCAAGGGATTGAATCCAAGAATACTATACCCATCAAGGCTATCATTCAAACTTGAAGGAGAAATCAGGAGGTTAACAGACAAAAAAAAAAAATGGCTAAGGGATTTTATTACCACCAATACAGCAATCCAAAGGGACTGCTGTAAAGGAAGAATCAGAAAGGGAAGAAGGAACACAGGCATAAAGAATAAAAATGGGAACAAACAAGTACCTTAAACCTTAAATGTAATAATAACCTTAAACATAAATGGATTAAATGCTCCAATAAAACACATAGGGTTGCTAAATGGATAAGAAAACATGACCTATATATTTGCTGTATACAAGAGACCCAACTCTGAACAAAGGACTCACACAGACTGAAAATGAAGGGATGGAAAAAAAAATTTCAGGCAAATGGGAATGAGAAAAAAGCTGGGGTATTAATACTTATATCTGACAAAATAGACCTCACAGGGAATGCCATAACAACAAGATATAACGAAAGCCACTTCATAATACTAAAGAGATCGAAAAAACAAGAAGATATAACTCTGGTAAACATATATGCACCCAATGCAGGAACAACCAAATACATTAAAAAAAAAATAAAAACTTCTGGAAGATATTAAGGGAGAGATCAACAGCAATGCAATCATAGTAGAGGACTTTAATACCCCATTGACACCACTGGATAAATCCTCTAAACAAAAAATAGCAATCCTAAATGACTCACTAGCTCATATGGAACTAGCTGATATCTTCAGAACGTTTCACCTCAAAGCTACAAAATAAACATTCTTCTCAATTGCACACATGACGTTTTCAAAGATAGACCATGTATTTGGACACCGGCAAAGTCTTCAAATTCAAGAAGATAGAAATCATATCAGGCATCTTCTCAGATCACAAAGGAATAAAATTAGAAATCAACTACAATAAAAACAATGAAAAAATTAAACACTTGGAGGCTAAATAGCATCAATTAAACAATGAATGGGTTAACAGAAAGATCAAAGAAGAAATGAAAAGCATCCTGGAACAAATCACAATGAATACACAACAATCCAAAATATATGGGACACAGTGAAAGCAGTCCTGAGAGGGAAGTTCATAGCTCTATAAAACAAGAAAAAAAATTGTAACAAATAATCTAACCCTACAACTTAAAGAATTAGAAAGAGAGAAAAAATAAAAGTGCAGAGTAAGCAGAAGGAAGGAAATAATAAAAATCAGAGCAGAAATAAATGGCATAGCAACCAAAAAATACAATACAACAGATCAATAAAATGAAGAGCTGCTTCTCTGAAAAGATAAAAATAAGATTGATGAACCTCTAGCCAGACTCACCAAGTAACAAAGAGAAGGCTCAAATAAACAAAATCAGAAAAGAAAGAGATCAAGTAACAACCTACCTCAGGACATACAAAGGATTATAAAAAAAAAAAAAATACTACAAACAACTCTATTCCAACAATCTGGACAACCTAGAAGAAATGGACATATTCCAAGAAAAATATAAGCTTCCAAAACTCAATCATAAGGAATAAAAAAACACCTAAATAGGCTGATAACTACTGATGAAATTAAAGCAGTAATAATAATAAAATAAAAAAAACTAACAGCAAACAAAAGCCCTGGACTGGACGGATTCACAGAGGAGTTTCACCAACCATTAAAAGAACAACTAAAACCTATCCTCCTCATACTATTCCAAAAAATTCAAGACGAAGGCACACTTCCAAGCTCTTTATATGAAGCCAGAACCCCTAATCACCAAACCTGATAAAGACTACAGAGAAAGAGAATTACAGGCCAATATCCCTGATGAACATAGATGTCAAAATCCTCAACACAATTCTAGCAAATCAGATCCAGCAGTACATTAGATAGATCATACACCGTGACCAAATGGGATTTATTCCAGGAATGCAAAGCAGGTACACTATCAACAAATCAATAAAAGTGATACATCACATAAACAAATTGAGAAAAAAAGAACATAATCATATCAATTGATACAAAAAAAGCATTTCACAGAATTTTTTTTTAAATATATTTTATTGATATTTTACAGAGAGGAAGGGAGAGGGATAGAGAGCTAGAAACATCGATGAGAGAGAAACATCGATCAGCTGCCTCCTGCACACCCCCCACTGGAGATGTGCCCGCAACCAAGGTACATGCCCTTGACCGGAATCGAACCCGGGACCCTTCAGTCCACAGGCCGACGCTCTATCCACTGAGCCAAACCGGTTTCGGCGCATTTCACAGAATTTAACACCCTCTCCTGATAAAAACTCTCAGCAAAGTGAAAATAGAAGGATCATACCTCACATAATAAAAGCCTATATGACAAACCTACATCTAACATCATACTCAATGGGAAAAAACTAAAACCATTTCCTGTAAGACAGGAACAAGACAGAGATGCCCACTTTCACCACTCTTTTTGAAATGGTACAGGAAGTACTTGACATAGAGATCAAACATGAAGAAATAAAAGGCATTCAAATTGGAAAAGAAGAAGTAAAACTGTCATTATTCACAGATGACATGATATTATACATAGAAAACCCTAAAGACTCCATAAAAAAACTATTCTACTTAATACATGAATTTGGCAATGTAGCAGGATACAAAATTAACACCCAGAAATCTATGGCTTCTTTATACACCAATAATGAACTCACAGAAGGAGAAACTAAAAGAACCCAATTTACCATAGCAACCGTAGCCCATAGGACTTTTGTAAAGGTGTCTACAGAGACACGTAATGCCCCAAGGTGTCCAAAAGGAGTATAATGTGTTACATCCATTTTCCAGATATGGTCCCTTATCAATCCTCTAGGGTTAACTCCTGTGTTAGGTCCTTGAGATAGATGTAACATGCAAGAGGGACATTCTCTGATAATCTGATTTGCCTGTTGTCCAGTGATTGAGAATTGTCTAGACAACATTTTGGCAGGCTGATGTAAAAGCTGATGAGATTCTGAGGCCTGTTTTAATAAAGCAACCAATTGATCAACATGTGCATTTCCTTTTGTTAATGGGCCAGGTAATACACTGTGATCCCTGATGTGAGTAATATAAAAAGGGTATTGTCTTTGTTGCACAATCTGCTGAACTTGTTTAAATAGTAAAAATAAACTCTGGTCACTGAGCCATTTTAAACAAGCTGTTTCAATTCTATTTACTAGACCTGCAGTATAAGAAGAGTCAGAAATTATGTTAAGAGGCTCTTGGAAATCCTGCAATGCAGCCTTAATGACTTCTAATTCAATTCTTTGTACAGAAGTATGACTAGTTTGAATGACTCTATCTAAATTCATTGCATGATAAGCAGCTTTACCATTGATGCATCAGTAAAAACAGTTAATGCTCCAGGAATAGGCTCCTGCCTAGTATTTTTTGGTATAATAATAATAGGGGTATAATATAAAAATTGTAATAATTTGTCTTTTAGTAGGTGACAACTAAGTTCCCCTGAATATCCCCTCAGTCCAATTTGCCAATTTAAATCAGTCTGAAATAACATTCCTAATCATTTCTAATTGCTTCCCAGTGAAGGGAAGGTAAATGCATTAGGGTTCTTCTCCTCTAAGCTATCTGCAGCACTTTCTAAGTTGAGATATCAACTGAGCCATAAGTTCTATATATGTAACCCAGTTTTAGAGGATTGATATCCTAGGAGGACCCATTCAATAATAGCAAGAGAGTTTTTATTTTAGAAGATGACTCCAGTGGGACTATTTGCAGTAGAATTAATCTGTCCCAATAATGGCAATTCAGGCAGTACCCATGCCACTTGGGCTAAGGAGATTGCCTGCTCAATTCTTTGTAACTCCTTTCTAGCTTCATCTGTCAATACTCAGGGTGAGGAAGATTAGAGTCATCTCTAAGTATATTAAATAAATTTGTCATTTCTCCTGTAGAGATTTTTAGATAAGATCTTAACCAATTAAGGTCCCCTAATAATTTTTGAAAGTCATTTAAGGTTTTAAGGCAATCTTTTCATATTTCCACCTTTTGATGCCTAATGTATTTGTTTTCAATTATGGTTCCTAGATATTTGAAAGGCATTTCTTTCTGTACTTTTTCTGAAGCAATTTTTAAGTCCCATTTAAGAAGTTCTTTTTCTAATTGGGAAAACATTTCTAAAGTCTGTTTTTCCCATGGACTTGCTAGAAGTAAGTCATCCATATAATGGACAATATAACACTGGGAATATTGTCTCTTAAAGGCTGAATAGCTTGAGCTACATATTTTTGACATAAGGTAGGACTAATGGCCATTCCTTGAGGCCAAACCTTCCATTGATATCTTTTCATAGGCTCTATATTACTAATAGATGGCATTGAAAAAGCAAATCATTGTTTATCTTGTGGTACCAAGGGAATGGTGAAGAAACAACCCTTAAGATCTACTACTATAAGAGACCAATCTAGAGGGATTTGTGAAGGCGCTGGGAGTCCAGGCTGTAAAGCTCCCATGGTATGCATAGAAGTGTTAACCCCTCTAAGATCACGTAACAATCACCATTTTCCTAGAGCACCACCTTGTGTCCTTTTTGGTTACCTACATTCATTTTTAAAATGTCCTTGCTGTCCACAGTTGAAACATGTTTTATTTATTTTTGTAATTGTGGCAGCTAGTAAGCTTGCTTGAAAAAATGCATGATCCCACATTCTGACATGCTTGAGTCATTTCTGTAATGGTACTATTTTTTCTTAGAGGGGTTAGACATTTGTTACTATCAGCATTGGCATTTTCATAAGCTAATTGCTGAGTCAAAATGTCTCCTGCTGTCTCATGTTGAATCTGCTGTCTCAATGCTCAAGTGAGGCAAGCTACAAAATCAGAAAATTACTCAGTGGGTCCCTGCATGCACTTACTAAAGGCTCCCTCAGGGTCTCCTTTTGCTGGTAAATCCACCAGGCTTTTCTTCCACAAAGTCTAATTTGTTCATAAGCTTGCTATACATACTGGAGCTGATTATGCATGTTACTAAATTGCCCCTCTCCTGCAAGCATCTCAAAAGTTATTTGAACATTCTGTCTGATATTTGAATAAGCTTGTTCTTGAAATTTCTCTAAAAATTCTCCCTTCCATAGCAAATAATTTCCTCCATCCAGGGTTGCATGGGCCAGAGAATACCAATCATAATAAGCTAGGAATGCATCAGAAATGTTAGTCATAATTTCTCCAGTAAATGGAGCATTAGGGCCATTTTGTATTATGCTGTTTACAAGGCCATTATCATTTTAAAGTCAAATCTTTAATGCTGTCTTATTATTTGATTTGGGAATTGTGGATTAGCTACCTATATAATAGAAAAAGTAGGTCTATCCTCTACTATCATGTCCTTTAATCCTTCTTGGATAGCTCTTTGCATGGGTGATTCTATAAGGGGTGATTTAAATGTTTTAGGATCAGGACATGAAGGCCACTCCTCCAATTTATCTTTCTGCTTCTCTTTAGGAGTGGAGGATGCAAAGGGAGGAGGTCTTTCTTCTCTAAAAGGCTCTAGAAAATGCAATACCATTTTCCACAAGGAGAAACAATTTGGAGGCAAAATTTCCACCTGCTGCTGAGCTTTGTTCAAGTTCTGACCTACTCTTTTCCAACATTCAACATCCAATGTACCCTTGACAGAAAACCAAGGATTATCTACATAATAAAAGCCTGTTATGGCAGAATGACCAGAACAACTGGTTGCTATGATGCACACTGACCACCAGGGGCAGACACCCAATGCAGGAGCTGATCCCTGGTCGTCAGTGTTCTCCCACAGGGGGAGTGGCTGCTTAGCCAGAAGCCAGGTTCATGGCTGGCGAGCACAGCAGTGGTGATGGGAGCCTATCCCGCCTCTGCAGCAGTTCTAAGGAGCAGTGAGCCTAGCAATAAGGAGCCTGCTGCTAAGGAGCAGTGAGCCAAGTGTTAAGGAGTGAGCAGGTGAGTGGTAAGGAGCAAGGGATCCTGGATTGTGAGAGGGATGTCCAGGGATCAGGCCTAAGCCCACAGGCAGACATCTCCTGAGGGGTCCTGAACTGTGAGTGGGTGCAGGCCAGGCTGAGGGACCCCCCCCAATACATGAATTTCATGCACTGGGCCTCTAGTATTCTATAATAATCTGTAGAAACTGTAAAAGAAGATCTTCTGACACTGCAATTCCCTTATCCTTGAGCATGCCAGCCAAAAGTCTACAAGAAAGTCTCTCCCCTTTTGACAAATTCTGCCCCATTATGATGTGGCTGAAAGAAAAAGAAATTACTCACGCACTTACGGATCTACAGGCTTCTGAAGCTGTCATGAGCTTTTCCCGCAGTTAATCTTCCACCACCAATCTGGTGATTGTTTTTCACTCCGGTGAATACTTTTTCTCCAAGTCCCAGTTCAAGGTGCCAGATGTGAGGCCATGGCCAGCATGACCTGGGTTCAAAGACCTGGAGAAAGGGCTGACACACAAATTAATACACAAGACAAGAAATATAAATTTGGAAATTATGGGGGAAGCCAGTTGTGAACATGGTTCAAGGGACGAAGTACCCCTGCATCTTCATTCCCATCCGCTTTTTATTTACTAGAATACACAATTGCCTTTTAGGAATGTAAACAGACATATCAATGGTAATGTTTGGTAAACAGTCAGATTATCAGGTTGGGGGAGTTTGCTTTCCTCCACTGAGTCAGCAGCAGGTAATAAAATGCAGATATTCAGCCCTGTGAATATCAAAGCCCCATTCAGCCTTCTGACTGGACTTCTTGTATTTATATTAATTACTGTTGATTTGGCTCCTGGCACTTCCTCTGCCATTTCACTGAAGTTAGACGGTCTGTTCAGTGATACCTTGTCTCTGGAACTGTTTTTGTTCATCAGTTTATGTTGTTCATTATATCCCACATATGAGTGAGATTATGTAATATTTATATTTCTCCAACTGGCTTATTTCTCTTAACATCAGGCTCTTCAGGTCCATCCATGCTTTTGCAAGTAGTAAAAGTTCCTTCTTTTTTTATAGCAGCATAGTATTCCATTGTGAAGATGTACCACAGACTTTTAATCAACTTATCTGTTGATGGGCACTTACACTGTTTCTAAATCTTAACTACTGTAAATTGTGCTGCTATGAACATAGGAGTGCATATATCCTTTCTGATAAGTATTTCTGGTACCTTGGGATATAGCTCTAGAAGTGGGATTATTGGGTCAAATGGGAGATCCATTTTTAGTTTTTTTAGGAAACGACATATGGTTATTCACAGTGGCTGCACCAGTCTGCATTCCCACCAGTAGTGCAAGAGGGTTCCTTCTTTTCCGCATCCTCACCAGCATTTGTTGTTTGATGATTTGTTGATGATAGCCATTCTGAAAGGTGTGAGATGGTAACTCCTTGTTGTTTTGATTTGCATCTCTTGGATGATTAGTGATTTTGTGCAAATTTTCATATGTCTCTCAGCCTTCTGCATGTCCTCTTTCAAAAAGAGTCTATTTAGGTCCTTTGCCCATTTTTTGATTGGATTGTTTATCTTCCTTTTGTTAAGTTGTATGAGTTCCCTGTAAATTTTGGAGATTAAACCCTTATCTGAGATGGCATTGCCAAATATGTTCTCCCATGCAGTGGGCTTTCTTGTTGTTGTTTTTTTGGTTTTTTTTTGTGTGTTTTTTTTTTTTTTGATGGATTCTTTTGCTGTGCAGAAGTTTTTATTTTGATGTAGTCTCAATTGTTTATTTTCTCCTTAGTTTCCATTGCTCTAGGTGCTGTATTGGTAAAGATATTGCTATGACATATGTCTGATATTTTGTTGCCTGTGGAGTCCCCTAAGACTTTTATGGTTTTCCCTCTTACATTTAAATCCTTTATGCATCTGGAGTTTATTTTTGTGTATGGTGTAAGTTGGTGATCTAATTACATTGTTTTGCATGTGTCTGACCAATTTTCCCAGCACAATGATTGAAGATCTGTCTTGACTCCATTGTATGCTGATGCCTCATTTGTAAAATATTAATTGGGTATAATGGCTTGGGTCTATTTCTGGGTTCTCTGTTCTGTTCCATTAATCTGTATGTCTGTTCTTATGTCAGTAACAGGCAGTTTTGAGATCTGAGGCTTTGTAATATAGCCTGATATCAGGTATTGTGATCCCTCCAACTTTGTTCTTCTTTCTCAGGATTGCTGTGGCTATTCAGGGTATTTTTTCATTCCAGTTGAAATTTTTGAGTTTGTTTGGTCTCTGAAATATGCTGTTGGTACTTTCATGGGGATTGTATTGAATCTATAAATTGCTTTGGGTAGTATGTACTTTTTAATGATGTTGATTCTACTATTTTATGAACATGGTATGTTCTTCCATTTCTTTATATCTTCCTCTATCTCTTTTTTTTATGTCCTGTAGTTTTCCAAGTACAGGTCTTTTACCTCCTTTGTTAAGTTTATTCCTAGGTATCTTAATTTCTTTGTCGTGATGGTATATGAAATTGCTTTTTTAGTTTCTCTTTCTGTGAGTTCCTTATTGGTGTATAAAAAAGCCATAGATTTATGGGTGTTAATTTTGTATCCTGCTACATTGCTGAATTCATTTATTAAGTCTAGTAGTTTTTTATGGAATCTTTAGGGTTTTACTATGTACAATATCATGTCGTCTGTGAATAATGACAGTTTTACTTCTTCTCTTCCAATTTTATGCCTTTTATTTCTCCTTCTTGTCTGATCACTATAGCTAGAACTTTCAATACTATGTTGAACAGGAGTGGTGAAAGTAGGCATCACTGTCTTGTGCCTGTTCTTAGGGGAAATGGTTTAAGTGTTTGCCCATTGAGTATGATGTTGGCTTAGGATTGTCATTTAAGGCTTTAATTATGTTGAGGTATGATCCCTCTATTTGCTGAGAGTTTTTATCAAGAAAGTGTGTTGGGGGATTGAAAGATGGCTGCCAATGGGACTGCAGAATGCTAGATAGTGTGAGAGTGAGAGAACATAAGGAGAGTGAATGGAGTGCACTGAGTGTCTGTATTTGTGAGTGACAGAGAGCTATACTCCAAAGGACTGTTGGGGACTGGCAGATTCGGCCCCCCTGCCTGTGACTGGGAAGTCTGTACTGTGGCTGAAATCTGTCCCTTAGCATCTGGCTCTGCCACAGAGGCTATGCCATATTGAAGGGGAGATGGCTGTGATTGGAGACTGACTGTGATCGCAAATCCAGCCTTACCTTCAAATGGGGAGATCTCTTATGCCTCCGGGGAACTTACATACCACAATGCCCTGGGACCAGTTACCTCACCTGAGAATCCACAAAGGCCAGAACTCCAACCTCCCCAACCATAGGTGCCTGGGAGGTCTGCTCAGGGGGAGACAAATCCACAAATTCACCGACGGGCCCTGCACTTTCACACAGAGCAGAAGTAACAGCTGAATCCAAAGGCACCCACCCAGAACTGGAAAATTAAACACAGCTGGCATTGCAAAAAGAAAGTCAAACCAGGAGAAAGAGAGCTATATAAACAGAAACCCTGAGTGGAGCAATCATGGGGAGACAAAGAAACAGCCCACATAAGAAAGAAAAGGAGGAATCTCCAGAAAAAGAAGTAAATGAAATGGAGACAAGCAATATGACAGAGAAAGAATTCAGAGCAATGGTCATAAGGATGCTGAAAAGGATGGAAGACAAATTCAACAATATGTGTAAGAACCAAGAGAAAATAAAGAAGAACAAAGAAGAAATGAAAAATGACATTGCTGAAATAAAGAAATCAACACAAAGCAACAACAGTAGACAGAAGTGGAGGACCCCATCACTGAGCTACAAGACAAGGTAGGAAAAAATACCCAAGCAGAGCAGCATCTAAAAAAAAAATTAAAAAACACGAGGAGAGCCTAAGGGAACAACAAAAAACGAAACAACATCCACATAATAGGAGTACCAGAAGGAGAAGAAACTGATCAAGGAATAGAAAACCTGTTTGAAGAAATAATGACAGAAAACTTCCCTGACATCAGGAAGAAAAAACTCACACAAATACAAGAAGTTCACAGAGTCCCAAACAAGATGAACCCCACCAAGACACATTATAATTAAATTGGCAAACACCAATGACAAAGTAAGAAACTTAAAGGCTGCCAGAGAGAGACAGAAAGTTATCTACAAAGGATCTCCCATCAGACTCTCAACTAATTTTTCAGCAGAAACACATCAGGCCAGAAGGGAATAGAATGAAATATACAAACTCATGTGAAGCAAGGGTCTGAATCCAAGAATACTATAACCAGTAAGGCTATCGTTCAAAATTGAAGGTAAAATCAGGAGCTTCACAACAAAAAAGGACTAAGGGAGTTTATTACCACCAAGCCAGCATTGCAAGAAATGCTAAAGGACTGCTGTAAAAAGAATAAACAGAAAGGCAAGAAGAAACACAAACATTAAGAATAAAAATGATGACAAGCACTTATCAATGATGACATTAAATGTAAATGGATTAAATGTTCCAATCAAAAGACATAAGGTAGCTGAGTGAATAAGAAAACATGACCCATTTATCTGCTATCTACAGGAAACCCACTTTAGAACAAAGGACTCACACAGACTGATGGTGAAGGGATGGAAAAGTGTTTTTCAGGCAAATTGAAATGACAAAAAAGCTGGGGTAGCAATACTTATAGCTGACAAATTAGAACTCAAAGTGAAGGCCATAACAAGAGATAAGGAAGGCCACTTCATAATACTATGAAGTAATGTGGTTTCTTGTTCAAATTAAAATCTTAATTGGTATTTGGAATTTAAAAACTGTAATAAGTGAAATTCTACTGATGAAACTGTCTCTGGTGCAGAGAAATTCAAAGGTGGCAGGAGAGGGCAAGGTTATCTGCTCTCCCACAATGAGATTGCTTAAGGTATTGTTTAAAAATTATAAAAGAACTCACAGGTAAATGCAAATTTTGGCCAAATTGGGTGTTAATTATTGCTTCAGAAAGCAAAAAAGAAGGAAAAAATTTAAGATCTGTCTTTATCTATTAAGCATGAAAAGAAATTCGTCCAGATCTGTTGCTAAAACTTCCTCCGAAGTAAGCAGGATGTTGTTATTAACAGAGGGACTGCTAAATGTTTGACTTGCCAGTTTTAAAAGTACAAAGTGCAAATTAAATTGGGAGAAATTATATAATTGTGGTAATTAAAATCATATATGGATATATATATATATTTGATCTTTTTTTTCCATGTTAAAATTTCAAGGCTTTACAGAGATGATTCTTGGAAAGCTCCAAGGGCCCAGAGTAATACAGGAAATTTGTTCTCTCTTCTTAAAGGAAATATTTTTGAAATTTAACCAATCTAATATACTTAAAATTGCATAGAAAGCTTTATCAAATAAAAATTAATAACTATAATTTATTTTTAAATGTTATAAAGGTTTTGGCCTCTAAGGAGGGCAAAATATTTCTTAAAATCCCAACTTGGAAAACAAAAAGGGGGGATGATGGAGAAATCACCTGCGGGTAGGCTGCACCAAGCCTTAATTACTTTAAATTTCTTCACTTGTGATGCTGATGGAAAGATACCTATGGAGCTACATTGGTGTCAGAATAAAACAAAAGAAAATGGTCTAGTCAAATGGAAGGATCCCGAATCTGGTTTATAGAAGGGACCCGATCCATTATTAACCTTTCGCAGAGGGTATGCTTGTATATTTCCAGAGAATTTTTCTAAACCCGTGTGAATTCCTGCTAGAAATATTAAATTGCAACAGGGATCCAAAAGAGAAATTAGTCAGACTAACGAAGATCTTGTGCCTGGAGCTACACCATGCAGCTGCAGACAATCAACTACCTCAGCCACAGAGAGCAGCAACTCCAAGCAATCCACTGAAGATGAGGAGCAGGAGGAGGATGAGCCAGATAACAAACAGCCCAGAGACCACCTGAGGCATGGTAAAGAAGACGGTACAGATGCTTGAGAACGTCTTTTTCTGCCATGCTAATAGTGATCAGCTATACGGTAATATTACCTGGGGAAAATGGGGAAGTGTTTTTGACTTATGTTCCTGACCCTTTATGGGTAAGAACCCTTATGTGGGCTGATCCCCGCCTAATGTAATCACCAATAATACCAAACACCTTGGTTCATTCAAGAGGAACATGGGTGGGGCAAGGAAGTATAATTATACAGGTGTCGCCACCCAGTTTTGTTGTTTGTTTGTTTTTTTGTATGACATAAAATTAAATCACTGTTCCTTTGTGTGTAAAATTAAAGAGAGGTTTCTGGCTTGTATGGATACCAAAGAAGTAGGGGATTATCACTACTTGCTTTTGGGAAAGGTGCAGAAAATTGTAACTAGACCTTGACTATACAAAAAGAAATTGATAGCCAGTTTGAAATTGAATTGTCATGGCTTAGAGCAAATAATATCCTTATATATTATTCTACAATGTCATAAAAATTTTTGGATATTTTTAAACAGCATGTTGTACAATTATTCCAAATAAACTTATAAATTAATTCTCTGAATGACTGACAGTAATATAAAAAGGACATGAAAGGATTTAATCCCTTCCACTGTGTGGAAGGTCTCTTGGGAAGGCACCTGAGCATTCTATGTTGGCCCCTCTTGCCCTTTTTGCCAAGAGGGACCCCTTTTCAATCCAATTGCCCACAGCTGTTGCCTGAGTTTTCTGCTCATGCTGAGGTTGAAACCTCGTAGTGGCTGGTACCATGGATTTGTCTCTTGCCCAATGGTATGAGCTGGGCCCTCTCTGGAGAAGAAACCTGTGTTTCCCAAGATCTGTGATCAGTGCCGGGGGCCTGCCAACAGCTGAATTGGGATCCCGAGGCAGGTGCTGGGCGTGGAGGCCATGGGGGCATAGGCTACCAAGGAGACAGAACTGAACCTCACATTACCCTGCTTGGCCCCGGAGGATGGCTGCTTAGCCAGAGATGAGTAAGATTCCTTAAGGAAGGAATAACCTAAGACAGGCACAGTTGCAGAGGGGCCATCAGGAGAGAACTTGGGGGTCAACAGAGGTGGGGCATAGACCCTCAGGCCCCCTAACCTTGCAGGGGCCTGAATCCTAGCCCCTTCTGAGGGAGGTCTCCTGCCCCAGGGCTGCTTTGCTTCCCATGCCCAGCTCAGTAAGGACCTAGGCAACAGACAGAGGCTTGACCCATCTCAGATTGGAATCCAGGTAACAGACAGAGACTTGACGACAGCAGCTGCCCTATATTTAAATCCAGCTTAGCACCAGGAATGCTCAGAGCCTACACAAGAATGCAAATAATCCTTTCTACTAATATTTACAGGACAAACTAAGATTGTTATTGGAGTATTAAATTTGACAGTAAAATAGTAATCAAGTTTTCAGATTAATTTAATTGGCTAATTGAAATGAGTAAATATTTTGGAAAATTTAATTGTACTGGACAAAAAGCCGTTCCTAAAGTATTACTTAAATTTCTATTGGTAGTTCATCTCATGGTAAAATTGCTTAACATGCAAAGAACCTAAAGCAGTCATATTTTTATGCAAAAAATTAAAATTTAAAGTTATCAAGACTGCATTATAAAAATTTCCAAAAGCCTCATAATTAAATTTAAAAAAGGGGAGATAGTGGAGTAATATTATGTAAGGAAAAATATTCTGTAAGTAAATTACATCTAGAAGAATTTTACTTTAAAAAATTAATTTTCATTTGTAATGATAACAGCAAGACACCCATGAAAAACACACATGGTGTCAAAATAGGTCAAGGAAAAATCATTTGGGCAAGGACGGAAAGGATTCCAAGTCAAATTTGCAGAAAAGATTCCTTTATTAACTTTTGGTTGAGAATATGTTTGTGTATTTTCAGAAAACAACTCCAAGACCATATGGATTAAAAGCAGTCCAGAGATGGAATACGCTGACGATGCCTTGCCATACTAATAGTCAGCAGCTGTACGTCGCTGCAGATTGCCTAGGACCAAGCTAGAGAGGGTCAGACCTGCATTGCTACCATTTGCCCACCATGTAGATATTATTACTGATATGTATACATGGAGAACTGTTTTGACACTGAAAACTGAGACTCAGAATTGTTGGACATTGAAGTTTGGACTCAAATATTTTATTCTTATGTGTTTATTTCTAAATCTGCAGATTTTTTAAAGGAAAGAAACAGGGGAGATGCCAGAAGCCCATCATTGTAGAAAGCTGTGGGCAGGGAATTCGGAGGGCTGGTCAACCTTAATTGAAGCCCCCACCTGTTAGTCCTAAATTCAATGATTAGCTTCTATTGGAGTTTCCTGGGTGTATCCTGTAATCTTAATAAAAGGGATGGCGAAGCCAGAGTGAGCAGTAGTTCTCCCACTAGAGTTGGACTACTGCCTGGCCCCCCATTTACCAAATTAATATTTTTCTAAGTCTCTTTCATTTGTGTGCGACCTTCTCCAGAACCTGAATCCTGAACCAGAACCCTGGATCATGTGGGATATGAAAGGGGTTTCCACAGTCTTAGGCTCTACAGCAGTGGTTCTCAACCTGTGGGACATGACCCACAGGTTGAGAACCACTAGCATGGTCACCTAAGACCATTGGAAAACACAGATATTTACATTACGATTCATAACAGTAGGAAAATTACAGTTATGAAGTAGCAACGAAAATAATTTTATGGTTGGGGGTCACCACAACATGAGGAATGATCGCGGCATTAGAAAGGTTGAGAACCACTGTACTAAAGGGAGCAATTCAACAAGAAGATATAACTCTGATAAACATATATGTACCCAATACAGGAGCACTCAAATACATAAAAAAAACTTCTGGAGGATATCAAGGGAGAGATTGACAGCAATACCATCACAGTAGGGGACTTTAATAACCTACTAACAGGACTGGACAAATCCTCTAAACAAAAAATCAGCAAAGAAACAGCAATTTTAAATAACTCACTAGATCAGATGGAATTAAGTGACATCTTCAGAACATTTCACTGCAAATCCAGACTATATGTTCTTCTCAAGTGCACATGGCTCATTTTCAAATATAGACCACATGTTGTGGCACAGGCAAAGTCTATTCACATACAAGAAGATAAAAATCATATCAAGCATCTTCTCAGATCACAATGGCATAAAACTGGAAATAAACTAAAATAAAAAAATCAAACTCCTGCAGCCTAAATAGCATGCCTTTAAACAATGATTGGGTTACCAAAAAGATCAAAGAAGAAATAAAAAACATCATGGCAACAAATGACAATAAAAAAAAACACAATCCAATATCTATGAGACACAACGAAAGCAATCTTGAGAGGGAAGCTCATAGCTCAGCAGGCCTATCTCAAAAAACTAGAAAAAAATGGTAATAAATTATCTAACCCTACAACTCAAAGAGTTAGAAAGAGAGCAACAACAAAAGTCCAGTGTAAGCAGAAGGAAGGAAATAATAAAGATCAGAGCAGAGAAAACTGACATAGAGACCAAAAAAACAATACAAAAGATCAACAAAACCAAGAGCTGGTATTCTGAAAGGTTAAACAAGATTGATGAACCTCTAGCCAGGCTCACCAAGAAGCAAAGAGAGAGGACCCAAATAAACAAAATCACAAATGAAAGAGACAAAGTAATAACCGATCCCATAGAAATACAAACGATTATGAAAAAATATTATGAACAACTGTATTCCAACAAAAAGGACAATGTAGATGAAATGGACATATTCTTAGAAAAATATAAGTTCCCAAAACTAAATCAGAAGTATAAAAAAAAAACTGAATAGGTCGATAACTACTTAAGAAATTGAAGCAATGATCAAAAATCTTCCAGCAAACAAAAGCCCTGGTCTGGATGACTTTACAGGGGAGTTCTACCAAGCATTCAAAGAAGAACTAAAACCTATCCTCCTCAGACAATTCAAAAAAATTCAAGAGGAAGGCACACTTCCAAGCTTTTTCTATGAATCCAGCATTACCCTAATTCCAAAACCAGATAAAGACACCACAAAAAAGAAAAACTACAGGTCAATATCTCTGATGAACATAGATGCTAAAATCCTCAACGAAATTCTAGCAAATCAAATTCAGCATTACATTAGAAATATCATAACCATGACCAAGTGGGATTTATACTGGGGATTCAAGGATGGTACAATATCTGCAAATCAATAAATGTGATACATCACATAAACAAACTGAGAGACAAAAATCACATAATCATATCAATTGATGCAGAAAAAGCATTCAACAAAATCCAACACCCTTTCTTGATAAATGCTCTCAGCCAAGTGGGAATAGAGGGATGATACCTCAACATAATAAAAGCTTTATATGACAAACAGCCAGCATCATACTCAATGGGCAAAAACTAAACTCATTTCCCCTAATAATGGGAACAAGGCTGGGATACCCACTTTCACCACTCCTGTTCGACATAGTACTGGAAGTGATAGCAATAGTGATCAGACAAGAAGAAGAAATAAAAGGCATCTAAATTAGAAAAGAAGAAATAAAACTGTCCTTATTCACAGATGACATGATACGATACAGAGAAAACAACAAAGACTCCATCAAAAAACTACTGGACCGCCCTAAATGGTTTGTCTCAGTAGATAAAGTGTCAGCCTGTGGACTCAAGGGTCCCAGGTTCGATTCCGGTCAAGGGCATGTACCTTGGTTGCGGGCACATACCCAGTAAGGAGTGTGCAGGAGGCAGCTGTTCAATGTTTCTCTCTCATTGATGTTTCTAACTCTCTATCACTCCCCCTTCCTCTCTGTAAAAAATCAATAAAATATATTAAAAAAAAAACAACCTACTGGACCTAATAAGTGAATTTGGCGAAGTAGCAGAATACAAAATTAATACCCAGAAATCTATGGCCTTTTTATAAACTAATGAACTCACAGAAAGAGAAGCAAAAAACAAACAAACAAACAAACAAACAATCCCATTTACCATTGCACCAAAAAATTAAGGTACCTAGGAATAAACTTAACTAAGGATGTAAAAGACCTGTACTCAGTAAACTACAGGACATTGAAAAAAGAGATAAAGGAAGATATAAACAAACTAAAGGCCCGGTGCATGAAATTCGTGCACGGGGGTGTGTGTGTGTCCCTCAGCCCAGCCTGCACCCTCTCCAATCTGGGACCTCTCAAGGGATGTCTGACTGCCCGTTTAGGCCCGATCCCACTGGGGCTCACAATCCAGGACTGCTGGCTCCCAACTGCTCGCCTGCATACCTTCCTGATTGCTCCTAAACGCTTCTGCCTGCCAGCATGATCACTCCCTAACCACTCCCCTGCCAGCCTGATTGAAGCCTAACTGTTCCCCTGCCAGCCTGGTCACCCCTAACTGCCCTCCCCTGCAGGCCTGGTCACCCCTAACTGCTCTCCCCTGCAGGCCTGGGTCCCTCCTAACTGCCTTTCCCTGCAGGCTTGATCACTCCCAACTGCCCTCCCTTGCAGGCCTGGTCTCTCCCAACTGCCCTCCCCTGCTGACCTGCTCACCCACAACTGCCCTCCCTTTAAGGACCGGTCCCTCCCAACTGCCCTTCCTTGCTGGCCATCTTGTGGTGGCCATCTTGTGTCCACATGGGGGCAGGATCTTTGACCACATGGGGGCAGCCATCTTGTGTGTTGGAGTGATGGTCAATCTGCATATTACACTTTTATTAGATAGGATAGAGGCCTGGTGCACAGGTGGGGGCCAGCTGGTTTGCCCTGAAAGATGTCCCGGATCAGGGTGGGGTTCCCTTGGGGCATGGGCTGCCTGGGTGAGGGGCCTGTGGTGGTTTACAGGCCGGCCACACCCACATGGTGACCCAAGTGGAGGCCCTGGTATCTGGGGTATTTTTATCTTCTACAATTGAAACTTTGTAGCCTGGAGCGGAGCCAAACCTTATGCTTGCTCCGCGGCAGCAGCCTTTTTTGGGGGGATTTATGTATCTTCTATAATTGAAACTTTGTAGCCTTAAGTGGAGGAATGGGCCGGCCAGGGTGTGCGGAAAGCTTGGCTTCCTCCATTGCCAGGGAAACCCAAGCCTCCTTCCTGCTCTCTGTGGCTGTAACCATCTTGGTTGGGTTTATTTGCATATACTCTCTGATTGGCTGGTGGGTGGGGCTGGTGGGCATGACTTGTGGGTGTAGCGGAGTGAGGGTTAATTTGCCTATTACTCTTTTATTAGATAGGATGGAAGAACTTACCATGTTCATGGATTGGTAGAATCAACATCATTAAAATGTCCATACTACCCAAAGGAACCTATAAATTCAATGTAATCCCCATTAAAATACCAACAGCATACTTCAAAGACCTAGAATAAACTCTCCAAAAACTCATCTGGAATAAAAAAAGACCCCGAATAGCTGCAGCAATCTTGAGAAAGAAGAACAATGTAGGAGGGAACACAATACCAGATATCAAGCTATACTACCAAGCCACTGTTCTCAAAACTGCCTGGTACTGGCAAAAGAACAGACATATAGGCCAGTGGAACAGAACAGAGAACCCAGAAATTGACACAAGCCAGTATGCTCAATTAATATTTGACAAAGGAGGAAAGAGCATACAATGGAGACAACACAGTCTCTTCAATAAATGGTGTTGGGAAAACTGGACAGATACTTGCAAAAAATGAAACTAGACCACCAACTTACACCATACACAAAAATAAACACAAAATGGATTAAGGACTTAAGTGTAAGATGGGAAATCATGAAAATCTTAGAAGAAGCCATAGGTTGCAAAATAGCAGACATTTGTCGTAGCAATATTTTTACCTATACAGCTCCTAGGGCAATGGAAACTAAAGAGAAAATAAACAAGTGGGACTACATCAAAATAAAAAGCTTCTGCACAGCAAAAGAAACCATCAACAAAACAACAAGAAATCCCACTGCATGGGAGAACATATTTGCCAATGTTATCTCCCATAAGGGCTTAATCTCCAACATTTACAGGGATCTCATACAACTTAACAAAAGGAAGATAAACAGTCCAATCAAAAATTGGGCAAAGAATGTAGCAGGATACAAAATTAACACCAAGACATCTATGGCATTTCTATACACCAATAATGAACAATGAACTTACAGAGAGACTAAAAAAGCAATCCCATCTACCATCGCACCTAAAAAATTAAGATACCAGGGCATAAACTTAACTAAGGAGGTAAAAGACCTATATGCAGAAAACTACAGGACACTGAAGAAAGAGATAGAGGAAGACATAAACAGATGGAAGAACATACTGTGTTTATGGATTGGTATAATCAACATCGTTAAAATGTCTATACTACCCAAAGCAATCTATAGATTCAATGCATTCCCCATTAAAATACCAATGGCATATTTCGCAGACTTAGAACGAACTTTCCAAAAATTCAACTGGAATAAAAAAAGACCCCGAATAGCCACAGCAATCCAGAGAAAGAAGAGCAAAGTAGGTGGGATCTAATACCAGATATCAAGCTGTATTACAAAGCCACTGTTCTCAAAACACCCTGGTACTGGCACAAGAACAGATATATAGACCAATGGAATAGAATAGAGAACCCCAATATCGACCCAAACCACTATGCTCAATTAATATTTGTTTTGTGTGTGTTTTTTATTGTTTGAAATATTACAAATAGTAGTACATATGTCTCCTTTTTTTTCCCCCATTGACTTCCCCGCAGCCTCCCCTACCCTGTTAGAGAGTGGGAATTTCTGAGCATGCTTACTACTACCATTCCAGAGAGGCCGTGGACTATGCCCCAGATAGAGTTGTCAGTGCTGACACCAGGCCAGGCCTTGAGATACAGTCTCATGGCCCCTTCCCAGCATGTAGGCCTTCTTTCATAGAACACTGTCAGCTTTCTGAAGAACAGGATGACCCTGTGAATAACATGGTCGTCAATGGCATGATCCTGACGTTGCTTAGGAAAAACTGTTTTGTCTTGGGTTACTTGCTCTGCAAGAACAGGATGTGGTTAATGTGCTTAAAAGTGGTCCCGCACAAAGGGTCGGGGCTGCTCTCTGGACTCCCTGCATGGGTAAAGGCAGAGCAGTCGCCAGCCGGCTGGCCGGCCAGCTGGCCGGCTAATAAAGGCTCCCTAAATTTTAATTTGGTCTGGGCTCCAGTGGTCATTCACTCGCGCTTGCTCCACAACAACCCCAGTACATGCCTTTACCTTCCCCCCCCCCCCCCGGCAGTGTCTTATACCCATTGGTTATGCTTATACGCATGCATACAAGTCCTTCAGTTGATCTCTTACAGCCCCCCGCCCCCAACCTCCCCTGCCTTCCCGCTGTAGTTTGACAGTCTGTTCAATGCTTCTTTGCCTCTGTATCTATTTTCCCCTATTTCTTTCCTTTAAAAAAATCTTGCCTCTGCAGACTAGAAATAAACATATAATAACAAAAAATGTTTGAGTCCCAATTTCTATGTTCAACAGTTCTCAGTCCCCGTTTCAATGTCAAACAGTTCCTTATGTGTACATGTCAGCAATGATATCTGGATGGTGGGCCCATGGTAGCAATGCAGGTCTGACCCTCTCTGGTTTGGTCCTAGGCAACCTGCTGCGACGCACAGCTGCTGACTGCTAGCGTGGCAAGGCGTCGTCAGCATCTTTCATCTCTGGACTGTTTCTCCTCTTGTCTTCGTGGTTGGAGCAGACCTGTCAATTCCTCTCTGTTGCAGGAATGCACATGGTCTTGGAGTTGTTTTCTGAAAATATACAAACATATTCTCCACCAAAAGTTAATAAAGGAATCTTTTCTATATAATTGATTTGGGATCCTTTTTATTGTTGCCCAAACGATTTTCCTTTGTCTTATTTAGACACCATGTGTTTTTCATTGGTGTATTGCTGTTAGCATTACAAATGAAAATTAATTTTGTAAAGTAAAAATTTTCTAGATGTATTTACTTATAGGATATTTTTCCTTACATGGTATTACCCTACTATCCCCCCTTTTTTTGATTAATGGAGGCTTTTGTAAATTTTATAATGCAGTCTTGATAACTTTAAATTTTAATTTTTTGCACAAAAATATGACTACTTTAGTTTCATTGCATGTTCAGGAATTTTACCATGAGATGAACTACCAATAGAAATTTTAGTTACCACTTTAGGAACAGCTTTTTGTCCAGTACAATTAAATTTTCTTGAATATTCACTTATTTCAATTAGCCTATTTAAATTAATCTGAAAACTTGATTATTATTTTACTGTCAGATTTAATACTCTACCAACAATCTTAGTTTACCCTGTAAATATTAGTGGAAAGGATTATTTGCATTCTTGAGTAGGCCCTGAGCATTCCTGGTGCAAGCCTGGATTTAGATATAGGGCAGCTGCTGTCGGCCAAGTCTCTGTCTGTTACCTGGGTCCCAATCTGAGCTGGGCCAAGTCACTGTCTGTCACCTGTGTCTTGATCTGAGCTGGGCGTGGGAAGCAAAGCAGCCATGGGGGCAGGAGACCTCCCTCAGATGGGGTGAGGGTTCAGGCCTCTGCAAGGTTGGGGGGGTGAGGGTCTGTGCCCCACCTCTGTTGACCCCCAAGTTCTCTCCTGATGGCCCCTCTGCGACTGTGCCTGACTTAGGTTGCTCCTTCCCTGAGGAATCTTACCCGTCTCTGGCTAACCAGTCATCCTCCGGGGCCATGCAGGGTGATGTGAGGTTCAGTTCTGTCTCCTTGGTAGCCTATGCCCCCGTGGCCTCCATGCCCAGCACCTGCCTTGGGATCCCCTGGCCTGCTGGCGGGGCCCCAGCACTGATCACATATCTTGGGGAACTCAGGTTTCTTCTCCAGGGTGGGCCCAGCTCACACGATTGGGCGAGAGACAGATCCATGGTACCAGCCACCACGAGGCTTCAAGCTCAGCATGAACAGAAAGCTCAGGCAACAGCTGAGGAAAATTGGATTGTGAGAAGAGGGTCCCTCTTGGCACAAAAGGCAAGAGGGCACAATATAGAATGCTTGTGCCTTCCCAGCGCCTTAATTCCTTCTGAAAGGGATTAAATCCTTTCATGTCCTTTTTTAAAAAATTGCTGCCAAACATTCAAAGAATTAGTTTGTAAGTTTGTTTGGGATAATTGTACAATATGCTGTTGTAAAATATCTAAAATTATAATGACATTGTAGAATAATATCATGTAAGGATATTCTTTGCTCTAGGCCATGGCAATTCAATTTCAAACTGGCTGTCAATTTATTTTTGTGACTTTATATAAACTTTGTCAGGGAGGCAAAAACACAAATTATTTACTTTAGTTCAAGAGGCCAAATATATTGACTTTCAATTACAATCCTTACGACTTTTGAAGGAAACTTCTCTTTGTTTCCTTCCAAAATAATTTTCTGGCTACAGAGAGTTTCATTTAAAAATTTTGTCACATGAAACAATTTCTCTTAAGGTTATGGTGACCACTAGTATGGATTAAATTTAATATTTTACTTTTATTTTATTTTATTATAATTTTTAAAATTTTTTAAAATTGTTATTTTTTACATATGTGTCTTATTCCCCCATAACCCCCCACCTCCCACTTATGCCCCACCCCCTTGTTGTCTGTATCCATTGATTAGGCCCATATGCATGCACACAAGTCCCTTGGTTGATCTCTCCACCTTACCCCCACTCTCCCCTACCTTCCCTGAGGTATGACGTGCTTTTTGACGTTTCTCAGTCTCTGGATCTGTTCTTGTTCATGAGTCTATGCCATTCATTATATTCCACAAATGAGTGAGATCATGTGATATTTATTTTTCTCAGCCTGGCTTATTTCACTTAGCATAATGCTCTCCATCTCCATCCATGTTGTTGCAAATAGTAGGAACTCCTTCTTTTTTACCACAGCGTAGTATTCCATTGTGTAGATATGCCACAGTTTTTTAATCCACTCATCTGCTGATGGGCATTTAGGCTGTTTCCAAATCTTAGCTATGGTGAATTGTGCTGCTATGAACATAGGGGTGGATATATCCTTTCTGATTCCTGTTTCTAGTTTCTTGTGATATATTCCTAGAAGTGGGATCACTGGGTCAAATACGAGTTCCATTTTTAGTTTTTTGTGTGTGTGTGTGTGTGTTTTTTAAATATATTTTATTGATATTTTACAGAGAAGAAAGGAGAGGGATAGAGAGTTAGAAACATCGATGAGAGAGAAACATCGATCAGCTGCCTCCTGCACACCTCCCACTGGGGATGTGCCCGCAACCAAGGTACATGCCCTTGACCGGAATCGAACCTGGGACCTTTCAGTCCGCAGGCTGACGCTCTATCCACTGAGCCAAACCGGTTTCGGCTATTTTTAGTTTTTTGAGGAAACTCCATACTGTTCTCCACTGTGGCTGCACCAGTCTTCATTCCCACCAGCAGTGCTTGAGGGTTCCTTTTTCTCCACATCCTGGCCAGCACTTGTCATTTGTTGATTTGTTGATAATAGCCATTTTGACAGGTGTGAGATGGTACCGCATTGTTGTTTTGATTTGCATCTCTCTGATGATTAGTGACTTTGAGCAGGTTTTCATATGGCTCTTGGCCTTCCTTCTGTCTTCTTTCGAAAAGTGTCTATTTAGATCAGTTGCCCATTTTTTGATTGGGTTGTTTATCTTCTTTTTGTTAAGCTGCATGAGTTCCCTGTAAATGTTGGAGATTAAACCCTTATCGTTGATATCATTGGCAAATATGTTCTCCCATGCAGTGGGTTTTCTTGTTGTTTTATTGATTGTTTCCTTTACTGTGCAAAAGCTTTTTATTTTCCTGTAGTCCCATTTGTTTATTTTCTCTTTAGTTTCCATAGCCTTAGGGGCAGTATCAGAGAAGAAGTTTCTTCGACATATGTCTGAGATTTTTCTGCCTGTGGATTCCTCTAGTATTTTTATGGTTTCCCGTCTTATGCTTAAGTCCTTTATCCATTTTGAGTTTATTTTTGTGTATGGTGTAAGTTGGTGATCTAGCTTCATTTTTTTGCATGTATCTGTCCAATTTTAGCAACACCATTTGTTGAAGAGACTGTCTTGACTCTATTGTATGTTCATGCCTTCTTTGTAAAATATTAATTGGGCATAGTGATTTGGGTCAATTTCTGGGTTCTCTATTCTATTCCATTGATCTATATGTCTGTTCTTGTGCCAGTACCAGGCTGTTTTAAGAACAGTGGCTTTGTAATACAGCTTGATATCTGGTATTGAGATCCCACCTACTTTGTCCTTCTTTCTCAGGATTACTGCAGCTATTCCGGGTCTTTTTTTATTCCAGATAAATTTTTGGAAAGTTCGTTCTAGGTCTGTGAAATATGTCCTTGGTATTTTAATGGAAAGTGCATTGAATTTATAGATTGCTTTGGGTAGTATGGACATTTTGATGATGTTGATTCTACCAATCCATAAACATGGTATGTTCTTCCATCTGTTTATGTCTTCCTCTATCTCTTTTTTCAGTATTGTGTAGTTTTCCATGTATAGGTTTTTCTACCTTCTTAGTTAAGTTTATTCCTAGGTATCTTAATTTTTTAGTGCGATGGTAAATGGGATTGCTTTTTTAGTCTCTCTTTCTGTAAGTTCACTATTGGTGTATAGAAATGCGATAGATTTCTTGGCATTAATTTTGTATCCTGCTACATTGCCGAATTCATTTATTAAGTCTAGTAATTTTTTGATGGAGTCTTTAGGGTTTTCTATGTACAGTATCATGTCATCGGCAAATAAGGACAGTTTTACTTCTTCTTTTCCAATTTGGATGCCTTTTATTTCTTCTTATTGTCTGATCACAATGGCTAGCACTATATTGAACAGGAGTGGTGAGAATGGGCATCCCTATCTTGTTCCTGTTCTTAGGGGAAATGGTTTTAGTTTTTTCCCATTGAGTATGATGTTGACTGTGGGTTTGTCATATATGGCTTTTATTATGTTGAGGTATGATCCTTCTATTCCCACCTTGCTGAGAGTTTTTATCAAGAAAGGGTGTTGGAATTTGTCAAATGCTTTTTCTGCATCAATTGATATGACTATGTGGTTTTTACCTCTCAATTTGTTTATGTGATGTATCACGTTTATTGATTTGCAGATATTGTACCATCCTTGCATCCCCAGGATAAACCCTACTTGGTCATGGTGTATGATCTTTCTGATGTATTGCTGTATTCGATTTGCTAGAATTTTGTTGAGGATTTTGGCATCTATATTCATGAGGAATATTGGCCTATAATTCTTTTTCATTGTGTTATCTTTATCTGGTTTTGGTATTAGGGTGATGCTGGCTTCATAGAACGAGCTCGGAAGTGTTCCTTCCTCTTGAATTTTTTGGAATAGTCTGAGGAGGATAGGTTTTAGTTCTTCCTTGAATGTTTGGTAAAACTCCCCTGTGAAGCCATCTGGCCCTGGGCTTTTGTTTGCTGGAAGCTTTTTGATGACTGTTTTAATTTCTTCCATAGTTATCAGCCTATTGAGATTTTTAGAATCTTCCTGAGTAAGTTTTGGAAGGTTGTGTTTTTCTAGGAATGTGTCTATTTCCTCCAGGTTGTGTAGTTTGTTAGAATATAGTTGTTCATGGTATTTTTTAACAATGCTTTGTATTTCTGTGGGGTTTGTTGTTATTTCACCTCTTTCATTTCTGATTTTCTTTATTTGGGTCCTCTCTCTTTGCTTCTTGGTGAGCCTGGCTAGAGGTTCATCATCTTGTTTATCCTTTCCAAGAACCAGCTCTTGGTTTTGTTGATCTTTTGTATTGTTTCTTTGGTCTCTATGTCATTCATTTCTGCGCTGATCTTTATTATGTCCTTCCTTCTGCTCATTGTGGGCTTTTCTTGTTGCTCTCTTTCTAATTCTTTGAGTTGTTGAGTTAGATCATTTATTAGCATTTTTTCTTGTTCTTTGAGGTAGGCCTGTAGAGCTATAAACTTCCCTCTCAGGAGTGCTTTCATTGTGTCCCATAGCATTTGCATTGTTGTGTTCTTATTGTCATTAGTTTCCAGGATGTTTTTAATTTTTTCTTTGATCTTATTGATCACCCAATCATTGTTTAATAGCATGCTATTCAGCTTCCAAGTGTTTGAATTTTTTGGAATGTTTTTATTATAGTTTATTTCTAATATTATGCCATTGTGGTCTGAGAAAATGCTTGATATGATTTCAATCTTTTTGAATTTGGGGAGACTTTGCTTGTGACCCAATATGTGGTCTATTTTTGAAAATGTCCCATGTGCATTTGAGAAGAACGTATATTCCGTGGCTTTGGGGTGAAATGCTCTAAAGATGTTAATTAGGTCCATTTGATCCAGTGTGTCATTTAGAATTGCTGTTTCTTTGATGATTTTTTGTCTAGAGGATTTATCCAGTGATGTCAGTGGTGTATTAAAGTTTCCTACTATGATTGTATTGTTGTCGATCTCTCCCTTGATATCTTCCAGGAGTTTTTTTATGTATTTGGGGGCTCCTGCATTGGGTGCATATATGTTTACCAGAGTTATATCTTCTTGTTGAATTGCTCCCTTTAGTACTATGTAGTGGCCTTCCTTATCTCTTATTATGACCTTTACTTTGAGGTCTATTTTATCAGAGATAAGTATTGCAACCCCAGCTTTTTTCTCATTTACATTTTCCTGAAAAATGTTTTTCCATCCCTTCACTCTCAGTCTGTGTGAATCCTTTGCTCTGAGGTGGGTCTCTTGTAGACAGCAAATATATGGGTCATGTTTTCTTATCCATTCAGCTACCCTATGTCTTTTGATTGGTGCATTTAGTCCATTTACGTTTAATGTTATTATTGACAAGTACATGTTTGTTGTCATATTTTCCCTTAGTGTTTGTGTTTCTTTTTGCCGTTTTCTTTCTTCTTTTTACAGCAGTCCCTTTAGCATTTCTTGCATTGCTGGCTTGGTAGTGATAAACTCTCTTAGCCCTTTTTTGTCTGTGAAGCTCCTGATTCCACCTTCAATTTTGAATGATAGCCTTGCTGGGTATAGTATTCTTGGATTCAGACCCTTGCTTAGCATCACTTTGTATATTTCATTCCATTCCATTCTGGCCTGGTGTGTTTCTGTTGAGAAATCAGTTGATATTCTAATAGGAGATCCCTTGTAGGTAACTTTCTGTCTCTCTCTGTCAGCCTTTAAGATTCTTATTTTGTCGTTAGTGTTCACCAATTTAATTATGATGTGTCTTGGTGTCGGTCTTTTGGGGTTCAACTTCTTTGGGACTCTATGTACTTCTTGGACTTGCATAGTTTTTTTCTTGCCAATATCAGGGAAGTTTTTCTGTCATTATTTCTTCAAACAGGTTTTCTATTCCTTGCTTCTCTTCCTCTCCTTCTGGCATCCCTATTATTCGAATATTGTTTCGTTTTGTGTTGTCCCAAAGCTCCCTTAGGCTCTCCTCTTGCTTTTTAAGTCTTCTTTCCAGTTGCTGCTGTGTTGGTGTGTTTTTTCCTACCTTGTCTTCTAATTCACTGATGCGGTCTTCAGCCTCCTCTAGTCTACTGTTTAAGCCTTCCAATGTGTTCTTTATTGCAGCTATGTCGTTCTTCATCTCCTCTTGGTTTCTTTTCATGTTGGTGACATTCTCATTCAGCTCCTTATAGTTCTCATTGAGTTGTGTGTATTTGTCATCCATCCGTTTAAACATCCTTATAACCATTACTCTGAATTCTTTCTCTGTTAAGCTGATAGCCTCAATTTCATTTAACTCCCTTTCTGGTGATTCCTCCTTTTCTTTCCTTTGGGAGTTGCTTTTTTGTCTCCCCATGTTTTCCTGTAATGTTTTAATTGTAGGTCCAATTGCTTTGCTACCCAGGTTTTTTGGTGATGGTGCTACTGGTGTAATCTCTCAGTTCTCCTGGGCTTGGTAATCTCCCTCCTTGAGCTATTTGGGTTCTCTTGATGTAGGCCTGCGAGTTTGAGAGGCACAACTGTGGTGTCTAGAAGTCAGCAGCTGTGGAGGGGAGTATCCCAATTTTTGCTGTCTTGCACCCTTAATTGAAATCACACGGTGTGCCCCGTGGGGACTCACAGTGGCACCAAGGAACTGTCTGTTGGGGTGATGTGGCTCAGTGGGCCTGCACTCTGGAAAGGTGTAACTGTGATGCCCAGAGTTCTGTAGTTATGGGGTGGGCAGACTCACCTTTCGCTGCTGCACCTGTGGTGGATAAGCGCTTACTCCCAGTGGCGGCTCACAGGAGCACCCACGCTAAGTTTGCCAGCGAAGCACACTGAAGCACTCTGAAGGGCCCTGGCAGTGTAGCCGTATAATTGAGGTGCCTAGCTTCTAAAGATTTCTCTTTAGGGCAGATGCTATGGCCTCAGGGAGTATTCAGATTCCATGGCGTTATACAGGGTGGGATCTGGGTGTGGCTATATTGGTTGCCTGAAGACTGGAGGGAGGGGCTATCTCTCAGGAGAAAATGGAAACGGGGGCTTAGATATGACTCAGCACCAGACTCGCTTCCACCTCTCCTGGACCGTCCACTGCCTACTCTCCCCAGATTCCACAACCGACCCCTTCTTCTGAACCTCAGTCACAGGTAAGTGTCTGTATCCGAAAGGTCCTACAAACTAGGTTTAGTGGAGAAAGGCGCAGGCCCCAGCGCGAGGATGGACCACGTCTCTGCAAGTTCCTCTCTTGCCGGCACTGTGCGGTCCGGCAGCTCTTCAGGGCTGCCTTTGAGCTCAGATCCCAAATCCAGACTCCAAGTTCTAAAATCCACTACCTCCCGCAGTCCCATGGACCCTTTCTATTTATTTATTTATTTATTTATTTATTTATTTATTTATTTATTTATTTCCAGTCACACTCTTTGCCTGTCCTCAGGGATGCGGTTTGGCGCCGTGTAGTTTCTCCCTGACCTTCTGGGCACAGAGGTCCGGCAGATTCTACTGCCTAGATCTCTGATTTTACCTTTATCAGGGGGATCTCTGCCCTTCCCGCTGCAAACTGTCTCACCAGCTGTGCCTCCTTTGCCAATTCGGGCTGGATTCCACTCGTTTCAGCAGCTCCCTCTATTTGCTCCGGGACACGGCTCAGGACACGTCCGTCTATTCCGCCGCCATTTTGTCTCCTCGCTCAATTAATATTTGACAAAGGAGGCATGAACATACAATAAAATCAAGACAGTCTCTTCAATAAATGGTGTTGGGAAAATTGGACAGATACATGCAAAAAAATGAAATTCGACCACCAACTTACACCATACACAAAAATAAACTCAAAATGGATAAAGGACTTAAACATAAGACGGGAAACCATAAAAATACTAGAGGAATCCACAGGCAGCAAAATCTCAGACATATGCCAAAGCAATTTCTTCACTGATACTGCTCCTAGGGCAATGGAAACTAAAGAGAAAATAAACAAATGAGACTACATCAAAATAAAAAGCTTTTTCACAGAAAAAGAAACCATCAACAAAACAACAAGAAAGCCCACTGCTTGGGATAACATATTTGCCAATGTTATCACCGGTAAGGGCTTAATCTCCAATATTTACAGGGAACTCATACAACTTAACAAATGGAAGATAAACAACCCATTTAAAAAAATGAGCAACAAACCTAAATAGATACTTTTCTAAAGAAGACAGAAGAAAGGCCAAGAGACATATGAAAACATGTTCAAAGTCACCAATCATCCCAGAGATGTAAATCAAAACGACAATGTGTTACCATCTCACACCTGTCGAAATGGCTATTATCAACAAATCAACAAACGACAAGTGCTGGCAAGGATGCAGAGAAAAAGGAACCCTCGTGCACTACTGGTGGAAATGTAGTCTGGTGCAGCCACTGTAGGGAACAGTATGGAGTTTCCTCTAAAAACTAAAAATGAAACTCCCATTTGACCCAGTGATCCCACTTCTAGGAATATATCCCAAGAAACTAGAAACACCAATCAGAAAGGATATATGCACCCCTATGTTCATAGCAGCACAATTTACAATAGCTAAGATTTGGAAACATCCTAAGTGCCCATCAGCAGGTGAGTGAATTAAAAACCTGTGATACATCTACACAATGGAATACTATGCTGCAGTAAAAAAGAAGGAGTTCTTACCATTTGCAACAGCATGGATGAAACTGGAGAGCATTATGCTAAGTGAAATAAGCCAATCAATGAAAGAAAAATACCACATGATCTCACTATTTATGGATAATAAAGATCATTATAAATGGATGAACAAAATAGACACAGAGGCAGAGCAGCATCGAACAGACTGTCAAACTATAGTGGAAAAAAAGCTGGGGAGGTTTGCTGGGGGAGGTAAGAGGTCAACTGAAGGACTTGTATGCATGCATATAAGCATATCCAATGGACACAGGATACTGGTGAGTAGGGGAGACTGAGGTAAGGACAATGGCGAAAAAAAGGAGACATATGTACTACATTTTGTAATACTTTAAGCAGTAAAATAAAATTTAAAGATAGAAAGGATGTTGGATTTTTTTTCAAATGCTTTTTCTGCATCAATTGATAGGAGTATATGATTGTTTTATCTCTCACTTTGTTTATTGACTTATGGATATTGTACCATCCTTGCATCTCCAAAATAAATTCCACTTTATCATGGTGTATGGATCCAATTTTGTGAATGATTTATGTTCATCAAGGATATTGGCCTGTAGTTCTCTTTCTAAGTGGTGTCTTTATCTGGTTTTGGAATTAGCATAATGCTGGCTTCATAGAAATAACTTGTAAGTGTTCCTCCCTCTTGAATTTTTGGAATCGTCTGAGGAGAATAGGTTATAGTTCTTTTTGAATATTTGGTAGAATTACCCTGTAAAGCCATCCAGAAGATTTTTAATTACTGCTTCAATTTCTTCGGTAGTTATCAGCCTCTTCAGGTTTTTTTATTCTTTCTGATAGAGATTTGGAAGCTTGTTTTTTTCTAAGAATATGTCCATTTCATCTAGGTTATCCAGTTTTTTGGAATAGAGTCATTAATAGTATTTTTTCATAATATTTTCTATTTTTGTGTGGTTGTTACTTCACCTCTTTCATTTCTGATTTTGTTTATTTGGGTCCTCTTTCTTTGCTTGTTGGTGAGCCTGGCTAGAGGTTCATCAATCTTGTTTATCCTTTCAAACAACCAGCTCTTGGTTTTATTGATCTTTAGTACTGTTTTTTTTTGTTTGTTTGTTTGTTTGTTTTGTCTCTATGCCATTTATTTCCACTCTGATCATTATTATTTCCTTCCTTTACTTACTGTGGGCTTTTCTTTTTGTTTTCTTTCTAATTCTATGAGTTTCAGAGTTAGATAATTTATTACCTTTTTTTTTTTTTTTGAGGTAGGCCTGTAAAGCTTTTTATTTCTTCTTTGATCGTTTTGCTAACCCAATCATTGTTTAATAGTTGATTTCTAATTTTATGCTTTTTTTATTCATGTTTTTGGGACTTTGTGAGCTTCTTGAACTTGTTTGAGTTTTTTCTTCCCAATTCAGGGAAGTTTTCTGTCATTATTTCTTCAAACAGGTTTTCTATTACTTGCTCAGTTTCCTCTCCTTCTGACACCTCTATATGTGGATATTGTTTCATTTCCTATTGTCCCAAAGCTCCCTTAGGCTCTCCTTCTGCTTTCTAAGTTTTTTTTCCACTTGCTGCTCTGCTTGGGTAAAACACATTTATTCTTACCTACAATCACATTGCATTGGTATTTACATTGGTCTATTCATCACTCTCAATAGCTAGTAACTTTATTAATTCTTATATAACAAAACAGGAATGACAAAATCAGAAGGATATTCAGGAGTCTAGGGAGAGACAAAGGAGAAGCAGGGTTTTGCAAAATCATTCCATTTTTCATTTCACATCACCAAATATGTAGATAAATTCTATTTAGATATGAAATGTATTTTCATTGTTACTTTTTCAAAACTACTTCACATCCAGTGATTCTAATGGTTCTGCTTAAATGTTTCTCTTGATTGGATTGCTATTTGACATCAACATGTACCACTCTATTAGGTAACAGTGTTACTAGAATTATTTAGGATCTTCTGTTAATTGGTCCTGCTTCTGATCTCTACAAAAAAAGAAGAAATTTAATGTTTAACTCTGAAAGAGATTTGCTGTTGAATACAATAGGTGAGTTGCCGCAGTCTTTTCACAGCAGCAAGGGTTCAGGAATCTGGAGAAGCACTGTGCATAAATGAATACAGAATAGACAAGAAATATAAATTTGGGAGGCATTGCAGGAACCAGGCAGAAACTTCACTCTAGCGGCAAAGCTCTCTGCATTTCTGGACCCATGGCTTTTTATTTACTGGAAAATACATTGGCTCTTTAGGAATGCAAACAGCCATATCAAAGGTAAAGTTTGGTAAACAGGAAAAGATTATCAGGTTAGAGGAAATGCCTATAGCTGTTCAGCAGCAGGTAATAATATGTAGGTTTTCAGCCCTACTGAAAATGTTCATCAGCCTTCTGATGAACTTCTTGCATTCATTATGCTAACTACTATACTTAGCCTCCAGCATATCCCCTTTTTTATTTAATAAATTTAACAAGAATGTATGCCATTTGCAGAGCTCAGGTCCTTTTAAGATATTTAAATTCAATGGAAAGAATTGAGTTCTTTCATGTCCTTTTAAATTGCTGCCAGACATCAAAGGAATCAGTCTGCAGTAAGCTCCTTTCTGGGCCAACAGTTCTTTTTAAGTCCTCTTTCCAATCACTGTCCAACAGTTTTTTATGGGTTCCTTTCTCAATTGCTGTCGAACAGTTTTTTATGGGTTCCCTTCCCAATCACTGTTCCCGTGACATTACAGCAATGATATTACCGTTCTGGATGGTGGACAAATGGTGAGCAATGGTAATGCAGGTCCGACTTTCTTTGGCTTGGTCCTGGGCAACCTGTAGCAATGCACAGGTGATGGTTACTAGCATGGCAAGATGTCTTTACCATCTGCCATCTCTGGACTGTTTCTCCTCTGTCTTGTCAGTGTGTTGCTTGGGGCTACTACTATCTGGGGCTAGAGTAGTCTGGTCAGTTCCTCACTTGAATCCATTGTTGCAGGAATACACACAGCTTGGAGAAGTTTTCTGGAAATACACAAGCCTAAGCTCTACCAAAGATTAGTAAAGGGACCTTTCTATAAACTAGACTCTCGGGATCTTTTCATTTTGCCAAACCATTTTCCTTTGGCTTATTCTGTCACCAGTGTAATTTCATGGGTGTCTTGCCATCAACATTACAAGTGAAAAAATTTAAGTAATTAAGGCTTGATGTAATTTACTTACAGGAGATTACTACCCCCTTTTTTTGTTTTAAATAATATCAAGAGGCTTTTGGAAATTCTGTAATGTAGCCTTGATAGTTTTTAATTCAATTCTTTGCACAGAAGTATGACTGGTCTGAATTCATTGTATGATAAGCAGCTTTTACTATGAGATGAACTATCAGTGAAAAATTAGTTACTGCTGCAAGAATAGGTTCCTGTCTAGTACAACTAAGTTCCCCTGAATATTTGCTTATTTCAATTTGCCAATTTAAATCAGTCTGAAATAAGGCTTATTTTCTAACTTTATTTGTCCTTGGGTGTGGACAGTAAATGACACTAATTGAATTTCTGCTATCAGTCTTTGAGTATATCCACATAAGCTTTTAGAGAGACAAAAATGCAAATTATTTACTTTTCTATTTGAGGCCTAGTACATTAACTTTTAATTACAGCTTTCTAGATATTTGAATGGAATCTCCTTTCATTTTCTCCCAGAGTAATTTCTAGGCCACATTTAGGGAGTTTCTTAAAACCATTTTTTCTTTCTTTTCAACTGAGCAACAAACGTGGTTGCTTTTCAGATGCTGACTTATACTGCTATGACTATATTTTAAGTGACTCTCTTATTTCTTAATGATGACTCATTAATTATCAGATTTAATGCTTGAATAATAACCTTCAGTTTACCCTGTAAATAGTAGCAGAAGAGATTTTAAAAGTTCTCCTTTTTATTAAGCTTAAAATTTACTTTTAAACAGTATTCTTTTTGGCTAGTGCTCATTTGCATACACAGAGGGATCGTGGGAGGTCTCAGGAACTATTTCAGAGTACTTTACTAGAATTAATTGTTTAATATTTTGGGTTCTCATATAACTGAAATTATATGAGACCTAGCCATCTTTATTAAAAAGTAAAGTAAGCAAACTTATACATTTGACCTATGAAGTACAGATGCCATCCTACTCCCCAACCTATTTGAAGTGCAGGCTGCCTGGGTGCTTTTGTTTTTAAAATTCTGCTGCTGAATGATCTGGTTCTGCTTAAGAAATATTCAGCAACCTTGTCCTGCTCTCCCTTAGAGGGTAAAACCTTTATAATATTTAAAATATATGTATATAAATAAAATATAGTTCTTAATCTTTATTTGATAAAGTGTCCCGTGTGATTTCAAGTATGTTAGATCAGCTTAATTCAGTGTAAAAATATTTCTTTAATGAAGAGAGAATAAATCCTTGAATCATTCCAGGGCCCTTGGATGTCTAAGGCCATCTCTCCTTTAAAGTCTTGAAATTTAACTTGGAAAGACCATCAAATATATATAGATTGAGTGGCCAGATTATTATGATCTCTGAACGCATAACAATCTGGCTACTCAGTGTACTTCTCTTGAGTACCTCATTTATTTGATATCAAAGATACCATAAATCATGCACCTGATCAGTTTTCCCCTTTGCACTGGCTGATAGAAAACTAAGGACAAATAGGTGGTTGATCTCCAGCAAAAGTCTAGAATACTTTTGGTACCCATTTGAGATACAAATATACTGAGTGGCCACATTATTATGCATTCAGAGATCATAATCAGCATATATATATATATATATATATATATATATATATATATCCTAGAGATTATATTATATACTTTTTGTAATTATTCTAAAATATATCAATTAAATTTAAACTGGTTTTTATATTAAAAATTTGGTTCAGACCATAGAATTAATACTCTTTTTTAAATTTCTTTATTGATTAAGGTATCACATATGTGTCCTTATCTCCCATCACCTTCCAACCCCCCCCACTCATGCCCTTACCCCCCTATTGTCTGTGTCCATTGGTTAGGCTTATATTCATGCATACAAGTCCTTTGATTGATCTCTCCCCCTTACCCCCAACCTCCCCTACCTTCCCTCTGAGGTTTGATGGTCTAATCAATATTTTTCTATCTCTGGATCTGTTTTAGTTTATCAGTTTATGTTGGTCATTATATCCCATAAGTGAGTGAGATAATGTGATATTTATCATTCTCTGACTGGCTTATTTCACTTAGGATAATGCTCTTCAGTTCCATCCATGCTGTTGTAAATGGTATGAACTCCTTTTTTACCATAGCATAGTATTCCATTGTGTAGATGTACTACAGTTTTTTAATCCACTCATCTGCTAATGGGCACTTAGGCTGTTTCCAAATTTTAGCTATGGTGAATTGTGCTGCTATGAACATAGGGGTGCATACATCCTTTCTGATTGGTGTTTCAAGTTTCTTGGGATATATTCCTAGAATTGGGATCACTGAGTCAAATGGGAGTTACATTTTTAGTTTTTTTGAGGTAACTCCAAACTGTTCTCCACAGTGGCTGCACCAGTCTGCATTCCCACCAGCAGTGCATGAGGGTTCTTTTTTCTCCACATCCTTGCCAGCACTTGTAGTTTGTTGATTTGTTGATGATAGCCATTCTGACAGGTGTGAGATGATACCACATTATCATTTTGATTTGCATTTCTCGGATGATTAGTGACTTTGAGCATATTTTCATATGTCTCTTGGCTTTCTGAATGTCCTCTTTCAAAAAGTGTCTATTTAGGTCCTTTGTCCATTTTTTGATTGGATTGTTTATCATCCTTTTGTTAAGTTGTATGAGTTCCTTGTAAATGTTGGAGATTAAACCCTTATCGGTGATAACATTGGCAAATATGTTATCCCATGCAGTGGGCTTTCTTGTTGTTTTGTTGATGGTTTCTTTTGCTGTGCAGAAGCTTTTTATTTTGATGTAGTCCCATTTGTTTATTTTCTCTTTAGTTTCCATTGCCCTAGAAGCAGTATATCAGTGAAGAAATTGCTTCAGCATATGTCTGAGATCTTGCTGCCTGTGGATTTCTTTAGTATATTTATGATTTCCCAACTTATGTTTAAGTACTTTATCCATTTTGAGTTTATTTTTGTGTATGGTGTAAATTGGTGGTCTAGTTTCATTTCTTTGCATGTATCTGTCCAATTTTCCCAACACCACTTATTGAAGAGACTGTCTTGACTCCATTGTATGTTCATGTGTCCTTTGTTGAGTCAGACCTAGGTTAAAATTTTACCATATGTAGTACATACAATGACTACAATATATATTAAAATACTAATTTCTCCAGAGAAAATACAAGAATTATTTTCTCAAAAATAAATCTCTATACTTTATTTTGTTACCACAACTACATAAAATAATTTATATACCACAACATAATTTGAACTTTAAACTCTTAGAAGCCTTAAATTTTAGGTGGCAAGTTAAATACTTAGCATTTCTCAGATTAATAATTACTTCACAGTTTTAAGAATATATTTTAAAAATACAAGACACATTTAATTAATATATTTAATTCTGTCCTCCAGATTTTTCATAAGAGGCCAACTCAGATTAATATTTTAGTATTTTTTATTGGAAAATATCTAGATATTTAATAAGTTTTATTATTTAATTCAGTAAACTCCAAAGCTTTAAGTTACCAGAGACTTTGGAAAACTATGTTTAGAGAGGGAGGGAGAGGGAAGCAAGCCTCCCTCTGCTTGAATGTAAAATCGCCACATTTTTTCTGATGGGGGAAATGTGACTCGCCCCCTTCTCCATCAGAAGTGCAACCAGTCTCCGCCCCCCGCAGTGGGACTTGACCCCCACTATCAATATACCCATAATAATTACTGAAAAGCTTTACTACAAATCCTTCATTTACTTACATCTATTTATCTATGTTTTAACAATTTTGAGATTTTAAAGCTATTATTATTATCCAAGGCATTTACTTTGGCAAATTCTGTAACAGAGATAACTTACTGACTTTCAATGGCTTTAAGGTTAACCTTGGAATGCGGTCCATTATTATTCAAAAACTGCCCTTTATTATGGAAACACTAATCTTATTGCTTAGAACCAGCCTGTATTTTTTGCCTTGGGTCATTTTTGCCATCTTTTTGAGAAAAGTAGTCTTGGGTTTATTCTATAGCATCCACAAAGAGATTGAGCTTAGCCCAAGACCTATCCAAAATCAGATGTTGAGTACTTTTGTCTTAAGCCAGCTTTCTCTCTCTAAGAGTACAGAAATCCCAGATGTAACCCTTGAATTCTGCCAAATTTCATCTCTACCTCCCTTTGTCTCATGACTCTCCCCACCCCCACATCCTGTTCAATCTGGGGAAATTCAGTAAATGGCCTGGCCGCCCAGGCATGCTTAATAGACTAACAATAAACACATTAAAGCAAACAAAAAGGAAAGATCAACAAACATATGGACAAGACTTAATATATCACAGTTTTTTCCTGGAAATTTCTCTCCATAGCATTGACTACCCTTTAAAGTTATTTTAGCTAAACTCTGCCTGTCCAAAGGCATCATATGGTAATTATCAAACAAAGCATCAGAGAGTTCCCCTGCGAGAGAGCTGACAGCTCCACCCTCTCTACCTGCCAAGTCTCTCCACACTAGAGGCTGAGGATTTGGGGCCTTTTTAGTACTTACAGACTTTTGATCCCCAATACAAATTAGATATTTTGCAATTTGAACGAGACCCCACATAGTTAAATATGACAATGACACTCTTTTTTCTTGAGCCTGAATTAAGAGATTACCTTTTAACATTTTAATTTCTTTATAATTTTGCCTTTTAACCGAATTCTTCCCCATTATGGCCTGGCTTAAAAAAGACGGCCTTGCCCACTTTGGATCATGAATTTCAAAGCTTGGTACAAGCTTTATGTGCAGTGAATCTCCCCACCTTTTTTCTGGTGATCCCCACCTTTACCAGTGATCCCCACCTTTAACAGTGATCAAATTCTTTTTGCTCTGGTGAATCTTCTTCTCCAGTCCCTGTCTTGGGCACCATAAATGCTGCAGTCTTTTAACAGCTCCAAGGGTTTAGGAAACTGGAGAAGAGCTGCACATAAATAAATAGAGATTAGACAAGAAATATAAATTTGGAAGACATTGGGATAACCAGGCGGAAACTTCACTCTAGCAGCAAAGCTCTCTGCATGTCCGGACCCATGGCTTTTTATTTACTGGAAAACACATTGGCCTTTTAGGAATGCAAACAGCCATATCAAAGGTAAAGTTTGATAAACAGGAAAATATCAGGTTAGGGGAAATGCCTATAGCTGTTCAGCAGCAGGTAATAATATGCAGATTTTCAGCCCTGCTGAAAATGTCCATCAGCCTTCTGATGAACTTCTTGCATTTATTATGCTAACTACTGTAGTTATCCTCCAGCAGTGAATTTTTACTTAGCTTGAATATCATCATTCAAAGCTTCTTCATAAGGTATAGTTTCTATGCACTTAATGATCATGGGCATTATCCTACAGTTATGCTTTATTTTGTTGAGTCCCTTTGGTTTATTAAGTTATAATTCATTTATCTGGTACCTATTATGTGTAAGATATTAGGTTAGATTCCAGGGAATATTTACTTTTATTTAACAAATATTTACATATTATCTTCTGTGTTCTAGGATATATTCTAAATGCCTTGTCAATATTAACACATTTACATTGTTAATATCAATTCTTACGAATTCAAGAAGATAGAAATCATATCAAGCATCTTCTCAGATCACACTGGCATAAAATTAGGAATCAATTACAATAAAAACAAGGAAAAAATAAAACAATTGGAGGCTAAATAGCAAGCTATTGAACAATGATTGGGTTACTAAAGAGATCAAAGAAGAAATAAAAAGAATTTGGTAACAAACTACAATGAAAACACAACAATCCAGAATCTATGGTACACAGTGAAAGCAGTCCTGAGAGGGAAGTTGATAGCTCTACAGGCCTACCTCAAAAAAACAAGAAAAATTGTAATATATTATGGAACCATACAACTCAAAGAATTAGAAAGAGAGCAAAAAGAAAAACCCAGAGTAAGCAGAAGGAAGGAAATAATAAAGATCAGTGCAGAAATAAACACAATAGAGACCAAAAAATAACAAACAACAACAAAAGATCATAACAACTAAGAGCTTGTTCATTGAAAGGATAAACAAGAAACAAAGTCTCAGCAAGAAACAAAGAGAGAAACCAAAGAAACAAAATCAGAAATGAAATAGGTGAAGTAACAACAGACACCACAGAAATACAAAGAATTGTTAAAAAAAAAATACCATGAACAACTCTACTCCAACTAACTGGACAATCTAGATGAAATGGACATAGTCTTAGAAAAATACAACCTTCCAAAACTCAATCAGGAAGAATAAAAATACCTGAATAGTCCTTCAACTACTGAAGATATAGAAGCAGTCATCAGAAATCTACCAGCAAACAAAAGCCCTGGTCTGGGTGGCTTTACAGGGGACTTTTACCAAACATTTAAGGAAGAACTAAAACCTATCCTCCTTTGACTATTCCAAAAAATTCAAGAGAAAGGCACACTTCCAAGCTCTTTCTATGAAGCCAACATTACTCTAATTCCAAAACCAGATGAAGACACCACAAAGAACGAGAACTACGGGCCAATATCCCTGATGAACATAGATGCTAAAATCCTCAACAAAATTCTAGCAAATTGAATCCAGCATTACATTAGAAAGATCATACACCATGACCAAGTGGGATTTATTCTGGGGATTCAAGGATGGTACAATATCCACAAATCAATAAATGTGATACATCACATAAACAAATGGAGAGACAAAAATCACATAATCATATCAATCGGTACAGAAAAAGTATTTGACAAAATCCAACACCCTTTCTTGATTAAAACTCCCAACAAAGTGGGAATAGAGGAATCATACCTCAACCTAATAAAAGCCTTATATGACAAACCTACAGCCAACATCATACTCAATGAGCTAAAACTAAAACCATTTCCCCTAATAACAGGAACAAGACAGGGATGCCCACTTTACCACCCCTGTTCTACATAGTACTGGAAGAGCTAACCATAGAGATCAGTCAAAAAGAAGACATAAAAGGCATCGAAATTGGAAAAGAAGTAAAACTGTCCTTATTCACAGATGTCATGATATTGTACATAGAATACCCAAAAGACTCCATCAAAAACTACTAGACTTATTAAATGAGTTTGGCAATATAGCAGGATACAAAATTAATACTCAGAAATCTATGGCTTTTTTTAAACACGAATAATGAACTCACAAAAAGAGAAAGTTAAAAAAAAATCTCACTTATCATTCCATCAAAAAAATTAAAATACCTAGAAATAAACTTAATGAAGGAGGTAAAAGACCAGTACTCAGAAAACAACAGGATGTTAAAAAAAGAGATAGAGGAAGATATAAACAAATGGAAGAACACACCGTGTTCATGAATTGGTAGAATCAACATCATTAAAATGTCTATACTACCCAAAGTAATTTATAGATTCAATGCAACCCCCACTAAAATACCAATATCATATTTCACAGACCTAAAACAAAGTCTCCAAAAATTCATCTGGAATAAAAAAGATCCTGAATAGGCACAGCAACCCTGAAAAAGAAGAACAAAGTTGCAGGGATCACAATACCAGATATCAAGCTATGCTACAAAGCCACAGTTCTCAAAACTGCTTGGTACTGACACAAGAACAGACATATAGACCAATGGAACAAAACAGAGAAACCATAAATTGACCCAAGCCATTATGCTCAATTAATATTTGACAAAGGAGGCAAGAGCATACAATGGAGTCAAGACAGTCTCTTCAGTAAATGGTGCTGGGAAAATTGGTCAGGTACATGGAAAACAATATAACTAGATCAGCAACTTACACTATATACAAAAGTGCACTCATAATGGTTAAAGGACTTAAATGTAAGACGGGAACTCATAAAAATCTTAGAAGACTTCACAGGAAGCAAAATATCAGACATATGTCTTAGCAATATCTTTACTGATACAGCTTCTATGGCAATGGAAACTAGGGAGAAAATAAACAAATGGAACTACATCAAAATAAAAAGCTCTGCACAGCAAAAGAAACCATCAACAAAACAACAAGAAAGCCCACTGCATGGGAGAACATATTTGCCAATGCTTTCTCAGATAAGGGTTTAATCTCCAAAATTTACAGGGAACTCATGCAACCTAACAAAAGGAAGATAAACAATCCAATCAAAAATGGTCCAAGGACCTAAATAGACACTTTTTGAAAGAGACCATACAGAAGTCTGGGAGACATATGGAACATGTTCAAAGTCACTACTCATCTGAGAGATGAAAATCAAAACTATAATGAGGTACCATCTCGCACCTGTCAGAATGGTTATCATCAACAAATCAACAAACGGACAAGTGTTAGTGAGGATGTGGAAAAAAAGGAACCATCATGCCCTGCTGGTGGGAATCCAGACTGGTGCAGCCACTGTGGAAGACAGTATGGAGATTCCTCAAAAAATTAAAAATGGAACTCCTATTCAATCCCATAATCCCACTTCTGGGAATATATACCAAGAAACTAGAAACACCAATCAAAAAGAATATATGCCCCCTATGTTCTCAGGAGCACTATTTATAATAGCTAAGATTTGGAAACAGCCTAAGTGCCCATCAGCAGATGAGTGAATTAAAAACTGTGGTATATCTACACAATGGAATACTGCTATAAAAAGAAGGAACTTTTACCCTTTGCAACAGCATGGATGGAACTGGAGAGCATTATGCTAAGCGAAATAAGCTAGTCATAGAAATATAAATATCACAGGATCTCAGTCAATATGTGGGATATAATGAACATCATAAACTGATGAACAAAAATTGATCCAGAGCTAAGAAACACTGAACAGTCCAACCTCAGACAGAAGACAGGGGAAAGGGTGGGCGGTAAGAGATCAACCAAAGACTTGTATGCATGCATATTAGCATAAACAATGGACATGGACACTGGGGCAGTGGGGGCTTGTCCTGAGTGGAGAGAGTAGCAGGGGGGTCAATCATGGAAAAAAGACACATATGTAATAATTTAAACAATAAAAATTATAAATAAAAAAGGCATCAGTCATATTGTATTAGGAGTCCACCTTACACAACTTGGATCTCATCTTCACTAATTATATCTGCAGCTACACTGTTTCCAAATAGGGTCACATTCTCAGGTACTGGGGGATAGTATTTATTATATTTTTATTGGGGACACAATTTAATCCATAACTGGAAACACAGGGATTCCAAATCAATTTTGGGTAACTCCAAATTCCATGCTTTTTCTACTTTGGAGTGTAAGAATGAGAACCCTGGCACATAATTAAAAACTACAAAGTGAAAAGAAAACAAGTAGATTTTCATCTACCTTTGTTTTAGAAGAAAGGAAAAAGAGTACTTTTAGGTTTTTGTCACTCTCATAGCTATAGAGTGTTTTGTTGAGCAAAATTAGGGGATAAATGCCTATATTTTAAATGAATAGTATACTATCTAATAAAAGAGAAACATGCAAATTGACCATAATTCCACTACACCGAGAAACCACTCCCACCAGCCAATCAGGAGCGAGTATTCAAATTAGCCCAACAAATATGGAAGCGGCCACCGAGATGGAGCAAGCAGGAGGCCTGGGTTGTCCCCAGCGAAGGAGGAAGCCAAGCTTCCTGCCCGCACTGTGGCCCTGGCCTCCGCTCAAAGCTACAAAGTTTCAATTATAGAAGATAACTAAATCCCAGATACCAGGGCCTCCACTTGGGTCGCTGGGGGGTGTGGCCAGCCTGCAAACCACCAGAGGCCCCTCGCCCAGTCTGGCCCACACCCCAAGGGAACCCCCACCCTGATCTGGGACACCCTTCAGGGCAAACCAGCCAGCCCCCACTGTGTACCAGGCCTCTATTCTAGCTAATAAAAGAGTAATATGCAAATTGACCATCAATCCAATACACAAGATGGCTGCCCCCATGTGGACACAAGATGGCCACCACAAGATGGCCAGCAGGAGAGGGCAGTTGGGAGGGACCAGGCCTGCAGGGGAGGGCAGTTAAGGGTGATCAGGCCTGGAGGGGAGGGCAGTTAGGGGTGACCAGGCCTTCAGGGGAGGGCAGTTAGGGGTGACCAGGCCTGCAGGGGAGGGCAGTTAGGGGCAATCAGACTGGCAGGGGATCAATTGAGCATCAATCAGGCTGGCAGGGGTGTGGTTAGGCAGGGGTGGGCAAACTTTTTGACTCGAGGGCTACAATTGGTTCTTAAACTGGACCGGAGTGCTGGAACAAAAGCATGGATGGAGTGTTTGTGTGAACTAATATAAATTCAAAGTAAAGGAGCAGAGGGGAGAGCAAGAGAACCTGATAGAACAGCCGGATCCGGCCCGTGGGCCATAGTTTGCCCAAGGCTGGGTTAGGGGATGATCAAGCTTGCAGGCTGAAGTGGTTAGGGGCAATCAGGAATGCAGGCAGGCAAGCAGTTGGGAGCCAGTTGTCTGGATTGTGAAAGGGATGTCCAACTGCCCGTTTAGGTTGTCAGAAGGATCGGGCCTAAACGGGCAGTCAGACATACCTCGAGGGGTCCCAGATTGGAGAGGGTGCAGGCTGGGCTGAGGGACCTCTGGTGGTTTGACAGGTGTGAGATGAGGTACCATCTCATGCACGAATTTCGTGCACCAGGCCTCTAGTAAAATATATTTGTGAATCTGAGGACAAAGCAGATCAGAGTGGTAGATACCAGGGGCATATAATTTGGTCAGACTGTTTATTAACATGCAGTATCCCATAACCACTGTTTCACTGATTTGGTTTGCTTGAAACTTGAATGCATATGAAAGAGAGAGTAAATCATAAAGAAATTGCTTGAAGGTAGGAAATGTGGGAGTAGATATATAATTTAAGAAAAAGAAGTAGCAACTTGAAAAAATTATTATTTCTTAAGAGAAACACAACCCACATTACTATGAACTAATTTGCTTCTCTAAAATAAAGCATAAGAGAAGAAACCAAGATAGCGGCATAGGTAAACACCTAAACTGCTGCCTCGCACAACAATTTCAAAACTACAACTAAAAGACAAAAGGAACATCATCCAGAACCACAGAAAGGCTGGCTGAGTGGAAATTCTACAAATAGAAGGAAAAGGAAAAGCACACTGAGACTCAGAGGAGCTGCAGGATGCAGAGGTACTGAGACGCTCGTGCAGAGAGGACTGGCAACTGAGTGCGTGGCTGGCTTTCTCAAGCAGAAGGGAGACAAAAACTCCCGATTGCACTAAACTTCGGTTTCGGGCAAGAATCTGGGGACCCAGACTCATTTGGGGAGAAACTGGACTGTCTGGCAGCAGGCAGAACTCGAGGGCAGCTTTCTCTCAGAGGTGCTTGCAGAGATTACCACGGGACACTGAGACACAGGGGCCTATTAGGGCAGGGCTGACGGGAAACCAATGCTGTCTGCTCTGCCCAGAGACTCCGCCCCATCCAAGCTGAGCACAGAGGCTTTTGCAAGTCTTCTCCAATAAGGGTATCTCCAGCACAGAAGTTCTCCCATTGTAGACACAGCTGATCCTCACAGCCAATTGGCGTGGAGGTCAATTCTTCCCAGTGATACAAACAACAATCAAGGCTTTACTACAACAAGACTTTGCACACAGCCCACAAAGGGGTGCACCAAGAGTGTCCACCTCAGGTAACTGGGGAGGCTGAGCCACTGGGCCCTATAGGACACCTAGCACACAAAACCACTCTATTAACTCAGGGAAGCAGCCAAAATGTGGAGACAAAGAAACAGATCACAAATGAAAGAAATGGAGGAAATCAAATGACTGGCTATAGAGTTCAAAACCACAGTTATAAGGTTTTTCAAGAATTTTCTAGAAAAGGCTGGTAAATTTAGCAAGACCCTTGAGGATATGAAAAAGGATCAACTAGAAATTAAGCATACACTGACTGAAATAAAAAATATTATACAGAGATCTAACAGCAGACTAGAGGATCCCAAGAATCAAGTGAAAGATTTGAAATACAAAGAAGCAAAAAACACCCAACTGGAAAAGCAAAAAGAAAAAAGAATCCAAAAATATGAAGATAGTGTAAGGAGCCTCTGGGACAACTTCAAGCGTACCAACATCCGAATTATGGGGGTGCCAGAAGAAGAGAGAGAGCAAGATACTGAAAACCTATTTGAAGAAATAATGACGGAACACTTCCCCCACCTGGTGAAAGAAATAGACTTACAAGTCCAGGAAGCGCAGAGAACCCCAAACAAAAGGAATCCAAAAAGGATCACACCAAGACACATCATAATTAAAATGCCAAGAGCAAAAGACAAAGAGAGAATCTTAAAAGCAACAAGAGAAAAACAGGTAGTTACCTAAAAGGGAGCACCCATACAACTGTCAGCTGATTTCTCAACAGAAACTATGCAGTCCAGACAGGAGTGGCAAGAAATATTCAAAGTGATGAATAGCAAGAACCTATAACCAAGATTACTCTACCCAGCAAAGCTATCATTCAGAATTGAAGGTCAGATAAAGAACTTCACAGATAAGAAAAAGCTAAAGGAGTTCATCACCCCCAAACCAGTATTATATGAAATGCTGAAAGGTATTATTTAAGAAGAGGAAGAAGAAGAAAAAAGGTAAAGATAAAAATTATGAACAACAAATACATATCTATCAACAAGTGAATCTAAAAATCAAGTGAATAAAAAAATCTGATGAACAGAATAAACTGGTGAATATAATAGAATCAGGGCCATAGAAAGGGAGTGGACTGACAATTCTCGGGGGGAAAGGGGTGTGGGGGTGCGGGAAGAGACTGGACAAAAATCGTACACCTATGGATGAGGACAGTGGGGCGGGGGAAGGGCAGAGGATGGGTTGGGAACTGGGTGGAGAAGAGCTATGGGGGGAAAAAAGAGGAACAATTGTAATAATCTGAACAATAAAGATTTATTAAATTAAAAATAAATAAAGCATAAGTAACAGGTTAGTACACTTGGGAAAAAAATTCAGTATTTAGAGTGAAATTTGATGTAATTTAAGGAATGGAGGCTTTACCTTGTAAAAAGCTGGATTTATGATTAAACTGCAAGTTAGAAAGGTAGAATGATGGCCTATCTAATGAGCCTTAGAAAGTCTTCACAACTAAGTAAGAAAAAAGTTGAATAAATCAATTACGGATGACTATTATGCATTTTCCTTTTAAATTACCAAACCCACATAATGTTTTTACTAGTAATAATAATACAGTGTCTCTCTCAGTCAATCCTTTGTATATCTTTCTTTTTTCTTTCTTTATTGATTAAGGTATTACATATGTATCCTTATCTCCCCATGCCCCCCCACATCCACCCCGCTCATGCCTTCACCCACTAGTGTCTGTGTCCATTGGTTAGGCTTATATGCATGCATACAAGTCCTTTGGTTGATTTCTCCCCCATCCCCCCACCCGCCCCAGCCTTCCCTCTGAGGTTTGATGGTCTGATCAATGTTTCTCTGTCTCTGGATCTGTTTTTGTTCATCAGTTTATGTTTGTCATTATATTCCACAAATGAGTGAGATCATGTGATATCTTTAAGAGAATTATCAACCCAAGAGCCTCTATGAAACCTTGGGGCAAGTCCAATTATTCAATGTAATGGGGCCTATTTCCAAATGTAAAATATTCATAATCACAGAATCTATATCCTAATTTTAGTTATTATAAATAGACTAGAGGCCATGCACTGGGGCAGAGTGGGGTGTCTCTCAGCCCAGCCTGCACCCTCTCCAATCTGGGACATCCTTCTCACAATCTGGGACTGCTGGCTCCTAACTGCTCACCTGCCTGCTTGCCTGATTGCCCCTAACTGTTTCTGCCTGCCAGCCTGATCACCCCCTAAGCGCTCCCCTGCCAGCCTGATTAACACCTAACTGCCTCCCTGCTGGCCTAGTCACCCCCAACTTCCCCCCACCACTGCGGGCCTGGTCACCCCTAACTGCAACCCCTGCCAGGCGGGTCACCCTTTACTGCCCCCCCCCCGATGGCCTGGTTGCCCCCAACTTCCCAACTGCTGGCCTGGTCACCCCTAAATGCCCCCCCCCCGCCTGCCTGGTCGCCCCCAACTTCCCCCCAGCAGCTTGGTCGCCTCTAACTGCTCCTACACCAGCCTTGTCACTCCTTACTGCCCCCCATACCAGCCTGGTTGCCCCCAACTCCCCCCCCTCGCCAGTCTGGTCGCCGCCAACTGCCCCTCCTTCGGGCCTGGTCACCTCACACAGCCTGCTTTTTGGTCATTTGGTTGCCCCTCACTAGCCCCCTGCTGGCCAGGCCTGCAGGGTAGGGTAGTTGCGGGGGGACCAGACCTGCAGGGGAGGCCAGTTGGGAGGGACTAGGCCTGCAGGGGAGGGCAGTTGGGCGTGACCAGTCCAGCAAGTGAGGACAGTTAGGGGTGACCAGGCTTGCAGGGGAGGGCAGTTGGTGGGGACCAGGCCTGCAGGGGAGGGCAGTTGGGGGGGGACCAGGCCAGCAGGGGAGGGCAGTTAAGGGTGACCAGTCTTGCAGGGGAGGGCAGTTGGGGGCGACCAGGCCGGCAGGGGTGAGCAATTAGGGGCGACCAGGCTGGCAAGGGAGGGCAGTTAGGGGTGACCAGGCTGGCAGGGGAGGGCATTTAAGGGTGACCCAGCTGGCATGGGAGGGCAATTAGGGGCAATTGGGCTGGCAGGGAAGCATGTAAGCATTGATCAGGCTGGCAGGGGAGTGGTTAGGGGTTGATCAGGCTGGCAGGCAGAAGCGGTGAAGGGCAATCAGGAAGGCAGGCAGGCAAGAGGTTGGGATCCAGCAGTCCTGGATTGTGAGAGGGATGTCCAACTGCCCATTTTGGAAAATAAAGTATATTGATTATTTACAACACTATTATCTGATATAGTCCAATATTTCAGTTGGATCCCAAATTGAAATCATGACTCCACAGCCTCTTAAAACAAATGTGGTTGTATTGATGCCAAAAGTAAAGAAATTACATAATCTGCCCAATGAAAAACCTGGAAACTTTCAGTTTTACTACATTCTTTCAAATGTGTGGAAATTTGAGTTACAAGATCCTTAAAACTCAATGAATAATGTTTGACAGGTGGTAGCCAAAAAAACTGACATCACACAACATCTGTAATAGTTTCAACAATAATGATAAATTTAAAAATAATTTCTGTAAGACAAATGACATGACTTATTTAAAAAAGAGAAAGAGAGTAAAGTCATAATAATCAAATGCAATGTGTGAATGTAGTTTGGATGGAAAAATACAATAAACAGATATGGAAGACATTTGGCAACTATTTGGGAAATATGAATATAAATAAGATATTAGGTAACATTACAGGGTTATTGTGATTTTCTTAGGTATGTTCCTAGAATTGAATTTATGGGAGAGAATATCTTTATTTTTAGTAGACAAGGAAAAGCCAATATGCCTGCCATGTATTTTAAATGGTACGGAGAGAAAAAGGATAGATGGGTAGAAAGAGGTAAAGCAAACTATGGCAAATTGTAAACAATTGGTGAATTAAGATTAGTAGACATTTATTGGACCATTCTTTTCTGTAGGTTGATAACTTTAAGAATGAAATGTTGGGGCAAAAGCCCTTTCTCTTACTAAAGCTAAGTGGATTCAAGATTTCAAATCCTTGATTCCTTTCAGGTAAAAAACTTCAATAATTTGTGATTCTTCGTGGACTAAATAGTTCTTCAAGTAGTGGCTATAACTTTTGATTATAATAAATTTGCTATAAATGATGAGGTATTTTGGCTAGAAAGTAAATCTTTTAATTGGGTGCCAGTGTTTTGTTTTTATAAGATGAAATTATTGTGGCTCATGATTGAGCACTGACCCATAAACCAAGAGGTCACCTGTTTGATTCCCGGTCAGGACACATGCCCAGATTGCCGGCTGAATCCCCAATAGAAAGTGTGCAGTAGGCATCCAGTCAATAATTCTCTCTCATCATTGATGCTTCCATCTCTCCATCTCCCTTACTCTCTGAAATCAATAAAAGTATATATATTTTTTAAAGATGAAATTGTATTTTACACAACAAGAAATTAATGCATTGCTTTACATTATATTTGTTTTTACTTAGGAAGCTTCTGGATTGTTAATTTTTAGCATTCTGAATTACTTTTTCAACTGCACCACATGTAACTGGAGAACTATGTGCATGCCTGCTATGCCCTTAGCTAACATAGCCACCAGAAGTTTGGCGACACCTATGTGCTGCTTAGTCTTGAATAGATATATGGAAACAAAGACTGATGGCATCCTGACTAGACAGATATGTGTAGGTGAAACAATCAGGTGATCCTATTGTCTGGTTATCACAAATTTTAAGAAATAGCAGATTTCATGCCCTATATGTTGAAAATATGGAATATCTAAAAACTTCATGATACCTACCAAATTTGGTTTCAGGATATAGGGCCTTCAAATGAACATGCATAAGACCATCTGTATTGACTCTTAAGAGTAATAAAGTTTGGAAAATATTTCCTTAGGCTTTGGGGTATCACTGAGATATTTTGAGTGGGAAAATCTAATAAAAGAGAAACATGCAAATTGACCATGCTTCTGCTACACCCACCAGCCAATCAGGAGTGAGTATGCAAACTAACCCAACAAAGATGGTAGCAGCCATGGAGCTGGAGCAAGCAGGAGGCTTGGTTGCCTCCGGCAACATAGGAAGCCAAGCTTCCCGCCCACCTGTGCCACCGCTGAAGGAGTGACTGGGGGCCTGGGTCACCAGGGGCGACCCAGGCTTCCAGCCTGCCCTGGCCTCCACTCAAGGAGGGGCTGGGAGCCTTGGTCACCAGGGCTCGTGGCCAGCCTAAAAATGGCCCTCAGCCCCTCACCCCAGGCTGGCCACGCACCGATGGAGTAAGTGTCCCCGCTGGGGGGTGTGGTCAGCCTGCAAACAGCCATGAGCCCTCACCCAGGCTGCTCACACCCCAAGGGAACCCCCACCCTGATCCGGGACACCCTTCAGGGCAAACCAGCCAGCCCCCACCCATGCACCAGGTCTCTATCCATACTAATAAAAGGGCAATATGCTAACTAGACTGGGAGACCTTCCAGAAGACCTTCTGGACAAAGCCATGGTGCGGGGCCAAGGTAGAGCTCATTAGAGGCCAAGAGGGGTGGGCAGTTGTGGGTGATCAGGCTAGTAGGGGGGCCATTGGGGGTGATTAGGCTGTTGAAGGGGGCAGTTGGGGGTGAGCAGACCAGAAGGGGGGCCAATTGGGGGCAAGAAGGCCATCATTGGGGGTCAGTTGGGAGTGATCAGGACAGCGGGGGGCCAGTTTGGGGTAAGCAGGCCAGTAGGGGGCAGTTGGGGATGAGCAGGCTGACAGGGGTCAGTTGGGAGCAAGCACACTGGCACGGGGGCAGTTGTGGGTGATCAGGCTGACGGGGGGGTCATTTAGGGGCGAGCAGGCTGGCAGCGGGTGGCAGTTGGGGGTGAGCAGGCAGACAGGCAGAGTGGTTAGGGGCAATCAGGCAGGCAGGCTGGTGAGCGGTTAGGAGCCAGCAGTCCCGGATTGTAAGAGGGATGTCCGACTGCCGGTTTAGGCCTGATCCCTGTAAACTGGCAGTAGGACATCCTTCAAGGGGTCCCAGATTGGAGAGGGTGCAGGCCGGGCTGAGGGACACCCCCCTCGTGCACGAATTTTGTGTATAATAACTGCTATATTTATGTAGAATAATCGAGCTAAACAGACATTTTTGCTCAAAGATATTGGGGACTTTAATAATCCCAGGACAAGTTACTCTCATGAAGGGAGAGTGTCCTTTGTGCAATGTGCCCCTAAACATCCTAATTGACAGGAGGGATACAAATTATGCTGGTCCTCAAAGTCTGAACTGCAGCAGGCCTTCTGAAATGAAATGTCAAAGATCTCCCAGTCAAATTCAGAGACCTTAAGGATAGAAGGGAATATACTACTGTGTTAAATTTTTCCTGAGTTGAAATTCTGAACATGCCACGTATTGGTTGTGTGATCTTATACAAATTGTTCCATGTTATAAAAGACACACAAATAGTAATTACTCATATAATTATAAAGATTACAAATGATAATGCTTATAAAGTGTTTGGATATGTGGAAATAATTGCTAAAAGTATATACAAATCAACCAGATTGTAGATTATAACATCATCTTTTTTTATATACCTTTTGTCTATTATCTTATACTAGAGGCCCGGTGCACGAAATTCGTGCACTTAGGGAGGGGGGTCCTTCAGCCCAGCCTGTATGCTCTCACAGTCTGGGACCCCTCAGGGGATGTCTGCCTGCTGGCTTAGCCAACAGTTGGAAATCCCTCTCGCAGTCCAGGACCCCTTGCTCCTTACCTCCCACCTGCTCGCTGCTCCTTACCACTTGGCTCGCTGTTACTTAGCACTGCCATAGAGGCAGGAGAGGCTCCTGCCATTGCCACTGTGCTCAACAGCTGTGAGCCCTGTCTTTCTGTGTAGTTGTATGTGAGCCAACTGCTATCTTCTTTCTCATTTAGGGTGAACAGCATGTGAGGGAAGAGCATGCCATTGTGGAACACAGAGGGCTGCCCAAAGCTGAGGGGGGTGGCCGAGCCCACGGGGTGAGAGGTAGACAGAGAGGATGCTATCTCACTCAACTGTGGGGCAGGCTAGCCAGCCTTCATCTGCCTGACCCCATCCAGGGAGGGACTGAGCACGGTGTCCACCTCTCCATTCTTCATCCTTCTATCTGTGACACCTGTCACCCTTGCCAGGCATCCCCCAAAGTGATTTCAGCTGAATCCCTGAATGTAAAAGGGCATGGGGGGGTGTCCATTCCAGTGGCCCCTGATTCCCAGGGACAGGACCTGGTCGACAAGACCTGGTGTCAGGACAGTTGGCACAGCTGCAAAACACAGATCTGTTTCAAGAAAAGTTGGGAATGCAAACTTTCGTATGAGCCCCTGTACCAAAGGGTGGCAGTTTATTCACATTGTGGCAAAGACACCTTCAAGAGTAACATAAGTGGGTAAAGTCAGGGCCAAACTGGGTCATTTCCTCATCCAATTTCTCTGAGGTGCGTGGACGGAACCAAGTCTCAGCTCTTCGCAGGACACTTCCAGGTTTTTTTAAGCCTAAAGGACAGTAGTCTGTCTCCATTCTTGTTCTTTGGGATTTTTTCATTGTCGGATAAAAGGATATGTACATTGGGGCAATCCTCTCGAGATACAATATTCCAGTTGCACCCATGTGACGACGACAGCGCCCCTCAGAGGGAGGGAGCCAACTGATGGGGAGCAGGGAATTCTGAAAACCAAAGCGATGACAGAGATGCTATGCCTTTCCTTCACTCATCTGACACCCCTCTTCAGGTGGCCTGCAGGCCGGGCATCTGCTGGACCTTTACCACTTGATGTCCTTGTAGGCTGCCCTGGGCCCTGTTAGGTGGTGTGCAGGGCAGCCTGGGCCAGGGGGGAGTCGCTCCCCCCACTTCCTCACACACTCCTGGTACAGCTCCTGCACATGGGCGCTGGTTTCCGGGGGCCACACTGGGATGGCAGCGTAGATGCCTTCCATTCGCTGCAGCAGTGCCCTGTCCACACACCCTTTGTCCTCCTGGGCCTGGCCTCTGCCACTTAGGCATCCCCAGCACAGGCCCGAACCTCCATGAAGTGGGAGGGGAACTTGCCCCTCTACAGCTTCAGGACCACTTCTGGGTGTTCCAAAAGCCGTAAGTAGCCTCAAAGTATAGCAGAACCTCTCTGTCCCTTTCAAGGGTGACCTCCTGGAAGTCTTGTTCCTCAGGCTGTGGTAGGTGAGCACCCCCACCTCCTCATTGAACAGCTCCTTGGCCATGATCCTGAAGATGTGCGCCAGGTACCCATCAGAGCTGGCACCCTCGTGGAGCCTCACCTCCTCCTCCTTCATGTCTCCAAATAGAGTGCCCACGGCAGCATCATTCTAGGCGAGGTCACTTTGCTCCATTATTTGGATAATTTCATCTGAGGTTAACATGCAGTCAACACCCCAGGAACTATGCAAAGCTGTGGGAACATCTTCTCAAAGGGCCTCCAGTTTCTTATCATAACATGGTGCCACAGTGACGTGGGAAATCTTGCCTGGGGACAGGTTCTGCCATCTGGCGAACCCATGATCCAGAGAGCCCATGATCTGCTGGGGAGACTTGGCCATGCAGAGGTGGGAGGTGATGGGGTGATCCAGCACATGCTCTGCATATCAGTCCCAGCTGGGGCAGGCAGAGGTCAGGATGGGTAGACAGGGTTCTTCCTTACGGTGCTGGTAGTTCTGATGCACAAATTCCTTCTGACTCTCCAGGATACTGAAGTCCGCAGCTATCTTCATGTCAAAGACCATGCACCCCCAGGCTTTTTAGAAAGCCGCGGAGTCTTCTGGATGCATCAGTGGCACTGAGGATGAATTTAGCAGCAAAATAAGGCAGAGACTAAGGACACATGGACACTGCCAACACCTTGTGCTGTGAAGTATCACATTTCTTATTAAGGTTCAGAACACGGAAGAAGTCCTTAGTATTCTCTTGAGAAACTTGGACTCCTTCTTCTGCGGTCACACAACTGTCACACGCTAGGCAATCACTCAGAAATATCTTGGCATTGTCCAACTTACAGAATTCTCCCTTCTCTCCATTCTCCTGAGCCAGACTCTGGATTTTGACTGTGGCATTCTCTTGGTCATCCTTTTTTTTTTTTTTTTTTTTTTTTTTTCCCAAAACGTTACAAAGTTTATATGAATATAACATACAAAGATGCAGCCTCCTTTGTAGGAACATGGAAGGAAGGGGTGGTTAAGTAAGGCACACGGAGCTGCAGCTAGCACCAGCTGTGGGGATGGCCAACGGGGAGAGGAGGTTGGCACTGGGGCTGAGCCCCTAGAGCTGTTGCTGGGGAAGTAGGAATCCCCTCTGAGTGCCACGTTCTGAGGCTGAACTAATTGGTCAAGCTGAGGCAGAGGTGGGTGGCCATATCAGCCATCTTTGGTGCTGTTTACCCTTTCCCACCCCAGCTCTGTTGTAAAACCCCAGAGCCCTGGATTCCAAAGGCCCCTTCCAGAGAAGAGGCCCTGGAAGAGGGTGAGAGGAAGTGAGTAGGACAAGTTTGAAAGCCGATATGCCTGTGTGCTGAGAGATGGCCGGAGGCAGTGGTGATAGGTAGCAGGGGAAGGGCTCTCATACACACCCTTCTGTGGGGGCCACAGGTGAAGGAGGCCAGGGGAGTAGGGTAGGCATGGGGCATCATGGCTCCAGCCTCTTAGGCATCCCTGTCTGTCCTCTGCAGTGTACATGGAGGAAAGGGGCTGCCTCTGAGGAGGGCCAGGTCAGACCAGGTGACCATCTTGAGTTCTGGCTGGTGATGGTCCTCACCCTGAGATGCCATCTAACTGGTGATGGCAGAGGGCCCAGTGCCTCCTCGCTTCTCAAAGAACATGTAGTCAATGAGGAATGTGGCTCCCAGCAGTACAGCCTTCACTCTCACATCCAGATCCAGTGGGAACTGTAAGCCAGTTATCTGCATCCGGGAGGGCTTCTTGGAGCAGCCCCTCCTCCCCCACTGCTTGCTGATGTGGCCCACACTGTTGGACTCATCTTTAGTCTTCACCTCAAAGTTGGTGTCTGCCACAGCCACAGGTCCAGAAGGGTCTCACCACTCGCAGGATCGTATGACGATCAGCATCTTGAATGGAGAACTTGGGGAGGAAGGGATGCCAGGTCTGGAGCACATGGCCAATGGTGGTGCCTCATGGTGACTGTACTTCCATCTCTCCATCCCTGGAGTCCACCAGATGGATGCAAAGGGACCAGCAGGCCCCGCAGCACAGACGTGCACAGCAGTTTCTCTCTTAAGCCAGCCCCTGAGCAAAGTTCATACCGGTTACTTGTCTCCCAGTCTAGGAGCGTTTCCACTCATGCAGCCCGCTGGTGAATCAGAATCTGATCAATCAGCACCAAGAATTCAAGGCCAGAAGGCACCCAGGGCAGTGGCAAGAGGAGGGCAGCAGGCCCAGCAGCAGGCCCCAGGGCACTGGGGCTGAGCGAGGGGAAGGGATTGAAGCCAGGCACAGGGGTAGACATGTAGGTGGGCACTAGCCCTAGTCTGGGCCCAGGATGCTGCACCTGATCCGGGTACCCAGCAGTCACAGGGTAGGGAGAAGGGGAAAAAGGGCTATAGCCTGTGGGGGGCAAGTATCCTGCCATAGGAAAGGTATGAGGGTTCACGGGTTGTTGCTATATCAGAAGCTAAGTTCTAGAAGTGGAGGCAAGCTTGGGGACAGCCTGACAGACACAGACACAGACACAAAGATAAACAGGCAAATGCAGAGAGGTGGCTGTGCCAGGCGCCTTCCCAGGGTCTCTCAGGCAGCTCCTCTGACTCAGGGAGAAACCGAAAGTGTCAGCGGGAGGGGCAGAGTATCTGGGACCCTGGATTCCCTTTGGGGTTTGCAGAACCGCCCCCTCCCTTTGTTCTCCCATTGTCCGTGGAGGCGGCTGTTGTCAGATGGCAGGATGGTGGATTCATGATCAGACTAACGGCCCCACCTTAAGGGCAGTTTCCTGACTCCTCTGTGTCCCTCACTCACCTGAAGCCCCTTAAATAGTTGGGGTGCCCAGCACTCAGAGGCTCCCGAGAGCTCATGCAGGTGGGCCCTTGGTCATCAGTTTTTGTTTTTTTACTATATTCCTTCCGTGTGCAGTGACCACACTTCATCTGGAGCGGGGTGAGTGGGGGCTGGCTCAAGTGACCTTGTAGAAGCATGAGGAGAGCAGTAACTGATGGTCACCCCTGGCACTGCTGGTGGTATCCTTTCTTCCTTGTGGACCATCTAGGGAGGGGAAGTGGCCGCAGTGCCTGGGGCCAAGTTCCAGGAGGCCAGCAGCACTGTTGGGATCATGCCAGCAGCACTGGGCTGTTGGTGCTTGGCCTGGCCCCTTGAGATTGAACCTGCAGGACTACTAAGAGAGCCAGTCCCCAGTTCTGCCCTGCCTCTGCCACCGATTAATTGGAGTCTGAGGGCCGGGAGGAGGGACTAAGAGGTCTGCCTTCCAGCCACTCGCCAGTCTCCACTGCCACCGATTGATCAGCTCCTGCTTCCTCAGGTCCCTAGCATGCTGTTCAGTCATCCGCCTGGTCACTTAGGTCATGAAGGCACCTGGCTTTTTATATATTAGGATGTTCTTCTTAGTGGTAGTCCATGCATTTTTTTGTTTTTGTTTTGTTGTTATTTTTGGGTTACTATTATTTAACACTAAGTAAAAAATGTATTAACTGTTGTTAAGAATGAGAAAAGTACATTGCACCATATTTTGGAAATAAAAATGAATTTATTTAATCAGTAATGAGAAATAACATTTGGACTTAAATAATTTGAGAGCTGGTCTGTATTATTAGCACATAGTTTAAAAAACAGACCAAAAATGATATTATTTATTTGCTCCCAAATTACCTAGGAAGAGCCATAGTAATTTGACCAAAATTTTAGTCAAATATCATCACGTCAGGCAATCATTTTTGGGTGTAAGTTAATGATGATTGATAAGGATAATATTTTTAAAATATCATTATCCCTCTTTTCCCCTCAGATATATATACCATCTTGTGGAAAAGTAGAAATGCTTGATTTAACTTTATCAACCACCTCTCATATTTTACTGTCACCACCTTTTTAAAAATTAATTTATATAAAATATTATTATTAGTGGGTACAAAATATTCTTTAATCATCCCATTCATATGCTCACCAATTGATTTTTTTTAAATTCTTTATTGTTTAAAGTATTACATGAGTCTCCCTTTTCCTCCATTGACCCCTCCTCTCCCCCGACGCCCAAGAACAAGCCCTCACCCCCTTACTGTCTGTGTTGACTGGTTTTGCTCATATGCATGCATACAAGTCCTTTGGTTGATCTCTTATTGCCTCACCCCCACCTTCCCTCATAGGTTGTACAGTCTGTTCGATGCTTCTGTCTTTGCTTCTATTTTTGTTCATTAGTTTATGTTGTTCATTTTATTCCATAAATGAGTGAGATCATGTAATATTTATCTTTCTCCAAATTACTTATTTCGCTTAGCAAAATGTTCTCTATTTTCATTCATGCGTTTGCAAATGGTAAGAATTCCTTCTTTTTTACAGCAGTGTAGAATTTCATTGTGTGGATGTACCACAGTTTTCTAATCCACTCATCTGCTGATGGGCACTTAGGCTGTTTCCAAATCTTAGCTATTGTAAATTGTGCTGCTATGAACATAAGGGTACATATATCCTTTCTGACTGGTGTTTCTAGTTCCTTGGGATATATTCCTAGAAGTGGAATTACTGGGTAAAATGAGAATTCCATTTTTAGTTTTTTGAGGAAAATTCATACTGTCCTCTACAGTGGCTGCACCAGTTTGCATTCCCACCAGCAGTACACAAGGGTTCCTTTTTCTCCCCATCCTGGCCAGCACTTGTTGTTTGTTGATTTGTTTATGATAGCCATTCTGACAGGCGTGAGTTGGTACCTCATTCTTGTTTTGACTTGCATCGCTCAGATGATTGGTGACTTTGAGCATGTTTTAATATGCCTCTTGGTCTTCTGTATGTCCTCTTTCAAAAAGTGTCTATTAAGGTCCTTTGCCCAATTTTTATTGGACTGTTTATCTTTCTTTTGTTAAGTTGTATGAGCTCTCTGTATATTTTGGAAATTAAACCCTTATCGGAGATAACATTGGCAAATATTTTCTCCCATGCAGTGGGCTTTCTTGTTGTTTTGTTGATGGTTTCTGTGCTGTGCAGAAGCTTATTATTTTGATGTAGTCCCATTTGTTTATTTTCTCCTTATTTTCCATTGCCCTAAGATCTGTATCAGTGAAAATATTGCTACAACATATGTCTGCTAAATTGCTGACTACGGAGTCTTCTAAGATTTTTTATGGTTTCCCATGCTATGTTTAAGTCCTTTATCCATTTTGAGCTCATTTTTGTGTATGGTGTAAGTTGGTTGTCTAGTTTCATTTATTTGTAAGTATCTGTCCAATTTTCCAAACCCATTTATTGAAGATACTGTCTGGGCTCCATTGTATGTGCTTGCCTCCTTTGACAAATATTAATTGAGCATAATGGCTTGGGTTGATCTCTGGGTTCTCTGTTCAGTTCCATTGGTCCATACATCTGTTCTTATGTCAGTACCAGGCAGTTTTGAGAACTGTGGCTTTGTAATATAGCTTGATATCTGGTATTGTGATCCCTCCTACATTGTTCTTCTTTCTCAAGATGCTGCAGCTATTCAGAGTCTTTTTTTACTCCAGATGAATTTTTGGAGAGTTTGTTCTAGGTCTTTGAAATATGCTGTTGGTATTTTAATGGGGATGGCATTGAATCTATAGATTGCTTTGGGTAGTATGGACATTTTAATGATGTTGATTCTACCAATTCATGAACACGGTGTGTTCTTCCATTTGTTTATGTCTTCCTCTATCTCTTTTTTCAGCGTCCTGTAATTTTCTGAGTACAGGTCCTTTATCTCCTTGTTAAATTTATTCCTAGGTATCTTAAATTTTTTGTTGCAAGGTAAATGGGATTGTTTTTTCAGTTTCTCTTTCTGTGAATTCATTATTGGTGTATAAAAAAGTCATAGATTTCTGGGTGTTAATTTTGTATCCTGCTATACTTCTGAACTCATTTATTAAGTCTAGCAGTTTTTTTATGGAGTCTTTATGGTTTTCTATGTAAAATATCATGCCATCTGCGAATAATGACAATTTTACTTCTTCTTTTCCAATTTGGATGCCTTTTATTTCTTCTTCTTGTCTGGTCACTATGGCTAGCACTTCCAGTACTATGTGGAACAGGAGTGGTGAAAGGGGGCATCACTGTCTTGTGCCTGTTCTTATGGGAAATGGTTTTAATTTTTGCCCATTGAATATGATGTTGGATGTAGGTTTGTCATATAAGGCTTTTATTATGTTGAGGTATGATCCCTCTATTCCCACTTTGCTAAGAGGTTTTATCAGAAAAGGGTGTTGGATTTGGCAAATGCCTTTTCTGCATCAATTGATATGATTAAATGATTTTTGTCTTTCAATTTGTTTATGTGATACATCGCGTTTATTGATTTGTGGATATTGTACCATCCTTGCATCCCTGGAATAAATCCCACTTGGTCATGGTGTATGATCTTTCTAATGTAATGCCGGATCTGGTTTGTTAGAATTTTGTTGATGATTTTAGCATCTATGTTCATCAGGGATATTGGTAATTCTCTTTCTCTGTAGTGTCTTATCTGGTTTTGGGATTGCTCTACGGCAGGCAGAGATTATGTCTAGTTCTGCCCTAAAAGATATGAGCAATGGTGGGAACCAGGAAAAAGACCCAAACTGTTAGTCAATATTGAAATATTGGAAATCTACCACTATTCTCATGGCATGTGGAGATTTTTTTTATGAGTTCTAAAGTTATACATGTTTTGACTACTATTAGAATTTGAATACTTAAAAATACTTTTGGCAAAACTGTTACATGCTCATGAAAGTGTTCCTCTTAACATAGTTTAGCAAACATTGCACACAACTTTTTTATCACCCACATGCCACAGCTGCAGTACCATGCCTTGCTTATATATATCCTATTTTTGTCTCTTTCTGAGATCTGAGACAAAATTTATGCTCTGCCACCTCTTCTTTTTCATTCTTTTTGCAAACTTTATAATCAACATTTTCAATTGCAATTTTATAATTTTTCAAGATCACAATGTTAAAAATTATCTTTCTGACCTTGGATGAGTGGCCTCAGTTGGTTGAAGCATAGTCCCATACACCAAAAGTTGCAGGTTTGATCCCCAGTGGGGGCATGCACTAGAGGCAACCTACCAATGTTTCTCTCACACATCAATATTTCTTTCTCTCTCCCCCTTTTCCTCTCTTTAGAAATCAACAAACACATCCTCAGGTGAGGATAAAAAAAAGATCTTTCAGGGAACTTTTATGCCATTGCAAACCATCTTATATACCATTTAAAACAAATTACCACCTATGGTGAGTTAATGCCATATATGTCTGAGCACTTTTACTAGAACATAAGTTTCCTAAAGGCAAGGGGAACTAAATCTACTGCCCATTCCTTCTTAGTGTTTGCTCAATAACTATTGAACAAGTATTTCATAAATTCAGGATTAATGACTAAGATAAAGAGAAAGAAAATTTCCATGAGGACTTGGACTATATCAGCTATTGATCGCTATAACTTCAGGTTTTAATCCCTCCCCATAAGGAATGACTAATTTATAAGAGTACAAAGCACATACTAACTGACTTCAACTGGTAATTTATTTATCTATTTAAAATTTTTGAAACAATTATTACATTTTATTTAAAGGTTTTAGTAGGTGAGTGGTTTAATTCAAACAAGTCACTTGAATCATTAAAACAATAACATTGAAGAATTTTTTTAAAAAGTAAATTTTAGTAAGATGATAAAATTGTCCAAGAGAGCCAAAAGGAGACTGAAGATTTAAAATATAAAGTTATATTTATAAACATGCTGAAGAATACATTAAAATAATAAGAAAGAAAAAATGTACTGCGCCTTACAGGTTAAATCCTGTTATAAATGAACATCATTTCTATAGAACTCTACAGTCTACTTCAAGGATATTAAAACAACAAAAAGCTCATTACTAAAAGTGCTTCACACTCCATTGTAGCTGGCTCTTACAGAATTTATCCTGCACATGGAATATGCATGAAAACACCCTAGAGAGACTCAGAATATCTGCAAACATGAAACTGTTTCTCTAGAAGGCACTTATTGATCCTGAATCCAGTTCAGTGGTGGTCAACTACAACTTAAAGCTTGTCATCTTGGGGCGAGAGAGCAATTTGAAGCCAAAGGGCATGTTGTTATAGTTAATTTGTGTGGCTACAAGTCTATTCTATAAGTTTTGACTCAATGTCAACTGTCTGTTGGGAATTAAAGAGCAGATGAAACTTTCTAACCAATTCCAATAATTTGTGTAATAAAGGATAATCATTACAGAGTTTATATATACTCAGTGTCTTAAAGTCATGGATTTTATTAAAGAAAGAAGTGTTTGGCATTAATAGATCAAGCATATGAATTCTTAAATACTAAATTAAGTTCTTTTTCTCTTGCTTAACAACCAGTTATATTTATGGGCTGCAAAATCAAATCCATGACAAAATTGTTAGTATTTTGCATCATCAAAGCAAAGACCAATATTTTTGCCTGCATGTCCCACTAACCTTGATCTAGAGCTATTATACTTAAACTTTTTTAAATGTTTTTTTTTCAAATAATTTATTAATTATAACAACTGGGAAGAACAGTGTGAGGAACTGGATACTTTAGCCAAGCAGTGAAGGCAACAAACTTCCTATAAAACTGCTATCATGCCTAAAATTTTATATAACCCTTCTCCCTTACTTCTGCAAGGTTACCCAGAATTCAGTGCATTTCTTGACCATCACAAGTCTCAGGTCAATTTTCTCTGTTCTTCGATGTTCTGACAAAGGCCTCTGGCCCCGCAACTCATCCCTCTGGTAATTCAGTCTTGTTCTCAATGATCTAGGTATCCATTGTTAACTTAAAACAAAAAACATTCAAACCTGTAAAGAATTATTGTGAGTTCATTTGAACCAATGTGGACAATTGCCTGGAAGCAGAATCTCAACCTGTTGGGATAATGCTCAGGAGAATGGCAGTTTTTCACCTGATTTTATACATTACAATCAAAAGAGAAAATGTAAGTGGATTACATTATTAGTAAATCCATTGGTGATGGATTAGTGATGCATGGGAGAAAGCAAATCAGGGATGAGGTTGGATAAAAAGTAAAATGATAGACATATGCTTCCTTTACACAGGGGGGTACAGGTTAGTTAACAGTCAACAATTAACACAATAACAGTGAGGGAATTTGTGATCTGCGCCCTGGCTCCATTGTTGTGCTCTGAGAGGTCCAGCAAAAAGGAAGTTACAAGTTACCTTGACATTCCACAGGTATGTTACCTTATATGCAAAAAGGCAATTGGCTCAGTAAAGATTGAAGTTGATCTTTGTCAGGGAAGATACTGGACTAGGACATGACTACCCACTATAAACTGCTCCTTAAATAAAAGGTTTTCTTGTTTTGTTTTTGTTTTGCTGTATGATCTAATTTTATTGGTATTAAATTTTCTTTATTGATTAAGGTATTACATATGTGTCCTTATTTCCCTATTGCTCCCCCACCCCCCATTCGTGCCCTCACCCCCTTGGTGTCTGTGGCCATTGGTAAGCTTACATGCATGCATACAAGTCCTTTGGTTGATCTCTCTCCCTTACTCCCACCCTACTCTACCTTCCCTCTGAGGTTTGACGGTCTGATTGATGCTTCTCTGTCTCTGGATCTGTTTTTCTTCATCAGTTTATGTTGTTCATTATATTCCACAAATGAATGAGATAATGTGATATTTATCTTTCTTTGACTGGCTTATTTTGCTTAGCATAATGATCTCCAGTTCCATCCATACTGTTGCAAATGGTAAGAATTCCTTCTTTTTTACCTCAGCATAGTATTCCATTGTGTAGATGTACCACAGTTTTCTAATCCACTCATCTGCTGATGGGCACTTGGGCTGTTTCCAAATCTTAGCTATGGTAAATTGTGCCGCTATGAACATAGGGGTGCATATGTCCTTTCTGATTGGTGTTTCTAGTTTCTTGGGATATATTCCTAGAAGTGGGATCACTGGGTTAAATGGGAGTTCCATTTTTAGTTTTTTGAGGAAACTTCATACTGTTCTCCACAGTGGTTGCGCCTGTCTGCATTCCCATCAGCAGTGCAAGAGGGTTCCTTTTTCTCTGCATCCTCGCCAGCACTTGTTGCTTGTTGATGACAGTCATTCTGACACGTGTGAGATTTTAATTTCAGACCAGCCTTTGTGGTAATTTTAGGTGTCTTAAGTTTACATGGCCACCACACAGGCCTTCCCTGAGTTAGGTTATTATGTGGCCCCTTTTCATCCATACAAGCACAGGTAAGAGTAGCTGAAGGGGCATCCTGAATATAGAAAGCACTATTTGATACTTCTAGAAATAATTAATAAATTAAGGACATCTGCCTTTTCTTTGACACTAGTGGTTATTAGACAGGTGGTAAACTCTTTAGACAGTACAACTCTATGCACAACACAGCTGTCATCTCGTTTTCCTTTTAGGTTCTGCTTCCTTCTGTAGAGGTCACTTCCTGCTTCTGGGCATGCAGAACCAGAGTTGATACTTGTGAAACAATTCATTTGTTTCACAGTCTGTTCTAGGCTCTGGATTGTAAATGCATGGATATCTTCTATTGAATTTTTATTGATTTGTTCAGTTTTTTCTCCTTCCAATTGTTTTCCCTCCTTCTTTCTTCTCTTCTAATGGCCTCTCCAGAGATGTCCTGATCCATTCCTAGTCTATTTCTTGTCCTGCCAAGTTTCTCTGGTTTGGAGGAGATATGCATCTGGGGAAATATATTTGTTACCTATCTCATTTTTTCTTTTCTTCCTCTTCCTCAGAGAACGCTGCTAGGGAAAATGCTTTTTTCAGTTTCCAATTCAAGCATAAGAGTCTTTAATTCTTCTCCACTTAGAGAATTAATATTTCATCTTTACTTCACTTTCCCAGGAAATCATCTCAGGACCTTCTAGATGAAAAAGTGCCTTTTAATTAATCAAAGAATAGTCCATAATGAGTTTTCTGTTTCCATAATCATCTCATTGATAGTTCACTGCTTTTCTTTCTCCTTTCCTAAATAGTGTAGAATTCCTGCTCATCAGACCTTTGGTCCTTTTAAATCCAGAATCCCCTTCTGTTATTACATCCACTGTCTTTTCCCCAATTAATGGTAAGGCATCTAAACCCCCACTGATAATGATTTTTACTGTTCTCTGAACAGCAATAGAGATGGTTGAGAATACACCAAATGGCCTAGAAATGGGGTAGGATTTTTCATTCTTTTTGGCATTTATCTCTCCTGTTGCATGCTGAAACTCAGTTGAAATTTCTCTGAGACTAGGAATTACAAGGGAAGTCTCTGCCTTCCTTCTCAATGACATTTGAAATACCTTGTCCTACTGTGGCTACTGTAGCTAAGGCTGAGGAAAATAAGGACTTGCCCCTGCTCCCCTAATAGCCCCATGAGGTCTGAGGTACATTTTGAGAAACAGTTTCTGCAGGCAACAGTGATGCCTGAACAGGAAAAACTGCTAGCTTGCAGTCACTGGAAGGTTTGGACTCTGGTATTTCCTGAGCAGAACCTATAGGTTATTGTTTACTCTCTATTTTGATACTTTGGTCAACAGAATTGCTCAGAGTTCCCTTCTTCAAGGATGTGGGTTGCTTTAGTTATCACTAGAATCTTAATATCATCTTCATCCAACATGATTACATCACAGCTGCCACCACAGCTGCCCATGAGTCACTACTGCTACCCCAGAAGTCAATTGGTAATTTATTGAAGAATAGCATCTCAATTCTATGCACTGAAAAATTAGTCAGAATAATGCATATAATTACAATGATTCAACTAGCCCATTCTACCTCTAGAACAATCCAGCATTGTAAGTAACTACTTGATTAACAGTTATTTCACAAAAATAACCATAACATTTAATATAAAAGTTTATGTATAAAACCAGATAAAAAATATTTTCAATAATTACTTTTGGGAAAAGTTATGCCAATATTTCCCCTACAAGAATAAGAAATGTTGCTTTTTCTATAAGTTGAAGTGAAATAAACATTGTGTCATGAGTCCTTGGACCTGAGTTAAAACCCTGGGCTTAATGTCTATACTTATTATTAATAGTCACATGTATAAAATCAAGATAATACTGCTTTTCCCTGCTCAATTATAAACTTGCTTAAATTTTCCCTTTATTTCTTCTGTAAGGAAGGAAAATTTCTCCCACTTTTCTAATTTCTTGCGGCTGGACTCATAATCAAATTAACATAAAATGGATTCGCTGGAGAGAATGACCAACTTTATTATGTATGTGCATATGGAGGTTCCATAAGAATATGAGATACCAGGACACATTGTGCATTTGGGGCTTAAATACCAATCTGGACAAAAGCGATGGAGGCAGGAGTCTGAGATTTCAGAAGGAAAGTAGGCAATTCACAAGTAAATGAGAAAGAGCAAATACATGGTAAACAGATCCTTGCTGGGTCACCCAGAAACAACAGGACACAGAGAGGAGTCCACCAAACAGACTTGCTGGATCCTCCTTGTCTGCTATACTTAATTCACACATGCCAAGGTAAATATGCTAAGGCTGTCTTCCTGAAGCAGGTTTTTTTTTTTTTTTTTTGCAATTATGTAAATACTAGAGGCCTGGTGCATGAAATTTGTGCACAAGTGGGGTCCCTCTGCCTGGCTGGTGATTAGGGCCAATCAGGGCTATCTCCCCCAGTCCTGTTCAGGACCGATTGGGGCCAGTGACTGCGAAGGGACTGTGGGAGGGACTATTGGAGGGCTTCAGGGCATGTCCAGCCCTGTCTCACCCAGTCCCGATTGGCTGGACCCCAGTAGCAAGCTAACCTACTGGTCAGAGCATCTGCCCTCTGATGGTCAGTGCACATCATAGCAACCAGTCAGTTGACTGCTCAGTCGCACACTTAGCATATTAGGCTTTTATATATATAGATTGTAACTCACGGTGCAGAATACTCAGCATGCACTTTCCCTCCAGTCCTTGGTCTTGGAGACCTCACGTCCTTCCAAGGCTCTGCTGCCACATGAAGTAAATTGCATCTTGTGCGTGGAAACCCTTTGCAGGCTCCATGGGTGTGTCTTTACTTCACTGCAGTTCCAATTACCCCAACATAAGGAAAGACACCTACATTATCAGGTAACACCATCATGGTAAGACCCCTGCTCAGCCTACTGCAATGGTTTTAAATAGGTCATGGGTTGCCCTAGATGGTTTGGCTCAGTGGATAGACCCATGGCCTGTGGACTGAAGGGTCCTGGGTTGATTCCTGTCAAGGGTATATTCCTGGGTTGTGGGCTCAATCCTCAGTAGGGGACCTGTAGGAGGCAGCAGATCAATTCTCTCTTATCATTGATGCTTCTATGTCTCTCTCTCTCTCTCTCTCTCTCTCTCTCTCTCTCTCTCTCTGCCTTCCTCTCTGAAATCAATAAAAATATATTAACAAAAATAAAAATAAATAGGTCATGAATCAAACGTTGCTGCTCTCCATCCATCCAGTCCCTTCACACCCTCTTTTATCTTCACTACCCCCCCCCCACCCGCCACACACACTCTGTTGGGGTCTGTAAAATGGGGTCAGGATTTCTACTTCAACCAAGGGTGATGCTTCTGCATGGTCCTCCTTCCCCACCCATCTCTGTCCCCAGTCCTGTGGGGTCTCTCACTCTCTCCCCTCCATCTAACTTGGTGGACCCTTCTCTGCTCCCTCCTCCTGTCTGCAGCCTCCCCCTTTCTCCTCTGGGGGTGGAGCTCCCCAAAAGCTGTGAGGGGGGTTGAGGTGGGGCTATGCTGGGCGGGGCTGTGTGGGGAGGGTGGGGCTGTGTGGGGTCTTGGAAGAGAGCTGGGGTGACCAGTCACGGGGAGGAGGAGGGAGGGTTGTGGAGCCTGTTCCATGGGAGAGTCACCAGGCTCCTTGGCTGCCCCACCCAGCAGTTTTTCTAGGCCCCTGTGCAGCTGTCACCCTCTGCCCCTCTCTGCCTCCTGCTTCCTTTCAAGTTTTGGACTCGGTTTCTCCTACTCAGCCCTGCCCCCCTTGGCCTTGGGTAGGTGCACCTGGCTCATCCCCCCTTAATGGTACTACCCACTCTCCTAGAATAGTTAGTGAAACTTAACAAATAAAAAGAAGTAGTTCTGCAGATTATAAATTGCGCACTGAGAACGCCACAGGCTATGGAGGGCTGTGCAGTCCAAGGCTCTCAGAACACGCGTTGCAGCCTCCGGCGCCACCCAGTCCAGCCCACTAGCACCGGCAGCAAGCTAACCTATTGGTTGGAGCATCTGCCCCTTGGTGGTCAGTGTACATCAAAGCTATTGGTCAGGTGGTCAAACTCCCAGCAGACTCCAGTCAAGGGGACAATTTGCATATTAGATTTTTATTATATAGGATTTTCAATATTACCTTTAGACGGGGAAAGGGGAAGACCAAAAGTTCTTTCTGAATCTTTTGTTTCTTATAAATAACCAGCTTAAAATAATAAATATCACTAGAGATATATTTGGGGATGACAAACTCTGGCTCCTCTCACTTTCCTCTCTCACTCTTTCTCTGTCTCTCTCCTCTGCTCACCACTCCGTTTTCCTTCCTTTCTTCTCATTTTTCTTATTTACTTTTCAAAACACCTCCTATGTTTTAGCAACTCTAATAGTCTTTGAATTAGCACATTGAAAACACAGATATCATTTCTTCATTTTTGGAGCTAACAGTCTAGTGAGAATGAAGGAATCTAAACAAAAAATTTCAATAAAGTAATGTATGCTACATCAGTGAAACTTTTGGTACCATCAAAAATTAAAAATGAAGCAGTTTGAACACTTTGGAAAAACATATGCACAACTATTAAATAGAAATACTGCATAATCTGAAAAATAGCTATTCTTAAATATTGTACCATTTTCTCTGTGCACATGGCATGCTGGACAAAGTAATGCTTCTTTTCCATGAGAAATTCCTTTGTGTGCAATGACTGGCATTGTGTCAGCTGTCCAACTTCATTAGGCTTTTCTACTATAATAATGCTAAGACATGGTTTCCACTATTTTCAAGTGACTAATATTTCAGATTCTGTTGTGCAATTGCTTTTCCCTGTGAAATTTTTCAAATACAAAATAGCTTATAGAGAATAACATAAAAAATTTCACATATCCATGTCCAGTCTTACAAATCTTCTCCTTTTTACATATTCTGTTCAGATTTTTAAAATAAACTATACAATATGGATACAGTCAAAGCCCCTTGAGTACTCTATCTCAATTCCATTTTCCATTGTCTTTTCTTGGTTGAAACCTAAATTATGTGATTCTCACTTTTATGTAAATACTTGCAGTATTACCACAGTATTTATAAACAATATGTAACTTTGCTTTACATGTTTTAGACTATGTAAATATGATGTTATATGCAGTTTGCTACTTGTTTATTTTTCTAATAATATATAGTTTATATAAATATATAGAATTCATGTGGCCTATAATATTATATTTGAGCATTTATTTATTTATATATATTGTATATTAATAGCTGTTCTGAATTTTATTGCTTTACTTCAGAAATTGCTTATTTTCATTGAAGAACATTTAGATAGTTTTCAATTTTCACTATTACAAATCAAGTCAAGACAATTATTGCAAGATATATATATATATATATATATATATATATATACACATATATATACACACACACACTAGTATCCTATATAATAAAAGTCTAATATGCAAATCAACCAAATGGTGGAATGACAGGTCACTAAGACATGCATTTACCATCAGGGGCAGACACTCAATGCAGGAGCTGTCCCCAGCCCGCAGGCCACAGGCCGCCAAGGCAGGTGCTAGCAGGGGGGCCCCCAATTGCTACACCAGTTGCCCTGCAGAGGGAAGGGACTGGTAGCGGGGGATGGGGCTGGAGAGCGGGCGGTGCCAGGCCAGCCAAGGCAGGTGCCAGTGGAAGACCCCCGATCACCCCGCTGGTTGCCCCACAGATCAGCCCTAATCGCTGGCCAGGCCAGGGGACCCTACCCATGCACAAATTTCGTGCACCGGGCTCTAGTGTTTCCAGGTAAGGAACAAAGGTAGTTTTCCTGAAAGATGGCAGGAAAGGAACCTCAATACAAGTAGCAGCCATCTGCAGACCACTCTGTAGTTTCTGCCACATGACCCCAGGCAGTGGCTGACTTTGAACCACTCAGGAGGCCCCAGAGCCAGTGCACCCAGTGGACAGCTTCAGACAATACCACATTACAACTTTACACATCCACAAGCGACACACTCAAGGGGCAGACTCAGTGAGCACCAAAGCCACACTAAAGCAAGTCCTGCTCCCTAGGGGTGTCTCTTGCCCAGCAGCTCTTCCACTGTAGTTGTAGCTGGTCCCCAGGGACAATTGGCCTGGGATCAATTCCTCCCCATGACACCAACAGCAATCAAGACTCAACTACAAGATTGTATACACAGCCCACACAGGAGTGCACCTAGAGTGCTCAGTTCAGGTGACTGGGGAGACTAAGCCACTGGGCCCCACAGGACACCTACTATACAAGGCCACTCTTCCAATTCCAGGAGACGTAGCAGCTCTACCTAATATATAGAAACAAACACAGGAAGATAACCAAAATGTGGAGACAAAGAAACACATCACAAATGAAAGATCAGAAGAAATCTCCAGAAAAAGAACTAAATGAAATGTAAGCAAGCAAACCACTCAATACAGAGTTCAAAACAATGGTTATAAGGTTTTCAAGGATCTTAATGAAAACTTCAAGGGACTTAGTGACACTTTCTGTCATCTTAGTGAGAATTTCAAAGATATGAAAAAGGACTAGTCAGAAATTAAACATACACTAACTGAAATAAAGAATAATTTACAAGGATTCAACCAACAGTAGAGTAGAAGATTCTGAGAATCAAATAAATGATTTGGAATATGAGGAAGCAAAAAACACTCAATCAGAAAAGCAAAAAGAAAAAAGAATCTAAAAATAGAAGATAGTGTAAGGAGCCTCTGGAACAACATTCATATTGGGGTGGGGGGCAGAAGGAGAAGAGAGAGGGCAAGACATTGAAAACCTATTTGAAGAAATAATGACAGAAAATTCCTCCTACCTGGTGAAAGAAATAGACTAAGCACAGAGAGAGTCTTAAATAAGAGGAACCCAAAGAGGCCCACACCAAGACATATTATAATTAAAATGCCAAAGATTAAGGACAAAGAGAGAATCTTGAAGCAGTAAGAGAAAAACAGTTTGGAAGGAGAAAGAGAAGGAAGAAGGAGGAGGAGGAGGAGGAGGAGAGGGGGGGAATGAACAATAAAATGGCAATAAGTACATATCTATCAACAATTGAATCTAGAAATCAAAATAAAAGAACAAGGAATTGAATTAACAAAACACGCTGATGAATAAAATAGAACCAGAAGCATGAAAACATGAAACATTAACAAATCTCAGAGGGCAGAGAGAAGCAAGGGTGGCAGGGGTTGGGGGGGATTAACCAAAGAATTTATAGGCATATATTCGTTACCTATGTGCACAGACAATAGGGTGGAACTGGTTGGAGGGGGGCAATGGGAGGAAAAAAGTGGGACATTTGTAACACTCTCAATAATAAAAAAAACAAAAACAAAACAATAAAAGTATTGCCAGATTCTGGAGGTATAGGGTAGAGAGAAAAAGCTAAAAGTAAGCAATTAGCATTTCCTAGATTGGCTGATATATTTCATAATTTTTAGAAACATATGCTTTTTATTGGCAAACACACACTTTAAGAGACATACTTCCATGGAGACAAGTATCCTATAACAAAACACACCGATTTAACAAACTGATTGGCTCAGATAGCTTAGGCTCAAATAATATCTATTTTTCAGAATCTGAATTCAGAGAGATGTCTTAGATAAGAGTTCTTGGAGACCAGGTATTAGCACTTTAAAGCAGACAGTACTTTACATGCGAAACACAGAGTAAAATTCCATGACAGACTATGTACTCTCAAAGCACTATGAATGGAGATTATATTGCCTATTGAGTTAGAAGAGAAAACCTAAAACCTTTCACCATCCTGAGAGGGAGATTAATATTTCATCCTCCTAAAAGAGGGAGATATTTGGTAGCTGAGGAAAATTATGAGCATCCCCAATTTTTCCTAGCTCTGCTGTCATGTTGCCAAGGTTTAGGATTGGCACACTATGACCTCCCACTGCCAGTCTCAGCATCATGAGGCTTGTGTCTTGCCCCTCCAGCACTGGGTTCTGAGACCTTCCCAAAATAATAATACCATTTTCCAAGAGTGGAGCCTTACCAATAGTCACTGTTGATCAGGCACTATTTAATTGGGTTTATTTAACTCTGCATGAGTGAGTCTGATGGCCTCTGTCCTTATTGGAGGTTTCCACCTTTTATTGACCTGGGTAGAAAAATTCTGGCTTTTATTTGGCCTCTAATAGCTGTGCTAGAAATTTATTGCTGTCTCTTATATTCCTAACAGCCTCAGTCCCTCAAGAGGCTTGGCAGGATGAGACAGCCTCCCCTAAGAGGGAGAGAACATTCCTTGTTAACTTGACTGGACAGAGATTTAACTCCTGGGCCCTGGGATTAAATTCTGTTAGCAGCCAGTCTCCAAGATTATTTATTAAAAATCTTTCATTTTTCTGAGCTCCTGTACATTTGAGGCTTTTCCATGGTAGGTATACCTGTGGAAGAAACATTAATGACAAATATCAGTGTTTGCATGAGCCAAAACACACAACAGTTGCATTTGCCAATAGAAGTAAAAATTTATCAGTGCTGCCATAGAAAGGGAAACTCCCAAGCAGCTTTAGTCTTGCTGCCCTAACAATGAGCAGTTGTCAGGGGAACTCATCCTGTGCCAGGCAGATAAGGGGCATTCCCTCCCCCTCCCCAGCTCTAGGCCAAGGCATTTGAACCACTAACCCTAAACCTGAAAGGCTGAGGATTCACTGGACTACTGAAAAAGATTAAACTTTCAAGCCTCATCTCAGTAGCAGAGCAATGCTGTGGGGTTAGAGGCTTTTAATGCATGCCACAAACTGCTGGGCTGCAAACCTTGCCAAACCCTAAGCCCCCAGCTAGGGTTACATGATTGCTGTCCTCTCCTGCGACTAAAGCAAGCTGGGGGCATTGGGTTTTGTCCACCAGTAGAAAAATTAGAGCAACAGTGAGTGCACGCCCATTTCCCTTTTTGTTTCCAGGCCCCACATCTCTGGGGCTACCTGTAGAGGTTTCTCCTGTGGCCATCCCCTTCTGACTCATGCTGAAGGGGAGATGGCAGGATGAGGCAATAGGGGAATGGAGCTGTATGTTCATAGCTCCACTGGGCTGGGTACACTTGAATTTTGCATGCCAGGAGTAAATTCCAAGGCAGCAGTGGGGGTGTGTACTTGCTTACTATGTTCTGTGTTCTTCTGGCACCCATCTGCCCATTTCCCTGCAAGGACCCACAGTGTCAGGGCCGTTTTGCTTGCAGACCAGAGTGTTTCTAAGCTGAGGTCTGAGTCTCACAGGGTGGCAACGAGAGCAGACAAATTGCAGAAATGTAAGCCATAGCAGAGTTGGAGGAGGGGGGTGAGCAAGAATTATATAGCTTCCAGGCTAGGGAGAGAGGTATCATCTCACCACAATCCATATCAGGATTTCAAGGTTTGGGAGGCTGTGAGCCCTTTTGTAGAAAAGGAACAGAGAATGGATGCTTTCCACAAGACAGTTCTTCTGGTGTTTGGCTTACATAGGGCACCATCTGTTTTCTGTTGGGAGGGCTCCTTGTCCCTACCTGTTGCTGCTGGAAGTGGGCTTCCTGCAATGTCATGAGAAAAAATAAATCTGAGATTCACATGGGAGAATGAGTGGAATTTATTTGCATGGAGGTTACATCCCTGAATTTTCAAGCTCACATTTCTGCCAAGGAATTTATTTTAGCAGAGCTAGAATTAAAGCCATTGCCCAGTTTCCCTTCCATGATGAGGCACTATCCAATACAGCATCAGGCTAGCTTAGTTTATGTTTCCAGCTGCAATCTATCAGTCCATTGTGTGTGGGGTCTGCCTCTAGGAATACTCGTGAATGCAAGAGAGCCACAAGAGCCAGGAGAGCCAAGAGAACAAGCTCCTGTGTTTGGGGTATTATGTATGCACAAATTTTTTGGGGGGAAGGGGCTTGCAATGGCCCCACCTCCTCTGAACAATTATCTCTGTTTCCAGATTTAACTGAGAGGTACCTTCCTATGTCAACCCGAATTTACTACCATTTGTCCATCTCCACTTTGTTGGACCCCTTCCCCCTGATTTGCATGGAATGGACATGTGGTTCCCTGGAGAGTGTAAAGTTGCAGCTTCCTGGTTAAGCTGTCCAAATGGCCATACTTACCATGTCTGGTCTTTGTCTTGCTCCTTTCCTTTCATTAATAACTAGCTAATTACAACTTTATCGATTACTTTCACTATTCAAATATAAGCTTTTCCATTTCTCCCTTTAACAAAATGCTTAGAATTGCCAGGTTTTAATTATGTTCAAAGTGATGAACATAAATATGTAGCCCATTGATTATTTTTTTATTTGCCTTTCCCTAATTATATTGAGACTAGAGGCCCAGCGCATGAAAATTCATGCACTGGAGGGGGGAGTCTCACAGTTCGGGAGCCCACAGGGGCAGGAGGTGACCCCATCACATCTCTGCTGCTGCCACTGCCAGCAGTGCAAACCTCGGCTGGCCCTGGTTACCTGAGCCTCGAGTGGCCCTGGGTGGCTGGACAGCCGCCATCTGAGGCTTGCCTGTGCCTTGGGCCAGCCCTGGGCTGCTGGGGGCTGAGGAGACTGGGGGACTCCAGAGGCAGGCGCCCCAGTGGGGCTGATCATCTTGTGGCTGTGGGTGCTGCCATCTTTGAGGGTGGGGAAGTCAATTAGCATATTCCCTCCTTATTGGCTGTGGATGCCACCATCTTTAAGGGTGGAGCACTCAATTAGCATATTCCCTCCTTATTGGCTGTGGGCACTGCCATCTTTGTGATGGTGTGAGGGTCAATTAACATATTCCTTCTTTATTAGATAGGATTATCTATTCACTTTTCTTGGTCACTGGGATATCTACTTTTATTAGTTGCCAAAATAAATGTTTATTTTTATTGATTTTAGAAAGAGAGGAAAGAAGAGGGAGAGAGAGAGAGAAACATTGATTGGCTACCCCCAGCAAACATTGATGGACTACCTCCTACACTCTCCAGGGATCAAGCCTGCAACCAGTTCATGTACCCTGACCAAGAATCAAACCAGTGACCTCTTGTTTCATGGGTCAATATTCAACCAGTGAGCCAAACCAGCTGGGTTATTTGTTGCCAAGTTAAAAATTTGAGCCTTTTCTAAAGGGTATTTTGTCTTTTCTTTTTTGGTATGTTGAATTTCTTAAAATTGTGCATAATTCTTTATCAAGTATATGATTTTATTTTATTTCTTAAATTTTTATTGTTCAAAGTATTACATATGTCCCCTTTTTTTACCCCAATAACTCCTTCTAACCATCTTCCACCTCAGGCCTTCACAATCCTATTGCCTATGTCTGTAGGTTATGCATATACATATGCATATAAGTTCTTTGGTTGATCACTTCCCACCTACCCAACCTTCTTCTCCTTCCCTCTGAGATTCCTCTGTCTGGTCTATGCTTCTATGTCTCTGGATCTATTCCGTTCATCAGTTCATTTTGTTCATTAGATTCCACATATGAGTGAGATCATGTGATACTTGTCTTTCACTGACTGGCTTATTTCATAAATTTAGCATAACACTCTTCAGGTCAGTCCATGCTAACTCACAGAGTAAGAGATTCTTCTTTTTTATTGCTGCATAATATTCCATGGCATAAATGTACCACCACTTTTTTATCCATTCATCTACTGATGTGCACTTGGGCTGTTTCCAGATCTTAGCTATTGTAAATTGTGCTGCTATGAACATAATGGTGCATACAATCTTTCTGATTGGTGTTTCAGGTTTTCAGGATATATTTCTAGAAGTGGGATCACTGGGTCAAATAGCAGTTCCATTTTTTTTTTTTTTTGAGGAAATTCCATACTATTTTCCATTGTGGCTGCACCAGTCTGCATTCCCACCAGCAGTAAACTAGGATTCCCTTTCCACCACATCATTGCCAACACTTGTTATTTTTTTATTTATTTATGGTAGCCATTCTGACAGGTGTGAGGTGTTAACTCATTTTCTTTATAATTTGCATCTCTCTGATGATCAGTGACTTTGAGCATTTTTTCATATGCCTTATGGCCTTCTCTATGTCCACTTTGGAAGAGTGCCTATTAGGTCCATTGCTGGAGGCTAAGACCAGCGGGTCATAATAAATGCGAGAAATCCTAGAAGGCTGATGGACTTTGATATATAGCAGGGCTGAAAATCAGAATTATATTACCCTGCTGCTGACCAAATGGCTGAAGGCAATCCCCAAACCTGATAATCTTTTATTGTTTGCCAAATCTTACCATTAAAATGTCTGTTTGCTTTGCTAAAGGGCAAATGTATATTCTAGTAAATAAAAGCCAAGGGTCCAGAGATTCAGAGAGCCACTCCACTAGAGAGGAGGTTTCCACCTGGTTCCCCATGACTTCCAAATTTATATTTCTTGTCTAATGTATCCATTTATGTCGAAGCCCCTTCTGCAGCAGTCCATTGCCTACTTTTTAATTAGATTGTTTGTCTTCGTTTTGTTAAGTTGTATGAGTTCCTTATATATTTTGGATATTAATCTTTTACAAGATGTATCATTGCCAAATATGTTCTCCAATACAGTGGGCTTTCTTTTCATTTTGTTGATGGTTTCTTTTGCTGTGCAGATGCATTATATTTTGATGTAGTATCATTTGTTAATTTTTTCCTTAGTTGCCTCTGCCTTAGGAGATGTATCTATAAAAATATTGCTAAGATAGATGTTTGAGTTTTTGCTGCCTATGGTTTCTTCTATGATTTTTATGGTTTCATGACTTACATTTAAGTATTTTATCCATTTTGGGTTTATTTTTTTGTATGGTGTAAGTTGGTGGTCTAGTTTCATTATTTTGCATATATCTGTTCAACATCATTCATTGAAGAGACTCCATTTATGTTCTTTTCTCCTTTGTCAAATATTAATTGAGCGTAGTGGATTGGGTCAATTTCTGGATTCTTTGTTCTGTTCCATTGATCTATATACCTGTTCTTGTGCCAGTACCAGGCTGTTTTGATTACAATGGCTTTGTTATATAACTTGATATCTGGTATTTTGAATCCTCAAACTTTGTTCTTCCTTGTTAATATTGCTGTGGCTATTCACAATCATTTTTGGTTCCATACAAATTTTTGGAGTATTTGTTCTAGATCTGTGAAATACGTTGTTGGTATTTTAATAGGGATTTTATTGAATACCAGAGGCCCGGTGCATGAAATTCATGCATGGGGGGTGTCCCTCACCCAGCCTGTACCCTCTCCAATCTGGGACCCCTTGAGGGATGTCCAACTGTCCGTTTAGGCCCGATCCTATCAGGATCGGGCCTAAACGGGCAGTCGGACATTCTTCTCACAATCCAGGACTGCTGGCTCCCAACGGCTCGCCTGCCTGCCTTCCTGATTGCCCCTAACCGCTTCTGCCTGCCAGCCTGATCACCCCCTAACTGCCCTCCCCTGCCGGCCTGGTCACCCCTAACTGCCCTCCCCTGCAGGCCTGGTGCCCCCCCCAACTGCCCTTCCCAGCAGGCCTGGTTGCCCCCAACTTACCTCCTCTGCTGGCCTGGTCACCCCTAACTGCTCTTCCCTGAAGGCTTGATTGCCACCAACTGCCCTCCCTTGCAGGCCTGGTCCCCCTCAACTGCTCTCCCCTACTGGCCTGATCACCCACAACTGCCCTCCCTTGCAGGCCTGGTCCCTCCCAACTTCCCTCCCCTGCTGGCCTGATCACCCACAACTGCCCTCCCTTGCAGGCCTGGTCCCTCCCAACTTCCCTCCCCTGCTGGCCTGATCACCCACAACTGCCCTCCCTTGCAGGCCTGGTCCCTCCTAACTGCCTTCCCTGCTGGCCATCTTGTGGTGGCCATCTTGTGTCCACATGGGGGCAGCCATCTTTGACCACATGGGGGCAGCCATCTTGTGGGTTGGAGTGATGGTCAATTTGCATATTACTCTTTTATTAGATAGTATAGAGGCCTGGTACATAAGTAGGGGCTGGCTGGTTTGCCCTGAAGGGTGTCCCAGATCAGGGTGGGGGTTCCCTTGGGGTGTGGGGCAGCCTGGGCGAGGTGCCTCTGCTGGTTTGCAGGCCGGCCACACCCTCCAGCAACCCAAGCAGAGGCCCTGGTATCTGGGATTTATTTATCTTCTATAATTGAAACTTTGTAGCCTTGAGCGGAGGCCAGGGCCGGCCAGGGCAGGTGGAAATCTTGGCTTCCTCCATTGCCAGGGCCAACCCAAGCCTCCAGCTGGCTCCAGCTCAGTGGCTGCCACATTTTTGTTGGGATTTATTTATCTTCTATAATTGAAACTTTGTAGCCTTGAGCTGAGGCCAGGGCCAGCCAGGGCGGGTGGAAAGCTTGGCTTCCTCCATTGCCAGGGGCAACTCAAGCCTCCTGCTCTCTCCAGCTCTGTGGCTGCCACCATATTTGTTGTGTTAATTTGCATACTCACTCCTGATTGGCTGGTGGGTGTGGCTGGTGAGTGTAGTGGACGTATGGTCAATTTGCATGTTTCTCTTATTAGATAGGATGTAGAATGCTTTGGGTAGTATGGACATTTTAATAATGTTAATTCTACCTATCCATGAACATGGTATATTCTTGTTTATATCTTCCTCTATCTCTTCATTCAATGTCATGTAGTTTTTTTTAGTACAAGTCTTCTACCTCCTTGGTTAAGTTTATTCTTATGTATCTCAGTTATTTTTGTTGCAGTGGCAAATGGTATTGTTTTTTGTTTCTATAAAAAAGACCGATTTTTGGGTGTTGATTTTGTATCCTGCTACATTGCCAAATTAAATTACTAAATCTGGTCGTTTTTTGGTGGAGACTTTAGGGTTTCCTCTGTACAGTATCATGTCATCTGCAAATAATGAGAGTTTTACTTTCTCCTTTCCAATTTGGATGCCTTTTATTTCTTCTTCTTGTTTGATTACTGTGGCTAGGACATTCAGTCCTATAATGAATATGAGTGGTAAAAGCAAACAACCCTGTCTTGTTCCTGTTCTTAGGGGAAATGATATTAGTTTTGCCCATTGAGTATGATGTTTGCTGTAGGTTTGTCATATATGGCATATAATATGTTGAGATATGTTCCCTCTATTCAAACTTTGTTGAGAGTTTTTTATAAAAAAATGGGTGTTGGATATTATGCAATGCTTTTTCCAGCATCTATTCATATGATCATGTGGTTTTGTCTTTCAATCTGTTTATGTGATGTATCATGTTTATTGACTTGCAACTATAATACCAACCTTGTATCCCTGGAATAAATTCTACCTGTTCATGGTGTATGATCTTTTTAATATATTGCTGGATTTGATAATATTTTGTTGAGGATTTTAGCATCTAGGTTCATCAGGGATATCTCTTTCTTTGCTGTATCTTTATCTGGTTTTGGGCTTAGGGTAATGTTGGCTTCATAGAAAGACTTTGGAAGTGTTCTTTCCTCTTGAACCTTTTGGAATAGTTCAAGGAGGATTGGTGTTAGTTATTCCTTGAATGTTTGGTAAAAGTCCTCTGTAAAGTTATTCAGACCAGGGCTTTTGCTTGCTGAAATTTTTTCTTATTAATGTTTCAATTTAATTGGTAGTTATTGGCCTAATTCAGTTTTGCTGATTTTCCTGATTGAATTTTAGAAAACTGTATTTTTCTAGGAACACGTCCATTTTGTCTAGGTTGTCCAGTTTGTTAGAATACAGTTTTCCATAGTATATTTTTGCAATCCTTTGTATTTCTGTGGGAACTATTATTTCACCTCTTTCTATTAGAGACCTGGTGCATGAAATTTGTGCATTGGGGGCTGGGGGTATGCACAAATAGCCTGTGCCTTCTTGCAGTCTGGGACCCCTTGCTCTTCACTGCCCACCTGATTGCTGCTCCTTACTGCCTGGGTCGCTGCTCCTTAGTGCTGCCGCGGAGGTGGGAGAGGCTCTCACCAACACTGCTCTGCTCACCAGCCATGAGCCCAGCTTCTACCTGAGCAGTGCTCCCCCTGTGGCAGCACACTGACCACCAGGAAGCAGCTCCTGCATTGAGCATCTGCCCCCTGGTGGTCAGTGCGCATCATAGTGACTGGTCAGTCGTTCTGGTTGTTCTGTGATAACAGTCGCCTAGGCTTTTACTATATATATATATATATATATATATATATATATATATATATATATATATATAATTTCTGCTCTGATATTTGCTCTGATATTTATTATTTTCTTTTTTTCTACTTACCCTGGTCCTTTCTTGTCACTCTCTTTCTAGTTCTTTAAGTTGTAGGGTTAGATACTTATTACCAGTTTTTCTTGTTTGTTTCTTTTTTAGGTAGGCCTGTACTGCTAAGAACTTCCCTCTCAGGACTGTTTTCACTGTGTCCCATAGATTTTGGAGAGTTGTTTTGTCATTTTCATTTGTTTTTAGAATGTTTTTTTGTTTCTTCTTTGATCGCTTTGGTAAACCATTCATTGTTTAATAGTGCACTATTTAGCCTCCAAGGTTTTGGGGTTTTTTTGCTTATTTTTATTGTAGTTGATTTCTAATTTTATGCTATTGTGATCTGAGAAGATGCTTAATATGATTTCAATCTTCTTGAATTTGTAGAGACTTAGCCTGTGTCCTAATATGTGGTCTATCTTTGAAAGTGTCCCATATGCTCTTTGTTTTTTGTTGTTGTTTTTTGTTGTTGTTGTTGTTTAAGGTATTACAAATAGTAGTACATATGTCTCCTTTTTTTCCCCCACTGACATCCCCCCAGCCTCCCTTATCCTCTGGCACTTGCCCTTATCCCCCTGCCCCCAGTGTCTTGCATCTGTTGGTTGTGTTTATATGCATGCATACAAGTCCTTAGGTTGATCTGTTACCCGCTAACCCTCCCCTACCTTCAAGCTGGAGTATGACAGTCTGTTAGATGCTTCTTTGCCTCTATTTTTGTTCAACAGTTTGTAATGTTCTTTATTATCCATAAATGAGTGAGATCATGTGGTATTTATCTTTCACTGACTGGCTTATTTCACATAGCATAATGCTCTCCAAATCCATCTATGCTGTTGCCAATGGTAAGAGTTCTTTCTTTGTTATAGCAGTGTAGCATTCCATTGTGTAGATGTACCACAGTTTTCTAATCCATTCATCTGATAATGGGCACTTAGGCTGTTTCCAAATCTTAGCTATGGTGAATTGTGCTGCTATGAACATATGGGTGCATATATCCTTTCTGATTGGTGTTTCTGTTTTCTCGGTATATATTCCTAGAAGTGGTATTACTAGGTCAAATGGCAGTGCCATTTTTAATTTTTTGAGGAAACGTCATACTGTTTTCCACAATGGCTGCACCAGTCTGCATTCCCACCAGCAGTGAAGAAGGTTTCCTTTTTCTCCGCATCCTCTCCAGTACTTGTCATTTGTTGATTTGTTGATGATAGCCATTCTGACAGGGGTGAGATGGTACTCATTGCTGTTTTGATTTGCATCTCTTAGATGAATAGTATTTTTTTACGATTCTTCGTATTTCTGTGAGGTCTGTTGTTATTTCACTTCTTTCGTTTCTGATTTTGTTTATTTGGGTCCTTTCTCTTTGCTTCTTGGTGAGCCTGGCTAGAGGTTCATCAATCTTGTCTATCCTTTCAAAGAACCATCTCTTAGTTTCATTTATCTTTTGTATTGGTTTTCTTTTTTTTTTTTTCTTTTTTGGTCTCTATGTCATTTATTTCCACTTTGATCTTTATTATTTCCTTCCTTCTGATCACACTTGGCTTTTCTTGTTGCTCTCTTTCTAATTCTTCAAGTTGCAGAGTTAGATGGTTTATTACCAGTTTTTCTTGTTTGTTGAGGTAGGCCTGTAGAGCTATGAACTTCCCGCTCAGGACTGCTGTCACTATGTCCCAACGATTTTGGATTGTTGTGTTTTCATTGTCATTTGTTTCGAGAATGTGTTTTATTTCTTCTTTGATCTCTTTGGTAACCCACTCATTGTTTAACAGTGTGCTATTCAGCCTCCAAGTGTTTGGATTTTTGTGATTGTTTTTACAGTAGTTGATTTCTAATTTTATGCCATTGTGATCTGCAAGATGCTTGGTATTATTTCAATACTCTTGAATTTGGAGAGACTGCCTGTGATCCAATATGCAGTCTATCTTTGAAAATGTCCCATGTGTGCTTGAGAAGAATGTATATTCTGTAGTTTTGGGGTGGAATGTTCTAAAGATGTCAATTAAGTCAATCTGATCTAGTGTGTCATTTAAGATTGATGTTTCTTTGCTAATTTTTTTGTCTATAGGATTTATCCAGTGATGTTAATGGTGTATTAATGTCTCCTACTATGATTGTATTGCTGTCAATCTCTCCCCTGATATCTTCCAGAAGTTTTTTTATGTATTTGGGTGCTCCTGCATTGGGTGCATAAATGTTTACCAGAGTTATATCCTCTTGTTGTATTGATCTCTTTAGTATTATGTAGTGGCCTTCATTGTCTCTTGTTATGGTCTTCACTTTGAGGTCTATTTTGTCAGATATAAGTATTGCTACCCCAGCTTTTTTTTTTTTTTTTCATTTCCATTTGCCTGATAGATATTTTTCCATCCCTTCACTTACAGTCTGTGTGAGTCTCTTGTTCTGAGGTGGGTCTCCTGTAGACAGCATATATATGGGTCATGTTTTGTTATCCATTCAGTCACTCAAGGTCTTTTGATTGGAGCATTTAATCCATTTCCATTTAATGTTATTATCGATAGGTAGCCATTTCTGTACTTTATTCCTGTATTCCTTCCTCCCTTTCTATTTCTTCTTTTTACAGCATTCCCTTTAGCATTTCTTGCATTGCTGGCTTGGTAGTGATAAACTCCCTCAGCCTTTTTTTTTTTTTTTTTTGTCTGCAAAGCTCCTGATTTCCCCTTCAATTTTTATTGATAGTCTTTCTGGATAGAGTATTCTTGGATTCAGTCCTTTGCTTTGCATCACTTTATATACCTCCTTCCATTCCCTTATACCTTGATGTGTTTCTGTTGAGAAATCATTTGAACATCTGATGGGGGATCCTTTGTAGGTAACTCTCTGTCTATCTCTCTTGCAGCCTTTAAGATTCTCTCTTTGTTGTCAACATTTGCCATTGTAATTACGATGTGTCTTGGTATGGGTCTTTTGGGATTCATCTTGTTTGGGACTCTGTACTTGTGTAACATTTTTCTTCCCCATATCCGGGAAGTTTTCTGTCATTATTTCTTCAAATACATTTTCTAATCCTTCCTGCTCTTCTTGTCCTTCTGGCAGCCCTATTATACATATGTTACTTCATTTCATGTAGTCCCAAAGTTCCCTTAAGCTCTCCTCCTGCTTTTTAATTTTTTCTCCAGTTGCTGTTCATATTAAGCTTGTTTCTCTACCTTATCTTCTAACTCACTAATTCGGTCCTCTACTTCTTCTAGTCTACTGTTGAAACCTTCCATGGTGTTTTTTGATTGTAGCTATATCACTGATTTCTTCCTGATTTTTGCATAGGTTGTTGATTTTCTCTTCCATCCAGCGTATGAACTGTACGACTATTACTCTAAATTCTCTTTCTATCATGTCGCACCCTTCCATTTCACTTATTTCCTTTCTTGGCAATTCCTTATTTTCTTTCCTCTAGGGATTGTGTCGTGTCCCCATTCTGACTATCACCAGAAGGTTCAAATGTCAAGTTGTGTGGGCCTGGGCCATGTGCAGTGGTAGCTTTGCACCACCTGAGTGTTACTGAAAAGTTCCGACACCAAGACGTATGGCTGCTGTGGGTTGGTGGAAGCCATGCTCACCCAGGATCAGAGTCACTGGCACTCAGTGTGGCTTCATGCATGCACCTAGAATCAGGACCCTGACTGTGCCACACTGCAACAGAGACCCTGCTGGCATGTGGCAAAAATCAGAGTCCGCTAGTTCATGGCAGGAGTCAGAGTTCCCCTGTTCCTGCACCAAGAATTGAATATCAGAGTCTCTGTTGCTTGTTGTGGCCTTGCGCCAAGAATCAGGGTTTCTGTGTGTGCATGCGCCAAGAATTGGAGTCACTGGCTCTTAGTGTGAATGCACTGGGAATCCGGGATCCCAAGTCACACACATAAGAAACAGAGTCAAGTCACTGGTGCTCAGTACTGCCTCTTGCACGGAGAATCGGTGTCCCCAGTCTGCTTGCGGGACTGGGTTGCACAGTTGCACTGTGTCAGCAGGAGGTCCACTCCTGCGCTGCAGAAAACAGACTTCCGTGTGCACTTGCCCTGAATCAAAGTCAGGTGACAGGCACTGCCACCCTGTGTAGGCGTGGGGTTTGGTTGACCGATTGCATTGTGGAGAACAGATTTCCAGTGTCCATGCATGCCCAGGCTCAAATTCCACAGTGGCGCTGCGGCCCTGTGCGAGGGGCAGGTCTAGCAGTTCCTATGGTGCTGCCACAAGCCTGAAAGGAGGGCAATGGGCTCTGTGACTCACAGAAATCTGCCGCCGAGATGTCTGGATTCTTGGTGTCTGTGGGTCTGCAGCTGTGGTTGCAGGTCTCTGTCCCCAGTGGCTGTAGGGTCCCAGTTTGTGTCTGAGAACAGACTGGGTGGTGCTGAGGCCAGAATCCTAGTCTCAAGCAGCTCTCTTTTTCATAATGATATGTTCTCTGTGCCCACACTGGCTGCCCCCAGAATGTCCACAGTGACAGTGGGGCTCTGCCATTTAAGACTGCCTGATTTGGCCACCCCTTGGAAGACCTGCAGGATCTAACTGTCCCTAACTCATACACAAACACACCACACATGTTCACACACTCCTCTACAGCTCCCTCACTCTCTCACACTCTCTCCTTCCCTATCTTCCTGCCAATCGCTATCTTCAGAATCCTATGTGCTCTTTAGAAGAATGTAAATCATAGCTTTGAGATGAAATAATTCAAAGATGTCAATTAGTTCCATCTGACGTAGTGAGTCATTTACAAATGCTATTACTTTGCTGATTTTTTGTCTAGAGGACTTATCCAGTGAAGTCAATGGGGTACTAAAGTACTCTACTATAATTATATTGCTTTCAATCTCTTCCTTAATATCTTCCAGTTTTTTAATATATTTGGGTGCTCCTGTATTGAGTGCATGTATGTTTACCAGAGTTATATCCTCTTGTTGTATCAATCCCTTTAGTATTATGAAGTGACCTTCTTAACTTTTGTTGTGGCCTTCAATTTGAGGTCAATTTTGTCAGATATAAGTATTACTACCCCAGCTTTTCTTTTTTCAGTTCCATGTGCCTAAAAATTTTTTTTCCATCCCTTCAAATACAGTCTATGTGAATCCTTTTTTCTAAGGTAGGTCTCTTATAGACAGCTTATATTTGTATATGGGTCATCCATTCAGCTACTCTATGTCTTTTGTTTAGTGCTGGAAGCCAATTCCAGTATGTCAGCAGGGCTGAATCATCTGGGATGGCTGAAAGGCATTTCCCCAAACCTGAATAGGATTGTCTGCTGCCAGACAGCTCAGGGAATCTTAATCTGCATGTTATTGCCTCCTGTTGGCCAAACACCTGAACAGCTGTAGGCTATTCCCCAATCTGCCAATGCTTCTGTAAACCCTACCCTTTGGAACCCTACCCTTTGAAGTGTATTATCTCCATCTTGCCTTAGGACAAATTGAGTTAATAAAAGCAGGGGTCCTGAGTCAAGGGGGGGTAGTCTTTAGCTCCTTTAGCTGAAGCTCCTCTGACCCCCAATGCCTTTCAAAATTATCTTTCCTCTCTGGACTCCTTATTGAATCTATGCGCAGCTCCTTTCTCCAGATTGCTGAACCCTTCGCAATGCTGGGGCAAGAACCCCAGCATTAATAGAGACCTGAACTGGGGCTACTTGAACCCTGGAAACACCAACATTAATGGCACGCTTCTGGAGAAAGAAGGATTCACCTGAGCGGAAACAACACCAGTGATGGTGGCAAGATTAACTATGCGTAGAGCCCATGTCAGCTTCGGAACCCTGCAGATCTGTAAGTGTGTGAGTTATACTTTGTGTTTAAGTCAGATTATAATGGGGAAAAATTTGGTCAAAAGGCAAAATTATAAAGAAATTGGAATATCAAAAGGTGCTTTTAAAAATAAGGCTGAAAAAAGAGTGCCGTTTTCATCTTTAATGTGGTTTCTTGTTCAAATTAAAATCTTAATTTGTATTTGGAATCTAAAATCTGTAATAAGAAATGAAACCCCGCTGCCGAAACTGCCTTTGGTGCAGAGAGATTCAAAGGTGGCAGGAAAGGGCAGAGCTATCAGCTCTCCCACAATAAGATTACTCAATGTTTTGTTTAAAAATTACCAAAGAACATCTTATGATAACCAAAATTTGGCGAAGGTCACCTCGGGTGTTAGTTATTACTTTGGAAAGCGAAAAAGGAAAAAATTTAGGATCAGTCGTTGTCTATTAAGCATGAAAAGATACGCAGCCATATCTGTTACTGATGCTTCCCCAAAAGCAAGCAGGATGTGGGGGAAGGGTGACATGTGCCAAGGTAATATGAATGCCCACTCTCCCAGTATGCTAATTTAAAGTCTCATTCTCGCCATAAAAATTTATAAATGCATCTGGGATTTCTGTGCTCATAAAGAGAGAAGCTAGCTTAAAACAAATGCGTGCAACTGTCCAATTTTTGGACATGTAGATAGGGTTTTAAGCTTAACTCTCTCTCTGCGTTGGCACAAAATAAAACCCCAGAACTGGTTTTTAGTCTCAGAAAGATGGCGGATTTGACCCAGGAAAAAAATTCAGGCTAGTTCAAGCAGCGAGATGGGCATTTCCATAATAAAGAGTAGTTTTTAAAATGCTAATGAACCATGTTAAAAAGTTAACTTTAAGGCCTTCAAGAAAATCAGTAAATTTGTCTGTTACAAAAAAAATTGCCAAAGAAAATGCTTTAAAAAAATTATAATTGACTCTAGAATCTCAAAGAAATTGTTGAAATATAGATAAATAATCTATTGATTATAAAGATCTAAGTAGCCCAGGAAGGCTGGCTACGCCCTTTGTTAATAAAGAAGGCTAATCGCCCTTCGCCCAGAAGTCAAGTGGCTAGGCCAAAAACCTGTTTCACTAGCCAAAAACAGTTTTTCCCATGGCGGCAAACTCTGAAAGAAAAAATGTGGCTCCTTTGAAATCAGGCTTCTCACAACAAAGAATGTGGTAATTTACATTTGAATAGACCAAACCTGTTTTGCCATCCAGAAACCTTAAAATTTTAGAAGTTTGCTTAATTATATAAACAATAAAATTAAATGTTTGATATTTTGAAATTATATAATACTGAAATATTAATCTAAATTTACCTCATGAAAAATCTAGAGGACAGAATTGAATCTATTAATTGACTGTCTTGTGTTTTTGGATTTTATTCTTAAAAATATAAGGTAATACTAATCTAGAAATGCTAAATATTTGACTTGCCAGCTCTAAAAGTTCAAGATTCAAATTAAATTGGCAGAAATTATATAATTATGGTAACTAAATGTCTAAAGTATAGAAATTTATTTTTGAGAAAAATAAAATGTGTTTTCTCTGAAATAATTAGGAATTCAAAATATATCACTTATTGGTCTTATTAAATAAGAAGGATTAATTCTGTGATCCCAACCAAAATTTTTAATACAAAACCCAGTTTAAATTTAATTAATATCTTAAAATAATTATAAAAAGTATATAATCTTTAAATCATATATATATATATATATATATGTGTGTGTGTGTGTGTGTGTGTGTGTGTGTGTTTTCCAAGTTAAATTTCAAGGCTATAACTGAGGGATAAATTTGAGGACATTTTCATGGGCCCTGAAATGTTTTCAAGAAGTTATTCTCTCTTCTTAAAGGAAATATTTTTAAATTTAACCAATTTAATATACTTGAAATCACATGGAAAACTTTATCAAATAAAAATTAATCAATATGTTTTACTTATATACATATATTTTAAATGTTATGAAGGTTTTGGCCTCTAAGGAGTAACTAAATATTTAAAATCTAACAGCAAAATTTTAAGGCAGAAGTTCAAAATAACAAAAGCCTCTAGCCGCCTGCATTTTTAATTAGGATGGAGGTGGGGCAGCGTTTGGTGCCTTGTGAATCAGATGTAAACATTTACTAAATTTACTTGCTTTGCTTTTTTTAAATAAAGATACCTACTTCAATTACTTAATAAATTAGCTTTTTAAAAATATAATCAAGGTCTCATATAAATTAAGTTGTATGAGAAGCCAATGTTTTTATAAGTAATTGATTCCAAGTAAAATCTAAGAAAGTTACTGAGACCTCCCATGATCCCTCTGTATATGCAAATTAGCCAAAGGGGATACTCTAAAAATATAATTCTAAATTTAATAAAAAGGAGAAATTTGAAAATTTTGAAATCTCTTCCACTAATATTTACAGGGTAAACTAAGATTGTTGTTGGAGTATTAAATCTGACAGTAAAATAGTAGTCAATTTCATTGTAATGGGAGTGCTTGCAATATGGCTATTCGGCCCTATGAATCAGCTTCAAGCAGCAGCCCTATAGGTTTCTTGGTGCATAGAAAGGCAAAGATTTTTAAATAAAATTCTCTGTAGTCTGAAAATTATTCTGGAAGGAAATAAAGAGGGGTTTCCTTCAAATGTCTTAAGAACTCGTTAAAAGTCCATGTTTTTTGGCCTCATAAGGAAAAGTAAGTTATTTGTGTTTTTGCCTCTCTGACAATGTTGATGTTAAGTTACTCAAAGACTAATTGCAAACATTTAATTAATGTCATTTATTGTCCATAACCTAGGACAAATGAAGTTAAAAAATAAACCTTATTTCTTTTTTATTTAAATTGGCTAATTGAAATAAGTGAATATTCAAGAGAACTTATTGTACTGGACAAAAACCTGTTCCTGAAGTATTAACTAAAATTTTTATTGATGGCTCATCTCATGGTAAAATTGCTTAACATGCAACGAATCCAAAGCAGTCATATTTCTATGCAAAAAGTAAAATTAAAAGTTATCAAGACTGCATTGTAAAATTTCCAAAAGCCTCCTAATATTTAAATCAAAAAAAGGGGAGATAGAATAACATCCTGTAAGAAATATCCTGAAAGTAAATTACTTCAAAAAAATTTTTACTTTGAAAATTAATTTTCTTTGTAATGCTGATAGCAAGACACCCATGAAAACATACATGGTGTCAAAATAAGCAAAAGGAAAATCATTTGGGCAAAAAATGAATAAGGATCCCAAATCTAATTTATAGAAAAGATTCCTTTATTAACCTTTGGTCGAGAATATGTTTGTATATTTCCAGAAAACTCCAAGCCCCTGTGGATTCCTGCAACAACAGATCCCAGAGAGGAATTGACAGGACTGCTCCAGCCACAGAAATATCAGTGGCCCCCAAGAACAAGGGGAGAAACAGTCCAGAAATGAATATGGTGAAGACGCCTTGCCATGCTAACAGTCAGCAGCTGTGTGTCGCAGCAGGTTGCCCAGGACCAAACGAGAGAGGGTTGGACCTGCATTGCAACTGTTTGTCTACAGTCCAAAACTGAAATATCATTGCTGACATGTACACATGAGGAACTGTTGGACATTGAAATTGGGACTCAAAGAACTGTTGGCCCAAAAAGAAACTGACTGCAGGCTGATTCCTTTAATGCCTGATAGCAATTTAAAGGGACTCGATAGCCGAAACCGGTTTGGCTCAGTGGATAGAGCGTCGGCCTGCGGACTGAGGGGTCCCGGGTTCGATTCCAGTCAAGGGCATGTACCTTGGTTGCGGGCACATCCCCAGTAGGGGGTGTGCAGGAGGCAGCTGATCGATGTTTCTCTCTCATCGATGTTTCTGACTCTCTATCTCTCTCCCTTCCTCTCTGTAAAAAATAAATAAAATATATTTTAAAAAAAATAAATAAATAAAGGGACTCGATAGAACTCTGTCCTTTCCATTGAATTTAAAAATCTTAAAACATACATTCTTATTAAATTTTATAAAGTCAAAAAGGGTGAGATGCCGGAAGCCAATTCCAGCATGTCAGCAGGGCTGAATCATCTGGGATGGCTGAAAGGCATTTCCCCAAACCTGAATAGGATTGTCTGCTGCCAGACAGCTCAGGGAATCTTAATCTGCATGTTATTGCCTCCTGTTGGCCAAACACCTGAACAGCTGTAGGCTATTCCCCAATCTGCCAATGCTTCTGTAAACCCTACCCTTTGAAACCCTACCCTTTGAAGTGTATTATCTCCATCTTGCCTTAGGACAAATTGAGTTAATAAAAGCAGGGGTCCTGAGTCAAGGGGGGGGGGTAGTCTTTAGCTCCTTTAGCTGAAGCTCCTCTGACCCCCCAATGCCTTTCAAAATTATTTTTCATCTCTGGACTCTTTATTGAATCTAAGCGCAGTTCCTTTCTCCAGATTGCTGAACACTTCATAATGCTGGGACAAGAACCCCAGCAGTTTGGAGCATTTGATCCATTTACATTAAAGGTTATTATTGGTAGGTACTTGTTTGTTGCCATTTTTATTCTTTATGCCTGTGTTCCTTCTTCCCTTTCTGATTCTTCTCTTTACAACTCTCCCTTTAGCATTTTTTGCATTGCTGCTTTGTTGGTAATAAACTCCCTTAGCCATTTTTTTTTTTTTGTCTGCGAAGCTCCTTATTTCACCTACAATTTTGAATGGTAGCCTTGCTGAATACAGTATTCTTGTATTCAGTCTTTTGCTTTGCATCACTTTGTATACTTCATTACATTCCCTTCTGGCCTGATGTGTTTCTGTTGAGAACTCAGTTGATAGTCTTTTGGGAGACCCATTTTAAGTAACTTTCTGTTTTTCTCAGGAAGCCTTTAAGAGTCTTACTTTGCCATTGATGTTTCCCAATTTAATTACCATCTGTCTTGGTGTCAGTCTTTTTGGGTTCATCTTTTTTGGGATTGTCTGTGCTTCCTGGACTTACATGACTTTTTTCTTCCCCAAGTCCATGAAGTTTTCTATACCTTGCTCATCTTCCTCTCCTCCTGGCACCTCTATTATGCAAATAGTTTTTCATTTCATGTTGTCCCAGAGCTCCCTTAGACTATCCTCCTGCTTTTTAATGTTTTGTTTTGTTTTATTACAGTTGCTGCTGTGCTAGGGTGTTTTCTCACTTGTCTTCTAACTTAACAATTTGGTCCTGAGGTTTTTCTAGTCTACCAGTGAAACCTTCCATTGTGTTCTTTATTGCAGCTATATCATTCTTCATTTCTTCTGGATCAAGCAAGTCAAACTCATGGCCCATGGGCTGCATGCCCACCAGCCACAAGTTTGACATGCTTGCTCTAGATTCTTACACATTTTGGTGAATTTCTCATCTAGACGTTGGAGCATCCTTATGAGTGACTGTGAATTCTTTCTCTGACAAGTTGCTTTCCTCCATTTCATTTAGTTCCTTTTCTGGTGATTCCTTCTTTACTTTATTTTGTGGGTTGTTGTTTTTTTTTTTTTTTTGTCCCCTTTTTGACTCTTCCTTTGTAATTGTTTCTATGTATTAGATCAAACTGTATACAACCCCCCCCCCCCCCAGATTTTTAAAATTCCTCTTATGTAAGAGATGTTTTCTGGGTCCCAGTGGTGCAGTCTCTCATGTCTCTTTCTGGAGGAGCCAAGGAGAAACAACTCCTTTGAGTTGTTTCTGGACTGAGTGTTCTAGGGAGGCCCCCTATTTGATATATTTGGGTTCTCTTGATGTAGTTGGGCCTTGAATATTATTGTAATGTTCATGGATGAAGTATCCTCTCAATGGTGTCTGATTATGTGGCTTATTCCTACCACCTCAGAACCATTGTGGAGGGACTGACCAAACAGCACAAGACACAACATAGAAGTAATCCAACATGAATGTACTCAAGATATCTATAACCTAAAATTCCCCTGTAAAACCATCCGGACCAGGGCTTTTATTTGCTGGTAGAATTCTGATGACTGCTTCAATCTCTTCAGTAGCTGATGGACTTTTCAGGTATTTTTATTCTTCCTGATTGAGTTTTGGAAGCTTGTATTTTTCTAGGAATATGTCCATTTCGTCTAGGTTGTCCTGTTTGCTGGAGTAGAGGTGTTCGTGGTATTTTTTTACAATCCTTTATATTTTTGTGGGGTCTGTTGTTACTTCACCTATTTCATTTCTGATTTTGTTTATTTGGTTCCTCTCTCTTTGTTTCTTGGTGAGCCTGGCTAGAGGTTCATCAATCTTTGTTTATCCTTTCAAAGAACAAGCTCCTGGTTGTAATGATCTTTTTTGTTTGTTTTTTGGTATGTGTTTTTTGTTTGTTTGTTTATTTGTTTTCTCTCATGTTTATTTCTGCTCTAATCTTTATTATTTCCTTCCTTCTGCGTACTCTGGACTTCTTGTTGCTCTCTAATTCTTTGAATTGTAGGGTTAGATAATTTATTACCATTTTTTTCTTGTTTTTTTGTTTGTTTTTTGTTTTTTTGTTGTTTTTTTTTTTTGTGTGTGTGTGTGTGTGTGTGTGTGTTTTGTGTGTTTTTTTAGGTAGGCCTGTAGAACTATCAGCTTCCCTCTCAGGACTGCTTTCACTGTGTCCCATAGATTCTGGATTGTTATGTTTTCATTGTCGTTTGTTACCAGGACTCTTTTTCTTTCTTCTTTGATCTCTTTAGTAACCCAATCATTGTTTAATGGCATGCTATTTAGCCTCCAGGTGTTCTTTTTTATTTTTCATTGTTTTTATCATAGTTGATTTCTAATTTTATGCCAGTGTGATCTCAGAAGATGCTTGATATGATTTCTATCTTCTTGAAGTTGAAGAGACTTTGCCTGTGTCTCTATATGTGGTCTATCTTTGAAAATGTCCCATGTGCACTTGAGAATAATGTATATTCTGTAGCTTTGGGGGAAAATGTTCTGATGATGTCAGTTAATTCCATCTGATCTAGTAAGTCATTTAGGATTGATGATTTTTTGTTGATTTTTTTGTTTAGAGGATTTATCTGGTAGTGTGAATACAGTATGTTCCCATGATTGTATTGCTGTGAATCCCTTGATATCTTCCAGAAGGATTTTTATGTATTTGGGTGCTCCTGTATTGGGTTCATATATATGCTGACCAATTTATATCCACTTGTTGAATTGCTTCCTTTAGTATTATGAAGTGGCCTTCCTTATCTCTTGTTATGGCCTTCACTTTGAGGTCTATTTTGTCAGATATAAATGTTTCTACTCTAGCTTTATTCTCATTTTCATTCGCCTGAAAAAAAATTTTTCCATCCCTTCATGATCATTCTGTGTGAGTCCTTTGTTCTGAGGTGGGTCTCTTGTAGACAGCACATATAGGGGTCATATTTTCTAATCCATCCAGCTACCCTATGTCTTTTGATTGGAGCATTTAATATCTTAACAATTAAGGTTATTATTGATAAGTACTTGTTTGTCTCTATTTTTATTCTTTATGCCTGTGTTCCTTCTTCCCTTCCTATTTCTTCTTTATATAGTAGTCCCTTTAGCACAGTGGTTCTCAACCTTTCTAATGCCGCAACCCTTTAATACAGTTCCTCATGTTGTGGTGACCCCCAACCATAAAATTATTTTTGTTGCTAATTCATAACTGTAATTTTGCTACTGTTATGAATTGTAATGTAAATATCTGTGTTTTTTCCGATGGTCTTAGGCAACCCTGAGAGCGGTTCTCAACCTGATGGTCTTAGGTGACCCTGCTAGCGGTTCTCAACCTGTGGGTCGCAACCCACAGGTTGAGAAACGCTGCTGTAGAGCCTAAGACCATTGGAAAATACAGATATTTACCTTACGATTCATTAACAGTAGCAAAATTACAGTTATGAAGTAGCAACAAAAATAATTTTATGGTTGGGGGTCACCACAACATGAGGAACTGTATTAAAGGGTCGCGGCATTAGAAAGATTGAGAACCACTGCTTTAGCATGTCTTGCATTCCTGGCTTGGTGGTAATAAACTCCCTTAGCCCTTTTTTGAATATGAAGCTCCTTATTTCACCTTCAATAGTGAATGATAGCATTGCTTGGAATAGAACTCTTGGATTCAGTCCCTTTCTTTGCATATTTCATTCCATTCCCTTCTGGCCTGATGTGTTAAGAAATCAGTTGATAATCTAATGGGAGATCCCTGATAGGTAACTTTCTGTCTCTCTCTAGCAGCCTATAAGTTCTTACTTAGTCATTGGTGTTTGCCAATTTAATTATGATGTATCTTGGTGTCGGTCTTTTTGAGTTCATCTTGCTTGGGACTCTGTGTGCTTCTTGAACTTGTGAGTTTTTCCTTCCCAGTATCAGGGAAGTTTTATGTCATTATTCAAACAGGTTTCTATTCCTAGCTAAGAAGTGAGGAAGAAAGGTTGGCAAAAAAGAAAAAAATGAGATCAATAATGATAAGACATAAAAGTGGAATGTAGAACATTAATCTAAAAAAATGAAAGATTAAAAAAATAAAGAAAAAATTTACCTTTTTTTTCTTAAAAGATAAAAAATAAAGTGAAGTAGTGAAGTGTTGTTCGCTTCAGCTGTGTTTTAATGTCCCACGTGGGGCTGATTTAAGACCCCTCTCTACTGTTCTGTCTTCCTATTCTCACTTTCCTGTTAGGTACTCAGCACCGTGTTGAAGATCTACTGCTTCTCTGTGTCTGTCTCTACAGCCTTGGTTTCAGGCATGTTGGACCAATCTGCCCTCTTTGTCTCCCTGTTTTCAGTCCTTTTTACACAAGCGTCTATTTCTGACATGGACTCTAGGTGGCAGTCTTGCTGTATTAGTTTCCAGTGCCACTAGAAGTGTCTAGGAGCTCTTCTGGAGAAAAATGGCCGTTTAGGATTAGAGGGACTGGACTGTCCCAGACCTGGATTCCTGGTCACCTCTCCCTGCTTTGGTCCCCAGCCTCCACCAAACCACCTCCACCTGCACTGCAGCCTCGGTGAGTGTTTGTAATTGAAAGATCATATGTACTGGGTTTAGTGAGTACAAGCAAGGAAATTATAAAGACAGAGTAACCACGCTGCTGCACGTCTCTCTCCTCCTTGCACTGTGCAACCAGTGCAGACCTTCAGGCTGCCTTTCTAGGCATAGCCTTCCATGGCTGTTGTTTTAGATTTAGAGTCCCCCACTGATAGCAGTCCTGTGGACCCCCTTCCACGGTCGAGTGTTATGCTTAAGGGACACAAACTTGGGCAGCACAGTTTCCTTCTGACCCTCAAGTCCCTGTGGTCATGCTTTTCTCCCTCCAACCCAGATCCCCAATCCTACTGTTCTCCAGGCATCCTCTGTCCTTTCTGGCCATGGATTGTCTCACCAGCTGTGGTTAATTCACCATTTCTGGGTAGATTTATTTTTTCATTTAGTTGTTTATTCTATCTGCTCTGTGAGAAGGCGCAGGACATGTCCACCAATTCAGCCACTATTTTATCGCCCCCTTGACAAACTTTTTAGGAGCCCGCAGCCAAGGAGGCTGGAGTCTCAGTGTTCATGGGTTCGCAGATGAGGCAGCAAGTCCCTGGCCAGTATGGCTGTAGGGTCCTGGGTGGTGTCCAAGGGCTCCCCGGGTGGAGGTGAGGCTGGGCTCCTAGTCACAGCTGCTCTCCCCTTCAAGATGCCGCAGCCTCTACAGCAGAGCCAGCTGCCCAGGAGAGACTGCAGTAGTAGCAGAGGCTTCCCAGCTTGGGAAGCCTGGCCTGCTAGCCCCCAACAGTCTTGCAGAATATAAATGTCACACACACACACACACACACACACGCCCCACATGTCCACACACTCTCCTTTCACTCCCTCACTCAACACTCTCTTTCTCACCGCCATCCTATCAGCCACCGTCTTGGATCTCATGACTGATGCCTTTATAAGAGGATGACCATGAGAAGATGCAGAGACACAGAAAGTTGACCATGTAAAGACATTGAAATGACACACCTACAAGCCAAAAAAGAATCAGGATAGCCAATCATCACCAGAAATTTGGAAAGAGTCACAGAATAGATTTCTCTCAGAACCCTTAGAAAACATCAACTCTTATCAGTGCCTTGATTTTGGATTTCTAACTTACGACTATGAGAGAAAATATTTTTATTCTTTATGTACCCAATTTGTAGTACTTAGCTATCACAGCCTTAGGAAATGAATGCCCTGGGAAAGTTACTAATTTTATTTGTTACTAAATTCTTCCATCTATAAAGTCAAGATAAGAAAACCTACCTTGCCATATTGGAACATTGTAATTATGAACAACACATAGTATGCACATGTGCACATCAATATTTACTATTAGTAATAATATATAAAGATTCCAAATAGTTTAAGTAAAATACAGATTTCGTGCAAAGGTGGGGTCTGGCTGGCCCGGCCCCAATCAGGGGAGATTGGGGCCAGGCCTGTCAGGAGGAGGAGATGGTGGGAGGTTGGCTGGTGGGCCCCGCCCCCAATTGGGGTGGGGGGGCCAATCGGGGTCAGCAGCTGGGGAAAGGGCTGTGGGAGGTTGGCCGGCCAGGCCCACCCCCAATTGGGGGGTGATAGGGAGCAGGCTGTCTGGGAGGAGGAGCTGTGGGCCGATCAGGGTGGTGGGGGCCCATTGAGGGCAGGGCCAGTCAAGAGAAGGGGCTGCAGGAGGTTGGCCGGCCAGCTCCATCCCTTATTGGGGTAGGGGGAGTGATCAGGGACAGGGCCAGCTGGGAGGAGGAGCTATAGGCCGATCAGGGTGGTGGGGGCCAATTGAGGGTGGAGCAGCTGGGGGGAGGGGCCACAGGAGGTAAGCTGGCTGGCTCCACTCCCAAATCGGGCCGGTTCACTGGCCGGTTTGCTGGCCATGGTGGGTGTCATAGCGACCAGTTATTCTGGTTTTTCTAGTCATTACAGTGTTCCAGTCACTGGCTTTTTATATGTATAGATATGATAAAAGCATAATATGCTAAGTGTCCGGTTGATGGGTTGGCTGTTCAACCAATCAAAGCATAATATGCTAATGATATGTTAAGGACTCTCAACTGCTCGTATGATGTGCACTGACCACGAGGGTGCAGACAGTTGACTGGCTGACCAGTTGCTATGATGTGCCCTGACCACCAGGGGGCAGATGCTATGACTGGTAGGTTAGCTTGTGGCTGGGGTCCAGCTGATTGGGACTGAGCAAGACAGGCCGGACAGAGCCTGGAGCCCTCGCACAGTCCCTCCCCAGCGGGCCAACCTCTCGCGTCCCCCAGCCCCAATCATGCACTGGTGGGGTCCCTTGACCTGGCCTGTGCCTTCTTGCATTCCGGGACCCCTCAGAAGTTGGAGAGCTGGTTTCAGCCCAATCTTACTCAACACAGGAGCTGCTCCCTGGTGGTCAGTGTGCTCCCACAGGGGGAGCACTGCTCAGCCAGATGCTGGGCTCATAGCTGGTGAGCGCAGTGGCAGTGGTGGGAGCCTTTCCTGCCTCTGTGGCTGTGCTAAGGAAGTTCAACAGATGGCTTAGGCCCACTCCCCCTGAAGGAGGGCACAAGGCTGAGCAGGCTGGGCTGAGGGACCCCCCCACCACGAATGCACAAATTTTGTGACCTGACCTCTAGTAAATCAATAATAAGAGCAGCTTTTAGCTATAAATTAAAATTTAGAGGTAAAGACACAGATATCAGAGATTTGATTTTCTAAGGCTGAGGAGTCCTGAGGGGAACAAATTCAACTTTCTGTCTACCTTAAGAAAACCTGTGACTCCTGAAAAGGAGAGAACTATAAGAAAAGAATAGGCCTACCTGCCTAATCTCCCCTAACCCCTCTGCTGCCTGCCTGATCACCCCTAACCACCTCAGCCCTGCCACAATGGCTTCATCAGAAAGGATGTCCGCAACGATGTTTGACTGTCCAGTCTAATTAGCATATTACCCTTTATATTGGCCAAACAATATCTCATAGAAATTCCATCCTAATGAGCCCATCTGTAGAACTGGAGGTAATTTATTGTTGGCCCACAAAGAGTCAGTTAGCAGTTTTAGCAATCAATGGCTGTGAGTAGATAATGCTCTATGAGCAGCAAGAATCAGCAGCAAAGACTGAAAGAAAAACTAATGCTTAAATTATATGGAATAACCACATTCCACTTACCTGGTACCTCAAACAAACAGAGAACCTTACCTAAAAACAGTCATTGTTGGGAAGCAAGGAAGAATCAGATGGCTTTATGTGAGCACTGCTAATAATCTTGGGGAATATTTGTGAAATGGAACACCTGCCCTCATCTTATACAGAATACTTTGAATGTGACATTTATATTCACCAACAGGTGGCTGCATTAACAAAAAATTTATCAAATAAAATTTGACAGTATTTTGATGTCTACATATGAATAAGTAGGTATTCCATTCCAGTCAATTTTGATGCTGATTTATTTCCACTATTTTAAATCTTGAAGGTTTTCTTATTTTTGTAAATAGAAACAAACTTTCAGAGCTGAATTTGATAATGTGAGTAAGAAATACAAGTTTGGGTTGTAAGATCATGAACCAATTAACAAAGATCTGCTTGTTGAATTTGTTTTAGTATTTCTTTCAGGCCATCTCCTCCCATTTTTTTTTGTGATTTGTTTCTGAGTTTGGCACCTGTCTTTAACTCTGGGATTTTCAGTCTTCCAGGACAGTCCTTCACTGGTAAATGAGTAGTGAAGAATCATGAAAATTGTGATACACTTGAATGTATGTTTCATATATCAGGGCTAACCTGCATGATTAGTCTGAGGCTGGGACTGACTCCATCATTCCCAGGCTGCGGAAGCAAGACTTCCTTTTCACTATCCTGTGTCTACTCCCTGACCACTCTTCCCTGCAAGCTCTTCCCTATAAAAGTCCTGCTCTCAAGATCTGCTTCAGTGAAATATATGTCATACTAGAGGATCAGTGCACAAAATTCATGCACAGGGGAGGGCAGGGAGGTGACCCTCAGCCTGGCCTGCACCCACTCACAATCTGGGACCTAACCACTCTGCCTGCCTGTCTGATCACCCTTAACAACTCGCCTGCCTGCCTGATTGCCCCAAACCACTCACCTGCCAGCCTGATCACCCCTAACTGCCACTGCCTGCCTGCCTGGTCACCCCTAACCACTTGTCTGCCTGCCTTATACCCCTAACCACTCGCCTGCCTGCCTGATCACCCCTAACCATTCTGCTTGCCTGATCACCACTATCCACTCTGGCTGCCTGCCTGATCACCCCTAACCACTCTGCCTGATTGCCTCTAACCAGTCGCCTGCCTGCATGATTGCCCCTAACCAATCGCCTGCTTGCACGATCGCCCCTAACCACTTACCTGCCTGCCTGATCACCCCTAACTGCCTCTGCCTGCCTGCCAGATCACCTCTAACCACTCGCCTACCTGCCTGATCACCCCTAACCGCTCTCCTGCCTGCTTGATTGCCCCTAACCACACTGCCTGCTTGCCTGATCGCCCCTCACTGACTCTGCCTGCCTGCCTGATCACCCCTAACCATTCTGCTTGCCTGATCAGCACTAACCACTCTGGCTGCCTGCCAGATCACCTCTAACCAGTCACCTACCTGCCTGATCACCCCTAACCACTTGCCTGCCTGCCTTATTGCTCCTAACCACACTGCCTGCCTACCTGATCACCCCTAACCAGTCTACATGCCTGCCTGATCATCCCTAACTGCTCACCTGCCTGCCTGATCACCTCTAATTGCCTCTGCCTGCCTGCCTGATTGCCCCTAACTGCCTCTGCCTGCCTACCTGATCACCCCTAACCACTCTGCCTGATCACCCCTAACCAGTTTCCTGCCTGCCTGATCAACCCTAACTGCCTCTGCCTGCCTGCCAGATCACCTCTAACCACTCACCTACCTGTCTGATCACCCCTAACCACTCACCTGCCTGCCTGATCACCCCAACCACTTGTCTACCTGCCTAATCTCCCCTAACCCCTCTGCTGCCTGCCTGATCACCCCTAACCACCTCTGCCTCAGCCCTGCCACAATGGCTTCATCAGAAAGGATGTCCGCAACGATGTTTGACTGTCCAGTCTAATTAGCATATTACCCTTTTATTATTATAGATAGGTTGCATTAAAAAGACCATCCTTGTTCTAGATTATAAACTGTCCCTCACAGCAATTAGCTAGCATGTGCTCTAACAATGTCTGGGCCAGAAGAGTGGTGTCTGGCTTCTCATGCAGTAGAACATACATTTCCATAGGAAAGAGGTAAAAAGGGGTTAAGGGATTGGGCTTTGAAGTCAGATACCTGAATTCAATTTCAGCTTTTCAATAAGCTACTCTTAAGAATTTGGATAAGTTACTGATTCTCTTGTGGGTTTAGTTTCTTTATCTGTTTAATGGAGATAATAAGAATTTTTACTTTCAGAGTTTACCTGAAGAGTCATAAAATTGTCAAAGAAAAAGTTTACCATGGGGTAAACATTCAACAAATGTACTCATTAGTAATAGTTTAAGTTTTGGTTAATATATGAGAACTAGCTAAATAATTTATAATCATGTTACAAACACACTCATATGTATCTGAAATCAAATTTCATATGTTGAGGTTTTATAATTTGAATACTTTTAATAGGAATCCATTTTCTATTGATTGCCTTTAATTTTGAAATTAGAAACTTAAAACTTGGGACTACTGTCACTTACTCATCAATCAGTGCTTTATAGTTATAAACTGTGATTTCTACTATACTTCAATTCTGTAAAGCAAGTGGTATTTTATATATTACTTTGATCCACATAAAACCAAATTATTACATATCATTAAATGGAAAACTTTACATAAATTTCAATAAACTACTTTAACTTTCTCAAACCTGAAAAAGCTATTTCTTTACCTAGTGACTCCAAATGTGCAATGTTGGCAGTTGTTTACAATTCAGAATGTTTCCAAATGTATGAAATAAAGCCAAATGTATTTTTCCAAGATTGTTTTCTCTTGGTTTTTGAAACTTTGTATATGTGTGTATGCAGAAGAAAATTCTATTCATATTCAGGATATACAACATTTAGGTTAATAGCATTTAATGTAAGAACATTTGGTCATGAAAACCTTAACCTATGCAGTTGTAAGATATAACTAATGTAATAAACTCATTTTCTCAGTTGCCCAGACCAACATATAATTTAACAGGGACAGTCTTATATCTAGAATTTAAAAATAAATTTCCCAGGAACAGAATAAGAAATATCTTATTTAGCAACATATTACACAGAAAAATATTCTGAGTACTTTAATAATTCCTAAAATTAAAACTATCAAACATGATAAAATGGCAATGCAGTCTTAAGTAGCATTCAAGGAAGTATAATATTGTGACCACAGGAGTTCTCTTAAAGTCATTTCTAAGAAGAACAATATGAACAATTTTTCACTCTTGAAGTTTATTATATTAGTAAGATTACACTGAGTTGCAAGAAAGAGAAAACTGGAATTCTACAACTTGTGCCTTGATTTCCTTAAATATGAATGGGAATAATAACAGTGCCCAAATCTTAAGATTTGGTAAGAGGACTAAATGTGTTAATATTGACAAGGCAATTAGAACATATCATAGGACACAGAAGATAATATGTAAATATTTATTAAATAAAAATAAATGTTCCCTGAAATCAAGCCCAATATCTTACACATAGTAGGTACCAGATAAATAAATTATCATTTAATGAACAGAAGGGACTCGACAAAATCAAGCATAACCATAAGATAATGGACATGATCATCAAGTGCATAGAAACTATACCTTATGAAGAAGGTTTGAATGATGATATTCAAGCTAGGCAAAAATTCACCTATTGTATTCAATAGCAAATTCATTTCATAGTTAAAAATTAAATTTCTTCTGTTTTTCTAGAGGTCACAACTAGGACCAATAAACAGAAGATCCTGAATAATTCTAATAACACAGTTACCTAATAGAGTGGCACAGGTCGATGTCAAATAGCAATCCACTAAAGAGAAACATTCAAGCAGAACCATTAGAATCATTGGAATGTGAAGTAGTTCTGAAAAAGTAACAAAAATACATTTCATACATAAATAGAATTTATCTACATATTTGATGACGTAAACTGAAAATATGCAAAACCCTGCTTCTCCTTTATCTCTCCCTAGACTCCTGAATGTCATTCTGATTTTGTAGTTCCTATTTTGTTATATAATAATTAATAAAGAAAGTTACTAGCTCTTGAGAGTGACCAATAGACCAATGTAAATACCAATGCAATGTGATTGTAGGTAAGAATAAATGTGTTTTATGCAAGCAGAGCAGCAAGTGGAAAAAAAACTTAGAAAACAAAGGATAGCTTAAGGGAGCTTTGAGATAACAGAAAACTAAACAATATTGCATAATAGGGGTGCCAGAAGGAGAGGAAACTGAGCAAGAATAGAAAACCTGTTTGAAGAAATAATGACAGAAAATTTCCCTGATATTGGGAAGAAAAAAATTTAAAAAGTCCAAGAAGCTTGCAGAGTCCCAAAGAACATAAATAAAGTCATAAAATTAGAAATAAACTATTAAACAATGATTGGATTAGCAAAAAACATCTAGAAGAAATAAAAAGCTCTACAGGCCTACCTCAAAAACAAGAAAAAATAGTAATAAATTATCTAACCATACAACTCATAGAATTAGAAAGAGAGAAACAAAAAAGTCCACAGTAAGTAGAAGGAAGGAAATAATAAAGATCAGAATGAAAATAAATGACATAGAGACAAAAACAAACGAACAAATCAAACAAAAAACAACAACAATACAAAAGATAATAAAACCAAGAGCTGGTTCTTTGAAAGGATAAACAAGATTGATGAAACTCTAGCCAGGTTCACCAAGAAGTAGAGAGAGAGGACCCAAATAAACAAAATCAGAAATGAAAGAGGTGAAGTAACAACCCCACAGAAATACAAAATATTATGAAAAAAAAATACTATGAACAACTCTATTCCAACAAACTGGATAACATAGACAAAATGGACATATTCTTAGAAAAATACAAGCTTCCAAAACACTATCAGAAAGAATCAAAAAAACCTGAATAGGCCAATAACTATCAAAGAAATTGAAACAGTAATGAAAAATCTTCCGGATGGCTTTACAGGGTAGGTCTATCAAACATTCAGAAAAGAACTAAAACCTATCCTCCTCAGGCTATCCAAAAATTCAAGAGGAAGGCACACTTCCAAGCTCTTTCTATGAACCCAGCATTACCCTAATTCAAAAACCAGATAAACACACAAAAAAGAAAGAGAACTACAGGCCAATATCCTTGATGAACATAGATGCTAACATCCTCAAAAAAATTAGATACAGCATTACATTAGAAAGATCATACACCATGACCAAGGTGGATTTATTCTGGAGATGCAAGGAGAGTACAATATCCACAAATCAATAAATGTGATACATCACATAAACAAATTGAGAGACAAAAATCACATAATCATATCAATATCAATTGATGCAGAAAAGCATTTGACAAAATACAACATACTTTCTTGATAAAAACTCTCAGCAAAGTGGGAATAGAGGGATCATACCTCAACATAATAAAAGCCTTAAATGACAAACATAAGCCCACATCATACTCAATGGCTGAAAACTAAAAGCATTTCCCCTAAGAACAGGAACAAGACAGGGATGCCCACTTTCACCCCTCCTGTTCGACATAGTATTAGAAGTGCTAGCCATAGTGATAAGTCAAAAATAAGAAATAAAAGGCATACAAATTAGAAAAGAAGTAAAACTGTCATTATTCACAGATGACATGATATTGTACATAGGAAAACTTTAAAGACTCCATCAAAAAACCACTAGACTTAATAAATGAGTTCAGCAATGTAGCAGAATACAAAATTAACACCCAGAAATCTATGGCTTTCTTATACACCAATAATGAACTCACAGAAAGAGAAACTAAAAAAACAATCTCATTTACCATCGCAACAAAGAAATTAAGATACCTAGGAATAAACTTAACAAAGGACATAAAAGACCGGTACTCGGGAAACTACAAGACAATGAAAAAAGAGATAGAGGAAGACATAAAGATATGGAAGAACATACCGTGTTCATGGATTGGTAGAATCAACATCATTAAAGTTTCCATACTACCCAAAGCAATTTATAGATTCAGTACAATCCCCATGAAAATACCAACAGCATATTTGAGAGACCTAACAAACTCTCAAAAAATTCATCTGGAATAAAACAAGACCCCAAATAGCCACAGCAATCCTGAGAAAGAAGAACAAAGTTGGAGGGGGTCACAATACCAGATATCAGGCTATATCACAAAGCCACGGTTCTCAAAACTGCCTGGTACTGACACAAGAACAGATATATAGACCAATGGGACAGAACAGAGAACCCAGAAATAGACCCAAGCCATTATACTCAATTAATATTTGACAAAGGAGGCAAGAGGATACAATGGAGTCAGGACAGTATCTTCAATTATTGTGCTGGGAAAATTGGTCAGATACATGCAAAACAATGAAAATAGATCACCAAGTTACACCATACAAAAAAATAAACTCAAAATGGGTAAAGGACTTAAATGCAAGACAGGAAATCATAAAAATCTTAGGAGACTCCACAGGCAGCAAAATATCAGACATATGTCTTAGCAATATTCTGATACAGCTCGTAGGGCAAAGGAAACTAAGGAGAAAATAAACAAATGAAGCTATATCAAAATAAAAAGCTTCTGCACAACAAAAGAAACCATCAACAAAACAACAAGAAAGCCCACTGCATAGGAGAACATATTTGCCAATGCTACCTCCGATAAGGATTTAATCTCCAAAATTTACAGGGAACTCATAAAACTTAACCCAAAGAAGATAAACAATCCAACCCAAAAAATGCACAAAGGACCTAAATAGACTCATAAAACTTAACCCAAAGAAGATAAACAATCCAACCCAAAAAATGCACAAAGGACCTAAATAGACTCTTTTTAAAAGAGGACACACAGAAGGCTGAGAGTCATATGAAAACATGCTCAAGTCACTAATTATCTGAGAAATGCAAATAAAAACAGCAATGCGATACCATCTGACACCTGTCAGAATGGCTATCATCAACAAGTCAACAAAATGACAAGTGTTGGCTAGGATATGGAGAAAAAGGAACCCTCCTGCACTGCTGGTGGGAATGCAGACTAGTGCAGCCACTGTGGAAAACAACATGGAATTTCCTCAAAAAGTTAAAAAGGGAATTCCCATTTGACCCAGTAATTCTACTTCTAGGACTATATCACAAGAATCCAGAAACACCAATCAGAAAGGATATATGCACCCCTATGTTCATAGCAGCACGATTTACAATAGTTAAGATTTAGAAACAGCCTAAGTGCCCATCAGCAGATGAGTGGATTAAAAAACCATGGTACATCTACACAATGGAATACTACACTGCTATAAAAAAGAAAGAACTTTTACTATTTGCAACAACCTGGATGGAACTGGAGAGCATTATGCTAAGAGAAATAAGCCAGTTGGAGAATGATAAATATCACATGATCTCACTCAAACATGGGATATAATGAACAACATAATAAACTGATCAACAAAAACAGTTCCAGAGACAAGGTAACACTGAACAGACCGTGTAACCTCAGACAAAAACTAAAAGCATTTCTAAAACTTCTGTTTTATGGTTTTTAGAAACCATAAAAAGGAACATGGAAGCCAGAAAAAAGAACCATTCAGAAATGAAGGATACACTAACTTAAATGAAGAAAAATTTACAGGGAATCAACAATAGACTATGTACCAACTATGCCCCAATTAATTAATTATCTGACAAGATTTAGTGGGATATACGCAGGTGACCAGGGGTCAGCAATAACGGCCTATCCCCTGGTACTTCAATGTCTAGACAGTTGAGCCGAACCGGAACACATGAACACACAAGACAGAATTAGTGTGCAATCACACAAGGTTTATTTACCTATTCCTAGTGGGTCCTAGGCTCCGGCAAAGCCACCTGGCGATGCACACCGAAAGACAGACAACAAAGACGGAGACAGACAGGCGGCCGCAGTTGGTTCAGGCTGGCACAGCAGAGCAGTCAGTCAGGGACTCGTCTCACGGAGTGACGTGGAGTCCTCCTCTTATCAGGCAGGAGACAAGAAGGTCCGGTGCTTATATAGACCAAAGTAAACAACTTGTGTCCTTATCAGTGTGGGCCAGATGTTGTGCCTTATGCTAAGAGCAGGGGCTTAGCATAGTGGGGTGTTCACCAATTTGGAAGTTACAGAGTATTGGGGTCTCCACACAGCAAACATTTCACACAATAATCATTTCACACATTAGAGGGGTTTCCTTATGACCATAACATTATTGTAACAGAGTAGATGAAGCTGAGAATCAAATCAGTATCCAATCTCAGAGAGAAGGCAGGGGAGTGGAGGTTAAAGATCAACCAAAGGCCTTGTATGCATGTATATTAGCATAACCAATGGACACACTCAGACACTGGGGTGGTGGGGGCCTGTCCTGAGGGATGGGAGTGGCAGGGGGCGGGGGTCAATCAGGAAAAAAGGAGACATATGTAATATTTTAAACAATAAAAAAAGAATAAAGGTGTTTTAAGAGCACTAGCAAATTGATTTATTTCAATTAATAAAAATAAAAGATAAAAAATAATTTTGGACAACATAATGATTTACAAATATATGGTTATATGGCCAGGGTCCCAACTATAGTTGAGATCTATATTATCATTCTTTCCCCCCACTGAATGAGTGAACTCGTGTACCCTTGAAGAGAAATGAGTAATGGAGTAAATAGAGCTCAACCTGGAGTAAAAAGGGGAGTAGATGTGTAATCTATTATTTTTGCAATTTTGTTAATGAAATTGATTATAGAGATCTAGAGGCTCTATAGCAGCCGTGGGCAAGCTACGGCCCACGGGCCGGATCTGGCTGTTCTATCCGGTTCTCTTGCTCTCCCCTCCACTCCTTTACTTTGAATTTATATTAGTTCACACAAACACTCCATCCATGCTTTTGTTCCAGCCCTCCGGTCCAGTTTAAGAACCCATTGTGGCCCTCGAGTCAAAAAGTTTGCTCACCCCTGCTCGTATAGTCTCCTTTGGGACTCAATTCTATTATCTACATTTACTCTACTCTCAAATATTAATCTCCAAGAGTTGTTCGGTCATGCCATATACATGCAAAATTCAGATGCAGAGAAAAGAGAAACTATTAAGGCAACATAAACAAAATTTACAAGTCGTTTGTCTTATGACTATTGCCTATTGTCTGGAAATTCTGTTTATGGTATTATTTTTAACTTGGATTAAAAAATATGTCATTGAAAATAGGCTATACACACCCAATCCATCATTTAATCTTTCAAGTTCAGAAAGAAAAGAGAGATCTCAGAAAACCAGCCTTGATTCAACTCCCAAGTGAAAGCACTGAAAGGTTGATTTTTCCATTGTTAATATGTGCCTATTTTCCTACTGTTCTGCATTTCCTTTTTGGGAGATTGCTAATCATTTGTAAGTTACCTCATAAAGTTGCTGTTTATGTTTAAATCAGGGGTCCCCAAACTTTTTAAACAGGGGGCCAGTTCACTGTCCCTCAGACCGTTGGAGGGCCGGACTATAGTTTAAAAAAAAAAAACAACTATGAACAAATTCCTATGCGCACTGTGGGCCCAGGACGAGTGGGCTGCTAAGCAGGACAGGCAGCTGCACCCAGCGGGCCAGATAAATGTTGGGCCGCATGTGGCCCACGGGCCATAGTTTGAGGACGCCTGGTTTAAATCTTGATTTTTTTTTTCTTTGAATATTCAGGTGTTAAGCACATTTAAAAGCAATTTAAAATGATGATGACTTGATCAACTAAAAAGTGTTAATGAGTAGAGCAATACAACAAGACATTCCACCACCCACAAGGTGAGATACTTGTTGGGTACATTTAATTTCCTTTTATATGTTTTGCCCAGAAAATTGAAAATAGAATTGAAGCATTATTCACTTTTAAACTGATTTAGAAAACAAAGTCAAAATCTATTTTACCATAGGGCTATTTTGCAAGTTAAAATCCAGATATTTGTTTAACTGTGTATGTACAGCTTTTACTATTTTCCTTCAAAAAATTTGTTAACTTCAGAAAGAATTTTCTGCTTAAAAACAATATAGAAAGTTAAATATTACTATATATATATATATATATTCAATGATATTGAAAAAATGTCAATAATTATAAAAGGGAAATTTGTTAAATAAATAATATATAGCAAGCAACCAGGGTTTGCAAATAACTTGTCCAAAACAGTATGGCTATTCTGAGATTTATTATTCAATCTCAAATACACACACATACCTCTCTCTAAAAGTTTTAGTATGAACCAGTTGTTCAAAAATGAAAGCATATTTTCTCAGAAACTATATTGAAAATAGTCATCGTCATGAAAAAAAAAGCATTTGCTAGCTTTATTTTCAGTATAAATGTTATAAGTAAGCACCCAAAAATCAATTGCATGTCTATGTACTAACAGTGATCATGCAAAAACAAAATTTAAACCCAATATTATATCAGCTGCAAAGAAAATGAGATAGTTAGATATGCAGTTAATAAAATCCTATATGGAAAATTAAAAATGCTGATGAAAAAAATCAAAGATGACCTAAATAAGTAAATCTTCTATCTTCACGTATTGAAAGACTCAACATAATTAAAATGTCACTTCTCCCAAATTGATTTATAATTTTAAAAGAATTCTTATCAAAATTCTGGCAAGATTTATTTTGAAATATTAGACAAAATTATTCTCAAATTTATATGGAAAAACAAAAAAAATAAAGATTTAATTGTTTTAAATAGTTAAATAAGAAGTCCTACAACTAAAGATGGCTGGCCAACAGGAAGGCAGTCTGCAAGATAGTGTATGAGTGAGAGAAGGAAAGGAGAGTGTGTGGTCACATGGGGAGTGTATATTTGTGAGTTGAGGGACAGGTATACTCCAAGGGACTGCTGGGGATTGCCAGACTGGGTACACCTGACCAGGCAGCTTTCACTGCTGCTGAAATCCCTCTCAGAGCAACCGGCTCTGACATGGAGACTGTGCCATCTTTAAGGGAAGAATGGCTGTTATCAGAAGCCTAAAAATCCCAGGAATCTACAACAATAACACCCAGGGAACAGCTGAGAACCCAGGAACACTGGATCCCAAGCAGCACAAATATGCTGACTCAGATGAGCTCTGCACCTTCTCAAGGAAAGGTCAGATTTCACCTAGGAAAAGGTGAGGTCTGTGATCCAGGCAGGAGAGAGAGATGAGCACAATGGGAGCTAGAGGTTCTGGGGAAGTCTGCGCCCCAAAAAATCCGTGGCCTTTGGGGCTAGCATGATCTGCGAAAGTGGAAGGGGATCCACAGGGCTGCTAAAAGAAGGGAACTCTAAAAAGCAACCCATAGCTGAACTGGGTGCAAAAGGGCAGCCTAAAAATTTTAACAGTGTGCTGGCTGCTTGGAGCCAGGGAAAAAAGACTGCACAGACTTGTGCGTAGCACCAGATGGTAAAAGTCGTGAGTTCATGCACTTACTCTGGCTTGCTTTTTTTTGTTGTTGTTGTTCTCTTTAAATTCTTGCTTTTGCTTACTAAACCCATTACATAGGGTCACCCAATTGGGGACACTCTCACAGACTACAGGGGAAAGTTGTTTTTTCTGGAACCTGGGGATCAGAGCTGGGAGAAATGATCAGTGAACCAGCTCTGGGGCAGTCCATATTCCCAGACCAGTATTAAGTGCCACAGGGAAAAAAATCTAAATACTGGCTAGAGAGGACTTATAGCCCTTGCAGTCAATCCAGAAACACTGCCACCTGGGGGATGAATCACAAATTGACTCGTGTGTAAACACAAGTAAAGGAGTCTAAGAAACAAAAAAGTACTGCCTGCTGGAAAAATCAGGACTGTGGTTTACAACACAGAAGAGCAGTAGAACGCAGGGAACTTCAATACTGTCCTGACTACTGGACAGGAAACTGGTGTACCAAACAGAACAGTAGAGGAAGTGAATGACCTCACTACTGCACATTTTTATATTTTGATCTTTTACTTAAGAAACTAAATTTTTTTAACTTTTTTCCTCACTTGATTTTACCTTTTTAATTATTATACTTTTATTTTTAATCAGTATTATTACTCCTACTATTTTACTTTTTTTTAAGTGTCATTTTATTTTCTCTTAATTTTATTTTGGGATTAGTGTTCTACATTTTATTTTAATTTTTCCTTTAGCATCATTTTACTCTATCTCAACTTTACCTTTATGCCAACACTCTCTTCCTCACTTTTCCCCTTTTGTTGTCCTGTTTTTCTTACCCTATTCCTGTTTTTGATTTTCCCTATTCCTTCTTTTTACCCCCTGTTAAAAATTCACCCTTTTTATATATCTAATTCCTGATCCCCTGCTCTAAGTCCATACACACCTCTCCTCTTTTTTCACTATCCAATTTTTTTCTCTCTGCCCATTTTTGTCTGTTGTTTTTTTTTTTTGCTGTTGTTATTGGTTTTCTTTTCTGTTTTGTTTGTGTGTTTTTTTTGTTCTAGTTTTTCTTGTTTTATTTTTTCTTGTTTTCTCTCTGTCCTATTTTTGTTGTATTCTTGATAGTCGATTAGATTGGTTATTGTTTTGCTTATTGGTGAGATTGTTACTCTTTTTGTTGTTGTTTTTCTTTTTGTTTGATTTTTGCTTCTGTTTTCCCTCTACTCACTTGTTATTAGTTGTTGTCTATAGTTTGAATTCATCTCTGGGTGTTTGTTGTTTGCATTTTTTTGGGATTAGTGGTTGTTCTATTGGAGTTTTCTCCCCATATAAATAGTTCCCCCCCTCTTTTTTATTCTCTTTCTTTTTTTCCTTTTCTCAATATCATTTTTGCACTACTTTTTTTTTTTATCCCTTAATTCTCTTTTTTCTGGTGGCCACCTTTATTTGGGATTATTAGTATCGTGAACACATTGGTGTTCAGTGCCTTGTGCGTTGTGCCTTGTTGTGTTGTATTTTGTGCCTTTAAATCAACACAGGAGAGAGAGAACTACATAAACAGATAACCGGAGAAAAGAGATCATGGGGAGACAAAGATAGCCCATATATGAAAGAAAAGGAGACAACACCAGAAAAAGAAGTAAAAGAAATGGAGGCAAGCAATATGTCAGAGAAAGAATTCAGAGAAATGGTCATAAGGTCACTGAAAAGAATGGAAGACAAATTCAACAATATGTGCAAGAACCAAGAGGAAATGAGGAAGAACCAAGAAGAAAAGTAAAATGACATTGCTGCTATAAAGAACTCAATAGAAAGCATCAATAGTAAACTAGAAGAAGCAGAGGACCATATCAGTGAACTAGAAGACAAGGTCAAAAAAAAAAAAATACCCAAGCAGAGCAGCATCTAGAAAAAAAAAAATTAAAAAGCAGGAGGAGAGCCTAAGGGAACTTAGGGACAAAACAAAACAACATCCGCATAATTGGTGTGCCAGAAAGAGAGGAAACTGAGCAAGGAATAGAAAATCTGTTTGAAGAAATAATGACAGAAAACTTCCCTGATATTGGGAAGAAAAAACTCACACAAATCCAAGAAGCTCACAGAGTCCCAAACAAAATGAACCCCAAAAGACCAATGCCAAAGCACATTATAATTAAATTGGCAAACTCCAACTACAAAGTAAGAATATTAAAAGCGGCCAAGACAGAAAGTTACCTACAAAGGATCCCCCATCAGACTAGTGACTGATTTCTCAACAGAAACACACCAGGCCAGAAGGGAATGGAATGAAATATACAAAGTCATGCAAAGGAAGGGTCTGAATCCAAGAATACTGTACCCAGCAAGGCTATCAATCAAAATCGAGGGTGAAATCAAGAGCTTCAAAGACAAAAATGGACTAAGGGAGTTTAGCAACACCAAACCAACAATGCAAGAAATGCTAAAGGGTCTGCTGTAAAAAGAAGAAATAGGAAGTGAAGAAGGAATACAAGCATAAAGAATAAAAATGGTGACAAACAAGTACCTATCAATAATAACTTTAAATGTAAATGGATTAAATGACCCAATTAAAAGACATAGGGTAGCTGAGTGGATAATAACACATGAACTATATATCTGCTGTCTACAGGAAACCCACCTCAGAAAAAAGGACTCACACAGCCTGATGGTGAAGGGATGGAAAAAGGTTTTTCAAGTGAATGGAAATGAAAAAAAAAACAAAAAAAACCTGGGGTATCAATACTTATATCTGACAAATTAGATCTCAAAGTGAAGGTAATAACAAGAGATAAAGAAGGCCACTTCATAATACTAAAGGGAGAAATCCAACTAGAAGGAATAACTCTGGTAAACATACACACACCCAAATACAGGAGCAGCCAAATACATTAAAAAAACTTCTGGAAGATATCAAGGGAGAGATTGACAGCAATACAGTCAGAGTAGGGGACTTTAATACCCCACTATCACCATTGGACAAATCCTCTAAACAAAGCATCAGCAAAGAAATATTCCTATGTGACTCACTAAATCAGATGAAATTAATTGACATCTTCAGAACATTTCACCCCAAAGCCACAGTATATACATTCTTTTCAAGTTCACATAGGTCATTTTCAAAGATAGACTATATATTGGGTCACAGGCAAAGTCTCTTCAAATTCAATAAGATAGAAATTCTATCAAGCATCTTCTCAGATCACAATGGCATAATACTAGAAATCAACTACAATAAAAATAATAAAAAAAATCAAACACCTGGAGACTAAACACCATGCTCTTAAACAATGACTGGGTTACGAGAGAGATCAAAGAAGAAATAAAAAGCATCATAGCAACAAATGACAATGAAATACAACCATCCAAAATTTATGGGACACAATGAAAGCAGTCTTGGGAGGGAAGTTCATAGCTCTACAATCCTACAGCAAAAAAATAAAAAATAAAAAATAAATAAATCAAGAAACAATGGTAATAAATTACTTAACCCTGCAACTCAAAGAGTTAGAAAAAGAGCAATAAGAAAAGCCCAGCGTAAGCAGAAGGAAGGAAATAATAAAGATCAGAGAGGAGATAAATGAAACAGAGACCAAAAAAACAATACATAATATCAACAAAACCAAGAGCTGGTTCTTTGAAAGGATAAACAAGGTTGAAGAACCTCTAGCCAGGCTCACCAAGAAGCAAAGAGAGAGGACCCAAATAAACAAAATCAGAAATGAAAGAGTTGACATAACAACCAAACCCACAGAAATACAAACGATTATAAAAAAATACTATGAACTACTCTATTCCAACAAAATGGACAACCTAAATAAAATGGACATATTCCTAGAAAAATACAAGCTACCAAAACTCAACCAAGAAGAATAAAAAACATGAATAGGCCAGTAACTACAAAAGAAATTGAAAAAGCGATCAAAAATTTTCCAGCAAAAAAGCCCTGGTCCAGACAGCTTTACAGGGGAGTTCTACCAAGCATTCAGAGAAGAACTAAAACCTATCCCCCTCAGAATATTCCAAAAAATTCAAGAGGAAGGCACACTTCCAAGCCCTTTCTATGAAGCCAGCATTACCCTAATCCCAAAACCACATAAAGACACCACAAATAAAAGAAAACTACGGGCCAATATCCTTGATGAACATAGATGCCAAAATCCTCAACAAAATTCTATCAAATTGGATTCAGCAATACATTAGCAAGATCATACACCATGAACAAGTGAGATTTATACCGGGGATGCAAGGATGGTACAACATCCACAAATCAAGAAATGTGATACATCACATAAACAAACTGAGAGACAAAAATCACCGAATCATATCAATTGATGCAGAAAAAGCATTTGACAAAATACAACACCATTTCTTGATAAAAACTCTCAGCAAAGTGGGAATAGAGGGATCATACCTCAACATAATAAAAGCCCTATATGACAAATCTACAGCCAACATCATACTCAATGGGCTAAAACTAAACTCATTTCCCCTGAGAACAGGAACAAGACACAAGACACGGATGCCCACTTTCACCACTCCTATTCGACATAGTATTAGAAGTACTACCAATAGCGATCACACAAGAAGAAGAAATAAAAGGCATCCAAATTGGAAAAGAAGAAGTGTAACTGTCCTTATTCGCAGATGACATGATACTATACATAGAAAACCCCAAAGACGCCATCAAAAAACTACTAGACCTAATAAATGAATTCGGAAATGTAGCAGGATACAAAATTAACACCCAGAAATCTATGGCCTTTTTATACACCAATAATGAACTCAGAGAAAGAGAAATGAAAAAAACAATCCCGTTTACCATTGCACCAAAAAAATTAAGGTACTTAGGAATAAACTTAACCAAGGACATAAAAGACCTATACTCGGAAAACTACAGGACATTGAAAAAAGAGATAGAGGAAGACATAAACAAATGGAAGAACATACTATGTTAATGGATTGGTAGAATCAACACCATTAAAATATCCATACTATCTAAAGCAATCTATAGATTCAATGCAATACCTATTAAAATACCAATGGCATATTTCAAAGATCTAGAACAAACTAACTCTCAAAAAATTCATCTGGAACAAAAAAAGACCCGGAATAGCGACAGCTATCCTGAGAAAGAAGAACAAAGTACGAAGGATCACAATACCAGACATCAAACTATATTACCAAGCCATGGTTCTCAAAACTGCCTGGTACTGGCACAAGAACAGACTTATAGACAAATGGAACAGAATAGAGTACCCAGAAATGGACCCAAGCCATTATATTCAATTGATATTTGACAAAGGAGGCAAGAGCATACATGGAGTCAAAACAGCCTATTTAATAAATGGTGCTGGAAAATTTGGTCAGATACATGTAAAAAGAAGGAATTTTACACCATACACAAAAACAAACTCAAAATGGCTAAAGGACTTGAATGTAAGATGGAAAACCATAACAATCCTACAAGACTATATAGGCAGCAAAATTGCAGACATATGTCCTAGCAATATCTTTACAGACACAGATCCTGGGGCAAGAGAGACGAAGGTGGAAATAAACAAATGGGACTACATCAAAATAAAAAGCTTCTGCAAGCAAGAGAAACCATCAACAAAACAACGAGAAAGCCCACTGCATGGGAGAACATATTTGCCAATGTTATCTCTGATAAGGGTTTAATCTCCAAAATTTACAGGGAACTCATACAACTTAACAAAAGAAAGATAAACAATCCAATCAAAAAATGGGCAAAAGACCTAAATAGACACTTTTAGAAAGAGAACATTCAGAAAGCCAAGAGACACATGAAAACATGCTCAAAGCCACTAATCATCTGAGAGATGCAAATCAAAACAACAATGAGGTACCACCTCACACCTGTCAGAATGGCTATCATCAACAAATCAACAAATGACAAGTGCTGGAGAGGATGCGGAGAAAAAGAAACTCTCCTTCACCTCTGGTGGGAATGCAGACTGGTACAGCCATTGTGGAAAACAGTATGGCATTTCCTCAAAAATTTAAAAATGGCACTGACATTTGACCCAGTAATACCACTTCTAGGGATATATCCCAAGGAAATAGAAACATAAATCAGAAAGGATATATGCACCCATATGTTCATAGCAGCACAATTTACAATAGCTAAGATTTGGAAACAGCCTAAATGCCCATCAGCAGATGAGTGGATTAGAAAACTATGGTACATCTACACAATGGAATACTATGCTGCTATAAAAAAGAAGGAATTCTTACCATTTGCAGCAGCATGGATGGAACTGGAGAGCTAAATGAAATAAGTCAGGCAGTGAAAGAAAAATACCACATAATCTCACTTATTTATGGATAATAAAGAACATTATAACCTGATGAACAAAAAGATAGATACAGAGGCAGAGAAGCATTGAACAGACTGTCAAATTACAGCGGAAAGGCTGGGGAGTGTTGGGGGTGGTGGTAAGAGATCAAACGAAGGACTTGTATGCATGTATATAGGCATAACCAATGGACACAAGACAGTGGTGGCGGGGGTTGAGGGCATGTGCCAGGGGTAGAGGAATGTAAATGGGGGAATAAAAAGGAGACATATGTACGACTATTTGTAATACTTTAAAGAATAAAAATATTTAAAAAAATAAAATAAAATAAAAAGTCCTACAAATAAACAAGCCACATTGAGACTGGTTAGAGGGGTAGAGATGCCAACAGACTGGGCCAAAACACGCATGTGGAAGATAAAAATTGGAAGGGATATCTCACCTGAGAAAGTACACCTGCGGAGTGAAGGGTTCTAGCCCCCAAACAGGCTTCCCAGCTCAGGGTTCTAATGCTAGGAAAATAAGTCCCATAACTTTTGGCAATAAAAACCAGCAGAGATTGTGGCTGTGTAAAATGGAAGGCTGTGAAGTCGCAGGCAATACCTCTTAAAGATCCCACACATGGACTTACGTGGACTCACTCCCTCTGTGTTCCTGTGCTGGGCACCAGCAACACACGAGAAGGAACTGAGCTGTTTGGCATCAGGGGAAGAGCTGAAGGGGATGCTTTCTCCCAGGTAGAGATGCTGGGAGAGGCCATTATTTCTTCTCTGGGCCCTGCCCTCACTAAGCTGGCAGATTGGCACCATATTTGAGACTCCATCAACCTGGCTATCACTGTTCACTCCATGTGTTTGTCTGAGACCCTGCCCTATCCACCTTGCAGCCCCACCCATGCTATTTCCAGTGGCTTTTTTATGCAAATGGCCTGACTTGGCTCATACTTTGGACTTTTCTAAAATATCTCAATCAATCAGCATCTGGCTTCACATGCCACATATCTCTTGCTAAGTGGCACCTGGCACTAGTGACAGCCAGCCTTGGTTCCTGGCTTGGTCTCTCCTGGGCACCTCAAAGCCCAGCACAAGTAGCAGCTATCTGCAGATTGATTTGCAGCTCATTCTTGGTGACTCTAATCAGGGTACAGGTGGTGACTGCCTGGCCTGTACCTCCCTGGAGGCCCCAGAGCCAGTGCACCCAGAATATAGCTTCATACTATGTCAAGCACCATCCAACCTCCACCAAGGAACAAACTCAAGAGGCAGACTCAGTAAGCACCAGAGCCCCACTGTAGTAAGTCTTGTTCCATAGAATAGGTCCCTGTACAACTGATCCTCCACAGTGGTGCAGCCAATCCTTATAGCCAATTGGCTTGGGGATAAATCCCTCCCAAGGAGGATGCAGCAGCAATCAAATCTCAACTACAACACGATGATGTACATAGCCCACACAGAGGGCACACCTGGAGTGGCCAGCTTGGGTGATCAGGGAGGCTGGGCCACTGGACTATACAGGACCTGCTACATAAGGCCACTCAACAAAATCTGGGAGATAAAAGTATCTCTACTTAATACATAGTAACAGACACAGGGAGGCAGCCAAAATGAGGGGACAAAGAAACATGTCCCAACTAAAAGAATAGAACAAAACTCCAGAAAAAGAACTAAACAAACTAGATGCAGAGTTTAAAGTACTGGTTTTAAAAGATGTTCAATGAACTTAGGGGAAGAATAATTGAATATAGAGAGAACTTCAATAGTATGTGGACGAAAGGGACCACATGCTAACCTGATAAGCTCCGGGAAGGCCTGCATGGTGGTCTTGCTAACTCAGAGACCTAATGTAACCACAAAAGATGGTCTGAAATTAAAGTTTAACTAAAAGCTGTTATGGTGCGTAGTTACATCCTAGGCCAGTGGTCGGCGAAGTGCGGCTCGCGAGCCACATGCAGCTCGTGAGCCGCGGTTTGATGCTCTGTTGACTAATGAGTTTGCCGACCACTAACCTAGACTCTCGATTCCAATAATTACAGGCTGTTGCTGTTCCTTGTGATTAAACCCCTATCCCAGTGGTTGGCAAACTCATTAGTCAACAGAGCGGCAAACCACGGCTCGCGAGCCACATGTGGCTCACGAGCCACAGTTTGCCGACCACTGTCTTAGGCTGATATCTTCACTGACAAGGTCAATCTTTACCTTAACTGAGCCTATCTGTCTTTTTGCATCTATAATAACATACCCTTGAAATGTCTGGGTAACTTGTCACTTCCCTTTTTCTGGACTTCTTGGGGCACAACTTAACGTGCTTGGTGCCAGGCAGATACCACAAATTCCTTCATTATTATCATGTTAATTGTTTCTGTACCCACCTAAGTATGTGGCTATCATTTTACTTTTTATCCAATCCCAGGAGTTTCCCCACTTTGCTTTCTCCAGCCTCTCTTGTCTATCACCAATGGATTTCATGTAACCCACCTACATCCCTTCCTTTGATTGCAATGTATAAATATAGATGTAATCACCATTCTCCAGAGCATTATCTCATTTCGTTGAGATTCTGCTTCCTGGCATATGTCAACAGTTTGGCTCAAATAAACTCACAAAAAATTCTTTATAGGTTTCAATGGTTTTTTACATTAACAAGTATAAAAAAGAACATTGAAACTATAAAAAAGAACATGGAAGCCAGAAAAAAAAATCATTCAGAAATGAAAGTTACACTAACTGAAATGAAGAATAATTTATAGGATATCAATAATAGAGTAGATGAAGCTGAGAATCAAATCAGTAATTTGGGATATAAGAAAGCAAAAAACACACAATCAGAACAACAAAAAGAAAAAAAAAATCCAAAAAAATGAGGATAATATTAGGAGCCTGCTGGAAGCTAAGGACAGTAGTTAGTATAATAAATGCAAGAAGTTCATCAGAAGGCTGATAGACATTTTCAGCAGGGCTGAAATTCTGCATATTATTATCTGCTGCCAAACTGCTGAGGGCAATTCCTCTAACCTGATAATACTTTACTGTTTACCAAACCTTACCTTTGATATGTATATCTGCTTTGCTAAAGGGCAAATGTGTTAATAAAAAGCCGTGGGTCCAGAGTTTCGGGGACCTTACTCACTAGAGCTAAGTTTCTGTCTGGCTCCCCCAAAATGCCTCCCAAATTTATATTTCTTGTTTAGTCTCTCTTCACTTATGCATAGCCCTTCTCGAGATTCCTGAACCCTTGCTGTGAAAAGACTGCAGCATTTATGGCGCCTTAACGAGGGACATCTGGAGAAGAAGATTATTCACCTGAGCGAAGGAAGAGGACCACCGGTAAAGGTGGGGGTCACCAAAAATTCAGTGGGGAGATTCACTATGCGTAAAGCTCATACCAGCTTTGGAATTTGTGATCCCAAGAGGGCAAGGACATTTTTTTCAAGCCAGGCCATAATGGGGAAGAATTTGGTTAAAAGGCAAAATTATAAAGAAATTGAAATGTCAAAAGGTACTTTTTAAAATCAGGCTCAAGGAAAAAGAGGACTGTTGTCATCTTTAACTATTTGGGGTCTTCTTCAAATTGCAAAATGCCTAATTCATATTGGGGATCAAAAGTCTGTAATTACTAAAAAGCTGCTGGATCCTCTGCCTCTAGTGTGGAGAGACTTGGCAGACAGAGAGGATGGAGCTGTTAACACTCTCCCAGGGGAACTCTCTGATGCTTTGTTTAAAAATTACATTATGACACCTTAAAACAGGCAGTGTTTAGCTAAAATAACTTTAAAGCCTAGACAGTGGTATGGAGAGAAATTTCCAGGAAAAGAACTTTTATATATTAAGTCTTGTGTATATGTTTGTTGATCTGTCCTTTTTATTTGATTTAATGTGTTTATTGTTAGTTTATTAAGCATGCTTTTAGTTTAATTGGGAAAAGAAACCTGGGTGGCCAGACCATTTACTGAATTTCCCCAGAGCGAACAAAATGTGGGGGTGGGAAGACACCTGGTTATCCTATAAAATGGATGCCCACTCCCAAGAGTGCTATTAAAAAGTCTTATTTTCACCATGATTTTTATTTCCCAGTCTGTCATTTGAAAAATTGGCAGAATTTAGGGATGCATCTGTGATTTCTGTACTCGTAAAGAGAGAAAGCTAGCTTAAGAGAAAAGAGCGCTCCTTCCAATTTTGGATAGATCTTGGGCTAAGCTCAATCTCTTTGTGGATGTTAGAGAATAAACCCAAAACCACTTTTCTCAAAAAGATGGCAAAAATGACTCAAGGGGAAAAAAATATACAAGCTGGTTCTAAGCAACAAGATTAGTGTTTCCATAATAAAGGGCAGTTTTTTTAATAATAATGCACTGCATTCCAAGGTTAACACTAAAAGCCACTAAAAGTCAGTGAGTTATCTCTGTTACAGGATTTGCCAAATAAAATGCCTTAGATAATAATAATAATAATTGGCTTTAAAATGTCAAAATTGTTAAAACATGGATAAATATATATAACTAAGATGAAGGATTTGTAGTGAAGCTTTTCAGTTATAATTATAGGTATATTGATAGTGGGGGTTCACTCCTTGTTGAAGGAGGGGGCTGGTCCCACAGCAGCAACCTCTAAGGAGAGAATGTGGTGATTTTACATTTAAATAGCTACAGGCTTGCTTTCAAAGTCATTGCAGCTTAAAACTTTGGAGTTCACTGAATTAAATAATAAAAACCTTATTAAATATCTAGGTATTTTGAAATGACAAAATACTGAAATGTTAATCTGAGTTTGCCTCATATAAAAAAATCTAGAAGATAGAGTTGAATCTATTAATTAAATACGTCTTGTATTTTTCAAATATATTCTTAAAAATGTAAAGTTATTGCTAATCTGAGAAATGCTAACTATTTAACTTGCCACCTAAAATTTGAAGCTTCTAAGAATTAAAATTCAAATTAAGTTGGAAAAAAATCATATAGTTGTAATAACAAAAAAATCTGACCATTAATATGTCATAATAAATAAAAAGAAAGTCACTTAAAATGTAGGAATGGCAGCATTAGCCATCATCTGAAAAGCAACCAAGTGAGTTGCTCAGTTTAAAAGAAAGAAAAAGGTTTTAAAAGAAGCTTCCTAAATGTGGCCTAGAAATTACTCTGGGAGAAAATAAAGGTAAGTGCCCTTCAAATATTTAGAAAACTGTAATTAAAAGTTAAAATATTGGGCCTCAAAAAGAAAAGTAGGTTATTTGCATTTTGCCTCCCTAAACAAAGCTTATGTAGATATACTCAAAGACTGATATCAGAAATTTAATTAATGTCATTTACTGTCCACAGCCAAGGACAAATGAAGTTAGAAAACAAGCCTTATTTCAGACTGATATAAATTGGCAAATTAAAATAAGTGAATATTCAAGGGAACTTAGTTATACTAGGCAGGAACCTATTCCTGGTGCATTAACTATTTTTTACTGATGGTTCATCTCATAGTAAAAGCTGCTTATCATTCAAAGAATTCAGACCAACCATATTTCTGTACAAAGAATTGAATCAAACGCTATCAAGGCTTCAATGCAGGATTTCCAAAAGCCTCTTGATATTATTTAAAACAAAAATGGGGGGATAGTGGTGTAGTCCACTTAATTACTTTAAATATTTTTACTTTAAAATTTTTTTCACGTGTAATGCTGATGGCAAGACACACATGGTGTCAGAATAAGCCAAAGGAAAAATGGTTTGGAAAAATGAAAAGATCCCGAGTCTAGTTTATAGAAAGGTCCCTTTATTAACCTTTGTTTGAGGATATGCTTGTATATTTCCAGAAAACTCCTCCATGCCCATGTGGATTCCTGCAACAATGGATGTGAGAGAGGAACTGACCAGACTACGCCAGCCATGGATAGCAATAGCCCCAAGCAACACACTGATGAGACAGAGCAGAAACAGTCCAGAGATGGGGAATGGAAAAAGACACCTTGCCATGCTAGCAGTCATAAGCTGTGCATCGCTTCAGGTTGCCCAGGACCAAGCCAAAGAAGGTCAGACCTGCATTGCCATTGATCACCGTTAGTCCACCATCCAGAACTAGAGTATCATTGCTGTCATGTCAAGGGGGACAGTGATTGATAAGGGAACCCATAAAAAACTGTTGGATAGTGATTGGGAAGGGGACTCAAGGAACTGATGGCCCAGAAAGGAGCATGCTGCAGACTTATTCTTTTGATGCCTGGCAGCAATTTAAAAGGACATGAAAGAACTTAATTTTTTTCCATTGAATTTAAAAATCTTAAAAGGACCCAAGCTCTGCAAATGGCATACATTCTTGTTAAATTTATTAAATCAAAAAGGGGGGATATGCTGGAGCTAAGGACTGTAGTTAGCATAATAAATGCGAGAAGTTCATCAGAATGCTGAGGGACATTTTCAGCAGGGCTGAAAATCTGCATATTATTATCTGCTGCCAAACAGCGGAGGGAAATTCCCATAACCTGATGATATTTTCCTGTTTACCAAACCTTACCTTTGATATGTATATCTGCTTTGCTAAAGGGCAAAATGTGTTAATAAAAAGCCGTGGGTCCGGAAATTCAGGGAGCTAAGTCACTAGAGCTAAGTTTCTGTCTGGCTCCCCAAAAATGCCTCCCAAATTTGTATTTCTTATTTAGTCTCTCTTCATTTATGCATAACCCCTGTCCAGATTCCTGAACCTTTGCTGTGAAAAGACTGTGGCAGGGGTCTCTGGGACAACTTCAAGTATACTAACATTTGCATCATGGGGGTGCCAGAAGGAGAAGAGAGTGATCAAGGAGTTAAATACCTATGTGAAAAAAAAAAATAATTATGAAAAACTTTCCTAACCTGATGAAGAAAATGGACACACAAGTTCAGGAAGTGCAGAGGGTCCCAAATAAGATGAACCCAAAGAGGCCCACACCAAGACAAATCATAATTAAAAGTCCAAATGTTAAAAACAAAGACAAAATCTTAAAAGCAGCATGAGAAAAGCAGTTATTTATCTACAAGGGAGCTCCCTAAAGACTGTCAGCTCATTTCTTTTTTTAAAAAATATATTTTATTGATATTTTACAGAGAGGAAGGGAGAGGGATAGAGAGTTAGAAACATCGATGAGAGAGAAACATCGATCAGCTGCCTCCTGCACACCTCCTACTGGGGATGTGCCTGCAACCAAGGTACGTGCCCTTGACCGGAATCGAACCTGGGACCCCTCAGTCCACAGGCCGACGCTCTATCCACTGAGCCAAACCGGTTTTGGCTGTCAGCTCATTTCTTAACAGAAACTTTGCAGGCTTCAAGAGATTGGCAAGAAATAATCAAAGTGATAAAAAGCAAGGCCCTACAACCAAGATTACTTCTACTCAGAAAAGCTATCATTTAGAACTGAAATACAGATGAAGAGCTTCCCAGACAAGAAAATCTTAAAGTTATAAGAAATGCTAAAGAATCTTTTTTAAAAGAAGAATATATCATATATATATATATATATATATATATATATATATATATATATATATAATGGCAATTAATACATATCTATCAAAAATTACTTTAAATTGCAAATGAATTAAATGCTTCAATCAAAAGGCATATGGAGGCTGAAAGGATAACAAAACAATACCTCTACACATGCTGCCTACAAGAGATTCACATCAGATAGAAAGACATACACAGACTGAAACAAAATGGATAAAAAATATTTCATGAAAATTGAAAAAAAAAAAAAAGAAAAACAAACAAAAGATGGTGTAGTAATGCTTATGGCAGACAAAATAGACTTTAAAACAAAGGCTTTATAACAAGAGGCAAAAAAGGACCCAGAAATTCCACTTTGGGTATTTACCTGAAGAAACCCAAAACAGTAAAACTAAACAAAACAAACAACAACAAAAAACCTGCATATACATCCATATGTCCATTGCAGCATTATTTACAATAGCTAAGATATGGCAACAACCTAAGTGACTGTATATAGTTGAGCAGATAAAGAAGAAGTGGTGCATATATATAATGGACTATGATTCAGCCATAAAAAAAAATTGCCATCTGAGACAACATGGATGGACTTAAAGGGTATTATATTAAGTGAAATAAGTCAGACAGAAAATTATAAATACCATATTATTTCACTTATATCTGAAATCTAAAAAACAAAATAAAGAAACAAGCAGATCAGAAACAGACTCATAGATGCAAGGAATATTTTTTTATGGTTCCCAAATAAAAGTGGGCTGGGAGCATGTGTGAAAAAGGTAAAAGGATTAAGAAGTAGATATTGGTAGTTACAGAATAGTCATGGGGATGTAAAGTAGAGCATAGTCAATAATAATATTGTAATGACTACGTATGGTGTGATATGGGTACTAGATTTATTGGGGTGATCACTTAATAAGTTATATAAATGTCTAATCACTGGTTTGTACACCTGAAGCTAATATAATATTGTATTATGTTATAAACTGTAATGAAAACTAAAATATTGCCTGGCCTGTGTGGCTCAGTGTTTGAGCACTGATCCATGAACCAGAAGTCACAGTTCTATGCCAATCCCTGGTGGGGGCATTCAGGAGGCAGCCAATCAATGATTCTGAAATGGAATTTTTGGACTGGAACCCAGATTCTTTGTCTGCTAGAATTGAGGAATGAATCCATGGACAGAAAGCGGTACAGCAAAGGTGGATATTTATTGAAGAACAAGTACAAACTCCCAAGTAGGGAGGGGAAAGGGTCCCACTGAGTTCCTTTTCCCTATGGCTTATAAAGGCTGCAGATCCTGGTGCCTTGATATCCCCTCTGATTGGTCATTAGTCCCTTAGACTGGTTATTACAGTAACTCCTGAGCTCAAAGGTTGATCTACCCCCCCTCCTTCCTCATTGTTCTTTTCTTTCTGGCTTTCTTACTTCCTCTTTATTTTGTAAATATAGACCTTTTTGGTTACTTCCAACTCCCCTGTCTTATGTAAATGCATGAGACACCTGGCTTCCTTGTGTTATGGAGATGTACCTTCTCCAAATCAGTAGCCCTGTGTCTTTTCCATGGACCCCAATTCTAAAATTTCCCTAAGCCTGCTTATAATTCCCCTAAAATTCCTGTTTCAATTCTCTCTCATCATTGATGTTTCTCTCTCTCTCTGAAATCAATAAAAACATATTTATTAAAAAAAATAATCCTATATAATAAAGAGGTAATATGCAAATTGACCATCACTCCAACACACAAGATGGCCGCCTCCATGTGGACACAAGATGGCCACCATAAGATGGCCAACAGTGGAGGGTGGTTAGTAAGGACCAGGCCTGCAGGGGAGGACAGTTGGGGGGGACCAGGACTGCAGGGGAGGGCAGATGGGGGCAACCAGGCCCGCAGGGGAGGGCAGTTAGGGACAACGAGGCTGGCAAGGGAGGGCAGTTAGGGGTGACTGGGCCATCAGGGCAGGGCAGTTAGTAGCAATCAGGCTGGCAGAGGAGCAGTTAGGCATTGATCAGGCTGGCAGGGGAGTGGTTTGGGAGTGATTAGGCTGGCAGGCAGAAGCAGGTAGGGGCAATCAGGCAGGCAGGCAAACTGTTGGGAGCCAGCAGTCCTGGATTGTGAGAGGGATGTCCGACTGCCTGTTTAGGCCTGATCCCACTGGTATCAGGCCTAAATGGGCAGTTGAACATGCCATGATGGGTACCAGATTGGAGAGGGTGCAGGCTGGGCTGAGGGACACACACCCCCATGCACAAATTTCATGCACCAGGCCTCTAGTCTATATATATATAAACCTAATATGCAAATAGACCAAATGGCAAAACAACCGAATAACTGAACAACTGGTTGCTATGACATGCACTGACCACTATGGGGCAAGCGGAACATGGTGGGCTTCAGCAGCAGGCAGCAGAGCACAAAACATGGTGGGAATTGGCCCCAGTGGGATGGTGGAGCAAATGAGCGGGGGTGCCAGACCAAGGCGGGGTGTCAGTTGCTGTCATCAGGGTGAGCCTCTGGTGGTTATTGAAAATTCTTTGCTCCCATGTGCCTCAGTCCCACCCGGCACTCTCACCTGGTGCCAGTACTGGCTCCACTCACACTTGCTGCTGGTGCTGGAGCTGCTGCTCGCACCCACTTCCAGCACCTGGCACTGGTCACAATCACTTTTCGCCGTCAGCGGGTGTGAGAAGTGGCTGCCAGCCCCGATCACCCCTGAGGGCTTCTCCATCTCCCCCTATTTCTGAGCAGTGATCAGGGCAGCAGCCGCCACTCGCACCCTCTAACAGAAATGGCTCCACTCACACTCACTGCTGGTGCCGGCCACAATCTCTCTGGCCATCAGTGGGTGCAAGTGGGGCCAATGCTGTCAGCATGTAGGAGTGGCAGAGACAGTAGCAGGGCTGCCAGCAGACAAGGGACCAGGGGCTGTGGCGGGAGGGCCCAGTACAGATTTCAGAGCATGGGCTGAGACCAGCCCCTATGCCCACTGCAGCCTCGTGGCCCACAGTTCCTTTCAAGGTGCACAAATTCGTGCTCTGGGCCCCTAGTAATTATATAAATTCAAAAATATAAAAAGAAATCATTTTTGAAAAAAGAATCAAGGGTCAAAAATTAGGTAGATTTTAAGACTTTATATTTCACTACAGAAATTAAAATTGTGTGGAAGGACATATATATGAATCAATGGAACAGCATAGAAAACCCACATGAATATCCTTCACTGAAAAAGAAATAGAACCACATGAATAAACTTAATTTTAACAGATGTACAAAAACAGTTCAATGGAATCATAGCCTTTCGACAAATGGTGCTGAAGAATTAGATATTCATAAGCAAAAAAATGAACTTTAATCTCTGTCTCATAGCTGTCAGAGATAGCAGGAGCTCTGCTGCTCTGAGTTGTTCTGTGTCTATATTTTCTTCTTAATTCTTCCTGATGACACCAGTGCTGGTTCCTTCTCAAACCCTGCCCACTGTCCCAACTGTTGTGAACTTACCCAAGTTCCTCCTTTATCCTCTGCTCACTAGTAACAGGTCTTGGGTCCAAACCCCTCTGCCTAGGGCTGGACCTCCTTGGACAGCACCAAGTGTCAGAGACAGCAGGTCTCTGTGGCAGGAAAGACAGAGAAGCCAGGAGAGGTTGTAGGTATATAAGAATGAGTCTTTATTGCAGAAGCCAGTGGCCACATAGCCATCAGACAAGACAATTCTTCACAGTAAAGTACATACAAGCAGGCAGCCGTACTTCAGCTGGTAAATACATATCTTCCCTACACAGTAGTAGCAGTCTCTGTTCCCACAGCCTCATGTTGCCTCTAGATCCCTGGCTTTTACATAGCAATAGTACATGAGCTCTTGCTTAGAGCTTCAGCCTCAGCAGCTTCTCCAGCCTCTCTGGCTTAGCAGCTTCTACTGTCTTCCTTGCCCAGCATACTGGCTGGTCCACATGGTAGCTATGTCTGAGCTCTCTATGAAATCTTAGCCTTACATTGTAGCAGTATTGTATAAGATGCCTTAACAAGCTAAATTAATTAGGAGTCTTTATTATGCCATCGGGCTCAGAAGAATATTGCTTCTCAAATTCTGAGCAAAATATGGAGGATGTTTTCCCTTTCTATATCTTTTAGCCCTTTGTCTCCCAAATAAGAATTTTTCCAGACCTTCTGCAGACTTTACAAGAGCTCTGTGTAAGTTCTTTTTGCAGGCAGCTTGTAACCTTGAGCGACAGTACATTTCAGATAACTGATAAACACCTGGCATGAGAGTATGGGAGTAGTATCAGCCTCTTATGTTAGACGGCTAGCCTGCAAGATCAGACAGCTAAGTGTATCTTCCCTATTATTCAATCAAGCTAAAAAGCAATGTTAATTTACAGAATTAGGGGCCAACTAAAAATAACAAAGTTGACTACATAGAACAAGGGATCATCTAAAAATAGCAGAGAATTTTAAACAGTAATTTTACAAAATAGAGATTATTATGCTTCAGTACTAGCTCTCAGATCCGTCTAAGCTCTCCTGTCTCCTGCAAACAAAGGAGCTATATTCTCTGTGCCTATTGCCTCTGCTTCTCTGAGCTCTCTCTAGCCTCTGCTCTGCCCAGCTGCTGTCTCTAGCAGCCTTTTTTACACACTCTTTGTTAGTAACCCGTATATTACTGCTGAGGCAAAGAAGGCTTTGTTCCAATAGTTAAATCAATCATATTGGGTTACAGAAGGGTACAATGTACCATATGTCCTTACACATGCTCGTGGGATCTTGGCCTTGGGCACTCCGATTAGATTCATGCCAGAATGGCCTGAACATCCCAGTGTGCAAATAACAAGACCTCTGTGCTCTCATCGGTGTGGTTCCCATAAAAGCTCATACAAAATATAACTAAAAATAAATAATTGGTTTAAATGTGCTCTGGTCTCTGTGACTCAGTTGATTGGGCATTGTTCCATGCATTGAAAGTTTGCTGGTTCAATTCTCAGTCAGGGCACATGCCTGGGTTGTGGGCTTGATCTAAGGTGGGAGGTGTGCAGGAGGCAGCTGATTGATGTTTCGCTCTCACATCAATGTTCCTCTGTCTTCCTTCCTCTCTCTTTAAAAATAAATAAACTATTTTTTTAAAATAATAATTGGGGCTCTGGGCAGCAGGCATGGAGCTGCCGAGGGGGGGATCGCTTGCATCGTCGCCCCGGCGACGAGGCAAGTGATGTGCACCTGGCCGTGCATGGGCCTCTGGGCTCCAGAGAGCCTCTGGGCAGCAGGCGTGGAGTGGCCAGGCCCCATAGAGAGCTACTGGTGCACGGATTCATATATATATATACACTAGAGGCCCGGTGCACGAAATTTGTGCACAGGGGTGGGGGGTTGTCCCTCAGCCCAGCCTGCACCCTCTCCAATCTGGGACCCCTCGAGGGATGTTCTACTGCCGTTTAGGCCCGATCCCGGTTGGGCCTAAACGGGCAGACAGACATCCCTCTCACAATCCAGGACTGCTGGCTCCCAATTGCTCACTTGCTTGCCTTCCTGATTGCCCCTAACCACTTCTGCCTGCCAGCCTGATCACCTCCTAACTCCCCTGACAGCCTGTTTGCCCCCAACTGCCCTTCCCTGCAGACCCAGTCACCCCCAACTTCCCTCCTTTGCTGGCCGGGTCACCCCTAACTGCCCTTCCCAGCAGGCTTGATCACCCCCAACTGCCCTCCCTTGCAGGCCTGGTCCCTCCCAACTGCCCTCCTTGCTGGCCATCTTGTGGTGGCCATCTTGTGTCCACATGGGGGCAGGATCTTTGACCACATGGGGGCAGCCATCTTGTATGTTGGAATGATGGTCAATCTGCATATTACTCTTTTATTAGATAGGATAGAGGCATGGTGCATGGGTCGGGGCCAGCTGGTTTGCCATGAAGGGTGTCCCAGATCAGGGTGGGGTTCCCTTGGGGTGTGGGGTGGTCTGGGCGAGGGGCCTGTGGTGGTTTACAGGCTGGCCACGCCCCCCGGAGACCCAAGCAGAGGCCCTGGGATCTGGGATTTATTTATCTTCTATAATTGAAACTTTGTAGCATTGAGTGGAGGCCTGGGCCGGCAAGGGCAGGCAGAAAGCTTGGCTTCCTCCATTGCCGGGGAAACCCAAGCCTCCCTCCTGCTCTCTGTGGCTGCAGCCATCTTGGTTGGGTTTATTTGCTTATTCCCTCCTGATTGGATGGTGGGCGTGGCTTGTGGGTGTAGCGGAGGTATAGTCAATTTGCATATTACTCTTTTATTAGATAGGAGATATATATATATAACAAACCCTTAGCTAATATCATACTCAACTAGAGGCCCGGTGCATGAAATTTGTGCACCGCTCTCCAATCTGGGACCCCTCAAAGGATGTCCTACTGCTGGTTTACAGGGATCAGGCCTAAAACAGCAGTTGGACATCCCTCTCCCATTCCGGAACTGCTGGCTCCTAACCACTCACCTGCCTGCCTGCCTGATTGTCCCTAACCACTCTACCTGCCAGACTGCTTGCCCCCAATTGCCCCCGCCACTGGCCTGCTCACCCCCAACTGCCCCCCTGCCAGCCTGCTTGCCCCCAACTGCTGCCCCTGCTGGCCTGCTCATCCCCACCTTCCCTCCCACTGGTATGCTTGCCCCCAACTGCCCCCCTGCTGTCCTGCTCACTCCAAACTGGCCCCCCTGCTAGTCTGCTCACACCCAACTGCCCCCCCCCCACTGGCCTGATCACCCCCAACAGCCCCCCATACCGGCCTGATCACCCACAACTGCTGTCCCATCCTGGCCTGATCACCTACAACTGCCCTCTCCTCTTGTCCTCTAACCGCCTCTGCCTCGGCACTGCCACCATGGCTTTGTCCAGAAGAACATCCAGAAGGTCTTCTGGAAGGTCTCCCAATCTAATTAGCATATTACCCTTTTATTAGTATAGATAGAGGCCTGTGCACGGTGGGGGCTGGCTGGTTTGCCCTGAAGGGTGCTCCAGATCAGGGTGGGGGTTCCCTTGGGGTGTGGGGCAGCTGGGGCAAGGGGCCTGTGGTGGTTTGCAGGCCAGCCATGCTCCCATGGGGTGAGGGTCCCTGCTGGGGGGGGCGTGGCCAGCCTGGGTGAGGGGCTGAGGGCTCTTTTCAAGCTGGCCACACCCCCTACAGGGTGGGGGTTCCTGCTGGGGTGCCTGGCCAGCCTGGGTGAGGGGCTGATGGCTGTTTGCAGGCTGGCCATGCCCCTCAGCTGGGACTCTTACTCCATGGGGGCGTGGCCAGCCTGGGTAAGGGGCAGAGGGCCGTTTTCAGGCTGGCCACACCCCCTTCAGGGTGATCTCCACTGGGGTACCTGGCCAACCTGGGTGAGGGGCTGATGGCTGTTTGCAGGCTGGCCAAGCCCTGCAGCAGGGACCCTCACCCCATGGGGTGTGGCCAGCCTGGGTAAGGGGCTGAGGGCCATTTTCAGGCTGGGCCATGCCCCCCGATGACCCAGGCCCCAAGCCACTCTTTGAGCGGAGGCCAGGGCTAGCTGGAAGGAAGCCTGGGTCACCCCTGGGGACCCAAGCTCCCAGCCCCTCCATTTTTTTTTTGCCAGTCCTTGAGCAGAGGCCAGGGCCAGCTGGAAGCTTGGGTCACCCCCGGCCAGCCACTCCTTTAGCTGTGGCCAGGGAAGGCAGGAAGCATGGCTTCCTCCATCACCGGGGGCAACCCAAGCCTCCTGCTTGCTCCAACTCTGTGGCCACCACCATCTTTGGTGTGTTAATTTGCATACTCGCTCCTGATTGGCTGGTGGGTGTAGCGGAGGGATGGTCAATTTGCATGTTTCTCTTTTATTAGTGTAGATTATATATCTTAGAAATTAAACCTTTATCAGAGCTACTGTTTCCAAATATCATCTTCCATCTGGTTGGTTGCCTCTTTGTTTTGTTGTTACATTCTTTTGCATGCAGAATAGTCCCATTCACTCATTTTTGCCTTTACTTCCCTTGTCTTTGGGGTCAAGTTCATAAAATGTTCTCTATGACCCAGATCCATAAGTGTGGAATCTGTATTTTCTTCTATGTAACTTATTGTTTTAGGTCATATGTTTAGGTCTTTGATCCATTTTGAATTAATTTTTGTACATGGGGACAAACTGTAACCCAGTTTCATTCATTTGAATGTAGCTTTCCAGTTTTCCCAGCACCATTTATTGACGAGACTATCTTTATTCCATTGTGGATTTCTGGCTCCTTCGTTGAAAATTATCTATCCATATACATATGGGTTTATAGCTAGCCTCTCTATTCTGTTCCATTGGTCCATGTGTCTGTTTCTCTGCCAGTACCATGGTATTTTGATTATTGCAGCTCTGTAGTATAATTTGAAGTCAGGTAGTGGGATGTTTCCATATTTGTTCTTTTTTCCTAGGATTGCTTTGGCTATTTGGGGTCTTTTGTGTTTCCATACAAATCTGATGATTTCTCATTCTATTTCTTTAAAAACTGACATTGGGATTTTGATGGGGATTGCATTAAATCTGTATATTGCTTTAGGTAATATGGCCATTTAACTATGTTGATTCTTCCAATCCATGAACACAGAATATTTTTCCATTTTGTTGTGTCTTTTTCAATGCTTTGCAATTTTCAATGCATAGGTTTTTCATGTTCTTTGTTACGTTTATTCCTAGGTATTTTATTCTTTTGGTTGCAATTGCAAAAGGAATTGTATTGGGCATTTCTATTTCTGAAGTTTTGTTGTTAGTGTACAGGAAGGCAATGGATTTTTGCACATTGATTTTTGTATCCTGTAACTTGACTGCATTTGCTTATTATTTTAAATAATTTTTTGGTGGATTCTTTAGAGTTTTATATATACAGAATTATGTCATCCACAAAAAGTGACAGTTTGACTTCTTCCTTTCTTATCTGGGTGCCTTTTATTTCTTTCTTGTGCCTGATTGCTCTGTTTAGGACTTCCAGTACTATGAATAAGTGTGGTGAGAGTGGACATCCTTGTCTTGTTCCTGATTTTAAGGGGAAAGCTTTCAGTTTTTCACCACCTATAAAAGCCTAGGTGATCCTTGTGAGCACATGTGTGACATCGTCACAAGATGGCCACCACAAGATGGTCACCACAAAATGGCTGCATGCACAGCAGAGGCGGGGCTTGGCGGCCGCTCTGCATGGTGAGGCCTAGGGGTCCTGCGGCTCTGTGCAGCACGGAAGAGGCTGGTCCGGGATCTCCATCACCTGAGGTGGAGGAGGCGGGTCCTGGCAGAGGAGGCAGGTCGCGGCAGGGGAGGGCAGTTGTGGGAGATCAGGCCGGCAGGGGAGCAATTAGGTGTCAATCAGGCCAGCAGGGGAGCTGTTAGGGGGCAATCAGGATGGCAGGCAAAGGCAGTTAGGGGCAATCAGGTAGACAGGCAGGCAAGCGGTTAGGAGCCAGCGGTCCCGGATTGTCAGAGGGATGTCCAACTGCTGGTTTAGGTCTGATCCCACACTGGCGGTCAGACATCTCCTGAGGGGTCCCAGATTGGAGAGGGTGCAGGCTGGGCTGAGGGACACTCCTACCATGCACGAATTTCGTGCACTGGGCCACTAGTGAGAAAATAAACTTCTGCTGCTTAAGCCACCAGCCTATGGTATTTTGTTTGGCAGCCTGATATACCTAATATACCACATATGGAACAAAGAACAAGTTTCTAGAATACATAAAGAAATCTCGAAGTTCAACATAAAAGAACAAACTATTGGCCCTGGCTAGTTTTGCTCAGTGGTTAGAGTGTCATCCTAGGGACCAAAGGGTCAAGGGTTTGATTCTTAGTAAAGGACATGTCATTGGTTGCAGTTTCAATCCCTGGCCCTGGGGCATGAGAGGGAGGCAAACAATCCATGTGTCTTTCTCACATCAATGTTCCTCTCTTTCTTCTTCTCCTCCCTCCCTTCCACTATCTCTAAAGAGTCAATGGAAAAAAAATCCTTGGGTGAGGATTAAAAGAAAAAGAGAACATATTATTGAATTAGAAAATGGACAACAGAAAGTGTTCATTTCATGGAACATATGGATGGCAAATATGCACATGGAAAGATGTTCAACATCTTCAGCTGTTAGGGAAATACATATTAAAACCACAATGAGGTATACTATGTTCCTAGCAGAATGATTAAAATACAAAACAGTGATAACACTAAATGCTAATGATGTGAAAATAAACAGGAAGATTCATAAAATGCCAGTGGGGCTATAAAATGATGTTTTTTATGTCTTTGATCTCTCTGGTAACCCAGTCATTGTTTAATAGCATGCTATTTAGTCTCCAGGTGTTTGATTTTTTTATTGTTTTTATTGTAGTTGATTTCCAGTTTTATGCCACTGTGATCTGAGAAGATGCTTGATATGATTTCTATCTTCCTGAATTTGAAGAGACTTTGACTGTGACCCAATATATGCTCTATCTTTGAAAATGACCCATGTGCACTTGAGAAGAATGATATTCTGTGACTTTGGGGTGAAATGTTCTGAAGATGTCAATTAATTCCATCTGGTCTAGTGAGTCATCGAGGGTTGATGTTTCTTTGCTGATTTTTTGTTTAGAGGATTTGTCCAATGGTGATAGTGGGGTATTAAGGTCTCCTACTATGATTGTATTGCTGTCAATCTCTCCCTTGATATCCTCCAGGAATTTTTTAATGTATTTGGGTGCTCCTGTATTGGGTGTGTATATGTTTACCAGAGTTATTCCTTCTTGCTGGATTGTTCCCTTTAGTATTATGAAGTGGCCTTTTTTATTTCTTTTTATATCCTTCACTTTGAGATCTAATTTGTAAGATATAAGTATTGCTACCCCAGCTTTTTTTTCATTTCCATTCGGCTGAAAACCTTTTTCCATCCCTTCACCCTCAGTCTGTGTACGTCTTACCCTATGTCTTTTGAATGGGACATGTAATCCATTTTCATTTAAAGTTATTATTGATAGGTACTTGTTGTCACCATTTTCATTTTTTATGCCTGTGTTCCTTCTTCGCTTCCTATTTCTTTTTTTCACAGCAGATGCTTTAGCATTTCTTGCATTGCTGGTTTGGTGGTAATAAACTACCTTAGTCCTTTTTTGTCTGTGAAGCTCCTGATTTCACCCTCAATTTTGATTGATAGCCTTGCTGGGTACAGTATTCTTGGATTCAGACCCTTCCTTTGCATGACTTTGTATATTTCATTCCATTCCCTTCTGGCCTGATGTGTTTCTGTTGAGAAATCAGTCGCTAGTCTGATGGGTATCCTTTGTAGGTAACTTTCTGTCTCTCTCTGGCTGCTTTTAAGATTCTTACTTTGTCATTGGTGTTTGCCAATTTAATTATAATGTGTCTTGGTGTCAGTCTTTTCGGGTTTTTTTTGCTTGGGACTCTGTGAGCTTCTTGGATTTGTGTGGGTTTTTTCTTTCCTATATCAGGGAAGTTATCTGTCATTATTTCTTCAAACAGGTTTTCTATTCCTTGATCAGTTTTCTTTCCTTCTGGCACCCCTATTATGTGGATGTTGTTTTATTTTGTTTTGTCCCAAAGTTCCCTTAGGCTCTCCTCCTGCTTTTTAATTTTTTTTTCCTAGAAGCTGCTCTGCTTGTGTATTTTTTCCTACCTTGTCTTTTAGCTCACTGATGGGGTCTTCTGCTTCTATTGTACTCTTATTGCTTTCTATTGAGTTCTTTACAGCAGCGACGTCATTTTTCATTTCTTCTTGGTTCTTCTTCATTTCCTCTTGGTTCTTACACATATTTTTGAATTTGTCTTCCATTCTTTTTATCCACCTTATGATCATTTCTCTGAATTCTTTCTCTGACAGGTTGCTTGCCTCCATTTCTCTTACTTCCTTTTCTGGTGATGCCTGCTTTTCTTTCATATGCAGGCTGTTTCTTTGTCTTCCCATGATCTCTCTTCTCCAGTTGTCTGGGTATGTAATTCTCTCTCTCCTGCGTTGATTTAAGGCACAAAATACAACACAACAAGATGCAATGCACGAGGCTCTGAACATAAATGTATTCACGATATTAATAACCCAAAGTAAAGGTGACCACCAGAGAAAGGCGAATTAGAGGATAGAAGAGAAAGAAGAAGAGAGAGAAAAAAAGAGTGCAAAGATGAAATTGGGAAAAGGGGAAAAAAAAGTAAGAGAGAGAATAAGAAAGAAGAAGGGAGAAAACTCCAATAGAACAGCCACTAATCCCAACACATGCCAGCAACAAGTACCTGGAGATGAATACAAACTACAAACAACAACTAATGTCAAGTGAGGAGAGGGAAAACAGAAGCAAAAAAACAAATAAAAACAAACGAAAAACAAAAAGCAAAAGCAAAACAATCTCGCAAACAAGCACAAAAAATCGATATAATCAACGATCAAGCAAACAACAACAAATGGACAGAGAGAAAAATAAATAAAAACAAATTTAAAAAATTTTTGATAGTGATGAAAGAAAAGAGAGAGATGTGTATGGACTTGGAGCAGGGGATTGGAAATTAGATATATAAGTAGGGTGAAATTTTAACAGGGGGTAAAAAGAAGGAATAGGGAAAATCTAAAGCAGGAATAGGGTAAGAGAAACAGGACAACAAAAGGGGAAAAGTGAGGAAGAGAGTGTTGGCATAAAGGTAATGTTGAGATAGCGTAAAATGAAGCTAAAGGAACGATGAAAATAGAGTGTAGAACACTAATCCCAAAGTAAAATAAAGAGAAAATAAAATGACACTTTAAAAAAAATAAAGATAAAATAGTAGTAGTAATAATACTGATTGAAAATAAAAAGGTAATAATTAAAAAGGTAAAATCAAGTGAGGAAAAAAGAAAAAAATTAGTTTCTTAAGTAAAAGATGAAAAAAATAAAAATGTGCAGTAGTGAAGGTCATTCACTTCCTCTACTGTTCTGTTTGGCATGCCTGTTTCCTAGTCAGGACAGTATTGCAGTTCCCTGCATTCCACTGCTCCTCAGTGTTGTAAGCCAGTCCTGATTTTTAAGCAGGCAGTTTATTTGTGTTTACATTTACACAAGTCAATTTGTGATTCAACCCCTGTGTGGCAGTGTTTCTGGATTGACCTCTGGGTCTATAGGTCCACAGGGAAAGCAGGATCTAAGCCAGTGCTTAGATCCTGCTTTCCCTGTGGCACCCAATACCAGCTTTGGGGAGTGGGTTGCCCCAGAGCTGGTTCTCTGATGGTTATTCTCCACTCTGATCCCCAGGTTCCAGAAAAAACAACTTTCCCCTGCAGTCTCTTAGAGTGTCTCCAATTGGGTGATCCTATGTATTGGGCCCAGCAATCAGAAGCAAGGATTCAAAGAGGAAAAAAATAATAGAGTCAGAGTAAGTGTGTGAACTCCGGGGCTGCACGCAAGTCTGTGCAGTCTTTTTTCCCCTTGGGTCTTAACAGCCAGCACACTTAAAATTTTTAGGCTGTCCTTTTGCACCCAGATCAAAATGGGTTGCTTTTTAGAGTTCCCTTCTGTTAGCAGCTCTGTGGACCACCTTCCACATTCACGCATCACGCCAGCCCCAACAGCCACGGATTTTTCTAGGCACAGACTTCCCCAGGTCTCCAGCTCCTGCTGTGCACGCATTTCTCTCTCCTGCTGGGAACACACACCTCACCCTATCCCAGGCAAAATCTGACCTTTTTGTGAAGGAGTGTAGAGCTCCTCTGAATCCGTGTGCTTGTTGCACTTGGAGACCAGTGTTCTCGAGTTCATAACTGTTCAGTGGGTGCTGTAGTTGGAGATTCCATGGGCTTCTCAGGCATCTGATAACATCCACTTTCCCCTTCAAGATGGTGCGGTCTCTGTGTCCGAGCCGGTCACTCCAGGAGGGAACCCAGCAGCAGTGAGGGCTGCCTGGTCAGGGGAGCCCCATCCGACAGTCCCCCACAGTCTCCTGGAGTATAGCTGTCCCTCAACTCACCAACAAACACTCCCTGTGCGACCACACACTCTCCCTTTGCTTTCTCACTCACACACGATCTTGCAGTCTGCCTTCCCATTAGCAGCCATCTTCCTTAATCCTCTTTTTTAATTAGGCCAATAAAATATTATATTCTAGGCTGCAATTTTACCACATGTAGTACACATAGGACTATAATATATATTTTGAACTACTAATTTCTCCTGAGAACATATAAGAATTATTTTTCTCAAAAATGAATTTTTATACTTTATGCATTTTGTTATCACAACCATATAATTTCTTCCAACTTAATTTGAACTTTAAACTTTCAGAAGTCTTAAATTTTAGGTGGCAAATTAAATACTTAGCATTTCTCAGATTAGTAATATTTTTAAGGATATATTTCAAATAAAATACCAGATGTATTTAATTAATAGATTCAATTCTGTCCTCTAGATTTTTCATATCAGGCAAACTCAGATTAATATTTCAGTATTTTTGTCATTTAAAAATACCTAGATATTTAATAATTTTTATTATTTAATTCAGCAATGTTCTAAAGTTTTAAGTTACCAAAGACTTTGTAAAACTATGTTTCTGGTGAAAAGGCAGGGAGAGGAGGGAGCAGGCCTCTAATCTGTTTGAATTTTAAATTGCCACATTCTTCCTCAGAGATAACATCTAAGGTTATGGCTGCAGCTTCTCTGGGACTGGCCCTTTCCTCTAATAGAGAATACAGCCAGTCTCCTCTTCAGTGATATTAATAATGTATTTATAATTATTATTGAAAAGCTTTATTACAAATCCTTTATGTTAGTTACATTTATTTATTTATGTTTTAATAACTTTGATATTTTAAAGCCAATTATTATTATCCAAGGCTTTTCCTTTGGCAAATTCTGTAACAGAGATAACTCACTGACTTTCAGTGGCTGTCATGTTAAATTATTATTTTATTTTATAAAAACAGGAATGCCCCTGGGATCTGTGAGGCAACCTTGGAATGCGGTCCATTATTATTCAACAACTACCCAATATTATGGAAACACTTATTCTATTGCCCAAACACAGCCTGCATGTTTTCCTAGGGTCATTTTTGGCATCTTTTAAAGAAAAAAAACAGTCTTGGGTTTATTCTATAGCATCCATGAAGAGATGAGGTTCAGTCCAAGAAGCCACCCCAAATCAGGCAGGGCACACCTTCTCTTAAGCTAGCCCTTTTCTATTCATGGGTACAGAAATCCCAGACACAACCCTAAATTCTGAGAAATGTCTCATCTATTCAAATTTCAAATGATGACTGGGAAATAAAAACATGGTGAAAATGAGACTTTTAATAACACTCTCGAGAGTGGGTGTCCATTTTACAGGATCAGCAAAAGACTAGTAATTAATGGGCTGGGGCCTTTTTTACTTCCCTTTGTCTAGAGAATTTTCCTAGAACCTGTGTTATCAACCACAGGTTCTAGGTGTATTGTTTATATTCTTTCTCTCTATCCCCACATTCTGTTTGCTCTGGGGAAATTTAGTAATGGTTTGGCCATCTAATGTTTCTTTTCTATTAAATTAAATTAAAGGCATACTTAATAGACTAACAATTATCAAATTAAACCAAACAATAAAGACAGATAAAACAACAATCAACAGACAAGCACCCATAACACATAGACAAGACTTAATAAATGAGAGTTTTTTTCATGTTTTTTTCAGATGTAATTTTCAGACAAAGCATTAAAGAGTCCTTTTGTAAAAGGACAGGACTGTTAGCCCCATTTTCTCTAGCTGTTGAGCCTTTCCACACTGGAGGCAGAGGATCTGGGGTCTTAGGTATTACAGACTTTTGATCCCCAATATGAATTGGGCATAATGCAGTTCAAACAAGAGCCCACCTAGTTAAAGATGACAGGGGCACTCGTTTTCCTTGAGCCTGATTTAAGAGAGTACCTTTTGACATTTTAATTCCTTTATCCTTGAGCATGCAAGCTAAAAATTTACAATGATGTTTTTGCCTTTTACTCAAATTCATCCCCATTATAGCCTGGCTGAAATAAAAGACTTTCTCACCCACTTATGGTTCATGACTCTGAAGTTGGAATGGGCTTTGTGCGCAGTGAATTTCCCCACCTTTTCAGTGAACCTCCCACCTTTCTGGTGAATTTCCTTTTTTCTTTGTTTTTTGCTCAGGCAAATCTTCTCCAGATGCCTATTTGTGTGCCAGATGTGAATGATGCATCCATTTGCGGCTAGGGTTCAGGATCTGGAAAAGGGGCCATGCACAAACAAATACACTAGACAAGAAATATGAATTTAGAAGGCATGGGGGGCCAGGTGGAAAACCTTTCTCTAGTGGAGAGGCTCTCTGAAGTCCTGGCCCTATTAGCTTTTATTCAATTTTAGAATATACATCTTGCCCTCAGTTAGGGAGGCAATCCGGTAGCAGACAGACTATCTTAAAGGTCAGTAAATATTAGTAAAGATTTCCTTTGAGACTATTATGTCAGGAAATGCTTGAGCCACCATTATCTTGACAGAACAATCGGTGCGTAGCTTTAGCTCTTGCTAAAGCTCAAGGTCCATCAGCTGTCCAAGTTCCATGTTGCACTTTCATGATAGTGTTGACAATGGATAGCTTCCAGCAGTTGGGTTAAGGTTAGGATTAGCGTTAAGGTTATGTTTAGTGTTATGGTTAGAGCTAGGGCTACAGTTAGGTTTAGAGATAGGGTTAGGATTAGGACTTGGGTTATGGTTAAATGTAGGATTAGTGTTAAGATTAGGGCTAGGGTTAGGGTTAGGATTAGGGTTGAGGTTTGGGATAAGGCTAGGGTTAGGGTTAGGGGTAGGGCTAAAGTTAAGTTTAGGGTTAGGGCCAGGGTTACTGTGAGGCTTACTGTTATGGACAGGGATAGTGCTAGATTTATGGTTTGAGTTAGGGCTACATGTATGTTTAGAGTTAGGGTTACATTTAGGGCTAGGGCTAGGGATAGGATTAGGGTTTGGGTTAGGGTTAGGGTAGGTTTAGAAGTAGGTCTAGTGTTGGGGTTAGGGTTAGTTTTAAGGTTCGGTCTAGGGCTCAACTTGGGGTTAGATTTAGGGTTAAAGCTAGTGCTATGGTTAGGGTTAGGGTTAGGGTGAGGTTTAGGATTAGGATTAGCATCTGGGGCCTTGGATGCACATTGGAATCACCTGGAGAATATTAAGAACTCTGGATTTCTTAGTCCTACCCCCATAGATTGACCTAACTGTTCTGAAGTGTGGCCAGGGTTCTGGGTATTCAAAGAGATTTTTGCTGATTCTAATGAGCAAAAAAGTGAGGTCCTTTGATGGAGGTCTCACATTACAGAGCAGTGAGAGCATATTGTGGACACTCTAAGGTTTCAGGGTGCTGTAGGACCCATTCCCCTCCCTGGTTGGAGCTGGAGGTTAAGGTCAAAAGAGCCTCCTGAAAGCAGTGACCTGTGCTTTCAATGATGAATTGGAATAGGTAATGTCACCCACAGAGGAACTGGGGGATGGAGAACTATAGGTTGACTGACAAAAAAGGGTGGTTAGGGTTAGGGCTAGGATTAGGATTAGGGTTAGGGTTAGGGTTAGTGTTAAGATTAGTGGTAGGGCTAGGATTAAGTTTTCAGATAGGTTAGGGTTAGGGTTATGTCTAGGTCTAGGGAGAGGGTTAGTGTTAGGATTGGGTTAGGGTTAGTGTCATGGTTAGGGTTAAGGCTAGGGTTAAGGTTAGTGTTAAGATTAGGACTAGGGCTAGGGTTTAGAGTTGTGTTAGGGCTAGGGTTAGGGTTTAGGGTTAGTGTTAGGGCTAGGGTTAGGTCTAGGGCTATAGTTAGGTTTAAGATCAGTATTAAGATCAATGCTTGGACTCGGGTTAATGTTAGCATTAGGTTTAGGTATAGGTTTAGGATTAGGGATAAGGTTTGTGTCTGGTTTCTTGGATGCACATTGGAATCAGCTGGAGAGTTAGTAGGGTTAGGATTTGGGTTAGGGCTAGGGCTAGGGATAGTGTTATGGTTAGGGCTAGGGTTATGGTTAGGTTTTAGGGTTGGGTTAGGGTTTGGGTTTGGGCTAGGGTTAAGGTTAGGATTAGTGACATGTTTAGGGCTAGGGCTAGGGTTAGGTTTAGTCATAGGTGTAGGGTTAGGGTTAAGATTAGGACTAGGGCTACATTTAGGTTTATTGTTAGTGTTCAGATTAGGTCTAGGGCTCGGGTTCGTGTTAGCATTATGTTTAGGGTTACGATTAGTGTTAGGGTTATCGTCTAGTTTCTTGGATGCACATTACAATCATCAGAAAAGTTAAGATTAGGGTTAGCGTTACAGTAGGGTTAGGGGTAGGGCTAGGACTAGTGTTAGGATTAGGGTTAGGGCTATGGCTAGGGCTAGGGTTACAGTTAGGTTTTGGGGTTTGTTTAGGGTTAGGGGTATGTCTAGGGCTATAATTAGGGTTAGATTAGTGTTAATATTCAGGGTAGGGTTAGGATTAGAGTTAGGGTTAGGGTTAAGGTTAGGGCTATAGGGCTAGGGTTGGGGTCAGGGTTAGGTTTGGGGTTAAAGCTAGGGCTAGGTTTAGGGTTAGGTTTTAGGGTTGGGTTAGTTTAGGGTTAGGGTTAGTATTATTTTTAGAGCTAGAGTTAGGGTTAAGGCTAGGGCTGCAGTTAGGGTTAGCAATAGTTAAGATTAGGGGTAGGGCTCAGGTTAATATTAGTCTTTAGTTTAGGGTTAGGGTTAGTGTTATGGTTAGGGCTATGGCTAGGGTTAGGGTTAGGGCTACAGTTAGGGTTAGAGTTAGTGTTAAGGTTAGGGCTAGGGCTTGGGTTAGTGTTAGCATAGGTTTAGGTTTAGGGTTAGGTTTAGGCTCAGCATCTGGGTTCTTGGATGCACATTAGAATCACCTGGAGAGTTAGGGTTAGGATTAGAGTTAGGGTTAGGGCTAGGGTAGGACTAGGGTTAGGGTTAGGATTAGGGTTAGGTTAGGATTAGGGTTAGGGCTAGGACTAGGGCTAGGGTTAGGATTAGGTTTTATGGTTGTGTTAGGGTTATGGTTAGGGCTAGGTTTTGGGATAGAGTTTGGGTTATGGTTAGGTTTAGGGTTATGGTTAGGATTATGGTTAGGGTTAAGATTAGGGCTAGGGTTAGGGTTAGGTTTAGGGCTTGGGCTAAAGCTAGGTTTAGAGTTAGGTTTTAGGGTTGATTTGGGACTATGCCTATGGTTCAGTTATGTTTAGCTTTGAGATTCTTGGCTGCATATTGGAAAAATCTGGAAAATTATGGTTAGGGCTAGGGCTACAATCATGGTTAGGGTTAGGTTAGAGCAAGAGTTAGGGCTTGGTTTAGGGTTAGGATGAGAGTTAGTGTTAGGATTGTGTTAGGTTTACTAACCCTAACCCTAGTCCTAAAACCATCTCTAACTAAAACTCTAACCATAATCCTAACCCTAGACATAATCTTAACACTAATCCTAACCCTAACCATAGTCCTAGCTCAAACCCTAACCCTAACCCTTGCCATAACCCAAAACCAACTCTGAAACCTAACCCTAACCTTAGCCCTAAACCTAGCCCTAACAATAACCCTAATTTAACCCTAATCCTAATCATAGCAATAGTCCTAACCCTAACCATAACCTAATCCTAACCCTAGTCCTAGCAATAGTTCTAACTCTAACCCTAACTCTAGCCTTAATCCTAACCCTAAACCAAGCACTCATCATAACAATAACCTAAACCCTAACCATAGCCCTAACCAAACCCTAACTATAGCCCTAACCCTAATGCTAGCCTTAGCCCTAACCCTAACGCTAACCCAAACCTAAACCTAAAACTTAACTCTAACACCATTGCCCTAGCCCTCACCCTAACCTTATCCCTAACCCTAATAGTAACATTAGCCATGCTCTAGACATAACCCTAACCCTTGCCCTAGCTCTAATCTTAATCCTAACCCAAACCCTAACTGTAGCCCTAGCCCTAACCCTAAACCTAACCCTAGCCCAACCCTAACCATAATCCTAGCCCCAATCCTAACCCTAACACTAGCATTAAAACTAACACTAACCCAAGCCCTAGACATAACCATAACCCTTACACTAAACCTAGCCTTAGCTCCAACCTGATCCTTATTCCTAACCCTAATCCTAATCCTAGTCCTAGCCCTAACCAAAGCCCTAATCCTAATCATAGCCCTAAATTGAATGCTAGTCCCAGACATAACCCTAACCTTAGCCCTACAACTAGCCCTTGTCCTACCTAGCTTAAACCTAACCCTAACTATAACCATAACCTTAACCATAACCCTAACTCTCCAGGTGATTCCAATGTGCAGCCAAGGACCCCTATGCTAACCATAAGTCTAACCCTAACCCTAACCCTATCCCTACACCTATGCCTAACCATAACACTAACACTAGCCCTAACCCTAAACCTAACCCAACCCTAAAACCTGACTCTAAAGCTAACCCTAATCCTAGCCCTAACCCTAAACATAACCCTAAACCTAATCCTAGCACTGATCTTAACACTAACCCTAACCCTAACAGTAGCCTTAGACCTATCCCTAACCTTAGCCTGAAACATAACCATAGCTCTAGTCCTAGCCCTAACCCTAACCTAACCCTAATCCTATTCCTGGCCCTAGTCCTTACCCTAACCCTAATCCTAACTCTAACCCTAACTGTAACTCTTTAGGTAATTTCAATGTGTAGCCAAGGATGTCAACACTAAGCTTAAAACAAGCCATAGCCCTAACTCTAATCCTAACCCTAACCCTAACCCTAACCCTAGTTCTAGCTCTTACCCCAACCCTAATCCTAGTCTTAAACCTAACCATAACCAAAATCCTAACCATACTATCCAGGTGAATACATTGTGCAGCCAAGGACTCAGAAGCCAACCTAATCCTAAAGCTAACCCTAACCTGTAGGGAGCAGTTATAGGGTTAAGCTTCAGACTGACCTGCTGGCAAAGCCGCAAACAAGTTCCAGCTTAGAGGGCACAGCCCTCTTAGCATAATTAAGCTTGATCTTGTGACTGCTCCCTAGAACTTTCCTGGGTAGCTAATGGGCTGTGGGAGATGCAGCAAATGCTGCCAAAACAAGTGAAACTTACAAGAACATTGTAAACTACCTTGTTTACCTCTGACTATAAAATAAAAACTTAGCTTGCAGTCTGGATCTGTTCTGTGGTCTCAGCCAGGCACAGAAGATCCACCTAGACCCAGCTTATTCTCTTTGTCTGTCTTTTCTTCATCCTTCGCCGGCCCTCCCTCAGGCTCGCCGAACCCTTGGCTGTGCTGGTGCGGCACACTAACCCTAGCACAAGCCATATTTATAACCCAAATCCTAATACCAACCCTAGCCCTAGCCCTAAATTACACTAAACCTTAATGCTAAACCTATCCCTAACCCTAGCACTAGCCCTTGATCAAACTCCAACCCTGACTCTAATCCTACCCTAATCCTAAACATAGCCCTAGACCAGTGGTCGGCAAACTGTGGCTCGCGAGCCACGGTTTGCCACTCTGTTGACTATGAGTTTGCTGACCACTGCCCTAAACCTATACATAACACTAAGGCTAATCCTAACCTTAACCTTAACTCAACTCTAAAACCTAACCCTAGCCCTAGCCCTAATTTAACCTTAATCCTAATCCTAATCTTAGCACTAGCCTTAGCCCTAAACATAACCATAACAGTAACCATAACCCTAGCCATAATACTAACACTAACCACACCCTAAAACCTAATCATAATCCTAGATGTAGCCCTAGCCCTAACCTAACCATAACCCTAACTATCCAGGTGATTCCAAAGTGCAGCCCGTGACGCAGCCAATAATCCTAAACCTAACCCTAGGCCTAGCCTTGAAATTCACTAGTAAAGAGCTGGAAACATTGGAATTCCTTGTAAAGAACTGGAAACAAGGAGAAAAGTGTTTGAAAATACTAGTAATTCACTGGTAAAGAGCTAGAAACAGTGCAGAAAAGTTTTTTAAAAATACTTGGAGATCCCTGGTAAAGACCTGAAAACTGTGTAGCAAAGTGTTTGAAAATACATGGAAATCACTGGTAAAGAGCTGGACACTGTAAAGTGTGTGAAAGCACTTGGAAGTAACTGCTAAAAAGCTTATAAGTCTCTATAAAACTGTTTCTAAACACTTGGAAATCACTGGTTAAGAGCATGAATTCAGGTATAAACGGTTTGATAGCACAGGAATTTAATGGTAAAGAGCTAGAAACTAAATAGAAATGTGTTTTGAAAACACTGGAAATTCACGGGTAAAGAGCTGAACACTGTAGAAAAGTGTTTGAAAATAACTACTAAGAAGCATCCAGCTCCTTAGAATTCACTTGTAAAGAGTTGGAAACTCTAGAAAAGTATTTGAAAACATTGGGAATTCGCTTGTTAAGAGCTGGAAACTTGGTAGGAAAGTGTTTGAAAACACTTGGAAATCAGTGGTAAAGAGATGGAAACTGTAGAAAGGTGTTTGAAAATACTGGGAAAACACTGGAAGTGGAAACTAGGCAGACACGTGTTTCAAAAAACAGGGTATGCAGTGGTAAAGAGCTGTAAACTGTGTCAAAAATTGCTTGAAAACACTTAGAAATCATTGATAAAGAACTGCCAACTCTATAGAAACATATTAGGAAATACTTGCAAATCACTGGTAAAGAACTAGACACTAGGTAAAAACCTGTTTGGAAACACTGAATATTCATTGATAAGGAGCTGAAAACTGTAAAAAAGGTGTTTGAAAATACTTGATATTAACTGAATAAGAGCTGGAAAGTGTAGGAAAGTGTTTGGAAACACTTGGAAATCACTGGTATTGAGATGGAAACTAGATAGAAACATGTTTGAAAACACTGGGAATGCAGTGCTTAAGTGCTGGAAACTTTTTCAAAAGTTGTTTGAAAACATTTGGAAATCACTAGTTAAAGTGGGAATCCAGGTATAAAACAGTTTGAAAACACAGGAATTCACTGATAGAACTGGAAACTAGGTAGAAACATGTTTGGAAACACTAGAAATTCATGGATAAAGAGCTTGACACTGTCAAAAGTATTTGAAAACAATTGGAACTCACTGGTTAAGAGCTGGAAATGGTGTAGAAGAGAGTTTAAAAACACTTGGAATTAACTGCTAAAAAGCTTCCAACTCTATAGAGAACTGTTTGATAACACATGGAGTTCACTGGTAAAGAGCTGGATACTGTGTACAAAAGTGTTTGAAAACACTTGGAAATCACTGTCAAAGAGATGGAAATTAGGAAGAAACATGTTTGAAAACACTTGGAATTCACTGGTAAAGAGCTGGAAACTGTGTAGGAGACAGATTAAAAACACAGGGAATTCACTGGCAAAGAGCTGAAGACTGTTGAAAAGTGCTTGAAAACTACTGATGAAAAGTTGAAAACTGTAGGAAAGTGAAAACAGTGGGAAAACACTGGAACTAGAAACTAGGTAGAAATATGTTTCAAAATACTGGGAATGCAGTGGTAAAGAGCTAGAAACTGTAGAAAATTGTTTTCAAACACTTGGAAATCACTAATAAAGAGCTGCCCACTCTAGAAACCTATTGGAAAATACTTGGAAATCACTGATTAAAAGCTGAAACTAGGTACAAACCTGTTTGAAAACACTGGCAAAGAGCTGAAAACTTGGTAGAAAAATGTTTGAGCAAGCGTGAACTGCTAAAAAGCTGCCAACTCTCTATAAAACTGTTTAAACACACTTGGAAATCATTGGTTGAGACTGGGAAACAAGGTACAGAAGTGTTTGAAAACACTTGGAAATCACTGGTTAAAGCTGGAATGCAAGTATAAAACGGCTTGAAAACACAGGAATTCACTCATAAAGAGCTGGAAATGGTGTAGAAAACATTGAAAACACAGGGAATTCACTGGCAAAGAGCTGAAGACTGTTGAAAAGTGTTTGAAAAGCCCTGGTAAACAGCTGGAAACAGTGTAAGAAAGTGTTTGAAAACACTGGGAATTCACTGGTAAAGAGCTGGACATTAGGTAGAAAAGTGTTTGAAAACACTTGAAATTTACTGGTAATAGGAGAGGAGTGTATGAAAGCCTTTGGAAATAACTGCTAAAACACTTGCAACTCTGTAGAAAATGTTTGATAACACAGAGAGTTCACTGGTTAAGATACTGTGTAGAAAAGTGTTTTAAAACACTTGGAAATCTGGAAAATCTAAACTTACCCCAAACCCTAACCGTAACACTAGCCCTAGCCCTAACCATAATTGACAGTAACCCTAACCATAGCCTTAACCCTAATTCTAACTCTAACCGAACCCTGAAACCAAACCATAACCCTAACCCTAGCCCTGGTCCTAAACATAACCTTAACTTGTCCCTAACCCTAATCCTAGACCTAGCCCTACCCTAAACCTAAACCTAACCTAAACCCTATATCATCAGGTGATTACAATGTGCAGGTAAGGACCAAGATGCTAACCCTAACACAACTCCTAACTCTATCCCTAACCATAACCCTAACCCTAACTTTAACACTAACACTAACTTGAGCCCAAGTCATAACCCTAGGCCTAGCCCTAATTGTAAACCTAACCCTAGCCCTAACCCTACTCTAACTCGAACCCTAACCCCAGCCATAGCCAGAATAATAACTCTAACCCTAACCCTAATCCTAACTTTATCACTAGCCCTAATCTTAGTTACCATAACCCCAACCCTATCCTTGGTCCTAACCCTACACTAAACATTACCTAACCATAACCCTAAAACTAACCCTAACTCTAACCCTAACCTTAACCCTAACCCTAACTCTCCATGTGATTCCAATTTTTAGCCAAGGACCCAGATGGTAAAACTAACCTTAATCCTAAAACCAAGCCAAGCCATAACCGAAACCCTAACACTGAAGCTGGCACAAGCCCTAACCTTAATCCTAACACTGACCCTAATGCTGATCCTGGCACTAGCCCTAATCTTAACACTAACCCTAACCCTCACTGTATCCCTAGCACTAACCCTAACCCTACCCCTACCCCACCCATAGACCTAAACACAACACTAAACCAACCATGAAACCAAACCCTAAACCTAGCCCTAGCCTAGCCAGAACCCTAAACCTAACCTAAACCTAATAATAGCCCCAACCCTAATCCAACCCTATCTATAATCCGAACTCTGCAGGTAATTTAAATTTGTAGCCAAGAACCCAAATGCTAACCCAAACCCTAACCATAACTCTAAGTTAAGCCCTAGACATAACCCTAACCCTAACACTAACCATAGTCCAAGCAGTAATTTTAATCCTAACAAAAACTCTGCAGGTGATTCCAATGTGTAGCAAAGGTCACAGAAACTAACCCTAAACTTAACCCTACCTTAACTAAACCTAACCATAGCCCTAATCCTAACCTGAATGCTAGCCAAAGCCCTAGCCCTAATCTTAACACTAAGCTTAATCCTAACTAGCCCTAGCCCTAATACTAACCTTAAACCTAATACTAACCATAGTCCTATCCCTAGCCATATACTTAACACTAATCCAAGCCCTAGCCCTAACCTTAATCCTAACCCTAATCCTAATCCTAACTTTAGCACTAGTCCTAATCTTTACCCTAATCCTAATCTTAGCCCTAGACCTAAGCATAGCCCTAACCATAACCTAAACCTAACCCTAACACTAACCATAGCCCTAGCCCTAACCATAACCCTAAACATAAAACTAATACTAACTTTAGCACTAGCTCTAATCTTAACCCTAACCCTAACCCTAACCTTAGCTCTAGCCCTAATCCTCAACCTAATCATAACCTAACCATAACCATAACCTGAGTCCTAACCCTAACCATAACCATAACTCAACCTCTCCAGGTGATTCTAATTTGCATCCAAGGACCCAGACACTAATCATAAACCTAACTCTACCCTAACACTAACCATAATCGTAACCCTAACCCTAACCATAGCCCTAGCCCTAACCCTAACCCTAACCTAACCCTACCACTGGATCTAGCCCTAACACTAAGCCTAACCCTAAACCTAACCATCTCAGTAGATTCCAATGTCCAGTCAGGGACCCAGATGCTAAACCTAACACAAAGTAGAGCCCTTAACATAACCATAACCCTAAAACTAACCCTAGCCCAATCCCTAATCTTAACCCTAACCCTAACCCTAATGATAACTCTGGCACTAGCCCTAATCTTAATACTAACCCATATCCTAGCTGTAGCCATAGCTCTAACCCTAAATTAACACTAGCCCTAGCACTAGCCCTAATGCTAACCCTAACCTAACACTAACCCTAACCATATCAATAGCCCTAGCCCTAGTCCTAACCATAACCCTAACTCTAATGTAACCCTAATCCTAACCACAGCCCTAGCTCTAGCCATAACCCTAACTCTAACACTAACCCTAGCCTTAGACCTAAACTTAACCCTAATCCTAATTCTAACACTAACCTTACCCTAGCCCTAATGTTAACACTTACTTTAACCCTAACCATAGCCCTAGCACTAGCCCTAATCATAACAGTAACCCTAACCCTAATCCTAGCCCTAGTCCTAACACTAACCATAACCTAAAAATAACCCTAAACCTAACCCTCACCCTCACCTTCACCCTCACCCTCACCCTTACTCTAACCCTAACCCTAACTCTCCAGGTGATTCCAATATCTAGACAAGGACCCAGATGTTAACCCTAACCATAACTCTAATCCAGGCCCTAGCCATAACCCTAACCTTAACCCTAACACTAACCATAGCCCAAGCAGTAATCTTAATCCTAACCTAAATCTAATGCTAACCCTAGCACTAGCCCTAATCTTTACACTAACACTAACCTTAAATGTAGCCCTAGCCCTAATCCTACCCCTAGCCCTAAACATAACACTAAACCAACCGTGAAAGCTAACTATAACCCTATTCCTAGCCCTAGCCATAACCCTAACCCTAATACTAATTGTAGCTATAGCCCTAACCCTAATCCTAAACCTAACTCTACAGGTGATTACAATGTGCAGCGAAAGACCCAGAAACTAAACCTAAACCTAACCTGACCCTAACACTAAACCTAACCATAGCCCTAATCCTAACTAAAACCCTAGCTCTAGCCCTAATCTTAACACTAACCCTAACCCTAACTAGCACTAGCCCTAATCCTAACCCTAGACCAACTTTAACCCTAACCTTAGCCCTAAACATAATACTAACTTAACCCTAAAACCTAACCCTAAGCCTAGTCCTAGCACTAGCCCTAATCTTAGCCCTAACCCTAGTTCTAAATATAACACTAACCTAATCCTAAACCGAACCCTAAGCCTAGCCCTAGCCTTAACCCTAACCCTAAGCCTGACACTAACCCTAACTCTGGCCCAACCTTAACTGTAACTCTAGCCATAAACATAACACTAATGTATACCTAAAACCAAACACTAAGCCTGGCACTAGGCCTAGCCCTAAACCTAACCCTATTCCTAACTTTAGCACTAGCCATAATCTTTACCCTAATCCTAACCCGAGCCCTAGTCCTAGCCCTAACCCTAACCATAACCTAAACCTAAACCTAACCCTAACACTAAATATAGCCCAGGCCCTAACCTTAACCCTAACCTAACACTAATACTAAATTCAGCACTAGCCCTAATCTTAACACTAACCCTAACCCTAGCCCTAGCCCTAACCCTAACCCTAGCCCTAATCTTAACACTGAACCTAACCCTAAAAGTAGCCCTAGATCTAACCCTAAACCTAAGCATAGACATAGCCCTTACCATAAAACTAACCCTAACCCTAACCCAGCCCTGAAAACTAACCCTAGCCCTAAGCTTAAACCTAACCCTAAATGTAACCCTAACTCTCCAGGTGATTCCACCGTGCAGCGAAGGACCCAGACACTAACCCTAAACCTAACCCTACCATCACACTAATCCTAACCATAGCCCTAACCCTAACTATAACCATAGCCCTAGCCCTAGCCCTAGACATAACACTAAGCCCAGCCCTAGCCATAAACTTCATCCTAACTATCCCTATCCCTAACTTTAACCCTAACCTTAGTACTAGCCCTAATCTTAACATTAACCCTAACCCTAACTTTACCCTAGCCCTAACCCTAACCCTAATCCAAACCCTAGCCCTAGTCCTAAACATAACCCTAACCCTAACTAAACCCTAAGACCTAAACCTAACCCTCACCTTAGGCCTATGCCTAACCCTAACCTAACCTAACCTAACCTAACCTAACCTAACCTAACCTAACTCTAATCCTAGCCCTAGCCCTTACCTTATAGGTAACTAACTGCTTTTCTCTTGCTGCTTTTAAGATTCTCACTTTGTCTTTAGCCCTTGACATTTTAATTTTGATATGTCTTGGTGTGGTCCTCTTTGAGGTTCTTTTGTTTGAGACTCTGTGATTCCTGGACTTGTAAGTCTATTTCTTTCACCAGGTAGGGGAAGTTTTTCTTCCATTATTTCTTCAAATAGGTTTTCAATATCTTGCCTCTCTCTTCTTCTGGCACCCCTATAATGCGACTGTTGGTATGTTTGAAATTGTTCCAGAGGCTCCTCACATTATCTTCATATTTTTTTTTCTTGTTGCTCTTCTGGTTGGGTGTTTTTTGCTTCTTCATATGTCAAATCATTGATTTGATTCTCAGAATCCTCTACTCTCCTGTTGAATCTCTGTATATTATTTTTTATTTAATTCAGTGTATGCTTAATTTTTGACTGGTCCTTTTCCCTTTTTTGGGGGGTGGGGGGAGGTTTCTAGAAGATTTGTGAGTAACCTTATAACCATAGTTTTGAACTCTATATCCAGTAGTTTGCTTTCTTCAATTTCTTTCATTTGTGACTTCTTTGTCTCCCCATTTTGGCTGCTTCCTTGTGTTTGTTTCTATGTATTGGATAGAGCTGCTATGTCTCCATGAATTGGTAGAGTGGCCTTGTGTAGTAGGTGTTCTATAGGGCCCAGTGGTTCAGCTTCCCCAGTCACCTGAGCTGGGAACTCTAGGTGCACCCCTTTGTGGGCTGTGAGCACAGTCTTGCTTTAGTTGAGATTTGATTGCTGTTGATGTCACTGGGAGGAATTGACCTCCAGGCCAATTGGCTGTGAGGACCAGCTATGACAACAGTGGGAGAGCTGCTGTGCAGGAGACACCCCTCTGGAGCAGGATTTGCTCCAGGGGGCTTTGGTGCTCATTGAGTCTGACCCTTGAGTGTGTCACTTGTGGATGTGTAAGAGTCATAATCTGGTATGGTCTGACACTGACCTCTGGTAAAATGGCTCTTGGGTCTCCATAAAGGTGCAAAGTCAGCCACTGCCTGGGGTCATCCAGTAGGAGCTACAGAGAGATCTTCAGATTCCTCCTATTAGAAAAGAGGCTGTGGGGAGTGGCATTGGCTAGGGGCCCTGCATCACCATCACCCAGACTAGCCACACCTCAGGCATGAATCCATAGGCACACCACAATCCAGACCTGTGTGCAACTGCAGCAGACACTGCCCAGACCATGCAGCTAAGTGAACATCAGCAGGATCCAGAGCAACTGCAGCTGTTCTCTCCACCCCCTCTAGAACCAGCTCTGTGGGGGAAGAGAGAACAGCTCAGAACACAGACAATCAAGGTGTGATACTCAAGGCAGACCCAGGCTCTGAGATAAGGAGTCCCTGCCTACTGGATTACTAGGGGCTTCAACCTCTCAAACCTCAATCAGTTTGCCCAGGGCCAGAAATGAACAATGACTCACATTCACCTGCACTACAGCAGCTACCAGGAGGCCCAGGATAGACACAACAAGGGACCAGATTCAACAACATCAGAGCTAAATCCAGTGAGCGCCACAAACAGCAGACCCAAATGTTTTTTGAGTGTGTGAGTGTGTGTGGTTTTATTTTTTGGTGTGTGTGTGTGAGTAGACTATTTTTTTTTATGGTTTGTTTTTCCCCCTTTTTTCTTTCTTCTCTTTTTTTTCCTTACATATATCTAATTTCTCTTTCCCTTCGTTCTATTCTACTTTTGTTTGTTCTTCTTACTTTTTATTTTATTTTGTTTCTCTTTTTTGTTTTATTTTTTTCTATCTATATATCCATTATTACCATGTTTTAAATTAATTATTATTATTTCATTTACTTTCTGTTTTCTTTTCTCTTTTCCTCCTATACTAGTTCTTTTAGCTTCCTCCTTGCTTCCATTTAGCCATATTTTTCTTTTTATTTCTCCCTTTTTCTTTTATCCCCTCTAAGTCTTTGGTCACACTTTTTTTAGTATTCTTTTTATTTTTCTTTGCTTTGTTTTCTTTTCTTTTTCCTTCTTAATCTTTCCTGTTGTTGCATTCAGTGGCTTGATTTTCATGGTGTTTTTGGTTTGGTCCTGTTGTGTCTTATTCCATTTGTCAGCAGCCACATACCAGCTGGCATTATGACATTGGGGTTGAACATCACTATCAGAAACTTGGAGGGGAGATCCCTTCCATGAATGGGACATCAGCAATCAAGCCCCAGTTAGAACATGAGAGCCCAAATTATGCACTCACAGGGCATTCCTGGAGCATCCAGCTCAGGGGATCAAAGAAACTGCACCACCAGACCACTGAAGACCCTTTCTACATAAAACCATCCAACAAAGACTGGGAGGCATAAGAGTTCTATCTAATACATAGAAGCAAATACAAAGAGACAGCTAAGATGGGGAGACAAAGAAACAACCCCCAAATAAGAGAAAATAAGGAATCTTGAGAAAAAGAACTAAATGAGATGTAATCAAGCAACCTATCATATGTACAGTTCAAAGCAATGGTTACAGAGATGCTTAAGGAATATAGTGCATATTACAAGGAACTCATTGGGAACTATAGCAGCATGAAAAAGAAAATAGAAACCATTAAACAGAACCAGAAAGAAATGAAGAATGATATATCAGAAATCAAGAACACACTGGAAGGAAGAGAGATCATGGGGAGACAAAGAAACAGCCCGCATATGAAAGCAAAGGAGGCATTACCAGAAAAGGAAGTAAACAAAATGGAGGCAAGCAATATGTCAGAGAAAGAATTCAGAGAAATGGTCATAAGGTCGCTGAAAAGAATGGAAGACAAATTCAACAATATGTATAAGAACCAAGAGGAAATGAAGAAGAACCAAAAAAATATGAAAAATGACATTGCTGCTATAAAGAACTCAATAGGAAGCATCAGCAGTAGACTAGAAGAAGCAGAAGACCACATTAGTGAGCTAGAGGACAAGGTACGAAAAAATACCCAAGCAGAGCAGCATCTAGAACAGCTGTGGGCAAACTACGGCCTGCGGGCCGGATCCAGCCCGTTCGGCTGTTCTATCCGGCCCGCAGAGCCGAAAGAGCGGAGGGTTCTCTTGCTCTCCCCTCTGCTCATTCACCAGCAGCAGTGTTAACATGGCAACGTCAGGAAACACGGCCGCAGCTCCTTCTTCTGAGTGGGCAGATTTATATCCGCCCATTCAGTAGAAAGAACAACCTCTCAATCTTCCAGAGGCTCCTTGTAATGCCCGCGGACGCGTCTCCCGACATCACCCTGGGAATGCGTAGACACGTTATTGTGGTGATGTAGGGAGACATGCCCCTGGAGAGCATGGTATCAGAGCCTTTCTGAGGTAAGATTAAGAGCTCTACTCAAACACAATTTTTTCCTGTTCCCACATTCTGTACATCACAATGACTTGTTAATAAAACAACAAAGACTTTCAGCTTTTAGGGCTTGTATCCACTGCAGTTTTTTTTCCCACTGCGGACATGCACAGCAGGGAACAAGACACACAGAGGACATGTCACACTAGCCATGCTGCGGCTGCATTTTTTTGCTGATACGGATGCGGTATCAGTAACGCTACCATGGCCACTAACCACATGTGTTAGCGGCAAAACAAATGCATTTTGCGCTGCGTTTGCTTCTCCCCCTTGCGCCTGTAAAAATGCGTGCTACAGGGCATTTGTGTTAACATGCACCACTGCACATTAGCATCAATGCAAACATGATGGAAACCTGTGTACCCTGCATTAACCCTAGGTGCGCTGCATTGCAGTACTGCACCACACTGCAACGGCAGCACGGCTAGTGTGAACGAACCCTAATTCAGTTGGTTGAACAAAAAGATTGTATAGAAATGTGATGAACTAAAGATTTTATTACAAAATCGCTTAATTTCAGGGTTTCAGAAGTAATTGGACAAATGAAAAACTGAAAATCAAATGTTCATATCTAATACTTGGATGAAACCCTTTCCTGGTAATGACAGCCTGAAGTCTTGTACTTATGGACATCACCAAATGCTGGGTTTTCTCCTTTGTAATGCTCTGCCAGGCTGTCACAGTAGGGGTATATATATAAATATCCTGTCATTTCCAGCTTTTAATAAGAAAAACTGTTGCAATGGGCATTTAAAAGTGGCACTTGGTTGTTTTTATAGAGTCCAGTGGATGGAATCTGACATTGATAATGGGCTCTTTCACACTATGTGCACTGCGGTTGTTTTTTTGCCAGTAATGGAAGTGCTAGTGGTAACTACTGGTTACCCATGTTTTGCACTGCCCTAGCACCTCCCATACAAGTGTGTCTGGAAGACACAGCAATGTGCAGCTATGTGTGTTACCATAAACAAAGGGCCTGTGTGAAAGATACACAGGTTTCCTATGGAGAAAAGGGGTTGTTCTCTACAGTCAGGGTGTGCCTCTGTCCCATGTCTGAACTTTTTCAGGTGATTTTGTTATATATATATATTTTTAGAAGACCAAAAATGTTATAGTAGAGCAAATTTAATCACTTGTTTTTATACTTTACTGTCTTATTTTAGTAAAGAATTTAATAAGAGAACGGTACTGTTTGTTTTAGCCCAATATTAAACGTGAGTGGACCAAAGAAAAGGAAAGTGGACAGTGAATGCCGAGTGTTTAAGAGGGAGTGGACAACAAAATATTTTTTCACTGAAGTCCGATCAATGCCGGTATGTCTGATATGCCAGGAAACACTTGCAGTCTTCAAAGAGTACAATCTCAGCCGTCACTTTGCCACAAAGCATGGCAACTATGCTAGCAAGCAGTCACCTCAAGAATGGGAGGCTACTGCACAGAGGTTGATGGCTAAATTACATGCTCAGCAAAATGTCTTTCACAGACAAACTGCAATTCAAGAGAAAACTACCAAAGCAAGTTTTATGCTATCATTCAAATTAGCAAAAGCTAGCAAACCTCTCTCTGAAGGCGAGTTTTTGAAAGAATGTATGATAGAGACAGCAGGTCTCTTGTGTCCAGAGAGCAATGGCAAGTTTGAAAAACTCAGCTTATCGCGCAGGACAGTGACTCGTCGAGTGGAACTGATTGATGAAGACTTGGCCAGCAAGTTAAATAGTAAGTCAGAGTTCTTGAAGTTTTATTCACTAGCATTGGATGAAAGTAATGACGTAAAGGACACTGCTCAGCTCTTAATTTTTATCCGAGGGATTAGTGACAATTTTGAAATTACGGAGGAGTTTTTAGCCATGGAGCCACTGAAAGGAAAAACACGGGGAGAGGACTTGTATGACCGGGTGTCTACTGTCATCGAGAAAATGAAGCTAACATGGAGTAAACTTGCTAATGTCATGACAGATGGATCTCCAAATTTAACTGGAAAAAATGTTGGACTGCTAAAAAGCATTCAGGATAAAGTGAAAGAGGAGAACCCTAACCAAGATGTTATTTTTCTTCACTGTATTATTCACCAGGAATCATTGTGCAAGTCTATATTACAACTTAATCATGTTAATCCAGTCGTAAAGCTTGTTAATTTCATTCGAGCAAAGGGACTTCAGCACCATCAGTTTATTAAGTTTCTGGAGGAAACTGATGCGGATCACCACGACTTACTTTACCACTCTTGTGTCTGCTGGTTGAGTTTGGGCAAAGTTTTCCAATGAGTGTGGGAGCTCAAAGAAGAGATTGGTGCATTTTTGAAATTAAAGGGGAAGTCTGACAAATTTACTGAGCTGAGTGACAAGAATTGGCTGTGTGACTTTGCATTTGCTGTAGATATATTTTCACATTTGAATGAGCTAAATGTGAAGCTACAGGGAAAAGATCAGTATGTACATGACATGTACACTAATGTGAAAGCCTTTAAATCAAAGCTGATTTTCTTTTCCAGACAAATTTCAGACAAAGTCTTCACTCATTTTGCCACACTAGCCACACAGAAGGAGACCATCCAAAACGTGAAGAAATACAGCAAATCACTGGATGACCTGCATGCAGAATTCTGTCGTCGGTTTTCTGATGTTGAAAAAATTGACCAGTCACTTCAACTGGTGGCCTGTCCTTTGTCACAAAACCCTGAAACAGCACCAGAAGAGGTGCAATTGGAACTCATCGATCTTCAGTCTGACTTTGTCCTAAAGGAGAAATTCAGCTCTCTTGAACTAAGAGACTTTTATGCTTCACTTAATGAAGCCACTTTTCCAAACATCCGGAGGATGGCACAGAAGATACTGGTGCCGTTTGGGTCAACCTATGTTTGTGAGCAGACATTTAGCGTCATGAACATCAACAAAGCCCCTCACAGATCCAGCTTAACTGACGAACACCTCAGATCTATCCTGAGAATAGCCACAACAAAACTAACTCCAGACTTTGATGCATTAGCTAAAAAAGACCAACAACACTGTTCCCACTGAAGTTGATGTTTTAAAGACCAAAAACCTTTCAACCCAGTCTACATTGCCATCTACATCTACGTCCCAGGCATAATTTGGAAGTTGCACTAAAGAAAATGTTTAATTTACTGTTTACACATTTTGTTCTTTTCTATTTGTTTTAGTTTTAAATTATTTTATTATATTTAAGTTTAATTTGAAAGGCTTTTGTACCTTTCCTTTGTTAGGCAATTTTATTTTGCCTTTGCCATCTTCAATATAAGGTATGTTATTGTGCTATGATTCCTCCATTTTTTGAAGTTTCAAATTACAATAATTAGTGTTTACATTCTTCTTGTTAAAATGTTTGAAATGAATAAAACTATTGAAATAATAAAAAAAAAAGACCGTACCCTTTTATGTAATGATGTTTACTTTGAATTTATATTAGTTCACACAAACACTCCATCCATGCTTTTGTTCTGGCCCTCTGGTCCAGTTTAAGAACCCATTGTGGCCCTCGAGTCAAAAAGTTTGCCCACCCCTGATCTAGAAAAAAAAAAAAAAAAACTTAAAAAACAGGAGGAGAGCCTAAGGGAACTTTGGGACAACATGAAATGAAACAACATCCACATAATAGGGGTGCCAGAAAGAGAGGAAACTGGGAGCAAGGAATAGAAAACCTGTTTGAAGAAATAATGACAGAAAACTTCCCTGATATAGGGAAGAAAAAAGTCACACAAATCCAAGAAGCTCACAGAGTCCCAAACAAAATGAACCCCAAAAGACCGATGCCAAGGCACATTATAATTAAACTGGCAAACACCAATGACAAAGAATCTTAAAAGTGGCCAGAGAGAGACAGAAAGTTACCTACAAAGGATCCCCCATCAGACTAGTGACTGATTTCTCAACAGAAACACATCAGGCCAGGAGGGAATGGAATGAAATATACAAAGTCATGCAAAGGAAGGGTCTGAATCCAAGAATACTGTACTGAGAAATGCTATCAATCAAAATTGAGGGTGAAATCAGGAGCTTCACAGACAAAAAAGGACTAAGGTAGTTTATTACCACCAAACCAGCAATGCAAGAAATGTTAAAGGGCCTATTGTAAAAAGAAGAACTAGGAAGCGAAGAAGGAACACAGATGTAAAAAATAAAAGTGGTGACAAACAAGTACCTATCCTATATAATAAAGAGTAATATGCCAATTAACCATCACTCCGCAACAAAATGGCAGTGCCCATAGACAAAAGGTGGCAGTGCCCAGTCCTCTCAGGCCCACTGGAGTCCGCCAGTCCCAGGGAGAGATGCCAATGAGAGATGGTAGCATGCGGCCCGGGCTGTGGGCCTGGGAGGCTGCTGCGCCCCACTCCCCCCACCGCAATCTGCTCCCAGCCGTGGCCCGGGCTGTTGGCCTGGGAGGCAGCCGCGCCCCCCAGAGTGATCCCCTCCCAGCCGCAGGCTGGGGTGTCAGCCTCCAAAGGGCCTGCGCCCCCATGGAGTGATCCTCCCACACACCTTTAGCCTTGGAACTTCCCTTGCCCCCAGCTGAGTGATTGGAGATGGGGGGCGTATCTGGTGATGCTGCCCAGCAAACCTCTCCCATTGGGTAGAAACTTCTGACCAGATTAGGGAGATAAGTGGGTTTTGTTTAAAATCTTTAGAAACCGCAAAGGAAATGTCTGAGGTAGGGTTTCACATCAGAAGTAACTTACAACTAATTTCTGAAGGCAAACGGGGACATTGCAGTTACATTACCGGAGAGTACCAGGAGGTCCGGAGGTTGGCTCTGCAAGGGTGGTGGTGGGTGCTCCCCACCCAGGTTCCTCAGCAACTTGGGCAGGGCTTGAGCTCACCCAGGAAGGCCTTTTCCCCTACAGTTTTCACCAAGGCAGGGAGGTTTTGTAGACATGAATAAGAAGTGCCCACACACAAGTCCTGAAGATGCCGGGGCCAACAGAAATGACAAACAAACTAGGAAAAGAGCAAAACCAGAAACACCACCGATCCCAACATAGATCATCTTTTTCTTCAGATGATGGTGTGTTTCCCTCTTCTTCGTCTTCTGGAAGCAAGACAGATTCAAGTGCTGACGATTCTTACCAAAGAAAAGTTAAGAGAAAAAAAGGACAGAAAAGGAATAAAAGGAGAAAAGAAAGAAAGGACAAAGGATGAAACATCAAGAAAAAGAAAGAGAAGGAAAAAAGGAAGAAACAATCACATGATGTTACCTTTCCAAGGTCTCATGAAATTCCTGTTTAAGGAGTTTATTTTATGACACTTTTAGTTTGGGTTTACATTTTTACTGGTTTGACAAGACCATGGTAGGTACACTGTCCAACATGTTAAAGAAAAAACCTTATCTAATAAAGAGGGAAAATGCAGGGGAGGGCATTTTGGGGTGGCCGGGCTGTCAGGGGAGGGTAGTTGGGGATAATTGGGCCAGCAGGGGAACAGTTAGGCGTTGATCAGGCTGGCAGGCAGAAGCGGTTAGGGGCGATCAGGCAGGCAGGCGAGCAGTTGGGAGCCAGCAGTCCCAGATTGTGAAAGGGATGTATGACTGCCAGGCAGTCGGACATCCCCCGAGGGGTCCCAGATTGAAAAGGGTGCAAGTTGGGCTGAGGGACACTCCCCCCAGTGCATGAATTTCATGCACCAGGCCTCTAGTCAATAATAACTTTAAATGTAAATGGATTAAATGCCCCAATCAAAAGACATAGGGTAGCTGAGTGGATAAGAAAACATGACCCTTGCCAAAACCGGTTTGGCTCAGTGGATAGAGCGTCAGCCTGCGGACTGAAAGGCCCCAGGTTTGATTCTGGTCAAGGGCACGTAACTTGGTTGCGGGCACATCCCCAGTAGGAGGTGTGCAAAAGGCAGCTGATCGATGTTTCTCTCTCATTGATGTTTCTAACTCTCTATCCCTCTTCCTTCCTCTCTGTAAAAAATCAATAAAATATATTTTTTTTAAAAAAGAAAGAAAACATGACCCATATATCTGCTATCTACAGGAAACCCACCTCACAAAAAAAGGACTCATACAGACTGATGGTGAAGGAAAGGAAAAAGGTTTTTCAGGAGAATGGAAATGAAAAAAAGCTGGGGTAGCAATACTTATATCTGACAAATTAGATCTCAAAGTGAAGGACATAACAAGAGATAAGGAAGGCCACTTCATAATATTAAGGGAAAAATCCAACAAGCAGATATAACTCTGGTAAACATATACGCACCCAATACAGGAGCACCCAAACATAAAGAAAAACTTCTGGAGTATATCAAGGGAGAGATTGACAGAAATACAATCATAGTAGGGGACTTTAATACCCCACTATCACCATTGCACAAATCCTCTAAACAAAAAATTGGGCAAAGATACATCAATCCTTAATGACTCACTAGATCAGATAGAATTAATTGACATCTTCAGAACATTTCACCCCAAATCCACAGAATATACATTTTTCTCAAGTGCACATGGGTCATTTTCAAAGATAGACCATATATTGGGCCACAGGCAAAGTCTATTCAAATTCAAGAAGATAGAAATCATATCAAGCATCTTCTCAGAACAAAATGGCATAAAACTAGAAATCCACTACAATAAAAACAATAAAAAAATCAAACACCTTTTGATAGCATGATATTAAACAATGACTGGGTTACCAGAGATATCAAAGATGAAATAAAAAGCATGATGGCAACAAATGACAATGAAAACACAACAATCCAAAATCTATGGAACACAGTGAAAGCAGTCTTGAGAGGGAAGTTCATAGCTTTACAAGCCTACCTCAAAAAACAAGAAAAATGGTAATAAATTATCTAACCCTACAACTCAGTGAGAAGGAGAGCAACAAGAAAAGCCCTGCATAAGCACAAGGAAGGAAATAATAAAGATCAGAGTGGAGTTAAATGACATAGAGGCCAAAAAGCAATACAAAAGATCAATAAAACCAAGAGCTGATTCTTTGAAAGGATAAACAAAATTGATGAACCTCTAGCCAGGCTCACCAAAAAGCAAAGAGAGAGGACCCAGATAAACAAAATCAGAAATGAAAGAGGTGAAATAACAACCGATCCCACAGAAATACAAACAATTATGAAAAAATACTATGAATAACTCTTTTCCAACAAAATGGACAATGTAGATGAAATGGACATAATCCTAGAAAAATACAAGCACCTAAAACTCAACCAAGAAGAATAAAAAACCTGAATAGGCTGATAACTACTGAAGAAATTGAAACAGCGATCAAAAATCTTCCAGCTAACAAAAGCCCCAGTCCAGATGGCTTTACAGGGGAGTTCTACCAAGCATTCAAAGAACTAAAACCTATCCTCCTTAGACTATTCCAAAAAATTCAAGAGGAAGGAACACTTCCTAGTTCTTTCTACAAAGCCAGCATTACCCTAATCCCAAAACCAGAGAAAGACACCACAAAAAAAGAGAACTATGGGCTAATATCCTTGATGAATATAGATGTCAAAATCCTCAACAAATTTCTAGCAAATCAGATTCAGCAATACATTAGAAAGATCATACATCATGACCAAGTGGGATTTATTCCAGGGATGCAAGGATGGTACAGTATTCACAAATCAATAAATGTGATACATCACATAAACTGAGAGACAAAAATCACCTAATCATATCAATTGATGCAGAAAAAGCATTTTACAAAATACAACACCCTTTCTTGATAAAAACTCTCAGGGAAGCTGGAATAGAAAGAGCATATCTCAACGCTATAAAAGCCTTATATGACAAACCTACAGCCAATATCATTGTCAAAGGGCAAAAACTAAACCCATTTCCCTAAGAACAGGAACAAGACAAGGATGCCCACTTTCACCACTCCTGTTCAACATAGTACTAGAAGTACTAGCTACAGCGATCAGACAAGAAGAAAAAATAAAAGGCATCCAAATTGGAAAAGAAGTAAAACTGTTTTTATTTGCAGATGACATGATAGTATATATAGATAACCCCAAAGACTCCATCAAAAAACTACTAGACCTAATAAATGAATTTGGCAATGTAGCAGGATACAAAATTAATACCCAGAAATCTATGGCCTTTTTATACACCAATAATGAACTCAGAGAAAGAGAAATGAAAACAAACAAACAAACAAACAAAAAAAACAATCCCATTTACCATTGCACCAAAAAAATTAAGGTATTTAGGAATAAACTTAACCAAGGACATAAAAGACCTGTACTCAGAAAACTACAGGGCATTGAAAAAAGGGGTAGAGGAAGACATAAACAAATGGAAGATCATACCATGTTCATGAATTGGTAGAATCAACACCATTAAAATGTCCATACTATCTAAAGCAATCTATAGATTCAATGCAATACCTATTAAAATACCAATGGCATATTTCAAAGATCTAGAACACACTCTCCAAAAATTCATGTGGAATAAAAAGAAAAGACCCAGAATTGCCACAGCTATCCTGAGAAAGAAGAACAAAGTTGGAGGGATCACAATACCAGACATAAAATTATATTACCAAGCCATGGTTCTCAAAAATGCCTGGTATTGGCACAAGAACAGACTTATAGACAAATGGAACAGAATTGAGTACCCAGAAATGGACCCAAGCCATTATACTCAATTAATATTTGACAAAGGAGGTAAGAGCATACAATGGAGCCAAAAACAGCCTCTTTAATAAATGGTGATGAGAAATTTGGTCAGATACATGCAAAAAAAAAAAAATGAAACTAGATCACCAACTTACATCATACAGAAAAACAAACTCAAAATGGCTAAAGGACTTGAATGTAAGATGGGAAACCATAAAAATCCTACAAGACTTTATAGGCAGCAAAATTGCAGACATACTTCATAGCAATATCTGTACAGACACATATCCTAAGGCAAGAGAGACTAAGGAGAAAATAAACAAATGGGACTACATCAAAATAAAAAGCTTCTGCACAGCAAAAGAAACCATCAACAAAACAATAAGAAAACCCGCTGCATGGTAGAACATATTTGCCAATGTTATCTCTGATAAGTGTTTAATCTCCAACATTTACAGGGAACTCATACAACTTAATAAATGAAAGATAAACAATCCAATAAAAAAATGGGCAAAGGACCTAAATAAACACTTTTTGAAAGAGGACATCCAGAAAACTAAGCAACACATGAAAACATGCTCAAAGTCACTAATCATAAGAGCGATGCAAATCAAAACAACAATGAGGTACCACCTCACACCTGTCAGAATGGCTATCACCAACAAATCAACAAATGACAATTGCTGGAGAGGATGCAGAGAAAAAGGAACCCTTCTTCACTGCTGGTTGAAATGCAGACTGGTGCAGCCACTGTGGAAGACAGTATTGCATTTCCTCAAAAATTTAAAAATGGAACTGCCATTTGACCCAGTAATACCACTTCTAGGGATATATCCCAAGGAAACAGAAACATAAATCAGAAAGGATATATGCACCCATATGTTCATAGCAGCACAATTTACAATAGCTAAGGTTTGGAAAGAGCCTAAATGCCCATCAATAGATGAGTGGATTAGAAAACTATGGTACATGTATGCAATGGAATACTACACTGCTATAAAAAATAAGGAATTTTTACCATTTGCAGCAGCATGGATGGAACTGGAGAGCATTATGCTAAGTGAAATAAGTCAGGCAGTAAAAGAAAAATACCACATGATCTCACTCATTTATGGAAAATAAACGACATTATAACCTGATGAATAAAAAGATAGATACAGAGGCAGGGAAGTATCGAACAGACTGTCAAATTACAGCGGGAAGGCTTGGGAGTGTTGCGGGTTTTGGGAGGGGGGAGGTAAGAGATCAACTGAAGGACTTGTATGCATGCATAGAAGCATAACCAATGGACACAAGACACTGGTGGGGTGGAGTGAGGGAATGTGCTGGGGGTAGGGGAGGCCGGGGGAAGGTCAATGGGGAAAAAAAAGGAAACATATGTACTACTATTTGTAACACTTTAAACAATAAAATAAAATTAAAAAAAAAAACCACTGGAAGGAATTAAAGTACACTGTATGAAGCAGAGGATTGTATCAGTGATTTGGAAAACAAGGTAGAAATAAATACCTAATTAGAGCAACAAATAGAAAAAAAAGAATTACAAATTAGCAAGTTGGCTTAAAGGAGCTCTGGACAACATGAAATGTAACAAAATCCACATTATAGGAATACCAGGAAGGAGAAGAAGGTGAGCAAGGAACAGAGAACCTGTTTAAAGAAATAATTATAGAAAACTTCTCCAACCTGGTGATGGGAAATGTCACACAAGATCAGGAGGCACAGAGAATCCCAATCAAGATGAATCCAAAGAGAGTCATACCTAGACACATCTTAATTAAAATGACAAATGTTAAAGAGAAAGAAAGAATCTTTTTTTTTAAATATATTTTATTGATTTTTTACAGAGAGGAAGGAAGAGTGATAGATAGTCAGAAACATCGATGAGAGAGAAACATCAATCAGCTGCCTCCTGCACACCTCCCACCAGGGATGTGCCCGCAACCAAGTTACATGCCCTTGACCGGAATCGAACCTGGGACCCTTCAGTCCGCAGGCCGACGCTCTATCCACTGAGCCAAACCGGTTTTGGCTAGAAAGAAAGAATCTTAAAGCCAGACAGAGAGAGATAGAAAATGACCTACAAAAGAGTTCCCATTAGAATGGCAGATGACTTCTCAATAAAAACACTTCACGCCAGAGGGGAGTGGCATGATGTTTTCAAAGTGATGAAAAGCAAGGGTCGAAATCCAAGACTACTGTATTGAGCAAGGCTATCATTTAAAATTGAAAACTTTCCAGACAAAAAAAATGTTAAAGGAGTGCATTGCCACCCAGCCAGCAATGCAAGAAATGTTAAAGGGACTGCTTTAAGGAGAAAAAGAAAAGGAGAGGGAGGGGATCATAGTTATAAAGAAAATAAAAATGGCAATAAATAAATACCTATCAACAAAAACCTTAAATGTAAATGGATTAAATGCTCCAGTCAAAAGACATAGGGTAACTGAATGGATTAGAAAAACATGACCTATGTATGCTGTCTACAAGAGACCCACCTCAGAACAAAGGGTACACAAAGACTGAGAGGGAAGGGATAGAAAAATGTATTCCAAGCAAATGGAAAGAAAAAAAAAAAAGCTGGGGTAGCAACAGTCATATAAGACAAAATAGACTTTAAAATAAGGCCATAAAAAGAGACAAAGAAGGCCACTACACAATGCTATAGGGAATGTTTCAACAAGAAAATATAACCCTTGTAAGCATATATGTACCCAATATAAGAGTAACCAAGTACATAATAAAAGTCTTGATGGACTTTGAGAGATTGACAGCAATACAGTCACAGTAGGGGACTTTAACACCTACTGACATCATTGGATAGATTTCCAGACAAAAAAATCAACAAAGAAACAGAGGCCTTAAATGACACACTAGATCAGATGGATCAACTGATATTTACAGAACATTTCACCCCAAAGCAACAATATATACATTCCTCTCAAGTGCACATGTAATATCCATGTTTTAGGACACAAAACAAGTCTATACAAATTCAAGAAGATTGATATAATTCCACACATCTTCTCGGACACAATGGCATGAAATTAGGAATAAACTACAATGAAAAACACCCAAATATATGAAGGCTAAGTAGCATATTATTAAACAATAAATGGGTACCAATGAGATGAAGCAAGAAATTAAAAACTTCCTGGAAACAAATGAAAATGAACATACAACAACCCCACATCTATGGGACACTGCAAAAGCAGTCCTGAGAGGGAAGTTCATAGCATTACAGGCTTACCTCAAAATAAAAAGAAAGAAAAAGCACAAATAAACTAACCCTACAACTAGACAAATTAGAAAGAAAATCCCAGAGTAAGTAGAAGAAAGGAAATAATAAAGATCAGAGTGGAAAAAATGGCATAGAGACTAAAAATACAGGACAAAAGATAAAAAAATTCAAGAGCTGGTCCTTTAAAAACATAAACAAGATTGATGAACCCCTGGCCAGACTCATCAAGAGGACACAAATAAATAAAATCAGAAATGAAAGAGGCAATATAACAATGGACACCACAGAAATACAAAGGATTGTAAGCAAATACTGTGAACAACAAACTGGACAGCATGGGTGAAATGGACAAATTCCTAGAAACATATAATAATCTTCCAAAATGCAATCAGGAAGAATCAGAAATCAGAAAACCTGAGTAGGCCAATAACAACTGATTAAATTGAAGCAGTACTTTTAAAAGTCCCAGCAAACAAGAGTCCATCACTGGATGGATTTATAGGAGAATTTTACCAAACATTCAAATAATTAACACTGATCCTCCTCAAACTATTTTAAAAAATTCAAGAGGAAGGAATACTTCCAAGCTCTCTTTATGAGGCCAGCATTATCCTAATTTCAAAACCAGATAAAGACACTACAAAGAAAGAAAATTATAAGTCAATATCCCTGATGAACACAGATGCTAAAATCTGCAACAAAATATTAGCTAATCAAATCCAGCAGTGCATTAAAAAGATAATACAACATGACCAAGTGGGATTTATTTTGGAGATGCAAGGCTAATACAATATTAGCAAATCAATATATGTGATACATTACAGAAACAAATTGAAAGATAAAAATCACGTGATCATATTGATTGATGCAGAAAAAGCATTGGACAAAATCCAGCACCCTTTTTTGATAAAAACTCTCAGTAAAGTGAGAATAGGAGGATCATACCTTATCATATTAAAGGCCATATATGACAAACCTTCAGCCAACATCATACTCAATGGGCAGAAAATAAAGCCATTTCCACTAAGAACAAGAAAAAGACAGGGATGTCCGCTTTCACTACTCTTGTTCAACACAGTACTGGAAGTCCTAGCCATAATTATCAGATAAGAAGAAAAAATAAAAGACATCCAAATTGGACAGGAGGAAGTAAAACTGTCATTATTAGTAGGTGACATGATATTGTACATAGAAAACCCTAAAGACTCCACCAGGAAACTACTAGACTTAACAAATGAATTCAGCAAGGTAGCAGGATACAAAATGAACATCTAGAAATTGATAACATTGTTATAGACCAATAATTCTCAGAAAGAGAAACTAAAAAAAAAAATCCCATTTACCACTGCAACAACAAAATCAAATGGATGTGTACACCATGTTTATGGATTAGAAGAATTAACATCATTAAAATGTCTCAGTGACCCAAAGGAATCGACAGATCCAACACATCGCTATTAAAATATCAATGGCATACTTTGCAGAACCAGAGCAAATACTCCAAAAACTTATATGGAACCATGAAAGACTCCAAATAGCTGCAGCAATCTTGAGAAAGAAGAACAAAGTTGGAGGAATCACAATACCAGATGTCAAATTATACTACAAAGCCATTATAACCAAAACAGCCTGGTACTGGCACAAGAACAGGCAGAATAGACCAATGGATCAGAGCAGAGATCCCAGAAATTGACCCACATCATTATAGTCAATTAATACTTGGCAAAAGAGGCAAGAACATACCACTTAGTAAAGACAGTCCCTTCAACAAATGGTGTTGTAATAGACACATGCAAAAAGATGAAACTAGACCAACAACTTACACCATACATAAGAAAAACCTCAAGGTGGATAAAAGACTTAAATGTAAAGCATGAAACCATAAAAATCTTAGAAGAAAACATAGGCAGTAACATCTCAGACATCTTACATAGCAGAAGTTTTGCCGATACATCTCCTAGACTCAGCAAAGGAAACTAAGGGGAATATAAACAGATGGGACTTCATCAAAATAAAAAGCTTCTGCACAGCAAAAGAAATCAAAATGAAAAGGGAACCCACAGTATGGGAGAACATATTTGCCAATGATATATCTGATAAGGGGTTAATATCCAAAATATATAAAGTACTCATACAACTCAACAAAAGGATGACAATCTAATTAAAAATTGGCACAGTACCTGAATATACATTTCTCCAAGGAGGACATACAATGGGCCAAGAGACATATGGAAAAATGTCAAAGTCACTAATCATCAGAGAAATGCATATTAAAATGACAATGAGATATCACCTCACACCTATCAGAATGGCTATTATAAAAAATCAACAAATGTGGGGAGCGGTCCTGGCTTGACAAGATCCCGGGAAGACAGCATTTCACAAGGTGGGCTGTCTAGCACCCGCTCTCTCAGACCTCAGATGCTTGCAAGCTTGCAGACAAAGCAGATATTATACAGTAGTCAGCATAGCCTGTGAAGAAGGAGGAAGTAAGAAGCTAGCTGTAGCCACAAGGCAGGGAGAAGGTATGGACAGAGGGAAGTTGGCAAGTCTGTAAGGGTTGACAGGAAAAAGCTGTGCAAATGTAATAAAAAATTGCTTATGCTTGCCAAATGCTTGAGCAATCATAACTGTATAAATATGCTGTGTGAAATAAACTCGAGGCTGCAGTCTTGAACTGTTAGCCCTCCCGATCCCATCTTTTGTCTGTCTTTCCTTTCTCAATCCTCACCCCCCTTTCAGGTACTGTTCGACAGAAGCGGGCAGGCTCCAGCAAACAAACAATTGCTTGTGAGGATGTGGAGAAAAGGGAACTCTAGTACACTGCTGGTGGGAGCGCAGATTGGTGCAGCCGCTATATAAAACAGTATGGAGTTTCCTCAAAAATTAAAAATGGAACTTCTGTTTGACCCAGCAATCTCACTTCTGGGAATATATCCTAAAAACCCCCCAAAACACCAACCTTTCTGAATATATGCACTCCTATATGTTCATAGCAGCATTATTTACAATAGCTAAGATTCAGATACAGCCCAAATGCCCATCAGTAGATGAATGGATAAAAAACTGTGAGACATTTACACAATGGAATACTATGCAGCTGTAAAAAAAGAGGGATCTCTTAGCCTTTGGGACAGTATGGATGGACCTGGGGAATATTATGCTATGTGAGATAAGCCAATCTGAGAAAGACAAATGTCACATCATCTGGGGCTCAGGCAGCCAAGGGCTCAGACAGCCGGCTGGCAGTGGCAGCAGCAGCGGGGTGATAGGGGTGGTGCCTTCCCCTGATCAGCCCAGTTGCCTCCCACAGAAGGAGGCCAGACTGCAGCTTAGGCCCGATCCCCAGGTCTAAGCCATCAGTAGGACATCCCCTGAGGGCTCACAGACGTGAGAGGGGGCAGGCTGGGCTGAGGGACCCTCCCCTGGAGCACGAACTTTTGTGCACCAGGCCTCTAGTTACTTATAATAACCAAGACATGAAAACAACTTAAGTGTCCACTGATGGATGAATGGGTAAAGAAGTTACACCACACATACACACACACTGGAGTATTAGTCAACCATAAAAAAAGAAGGAAAAACAGCCTGTCTGGTATGGTTTGGTGGTTGAGTGTTACAGGAGATCATAGTTTGATTCTAGGTCAGGGAACATGCCCAGGTTGTGGGCTCAATCCCCAGTGGGGGTGTGCAGGAGGCAGTTGGTTGATGATTCTCTCTTATCATGTTTCTATCTCCCTCTCCCTTCCTTTCTGAAACCAATAAAAATATTTTTTTAAATTTTTTTAAAAAGAAGAAAATACTGCCATTTGTGACAACATAGATGAACTTTGAGGGTGTTGTTGAGTGAAGTAAGTCAGACAAAGGCAAATACTGTATGCTTTCTCATTTATATGTAGAAGCTAAAAAATGTGAACTCATGAAAACACAGTACAGATTGATGGTTGCCCAAGTTGAGCAAGTTTCAAGTTGTAGCTTTCTCCATCCATCCAGTCCTGTCTCTTTTCCATCTTTCAAATTTCCTGATCTACTTATGGGAATTTCTCACTTTCCCTCACTAATCATGAATTTTTCTTTTAAAAAGTACATATATTATTTCATTAAATCTGGAATGAGAAGGAAAATAAAAAGTGCACTCAGCTGACCACCTCCATCCAAATTCTGGAAACACTGCATGTGATTAAAATAGTGAATAAAGGTCAGCACCCATGGATACCACCACTGAAAAGAACCAGGACCTTGTACGTCTGTCCTCTGAAATGTGCTACAGGCACAGTATGCTGGCTTGCATTAGTAGAACTCTATCCATTTTTATAAGCAGAGTCTGTCTTGACTGGGTAGCATCCATAACATACCAGCTGTTACATATTTGGAATACCATCCCTGAGATATACTAAATATAAATCACAAATCATTACTTAAATGTCTCCTCAATGAACTTCATGGATAGGAGGAATTTACTCTAGGTATCAAGTGCTACGAAGAAAAGAGGGAGAACCCTTATTTCCTGAGTGCATCTCCCAGTAATTGTAACACCTTACTCCTCACCACATCCTCAATGCTTACAACAGTTCCTGGCCTACAGTAGAAATTTGAAAAACACAATTGAATAAATAAATATATATTGAGCCCTGGCCAGGTAGCTCAGTTGTTTAGAGCATTGTCCCCAAATGCTAAGGTTGTGGTTTGATCTCCAGTCAGGGCACATACAAGAGGCAATCAATGAATGCATACATGAGTGGAACAACAAATCAATGTTTCTCTCTCTCTCTCTTCTTTTCTCCCCCCTTCTATCTAAAATCAATAAAATAAAAAATATATAGAAAAATGAATAAAATTATATCTCTATTTCCTCACTTGTAAAGTAAGTTAGATCAAACTCCTAGTCATTCTGAGATTGAAGACATTAATTCCACTTGTAATTAAATAAATTGAGTTTTCATTAAGTTATGATAGCAGTAAATTTACCAAGCAAAATGAAAAGTCATAGCCTATTATCTCCAGATATTCTTTCAGTCTCCTCAATTATAAGTATCTTCTTAAGCTACTTATTCACCAATAATAAATGAAACAATAGAAACTTATTTTAAATTATTTATTTTTCAGAATTTTCTAACACATGGTGTTAGAAAAATAAATTTTGGTACCATGACTTAGAACTTTTTCTCAAGTTTAGCCTTTAAATTAAACACAGTAGCTACACTAAGGATATTTAAACCTCACTCAGAGAAATGCTGAAAATCAAGGCACAAATTCATTTGTGGAGGGAAATTATTTCAAAGTGCGATTTTAAAAAGCTAATAAAAAGAGTAAGAAGGATAAAATAGAGACCATGCTGGGAAGACAAAAAAGTGAGCAATTCTCCCTAAAAAGAGAATAAAGAGGGGGGGGGGGAGGGCTAAGAGCAAAAGAAAGGCTCACTAACTTATTTTCCTGATATAAAATTCAAGTACTTAAAACTTCTTTTTTTAATCATAAAATGCTGCTACTCATCTCAAAGAAAAAATAATCCTCATTATTTTCAAGAATTAAAAAACAATAACCTCTTTTACTTAAGTATAATAAGTGATCTTAAGTCAATACTTAGAAATGGAAAGGTTTGCTTTTCTAAATCTAGTATCTATGTAATATAATCTACCTTGAAAAAATTCATCTGAAGGAACACAGGACTTTATTTCTAATACAAATGTAAAAAAAAAATTAACAATCTAAACAAAAAGGCTTTCAACTGGATATGCAACTTACTATATTTTGTACTAAATTTCTTAAGGACAAACATTGTGCAATACTGTTCTTTACATTCCATCAGGAAGTACTGTAAAACATACCTACACAGGCGGTCAAAAAAGTACTTACACAATAGCACAAAAATTCAGTTAGAATTCCAGTTTTCCAACATTTAAAAAATTGCCAATTTTCACTTATATCCATCTTATCTACATGTTGATAAATAAAATTCTTCCCAGGTGTTGTTAAATAAGAAAATACTAGTCTCATTTGTCACTTATGCATTTGTACCTGAATATTTTACCAACTGAAACACATATTCAGAAAAACTGTCATTATTCTCAGAGACATTAAGGCAAAGAAATATTTGCTTTTAATTTTTTTCCTTTCTTTTCTTCTTCAATCTGTGTTTTAAGGCTCAGAGCAGACATTATGATATATCAATTTTTTATAAGGTTTTCAAATGTTTGGCCCAAGGTGAAGTTGTTCTCTTGATGTTACTTAAATATTCCTCTCATCTTCTCAAGTAACTTCAAACATGTTCATGCCAGTCATCCATTCCAAAAGGAGCAGTGATTCAAAGGAAACTGAATAACTTAGGGATCTATAAAAGACACTGCAATGTATCTTGTTCCATTTTTAACAGGAAGCCCTTCATGTAGATGTGTGAGTCTCCCTGGGTGCATAAAGCTCCAGCCTTTTCTCGGTGATTCAATAGAGCAATTGTATCGTAGAAATTTGCACCCACCTCCCTAAAAAAGATAAAACAAATAAATGTTTAATCCTATTATGTTTAATATTTTATCACTAGAGGCCTGGTGCACGAAATTCGTGCGGGGGTGGGGGGTGGGGGTGGGAGGAGGGTGTCACTCAGCCTGGCCTGTGCCCTCTCGCAATCTGGGATGTCTCATGCACCAGTGATCATACTTTTCCACAGGTGAAAGGCATCTTGCTGTTGTATGGGCAGCTACATTTTTTTTTTTTTTGCCCTGATTATAAAAAGTAGTACATAACATGATCCTGCTGAGGCAGTAGTACCATTTTCCCCATCTTATAGGTGGAAAAACTGAAGCAGAGAGAAGTTAAGTAATTGGCTTTGTCACACAGTTATAAGTGTCAGAATCAGGGCTGACCACAAAATGTGCAAGCCACAGTCCATGCATGTCATCACTGCACCATCCTGTTTTTTCAGTGTTAGAGTAGCCTTGCCAGTTTTTAATTTTTAAATCTAAGAGACTGTTCCCAATATATAGGAATGCATGTTCATCCCCATGTAGAATAAACAGGATGTGGACAGTTTGGAGGTTCTTCTGATGAATTAGGACTAAACAGCCACAGATCTCTTTTTCAAATATTGCAGAAGTCACCTTCCTTGTTTAACTGTGTGTGGGATGTAGCCATTTATAAGCTATGACATAGTCACTCGCAATCCAGGACCCCTCCAGGAATGTCCAACTGTTAGTTTAGAGGTTAGAAAAAACCTTGTGAGAGAAAAAATAAAACAAAACAGAGGTCACTCCAGTGAGGGTGAGTTCTGAGGAGCTAGGGTTAACTTTCTACATGAAGATTCACCAGGCCAGGGAAGAGGGGAGGAAAGAGTGTGTGTGTGTGTGTGTGTGTGTGTGTGTGTGTGTGTGAGAGAGAGAGAGAGAGAGAGAGAGAGAGAGACCCCCCAAGACTCCAGACTCTTTTATTCTAAAACAAAAAAACTTTGCTTTTCCCACGTTTATTGCATGTCTAAACACAAACCATCATGTACTTCAAGCAACATGTAGGAAGGAGAATGCAGCCTTAAAGCAAAGGGTCGGGTGTCAGAAGTGAGAAACTCCTCTCCTCCCCCAAGCTGAAGCTCCTTGGGGGCCTGCCTCTTTGCGAATCCACATTTATCTCTTGGTGTGTGGGAGGTTAGGGAGCACAGCATTATCCTGGGAAGGGAAGGTCACGGGACTGCACCTGTGATACTCGCCCCAAGTTTCATTTCCTCACCCCTCGCGGATCGCTTTCCACCCCACTACTGATCCAATTAATGGGGTCGGAGGTCTGCAGCAGGACGCCTCCAGGCAGAGAGCATGCTGGGGGCTAGGTGGTCCAGCTCCTAGGCCCGTGTGTCCACGCCCCACCCCCACCAGCAACCAGCGGCTCCGGGTGTTCTGCCCTGCTGCACACCAGACTCAATCCCACTCGGTATTGGGAGAGATTGGGCGGCTCCCCAGTGGCGACTCTGTGGCTGCTGTGTGGGTGGGGAGGGGAGAAAAGCCTCCCTAGAAAGAAATTTTTCAAAAGCCTTCAGTTAGCCACCTAGGTCAGTGGTCGGCAAATCGCGGCTCGCGAGCCGCGGTTTTCCGCTCTGTTGACTGAGTTTGCCGACCACTGAAAACAGCGCAACTGGGCTCAGTGAGAGCCAAACTGTCTTCCCACTTGCACCTGCTGGTCTGTGCCTCAGCGGGCAGTCCAAGCCCGCCGCCTCCATGGCGCACACCTTGGGAGCGGGTGCTGCTGCGCGGGGACTGCTTATATGTACTCCTTCGACCTCTGCGCTATCCCAAACTCCCGAACCCCGGGCTCACTTGAGGGCTTCTGAAGCCCTCCTCAATCCCAAGGCACTGCTCCTGGCCACCTTCCAGCTGAGGCCAACACTCAGACCCCAGAGGCGAGAGTGTTGGGGAGTGGGAATTTTTGAGCATGCTTCCTCCTAGTGAGAAGGCTAACACCTATTTTGTAAAACTACTGTTTGGAATTCTCTGCTGTTTTTTTAGACGAACTCTTATTCTAAAAAATAACTTTGCTTTCTAGCCTGCTTGAATAATGAGGAAGATAAACTTAGCTGTCTGACCTTGTAGGCCAGAGACTAGAGATGCCCATACTCTCAATGCCATGCCAGGTGCATTTTTTAATTGGATAGAACTGTGTTGTTTTCAAGGCCAGCAGCGAGATAACCACTATGCACACATAGGGCTGGCTCTTTAATTAAGGAAAACTGCTTTGTTTTAAATTGTTTTAGACTGTTTGCTCTGCAAAAAAACAGGATGTAGTGAGTGGGTTTAAATACGGTCGGACACAAAGGGTCGGGGCTGCTCTCTGATCTCCCTGAGTGGAGAGGGGACAGTCGCTGGCCGGCAATAAAGGCTCCCTAAATTTTAATTTGGTCTGGACTCCAGTGGTCTTTACTCGCGTTCGCTCTACAACAAGAGGCCCTGCAGGTCCACCCTCCTTTCCCTCCTCCGCTCACTATGCCAGGGTACTGACACAGCTCCGTGGGCCATGCAGTTTAGCGAACAAGTGCCCAACGTCAAGAATGGTTCCCAGTGCCTTTGTCCGCAGACAACCGGGGTGCAGTCTCCCTCTGGGAACTCAGTCCTGGGACGCTGCCTTCCACCTTTAAATTCAGATCTCACGTTATTTGCATCAAAGAAACCTTGCTCCCCGGAGGAAGAGACCCACTGAAGAGACTCCTGAGGCAGTGCGGGCACGCCTTCTCTGCACTTGTGTGCAGAATGTCATGTTTGCAAACAGCGTGCAAGCCCGCTGTGCTGCAGGGCTCAAGGGGGAGACATGTGCAGCCACCAAAACAGTGGTTCCTATCTTTTCTCCTTTGCTTACAGAGAAAGAGATTCCAATCCAATCCCTAACCCCAGGTAGCCATGCGCCCAAAACTCCTTCCCATGCCCCTTCTCCCAGACACTGGCCCTCCAATGTCTTGGCTGATTCTGCCCGCTCTGAGAGGGGTTGCGCTCTAAGTTCTTATGTTTGAATAGTTAAGAAAAAAACAGGCTGAAATTGGGCTTACATGGAACCCATCCATGGTAATCACTTGCTCTACAGGAGCACCCAAGTTCAATCTGGGACCCCTTGGGGGATGTCTGATTGCAGGTTTAGGCCCAATCCTGGGGGGGATCGGGAACAAACTGGCAGCTGGACATCCCGGGAGGGACATAGCAGTGCACCAAGTGGCAGATGGCCAGGGAGGAGCCCAAACCAAGCTGGGTGCCTGCTGCCCCAGAGTCAGGAGAGGCTCCCCGCTGCTGCAGCTGTATTCACCAGCCATGAGCCCAGCTTCTGGCTGAACGGCTCTCACCCTGTGGGAGCACACTGACTACCAGGGGGCAGCTCCTGTGTTAAGCTTCTGCCCCCTGGTTATCAGTGTGCATCATAGCGACTGGTCGACTGGTCATTCTGGTCGTTCCGGTGGTTCCGCTGTAACAGTCACTGGGCTTTTATATATATAGATTGGCAAAATTCAAATTATGCCATATAAGAAGAAACTTAAAAAAAAGGGAGGGGGGTTTAATGTAATGACTGAGAAATGTAAAAAAAAATGTAAAATAAATGTAAAAAATAAATGTAAAAAATAAATGTAAAAAATAAATGTAAAAAATAAAACCCATAATTACCTGAAAATCTTCTCCCACATTATTGAGTGCAATGTTGATGGTAAACGTAGAAGCATCGTGATGAGGGCGAAGAGAACGCTGTCTGTCAGGGGAGTATTTTACCACAAAATTCAATAATGCAAATCCCTAAAAAGGCAAAGTAAATGAATGGATTTGCTTAGCAATAAAAACATAAAATAGCATATGCGTGTAAAAACTGGTAAGAGGTAGGCAGGAGGAATGGGAGAATAACAACCTTCGTATAATAGCCTGCAAAGACCTTCAGTGTAACTGGTGCAATAAATTCCCGGATAAAATGAAGCCAAACATTCTCCAGATCAATTTGCTTCATGTGGATATCATCAGTTGGGACATTTTCATAACCACCAGATATACGGCTATCCTAAAAACAAATTAAGGACATCATAAAGTGTGGTCCACAGCAATCCACATTTATACTATCTTGTAAATTTTTTCAACCCCAAGATCATTATGAATAAAGAAATTATCAGTTTAATTATGGTACACCATCTGCTTTAACTGCAAAACTATCAAAAAACTTAGGTAAAATGGCTTTGCAAATATATTCATGAAACAAAACATAAAAGAGTTTAGTAGACTCTGTTCCTACTTATTTAATGTGTTAACCCAAAAATAAAAAGGCCAAAGTAAGAGGTAACAAGTGTTTGAGATTCAAAAGAGTAGTTATTCAGAAAGCACTGATTCAGACAGAAACCCAAATAGTGTTCTGATTAGGAAACAAAAGCAGTGGGTATTTATGAGAAGGGGTAGGAGAACAATTACATCAATAGAAGGAAGCATTTCTATAGGTGCAAATAAGCTAGCACAGTGATGCTAATGCTAAGCAATGTTTTTAATTTCAGTTCAGGTAGTTATAGCATCTTCTTTCTTGTTACCTTTGCACACAATGGTTTGGGATACAATGCTACTCTTGGGTCTAGCCCAAGGTTATTTTGCCCTTTTAACATTCCAAAGATTTGCAGAATAAGATATGCAAGATTCTGGGGTGGCAGCTCCAATTCCATTTTAAAGTGGCTCCATTTAGTTTATTTTTACAAATGTCTATTTAAGATCTGACTATAGAGTAAATAAAGTTAATTTCCAAAGCCCTCCCAAGCCTCCTAAAGAATGAGTTTTTTACAGTGACCCTTCAGGCAGTGTTAGCTGCTTGATGGGCATAAATTTGCTGGATTACCTACCATAGAAACAAGCTTTCCCTGCTTCGTTTCTCACTTCTACTTTATGGCACCCAGTCTTTCTATAACAGGTTTTCATTATCCTGCTGCAAACTGCTGACTTCAAGTTCTTCATCATTCTTTGAACTTCTGTATCCCTTGTCAGCTAACTAGCTGAGGTTTGTAATTTACCAGAGGCAGTAATATTCAAGAGTATTCCACTTAAATTTCTTGGTATTGGGAAGGAGCTGGCATGTGAGAATTCTCAGAGGAAAAGAAACACATTGAACCACTGACAGTGAGACTTCCTGCCAAGTCCTTGACACTGAATGTAAATAAAAAACTGAATTACACTGAAGGAATTCAGATTCCTTCTTATATTTTATAAAAAAGAGCTTTGATAATCAACCAGATAAACTTAGTATTTTTCACTATAACTCACTGTAAAAATGCAGAGAATAAAAAGTGGCCTCAAGAACAACATCACACAGTAATGACATACATGACCTCACCATCGCTAGCCTGGGACATGATCCTTACAGACTAACCAATGTAATTACATACATAAATGAGAAACTGAGGCCCAGGGAGATCAAATGTTAAACACTCATTAGGTAATGGCAGAATTAGACTTAAACACAGCTCTCCTGACAGCCTTGGCTAGCCTACTATTCAGGTCTATTCAGAGATGAACAACAAAAAGGACAAATCCACCCTAAATCTTCTAAATATCTCTACCCTTCCCCCAACCCCACATACACATTTTAGTTTTCTGTGTGAAATTACAACTTACATGATGTTTCCCTCCAGACCACTGGCCATAATGCTCCATTTCTTCCACCAACTCATCACAGGCTTTTTCAGAAAATATGGGAAACCAAAAGACATCTGGACAAGGCTATAAAGCATGGCATCACCATTAAGAGAATAACATTTTGTGTCTTTTAACTAATAACTAGCATTTTAAAAGTAATAGGGCAGAATATTCAATATTTATCTCACTTTAATGTCCCACATTATTGACATTACTATTATAAACAATACTAGTTTTGGGGATTTTTAACACTTAGGAGACTTTTTTTTTTTTTACATTTTAACATCAGTAAATTAAAAATGTGTCTTAAAGTCAAAGCCAAGCAGCCACTGTGATGTAGTTTTAATGCCATAGCGCTTGGTAAAACATTCATTCTGCCGTCACCTGTGAGAGTACATATGCACATCTGTGTGTCCTTTGCATACATGTATTTAGTTGGTGTTGCATTTGCTGAACTAACTTGCCCTTTAAAATGTCTTTTAAAATGATTTACACTGTAATTTGTGACAGAAATGAAAAGTTATGTATGCAGTGCACCAGAACATATAACGTCTATTCCTTAATAAGTGTAAAATAACTCTTTCAATATCCTATCTAATAAAAGAGTAATATGCAAATTAACCACCACTCTGCTATACCCACAAGCCACACCCACCAGCCAATCAGGAGCAAGTATGCAAATTGACCCAACCAAGATGGCTGCGGCCACAGAGAGAGCAGGAGGGAGGCTTGGGTTTCACCGGTGATGGAGTAAGCCAAGCTTTCCGCACACCCTGGCCGGCCCACTTCAGGCTACAAAGTTTCAATTATAGAAGGTAAATAAATCCCAACAAAATGGCTGCCACCATGGAGCGAGCAGAAGGCTTGGCTCTGCTCCAGGTTACAAAGTTTCAATTGTAGGAGATAAATAAATCCCAGATACCAGGGCCTCCATTTGGGTCGCCGGTGGGCATGGCTGGCCTGCAAACCACCACAGGCTCCTCGCCCAGGCTGCCCCATGCCCCAAGGGAACCCACACCCTGATCCGGGACACCCTTCAGGGCAAACCAGCCGGCCCCCACCCATGCACTGGGCCTCTATCCTATCTAACAAAAGAGTAATATGCAGATTGACCATCACTCCAACACACAAGACTGCTGCCCCCATGTGGTCAAAGATACTGCCCCCATGTGGACACAAGATAGCCACTACAAGATGGCCAGCAGGGGAGGGCAGTTGGGAGGGACCAAGCCTGCAAGGGAGGGCAGTTGTGGGCAATCAGGCCAGCAGGGAGGGCAGTTAGGGGTGACCAGGCTGGCAGAGGAGGGAAGTTGGGGGTGACCGGGCCTGCAGGGAAGGGCAGTTAGGGGGGACCCAGGCCTGCAGGGGAGAGCAGTTTGGGGGACCAGGCCTGCAGGGGAGGGCAGCTGGGGATGACCAGGCCTGCAGGGGAGGGCAGTTAGGGGCAAGCAGGCTGGCAGGAGAGCAGTTAGGTATCAATCAGGCTGGCAGGGGAGTGGTTAAGGGGTGATCAGGCTGGCAGTCAGAAGCGGTTCGGGACAATCAGGAAGGCAGGCAGGAGAGCAGTTGGGAGCCAGAAGTCCTGGATTGTGAGAGAGCAGTCGGACATCCCTCGAGGGGTCCCAGATTGGAGAGGGTGCAGGCTGGGCTGAGGGACACCATTCCCCCACCTCCTGTGCATGAATTTCGTGCACCGGGCCTCTAGTGTATAAAATAAAAACATTCTAAATGACTAGAAAACATTGTGTTATAGTTTAATTGGCAGTATTTTATTTTTCTTTCTCACAGTATACAAAATAAAGATATAACTCAGAATCAAAGATTCCTTATATTCTCTAAAAAAGGTATTAGCAATAGTTTGGAATACTGCTAATCTAAAACAGAGTTCATTTTGTAAAAGACAACTCTGACAAGAGATTCTTGGAGCCCAATTTCTTTCAAAGGTAAACTTTCATTGAAAGATATCTGCCAATAGCTCCTTATTTTTAGTGGTTTGAGAAAGCTACAACATTAGCTTATGGACACACAGAACAGTGTGGTGATTCTGGGGGGAGGGTATGAGGCGGGGGTGGGGTGGAGGTGGAAGAGGGTATACGGGGGATAAGTGGTAATGGAGAAAAAATAAAATAAAGAAAAAAATAAAACAAAAAGAAAGCTATGACATTGAGAGCATGCTTTAAAAAAACATACGATGTTAAAATTTTTGTTCATCTCCACATTCTACAGTTTTACAACTATATGATCCTTAAGGCTATAAAATTGGGAATCAAGCCATATAAATTTTACCTAAAGGGTAATTTCTGCACATTCAAAACATCGCCCAATAAAGCAGTATTGTAGTAATAATATGCCATTCTGGAAAATTCAGCAAAAAGTTCTACATATCATAATAATTATTAATACAAACCTGTTCAACTATATTTTCAGTGAAAATCTTTGAATAATCATGGTTTATATACTTTTCCTTCCAGTCCTACAAAAAAAAATTCAATTGCACAGATTAAAGCAAATACTTTTACAAATACTTGAATAAACAATATAAAGTATATGCATTTTAGAAATTACTCAACTTATAAATGACTGTGTTTTAGCAAAATAGTTCACAGAAACCACAGTTTATGTTTTTTAATCTTTGCCTGATTCTATGTATGATCGTATATCTTTCTATGAAACACAAAATTTTGGTTTATCAGAATTTAAAAATGTGAAAAATATTAAAGTGATTAGATTTGTATACTATATCCTATGCATCTACACAATATGTGTTTAAATATGTTTTTAAAAATGAACAATACAGAATCCTACCAACAAATATAGTAAATATTAACACATTAGTCAATTTGAGTATTACTTATATAGTGAATTACTCTAAAATAATTTCAATTTTAAAAATGTATTCAAAATTTCTTCCTTCACTTCAGTTTTTAATATGTCAAAGAATGATCATAGTGTTCCTAACACATTCACTTCCTTATTAAATTTAAGATATAGTAAAAATAGATCCTCTTGATGTTAATTCATGAACCAACTCTCCTCTTTGACCAATCTCTGACACATAAAGCACACACTGAAATACCTCAATTTTTGTCAATAGCAGCTAAGAAATCCTTTCCCTGGGTCAAGTGTTTCATTTAAAATCCCAATTATTTAGAGGGTATATATTAAAATATGTAGTGAGTTATTATTTAAAAAGATCTCATCTTAAATGTATTTAGGCAGTCTAACAAAATTCTTAATTTTCTCTTTATAAAGTACAAATATAGGGAAGTGACAGGAAAGAACTGAGGTACAGACATAATATAATTCTAATCAAAACATGTTCCAAAACGTATTTGTCTGAAATATACTTTTTGAGGCCAGATTTCAAAGGATCCAGATAATTTATGTACATTCTTAGTTTAACATATCTCTGCTTATATGTAGCTAAGATATTTCTGATATAGAGAACCCAAACTATCTTCAAATTCTTTAATACATTTCATTTACAGTATATAATTATAAGGATCAAATTACTATATTATCTCATTACTCCCTCTAATACTTATTAGTGTTTGGATTTCAAAATATAGGGAAAAATTAGAAGTAAATAATCATTCATAACATTTCAGAATCCTACTGTATTCTTTCCTATGTATCATTACTGAAATTAAAGAAAAAAGCCCCTAAGATTTTACATTAATTTTTTTCATTTTGACTACCTTTCAAATATCGTTGAACAAACTGTGACCTTACTAATTTCTTAGCAGTTCTGATAATGGGAAAATCATTAAATATGTTTTCCTCTACAAGGTATATCTATGCATATCCTCTACAAGGTATATCTATATGGTGAATTTCCAAAGTAAACAACGAAGTAAAGTCATAGAAAGAAAAGCTTTTCCAACTCACTTGTGATATCATTGCACTAGAGGCCCGGTGCATGGGAGGGGATCCCCTCAGCCCAGCCTGCACCCTCTCCAATCCGGGACCCCTTGGGGGATGTCCAACTGCCAGTTTAGGCCCAATCCCTGGCAGCCAGACATCCCTCTCACAATTCGGGACTGCTGGCTCCTAACTGCTCACCTGCCTGCCAGCCTGATCACCCCTAACCACCTCTGCCTGCTGGCCTGATCACCCCTAACTGTCCCCCCTGCCAACTGGGTCACCCCCCACTGCCCCCCTCTGACGGCCTGGTTGCCCCTACCTGCCTCTGCCGCCAGCCTGGTCACCCCTTACTGCCCCCCTGCCGGCCCGGTCACCCCCAACTACCCCCCTCTGCTGGCCTGGTCACCCCCAACTGCCCACCCCACTGGCCTGTCTCCCCCAACTGCCCCCCTGCCAGTTTGGTTGCCCTATGCAGCCTGCTGTTCAGTCGTTTGCTCGTCCCTTACTAACCCCCATGCCAGCCTGGTCACCCCATGCAGCCTGCTGTTCAGTCATTTGGTCGTCCCTCACTAACCCCCCTGCTGGCCTGGTCACCCTACGCAGCCTGCTCTTCGGTCATCTGTCTGGTTTTTTGGTCATGACAGCCCCTGGCTTTTTATATATTAGGATAGTATCCAAAGAATTGAATTTTTACACAAACATCTACAATTCAGGACATAATCTGGAATATTTTTTTCAGGAAGCTAACATTACCTGAGAAATCAAATAATACTCGTTTTCAAAATGACAAGAAATTTAGCACTAAAGTAAAATATGTAATTCCACCCTCACTATTAAAAAAGCTTCTTCTTAAGTCCATGAAGATGTGAAACTAAATGAACTGGAGGTGTTATCCTTTATTTATCTACTAGAGGCCCGGTGCACAGATTCGTACACCGGGTCCTTCAGCCTGACCTGTATCCTCTTGCAAACTGGGACCCCTTGGGGGATGTTGGACTGCCAGTTTAGGCCTGATACCCGCAGGCAGGTGGCCTGTGGGGATTGGGCTGAAATCGGCAGTCCAATGCTACCCGCCACTCCTGCCTTCTGCTCCTGCTCATCCTGACCCTGCTGTGCCTGCTGCAGGCTCATGCCCAGTCAGTCCTGATCGGGAGAGGCTCGCACTATTGCCGAAGCAGCGCTCGCCAGCCATGAGCTCTAGGTCTGGAGTCAGTTGGTTAGCTGAGCAGCGTTCCCACTGTGGTAGCACACTGACCACCGGGGGGCAGCTCCTGAATTGAGCGTCTGCCCCCTGGCGGTCAGTGAATGTCATAGCAACCGGTTGACTGGTCAGTCACTAGGCTTTTATACATATAGATTTATGTTTTATTAATCCTCACCTAAGGATATTTTTCCATTGATTTTTAGAGAAAGTGGAAGTGAAGGAGGGAAGGAGAGAGAAAGATAATAGAGAAACATAGATGTGAGAGAGACATCAATTGGTGAAAATACTTTTAAAAATATTTATTTTTTATTCAACAGAGTGTTCAGAGACCATTAAATTTCCTATTCCTGTTTGTCAATTACTCCTACAAAATAAAACAGAATTCTGATCAGGTGGATTAAGAGTTTGTAATTTAAAACTTTTACTATTGGCCATGGAAAACCCTAAATAGTAGTATTACAAAGATGATCCAAGATGATCCTTTAAGAGAGTATTCTCCCTTGAATAAATGTCCTGACTTCACTACAGAGAACAAACAAACAAACAAACAAAAAGTTAATTCCTAGAGATTCAAATCTTTCAGAGAAGAAATAATTTTAGAATTTAAAAGGAAATTATTCCCCAACTCAAGACTTTCTTTATATGTTAAATCCAGTCACTCTGCAATTTTCTCTGGCTATCTTTGGTATATATTCACAAAATTGTCTTAAAAAATAAATAAGGAGAGATAGAAAATGGTGGCCCAATAGACAGATGTGTCATGCACCTCATCCTGGGGCCAAACTGGAAAAGCAACTAAGTCAGAGAACATCAACCTGTAATTAACAAGTTAGACACAGATGAGGAGACAATTTACAAGAAGGAAGGGCAGAGAACACCTGGAGAATGGTAGGAATGGGGATCTGGACTGCAGAGGGCCAGCCGGTCAGAGGGCCGACATTTTGAGGAGGAAGCTGTGGTGCACCAAAGCTGCATCCCTTGGCAACAGGCATAATATCCAACTGTGAAAAAGAAAAGCCACAGGGCTGATGCTGGCATGGAAATATGGACATAAGACCACAGCCACAAAAGGCTGAGGCAGCCTAAGCAGCGCAGTGCCAGGGGAAGAGAAACATGCAGTTAGTGGTTGTTTTTGTTTTGGTTTGTCTTTGCTACTATGCACTAAACCCAGAACATAGGACTTTTTCAATTGCAAGCACTCACCTGAGGCTTCTGTGCAGGGAGAGAGCACAAACTTGAGGAGCCTGGGGAGAGGCTGGGGAGGGAAGTAGGGCAGAGAGACATGGCCAGGACTCCTGCATTGGGACATTCTTAAAGCTTCCAAACCTAAGTGGCCATTTCTCCCCTGAAGAGCTAGCCCCTCCCAGTAGCCACAAGATAGGTAATACAGCCTGCCACACCCTGCCTGAATTTTGAGCTATACAAAGGAAAATAGGCAGAGGCCAAGTTTACAAGTCTTGGAATAGGCCCAAAGAACCCTCAGTGACTGGACAGGAAGACATGCTGGTCCACCCCCCTATTATGGGAACCAGACTGATAAAAACTCCAGATTGCTAGCCAACCCCATTGGTCTCCATACAAGGATCTCTGAATAAACAAGGCCAGAGTAATATTTTGGGCCACTCACAGAGGAGTACCTCTGGGTCAGGGAAAAAACATCCATCTGATTCCCAGAAAGCCAAACAGCACCACCTGCTCCTAAAGCCCTGTCAGTGATTAAGATTGACAGCTAGCAGACAGACAAAGCAGACAGATTGGTCTCTTCTGCTTGTAGCCAAGGCCTGTGGAGACACACAAGCAAAGTAGTGGTGTATTGCTTGGAGCTTCAATAGGGTGCAAAAAGCCAAAAGAGCCCTAACCAGTTTGGCTCAGTGGATAGAGCATTGGCCTGTGGACTGAAGGGTCCCAGATTCGACTCTGGTCAAGGGCATGTACCTTGGTTGTGGGCACATCCCCATTTGGGGGTGTGCAGGAGGCAGTGACCGATGTTTCTCTCTCATCAATGTTTCTAACTCTCTATCCCTCTCCCTTCCTCTTTGTAAAAAATCAATAATTAAAAAAAGCCAAAAGACAGTGTCTCACAGTGGTCAGCACCTAACTACTTAAAAGGAAGCCCAGAATTGGCACAAAGAACAGAAGAGTGGGATTCTAAACAAGCTGCCACAGGGCATTAAAACTCAGCTGAAGTGAATGACATTTCACTTTTTAATTTATTTTAGTATTATTATTTTTTAAATTTTTATTATTTTTTCACCTTTTTCTTCCTTGCTTCTCCTTTTTTCATCCTGATTTTCTTCTCCTTCCCCCATTTCAGTTTTTCTCTTTCCTTTCTTTTTACCCCCTTTTAAAAATTGATCTTTATCTGTTTTATTGATGTGTTATTATTACAGTAGTCTCTGTTGGCTAATAGCTAACTTGACCTTCCCTGCTCTCCTACTTCAATTCCCCTTCTTTTTTATTTCTCTGCACTACTCAATTCTTTTTTTATCTCCTCTCTGTCTCTTTTCTTCTCCTAATTTTTTAATTGGTTTCACTTCCTAAATTCAGGCCTATATGCTCTCTCCTCTATTGTCCTTTTCAAATACTATATAATAAAAAGGTAATATGTAAATTGACCATCCTATCCTCACAAGATGGCTGTCTATGACCAGGCCAGCAGGAGGGTAAGTGAGGGACGACCAAACCACTCAACAGCAGGCTGTATGGGGTGACCAGGCCAGCGGGAGGGCCATGAGGGGTTACCAAGCCAGCAGGGGGGGCAGTTGGGGGTGACCAGGTCAGCAGGGGGGCAGTAAAAGGCAACAAGGCTGGTGGTGGTAGGGCAGTTATGGGTGATCAGACTGGCACACAGAGGCAATGAGGGGCGATCAGGCTGGTGGGGGGGCAGTTAGGGGTGACCAGGCATGTGAGCAATTAGGAGCCAGTGGTCCAGGATTGTGAGAGGGATGGCTGACTGCCGATTTAGGTATTGGGCCCAAACTGGCAGTCAGACATCCTCCGAGGGGTCCTGGATTGGAGAGGGTGCAGGCTGGGCTGAGGGGACCCCTCTCCCCCATGCATGAATTTCGTGCGCCAGGCCTCTAGTAAATGAATACAAATTAAAAAACTTTTCTTCTTGTCCATTCATTCTCTTTCTCCCTCCTCTATAATAAACCATGGTCCTTCCCCTATTCATCCAATTCATTAACCTTTTTGTACTTAAGCTGTGTCTCTACAGATTCTGCCCCTTCCCCACGCCTCCTTCTGGGTTTTCTGTTTGAGCTTTTGGGTTTATTTTTATTTATTTTTTCTTTTCTCGATATCATTTTTGTTCTCTTTTCTCTCTCCTAATTCTCTTTTTTCCGGTGGTCACTTTTTTGGGGGTTGTAGTTGTCTTGTGTACCTTCGTGTTTTGTTCCTTTTGTGTTGTGTCAGTCAGCACTTCCACAATGGCTGACATGATGTGGTAGTGAGTGAACTGCATAATCAGACACCCTGAGAGGAGACTCCACTCACAAATGGGACAATAATATTCAAGACCCAACTATATCAGGAGAACCCAAATATCTCAAGCAGGTGGATTCCCTGGAACACCCAGCCCAGAAGACCTGAGAGACTGCATCACTAGGTCCCACAAAACATCTACTACGTAAGACCAACTGAAAAAAGCTGGGTGGCATACCAGTTTGATCTAATACATAGAAACAAATACAAAAGAACAACAAAAAACGGAGAGATGAAAGAAAAGGAGAAATCACCAGTAAAGGAAATAAATGAAATGGATGGAAGCAATTTGTCAGAGAAAGAATTCAGAGTAATGGTTGTAAGGATGTTCAAATGGTTGGATCAGAAATTCACCAACATTTGTAAGAATCAAGAGGAGATGAAGAATGACATAGCTGTAATGGAATACAATGGAAGGTTTCAACAGGAGAGTAGAAGAAGCTGAGGACCAAATCAGTGAGTTAGAAGACAAGGTAGAAAAAGCACCCAAGTAGAGCAGCAACTGGAAAAAAAATTAAAAAGCAGGAGGAGAGTTCTAAGGGAGCTTTTGGACAACATGAAATGAAACAACATCCACATAATAGGGGTGCCAGAAGGAAAGGAAGCTGAGAAAGGAAAAGAAAACTTGTTTGAAGAAATAATGACAGAAAATTTCCATGATTTGGGGAAGAAAAAAGTCACACAAGTCCAAAAAAGTACACAGAGTCCCAAACAAGATGAACCCAAAGAGATCGACACCAAGACACATCATAATTAAATTGGTAAACATCAATTACAAAGTGAGAATCTTAAAGGCTGCCAGAGAGAGACAGAAAGTTACCTACAGGGATCTCCCTTTAGAATATAAACTGATTTTTCAATAGAAACACATCAGGCCAGAAGGGAATTGAATGAAGTATACAAAGTGATGAAAAGCAAGGGACTGAATCCAAGAATACTCTAGCCAGAAAGCCTACCATTCAAAATTAAAGATGAAATCAGGACTTCACAGACAAAAAAAAGGCTAAGGGAGTTTATTATCACCAAACTAGCAATGCAAAAGATGCTAAAGGGACTGCTATAAAAAGAAGAAATAGGAAGGGAAGAAGGAACACAGGCATAAAGAATAAAAATGGCAACAAACAGTCCCTATCAATAATATTAAATATAAATGGTTAAATGCTCCAATCAAAAGACATAGGGTAGCTGAGTGGATAAGAAAACATGACCCATATATTTGCTGTCTACAAAAGACCCACCTCTGGACAAAGGACTCACACAGACTGAAAGTGAAAGGATGGAAAATTTTTTTCAGGCAAATGGAAATGAAAAAAGAAGCTGGGGTAGCAATACTTGTATCTGACAAAATAGATCTCAAAGTGAAGGCCATAACAAGAGATAAGGAAGGCCACTTCATAATACTAAAGAGATCAATATAACAAGAGGATATAACTCTTGTAAACATTTATGTGCCCAATTCAGGAGTACCCAAATACATAAAAAGCTTCTGCAATATATTAAGGCAGAGATCTACAGTAATACAATCATAGTAGGGGTTTTTAATACCCCATTGACATCACTGGACAAATCCTCTAGACAAAAAATCAACAAAGAAACAGCAACCATAAATGATTCACTAGATCAGATAGAATTAACTGACAACTTCCAAACATTTCACCCCAAAGCTACAGAATATACATTCTTCTCAAGTGCACATGGGACATTTTCAAAGAAGGCCACATATTAGGACACAACAAAATCTCTACAAATTCAAGAAGACTGAAATCACATCAAGCATCGTCTCATATCACAATGGCATAAAATTAGATATGAAATACAATAAAAACAATCAAACACATGGAGGCTAAATAGCATGCTATTAAACAATGAATGGGTTACCAAAGAGATCAAAGAATAAATGAAAAACCTCCAGGAAACAAATGAAAATGAAAAAACAACAATCCAAAATCAATGGGACACAGTGAAAGCAGTCCTGAGTGGGAAGTTCATAGCACTACAGACTACCTAAACAAACAAACAAAAAAACAAAAACAAAACCAAAAAACACAAACAAACAAACCAAAAAAAAAAAAAAAAACCACAAGAAAAACTGGTAAAGTCATCTAATCCTACAATGTAAAGAACTAGAAAGAGAGCAACAAGAAAAGCCCAGAGTAAGTAGAAGGAAGGAAATAATAAAGATCAGAGCCCCAATAAATGACATAGAGACCAAAATAACAATACGAAAGGTCAATAGAAACAAGAGCTGGTGCTTTTAAAGGATAAACAAGGTTGATCAATCTCTAGCCAGGTTTACCAAGAAACAAAGAGAGAGGACCCAAGTAAACTAAATCAGAAATGAAAGAGGTGAAGTAGCATCTGACCCAACAGAAATACAAAGGATTCTAAAAAATACTGCAAACAACTCTTTTCCAACAAACTGGATGAAATGGACAAATATAATCCTCTAAAACTCAATCAGGAAGAACCAGAAAACCTGAATAGGATGATAACAACTGATGAAATTGAGGCAGTAATAAAAAAACTTCCAGCAAACAAAAGCCCTGGGCCAGATAACTTCACAGGGGCGGCGGTTTTACCCAACTTTCAAAGAACTAATACTGATCCTCCTTAAAGTATTCCAAAAAATTCAAGAGGAAGGCACAATTCCAAGCTCTTTCTATGAAGCTAGTATTACCCTAATTACAAAACCAGATAAAAACACTAAAAAGAAAGAGAATTACAGGCCAATATCCCTGATGAACACAGATGCTAAAATCCTCAACAATATTCTAGCAATACGTTAAAAGATCATACACCATGACTAAGTGGGATTTATTCCAGGAATGCAAGGCTGGTGCAATATCTGCAAATCAATAAATGTTATATATCACATAAACAAATTGAAAGACAAAAACCACATAATCATATCAATTGAGGCAGAAAAAGCATTTGAGAAAATTCAACACCCTTTTGTGATAAAAACTCTAAGCAAAGTAGGAATAGAGGGATCATACCTAAAAATAATAAAAGCCTTATATGACAAACCTACAGCCAATAACATACTCAATGGGTAAAAACTAAAACCATTTCCCCTAAGAACATGAACAAGACAGGGATGCCCACGTTCACCACTCCTGTTCGACATAGTATTGGAAGTGGTAGCCATAGCGATCAGACAATAAGAAGAAAAAAAATTGTAACTAAATTGGGAAAAGAAGAAATAAAACTGTCATTATTCACAGATGACATGATATCGCGCATAGAAAACTATAAAGACTCCATCAAAAAACTACTAGATTTAATAAATGAATTTGGCAAGATAGCAGGATACAAAATTAACACCAAGAATACAATGGAGCATACAATGGAGACAAGACAGTCTCTTCAATAAATGGTGCTGGGAAAACTGGACAGATACATGCAAAAAATGAAACTAGACCACCAACTTACACCATACACAAAAATAAACACAAAATGGATTAAGGGCTTAAATGTAAGATGGGAAACCACAAAAATCTTAGAAGAAGCCATAGGTTGCAAAATAGCAGACATTTGTCCTAGCAATATCTTTACTTATACAGCTCCTAGGGCAATGGAAACTAAAGAGAAAATAAACAAATGGGACTACATCAAAATAAAAAGCTTCTGCACAGCAAAAGAAACCATCAACAAAACAACAAGAAAGCCCACTGCATGGGAGAACATATTTGCCAATGTTATCTCCGATAAGGGCTTAACCTCCAAAATTTACAGGGAACTCATACAACTTAACAAAAGGAAGATAAACAATCCAATCAAAAATTGGGCAAAGAATGTAGCAGGATACAAAATTAACGCCAATAAATCTATGGCATTTTTATACACCAATAATGAACTCACAGAAAGAAAAACTAAAAAAAACAATCCCATTGATCATTGCAACAAAAAAATTAAGATACCTGGGAATAAACCTATCTAAGGAAGAAAAAGACCTATACTCGGAAAACTACAGGACGTTGAAAAAAGAGATAGAGGAAGATATTAACAAGTGGAAGAACATACTGTGTTCATGGATTGGTAGAATCAATATCATTAAAATGTCCCTACTACCCAAAGCCATCTATAGATTCAATGCAATCCCCATTAAAATACCAACAGCATATTTCACAGACCTAGAACAAACTCTCCAAAAATGTATAAAGAATAAAAAAAGACCCCACGTAGCCTCAGCAATCCTGAGAAAGAAGAACAAATTTGGAGGGATCACAATACCAGATATCAAGTTATATTACAAAGCCACTGTTCTCAAAATTGCCTAGTACTGGCACAAAAACAGACATATAGACCAATGGAACAGAGCAAAGAACCCAGGAATTGACCCAAGCCATTATGCTCAATTAATATTTGACAAAGTAGGCAAGAACATACAATGGATTCAAGAAAGTCTCTTCAATAAATGGTGTTGGGAAAATTGGACAGATACATGCAAAAAAATGAAGCTAGACCACCAACTTACACCATTCACAAAATAAACTCAAAATGGATAAAGGACTTCAACCTAAGATGGGAAACCATAAAAATCTTAGCAGAATCCATAGGCAGCAAAATAGCAGATGTCTCTCATACCAATACAGCTCCTAGGACAGTGGTTGGCAAACTGCGCCTCGCGAGCCACAAGCGGCTTGCGAGCCGTGGTTTGCCGCTCTGTTGACTAATGAGTTTGCTGACCACTGATCTAGACTATCGATTCCAATAATTACAGGCTGTTGTTCCTTGTGATTAAGCCCCTATCCCAGTGGTCGGCAAACTCATTAGTTAACAGAGCGGCAAACCACGGCTCGCCGACCATGTCCTAGGACAATGGAAATTAAGGAGAAAATAAACAAATGGGACTATATCAATAAAAAGTTTCTGCACAGCACAAGGGAGCATCAACAAAACAACAAGAAAGCCCGCTGCATGGGAGAACATATTTGTCAATGTTATCACTGATAAGGGTTTAACCTCCAACATTTATAGGAAACTCCTACATCCTAACAAAAGGAAGATAAACAATCCAAACAAAAAATGGGCAAAGGACCTAAATAGACACTTTTCAAAACAGGACATACAGAAGGCCAAGAGACATATGAAAACATGCTTAAAGTCATTAGTCATCCAAGAGATGAAAATCAAAATAACAACGAAGTACCATCTCACACCTGTTAGAATGGCTATCATCAACAAATCAACAAATGACAAGTGCTGGTGGGGATGAGGAGAAAAAGGAACCCTCGTGGGCTGCTGGTGGGAATGCAACAGCATGGATGGATCTGGAGAGCTTTATGCTAAGTGAAATAAGCCAGTCGGAGAAAGATAAATATCATATGATCTCACTCATTTGTGGAATATAATGAACAACATAAACTGATGAACAAAAACAGATCCAGAGACGTAGAAGCATCGAACAATCTGTCAAACTGCAGCAGGAAGCGTAGGAGGGGTGGAGGGGTGGTGATAACAGATCAATTAAAGGACTTGTATGTATGCATATAAGCATAACCAATGGACATGGACAATAAGGGGATGAGGGCCTGTGCTTGTGGGAGGGAGTGTGGGGAGAGGTCAATGGGAGAAAAAGGAGACATATGTAATACTTTCAACAATAAAGAATTTTAAAAAACTTACACAAAATGGTAAAAAATAAAAATTATAAAATAAAATTTATTTTCCCAAACTAATGCTTGATTTTTCTTCCTGAAAATCAAAATGTAATATTGTCATATGTGAACTCCTTGTAACCATTTTTTTTTCTGAAGTTATGATTAAAAATTTCATATGCTCTTCAACATATAAGTAGAATACTTGGAGAAATAAATTTCCTTCCCCAAACATAATATATATCTTCGTAAAAAAAGTTATTTGGCAGGTTTAGATCTACTCAATAGAAATAAAATATAATTAATTACATATTTTTAAAATTGAATGATTTAAAAAATTTTAAAGCCTCTTAGCATATTTTCGTATTATTAACCCAATTTATTTTAACCCATTTAGAGTTACAGGAAATTAAGTAATAAATAAAGTTGAGTGTGAAATACATACCACAGGATTTTCAAAAATCTGCCAGAGGTCATTGTTATAATGGGAAGTATTGTAATTTGCAGTTGATAATAGTCTTCCAAATTCATGTCTATTAGAAATGTACATAAATACACCCTATATGTCAAAAAATAATAATATTAACAATCATAGAATAAAGTATAAGAAAACATATTTAACCACAGAAAAATATGACATATCAATTTCAACCTTTATATTTTCATTTATGAACATGAATTTTTATTTTTCATATAAAATGTACATGATTAAAAATTAAATAAATATTTTTTTATTCATCATGAATTCAGACACCACACAAAACAAATTGCTTGCACTGCCAGTCAAATGAAAAAAGAATAGCCAGAATGGACTGTTTTTTGTCCTTTTCTCATTGATCCTAAATATAGAGATCCAGGAAAAATTCCTGTTTGAAATTAGAAGTATTTTTGAGGCAATGTGCAATGAACTGTATCTCTTTTGGCTTCTTACCCTTTCAAAGAAGACATCACATTTTTAAATAAGAATTCAAATGTCAACGTTCTTTCATCAGTCTTTTATTTTTTTAATGTCCTAACTAGAGGCCTGATGAATGAAATTCGTGCAAGAGTAGGCCTTCCTTCCCCTGGCTGCTGGCACTGGCTTCCCTCTGGTACCCAGGACCCAGGCTTCCCTCGCAGCCATGGCTTAGTCTGGAAGGTCGTCTGGAAGGACGTCCGGAAGGATGTCTGATCTAATTAGCATATTATGCTTTTATTATTATAGATGTTTAAAAACTGAACACAGAAACTACTCATACATTATAAGGCGGCTAAAAATCAGTCTCATATCCTTGTCACAAACCAAATAAATGTGGCAACACCACTAAAGTAAGGTTGTTTCTTTTTGTACCTGTTTGAATGATAAAGGAGTTAGTTATCCTATATAATAAAAGGGTAATATGCAAATAGACCAAATGGCAGAACAACTGAACAACCAATCAAAGTGTAATATGCTAATGATATGCTAAGGCTGCTTAACCGCTTGCTATGATGTGCACTGACCACCAGGGGGCAGACAGTCAACTGGTTGACCAGTCGCTATGATGTGCACTGATCACCAGGAGGCAGATGCTCTGACTGGTAGGTTAGCTTGCTGCTGGGGTCCGGCCAATTGGGACTGAGCGAGATGGGCCAGACATGCCCTGGGGCCCTCCTGCAGTCTCTCCCCCGCCTCGATCATGCACCGGTGGGGTCCTTCAGCCTGGCCTGAGCCCTCTCGCAATCTGGGACCCCTTGGGGGATATCAGAGAGCAGGTTTCAGCCCAATCCTGCAGGCCACTCCCCTTGGGAAGGTCCCAGATGCAGGGCCATGGCTGGCAAGCACTGCTGCCTCTCCCAGTGGGGACTGATTGGGCACAAGCCACAATCCACGGCAGGCACAGTGGGGCCAGGATGAGCGGAAGTGGCAGGTAGGAACTGCAGGTGGCGTTGGACTGCAGGTTTCTGCCCGATCCCTGCAGGCCACCCAGAGGGACCCTCACCCATGCACGAATTCGTGCACCAGGCCACTAGTTAATAATAATAAAAAACTCATGAAGAGCATCCAATTCTAATTTTTATCAAGATGTACTTTATACTTACTCCTACCCTGTCTCTTCCTTAAAAAAACAAAAATGAGTGAAAGGGATTTATGTTTCATTTTCTTATCTATCATAATATGTCAGCCATAAAATATAAATCAGCCCAAAGAACTGAGAGTTGAACATCCTACAATGCCCACCCCCAATATACAAAACTTATAAGCACATACTTACATTCAGAACCAGTGAATAGCAACAATTTACCAAGCTAAATGGAAAGAAGACTCTTTAAGTAACTTATTGCTAGACAATATACCATATTCGATAAACGAAAACAAATAAAAATAAATAAAAATAACACCTTTGGGGGGCTGAGCATTTGGAATGTTTCCGGAGTAGGGGAGTCTTTTTCCCTTTGTAAAGTCTAAAATGAAGAGAAGCATTGGGTAAGTTGACCTGCAAACCCACTCTCTCATGTATTCTCAGGTAGTAAAATAGTAACCCTTCATGGAAAGCTGACATTCTGAAATGTCCCTCTTAGAAAACATGCAGGACAAGCAAAGCTTATAGAGCACACAAAGAAACAACTCTAGCCCCTTTTTTCCCCTTGTGAAACATAAATCCAAGCTCATTCAGTAGTATAATTTCCATTAGACATAAAATTAAGACAAAGAGAAAAATGTGTGAGAGAGGCCATTCCGGGATGCGCTGTTGAGTGAAATTAGCCAAACATGAGCACAAATTACAATTATAGATACTGAGGATATTTAATAACAATGCACATAGGTTTGTAGGAAAAACAAACATATTCACACAACACATGCCTTATTAAACTAATAAAAAAATACTTGCCAACTTTTCTGATTGTTCACAAAGTTACATTTGCTTACATAAATTTGAATACAATAATCAAATCCTTTCTAAAACAGAAAACCATATAAATATGTTTAAAAATATATTTATACATTTTGAAAAACTAATTATTTTCTATAGTCATTTAAGTTATATAATGAAAGTAGATTTGTAGAATAGCAATTTATCATTAATTTTTCACATAGATTAAATATACTACATACCTCAATCAGTCTCCCAGTTTAGTGGTAAGACATGCAGAGATACTGATAATAAAGTATGGACACTGATTTTCAGAGCAAAAGTGTGTTCTTTTTTTTTTTTTTTTTAAATATATTTTATTGATTTTTTTACAGAGAGGAAGGGAGAAGGATAGAGAGTTAGAAACATCGATGAGAGAGAAACATCGACCAGCTGCCTCCTGCACACCCCCTACCGGGGATGTGCCCGCAACCAAGGTACATGCCCTTGACCGGAATCGAACCTGGGACCCTTGAGTCCGCAGGCCGACGCTCTATCCACTGAGCCAAACCAGTTAGGGCCAAAAGTGTGTTCTTAAATGTGTAAATGATCATTTCACCTAGACTTTATCTAATTAATTTTAATGAGATCAAGTTTTCAATACAGAATTACAAATAACAGTATAGATTAATTCTTAAAAATGCTATGCTGATTTGTAACAAATTTATATTTATTATTGAATCCCACTGTTGCTGATGTGTTAGCTTAAGTACTAGCCTAATTTTTCAAGTATTTCATAGGTAAATATTCACAAATTATTCTCCTTAATTGTTCCCAATTTCCCAACACAGAATCAAAAAAATTGGCTAGTATTTACAAACTAGAAAGAAAAAGGACATCAAAAGAAAATAGCACATCAATTGGGAAAGCAAGCCATCTTCTAAGAACACTGAACAAGCCATCATCATATACCCTACCATTTCTCTAGCATTTCGGCAAAGAGCCATGTCAGGATCCAGTCTATCACGAACAAAATAGTTCCTTTCATTCATCTCTGATCGAAGTGTCTTCCCTTTAATTAAGTATACATTAGCCATGTATGGGACATTCCATATCCCTCTGAAAGTAAAGAGAAGACATTCCAAAATACCACAAATATAAAATACTTAAAGTTTTATTTTTGTTTTAAAATAAATGCCTTATATGTTTTAAATTATATATATAAATTATTGAATCAAATTACATACAAATACAAACATACTTAATGCCATTTCACACACACACACAAACACACACACACACACATATCCATATATGATATTTATACAGCGTGTCCCCAAAACATGTACACACACTTTAACAGCTGATAGTTGAATTGATGTTTCTTTCTTTTCATCCAGACTAAGCTTTAAACAAAGGAAATTCATCCTAGAATGCTACTGGAAGTTTGAAAACATAATTAAAGTACAAACTCTGCCTTTATAATGATGCAAATTGTGTTTACATTTTTTGGGACATCCTATATATGAGATTATCCTATATAATAAAAGCCTAGGTGGCGTTATACCCTCATGTGATACCCTCGCGGACATTCTTACAAGATGGCTGCCACAAGATGGCCACGCGCACAGCGGAGGCAGGGCCCGGTGGCCACTCTGCACGGTGAGGTATGTGCTCTGCGCCGCACAGAGGAAGCCAGTCCCGGCGTCTCCACTGCCTCTTGTGGAGGAGGCGGGTCCAGGCAGAGGAGGTGGGTCGCAGCAGGGGAGGGCATTGGGGGCAATCAGGCCAGCAGGGGAGCAGTTAGGCGTCATCAGGCCAGCAGGGGAGTAGTTAGGAGGTGATCAGGCTGGCAGGCAGAAGAGGTTACGGGCAATCAGGCAGGCAGGCAAGTGGTTAGGAGCCAGCGGTCCCGGATTGTGAGAGGGATGTCCGACTGCCAGTTTAGGCCCGATCCCACAGGGATTGGCAATCGGATATCCCCCGAGGAGTCCCAGATTGGAGAGGGTGCAGGCCGGGCTTAGGACACATCCCCCATGCATGAATTTCGTGCACTGGGCCTCTAATTTGGTATAAACTACATTGTTATGAGGTAAATCACTACCCTCCCTAGAGAAACTTTATTTTAAGGTTGATATATGTTTGGCATTTTTACTGTCACCTCTCAGTTGTTATAGTTAAGAGTATAATATTCTGTTGTACAGAAGGTGTTTCCATTTAAGATTCAGCAGTTTGATAGAAAAAAATAATGCCATACAACTGGTTTTCCAGAACTAGTTTACACTGGCTCCCCAGTGATGACTTGTAACTTCACTAAGTTTACGCTCAGTGACTTCACACTAGAACAGGGGTGGGCAAACTTTTTGACTCGAGGGCCACAATGGGTTCTTAAACTGGACCGGAGGGCCGGAACAAAAGCATGGATGGAGTGTTTGTGTGAACTAATATAAATTCAAAGTAAAGGAGCGGAGGGGAGAGCAAGAGAACCCTCTGCTCTTTCGGCTCCGCGGGCCGGATAGAATAGCCGAATAGGCCGGATCCGGCCCGCGGGCCGTAGTTTGCCCACGGCTGCACTAGAAGCTTGAAATCAGCCATGGTAGAAGTATTTATACCTTAGATCAGGCGTCCTCAAACTACGGCCCACGGGCCACATGCGGCCCGCCGAGGACATTTATCAGGCCCACCGGGTGCCGCTGCCTGTCCTGCTTAGCAGCCGACTCGTCCTGGGCCCGCAGTGCGCATAGGAATTTGTTCATAGTTTTTTTTTTTTTTTAAATTATAGTCCGGCCCTCCAACAGTCTGTGGGACAGTGAACTGGCCCCCTGTTTAAAAAGTTTGAGGACCCCTGTTAGATATTGGCAAACACTATAAACCAGGACATCCTCCAACCCCAAGAACCAGCTGTTAAACATTTACCAGCATACTACTCAATATAGCCTAAAATCCTCCTAAAATATATTCTCTTGAAATTCATTAAGCCACCTCAAATTTTGTTAAAAAGGAAAGATATGAAGAAATATAATCAGAAGAAGATGTGACGTACATTATTTTGTCCTTCATTCTTCCCACAGACCCATCTCCTCACTCTCAATATGACTCACTTCATAAGAACAGTATAAGAAAGGATTCACCTGAAGGGATATATGTGCCTGTTGCTTTTAGAGAACAGAAAGGGAAGATCTTGACCAAAAAATTACATATTAAAAAATATGATATCATTTTTTCTTACTAGATGAGCCTTATGATAAAAGGTCATAAAAAAATAAAGAAAAAACACACACAAATTTGTCATAAGATGTCATCCCTTCATGCAGTTTTTGTACATGAAGGAATGTACACATGTATTAACTAGATTAAAAATCTCTACCTTTTTTTGTTTGTTTTTTGTTAATCCTCACCTGAGGATATTTTCCCATTGATTTTTCTTTTTTTAGAGAAAGTGGAAGGGAGGGAGGGAGGGAGGGAGGGAGGGAGGGAGAGAGAGAGAGAGAGACATCAATGTAAGAGAGACATCAATTGATTGCCTCCTGAACAAGCCCTGACTAGGGCAGGGAAATGAACCTGCAACCCAGGTATGTGCCCTTGACCAGGAATCGAACCTGTGACCCTTTGATCTGAGGGCCAATGCTTTAACCACTGCTCAGTCAGGGCTCTACCTTCTTATTCTCACATTTTAGACAATGACAGGAGGTTAAAGAGGAAATCACGTTTATACAGCAACTTAAATAAAACATGAATTTTCTATTCTACTTCTGTGAACTCTTATTTCTACTATACCCACAGGCACTATCAGGCATATGGTCTATACAAATAATCCTAGAGACAATATGTACTTTGAAATAACAGAATATAATCTTAGTGTTTTCTCAGCTATCTGCTTCTTAATTGCAGCTAACAAAAGCCTTCATCATATTTATATCACTCAAATTTACTATTACTATTTTCACAAACACAACATCTTTTTAACATTCAACTGTTGAACAAATAGTATGTGTATGATTTTCTTTCTAAATTTAAGGGCACGTATTTTAGTTATGAAAAAATGTTTTCCTTTTCAATTGGGCTGACATATTTGAGAAACTAGGCAAAGTATTTATGTCTCAGCCACTTTGAGCCATCGCCTGTATGAAAAAGAATGACAGTCTCCTGTAATATTACCTTAGCAAAAAAACCTATTTCAATTGTGACTGTTAGTTTTAAAAATATCAACTATTATCTCAGGAAAAAAATATCAATCATAAACACATTTTGTAACAAGTATATTCTTTTCAAATTCTAGAAATTTAATTCAGATATTAGTGAAGAAATTGATTTTTAAAGTAGAATATTTAATACAGAAAACACCTGCAATAGGAAATGTTGGAAGATTTTGATTCTGAGTGTTGTTTTTGTTTGTTCATTTGTAAATTTTAAAAGCTATCAAAACAACCTTCATCCTGGTCACTAAATAAATTAGTTAAACTAAATTTGCTTTCTAATATTTTAACTAAAGAATATTACTCTTCTAATAATCAATCATAAGATTGCTATCCATGATAACCATATATTGTTTATTAGAATTTCCCACAACTATGAGTTTGTTCCTTTGAAGATTTAGAATTAAAAATTTTTTTTTTTATAAAATACTTGTTTACACTAATATTTCAGGATCCAAGTCATCCCCAGGTTCACAAATTTCCATTAAACATAAAGAAAAAAGATAAATAGTAAAAAAAAAAAAAAAAAAAAAAAAAAAATTCAAGTACTATTAACAAGTCCCCATCTCTAGCTCATGGTATTTTACATTAAAAGATTAAATTAACTAACTTACACTCTATTCCCTTGAACAATATCCACATAATCTTCATATCGAGCAAAATAGCCATCAGGACTCAGGGCTCCCCAGAAGTTGGACCACAGCTTTCCATGGCGAGTTACAAGAGGAGCAATTATCTTTCTAAAGAAGAAGAAAAAAAATCCCAGGTAACTATTTGTTTTAATCACCACAGAATTATGGTTCTGAACTTAGCATGACACAGAAACATTCAAGTTCATTTAACAAACATGTAGTTAGTCCATAAAACTAAAATAGAGAAATTGCTTCCTGACACTTTTTCTTAAATGAGTACACTGCTGATTTTCAGTGATATTTCTTAAAAAGAGTAAAAAAAGTAACTCAAAATGCGAATAAAAGTATAAAAAGGACTTTTTAAAAGTCCCTTTCTTATGTCCAAAAAGGTGAGACTATCTTAATTATTTAAGTATTTCAGAAACTATAATATATAAAATCAAATATTTCATAATAGTCCATGGTGCATTAAGGTGTCCAATAAATATCTGTTGAACAAAAAATGAATGATGATGGGCTAATATACTTGTACACAGGTCAGTTTTCCTAAAGTTAAGTCCTGAGAGCAAGTGCTGAGGGGTAGGGGAGTCCGGGGGGAGGTCAATAGGGGGAAAAAAAGAGACATATGTGCTACTATTTGTAATACCTTAAACAATAAAATAAAAAAATAAAGTATGTTTATAATTTTTACAGCTTTTAAAATGGGTTGTGCTAACCCTGGCAACATGAAACATTTTTTCTGGCCCTTTAACTATTTTAGAAAATGAAAGAGTAGATAACTGCCATAGCACTCTAACCACCTACCAGGAAATAGTCCCTTTGAGAAAAGCATGTTACAAATCCAAAACATGTCACATATCTTCTTAGGGGAATTTAATTTACAACTTGTCAACATTTTCCAAATAAGCTCACAAAATCTGATGTTCTTCTAAAATTACTTCTAAAGTATTGTGCCCTGCAGTGGTACCTCACAATTTTTAAGAAAAGCTCACAAAACTCCTAGAGAAAGCTTATGCACCAACTATTTTCCACAAAAAAACTATTCTCACAACACACCAATGTTGTGAAGACCAGGTGTTACCTTTCTCTTACCATAAAAAAATAAAACTTAGTCTATAAAATACACAATATGCAATTAATAATTTTGGTTTATTTTTCCTGATTCCTATTAACAATGAAATATTAACCAGAAACACTTATACTTTGATTTGTTTAAAATACATGGATAAATTAGAAACTATATATTATGTTTATTTAAGAATGATAATTCAATGTTAATAACTGAGAAGAACAAATATTTAATAGAAAAAAAATCTTGTAATTAAAATCTCAGCTGCCTCCCAAAGATGGATGGGAAAAGAAATGTTGAAAATCAAAATCTATCTGAAGTGTGCCTCAATGGTTTTGAGCATGGAAATACAAGAATAGAAGCTAGGGCCCTGGCCAGTGTGGTCCAGTTGATTGGGTCATCGTCCCATGCATTGAAGGGTCACAGGTTCAATTCCTGGTCAGGGTACATACCCAGGTTTTGAGTTCAAACTCACTTGGGGTGCGTACAGGAGGCAACCAATCAATATTTCTCTCTCTCATTGGTTTTTCTCTCTCTCCCTCTCTTCTCTGTCTCTCTCTAAAATCACATATCCTCAGGTGAGGATTTAAAAAAAAGAATAGCAGCTGGGAGACTAAATAACTAAAGGAGTAAAATTTGGAGCATTGCAGTCAAAAGCAGAGATAAGAGGAGGAGAGGAACAAGAGAACTGATGAGATGCTGGAAAGCCACATGCCCTAAGATGTGACCCATCCCCTGACCCTCTAGCCTTCAGTCAGGTCTACTAAATCTTCCAAGAGTCTTGGTCTATGTCAATGCTTTATGGAAACTACATGCTTGGATGCATGTGCATATCATATTAACCTAATCCTTAGATAATTAACAGAAATTTATGAAACTGGAGAAATAACCAAAGTTATATTGACTTTTTACTTATGAGGAAAATTTTATAATTGACAAGGTTTAAAGCATTAGATTAATATTAAGAAGGCTATATGTTAAATATGGATATGAATTCATTAACAATTTACTATAAGAATTAATAAATACCTACCAAGTATCATATAATAAAAACATTAAATATTATTAAAAGCATATCCTATATAATAAAAGGCTAATATGCAAATAGACCGAATGGTGGAACAACCAAACTACCAGTTGCTATGACATGCACTGACCACCAGGGGGCATGCCCGGAACATGGCAGGCATCGGCAGCAGGCAGCAGAGCTGTGGAACATGGCAGGCATCAGATGCAGCAGGATGGTGGAGCAGGTGAGTGGGGGCGCCGGTTGCTATCATCGGGGCAAGCCTCTAGTGGCTACTGAAAATTCTTTGCTACCGTGCACCATGGTCCCACCTGGTGCTTTCACCTACTGCCGGCGCCGGCCCAACTCGCATCCACTGCTGGTGCTGGAGTCACTGCCCACACCCGCTGCCGGCGCTCCAATCACTTGGCACCATCAGTGAGTGCGAGCGGTGGCTGCCGGGCTTCATCGCCCCTCAGGGCTTCTCCACCTCCCCCTGCTCCTGAGGGGCGATGGGGCTGGAAGCCATCTCTTGCACCCGCTGCCAGCAATGGCCCCGCTTGCACCTGATGCCAGTACTGGAGCTGCCACTCATACCCACTGCTGGCACCAGACACACTTGCACATACAGCTGGAGCCACTGCTTGCACCCGCTGCCAGCACCCAGCACCATTCCCGATTGCTTGGCGCCGTCAGCGGGTGTGAGCAGCTACTGTTGGCTCCAATCGTCCCTGAGGTCTTCTCCACCTCCCCCTGTTCCTGAGGGGCGATTGGGGCAGCAGCTGCTGCTTGCAACCACTGATGGTGCTGATCCCGCTAGCACCTGCTGCTGGCGCCAGCCCCAATTGCTCCATGCTGTCAGCGGGTGCAAGTGGGGCCAGTGCCGTCAGTGCACGGGAGTGGCAAACAGGGGTTATTGGGGGCTGTGGCAGGAGGGGCCAGGCAGGGACACAGAGGATGGGCTGAGACCGTCCCTGTGCCCACCACAGCCTTGCGACCCACAGTTCCTTTCAAGGTGCACAAATTTGTTCACTGGGCCCCTAGTGTATATTTTACAGTATTAAATTTCAATCAAATTAAGAAGAAATTAACATGGCAATTTCAAGAAAATGTTACTGAATTCCACCGGGTTTTAAGAATTAAACAGGAGAGATTAAAAATGGCAGCAGAGTAGGTGATATTGCACGGATATGCTCCCAGGAACAAGCTGGAATAACAACTGAAATATGGAAAGGCTTCCTAAATAATCAATGGAAACCTCACAGGAAGAATCCTGATACCCAAGGACTGAAGGTATGGAGACCACATAGAGACTGGTAGGAGGGGTGGAGACATGAAAAGGGCTGGCTGGGAACCCACAGATAGCAACTGAAGTCCTGGAGAGATATCTCAGCTGTGGGGGGGAGGGGTGCCACTGAGAACTCTGGGATCCAATCTCGAAGCTGGGCTCCCCAGCAGAGAGCACCAAACTGAGGAACTTACCCACATAACATCTAGCTGTGAAAACCAGTGGGGTGCTGTCTTCCATGGAGTGGCACCTGCAAGTTCTGGCACCCTCTTGAAGGGCCAACGCACAAAAATTCCTTGTGGAGCCACCCACCTTGTGCTCTGGCAAAGGGGGGTGAAGTGGACTGGAGCTGTGAGAGCAGAACCCAGGACTTGGAATTCGGGGGATAGAGCTCAGAAGGCAGACACCCCAAGTTTCCTGGGCTGTCATTCCCTCCACATCAGAGGACATCTTTCTCACATAGACATCTGCCTTACCTGGGGGGAAGACATTTGACACACCCTATAGGAAAATACCTTGCCCTGAGACTACTTAAGAGATTAAAAGTAACTATCAGCCTCCAGGCAGAAGCTACTGCCCCACCCTGTTGAAAAACTCTCACCACACCTGAGGATGATTGCCTGGAGGCAATTCAAGTCAGAATTCTATTAGTCTGTAGACAGAGGCAATCTCTGGAGGCTTTGAATCTTTGCCTGATCCAATTAGTCAGAAACAGCCTTTAACACTGTCCTGCACTGGAGATTGAGAGGTGTAGAGGATCTACCTAAAACATAGTCACAAACCCAAACAGACAATCAAAATGAGGAAACAAAGAAACAACCCCTAAATGAAAGAACTAGAGAATTCTCCAGAAGAAGAAAGAAGTGAAGCAGAGATAAGAAATTTATGTGAAACAGAGTTCAGAGTAATGATGGTAAAAATGCTCAACAGCATGAAAAAAGATATAGTAACTATGAAAAAAGAACAGTGTGAGATAAAGAATGACATAACACAAATAAGGAACACATTGGAAGGAATACACAGCAGATTAGGGGAAGCTAAGGATCAGATCACTGAATTAGAAGACAGTTGTAAATATCACTCAATTAGAGAACCAAAGAGAAAAAAAAACAATTAAAGAATAGTAGGACAGCTTAAGGGAGCTGTGGGACAATGTGAAACCTAACAATATTAGAATAGCAGGTGTGCCAGAAGAGGCAGAAAGGGGGAAAGGCATAGAGAAGGTGTTTGAAGAAATAATGGTACAAAAATTCCCTAACCAGGTAAAGGAAAAGGTCACACAAGTTCAGGAGGCACAGAGAATCCCAAACAAGAAGAACCCAAGACACATCATAATTAAAATGCCAAAAGTTAAAGACAGAGAGAGTCTTAAACTCAGCAAGAGAAAAGAAAACTGTTACCTACAAAGGAGTTCCCATAAGATGACACCTGATTTCTAATCAGAAACTCTACAGGTCAGAAGGGAATGGCATGAAGTACTCAAGGCAATGAAAAGCATGGATCTGAGATGAAGATTACTATATACAGCAAGGCCATCATTCAAAATAGATTTTCAAATAAAGAGTTTCCCAGATGAAAAACAAAAACGAAAACACTAAAGGAGTTCATCACCACCAAGCCAGCATTACAAGAAATGCTAAAGGGATTGCTTAAGGGATTGCTGAGAAGAAACTCAGAGAGAAAACTAGCCATATAGAAATAAAATGGCTATAAATAAGTACCTCTCAATAATAACCCTAAATGTAAATGGATTAAATGCTCCAAGCTAAAGGTGTAGAGTAGCTGAATGGATATAAAAACATGACCCAACTATATGCTGTCTACAAGAGACCCACCTCAAAACAAAAGACACACACAGGATGAAAGTGAAGGGATGGAAGAAAAAAAGGAAAAGAAAAAAAAAAGCTGGAGTGGCAATACTCATATCTGACAAAATAGACTTTAAAATGAAGGCCATCACAAGAGACAACAGAAGTCACTACATAATACTAAAGGGATCAATCCAATAAGAGGATATAACCCTGGTAAACATGTATGCACCCAATATAGGTGCTCCTAAATATATAAAAAACGTCTAGAGGACGTTAATGAAGAGACTAACAAAATACAGTCATAGTGGGGGACTTTAACACCCCTCTGACTTCCCTGGACAGATCTTCCAGACAAAAACTTAACAAGGAAACAGAAACTCTAAAGGACACACTGGATGGGATGGATTTAATAGACATTTATAGAACATTTCACCTCAACTCAGCAGAATATACATTCTTCTTAGGTGCACATGGATCATTCACAAAGATAGATTACATATTAGGATACAAAACAAGGCTCTACAAATTCAAGAAGATTGAAATCATATCAAGCATCTTCTCAGATCACAGTGGAATGAAATTAGAAATCAACTACAGTAAAAACACCTGAAAACATTCAAATACATGGAGGCTAAATAGCATGTTATTAAATAATGAAAGGGATACCAACGAAATCAAGAAGGAAGTAAAAAACTTCCTGGAAACAAATGAAAATGAACAAACAGTAACCCCAAATCTCTGGGACACAGCAAAAGCAGTCCTCAGAGGGAACTCCATAGCACTACAGGCATACCTCAAAAAAAACACAAGAAAAATCAGCAATAAACTATTTAACCTTACAACTTAAAGAACTAGAAAGAGAACAATAAGAAAAGCCCAGAGTAAGTAGAAGGAAGGAAATAATAAAGATTAGAGCGGAAAAAAATAACATAGAGACTAAAAAACAAGAAAAAAATAAATGAAACCAAGAGCTGGTTCTTTGAAAGGATAAACAAAATTGATAAACTATTAGCCAGACTCATCAAGAAACAAAGAGAGAGGACACAAATAAGTAAAATAAAAAACACAAATAAGTAAAATAAAAAACACAAATAAGTAAAATAAAAAAATAAAGTGGAGAAGTAATCATGGGCACTACAGAAATACAAAGGATTGTAAGAAAATATTATGAACAAATATATGCCAACAAGCTAGACAATGTGGATCAAATAGACACATTACTAGAAAAATACAATCTCCCAAAACTGAATCAGGAATAATAAAAAAACCTGAATAGGCCAATAACAACTGATGAAATAGTAACAGTAATAAAAACACTCCCACCAAACAAAAGCTCAGGTCTGGACAGCGTCACAGGGAAGTTTTTCCAAACACTCAAAGAAGAACTAACACCTATACCCTTAAAATTATTTCAGAAAATTCAAGAGGAAGGAATACTTCCAAACTCTTTTTATGAGGCCAGCATTATCCTAATTCCAAAACCAAACAAAGACACTACGAAGAAAGAGAATTACAGGCCAATACCCCTGATGAACATAGATGCTAAAATTCTCAACAAAATATTAGCAAATCACATCCAGCAATATATTAAAAAGATCATACACCATGATAAAGTGGGATTTATTCCAGGGATGCAAATCTGGTACAATATTCGCAAATCAATAAACATGATACTTCACATAAACAAATTCAAAGAAAAAAATCACATGATCATATCAATACATACAGAAAAAGCATTAGACAAAATCCAACACCCATTTTTGATTAAAAACTCTCAGGGAAGCTGAAATAGAAAGAGCAGATCTCAACATGATAAAGGCCATATATGACAAACCTACAGCCAACATCATACCCAATGGGCAAAAATTAAAACCATTTCCCCTAAGAACAGGAACAAGACAGGGATGCCCACTTTCACCACTCCTGTTCGGCATAGTACTGAAAGTGCTAGTCGTAAACTATCAGACAAGAAGAAAAAATAAAAGACATACAAATTGGAAAAGAAGTAAAATTGTCAATATTCCCAGATGATATGATATTGTACATAAAAAACCCCAAAGACTCCATCAAAAAACTACTAGAGTTAATAAATGAATTCGGCAATGTAGCAGGGTACAAAATTAACACCCAGAAATCTATGGCTTTTTTATACACCAATAATGAACTCACAGAAAGAGAAACTGAAAAAACAATTCCATTTACCACTGCAACAAGAAAATTAAGATACTTAGGAATAAAGTTAACTAAGGAGGTAAAAGACCTATACTCAGAAAACTACAGGACATTGAAAAAGAGATAGAGGAAGACATAAACAAATGGAAGAATATACCGTGTTCATGGATTGGTAGAATCAACATCATTAAAATTTCCATACTACCCAAAGCCATCTGTAGATTCAATGCAATTCCCATTAAGATGCCAACAGAACATTTCACAAACCTAGAACAAACTCTCCAAAAATTCATCTGGAATAACAAAAGACCCCAAATAGCTGCAGCAATCTGGAGAAAGAAGAACAAAGTTGGAAGGATCAAAATACCAAATATCAAGCTGTATTACAAAGCCACTGTTCTCAAAACTGCCTGGTATAGGCACAAGAACAGACATATAGACCAATGGAACAAAACAGAGAATCCAGAGATGGACCCAAGCCATTATGTTCAATTAATATTTGACAAAGGAGGCAAGAGCATACAATGGAGTCAAGATAAGTCTTTTTAATAAATGGTGTTGGGAAAAGGTGTTGGGAAAATTAAACAGATACATGCAAAAAAAAAATGAAACTAGACCACCAACTTACACCATATACAAAAATAAACTCAAAATGGATAAAGGACTTAAATGTAAGATGGGAAACCATAAAAATCTTAGCAGAATCCATAGGCAGTAAAATAGCAGATATATGCCATAGCAATATCTTTACCGATACAGCTCCTAGGATTATGGAAACTAAAGAGAAAATAAACAAATGGGACTACAACAAAACAAAAAGCTTCTGAACAACAAAAGAATCCATCAACAAAACAACAAGAAAGCCCACTGTGAGGGAGAATATATTTGCCAATGGTATCTTTGATAAAAGTTTAATCTGTAAAATTTACAGGGAACTCATACTAAACAAAAGGAAGATAAAAAATCCAATCCAAAAAATGGGAAAAGTATCTAAACAGACACTTTTCGAAAGGGGACATAAAGAAGGCCAAAAGATATAGGAAAACATGCTCAAAGTCACAAATCATCCAAGAGATGAAAATCAAAACAATATTGAGGTACCATCTCACACCTGTCAGAATGGCTATCATTAACAAATCAACAAACGACAAGTGCTGGTGAAGATATGGACAAAAAGAGACCCTTGTGCACTGCTGGTGGGAATGGAGACTGCTGAAACCACTGTGGGAAACAGTATGGAGTTTCCTCAAAAAATTAAAAATGGAACTCTCGTTTGACCCAGGAATCCCACTTCTAGGAAAATATCCCAAGAAATCAGAAACACCAATCAGAAAGGATATATGCACCCCAATGTTCATAGTAGCACAATTTACAGTAGCTAAGATTTGGAAACAGCCTAAGTGCCCATTAGCAGTTGAGTGGATTTAAAAACTGGGGTACATCAACACATTGCAATACTACGCTGCAGTAAAAAAGAAGGAATTCTTACCATTTGCAACAGCATGGATGGAACTGGAGTGCATCATGGAAAGAGAAATAAGCCAGTCAGAAAAAGATAAATATCATATGATCTCACTCATTTGTGGAATATAATGAACAATATAAAATGATGAACAAAAATAGAGCCAGAGGGGAAATAATATTCTAGAATATAATAAAAGTAATCCTGTTATTTGCAGATTTTTAATATTTCCTACAACTTTTGTGATACACTGTTAGTACAGTTTTGGTAATATTATGATACTTAAAATCCTTTTATTCTTGAAATATTAATGTTTATTGCATGTAATATTATTATTTGTAAGATCATTTTTCTTGAATAATTGGTGTTTATTGCTTGTAACATTATCATATTTAACATAATTTTTTTCTTGAGTTATTAATGTTTATTGCATGTAACATTACTATATTTAACATTGTTTTACTTGAAATATTAAGGTTTATTGCATGTAACATTACTATATTTAAAATCGTTTTTCTTGAAATAAAAAGTACTGAAAAAAAGAAATACATTACAACTCTATTCCATATGCTTTTCCTTGCATGATGATTAAAACTTTATATATATTTTGAAAACTACCTGCAATTTATAATTATCGTAGATAGATAAGTGTCTATTAATAGCTATATACTTGGACTATGTATATACAAGGTTAAAGCTGAGAAGTCTTAGATTTTTAAGTTGACAGATTATGTATATACTAGAGGCCCGGTGCACAAAATTCGTGCACGAGTGGGGAGTGTCCCTCAGCCCAGCCTGCACCCTCTCCAATCTGGGACCCCTCGAGGGATGTCCAACTGCCTGTTTAAGCCCGATCCCAGTGGGATCAGGACTAAACGGGCAGTCGGCCATCCCTCTCACAATCCGGGACTGCTGGCTCCCAACTGCTCGCCTGCCTGCCTTCCTGATTGCCCCTAACCACTTCTGCCTGCCAGCCTGATCACTCCCTAAAAACTCCCCTGCCAGCCTGATTGATGCCTAACTACTCCCCTGCCAGCCTGTTTTCTCCTAACTGCCCTCCCCTGCAGGCCTGAGTCCCCCCCCTAACTGCCCTCCCCTGCAGGCCTGGTCACCCCTAACTGCCCTCCCCTGCAGGCCTGGTCCCCCCCAACTGCCCTCCTCTGCAGGCCTGGGTCCCTCCCAACTGCCTTTCCCTGCAGGCCTGGTTGCCCCCAACTTCCCTCCTCTGCCAGTTTGGTCACCCCTAACTGCCCTCCCCTGCAGGCTTGATCACCCCCAACTGCCCTCCCTTGCAGGTCTGGTCCCTCCCAGCTGCCCTCTCCTGCTGGCCATCTTGTGTCCACATGGGGGCAGGATCTTTGACCACATGGGGGCAGCCATCTTGTGTGTTGGAGTGATGGTCAATCTGCATATTACTCTTTTATTAGATAGGATAGAGGCCTGGTGCATGGGTGGGGGCCAGCTGGTTTGCTCTGAACAGTGTCCTGGATCAGGGTGGGGGTTCCCTTGGGGCGTGGGGCGGCCTGGGCGAGGGGCCTGTGGTGGTTTGCAGGCCGGCCACGCCCCCTGGCAACCCAAGCAGAGGCCCTGGTATCTGGGGTTTATTTATCTTCTACAATTGAAACTTTGTGGCCTGGAGTGGAGCCAAGCCTTCTGCTTGCTCTGAGGCGGCAGCCATTTCTTTTGGGATTTATGTATCTTCTATCATTGAAACTTTGTAGCCTTGAGTGGAGGCCTAGGCCGGCATGGGCAGGTGGAAAGCTTGGCTTCCTCCATTGTCGGGGAAACCGAAGCCTCCCTCCTGCTCTCTATGGCTGTAGCCATCTTGGTTGGGTTTATTTGCATATTCGCTCCTGATTGGCTGGTGGGCGTGGCTTGTGGGTGTAGTGGAGTGATGGTTAATTTGCATATTACTATTTTATTAGATAGGACTAGAGGCACTTGGGGAGGGGGGGGCCCTCAGCCCAGCCTGTGCCCTCTCACAGTCTGGGAGCCCTCAGGGAATGTCCAACTAATGGCGTAGGCTGCTCCTCTGCAGGAGGTGACTGGTGGGCCAATCAGGGGATGGCATGGGCAGCAAGTGGCTGGCCCCACCCCCCAATGCACCACTGCCACCGTTGGCCTCCCTCTGCAGGAGCAACCCCGATGGGCCTATCTGGGGACAGTGAGTGGCTGGCCCCGCCCAATTGCCCTGCCATGGTCGCTGGTGGCCTTCCTCTGAGGGAGGCAACCTGGTGGGCGATCAGGGGATGGCGCCAACCCCCATCACACTACCGCTGGTCATCGCCACCCCCCCATTACCGTCCCCTCCCTCTGCCCGCTGGCCTCCTGCTTGCCAGCCCCGCCCCCCGGCCGAGGTCGTTCTGCTGTTCAGTTGATTTGCATGTTATGCTTTTATTATATAGGATAGAGTAGGTTAGTAGAGCATAATAGATTTCTAATATATTTTACTTGACAATATAAAAACAGTAACTAACATTCGACTGCTAACCATTCTATCTGTTATGAGAAATAATTGTGTTAATATGTAAACATACCTGGCACTTAATAAGCACTCATTAAAGGTAGGCCCTAGCTGGTGTTTTAAGTGGTTAGAACAGTGGTCGGCAAACTGTGGCTCACTGGCCACATGCGGCTCGCGAGCCTCGGTTTGCCGCTCTGTTGACTAATGAGTTTGCCAACCACTGGGATAGGGGCTTAATCACAAGGAACAACAACAGCCTGTAATTATTGGAATCGAGCACTGACCCACACACTGAAGGGTCAAGGGCACATACCTGGGTTGTAGATTCAATCCCAGCCCTGGTCAGGCTGAGTGTGGGAGGCAACCAATCAATGTGTCTCTCTCACATCAATGTTTCTTTCTCTCTTTCTCTCTCCCTCCACTTCCTTTCACTCTCTAAAAATCAATGAGAAAATTATCCTTGGGTGAGGATTAACAATAACAAACAAAAAAGGTGGGCTATTAGTACAAGTATTAATACTACCACTAGTAGTAGTAGCAGTAGTATTAATAAGGGAAGATTTATATCATCATTATAAGCTGTTACAGATGATGTCTTTTCTCCATTTCAATTCAGTTAAATGAAAATAGGTATAGACTAGTGATGTGGTTCAGTACTAAATAAAACCACAGATCAGGATATAAAGTAATTTGTACCTATGAAATTTCAAATTCTAAGAACTACTACTCTGTGTGCAATAAGTTTTTAGGTCAAAAGTTTTATGAAATTCTACTTTTAAAATATCGACAGAAAAATTTAAAATTCCAAATTTTATAGGCATCCGATATATAATTTCACTTATCTTTACATAGATAAATAGGACAAATATAATAGACAAACATCACATTTGTGATTGTAACTAACAATAAAAACTTGTAATTGTTATCAAGTTATTTTCTATTTGACTTCCTTATAGGCAAACTAATTAATTAGAATTGAAAGTTTATAAGGTGTAGAAAATAACTTAGTGTGAGTTCCCTCAATTTGCTCCTTCCTATTTGTTCATTCCACAGATGTCATTACAGTGTGTCCACACTGATGAAGAAAATGATCATTTTCCAAATAAACTGTCATTAAATTTTATATGATACCTGTTTTGTTCAATCAAAATTTTTAAAGTCCTTGGATTTGTCAAAACAACATCTGCATCCACACTGAAGTAATAATCACAGCTGTCATCCTGACGGCAAAAATCCCTGACATTGAAAAAGAAATAAGAATTAGAAAAAAATATTTATTTGCTGTTGAAAAATATTAATATAAAGCTTATATGTAAAATAAAGTTTCTCTAACATAGTTTTCTAAGATAATATTCAAAAGGATAAATATTGTCTTCAACTTCAAAAAGGTCAATTTATCAACATAGATGTTCACAGATAAATCAACATTAAAAATTTTAGGCAGGTAAAATATGTTTTCAACCAGTAAATATTTTAGGACATAAATCAACCAGTCAGAATGGCAATTTATAATTTATAATTAAATCCTCTCTAAAAGGCAAAAATAACTTACCCCAATGTATTTATTAAAAATATTGTAAAAAAACATTTTTGCACATGCACACTGCACACACACACACACACACACACACACACTGCAAAATATTGTATATCCACCAGCTCAGCTTTTACTGAATCCTGGAGATATAAGTCAATGACTCTTTAGGTATTAATACTTTTGGAAGTTGATTTCATTTGATTTTTTTTTTAAGATTGTTACATCAAAATTACAACTAAAATGCAGAAACACCATCTTTCAGAACTGCCTAAAATTTGGCTAAATGGAAGTCCTACAACTAGAGGAGTAAAGAAGAAAACACATCGGAGAAAATGGGGCGGAGGCATGGAATGAGCTTGTCTGACACCCACAGGTTATGTTTTTTTAATCGGGAGGGATATCTTGGCAGAGGAGGCCTCCCATGAGGAGCAAGGGGTCCCAGCCCCACATCAGACCCCTCCACCCAGGATTCCAGAGCTGGGAAGAGAAGTCCCCATAACTTCAGGCTATAAAAACCAGCAGGGATTGTGGCTGAGTGACACAGAGGCTGCTGGAGAACCAGGCAGTTCCTCTTAAAGGGCTGGCACAAGCACTTACTTGGACTCACTTCCTCTGAGCTCCAGTGCTGGGGCAGCAGCTTTAAAGGATCCAGGGACATACAGAGAGGAACTAAATTGTGTGGCATCAGGGCAAGAATTCGGGACAGCTTTCTTCCAGACAAAAGTGCTGGGATCTCCCCGCAACAGAGATGACTGACAGACACCAAATCTGAATATCCATCAACCTGGTCCACGCTGTTTGCCCCACCCTGGTGATTCCCTGAGATCCTGCCCTACCCAATTTGCAGCCATACCCAAGATGTTTGCAGTGGCTTTTCCACATAAATGACCTGTTCTGGGCTCAGGCTTCAGACTTTCCTAAAATCTCTCAAATAAGGAACAGCTGTACTCCGTGGGCTCAATACCTCTTGATAAGTGGCCCAAGGCCAACTCTAGCAGCAGTTTGCTAAGGTTCACAGCTTGGTTTCTCCTGAATATTTCCTAGCATAACACAAATAGCCACCATCTGCAGATTGCTCTGTAGCTCATGCCAGGTGGTCCCAGGCAATGGCTGACTTTGTACCTCTGGGAGGCTGCAGAGCCAGTGCACCCAGTGGATAGCTTCAGACTGCACCAGATTACAACTCTACCACATCCATGAGCCACACACTCAAGGGGTAGACTCAGTGAACACCAAATCCCCACTGAAGGAAGTCCAGCTCCATAAGGATGTCTCCTGTACAGCAGCTCTTTGCAGCAGGTCCTCACAGCCAATTGCCCTGGAGGTCAGTTCCTCCCAGTGATGGCAACAGCAATCAAGCCTCAACTACAACAGGACATTGCACACAGCCCACACAAGGGCATACATAAAGTGTCCAGCTCAGGTGACTCGGGAGGCTGAGTCACTGGGCCCCACAGGACACCTACTACACAAAGCCACTCTACCAATTTCAGGAAACAAAGCAGCTCTACCTAATACATAGAAACAAACACAGGGAAGCAGCCAAAATGTAGAGGAAAAGAGGTATATCACAAATGAAAGAACAAAAGAAATCTCTAGAAAAAGAACTAAATGCAAGCAAACTACTAGATTCAGAGTTCAAACATTGATTATAAGGATGCTCAAAGGAACTTAATGAGAGCATCAAGGAAATTAGTGAAAATGTCAAGGAACTTAGTGAGAATTTCAAGGAAATTAGTGAGAACATCAAAGACTTGAAAAAGGACCAGTCAGAAATGAAGGATACACTAACTAAAATAAAGAATAACTTACAGGGAATCAACAGTAGAGGACACTGAGAAACAAATAAAAGATTTGGAATACGAGGAAGCAAAAACACCCAATCAGAAGAGCAAAAAGAAAAAAAGAATCCAAAAATATGAAGATATTGTAAGGAACCTCTGGGACAACTTCAAGCATTCCAACATTAACACAATGGGGTTGCTGAAAGGAGAAGAGAGAGACCAAGATATTGAAAACCTATTTGAAGAAATAATGACAGAAAACTTCCCCTACCTGGTGAAAGAAATAGACTTACAAGTCAAGGAAGCTCAGAGAGTTCCAAACAAGTGGAATCCAAAGAGGACCACACCAAGACACACCATAATTAAATGCCAAGGGTTGAAGACAAAGAGAGACTATTAAAAGCAGCAAGAGGAAAGCAGTTAGTTACCTATAAGGGAGTGCCATAGGACTGTCAGCTGATTTCTCAATAGAAACTGCAGTCCCAAAGGGAGTGGCAAGAAACATTCAAAGTGATGAATGGCAAGGAACTAAAACCAAGATTACTCTACCTAGCAAAGCTCTCATTTAGAATTGAAGGTCAGATAAAGAGTTTCACAGACAGGAAAAAGCTAAAGAAGTTCATTACCACCAAACCAATGATACATAAAATGATGAAGAGGGAGAAAAAGAGGAAAAAAAGGTTAAAAATATGAACAATAAAATGGCAATAAATACATATGTATCAACAACTGAATGTAAAAATCAAAATAAATGAACAAGGAACCGAATGAACAAAATAAACTGATGAATAAAATAGAACCAGAGGCACAGAAACATGAAACAGACTGATGAATCTCAGAGGGAAGGGGGAGGGAAGGTGGGAAGAAATTAACCAAATAACTTATATGTATTTCCTATGGCACAAACAATAGAGTGGTGAAGGCCTGGGGTGAGGCAGGATCTGGTTGGAGGAGGGCAAGGGGTGCGGGGTCAGCGCTGGGGGTGGGGAGGGGTGAAGGAGAAGGGGCAACATTTGTAATACTCTCAACGGTAAAGATATTTTAAAAGTTATAGAATTGTTAGTAAAAGCAGCAGTTTGGTTTTTCTGAGATCTGTTTTCCCACATACACCTCCTTCTCCCCCAGGCAGTATCCATCCCACTGAGCCCTAAGCTCTCCCAGCACGGAACAGGAAGTCACCAGAACTTATTTGCCTTTTTATTAGCAGCTATTAACCCACTGCCTGGAATATTCAATTAACATTTATTGAATAAAAGACTGTTTGTGTTTTTAAAAAATATCTTTATTCAGAGAGGAAGGGAGTGGGAGAGATAGAAACATCAAAGATGAGAGAGAATCATTGATTAGCTGTCTCTTGCATGTCTCCCACTGGGGATTGAGCCTGCAACCCAGGCATGTGCCATTGACTGGAATGGAACCCAGGACCCTTCAGTCCTCAGGCCAACACTCTATTCACTGAGTCAAACAAGCTAGGGCAAAGAATGATTTTACTATTCAAATAATTTTATTAGTAATCTGTCTGAAATATTAAAAGGGCTAAACAAATGACCTAAAATATTTCTTTGTTACAGTATCTTCTAGATCAGTAGGTAACTAAAATGTACGTATACCCTTTCCCCCCTTAGTCTAAGACATTCATTATTACCACACACATCCTTCAGATAATAAACATTTAAATCACTGCTTACATAAGTCATACTATACATTTGTCTAAGTATTTTTAAAAATCTTGATCTGTAGTTTAATTAAAAGTTTGATTAAGTATTTAATCTCTTAGCCATTAAAAGAAGAATGTAAGTAACTTCCATGGCCCTTTAAATACAATTACAGATAGAGTCTAACAGTAGAGCATGTTCACACCTGTGCAAGCACACACACACACACATAACTGAGACATCCAAGTTTAGGGTACTAATTTTTTTTTAAGTTTATTTAGTATAAATTGTTTAAATTTAATTTATTAAAACATACATTCCCATGTTTCTGGCTTCGGCTTGACTTAGATTTTCTTCTGGTCCTACTATTTTTATAGTACTGATTTCATGTTTAGCTTTATCAAAAAATACCTTGATGTGCTTTTCATGATAAACTTCCTGTAACAAAATTTTAAAAGATAAAATTAGTGAGAAAAGAATACAATAAGATGACTGAAGTATTCATATGTAGGGGTGAAGCACATTCAAAGAGGTGAATTCCACAATGCACATATTCACTCACAGACCAGATGATAACCAAATTAAGCATGTTTCATTTAAATATCATCTTAAATGTCACACATAGAAGCTCAAATAAATACATATAAATATTTTTTAAAGAGAAGATATCTCAATATTATTTTACCATTTACTCCTAGACAGGTACTTACATAAATATTTAAATCCTGGGTTCTTTGAAGTGTTTCTAACTGGGAGTGTGTGTGGGGGGTAATGGTGTGGAAATGGCTTATGGCTGAGAATGTTAGACATGTGTTATGAAATAGCCATTAAAATGCATATTAAACCTAATAAATATTAATCTAAGTTATAAATACTAATTTTCTGAAATAAATATTTCAATCTTCTGTGAAGTTAGAGGAACAAAAATAATGGTCATATATAAAACAGTGAATATCTTTTTTTATTTTACAAAAACAGTATTTAACAAAATTTTATTGATGGGAAAACTACCAACATAAAGCCATCAAATTAGTTTCATTAAACTGTGCTAAAACTTCGATAAGACTATGTCTCCCTCAGAGCTTTTTACGTATCAAGTCTCATTAAGTATTTTTAAAAGTTTTTCAAAGATTGTTAAAACCACTTGAAGCATAAAAACTAGAGTTAATTTTTCCTTCCTTCCTATTAAAGGAAGGAAGGCATAAATAAAAGATAATGCAGGGTGGGGCAAATGTAAGCTTACAGTTATTTATATGGAAAATAACACAATAAGTAATAAATAATAATACAAGAATAAACTCTGAGTTTCACATACTCACAAATGTAAACTTTTGCCCCAAAATATTATCTGGAAAAGGCAAATGATTAGCTGACATGTACATGAGGAAGGAAGAATAGTGGTAAACAAAAATTATTAGGACAGAAGAGAGAAAACAGCATACTGAACAGCTAATGAGTTTTTCCAGATGATGTTAAATACTAACTGTTTTATACAGGAAAGAGGCAAGTATGGAAAAGTATTGAGGAAAAAAAAAGTCATTAAGTTCAGATTATATGTGAGAGGTGTTTGGGAAGCTCTGAATATTTCTGAAGGTAATGAAACTATTTAATCCTTTGGGGAAGAGCATGCCATTGTGCGATTAATCAAAATAATACTCTAGCTGCAAGATATTTCAAGTTCTAATGCCATGGTGTTACTATTAGCTGCAAACAATTTAATGATAGATTCTAAAAACAAAGTGCCAGAACTAATACAAAGGTAAAGTAACATAAGGACCTCTGACATCTTTTTATTACATATTAAGTTGAGCCATTGGAAATGGCTGATATTCAAAAATTTTTGATCTACAAAGTGTGTTAGTTTCATGAGGCTTATCCCAATATTATTATACTAGTTTCTAGACTCTTATCCTTAGGTCTTAAAAAATCAGGGCAGTAATTACTCCAAAAAGCCCCTACTTATTTCAGCCGATTGGATTTTTTCCAGACACAAATAGATAATAACAAATAGTTCCAAAGAAAATAAAAAAATACTTTAAAGATTTAATTTAAAAATACTTTTTACATAAACTATTAATGTCTCAAATACTTACTTTGTTATGAATAAAGACTTTAAGTGCTTCTTTTGGGTAATCCAGTGTCAAAAGCATGTCCAGAAATCGAGGTAGGAAAGGGGTTGGTTGCTCAATAAAAACACCTATTGTTACATTTGGATAGACCTTTGTTTTATAGCAAATATAAGAAAAATTATCATTAGTGTGATTTTAACTTAAATTCTATTCAAGTCTTACTTAGAACACAAAATATACTAGAATATCAATTCAATGTAATCTGCTAAATTTGAGTGGCCCAATGGCAATTCTCTAATACCTGAAATACATTTTGTAGACCCCATCAAAGTGATTGATTTTAGTACATCACACATTGGCATTATGAATTAGGTTTGAAGGGAAATTCACTATCATATTTATTACACAGATATCATTAAGGATATAGCCTACTCTATGATTCAAAGCTTCCTTTATGGTAGGTCATAAAGAAACTACTTCCAGATCTGCATATATTTCTACATCATCATAGAAAACAAATGCTAATTGTGTTTCTCCTTTTGTTTCCATGGCTTACAAGTTCAGTGGTTAATTTGTAGAAATAAAGGTCCTGAGCCTTTATTTCTCTCCCTGAATATCTCTTTTAATAGAATTTATTATATATAATCTAATTTTCATATATACATAAATACATATCCTATCTAATAAAAGAGTATTATGCAAATTGACCACACCTCTGCTACACCCACAAGCCATACCCACCAGCCAATCAGGAGCGAGTATGCAAATTACCCAACCAAGATGGATGCGGCCCCAGAGCAAGCAGGAGGCTTGGGTTTCCCCGGCAATGGAGGAAGCTAAGCTTCGTGCACACCCTGGCCGGCCCTGGACTCCACTCAAGGCTACAAAGTTCCAATTATAGAAGATAAATAAATCCCAAGAAAAATGGCTGCAGCCACGGAATGAGCAGGAGGCTTGGGTTTCCCTGGCGATGGAGGAAGAAAAGCTTTCCGCCTGCCTTGGCCTGCCCTAGTCTCTGCTCAAGGCTACAAAGTTTCAATTATAGAAGATAACTAAATCCCAGATACCAGGGCCTCCACTTGGGTCGCTGGGGGGGGGGTGGCCAGCCTGCAAACCACCAGAGGCCCCTCACCCAGGCCAGCCCACCCCCCAAGGGAACCCCCACCCTGATCTGGGACACTGTTCAGGGCAAACCAGCCAGCCCCACCCGTGCACCAGGCCTCTATCCTATCTAATAAAAGAGTATTATGCAAATTGACCATCACTCCAACACACAAGATGGCTGCGACAAGATGGCCAGCAGGGGAGGGAAGTTGGGAGGGACCAGGTCTGCAAGGGAGGCCAGTTGTGGGAGATCAAGCCTGAAGGGGAAGACAGTTAGGGGTGACCAGGCCGGCAGAGGAGGGAAGTTGGGGGAGACCAGGCCTGCAGGGAAGGACAGTTGGGGGGAATCCAGGACTGCAGGGGAGAGCAGTTGGGGAGACCAGGCCTGCAGGGGAGGGCAGATGGGGGTGACCAGGCCTGCAGGGGAGGGCAGTTAGGGGTGACCAGGCCTGCAGGGGAGGGCAGTTCAGGGCAATCAGGCTGGCAGGGGAGCAGTTAGGCATTAATCAGGCTGGCAGGGGAGTGGTTAGGGGGTGATCAGGCTGGCAGGCAGAAGCTGTTAGGAGCAATCAGGAAGGCAGGCAGGCAAGCAGTTAGGAGCCAGCAGTCCTGGATTGTGAGAGGGATGTCCGACTGCCCGTTTAGGCCCAGTCCTACTGGGATCAGGCCTAAACAGGCAGTTGGACATCAGTAGGATCGGGCCTAAACGGGCAGTCAGACATCCCTCGAGGAGTCCCAGATTGGAGATGGTGCAGGCTGGGCTGAGGGACACCCTCCCCCGTGCACAAATTTCGTGCACCAGGCCTCTAGTATATACATATGTATACATATATATACACTGAGTGGCCAGATTATTATGATCTCTGAATGCATAATAATCTGGCCACTCAGTGTATATCCTATATAATAACAGGCTAATATGCAAATTGTCCCCTTGACCAGGAATTCGACCAGCAGGCAGACCGGCCAACCGCCCATGTCCCCTCCCCCTGGCCAGGCTGGCCAGAGCCCACCCATGCACAAATTATGAACTGGACCTCTAATACACACACACACACACACACACACACACACACACACACATTGAGTGGCCAGATTATTATGCGTTCAGATATCATAATAATCTGGCCACTCAGTGTATATAAAAGCCTAAGTGACCGTTGCAACCGAAACAACCGAAGGAATGACCAAACGGCTGCGTGGGGTGACCAGGCTGGCAGGGGGTTTAGTGAGTGCCAACCAATTGACTGAGTAACAGGCTGCATGGGGCGATCAGGCCGGCAGGGGGGTTAGTGAGGGACAAGCAAAGGACTGAATAGAGGGCTGCTTGGGGCAACCAGGCCCACAGGGGGGTTAGTGAGGGATGACCAAACAACTGAACAGCAGGCTGTGTGGGGTGACCAGGCTGGCAGGGGGGGTGCAGTGAGGGGCGACCAGGCCAGCAGCGGGGGGGGCAGTTAGGGGTGATCAGGCAGACAGGTGAGCAGTTAGGAGCTAGTGGTCCCAGATTGTGAGAGGGATGTCCGACTGCCGGTTTAGGCCCGATCCCCCAGGGATTGGGCCTAAACCGGCAGTCAGACAACCCCCGAGAGGTTCTGGATTGGAGAGGGTGCAGGCTGGGCTGAGGGGACCCCCCCATGCACGAATTTCGTGCACTGGGCCTCTAGCATGCATATATATGTGTGTGTGTACACACACACACACACACACACACATATATATGTATGTATATCTTTTCCTATATAGGAAATGAAATGCTACTTTCTTCATTGTATAAAAACAAAGTACTATTTTACTTCATAATTATCTATACTAATAAAAGGGTAGTATGCTAATTAGACAAGATGATGCGGGGCTCGGGTACCTGCGGCTGTGGCTGGCCCACGATAAACTGCCCGAGGTGCCGGGCAAAGAAGCTGCTCCACTGACCATCCTCCACCATGGACCTGTTTGGGGAACTGCCGGAGCCCAAGCACTCACTGGCTGCCGGTAAGTGAGGGGCAGTGCTGCTGGTGAGAAGGGGGAAGGCAGGTGGGTTGGTGGCAGCCTGGCGGCCACAGCACCTGGAGGAGAGGGCTGGCAAGTACGCTTGCCTCAGGCCCTGCCCCAGGTTGCGCACTGCAGCCCCACAGTCCTGGAGCCCTGGAGCGCTCCGTCATGTTCACTGTGTAGGAAGAAAGGGCTCTGCTAGAGGTGCAGGCCAAGGGCAGTGCCAGCCCCCGTGGCCTTTGTGTGCAGCTCCCAAGCATCTGCTGCTGGTTATTCAGCCTAGGCCTGGCGCAGAGCCTTCACACGTGGCACGGCGTCCGGAGCCTCTAGTCCGCAGCCCTCCAGCCTGGGTCTGAATCGCTCTTCTCTTGAGCAATGTTTTTCTGCGCATGCGTGTACAAGTTCAGTGTTTTGTTTTGTTCAGGGCTACCCCAGAGATTGAAGGAATCACCAGTGTTATCTTTCGTGGTTTTGAATCATCCTCTGTGCTTCTCTGATTTTTCGGTTGATAGTAGTTTCCCGGGTCACAGGAAGTCACCCTCTCCCCAGAGTCAGGAGCACCAGCCCAGGTCCACCCACTGGCCCAGCCCTGACCACAGGGGTGAGTTCCCACATGCTGGGATTTGATACCCACGCATTAGCCCTAGGAGACCAGTGCCTTTGTTATTGCTGTGTGTCCGGGTTTTAATTGGACAAATGCCCCGCGGTCCTGGGCGCCAGCTTAGCAAAATCTTTTAGGAGGAGAATTCTGTCTGGGTTTCCTCAAATTCCCTCAGCCCCTACTCACACCTCTGTAAAGGCACAGAACAAGTGAGGCCCCTTAAATAAAGATCAGAGGTCTCCAGCTATGGTGAGCCCCTCTCATCACAGACATTTGGATTGGATGGCATTTGAGTATTTATCTAGGCACCATGACAGAGAAACACAAGCTCAAGTCATGATCTGTGCTCTTAAATAATTCACAATCTTATTAGAGCGAGTGGATGATAAAAGCGCAGTAATGACAAAGAATGTAAGGCAACAATACAGAGAGGAACAGAGGCAATTGCTAGGGTGATTTTCCAACAATTAGTACAAAGAGTATGTGCTATGAATTAAATAAAAAAATATGCGTGCATGTAGCTGCTTCATGAGTATGACATCTCTTCCTATTTTAAAGGAAGCTGAGTTCCATGTGAACTGTGTACTATGTTATGATATTTGAGGCACAGAACATGGGAGGCCCTAAGTGTACTGTGCTTTGATATTTGAGCCATTCTTTATTGTTCAATGTGATTTATTTCTGTACTCCTCAGTTTTGTAATAGTTAAATTACTAGAATACATCTTGCTATAAAATATTATTAGAAGATCAAATGATCAGGTGACATTTATTGTTATTTTCTATAAAAAAACAATCTCTGGCATGATAAAGTGATAGGTATTATAGAAATATTCAGATAGTGAGACCTACAGGCTTGATTACAAGTGAGGTTTACTATCAAAACCCAAATTTATTGCTTAAAAAAAAAAAAAGCAGGGAGCCAAATAGAAACTGAACCAAATATAAGCCCTTGAAAGGCAAATCTACATGTCTGTTTTTTCTTGTGCCAGTATAAAGCTGTTTTGATTAAGTGGCTTTGTAGTATAACTTGCTATCTGGTATAGATATCAAGAGCAACAAGAATGAATTCAGAGGCAAGAATGAGAAGCAGATTGCATCCACTCTAAGTTGCTGCTAAAGAAAAAGAATGGTATACTATGAAAATACTTAATACAGATTGTAAAGAGATTTGTTCAAAGAGGATTGCATAGAGTAGGTGGTGTTAAAATTAATTTTTTTAAATGTGAAGAGATTAGCTAGATAAGAAAAAGGTGTAGGGGTCCTGGATTGGAGAGGGTGCAGGCTGGGCTGAGGGACCCCTCAACCACGTGCACGAATTTCATGCACCTGGCCTCTAGTATTATATATAGGAAAGCTATTTTCTTTCACTAACACATTTTTTCTTCTTTTTTTAAATAAACATTTATTGTTCATATTACAATTGTTCCTCTTTTTTCCCCCATAGCTCCTCTCCACCCGGTTCCCACCCCACCCTCTGCCTTTACCCCACCCCCCACTGTCCTCATCCATAGGTGTATGATTTTTTTTTTAAATATATTTTATTGATTTTTTTACAGAGAGAAAGGAAGAGGGATAGAGAGTTAGAAACATCGATGAGAGAGAAACATCGATCAGCTGCCTCTTGCACACCTCCTACTGGGGATGTGCCCGCAACCAAGTTACATGCCCTTGACCGGAATCGAACCTGGGACCTTTCAGTCCGCAGGCTGATGCTCTATCCACTGAGCCAAATGGGTTTTGGCAGTAGGTGTATGATTTTTGTCCAGTCTCTTCTTGCACCCCCTACACCCATTTCCTCCTGAGAATTGTCAGTCCACTCCCTTTCTATTCCCTGATTCTATAATATTCACCAGTTTATTCGATTCATCAGATTTTTTATTCACTTGATTTTTAGATTCACTTGTTGATAGATATGTATTTGTTGTTCATAATTTTTATCTTTATCTTTTTCTTCTTCTTCCTCTTCTTAAAGAATACCTTTCAGCATTTCATATAATACTGGTTTGGCGGTGATGAACTCCTTTAGCTTGTTCTTATCTGTGAAGCTCTTTATCTGACCTTCAATTCTGAATGATAGCTTTGCTGGATAGAGTAATCTTGGTTGTAGGTTCTTGCTATTCATCACATTGAATATTTCTTGCCACTCCCATCTGGCCTGCATAGTTTCTGTTGAGAAATCAGCTGACAATTATATGGGTGCTCCCTTGTAGGTAACTAACTGTTTTTCTCTTGCTGCTTTTAATATTCTCTCTTTGTATTTTGCTCTTGGCATTTTAATTATGATGTGTCTTGGTGCGGTCCTCTTTGGATTCCTTTTGTTTGGGGTTCTCTGCGCTTCCTGGACTTGCAAGTCTATTTATTTCACCAGGTAGGGGAAGTTTTCTGTCATTATTTCTTCAAATAGGTTTTCAATATCTTGCTCTCTCTCTTCTTCTGGCACCCCCATAATTTGGATGTTGGTATGCTTGAAGTTGTCCCAGAGGCTCCTTACACTATCTTCATATTTTTGGATTCTTTTCTCTTTTCCAGTTGGGTGTTTTTTGCTTCTTTGTATTTCAAATCTTTGACTTGATTCTTGCAATCCTCTAGTCTGCTGTTGGATCTCTGTATATTTTTTATTTCAGTCAGTGTATGCTTAATTTCTAGTTGGTCCTTTTTCATATCCTTGAGGGTCTCACTAAATTTATCAGCATTTTCTAGAAAATTCTTGAAAAACCTTATAACCGTGGTTTTGAACTCTAAATCCAGTTGTTTGCTTTCCTCCATTTCTTTCATTTGTGACCTGTTTCTTTGTCTCCACATTTTGGCTGCTTCCCTGAGTTGATAGAGTGGCTTAGTGTGGTAGGTGTCCTATAGGGCCCAGTGGCTCAGCCTCCCCAGTTACCTGAGGTGGACACTCTTGGTGCACCCCTTTGTGGGCTGTGTGCACAGTCTTGTTGTAGTTAAGTCTTGATTGTTGTTGGTATCACTGGGAGGAATTGACCGCCAGGCCAATTGGCTGTGAGGATCAGTTGTGTCTATGATAGGAGAACTTCTGTGCTGGAGACACCCTTATGAGGCAAGACTTGCTTCAGTGGGGCTTTGGTGCTCACTGAGTCTGCTCTCTGAGTGTGTCTCTTATGGATCTGAGGAGTTGTAATCTGGATGGTTCCACTCTGACCCCTGGGTACACTGGCTCTTGGATCTCCAACGAGGTGCTAATTTAGTCTCTGCCTGAGGCCACCCAGCAGGAGCTATGGAGAGATCTGCAGATTCCTCTTCTTTGTTTGGTGTTTGGAGGTGCCCAGATGAGGCCCAGCTGTGAAGCAATGCAAGATGCTGTGGGGCCTTGGGCCTTCTTTTGGATGTTCTGGGTCTCACTGACTCAGCTGCAGTTTGTTAGGTAAGTTTAGAATTCAAAGGACCAGGCCATTCATATGCAAAAGCCTCTGTGCTCAGCTTGGATGGGGCGGAGTCTCAGGGTGGAGCAAACAGCAATGGCTTTCTATCAGCCCAGCCCTAAGAGGTTCCCCGGGTCTCTGTCCCGCAGTAATCGCTGCAAGCACCTCTGAGAGAAAGCCACCCTCAAGTTTCGCCTGATGCCAGACAGTCCAGTTTCTCCCCGAATGAGTCTGGGTCCCCAGAGTCTTGCCTGGAACTGGAGTTTAGAGCAGTCGGGAGCTTTTGTCTTCCTCCCACTTGAAAAAGACAGCCGCGTACTCAGTTGCCAGCCCTCTCCCTGCGCGCCTCCGTACCTCTGCCTTTACTTCTGCAGCTCCTCTGAGTCTCAGTGTGCTTTTCTCTTTCCTTCTAGTTGTAGAATTTCCACTCAGCCAACCTTCCTGTTGTTCTGGATGATGTCCGTTTTGTCTTTTAGTTGTAGTTTTGAAGTTGTTGTGCGAGGCAGCAGTTCAAGTGTTTACCTATGCCGCCATCTTCATTTTTCCTCAACACACATTTTTTCTTGTATCTATTTTTTTTAACATTATAGTACAATTTATTTTATTTTTTAAGCCTTTACTATTCAAATATTATATATGTCTTCTTTTTTCTCCCATTGACCCTATATAGCCCACCCTAGCCCCTCACCCCAGGTCTCCACCACCCTATTGATTGTGTCTATGGGTTATGCATATATACATACAAGTTCTCTCGTTGATCTCTTCCCAAACACCCACCAACCCCTACCTTCCCTCTGAGATTCAACAGTCTGTTCAATGCTTCTATGTCTCTGGATCTATTTTGTTCATGAGTTTATTTTGTTAATTGGATTCCATATGTGAGTGAGATTATGTGATACTTCTCTTTCTCTGACTGGCTTATTTTGCTTAGTATAACACAATCCAGGTCCCTCTAGGCTGTCTCAAAGAGTAAGAGATCCTTCTTTTTTACTGCTGCATAGTATTCCATAGTATAAATGTACCACAGCTTTCTTATTCACTCTTCTACTGATGGGCACTTGGGCTGTTTCCAGATCTTAGCTATTGTAAATTGTGCTGCTATGAACATAGGGGTGCATACATTATTTCTGATTGGTGCTTCAGGTTTCTTAGGATATATTCCTAGAAGTGGGATCAGTGAGTCAAGTAGCAGTTCCATATTTAATTTTTTGAGGAAACTCCATACTCTTTTCCATAATGGTTGTACCAGTCTGCATTCCCACCAGCGGTGCACTAGGTTTTCCTTTTCTCCACATCCTTACCAGCACTTGTCATTTGTTGATTTGATAATGCTAGCCATTCTCACAGGTGTGAGGTGATATCTCATTGTGGTTTTAATTGGATATATCTGAAGATCAATGACTTTGAACATTTTAAGAAATATTTTTTAATTGGTTTCAGAGATGAAGGGAGAGGGAGAGAGAAATAGAAACATCTATGATGAGATGGAATCATTGATTGGCTGCCTACTGCATGCCCTCCCCCCACCCCCACTGAGAATCGAGCCTCCAACCAAGACGTCTGCCCTGACCAGGAATTGAACTATGACCTCCAGGTTCATAGGTTGACGCTCAGCCACTTAGTCATGCCAGCCAGGCCAAACATTTTTTCATATGGTTCTTGGCCATTTGTATGTCCACTTAGGAGAAGTGTGTATTTAGGTCCTTTCCTCATTTTTAAATTGGATTGTTTGCCTTTCTTTTGTTAAGTTGTATGAGTCCCTTATATATATCTTGGATATTAATCCTTTATCAGGTGTATCATGCCAAATATGGTCTCCCATACAGTAGGCTCTCTTAGCATTTTGTTGATGGTGTCTTTTGCTGTGCAGGAGCTTTTTATTTTGATGTAGTCCTATTTGTTTATTTCAGAGGTCCTCAAACTTTTTAAACAGGGGGCCAGTTCACTGTCCCTCAGACCGTTGGAGGGCTGGACTATAGTTTAAAAAAAAAAAACTATGAACAAATTCCTATGCGGGCCCGGGACGAGTCGGCTGCTAAGCAGGACAGGCAGGCACCCGGCGGGCTGGATAAATGTCCTCGGTGGGCCGCATGTGGCCCGCGGGCCGTAGTTTGAGGACCCCTGGTTTATTTTCTCCTTAGTTTCCTTTGACACAGGAAATGTTTCTGCAAATATATTGCTACGAGAGATGTCAGATTTTGCTGCCTATAGTTTCTTCTAGGATTTTTATGGTTCCACGACTTAGGTTTAAGTCTTTTATCCATTTTGAGTTTATTTTTGTGTATGGTGTAAGTTGGTGGTCTAGTTTCATTTTTTTTTTTTTTTGCATGTATCTGTCCAATTTTCCCAACACCATTTATTGAAGAGACTGGTCTTGACTCCATTGTATGCTCTTACCTCCTTTGTCAAATATTGAGTGTAATGGCCAGGATTGACTTCTGTGGTCTCTGTTCTGTTCTATTGATCTACATGTCTGCCTTTTCTTGTGCCAGTATAAAGCTGTTTTGATTACAGTGGCTTTGTGGTATAACTTGATATCTGGTATTGTAATTCCTCCAACTTTATTATTCTTTCTTGAGATTACTATGGCTATTTGGGGTCTTTTTTTGGTTCCATATAAATTTTTTAAAATTTTATTTGATTGTTTAAAGTATTACAAATAGTAGTACATATATCTCCTTTTCCCCTCATTGTCCATATAAAATTTTGGAGTATTTCTTCTAGATCTGTGAAATAAGCTGTTGGTAATTTAATAGGGATTACATTGAATCTATAGATTAATATGGACATTTTAATGATGTTAATTCTACCAATCCATGAACATGGTATATTCTTCCACTTGTTTATATCTTCGTCTATCTCTTTATTCAATGTCCTGTAGTTTTTTATTATTATTAATTTCAGAGAAGAAGGGAGAGGGAGAGAGAGATAGAAACATCAATGATGAGAGAGAATCATTGATTGGTTGCCTCCTGCAGGCCCCCTACTGGGGATCGTGTCTGAAACCCAAACACGTGCCCTTGACTGGGATCGAACCTGGGACCTTTCAGTATGCAGGCCAATGCTCTATCCACTGAGTCAAACCAGCTAGGGCTCCTGTAATTTTCTTAGTACAAGTCTTTTACCTCCTTGGTTAAGTTTATTCCTAAGTATCTTCATTTATTTGTTGCTATGGTAAATGGGTTTTTTTCTTTAGTTTCCCTTTCTGAGAATTCATTATCTATATAAATAAAAGGCTAAGTGACAGTCTGACTGTCCAACCAGTAGATATCATGTACACTGACCACCAAGGGGCAGACGCTCAACACAGGAGCTGCTGAGCTGTAGTGACTTGGCAGCAGCAGTTCTTGGGTGATACATTCTGGAACCAGAGAGGAGGGAGCCCTATTCCAGTTGCATCACCTGAGAATGGCCTTCTCAAAATACGGGACCCCTTGGGGGATGCCGGAGAGCCAGTTTTGGCCCAATCCCTGCAGGCCAGGCCAAGGGACCCCACCTGCTGGAGGGACCCCACTCACACCGCAGATGCCCTTCAAGCCATGGGGCCACCCCAGGTGCAGCCAGCTGGGGAGGGACCGCGGGCAGGAGGTTGGCTCCAAGGCATGTTTGGCCCATCTCACCCAGTCCCGCCCCACCAGCCACCTTCTAATTAATTTCAATGTGCATAAATCCGTGCACTGGGTCACTAGTAGGTGTATAAAAAAGCCATAGATTTCTGGGTGTTAATTTTGTATCCTGCTATTTGCCAAATTCATATATTAAATCGAGTAGTTTTGGTATTCTTTAGGGCAGTGGTTGGCAAACCACAGCTCGTGAGCCACATATGGCTCTTTGGCCCCTTGAGTGGCTCTTCCACAAAATGCCACATGCGGGCATGCATGTACAGTGCGATTGAAACTTCGTGGCCCATGCGCAGAAGTCGGTTTTCAGCTCTCAAAAGAAATTTCAGTCGTTGTGCTGTTGATATTTGGCTCTGCCGACCACTGCTTTAGGGTCTTCTGTGTACAATATCATGTCATCTGTGAATAATGACAGTTTCACTTCCTCCTTTCCAGTTTTGGATGCCTTTTATGTTTTTTTCTGATATGATCGCTGTGGCTAGCACTTCCAGCACTATGTTGAGTGAATGTTATAAAAGTAGACATCCTGTCTTGTTCCTGATCGTAGAGAAAATGGTTTTAATTTTTGCCCACTGAATATTATGTTTGCTGTAGGTTTGTCATATTTGACCTTTATTATGTTGAGGTATGATCCCTCTATTCCCACTTTACTGAGAGTTATTAAAAATGGGTGTTGGAGTTTGTTGAATTTTTTTTTCTTCATTAATTGGTATGATCATGTGATTTTTGTCTTTCAGTCTGTTTATATGATGTATTACACTTACTGATTTGTGAATACCAGCCTTGAAATCCTGGAATAAATACCACTTGGTCAAGGTGTATGATCTTTTTAATATATTAAGGGATCCTATTTGCTAATGTTTTGTTGAGGATTTTAGCATCTATGTTTGCTGGAAGCTATCCATTGTCTACACTATCAGGAAAGTGTAAACAAGGAACCCAGAAGGCTGATGGACCTTGAGTTTGGGAAGGGCTAAAACTGTGCACTGACTGTTTAGTCAAGACAATGGTGGCTCAAGCAATTTTCTGACCTAATAGTCTCAAAGTGAATCTTTACTAATATTTACTAACCTTTAAGATAGTCTGTCTGCTACCAGAATTGCCTGCCTGACTAAGGGCAAGATGAGTATCTAAAATTGAATAAAAAGCTAACAGGGCCTGGGCACCAGTGAAGCCCTTCCACTAGAGTTGGGTTCTCCACCTGGCCCCCTGTGATTTCCAAATTCATATTTTTTGTCTAGTCTTGTCATTTGTTCTCAGCCCTTTTCCAGGTCCTGAACCCTAGCCATGCAAGTCATGGCTGTCACATCTTTCATATATGTTCATCAGGAATATTGGCCTGTAAATCTCTTTCTTTATAGTGTCTTCATTGGGTTTTTTAATTAGGATAATGCTGATCTCATAAAAAGTGTTGGAAGTGTTCCCTTCCTCTTGGATTTTTTTTGGAATAGTTTGAGGAATATAGTTGTTAGTTCTTTGAATGTTTGGTAAAAATCCTGTGAAGCTGTCCTAACCCATGCTTTTGTTTGCTGGGAGTTTTTTGTTATTATTATTATTATTATTACTGCTTTGATTTAATTAATTGTTATTGGCCTATTCAGGTTTCCTGATTCAGTTTTAGGAGATTGTATTTTTCTAGCAATTTGTCCATTTCATCCACATTTTCCAGCTTTTTCTGGGTATTCATTTTGTATCCTGCTACATTGCCAAATTCATTTATTAGTCTAGTAGTTTTTTGATGGAGTCTTTGGGGTTTTCTATGTATAGTATCATGTCATCTGTGAATAAGGACAGTTTTCCTTCTTTTCCAATTTGAATGCCTTTTATTTCTTCATCTTGTCTGATCGCTATGGCTAGCACTTCCAGTACTATATTGAACAGAAGTGGTGAAAGTAGGCATCCCTGTCTTGTTCCTGTTCTTAGGGGAAATGGATTTAGTTTTTGCCCATTGAGTATGATGTTGGCTGTAGGTGTGTCATATAAGGCTTTTATTATGTTGAGGTATGATCCCTCTATCCCCATTTTGCTGAGAGTTTTTATCAAGAAAGGGTGTTGGATTTTGTCAAATGCATTTTCTGCATCAATTGATATTGATATGATTATGTGATTTTTGTCTCTCAGTTTGTATATGTGATATATCACACTTATTGATTTACAGATATTGTATCATCCTTTCATCCCCAGAATAAATCCCACTTGGTCATGGTCTTTCTAATGTATTGATGAATCCAATTTGCGAGAATTTTGTTGAGGATTTTAGCATCTATGTTCATTAAGGATATTGACCTATATTTCTCTTTTTTTGTGGTGTCTTTCTATGGTTTTGGGATTGTGGTAATGTTGGCTTCATACAAAGAGCTTGGAAATGTGCCTTCCTCTTAAATTTTTTAAAATAGTCTGAGGAGGACAGATTTTAGTTCTTCTTTGATTGCTTGGTAGAACTCCCCTGTAAAGATGTTGGACCAGGGCTTTTGTTTGCTGGAAGATTTTTGATCGCTGCTTCAATTTCTTCGGTAGTTATTGGCTATTCAGGTTTTTTTATTCTTCATGATTGAGTTTTGGTAGCTTGTATTTTTCTAAGAATATGTCCATTTCATCTAGGTTATCCATTTTATTGGAATAGAGTTGTTCATAGTATTTTTCATAATTGTTTGTGTTTCTGTGGGATCAGTTGTTACTTCTCCTCTTTCATTTCTGATTTTGTTTATTTGGGTCCTCTCTCTTTGCTCTTTGGTGAGCCTGGCTAGAGGTTCACCAATCTTTTTATCCTTTCAAAGAACCAGCTCTTGGCTTTGTTGATCTTTTGTATTTTTTTTTTTTTTTGTCTCTATGTCATTTATCTCCCCTCCGATCTTTATTATTTCCTTCCTTCTGCTTATGCTGGGCTTTTCTTATTGCTCTCTTTCTAACTCTTTGAGTTGTAGGGTTAGATAATTTACTACCACTGTTTCTTGTTTTTTGAGATAGGCCTGCAGAGCTATGAACTTCCCTCTCAAGACTGCTTTCGCTGTATCCCATAGATTTTGGATTGTTGTGTTTTCATTGCCATTTGTTGCCATGATGCTTTTTATATCTTATTTGTTCTCTTTGATAACCCAATCATTGTTTACTAACATGTTAGTTGGCCTCCAGGTGTTTGATTTTTTTATTGTTTTTATTGTAGTTGATTTCTAGTTTTATGCCATTGTGATCTGAGAAGATGCTTGATAGGATTTCTACTTGAATTTGAAGAGACTTTGCCTGTGCCCCAATATGTGGTCTGTCTGTGAAAATGACCCATGTGGACTTGAGAAGAATGTATATTCTGTGGCTTTGGGGTGAAATGTTCTGAAGATGTTAATTCCATCTGATCTAGGGAATCATTTAGGATTGATGTTTCTTTTCTGATTTTTTGTTTAGAGGATTTGTCCAGTGGTATTAGTGGGCTATTAAAGTCCCCTACTCTGACTGTACTGCTGTCAATCTCTCCCTTGATATCCTCAATAAGTTTTTTTTTTTTTTTTATGTATTTGGGTGCTCCTGTATTGGGTGAATATATGTTTATAAGAGTTATATCTTCTTGTTGAATTGCTCCCTTTAGCATTATGAAGTGGCCTTCCTTCTTTCTTGCTATGGCCTTCACTTTGAGGTCTAATTTGTCAGATATAAGTATTGCTACCCCAGTTTTTTTTTTTGTTTGTTTTTTTTTTCATTTCCATTTGCCTGAAAAACCTTTTCCCATCCCTTTACCGTTAGTCTGTGTGTGTCCTTTGTTCTAAGGTGGGTTTCCTGTAGACAGCAGATATATGGTTCATGTTTTCTTATCTACTCAGCTACCCTATGTCTTTTGATTGGGGCATTTAATCCATTTACATTTAAAGTTATTATTGATAGTTACTTGTTTGTTGCCATTTTCATTCTTTATGCCTGTGTGCCTTCTTCCCTTCCTATTTCTTCTTTTACAGCAGACCTTTTACCATTTCTTATATTGCTGGTTTGGTGGTAAAGAACTCCCTTAGTCCTTTTTTTGTTTGTGAAGCTCATGATTTCACCCTCAATTTTGATTGATAACCTTGCTGGGTACAGTATTCTTGAATTCCGACCCTTGCTTTGCATGACTTCGTATATTTCATTCCATTCCCTTCTGGCCTGATTCATTTCTGTTGAGAAATCAGTCGATAGTCTGATGGGAGATCCTTTGTAGGTAACTTTCTGTCTCTCTCTGATAGTCTTTAAGATTCTTACTTTGTCATTGGTGTTTGCCAATCCTATATAATAAGACAGGAATACGCACATTTGGTGGGGACTCTGTAATGGTCATAACCGCTCAGGTGGGGGGTGGAGCGGTGCCTGCGGCCAGGACATGAGCCTGTGGTGCCTCCTCTGGAGTTGGGAAGCTAATGACTGATGGGCTCCGGTCCTCCTCCAACAGTCCTTTCCAGCAGGCATGGGGTTGCTGAGACCCAGGCCGGGCCTCTGGCCACAGATCCACAGATTCGCAGAGACCGACTCTACCAGGCTGCCTGGAGGCCATGTGGCTGGGCCACAGGATGTCCATTCAAGATGTGACACAGAGAGAAGGTGCGGGAGGAAATCCAGAGAATGGGATGTGGGGGTTCAAGGCTCACTTCCTTTGGGCTTTGTCCTTCTTGGCTGTGGTCTTTTGCTTTTAGGCCTGGAACATAAGCACTGCAGGAGAGAAGGATGGATGAAGGCCGAATGTGGAAGAAAGCAGGTGACCCAGGTGAGGGTGGAGACCTAGCAGAGGCTGAGGCAGACTGCGAGGCACCTGAGTGACAGCTCTGAGGCGAGCACGGTGGCTTTGGTGAAGCGACGGCCAGGAGGCGGGCAGGCCAAGGGGAACAGAGCGGCACAGCACCATCCCTCTATGAGGACATGCCACACAGGCAATGCCTTCATCCGCAATCTCTGAGAAACATCTGCAAATGCGACTGAAACCTCTAACATTCTGGGCAAAAACTGACCCTATGCGCCTCTGGGTACCAGGCTTGCTAGGAGTGTGCTTGTCACCAATGCCACAGATCAAAGGCAAAAACCTGGCGTGGCAGGGTGCACCACAGGGAGCTCGGGCAGGGGAAGGGGCCCGTGGGTGGGGATCTGCCTCGCCTGCAGAGAACGAGGTTCTGCAGTGGCCCCAAAACGTGGGTCGGCCTGGCGGGGAACAAGGGGAATGGAAGGATGCCAGGACGGAGGGGCACAGACCCGCAGTCTTGAGGTGGGGGTTGAGGCGTGGCGCCACCTAGTGGAGGGGTGCTGCACTGCAGGGTACCTGACTGACTGACGTGATTCAGAGGAGCTCCCGGTGCTAACGAGGCCTCGCCCAGGCAGCCTTCCTACTTCAGAGGAGGCGATTCCTGCTCCTGCCTTGGCCCAAAAGCAAGTCTTCACAGCCCTGCCCCACAGAGGCACACGCCTGTGCGGTGAGTGTGAAGCCTACCACCTGCTCCAGAGAAGGGGGGGCAGTAAAGAATGGGGGCGGGGGTGGAGGAAAGGAAAGAATGTGGAGCGTCCATGATGAAGAGGTGTTTGATAATGAGGCTTGGAAGCCTGACAGGAAGGTTTGTTCTGTTTGCCCCATGGCTGCCCATTTGGAAGGACAGAGGTAGCATGGCTGTGAGGGCTCCCTGCACGCTGAGTCAAATTCTGCAGCCAACTGGAATTGGCCTCAGTTTCCTGGTCTGTAAAATGGATTAAGCCTGTCCCAGTGCCTTCACTGAGCTTTGAGGACCAATTGAGATACTAAATAAAGAAAATGAGGGAATAAATGAAAAAGAAAAGATTAGAAGGAACCTGTAAACCTATTGTCACTTAAATAGGGAATATAGTCAATAGTGTTGTAATGACAGTATGATGCCAGGTGGGTACTGGAAATATCAGGGAACACTCTGTAAAGTATATGATTGTCTAACCACTATTCTGCAACTAATATAAAACCTGAAATTAATACAAAATAATATTCAATGTAAAGAAACGAAAATAGGAGTGAATTTTTTATAAATCTCACAGTTTAAATAAAGGCTGTAAAGGAAGAAAGGGAGAGAATAAAAATAGTGTTTTTCATTTTACCACTATCGTCTTTTCAGTACATGAAAAAGCAGTTGTCTTTATATGGTGCTTTTATACTTTTCTAAGTCATTATCTCATTTGATGTTCAGGGCAACTTAAAGACAAGATAATTATTCCCTCCACTATTCAAAGAAAGGAAATCTTGGTGTCTGGCCCCAATGATTCAATCATCAAGCCCTTATTGTAAAGCAGGGTTAGTGAAATTTTCTGTGAAGGGTCATATCTATACTAATAAAAGCCTTTCATGCACTGGGCCTCTAGTATAATAATAAACAATGTTAAATCAAGTGAGAGAAAAAATTAATTTCTTAAGTAAATGATAAAAAATAAAAATGTGAAGTAGTGAAGGTCGTTCACTTCTTCTAATGTTCTGCTTGGCACGTCTGTTTCCTTTCAGGTAGTCAGCAGAGTATTGAAGTTCCCTGTGATCCACCGCTCCTCTGTGTCATAAGCCACAACCCTGTTTTCAAGCAGGCAGGATCTCTCTGCTCTCTTTGGTTCTCAGCATGTCTTTAGTTGTTTTTACACACAAGTCAATTTCTGATATGACCCCTGGGTGGCAGTGTTTCTGTCTTAATATCCAGGCTAAAAGGCCTCTCTACCCTAGCACTGCGTGCGATTTTTCCCCTGGCTCTGTGCGCATCTCTGCATGCATCTCTGTGCGCGTCTTTCCCCCCTGGCTCTGCACAGCCAGTACAGAATTTCAGGTTGCCTTTCTGAGCACAGTCCAGCTGTGGGTTAATATCTAGAGTTCCCTTTTGCCAACAGCCCTGTGGACCCCCTTCCACATTCGAGGGCTACACTGACTCCAATGGCCCCAGATTTTGTGGGGAGTATTCTTCCTCTGCGACTCTAGTTCCCACTGTGCATTTCTCCCTCCAGCCTGGCTCCTGGACCTCACCTTTCTCTAGATGATATCTGACCTTTCCATCCACGGATTGCCTCACCAGCTGTGTTTAAGTCGCCAGTTCCGGGTGGGTGCTGTTTGTTTCAGCTGTTCCTTCTATCTGCTCTGTGAGAAGGCGCAAGGGCCCGTCTGCATTTTCTGTGCCACTTTGTCTCCCCCTGAGCAGACCTCCCAGATGCCTGTGGTCAGGGAGGCTGGAGTTCTGGCATTCGTGGGTTTGCAACTGAGGTAGGTAACTGATCCCTGGGCATTGTGGTTGTAAGGTCTTGGGAGGTATCCAAGGTCTCGCCAGTTGAAGGTAAAGCTGGGGTTCTGATCACAGTCAGTCTCCCGGTCATAGCCGGTCACCCCTTCAAGATGGCATCGTCCATGCAGCAGAGCCAGCCACTCCAGGAGACATTTCAGCCACAGTAGAGGCTGCCCAGTCAGGGGGGGGGGGACGGTCCACCAGTCACCAACTGTCCCATGGAATATAGCTGTCCCTCACTCACAAAAACAGGCACTCCACCTCACATCTACGCACTCTCCTGTCGTTCTCTCACTCACACACTATCTTGCAGCCTGTTGTCCCACTGGCAGCCATCTTGGATCTCCTTCCAGCTTTTTTGGCATATAATTGTTCATAGTATTTTCTTGCGATCTTTTGTAATTCTGTGATGTCAGTTGTTACTTCACCACTTACCTTTCTGATTTGATTTATTTGGGTCATCTCTCTTTGCTTCTTTGTGAAACTGGCTAAAATTTCATCAATCTTGCTTAAAGAACCATGTCTTGGTTTCATTGATTTTTTGTATTGTTTTTTTCAGGCTCTATGTCATTTATGTCTGCTCTAATCTTTATTATTTCCTTTCTTCTACTTATGCTGGGCTTTTCTTGTTTTCCCCCTTCTAATTCTTTAAGTTGTAGGGTTAAATAAGGTATTAATTGTTCTTGTTTTTTGAGGTAGGCCTGTATTTCTATGAACTTTCCTCTCAGGACTGCTTTTGCTGTGTCCCAGAGATTTTAGGTTCTTGTGTGTTCATTTTCATTTGTTTTCAGGAAGATTTTTATTTCATTCTTTTTTTAAAACATATTTTATTGGTTTTTCACAGAGAGGAAGGGAAAGGGATAGAGAGTTAGAAATATCAATGAGAGAGAAACATCGATCAGCTGCCTCCTGCACACCCCCCACCAGGGATGTTCCTCCAACCAAGGTACATGCCCTTGACTGGAATGGAACCTGGGACCCTTCAGTCTGCAGGCCGACACTCTATCCACTGAGCCAAACCAGTTAGGGCTGATTTCATTCTTGATCTTGTTGGTAACCCATTCATTGTTTAATAACATGCTATTTATTATCCATTTGTTGGAATGTTTATGGGTGTTTTTACTGTACTTGATTTCTAATTTCATTCTACTGTGATCTGAGAAGATGCTTGATATGATTTCAGTCTTCTTGAATTTGTAGAGGCTTGTTTTGTGTCCCAATATGTGGTTTATCTTTGTGAATGATCCATGTAAACTTGAGAAGTAAATATATTCTGCAGCTTTGGGGTGAAATGTTCTATAAATGTCAATTAAATCCACCTGATCCAGTGTGTCCTTTCGAGTCACTGTTTCCTTGTTAAGTTTTTGTCTGGAAGATCTAATCAGTGAAATTAGTGGGGTGCGACCCCTGCTATGACTATACTATGCAGCTGACCTCTTCCTTAAAGTCCTCTAGAAGTTTTTTTTAAAAATATATTTAGATGTTCCTATATTTGGTGCATATATGTTTACCAGGGTTATATGCTATTTTTGGATTTATCACGTTAGTATTATGTAGTGACCTTTATTGTGTCTTGTGATGGCCTTCATTTTGAAGTCTATTTTGTCAGATATGAGTATTGCTATCCCAGCTTTTTTTTTTTCCATTTCCATTTGCATGAAAAATTTTTTCCCACCCCTTAACTCTCATCCTGTGTGAGTCTTTTGTTCTGAGGTGGGTCTCTTGTAGGCAGCATATAATTGGGTCATGTTTTTGTAACCATCCACTGTCTTTTATTGGAGCATTTAATCCATTTATCCATTTACATTTAAGATTACTAGTGATAGATACTTATTTATTGCCATTTTAATTCTTTATGCCTATGTTTCTCTCTCTCTCTAGTTCTTCTCAGAAGTCCCTTTAGCATTTCTTGCAGTGCTGGTTTTGTGGTGATAAACTCATTTAATCAGTTTTTGTCTGGGAAGCTCTTAATTTCACCATTTACTTTGAATGATAGATTTGCTGGATATAGTAAGCTTGATTTCAGATCCTTTCTTTTCATTACCTTGAGTACTTCATATCATTCTATTCTGGTCTGTAGAGTTTCTGATGAGAAATCTGCTAACAGCCTTATGGGAGCTGCTTTGTAGGTAACAGTTTGTTTTTCTCTTGCTGCTTTTAAGATTCTTGCTTTGTCTTTAATTTTTTATCATTTTAATTATCTTGTGTCTAGTTTGGGCCTGTTTGGTTTCTTCTTGCTTGGGACTCTCTGTGCCTCCTGAACTTGTGTGACTTTTTCCTTAACCAGATTAGGGAAGTTTCCTTGTGTTATTTCTTCAAACACGTTCTCTATCCTTTGCTCACTTCCTTCCCCTTCTGGTACTCCTATTGTCCAAATAATTATGTTTCATATTGTTCCACAACTCCCTTAAGCTGTCTTCCTATTTTTGTATTGTTTTATTATTTTTTGTTCTCTGATTGAATTTTTCTATCCTGTCTTCTAATTCATTGACTTAAATCTCTGGTTTCCCTAATTTTCTCTGTATTCCTTCCAATGTGTTTTTTTTTTGTTAGTGCTATGTCACTTTCCATAATTACTTTATTTTTTTCATGCTGTTGAGTATCCTTGCCATCATTATTCTGAGCTTTATGTTTGATAAATGTCTTATCTCCACGTCATTTAGCTCTTCTTCTGGAGAATTATCTTTTTCTTTCATTTGGGGATTGTTTTTGGTATCCCCATTTTGTTTATGTTTGTGACTATGCATTAGGTAGATCACCTATGCCTCCCAATCTCTAGTGCAGGACAGTGTCAGATGCTGTTTCTGACTGGCCCTGCATACCCTGTTTAGAACTACCATCAATTTAAATTTTGTGGTTCCCTCTGATGGGTCTGGTGCCTTTGGATAGAAACTAGATGTGCACCAAGGTCTGCTTTTCCTAACCCCGGCAAAGACCCAAAGCCTCCAGAGACTCACTCCTGCCTGCAGTATAATTGCATTCAGTGTTGATTAGCCTCAGGCTATTGACCACAAGGTGAGGTGAATTTTCAATAGGGTGTGGCAATTGCTTTTGCCTGCAGTCTGATTTTTATTCTCAGCCTCTTAATGGGCCTCAGAAACTCCATAGGGTGGGGCAATAGTTTTCCTAGTAGGGTGGGGCAATTGCCTGGATAACAAAGGTCTACTGGAGAAAGATGTCCTCCATAGCTTGAGGGAATGACTCAGCCCAGGAAACAGGGGTGACTGCCCTCTGAGCTCCAAATTCAGAGCCCCTAACCCTGGATTCTCCTCACACAGCTTCCGTCCACTCTGCTCTCCCTCTGCTGGAGCCCAAGGTGAGTGGCTACACACAAAATTCTGTGAATTGGCCCTTTAAGAGGGTGCCTGCATATCCAGCAATCCCTCACTGGCAGACAGCAACCCTAATTTTTTTTTTATAGCCAAGTGTTTGGTGGGCATCTTTTTCAGTTCTTGTGCTCTGGGCTGGGGATCCCAGAGTTCTCAGTGGGAACCCCCCACAGCTAAGATATCTTTCTAGAACTTCAGCTGCTGTCTGTGTGAGCCCTGCCATCCCTTTCATACCTCCACACTTCCTACCTGTCTCTATGCAGTCTCCACTTTCCGTCCTTGGCTATCAGGGTTCTCTCCAGCTAGTCTTCAGTTGATTATTCAGGATGGTTTTTCTGTAATTTAGTTATAATTCCAGTTTGGTCCCGGGGGTGTGTCACTGTAGCATCCTCTTACTCCACCGCCATTTTATAGTCCATTTTATATATTTTTCTTAAATGCTCTGTGTATGTTTTAGGGGATAGTTTATCTTTCATTCATTTGATACCAACTTCTGAAATATCCATTATATTTATCATTCCCTGTGATAAGCAACATTTAGAAAAGGAATGAAAGTACCTGGCTTCAAAATTTACAAATGGTTGGGGAAGTCAGAAACCTAAGTTAACAACCATGTAATAATGTTATTGCAAGAACCATATGAAATTCTTCATTATAATGCCATTTTAAAACCATCTTTTATCCCTGGTCAGTGTGACTCAGTTTGTTGCAGCATCATCCCCTACATCAAAAGGTGACAAATTCCTATCTGACTGGGGCATGTTCAGGAGGAAACCCATTGATGTTTCTCTCTCACATTGATGTTTTTCTCTCTCTCCCTTCCTCTCCCTAAAATAAATTTAAAAAATAAAATAAAACTTTCTTTTAAAGCCTGAATTTAAGTATTAAATATTTTAAAAAACCATAGATGTTAAATGCTGCACTAGGGTACCTCTCTCCATCTTTTACCACATCGTACCTCACATACTCCTTTGTTATCTAAAATCTAGGTCCTAGATTATACCATAATATTTGTTTGCATTGAAGCATACCTTGAACACTATTGTATTTCTTTACCAATTCAATCACCTAAGTATTTATTGTTAAATGAATATAAAAGCACAAAATATCTACCCTTTAGTTCTTAATAATAAAGGAAAATAATACAAAGTGGATCACAACTGTCCCTTACCAAATGAGACAAAATATTTCATTTAAATTTCATAATCCTAGTTACTTGTTATACCAAATTTACATGTTAGAAAAATGGAATTTAGAAATGTTAAGCAACCAAGAATCATAAATGAGTAGGTAAAGAGTTAGGCTTCAACATGCTACATCTCCATTATCAAGTTAAGTTAATTTTCATATACTAATGATAATAACAGCAACAATATTAGGGAATGCTTAAAAATTATATATGTATAAAATGTATATATATAAAATATCATCATATATACAAAATTTCATATAACCCTCCTACCAACCCTCTGAGATAGGCACTATTATTTTTATATATAAAGAAACTTGACTATGTCCAATCTAAGAATATGGTAAGATTGAGATCTTAACTACCCACATAATTTTAATTTTTATATCTATTGTATGATAACTACATTTATAAAACATATAAGAAATTTATTTTGAATAGAATGGTTTTCCTTTCTAGTATATTTTAATAGGCTATAAGACAAAACAGCCTAAGAATCAAGTAATTTACTACTATATGCAAACAAAAGAAAAAATTTTAAATAAATATTTTTCTATCTTTGCACCAGGAAGTTTATGTAAATGAAACCAAACATAAAAAGTATTACCCTCCAGAATACAGAACTACTTTCTGTAAAAAAGATCAGGATAAATTTTTAAACATCGTCATGATGCAGCTTCATTCAGAAATATTTTGGCATTCTTTCCAGATAAGAAACAGTTATTTGAGAGACTGGCTAAAAATTCTTATTTTCAAGAAAAGAGAACTCTATATTAAAAGTTCCTCAGTGAATGTTGAGTTGCAGAGCACATTATCTGAAAACCTATGAACTGGGACTACAGAAACATTTTTTTCCTAAGTGACAGGTATATTCTGTGACTAATCTGAGTTGGGTGGAGAAATAATGAAATATAGTACTCAGACATAAGAAAAGATGAAATACTGCCATTTGCAACAACATGGATGGATCTTGAAAATATCATGCTAAGTGAAGTAAGTCAGATAGGAAAAGTAAAAAACCCTATGATTTCACTCACATGTGGGATATAAAATGAAAACGCATAGACACAGACAGCAGTATATGGTTACCCGAGGGAGGGGGGTAATAAAGGGTAAAGGATGTCAAATATATGATGATCAAAGATTAGATTTTGGGTGGTGGGCACACAATGCAATACACAGTTGCTGTATCATAGAATTGTACACTTGAAACCTATATAATTTTATTAACCAATGTCACCCCGATAAATTTAATTTGAAAAAAGAAAGTGAGTCAGGAAAAAACAAACAACTCTTAAATATTCACTAGTTACTCTTTATCCTCCTTTCATATAGTGATAAGAATAGCAACTATTTAATTCAGGAAATTTAATGTTTTACAGTGAGAGTGTTTTGTATTTGCATAGGTCCAGAAGTTACTGGGAATTTTATTTTTGTCTATTAGTTCTACTTATTGGCAATCTGTAGATACACAATGAACTTAAGGTGAATGAAAGAAGGAATCAGCCTTAATGATCAAAATCATCCCTAGAATGCCACATAATAGACTTTCAAGTTACAAAAGCAATTTTTTGGAAGAAAACTGTTACTATAGAATATCCTAAAACTGGCCCTGGCCAGTTTGCCTCAGTTGGATGGGCATCATGCTATGCACACTAAGGGTTGTGGGTTCCATTCCTGGTCAGGGCACATGCCCAGGTTTCATTGTGTGCAGGAGGCAACCGATCAATGTTTCTCCCTCACATCACTGTTTCTTTCTCTCTTTCCCTTCCTCTCTAATATCAATAAAAACATTTCTTTTTTAGGAAAAGAATATTCTAAAACTGCTCTGGTTGTTAAAAAATTCATAAAAATATTTTATAGATAAATAATATTTTTGTTGCTCATTTATCCTCTAAGTACAATTGATAAAGTATAGTATAATTCTCTATAAAATATATACAGGGTGGGAAAAAAGTAGGTTTACAGTTGTGAGTATGCAAAACACAAGATTTATTCTTGCATTATTATTTATTAATTACTATATTATTTTCACACTGTATATATAAGTAGCACAGTGCCTGGCATATATGATGTACATATCTGGCCAAAATTGTACAGTGATCAAGAATATAGGATCTGGCCCTGGCTGGTTTGGCTCAGTGGATAGAGCATTGGCCTGCGGACTGAAGGGTCCCCAGTTTTATTCCGGTCAAGGGCACATGCCTGGGTTGTGGGCTCTATCCCCAGTAGCGGGTGCGCAGGAGGCGGCTGAGCAATGATTCTCATCATTGATGTTTCTATCTCTCTCTCTCCCTCTCCCTTCCTCTCTGAAATCAATTATATATATACTAGAGGCCCGATGCACAAAATTTGTGCAAGAGTAGGCCTTCCTTCCCCCAGCTGCCGGCACCAGCTTCCCTCTGGCACCTGGGACCTGGACTTCCCTCACAGCCCGGCTTTGTCCAGAAAGTCTTCCGGAAGGATGTCTGGTCTAATTAGCATATTACGCTTTTATTATTATAGATAGGATCTGGAGCCAGACTGCCATGGTTCCATTCCTACTTCCAACACAAAAATTATATACCCTTAAACAAGTTACTTAACCTGTGTACATACCTCAGTTTTCTTATCATAAAACTTAGTTGATAATGTTATCTACTGAAAATTTTATGAAGTTTAAATGAGTTTTTAGTATATGTAAAATACTTAAAATAGTCCTTAGTTATATATTATTATTTTAATCAAATTTAAAATCAAGCACAGATAAAATGAGTCAATAAAAATGCTGAAGCACTATAACCATTTTTCCTCAATGTTTTACCAAGTTAGCAGACTAAAATAAAACAAGAACACCAAATTATAGCAAGCTATTAAATATTAGCAACCAAGCCCCTTTATGGAGGTCAATTATTAGCTGGTTTTGCTTTAAAAAATAGTTCAGATATACACAAATCTAGCAATTATCTGAATCACTCTTTTAGCTTTATAAATCCATTATCTATTTATCAAGACTATATTATCACTTTTTAACAAATCACTATTTCATGACAATGTCTTTTTTGTTACTAAATTTCACACACACTCAATTGCACTCACATTTACTGCAGACAAGTCAATTGTATCCAATTCACAAAGAGTGCAGCCACTGTCCTGTGTCCACGCATTAGGTACATAGTTTCCAAAATAGTTCAGGAGAATCTAGTAAATAAAGGAGAACTGTTTCAACAAAAGTAGTCTACTCTTAATGTACTTTTGTTCCATGTAATTGGTACATGTAACTGGGTACATTTCTTTAATAATTCTACCAATATTTTTCACTTAGAAGTACACATTGAACAACGTTATCTCCAGACAATGAATCATAAAGTAGGTCAAACTTTCTCTAGAAATGCTAAAAGTGCATTATAAATTATATAGGTCATTTAATCTATATATATAAAAGGCTAATATGCCGGAGGCCAATCATTCTACCACTGATGGAAGGATGTGGACAGGAAACTGGGAAGGCTGGTCAACAACCTTAATTGTTTTGATCACTCACTGTTTAGTTGAAACATTGTTAGCTGAAGCAGCCTCCACCTCTGTTTCTCCTATGTAAATTTCTGTTATTGGAATTTCCTGCCTAAAGGTTATGGGCGTATCCCATAGTCTCAATAAAAGGGATTGAAAGGCCAGAGCAAAGGGTAGTCCTTCCACTAGAGTTGGGCTCCCGCCTGGCCCCCAATATTTCCAAATTAATACTTTTCCAAGTCTCTTTTCATTTGTGTGCGGCCTTCTCCAGAACCCAAACCCTGAACTGGAACCCTGAACCACGCGGGACGTGAAAGGGGTTCCCACACTAATATGTTAATTGTCCCTCCAACCATTTTAATGTTTGACCAGTCGCTATGACATACACTGACCACCAGGGGGCAGGCGCTCCGACTGGTAGGTTAGCATGCTGCTGGGGTCCAGCTGATTGGGACTGGGCGAGACGTGCACCAGTGGGGTCCCTAGGCCTGGCCTACACCCTCTCGCAATCTGGAACTCCTTGGGGGATGTCGGAGAGCTGGTTTCAGCCTGATCCCTGCAGGCCAGACCAAGGGACCCCACCTGCGCACAGGCCTCTAGTTTCATTACATAAGGAATGATACCAGAAGAGACACAATTAAAGAAAAGTTTCAAACAATGAAACATACACTTTGAATTAGGTTAATGAGACTTATTAGAAAACCACCACAAGTAAAAGCAGTCATGTGAAGAGTAAATTAGTAATAAGATAAACGTTTAAAGGATCAGCACAGACAATTACAGTGAATAGGGTAGTGGCAGTGTGATCTCTTACCAATCATCACCACACAAAACAAATACTATATAAACTTGATTACCAAAAGGCACTAAACTATGCTGCCTACTGTCAAGTAGGCTTCTGGGTTACTGATTTCAGAAAAAAATAAATAAAAGTTTGCATATTAAAACAAATCTAGAACAAGCTCCTAATTACAGCCATCCCACAAATCTAATCAACAATAAACTAAAGTACAATACTGCTTCCCACCCACCCACCCACTTCAGATCTATCAGAGCATCTCCTTTGTGACTCCTTCTCCTCTCCTTAAACACCTGTTGGCATTCATTTTTTCTGTAAAATCTGTATCCTTGTGTGTGTTCTGGATGAGGAAAAGGGTGAGAGAATATGGATGGAGAAAAGAGATAAACACTGTAAGATATGTTCTCAGCACTCAAACAAATCTTCAATATCCCTAGATTTAAACATCTTAGGGAAAATTATGCCAATTTACTATAAAAAATTACTACACTTGCCCAAGCCAATTTGGCTCAGTGAATAGAGTATCAGTCTGTGGACTGAATGGTCCTGGGTTTTATTCTGGTCAAGGGCACATACCTCAGTTGCAAGCTCCATCCCGGCCCTGGTCGGGAGGCAACCAACCAATGTGTATCTCTCACATCTACGTTTGTCTCTCTCTGTCTCTCCCTCTCCCTTTCACTTTCTCTAAAAAACAATGGAAAAATATCATTGGGTGAGGATTAACAACAGAAAATTACTACACATTCTGCTGCATTTAAAAAAAAATTTTTTTTAAATTGATTTCAGAGAGGAAGGGAGAGGGGGAGAGAGATAGAAACATCAGCACACCCCCTACTAGGGATCGAGTCCACAACCCAGGCATATGCCCTGACTGGGTATTGAACCATGACCTCCTGGTTCATAGTTCGATGCTCAACCACAATATTAACACGTATAGTGGTATGAACATCTGCAGATCTTTATTTTTTATTACTTATTATTTCTCTTCACAAACTAATTATTTTACTTCAAGACAGTGAAGCTGTAGCAAACTAACTTTGGGTGTGACTTTCTTACTTTTAACAGGAAGCAACTGAAATCCTTATTATGCTTATATCACTGACTCTTCATTAGAAAGGTGAGATGGATTCAAAAGAAAAAGATGTCTATCCATTAAATATGCTGGTAGAAAACATACAGAAGTGCCAAGTAAATTTTTCTAGCTTCCTAAGACTCTAAAAAAGATCTTAAGGTATAGGACAATTGAGGTAATCAGTCCAGTACAATTCTACAAAAATCCTCCCTGAGATTCCATCCAAATATTTCTATTGTACTAAAACTTAAAAATGCTGTTAAAACAAGTACAGTATCAATTACAATGGGAAAATCTGTGTTAGATACTGTAGACTGAGTTACATTCAATCTGTAGAGCACACAGAGGACATGAACACTCACATTTCTTACAAACTATATAATTCAGGAAAAAAATTCCAAGGCAGGAAATATGTAGTTATGGCATTAGTTAATGTCACTTCAAGATGTGCCTCTATAACAAAAAAAATTTTCAAGTTGTAAACTTACAGGTGCAAACGTTAATCATTCATGTTCTATACAAAATTGTTTTTGAAGGAAAAAATAAAGCAATTCATGTGAAAATAAATCTTTTATTTAGTATTATTTACAAAAGAGATTTTTTTAAGGTTAGTGGGAAATATTCAGTTTTGTTTAAAATGTCCTGGGAAATAATTTTTTTAAAGGAAGAAAAAGATCCCCCAAATAGTTGGCCATACCTAAAATTCCCATCTCTATATAAACATTAGTACTTCCCTCACCTCAGACACCCCACAAAAAATTAAATATTTATTTCATGCATTGTTGATCAGTCTATTAGAATCCCAATGTGAATATGAAAATGACAGATATTTTTTAAAAGGTCTGAGCATAAAACTCATTAGTTTTAGTTCTCAAAATTAAAACTTCATTTCCTAACCTTACTACCTCAATTCATTTTCATAGATAATTAAGATATATGAAAACCATGACTTTTGACTGGAAACCTTTATTTCTTAACATTTCTACCTCAATTTATTTTCATAGATAATTAAGATACATTTAAAACCATGACTTTTGACTGGAAACCTCCCTCTTGGATTTCTCACCACATAAGCAAAGGTCACCCACCACACTGGCCTTCCATTTACATCTGTTTTCTTCATTAAAAATTGCAAACATTTATACTGGCAGCTAAGAAAAGTACAGAAAACTGTTTATGTAGTTAGGCTGTTCTGGGAAGGCCCCAGCTAATCCTTCTTTCACAATATCAAGATGTTTCCAAGTATCATGTCATTTCATTGGCAAAGAAACTTTTCCAACTATATCCTTTCTTTTCTTTTCCCAAATCATTCGATTCCTGTTCCTAGTAACCAAAGTATGGTGGCTTTTATACAAAAAGTAAAATTTTATTACAAGTCAAATTAGTTTCAGAAATGACTTGTTTCATGTGCAAATTAGGTGACTTGATCTTTTTCTGTTAAACTTGTTTCTATGAAAATGTACCACTTTCATAATGATTACCTCAATATGGATATTTTATGATATTTAAAAGAAAAGAATGGAGGGAGGTTAGAAAATGATGGAGGAGTAATGGAAGCTATACTGACACTCTCCCAGGACCAAACTGGAAATACAACTAAAATACTGAAAAGTCAACTGAAGATTAGCTGGAGAGAACCCTGATAACCAATAATGGAAGATAGGGAGAGAACTATGCAGCTATAAAAAAGAAGGATCTCTTACCCTTTGAGACAGCATGGAGGGACCTGGAGAGTGTTATGCTAAGTGAAATAAGCCAGTCAGAGAAAGACAAGTATCACATGATCGTACTCATATGTGGAATCTAATGAACAAAATAAACTGATGAACAAAATAGATCCAAAGACATAGACAGAAGCATGAAACAGATTATGGAATCTCAGAGGGAAGGTGGGAGAGGGTGGGTGGGATGAGATGAACGAAAGAACTTGTATGCATATATGCATAACCCATGGACACAGTTAATAGGGTAGTGAAGGTCCTGGGCAGAGGGTAGGTGCAGGCTAGAAGAGGTCAGTGGGGGGGGGAAAAAGGAGACATATGTAATACTTTCAACAATATACATTTTTAAAAAAAGAAAAGTTTGGGCATTTCATCTTCCTTATGGCTGAGTAGGATTCCATCGTAGATAGGGACCACATCTTTAGTCAATCATCTATTGAAGGACACTTTTGTTTTTGGCACCATGAATAATGCTGCAATGAACACAAGGGTGCATATATCTTTGCAAATGTATGTTTTTGAATTTTTTTGGGCAGATACCCAGAAGAGGAATTGCTAGGTCATATGGTAACTAACTCTATTCTTTTTTTAAAATATATATTTTTATTGATTTCAGAGAGGAGGGAGAGGGAGAGAGAGATAGAAACATCAATGATGAGAGAGAATCATTGATGGGCTGCCTCATGCATGCCCCACACTGAGGATTGAGCCCACAACCCAGGCTCAATGCCCTTGACTGGAATCGAACCTGGGACCCTTCAGTTCTCAGGCTGATGCTCTATCCACTGAGCCAAACCAGGGCACTAACTCTATTTTTAATTTTTTGAGGAGTCTCCATACTGTTTTCCATAGTGACTACTAGTTTACATTCCCATCAGCAGTGAACAAGGCTTTCTTTTTCTCCACATCCTCCCCAGCACTTGTTATTGCTTGCTTTGTTGATAAGAGCCATTCTAACAGGTGTGAGGTGGCATCTCATGTAGTTTTGATTTACATTTCCCCAATAGTTAGTGAAGTTGAGAATCATCTTTGCATTCATCTGTTTGTCATTTATATGTCTTCTTGGAAGAAGTGTTCTCTACCCATTTTTTAATTGGATTGTTTCGTGTTGAGTTGTATGAATTCTTTATATGTTTTGGATATTAAACTCTTTTTGGAGCTGTTGTTTGCAAATATCTTTTCCCATTCATATTAAAATAAACACCTTAGGAACAGGTGAGATCTTGCTCCTTGACATGTGTCATCAGTTTGGCTCATAAACTCTTATAAAAGTTGTCTTAAAAAAGCATCTTAAAAAAAAAGAAAGAAAAGCAGGCTGAAATAGCCTCAAATAAAATAATCAAACAACTTTTTATTTTAACATGTAAATGTACTCATGCTTTACTGTTTAGCAGAGAAGAATAGGTTACAGAATACTATGTACATTAATCCACTTTGGTTTAAAAATATTCAAATAACTGCAAAAATACATAATTTTTAAATTCATTTCTTAAGCGGTGGGTAATTTTTTCTCTATATCTGTTGGAATTAGCTATTTTTTCTACAGTGAATATATGCTATTTGTTAATAAAGGTGTCTTAAAATAGGACATACATAAAATCAGTAATTTTATAATGTTATAGAAAAACAGTTATAAGAATGGTGACTCAGATTAACTGTGAATTTGAAGAAATTGTTTCAAGTTCAAACCCAAACTCCCAAATTGAAGTCAAGGAAGCCATCTTACACACTCAGGACTACACTGAAGTCTTTACCCCTGTTAACTGTTTAGAAAAATGTCCAGCATTTCAAGCACAGAACCAAGGTAAAACATTTATTTCCATTGTTATAAAATGTCTTGCTAATATACAGATTTATCCCAGTGAATTTTGCTTTATTAGATTTAAGATTTTATTAAGGATATCCACCTGCAAAATTATAATTCTAAGCTTTTCCACATTAGGCAAATATTTTCTCCTTAATGTTAATCCCCTTATTGTAAGTTAGGTTTTTGGAATTTAAGTGTGTTGGGCCTCAAAATAGCCTCAGAGATTTGATCATAGCATGCTCACAGCATATTGCTGTAATAATATTAGCATCTGGGTACAGATCTGATGACACAGCAACCTGGTATAACATTAAATTAGTAGACTATTGAGTAATGCCTATATTTTACTTTCTAAAAGATTCTAAAAATTTTCAATGTTCTCACATATATGAAACCATAATTTAAAGTAGAGATGGAATAATTTCAGTATTAAGTCAGGAAATTTGCCCAGTTTTTACAAATTTACCAAAAATAACAACTAAAAGTATATTTCATCCAAAATATATTCCAAATCTTTCGTTCTCCTAAAGGGTTCTGAATTCTTCCAACCTTATAAAAACTTGCTAAGAGCTACTTTTCTTGTATGTGTAACAAACTATCCCCTTTTTTTGTTGTTGCTTTCTCTTATTTATTTTACTAGAGGCCCAGTGCACAAATTCGTGCACAGGTGGGGTCTGGCCAGCCCAGCCCCGATCGAGGTGGATCGTTGCTGGGCCTGTTGGGAGGAGGAGATGGCAGGAGGTTGGCTGGGTGGCCTGCCCTGATCAGGGCCCAATCAGGGCTGGGCCAGCCAGGGGGGAGGGGCCATGGGCGATTGGCCAGTAGGCCCCAATACCAATTGGGGTGGGGGACCAATTAGGGGCAGGGCTGGCCATGGGGAGGGGCTGCAGGTGGTGGGCCGGCCGGCCCCACCCCCAATTGGTGTGTTTGGCTGATCAGGGGCGGGGTCAGCTGAGTGGAGGGACCGTGGGCCGATCAGAGTTGTGGGGGCTGATCGGGGGTAGGGCCAACAATGGAGAGGGGCTTTGGGCAGTGGGCCGGCTGACCCCACCCCTGATTGGTGGGGGAGGGGGCTGTTCGGAGGTGGGGCCAGCCGGGGGGAGGGGCCATGGGTGGTTGGCTGGCCCCGCCCCTAATGAGGGTGGGGGGGCCTATCTGGGATGGGGCAGGGGGGAGGGGCTGCAGGAGGTTGGCTGGCCGGCCCCACCCCTGATCAGGCCCTTCGCTGGCTGCAGTGGGCATTATAGTGACCGGTCTTTCTGGTCATTACAGCATTCTGGTCGCTGGCTTTTTATATATATAGATTATTTTTTAAAATCTTTATTGTTGAGATTATTACAAATGTCCCTCTTTTTTCCTCCCATTGCCCCCCTCCACCTGGTTCACACTTGGCCACAGGTCTTTGCCATGCTATTGTCTGTATCCATAGGTAATGCATATCTATACTAATAAAAGCCTAGGTGGCCCTTGTGCCTTTGCCCGATGCCCTCACATCATCACAAGGTGGCCACGACAAGATGGACACCACAAGATAGATGCCACAAGATGGCCGCCACAAGATGGACGGCAGGTGAGGGCAGTTGTGGGTGAGATCAGGCTGGCAGGGGAGGGCATTTGGGGGTGACCAGGCTGGCAGGGGAGGGCACTTGGGGGCCATCAGGCTGGCAGGGGAGGGCAGTTGGGAGTGAGATCAGGCCGGCAGGGGAGGGCAGTTGGGGGTGACAAGGCCTGCAGTGGAGGACAGCTGGGGGTGACCACACCTGCAGGGGAGGGCAGTTGGGGGCGACTAGGCCTGCAGGGGAGGGTAGTTGGGAGGGCAGTTGCAGGCAATTGGACCGGCAGGGGAAAGCAGTTGGGGGTGATCGGGCCGGCAGGGGAGGGCAGTTGTGGGCAATCGGGCTGGCAGGGGAGCAGTTAGGCATCAATCAGGCTGGCAGGGGAGCGGTTAGGGGTGATCAGGCTGGCAGGCAAAAGTGGTTAGGGGCAATCAGGCAGGCAGACAGGCAGGAGAGCAGTTAGGAGCCAGCAGTCCTGGATTGTGAGGCCAGGGATCGGGCCTCAACCGGCATTCAGACATCCCCCGAGGGGTCCCAGATTGGAGAAGGTGCAGGCCAGGCTGAAGGATAACCCCCATACACTAATTTTGTGCACCGGGCCTCTAGTATGCATATAAGATCTTTGTTTAATCTCTTCCTGCCCCCACAACTTCCCTCTAAGAATCTTTAGTCTGTTCCATTTCCATGCCTCTGATTCTATTTTATTCATCAGTTTATTCTGTTCATTAGATTTCTAACTTGTTTATTTTGATCTTTAGATTCAAGTGTTGATAGATATGTATTTATTGCCTTTTATTGTTTATATTTTTATCTTTTTTTTTTTCTTCTTCTTCCTCTTTTTAAAGAATACACTTCAACATTTCATGTAATACTGGTTTGGTTGTGATGAACTCCTTTAGCCTTTTTTTATCTGTGAAGCTCTTTATCTGACCTTCAATTCTAAATGATAGCTTTGCTGGTGGTAGAATAATCTTGGTTTTAGGTCCTTGCTATTCATCACTCTGAATATTTCTTGTCACTCACTCCTGGCCTGCATAGTTTCTGTTGAGAATTCAGCTGACAGTCATATGGGCATTCCTTTGCAGGTAACTAACTGCTTTTCAGATTCTCTCTTTGTCTTTAGCTTTTGGCATTTTAATTATGATGGATCTTGGTGTGGTCCTCTTTGGGTTCCTCTTGTTTGGGACTCTCTGAGCTTCCTGGACTTATAAGTCTCTCTCTTTCACCACGTAGGGGAGGTTGTCTGTCATTATTTCTTCAAATAGGTTTTCAATATCTTGATCTCTCTCTTCTTCTGGCACCTCCATAATGTGAATATTGGTACACTTAAAGTTGTCCCAGAGGCTCCTTATACTATCTTCATATTTTTAGATTCCTTTTTCCTTTTGCTCTTCTGGTTGGGTGTTTTTTGCTTCCTCATATTTCAAATAGTTGATTTGATGCTCGGAATCCTTTATTCTACTATTGAATCACAATATATTATTCTTTATGTCTGTCAGTGTATGCTTAATTTCTGACTGGTCCTTTTCCTTTTTTTTTTTTTTTTTTAGGTTTCTAGAAGATTCATGAGTAACCTTATAACCCTGGTTTTGAACTCTATATTCAGTAGTTTGCTTTCTTCCATTTCTCTCATTTGTGACATGTTTCTTCGTCTCCCCATTTTGGCTGCTTCCCTGTGTTTGTTTCTATGTATTGGGTAGAGCTGCTATGTCCCCTTGAGTTGTTGGGTGGCTTTGTGTAGTAGGTGTTCTATAGGGCCCAGTGGCTAAGCTTCACCAGTCACATGAGCTGGGAACTCTAGGTGTACCCCTTTGTGGGCTGTGAGAATAGTTTTGTTTTAGTTGAGACTTGATTGCTGTTGGTGTCACTGGGAGGCCAACTGGCTGTGAGGACCACCTGTGACTACAGTGAGAGAGCTGCTATGCAGGAGACACCCCTATGGAGCAGGACTTGCTTCAGTGGGGCTTTGGTGCTCACTGAGTCTGCCCCTTGAGTGCGTCACTTATGGATGTGTAGAATTGTAATGTGGTATGGTCTGACACTGACCACTGGGTACACTGGCTCTTGGGTCTCCAGGGAGGTGCAAAGTCAGCCACTGCCTAGGGCCACCCAGCAGGAGCTAGAGAGATCTGCAGATTCCACCTCTTTGTATCGGGTTTGGAAGTGCCCAGATTAGGTCTAGCTATGAAGTAAGGACAACTGGTGCTGGTGCTGGGTCTTGGGCCTTTTATTGATAGGTTTAGGGCTCCCTGACCCAGCTGCAGCTTGTTTGAAAGATTTTAACCTGAGCAAGGACAGGCCATTTCATATACAATAGATGTTGCACACAGCTTAGGTGGGGTTGAAAATTGGATGAGGTGGAGTCTTAGGGAATCACCAGGGCAGAGCAAACAGAAATGGTTACCAGTCAGCACTGAGACCCAGGAAGTCTCAGCACAGGAACTGCAAGCATTCCATCTGGGAGAAAGCTGCCCCCAAGTTCCTGCCCTGATGCAGACAATTCAGTTCCTCCTCATATGTGTCTGTGTTCCTCAGAGCCTCGCCTTGATGCTAGAGCTCAGAGGGAGCAGGACCTTGTAAGTTCAGTTCATGGTACTGGCCTTTTAAGAGGAACAGCTGGGTCTCCAGCAGCCTCTGTGACACTGAGCCCCAATCCACACTGGTTTTTACAGCCCATAGTTCTTAATACTCATAGGGACCACTTTTCACATCTCTGGGATCCTGGGTTGGGGGTCTGATGTGGGACTGGGACCCCTTGCTCCTCCAAGTGGCCTCCACAGAGATGATCTCCCTCCTGATTAAAAAAGCAGCACATGTGGGTGCCAGACCAGCCTGTTCCATGCCTCAGCACCTCCTACCAGCCAGCTTTCCAATGGTTCTGGATGATGGTTGTTCTATATTTTAGTGATAATTTTGATGTGGTTGTGGGAGGCGGTGAGTACAGGCATTTAACCATGCCGCCATATCCTGTGAATCTCCAACATTTTTTTAAAGCATCTTATGTTATGCTACTAACAATAAATTTGCTTCAAGAATAAAAGTAATGCTTTAAACCAGAAAGCATAGTTTTCACCTGAAAACTGATTTATATTAGATTTTATCTAGACAAGTATAAAAATTAAATAGGATATAGGAACATACAGTGTGTCCCAAAGAAATGTATACACATTTTGAAGAATTATTAATTCCAGGGGATTAAATCTAAAAAGAAAGAAACATCATTTTTTGGGACACCCTATATTTCAAATAAAATGCTAATGAAAAATCACAAAATGGATGAGAAAAGGTGAAGGGATTAGTCAAAGAATATATATGCATAATCCATAGTCACAGACAACAGTGTGGTGATGGCCAGAGGGAAGAGGGGGGGAGAAGGGTGGAGGTAAGCAAAGGGTGGGGGTCAATGGGGACATCTGTAATAGTATCAACAGTACAAATAAAGTTTAAAAAAACACACAAAATTGTTTATAAACCATTATGAAAACAAATGAAAAATATGGGTGCTCACAGATGTATACTGAAGGGAAATAAAACTGAAAGCAGTTATGAATGAAAACAATATGGGAGGTTAGTGAGGCTGTCAGTTATTTTAAAAATTATTTTTTAAAATATATTTTTATTGATTTCAGAGAAGAAAGGAAAGGGAGAGATAAAAGCAACAATGATGAAAGAGAATCATTGATTGTCGCCTCCTGCATGCCTCCCACTGGGGATTGAGCCCACAACCTAGGCATGTGCCCTGACCGGGAATTGAATAATGATCTCCTGGTTCATAGGTCAACATTCAACCACTGAGCCACAGCAGCTGAGCTAAAAATTATTTTAAAATTGTTCTTCCTAATAATAGCATGAGATTTAGAGAAAGTAACTAAGTAATAAATTAACTGCCCTAGCTGGTTTGGCCTAGTGGATAGAATGTCAGCCCTCAGACTGAAGGGTCCCGGGTTCAATTCTGGTCAAGTGCATGTACCTCGGTTGCAGGCTGGATCTCTGGCCATGGTAGGGGCATGTGCAGGAGGTAACCAATTGTTGTGTCTTTCTCACATTGATGTTGATCTCTTTCTCTCCCCCTCCTTTCTACTCTCTCTAAATATCAATGGAAAAATATCCTCAGGTGAGGATTAACAACAATGAAAAAGAAATTTTTGGTCTATAAACATACTACAAACAATTTATCATTTACATTTTATATGTATACAGTAGTCGTCCCCTACCCACAGTTTAACTTTCTGGGGTTTCAGTTACTCTGGTCAACCTTGATCTGAAATATTAAAAGAATAATTTCAGAAATAAACAACTCATAGGTTTTAAATTGCACATTGTTCTGAGTAGCATAATGAAATCTCATGCCATCTGGCTTGCTCCTGCCTAGGACATGAATCATCCCTTTTCCAGGTATGAAACCTGTATACGCTCTGCACCTGTTTAGTCACTTAACAATGACCCCAAATGCAAGGGGAGTGATGCTGGTAATTTGTATGTGACAATGAGAAGCTGGAAGTGCTTCTTTAAGTGAAAAACTGTGTATATGTAGGAAAAAACACAGTATATATAGGGTTTGGTGCTATTCACTGTTTCAGGCATCCACTGAACAAAATGGCCTAGGTTTTATTGAGTTCAATGTTATGGCACAAAACCCACTGACATTATATTCATCCCTCAATCAATAAAATAATAACTAAAATTAACTTATATAACTCATATATAAAATGTTTCACTTTTTATGATTGTTATGTCTAAAAAGTAATCTACTTTCTTTCACTGTTAGCCTGTACACAGGGAAAAGTGTGGTATATTAGCATTAATTGAATGCTTTTTTATATAGTCTTTTCTCAAAATTTTATACTATACCAAATAATAAAAGAAAACTTCATTTTTTATGCCAAATAAAATCATAGGAAAATAGACTAGCTTGGATCATTTCAGAGAAAATAAAATAGGATCATCATACTGATTAAAATGTCAGAAATAGAGGGGAACCAAGATGGCTGTGTAGGTAAATGCAAGTACCACCACCTCCCACAACTAAATCAAAATTACAACTAAAATAAGAACAACTATTATTCAGAACTGCCTGAAAGCTGACTGAATGTAAGTCCTACAACTAGAGAAGTAAAGAAGAAAGCACATTGAGACTGGTAGGAGGGCGGAGGCACAGAATAGGCTGGTCTGACACAAAGGTATGACTTTTTTAAGTTGGGAAGAATTTCTTGGCTGCAGAGGCCCCGTGTGAGGAGCAAGGGGTCCCAACCCCACACCAGACCCCAGGCTAGGGTTCCAGAGCTGGGAAGAAAAGTTCCCATAACTCTGGGATGTAAAAACCAGCAGGAATTGTGGCTGAGTGACATGGAGGCTGCTGGAGACCCAGGTGTTCTTCTTAAAGGGCCAACACACAAACTTACTTGGACTTGATCCCTCTAAGCTCCAGTGCCAGGTGGCTTTGGGGAACACAGGGACATATGGGGAGGAAATGGATTATCTGGCATTGAGCAGGAATTCCAGGGCAGTTTTCTCTCAGACAGGGGTGTTAACAGGGTTCCTGTGCTGGGACCTCTCCATCACAAAGCTGACTGGCAGCCATCTCTGAGTTCCCATCAGCCTGACTCAAGAGTTAGCTCTGCCATGATGATTCCCTGAGACTCTGCCAAACTAATTTGCAGCCCTACTCAAACTGTTTGCAGCAGCTTTTCCATACAAAGAGTCTGTCCTGGCTCTGGCCTTAGACTTTGCTAAAATCTCTTAAATAAGCAGCAGCTGGCATCAGCATACCCCAAACCTATTAATAGAAGACCGAAGACCTGGCACTAACCCCAGCCTGCCATGCTTCACAGCTTGGCCTTACCAGGACACTTCATATGGCCAGTACAAGGAATAGCCATCTGCAGACCTCTCTGTAGCTCTCTGTGGTCCCAGGCAGTGGATGACCTTGCACCTCCTGGGAGTCTACAGAGTCAGTGAATACAGTGGACATCATCAGACTATACCAAATTACAACCCTAAATATCCACAAGCAACACACTCAAGAGACAGACTCACTGAGCACCAAAACCCCACTGAAGCAACTCTTGCTCCATAGGGGTGTCTCATGCAGAGATACTCTTCCATTGCAGTCACAGCTGGTCTTCACAGCCAATTGGCCTGAAGGTCAATTCCTGCCAATGACGCCAATAACAATTAAAGTTCAACTACAAGATTGTGCACATAGCCTACACAGCAGCACACCTTGAGTGCCCAGCTCAGGTGGCTGGGGCCCTGAATGACACCTACTACACAAGGCCACTCTACCAATTCCAGGAGACACAGCAGCTCTACCCAATACATAGAAACAAACACAAGGAAGCAGCCAAAATGGAGAGACAAAGAAGCATGTCACAAATGAAAGAAATGGAAGAAAGTAAACTAATGGATACAGAGTTCAAAATCATGGTTATAAGGTTACTCAAGGATCTTCATGAGACTTTCAAGGATCTTAGTGAGAATGTCAAAGACATGAAAAAGGAACAGTCAGAAATTAAGCATACACTAACTGAAATAAAGAATAACTTACAGGGACTCAACAGTAGAGTAGAGGATTCTGGGAATCAAATAAATGATTTGGAATATTAGGAGGCAAAAAACACCCAATCAGAAAAACAAAAAGAAAAAAGAACTTAAAAATATGAAGAAAGTGTAAGGAGCCTCTGGGACAACTTCAAGTGTACCAACATTCGCATTATGGCATTACCAGAAGAAGGAAAGAGAGAGCATGATATGGAATACCTATTTGAAGAAATAATGACAGAAAACCTCCCCTACCTGGTGAAAGAAATAGACTTACAAGTCCAGGAAGCTCAGAGAGTCCCAAACAAGAGGAGCCCAAAGAGGTCCACATCAAGACACATCAAAATTAAATGCCAAGTGTAAAAGACAAAGAGAGAATCTTAAAAGCAGCAAGAGGAAAGCAGTTATTTACCTACAAGGGAGTGCCCATAGGACTGTCATCTGATTTCTCAACAGAAACTTTGCAAGCCAGAAGGGAGTGACAAGAAATATTCAAACCAATGAATAGCAAGGACCTAAAACTAAGATTACTCTACTCAGCAAAGCTATCATTTAGAATTGAAGGTCAGATAAAGAGCTTCACAGACAAGAATGAGCTAAAGGAGTTCATCACCACTAAACCAGTATTACAGAAAATGTTGAAGGGTATTCTTTAAGAAGAGGAAGAAGAAGGAAAAAAAAGATACAAATATGAATATTCAAATGGCAATAAACACATATCTATCAACAATTGAATCTATAAGTTAAAATAAATGAACAAGAAATCTAATGAACAAAATAAAATAGAATCAGAAGCATGGAAACATGGCACAGACTGGTGAATCTCAGAAGGAAGGGGGTAGTGGGAAAAGATTGGTCAAAGTTCTTACATGCATATATGCATTAACTATGGATACAGACAATAGGGTGGTGAAGGCCTGTGGCTGGGCAGGAACTGGGTGGAGGGGGCAATGGGGGGGAGATAAGGGGGGCATCTGTAATACCCTCAATAAAAACAGTTACAGTTGACACACACAAAAAAATCAAAATGCCAGAAATAATGATAGCCCAAACTGAAAATGTTTTCCCAGGAGACGTAAAATTTCTTAGTACACATAGGTCTTTCTAAATGATTAAGGATTAGTGAACCTTTTCTTGTGAGAAACCCTTTAGTCACTTTGTAAAACTCCAATCAGGTTAGCCTGGGAATTCGTAAGAAACTGCTGATCACACTAAAATCACTGAACTCACAATAGCTAAATTCACAGGACCATGCTCCCTCTTCTAAGATATTTAAATTTGATTTGATTTAATGTAATCAAATTTAAATTTGATTAAAATAGTATACTACCAAAAAGGAACAGAACAATATTTAGTTATAGATGTCTGTAAAAACCTTGCTAACTGGCGCCAAGTTATCAGACAGAAGGCTAACAGAGAAATTACAAACACACACACACACGCACATACATGCATGCACATGCACACACAGTATAAAGGGCTTTCTAAACAAAATTTATCCATTTGTAAAATATGCCTAGAGACAGTTATGGTGACCCACAGCAATTTAAAAAAATATATTTTTATTGATTTCAGAGAGGAAGGGAGAGGGAGAGAGAGATAAAAACATCAATAATGAGGCAGGCACCTAAAAAGTCTGTCCAGGGAGACAAAATGTTGAATAGATGGACATGTCCCAAGCCTTGTCCTGGAGCAGACAGAATGAGCAACATTAAATCAAACAACATCCACCCCGAACTGGCAAAGTAGACACAGTTGGTGAGACAATCTGCAGCCAGGAAGGGCAGAGGATGCCTGGAGAATGCCCAGGGCACTGCGAAACACGAGCAATAGCCACGTGAGCAGCCCGTGCCCATTCGAGGAGCAGCAGTCCTGATAGCAGCCCACCCCGGTCTGAGGAGCAGCCCCCCCATCCGAGGATCAGCAGCCACATGAGCAGCCTGCCCATGACCGAGGAGTGGCAGCCATGCAAGCAGCCCACCCCTGTCTGAGGAGCAGCCCGCCCCGTCCAAGGAGCAGCAGCCTCGTGAGCAGCCCATCCCCGTCTGAGGAGCAACAGATGCGGGAGCAGCCTGCCCCCACCAGCCAGAGGAGCCACCACTGCTGCGAAGAGTCGCCGCCAACTGAGGAGCAGCCACTGCCATGACCACTCGAGGAGCAGCTGCCACCCAAGGAGCCACTGCCACCCAACAATCAGCCCCTACATGACTCAACACAGATCTTTCAGTGAGAGCAAAAATGGGGAGACAAAGAAACCCCCAAAGAAAAAAAGGAAGCTCCAGAAAAGCAGCTAAGTGAAACGGAGGCATGCAACATGTCAGAAAAAGAATTCAGAATAAGGGTTATACAGTTCATAAACTGGATGGGTAAAAAAATCAACAACTTATGTAAGAATCAAGAAGAAATAAAGAGTAATATAGCTGCAATAAAAGACACCATGAAAAGTTTCAACAGTAGACTAGAAGTGGAGGACTGAACTAGTGAATTAGAAGACAGGGAAGGAAAACACACCCAATCTGAAATGCAATTGGAGAAAAAAATTAAAACACAGGAGGAGAGCCTAAGGGAGCTATGGGACAACACGAAACGAAGCAATATATGAATAATAGGGGTGCCAGAATGACAGGAAGAGGAACAAGGATTAGAAAACCTATTTGAAGAAATAATATCAGAAAACTTCCCTGATGTGGGGAAGAAAAAAGTCACACAAGCACAGAGAGTCCCAAACAATATGAACCCGAAAAGACCCACATCAAGACACGTCATAATTACGAAGGCAAATGTTCAGAACAAAGAGAGAATCTTTTTTTTAAAAAAATATATTTTATTGATATTTTACAGAGAGGAAGGGAGAGGGATAGAGAGCTAGAAACATCGATGAGAGAGAAACATCGATCAGCTGCCTCCTGCACACCTCCCACTGGGGATGTGCCTGCAACCAAGGTACATGCCCTTGACCGGAATCGAACCCGGGACCCTTCAGTCCGCAGGTCGACGCTCTATCCACTGAGCCAAACCGGTTTTGGCCAAAGAGAGAATCTTAAAGGCTGCAAGAGAGAGACAGGAAGTAACGTACAAGGGATCTCCCATTAGATTATCAAATGATTTATCCAACAAAAACAAATCAGGCCAGAAAAGAATGGAAGGAAATTTACAAAGTGTACAAACCAAGGGCCTTAATCCAAGCCATCAAGGCTATCAATCAAAATTGAAGGAGAAATAAGGAGCTTCACAGATAATATAAGTCTAAGGGATTTTATCACTACCAAGTGAGCAATGCAATAAATGCAAAAGGAAATGGTGTAAAAAGAAGAAATAAAAAGGGAAGAAGGAACACAAGCACAAAAAATAAAAATGGCTACAAACAAGTACCTATCAATAATAACTTTAAACATAAACAGAATAAATGCTCTAATCAAAAGACATTGAGTGGCTGAATGGATAAAAAATCATGACCCATATATATGTTGTGTAGAAGAGACCCACCTCAGAGCAAGAGACTCACACAGACTGAGAATGAAGGGATGGAAAAATATGTCAGGAAAATGGAAATGAAAAAAGAAAAGCTGGGGTAGGAATACTTATATCAGACAAAATGGACCTCAAAGTGAAGGCCATAACAAGAGATAAGGGAGGCCACTTCATAACACTAAAGGGATTGATAAAACAAAGGGGATATAACCCTGATAAACATATATTCACCCAATGTAGGAGAACCCAAATACATAAAAAAAAAAAACTCCTGGAAGATATCAAGGGGGAGATTGACAAAAATACAATCATAGTAGGGGACATTAATACCCCACTAACACCACTGGACAAATCCTTGAGACAAAAAAAATCAGTAAAGAAACAGCAATCCCAAATGAGTCACTAGATCAGATGGAATTAATTGACATCTTCAGAACATTTCACCCCAAAGGCACGGATATACGTTCTTCTCAAGTGCACATAGGACATTTTCAAAGATACACCATATATTGGGTCACAGGCAAAGTCTCCCCAAATTCAAGAAGACTGAAATCATATCAAGCATCTTATAAGACCACAATGGCATAATATTAGAAATAAACTATTAAAAACAATCAAAAAAATTCAAACACTTGGAAGCTGAATAGCATGCTATTAAACAATGATTGCATTACCAAAGAGATCAAAGAAGAAATTAAAAACATCCTGGGAACTAATGACAATGAAAACACAACAATTCAAAATCTATGGGACACAATGAAAACAGTCCTGAGAGGGAAGTTAATAGCTCTAGAGGCCTATGTCTAAAAACAAGAAAAAAATGGTAGTAAATCATCTAACTCTAAAACTTAAAGAATTAGAAAGAGAGCAACAAGAAAATCCCCCAGTGAGCAGAAGGAAGGAGATAATAAAGACGAGAGCAGAAATAAATGACACAGAGACCAAAAACAAAACAATACAAAAGATCAATGAAACCAACAGCTGGTTCTTTGAAAGGATAAACAAGATTGATGAACCTCTAGCCAGGTTCACCAAGAAGCAAAGAGAGAGGACCCAAATAAACAAAAGCAGAAATTAAAGAGGCAAAATAACAACAGATCCCACAGAAATACAAAGGATTGTTAAAAAATACTATGAACAACTCTATTCCAACAAAATAAAAAAACCTGAAATGGACATATTCCTAGAAAAATACAACCTTCCTAAACTCCATCATAAAGAATCTAAAAATCTCAATAGGCAGATGACTATGGAAGAAATTGAAGCAGTTATCAAAAAGCTTCCAGCAAACAAAAGCCCAGGGCCAGATGGCTTCACAGGGGAGTTTTACCAAACATTCAAGGAAGAACTAAAACCTATCTTCCTCAGAGTATTCCAAAAAATTCAAGAGGAAGGCACACTTCCAAACTTATTCTATGAAGCCAGCATTACCCTATTACCAAATCCAGATAAAGACAACACAATAAAGGAGAATTACAGGCCAATATCCCTCATGAACATATATTGCAAAATCCTCAACAAAATTCTAGCAAATTGGATCCAGCATTACATCAGAAAGATCATACACCACGATCAAGTAGGGTTTATCCCGGGGATGCAAGGATAGTACAAAATCCCCAAATCAATAAATGTGATACATCACATAAACAAACTGAGAGATATAAATCACACAGTCATATCAATTGATGCCAAAAAACATTTGACAAAATCCAACACTCTTTCTTGATAAAAACTCTCAGCAAAGGGGGAATAAAGGGATCATACCTCAACATAATAAAACCCTTATATAACAAACCTACAGCCAACATCATTGTCAATGGGAAAAACTAAATCCATGTCCCCTAAGAACAAGAACAAGACAGGGATGCCCACTCTCACCACTCCTGTTAGACATAGTATTGGAAGTACTAGCCATTGTGATCAGACAAGAAGAATAAGTAAAAGGCATCCACATTGGAAAAGAAGAAGTAAAATTGTCCTTATTTGCAGATGACATGATATTGTACATATAAAAACCCTAAAGACTACATCAAAAAATTAGTAGACTTAATAAATGAATTCAGCAATGTAGCAGGACACAAAATTAACACCAAGAAATCCATGGCATTTCTATACACCAATAGTAAGTTTACAGAAAGAGAGATTAAAAAAACAATCCAATTTACCATTGCACCAAAAAAATTAAGATACCAAGGAATAAACTTAACTAAAGAAGTAAAAGACCTGTACTCGGAAAACTACAAAACATTGAAAAAAGAGATAGAGGAAGACATAAACAGATAGAAGAACATACTGAGTTCATGGATCGGTAAAATCAACATCATTAAAATGTCCACACTACCCAAAGCAATCTATAGATTCAATGTACTCCCCATTAAAATACCAATGGCTTATTCCACAGATCTAGAACGAATTCGCCAAAAATTCATCTGTAATAAAAAAGACCCTGAATAGCCACAGCAATCCTGAGAAAGAAGAACAAAGTAGGTGGGATCTCAATACCAGATTTCAAGCTGTATTACAAAGCCACTGTTCTCAAAACTGCCTGGTACTGGCACAAGAACAGACATATAGATCAATGAAATAGAACAGAGAACCCAGAAATCAACCCAAACCACTATACTCAATTAATTTTTGACAAAGGAGGCAAGAACCTACAATGGAGTCAAGACAGTGTCTTCAATAAATGGTGTTGCGAAAATTGGACAGCAAAAAAATTAAAGTAGAACACCAACTTACACCATACATAAAAATACACTAAAAATGGATAAAGGACTTAAACATAAGATGGGAAACCATAAAAATAATAGTGGAATCCAGAGGCAGCAAAATCTCAGACATATGCCGAAGCAATATCTTCACCAATAGAGCCCCTATGCAGTGGTCGGCAAACTGTGGCTCGCGAGCCGCGGTTTGCCGCTCTGTTGACTAATGAGTTTGCCGACCACTGGGATAGAGGCTTAATCACAAGGAACAATAATAGCCTAAATTATTGGAATCGAGAGTCTAGATCAGTGGTTGGCAAACTCATTAGTCAACAGAATGTCAAACCGCGGCTTGTGAGCCATACGTGGCTCGCGAGCCGCAGTTTGCCGACCCCTGCCCTAGGGAAATGGTAGCTAAAGAGAAAATAAACAAATGGGACTACATCAAAATAAAAAGCTTCTGCACAACAAAAGAAACCATCAACAAAACAACAAGACAGCCTACTGCATGGGAGAACATATTTGCCAATGCTATCACCAATAAGGGTTTAATCTCCAACATTTACAGGGAACTCATACAACTTAACCAAAGGAAGATAAACAACCCAATCAAAATATGAGCAACGGACCTAAATAGACACTTTTTGAAAGAGGACATAAGAAAGGCCAAGAGACATATGAAAACATGCTCAAAGTCATTAATTATCTGGGAGATGCAAATCAAAACGTCAATGCATTACCATCTCACACCTGTCAGAATGGCTATCATCAACAAACAACAAGTTCTGGTGAGGATCTGGAAAAAAAGGAACCCTCATGCACTGCTGGTGAAAATGCAGACTGGTGCAGCCACTGTGGAAAACAGTATGGAGTTTCCTGAAAAAACTACAAATGGAACTTCCATTTGACCCACTGACCCCACTTCTAGGAATATATCCCAAGAAACTAGAACCACCAATCAGAAAGGATATATGCATCCCTATGTTCACAGAAGCATAATTTACCATAGCTAAGATTTGGAAACAGCCTAAATGCCCATCAGCAGATGAGTGTATTAAAAAACTGTGGTACATCTACACAATGGAATACTATGCTGCAGTAAAAAAAAGACGGAATTCTTACCATTTGCAACAGCATGGATGGAACTGGAGAGCATTATGCTAAGTGAAATAAGCCAGTCAGAGAAAGGTAAATATCACATGATCTCACTCATTTATGGAATATAATGAACAATATAAACTAATGAACAAAAACAGATCCAGAGACAGAGAAGCATCAATTAGATCGTCAAACCTCAGAGGGAAGGGGGGGAGTGTAGGGGTAAGGGGGAGAGATCAACCAAAGGACTTGTATGCGTACATATAAGCCTAACCAATGGACACAGATACCAGGGGGGTGAGAGCATGAGTGTGGGGGTGGTAATTTGGTGATAAGGACACATATGTAATACCTTAATCAATAAAGAAAAAAAAATCAATGATGAGAGAGAATAATTGATCAGCTGCCTCCTACACACCCCCTCCCACCTCCCCCAGCCCACAGGGTATTGAGCCAGGAACCCAGGCATAAATGGGAATTGAACTATGAACTCCCAGGTCATAGGTGGAACTCAACCACTGAGCAAAGCCACTGAACCCCACAGCAATTTTATAAGTATTTTGTCTTTCCAGAAAAAACCTGTCTTACCACTCTCAAGAATAATGCTAGATCAATACATTGTGTTTAGACTGTGTCATTCAAATTCCATTTATTGAAAGGCTAATATAGGGTACACAAGACCTGAACCCCGGGAAAGCAAAACATTAATGGAATAGATATGAGTTCTGTAATTCCTAGGCTAAAGCCCCAGTAAGCAAGACTAAAAATCAGGTAAATTCTATTACTATCCAGTGTGTGGTATGTACTTGATGTACAAAGTTCCCGGTATTATAAAAGCATACATAGGAGTAAAAACTAAGCTGACACTAAAAGATGAACAAGATGGGTACAGGAGTGGAACTGGGGGCAGAGGATTCCAGAATGAGTGAAATGCATATATGAAAGACTTACAGAAAGAAGAAACATGAAACATTTGTTCAAAGTATTCGGTATGGCCGGAACTGAGAAAGAGAATGATTGATTATGAAAAATAGGTGAGTGAATATTTATTGTGCCAGGAGTTGGGTATGGGATAGTAGATGGGTGATAACTAAACAGGAGCAAAGTTTAAAAAGAGCCTTATGAGACAAGTTGAGAATTGAGAACTTTACCTAAATCCATGGAGTGAAGTGATTGGCTTCTACTTCAGCCAAAAACTCGTGTTCTAGGCTACTACTGGTGGGTGATTGTTACTGCTGGGAGGTTCCAGGTGGCCTAAACTAAGGAAGTTGCCAATGGCACTGAGAAAATTAGATCAACCACCATACATAGCAGTTAGAAAGAACAGCACCAGGATTGGGAGAGGGAAGCAACTACTGCTCAAATAAAACCCAGGTTCTGGTTAACCAATTGGATGGAAGAGGAGGCGGAGCTTAAGGTCCTGAGCTCCAGGTCTCATATGACACACAAATAAATCTACCAACTGGGTATTCAGACCTGGAGTTCAGGAAAGATACCAGGAGTTAGTGGCAGGATCTGCAAATCATCAGCCATGAGAGATTTGTTGATGTAGGAGTGAAGCAAATTACCCAAAAATGTGTGCAGAAAAGGAAGATGTCTCAGATAGATACTGTGGAACTCTTTACTAAAACAGTATAGGCAGAGGACCATTCCCCCAAACCCATCCCCCTCCACATACAAAATAAAAGATTTAAAAAATATAGAGTAAAGCAAGAAAAAAAGAGAGATTGAAGAGGAAAAACTAGAAAAAGAGAGCGATTGAAGAGGAAAAACCAGGCAGAACATCATGGAAACAAAGGGAAAGAGTATTTCAAGTCGAACCAAATGAGATTAACACTGTCGAAAGCTATCTTTGGGTGAATTAAAAATGAGGGCTGACAAGTGTTTTCTATTCAACAAGGACATAACAACCCACACAACCTGGAGGGTCATTTCCTGGTAGGTGGGAAGGTGCATGAGTTGTCTCCATTTCTTAAAACCAACTGGCAATTGCTATTCAGAATTCCATTTTCTGTACTGACTATAAAAGGGCTAATACTAGTGAAGCAAATTCATCCTTCACAATCCAGGAATACAAGATACTGACTGGGATGATGGACCTTAATAACAGAAAGTGTCTCATCCTCATACCCGATGCCTCTGGCTGCAGTAGAGATTCTTCTTCTAGATGTCTCTCAATATCCCATTTCACTTTGTTTTTTTTAGTCCTTACCCGAGGACATGCTTATTGATTTTAAGAAAGAGGAAGGGAGGAGAGAGAGAAAGAGAGGTTGCCTTTTTCTTCTGATGATATCTTAAGCAGACAGAGTAGAAGTCAACCTAGGGAGCATTTGACCTGTGGCAGTAAAAGAAACTTCTACTTGAATGGTTACCTCCTACAAAAACATACTTTAAGGTTTTTTTTTGTTGTTAATCCTCATGTAAGGATATTTTTCCATTGATTTTTTAAATATATACTTTTATTGATTTCAGAGAGGAAGGGAGAGGGAGGGAGAGGTGGAAACATTAATGATAGGAGAGAATCATTGACTGGCTGCCTCCTGCATGCATCCCCACCAGGGATCCAGCATGCAACCCAGGCATGTGCCCTTGACCGGAATCAAACCTGGGACCCTTCAGTCCACAGGCCGACGCTCTATCCACTGAACCAAACCAGCCAGGGACTTCCATTGATTTTTAGAGAGAGTGGAAGGGAGGGGAAGAGACAGAGAGAGAAAAACATCAATATGAGAAAAACATTGGTTGCCTCCCCTACATGCCCAGACCAGGGCCCAGGATCAAGCCTGCAATGGAGGTATGTGCCCTTGACCAAAATCAGACCCAGGACCCTTCAATCAGCAGGATGATGCTCTATCCACTGAGTCAAACCAGCTCAGGTCAAAAACACACTTTAAATAAAATGTTTGGCAAATTATATTTTAAATCATGAGTTTTCTAAAATATGATGTAATGAAATTAGTATTCATTTTTTTCTTCCACATCTTTGTATCAGGAAACCACTTCCCATACAATAATTAATTGACTGAATATTGTATTAAAATGTATGAAATAAAACAAAGTACTTTATCAAAAAGAAAAAAAAAAGAAGCACCCTGGTTGTGATGTGGAGGAGAAAAGACAGGAAGGCTGGCAGGCAATGTGGATTGAGGGGGATATTATAGTTTGTGTTGGCTCAGTTTTGTTTTGTTTAGAGCCATGGTCAGCAAACTGCGGCTCACGAGCCACATGCGGCTCTTTGGCCCCTTGAGTGTGGCTCTTCCACAAAATACCACGGCCTGGGCGAGTCTATTTTGAAGAAGTGGCATTAGAAGAAGTTTAAGTTTAAAAAATTTGGCTCTCAAAAGAAATTTCAATCGTATTACTGTTGATATTTGGCTCTGTTGACTAATGAGTTTGCCCACCACTGGTTTAGAGAATGGAAAATATTTGAGGGACTTTAAAATGCTGATAAGAAGGATAATACACCTGGGGAAATTGATACATGATAGAGAAAGGAGAGCACATGGGAAAGCCAGCTTTATAGAACTGGAATGGGATATAAAGCAAGGTAGAAAGATTAAATAGGGGAGAAGGGGAGTCTACTTCCATTTTGATGTTGGAAATACTGCCAAAGTGGGTTTTCCCTTGAATTTCTTCCTATGCATATAGCTTTTACTGGAATTCCGACTACTGACTTCTCTGAAACAGCATACATCTCCCCATCTTGGCCTTCCCACAAAGCACATCTACTTGTAATCTCTTTTCCATATACTTATGAGTAAACCAGCCAACTCAGTATCTCAGAACATGGTTTTAAGCATGCTCACACACACACAATCATGTTCAATTTTAACTGGATACCAGCAATATGAACTTTACCAACTTACCTATAAATTTGCAGTCAATTACATTTTTAGCAAGCTCAATTATATACAGTTGAAAAGCATCTAAAATTTCATTAGTCAAGTTGTGTTTGTCAACTATAACCCAGGTTGAAAATAAGTGCAAAAGGAAGCATTCTGGGCATATAATTATACCTCAATCTTAGTAGAGTTGTTACTTTAAAAAATGGTGATTCAGATGAAACAAATGATCCTTTAACGACCTCAATAATTCCTATTAGGAGAGGATACCCTATATCAGTGGTTCTCAACCTTTCTAATGCCACGACCCTTTAATACAGTTCCTCATGTTGTGGTGACCCCCAACCATACAATTATTTTCGTTGCTACTTCATAACTAATTTTGCTACTGTTAATAAATCATAATGTAAATATCTGTGTTTTCCGATGGTCTTAGGCTCTACAGCAGCAGTTCTCAATCTGTGGGTCACAGCAGCGGTTCTCAACCTGTGGGTTGAGAACCACTAGCAGGGTTGCCTAAGACCATCGGAAAACACAGATATTTACATTACGATTCATTAACAGTAGCAAAATTAGTTATGAAGTAGCAACGAAAATAATTGTATGGTTGGCGGTCACCACAACATGAGGAACTGTATTAAAGGGTCGTGGCATTAGAAAGGTTGAGAACCACTGCCCTATATGAAGGAAGCATGGCTCACTCTCCAGTTAGTGAAAGGGCAGGGAGAGACTGACTCCATGTTCCCTTTGTTCCATGTCTTCCACCTCGTGGAGTCAGGTTCCTGCCCTAGAACCTCTCCAAGAGCCCAACCCACACTTTTGAATTAGCCAATAGAAATGCAAGGGGAAAGTAAGCCGCGCCCTGCCCCCATGTGCAACCTGACCCTGACCAATCAGCGGAGGCCACACTACCTCACTCCTCCTACCTCTCCCAGGCCCCCTATAAATCAGCGTGTTTGGGGTCTGGGGCTCTCTCTCTCTCTCCACCTCGCCGCTGCGCCGGTGTGTGTGTGGGGGACTGAGCTTGAGCTAGCTCGATTAAAGGCTCTTTGCTTTTGCATCGGACTCGGCTCCCTCGTGGTCTTTGGGAATCACGAAATCTGGGCATAACATTTGGGGGCTCGTCCGGGATCCCCAAGAACCTTAAGGGACCCCCGATCCGGAGAGTCTGACTGGCCACGGTAGGTGTCTGTCTGTTCCTTGTCTCTTTTGTGTGAGCTCATTTCTGAATCTCTGGCAGTGCCCGAAGCGGTCTAGGTGGACGCACCGGAGGACCACGGGCGGGAGGAATCGGGAGACGTCCCGATCCTCCTTCAGGAGGGACGTGTATTCCCCTCAAACCTCTGGGACGAGGTGGGTCGCTCCCACCGATCGGCGTGAGGCCGTCGTCCGCACTTTTGGTTTTGTCAGTTTTGTTCCAACGGACTTACGTTGGAAAGCTTGTCTCAAGGGCCCTTTGTTTGTGTCTGTGTTTTTCTGTTTTGTTTTGTGGACTCTCTTGATGGACATCATGGGACAGACTCAAACCACTCCTTTAGGCATTATGGTTGATCATTTCAAAGAGGTTAAGGGAAGAGCTAGCAAACTCAGTGTAGAGGTCCGGAAGGGCCGGTGGCAAACTTTTTGTTCTAGGGAGTGGCCGACTTTTAGTGTCGGGTGGCCACCGGAGGGGACCTTTGACCTCCCCACCATCCACCGGGTGAGGGACATCGTCTCTCAGCCCAAGAAGGGACATCCTGATCAACTCCCTTACATTATTACTTGGCAGGACCTCATGGAAGATCCACCCTCCTGGCTTCAGCCCTTTCTGTCCCCGCGCCCCCTGGAGCTGAAACCCATACTTGCTTTGCAGGAAACGGAGAAGGTGAAGAAGAAAAAGGCCCTCACCCCGCCATCAGCTCCCCTCTATCCTGTCTTTCAGGGGGGAACTGAAGAGGAACTAATCTTTCCTCCCTCATATCAGCCCCCTAGGAGTCCACAGGGGGGCAATCCTCCCACGCAAAGGGAAGCGGATGCCACGGGGAGCGGAGTTCCTGGAGCGGCTGGGGGCGGAGTTCTGGGAGCGGCTGCGGTTCCGGTGGGAAGCCCGCCTCTTACTAGACAAAGGGCTCAGAGGGAACTGTCTGTCACAGCCCCTGACTCCACTATTAAAACCCTACCTTTACGAGCCACGGGGCCCCCAGATGCGGATGGCAATCAACTCCATTATTATTGGCCTTTTGCCACTAGTGACCTTTACAACTGGAAGGCTCAGAATCCTAAGTTCTCTGAGAAGCCAGCAGGGCTTATTGATCTGTTAGATTCTGTCCTTTTCACCCACCAGCCCACGTGGGATGACTGCCAACAGCTTTTACAGGTCCTGTTCACAACTGAGGAGAGGGAAAGAATCCTCAATGAGGCCCGGAAAGTGGTTCCAGGCATCGATGGGAATCCAACCACCAACCCGGTCTAGATAGATGTCTCTTTTCCCTTAACTAGGCCTGAATGGGATTTCAACACGGCAGAAGGTAAGGAGAGGCTCCAGGTCTACCGCCAGACTCTAATGGGGGGTCTCCGAATGGCTGCTAGAAAGCCAACTAATTTGGCCAAGGTAGGGAATGTTCAGCAGGAAAGGGATGAGTCTCCAGCTGTCTTTTTAGAACGGATCATGGAGGCATACCGCACCTACACCCCCATGAATCCAGAAGCTCCTGAAAACAAGGCAGCTGTGATCATAAGCTTTGTAAACCAATCAACTGTGGATATTAAAAAGAAACTGCAAAAAGTAGATAGGCTAGGGGAGAAGAGTTTAAAGGACCTACTGGAGGTAGCCAAGAAGGTATATAATAACAGGGAGCCCCCAGAAGAAAGGCAGGCTCACGCTGCAGCGGCTGCCAGCAGCAAACAAACCCGAGACCTAGCTAAGATCCTGCTCACCACCACCGCGGACTCTTCCGAGGAACGGAACCGCCGTCTCCGCCAACTCACCGGCAACCAGGAGGACGGTAAGGGGACCGCCCGGGGCGGGAGGCGGAAGCTGCAGAAAGATCAGTGTGCTTACTGTAGGGAGATAGGGCACTGGAAACAAGAGTGCCCGAAAAGGGCCAGCAAAAAGGGAGGCGAAGCGGATCGAGTGAAGGTCCTGGAGCTACATGAACTGAGTGATTAGGGGAGTCGGGGTTCGGATCCCCTCCCCGAGCCCAGGGTAACTCTTAGAGTGGAGGGGACCCCCATTGACTTTATTGTCGACATCAGAGCGCAACACTCAGTCCTCTGTACGCCTCAAGGAAAATTAACAAATAAGAAGTCTTGGGTACAAGGGGCAACTGGTATGAGCCAGTATTCATGGACTACCCGAAGAATGGTGGATTTAGGGACGGGCTGGGTATCCCACTCTTTTATGGTAATTCCGGAATGCCCCTACCCACTGTTAGGACGAGACTTGCTCACTAAGATCGGAGCTCAGATAACTTTCAGACAAGGGGGGCCTCAGGTTACTGATGGCAAGGGCCACCCCATTCAGGTCCTGACATAAGGCTGGAGGATGAGTACCGGCTTCACCAAAAAGCCTCTCCAATAGAGGGCAGCACAGACGAATGGCTGCAGGAGTTCCCCACGGCTTGGGCGGAGACAGGGGGAGTGGGGCTCGCCGCCCACAGGGCCCCAATCCTGGTAGAGTTAAAACCAGGGGAAGGCCCGGTGAGAATCAAACAGTACTCCATGCCTCAGGAAGCCCGGAAGGGAATTCAGCCACACATTCGGAGACTGAGGGGCCTAGGGGTGCTGGTCCCCTGCCAGTCTGCCTGGAACACCCCCCTCCTGCCAGTCTGCCTGGAACACCCCCCTCCTGCCAGTCAAGAAGCCCCACACGAATGACTACCGACTGGTACAGGACCTCCGGGAAGTAAATAAAAGAGTTATGGACATACATCCAACGGTCCCCAACCCATACACTCTCTTAAGCTCTCTGGCGCCCTCCCGTGTCTGGTATACTGTGTTAGATTTGAAGGATGCCTTTTTCAGTTTGCCGCTCACACCCCGCAGTCAACCCCTGTTTGCCTTCGAGTGGCATGACCCGGAAGAGGGCTACAGCGGACAACTGATGTGGACTCGGTTGCCTCAGGGGTTCAAGAACTCGCCCACCATCTTCGACGAGGCCCTGCACGAGGACCTGGGTGAGTACCGGAGAACACACCCCAACCTCACTCTCCTTCAGTATGTGGATGATATCCTGATTGCAGCAGACATGGCTAAGGACTGCAAGGAGGGGACAAGGGACCTGCTGGCCTCCTTGGGGGCCCTTGGATACTGGGCTTCTGCGAAGAAGGCCCAGATATGCAAAGAAAGTGTGAGTTACCTGGGATACATACTGGAGGGTGGACAGCGGCGGCTGTCAGATGCCAGAAAAGAGACTATTTTGAAAATCCCATCCCCCACCTCCCGAAGGGAAGTAAGGGAATTCCTAGGATCGGCTGGCTACTGCCGCCTCTGGATACCGGGTTTCGCAGAGATTGCCAGGCCCCTATACGAGGCAACCAAGGAGGGAAAGGCCTTTGAATGGACTGAAAGAGAGAAGGCAGCCTTTAAGCAGTTAAAGAAAGCCCTCCTAAGTGCTCCGGCCCTGGGCCTGCCAGACATCACGAAGCCCTTCCATCTCTTCATAGATGAACACAAAGGAATAGCGAAAGGGGTCCTAACTCAGACCCTAGGCGCCTGGAGCCACCCGGTGGCTTATTTGTCCAAGAAGTTAGACCCTGTAGCTGCCGGCTGGCCACCATGCCTAAGGATTATTGCGGCAATGGCGCTTTTAGTCAAAGATGCTGACAAGCTGACCCTGGGGCAGGAAGTCTGGATCACCACCCCACATGCCATTGAGGGAGTCCTGAAGCAGCCTCCTGATAGATGGATGAGCAATGCACGTATAACCCACTATCAGAGTCTCCTTCTCAACCCTCCCAGAGTACGGTTTCATCCCAGTGCGGCCCTCAACCCTGCCACCTTGCTGCCCGACCCAGACCTAGATGCTCCCCTACATGATTGTGCAGGAATCCTAGAGCAAGTGCATGGGCTCCGGAAGGACCTGACCTACCAGCCCCTTCCAGATGCAGACGTCACCTGGTTCACGGATGGAAGCAGCTTCGTACGGGATGGGAGCAGGTATGCGGGTGCAGCTGTAGTCACTGAAACGGACACTGTATGGGCAGAGGCTCTACCCTCCGGGACGTCAGCCCAAAGAGCAGAGCTTGTGGCCCTCACCAAGGCCCTGACACTGGGAGCTGGAAAGCGGCTCAACATCTACATAAACAGCCGGTATGCATTCGCCACCGCTCATGTTCATGGGGCAATCTACCAAGAGAGAGGGTTACTAACAGCAGGGGGGCGGACTATAAAGAATAAACAGGAGATACTCGACTTACTCTCAGCCTTATGGCTCCCTGCCAAACTGGCCATCATACACTGCCAAGGACACCAGAAGGCTGACGACCCAGTGGCAAGAGGAAACCGCAGAGTTGACCAGGCGGCCAAGGCAGTAGCCATTTCTCCGATCCCCACCATGGCCTTACAGCTCCCAGACCCAGGAGACCCAGTTCTGCCAGTTCATCCAGGATATTCCCTGGAGGAGTTACAGTGCATTAGGAAGCTTCCCCAAGCAAAGGAGGAGAAGGGGTGGTGGTATATACCACAAGGGGAGCTCATACTGCCGGACCAGCTTGGAGTCTCCATGATAAAACACATGCACCGGTCCACTCACCTGGGGGCACGTAAATTAAAGGACTTAATCCGACACGCCAGAATTAAGATCCACCAGCAGGACATTAAAATAGAGCAGGTTGTATCTGCTTGCAAGACCTGTCAACTCACAAATGCGAGAATCAGGCCGAGTGAAAAAGGAACCAGGCTTCGAGGAACCAAGCCTGGGGCACAATGGGAGGTCGACTTCACTGAGGTTAAACCAGGAAAGTATGGCTATAAATATCTTTTAGTATTTGTAGATACCTTCTCCGGATGGGTAGAAGCATACCCAACTAAGCATGAAACAGCTCAGACGGTAGCTAAGAAGCTGCTGGAAGACATCTTGCCCAGGTACAGTTTTCCCGCTGAGATAGGGTCAGACAATGGACCAGCTTTTGTCTCGCAGGTAACGCAGGCAGTGGCCAAGGCCATTGGGGCAAATTGGAAATTGCATTGTGCTTATAGGCCCCAAAGCTCAGGGCAAGTAGAAAGGATGAATAGAACTCTAAAAGAGACCCTTACCAAATTGACCATGGAGACTGGAGGGGACTGGGTGGCTCTCCTTCCATATGCCCTTTACCGGGTTAGGAACTCCCCCTACACCCTGGGTTTTACTCATGAGATCATGTTTGGCCGGCCACCTCCTATTATCCCTAACCTTAAAGCCGAATTTCTTACAGAATTTGAAAGTCAAGAACTGTTTCTTTCCTTGAGAGGGCTCCAGAGGGCGCACGAGGACATTTGGCCACGCCTCCGCGCTATCTACGAGACCGGCCCAGCCCCGACTCCTCATCAGCATAAGCCCGGGGACTGGGTCTACGTGAAGAGACACCGCCCAGAGACCCTTGAGCCACGATGGAAGGGTCCCTACGTCGTGGTGCTGACGACCCCCACTGCTCTCAAGGTAGACGGCGTCGCGACCTGGGTCCATCACACTCACGTCCGGTCAGCGGACACATCTGTGATCCGGGAAGACTTCGTCACCAAATGGAGCATGATCGAGATCAACGCAACCCGCTCAAGCTCAAGCTACGGCGTGTTCGACCTGCCTGATGCTGGAGGGGGAAGGAAGGCTACCGGATGGGACACCAGGAAGACTTGGGGACTCCAATTTTATCAGTGCAGGGAATTTGGGATGGTGTACCCTCGTGACCCAGGAATGTTGTTCAGTAGAAATACAAACCGACCCATGATTGGGCCTGTAAGTTTCAAGACAAGGGGGGAATGAAAGGGCGGGGAAAGACCGACTCCATGTTCCCTTTGTTCCATGTCTTCCACCTCGTGGAGTCAGGTTCCTGCCCTAGAACCTCTCCAAGAGCCCAACCCACACTTTTGAATTAGCCAATAGAAATGCAAGGGGAAAGTAAGCCGCGCCCTGCCCCCATGTGCAACCTGACCCTGACCAATCAGCGGAGGCCACACTACCTTACCCCTCCTACCTCTCCCAGGCCCCCTATAAATCAGCGTGTTTGGGGTCTGGGGCTCTCTCTCTCTCTCCACCTCGCCGCTGCGCCGGTGTGTGTGTGGGGGACTGAGCTCGAGCTAGCTCGATTAAAGGCTCTTTGCTTTTGCATCGGACTCGGCTCCCTCGTGGTCTTTGGGAATCACGAAATCTGGGCATAACATTAGCTGTTATTAAACATTGAAGTGAAATGTGTTTTAAATAGTGTAGAAAGTTATCATTGCTGAGAAAAAGTCATCAGCTAATCTAGATGAAATCAGATAATGTACTATGTAAAAGATAAAGCCATTAAATTGTTGGCACCACAATAAAGCCTCTTAAAGATGTTCTAAATATTGCTCCATAGTCTATCTCCAAAAAATAAGAAAATAGGGAAAAGTCACTGTGACTCACCTTAGTGGGTCCATTTCCATTAATTGCCACTGGTAATGTTTCATAAAATACATTCTTAGCTCTGGCTTTGCCATTTTCAAATTTCAGAACAACTTCATCTGAGTTAAAAGGAAAAACAGGTTTTAGTAATTTAAAATGTGCATATATACATACCTATATAATAAAGAGGTAATATGCAAATTGGTCCTAATAGCTTCACAGTAATGACCAATTTGCATATTAACAGGCTAGCAGGAGGCTGCTCTGGCAGCAGGGGAACTTTCTGTGCCCAGGCGCCCACAGCAGGCCTGGGTCCAGGGCCTGGCGGCAGGCAATCAGTCAGGCCTGTGTTCCAGGCGCCCACTGCATGGCAGCAGACATTCAGTCAGGCCTGTGTCCTGGGCGCCTGCAGTGGTGGGAGTCAGGCCTGGGTCCTGGGCGCCCGCAGCAGCAGGGTCAGGACTGGGTCCATCACCAGTTAGAAGGCATCTCAGGGTGAGGACCATCACCAGCCAGAACTCAAGATGGTCACCTGGTCTGGCCTGGCCCTCCTCAGAGGCAGCCCCTTTCCTCCATGTACACTGCAGAGGGCAGACAGGGATGCCTAAGAGGCTGGAGCCATGATGCCCCATGCCTATCCTACTCCCCTGGCCTCCTTCACCTGTGGCCCCCACAGAAGGGTGTGTATGAGAGCCCTTCCCCTGCTACCTCTCACCACTGTCTCCGGCCATCCCTCAGCACACAGGCATATCAGCTTTCAAACTTGCCCTACTCACTTCCTCTCACCCTCTTCCAGGGCCTCTGCTATGGATGGGGCCTTTGGAATCCAGGGCTCTGGGGTTTTACAACAGAGCTGGGGTGGGAAAGGGTAAACAGCACCAAAGATGGCTGATATGGCCACCCACCTCTGCCTCAGCTTGACCAATTAGTTCAGCCTCAGAACGTGGCACTCAGAGGGGATCCCTACTTCCCCAGCAACAGCTCTAGGGCCTCGGCCCCAGTGCCAACCTCCTCTCCCCTTGGCCCGCCCCACAGCTGGTGCTAGATGCAGCTCCGTGTGCCTTACTTAACCACTCCTTCCTTCCATGTTCCTACAAAGGAGGCTGCATCTTTGTATGTTATATCCATATAAACTTAGTAACATTTTGGGGGAAAAACAAAAACAAAACAAACAAACAAACAAAAACCAATGACCAAGAGAATGCTGCAGTCAACGTCCAGACTCCGGCACAGGAGAACGGAGAGAAGCAAGAATTCCATAAGTTGGCTGATGCCAAGCTATTTCTGAGTGACTGCCTGGCATGTGACCGCAGAGGAAGGAGTCCAAGTTTCTCAGCAGAACACCAAGGACTTCTTCCGTGTTCTGAACCTTTGCTTTGGTTTTCAGAATTCCCTGCTCCCCATCTGTTGGCTCCCTTCCTCTGAGGGCGATGTCATCATTACATGGGTGCAACTGGAATATTGTATCTCGAGAGGATTGCCCCAATGTACGTATCCTTTTATCCAATGATGAAAAAATCCCAAAGAACAAGAATGGAGACAGACTACAGTCCTTTAGGCTTAAAAAAAAAACCCCAGAAGTGTCATGTGAAGAGCTGAGACTTGGCTCTGTCCACGCACCTCAGAGAGATTGGATGAGGAAATGGTCCAGTTTGGTCCTGACTTTACCCACTTATGTTACTCTTGAAGGTGTCTTTGCCACAGTGTGAATAAACTGCCACCTTTTGGAATAGAGGCTCATAGGAAAGTCTGCATTCTCAACTTTTCTTGAAACAGATCTATGTTCTGCAGCCGTGGCCACCGATCTGAGACAATGGTCCTGTTGCTGGGAATCAGGGGGCACTGGAGTGGAGGCCTGCCCCGCCCCCCGCCCCGTACCCTTTTACATTCAGGGATTGAGCTGAACTCATTTTGGGGGAGTCCTGGCAAGGATGACAGGTGTCACTGATAGAAGGATAGAGAATGGAGAGGCGGACACCCTGCTCAGTCCCTCCCTGGTGGGGTCAGGCAGATGAAGGCCGGCCAGCCCACCCCACAATTGGGTGAGATAGCGTCCTCTGTGTCCACCTCTCACCCTGTGGGCCCAGCCACTGCCCTCAGCTCCGGGCAGCCCTCTGCGTTCCACGACAGTGCACTCTGCCCTCACATGCTGCTCGCCTTAAGTGAGAAGGAAGAGAGCAATTGGCTCACATACAACTACACAGAAAGATAGGGCTCACGGCTGGCGAGTGCAGTGGCGGTGGCAGGAGCCTCTCCTGCCTCTATGGCAGCGCTAAGGAGCAGCGAGCCGAGTGGTAAGGAGCAGTGAGCAGGCGGGCAGTAAGGAGCAAGAGGTCCTGGACTGTGAGAGGGATTTCCAACTGTTGGCTTAGGCCCGTCCCATGGGGAACGGGCCTAAGCTGGCAAGCAGACATCCCCTGAGAGGTCCCAGACTGCGAGAGGGTGCAGGCTGGGCTGAGGGACCCCCCTCCAGTGCACAAATTTTGTGCACAGAACCTCTAGTGTGTGTGTGTGTGTGTATGTTTGTGTGTGTATATATATATATATATATATATATATATATATATATATATGTGTATATATATATATATATATATACACATATTTTTTTTTCTTATTGTTATAAATTTGCTCATGCATTCATGCTATCATGTGCTACTACACTTTCAGTAACTTGGCCTACTCCAAGTCAACAGATATCCAAATGACACAGAATGAGATTCTGAGCACCTCACATACTCCAGCCTGGCACCAGCAGACTGAGGTGCTGAGCCACTGAAATGTCTGGTGGAAGGAAAGCAACTTTGCAATCCTGCCTCTGCCTCCTGATAGTGATGTGATCTTAGAAGAGTTAAATTATTGTCACAATTTATTCATCTGTAAAATGGGATCCTTGCCTGCCTTTCAAAGTTATTATGAAGATAATAACAATATATGTGAGGCAAATAGAACACTGCCAGGCACAATAAGCAAGGTTTCTACACTTGGCCATGACTGATAGTATTTCCAGTTCTTGAAAATCAGGTTTACTGTGGAAAGCATTATGGAGTTACCTCAAAAATTAAAAATGCAACTGTCTTATGACCCAGCAATTCCACGTCTGGAAATAAATTCAAAGAAACCCAAAACACTAATTTGAAAGGATATATGCACCCCTATGTTCATTGTAGGGTACAAGAGTCAAGATTTGGAAGCAGCCCAAGTGTCCATCAGTAGATGAGTGGATAAAAAAAGCTCTGGTACATTTATACCATGGAATACTATGCAGCTGTAGAAAAGAAGGATCTCCTACCCTTTGAGACAGCATGGAGGGACTTGGAGAGTAACATGCTAAGTGAAATAAGCCAGTCAGAAAAAGGCAAGTACCATATGATTTCATTCATATGTGGAATCTAATGAACAAAATGAACTAAATAAGCAAAATAGAAACAAACTTGTAGATAGAGAGCAAGCTGACAGCTGTCTGGGGTGTAGGCATGGTGGAGAGATTGAACAAATAAAAGAGAAAAAAGAGAGAGAAAAAAAACTCATAGACATGAAGAACAGTGTGGTAATTACCGGACAGGGGGGAAGTGGAGGAGGGTAAAGAGAGGATAAATGGTGATGGAAAGAGACTTGACTTGGCGGGAGGGGGGGCGGGGGGGTGAACACACAATACAGTGTACAGATGATGTGTTGTAGAATTGTGCACCTGAACCTATATAATTTGTTAATCAGTGTCATTCTAATAAATTCAACAAAAAGGAAAAGAAAAAAAGTCAGGCTTAATGTAATTCCAGGAATATACAAGTCATAAGGGAGCAGAGAGGTATTTTTGTTTTCAGATTCCTTCCCTCACTTCCTGAGTACTCCAAACTAAATTCTTTCTATTCTGAGAAACCTGTTACTCCATGTACTGCCTTGAAGAATCATATTGAATTGCAAAGTATTTTTAAATTTTAAGTATAATGTCTTACTGAATTAATGTACTTTGATTTTTAATGTATTGATTAATTTTAATACATTAATATATTTCATCAAGATATATGTCTATTTAGGAAAACACACCACACACACACACTCCACAGTGAATGTGCCCAGTTATCAGGTACCTTTCAGCTAGGTGAAAAATACTCTTATACTCTACCATTCCTAAGTAATTCTCAATATAGAGAACTTATAATGAAAAATGTGTAACAGTAGGTGTAATTAATTTAAAACTACATTTATAGTCCCAGATGGTGAGATACTAAATTCTATGTTACCTAAGGCCAGCTTATCTTTTTTTTGCATCACTCTGAGGTAGTGATTTGAACTGAAAGTATTTAACTGCATCAATAAGCTCAAGTCCAGTATTTTTTAATAGTTGCAATATCTACACAGTAAACCTTAGTCATAGCCCCAAAATGGATATACTAAACAGCATAGTTGAAAACACAGGTGTCCATTATATCCACAAGCAATTCATTATTTTGGAAGCATACCTACAGCTCCGTTTAAAGTCTGGAAAATTTTGCATTTGTGATCCAGTGTGATGTTAAGAGCTTCCTAAAATAAGAACAGAGATAATATTAAAAACGACAATGGAAACAACAAACAACACTATCATGTTAATATAGTTTGTTCTTTTAAAAAAATTTTTAAATTCCATATGTAAATTATTCCAGCAATATTTTTCAGAAAGACTATAATTTTACTGTTGATTAAATTAGAGGATAGAATGTATGGGAAAGCATTCATGCTGTTTTCCAAGCATTTCCACATCTCTACCTTCTGACTAATTCTGACCAATGAATTGTTAGCAGAAGTAAAATGAATCACTTCCCATCTGGAGATGTCATTGCCAGTTGGGGACTCAAAGTGTGCTCCTTCTCTCTGGCACATGAACCAGCAAGGTTGAAGATAGCTGCTCTATCAGCTAGGGCCCCACCCACCTCTACCAAATGACTACAATAAGCAGGAACCCCTGTTGTGTTAAGCTGTTGAGCTTGAGGGTTATTATTGCAGCATAAACTGCCTGATTGCCAACAGGCTGGCAATTAATCTGCTTTACAAACCTTATTATTCTCACTCAGCCCGGTGTGGCTCAGTGTTTGAGCATTAACCTATGAACCAGGAGGTCATGGTTTAATTCCCGGGTTGCCAGTTTGATCCTCAGTGTGGGGTGTGAAGGAAGCAACCAATCAATGATGCTCTCTCATCATTGATGTTTCTATCTCTCTCTTCCTCTACCTTCCTCTCTGAAATCAATAAAAATATATTTTTAAAAACCCTTATAATTCTCAATGCAGTTTTTCATCTACATTGCTCTTCACAATAATATTCCTAAAAGTGTTTTGCATCCTATTGTGGATTGAAACTTTGTGCTCTCTCAAAATTCCTATGTTGAAGCTCTAACCCCAATGAGGGTTAAGTTCAGGTTATAAGAGGGGGGGCCCTCATGATGGAAATTTTGCCCTTATAAGAAGAAATGAGTGTTTATACACCTGTGCTTGCCCTCCCACTCCCTTTCCTTCTCCCACTGTCTCTTTCCTTCTCTATCTATCCCATGTGAGGACACAGCAAGAAGATGGCCATCTCCAAGCCAGGAAGAGAGTTCTCATCAGAAACTGACCATGCTAGCAACCTTATCTCAGACTTCTAGACTCTTTGAAAATAATTTTTTCTATTGTTTAAACCACCCAGTCTATGGTATTTGGTTATGGCAATCCAAGCAGACTAAGACACATACTAAGCATACTCTTACGCTTAGAGAGAAATTTAAACAGGATTTAGACAACCAAAAATATTACAAAGACAACAGAGAGGAAGCACCCTAAGCAAAGACAACTAAATAAGACTCAAAGCACTTTCCTAGTTGAACTACAAGAAAAGAGTAGCAGCATGCTACACCCATCAAGAGGAGGTTTCTCTCCAGATGAGAGGCCAAGTCCCTCAGGCTTGCCATAGAGGGAAAGTAAAATACAGAGATGAAGAAAAATAGCTTAAGAATTGAGTTTCTTAAGTATTAAGTGTCTAATGAAAATATTTAGGTGACTGAATTACTTATCTAAGAAATATAGCTGCAAATTCACTGTAAAATGTACTTTTAAGAAAACATTGTTTCATAATGACAACACCCATGAATACACAATTCAGTAAATTCTAGAACTATAACAGTTATATTAGGTAAATATATTAAAAATATTGTTACATTTGAGCTTTGGTTTTGCTTTTCTCCAAAGTTTCATTTAAGTCAATCTCAGGACTGCTATTTGCTCTAACTTCACTCCCCCGACCCTTAATTACAGAATTCAGATTTCTAGCAGGATACATGTACTAGAAATAAAAGACAGCATTTTCTTTGCATATTATATGTAGCCACACAAATATGTTGCAGTCAAAGAAAAAATACAAGAAAGTATTTTGTGAGAAGGGAGTTGACAAAACTGAGATGGTCCCTTATTTACTCTTCTGCCTGCTAACTGCCAGGAAGCTCCAGCAGCCTTCTTGGACAAGGGGATTACATTGAAAGTGGGAGCAGGAGCTATTACATACCCTCTTCAGTGGATCAATGTAAATTTTAGTATAAAATAGCTGATCATCATCATTGTCCTGTAGGTTCCACTGTTGAACTATACGGTTGATATATGGAGCATAACCAATAAAACCTGCAATACAACAGAGAGAGAATAGAGAATTTAGTAGTCAAAGACCAAAACTCATGTGTATGTTAATTCCATTGACCCACTACAGTTATAGAACCCATTAGGTCAAATCCTTAGGCTGGAACATTACAGCTCACCATGAGAAAAATATGAGTTATTGAGACTCCTTTGTTTTATATGTAAATTAGTGGCCTGGTGCACAAAATTCATGCATGGGGAGGGGTCCCTCAGCCTGGGCTGCACCCTCTCCAAACTGGGACACGTCGGGAGACATCCCTCTCAGAATATGGGACTGCTAGCTCCTAACCACTCACCTGCCTGCCTGCCTGATTGACCCTAACCACTCTGCCTGCTGGCTTGCTTGCCCCCAAATGCCCTCCCTTCCAGCCTACTTACCCCCAGCTGCCCCCCCCTGCCAGCCTGCTTGCCCCCACCTGCCCTCCCTGCCAGCCTGCTCGCCCCCAACTGCCCTGCTGCTGGCCTGATTGCCCCCAACTGAACCCCACTGATGGCCTGCTTGTCCCCAACAGCCCCCCTGCCAGCCTGACCACCCCCAACGACCCCCCCACCAGCCTGCTCACCCCCAACTGCCCCCCTGCCAGCCTGATCACCCACAACTGCTGTCCCATCCTGGCCTGATCACCCACAACTGCCTTCCCCTCTTGGCCCCTAACTGCCATTACCTTGGCCCTGCCACCATGGCTTTGTCCAGAAGAACATCCAGAAGGTCTCCTGGAAGGTCTCCCAGTCTAATTACCACATTATCCTTTTATTAGTATAGACAGAGGCCTGGTGCATGGGTGGGGACTGGCTGGTTTGTCCTAAAGGGTGTCCCGGATCAGGGTGGGGGTTCCTTGGGGGGGCGGGGTGGCCTGGGTGAGGTGCCTGTGGTAGTTTGCAGGCTGGCCATATCCCCATTACGGTGGGGGTCCCCACTGGGGACTGTGCTGGCCTAGGCGAGGGGCTGGGGCAGTTTTCAGGCTGGCTATGCCCCCCAGCAGGGACCCTAACCCCATGGGGGCATAGCCAGCCTGGGTAAGGGGCTGAGGGCTGTTTTCAGGCTAGCCACACCCCCTTTAGGGTAGGGGTCCCCGCTGGGGTGTCTGGCCAGCCTGGGTGAGGGGCTGGGGGCCGTTTTCAGGCTGTTCACACCCCCTTCAGGGTGGGGGACCCTGCTGGGGTGCCTGGATAGCCTGGGTGAGGGGCTGATGGCTGTTTGCAGGCTGGCCAAGCTCCCCAGCGGAAACCCTCACCCCATGGGGGCATGGCAAGCCTGGGTGAGGGGCTAAGGGCCTTTGCAAGCCCCTCCCTCGGCGGCCGGCCCCAGTGACCCAAGCCTCCTGCGTGCTCAGGCTGGCTCTGTGGCTGTGGCCCACAGCTACCTCCTTCAGCAGCCAGCCCAGTCAGGTGGAAAGCTTGGCTTCCTCCATCACTGGGGGCGACCCAGGCCTCCCGCCCTCTCCAGCTGGCTCTGTGGCCACTGCCATCTTTGTCCTGCTAATTTGCATATTTCCTCCTGATTGGCTGAGGGCATTGTGGAGTGACGGTCAATTACCTTATTTCTCTCTTCTTACTATAGATTACAATAGAGTGAGTTTTAATACCAATTGCAAATCAAAGATTCTTTCAATAAATATAGCCCCTAAATTAAACTTATATTGAGAAGGCTAAAAAGGGCTACTTCCAATGTAACTCTGATATTTGGGGGCTAGTGATCTGAATCCATGCTAGCAAGCTCAGTGTACATTCCTGATAACCTATAATTAAGTCACTACCTCCTTCCCAGATACTGGTCTTGCAGAACCTGTCACTGTGAACAGTGCACTGCCCCAGAGGGAGGGTTATTAACGCTGACACCAGGCCAGACTATCAGATATGGCCTGGATATTCCCAACACCTGGGGGCCTTCTTGCAAGGCCTGCGAAAAGGACCAGAAGCATAATCTATATTTGTGGGACAAAGACCACAGGGAGATATAAAAAGAAGCCCCATGCATGTTTCAGCACTCAGATTTGGAAAGCTATTCCCTGAGTCCACCGGTGTATTAAACAGTGTCCCTCCTCTTCTTTAAAGCGTCGCTTGGTTTTTCTTTGGTCTTCTGCAACAATACAAGAGGGGCAACTTATATGTTCCAGTTACTAGGAAAAGAATAGACTAGAGAAAAGAATGCTCTTTCTGACCTTCTAAAATGCTCTTCTTGGATCCTTTATACAGTATTCACTGTTTCTGAAAAAGAAAATCTCTGCTACAGTTGTTTTCATGTCTGTACCAGAGATGTTAACACAATCAAATGCTGGATTTGTCACCAACTATAAATATCTCAAAGGAATGTTATAGCTGGGACATTTTGGTAATTTTTCCTTTACTTTAGCTAGTCATTATAGTGCCTGCTAATCCATTTTCTGGCTAGCTTTTGTGTGTCATAGTCTGGAGAAAGGAAGTCTAAAATAGGATTGTTCCCCTTAGCCTCAGAACATAAGCATTAAGTTTGCCAACAACAACTGTCTATAAAAAACACAGACAACAGGATCATTTTTCCCTTGGTTGAGTCTTCCTCTGAGTTTCAGAAATGCAGCCAAACCATGTCTCATTGACATGCAATACTTTTTAAAAGAGACCAATATTATTCCTCTGAATTAAAAGAAACTGAATTTTACCCTTAAAATTAAAATGTCATCAAAAGAATAAACGAAATAAGTCCAGCAATTTTACTGCTACCTAGAGAAAATAAGACAAAATAAGAACATGGCTAAATCAACCACTGGTTGCTCATTTTAATTATTTTTACCAAATAAAAAAAAATCTTAAAACACTGAAAAATGGAAACTATGAGTGAGGAGTAAGTCAATGCTGCACAGACACACACTCCGGAACAAACTAGAATTATAACTAAAATACAAAAAAACTTCCTGAATAATCAACGGAAGACTCAATGAACAGAATCTTGATACCAAAGGATGGAAAGAGGAAACCGCATAGAGATTGGTAGGAGGGGAGGAGGCACTGGTGCGCTGGTGGGCTCCCAAGATAACAACTGAAGTTCAGGAAAGATATCTCAGCTGTGAGGGATTGCCACTGAGAATTCTTGGGTCTAATCCCCAAGCTGGGACCCCCAGGAGAGAGCCCCAGAACTGAGAAGGGTACACACATAACATATGGCTGTGAAAAGCAGTGGGGTTGCTGTCTTACACAGAGAGATGGCTTGAAATGCAGGCACCCTCATAAAGTGCCAACACACAAAATTCCCTTTGGAGCCAATCACCTTGTCCTCTGGCAGAGGGAGGGCAGAGTAGACTGGAGTTATGTGAACAGAAGCCAGGATAGGGGGCTTTGAGGTTAGATCTCAGAGGGCAGAAACCCTAGTCTCCTGTGCTGACTCATTCCTTAATGCAGACATTGGCTATACAGGTGGCTTTGCCTGGGGCAGTGGTTGGCACACTGTGGCTTGCTAGCCACGGTTTGCTGCTCTGTTGACTAATGAGTTTGCCGACCACTGGCCTGGGAGAAAGACAGATGACCATCTTATTGGAAAACACCTTGCCCCACCAGGTGGAATTTCTGAGACCCATTAACAGACTGAAATAACAATTAGCTTCCAGACAGAAGCAATTGCCCCACTCTGTGGAAAATCTATCACCACACCTATAGATGATTGCCTGAGGGATATTCAAGACGGAATCCTATCAGTCTGTAGGCAGAGGCAGTCTCTGGAGGCTTTGAGTATTTCCTTGATCTAATTGATTATTTCCCAGTCTAATTAGCATTTGACACTGTCCTGCACTAGAGATTGAGAGGTGTAGCAGATCTACCTAATACATAGTCACAAACCCAAAAAGGCAGCAAAAATGAGGAGACAAAGAAACAACCCACAAATGAAAGAACAAGAGAATTTCCCAGAAGAAGAGATAAATGAAATGGAGATGAGAAATTTATCTGATATAGAGTTCAGAATAATGATGGTAAAGATGCTCAATAGCATGAGAAAATATATAGTAACTATGAAAAAAGAAATAAAGCATTACATAGCAAAAATAAAGAACACATTGGAAGGAATACACAACAGATTAGGGGAATCTGAGGATTGAATCAGTGAATCAGAAGACAGTGTTGAAAAAAATCACTCAATCAGAGAACCAAAAAGAAAAAACAATGAAAAAAACAGGAGGGCAGCTTAAAGGAGTTGTGGGACAATGTAAAATGTAACAATATTAGAATAGCAAGAGTGCCAGAAGAGGCAGAAATGGTGAAAGTTATAGAGAAAGTGTTTGAAGAAATAATGGCAGAAAATTCCCTAACCTAGTAAAGGAAAAAGTCACACAAGTCCAGGAGGCACAGAGAACCTCAGGCAAGAACCCAAAAAGGCCCACACCCAGACACATCATAATTAAAATACCAACAATAAAAGACAAAGAGAGAAACTTAAAGGCATTAAGAGAAAACCAAACTGTTACCTACAAAGGGGCTCCAATAAGGCTGACACCGATTTCATATCAGAAACTCTGCAGGCCAGAGGGAATGGCATGAAGTACTCAAGATAATGGAAAGAAAGGATCTGAAACCAAGATTACTATACCCAGCAAGATTATCATTCAAGATAGACAGTCAAATAAAGGGCTTGCTGGACAAAAAAAGGCTAAAGGAGTACATCACCACCAAGCCAGCATTATAAGAAATGCTAAAGGTACTGATATAATGAGAAGAAGAAATAGAGAAATCTAGACATACAGAATTAAAATGGAATGAAATAAATAAGTGCATATCCTATATAATAAAAGCCTAATATGCAAATCTACCGAATGGCAGAATGACCCATGGAACGACCAGTCACTATGACATACACTGACCACCAGGGGGCAGACGCTCAATGCAGGAGTTGCCCCCAGCTTGCAAGCCCCAGGCTAGCCAAGACAGGTATCAGCAAGGGCTTACCCCCGCCCGCATCACCCTGCCAGTCGCCCTGCAGTTTGGCCCTGATCACCAACCAGGCCTAGGAACCCTACCTGTGCATGAATTTCATGCACTGGGCCTCTAGTCAATAATAATCTTAAATGTAAATGGATTAAATGCTCCAATCAAAAGACAAAGGGTGAGAAGGTTAAAAGGCTAATTCCAATGTAACCCTGATATTTGGGGGGCTAGCAATCTGAATCTGTGCCAGCAATCTAATGTACATTCTTGATAACCTATAATTAAGTCATTGCCCCTTTCTCCACAAACTGGTCTTGCAAGACCTGTTACCTAAGTGCTCACATTTTACAGAGGCCATAACCCATGACACATCCCCCTGGAGGAGGGTTATCAGTGCTGTCGCCAGGCCAGGCCCTTAGGTATGGTCTCAAGACCCCCAACAGCTGGGGCTTATTGCAAAGCCCGCGAAAGGTCCGGAAGTATAATCCATATTTTGGGGACAAAGACACCAAAAGGGTATAAAAGAGGGGCTTGCAACATATTGGTTGGCTCAGAATTTGAGAGGCAACCTCCTCTGAGTCTGCCGGCATAATAAAGCTGTGTAACTCCATTTCTCTAAGCATTGCTTGGTTGTTCTCCAGTCTTCCATAACAAGGGTAGCTGATTTGATACAAAAACATGACCCAATTATATATGCTGTCTACAAGAGACCCACACAGGATGAAAGTGAAGGGATGGAAAAAAATTGTCCATGCAAATGAATAAGAAAAAAAAAACTGGAGTAGCAATACCCATATGACAAAATACACTTCAAAATGAAGGCCATAACAAGAGATAAAAAGGTTACTACAGAATACTAAATGGATTGATCCAATAAGAGTATATAATCATGATAAATATACTATACTAGAGGCCTGGTGTATCCCCTGCCAGCCTGATTGCCCCGAACTGCCCTCCCCTGCAGGCCTGGTCACCCCTAACTGCCCTCCCTTGCAGACCTTGTCCCTCCCAACTGCCCTCCCCTGCTGGCCAACTTGTGGTGGCCATCTTGTGTCCACATGGGGGCAGTCATCTTTAACCACATGGGGGCAGCCATCTTGTGTGTTGGAGTGATGGTCAATTTGCATATTATTATTTTATTAGATAGGATTAGATAGGATAGAGGCCTGGTGCACAGGTGGGGGCCAGCTGGTTTGCCCTGAAGGGTGTCCCGGATCAGGGTGGAGGTTCCCTTGGGGCGTGGAGCAGCCTGGGTGAGGGGCCTGTGGTGGTTTCCAGGCTGGCCACACCCCCCAGTGACCCAAGTGGAGGCCTGGTATCTGGGATTTATTTATCTTCTATAATTGAAACTTTGTAGCCTTAGGCGGAGGCCAAGGCAGGCCTGCACTGCAGAAACTTGGCTTCCTCCATTGCCGAGGGCAACTCAAACCTCCTGCTCTCTCCAGCTCCATGGCTGCTACCGTTTTTGTTGGCATTTATTTATCTTCTATAATTGAAACTTTGTAGCCTTAAGCGGAGGCCAACACAGGCCAGGGCAGGCGGAAAGCTTAGCTTCCTCCATTGCCAGGGAAACCCAAGCTTCCTGCTCTCTCCGTGGCTGCAGCCATCTTGGTTGGGTTAATTTGCATACTTGGTCCTGACTGGCTGGTGGGCGTGGCTTGTGTGTGTAGCGGAGGTACGGCCAATTTGCATATTACTCTTTTATTATATATGATATGCACCCAGTATAGGAGCACCTAAATATATTTTTAAAAAAACTGCTAGAGGACTTTAACAGAGAAATTGACAAAAAATACAATCATAGTAGGGGACTTCAACACTTTGCTGACTTCACTGGATAGATGTTCTAGACCAGGGGTGGGCAAACTTTTTGACTCGAGGGCCACAATGAGTTCTTAAACTGGATCGGAGGGCCGGAACAAAAGCATTGATGGAGTGTTTGTGTGAACTAATATAAATTCAAAGTAAAGGAGCAGAGGAGAGAGCAAGAGAACCCTCCGCTCTTTCGGCTCCGTGGGCCGGATAGAACAGCCAAATGGGCCGGATCCGGCCCGTGGGCCGTAGTTTGCCCACGGCTGTTCTAGACAAAAACTTAACAAGGAAACAGTGACTTGAAAGGACACACTGGATCAGATGGATTTAATATACATTTATATAACATTTCACCCCAAAGCAGCAGAATACATATTCTTCTCAAGTGCACATGGATCATACACAAAGAGAGACACATGTTAGGACACGAAAATCAAGTCTCTACAAGTTCAAGAAGATTGAAATCATATCAAGCATCTTCTCAGATCACAATGGAATTAAATTAGAAATCAACTATAGTAAAAACACACAAAAACTTTCCATGTTATTAAACAACTAGAGGCCTGTTGCATGAAATGCATGCATGGGTGTGGTCCCTAGGCCTGGCCAGCAAACGAAGCATGAGTGTCTGGCATGGAAGGGCAGGTCACAGCTGACCTCTGGGCCCTGGACAGAACCTGGGCCCCCTCTCGCACCTGCTTTGGCCTGGTGCCGCCCACTCACCTGCTCCACCCTCCTGCCACAGTTTCACTCTTCTCGAGGCCTATTGTGGCTGGCAGCACCTCCAGTGCCGCCTGCTGCCAGTGCTGCATTGTCATCACCTGCCATGTTCCGCGCCACCCTCTGATGGTCAGCGCACGTCATAGCGAGTGGTCAAACTCCCAGTCTCCTGGTCGAACGACCACCCGAGGGGACAATTTGCATATTAGACTTTTATTATATAGGATGTTATTAAACAATGAATGGGTTACCAATGAGATCAAGAAATAAATAAAAAAAACTTCCTGGAAACAAATGAAAATGAAAATAAAAACAGTCCACAATCTCTGTGACATAGCAAAAGCAGTCCTGAGAGGGAAGTGCAGAACAAGCTCAAAAAAACAAGGAAAATTAATAATAAACTATTTAACCCTACAACTTAAAGAAAGAGAACAACAAGAAAAGACCAGCCGTGGCTGGTTTGGCTCAGTGGATAGAGTGTTGGCCTGAAGTCTGAAAGGTCCCAGGTTCAATTCTGGTCAAGGGCATGTACCTTGGTTGCGGGCACATCCCCAGTAGGGGGTGTGCAGGAGGCAGGTGACAGATATCGATGTTTCTAACTCTCTATCCTTCTCCCTTCCTCTCTGTAAAAAAAAAATCAATAAAATGCATAAAGAAAAGCCCAGAGTAAGTAGAAGGAAGGAAATAATGAAGATTAGAGCAGAAATAAATAACATAGAGACTAAATAAATAAATAAATAAACCTGTGAACGCAAGAGCTGGTTCTTTGAAAGGATAAACAATATTGATGAACCATTATTCACCAAAGAGAGATGACCCAAATAAATAAAATCAGAAATAAAAGTGGAGAAGTAACCACTGACACTGTGGAAATAAGAAAATACTAAGAACAACTATATGCCAACAAGCTGGACAATGTGGATTAAATGGAAAAATTCATAACAAATGCAATCTTCCAAAACTGAATGAGGAAGAATCAGAAAACCTGAATAGGCTAATAACAACTAATAAAATAGAAGCAGTAATCAAAAAACTGCCAGCAAACAAAAGCCCAGGATTGGATGCCTTTACAGGGGAGTTTTAGCAAACATTCAAAGAACTAACACCTATATTCCTCAAACTATTCCAAAAAATACAGGAGGAAGGAACACTTCCAAGCTCTTTTTATGAGGCTAGAATTATCTTAATTCCAAAACCAGGTAAAGACACTACAAATGAACATAGATCCTAAAATCCTCAACAAAATATTAGCAAATCAGATCCAATAATATATTAAAAAGATCATATACCATGACCAAGTGGGATTTATTCCAGGGATGCAAGCTGTTATAACATTCACAAATCAATAAACAAATACATCACATAAACAAACTGAAAGAAAATCACATGAGCATGTCAATATATGTAGAGAAAGCATTTGACAAAATCCAACATACATTTTTGATAAAAACTCTCAGCAAAGTGGGGATAGAGGGAGCATATCCCAACATGATAAAGGTCTTATATGACAAATCTACAACCAATTTCATACTCAATGGGCAAAAACTAAAACCATTTTTCCCTAAGAACAGGAATAAGACAGGGATGTCCGCTTTCACCATCCTTATTCAACATAGTACTGGAAGTCCTAGCCATATCGATCTGACAATAAGAAGAAATAAAAGGCATCCAAATAGGAAAGTAGGAAGTAAAATTCTCATTATTCGCAGATGACATGATATTGTACATTGAAAACCCTAAAGAGTCCACCAAAAAACTACTAGATTTAATAAATTAATTTAGCAATGTAGCAGTGTACAAAATGAATACCCAAAAATCAATGGCTTTTTTATACCCCAAAAATGAATTCTCAGAAAGAGAAACTAAACAAACAATCCCATTTACCAATGTAACAAAATAATTAAGATCCTTAGGAATAAACTTAACAAAGGAGGTAAAAGACTTGTACTCGGAAAACGACAGGACATTGTAAAAGAGATAGATGAAAACATAAATAAGGGGGAAAATATTCTGTGTTTATGAATTGGTAGAATCAACATCATAAAATGTCCGTATTACCCAAGGCAATCTAAAGATTCAATGCAATCCTCATTGAAATACCAACAGCATATTTCACAGAACTAGAAAAATACTCCGAAAATTTATATGGAATCAAAAAAGACCCCGAATAGGTGTAGCAATTCTGAGAAAGCAGAACAATGTTGGAGGAAACACAATACCAGATATCAAGTTATACTACAAAGCCACTGTAATCAAAACAGCCTGGTAGTGGCACAAGAGCAGGCACAGAGATCAATGGAACATAACAGAAAGCCCAGGAATAGCCCCACGCCATTCAGCTCAATTAATATTTGACAAAGGAGGCAAGAGCATACAATGGAGTCAAGACATTCTCTTCAATAAATGGTGTTGGGAATATTGGGCAGATACATGCAAAAAAAATGAAAATAGACCACCAATTTACACCATACTCAAGAATAAACTAAAAACAGATAAAAGGCTTAAATGTAAGTTGTGGAACCATAAAAATCCTAAAAGAAACCATAGGCAGCAAAATCTCAAACACATCTCATAGCATTATGTTTGTGGATAAATCTCCTAGGGCAACAAAACTAAGGAGAAAAATAAACAAATGGGACTACATCAAAATAAAAAGCTTCTGCACAGCAAAAGAAACCATCAACAAAACAAAAAGGGAGCCCACTGTATGGGAATACATATTTGGAAATGATACATCTGATAAAGGGTTAACATCTAAAATATATAAGGCATTCATACAACTTAACAAAAGGAAGACAAACAATTCAATTAAAAAATGGGCAAAGTACCTAACTAGACAATTCTCCAAAGTGGACATACAGAAGGCCAAGAGACATATGAAAACATGCTCAAAGTCACTGATCATCAGAGAGATGCAAATTAAAATGACAGTGAGGTATCTCACACCTGTCAGAATGGCTACCATCAACCAATCATCAAATGACAAGTGCTATTGGAGAAAAGGGAACTCTAGTACACTGCTGGTGGGAATGCAGACTGGTGCAGCCATTATTGAAAACAGTATGGATTTTCCTCAAAAAATTAAATATGGAATTGCCATTTGACCCCACTTGTAGGAATATATCCTACGAAACCCAAAACACTAATCAGAAAGAATGTATGCACCCTTATGTTCATAGTAGCACCATTTACAATAGTTCAGATCTGGAAATAGCCCAACTGCCCAACAGTAGATGAGTGGATAAAGAAGACAGAAGGAAGGCCAAGAGACATATGAAAACATGCTCAAAGTCACTAATCATCCGAGAGGTGCAAATCAAAACAATGCAGTACCATCTCACACCTGTCAGAATGGCTATCATCAACAAATCAATAAATGACAAGTGTTGGCGAGGATGCGGAGAAAAAGGAACCCTCATGCACTGCTGGTGGGAATGCAGACTGGTGCAGCCACTGTGGAAAACAGTATGGAGTTTCCTCAAAAAACTAAAAATGGAACTCCCATTTGACCCAGTAATACCACTTGTAGGAATATATCCCAAGAAGCTAGAAACATCAATCAGAAAGGATATATGCACCCCTATGTTCATAGAAGCACAATTTACCATAGCTAAGATTTGGAAACAGCCTAAGTGCCCATCAGCAGATGAGTGGATTACAAAACTGTGGTGTATCTACACAAGGGAATACTACGCTGCGCTAAAAAAGAAGGAATTCCTACCATTTGCAACAACATGGATGGAACTGGAAAGCATTATGCTAAGTGAAATAAGCAAGTCAGAGAAAGATAAGTATCACATGATCTCACTCATTTGTGGAATATAATGAACAACATAACCTGATGAACAAAAACAGTTCCAGAGACAGAGAAACATCAATCAGACCATCAAACCTCAGAGGGAAGGTAGGGGAGGGTGGGGTTAAGGGGGAGAGATCAACCAAAGGACTTGTATGCATGCATATGGGCCTAACCAATGGACACAGACAACAGGGGGGTGAGGGCATGAGTGGGGGGCATGGGGGGGGTAATGGGGGAAGAAGGACACATATGTAACACCTTAATCAATAAAGAAATTTAAAAAAAAGCTGTGGTATATTTATACAATGGAGTACTATACAGCAGTAAAAAAGATGAATCTTTCACCCTTTGAGACAGCATGGAGAGGCCTAGAGAGTATCATGCTAAGTGAAATATGTCAGTCACAGAAAGAAAAGTATTGCAGGATCTCACTCATATGTGGAATCTAATTAACAAAATAAACTGATGACCAGAGTGGATACAGTGACATGGAAGTATGGAATAGAGTGTGAAATATTGGTGGGAAGATGGGGGTAGGTGGGTGGGTGGGAGGTAACCAATCAAAGACCTAGTATGCATATATGCATAACCCATGGATGCAGTCAGTGGGGTAGTAAATGCCTGCGGGGGGCAGTGCTGGAGGGTGTTGATGGGGATGGGGGAAGGGGACATATGTAACACTTTCAACAATAAAGATTTAAAAAAAACAAAAGAAAAAACACTGAATAATGCAATTTTTCATCGTGTGATCAATCTTCGCTGATGAAAAATACACGCAAGCAGACCATGACATTTTACTGTTTTTCAAAAATTATATTCCCTTATTTCTTGTATATAAGTCCCAAACATCCTAAAAAAATTAAAAGTAATTACAGGTGACCCTTTAACAACATGGGTTTGAACTACCTCAGTCCACTTAGATATGGATTTTTTTCAATAAATATATAGTTGGCCCTCCATTTCCCTGGATTTCCTATATATGTATTCAACGAGCTGTGGATGGAAAATAGTAATTTTGATCCAAGGTTGAGAATCAACAGATGTGGAAGGCTGATTATATGCGATGTTTTACACCATTTTATATAAGACTTGAGTATCCATGGATTTTGCTAATAGGAACCAATTTCTCTCAGACACTGAGTGACTACTGAAGTTTTTGGGGAGTCAAAAGTTAATGTGTGAATTTTTGACTATGGGAGGATCAGTGCACTTAACCCCATGCTGTCCAATGTTCAAATGTGCATATATTTTCATAGTACATAATATACATTTTATATGATTTATATTTTTCTATGAAACTCAAATATTTCAAATAAATAAAACTTATCATATTCTGAAATTTTCCTTATATGGAAACATGTTCACTCTCCATATGGAGATTTTTTAAATTTAATGATATACCTAGAAACTAAACTCATGTCCCTTAAATAACTCTCAATATATTATTAATGGCCCTGACTAGTGTGGCTCCGTTGGTTGGATGCTGTCCCCTGCACCAAAAGGTTGTTGGTTAGATTCTTGGTGAGGGTACATGGCCACAATCCCAGCTAGAGGGCTTGTAGGAGGTAGCCAATTGATGTCGATGTTTCCCTTTATCTCTCTCTCTAAAAATCAATAAAACTATTTTTAAAAAATATTTCATTCATGAAATCACATAAACTTCTATTGAGCGTATTTAGATTTTTCTACCATATTTTTAAGTATTTTATTACAAAACTAGAGGCCCAGCGCACGAATTTATGCACAGGTGGAGTCCCTCATCCTGGCAGGCGATCAGGGCCATTGGCGGGGAGGGGGGAAGGGGGTGAGCTGGCCAGCTGAGGGGAGGGACCGAGGGAGGTTGGCCAGCTAGGAAGAGGGACTGTGGGAGGTTGGCCAACTGGGGGGAGGGACCATGGGAGGTTGGCCGGCTGGCCCCCCAATCAGGGCTGATGGGGATGCTGGCTGGTTGAGGGGAGGGACCGTGGGAGGTTGGCCAGCTGTGGGAGGTTGGCTGTGGGAGAGCACTGATGATCAGGGGGCAGCTCCTGCATTGAGCATCTGCCCCTTGGAGGTCAGTGCGTGTCATTGTAACCAGTTGACCAGTTGTTTGGTCATTTGGTCTTAACAGTCGCTTAGGCTTTTATATATATAGAGAAGCATGAGCATTATGTTTTGATGCCCTTGTATGATCTCTTTCCCACTTAATAAATACATTTCCTTAGTGAAACCTGCTCACAGAGGCACTCACATGGTAGGTGTCTTTTTGCTATGTCTACAGTACTGTGCATCTGTCTGAAATTAAACTCCTGAGTAGCTATTTCATGATCTAAATGAATTTACATATTTCATTATGCATGTTTATGTTTGGGAAAAAATCATAAATACAAAATAAAATATCACAGAGTTCCACAGCAAAATGTTTTTTTTTTAAATATATTTTTATTGGTTTCAGAGAGGAAGGAAGAGGGAGAGAGAGATAGAAACATCAATGATGAGAGAGAATCATTGATCAGCTGCCTCCTGCACGCCCCCTACTGGGGATCGAGACCGCAACCCGGGTATGTGCCCTTGACCAGAATCGAACCCGGGACCCTTCAGTCTGCAGGCCGACACTCTATCCACTGAGCCAAACCAGCTAGGGCAGCAAAATGGTTTTTAAACTACCTAGAACTTAATGATAATTTAAAAGATTAGTCTTACTGAAGGCCTAACAGTTTGGAGGCAGAAGCAGCACCAATCTACAATGCTAGTGTTCAGACAAGAAGTCAAGAGTGAGAAGCCTCCTGAGAGAGAAAGGCTTTGCCAGTGCATGAACTGGAACTTTAAGGGAAGCTGCTAAGACAATGAGGATGGAGTGACCAATAACAAAAATCCTAGGTTCTGACTTGAACATGGGAGTAAAATCCAAAGGTGATAGTTAGATTAGAAGAAAATAGAATGGTCAAGAGATCCCACAAAACAATGAACTGTAGTTGAATTGATATTGAGAGAAAAGGCAGGCTAAAAGCTGGAAATACAAACTGGAATTTAAGGTTTTGGAAGTATAATATTTATATGGGCTAACAAAGTTCCCAGGTACAATTATGAGTTATGGCTCAGGGTTGAGCATTGACCAATGAACCAGGAGGTCATGGTTCAATTCCTGGTCAAGGCACATGCCCAGGTTGCTGGCTTGATCCCCAGTAGGGGGCATGCAGGAGGCAGCCAATCAGTGATTCTCTCTCATCATTGATGTTTCTATACCTTTCTCCCTCTCCCTTCCTCTGTGAAATCAATAAAAATGTTTTTTAAAGTGCAGATGAAAAGAGCTGGAACTGAGGCATCTCAAAGAACATAAACTACTTGCTAAAGGTTTCATTCCATACCTGGCTGAGCAAAGCCTAGAATTCAAAGGAGCACGTATTTTAACTAGCCTACTATTTAAAGGAGCACATATTTTAACTAGCCTAAATAGCTATATGTAAATCACTGAAAAACATCTGTTCTCCCAGTGCAGCTTGCATGTCTAACATGTTCCCCCATCCTGTTTGAGTATACCTTCTGGGTAGATGTTTACATTAATCTCAGTCTAAAAAATCTCTTTTAGTCATAATAATGTCCAATGTCAAATTTTACTTTCTTTTTTTTGAAAAGAAAGGAAAAATGTTATAATTTGTTCCATTAATCCATGGTGGCATAGCTAATGCAACATTTGAAGTATATCAGACATTGAAAAGTTGAATCTTTTTGACTAGTGAATTTCAAGACGAATTACTCATTTATTCCAATATATGTAAAACATAGATAAAATTAAGCAATGCTTATTTTTCAAAACTACCTGATTGTAGCTTGTACTTTTTTGTAAGTTAGAGGATTTACTAAATGCATTGTCCTATAGCCAGAAAATTCTCAATGACACTATAAACAGAAGACCTGGATCTATATTATTTTTCTTTTAACACTTAATGTCATTCAATGAAGTCACTTAAATTGGGGGAACAAAGGTTTTTTCACTTATAATTTGAAAATAATAACACACTGTTTAATGTTGCTAGGGGCATTATCTATAATAATAAAAGTGTAATATGCTAATTAGATTGGACGTTCTTTCAGACAAAGCCAGGGCTGCGAGGGAAGCCTGGGTCCTGGGTGCCTGCCAGCAGCCAGAGAAAAGCCCGGGTCCTGGGTGCCTGCCAGCAGCCAGAGCAAAGCCCGGGTCCCGGGTGTCTGCTGCGGCTGGAGAAAAGCCTAGGTCCCGGGAGCCTGCCAGTAGCTGGAGGGAAGCCTAGGTCCCGGGTGCCTGCCAGTGGCCAGAGGGAAGCCCAGGTCCCGGGTGCCTGCCGGCAGCCGGAGGAAAGCCTGGGTCCTGGGTGCTGGAGGGAAGCCGGTGCCAGCAGCCGGGGGAAGGAAGGCCTTCTCTTGCACGAATTTCATGCATCAGGCCTCTAGTCTATTATATAAAAGCCCAGCAACAGTTACAGCAGAATGACCAGAATGACCAGTCACTATGACACGCACTGACCACCAAGGCCAGATGCTCAAAGCAGGAGCTGCGCCCTGGTGGTCAGTGTGCTTCCACAGTGGGAGCGCTGCTCAGCCAGAAACTGGGCTCACAGCTGGCGAGCATAGCGGCGGTGGCGGTAGCCTCTCCTGCCTCCGTGGCAGTGCTAAGGAGTGGTAAGCGAAGCAGTAAGGAGCGAGCAGGCAGGCGGTAAGGAGCGAGCAGGCGGTTAGGAGCAAGCAGGCAAGTGGTAAGGAGCGAGCCGATGGTGGATAGGAGCAAGCAGGCAGGCAGTTAGGAGCAAGAGGTCCTGGATTGTGAGAGGGCACAGGCCAGGTTGAGGGTTCCCCCAACACACACACGAATTTTGTGCATTGGGCCTCTAGTATGATATAATATATAAGTGAAAATGCTTTGTCAGCTATAAAATGTACTGTGGATTATAAACTGATGTAATTTTTCCATAGTAATAAGATAATGGTTATTTAAAACTATGTCTATAGTTATACATATAAAAAGGTGGTTTCATAATTATTTATAATTACTATAACTTACATTACACTTTCTGCCAGAATCTTACCCACCTCCGGAATTCAGGTAGCGTTTCCCAATGTGCACAACAGGATACTTGTCTGCTAGTCTCTTATCTGGCCACAGAATTCCATCTGCTGCAAAGACCACTTTGTGGTTTGACTTTTGGAACTTTTTTAGAACTTCTTCTGGACTGCCAGCAAATATGACATCAAAGCTGTTTAGTGAAGGGAAAATATTTTAAAATATATTTTAAAACATACATAAACCAAGAAACAGTCTCTAATAAAAGTCAGAATTTAGACTACAACACAAGATTAACACCAACTATTTAGAGAGTACACCAAAAAAATTTACCTCAACTTAAAGTATATGCATAGTATTAAATTATTAGTGTTTGCATTACATTGGAAATTGAGGTCCATATAAAGACAACTTTTGTAGTATTAGTCTTACTATTTTTCATTAATCACTTGTTTAACTAAATCAAAATTTTAAGTGTTGAAATGTTAAAATGTCAGTAGCTGCTATCTAATAATATAGACACAGTCATTGACAGAACTTACCATTGTAACTACCTAGTGTTTCAATTTAATTTGTACCATCCATTATAATTTCTGAAGATTTCATTGCCTTGAAAAAAATGTGACCAACTACTAAGTGTCACCAATATTTATATATTAAATTTATATTTTAATCACAACTAAGCCTGAAATCCTAAAATAGTGTATAGATAAGCACATCTTTTTAAACCTCAATAAATTTGAAAAACAATATAAAATTGACTTTTATTTAATGTCTATAGTTTCACTGATTTTATACAGACTTTATTCCTCATAGCCTATTTACAGCATCAAAATGATGTAACAAAACATGAAATATAAAAGCCACTACTTAATATATTTCCACTCTGTAATAAGTTCTCTATTCTTCTTTCAACCACAACTTCTTTTGCATTTTCCTATTTTACATCAGAGTACCTCAAGGCCAAAGGTTTCCAAAGATGAAAACTTTATGACTTAACATCCCAGGTAACAAACAATAAAGCAAACTAATGCTCTTTAATTCAGCACCATGTCTTCCTCAAGTCAATAGTCCAGAGGCACTGCTGTGACATCTAAATGGAGGAGGAAAGAGGCTGCTCCACAAGCCTCTTCAAGCTAGACTTCCTCTCAAGGAGCTTGTTAATATGCTAGGATAGTAGTAATACATCAAGAAACATTTAGTAACTTCATGAAAATTTAAATTCTTTGTAGTTTAAAGAATTACACATGAGGATTGCATTGAATCTATAGATGGCGTTGGATAGTATGGACAGTTTAACAATGTTGATTCTACCAATCCATGAACACGGTATATTCTTCCATTTGTTTATATCTTCCTCTATCTCTTTTTTCAACATCCTATAGTTTTCTGAGTATACGTCTTTTACCTACTTAGTTTATTCCTATGTACCTTAATTTATTTGTTGCTATGGTAAGTGGGATTGATTTTTATTTTTTATTTTCTCTTTCTCTGAATTCACTGTTGGTGTATAAAAAAAGCCATATATTTCTGGGTGTAAATTTTGTATCTTGCTATATAGCCAAATTCATTTATTAAGTCTGTTAGTTTTTTGATGGGAGTCTTTAGGGTTTTGTATGTACAATACGATGTCATCTGTTAATAAGGACAGTTTTACTTCTTCTTTTCCAATTTGGATGCCTTTTATTTATTCTTCTTGTCTGATTGCTATGGCTAGCACTTCCATTACTATGTTGAACAGGAGTGGTGAAAGTGGGTATCACTGTCTTGTTCCTATTCTTAGGGAAAATGGATTTAGTTTTTGCCCATTAAGTGTGATGTTGCTTATAGGTTTGTCATATAAGGCTTTTATTATGTTGAGGTATGATCCCTCTATTCCTACTTAGCTGAGAGATTTTAACAAGAAAGGGTGTTGGGTTTTGTCAAATGCTTTTTCTGCATCAATTGATATGCTCATGTGATTTTTGTCTCTCAATTTGTTTATGTGATGTATCACATTTATTTATTTGAGATATTGTACCAGCCTTGTATCCCCGGAATAAAACCTACTTGGTCATGGTGTATGATTTATCTAATGTAATGCTGGATCCAATTTGTTAGAATTTTGTTGAGGATTTTATCATCTATGTTCATTAGGGATATTGCCCTATAATTCTCTATGTGTCTTTATCTGGGTTTGGGATTAAAGAAATGCTGGCTTCATAGAAAGAGCTTGGAAGTGTGCCTTCCTCTTGCATTTTTTTTGAATAGTCTGAGAAGGATTGGTTTTAGTTCTTCTTTGAATGTTTGGTAAAACTCCCCTGTGAAGCCATCCAGACCAGGCTTTTGTTTGCTGGAAGTTTTTTTATTACTACTTCAATTGGTAGTTATCAGCCTATTCAGGTTTTTTTATTCTTCCTGATTGAATTTAGAATATTGTATTTTTCTAGGAATATGTCCTTTTCATCTAGGTTGTCCAGTCTGTTGGAGTAGAATTGTTCATAGTATTATATTACAATCCTTTGTATTTCTATGGGGTCAGTTGCTACTTCACCTCTTTCATTTCTGATTTTGTTTATTTGGGTCCTCTTTTGGTTTCTTGGTGAGCTTGGCTAGAGGTTCATCAATCTTGTTTATCCTTTCAAAGGAAGACCTCTTGGTTTTACTGATATTTAATATATATATATATATATATATATATATATATATATATATATATATATATTGTTTTTTGTTTCTGTCATTTATTTCCACTCTGATCTTTATTATTTCCTTCCTTCTGCTTACTCTGGGCTTTTCTTGTGTCTCTGTTTCTAATTCTATAAGTTGTAGTGATAGATACTATATTATCTTTTTTTTTTTTTTTTTTTTTGAGGTAGGCCTGTAGAGCAGTGGTTCTCAGCCTTTCTAATGCCGCGACCCTTTAATACAGTTCCTCATGTTGTGGTGAACCCCAACCATAAAATTATTTTTGTTGCTACTTCATAACTGTAATTTTGCTACTGTTAATGAATCGTAATGTAAATATCTGTGTTTTACAATGGTCTAAGGCTCTACAGTAGCGGTTCTCAACCTGTCGGTCAACAGTAGCAAAATTACAGTTATGAAGTAGCGACGAAAATAATTTTATGGTTGGGGGTCACCACAACATGAAGAACTGTATTAAAGGGTTGCGGCATTAGAAAGGTTGAGAACCACTACTGTAGAGCTATGAACTTCCCTCTCAGGACTGCTTTCATTGTGTCCCATAGATTTTGGATTGTTGTGGTTTCACTGTCATTTGTCTCCAGGATGCTTTTATTTCTTCTTTGATCTCTTTGGTAACGCAATCATTGTTTAATAGCATGCTATATAGCCTCCAAGTGCTTGACTGTTTCCATTGTTTTTATTGTAGTTGCTTTCTAATTTTATGCCACTGTGATATGAGAAGATGTTTGATATGACTTCTATCTGCTTGAATGTGAAGAGGTTTTGCCTGTGTCCCAATATGTGGTATATCTTTGAAAATGTCCCATGTGCACTTGAGAATAATGTATATTCTGGGGAGATCCAATATGGCGGATGACAGGATGGGATTGAGGGAGATAGTGTGAGTGAGTGAGAGAGCGAAAGGGGAGTGCATGGACATGTGGGGTGTGTGAGTGAGGGACAGTTATATTCCACAGGATTGTTAGGAACTGGCAGACCAGGCTCCCGTAACCGGACAGCCTCTACAACTGCTGAAATCTCTCCCGGGGCAGCTGGCTCTGCCAGAGAGACTACATCATCTTGAAGGGGAGAGAAGCTGTGATTGGGAGCCCATCCTCACCTTCGCCCACAGAGACCACGGACACCACCCAGGACCCTACAGGCACAACTGCCTGGGAACAGCTATCACGAACACCGAGACTCCTGCCTCCCCAGCCACAGGCTCCTAAAAAGTTTGTCCAGGGGGAGAGAAAATGGCAGCTGAATAGGCGGATGGGTCCTGCACCTTCTCACGGAGCAGATAGAAGAAACAGCTGAATTGAATAACATCCACCCAAGAATAGGCGAATTAAACACAGCTGTGAATGTAGTAGAGCGTAGGCCACATAACCAGACAACCTGAGAAGAGCAAAAATGGGGAGACAAAGAAACAGCCCCACTACAAATGAAAAGGAGGAATCACAGGAAAAGGAAGCAAACAAAATGGAGGGATGCAATTTGTGAGAGAAAGAATTCAGAGCAATGGTCATAAGGACGCTGAAAAGGATGGAAGACAAATTCAACAATATATGTAAGAACCAAGAGGAAATGAAGAATAACCATGAAGAAATGAAGAATGACATAGCTTCAATAAAAAACACAACATAAAGCATAAACAGTAGACTAGAATAAGCTGAGGATCACATCAGTGATCTAGAAGACAAGGTAGGAAAAATATCCCCAAACAGAGCAGCAACTGGAAAAAAAAAAACTTAAAACACAGGAGGAGAGCCTAAGGGAGCCTTGGGACAACACTAAACAAAACAACATCCACATAACAGGGGTGCCAGAAGGAAAGGAAACAGCAAGGAATAGAAAACCTGTTTGAAGAAATAATAACAGAAAACTTTGATATTGGTAACAAAAATCTCACACAAGTCCAAGAAGCTCACAGAGTCCCAAACAAGATGAACCCAAAAAGGCAGAAACCATGACACATTATAATTAAACTAGAGGCCCCATGCATGAAATTCGTGAAAGGATAGGCGTTCCTTCGTCAGGCTGTCAGCACCGGTATCCCTCCAGACGCCAACAGGCACCCAAACCCAGGCTTCCATCATAGCCCCAGCTTAGTCCAGAAGGTCATCCAGAAGTACATACAGAAGAATGTCCAGTCTAATTAACATATTACAATTTTATTATTATAGATTGGCAAACACCAAAACAAGGTAAATATTTTAAGGCTGCCAGAGAGAGACAGAAAGTTACCCATAAGGGATTTCCCATCAGACTATCAACTGATTTCTTAACAAAAACACATCAGGGCAGAAGGGAATAAAATGAAATATACAAAGTCATGTAAAGCAAGAAACTGAATCCAAGAATACCATACCCAGAAAGGCTATCATTCAAAATTGAAGGTGAAACCAGGAGCTTCACAGAAAAAAAGGGCTAAGGGAGTTTATTACCACCAAACCAGCAATGAAAAAAATGCTAAAGGGACTGCTGTAAAAAGAATAGGAAAGGAACAGAAAACAGGGGCATAAAGAATAAAAATGGCGACAAACAAGTATCAATCAATAATAACTTTAAATGTAAATGGATTATATGCTACAATCAAAAGACATAGGGTAAGGAGGAAAAATGGCGGCGGAATAGACAGACGTGTTCTGAGCCTTGTCCCAGAGTAGAAAGAAAGAACAGCTGAGGGTCGCACGAGGAGTGTTTGTTGGCAAGTTAAGGTACAGCTAAACTCCAGAAGAAGGTGGGGGACTGCTAGAAGGGGTTCCCCTGACCTGACAGCCCCCACTGTGGCTGGGTCCCCTCCTGGAGCTGCGGGCTTGGACGCGGAATCTGCACAATCTTGAATGGGAAAGTGGAGCTTATCGGAAGCCTGAGAATCCACAACTGTGGCACCATGGAACAGCTGCGAGCCCCAGAACACCGGTCCCCAGTTGGCGCGAACACACGGATTCAGAGGAGCTCTACACTCCACCAGGGAAAGGTCAGATTTCGCCTGGAATAAGGTGAGGTCTCTGGTCCCGGCGGGAGAGAGGAACGCGCGTTTTTTGGGAGCTGGAGGACCAGGGAAGTCTGAGCCTAGAAAAATCCGTGGCTGTTGGGGCTGGCATGATCCGTGAATGTGGAAGGGGGTCCTCAGAGCTGCTAACAGAAGGGCTCTCTAAAAAGCAACCCATTTTGATCTGACGTACAGGGACAGCCTAAGAATTTCAGGGGTGTGCCGGCTGCTGAGACTTACGCGCAGCCCCCGAGTTCGCACACTTGGGCTTTTTCCTCTTGAAATTCTTGCTTCTGCTTACTAAGCCCAATACATAGGATCACCCAGTTGGGGACACCCTGGGAGACTGCAGGGGAAAGTTGTTTTTCTGGAACCTGGGGATCAGAGCGAGGAGTGACCGTTGGAGAGCCAGCTCTGAGGCAGCCCACTCCCACAAACCGGTAGTGAGTGCCACAGGGAAAGAAGGCTCTAACACTGCCTAGAGAGGCCATATATAGACCCAGAAGTCATTCCAGAAACACTGCTACCCAGGGGCTGAAACACAAATTGACTCTTGTGTAATCAAAAATAAAGGAATACGAAAAATTAAGACACAATGCCTGCTTAAAATCAGGACTGGCTTACAATACTGAAGAGTAGTGGAATGCAGGAAACTGCAATACTGTCCGGACTGAGAAACAGGCATGCCAAACAGAACAACAGAGGAAGTGAATGACCTTCACTACTCCAAATTTTATTTTTATTTTTTAATTTTTTATTTTCATTTTTTGCATCTTTTACTCAAGAAACTATTTTTTTTCCTCATTGATTTTACTTTTTTAATTATTACATTTTTATTTTCAATCCGTATTACTAATGCTATTTTATCTTTTTTTTTTTAAGTGTCATTTTAATTTCTCTTCATTTTACTTTGGGATTAGTGTTCTACATTCTATTTTCATCTTTCCTTTAGCATCATTTTAATTTATCTCAACTCTACCTTTAAGCCATCACACTCTTCCTAACCTTCCCCTTTTCGGTGTCCTGTTTATCTTACCCCTTTCCTGCTTTAGATTTCCCCTATTCTTTCTGTTTACCCCCTGTTAAAATTTCACCCTACTTACATATCTAATCTCCAATTCCCTGCTCCAAGTCCTTACACACCTCTCGCTTCGCTGTCTTAACTATCCAAAAAATTATTTTTCTCTCTGTCCTTTTGTTGTTGTTTGCTTGCTTGTTGATTATATCAAATTTTTATGCTTTTTTGTGAGATTGTTTTGCTTATTCTTCTTTTGTTTGTTTATTTTTTTGTTTGTTTTGTGCTTCTGTTTTCCCTTACCTCACTCAATATTAGTTGGTGTTGTAGTTTGTATTAATCCCTAGGTACTTGTTGCTGGCATTTGCTGGGATTAGTGGTTGTTCTATTGGAGTTTTCTCCCCATATATATAGTTTGTTCCCCTTTCTCTCTTAGTCTCTTTCTTGCCTCTTACTTTTTTTTTTCCTTTTACCAATTTCATTTTGACACTCCTTTTTTTTTCTTTCTTTCTTTTTCCTCTTCTTCTTTCTCTCCTATCCCCTAATTTGCCTTTTTCTGGTGGTCACCTTTATTAGAGGTTATTAATATCGTGGATACATTTCTGTTCAGTACCTTGTGTGTTGTACCTGGTAGTGCTGTATTTTGTGCCTTTAAATCAATGCAGGAGAGAAAGAACTACATAACCAGACATCCAGAGAAGAGAGGCCATGGGGAGACAAAGAAACAGCCCGCATATGAAAGAAAAGCAGGCATCACCAGAAAAGGAAGTAAACGAAATGGAGGCAAGCAACCTTCCAGAGAAAGAATTCAGAGAAATGGTCATAAGGTGGCTGAAAAGAATGGAAGACAAATTCGACAATATGAGCAAGAACCAAGAGGAATTGAAGAAGAACCAAGAAGAAATGAAAAATGACATCGCTGCTGTAAAGAACTCAATAGAAAGCATCACGAGCACACTAGAAGAAGCAGAGGACCGCATCAGTGAGCTAGAAGACAAGATGGGAAAAAATACCCAAGTAGAGCAACTTTTAGAAAAAAAAATTAAAAGGCAGGAGGAGAGCCTAAGGGAACTTTGGGACAACACAAAACAAAACAACATCCGCATAATAGGGGTTCCAGAAGAAAAGGAAGCTGAGCAAGGAATAGAAAACCTGTTTTAAGAAATAATGACAGAAAATTTCCCTGATATAGGGAAGAAAAAACCCACACAAATCCAAGAAGCTCACAGAGTCCCAAGCAAAATGATCCCCAAAAGACCAACGCCAAGGCATATCATAATTAAACTGGCAAACACCGATGACAAAGTAAGAATCTTAAAAGCGGCAAGAGAGAGACAGAAAGTTACATAAAAAGGAACCCCCATCAGACTAGCAACTGATTTCTCAACAGAAACTAATCAGGCCAGAAGGGAATGGAATGAAATATACCAAGTCATGCAAAGGAAGGGTCTGAATCCAAGAATACTGTACCAGCAAGGCTATCAATCAAAATTGAAGGTGAAATCAGGAGCTTCACAGACAAAAAAGGACTAAGGGAATTAATTACCACCAAACCAGCAATGCAAGAAATGCTAAAGGGTCTGCTGTAAAAAAAAAAAAAAAAAAAGAAATAGGAAGTGAAGAAGGAATACAGGGGTAAAGAATAAAAATGGTGACAAATAAGTACCTATCAATAATAACTTTAAATGTAAATGGATTAAATGTTCCAATCAAAAGACATAGGTTAATGGATTGGATAAGAAAATGAAAGCCATATATCTGCTGTCTACAAGAAACCAACCTCAAAAAAAAAGACGCACACAGACTGAGGGTGAAGGGATGGAAAAAGGTTTTCCAGGCAAATGGAACTAAAAAAAAGCTGGGTTAGCAATACTTATATCTGACAAATTAGATCTCAAAGTGAAGGACATAACAAGAGATAAGGAAGGCCACTTCATAATACTAAAGGGAGCAATCCAACAAGAAGAAATAACTCTGGTAAACATATATGCACCCAATACAGGAGCACCCAAATACATAAAAAAAACTCCTGGAGGATATCAAGGGAGAGATTGACAGCAATAAAATCATAGTCGGAGACTTTAATACCCCACTATCACCATTGGACAAATCCTCTAAACAAAAAATCAGCAAAGAAACATCAATCCTAAACGACTCACTAGACCAGATGGAATTAATTGACATCTTCAGAACATTTCACCCCAAAGCCACAGAATATACATTATTATCAAGTGCACATGGGTCATTTTCAAAGATAGACCATATATTGGGTCATAGGCAAAGTCTCTTCAAATTCAAGAAGATAGAAATCATATCTAGCATCTTCTCAGACCACTGCATAAAACTGGAAAACAACTACAATAAAAACAACCCAAAGAAATCAAACACATGGAGACTAAACAGCATGCTATTAAACAATGATTGGGTTACCAGAGAGATCAAGGAAGAAATAAAAAACATCATGGCAACAAATGACAATGAAAACACTACAATCCAAAATCTATGGGACACAGTAAAAGCAGTCTTGAGAGAGAAGTTCATAGCTCTACAAGCCTACTGCAAAAAACAAGAAACAATGGTAATAAATTACCTAACCCTACAACTCAAAGAGTTAGAAAAAGAGCAACAAGAAAAGCCCAGTGTAAGCAGAAGGAATGAAATAATAAAGATCAGAGCAGAGATAAATGACCTAGAGACCAAAGAAACAATACAAAAGATCAACAAAACCAAGAGCTGGTTCTTTGAAAGGATAGACAAGATTGATGAACCTCTAGCCAGGCTCACCAACAAGTAAAGAGAGAGGACCCAAATAAACAAAATCAGAAATGAAAGAGGTGAAATAACAACAGATCCCGCCGAAATACAAAGGATTGTTAAAAAATACTACGAACAACTCTATTCCAACATACTGGACAACCTGGAGGAAATGGACAGATTCCTAGAAAAATATAACCTTCCAAAACTCAATCAGGAAGAATCTAAACAGCTCAATATGCCAGTAACTATGGAAGAAATTGAAGCAGTCATCAAAAAGCTTCCGGCAAACAAAAGCCCGGGGCCATACGGCTTTACAGGAGAGTTTTACCAAACATTCAAGGAAGAACTAAAACCTATCCTCCTCAGACTATTCCAAAAAATTCAAGAGGAAGGAACACTTCCAAGCTCCTTCTATGAAGCCAGCATCACCCTAATAACAAAACCAGATAAAGACAACACAATGAAGGAGAATTACAGGCCAATATCCCTCATGAACGTAGATGCCAAAATCCTCAACAAAATTCTAGCAAATCAGATCCAGCAGTACATCAGAAAGATCATACACCATGACCAAGTAGGATTTATCCCAGAATGCAAGGATGGTACAATATCTGCAAATCAATTAACGCGATACATCACATAAACAAATTGAGAGATAAAAATCACATGAGCATATCAATTGATGCAGAAAAAGCATTTGACAAAATCCAACACCCTTTCTTGATAAAAACTCTCAACAAGGTGGGAATAGAAGGATCATACCTCAACATAATAAAAGCTATATATGATAAACCCACAGCTAACATCATACTCAATGGGCAAAAACTAAAAGCATTTCCCCTAAGAACAGGAACAAGACAGGGATGCCCACTCTCACCACTCCTGTTCAACATAGTACTGGAAGTATTAGCCATTGGAATTAGACAAGAAGAAGAAATAAAAGGCATCCAAATTGGAAAAGAAGAAGTAAAGCTGTCCTTATTTGCAGATGACATGATATTGTACATAAAAAACCCGAAAGACTCCATCAAAAACTAATAGACTTAATAAATGAATTTGGCAATGTAGCAGGATACAAAATTAACACCAAGAAATCTATGGCATTTCTATACACCAATAGTGAACTTACAGAAAGAGAGACTAAAAAAGCAATCCCATTTACCATCGCAACAAAAAAATTAAGATACTTAGGAATAAACCTAACCAAGGAGGTAAAAGACCTATACGCGGAAAACTATAGGACACTGAAAAAAGAGATAGAGGAAGATGTAAACAGATGGAAGAACATACCATGTTCATGGATTGGTAGAATCAACATCATTAAAATGTCCATACTACCCAAAGCAATCTATAGATTCAATGCACTCCCCATTAAAATACCAATGGCATATTTCACAGACCTAGAAAGAACTCTCCAAAAATTCATCTGGAATAAAAAAAGACCCCGAATAGCCACAGCAATCCTGAGAAAGATGAATAAAATAGGAGGGATCTCAATACCAGATTTCAAGCTGTATTACAAAGACACTGTCCTCAAAACAGCCTGGTACGGGCACAAGAACAGACATATAGATCAATGGAATAGAATAGAGAATCCAGATATCGACCCAAACCACAATGCACAATTAATATTTGAAAAGGAGGCATGAACATACAATGGAGTCAAGACAGTCTCTTTAATAAATGGTATTGGGAAAATTGGACAGATACATGCAAAAAAATGAAACTGGATCACCAACTTACACCATACACAAAAATAAACTCAAAATGGATACAGGACTTAAATATAAGATGGGAAACCATAAAAATACTAGAGGAATCCACAGGCAGCAAAATCTCAGACATATGCCGAAAGAACTTCTTCACTGATACTGCCCCTAGGGTTACGGAAGCCAAAGAGAAAATAAACAAATGGGACTATATCAAAATAAAAAGCTTTTTCAGAGCAAAAGAAACCATCAACAAAACAACAAGAAATCCCACTGTATGGGAGAACGTATTTGCAAATGTTATCACTGATAAAGGTTTAATCTCTAACATCTACAGGCAGCTTATACAACTTAATAAAAGGAAGATAAATGATCCAATAAAAAAATGGGCAATGGACATAAATAGAATCTTTTCAAAAGAAGACAGAAGGAAGGCCAAGAGACACATGAAAACATGCTCAAAGTCACTAATTATCCGAGAGATGCAAATCAAAACGACAATGCGATACCATCTCACACCTGTCAGAACGGCTATCATCAACAAATCAACAAGTGACAAGTGTTGGTGAGGATGTGGAGAAAAAGGAACCCTCGTGCACTGCTGGTGGGAATGCAGACTGGTGCAGCCACTGTGGAGAACAGTATGGCGTTTCCTCAAAAAACTAAAAATGGAACTCCCATTTGACCCAGTAATCCCACTCCTAGGAATATATCCTAAGAAACTAGAAACACCAATCAGAAAGGATATATGCACCCCTATGTTCATAGCAGCACAATTTACAATAGCTAAGATTTGGAAACAGCCTAGGTGCCCGTCAGCAGATGACTGGATCAGAAAACTATGGTACATCTACACAATGGAATACTATGCTGCCATAAAAAAGAAGGAATTCTTACCATTTGTAGGCACCTGGATGGAATTAGAGAACATTATGCTAAGTGAAATAAGCCAGTCAATGAAAGAAAAATACCACATGATCTCACTCATTTGGGGATAATTAAAACAGTATAAATGAAGAACAGAAAGATAGATACAGAGGCAGTAAAGCATCAAACAGACTGTCAAATTACAGCGGGAAGGTTAGGGAGAAGTGGGGGAAATAAGAGATCAACTGAAGGACTTATATGCATGCATATAAGAGTAACCAACGGATGCGAAACATTGGGGGGTGAGGGCATGTATGGGAGTTGGGTGGGGGGGGGCAATGGTAAGATATGTACACATATAATACCTTAATAAAAAAATTAAAAAAAAAGACATAGGGTAGCTGAATGGATAAGAAAACATGACCCATATATCTGCTGTCTACAGGAGACCCACCTCAGAACAAAGGACTCACACACTCTGATAGTGAAGGAATAGGAAAAAAATTTTCAGGCACATAGAAATCATAAAAAAGCTAGGTTAGCAATACTTATATCTGACAAATTAGGCTACAAATTAAAGTCTATAACAAGAGATAAAGAAGACCACTTCATAATACTAAAGGGAGAAATTCAACAAGAGGATATAACTCTGCTAAACATATATGCACCCAATACAGGAGCACCAAAATACATAAAAAAAAAACTTCTGGAAGATATCAGGGAAGAGATCGACAGCAATACAATCATAGTAGGGGACTTTAATACCCCATTGACACCACTGGATAAATCCTCTAAACAAAAAAGCAGCAAAGAAACATCAATCCTAAATGAATCATAGATCAGATGGAATTAATTGACATCTTCAGAACATTTCTCCCCAAAGCCACAGAATATACATTCTTCTCAAGTGCACATGCGACATTTTCAAAGATAGATCACATATTGGGAGAAAGGCAAAGTCTTCAAATTCAAGAAGATAGAAAGCACATCAAGCATCTTTTGAGATCACAAGGGCATAAAATTAGAAAGCAACTACAACAAAAACAATGAAAAAAAAGTAAGTACTTGGAGGCTAAATAGCATGCTATTAAACAATGATTGGGTTACCAAAGAGATAAAAAAAAGAAAGAAATAAAAGCATCCTGGTAACAAAAGACAATGAAATCACAACAATCCAAAATCTATGGGACACAGTGAAAGCAGTGTTGAGAAGGAAGTTCATAGCTTTACAGGCCTACCTAAAAAAAAAAAACCCCAAGAAAAAAATGGTAATAAATTATCAAACCCTACAATTAAAGAATTAGAAAGAGAGCAACAAGAAAAGCCCAGAGTAAGCAGAGGAAGGGCATAATAAAGATCAGAGAGAAAATAAACAACATAGACAAATACAAACAAACAAACAAAAAAACGCACACACACAAAAAAAACACCAATACAAAAGCTCAACAAAACCAAGAGCTAGTTCTTCAAAAAGATAAACAAGGTTGATGAACCTCTAGCCAGGCTCACCAAGAAGCCAAGAAAGAGGACCCAAACAAATAAAATCAGAAATGAAAAGACTGAAGTAACAACCAATCCCACAGAAATACAAAGGATTATGAAAAAATACTTTAAACATCTCTATTCCAACAAACTGCACAACTGAAATGAAATGGACATATTCTTAGTAAAACACAAGCTTCCGAAACTTAATCAGGAAGAATAAAAAAACCTGAATAGGCTGATAAGTACCAATGAAATTGAAGCAGTAATCAAAATCTTCCAGCAAAAAAAAGCCCTGGTCCAGATGACTTTACAGGTGAGTTCTACCAAGCATTCAAAGAAGAACTAAAACCTATCCTCCTAAGACTATCCCAAAAAATTCAAGAGGAAGGCACACTTCCAAGCTCTTTCTATGAATCCAGCATCACCCTAATTCCAAAACCAGAGAAAGACACTACAAAAAAGAGAACTACAAGCCAATATCCCTGAAGAGCATAGATGCTAAAATCCTCAACAAAATTCTAGCAAATTAGATCCAGCATTACATTAGAAAGATCATATACCATGACCAAGCGGGATTTATTCTGGGGATCCAAGGATGGTACAATATACACAAATCCATAAATGTGATACATCACATAAACAAATTGAGAGACAAAAATCACATGAGCATATCAATTGATGCAGAAAAAGCATTTGACAAAATTCATCACCCTTTCTTGATAAAAATTCTCAGCAAAGGGGGAATAGAGGGATCATAACTCAACATAATAAAAGCCTTATATGACAAACCTACAGCCAACATCATTGTCAAAGGGCAAAAACTAAATCCATGTCCATTAGAACAGGAACAAGACAGGGGTGCCTTTTCACCACTCGTGTTCAATATAGTACTGTAAGGGCTAGCTATAGTGATCAGACAAGAAGAAGAAATAAAAGGCATCCAAATTGGAAAAGAAGAAGTAAAACTGTCATTATTCACAGATGACATGATATTGTACACAGAAAACCCCAAAGCCTCGATCAAAAAAATTTTAGACTTAATAAATGAATTTGGCAATACAGCAGCATACAAAATTAACGCCAAGAAATCTATGGCATTTTTATACACCAATAAAGAACTCACAGAAAGAGAAATGAAAAAAACAATCCCATTTACCATTGCAACAAAAAACTAATATACCTAGGAATAAATTTAACAGGAGTTAAAAGAAGTGTAGTTGGAAAACTACAGGACATTGAAAAAAGAGATAGAGGAAGCCATAAACAAATGGAAGAACATATCATGTTCATAGACTGGTAAAATCAACATCATTAAAATGTCCATACTACCCAAAGGAATTTATAGATTCAATGCAGTCCCCATCAAAATACCAACAGAATATTTCACAGACCTAGAACAAAGTCCCCCAAAATTCATCTGGAATACAAAAAAGACCCTGAATAGCCACAGCGATCCTGAGGAAGAACAAAGTTGGAGGTATAAAAATACCAGATATCAAGCTGTATTACAAGCCACAGTTCTCAAACCTGCCTGGTATTGGCATAAGAACACATATAGACCAATGGAACAGAACAGAGAAACCAGAAATAGACCCAAGCCATTATACTCAATTAATATTTGACAAAGGAGGCAATAGCATACAATGGAGTCAAGACAGTTTCTTCAAAAAATGGTGCTGTGAAATTGGGTCAGATTCATGCAAAAAAATGAAATTAGATCTCCAAGTTACACCATACACAAAAACAAACTCAAAATTGCTAATGGATTTAAATGTAAGACAGGAAACCATAAAATGTTAGAAGACTCCATTAGCAGCAAAATATCAGACATATGTCATAGCAATATCTTTAACGATACAGCTCCTAGGGAAATGGAAACAAAAGAGCAAATAAACAAATGGGACATCAAAATAAAAAGCTTCTGCACAATAAAAGAAACCATCAACAAAACAACAAGAAAGCCCACTGCATGAGAGAACATATTTTCCAATGCTATTTCAGATAAGGGTTTAATCTCCAAAATTTACAGGGAACTCATACAACTTATCAAAAGGAAGATAAACAATCCAATCAAAAAATGGGCAAAGGACATAAGTAGACATTTTTCTAAAGAGGATATATAGAAGGCCAAAGACATATGAAAACATGCTCAAAGTCACTAATCATCCAAGAGATGCAAATCACAACAATGAGGTACCATCTCACACCTGTCAGGATGGCTATCATCAACAAATCAACAAACAACAAGTGCTAGTAAGGATGTGGAGAAAAATAAACCCTCCTTCACTGATGGTGGGAATGCAGACTGGTGCACCACTATGGAAAACAGTATGGAGTTTCCTCAAAAAATTAAAAATGGAACTCCAATTTGACCCAGTGATCCCACTTCTAGAATATTGCCCAACAAACCAGAAACACCAATCTGAAAGGGTATATGCACCCCTATGTTCATAGCAGCACAATTTACAATAGCTAAGATTTGGAAACAGCCTAAGTGCCCACAGCAGATCAGTGGATTAAAAAACTGTGGTACAGCTACACAATGGAATACTACACTGCTATAAAAAAGAAGGAACTTTTACCATTTGCAACAACATGGATGGAAATGGAGAGCATTATGCTAAGCAAAATAAGCCAGTCAGAGAAAGATAAATATCACATGATCTCACTCATATGTGGGATATAATGATCAATATAAGCTGATGAACAAAAAGAGATCCATAGACAAATGGTAGGGGAGGTGGAGGAGGAGGTTTAGAGATCAACCAAAGGTCTTGTATGCATGCATATCAGCATAACCAATGGACACAGTGGCGGGGAGGGTCAATGAGGGAAAAAGGAGACATATATAATACTTTAAACAATAATTAAAAAAAAGAATGTATAGTCTGTAGCTTTGGGGTGGAATGTTCTAAAGATGCCAATTAGTTCCATCTGATTTAGTGAATCATTTAGGATTGCTATTTCTTTGCTGATTTTTTGTTTAGAGGATTTATCCTGTGTTGTCAATGGGGTATTAAAGTCCCCTACTATGATTGTATTGCTGTCAATCTCTCCCTTGATATCTTCCAGAGTTTTTTTTATGTATTTGGTGCTCCTGTATTGGGTGCATATATGTTTATCAGAGTTTTATCATCTTGTTGAATTTCTCCCTTTAGTATTATGAAGTGGCCCTCCTTACCTCTTGTTATGGACTTCCCTTTGAGATCTATTTTGTCAGATATTGCTACCCCAGCTTCTTCTTTCATTTTCATTTGCCTGAAAAAAAATTTTTCCATACCTTAACTATCAAGTCTGTGTGAGTCTTTTGTTCTGAGGTGGGTCTCTTGTAGACAGCAAATATATGGGTCACGTTTTCCTATCCATTCAGCTACCCCTATGTCTTTTGATTGGAGGATTGAAACTATTTACATTTTAGGTTATTATTGATAGGTACTTGTTTGTTGCTATTTTTATTATTTATTCCTGTGTTCCTTCTTCTCTTTCTATTTCTTCTTGAAGCATAGTAACCTCCATGTTGGGTAAAAACTGCTGTTTAAAATTTAACCCTGCTATTCTGGCTTCTGTAAATGTTTGCTTGCTTAAATAATAGGGAAAAATAAGACTACTCCCCATTCCAGAGAGGCCATAAACTATGCCCCAGACAGAGTTGTCAGTGCTGGCGCCAGGCCAGGCCTTGAGATATGGTCTCACGGCCTGTCCCAGCACACAGGACTTTTTCTCAGAAGGTCCGGAAGTCTCATTCCAAATTTGGAAAACAAAGAGCTGAAAAACATATAAATAAGGGAGACTTCCACCATATTGGACCCAAAATTTGAGAAGCAAGATTTTCCTCTGGGCCCACTAGCACTAGCAGAATGAACAGGACTCCTAATTAATTTGGCTTATTGATTAAGGCATCTTCTGATTTTCAATATAACATTCTCTTTACAGTAGTCTCTTTAATATTTCTTACATTGCTGGCTTGGTTGTAATAAACTCCCTTGGCCTTTTTTTGTCTGTCAAGGTTCTGATTTCACCTTCAATTTTGAATGATAGTCTTGCTGGGTACAGTATTCTTGGATTCAGTCCGTTGCTTTGCATCACTCTGTATATGTCATTCCATTCCCTTCTGGCCTGATGTGTTTCTATTGAGAAATCAGTTGATAGTCTAAAGCAGTGGTCGCCAACCGGTAGTCCGAGGACCACTGGTAGTCCATGAGGTCTGAAAGTTCGGAGACTGCTGGTCTAAAGGGAGATCCCCTGTAGGTAACTTTCTGTCTCTCTCTCTGGTAGCCTTTAAAATTCTTCCTTTGTTATTGATATTTGCCAATTTAATTATGATGTGTCTTGGTGTCCATCTCTTTGGTTTCATCTTGTTTGGGACTCTGTGCTTCTTGGGCTTGTGCGATTTTTTTCTTCCCCAAATCAGGGAACTTTTCTGTCATTATTTCTTCAAACAGGTTTTCTATTCCCTTCTCAGCTTCCTCTCCTTCTGGCATCCTTATGCAGATGTTTCATTTCCTATTGTCCCAAAGCTTCTTTAGTCTCTCCAGCTTTTCAATTTTTTTTCCTGAAGAGTCAGCCCCTTCAAGCAGCCTCTAGACAGCTAATACAGCCACACCCAGCCTACACCTTGAGTTGTACAAAGGACACAGACTCTGAAGAGCCTTCAGGGACTGGGTTAAAAAGGGGCCATTCAATACAGCACCACCCCCACCTAAAACCCTGTCAGTAACAGATGCTTGAGATTGACAGCAGGCAGACAGGCAAAGCGGGCAGATTGGTCCTACCTGCTTTCAGCCAAGGCCTGTGGAGACAGACACAAACAGAGGAGCAGTGGATCCCTTGGTACTTCTACAGGGTGCTCACTACCTAACAGGAAACTGAGAAGTGGCAGACAGAATCGAAGAGTGGGGTCTTAAACTAGCCCTTATGGGGCATTAAAACAGCTGAAATGAACAACACTTCACTTTTTTATTTTTTATATTTAATTTTTTTTAATTTTAATATTTTTTCTTCATTCAAATCCCAGCTCTGCCACTTGCTATCTGTGTAACCTTAACCAAGTCAGTTACTTAAACTCTTTATGCTTCAGTTCTTTATGTATAAAATCAGAGAGAAAGTAGCATCTATCTCATCGTTATTATAAAAAATAAAAATTAAGAACAACACAATCTATAAAGTTAACAAAAATTAATATTATTACTAGATGAAAGGGACTGAAATAAGAGGGGCAGCAGGAGAAAAAGTCTCACTTGAGTTTACACCAATTTATAATTTAAAACAATTTTATTTTTTGTCCAGCTGGAGTAGCTCAATGGTTGAGTGTTGACCTATGAAAAAGGGGATCACGACTTAATTCCTGGTCAGGGCACATTGCTGGGTTGTGGGCTCGATCTCCAGTGGGGGTGTGCAGGAGGCAGCCAATCAATGATTCTCTCTCAGCATTGATTTTTCTCTCTGTCTCCCTTCTTTTCTGAAATCAATTAAAATATATTTTAAAAATTAATTAAATAAAATAATTTTATTTTGGGCCAAATAAATTTTAAATCAAAATAAATATGTTCTAATTAAAACCTCAAACCAATTTTCTGACTGTTGACATAAAATATTGAATTAATCTGACTTCACAAAATAATATTTATATAACAATATCAAGTTTCTACTTTTTTTTTTTTATAAATAAGTACAAGTGATTTCCTCAGTATGGCCACTTTTTTTTTTTTTTTAATATATTTTATTGATATTTTACAGAGAGGAAGGGAGAGGGATAGAGAGTTAGAAACATCGATGAGAGAGAAACATCGATCAGCTGCCTCCGGCACACCTCCTACTAGGGATGTGCCCGCAACCAAGGTACGTGCCCCCGACCGGAATCGAACCTGGGACCTTTTAGTCCGCAGGCCGACGCTCTATCCACTGAGCCAAACCGGTTTCGGCAGTATGGCCACTTTCAAATTCTGCCTCCTGAGATAATTTTATCTTTTCTAACAATGGAATTTTCCTCAAGACTACTATTTGTTGATATAATTTTTTAATAGTAAATATTAGGAAATAAGACTAGTTTTATCAGTAATTGAGCCACGAGAGGCAAGGCAAATAAACCAAACCGTCTGAGATTGGGACTGTCAGACAAGTGGCAGAGGAGCCCCAACACATTGTCTGGAGTTGGAAAAAAAGTGCTTATATCAGAGAACCATAAGAATGGACACTTGGGCCAAACTGATTAAAAAATGTTGCAGGCAGCATCACAGATTCAAAGTTATGAATGCACATGTGGAAAACTAATGTCTTCTGTCTCTGTAAGCCTAATGAAGGACACAAGATCTACACAATCAATACATATGAAGTATTTACAGAAGTCAATAGCTTGAAAAGGAAGAATTGTGGCAACTTTTACTTTTATAATTTAGTATTTTATAAGCATGTGTTACCATTGTAACAAAAAGCAATTATTTTAAAGCAAACTGTGAAGGCAAAACTATTTTATTCTCATAATAAAATGAGAATTTTACTTTTTAAATTTAAGGTTGCTGAAATATTTCCATTTTATTCTAATGCCATTGTTATTTCTGTGTTTAAGTACTTTAGAATATTTCTTTGAATCAATTTAAAACTTTTCAAGTTTTTCTATTTAAAATTACTTTGGCTACAAAAACCCAAGTAGTCAAAAAGGTCAGAAAAATAATTCTCATAGGAGGAATTCAGTCCACTTAAATATGAAGAACAAAATAAAACTTTATATAGTTAACTGTGGTAAATATTCCTGGGTCACGCAAAAACACTTGGGTTCTGCCTGTGGGGTCAGACTAAGTCCTGGATCAAATTGGACAGTGTTCTATCTCAAATGGGTTACTGAAACTTTTACAACCATTTGTCCTCTGTCTTCCCTGTTTTGGTGGCATCATCAACCATAGTCACCCAAACTGAAAGTCTTTCATGCAACCTTGCTTCCTCCCTTTCTCTCCCTTGCCTTCTCTCTTCAAATTGTTTGCCAAATGCCATTGATTCAATACACTTAATCTATTTAGCATTCAAATCCTCTCCACTCCCACTAGAAGACCCTGGACTAGATTAATTCAAAAGCCCCTAAAATGGGCTCCATGTTACCCATCCCCTTTCCACTTCTAACAAGGACTGACACCTCTCTTGAAAACCATTCTGTGCCTGTCTCAGAATAGATCAGTGGTTCCCATTGGACCATATGGTCTCTGTTGCAAGGACTCAACTCTGTTGTTATGGTCCAAAAGCAGTCAGGAAATATGTAAACAAATGGGCATAGCTGTGTTCTGATAAAACTATTTACAAAAGCAGGCAGTGGGCCAGACCACAGTTTCCCATCCTGGCCTATGGAATAGTCTGACGAATCAACCTTACATTAATAAGTTTCCATTAAATAACCTGTTCTAAAGACAAACTAAATTATTTGATCTCTCATCCATGTCTTTTACTCATGGTGTTTCCTTTGCTTAGCATGTCTTTTCCCAAACAGATCCAAACCTTTCAAACTCAAGGTCCATTTCAAATGTCACCTCCTCTTCAAACCTGTACTGCATCAGCCTAAATGGAAAAGATCATTTCCTTCCTCTTAACTTCCACAGCTCGTTTCCTCTCCCCTTTCACAGAATGTTATTTTTCTTTTTGTGCCAGGACCAGACAGCATGGTTTTCTTTCATATGTCAGACCCACATCTTTATTTATCTGTGTATTCCTCTAACCTTGGATTTTGAAGATAGTCAATAAATATTTGTTGAACAAGTAAATGAATAAATTAATCCCAAGTTTCAACAAGAAGCTGGGTATTTAGAAAAAAAAGCAACAGAAGAGTTCCCTAATTCTCTATTTGTTCCTCCCCAATCCAACACTTTCTTCATCATCACTTAAGCCAAAAGCTGTAAACCAGTAGAGGCTAGTGTTTAAACTCTTAAAGTTGATGAAAGTGAAGCATACAAGTAGCAACACACTTATGCTGCCTTTAATCATGTCTCCACCTTAAATACATATCTATTTCCATAGATAATTAGTACTATAAACCAATATTATGAAACTGCCCCCACACCTCCAAAAAAATTGATAATGTCCACCCAGTTGAACCTGCAGAATAAATTACAATAAAATCACAGTGTAAGTAATTAAATTTCAGAAGTGGGGATGATTAAATTATTCTAGACATTTTGAAGGAAATAGAAAGAATCAACTTGTATAAAGTAGGTCCTTTTTTAAATTTTTTTTTTCGAGAGAAAAGAAAGGAGAGGGAAAGAAACATTGATTGGTTGCTTCCCACAGGCATCCTGACTGGAGATCAAACCCACAACTTGGGTATGTGCCATAAATTGAACCAGCAACCTTTCAGTGCACAGCGCAACACTCCAACTAACTGAGCCACACCAGCCAGGGAAAAGTAAGTTCCATTTTTTAAATGAAATATTACTGTGAAGATTTTCTTCTAAATGGAATATAATTGTTTTGATAGGGTTTGGCTGGAGAGTCATTTTCTCTAGATTATTTTTGGGGCGTGGCCTAGTGCTGGAATAACACCTAGCAGACAGGCAGCTAAGGAGACAATGTTGGGAAGACAAAAAAACTGCTCCAGCTGCTGGCTATTTGCAGGACCAGAGTCACCAGCACTTGTGGCTGGGTCAGCCTCTTTATTTTTTAAATAAATGTTAATATATGGTTAATTAATGAAAATCTCCCTTTAGTTTTAAAATGATAGTTAAATATAATCTGCAACGTGAGTACTCAGAACTGACACATATTTAGTGCACAATATGTATTCATCCAGGCAAGAAATAAACCTTTTTTTAATCCCCAGAATCTATTATTATGTAGCTAGAACATGCCAGATATAGAGAGTTATGAATAGAAAAGTGTATGCAGAGGAGAAGGTTTCTGTCCAAGTCAGCCCCCCATATTTTCCACTTAACAGATGCTTAATAAATGTTTACTCAAAAAACTAAATTCCCAGAGTAAACAATCAGGATTTTTTTTGGGGGGGAGGGAATACATATATACACATACACACACACACACACACACACACACACACACACACACACATATATATATACATACTCACATACATATGTATGTATACATACACACACATATACATACACATAAAATAAACAAATTACTGTCATACAGGAGTACCATGTATCAATCTAAATATACATCAACATCCAATGCTTCTTTTGCATGCAATCTGCTCCTTCCTCATTCCAACATACCCACTAACACACTCAGTAAATATTAATAAGAACATCTGAACTATTTGAAAAAATAAGTCATGCATTTCCTATGTAATTTCTAAAAGGCAGTGCAATATATTTAAGTAACAGCTAATGACTCATTCTTTCCTTCAAAAAGAGGGGGAGGAAGCAGTATAGAGACAGACAACTTGGATATGTTTTGGCTTTCCTTCATCATAATATAATGAACTGTTCTTCATCACTAATGACAAAGTTCTTTACGTCTGCAAACTTTAATTATCATCATTGCCAGAATGGAGAATTCTATCAAATAAATCTGGCATAGTTTGTTAAAAGTATAGCCATCATACTTGAAAAGCTTTGCTTTCAGAAAATTTTTACTTTGTCTTTTGTATAAACTATGTAAGATAATATAAAATGTACGCATACTGGAAATGTAACCTGAATTATGAGAGGCATAAAACATTTATTTTGTACAATAAAATAAGATAGAAATTTGATGAGCTGAAGAATAATACATATAAATTATACTTATGACAATAAGAAAATCATAAAAATATTTTCACATTAGCAAAATAATCAATAAAGTAGGTGATTCTAAAGAGATTATGACAACATTAGAAAAATTTTTAAAACCTACATTTTTTGCCTGGTCGGCATGGCTCAGTATTTGAGCATTGACCTAGGAACAAGGAGGTCACAGTTTGATTCCTGGTCAAGGCACATGCCTGGATTGTGGGCTTGGTTCCCCATAGGGGGCATGCAGGAGGCAGCCAATCAATGATTCTCTCTCATCATTGATATTTCTATCTCTCTCTCCCCCTCCCTTCCTTTCTGAAATCAATAAAAATATATTTTAAAATAAAAATAAATGGTAAAACCTATATTTTTCTTCCAAATTAGGTTTGCTCAGTTTTGTTTGCAGAATAGGTATAATATGAGAATTCCTTGAGGGTGGAAGCTGTGTTTATCTCTTTTTCTTTAGTGATAAGTTCAATGCCTGGGTCAGTTTGTGCTCACTGATATCACTTTTTAAGCAACATATGACTTAATTACCAGCCAAAAGAAATGAATACTGGCTGATATGAAAGAGCATTATTTTCACAGTTTATAATCTAAATTCATTTTTAAATAATTTCAATCTTTGAGATTTAAAAAATTTTAATGTTTTTCTGCTTTTGTAAGTCATTTATTTCTCTAAATGAATGAAGAACAATCTTTAAAATTAGTTTCAAAGCATCCACTTTATTTCTCCCTCTTGGAAGTTCAGTATCTCCATCTTTTACTGCAAGTTACCTAATACTTACTGATTCCTTGCTTTTACCCTGACAAAATGTAAATCAGATACAGCCCCCAGCTTCACTGTCTGAAACATGCAAAAAATTACAATTAAATTTGATAAGTGAATAAAGCTAGCAATATAGAATCAAAGTGATAAGGTACACACCCTAACAGCAAATATTTGTGTGACCAAGATTTTCAGCCTGGATCAATCTCCCAAACCAGAGCCACTCATAAAACGACCATAATAATGGCTTTATTTTATATTCATTTTAATTCTACATTAACTTTTGTATTGTAACAATGACTACCATTCTAGTTTAAGTGACATTCTAGTAGTCTTTTTTATTGCTATCATTAGTTAGCAATAGCCTATAAATTACAAGGTTAATTTAATCATTTTTAAACAAATAATTAAATGAACTGGGAGTTTCATACACCAAAATGCTTGAGTAGATGTTTCATTAAAAAAAAAAAAATACTCTTTTTGGTGAGGCAAACAACCACCACTGAAAGGTCTTTCAAATATTTCATAAATTGGGAGTCTTTCAAAATGGAGCATATTTGCATTCCGATTAATGGTGTAATAGTGCTGCCAAAAATATATAAATGTCTGCTCAGTCTAAATTCATCCTATCTAATAAAGAGGAAATATGCAAATTGACCGTCACACTATAACAAGCCTGCTGTGCCCAAAGCAGAGGCCGAGTTCCCTTAACAAGTCTTAATGAGCAATCAGCAGGGACCTGAGGCTGCATGGCACTGGGCCTGGGCAGGGGACCCTGAGGCTGTGCCCCCCACCTGGCGGAGCTTGACAGGGGACCTCAGGCCCACCCCTCCTGCCCCAGTGCCAGGCTGGGGGACCTCAGGCCACATCCCCCGCCCAGCAGGGCTTGACGGGGACCTCAGACTGTGTCCCCTGCCTGGCGGAGCTTGACGGGGGACCTCAAGACATGCCCCCTGCCCCGGCCTGGGTCGGGGGACCTCAGGCCGCACACCCCACCCTGGTACTGGGACAGAGGACCTGAGGCTGCGCCCCCCCACCCAGCGGGGCTTGACAGGGGTGGGGCCGGCCGGGTCTGGATCTAGCCCAGTGCGAGTGGGGCCAGCCAAGTCTGGGTCTTGAAGGATTTCAAGGTGCGTGTGGGTGGGCAGGGACTTGACTCTGGTTACCGTGGCGCACCCCAGACTCTGACAAGAGGAAGATCTTCATATACATTTTACTAATTTTCTTTCATCTCTGACACTTCTATTATAGAGAAAGGGCAAATAGCAATATTAAAATATTTCCTCTAATTCAGTGGTTCTCAACCTTTTTAATGCCGCGACCCTTTAATACAGTTCCTCATGTTGTGGTGACCCCCAACCATAAAATTATTTTCGTTGCTACTTCATAACTGTAATTTTGCTACTGTTAATGAATTGTAATGTAAATATCTGTGTTTTCCGATGGTCTTAGGCTCTACAGCAGTGGTTCTCAACCTGTGGGTCATGACCCACAGGTTGAGAACCGCTAGCAGGTTAGCCTAAGACCATCGGAAAACACAGATGTTTACATTACGGCTGCTGGCCCTGATAGCACCTGAGGGCTTCTCCACCTCCCCCTACTCCTGAGAGGCGATTGGGACAGCAGCTGCTCATACCCACTGCTGGTGCCAGCCTCAATCACTCCACACCGTCAGCAGGTGTAAGTGGGGCTGGTGCCGGTGGTGGCGGGTGCTGGGCTGCTGGCTGACAGGGGACCAGGGGCCACGGTGGGAGGGTCCAGGCAGGGGCATGGAGGATGGGCTGAGACCCGCCCCTGTGCCCGCTGCAGCCTCGTGGCCCACAGTTCCTTTCAAGGTGCATGAATTTGTGCACTGGGCCCCTAGTCACAGAATAAGTTTGCAGGAATATTTAGTATGTGTCAAATTTATTCACAAATACTCAAATACTTCTTTTTACATACTAGGCTACCTATAATTCTTTAAAAAAAAACCTGGTTATGCCTGGCTGGTGTGGCTCAGTGGTTGAGCACCCACCCATGAACCAAGGGGTCGCCAGTTAGATTTCTGGTCAGGGCACATGCCTGGGTTGCTGACTCAATCACAGGTAGGGGGCATGCAGGAGGCAGCAATCCATGTATCTCTCTCATCAGTGTTCCTCTCTATACCTCTCCCTTCCTTTCTCTAAAATCAATAAAGTCATATTAAAAATAAATAAGCCAAGCCTGCATAGCTCAGTGGTTGAGCATCGACCTATGAACATGGAAGTCATGGTTCGATTCCCGGTCATGGCACATGCCCAGGTTTTGGGCTTGATCCCCAGTGTGGGGTGTACAGGAGCCAGCCAATCAATGATTCTCTCTCATCATTGATGTTTCTCTCTCTCTCTCTCCCTGCCTCTCTGAAATCAATAAAAATATATTTAAAAATAATAATAAAAATGAAATTTAAAAACCTTGTCACTATATAATAATTAGGTCATTCAGTCACCAATGTGACTAGCAGAAAAGAAATATATGCTTTGGAAGAGAATTCTAAAAGTAATGCAAAGTACTTTATTATACAACTCAAAATGCCCAGGTACCTTGTTTAAAGCAGTTTAAACAAATATTAGTTTTAACAAATAAAATTGAGCTCAAATTAATTCACAAAAGCCTATCTAAATGAGTTTCAAGAAATCCATCTGGAGTTTGGAAATGTCCTAAAATTGAGTATTTTTGATAATTGCACAACTCTATAAATTTACCACAATTAATAAGTTTAACACTTAAAATTAGTGTGTGTCATGTATATAAATTATACTTCAAAAAGTTATTGTTTCAAAAGGGAGTTCCATTTTTAATTTTTTGAGGAAACTCCATACTGTTTTTCATAGTGGTTGTACCAGTCTGCATTCCTATTAGCAGTGCAAGAGGGTTGCTTTTTGTCCGCATCCTCGCCAGCACTTGTCTGTTGATCTGTTGATGATAGTCATTCTGACAGTGATTTGGTATCTCATTGTCATTTTGATGATTAGTGATTTTAAGCACGTTTTCATTTGTCTCTTGGCCTTCTGTATGTCCTCTTTCAAAAAGTATCTATTTAGGTCCTTTGCCCATTTTTTTATTGGATTGTTTGTCCTCCTTTTGTTAAATAGTATGAGTTCCCTATACATTTTGGAGATTAAATCCTTATCAGATATAACATTGGTAAATATGTTCTCCCATGCAATGGGTATTCTTATTGTATTGCTGATGGTTTCTTATCCTATATAATAAAAGGGTAATATGCAAATAGACCAAACAGTGGAACAACCGAACAACCAAATAACCCATCTCTATGATGTGTGATGACCACTGGGGGCACGCGTGGAACATGGCAGGCGTTGGCAGCAGGCGGCAGAGCATGGAACGTGGCAGGCATCGGCCATGGCAGGTGGAGCAGATGAGTAGGGTCACCAGACCAAGGTGGGTCACTGGTTGCTGTCATCGGGGGGAGCCTCTGGTGGTTACAGAAAATTCTTTGCTCCTGCACGCTGCAGTCCTGCTCAGCGCTCACACCTGCTGCCAGTGCTGGCCCCACTAGCACTCAATGCCAGTGCCAGAGCTGCCATTTGCACCCACTGCCGACACTTGGCACTGGTCCCGATCGCTCGGTGCCCTCAGCAGGTACGAGCAGGGCTGGCACTGTCAGTGGGTGCAAGTGGCAGCTGCTGGCCCCAATCACCTCTGATGGCTTCTCCACCTACCCCTGCTCCTGAGGGGTGATCGGGGCACCAGCTGCCACTCGCACCCACTGACGGTGCCGGCCCCGCTTGTACCTGCTGCTGGCACCATCAGCGGGTGTGAGTGGGGTAGGTGCTGTCAGCATGTGGGAGCAGCATCAGCGGAAGCAGGGCTGGTGACAGACAGATGACCAGGGGCTGTGGCAGGAGGGGACGGGCGGGGGCATGGAGGATGGGCCGAGACCCGCCCCTATATCCACCACAGCCTAGCGGCCCATAGTTCCTTTCAGGGTGCATTAATTTGTGCACTGGGCCCCTAGTCCTTTATAATAAAAGCCTAATATGCTAAGTGTCCAGTCATCCATTCAACCAATCAAAGTGTAATATGCTAATGATATGCTAAAGCTACTCAACCACTTGCTATGACATGCACTGACCAGTAGGGGGGCAGACAGTCGACTGGTCGACCAGTCTCTTTGACGTGCACTGACCACCAGGGTGCAGTTGCTCCAACCAGCAGGTTAGCTTGCTTCTGGGGTCTGGCCAATCGGGGCTGAGTGAGATGGGCAAGACATGCCCTGGAGCCCTCCTGTGGTCCCTCCCCAGTTGGCCAACCTCCCGCATCCCTCCCTGGCACAGATCATGCACCGGTGGGGTTGCTCAGCCTAGCCTGCACCCTCTCACAATCCAGAACCCATCAAGGGATGTTGGAAAGCCAGTCTTGGCCCGATCCCACGGGCAGGCTGAGGGACCCTACTGGTGCACAAATTCGTGCACTGGGCCTCTAGTTGTTTAAAGATGCCTATCTAGACCATTAGGTACATAAATCTTTGTATTTTTTTCATATAGTAGTTGCCCATGGTTTCATAAAACTATCACAGTTGAATGGTCCAAAAAAAAAATCATGTAAGAAATAGGAATTTGTTTGATTTATTAAAATTAATGTATTCTGAATTCTAACCTTAACCAGATGTAAGCTTAATTAGATTAGCAATTATATTAAATAGAATGGGTATCTTATTTCAAATAATTTACAAACAACCTAATTCATTTCTCATTCATTCATAATAATTTTCAATTGTATTTATGATTTTGTACATACTTTATAAAAAGGGAGTTATTTTTTTAAAAAATAGAGAAAAAAAACTCTAAAGTGGCACATCTTTTCCTTGATTATTTGGTCATCATTGCTAGATTTTTCCAGGACAGAGGTGGGTGATTAAGAAAATGTTAATGATTCTTCTTCGACAATGTCTTGGCTTCGGCGAGGCTGCATGTTTTCAGTTAGCTGACTATTCTCACAGAGAAAGGTGTCAGAAATATTGTCTGTTTGGTTCACTAATATAGTTTAAGCATTAATAATGCCTGGTACAGAGTGACCTTCCATTAAAATTTTGTTGCAGTCTTTTTTATCAAATAGGGTCTTAAAGTATCCTATATAATAAAAGGGTAATATGCAAATTGACCCTAATGGGCGAATAACCAGTCACTATGATGTGCACTGACCACCAGGGGGCAGACACTCAGCACAGGAGCTGCCCCCTGGTGGTCAGTGCGCTCCCACAGGGAGCGCTCCACTCAGCCATAAGCCAGGCTGATGAATGCAAGTGCAGCGGTGGTGGTGGGAGCCTCTCCTACCTCCTCGGCAGCACTAAGAATGTCTGACTGTGGCTTAGGCCAGCTCTCCCTGGGGAGCCGCAGTCAGACATCCCCTGAGGGCTCTTGGGCTGCCAGAGGGATGTCTGACTGCCAGCTTAGGCCCAATCCCCCGGGGAGCAGGCCTAAGCTGGCAGGTGCATATCCCCTGAGGGGTCCCGGACTGCAAGAGGGTGCAGGCTGGGCTGAGGGACCTCCCTGAGTGCACAAATTTTTGTGCACCAGGGCTCTAGTCATCTAAATAAACAAATGTAACCTCAAGGAGTCTTCATGTATCTCTGTGTCCCTTCCCTCATTAGAAACAAATTGGCTCCTTATTAAACCACTTTCTTTCAAGTCTAAATCTTGGATAAGGGTGATAGGACAGGGTATGGAATAGGTGGGAAAAGACAGAGCAAAAGTTCTTTCTAAAACCATCACTAATATGTGATAGGTAACTTTTACAAGAAGACTCTACCTCAAGTTCAAAATCGAAATCTACATGTGGCAAATTCAAGCTTACCAAAATGGTTGTTTGAAATCCACAGTAATTTTAAACAAAAACACACTTAATATATAATCTAAGCACATTATAAGCTTCCTACTCTTTTGCCAAGGATAAAAATATCCTATCCAATAAAGAGGTAATATGCAAATTGACCATCACTCCAACACACAAGATGGCTGCCGCCATGTGATCAAAGATGGCTGCCCCCATATGGACACAAGATGGCCACCACAGATGGCCAGCAGGGGAGGGCAGTTGTGGGCGATCAGGCCAGCAGAGGAGGACAGTTGGGAGGGACCAGGCCTGCAACGGAGGGCATTTGGGAGGGACCAGGTCTGAAAGGGAGGACAGTTGTGGGGAACCAGGCCTGCAGGGGAGGGAAGTTGGGGGGAAACCAGACCTGCAGGGGAGGGCAGTTGGGGGGAACCAGGCCAGTAGGAGAGGGCAGTTGGGGGCAATCAGGCCAGCAGGGGAGGGCAGTTGGGGGGGACCAGGCCTGCAGGGCAGGGCAGTTGGGGGGGACCAGGCCAGTAGGAGAGGGCAGTTGAGGGTGATCAGGCCAGCAGGGGAGGGCAGTTGGGGGGGACCAGGCCTGCAGGGCAGGGCAGTTGGGGGGACCCAGCCCTGCAGGGGAGGGCAGTTAAAGGCAATCATAGCCAGCAGGAGAGCGGTTAGGCATCAATCAGGCTGGCAGGGGAGTGGTTAGGGGGTGATCAGGCTGGCAGGCAGAAGCGGTTAGGGTCAATCAGGCAGGCAGGCAGGTGAGCAGTTGGGAGCCAGGAGTCCTGGATTATGAGAGGGATGTCCGACTTCCCATTTAGGCCCGATCTCACCAGGATCAGGCCTAAACGGGCAGTCATATATTCCTTGAGGGGTCCCAAATTGGAGAGGGTGCAGGCTGGGCTGAGGGACACACACGCCCTGCCATGCACGAATTTCATGCACCGGGCCTCTAGTATTTAATAATAGAAATATTAGAAATATTCCCAATACACAAGCTAACATCAGCTATACTACATCTCATATTGCAAGAATAGGTAACTGTAAGCAGGACTTATTTTTTTGTGTGTACCAGATATTAGGAAAATTTTAGAGATGCAAGTATATAGATCTTTTCAAAACTTTTAAGTGTTGATGGCATTAGGAGTTCACTGAATATATTTTCCTCTCAAAATGTATGCCTTTGCTATTTACATATTTGCATAAAAAGCATTAGACTTACATTCATCTGCAATAATTTGTGGTTTTAGATGTTCAAATTGTAGTAGAGATATTAAGAAACTTTCCTAAGTTAGAGGAGAAAGTGCATGGGGGTTTCAAATGAGCAATCAATGACCAAAACATAAAAATTTTACAAAGGTAGAGAAAGTGGAAAAAGGTGGCAAACACTAGTGCCTCATAACCAGATGATATTATTAAAAACATGTAGGAAGGTAAAGAAAGACAGTAGAGACTTAAAATTAAATAGAAGCAAAGTAGAGCCACATATAAAAAGATATTTACACATTGGAAAGGCTTTTCTCTTTCAATAAACACAGGTTTTTTTATTTCTCAGTTACAACATTACATGATCTATTTCCTCCTGGTTGACCAGAATCCCTTGAGTTACTCTCCTCAATAGAAAAGCTCAGCATGATCTTTACTCTTTGTCTAAATCAAGACTAAAACACAAGTTTCACAAAAGTGTTAGCTCATGCCATGTTTTCTCATTGGTATTTACGGTAACTCATCAGATTTGATCATATTACATAACTATGTCAGACTGTGGTTTTATTATTATGAGTAAAACCTACTTCTTAAAACAATGATTCCTTGTGAATAAAATGATTTAATATGTAATCTACACATATGAATTTCAACTCTTTTTAAAAATAATTTAATGTAGACTTAAAAATCATAGGTTATTTTTCTTACCATTCAGTAAACAAAACAATCAGATCCTCATGACTGGCATAATGTTCCATAACTTCTTTCATTAATCTCACTTTTTGGCCTCCACCAATGCTATTAATTCCATCACCACCTCTCCATTCTTCTCCTTGACCAAGGACCTAAAAAATAAAGTCAACATTTCATTCCTGAGCAAAATTTCAAATGATAGTACCATAAAAACTGTAAGTCATCAGTAACTTGCATAGTATTACACAGTAACCACTTTTTAAACATTTCACTAAATCATGAGACTAGAAAACAAACAACATGATACCGAAGTCAGATCATAATTCTTTAATGTTTTCCACCCCATAAAAATACCATTCCCAATTTTATCATTCCAAAGTAGACTCTAATCTGGGAGAGGGGTGGGAGGTGGGGTGTCACAGAAAGTATTTCTCATATTTTATTTCTATTTGTTCAGATTTTTTTAAAAATGAAGAGAGTTTCCATAACACTTTTCAATAGGACAAAAAATCAGTATGAGAAACATTAAAAGCCCTTGAAGCTCAGTGACTCCTGATGGGGCCATAGACAATTTTCCTACTGAACCAGAATGGGTTTATGAGGGAAACACAAGGGGTGGGGGCATCAATCAAACATTCCCTTCTTTATACATTACCCTCAAAAGCTTAATAGTAATTCATCTATGTAAGAAATTGCTTAAGCACAATTAATCAGAACTAAACTTGGAGCTGTTCTCAATAAGCAGATCCCTCCTGAATTAAAAGTGCAAGGTGAGGAAAGGAAGATGGCTGCCGACGGGAAGGCAGGCTGCAAGATAGTGTGCGAGTGAGAAAACTAAGGGAGAGTGTATGGTCGCACGGGGAGTGTTTGTTGGTGAGTTCAGGGACAGCTATACTCCAGGAGACTGTAGGGGAATGCTGGACGGGGCTCCCCTGACCGGGCAGCCCCCACTGCTGCTGGGTTCCCTCCCGGAGCGACCGGCTCAGATGCGGAGACCCTGCCAATTTGAAGGGGAAAGTGGATGTTATCAGACACCTGACAAACTTGTGGAATCTCCAACTATGGAAACCACCGAACAGCTGCAAACCCCAGAACACTGGTCCCCAATTGGTGCAAACACGCAGATTCAGAGGAGCTCTACACTTCACCACGGAAAGGTCAGATTTCGCCTGGAATAAGGTGAGGTCTCTGGTCCCAGTAGGAGAGAGAAACACGCGCACTGTGGGAGCTGGAGCACCAGGGGAAGTCTGCGCCTAGAAAAATCCATGGCTGTTGGGGCTGGCGCGATCCATGAATGTGGAAGGGGGTCCTCAGAACTGCTAACAGAAGGGAACTCTAAAAAGCAACCCATTTTGATCTGACGCAAAAGGACAGCCTAAAAATTTTTAAAGTGTGCTGGCTGCTTAGAACCCGGGGGAAAAAAGAATGCACAGACTTGCACGCAGCCCCAGAGTTCGCACACTTACACTGGCTCTTTTTTTTCCTTTTTTTTTTCCTCTTTAAATCCTTGCTTCTGATTACTAAGTCCAATACATAGGATCACCCAATTGGGGACACCCTAAGAGACTGCAGGGGAAAGTTGTTTTTCTGAAACCTGGGGATCAGAGCATGGGAATAACCATCACAGAACCAGCTCTGGGGCAACCCACTCCCACAAACCAGTAATGAATGCCACAGGGAAAGCAGGATTTAAGCACAGGCTAGAGAGGAACTATAGAACTGGAGGTCAATCCAGAAACACTGCCACCCAGGGGTTGAATCACAAATTGACTCTTGTGTAAACACAAATAAAGGAATACAAGAAATTAAGACACACTGCCTGCTTAAAAATCAAGACAGGTTTACAACTTTGAGGAGCAGTGGAACAGAGGGAACTGCAATACTGTCCTGACTAGGAAACAGGCGTGCCAAACAGATCAATAGAGAAAGTGACTTTCACTACTGCACATTTTTATTTTTGTTTTTTTATTTTTTATAACTTTTACTTAAGAAACTAATTATTTTTCTTTTTTCCTCACTTGATTTTACCTTTTTAATTATTACATTTTTATTTTCAATCAGTATTATTTCTACTACTATTTTACCTTTGTTTTAAAAAAAGTGTTATTTTATTTTCTCTTTATTTTACTTTGGGATTAGTGTTCTACATTCTATTTTCATCTTTCCTTTAGCATCATTTTACTCTATCTCAACTTTACCTTTATGCCATCACACTCTTCCTAACTTTTCCCCTTTTGTTGTTCTGTTTCTCTTACCCTTTTCATGCTTTAGATTTTCCCTATTCCTTCTTTTAACCCCTGTTAAAATTTCACCCTACTTATATATCTAATTTCCAATCCCCTGCTCCAAGTCCAAGTCTCTTCCTGTCTTCACTATCCAAAAAAAAATTTTTTCTCTCTGTCCTTTTGTTGTTGTTTGCTTGATTGTTGATTATATTGATTTTTATGCTTGTTTGTGAGATTGTTTTGCTTATTCTTTTTGTTTTGTTTTGTTTTTTGCTTCTGTTTTCCCTTGCCTCACTTGATCTTAGTAGTTGTTTGTAGTTTGTATTCATCTCCAGGTACTTGTTGCTGGTATTTGTTGGGATTAGTGGATGTTCTATTGGAGTTTTCTCCCCATATATAGAGTTTGTTCCCCTCTTTTTTTCTTATTCTCTTTCTTTTCTCTCTTACTTTTTTATTTACTTTTCTCAATATCATTTTTGCACTCCTTTCTTTTTTTTTCTCTTCTTCTTTCTCTCATATCCTCTAATTTGCCTTTCTTTGGTGGTCACCTTTATTTGGGGTTATTAATATCGTGAATACATTTTTTTGTTCAGTGCCTTGTGCATTGTACGTGGTTGTGTTGTATTTTGTGCCTTTAAGTCAACACAGGAAAGAGAGAACTACATAACCAGACACCCGGAGAAGAGAGACCATGGGGAGACAAAGAAACAGCCTGCTTATGAAAGAAAAGCAGGCATCACCAGAAAAGGAAGTAAACGAAATGAGGCAAGCAACCTGTCAGAGAAAGAACTCAGAGAAATGGTCATAAGGTGGATGGAAAAAATGGAGGACAAATTCAACAATATGTAAGAACCAAGAAGAAATGAAGAAGAACCAAGAAAAAATCAAAAATGACATCGCTGCTGTAAAAAACTCAATAGACAACATCACGAGTAGACTAGAAGACGCAGAGGACCACATCAGTGACCTAGAAGACAAGGTAGGAAAAAATACTCAAGTAGAGAAGCTTCTAGAAAAAAATATTAAAAAGCAGGAGGAGAGCCTAAGGGAACTTTGGGACAACACGAAACAAAACAACATCCGCATAATAGGGGTTCCAGAAAAAGAGGAAACTGAGCAAGGAATAGAAAACCTGTTTGAAGAAATAATGACAGAAAACTTCCCTGACATAGGGAAGAAAAAACTCACACAAATCCAAGCTCACACAGAAGCTCACACAGTCCCAAGCAAAATGAACCCCAAAAGACCGACACCAAGGTACATTATAATTAAATTGGCCAACACCAACGACAAAGTAAGAATCTTAAAAGTGGCCAGAGAGAGACAGAAAATTACCTACAAAGGAACCCACATCAGACTAGCAACTGATTTCTCAACAGAAACTCATCAGGCCAGAAGGGAATGGGATGAAATATGCAAAGTCATGCAAAGGAAGGGTCTGAATCCAAGAATACTGTACCCAGCAAAGCTATCAATCAAAATTGAAGGTAAAATCAGGAGCTTCAAAGACAAAAAAGGACTAAGGAAATTTTTTACCACCAAACCAGCAATGTAAGAAATACTAAAGGGTCTGCTGTAAAAATAAAAAAAAGAAATAGGAAGCGAGGAAGGAACACAGGGGTAAAGAATAAAAATGGTGACAAATAAGTACCTATCAATAATAACTTTAAATGTAAATGGATTAAATGCCCCAATCAAAAGACATAGGGTAACGGACTGGATAAGAAAACACGACCCATATACCTGCTGACTACAAGAAACCCACCTCAGAAAAAAAGACACATGCAGTCTGAGGATGAAGGGATGGAAAAAGGTTTTTCAGGCGAATGAAAATGAAAGAAAAGCTGGTGTAGCAATACTTATATCTGACAAATTAGATCTCAAAGTGAAGGACATAACAAGAGATAAGGAAGGCCACTTCATAATACTAAAGGGAGCAATCCAACAAGAAGAAATAACTCTGGTAAACACACATGCACCCAATACAGGAGCACCCAAATACATAAAAAAAAATCCTGTAGGATATCAAGGGAGTGATTGTCAGCAATACAATCATGGTAGGAGACTTTAATACCCCACTACCACAATTGGACATATCCACTAAACAAAAAATCAGCAAAGAAACATCAATCCTAAATGACTCACTAGACCAGATGGAATTAATTGACATCTTCAGAACATTTCACCCCAAAGGCACAGAATATACATTCTTCTCAAGTGCACATGGGTCATTTTCAAAGATAGACCATATATTGGGTCATAGGCAAAGTCTCTTCAAATTCAAGAAGAGAAAAATCATATCAAGCATCTTCTCAGATCACAATGGCATAAAACTGGAAATTAACTACAGTAAAAACAATCCAAAAAAAATCAAACACATGGAGACTAAATAGCATGCTATTAAACAATGACTGGGTTACCAGAGAGGTCAAATAAAAAATAAAAAACATCATGGCAACAAACGACAATGAAAACACAACAATCCAAAATCTATGGGACACAGCGAAAGCAGTCTGGAGAGGGAAGTTCATAGCTCTACAAGCCTACTGCAAAAAACAAGAAACAATGGAAATAAATTACCTAGCCCTATAACTCAAAGAAAATGAGAGCAACAAGAAAAGCCCAGTGTAAGCAGAAGGAAGGAAATAATAAAGATCAGAGCGGAGATAAACAACATTAAGACCAAAAAAATAAAAATAAAAAAAATACAAAAGATCGACATAACTAAGAGCTGGTACTTTGAAAGGATAAAAGATTGATGAACCTCTAGCCAGGTTCACCAAGAAGCAAAGAGAGAGCACCCAAATAAACAAAATCAGAAATGAAAGAGGTGACATAACAACAGACCCCACCAAAATAAAAAGGATTGTTAAAAAATACTATGAACAACTCTATTCCAACAAACCGGACAGCCTGGAGGAAATGCACATATTCCTAGAAAAATATAACCTTCCAAAACTCAATGAGGAAGAATCTAAACAACTCAATAGGCCAATTACTATGGAAGAAATTGAAGCAGTCATCAAAAAGCTTCCAGCAAACAAAAGCCCAGGGCCAGACGGCTTCACACGGGAGTTTGAGCAAACATTCAAAGAACTAAAACCTATCCTCCTCAGACTATTACAAAAAATTCAAGAGGAAGGAGCACTTCCAAGCTCCTTCTATGAAGCCAGCATCACCCTAATACCAAAACCAGATAAAGATAACACAATGAAAGAGAATTACAAGCCAATATCCCTCATGAACATAGATGCCAAAATCCTCAACAAAATTCTAGCAAATTGGATCCAGCAGTACATCAGAAAGATCATACACCATGACCAAGTAGGGTTTATCCCAGAATGCAAGGATGGTACAATATCTGCAAATCAATTAACGCGATACATCACATAAACAAATTGAGAGATAAAAATCACATAGTCATATCAATTGATGCAGAAAAAGCATTTGACAAAATCCAACACCCTTTCTTGATAAAAACTCTCAACAAGGTGGGAATAGAAGGATCATACCTCAATATAATAAAAGCCATATATGATAAACCCACAGCTAACATCATACTCAATGTGCAAAAACCAAAACCATTTCCCCTAAGAACAGGAACAAACAGGGATGCCCACTCTCTCCACTCCTGTTTGAAATAGTACTGGAAGTATTAGCCATTGGAATTAGACAAGAAGAAGAAATAAAAGGCATCCAAATTGGAAAAGAAGAAGTAAAGCTGTCCTTATTTGCAGATGACATGATATAGAAAAAACCCGAAAGACTCCATCAAAAAACAAATAGACTTAATAAATGAATTCGGCAGGATACAAAATTAACACCAAGAAATCTATGGCATTTCTATACACCAATAGTGAACTTACAGAAAGAGAGACTAAAAAAGCAATCCCATTTACCATTGCACCAAAAAAAATTAAGATTCCTAGGAATAAATTTAACTAAGGAGGTAAAGTACCTATACATGAAAAACTACAGGACACTGAAAAAAGAGATAGAGGAAGACGTAAACAGATGGAAAAACATACCATGTTCATGAATTGGTAGAATCAACATCATTAAAATGTCCATACTACCCAAAGCAATCTATAGATTCAATGCACTCCCCATTAAAATACCAACACCATATTTCACAGACCTAGAAAGAACTCTCCAAAAATTCATCTGGAATAAAAAAATACCCCAAATAGCCACAGCAATCCTGAGAAAGAAGAACAAAGTAGGTGGGATCTCAATACCAGATTTCAAGCTGTATTACAAAGCCACTGTTCTCAAAACAGCCTGGTACTGGCACCAGAACAGACATATAGACCAATGGAATAGAATAGAGAATCCAGATATCGACCCAAACCACTATGCTCAATTAATATTTGAAAAGGAGGCATTAACATACAATGGATTCAAGACAGTCTCTTCAATAAATGGTATTGGGAAAATTGGACAGATACATGCAAAAAAATGAAACTAGATCACCAACTTATACCATACACAAAAATAAACTAAAAATGGATAAAGGACTTAAACATAAGACAGGAAACCATAAAAATACTAGAGGAATCCACAGGCAGAGAAATCTCAGACATATGCTGAAGCAATTTCTTCAATGATACCGCTCCTAAGGCAATGGAAACTAAAGAGAAAATAAACAAATGGGACTACATCAAAATAAAAAGCTTTTGTACAGCAAAAGAAACCATCAACAAAACAATAAGAAAGACCAGTGTATGGGAGAACATATTTGCAAATGTTATCACTGATAAAGGTTTAATCTTCAACATCTACCGGGAACTTATACAACTTAATAAAAGGAAGATGAATGATGCAATAAAAAAATGGGCAATGGACATAAATAGAATCTTTTCAAAAGAAGACAGAAGGAAGGCCAAGAGACATATGAAAATATGCTCAAAGTCACTATTTATCCGAGAGATGCAAATCAAAATGACAACGCGGTATCATCTCACACCTGTCAGAATGGCAATCATCAACAAAGGACAAGTGCTGGCGAAGATGTGGAGAAAAAGGAACCCTCGTGCACTGCTGGTGGGAATGCAGACTGGTGCAGCCACTGTGGAGAACAGTATGGAGTTTCCTGAAAAAACTAAAAATGGAACTCCCATTTAACCCAGTAATCCCACTTCTAGGAATATATCCCAAGAAACTAGAAATACGAATCAGAAAGGATATATGCACCCCTATGTTCATAGCAGCACAATTCACCATAGCTAAGATTTGGAAACAGCCCAAATGCCCATCAGCAGATGAGTGGATTAGAAAACTATGGTACATCTACACAATGGAATACTATGCTGCTATAAAAAAGAAGGAATTCTTACCATTTGCAGCAGCATGGATGGACCTGGATAGCATTATGTTAAGTGAAATAAGCCAGGCAATGAAAGAAATATACTACATGATCTCACCCATTTATGGAAAATAAAGAACATTATAACCTGATAAACGAAAAGATAGATATAGAAGCAGTAAAGCACCGAACAGACTGTCAAATTACAGTGGGAAAGCAGGGGAGTGTTGGGGAGGGCGGGAAAAAGATCAACCAAAGGAATTGTATGCATGCATATAAGCACACCAATGGACACAAGACACTGGAGGGGTGGGATTTGGGCATGTGACAGGGGTTAGAGGAGGCTGCGGGAAGGTCAATGGGAAAAAAAAAGGAGATATATGTACTACTACATGTAATACTTTAAACAATAAAAAAAAAATATATTTTAAAAAAAGTGCAAGGTGACACAATGTGCCTGGCTGTGAGGGAGCAAGAAGTATATGTTCCCCTCCCCCAAACATAAACCTTGTATCTTTGTTTCATCTGAAGATTGAAATTCCCAAAATAATGATATACTTGCAGATTTTTGAAATTAAGGTGGAATGAAATAAAAAATAAATACAAAAGAAAAGGGTAAAATAAATTTAGAAAATAAATAGTATTAGTTTCAATTTTACTTAACATTGAACCAAATATAAATCTGGCTGGCAAAGTCCATGGGCTCCCAGCCTTACCTCTCTAGTTATCACTTCATGAAGGTTGGAGGAAAAAGGTTAACCAAGAAAACAAACTGATGTGAATCTGGATTAATACTGAGGCTAGTCTAGTAAATATTTTAGTTTTGGCCCTAAAATCTGGCCTCCTGCCAGGCCGGTGTGGTTCAGTGGTTGAGCATTGACCCATGAACCAAGAGGTCACTGGCTCGATTCTCAATCAGGGCACATGCTCGGGTTGTGAGCTCCATCCCTAGTAGGGGGCATGGAGGAGGCAGCCAATGGTGTTTCTCTCTCATCAATGTTTCTATCTCTCCCTCTTCCTTCCCCTCTCTCTAAAACCAATGAAAACATTTTTTTTTTTTAAAGTGGGCTTCTGTCCTGGCTGGTGTGCTTGGTGGTTAGTATGATAGCCTGTGGATGGAAGGATTTCAAGTTCAGTTCCCAGTCAAGAGTATGTACCTGGGTTGCAGTTTCCATCCCTTGTTTGGGCATATGTGGGAGACAACCTATCGATGTGTCTCTCTCACCTCAATGTTTCAATGTTTCTCTCCCTCCCTTCCCACTTCCTTCCCTCCCTCCCTCCCATTTTCCCTCAGTCCCTCCCTGCTATCCTTCCACTCTCTAAAAATCAATGGAAAATATATCCTCTGGTATGGATTACCAACAACAACAACAAAAAGTGGCCTCCTCTGGCCTGGAGATTTACTAGTATTATACTTTCATTCCACAGCCCTCTTGGGCTTCTCCGATACCACAGTAGTAATACAGTGCCCACTATAGTAGGCTCAGTTGTGCTTGATTTTCTCCTTTCATTCCACTAAATCAGTGTATCAAACTAGACCTTGCATCTGAATCACATGGAGGGCTTGTTAAAGCAGATTTCCACATCCTGCTCCCAGAGTTCCTGATTCGGCAGGTCTCGGGTGGCATCTGAAAATCATTATTTCTATTTCCCAGAGGATGCTAATGAACTCTGAGAACCATTGCATTTATAATGGGAAGACAGGAGGATCAAATCTCCAGTCAGTTGAATAGGACTGGGGTTCAAGATTTGATGTTATAGCTCCTTATCCTAGGGCAGTGGTCGGCAAATTGCGGCTTGCGAGCCACATGCGGCTCGCGAGCCGTGGTTTGCCACTCTGTTGACTAATGAGTTTGCCGACCACTGACCTAGACTCTCGATTCCAATAATTACAGGCTGTTGTTGTTCCTTGTGATTAAGCCCCTATCCCAGTGGTCAGCAAACTCATTAGTCAACAGAGCGGCAAACCGTGGCTCACGAGCCGCATGTGGCTCGTGAGCCACAGTTTGCCGACCACTGCCCTAGGGCAAATTTTCCTTACTGATAAACAAAGTAGTATCTAACTTGAATAGTTCATTTAATGAATCAAGAGCACACCATATATAAAGTTCCTAACATGGTGCATCACCCATAAGAAACATTCCTTGCTCTCCCCAGCCTGAACTCTAAAGCTGCCCCTCATTGTATTTCAGCATTATTTTTCCCTGATTTTTCTGTTACTCCCATATGCCTCCTAGCAGTGCATACTACTATACTAGTATTTCTTCTCTATCCTAACAAACTTACAACATCATTCTCATTTATCCTGCATTAAACTTCTTGTTAATACTAGATCTCTTTTCCAGCAAAGTTCAGCCTCTTTATCAGCTGTTCTATATTAACATCTGTACCTAGATTTCCAGTGGCAGCAGTCTACCTTCTTTTTTAAAAAAAATTTTTTATTGTTTAAATTATTACCTAAGATGCCTTTCCCCCATTGACCTCTCCCTGGACAACCCCACCCCCCAGCACATGCTCTCACTCCCTAACTGTCTGTGTCTATTGGTTATGTTCGTATGCATGCATACAAGTCCTTTGATTAATCTCTTACCCCCTTCCCCCCCCCAACTTCCCTCATAGGTTGGACAGTCCGTTCAATGCTTCTATGACTGGTTCTGTTTTTGCTCATCAGTTAATGTTGTTCATTATATTCCACAAATGAGTGAGAACATGTGATATTTATATATTTCTCTAACTGCCTTATTTCGCTTAGCATAGTGCTCTCCAGTTCCATCCATGCTGTTGCAAATGGTAAAAGTTCCTTCTTTTTTACTGCAGCATAGTATTCCATTGTGTAGATGTACCACAGTTTTTTAATTCACTCATCTGCTGATGGGCACTTATGGTGTTTCCAAATCTTAGCTATTGTAAATTGTGCTTCTATTAACATAGAGGTCCATATATGCTTTCTGTTTCTGTTTTCTTGGGATATATTCCTAGAAGTGGGATTACTGGGTCAAAAGAAAGTTACATTTTTAATTTTCTGAGAAAACGCCATGGTTTCCACAGTGGCTGCACGAGTCTACATTCTCACCAGCACTGCAAGAGGGTTCCTTTTTCTCCAAATCCTCTCCAGCACTTGTCCTTTGTTGCTTTGTTGATGATAGCCATTCTGACAGGTGTGAGATGGTACCTTACTGTTGTTTTGATTTGCTTCTCTCGAATGATAGTGACTTTAAGCAACCTATATAATAAAAGGCTAATATACAAATTATTCCCTCAACTAGGAGTTAGACGACGAGTTCAACTGGGAGTTCTACCAGAAGGCAGGGCCGGCCGGCCAACCACCCACGGTCCCTCCCCACGACAGATCCTGCCCCCGATCGGCTCTCTCCACCACCATCAGGAGCGGGGCTGGCCAACTGCCCACAGACCCTCCCATGGCCAGCCCCACACACAATTGCCTCCCCCAACCCTGATTCTGGGCAGAGCCTGCCCGCCAAACACCCACAGCCCCTCCCCCAGTGGGCCTACCCATTCACGAATTCCTGCACTGGGCCTCTAGTGTTTTCATATGTCTCTTGGCCTTCTATATGTCCCCTTTTGAAAAGTGTCTATGTAGGTCCTTTGCCCATTATTTGATTGGATTGTTTATCTTCCTTTTGTTAAGTTATATGAGTTCTCTGTAAATTTTGGAGATTAAACACTTACTGGATATAACATTGGCAAATATGTTCTCCCATGAAGTGGGTTTTCTTGTTGTTTTGGTGATGGTTTCTTTGCTGTGTAGAAGCTTTTTATTTTGATGTAATCCCATTTGTTTATTTTCTCCTTAGTTTCCATTGCTCTAGGAGCTATATCGGTAAAGATATAGCTATGACAAATGTCTGCTATTTTGCTGCCTATAGCGTCCTCTAATATTTTAATGGTTTCCTGTCTTACGTTTAAGTCCTTTATCCATTCTGAGTTTACTTTTGTGTATGGTGAATGTTGGTGGTCTAGTTTTATTTTTGCATCTGTCCAATTTCCCAATGGCATTTATTTATTTATTTTTCTTTATTGATTAAGGTATTACATATGTGTCTTATCACGCCATTGACCCCCCCACCCCCAACTCATGCCCTCACACCCCTGGTGTCTGTATCCAGTTAGGCTTATATGCATGCATACAAGTCCTTTGGTTGATCTCACCCCCTTACGCCCAGCCTCCCTTACCTTCCCTCTGAGGTTTGATCATCTGATCGATGGTTCTCTGTCTCTGGATCTGCTTTTGTTCATTAGTTTACGTTTCATTATATTCCACAAATTAGTGAGATCATGTGATATTTATCTTTCTCTGAATGGCTTATTTCGCTTAGCATAATGCTCTCCAGGGCCATCCATGTTGCTGCAAATGGTAAAAGTTCCTTCTTTTTTACAGCAGCATAGTATTCCACTGTGTAGCTGTACCACAGTTTTTTAATCCACTCATCTGCTGATGGGCACTTAGGCTGTTTCCAAATGGTAAATTGTAGGGGCCCCACCATTTATTGAAGAGACTGTCTTGATTCCATTGTATGTTCTTGCCTCCTTTGTCAAATATTGAGCATAATGGCTTGGGTCGATTTCTGTGTTCTCTATTCTGTTTCATTGATCTATATGACTGTTCTGGTGCCAGTACCAGGCAGTTTTGAGAACAGTGGCTTTGTAGTATAGCTTGATATCTGGTATTGTTATCCCTCCAACTTTGTTCTTCTTTCTCAAGATTGCTGCAGCTATTCGGGGTCTTTTTTTATTCCAGATGAGTTTTTGGAGAGTTTGTTTTAAGTCTTTGAAATACACCATTGGCATTTTAATGGGGATTGCATTGAGTCTAGAGATTGCTTTGGGTACTATGAGCATTTTAATGATGTTGATTCTACCAATCTATGAACATGGTATATTCTTCCATTTCTTTGTCTTCTTCTATCTCTTTTTTCAGAGTCCTATAATTTTCTGAGATCTGGTCCTTTACCTCCTTGGTTAGATTTATTCCTATGTATCTTAATTGTTTTTTTGCAATGGTAAATGGGATTGATATTTTAGTTTCTCTTTCTGTGAGTTCATTATTGGTGTATAAAAAAACCATAGATTTCTGGGTGTTAATTTTGTATCCTGCTCCATTGCCTAATTCATTTATTAAGTCTAGTAGTTTTTTATGGAGTCTTTAGGGTTTTCTATGTACAGTATCATGTCACCTGTGAATAATGACAGTTTTACATTTTCTTTTCTAATTTGGATACCTTTTATTTCTTCTTCCTGTCTGATCGCTATGGCTAGCACTTCCAGTACTATGCCGAATAGGAGTGGTGAAAGTGGGCATACCTGTCTTGTTTCTGTTCTTAGAGGAAATGGTTTTAGTTTTTGCCCACTGAGTATAATGTTGGCTGTAGGTTTGTCATATAAGGCCTTTACTATGTTGAGGTATGATCCCTCTATTCCCACTCTGCTGAGAGTTTTTCTCAGAAAAGGGTGTTGGATTTTGTCAAATGCATTCTCTGCATCAATTGATATGATTATGTGATTTTTGTCTCTCAATCTGTTTATGTGATGTATCACGTTTATTGGTTTTTGGATATTTTACAGCCTTGTATCCCTGGAATAAATCCCACTTGGTCATGATGTATGATCTTTCTAATGTAATGCTGATCCGATTTGCTAAAATTTTGTTGAGGATTTTAGTATCTATGTTCATCAGGGATATTGGCCTGTAATTCTCTTTCTTTGTAGTGTCTTTATCTGGTTTTGGAGTTAGGATAATGCTGGCTTCATAGAAAGAGCTTGGAAGTGTGCCTTCCTCTTGAATTTTTTGGAATAGTCAGAGGAGGATAGGTTTTAGTTCTTCTTTGAATGTTTGGTAAAACTCCCCTGTGAAGCCATCCAGTCCAGGGTTTTTGTTTCCTGGGTGTTTTTTTGTGGTTGTTGTTTTTGTTTTGTTTTGTGTGTTTTTTTGTTTTGTTTTGTTTTGGTTTTTTTTTAATCACTGCTTCAATTTCTTCAGTGGTTATCGGCCTATTCAGGTTTTCTTATTCTTCCAGATTGAGTTTTGGGAGCTAGTATTTTTCTAAAAATATGTCCATTTAATCAAGGTTGCCCAGTTTGTTGGAATAGAGTTGTTTGCAGTATATTTTTACAATCCTTTGTATGTCTGTGGGGTCGGTTGTTATTCCCCTTGTTTCATTTATGATTTTGTTTATTTGGGTCCTCTCTCTTTGTTTCTTGATGAGCCAGGCTAGAGGTTCATCAATCTTGTTTATCCTTTCAAAGAACTAGGTCTTGGTTTCATTGACCTTTTTTATTATTATTATTATTTTTTTGTCTTCATGTTATTTCCTTCCTCCTACTTACTCTGGGATTTTCTTGTTGCTCTCTTTTTCATTCATTAAGTTCCAGGGTTAAACAATTTATTATAATTTTTTCTTATTTTTTGAGGTAGGCCTGTAGAGCGATGAACTTCCTTCTCAGGATTGCTTTCACTGTGTCCCATAGATATTGGATTTTTGTGTTTTTGTTGTCATTTGTTTTCAGGATTTTAAATGTCTTCTTTGATCTCTTTGGTAACCTTATCATTGTTTAATAGTATGCTATTCAACCTCCAAGTGTTTGAATATTTTATATTGTTTTTATCGTAGTTGATTTATAATATTATGCCATTGTGGTCTGAGAAGATGCTTGACATGATTTCTATCTTTTTGAATTTGGGGTGACTTTGCTTGTGACCCAATATGTGGTCTATCTTTGATAATGTCCCATGTGCACTTGTTGAAAAATTATATTCTGTAGCTCTGGGGTGAAATGTTCTGGAGATGTCAATTAAGTACATCCGATATAGTGAGTGATTTGGGATTGCTATTTCTTTCTGATTTTTTGTGCAGAGGATTTATCCAGTGATGCCAGTGAGGTATTAAAGTTGCCTACTAGGATTGTATTGTTGTCAATCTCCCCCTTGATTTCTTCAGAAGCTTTTTTTTAATGTATTTGGGTACCCCTGTATTGCATGCATATATATTTACTAGAGTTGTATTTTCTTGTTGTGGTGGTCCCTTTAGTATTATGAAGTGGCCTTCTTTGTCTCTTGCTATGGCCTTAACTTTGAGGTCCATTTTGTCTGATATAAGTATTCCTACCCCAGCTTTTTTTTCATTTCCATTTGCCTGGAAGATATTTTTCCATCCCTTCATTCTCAGTCTGTGTGAGTACCTTGTTCTGAGGTGGGTCTCTTGTAGACAGCATATATATGGATCATGCTTTCTTATCCTTTCAGCCACTCGATGTCTTTTGATTGGAACATTCAATCCATTTACGTTAAATGTTATTATTGATAGGTACTTGTTTGTAACTATTTTTATTTTTTGTTCCCGTGTTCCTACTTCTCTTTTTATTTCTTCTTTTTACAACAGTCCCTTCAGCATTTCTTGTATTGCTGGCTTGTTAGTGATAAACTCCCTTAGACTTATATTATCTGTGAAGCTCCTGATTTCCCCTTCAATTTTGAATGATAGCCTTGCTGTATAGCATCTTCTGGGACTCAGGCCCCTGCCTTGTATCACTTTGTATACTTCCTTTCATTCCTTTCTAGCCTGATGTGTTTTTGTTGAGAAATCTTTTGATAAGCTAATGGGAGATCCTTTGTAGTTAACTCTCTGTCTCTCTCTTGCAGCCTTTAAGTTTCTCTCTTTGTCATTAACATTTGCCATTGTAATAACGAAGTGTTTTGGTGTGGGTCTTTTTGGGTTCATCTTGTTTGGGACTCTCTGTGCTTGTGTGACTTTCTTCTTCCCCAAATCAGGGAAGTTTTCTAACATTATTTCTTCAAGTAGGTTTTCTAACCCTTGTTCTTCTTGTCGTTTCTGAACCCCTATTATACGTACGTTGCTTTGTTTCATGTTCTCTCAAAGCTTCCTTAGGCTCTCCTCCTGCCTTTTAATTTTTTTCTCCAATTATAGTTCAGATTGGAAGTGTTTTGCTGCCCTGTCTTCTAAATCACTAATTCAGTCATCAGCTTTCTATAGTCTACTGTTGAAACCTTCCATATTGTTTTTTATTATAGCTATACCACTCTTTATTTCCTCTTGATTCTTACATAAGTTGTTGATTTTCTAATCCATTTGGTTTATGAACTGTATGGCCCTTATTCTGAATAATTTTTCTGACAAGTTGCATGCCTCCATTTCATTTAAGTCATTTTCTGAGGATTCCTTCTTTCTTTTTGGGGGGTTTTTGTCTCCCCATTTTTGCTCTTACAAAAGGATCCAGGCGTTGAGTCACATTGGGCCAGTGACTACAGTGGCCAGTTTGGCAGTGGTTCACACAGTCACCAGGGTTTGGGTCGATGCATCGGGCTTGGCCACAATTTATGTGGTCACGGTGCCTGGGGTTGCAGTGTGAGGCACCCAGTAAGGCTTGGCTGCCTACAATTGGTTGCAGTGCACAGGTTGCTGCCTCAGGTGTGGCAACGGCTAGCGTCTGAGCTTGCTGCTTGATGTACTGGGGTTGCTTAGTATGGCTTGGCTGCTCACACTCAGTTGCAGTGCCTTGGGTTGCTGTGTTGAACTTGGCTGCAGCTAGTGCAGTTGTGGCGTATGGGGTTGCTGCGTAAGGCTTGGGTGTTCATACGCAGATGGGATTCCTGGGGTTGCTGTGTAAGGATTAGGTTTTTGTGCACGAACAGGTCGCCCGGGGTGGCTGTGTAAGTCGTGGCTGTTTGTACATAGTCACGATGCTCCAGAACTCACAGAAGCCTGCAGCCAAGGAGGCTGGAGTCTTGGGGTTCATGGGCCTGTATCCGAGGCAACATATCCCTGGCTGGAGTTGCTGTAGGGTACTGGGTGGTGTCTGAGGACACCCTGGGTGGAGGTGAGACTGGGCTCCCAGTCACAGCAGCTCTCCCCTTCAAGATGGTGTGTTCTCTGTGACAGAGCCAGCCACCCCGGGAGAGACCGCAGTGGTAGCAGAAGCTGCCAGGCTAGGGGAGCCTGGTCCACCATCCCCCAAAAGTCCTGTGGAATCTAACTGTCCCTCACTCACACACACACGCCACACGTCTACGCACTCCCCTTTAGCCCCCTCACTCACTCACACTCTCTCCCAAAGTCTACCTTCTTTCTACATTACATACAGGAACAGCTAATTTTTTCCCTAGGCAAAACTCCATGCCCCCCTTTTAAGGTTTTTGTTTTTTCTTTTTTTTAATAAATATATTAAATTGTTTGTTTGGTTGTTTTCCTACCTGGGATTCCTCCCCACTCTCCTCTTACTTGTGGGAAAAAAACTGGCTGACAGACCCTCATTTCTATTAAAAAATAAGTAAAAAAACCCAACAAAAACAAAAGGCTTTTCACAGCCCAGTTTACTAGTTCTACCAAATTCCTCAGGTTTCTTCTCATCATTTATCAATGAGATATTCCCCTGGAGATGTCTTCTAAAGCCTTTTTATATTTTTATAATATTCCCAAACTCCCCTAAAACAAACAAATAAAATACAGAAGAAGCAATTCTCCATAAATGAAAGAAAAGGCATCCCCTTTAGTCATGGTTCCAATTCTTTATAACAAAGAAATACACTAAAGCAGACAAAAAAATTACTGTCAAATCTTAGTTATGTTGTGCTTACACATGACATCCCCACTGAAGAAATATAAATATATAAACATATATTCTGTTATTGTATAAACATGTTTATACAAAACATTAGCAAATATTAAGAAATTATTATCTGAGTGGCAGAGTATTAATAAGGCCAAAATGTATCTTTAAAACAATCAAGTATATATAAATTTTAATAGCAACTATGTAACCAAATTTCACCTTCCTCCTTTGGATTACACTTCCTGTTACTATTGTTATAAAAATGTACTATAAGCACATATTTTAATGTCTCCATGAATTAAAGTTATACCATACCTTCACAGTATAATTGAAGTATTTGGCTGACTGCATGAACCGATGAAATCCATCACTTTCTTTTGTTGCTACAGTTATAACTAATAATTTATCTGCAAAGATAGAAGGAAATATCATAAGATGGTTTACCAAGAAAGAAGTTAAGCACTCCCAATTTACAATGACTTGCACCCATGGGAATGCTCCGGTTTATCAATCTACATAAGGATAAACAAAAAGCTGTTGAAAAAATAGGCATCTCAAGCTGGTTATACTACTGCCAAATGATGAACCACAGCAAAGGAATCATTTTAATGATAAGAAAGTACAATAATGTTTTCAGAAAAGCACACCCTTGACAAGATTTTCAACCCCCGCCCCCCCACCAAAAAAAAAAATCATTTCTATAAAACGCACAAAATTTTTATCTGTAAAGATAAACTCTCTTAGGTATTATCTAATCAACCAGCTTCACTGTTAACCTATAAATCATCACTGACATATTACACACATCAGTGAGGTCTGGAACCACATGATATTACTCAAAACACTAGCAGGTACAAAAATAAAATATCCAATCATGAGACTGGTCTTAATTTTAAAAAATAAGTTATGATAAATTGGGAGCATATACTTAGAAACAGAATCTTAATTTTTTCTTCCTATTAATGAACTTTTGTATATGATAAGTCTGTAAACACAACATTTACATCACATTCAACACTTTTTGTTTTTTCTTAAAGAATAAAAGAAACATCTTTACTGATACAGCTCCTAGGGCAATGGAAACTAAAGAGAAAATAGACAAATGGAACTATATCAAAATAAAAAGGTTCTGCACAATAAAAGAAACCATCAACAAAACAACAAGAAAACCACTGCATGGGAGAACATATTTGCCAATGTTATCTCCGATAAGGGTTGAATCTCCAACATTTACAGGGAACTCATACAATTTAACAAAAGGAAGATAAACAACCCAATTTAAAAAATGGGCAATGGATCTAAATACATACTTTTCAAAAGAGGACATACAGAAGGCCAAGAGACATATGAAAACATGCTCAAAGTTACTAATCATCTGAGAGATGCAAATCAAACAACAATGAAGTACCATCTCACACCTGTCAGAATAGCTATCATCAACAAATCAAAAAAGGACAAGTGTTGGTGAGGATGCGGAAAAACGGAACTCTCTTGCACTGCTGGTGGGAATGCAGACTGGTGCAGCCACTGTGGAAAACAGTATGGTGTTTCCACAAAAAGTTAAAAATGGAACTCCCATTCGACACAGTAATCCCACCTTCTAAGAATATATCCCAAGAAATCAGAAACACCAATCAAAAAGGATATATGCACCCTAACCGGTTTGGCTCAGTGGATAGAGCGTCGGCCTGTGGACTGAAGGGTCCCAGGTTCGATTCTGGTCAAGGGCATGTACCTTGGTTGCGGGCACATCCCCAGTAGGGGGTGTGCAGGAGGCAGCTGATCGATGTCTCTCTCTCATCGATGTTTCTAACTATCCCTCTCCCTTCCTCTCTGTAAAAAATCAATAAAATATATTTTTTTAAAAAAAGGATATATGCACCCCTATGTTCATAGCAGTACATAGCTAAGATTTGGAAACACCCTAAGTGGCCATTAGCAGATGGGTGGATTAGAAAACTACACAATGGAATACTACACTGCTATGAAAAAGAAGGAACTTTTACCATTTGCAACAGCATGGGTGGACCTGGAGCGCATTATGCTAAGCAGAATAAGCCAGTCAGAGAAAGATGTATCTACTCATTTTTGGAATATAATGAACAACAAACTGATGAACAAAAATAGATCCAGAGACAGAGAAACACCGAACAGACCATCAAACCTCAGAGGGAAGGCCGAGGAGGATGGGGAAGGGTGGGTAAGAGATCAACCAAGGACTTGAATGCATGCATGTTAGCATAACCAATGGACATGGACACTGGGGTGCTGGGAGCTTTTCTTGGGGGGTAGGAGTGGCCAGAAAGGGGTCGATGGGGGGGAAAGGAGACATATGTAATACTTTAAACAATGAAAAAAAAAAGAATAAAAGGAACCAGAATCAGCACTGCCCTGGTAAATACAGAGGTTTTAATCCATATTTTATACTGGATTATTATTTTCAGTCCAACAAAACACTTCCTCTTATTAGAGCAGTAGGTAGATTTAAGGAGTCATTTCAAAATACCTATAGAAGCTATTAAAGCAAATGCTTATTAGGAAAAGACATGTCTTAAAATGCATTAAAAAAACACAACTACATCAGTAAGTGCCAAGTATGCTAGGACTTTTTCTTTTTTTAACCTGAGCATACAGTATGACCAGTGGACTAAGAAAGCAAAACTAACATCTTTTTGACATTCAGGGCACTGGCACAGCACTATATGATTTGATTGTCATTTGCCCGTTATGAATAAGAAAAAAATTCAGACTGTCTTAAGTGTCCCCTAAGTAGTATACAATCATTGACAACAGAACTTAATTCCAATAAAGAGGCATTAAAGAAATCAATTAAAAACAATTTCATATGACCCATGTTAATCATCAAAATTTGAAAATAATTTAAACCACAGAACATAAGTAAATGCAAATATATATAAAGAATACATTCACACATTCATTAGTCAACCCCAAAAGAAAAATAGTTCCATGAAAATAAATATCAGCATTCTCAGATTTTTTTTCTGTTGAGATATTTCTCACCATTTTGAGAAATAAATATGCAAAGAAAAATAAGTCATTTTAATAAAGATGTCAGGACCCATGTAAATAAATATTAAGAGTACTTTTTCAATTAACTACTTTTTTTATTTAAAAAAAATCATTTGTAATGTTTCAAACAGTACCTGATTAAGAAAATCTGACATATTACGATTCAGAAGAAAATTTGAAAGAGTGAACACTAAGTTTTATTTTATAAAAGTAAAGAACATGCTTTTAAAAGTATCTTTTCTCTGTAATATAATGACTATTTAAAGGCAGTTTTCTTTCTTAACTTTCTCTATATAAATCATAAGAATTAGCTATAAGTTCACATTTTGACTGAATAGATTTTATGCTTACCATTTCCAATATAAAATTAACAGCATTTATTTCAGCATCCTTAAGAGGAAAAATACTGTTGGCCAGACCCTTGAGCAGAGAGATGTTACCTAATGCAATGACTCAGAAGGCAAAACTAAAAATGTACAGTCTGGCAATCTTATGCCAAATGAGGACTCCTGCTGTTTTAATATTGTTACTAATTACAAAAAAATACTAATAAGTAATTTTGTTAAAAGAAGGTATGTTGAATAACATCCTATCTAATTAAAGAGTAATATGCAAATTAACCATCACTCTGCCACACCCACAAGCCACGCCCATAAGCCACGCCAATCAGCCAATCAGGAGCAAGTATGTAAATTAACCCAACCAAGATGGCTGCAGCCAGGGAGAGAGCAGGAGGGAGGCTTGGGTTTCCCTGCGATGGAGGAAGCCAAGCTTTCCTCACACCCTGGCTGGCCCAGGCCTGCACTCCAGGCTACAAAGTTTCAATTATAGAAGATAAATAAATCCCAACAAAAATGGCGGCAGCCACGGAGCTGGAGAGAGCAGGAGGCTAGGGTTGCCCCCGGCGATGGAGGAAGCCAAGCTTCTGAAACCCTGGCCTCCCTTGGTCTCCGCTTAAGGCTACAAAGTTTCAATTATAGAGGATAAATAAATCCCAACAGAAATGGCTGCCACCACAGAGCGAGCAAAAGGCTTGGCTCTGCTCCAGGCTACAAAATTTCAATTGTAGAAGATAAATAAATCCCAGATACCAGGGCCTCTGCTTGGGTCACTGGGGGGCATGGCCAGCCTGCAAACCACCACAGGCCCCTCACCCAGGCCACCCCACGCCCCAAGGGAAACCCCACCCCGAACCCGGACACCCTTCAGGGCAAACCAGCTGGCCCCCACCCATGCACTAGGCCTCTATCCTATCTAATAAAAGAGTAATATGCAGATTGACCATCACTCCAACACACAAGATTGCTGCCCACATGTGGTCAAAGATGGCTGACCCCATGTGGACACAAGATGGCCAGCAGGGGAGGACAGTTAGGAGGGACTAGGCCTGCAAAAGAGGGCAGTTTAGGGCGATCAGGCCAGCAAGGGAGGGCAGTTGGGAGGTACCAGGTCTTCAAGGGAGGGCAGTTGGGGGTGATAAGCCTGCAGGGGAGGGCAGTTAGGGGTGACCAGGCCGGCAGAGGAGGGAAGTTGGGGGTGACCGGGCTTGCAAGGAAGGGCAGTTGCAGGGGGACCCAGGCCTGCAGGGGAGAGCAGTTGGGGGGGGGACCAGGCTTGCAGGGGAGCGCAGTTTGGGGCAAACAGGCTGGCAGGGGAGCAGTTAGGCATCAATCAGGCTGGCAGGGGAGTGGTTAGGGGGTGATCAGGCTGGCAGGCAGAAGCGGTTAGGGGCAATCAGGAAGGCAGGCAGGCGAGCAGTTGGGAGCCAGCAGTCCTGGATTGTGAGAGGCATGTCTGACTGCCCTCAAAGGGTCCCAGATTGTAGAGTGTGCAGGCTGGGCTGGGGGAACACCAACCCCCGCCCGTGCACAAATTTCATGCACCAGGCCTCTAGTTATACATAAACACCTGTTTCCTTTCACCTGATAATCAGTAACAATACTGTGATGAGAAATAAATCTTACTCAATTGGGGGAAGTAGAAGAAGAAAGTGTTGACATGTACCACTCCCAAGCTCTCTCCAAGTAACTCAAAGGTCTAACTTGCTCACCATTTATGAAGTGTTCTTGTCAAAAAAAATTAACCTGTATTTGATATACATACTTTAGATTTCACTAAAATTTACACTATAAATTTACCTAAAATGAAAAGACAAGTCAATTGACCTGGAGAATCAATGGCAAATGTGAAAAAAAAAAAAAAAAAAGGGAAGGGAAACTGTTACATATATTAACAGAATTAAGAGATAATTCAACCAAAGGTAAATCATGGAATTCTGTTGGGTCGTGATTTGAAAAACTAACTGCAAAAGGTATATATGAGAATATTAAGGAAATATGAACACTAATTGGATATTTGTTGATATTCAGATATTACTAAATTTTTAACATGCTAATGATATTGATTTTTTTTAAGTCCATATAATTTAGAGATAGGTACAAAAGTATTTACACAATTAAAGGATACAGTGTTTTCAATTTGTTTCAATATTATTTGGGGTTGGATGGAAGGCAATGGAGAAAAAGAATAAAGGTGAAACAAGACTGGCCAAAGGTGATGATTGTTAAAACTAGATTCCTGTTGTATAGGTTTGGAAATTCCTATAATTAAAAACAAAGTGTTCAACTTTATGCGCAGTCCCTAATCTTCCTACCAGAAAAATGACAAAAATATTCAAAATAAAAAATTTTAACAGTCTAAGTCACCTAAGTAAAAGGAAAAATGAAATAGAGAGAAAGCAGAACTTTTCTAACCAAACAAAATTATAATTTAAACAACTATAATTAGTACCTTATCCAATTCATTCACAACAACTGAAATTATAAAGCAAGATGATATGGGGAATGAGCTCGAAAACAAACAGCCATCAAACATTACCAAAACTAATCTATATCAAAGAAAAGGCAATGGAAGCTCAACTGTGGCCAAATGTAACCTCCATAGCTACTGTGTGAGTCTATTAGAAAACAGATTAATACAGTTTGCATGAACAAGAAACATGCACTGCATCATAGTGTGGTAGATTAGAACAACCATTTATCAATGAAAATCACATCACAGAAAAACAAACAAACAAAAAAAACTTCTGTAATCATCTTTACAATATCCTGTTAACTGCCTATCATCCTAATATATAAAAAGCCAGAGGCCGTCACAACCGAAACAACCAGATGGATGACCGAACAGCAGGCTGTGTGGTGTGACCAGGCCGGCAGGGGGGGTTAGTGAGGGATGAGCAAATGACTTAACAGCAGTCTGCATGGAGTGACCAGGCCAGCAGGGGGGCAGTTGGGGTGACCAGGCTGGTGGAGGGGGGGCAGTTGGAGGCAACCAGGCTGGCAGGTGAGCAGTTAGGAGCCAGCAGTCCTGGATTGTGAGAGGGATGTCTTGGATTGGAGAGAATGCAGGCTGGGCTGAGGGGACCCCCCCATGCACAAATTTTGTGCACCAGGCCTCTAGTTTAGTATAAGATTTAATAAATATTGAAGTAGCAAACTATTAAACTCTCTACAAAAATTCAGATGAATATCAGAATTTCTCCAAAAATCAATAAGTCAATTTATTTAGAAAGGTCAAAACATGCTATGTCTTTGTTATGAATGCACTCAACAGTTTGCCAGGGAAATGCATTATTTAAGAGTCCATTTTTTTTTTACAAATAGTTGTTGATATAAGAGCAGAATTTATTAGTATTTAGTGCTGATCTAATTTTTCTTTCAAATACAAACCATGGATTTAAAACAGACATGTTTTGCTCATATATCCTATATCTAAATGCTAAATCTGCACATAAAAACCATCTGAAAACCCAGCTGCCTTTGATCCCACCACTGAAGGATAAATCTCCTATCTTCCCAAGAAACTTTCTGTACAAATAGTCAAATCAGTCCCTAATTAAAAATTTGCAAATATCAAGAATTCTACCACAGGAACTCTGAATTCATTGTTCTCATTCTGTAACTACTGATTTTATGTCCTTCTTCTGCAAAGATCAGTAGCTCTCAAATTTTACTAAAGGAATGTTTTCTTACAAGGGTTAGCAGAGCACAGGAGCGGCAAACTTTTGCTGTGTAAGAATGAACCGTAGGAGTTTCAATAACGCAACCAGAGTAGATTGAGCTCTCTCACATGCCTCTGAAAACCAAAATGGAAATAAAACCAGATTGGGGCCCTGGCCAGTTTGGCTCAGTTGGTTGAGTTTTGTCAAATGCATGGGGAGTTTTGGTTCCTGGTCAAGGCAAATGCCTAGGTTTTGTGCTCAATCACTAGTAGGGGGCATAATGGAGGCAGTTGATGTTTCTCTTTCTCAACAATGTTTCTCTCTCTTTCCTTCTCCATTCCTCTCTCTAAAATAATTTAAAACATATTTTAAAAAAACAACACTAAATTGAGTAACATCCACCCTGAATTACCAATTGAAGACTAGTTGAAGGGGAGACTTTTAAACCAGGAAGGGCAGAAAGCACCGGGAGACTGGTAGGAAAGGCCAGGTTGGGAGATGGGGTGGTCCCACTCTTACTGGGGGGGCGGGGCAGGCTGAGGTTTCAGAGAGATATCTCTGCTCCAGGTGGGATCCCCCTGAGAAGAGTGAGACCTGGACCCCAGGCTGGGCTATAGGGCATGGAGCTCAGAACTTGTAATAGCTACCCACATAAATCCAGGAATGAAAACGAGGTTTCTAATCACCAGGGAGAGATGGAGCCTGCCAGAGACAAAGCCACTTTTGTTGTCTAAGGGTACAGGGTTTTCATTTGCAGCCACTCACCCTGAGCTTTGGCAGAATGAGGGTGGTGCAGACTGGAGTCGCCTGAGGAGAGTCAGGGATGGGAGACATTGGAGAGAGACATGGGAGATCAGCTGCCAGGATCCCTGTGATCAGTCATCCCCTGCCCCCAATATCTCAGCAGCCATTTTCCATTAGAGGCACAAGCCCCACCCCCACACCCCACCAGCAGAAGCCTGGAGAAAGGCAATTACACTGCCCTTGAGGATACAGCTCACCATACTTTGATTCTCAATCCCTGCTGAGAAGGCAGCAGCAGAGGCTGGACTCACAGGTCTGGGCAAGCTCAGGGGCTGTCAGTGACGGGCTTTGGAGTGGAGCCAATACACCTACTTTCTCAGGAACCTGACTGGCACTTTCCCCTCAAGGGAAAGCTGATAGAAACTCCTGGTTTCTAACAGACCCTACCAGCTGCATACAAGGGGCCCTGCCCTGCCAAGGTCAGAAAAGCATTCTGAGACAGACTCAGACATGTGACTCTGGGATAGGGGAACACACACCCCTTCTTCCCTGAAATCTGAACAGCACCTCACCATCATGGTAGACCTAGAGATTCCATTCTCCTGATTCTGCCAAAAGCATTTTCAGAAATGGCCTTTAAGTGACTGTGTCTGACAGCCAACCAACAGGCAGAGGTGGGCAGAGGCAGATCCCACAGTTCCTTGGGATGTTTTCTGACATGCCCCTGGGCCTGCTCTAAAGCCAGCCTTGGAGTGCAGCTTGGCCCCTCCCATGAAAAGCCAAGGCCTGTGGAGACAGCAGCCACGAACTGTGGATCACTTAAAGGTTGAACAGTTTATTGAGAGCCAAATGTGGACAGTTTCTGACATTGGCTTTCACCAAACAACCTCCTTGGATGCCCAGAGTTGGCACACAAAACTGTAAGCCTCAGAGAACATAAGTGCAGGTTCCAAAGAGAGATCCCAGCAGGCCCTAAATTCAGCCAAGAAAAACTCTATTTTTTGCTTTGTTTTTTCATTTTCTTTATTGTTGCTTTGTTATTATTTTCTCTTTTCTTTCATCTTTTATTTTTCCCTTTCCTTTTCTTACTTTTTTTTCTCTTTTTTCTCCTTTTCTTAGTTAATATTATTCTTTCTCTTCTTTTTTCCTTTTAATTTTTGTCTTTTCTTTTATACCATTTTTTCTTTTGCTGATCTTATTATTTTTTTTTGTTAATACTCACCAGAGGATATTTTTCTATTGATTTTTAAAGAGGGTGCAAGGGAGGGAGAGAATGGGAAAGAGAGATAGAAAAATCAGTGTGAAAGAGATAACACCAATTGGTTGCTCTTGCAGGAGCCCCAACCAGAGCCAGACATAGAACCTACAACTCAAGTATGCACCCTTGACAAGAAATTGAACCTGCAACCCTTCATTGCAGGGGCTGGCACTCTAATCACTGAACCACACCAGCCAGGCCTTGCTCTTCTTTATTGTTCTATATTTTTTCTCCCCCTTCTTTCCTTTCATATTCATTTTTCTTTCCCCTTTTCCTTCTCATATTCTTTTTTTCAATTTTTTTTTTTTTTGTTATTCTTGTTCTCTACTTTTTCTCTTGTGGTTATTTTTGTAATTTGTGTGTTTGTATGTTTTTGTTTTGATTCTTGTTTTCTTTTGTTCTATACCAGTGGTCGGCAAACTGAGACTCGTGAGCCACATGCGGCTCGCCAGCCGCGCTTTGCCGCCCTGTTGACTAATGAGCTTGCCGACCACTGGGATAGGGGCTTAATCACAAGGAACAACAACAGCCTGTAATTATTGGAATCGAGAGTCTATGTCAGTGGTCGGCAAACTCATTAGTCAACAGAGTGGCAAACCGCGGCTCACGAGCCGCATGTGTCTCGTGAGCTGCAGTTTGCCAACCACTGTTCTATACAACAGCTTGTATGACGTGGTCAAAGTCAGCCTGAGGAGAGATCCCACCCTGCCAAGGTCAGAAAAATATTCTGGCAGGAGAGAATGGGATAAAAACAATCAAGACCAAATTATAACAGGAGAGTCCAAATAACCCACATGAGGTACAATCATAGAGGCACCAGCCCCTCCCAGCAGCAGCCTGGACAGACACTACATAAAGTCACCACATGAAGACTGTGAGTCATAACAGTGATATCCAATACATAGAAACAAACACAGAGAGACAGTTAAAATGAGGAGACAAAGAAACAACCACCAAATAAAAGAAAAGGAAGAATCTCCAGAAAAACAGCTAAATGAAATGGAGGCAAGCAATTTATCACAGAATTCAAAGTAATGGTTATAAGGATGCTCAAAGAACTTAGTGATAACTACAAGAAACCTAATGGAAACTACAAGAAACTACATCAGCTTGAAAAAGGACATAGAAACTATGAATAAGAACCAGTCAGAAGTGAAGAATACTGTATCTGACCTCAAGAATACACTGGAAGAAACCAGTACTACATGAAATGTTGAAGGGTATTCTTTAAAAAGAGGAAGAAGAGGAAGAAAAAAAAATAAAAATATGAACAATAAAGTGGCAATAAATACATATCTAGCAACAATTCAATCTAAAAATCAAAATAAACAATAAATCTAGTGAACAAAATAATCTGATGAATAAAATAGAAACAAAGGAATGGAAACATGGAAAAGACTGACAAATCTCAGAGGGAAGAGGAACAAGGGGGTAGAAAGATATTAACCAGAGATCTTATATGTATTACCTATGGACACAGACAGTAGGGTGGTGAAGGCCTGGCACAGGGTGGGAACTAGGTGAAGGGAGGTAATGGGGGGGAGGGGAAGAGAAGGACATTTGTAATACTCTCAACAATAAAGATTTTTTAAAAAAGAATATACTGGAAGTAATTAAAAATAGGATGTATGAAGCAGAGGATTGAATCAGCAATTTCAAAGACAAAATAGAAAAATAAAAAACAATCAGACCAACAAAGAGAATGAAGAATTTTTAAAAATGAGGATAGTTTAAGAGAACTTTGGAACAACATGAACCATAAACAACCAGAAGGAGAAGAAAATGAGCAAGGGATAAAAAACCTGTTTGAAGAAACAATGACAAATTATCTTCCTTAACTTGGTGAAGGGAAAAAGGAAAACAAGTTTAAGAAGCCCCAAGAGTCTCAATAAAGACACAAAATAAGACATATCATAATTAAAATGGCAAAGGTTAAAGACACAGATAATCGTAAAGGCAGCAAAAAAGAAAACACTTAGATACTACAAGGATAATGCAGTCAGCTGAGTTTTCAAGAGAAACACATTAGGCCAGAAGGCATTGGAATGAAGTATTCTAAGTAATGAAAAGCAAGGACCTAAATAAAGACTACTCTATCCAGCAAGACAATCATTTAAAACTGAAGGCGAGAATGATCTAAAGATGGCAGCTGGCAGGATGGAGGTGAGGGAGAGGGTGTGAGTGAGTGAGAGAGTGAAAGGAGCATGTATAGATGTGTGTCGTGTGTGTATGTGAGTGACGGACAGTTAGATTCTGCAAGAGTATCAGGGGCTGGAAGACCAGGCTCTCCTAGACAGGAAGCCCCTGCCACCACTGTGGGCACTCCCCGGGTTGCAGGGCTTGGGCATGGAGCCCATGCCATCTTGAAGGGGAGAGTGGCCTCCACTAGGAACCCAGCCGCACCGCCACCCAGACTGGCCTTGGACACTGCCTGGGACCCTGCAGCCACTCCAGCCAAGATTGTGCTGCCTTACCCACAGACCTACAGCCCCAGGATGTCCACCTCCAAGGGCACACAGCTCCCTCATCAGATACTGGGACTTCGCCCTTCCCGGCTGCCAGCCTCTCGACACTGTGGTCACATTGCTCCAGTGTGCGGGCCTCCCTGAGTCCACTGTCCCAGCAGGCAGCTCCTGGGCACCTCTGTGAGCTGCTGCTAGGTGCACGTGTGGGGGCCCTGAGCCCACCGTCCTAGCAGGCAGCTCCTGGGCCTCTGAAAACCATTGCACCACTCCAGTGTGTGGTCCCCCTGAGCCCACTGCCCCAGCAGGCAGCTCCTTGCTGCCTCTGTAAGCTGCCACTGGGCATGCGTGTATCCAACCAAGGGCACATGGCTCCTGCAGCGGAAACTGGGACTTCCCCCTTCCTGGCTGGTGGCCTCCTGACACCATGGTCGCGCTGCTCCAGTGTGCAAGCCCACAGCTCTGGCAAATGGTTCCTGGGCACCTCTGTGAGCCACCACTGGGCATATCCTCTCCAACCAAGGGCGGACAGCTCCCTCAGCAGGATCCATGAGTTCCCCCTCCCAAGATGCTTTTGGACAACTTGGTGAATTACTGAGGCCTCACCTCCCCCATATAGCACTGTTTCAGCCACAGACTCTGAGATTCCCACATCTGGGAAATCACCCGGGCCAGAGTCCCACTGCCTCAACCAAAGACTATGGGACAGCTGCCTCCCACCAACACAGGCTCCAGGACCCTCATAGTGAGTTGCAGAGTGATGCTACCCCAGCAAGAGTCACACAACACAGGCCAAAGTCACACTACCTGAGCTTCAGGCAATGAGACCCCTTCTTCCCAGGCCATGGTCTCCAGGATCTCACAGTGAGCATATACCAGTGAGACCTCAGGCAACTCTTTCCACAAGAGCCGGAACCAAAAGCATATCCACAACAGCTTGCACAACGAGGACAGGGGGGTGGGGGGAAGTGGTCACATTGCCAGACAACCCATGATGAGACTATATCCATTAATGAGAAACTAACATTCAAGACCCAACTACATCAGGAGAACCCAAATAACTCAAGTAGGGAGTTCCACTAGAACACCAAGCTCAGGAGATCTGAGCACCACTGGATCGCAAAAATAACCAACTACATAGGACCACCCTCAAAAGTACCTGGGTAGCAAAGAATTTGGATCTAAGACATAAAAATATTAAAATGTTATAGCAAAAGTGGGGAGACAAAGAAACAATCCCCAAAGGAAAGAAAAAAGGAATCACCAGAAAAGGAATATAAATGAAATGAAGGCAAGTAACTTGTCAGAGAAAGAATTCAGAGTAATGGTTATAAGGATGCTCAAATGTCTGGATGAGAAATACACACAACTCAATGAGAATTATAAGGAGCTGAACGAGAATATCAATTTAAAAAAGGAATCTAGGAGAAATGAAGAATGAGATTGCTGCAATAAAGAACACAATGGAAGGCTTCAACAGTAGACTAGAAGAAGCTAAGGACTGCATCAGCAAGTTAGAAGACAAGGTAGAAAAACAACCAAACAGAGCAGCAACTGGGAAAAGGATTTAATAAACGGGAGGAGAGCCTAAGGGAGCTTTGGGACAACACGAAATAAACCAACATCCACATAAGAGCAGTGCCAGGAGAAGAAGCTGAGCAAGGGGTAGAAAGACTGTTTGAAGAAATAATGATGGAAAACTTCTCTGATGTCCAAGAAGCACAGTTACTATTTCACTGTAACAAATGACAGTGAAAACACAATTCCAAGCAAGATTAACTGAAAAGACCGACACCAAGATACATCATAATTAAATTGGGAAATATAAACAACAAAGTAAAAAACATAAAGGCTTGCAGTGAGAGACAGAATGTTTCTTACAAGGGATCTCCCATTAGACTATCAACTGATTTCTCAAAAGAAAGACATCAGGCCAGAAGGCAATGGACTGAAATATTCAAAGTGATGCAAACTAAGGGCTTGAGTCCAAGAATACTATACCCAGCAAGGCTATCATTCAAAATTGAAGGTGAAGTCAGGAACTTCACAAACAAAAAAGAGAGTAAAGGAGCTTATTACCACCAAGCCAGCAATGCAATAAATGCTAAAGGGACTGCTGTAAAAAGAAAAAATAGAAAGGGAAGAAGGAACACAGGCATAAAGAATAAAAATGGCTACAAACAAGTACCTACCCATATATTAAAAAGCCCCAGCGATCGAATGACCGAATGACCAAATGACCATATAACCAGTTGCTATGATGTGCACTGAACACTAGGGGGCAGACACTCAAAGCAAGCACAGTCTCCTGGTGGTCAGTGCACTCCCACAGTGGGAGTGCTGATCAGCTGACTGATGGGTGCCAAACACTGCGTTGATGGCTGGGCATCACAGCTGCAGCGGCAGGAGCCTCTGAGCCTCCACTGCAGCACGATACCAAGCATTGGTGGCAGGTGCAGCAGGGCAGGGATGAATGGGCGCAGCACAGCACCCAGCCCCAGCTCGGGCTCCTCCCTGGCCACCTGCCACTTCGCTGCATGAATCGGTGCAATGGGCCTTTGGTCAATAATGACCTTAAATGTAAATGGACTAAATGTTTCAATAAAAAGACACAGGATAGCTGAATGGATAAAAAAGCGTGACACATATATTTGCTGTCGGCAAGAGACCCACCTCAGAACAAAGGACTCACACAAACTGATAGTTAACGGAAAAACTTTCAGGCAAATGGAAATGAAAAACAAAAACAAACAAAAAAAAAACCTTGGGTAGCAATACTTATATCTAACAAAATAGACTTCAAAATGAAGGCCAATAACAAGAGATAAAGAGGGCCACTTCATAATACTAAAGGGGGTATTTCAACAAAATAATGTAACTTTGGTAAACATATATGCACCCAATACAGGAGCACCCAAATACATAAAAAAATTCTAGAAGATACCAAGGGAGAGATTGACAGCAATACAGTCATAGTAGGAGACTTTAATACCACATTGACATCACTGGATAAATTCTCTAAACAAACAGCAAAAAAAACCAGGAATGCTAAATGGCTCACTACATGAGATGGAATTAATTGACATCTTCAGAACATTTCATCCCAAAGCAACAGATTACACATTCTTCTCAAGTGCACATGGGACATTTTCAAAGATAGATCACATATTGGGACACAGGCAAAAGCTCTTCAAATTCAAAAAGACAGAAATCATACCAAGCATCTTCTCAGATCACAATGGCAGAAAATTAGAAATCAACTATAATAAAAACAATGAAAAAAAAATCAAACACTTGGAGGCTAAATAGCATGCAAATTAACAATAATTGGGTTTCCAAAGAGATCAAAGAAGCAATAAAAAGCAACCTGGTAACAAATGACAGTGAAAACACAATCCAAATTCTATGGGACACAGTGAAAGCAGTGTTGAGAGGGAAGTTCATACCTCTACAGGCCTACCTCAAAATATAAGAGAAAAGGTAATAAATTATCTAACCCTACAACTTAAAGGATTAAAAATAGAGCAACAAGAAAAACCCAGAATAAGTAGAAGGAAGGAAATCATAAAGATGAGAGCAGAAATAAACAACATAGAGACCAAAAAAAAAAAAAAAATACAAATGACCAATAAAACCAATGGTTATTTGAAAGGATAAATAAGATTGATGAACTCTAGCCAGGCTCACCAAGAAACAAAGAGAGGACCCAAGTAAACAAAATCAGAAATGAAAGAGAAGTAACAACTGACCCCACAGACATACAAAGGATTGTAAAAAATAAAAATAAAAATAAAAAATACTATGAACAACTCTACTCCAAAAAACTGGACAACCTTGATGAAATGGACATATTCCTAGAAAAATACAATCTTCCAAAACACAATTAGGAAGAATCAAAAAACCTGAATTGGCTGATAATTATTGATAAAAGTGAAGCAGTAATTTAAAAAAAAAAAAAAGTCCAGCAAAAAATAAATAGATAAATAAATAAATAAAAGCCTTGGTCTGGACAGCTTCACACTTTCACCAATCATTCAAAGGAGAACTAAAACCAATCCTCCTCAGACTATTCCAAAATAATTCAAGAGGAAGGAACACTTTCAAGCTCTTTCTATGAACCCAGCATTTCCCTAATCCTAACACAAGGTAAGGACACTATAAAGAAAGAGAATTATAGGCCAATATTCCTGATGAACATAGATGCTCAGTAAAATTTTAGCAAATCAGATCCAGCATTACCTTGGAAAGATCACCATTACCAAGTGGTATTTTTTCTGGGGATGCAAGGCTAGGACAATCTCCGCAAGACAATAAACGTGATACATCACATAAACAAATTGAGAGACAAAAATCACGTGAGCATATCAACTGATGCAGAAAAAGCATTTGACAAAATTTAACACTCTTTCTTGATAAAAACTCTCAGCAAAGTGGGAATAGAGGGATCATACTTCAACATAATAAAAGCCTTAAATGACAAACCTACAGCCAACATCATACTCAAAGGGCAAAACTAAAACCATTTCCCCTAAATAGAGAACCAAAACAGGGATACCCAATCTCACCACTCCTGCTGGACATAGTACTAGATGTGCTAGCGATAGCCATCAGAGAAGAAGAAAAAGTAAAAGGCATCCAAATTGGAAAAGAAGAAGTAAAATTGTCATTATTCGCAGGTGATATGATATTGTACATATAAAAACCAAATGACTCTATAAAAAAACAATCAGACTTAACAAATGAATTTGGGAATGTAGCAGGATATAACATTAACACCCAGAAATCTATGGCTTTTTTATATACCAACTATGAACTCACAGAAGGAGAAACTAAAAACATAATCCATTTCCATTGTAACCAAAAAATTAAGATACCTACAAAAAAATTTAACTAAGGAGGTAAAAGACCTGTACTTGGAAAATTACAGGACATTGAAAAAAGAGATAGAGGAAGACATAAAAAAAATTGAAGAATATACAATGCTAATGGATTGGTAGAGTCAACATAATTAAAATGTCCATATTACCCAGTGCAATCTATACATTCATGCAATTCCCATTAAAATACCAATGGCAAATTTCTCAGATCTAGAAAAAAAATTTTCCAAAAATTAATCTGGAATAAAAAAAGATGCCAAATAGCTGCAGCAATCCTGAGAAAGAAGCAGAAAGTTGGAGGAATCACAATAGCAGATATCAAGCTATATAAAGCCACTATTCTCAAAACTGCCTGGTACTGGCACAAGAACAGACATATAGACCAATGGAACAGAACAGAGAACACAGATACTGACCCAAGCCATTATGCTCAATTAATATTTGACAAAGAAGGCAAGAGTATAAAATGGAGTCAACACAGTCTCTTTAATAAATGGTGTTGGGAAAATTGGTCAGATATATGCAAAAAAAATGAAACTAAACTGTTAACATACACCATTCACAAAAATAAACTGAAAATGGATAAAGGACTTCAACGTAAAATGGGAAAAATCTTCATAAAAATCTTAGAAGAAGCCATAGGTGGCAAACTAAGTCATAGCAATATTTTTACCTATACAACTCCGAGGGCAATGGAAACTAAGGAGAAAATAAACAAATGGGACTACATCAAAATAAAAAGCCTCTGCATAGCAAATGGAACCATCAACAAATCAACAACAAAGCCCAACACATGGGAGAACATATTTGCCAATGTGATATCTGATAAGGTTTTAATCTCCAAAATTTATAGAGAATTCATACAACTTAACAAAAGTAAGATAAACAATCCAATCAAAAAATGGGCAAAGGACCTAAATAGACCCCTTACAAAGGAGGACATCCAGAAGGACAAGAGACATATGAAACCATAGTCAAAGTCACTAATCACCAGAGGGATGTAAATCAAAACAACCATGAGGTACCACCTCACACCTGTCAGAATGGCTATCATCAACAAATCAACAAACTACAAGTGCTTGTGAGGATGTGAAGAAAAAAGAACTCTCATTCACTGCTGGTGGGACTGCAGACTGGTGCAGCCACTGTGGAAAATGGAACTCCCATTTGACCCAGTGATCCCACTTCTAGAATATTGCCCAACAAACCAGAAACACCAATCAGAAAGGATATATGCACCCCTATGTTCATAGCAGCACAATTTACCATAGCTAAGATTTAGAAACAGCCTAAGTGCCCATCAGCAGATGAGTGGATTAAAAAACTGTGGTACATATACACAATGGAATACTACGCTGCAGTAAAAGAAGGATTTCTTACCATTTGCAACAGCATGGATGGATCTGGAGAGCATTATGGTAAGTGAAAAAAGCCAGTTGGAGAAAGATAAATATAACATGATCTCACTCATTTGTGGAATATTATGAATAACATAAACTGATGTACTATAATAGATCAAGAGATATAGAACCATCGAACAGACCATCCAACCTCATTGAGAAGGTAAGGGGTAGGGAGGAGTGTGGGGCGAGATTAACCAAAGGATTTACTAGGTATACCGGTTAATAATGTGGATTTTTTTCAATAGATGGAGTTACACATATGTTGATATACACTGAGTAGCCAGATTATTATGCCCACTGACGTTTGTAGGCAAATTAGCCATACACTGCATTGTATGGGATATGGAAGCCGAAGGCCTGTTTGAACACCTTTGCTGTCTGCAGTTACCAAGATAAAATGTCTCCAATTTGCACAGGAACACAAGGATTGGACAGTCAAGCATTAGAAAAAAGTCATGTGGTCCGATAAATCACGTTTCCAGTTGCATCATGCAGATGGCAGAGTGAGAATTTCGCGGAAACAGCATGAAAGCATGCACCCCACATGCATGAATACAACCCTTCAAGCTGGTGGGCAGTGTTATGGTTTGGGGCATGTTTTCCTGGCATGATTTGGGCCCTTTAGTTCGTGTGGAACAACATCTGAATAGTACAACATACCTAAGTATCGTTGCTGATCAAGTTCAACCTATCATGTTGATGGCATATCCCAATGGAGATGGCTTCTTCCAACAAGACAATGGGCCATGCCACGGTGCTTGTGTTGTGCAGGACTGGTTTCAAGAACATGAGGGAGACTTTACCTTGCTTAGGTGGCCCCCACAATCACCAGATCTCAATCCAACTGAGCATTTATGGGACGAAGTTAAAAGAGCCATCAGGCAGCTGGTTCCACAACCATCAAATCTCACAGAACTGGACAGTGCTATTCATCAGGCATGGTGTCAGATTCCTCTCATCACCTTTCAACATCTTGTGGAGTCAATGCCAAGAAGAATCGCCGCAGTATTGAAGGCAAAAGGTGGCCCAAGGAAGAACTGATGGGTGGTCATAATAATCTGGCCACTCAGTGTATATGCGATTTGATATGTATGCTATTTTGATGTATTGATAGCAAGCTTCAAAAGTCAAATTTTCTGAAGGCGATAACATCATAGATATTTTTATGCTTAAAAATGTCAAATTTCTTGCCAAAAAAAAGAGCATTTGTGAGAAGTTTTAATTCATTACTTTATTTTGAAGAAAAGTGCTGCTGAACACTTCAGGAAGCTTATGGTGAACATGCTCCATCTCAAAATACTTGTGAACGCTGGTTTAAACGCTTTAAAAGTGATGATTTTGATGTGAAAGACAAAAAGGTCCAGGTCAACCGAAAAAGTTTGAAGACCAACAATTACAAGCATCATTGGATGAAGATGCGTGTCAAACTCAAAAACAACTTGCAGAAAGAATAAACGTTGCTCAGCAAACAATTTCTAATCGTTTACAAGCAATGGGAAATATTTTAAAGGAAGGAAAATGGGTGCCACATCAACTGAAGGAAAGACAAATGGAAAACCGAAAAGTCATCAGTAAAATGTTGCTTCAATGGCACGAAAGAAAGTCCTTTTTGCATCGAATTGTGACTGGCCATGAAAAGTGGATTTATTTTGAGAATCCCAAATGCACAAAATCATAAGTTGATCCAGGTCAACCATCAACATTGACTGTAAAGCCAAATTGCTTTGGAAAAAAGACAATGCTCAGCGTTTGGTGGGATCAGGAAGGTGTGGTGTATTATGAGCTTCTAAAACCAGGTGAAACTATTAATGCTGATTGCTACCAACAACAAATAATCAATTTGAACCACACTTTGATCGTGAAATGACCAGAATGTTCCAGAAGACATGGCAAAGTAATTTTGCTTCATGATGATGCACCATCACACACTTCAAAACCAGTTAAAGACACGTTAAAAGATCTTGCCTAGGAAGTATTAACCCACCCACTGTATTCACCAGACCTTGCTCCTTCAGATTACCACTTGTTCCAATCAATGGCACACGCACTTTCTGAGCAGCACTTCAAAACATATGTATAAGTGGAAAATTGGGTCTCTGAATGGTTTGCCTCAAAACAAGAAAAGTCCTACTGGGACAGTATCCACAAATGAAAGATGGGGAAATGTGTAACAGCAATGGACATTACTTTGAATAAAGCACTTCTGATGTTTCTCTTGAAATTATCGTGTTTTCTTTGATTACAAAATCCACTATTATTAACCGGTACATCTAGTATATGCATGAATATAAGCACAACCCATGGACACAGTCAGTAAGGGGGCGGTGAGGGCCTATGTTGGGGGGGGGGGTGAGAACGAGCAGGGAGAGGTAAATGGGGAAAAACAATTCATATCTAATACTTTAAACAATATAGAATTTTAAAAAATAACTAAAATAAAGAGCTTCCCAGACCAAAAAAAAAAAAAAAAAAAGAAGTAGCAGCTAAAGGAGTTCTTTACCATCAAACCTACAATGCAAAAAAAATGTTAAGGGACTTCTTTATGAAGAAATAGAGGGAAGAACATACATATAAAGAAAAAAAAGTCCCTATAAACAATAATCGTAAATGTTAATGAATTACAAGCTCCAATAAAAAGACATAAGGTAGCTGAATGGATAAGAAAACATGACCAAGCCTAGCAAGTATGGCTCAGTGGTTGAGTGTCAACCCATGAACCAAGAGGTCACTGGTTCAATTCCTGGTCGGTGCACATACCAGTGTTGTGGGCTCAATCCCCAGTATGGGGCATACAGGAAGCAGCTGATTGATGTATCTCTCTCATCAATGTTTCTAACTTTCTCTCTTTTCCACTCTCTCTAAAAATCAATAAAAATATTATTTTAAAAAAAGAAAACATGACCAGTATATATGCTGTCTACAAGCAACCCACCTCAGAACAAAAGATTCACACAGACTGAAAGTGAAAGGATAGAAAAAAATTCCATGCAAATAAAAGCAAAAAAGCTGAGGTAGCAATACTCATATCTGACAAAATATACTTTAAAACAAAGGCAATACTGAGAGACAAAAAAGTCACTACATAATACTAAAGCAATCAATCCAACAATAGAACATAACATTTAAAAAAGATATGCGCCCAGTATAACATTTAAAAACACCTAAATACAGGCAGTCCTCGGGTTATGTCGGATTCGACGTACATCATTTCATGGTTACATCGCCATCTCCTATTTATTTATATTTTAAAAAAAAGTTCCATCATTTTGACGTATGTACATATGTGCTTTATGTTTTTTATTATTTATTTACCACAAGTAAAGGTCAGGAATTGTTATCTTGCTTTTAATTTTTATTTTTTACTGTTTCATTTCATTACTGCTGTGTATGTGCTCCATGTGAGTGATGTAGTTGCTTATTTAGGTGGGTTCCAACTGATGGCAAAAATCACATTATGTCGTGCTGTAGGAAAGGATCTCCAACATAACCCAAGGCCTCTTGGTCGACTTTAAGGGAGAGACAGGCAGCAACACAGTCATAGAAGGGAATTTTAACACCCCAATATCATCACTGGATAGATCTTCCACACAAAAAAATCAACAAGGAAACAGCAACCTTACACAACACACACTGGATCCAATGGACTTAATTGATATTTACAAAACACCTCATCCCAAAACAACAAAATATGTATTCTTCTCAAATGCACACAGGTCATTCTCAAAGACAGACCATATGTTAAAACACAAAATAAGTGTTAATAAATTCAAGAAGATTGAAATCATACCAAGCATCTTCTAGGATCACAACGGTATGAAATGAGAAATCAACTACAATAAAAAACTCTAGACCTAGCCGGTTTGGCTCAGTGAATAGAGCGCTGGCCTGCGGACTGAAGGGTCCCAGGTTTGATTCCGGTAAAGGGCACATGCTTGTGTTGTGGGCAGGAGGCAGCCGATCAATGATTCTCTCTCATCATTAATGTTTTTCTCTCTCCCTCTTCCTTCCTCTCTGAAATCAATAAAACATATATTTTAAAAATCCCTCTAAAACACTCAAACACATGGAGGCTAAATAGTATGTTATTAAACAATGAATGGGTTGCCAATGAGATCAAGGAAAAAAAACTTGCCTGGAAATAAATGAAAATGAATATACAACAATCCTAACTCCATGGGACACTGCAAAAGCAGTCCTGAGATGAAGTTCATAGCATTAAGGCCTACCTCAAGAAATAAGAAAAATCTCAAGAAACAGAAAAGGAACAACAAACAAAGCCCAGAGTGAGCAGAAGAAAGGAAATGATAAATGTCAGAACAGAAATAAACAAAATAAGAGTATATGCTGGAGGCTAATTCCAACAGGTCATAAATGTAAGAAGTTCATCAAAAGGTTGATGAACCTTGGGGCTTCAGCAGGGCTGAAGATCTACATATTGTTGCCTGCTGCCAGATAGCTGAGGGCAGTTCCTCCAACCTGATACTAAACCTTACCTTTGATAAGTATATCTGCTTTGCTTTAGGGCAAAATGTGTTAATAAAAAGCTAGGTGTCTGGACATTCTTAGTCACTAGAACTAAGTTTCCATCTGTCTTTCCCCCATGCCTTCCAAAATCATATTTCTTCTCTAGTCTCTTGATTCATTTATACACAGCCCCTTCTCCGTATTCCTGAACGCTTGTAGATGCGGATAAGACCCTGGCATTTATGGTCCCTGAGACAAGGACATCTGGAGAAGATTTCGCCTGAGCAAAGAAAGAAGTTAATCGCCAGTAAAGGTGGGGGAGGGGGGGGTCACTGAAAATTTGGTGAGGAGATTAACTGTGCATAAAGCCTGCACTAGCTTTGGAAGTCATGAATCCAGACTGGGCAGGAACATATTTTGTGTCAAGCAAGGCTATAATTGGGAAGAATTCGGTTCAAAGGCAAAAATATCATTGTAAATTTTTAGCTTGTATGCTCAAGGATAAAGAAATTGAAATGTCAAAAGGCACTTTCTTAAATCCGGCTCAAGGAAAAAGAGTGCCATTGTCATATTTAACTATGTGGCTTCTTATTCAAATTGCAAAATGCCTAATTCATATTTGGGATCAAAAGTCTGTAATTTCTAAAAAGCCACCGGATCCTCTGCTTCTTGGGTCAAGAGATTCAAGAGCAGCTAGACAGGGTGGAGGCATCAGCTCTCTTTCAGAGGAACTCTCTGATGCTTTGTTTGACCTGGGCGGCCAGACCATTTACTAAATTTCCCCAAAGGAAGCAGGATGTGGGGGTGGAGAGACATGTGGAGATCCTGTAAAATGGATGCCCACTTCCGAGAGTACTATTAGAAAAATCTCATTTCCGCCATGTTTTTTCCAGGTCCGTCATTTAAAAATTTTTCAAAATTTAGGAATGCATCTGGGATTTCTGTACTCGTAGAGAGACAAAGTTAGCTTAAAACAAAAGAGCACTCCATCTGATACTGAACAAGGTTTTGAGCTAAGTTTAATCTCTTTATGGATGCTACAGAATGACCCCAACACTGTTTTTTCCTCAAAAAGATGACGGAGATGACCAAATGAAAAAATACAGGCTAGGTTCTAAGCAATAAGATTGGTATTTCCATATTAAAGGGTAGTTTTTGAATAATTATGGACCGCATTCCAAAGTTAACATTAAGGCCACCAGAAAGTTAGTAAAGTATCTCTGTTATAGAATTTACCAAAGTAAATGCCTTGGATAATAATTATTGGCTTTGAAATCTCAAAATTGTTGAAACATGGATGTAACTAAAATGAAGGATTTGTGGTAAAGCTTTTCAGTTATAATTATAGGTATATTAATAGTGGGGGTTTGCTCCTTGTTGGAGGAAGGGGCTGGTCACCCTTCCCCCAGAAGAAAGAAAGTGGCAATTTTACATTTAAATAGACCAGGCTAGATCAAACCTGTTTCGCCAGCCTCAAACATAGTTTTCCAAAGTAATAGGCAACTTAAAACTTTGGAGTTTACTAAATTAAATAATAAAACTTATTAAATGTCTAGGTATTTTAGGATAACAAAATACTGAAATATTAATCTGAGTTTGCCTCATATGAAAAATCTAGAGGATAGAACTGAATCTATTAATTAAATATGTCTTGTATTTTTTAAAAATGTAAAGTTATTAGTAATCTGAGAAATGCTAAGTATTTAACGTGCCACCTAAAATTTAAGGCTTCTAAGAGTTTAAAGTTCAAATTAAGTTGGGAGAAATTATATAGTAGTAATAACAAAATGCATAAAGTGTAGAAATTCATTTTTGAGAAAATAATTCTTGTATTTTCTCTGGAAAATTAGTAGTTCAAATATATTGTTGTTGTTTTTTTAATATACTTTATTGATTTTTTTACAGAGAGGAAGGGAGAGGGACAGAGAGTCAGAAACATTGATGAGAGAGAAACATCAATCAGCTGCCTCCTGCACACCTCCTACTGGGGATGTGCCTGCAGCCAAGTTACATGCCCATGACTGGAATCGAACCTGGGAACTTTCAGTCCCCAGGCTGACGCTCCATCCACTGAGCCAAACCAGTTAGGGCAAAAATATATTGTTTATTGGTCTAATTAAAGAAAGAGGATTAATTCTATGTTCTCAACCAAATTTTTAATATAAAAACCAGTTTAAATTTAATTGATATCTTTTAGAATAATTATAAAAAGTATATAATATATATGTATGTATTTGTATGTATGCATTTGATGATCTTTCCAAGTTAAATTTCAAGACTTAAATCGAGAGATAATTTTAGAACACTCCAAGGGCCCTGGGGTAATTCAAGAATTTATTCTCTCTTCTTAAAGCAAATTTTTTTGAATTAAGCTGATTTAATATACTTGAAATCACATGGAAAGCTTTATCAAATAAAAATTACTTTAGTTACTTAATAAATTAGTTTTTTAAAATATAATCAAGGTCTCATATAATTTCAGTTAAGTAAGAAGCCAATGTTTTTATAAGCAGTTGGCTTTAATAAAGGCCAACATAAAAATTTACATTCCTGAGACCTCCCATGAGCCCTCTGTATATGCAAATGAATACTAGCAAAAAAATGCTGTTTAAAAGTAAAATTTAAGCTTAATAAAAAGAGAAATTAAAAATTTTTTAAATCTCTTCTGTTAATATTTACAGGGTAAACTGAAGGTTGTTGTTCAAGCATTAAATCTGATCATTAGTAGTCACCATAAATAAAAAGAGAGTCACTTAATATGTAGGCATCACAGTATCAGTCAACATCTGAAGAGTTGCTTGGTGTAAAAGAAAGGAAAAGGTTTTTAAAAGAAACTGTCTAAAGGTGGCCTAGAAATTACTCTGGGAAGAAATAAAGGGAGGTTTCCTTCAAACACCTGGAAAACTGTAATTAAAAGTCAATGTGTTAGGCCTCAAAAAGAAAAGTAAATAATTTTGAGTTTTGCCTCCCTAAACAAAGCTCATGTGGGAATACTCAAAGATTGATAGCAGAAATTCAATTAGTGTCATAAAGTTAGAAAATAAGCCTTATTTCAGACTGATTTAATTGGCAAATTGAAATAAATATTCAGGGAAATTTAGTTGTACTAGGCAGAAACCTATTCTTGAAGCATTAACTAATTTTTCACTGATGCTTCATCTCATAGTAAAGTTGCTTAATATGCGATGAATCCAAACCAGTCATATTTATGTGCAAAAGAACTGAATTAAAAGCTATCAAGGCTACATTACAAGGCCTCTTTATATTAAAACAAAAAAGGGGGGTGGATAGTGGAGCAATCCCCTGTAAGTAAACTACATGAAGCCTTAATTGCTTTAAATTTTTTACTTTAAAATTTTTTCACTTGTAATGCTGATGGCTAGACACCCATGGTGTCACAATAAGCCAAAGGAAAATAGTTTAGGAAAAATGAACAAAAAAAAAAATCCTGAGTCTAGTTTATAGAAAGGATCCCTTTATTCACCTTTGGTCTAGAATATGCTTGTATATTTCCAGAAAACTCCTATGAGCCCATGTGGATTCCTGCAACAATGGATTCAAGAGAGGAACTGAACAGACTACTCTAGCCACAGATGGCGATAGCCCCAAGCAACATGCTGAGGAGAGAGAGGAGAAACAATCCAGAGATGGAGGATAGTGAAGATGCCTTGCCATGCTAGCTATCAGCAGCTGTGCATCGCTGCAGGTTGCTCAGAACCAAGCCAAATAAAGTCAGACCTGCAAATGGCATCTCACCGTTTTGTCCACCATCCAGAACTGGAATATCATTGCTTCATGTCACAGGGGACAGTGATTAGGAAGAATACCCATCAAAAACTGTTGGACAGTGATTGGGAAGGGGACTCAAAGAACTGTTGGCCAGAAAGGAGCTTACTGCAGACTGACTCCTTTGATGCCTTGCAGCAATTTAAAAGGACATGATAAAACTCTATACTTTCCATTGAATTTAAAAATTTTAAAAGAACCCAAGCTCTGCAAATGACATACAGTCTTGTTAAATTTATTAAATTAAAAAGGGGGATATATTGGCAGCTAATTCCAGCAGGTCATAAAGGCAAGAAATTCATCAAAATGTTGATGAAACTTGAGGCTTCGGCAGGGCTGAAGATCTACATATTGTTGCCTGCTGCCAGATAGCTGAGGGCAGTCCACCCAACCTGATACCAAACCTTACCTTTGATATGTATATCTGCTTTGCTTTAGGGCAAAATGTGTTAATAAAAAGCTAGGGGTCTGGACATTTGGGAATCTTAGTCACTAGAACTAAGTTTCTGTCTGGCACCCCAAAATGCACTCCAAAATCATATATCTTCTCTAGTCTCTTCATTCATTTATGCACAGCTCCTTTTCCAGATTCTTAAACCCTGTGCAGATACTGAGAAAGACCCCGGCGAGTATAAGAAAATACAAAAGATCAATGAAACCAAGAGTTGGTTATTTGAGAAGATAAACAAAATTGACAAACCTTTAGCCAGACTCATCAAGAAACAAAGAGAGAGGACCCAAATAAATAAAATCAGAAATGAAAGAGAAGTAACAAGTGACATCAGAGAAATACAAAGGACCATAAAAAAATACTATGAACAACTTATGCCAACAAACTGGACAACTTCGGCAAAATGGACAAATTCCTGGAAACATATAATCTTCCAAAACAGAATCAGGAAGTATCAGAAAACCTCAGTAAACCAATAACAACTAATGAAATTGAAACAGAAAAACTAAAACAAAAACAAACCTCCCAGCAAAGTTCCTGGACCAATTGGCTTCACAGGTGAATTTCACTAAGCATTCAAACAATAACTAACACCTATCTTCCTCAAACTATTCCAAAAAATTCAAGAGGAGGTAAGATTTCCAAACTCTTTTTATGAAGCCACAATTATTATAATTCCAAAACCAGATAGAGACACTACAAAGAAAGAAAATTACATGCCAATATCCCAGATGAGCGCTAGAATCCTCAACAAAAGCAAACCGAATTCAGCAATATATTAAAAAGACCATACACTATGATGGTAGTATATATTCCAGCGATGCAAGGCTAGCACAATATTCACAAATTAATTAATTGATACATCACATACACAAAATGGAAGATAAAAATCACAAGATCATATCAATAGACACAGAAAAAACATTCAATAAAGTACAGCACCCATTAATGATAAAAACTCTGAAAAGTGTACATAGAGTGATAAGACCTCAACATAATAAAGGCCATATCTGAAAATCCTACAGCCAATATATTACTCAATGTGCAAAAAGTAAAAGCATTTCCCTTAAGATCAAGAACAAGACAGAGATGTCTGCTTTCACCATGTTTATTCAAAATAGTGCTGGAAGTTTATTCAAAATAGCCATAGTGATCAGACAAGAAAAAAAAATAAGGGCATCCAAAATGGAAAAGAAGAAGTAACACTGTCATTAACAGCAGATGACATGATATTGTACATACTAGTAACATTCCCTAAAGGTGCCACCAAAAACCTACTAGATTTAATAAATGATTCTGGCAACGTAGCAGGATACAAGTTTAATATCCATAAATCAGTAGCATTTTTATACACCAATAATAAACTCTCAGAAAGAGAAACTAAGAAAAACAATTCCATTTACTATTGCAATAACGAAAAAAAATTAGATACCTAGGAATAAACTTAACAAAGGAGGTAAAAGACTTGTACTCGAGAAATACTAATAGCATATTTCACAAATCTAGAACAAATATTCCCAAAATGTACATGGAACCAAAAAAGATCATGAATAGTCTGAGCAATCTTGAGAAAGAAGAACAAAGTTAGAGGGATCACAATACTGAGTATTGAAACGACACCACAAAGCCACTATAATCAAATCAGGCTGGTACTGGCACAACAGACATACAGATCAATGGAACAGAACAGAGATCACAGAAATTGATCCAAGCCATTACACTCAAATTAATATTTGAGAAAGGAGGCAAAAGAATATAAGGGAGTAAAAACTGTCTCTTCAATAAAATAGTGTTAGAAAAATTGGACAGGTACATGCAAAATAATGCAATTAGACGACCAACTTACACCATACACAATAAACTCAAAATGGAAAAAAAAAAAACTTAAATGTAAATCACAATACCATAAAAATTATAGAAGGAAATATAGGCAGTATAGGCAGTAAAATCTCAGACATCTTTGGAACAATATTATTGCCAATATGTATCCAATGTCAAGGAAAAGACAGGAATAAATAAGTAAATGGGACTATATCAAACAAAAAAATCTTCTGCACAGCAAAAGAAACCATCAACAAGATGAAAAAGGAATCCACTGTATGGGAGAACATATTTGCCCATGATTCATCTGATAAGGGGTTAATCTCCAAAATACACAAAGAACTTATACAACTCAATGCCAAGACGACAAACAATGCAATTAAAAAATGGGCAAATGAGTGCCCATCAGTAAATGAGTGAATAAAAAATAATATGTGGTACAGCTGTAAAAAAGAAGGATCTCTTACCCTTTGAAACAGAAAGGAGGGACCTAGAGAGTATTATGCTAAGCAAAATACCCAGTCAGAGAAAGACAAGTATCACATGATCTCACTAATATGTGGAACATAATGAACAAAATAAACTGACAAACAAAATAGAACCAGAGGCATGTTTACATGGAACAGTGACAAATGTCAGAGTGCATGGGGTTCAGGGATAACTGGATAAAGGAAGGTGAAGGGATTAGCTATAGAACATGTATACACAGGCCATGGTCACAGACAATAGTGTGGCAAGGGCCAAGAAAGGCGGGGTGGGGATTGGATGGAGGTGTGCAAGCGCGGGGGGGGGAGGTAAGTGGGGAATATCTTCAATAGTGTCAACAATAAAAATTTAAATTAAAAAAAAATGAATTGTAAATATTTGAGGCTTGGAGAAAAAATGGCGGCTGGCAGGAAGGAGGTGAGGGAGAGGAAGTGAGTGAGGGTATGAAAGGAGAGTGTGCGGATGTGCTTGGTGTGTGTGTCAGTGAGTGAGGGAAAGTTAAATCTCGGAGGAGCAGCAAGGGATGGCAGACAGGCTTTCCTTGACAAGGAGAGACTACCACCGCTGCACGCACTCCCCGGACAGCAGGACTCCAGCACGGAGCCCATGCCATCTTGAAGGGGAGAACGGCCTTTTTTAGGAACTCATCAAAACCACCAACCAGACAGGCCTTGGAATTGCCCCGCGATGCAGCAGCCACTCCAGCCAAAATCCTGCTACCCCAGCTGCAGATCCACGGACCCTGGGACCTCGACCTCCAAAGGTACACCGCTTGGCAACAGTAAGTGCAACCTCCCCCTACCCAGTGGCAGAACTCCGGATTCGCGAGTATCCGGATTCGCACGTTTCCAGCCAGATTTGTGCGTTTCTAGCCGCGCAACGGCACTCCACTGCTTAGGCAGTGCTTGGGAGCCGCTGAGAGCCCCTGAGGGTGTGATTCTGCACAAACAAGGGCGCGCACCTCCGCAGTAGAAATTCTGAATTCCCTCTTCCTGGAAAACTGCCCACATTCACCCCAGCAGCTCAACCGCGGTGCCAGGACCCCTCAGAGTGCATCAGAACTCTGCACCCGGCAAGTGCATCTCCACAGAGGCAAAGTTCCAACAGGCAGGCACCCTGAGCCCATCTACCCACAGGGCGCTAGTGGGAGCCACTGTGAGCTCTCCCTGGGTGCGATTTTGAACAAGTGGGGGCGCACTCCCCCGCAGCAGTAGAAGTTTTGAATTCACTCATCCTGAATACCAGCCCACAGGCACCTCAATTGCGCGGCTACACTACCAGGGCCCTTCAGAGTCCTTCAGTATGCCTCCCTGACAAACGTACGAAGGGTGCTCCTGTGAGCTGCCACTGGGAGTAAGCGCCTATCCACCACAGGTGCAACAGCAAAAGCTGGGTCTGCCCACCCCAATACTGCAGAACTCTGGGCACCACTGTCACGCCTTTCCAGAGAGCAGGCTCCCTGAGCCCCATCACCCCAACAGGCGGTTTCCTGGGTGCCACTGTGAGTCCCTGCTGGGCACGTGTGATTTCAATTAAGGGTGCAAGACAGCAAAAATTGGGACACTCCCCTCCACGTGGCTGACTTCTAGACACCACAGTTGTGCCTCTCAAGCTCACAGGCCTACATCAAGAGAACCCAAATAGCTCAAGTAGGGAGCTACACTAGATTAACAAGCCCAGGAGAACTGAGAGATTATGCCAGTAATACCATCCCCAAAAGAAACTGGGTAGCAAAGCAATTGGATCTACAATTAAAATATTACAGGAAAACATGGGAAGACAAAAAAGCAATCCCCAAAGGAAAGAAAAAGAGGAACAACCAGAAAGGGAGTTAAATGAATTTGAGGCTAGCAGCTTATCAGAGATAGAATTCAGAGTAATGGTTTTAAGGATGTTTAAACGGATGGATGACAAATACACACAACTCAATGAGAACTATAAAGAGCTGAATGAGAATGTCAACAATATGAAAAGAAACTAAGAGGAGATGAAGAACGACATAGCTGCAATAAAGAACACAATGGAAGGCCTAAACAGTAGACTAGAAGAGGCTGAGGACTGCATCAGCAAATTAGAAGACAAGGTAGGAAAAAACACACAAACACAGCAGCAACTGGAAAGAAGACTTAAAAAGCAAGAGGAGAGCCTAAGGGAGCTTTGGGACAACACAAAATGAAACAACATTCGCTTACTAGGGATACCAGAAGGAGAGGAAGAGAAGCAAAGAATAGAAAACCTTTTTGAAAAAATAATGACAGAAAACTTCCCTGATATTGGCAAGAAAAAAACTATGCAAGTTCAAGAAGTACATAGAGTCCCAAACAAGTTGAACCCCAAAAGACCGACACCAAGACACATCAAAATTAGGTTGGCGAACACCAACGACAAAGTAAGAATCCTAAAGGCTGCCAGAGAGAGACAGAAGGTTACTTACAAGGGATCTCCTATCAGAATATCAACTGATTTCTCAACAGAAACACACCAGGCCAGAAGGGAATGGAATGAAATATACAAAGTGATGCAAAGCAAGGGTCTGAATCCAAGAATACTATACCCGGCAAGGCTATCATTCAAAATTGAAGGTGGAATCAGGAGCTTCACAGACAAAAAAAAAGCCTAAGAGAGTTTACCACTACCAAGCCAGCAATGCAAGAAATGCTAAAGGGACTGCTGTAAAAAGAAGAAAGAGAAAAGCAAGAAGAAACACAAACACTAAGGGAAAATATGACAACAAACATGTACTTGTCAATAATAACATTAAACGTAAATGGATTAAATGCACCAATCAAAAGACAGAGGGTAGCTGAATGGATAAAAAAACATGATCCATATATTTGTGGTCTACAAGAGACCCACCTCAGAGCAAAGGATTCACAAAGACTGAGAGCAAAGGGATGGAAAAATATTTTTCAGGCAAATAGAAATGAGAAAAAAGCTGGGGTTGCGATACTTATATCTGATCAAATAGACCTCAAAGTAAAGGCCATAACAAGAGATAAGGAAGGCCACTACATAATACTAAAGGGAGCAATTCAACAAGAAGATATAACTTCAGTAAACATATATGCACCCAATGCAGGAGCACCAAAATACATAAAAAATCTCCTGGAAGGCAAGGGAGAGATCAACAACAATACCATCATAGTAGGAGATTTAATATACCACTGACATCACTGGACAAATCCTCTAGACAAAAAAATCAGCAAAGAAACAGCAATTCTAAATGAAACACTAGATCAGATGGACCTAATCGACATCTTCAGAGCATTTCACCCCAAAGCAATGGAATATACGTTCTTTTCAAGTGCACATGGGACATTTTCAAAAATAGACCACATATTGGGTCACAAGCAAAGTCTCCGCAAATTCAAAAAGATTGAAATCATATCAAGCATTTTCTCAGACCACAATGGCATATTAGAAATAAACTAAAATAAAAACATTAAAAAAAATTCAAACCCTTGGAAGCTGAATAGCATGCTACTAAACAATGATTGGGTTATCAATGAGATCAAAGAAGAAATTAAAAACACCCTGGAGACTAATGACAATAAAAACACAACATTGCAAATCCTATGGGACACAATAAAAGCAGTCCTGAGAGGGAAGTTTATAGCTCTACAGGCCTACCTCAAAAAACAAGAAAAAATGGTAATAAATCATCTAACTCAACAACTCAAAGAAATAGAAAGACAGCAACAAGAAAAGCCCACAGTGAGCAGGAGGAAGGAAATAATAAAGATCAGAGCAGAAATGAATGACATAGAGACCAAAAAAAAATGATACAAAAGATCAATGAAACCAAGAGCTGGTTCTTCAAAAGGATAAACAAGATTGATGAACCTCTAGCCAGGCTCACCAAGAAGCAAACAGAGAGGACCCAAATAAACAAAATCAGAAATGAAAGAGATGAAATAACAACAGACCCCACAGAAATACAAAGGATTCTTAAAAAATACTATGAACAACTCTATTCTAACAAACTAGACAACCTGGAGGAAATGGACACATTCCTAGAAAAATACAACCTTCCAAAACTTACTCAGGAAGATTCTAAAAATCTCAATAGGCTGATAACTATGGAAAAAATTGAAGCAGTCATCAAAAAGCTTTTGGCAAACAAAAGCCCGGGGCCAGATGGCTTCACAGGAGAGTTTAGGCAAACATTCAAGGAAGAACTAAAACCTATCCTCCTCAGACTATTCCAGAAAATTCAAGAGGAAGGAACACTTCCAAGCACCTTCTATGAAGCCAGCATCACCGCAATACCAAAGCCAGATAGAGATAACACAATGAAAGAGAATTACAGTCCAATATCCCTCATGAATATAGATGCCAAAATCCTCAACAAAATTCTAGCAAATCGGATCCAGCAGTACATCAGAAAGATCATACACCATGACCAAGTAGGATTTATCCCAGGGATGCAAGGATGGTACAATATTCACAAATCAATAAATGTGATACATCACATAAACAAATTGAGAGATAAAAATCATATAGTCATATCAATTGATGCAGAAAAAGCATTTGACAAAATCCAAAACCCTTTCGTGAAAAACTCTCAACAAGGTGGGAATAGAAGGATCATACATCAACATAATAAAAGCCATATATGACAAATCTATAGCCAACATCATACTCAATGTGCAAAAACTAAAACCATTTCCCCTAAGAACAGGAACAAGACAGGGATACCCATTCTCACCATTCCTGTTCAACATAGTGCTGGAAGTACTAGCCATTGCAATTAGACAAGAAGAAGAAATAAAAGGCATCCAAATTGGAAAAGAAGAAGTAAAGCTGTCCTTATTCACAGATGACATGATACTGTACATAGAAAACCTGAAAGACTCCATTAAAAAATTATTAGACTTAATAAATGAATTCAGCAATGTAGCAGGATACAAAATTAACGCCAAGAAATCTATGGCATTTCTATACACCAATAGTGAACTTACAGAAAGAGAGACTAAAAAAGCAATCCCATTTACCATTGCACCAAAAAAATTAAGATACCTAGGAATAAACTTAACTAAGGAGATAAAAGACCTATACGTGGAAAACTACACGACACTGTAAAAAGAGATAGAGGAAGACCTAAACAGATGGAAGAACATACCATGTTCATGGATTGGTAGAATCAACATCATTAAAATGTCTATACTACCCAAAGCAATCTATAAATTCAGTGCACTTCCCATTAAAATACCAATGGCATATTTCACAGACCTAGAACAAATCTTCAAAAAATTCATCTGGAATAAAAAAAGACCCCGAATAGCCGCAGCAATCCTGAGAAAGTAGAACAAAGTAGGGGTTATCTCAATACCAGATATCAAGCTGTATTACAAAGCCACTGGTCTTAAAACAGCATGGTACTGGCACAAGAACAGATATATAGATCAATGGAATAGAATAGAGAACCCAGAAATTGACCCAAACCACTATGCCCAATTAATATTTGACAAAGGAGGTACGAACATACAATGGAGTCAAGACAGTCTCTTCAACAAATGGTGTTGGGAAAATTGGACAGATACATGCAAAAAAATGAAACTAGATCACCAACGTTCACCACACACAAAAATAAACTCAAAATGGATAAAGGATATATGCATCCCTATGTTCATAGCAGCACAATTCACCATAGCTAAGATTTGGAAACAGCCCAAATGTCCATCAGCAGATGAGTGGATTAGAAAACCATGGTACATGTACTACACAATGGAATACTACACTGCGATAAAAAAGGAGTTCCTACCATTTGCAACAACATTGATGGAGATGGAGAGCATTATGCTAAGTGAAATAAGCCAGGGAGAGAAAGATAAATATCACATGATCTCACTCATTTGTGGAATATAATGAAGTGCATAGACTGATGAACAAGAACAGATCCAGAGACTGAGAAACGTCGATCAGAACCTCAAACCTCAGGGAATGAGAGGGTCGGTGGGAGTAAGGGGAGAGATCAACCAAAGGATTTGTGTGCATGCATATGAGCCTAATCAATGGACGCAGACAACAGGGGGGTGGGGCATAAGTGGGGGGGGGAGAATAATGGGGGAATAAGGACACATATGTAAAAAAAAATACTAAATATAATAAAAATAAAAAATAAAAAATAGAAAAGAAATTGTGAGGTAACCAGAACCCCAAAAACGCCTGAGAACGTCTTTCTTGCCATGCTAGCTGTCATCAGCTGTACGGTAATATTACCTGGGGAAAATGGGGAAGTATTTTGGACTTAAGTTCCTGACCCTTCATGGGTAAGAGCCCTTAAGTGGGCTGATCCCCCGCCTAATGTAGTCACCAATAATACCAAACACCTTGGTCATCCAGGAGGACCATGGGCTGGGCAAGGAAGTATAATTACACAGGGGTCGCCACCCAGCTTCCTTTCTGTATGACACAAAATCAAACCACTGCTCCTTTGTGTGTAAAATTAAAGAGAGGTTTCTGGTTTGCGTGGACACCAAAGGAAGGGACTATCACTACTTGCTCCTGGGAGAGGTGCAGAAAATGTAACTAAGACCTTGTCTATACAAAAAGAAATTGACAACCAGTTTGTAATGGAATTGCCATGGCCTAGAGCAAAGAATACCTTACATGATATTATTCTACAATGTCATTATAATTTTCCCAGATTTGTATTACCCCTATTACTTATAATAGTACCTCGCACCCTTGGGAATCAATAAAAAATCATCGTTTTGGTGCTTGGAGACAAAGGTAACACATCTCTTGATATTTTAGAATTACAACAGCATAATGTACAATTATCCCAAACAAACTTACAAACTAACTCTTTGAATGTCTGGCAGCAATTTAGAAAGGACATGAAAGGATTTAATCCCTTCCACTGTGTAGAGGGCCCCCTGGGAAGGCACCTGAGCATTCTATATTGGCCCCTCTTGCCCTTTTGGCCAAGAGGGACCCTCTTCTCACAATCCAATTGCCCACAGCTGTTGCTGTGCTTTCTGTTCATGCTGAGCTTGAAGCCTCGTGGTGGCTGGTACCGTGGATCTGTCTCTCGCCCAATTGTGTGAGCTGGGCCCTCCCTGTAGAAGAAAGCTGAGTTCCCCGAGATATGTGATTAGTGCCAGGGCATCCCAAGGAAGGTGCTGGGCGTGGAGGCCATGGGGGCACAGGCTACCAAGGAGACAGAACTGAACCTCACATCACCCTGCTTGGCCCCGGAGGATGGCTGGTTAGCCAGTGATGGGTAAGATTCCTCAGGGAAGGAACAACCTAAGACAGGCACAGTCGCAGAGGGGCCATCAGGAGAGAACTTGGGGGTCAACAGAGGTGGGGCACAGACCCTCACCCCCCAACTTTGCAGGGGCCTGAACCTTCACCCCTTCTGAGGGAGGTCTCCTGCCCCCATGGCTGCTTCGCTTTCCAGGCCCAGCTCAAATCGAGACCCAAGCAATAGACAGAGACTTGGCCAACAGCAGCCACCCTCTCACTGCAACAAGACTTGTTTGAGTTGTCTTGTACCCATGGTGTGGGGGAGTGAGTTTTTGATATCTAAATCCAACCTAGCACCAGGAATGCTCAGGGACTACTCAAGAAGGCAAATAATCCTTTCCACTAATATTTACAGGGTAAAATATGATTGTTGTTAAGAGTATTGAATTTAACAGTAAAATAGTAGTTAAGTTCTCAGACTAATTTAAATTAGCTAAGTGAAATAAGCGAATATTCTAGAAAAATTAATGGTATTGGACAAAAAGCTGTTCCTAAAGTGTTAACTAGAATTTTTATTGGTAGTTCATCTCATGGTAAAATTGCATAACATGTAATGAACCTAAAGCAGACATATTTTAGTGCAAAAAATTAAAATTTAAGAGCTATCAAGTCTACATTATAAAAGTTCCAAAAGCCTCCTAATATTTAAATCAAAAAAGGGGGGACAGTAGGAGAATATAATGTAAGGAAAAATACCTTGTCAGTAAATTATATCTAGAAAATTTTTACTTAAGAAAATTAACTTTCATTTGTAATGCTAACAGCAAGACACCCATGAAAAACACACATGGTGTCAAAACAAGCCAAAGGAAAATTGTTTGGGCAAAAAATGAAAAAGGATCCCAAGTCAAATTTATAGAAAAGATTCCTTAATTAACTTTTGGTCGAGAATATGTTTGTATATTTTCAGAAAACAACTCCAAGACCATGTGGATTCCTGCAACAGAGAGGAATTGACAGGACTGCTCCAGCCATGAAGACAGAAGAGAAACAGTCCAGAGATGGAAGACGCTGATGACGCCTTGCCATACTAGCAGTCAGCAGCTGTTCGTCGCGGCAGGTTGCCAAGGACCAAACCAGAGAGGGTCGGACCTGCATTACCACCATTTGTCCACCATCCAGAACTGAAATATCATTGCTGACATGTACACATAAGGAACAGTTTGACACTGAAATTGGGACTCAAAAGAACTGTTGGCCCAGAAAGAAACTCACTACAGACTGATTCATTTGCCTCTCAGCATAACCATTATTGCTTGTCTCATTTTCGGTTCTTATAAGTGTATTTCTAGTATCACATGATCTCACTCATCTAGGGGAAATAATGAACAACATAAACTGATGAACAAAAACAGACCTAGAGACAGGGAAGCATCGATCAGACTATCAAACCTCAGAGGGAAGGTAGGGGAGGGTGGGGGTAAGGGGGAGAGATCAACCAAAGGACTTGTATGCATGCATATAAGCCTAATCAGTGGTCACTGACAACTGGGGGGTGGGGGCATGTGTGGGGAGGCGTTTGGGATGGGAATGGGGGGATGAGGACATATACGTGATACCTTAATCAATAAAGAAATTAATAAAAAATAAAAAAATAAAACTCATTAGAGCTTCTTAAAATAAATAAATAAATAAATAAATAAATAAATAAATAAATAAATATTTGAGGCTTTGTGGGCCACATATAATCTTTGTCACAATTCTCACTTTTTTTCATCTTTATCATCTTTTAAATAACCTTCAAAACTAATTTTTTTATTTTTTTTATTTATTTTTTTTTAGTTTTCTGGCTCTGTATAAAAACAGCCATGGGCCAGATTTTTCCTAGGGTCATAGTTTGCCACTGTGGTTGACTGTATAAATCTGAAGACAAACTCCTTGGGTTCAAATCCCAGCTCTACTACCACTTATTATTTGTTAGAAATTGGCCTGTTAAACTTTGTGTCTCAGCTTTAATATGTGTGTAATAATAGCACCTGCCTGACAGGTTGGCTGTGATGGTTAAATTAGTTAATGTATGCAAAGTGGCTAATACACAGTAAGTTTGATATATCTTCTTGTACCTTTCTCTTTTTTGTCTTATAATTTTATTTTTTAAACTTAAATTCTTTATTGTTTAAAGTATTACATAAGTCTCCTTTTCCCCCAATGACCTCTCTCAGACCGCCCCCACCCCTACCCAGCACATACCCTCACCCCCTTGTCTGTGTCCATGCATACAAGTCATTTAGTTGATCTCTAACCCTCCCACCCCCTGCCTTCCCTCATAGATTGGACAGTCTGTTCGATGCTTCTGGTTCTATGACTCTGGTTCTATTTTTGTTCATCAGTTTATGTTGTTCATTATATTCCACAAATGAGTGTGGTCATGTGATACTTATCTTTCTCTGACTGGCTTATTTCACTTAACATAATACTCTCCATCTCCATCCATGTTGTTGCAAATGGTAGGAACTACTTCTTTTTCACTGCAGCATAGTATTCCATTGTGTAGTACATGTACCATGGTTTTCTAATCCACTTATCTGCTGATGGGCACCTAGGCTATTTCCAAATCTTAGCTATTATAAATTGTGCCGCTATGAACATAGGGATGCACATATCCTTTCTGATTTGTGTTTCTGGTTTCTTGTAAAATATTCCTAGAAGTGGGATCACTGGGTCAAATGGGAGTTCCACTTTTAGTTTTTTGAGGAAACTCCTTACGGTTCTCCACAGTGGCTGCACCAGTCTGCATTCCCACCAGCAGTGCATGAGGGTTCCTTTTTCTCCACATCCTAGCCAGCACTTGCCATTTGGTGATTTGTTGATGACAGCCATTCTGACAGGTGTGAGATGGTACCTCATTGTCATTTTGATTTGCATTTCTCAGATGATTGGAGACTTTGAGCATGGTTTCATATGCCTCTTGGCCTTACGTATGTCCTGTTTTGAAAAGTGTCTAAGTCCTTTGCTCATTTTTTATTAGATTTTTTATCTTCCTTTTGTTAAGTTGCATGATTTCCCTGTAAATATTGGAGATTAAACCCTTATCAGAGATAACATTGGCAAATACGTTCTCCCATGCAGTGGGCTTTGTTGTTGTTTTATTGATGTTTTCTTTTGCTGTGCAGAAGCTCTTTATTTTGATGTAGTCCCATTTGTTTATTTTCTCATTAGTTTCCATTGTCCCAAGAGCTGTATCAGTAAAGATATTGCTACAACAAATGTCTTCTATTTTGCTACCTATGGCTTCTTCTAAGATTTTTATGGTTTCCCATCTGACGTTGAAACCATTTTGAGATCATTTTTGTGTATGGTGTAACTTGGTGGTCTAGTTTCAATTTTTTTTTGCATGTATCTGACCAATTTTCTAAACACTATTTATGGAAGAGACTGTCTTGACTCCATTGTTATGCTATTGCCACCATTGTCAAATATTAACTGAGCATAATGGCTTGAGTCGATTTCTATGTTCTCTGTTCTGTTCCATTGGTCTATATGTCTGTTATTGTGCCCCTACCAGGTAGTTTTGACAACCATGGCTTTGTAATATAGCTTGATATCTGGCATTATGATCCCTCCAACTTTGTTGCTCTTTCTCAGGATTGCTGTGGCTATACAGGGTCTTTTTTATTCTAAATAAATTTTTGGAGAGTTTGTTCTAGGTCTGTGAGATATTCTCTTGGTATTTTAATGGGGATTGCATTGAATCTATAGATTGCACTGGGTAATATGGACATTTTAAATATGTTGATTCTACCAATCTATGAACATGGTATGTTCTTCCATTTGTTTATGTCTTCCTCTATCTATTTTTTCCATGTCCTTTAGTTTTCTGAGTACAGGTCTTTTACGTCCTTAGTTAAGTTTATCCCGAGGTATCTTAACTTTTTTGATGCAATGTTAAATGGGATTGTTTTTTTAGTTTCTCTTTCTGTGAGTTCATTATTGGTGTATAAAAAAAGCCATAGATTTCTGGGTGTTAATTTTGTATCCTGCTACATTGCCGAATTCATTTATTAATTCGAGTAGTTTTTTGATGGAGTCTTTAGGGTTTTCTATGTACAATATCATGTCATCTGCTAATACTGACAATTTTACTTTTTTTCCAATTTGGATGCCTTTTATTTCTTCTTCTTGTCTGATCGCTATGACTAGCACTTCCAGTACTATGTCAAACAGGAGTGGTGAAAGTGGGCATCCCTGTCTTATTCCTGTTCTTGGAGGAAATGGTTTTAGTTTTTGTCCATTGAGTATAATGTTGGCTGTAGGTGTGTCATATAAGGCTTTTACTATGTTGAGGTATGATCCCTCTATTCCCACTCTGCTGAGAGTTTTTCTCAGAAAAGGGTGTTGCATTTTGTCAAATGCCTTTTCTGCATCAATTGATATGACTATGTGATTTTTGTCTCTCAATTTGGTTATGTGATATATCACATTTATTGATTTGCAGATGTTGTACCATCCTTGCATGCCTGGAAAAAATCCCACTTGATCATGTTGTATGATCTTTCTAATGTAATGATGGATCCGATTTGCTAGAATTTTGTTGAAAATGTTGGCATCTATGTTCATCAGGGATATTGGCCTATAATTGTTTCTTTGTAGTGTCCTTACCTGGTTTTGGGATTAGAGTAATGCTGGCTTCATAGAAAGAACTTGGAAGTGTGCCTTCCTCTTGAATTTTTTGGAATAGTCTGAGGAGGATAGAGTTTAGTTCTTCTTTGAATGTTTGGTAAAACTCCCCTGTGAAGCTGCCTGGCCCTGGGCTTTTGTTTGTTGGAAGTTTTTTGATGACTCCTTAGTTATTGGCCTGTTGAATATTTTTGAATTTTGGAAGGTCATATTTTTCTAGGAATATGTCCATTTCCTCTAGGTTGTTTAGTTTGTTGGAATAGAGTTGTTAACAGTATCTTTTTTTTTTTTTTTTTTTTTTTACGATCTTCTGTATTTCTGTCGTGTCTGTTGTTATTTAACCTCTTTCATTTCTGTTTTTGCTTATTTGGATCCTCTCTTTGCTTCTTGATGAGCCTGGATAGACATTTATATATCTTGTTTATACTTTCAAAGAATCAGGTATTGGTTTCATTGAATTTTCATATTGTTTTTTGTCTCTACGTCATTTATTTCTGTTCTGATATTTATTATCTCCTTCCTTCTGCTCACTCTAAGTTTTTCTTGTTGCTCTCTTTCTAATTCTTGAAGTTGTAGAGTTAGATAATTTATTACCATCTTTTCTTGTTTGTTTGTTTTTTGTGGGTTTTTGTTGTTTTTGTTGTTGTTCGTTTTTTTGAGGTAGTCCTGTATAGCTATGAACTTCCCTCTCAGGACTGCTTTCACTTTGTGTCATAGGTTTTGGGTTGTTGTGTTTTGTCATTCGTTTCCAGGATCCATTTAATTTCTTCTTTGATCTCTTTGGTAATCCAATTGTTGTTTAATAGCATGCTATTCAGCCTCCATCTGTTTGAATTTTTTAAGTTGTTTTTATTGTAGTTGATTTCTAATATTATGCCACTGTGGTCTGAGAAGATGCTTGATATGCTTTCAATCTTCTTGAGTTTGGAGAGACTTTGCCTGTGTCCCAACATGTGGTCTATCTTCGAAAATGTCCCATGTGCACTTGAGAAGAATGTATATTCTGTAGCTTTGGGGTGAAATGTTCTGAAGATGTCAAGTCCATCTGATCTAGTGTGTCATTTGGAATTTCTGTTTCTTTGCTGACTTTTTCTCTAGAGAATTTTTCCAGTGATGTCAGTGTGGTATTAAAGTCCCCTTCTATGATCATATTGCTGTCGATTTCTCCCTTGATATCTTCCAGAAGTTTTCCTTTTTACATGTTTTGGTGCTCCTGCATTGGGTACATATATGTTTACTAAAGTTATATCCTCTTGTTGTATCTATCCCTTTAGTATTATGAAGTGGCCTTCCTTATTGCTTTTTAAGGCCTTCACTTTGACTGATATTTTTCTTCCCTTCACTTTCAGACTGTGTGAGTTGCTTGTGCTGAGGTGGGTCTCTTGTAGACAGCATGTAGATGGGTCATGTTTTCTTATCCATTCAGCTACTCAATATCTTTTGATTGGATAATTTAGTCCACTTACATTTAAAGTTATTATTGATAGGTACTTGTTTGTAGCCTTTTTATTGTTTGTCCCTGTGTTCCTTCTTCCCTTTTTTCCCCTTCTTTTTAAACAGTCCCTCTAGCATTTATTACATTGCTGGCTTGGTACTGATAAATTCCTTTAGCCTTTTTTTTTTTTTATCTGTGAAGCTCCTTATTTCCCCTTCAATTTTGAATGATAACCTTGCTGAATAAAGTATTATTGGATTCAGTCCCTTGCTTTGCATTAGTTTGTATACTTCATTCCATTCCCTTCTGGCCTGATGTGTTACTATTGAGAAATCATTTGATAATCTAATGGGAGAGCCTTTGTAGGTAACTCTCTTTCTCTTGCAGCCCTTATGATTCTCTGTCATTAACATTTGCCATTGTAGTTACGATGAGTCTTGGTGTGGGTCTTTTGGGGTTCATCTTGTTTGGCACTTTCTGAGCCTGTGTGACTTTCTTCTTCCCCATGTCAGGGAAGTTTTCTGCCATTATCTCTTCAAATAGGTTCTCTAATCCTTGCTTCAATTCTTGTCCTTCTGGCACCCCTATTATATGTTTCATGTTGTCCCAAAGCTCCCTTAGGCTTTCCTCCTGTTGTCCAACTTTTTTCTTCAGTTGCTGTTCAAATTGGACTTATTTCTCTACCCTATCTTCTACCTCACTAATTCAGTCTTCCGCTTCTCTTAGTCTACTGTTGAAATCTCCCATCATTTGTTTTATTTTAGCCATATCACTTTGGATTTCTTCTTGATTCTCACATAGATTATTGATTTTCTCATCCATCCAGTTTATGAACTGTATGACCATTATTGTGAATTCTTTTTCTGACTTAGTGCATTCCTCCGTTTTATTTAGTTCCTTTTGTGTGTGTTGGGGGGGGGGTGCGATTCCTCCTTTTCTTTCCTTTGGGAGATTCCTCCTTTTCTTTCCTTTGGGGGTTGCTTTTTTCATCTCCCCATTTTTGCTGTCGCTGAATGGTCCAGTTGCCAACTTGTGTGGGACCTCAGCTGCGGCGGGGGGGTTGGCAGGAGTGTAGTGCACCCCGACAGTCAAGTGCACGCTTGGGGTATTGGGAGGCTCAGCCGCCGCAGACTGGTGGGAGCCCTGTGTGCACCAAGAGTCAGGGGCTGGCTTGGGTTCCAGGGTATGTGTGGACTCCACAGTTTGGTGGGAGGCACATGTGCTGACAGTCAGGGGCCAGCTCAGGTGCCGGGGAGAGGGGTGGCTGCCACAGTCTGGCAGGAGCTGTATACCAACAGCCAGGGGCCGTCTGGGGTGTCTGGGAGGTGCAGCTAGCGGGAGCTGCACACACCGACTGTCAGAGGTGGCTTGAGATGCGTGGAACCTATGCTGCCACAGCAGGTAGGCAGGAGAGGAACACCCTCTGGGACTCACAAGTGCTTGAGGCCAGGGTGGCTTGAGTCTCAGTGTCGGTGGGTATGCAGCTGTGATAGCAGGTCTTTGTCCAGAGTGGCTTTAGGATCTCAGTTTTTGTCTGAGGCCAGTCTGGGTGGTGGCAGGTCTTTGTCCAGAGTGGCCATAGGATCTCAGTTTTGGTCTGAGGCCAGTCTGGGTGGTGGTGAGGCTGGGTTCCTAGTCACAGCAGCTCTGCCCTTCAAGATGGCATGATTTCTGTGCCAGCACCACCACCACTAGGGAGTGCCTGCAGTGGTAGAGGGGGGCTCCCCATCTATGAGAGCCTGGTCCACCAGCCTCGGAATGTCTTGCAGGATCTAACTGTCTCTCACTCACACACACACACACACACACACACACACACACACACACACCACACACACATCCACACACTCCCGTTTCACTTCCTCACTCTCTTCCTCACTGCCATCATGCCGGCCACCATCTTCCCCTCTCTTCCTGTATCTTTCTTATTATTTCTATTCAATAGATGCATGGATAAGGTAGGCTGTAGTTGTGCAAATTTCAGATGTACGTGTGTATAACTTCATCTCTTTCTTTACAAGAATTATACACTCAAGGATCTGATATTGCCCTAGCCAGTTTGGCTCAGTGGATAGAGTGTTGGCCTGTGGACCAAAGGGTCCAGGGTTCAATTCCGGTCAAGGGCACATACCTCAGTTGCAGGCTCCTCCCTGGCCTGGATCCTGGCCAGAGTGCATGCAGGAGGCAACTAATCAATGTGTTTCTCTCACATCAATATTTCTCTGTCTTTTCCTCTCTCTAAAAATCAATGGGAAAATATCCTTGGGTGAAGATTAAAAAATAAAAAAGAATCTGATATCTCTTCCAACTCTCAATATTTTATACTAGTAAAGGTAAAAAAAAATAGTAAAAACTGTTCAACTTGAAGCTATTGATTCAAATAATTCAGCAAGTAACTGTAGATACACCTCCTCAAATCTTTACATCTCTCTTCAGCTCCAAGCAAGCTACAGTAGGTCCTCAGGTTATGTCGGAGATTCGTTCCTACGGCATGATGTAACAAGAGCCGTAAGTTGGAACCCACCTACATAAGCACCTACATCACTAACATGGAGCACATACACAGCAGTAATGAAGTGAAACAGTAAAAAAAAAATTAAAAGATAACAATTCCTGACCTTTATTTGTGGTAAATAAATAATAAAAAACAGAAAGCATATATGTACATACATCGAAATGACAGAACTTTTTTTATATAAATAAATGGGAGATAGCAATGTAACCACGAAACGATGTAGGCAGAGTCCGACATAACCCAAGGACTGCCTGATTTAGCACTGACTCAAATTATAATCATCATTAGCCCAGGCTTCTGCAATAGCCCCCTGAACCACCTTATCTATTCCAATATCTCTACAAACAGGCAGAGTGGTGTTTTTAAAACACTTCGATATTTGAACATGTCACCCACTGGTAAACACCCTTAAATGGCTTTCCATTGCTCTTAGGATGGTGGCTGAGCTCCTTTATCTAAAAGTGGTCCTTAACTACCTCTATCCTCTCCAATATCATCCACCATCTCTCTCCCCTTTGTTCTCTCTATGCCAATCACACCGGCCTTTTTTTATTTTTCCAACACTGCCTGCTCCCTCCCACCAGAAGAAAAGCGCTTATGCAAAACCATTATATAATATCTCTCCTTATTTTTTAAAGTATATTTTTATTAATTTTAAAGAGGAAGGGAAACGAAGATAAAAAAATCAATGATGAGAGAGAATCATTGAGTGGTTGCCTCTTGCTGGGTATTGAGCCCAGCCCCCAACCCTGGCATATACCCTGACTGGGAATTGAACTGTGACCTCCTGGTTCATAGGTCAATGCTCAACAACTGAGTAACACTGGTAGGGCTCTCCTGATTTCTTAATGTAGCTACTGCAGGTTCCAATTTGAGATTGTTCCATATATGCTATTTCCTCGGGGAGACCATCCCTGACCTACTAATATAGGTCAGTAACCACATTATATATCTACCTCTATCTATGCACTTACCACAAATTATAATTGCTCTAATAGTATACTAACTTTCATGGTTATTATTTGAGATTAAAGTCTCTCTCCCTACTAAACTATAAATTGTAGAAAGGCAGGATGTCTTTTGCTCAGCACTACACCTCCTGGGCCCATCACAATGTTTATCACATAGTATGTTCTAGATAAAAATTTGTTGAATAAGTGGATTCAGGGACAAGTGATGATATGTTTCAGATGTATGTGTGCATAAAAAAATTTATTCTCAATAAAACCCCTATGTAGTTAGCTTTATTATCTCTAATTCACAGATGAAGGTCAGGTTTGTACAGGTAAAGCAACTTAGCCAAAGTAACCCAGTTACTAGCAGAGCCAGAAGACCTTCAACTATTCCTCGAAGTCTAATTTCCCAGGTGTCATGTGGCTTTACTTGGGGTGAGGAGTCTAGAGGCCAGGGGTAAACTTTGAATTTTATTACATGTGCAGAAAAGAGATACTGTAGCAAACCCTGAGACTCCTATCCTTACAAAGACCTGCTTGCAGCCTTGCTCCTTGGCTGGCATCTAGAAAGTTAAATTTGAAGAGGGTTCCCCCCATTCCCAGATAAGAATGGTTCACTGGTCTAAACTGCACAAATAATATATGTATACTGAACACACTTTGGGGATTTTGGAGCAGAGGGTGCCTTTTGGACCAGCCCAAATAAAAACCTTGGGTACTGAGTCTCTAATAAGCTTTCCTGATAAATAACATTTCACATGTGTTGTCACAACTAGTTATTGGGGAAAATCAACCAAATCCTGTGTGAGTACTAGAGGACTATCGGAAGCTGTGTCTAGTTTCCCTAGGCTTGACCCATGTGCCTTTCCCTTGGATGATTTTGCCTGGTATCCTTCCACTATACTAAATGATACCATGAATATGACAGTAAATTGAATCATCTGAGTCCTCCTGGTGAAAGGTTAAACCTGGTGATGGTCTTAGAAATGCCCTTCCCATTATGCTTCTAGCTACAGGCAGCAAGTTTTCATCTGAAAGAGGCCCTCTGGAACTAATTGGTGATGGTCTAATAGAGGGTTGGATATTGGGTTCTGGGCTCAGAAGTCAGGCTACAGAGAGATTAGAAAAACCTCCCAACAGACTCCAGAAAAGAACTGTTACATAAGGCAATTATACCCTGCTTCTCACTGACAGTCATTTTGTTTCAGCATAAACTGGCCTCATGAACAATCTAGCAAAGCCCACTTCTTTTACATAGGAGTGATCCAAGATCTAAAGGGAAAACTACACTTGTCCAAGATCCTGCAGTGAGCTGGTGGCCAATCTAACTGAACTCAGGGTTCCCAATTACTAAAAATATGGCTTCCCAAAGGCTTATTGTACAACTGTGTTACTTTATTAAGTACTAAGTCACCCAAACAATATGAAAAACTGCAGCCATAGATCCTAGGTAGCAAGAAAACAATTTTTATTCTGTGGAATTGTTGAAAGAAATTCAAGACATAAAATCCTCAAGAGCAATTCACACCACAATTTCAACTAGGGGAAAACCTAAAAAGGAGAGTCAAAGAGACATCAGAGGATACTTTAGCATTTTTTTAGGAAAGGGGGTGAAAAAAACGAACGCTTCAGAAAAGTAACTTTCAACCATTAGCATTGAGACAGAAGCCTGAGCTTCCAAATTCCACTGTGGACAATGCACAGACATACAGCAAATAATATGTGCTGTAAGGTCGTGGGGGGAGATAGTATGTAAAATGACCAACCATCCTAGTCTGCCCAGAATGAATGAGATTGCCAAAACACAGGGCCCTTAGCTCTAAACACAGAAAGTTCTGGACAAACCAGGGTGAGTTGATCACCCTAGCAGTATGTGAATAAGACTAGACAAGGTGAGTATCACCTGATACATATAAAAGACTGGATGAGAAATGATCTGGGAGACAAATGGTAGAAGGGCAGTAAATGAAGGATAAACTCCTCTAGACCAGAATGTCAACCAACACCAGCAATCAAGTGAAACAGGACCAGAGAAACCTAGCAGGTCAAAGTGGACTGAGATCAACTCTGTCCCTCTAAATAGTCAAATCATAATATATGTTTTTAAACATTTTTTCCAAACAAAGAAAAAATGTTGTACACATATTAAAACTAAAAGCTTTTTTTTTTAGTTTTTCTGATTTTTGATACCCATGTTTTCTGAATATGTGTGTGTGCGCGCGCACGTGCATATGTTTGTGTGTGTGTATATGTGTGTGTGTGTGTGTGTGTGTGTGTGTGTGTGTGTGTGTGTGGATATATATATATATATAATCTCAAGACAGAGTCAAAAGGGCTATTAATCTGCTCAAGAATTCCTAGAAGCTAGGAATAGTTAAGGGATTAAAATATTTTCTATCAGAAAAAAAGAGAGGTTTAGCACCTCCCCATCTCCTCATATTTGAAGAAAAAAATAGCTTTCCTTCATCTTATTTTACAGGAACTAGTTATCTCCTGGCTGGGGAAGAATTCATGGAGAGGACAGAGATTTTATATTGACACTGTGTTAATCCATTCAAAATGCTATAACAAAATACCACAGACCCTGTAGCTTATAGAAAAACAGAAATTTCTCACAGTTCTGAAGGTTGGCACCAGCATAATCGGGTGAGAGCATTCTCCCTGGCCACAGTTGGTGCCTTTGCTGTGTCCTCCATGGTAGAAGGGCTGCAGTTTCTTTGGAACCTCTAATAAGACCACTAACCCAATTTGTGAGGACTCTATCCTCATGACTTAAGCAAAGATCCCACATTTAATACTAACACCCATTAGGGATTAGGATTTCAACATACTAGTATGAATTTGTGGAACGGGGGCGGGGAGGGGGAAATATTCAGACCATAGCAAATACAAAGTACAAGAATGTAGAATGAATGGACTTGTCTTGGAGAAGCAGTTTACTATCTCTACAAATATTAATACAAAGAGCATAGGACCATTTTCCAGGATTTATGAACTAGAGGGCACACTTAATCCCTTCAAAAGTTACAAAATCTGTATCTCGAATGTAGTTTTAATGTCAAGGGAAAAGGGATCTGCCCCTTTCAGACAGAGCAGACTTATTGTTTTTTAAAAATATATATAGCCGAAACCGGTTTGGCTCAGTGGATAGAGCATCGGCCTGCGGACTGAAAGGTCCCAGGTTCGATTCCGGTCAGGGGCACGTACCTTGGTTGCGGGCACATCCCCAGTAGGAGGTGTGCAGGAGGCAGCTGATCGATGTTTCTCTCTCATCGATGTTTCTAACTCTCTATCCCTCTCCCTTCCTCTCTGTAAAATATCAATAAAATATATTTAAAAAAAAATAAAAAAATATATATATTTTTTATTGATTTCAGAGAGGAAGGGAGAGGGAGAGATAGAAACATCAATGATGAGAATGAGAGAGAATCAATGATCGGCTGCTTCCTATATGCACCCTACCAGGGATTGAGGGTGCAACCCCAGCATGTGCTCTGACCAGGAATCGAACCCTGAACTCCTGGTTCATAGGTTGACACTGAACCACTGAGCTATACCAGCTGGGTGAGCAGACTTTAATTTGTTAAATTTCAAGGGTTCATGGTTGCAGTAACCTCCAACATAGAAAGATGTTCCAATAATGAGAACATCCTTTGAGTGGGACTATGTAATTCATCTGCTGGCCAAATGCTTTAGCAGAGACTATGAATTGCCTGCCAGAAATCTGGTAGTTTATTCAACTTTGATCTCTTGCTGTTTATTCCATGTTTTACATTGGCACTAAAAATATTTCCCACACTCATAAGCAAAGAGCTTCATTAGTAAATTTAATAACCAGAGCACAACAGCAGGGGCTGAGATAATATATTACTACTCATTTGCCTACAAATGAAGAATTGCCCTAGGGCAGTGGTCGGCAAACTCATTAGTCAACAGAGCCAAATATCAACAGTACAACGATTGAAATTTCTTTTGAGAGCCAAATTTTTTAAACTTAAACTTCTTCTAACGCCACTTCTTCAAAAAAGACTCGCCCAGGCCGTGATATTTTGTGGAAGAGCCACACTCAAGGGGCCAAAGAGCCACATATGGCTTGCGAGCCGCAGTTTGCCGACCACAGCCCTAGTGCAGAGGCCACCTTGAGATGAACTTGTGGTTAGCTTTAAGAGAAAGTTGTAAGGGTAAGGTGCCTAACAAGATGGCTTTTACTTCTCCATAATGGAAAAAGAAAAATATTTTTAAAGAAGTCTTCCTAATCAAAAGAAATGAAAATAAATGAATTTGGAATGTAAAATTGAAAGTGACATAATCAATCACATTATAAAAATAATGTGTTCAGGTGGTACAATAAAGTGATAGAGCAATTTGCTGTAACTTAGGAGGTTGTAGTGCTAAAGTGTGTAGAATCCATAGATGATTTATTACAACCCTGTGCTATTTCCCTACACCTCTCTCGGATCACTTACCTTATACCTCTTAGCAGTATTCAAACAAAACTCATTATTTTATATGAGACTAGAGGCCCGGTGCACAAAATTCGTACACTGTGGGGGTTGTCCCTCAGCCAAGCCTGCACCCTCTCCAATTTGGGAGCCCTCAAGGGATGTCCGACTGCCAGTTTAGGCCTGTGGGATCAGGCAATGGGGCATCCCTCTCACAATCCAGGACTGCTGGCTCCCAACTGCTCACCTGCCTGCCTGCCTGATTGTCCCTAACTGCTTCTGCCTGCCAGCCTGATCACCCCCTAACCACTCCCCTGACAGCCTGATCGACACCTAACTGCTCCCCTGCAGGCCTGATTGCCCCTAACTGCCTGCCCCTGATGGCCCAATTCCTCCTAACTCTCCCCTGCAGGCCCGATTGCCCCTAACTGCCCTCTCCTGCCAGCCCAATTGCCCCCAACTGCCCTCCCCTGCAAACCTGACCCCCCCAACTGCCCTCCCTTGCAGGCCCAGTCACCCCTAACTGCCCTCACTTGCAGGCCTGATCGCCCACAACTACCCTCCCCTGCTGGCCATCTTTGACCACATGGAGGTGGCCATCTTGTGCGAGGGCATGAGGGTCAATTTGCATATTACCTCTTTATTATATAGTACTAGAGGTCCAGTGCATGAATTCATGCACCAGTGGGCTCCCTCAGCCTGGCCTGCACCCTCTTGCAATCTGGGACCCCACCAGTGCATGATTGGGGCTGGGGAGGGAACAAGGGAGGCCTCCAGGGTGTGTCCAGCCCATCTCGCTCAGTCCTGATTGGCCGGACCCCAGCAGCAAGCTAACCTACCAGTTGGAGCATCTGCCCCCTGGTGCTCAGTGTACATCATAACTACCAGTCGAATGGCCGAACAGTCACTTAGGCTTTTATATATATAGACCAGAGGCCCAGTGCATGAAATTTGTGTGGTGCGGTCCCTAAGTCTGGACAGTGATCAAAGTGCGAGCATCTGGAGTGGATGGCAGGTGCCAGCTGACCTCTGGGCCCTGGGCAGCACCTGGGTCTCCAGGCCCCCATGTGCCCCCCTCCACCTGAGTCATGGCACTGAGTCCCCACACGGAGATGCAGCGAGCACAGCCAGACACTGCAGGCCAGGGCACAGCATGGGCCTCTGGGCCACCCAGCAGCGCTACACAGAAGCCAGGTGGGCAGCGTGCTCTCTCCTGGCTAGCCTTGCAGATCGGCTCCTGAGTGAACCCACAGGGGGCCTGACCAGCCCCTGCAGTCCCAGCGGATGTGGCCTGGCTCATTTGGAAGAATCTGTGTTGGTGTGGGGCAGGCTCCTGGTGGGTGTCCAGCACCTGAGCACAGGGGCTTCCCCAGCATGTGAGCCCTAGTGTCCTGGGGGAGGGTAGCAGGGGGAGTGAGAGCAAGCTTGGCAGACACCCCACATTCTCACCGCACCTCCATCCCCGTCACCCCACCCCCAAGTAGCCAGCAAGAGGTCGTAGCCCCTGACCTGGGCACCACAGGAGGTTGGTTGTCACCATACACCCCCAGGTCCTCAACCCAGCCCAGGGCCCAACCGTGATTGGGTGATCAGGCCCTGCTGGCTGCTGGTCACCATTTGCAGGGTGATCGATCAGGGCCAAGCCCCTCGCCCGGCTCCCTCGGCGCCTGGGAGCTGGGTGGCGGTCCTGCCCCACGCTGCCACTGCTGGTTGCTGTCTGCAGGGCAATCAGCAGGGCAATCGGGCCCCCAGCTCACACTCATCTTGACCTGGCATGGCCTGCTCACCTGCTCCACCAATCCGCCGTAGCCTTGCTCTCATCAGGGCCCACAGGGGCTGGCAGCGCCTCCACTGCTGCCAGCTGCCAGCGCCCGCCATGTTCCGCGCCACCCCCTGGTGGTCAGCACGTGTCAGAGAGTGGTCAAACTCCTGGTCGAACAATTTGCATATTAGGCTTTTATGATATAGGAGAGTTTAAATGGGCACTTAATTGTGCATAATTTCTAAGTTCATAATTTAGTATCCTAATTAAATGCAATGTTATCTAATTACCTCCCCTGCCCCCCCCCAAACAAACAAACAAACAAAAAAACGAAAGCAGTCCTGATAAAGTGTGGTATGGCTGAAATGGAAATAAGAAAGGAGAAAGTCATAACTTTTATTCATCATCTTCAAGTATAGTGAAACATTTGCATCTTTTATTCCACAGTGCCATAAACAAGCAATGCTTTTTAAAAACATTTAATTTTTATTAAATTTATTGGGGTGACATTGGTTAATAGGATCATACAGGTTTCAGGTGTAGAATTCTATGATACAAGATCTGTATAGGACACTGTGCCCACCACCCAAAGTCAAAGTAATATTTTTAAAAAGAGGACATTTCAGCCCTGGCCGGTGTGGCTCATATGATTGGACCATCATCCCATATACCAAAAGTTAATGGGGTCGATTCCCAGGGAGGGCACATACAAAAGTTTCAGGTCCCATCCCTAGTTAGGGCACTTATGGGGGGCAAATGAGTGATCAGTTTCTCTCTCACATCGATGTTTCCTTTCTTTCTCTTTCCCTATCTTCTCTCCCCTCCTCTCTCTCTAAAATAAGTAAAAACATATCCTCTGAGGATATTTTTCTGTTCTATGCACCTTGCATAGAATTAGCACATTTAATCTGAACAGTAGCCTGTCCTCACTGTCTTGAGAGTTTTATGGCATCTACCTTGGCAACTAAGAATCTTCCCCCAAACTTGCTAGTTATCCACATTGTTCAACAAGCTGAAGTTTCCATTAAGAGAATACATAAAAAGTGAATCAGTATATTAGGTATTTTAGGGACATATCTACAATTAAAGATATCTCCTATAGAATTACAAGACTCCAAAAAAATGGAGCTTTATTATTTGTTTTAGATTGTGAACATTCTAGTATTATTTGTTTTGTATTGTAAACATTCTAGTATTTACTGTGCCAAACCAGAGGTTTTAAGATATCTATATATGTAAAAAGCTAATATGCTAAGTGTCTGATCATTCATTCCACCAGTCACTATGATGCACACTAACACCAGGGGGAAGAAGCTCCAACCAGTAGGTTAGCTTGCTGCTGGGGTCCGGCTGATTGGGACTGGGCAAGATGGGCCAGACATGCCCTGGAGCCCTCCCGTGGTCCCTCCTCAGCCCCGATTGTGCACTGGTGGGGTCCCTCAACCTGGCCTGCACCCTCTCACAATCCGGGACCCCTTGAGGGATGTCAAAGAGCCTGTGCACCAGGCCTCTAGTATATTTATATATACTAGTACAAAGGACTGGTTTTTTTTCTTTGCCAGCCACTTTTTTGTAACTCAATTTTTTGGATAAGAAGATGATATAGAAAGAGATACCCTTTCCTAGCACTTTCTCCCAGACTTGTAGCTGACTTTCCCTCAGGACATAAATATGACATTGCTTTTACAATGCTTCAAGACACATGATAATACATATAGAAGCAAATACCTTACACTCTATACCATTTTGCATCTTTTTAAAAATTTGCATATCTTTGAGATATTTTCAAATGAAATCTAGCTATAGAGTATTCCATCATATGAATGGACCATAACTTAACTAACGATTATGCTAATAACAGACATTTACATTGTTTCTAATCCAATGTTGTACTTTAAAAAACAAAAACAAAAAACAAAACCGGCCTTAGCCAGTTTGGCTTAGTGAATAAAGTATCAGTCTGCGGACCAAAGGATCCCAGGTTCAATTCTGGTCAAGGGCACATACCACAATCGCAGGATCCTCCCCAGCTGGGGCCCTGGTCAGGGCGCATGCCAGGAGGCAACCAATCGATGTTTATCTCACATCGATATTTTTCTTTGTCTTTTCCTCTCTCTTCCACTCTAAGATATCAATGGGAAAATATCCTCGGGTAAGCATAAATAAATTGCAACTGATAATGATATGTAAGTAATTTCTTACATGTAAGACTGCATGTGTAGAATAACTTCCAAGTAGAAGTTCTGGGTCAAACATTTTCCTCCATTTACAATTCATCTATTGACTCTGTTTTGACTATGATTTTGGCAGGCAGAATTCCTTTTCTGTCGACATTGTTCTAATGGCCTTGTGTTTCTCAGTCATTTTCTAGGTTTTGTATTATACTTTAGAAAGGTCTTCTTGATGAAGAGTTCAATGGGGGGAAAAGGACCTATGTAATACTTTCAACAATAAAGATTATTAAAAAAGAACTATATCCTAGGTATACCAGTGAATATACACACTTAGGTATCTCTGATTCTAGAAAACAGCCCAGTGAGGAGGTTAAACAATGAAAGATGAAATCATGAGAGATGCACACTGGCCAGTGTTTCTCAGTGGTTATAGCATTGGCCCATGGACTGAAGGGTGGAGGGTTCAATTGCAATCAAGAGCACTTACCTCAGTGTGGGAGCCAACCAATCGATGTGTCTATCTCTTTCTCTCTCCCCCTCCTCCCTCCCTTCCATTCTCTCTAAAAATCAATGGAAGAAATATTCTTGGGTGAGGATTAATAACAAAAAAGAGCAGATGGGATAGTGCCAGAGAAAGCAAATTTTAGGTGGGCTTCAAATATGGGCTAAGATTTAGCTAGTCAGAAATAGGTGAAATAACAGTGTCATCAGTATCCAGAATGATAGGAAATAGTTAATTGCAAATCATCATTTAGAAGTGAGAGAGCACAGCTGGAAGCTGAGATGGGAGAGACCATGGAGGCCAAGGCTAAGAGCACTGGGCTCTGTAAGGAGGAACTCTGTAAGTACAGTTTGGGGCAAAAGTAGATATACAGTTTTGAGCATGTGAAATACAAACTTTATTCTTGTATCATTTTTTATTGTATTCTTTTCCATACAAACAAAACAAAGTAATACTCCATGTAAACCTATTTTTGCCTCACCCTGTATTTGTACAGCAGTTATGAGCACAGACTCTGGAGACAGGCTATCTGGGTTCAACTCTAGGCCCTGACATTTATAGTCTATTTAATTTTGGACAACATAAAATAACTAAGTGTAAAATTGGAATAGCTGTAGTACTTGGATTAAATAAATTAATTGTATCTATATAGGGGAACTCAGAGATGCAATATGGCTCCAGTAGCAAAGGCACCTTGGGAAATGTTGGACTCAATTCTCTGTAACCTCAGATTTGGCTGACTACCCAGAAAACTAGAATGCTACCCAAAGATGAACATCATGCCCCTACGAAGAAGTTTAATAAATGTGTCGAGTATGATAACTGCCTGATGTTATCTGTTAGCTTAGGAATGCATTATTCTTTCTGGTGGCCCATGTGACTACCCACTATATGGTTTTATTATTAACCCCCTATAAAAAGGAGACCCTGACCTGAAAGGGGGTGGATTTCTTCCCAGCTGCCACCAGTGGAAACAGTTGCTTTGCCCATATGTAAGTTTATCCTATTAAAGCCAGAATTTGAATATGGCTACCTGCCAGTTTTTTGGGTTTTTTTTTTGAATTGTTGCTGAATTTAGACTTCTGGGGCTTAACCCCAACAATCTACATAGTAGACCCTTATTATTACTAATAATAATAATAGTATTTTAACACTATTATGTTATCCTTCAAAATTTTCCAATAGCTTCATATTGTATTTGTAGTAAAAGCCAAAATATTTACAATGGCCTGCTAGGCTCTACACAATCTATTCCCTCTAACTTGTGAACTCGCCTCATTTTCTGTCTTGCTTAGTCTCTTCTGACCATTCTGGGGCCCATAGTGTCCCTCCTCTCTCTCTCACCACATGTGAACCGTACTCAGTAAGATTTTTATATTTATAATTTCCTCTTAATAGAAAGATTTCCCTCAGATATCTGCATAGCTAGCTCACTTCCTATGCTTCATGGGACACTCCCAGTGAAACTTGGTTATGCTATCCCAAACTGCAACACATTCAAGATGCCCTGTGCCCCTCCCCCTTTCTCTTTAGCCATATAGGTTACAGGAAAGTATTTTGTTTGTTTTTTGTCTACCTATATTAGAATGTAACCAAAAGGTGGTGGGTTAGATTCTTAGTCAGGGCACATATCTAGGTTATAGATTTGATCCCTGGTCCAAGTGCATATGAGTATGGAAGCAAACCATCAATAATGTTTCTCTTTCTTTCATCCCTCCTTCTCTCTTTCTAAAAAAATCAATAAAAACATATCCTTCAGTGAGAATTTTTTTTAAAAAAGTGTTACTATGACCTTCTAAATGGTAAGTAATCTAAATGCCATATTCCCTATCTTGAAGGGATATAGTCCCTATAACTATCAAATAACCCAAATTTAGTTTTTGTTTATTTGTTGTTTTTTTGTGTGTGTGTGGTGTTTTGTTGTTATTGTTGTTAACCCTCACCCAAGGAGATTTTTTCCATTGTTTTTCAGAGAGAGTGGAAAGGAGGGGAGGAAGGGGAGAGAGACAGAGAAGAGAGAGAGACACACATCAATGTGAAAGAGACACATTGATTGGTTGCCTCCCACATGCACCCCCTGACTTGGGGCTTGGGATCCAACCTGCAACCCAGGTACATGCTTTTGACTGGGAATTGAACCTGAGTTCAAATGCCAATGCTCTATCTACTGAACCACACCAGCCAGAGCCCTAAATGTAGTTTAAGTATCCTATCTAATAAAGAGGGAATATGCTTTTCGACCCTCATGCCATCACAAAGATGGCAGCGCCCACAGCCAATAAGGAGGGAATATGCTAATTGACTGCCACACCCTCAAAGATGACGGTGCCCACAGCCACAAGATGGAGGCACCCAGTCCACTCAGCCCTGCCGGGGCACCTGCCTCCAGAGTCCCCCAGTCCCCTCAGCGCCCCAGCCGCCCAGGGCCAGCCTGAGGCACAGGCAAGCCTCGGATGGCGGCTGCCCAGCTGCCCAGGGATGCCCGAGGCTCAGGTAACCAGGGCCAGCCGAGGCTTGCGCTGCTGGCAGTGGCAGCAGCAGAGGTGTGATGGGGCATCGCCTTCCCCTGATCGCCAGGTCGCCTCCTGCCCCTGAGGGCTCCCAGACTGAGAGGGGGCAGGACGGACTGAGGGACTGCCTGCCTCCAGTGCATGAATTTTCATGCACCAGGCCTCTAGTTTTATCATAATACCTAAAACAGGATAGTGACTGAACTCATCCTAAAATATAAAGCTTTGCTGTACCTTTTAATACTTCACTTAGATTTTCACTGGTTTTAGCAGAAATCAATATGCAGGATTCTTTATTTTTTAAAAACCTATTTGTAGAATAAGCAAGCCATAGTTGCACATTCCTGTGTAAATGCCATCACTTTAAGCATTAGTAAGAACTGTGTAACAAGGATTGGAATGTGTACATTTAAAAGCAACTGGAGAAAAGAAATCAGCAGTTAGCAATGAATACTGTCAGAGGAAGGTCATTGTGAAAAGTTGACCCTCCCTCCCACTTTCTCTCTGTCTCTCATAATATTATATTCAACCAATACCTAGTTGCAACATATTAAAAATGAATTGTTCTTCAAGAAGAACAAAAACACAGCGAGTCATCATAAACAAGATACATATTTTAAAAAGATATTTATAAACTAGTGCTTTTGAATGCAATCAAATATCAGCATTTTAAATTCACATGGGGCAGCAAGCTCCAATGTACTGGGTCAGGGTGTATCTGGACAAGTCAGGAGCTCATTCAGGAAACCTGTTTAACAAGAACCAGATACCATGGCTGGAAAGCTCAGCCAGCTTCACAAGGGTCCAGATGCTGCAAGGAGGCCTCAAAAGTCCAAGCTCTCAAGAAGCCACTGCACTCAAGTCAAAAGAGGAGACGCCCCCCCTCCCCACCGCTCGCCCTGCTGACCAGGATCCTAGCATTACTCATCACAGAACTGCTCCTCAGGAAGGTCTAACTTCATTGTGACCTGGAAGGAAGTGTAAGCATTTAGGATTTTCTTAGCATCGGTGACTTCGCCAACACTCTTCACCCACTCTTAATTGCAGAATTTCTCCAAGTAAAAGAAAGAAAATCTACAATAATGTCATAAAGCCATATACTGTTAAAAATGTGTGTACCTCAAATAACTGAGATTAAACTACACTATTTGTGTAATTTTTCAGAAATATACAATGTGACTTAATATAAGAATAAAAAAAGATTTCTTAAATTCACAAAGTACTTTCTTCTAGACATTGAGCATTCCAGTTAGTTAAACCATGGAGCTTCTGATCTTTCACTAAACACTTCCTATCTAATAAAGAGGGAATATGCTAAATGACTGTCACCCCCTCACAAAGATGACAGCCCCACAGTCAATAAGGAGGGAATATGCTAATTTACTGCCACGCCCTCAAAGATGGCGGCGCCCACAGCCACAAGATGGTAGCGCCCAGTCCCCTCAGCCCCACTGGGGCAGCAGGCACATGGCACGACCGGGCCTGCCCCCAGGCAGGTCCGGCCGCTCTACGCGCCTGCTCCAGAGTCCCCTCAGCCCCCAGCTGCCCAGGGCCAGCCCGAGGTGCAGGCAAGCCTCGGATGGTGGCTGCCCAGCCGCCCAGGGCTGCCTGAGGCTCAGGTAACCAGGGACAGCCGAGGCTTGCACTGCCGACAGTGGCAGCAGCAGAGGCATGATGGGGGTGTCGCCTTCCCCTAATCACCGGGTTGCCTCCCACTTCTGAGGGCTCCTGGACTGTGAGACGGGGCAGGCCAGGCTGACAGACCCCCATCCAGTGCATGAGTTTTCATGCACTGGGCCTCTAGTTTTAATATAAAAGGGTATAATTAAGCAAAGCATACCAAACAAATATAACTGCTTCCTGATGTTTTATGATTTCTTACTATACTTACCTGAGATAGAGTAATTCTATAAAACACACCTTATTCTACAGACCTATTAATCACCATAATAACTATCCAATAAAGAATGATTTTCACATGCTGCTCCTGACCTCTTTCCCTGATCTCCATTTAGTGTCTGAGAGTAAGCATGCCTGCCTATGTCAATGGCACAGCATGCTTCTCTAATCCTGCCTCCTAGAATTTTTATATCGTGTACTAAGAGGTAGAAAACTCATTTGTTCATATTGTGTATTAAATAAAGTCAGTAAATAGTTTTCTCATCTTTAACCATAAGCAATATAAAAAAATACTTGGATGTTTAGATTAATTATGGGCAAAAAAAGTACAAATATGACTATTAAATTAAAAAGGGTATATTTCGTAAATTCGCCAATAGTAAAAGGATCACTACTACATGAAGTAGAAATTTATCTTGCATCTTAAACAGTAAACACTCTCCAGATACAGTTTACAAAATAAGATCTAACATTAGGAAGGTTCTTGTTTTTATTGAAAGAAAAGTCAGACTGACCTAAAACATTCTCAGGCTGATGCAGTGAAAATTACCTCAGGCTTCCACAGTATTTGGTGAAAAGTCATGTTGCTCTAATAATTATTAGAATGGCATGGAAAATTTTTAAAACTCCTGGGGGAAAAATACATACACATACATGCACACACCCTACCTACATATTCTTCTTCCAAAACAAAACAGTAGTATTTGAAGAGGAAAGCACCCTTTAGATATAAACTCCATACTCTTCTTTAGCTAGGATAGTAATTTTGGACCCCGTAAGATACCTAAACAGCTTTTAAAAACACTAATGTCAGGGACCCACCTCAGTCACACCAATTAATCACTCAGAATTGCTGAGTTTTCACATTTCCAGTTTCAGAGAGGCAGAAACTCCTGTGCACCACAGGTGTACCACGGAGGCAGATATACTTGGAAACTTCAGTTTGGTAAAGAGAGGAGGAGTCCCAGCCTTGAAAGAAGTTTATTCCCACACTATAGATTTAAACCCTGACTCCACTTCCCCTTGGGACCCTGCATATAATCCTCCATGGTTTTCATTTTCATTTCATCAATAAATAGTTACTGACTGTTCTCTGTGAAACAGGCACTGTGAGAAATGTTAGAGTTAATGGTAAAAATGTAGGACAGTAAATGCCAGGAGCAAAGGCACCACAATTCCAAGTTGACACATAGTAAGTATTCAATAAATATTTTAGGAAAATTTAAAAAATGGTGGCAGAGTAAGTGGAAGTTACACTGACACTCCTCCAGGACCAAACTGGAAATATAACTAAAATACAGAAAAACCACCCTGAAAAATCAACTGAAGACTAGCTGATGAGAATGCTGATAACTAAGGATAGAAAGTGGAGACTGCATGGAGACTGGTAGGAACTATGGAGGCATGAAAAGGTGACCAGGTTCCCACAGACACCAGCTAAGGGTCTGGGGGGATATCTCAGCTGTAGGGGGTCCCCACTGAGAACTATGGGTTTTAAACCACAAAGTGAGCTCCCAAGCCTAGAGCACCAGAACTCAGAAGGGTGGCCACATTACACCTGGCTGTGAAAACCAGTAGGGTTGCTGTTTACTAGTGAGAGATGGCTGGAAACACAGGTGTCCTCTTAAAGAGCCAACGTCCAAAATTTTGTGTGTAGCCACTCACCTTGGGCTCTGGCAGAGAGAGGGCAGATTGGACTGGAGCTGTGTAAAGAGAGTCCAGGGTTGAGGGGTCTGGGGTTAGAGCTCAGAGGGCAGACACCCCGGTTTCCTGTGCTGAGTTATCCCCTCAAGCTACAGAGGGCATTGTTCTTCAGCAGACCTTTGCTATCCAGGTGGTTTCTGAATGACGCACACCCTGTTGGAAGATCTCTCTCCCACCCTGTGGTCCACAGCCTGAGCAAAATAAAAAGTGAGTATCAATGGGACTGTAGGCAGATCCTGGTCTCTGGAGGCTTTGCGCCTTTCCCTGATCTAATCTGGGGCCTGGAGCAAGAAAAAGCAGACCATGGAGCACATCTTGGTCCTTTCCAAAAGCACCCAACCCCAACAGAGGAAGCCACAAGCTGTTGATTAAGAAAGCACCAAAGAGGGCACTCAGGGACACAAACAGCATCTGACATTTTCCTGCACTAGAGATTGGGAGTCATAGGATATGTACCTAATACACAGACAGAAACTCAAATAGGCAGACAAAATGGAGAGACAAAAAAACAATGTCCAAATGAAAGAACAAGAGAATTCTCCAGAAGATAAAAGAAATGGAGATAAGAAATTTATCTGATATAGAGTTCAGAATAATGATGGCAAAGATACTGAACAGCATTAAAAAAAAATAGTAACTATTTTAAAAGATCAGTCAGAAAGAAAGAAAGAAATAGCACGAGTAAAGAACACATTGGAAGGAATACACAGAAAATTAAAGGAAGCTTAGGATTGGATTAGTGACTTACAAGATATGGTAAAAAAAAAAAAATCACTCAAGCAGAAACCAAAAGAAAAAAAAACAATTAAAAAGCAGGAGGACAGCATAAGGGAGCTGTGGGACAACATAAAACATAATATTTGCATAATTAGAGTGCTAGAAAGAGAAGAAAGTGAGCAATGGATAGAGAATACGTTGGAAGAAATAATGGCAGAAAAGTTTCCCTGATCTGGTAAAGGAAACAGTCACATAAGTCAGAAGGCACAGAGAGTCCCAAGCAAGAAGAACCCAAACAGGCTAACACCCAGACACATCATAAGTAAAATGCCAAAAATTAAAGACAAAGAATCTTAAAGACAGCAAGAGAAAAGCAATTTGTTACCAACTAAGGAGCTCCTGTAGATTGTCACTGATTTCTCTTCAGCAACTCTGCAGGCAAGAAGGGAATATCATGAAGCACACAAGGGAAACCAAGATTAATATATCTGGCAAGGCTATCACTCAAAATAGATGGTAAAGAGCTTCCCAGACAAAAAAAAAAAAAAAGGCTAAAGGAGTTTATCACCACTAAACCAGCACTGTAAGAAATGCTAAAGGGATTGCTATAAGAAGAAGAAATAGAGAGAGGGAGAAACATAGACATACAATTTAAAATGGCAATAAATAAGTACCTACAAAGAATAACCTTAAATGTAAATGGAATAAATACTCCAATCAAAATACATAAGGTAGCTAAATGGATACAAAAACATGACCCAATTATATGCTGTCTATAAGAAAAAAACCTCAGAACAAAAGACTCAACAGTATGAGAATGAAGGGATGAAGAAAAATGTTTCCGGGCAAATGGAAAAGAAAAACAAGCTGGGATAGCAATACTCATATCTGACAAAATACCCTTCAAAATGAAGGCCATCACAAGAGACAATAAAGGTCACTACATAATTCTAAAGGGATTGATCCAACAAGAGCATATAATCATGGTAAACATATATTCAGCCAATATAGGAGCATCCAAATCTATAATAATAAAAGTGTAAAATACTAATTAGACCAGACAGCCAAATAACCTTCCGGATATCATTCCGGACAAAGCCGCGGTGGTGGGGGCCGAGTCAGAGTGGTTAGGGGTGATCAGGCAGGCAGGCAAGCAGTTAGGGGCAATCAGGCAGGCAGGCAGGCAGAGTGGTTAGGGGTGATCAGGCAGCCAGATAGAGTGGTTAGGGGTGATCAGGCAGGCAGGCAATTGGTTAGGGGTGATCAGGCAGCCAGGAAGAGTGATTAGGGGTGATCAGGCAGGGAGTCAGGCAAGCAGGGATCGGGCCTAAACTGACAGTCGGACATCCCCCGAGGGGTCCCAGATTGCAAGAGGGTACAGGATGGGCTGAGGAATGCCCCACCACATGCACAAATCTCATGCACTGGGTCTCTAGTCTTATATAATAAAGAGGTAATATGCAAATTGCCCATCACTCCAACACACAATATGGCCGCCCCCATGTGGCCAAAGATGGCCGCCCCCATGTGGACACAAGATGGCCAGCAGGGGAGGGCAGTTAGGAGGGACCAGGCCTGCAAGGGAGGGAAGTTGGGGGTGATCAGGCCAGCAGGGGAGGGCAGTTGGGGGCAACCAGGCTGGCAGGAGAGGGCAGTTAAGGGTGACCAGGCTGGCAAGGGAGGGCAGTTAGGGGCAATCAGGCCAGCAGGGGAGGGCAGTTAGGGGCAACCAGACCTGAAAGGGAGGACAGTTAGGGGTGACCAGGCCTGCAGGGGAGGGTAGTTGGGGGTGACCAGGCCTGCAGAGGAGGGCAGTTAGGGGCAATCAGGCCAGCAGTGGAACAGTTAGGCGTCGAACAGGCTGGCAGGGGAGGGCAGTTAGGGGTGACCAGGCTGGCAAGGGAGGGAAGTTAGGGGTGACCGGGCCAGCAGGGGAGGGTAGTTGGGGGCAACCAGGTCTGAAGGGGAGGATATTTAGGGGTCCCAGTCCTGCATGAGAAGGCAGTTGTGGGTGACCAGGCCTGCTGGGAGGGCCGTTGGGGTGGGGGGGAACCAGGCCTGCAGGGGAGGGCAGTTGGGGGCAACCAGGCCAGCAGAAGAGGGCCATAAGGGGTGACCAGGCCAGGAGGGGAGGGATGTTGGGGGCGACCAGGCCTGAAGGGGAGGAGAGTTAGGGGTGACGAGGTTGGCAGGGGAGGGCAGTTAGGGGTAACTGGGCCAGCAGTGGAGGGCAGTTTGGGGAGACCAGGCTTGCAAGGGAGGAGAGTTAGGGGCAATCGGGCCAGCAGGGGAGCAGTCAGGCGCCAATCAGGTTGACAGGGGAGTGGTTAGGGGGTAATCAGGCTGGCAGGCAGAAGTGGTTATGGGTAATCAAGCAGGCAGGCAGGCGAGCGGTTAGGTGCCAGCAGTTCTGGATTGTTAGAGGTATGTCCAACTGCCTGTTTGTGAGAGGGATCCCAGATTGGAGAGGGTGCAGGCTGGGCTGAGGGACACAGCTCCCTCCCCCCATGCATGAGTTTCATGCACCGGGCCTCTAGTATATAATAAAAAATGTCTAGAGGACTTTAACAGAGAGATCAACAGCAATATAGTCATAGCAGGGGATTATAACACAACACTGACCTCACTGAATAGCTCCTCCAGATAGAAAATTAACAAGGAAATAAGACTCTAAATGAAACAACTGATCAGCTGGATTTAAAGTATTTCACCCCAAAGCAGCAGAATATACATTCTTATCAAGTCCACATGGGTCATTCTCAAAGATAGACCACATTTTAGGACACAAAACAAGTCTCTACAAGTTCAGGAAGATTGAAATCATATAAAGCATCTTCTCATATGACAATGGAATAAAATTAGAAACCAATTACGTAAAAACACCCCAAAACATTCAAACACATCGAAGCTAAATAGCATGTTATTAAACAACTAGAGGCCCGATGCACGAAATTCGTGCACGGGGGAGGGGGTACCCTCAGCCCAGCCTGCACCCTCTCAAATCCAGGTCCCCTCCGGGGATGTCCGACTGCTGATTTAGGCCCAATCCCTGGGACCGGGTCTAAACGGGCAGTTGGACATCCCTCTCACAATCCTGGTCCACTGGCTCCTAATCACTCACCTTCCTGCTTGCTGGTCACCCTTAACTGCCCCTGCTGCCAGCCTGATCACTCCTCACTGCCTCTGCATGCCAGCCTAATCTCCCCTAACTGCCCCCCCTGCCAGCCTGGTTGCCCCTAATCCCCCCCCCCCGCTGCCAGCCAGGTCTCCCCCAACAGCCCCCTCCCTGATGGCCTGGTCACTCCTAACTGCCCCCCTGCTGGCCTGGCCACCCCTTACTACCTTCCCCTGCTGGCCTGGTCACTCCTAACTGCCTCTGTGTGCTGGCCTGATCTCCCCCAAATGCCACCCTCTGCTAGCCTAGTTACCCCTCACTGCCCCCCTGCCAGCCTAATTGCCCCCAACTTCTCCCCTTGCTGGCCTGGTTGCCCCCAAATGCACCCTCCCACCAGCCTGGTCACCCGCAACTGCCCCCCTCTGCCAGCCTGGTCACCCCCACCTGCACCCTCCCACCAGCCTGGTCACCCCCAACTGCCCCCCTCTGCCAGCCTGGTCACCCCCACATCCCCCCCTGCCGGCCTGGTCGCCCTTCACGGCCCCCCCAGCCTTGTCACCCCACATAGCCTGCTGTTCAGTCGTTTGGTCATCCCTAACTACCCCCCCTGCTGGCCTGGTCGCCCCATGCAGCCTGCTTGTTCAGTCGTTTGGTCATTCCTCACTAACCCTGCTGTAGGCAGCCATCTTGTGAGGGTGTGAGGGTTAATTTGCATATCACCTCTTTATTATATAGGATGAGTGGTTTACCTATGAGATAAATAAAAAAGCAATAATAAACTTCCTGGAAACAAATGAAAATTAATACACAGCAATCCCAAATCTCTGGGACACAGCAAAAACAGTACTGAGAGGGAATTTCATAGTACTACAGGCCTACCTTAAAAAACAAGAAAAATTAATAATAAATTATTTAACCCTACAACTTAAGAATTAGGAAAAGAACAACAAGAAAAGTCCATAGTAAGTAGAAAGATGGAAATAATAAATATCAGAGCAGAAATAAATGACACAGAGACTAAAAAACAAAAAATACAGAAGATCGATGAAATCAAGAGCTGGTTCTTAAGATAAACAAGATTGATGAACTGTTAGCCAGAATCATCAAAAAAACAAAGGGAGGACGCAAGTACATAAAGTCAGATATGAAAGTAGAGAAGTAACAATTGACACCACAGAAATACAAGATTGTAACAAAATACTATGAACAACTAACTATATGCCAACCAGCTGGACAACGTGGATGTAATAGAAAAATTCCTAGAAAAATGCAATCTCCCAAAAATGAATCAGGAAGAATCAAAAATCCCCAATAGACCAAAAACAGCTGATGAAATTGAAACAAACAAAAACTTCCAGCAAACAAAAGCCCTGTTATTGATGGCATTACAGGGAGTTTTACCAAACATTGAAAGAAGAACTAATACCTAACCTCCTCAAAATATTACTAAAAATCCAAGAGGTAGGAACACTTCAAAGCTCTTTTTTTGAGGCCAGAATTATCCTAATTGTAAAACCAAACCAAGACACTACAAAGAAAGTGAATTACAAACCAATATCCCTGATGAACATATATGCTAAAATCCTCAGCAAAATATTAGCTAATCGGATCCAGCAATACATTAAAAAGATCATACACCATGACCAAGTAGGATTTATTCCAAGGATGCAAGGCTAGAACAATATTCACAAATCAATAAATATGGTACATCACATGAACAAACTGAAACACAAAAATCACATGATTATATCAACAGACCCAGAAAAATCATTTGACAAAATCCAACAACCATTCTTTTAGTTGTTAATTATTTTTTAAATTTCTTTATTGATTAAGTTATTACATATGCATCCTTATCTCCCCATTGCCCCTCAACAACCATTTTTTAAAAATCTTTGTTGTTGAGAGTATTACATATGTCCACCATTTTACCACCACTACTCCCCTCCACCTGGTTCCTGCCCCACGCCAGGCCTTCACCACCATACTGTCTGTGTTCATAGATAAGATCTTTAGTCACTCTCTTCCCATTCCCCCTTCCACCTTCCCTCTGAGATTCATCAGTCTATTCCATGCATCCATGTCTCTAATTCTATTTTATTCACCAGTTTATTTTGTTTACTAGGTTTCTTATTAGCTGATTTTTATTTATTTTTAAATTGTTTATAGATACATATTTGTTACCATTTTATTGTTCATATTTATTATCTCGCCTCCTCCTTCTCCTTCTTCCTCTTCCTCTTAAAGAATACCCTTCAAGATTTCATGTAATACTAGTTTGGTGTTGATGAACTCCTTTAGCTTTTTCTTGTTTGTGAAGCTCTTTATCTGATCCTCAATTCTAAATGATAGCTTTGCTGGGTAGAATCATCTTGGTTGTAGGTCCTTGCTATTCATCCCTTCGAATATTTCTTGCCACTCCCTTCCAGCCTGCATAGTTTCTGTTGAGAAATCAACTGACAATCCTATGGGTGCCCCCTTGTAGGTAACTAACTGCTTTTCTCTTGCTGCTTTTAAGATTCTCTCTTTGTCTTTAGCCCTCAGCATTTGAATGATGATGTGTCTTGGTGTGGTCTACTTTGGGTTCCTCTTATTTGGGACTATTTCTGCTTCCTGGACTTGTATGTCTATTTCTTTCACCAGGTAGGGGAAGTTTTCTGTCATTATTTCTTCAAATGGGTTTTCAGTATCTTGCTCTCTCGTGTCTCCTTCTGGCACACCCATAATGCTAATGTTGGTACATCTGAAGTTGTCCCAGAGGCTCCTTACATTTTCTTCATATTTTTGGATTCTTTTTCTTTTTGCTCTTCTGATTGGGTATTCTTTGCTTTCTCATATTCCAAATCATTGATTTGATTCTCAGAATCCTCTACTCTACTGCTGAGTCTCTGTAAGTTATTCTTTATTTCAGTTAGAGTATGCTTAATTTCTGACTGGTGTTTTTAGTTTTTTGTTTTTCATGCCTTTGACATTCTCACTAAGATCCTTCAACGTAACTTTATAACCATGCTCATGAAGATCCCTGAGCATGGTTTTGAACTCTGTAACCAGTAGTTTGCTTTCTCACATTTCTATCATTTGTGACATGTTTCTTTTTCTCCACATTTTGGCTGCTTCCCCGTGTTTGTTTCTAGTTTAGTTAGAGCTGCTATATCTCATGGAATTGGTTAAGTGGCCTTGTGTAGGAGGTGTCCTGTAGGGCCCAGTGGCTCAAGCTCCCCAGTCACCTGAGCTGGGCCCTCTATGTGCACCCTATGTGGACTGTGTGCACTCTTGTAGTTGAGCCTGGATTGCTGTTGGTATCACTGGAATGAGTTGACCTCCAGGCCAATTGGTTCTGAGGACTAGTTATAACTACAGTGGAAAGCCGCTGTGCAGGAAACACCCCTATGGAGCAGGACTTGCTTCAGTGGGGCTTTGGTGCTCACTGAATCTGCTTCTTGAGTGTGTCACTCATGGATGTGTAGAGTTATAATCCGCTATGATTTGAAGCTGTTCACCAGGTGCACTGGCTCTATGTTCTCCAGGGAGATGCAAAATCAACTACAGCCTAGGGCCATACAGCAGGAGCTACAGAGGAAATAGTAGGTGGCTGCTATTTACTGTTTTCAATGGGCTTGGAAGTGCCCTGGCAAGGCCCAGATGTGAAGCAAGGCAGGCTAGTGCTAGTGCTGGATCTTATGCCATTTATTGATAGGTCCGGGGCACCCTGACCAAGCTTCTGCAAGTTTGAGAGGTTTTAGCAAAGTTTGGAGCCTGAGCCAGGACAGGCCATTCATATGGAAAAGCTGCTGCAAATAGCTTGGGTGGGACTGCAAATTGGATGGGGGGATAGGAGTCTCAGGGAGTCTCCAGGGTAGAGCAAACTGTGTGCTCCAGGCTGATGGAGACTCAGATATGGCTGACAGTCAGCCTTGTGAAAACAGAGGTCCCAGCACTTGAACAATACCCCTGAGAGCACCCACTTCTGGGAGAAAGCTTTCACCAAGTTCCTGCCCCAATGCCAATCATTCCAATTCCTCCCCATATATGTCAGGTTCCCCAACGCCACCCCATGCTGGGAGTCTAAGTTCCTGCATCGGCCCTTTAAAATAGAACACCTGGGGCACCAGCAGCCTCCATGTCACTTGGCCACAATCCCCACTGGCTTTTTATAGCCCATGATTGTGGGGACTTCTCTTCCAGCTCTAGAACCCTGGGCTGGGGGGTGGGGGGCGGGGGTTGTGTGCAGCTGGAACGCCTTGCTCCTCAAGGGCGAATTCCACAGATATGATCTCATTCCCAATTAAAAAGAAGGCACACGTGGGTGTCAGACTAGCCTGTTCCATACCTCTGCCCCTCCTACCATCTCAATATGCTTTCTTCTTTACTTCTCTAGTTGTAGGACTTCCTTTCATCCAGCTTTCATGTTGTTCTAAATGATGATTGTTCTGTATTTTAGTTGTAATTTCGATGTGGTTGTGGGAGGCGGCAAGTACAGGTGTTTACCTGCACTGCCATCCAACACCCGTTTTTGATAAAAACTTTCAGCAAAGTGAGAATAGAGGGAACATATCTCAACATAATAAAGGTCATACAGGACAAACCTACAGCCAACATCATACTCAATGGGCAAAAACTAAAATCATTTCCCCTAAGAACAGAAACAAGACACAGATGTCTGCTTTCACCACTCTTATTCAACATCATATTGGAAGTCCTAGCCACGGGAGTGAGACAAGAATAAGAAATAAAAAGCATCCAAATTGGAAAGGAGGAAGTAAAACTCTCCTTATTCAGAGATGACATGACATTGTACATAAAAAACCCTAAACACTCCACCAAAAAAAAACCTACTAGATCTAATAAATGAATTCAGTAATGTAGCACGATACAAAATTAACATGTAGTAATCAATGGCATTTTTATATACCAATAATGAACTGTCAGAAAGAGAAACTAAACAAACAAGCACATTTACCATTGCAACAAAAAAATAAGGTATTTAGGAATAAACTTAACCAATGAGGTAAAAGACTTGTACTGGGAAAACATCAGTACATTGTAAAAGAGAAAGAAGAAGATATAAACATGTGGGAGAATATACCATGTTCATGGATTAGAAGATTTAACATCATTAAAATGTCTATACTACCCAAAGCAATCTATACATTCAATGCAATTCCTAATAAAATACCAATGGCATATTTCACATATCTAGAATACTCCAAAAATGTATATGGAACCAAAAAAGACCCTGAATAGCCACAACAATTTGGAGAAAGAAGAACAAAGTTGGAGGGATCACCTTACCAAATATCAAATTATACTACAAATCCACTGTAATCAAAACAGCCTAGTACTGGCACAAGAATAAGCATAGACATCAATGGAACAGAACAGAAATTGACCCAAGCCCTTATGCTCAATTAATATTTGACAAAGAAGGCAAGAACATACATTGGAGTTAGGACTGTCTCTTCAATAAATGGTGTTGGGAAAATTGGACAGATACATGCAAAAAAATGAAACTAGACCACCAACTTATAAAATATATAAGAATAAACTCAAAATGGATAAAAAAGACTTAAATATAAGTCCTGAAACCATAAAAGTCCTATAATAAACCATAGGCAGCAAAATCTCAGACATCTCTTACAGCAATATGTTTATGAATACATCTCTAGGGCAAAGGAAACTAAGGAGAAAATAAACAAATGGGACTATCTATATTAAGAAAAGCATAATATGCTAATTAGACCAGACAGCTGAATGACCTTCCAGAAGTCCTTCCAGATGAAGCCGCAGCAGTAGGGGCTGAGGCAGAGGCGGTTAGGGGTGACTAGGCAGGCAGGCCAGCAGTTAGGGGCTATCAGGCAGGCAGGTGAGCAGTTAGGAGCCAACAGTCCCAGATTGCAAGAGGGATGTCCAAGGGGTCCCTGATTGTGAGAGGGTGCAGCCCAGGCTGAGGGACCCCCATGCATGAATTTAGTGCACCAGGCCTCTAGTATCAAAATAAAAAGCTTCTGTACAGCAAAGAAAACCATCCACAAAATGAAAAGGGAGCCCACTGTATGGGAGAACATATTTGGCAATGATACATCTGATAAAGGGTTAACAACCAAAATATATAAGGAACTTCTACAACTTAACAAAAGACAAACAATCCAATTAAAAAATGGGCAAAAAAAACCAAAATAAACATTTTCCAAAGTGAACATACAGATGGCCAAGTGACATATGAAAAAATGCTCAAAGTCACTGATCATCAGAGAGATGCAAATTAAAATGACAATGAGATATCACCTCACCCCTGTCATAATAAATGCCATCAACAAATGACATGTGCTGTCAAAGGTGTGGAGAAAAGGGACCCTATTACACTTCTGGTGGGAATGCAGACTGGTGTAGCCATTATGGAAAATAATATGGAGTTTTTTTTAAAAAATTAAATATGGAACTGCTATTTGACCCAGTGATCTCATTTCTAGGAACATATCCTAAGAAACCCAAAACACCAATCAGAAAGAATGTATGCATCCCTATGTTCATAGCACTGCAACTTATAATAGCTAAGATCTGGAAATAGCTCTACTGTCCAGCAGTAGATGAGTGGATAAGTACATTTACACCATGGAATACTATGGAGCAATAAAAAAGAAGGATCTCTTACCCTTTGAGACAGCATGGAGGGACCTGGAGAGTATTATGCTAAGCAAAATAAGCCAGTCAGAGAAAGATAAGTATCACATGATCTCACTCATATGTAAAATCTAATGAACAAAATAAATTGATGAACAAAATAGATCCAGAGACAGAAGCATAGAACAGACTGTGGGATCTCAGAGGGAAGGCAGAGGAAGGTAAGTGGGTGGGAAGAGATCAACCAAAGAACTTGTGTATATATATATATGCATTACCCACGGACACAGACAATAGTGTGGTGAAAGCCTGGGCTGGATGGTGGGGGTGGGCTAGAAGAGGTCAATGGGGGTGGAGTGTGAAAGGGGACATATGTAATTCTTTCAATAATAAAGATTTAATTAAAAAATAAAATTGAATATTGTTTGCACAAAAATAATATTTTGGGAAGGAAGTTGGTACTCAATAAATACTTTTGGAATAATCACTGTCTTCATGGTAAGCAAATAACTGTATTAATCTGTATAAGTGGAAATTGTGGTTAAATGCTACTAGTAAGATTGAATTCAAAGCAAGAATGAGATGAGGGATTTTAACAGATATACCTGTTTTAAATTGAAAGGTTAGGGAAGACGTCAGAAATTCACACTAAAAGAAGGATCTGAAGGAAACATAAGTTTGTATGAAAAAAATGAGCTGTCTGTATAAGGGGTGTAATGTCCAGAAATATTGATGTTTCAGGGGACCCCTCTTTGCCAGCTATTCTGAATTTTTTCAATTGTCCATAGAGAGTTAGAGGATTTGTACCAAGGTCCCTTTCTGTACCACTGACCAAATATTGCCATTAAAAAAGCAATTACATCAAAAAATGGGCAACAGATCTAAATACATACTTTTCAAAAGAGGACATACGAAGGCCAAGAAACATATGAAAACATGCTCAAAGTTACTAATCGTCAGAGAGATTCAAATCAAAACAACAATGAAGTACCATCTCACACCTGTCAGAATGGCTAACATCAACAAATCAACAAATGACAAGTGTTAGCGAAGATGCAGAGAAAAAGGAACCCTCGTGTACTGCTGGTGGGAATGCAGACTGGTGCAGCCACTGTGGAGAACAGTATAAAGTTTCCTCAAAAAACTAAAAATGGAACTCCCATTTGACCCAGTGATCCCACTTCTAGGAATATATACCAAGAAACTAGAAACACCAATCAGAAAGAATATATGTACCTCTATGTTCATAGCGGCACAATTTACCATCGCTAAGATTTGGAAACAACCTAAGCACCCATCAGCCAGATGAGTGGATTAAAAAACTGTGGTACCTCTACACAATGGAATACTATGCTGCAGTAAAAAAGAAGGAATTCTTACCATTTGCAGCAGCATGGATGGAAGTGGAGAGCATTATGCTAAGCAAAATAAGCCAGTCAGAGAAAGATAAATACCACATGATCTCACTCATTTGTGGAATATAATCCTATCTAATAAGAGTAATACGCAAATTAACCATCACTCCGCTACACCCACAAGCCACGCCCACCAGCCAATCAGTAGCGAGTATGCAAATTAACCCAACCAAGATGGCTGTGGCCACGGAGCGAGCAGGAGGCTTGGGTTTCCCCAGCAATGGAGGAAGCCAAGCTTTCCGCACACCCTGGCGGGCCCAGGCCTCCACTCAGGGCTACAAAGTTTCAATTATAGAAGATAAATAAATCCCAACAAAAATGGCAGCAACCATGGAGCTGGAGAGAGCAGGAGGTTTGAGTTGCCCCAGCGATGGAGGAAGCCAAGCTTCAGCAGCCCTGGCCTGCCTTGGCCTCCGCTCAAGGCTACCAAGTTTCAATTATAGAAGATAAATAAATCCCGACAAAAATGGCTGAGGTCACGGAGCAAGCAGGATGCTTGGCTCCGCTCAAGGCTACAAAGTTTCAATTGTAGAAGATAAATAAATCCCAGATACCAGGGCCTCCGCTTGGGTCTCTGGAGGGTGTGGCCGGCCTGCAAACCACCACAGGCCCCTCTCCCAGGTCACCCCACGCCCCAAGGGAACCCCCACCCTGATCCGGGACACCCTTCAGGGCAAACCAGCTGGCCCCCACCCGTGCACCAGGCCTCAATCCTATCTAATAAAAGAGTAATATGCAAATTGACCATCACTCCAACACACAAGATGGCTGCCCCCATGTGGTCAAAGATGGCTGCCCTCACGTGGACACAAGATGGCTGCCACAAGATGGCCAGCAGGGGAGGGCAGTTGTGGGTGATCAGGCCAGCAGGGGAGGGCAGTTGGGAGGGACCAGGTCTTCAAGGGAGGGCAGTTGGGGGCGATTAAGCTTGCAGGGGAGGGCAGTAAGGGGTGACCAGGCCGGCAGAGGAGGGAAGTTGGGGGTGACCAGGCCTGCAGAAAGGGCAGTTGGGGGGGGGGAACCCAGGCCTGCAGGGGAGGGCAGTTAGGGGCAAACAGGCTGGCAAGGGAGCAGTTAGGCATCAATTAGGCTGGCAGGGGAGTGGTTAGGGGGTCATCAGGGTGGCAGGCAGAAGCGGTTAGGGGCAATGAGGAAGGCAGGCAGGCAGGCAAGCAGTTGGGAGCCAGCAGTCCCAGTAGGATCGGGCCTAAATGGGCAGTTGGACATCCCTCGAGGGGTCACAGATTGTAGAGGGTGCAGGCTGGGCTGAGGGACCCCCCCCCCCCCCCGCATGCATGAATTTCATGCACCGGGCCTCTAGTGAACAACATAAACTGATGAACAAAAACAGATCCAGAGACAGGGAAGCATCGATCAGACTGTCAAACTTCAGAGGGAAGTCTAGGCGAGGTTGTGGGTAAGGGAGAGAGATCAACCAAAGAACTTGTATGCATGCATATAAGCCTAACCAATGGACACAGACACCAGGGGGGTGAGGGCATGAGTGGCGGGGTGGGGCAATAGGGGGATAAGGACACATATGTAATACCTTAATCAATAAAGAAAAATAAATAAATATAGCAATTACAAAGTTACAATTTAATACAATTTCTTTCTTACTTTTCAAAAAGATGAAGAAAATATGCATCCATTTGAAAGTAACTCTAAATAAGCTACAACTGAAGCTACTATCTACTGTTATTTAATACTAGAGGCCCGGTGCATGAAAATTCATGCACTGGAGCGGGGGTCCCTCAGCCCAGCCTGCCCCCTCTCACAGTCTGGGAGCCCTCAGGGGCGGGAAGCGACCCGGCGATCAGGGGAAGGCAATGCCCCCATCACACCTATGCTGCTGCCACTGCCAGCAGCACAAGCCTCGGCCAGCCCTAGTTACCTGAGCCTCGGGTGGCCCTGGGCGGCTGGGCAGCTGCCATCCAAGGCTTGCCTGTGCCTTAGACCAGCCCTGGGCAGATGGGCAGCCACCATCCGAGGATTGCCTGTGCCTCGGGCTGGCCCTGGGTGGCTGGGCATCTGCCATCCAAAGCTTGCCTGTGCCTTAGACCAGCCCTGGGCAGATGGGCAGCCACCATCCGAGGCTTGCCTGTGCCTCGGGCCGGCCCTGCATGGCTATGGGGCTGAGGGGGCTGGGGGACTCTGGAGGCAGGCACGTGGAGTAGCCAGACCTGCCTGAGGGTAGGCCTGGCCATGCTGCACGCCTGCCACCCCAGCGGGGCTGAGGGGACTGGGTGCCTCCATCTTGTGGCTGTGGGTGCCACCATCTTTGAGGGCATGGCAGTCAATTAGCATATTCCCTCCTTACTGGCTGTGGTGCCACCATCTTTGTAAGGGTGTGATGGTCAATTAGCATATTCCCTCTTTATTAGATAGGATACTTTATTTTAAAAAAATGATTTTTTTCTACAAATATTTCTGTAGCTTACATCAATATGAGCATAGCCTTTTCCTTTTTCAGTACAGAGAAAATTATGTAATCCAACAAATTTCCTCATTTAAGTAAATTAGCAAAAATTTTAGTGCCCAATTCACTGTTCAGCCATATCAAATTATTCCCTGCTGATGCTTCTCTCTACTATTTTTTCCCTCTCCTTGCAGACTCATTTCCACTCTCTTTTACCTATTTTTTCCCTCCATCTGCTCTAGAATATTAAGTGGCACTTATAATAATAGCTAACTACAGGGTAGCTGCATTTTTATGAAAAGCATGGTCAGTGAAAATACTACAAACCCAAACCTTTTATATTATAAGACTAATTTTCCCATTGAACTAAACGGAAACCAAGAAAGAGGGAAATCTTTTCCAGGCACATGAATCTCCCAAGTTCTTGCCTTTAAACATAATTTAAGCATAACACATAAGAAACAATAACACCAAATTCAAAGTAAAGCTTTTTAATTAGTACACTGCATCAGTTATATGAAAGGGGCATAGTCCACAAGCACATTCCCTTCTGTCAGGTTCAGCACAATGATGCCTGGAGCAACTATGGTGACGCAGATGTGGTAGCAGCATTGTTCCTACAGCCCTGTGCCAGGCTCCCCATTTGTTCCCTCTTCCTTGATTTGATTATCTGACAGTTTATGTAAACTTAGAAATCTGTTTCAAGCTGCTTTGTAATTTTTCAGCACTTTACCATTCTACAGTGTGCTCTCTCCCACTCAGCTCAACAAGCAGTAGCTATTCTGGCCTTCTTCCTAGAGGTTAGCACTAAGACTTTTCTTGCACCATTTCTGTTGTAGGGGCCTGTTTTCTACACTAGTACTCCATTGAATAACAACATTATAGCCATAAAAATACTACTACATAAAAATATTAATAACGGTAATTATTAAAGTAACTGTAAAATAGTCACCGAAGTCTCTTAAGGAAGATCCAATCCATGTAAAACAAGAGTGAGAATGTGAAGAATGGCAGGCAGAATGTATTCCTAATTTATGCAGGCTTAGGCAAATTTAAACTTTTTACAGGAAAAATATTAACTCATCTGTTCCTCTCACATTCCCCCTATATCCTATCTATATGAAAATTCTCTCAGCATTATAGAATCCAGCCTTACCTAACCACCTTCTCTGGGCCTGGCCTACACCTGGGCCCTACCCTTTCTTCCCTGGACTACTGAGATGGTCTCCCTGCATTTACCTTGCCCACTTCAATCCACTTGACACAACTACACTCCAGTAGTTGAGGGCTACAATGTACAGCAGCGCAGCTGTACTGTACACAGCCACCCAGCAAAGGGCCAAAGGGAAGAATGAGGCTGAAATCCAGCCCTCCTCCATTCAGAGGAGGTAACTCGTTCTATTTCACAGAAATCTTGTCCCTTTTTTCCTCAGAATATTACAGTGGTTTCCTTCTTGTTCTCAAATTCCAACTCCTTACCGTAGCCTCTAAGTCCCTCAGATATCCGGTCCTGACCGTCATTCCAATTCCTTCAACCACCAGCCCCTCCCAATCCCTACTGCAGGGTCACATCAAGCACTTGCTGTCTGCAATGCTGCTTCTCCAAGCAACAATGCCTCCTTTTCAAATCACTGTTCAAATGTAACCAGTATGAGAAGCCTCCCTTGAAAACAGTACCTAAAACCACCTTTCCAAAGTCAGCACTCTCACCCCTAATCTTATTCTATTTTTCTTCTTAGGACTTACATCTACCGAGTACATCTGTTTAACGTCCTTTTTAATGCCACTAGAATGTAAGTTCCATTGACATGAATATGCAACTTACAGAAAAAATAGCAGTGACAAAAAAGTAAAGAAATAAATCGCTATATACTTAAAAAATAGAAAAGGAGGCTAAAGAAAATCGAACCCTATTTCTCCCTAAAATTGGAAAACATTTCTTTTAAAAATAGTGCTGCTGAGAATTTTATACAACAGACCACCCGGTGCCGTAGTGATGTAGCAACTTGATAATAAAGAATAAGAGATATAAGAATTCATATCCTTTGATTCCAATACTTTGTTCCTTGGACATATTCTACAAAGATGGAAACCAAACCCATTTTGAAGAACATCTCTACAATGTTATTTTGTTAGTACAAAATAGTAAACAATATTCCAAAAATAATGGTTTATACAAATTATGGTATAATCCAATGACAAACATTAACATGTTACTTAAAAATCATGACTTGAAGAGTATGGTGAAGCCATGTGAAAATAATTACAATATAGTGTTTTATGAGTAAGGTAAAATACAAACTATCTCTTTGTGCTTATAAATCAGTGCATGTATCCTGATTTTATAAAGAAAACATACAAAGATATATGAACAGGGGGGGAAAAGTACTATCACAATGTTTTACATTGTTTATCAATGATAATGAGAGTATGGACAAATTTAATTTAATCTTCTTAAATTTCTTCATTTTTAGTTATAAACAAGTTTTTCTTTGAAACCAAAAATACAATTTTTATAAGTTATACCATCTTCATGAAGTCCATTATATGCTAGTGTTTAACTGATTCTTACTGGTGCTTCAACTTTCTTACAGGATATCTGTAATTTCTTCTGTAGCATTCAGAATGATTTACAGATGAAAATCGTTATTAGAAAGAGCTAAACTGACTGAATACTGGGCACATTTTATTATATTGGATATACACCATAAAAATAAATCCAGATTCAAATACTTATTATCTTCACCAAAATAAAAGCAAACATTTTTATATGTATCATTTTAAACACACACAAAAACCAAAAAGCTAAGATTCCCATGGTAGCATATTAAACCATATATATGTATTATTTAATCTAACCCATTCATTCCCAATCTAGCTTTGTTTGTTTATTCATTTTAATATTGAAATGTGTATACTTACCATCTGAACGTGTCATAAACAATAAGCAAAACAAATACAATTTAAAAACAAATAAATGCCACGTATAGTTGAGAGCCCAGAGAAGTCAAGAAAAATGAGCCAACATTTGCATGTCCCAACTCCAAATACTTTTGAGGAAGACCAACGTTCTAATTCTAACACAAGACACTCCTCTGTAGATTTGCTCAGCAGAAGTTTCAGTCACAAGTTTATTTATAGTTTCTCTGCTATAAGCAAAGAAACTATAAAAGTCAAGAAAGGATTACACAAAAAGAAAGCTTTCAAATAAAAAACATCCTATATAATAAAGAGGTAATATGCTATTTTGTCCCTTACTGGTGGCAGAGTCACGACCAGTCGACCAGTCCGGGTTGTGCACGCACAGGAGCTGGGGGGCGGGGGCGGGGGCGGGGGCGGGGACTTCCGCCCCCAGCGGAGGCACGCCCAGGCCTGCCCAGTGCTAACTAATGTCCTGGCCAGCACTGAGGTGAAGCTGCCTGCCTGCATCCCTGGCCAGGGACATGACGCTGTCTGCCTGTGTCCCTGACCTGGGACATGGCACTGCCTGCATGTGCCCCGCCCCTCCCCAGTGCAGAGCTGCTTTGATGTCTTGGCCGGTGAACTTTGCAACCAACCCAAGGAGGAAACCGAGAGGGGAGAGGCCGGGAGCTGTGAATTCCGAGCGCTTTAGTCACTTGAAAACAGCCCCACTTGGAATGCGAGGTGGCTGTACGTTGAGCTGAGAAGTGAGGGGGCTGAACACCGGCTGCAGTGGGTCCAAGGTCCAAGCATCCACCATGAGAAGGAAAAAACGGAGGGAAGGGCCCAGAGGAAGGGAGGATAATCGAAGGAAATGTGTCTAGACTTTCCCCAGCCCTCTCCCTCTTTACGCTGCCTACAAAAGCCCCAGGCCCGGCCACAGTTCTGTGTCCTCCTTTTAGTCCCCTGTTCTCCAACCACAGAGGAAAGAAATAAGGAAGGAGTCCGTGCTGCCTCCAGAAAGTATCTATATACCTGATCAGCTGGTCGCCTCCTGCAGAGGGAGGCCAGACAGGGAGCGGGCCTAAGCCATCAGTAGGACATCCCATGAGGGCTCCCGGACTGTGAGGGGGGGGCAGGCCAGGCTGAGGGACCCCCCCCTCCCCCGTGCACGAATTTTCATGCACCGGGCCTCTAGTTAGAAATAAATCTATAATTATGAAGTATAGTTATGGTGATCCATAAAATTTTCTTTTGTACTTTTTCTCTCATGAATACTTAAGAAATGAAGTTCAATTAAATCATTCCTTACTAAATAAGCCAGAATTTCTTCTTATCTCTGACCTTCTCAAATTCCAGAAGCCTTGAGTAAACCCCAGTTGTTTCATCTCAGAAAAGTGACTGAAGCTAGTCAAATATTTACTGAAAATTAATAGTGCTGTATAAGATGAAAGCACTAGAAAGTAAGAAAAGTCTAAGTAGCTGAAAGTCAAACAAATACTATAAAATTGTAATTAGAGATAAGCTACACTATCCAGTCCCCCACATAAGTGAAGATCCTCTGACCTAAAAAAAAGGGGGGGGGGGTGGGGATGATGAGGAGAGATAAATTCCTATTACTTGGCAGCCTCTATTTTGTAGTTTTATCTCATTTTCCTCATAACTATCTTCAATAGTTTTCTTCTGAAACTTGCGAAAGCATTCAAGAATCTTAAAACTTTATAAACAGACCCCATGTTAATAAGTAGAGTATGTTTTTCATGTAATGCTGAGCCCATAACTGTTTCCCTACTATCAAAAACATAACATTTTAAAATTACTGAGTGAATTGTAAAGCTTCGAGAAGAACAATACTGAAGAAAGAAAGTCATGGAAAAATACAGATATTAAAGCTATATTCCCCAACTCCTTCAGAGTTAAGCTTCTAGATGAAAACTAGCCCCTTCTTTGAGGAGAAGTTGTATGATTTTGGAAGACAAGACTGTCCTCTCCCCACTACTTTTGGCCATTTCTATTGGTAAGCATGTTCAGAAGATATGGGGTCATTCTCGATTAGTGTTCCAGTCTTCTATTTTGTATAGAAAAGAAGAGAGGAACTGAGGGATGGAGGGAGGAAGAGAAAGAGGGAGGGAGAAAGAGGGAAAGTGAGGGAGGAGATGAAAAGAGGGAGGCAGACAGACACAGAGGGAGAAAGACAGACACATTGCAGAGGCAATAGCTAGATTCTGCTTTTTGGAGTCTAGTCACCAGCTTCCTGATCCCTGAATTACATTTATATAAAATTCATAACATACCAGTTCTACTGGAGGGCTACTGAATCCCTAATTAGGATTAAGGTAGTAACCTCCTAATTTGGTCAGCAATCTGTACTGTTCTAAGAGTCAATGATGAGCCTCAGGCTAAAGCCTTTCAAGTAATTATGTAAGCCTGTAATTCTGGCTCCAGATATCTAAAATGGCTTTTCTTTGCCCTGGCCAGTGTGGTTCAGTTAGTTGGGCTTCAACCTGTGCACTGAAAGGTTGTTGGTTCAATTCCCGATCAGGGTACATGCCGGGGTTGCAGGCTCAATCCCCAGTGGGGGGCATGCAGGAAGCAGCTAATCGATGTATAGCTCACATTGATGTTTCTATCTTCTCCCTTCCTCTCTCTCTAAAAATCAATTAACTGCTAAAAAAATAAATAAAATAAAATGGCTTCTCTTTGCTGAATGGCACCCCGACAGACATAGGTGCCCACTTGTCTTGTCAGCTGCAACCAGGGTGAGCCATGGGTTACCTGACTACCCCTCTGTGGGGCCTACAGGCAAACGAACTTCCAGAGCTAGTCAACAAAACAGTACAGCACTGGCATAATAATAGACAAATACACCAATGAAATGAAATAAAGAGCCCAAAAATAAACCTATGCATATGTGGTTACTAATACTTGACAAGAGAGCCAAGAATAGCAATGGAGAGATGATAGTCTTTTCAATAAATGGTGCTGAGATAATTAGATATTCACATGTGAAAGAATGAAACTAGAACCATGTCTTACACCACTCACAAAAATTAACTCAAATGGGTTAAAGGCTTAAATGTAAGACCTAAAACCATGAAACTCCTAGAAAAAACATAGGAATAAAGCTCTTCAACATGGATCTTGGCAATGACTGCTTGGATAAGCAACAAAGTCAAAAATAAACAAGTGGGGTGACATCAAACTAAAACGCTTTTAAATAGTAGAAGAAACCATCAGCCCAACCAGTGTGGCTCATTGGTTGAACCAGGAGGCCACTGTTTAATTCCCAGTCAGGGCACATGCCTGGGTTTCAGGCTCCATCCCCAAAGTGGTTGTGCAGGAAGCAGCTGATCAATGATTGCCATCATTGATGTCTCTATCTCTCTCTCTATCTCTATCTCTATCTCCCATCTCCCTCCCTCCATCCCTCCCTCCCTCCCTCCCTCTCTGAAATCAAGAAAATAAATAAAAAATATGTATTTTTTTTTAAAAAGAAACCATCAAAGTGAAAATAAAATCTATGGAATGAGAAAAATATTTTCAAACCACACATCTGATAAGGGTTAATATCTATAGAATATAAGAAACTCATACAACTCAATAGCAAGAAAGAAAAAAAAAAAAAACCCAACACACAAAACAAGCCAATTTAATCATGAGCTAAGGACTTGAATTGACATTTCTTCAAAGACATAGAATAGCCAATAGGAAGATAAAACAAAGTTCAACATCTCTAGTGCTCAGGAAAATGCAAATTAAAACCACAATGAGATATTACCTCACACCTATCAGAATGGCTATCAACAATAAATCAACAAAGAACAAGTTGTTGGCAAGGATGTGGAGAAAAGGGAACCCTCATGTACTGCTGGTGGGAATGTAAGTTGGTGCAGCCACTATAAAAAACAGTATGGAGGCTCCTCAAATTTAAAAATATAATTACCACATGATGCAGCAATTCCACTTCTAGGAATGTATCCAAAGGAAACAAAAACACTAACTCAAAAAGATAGATAACTGCTCCATGTTCGTAGCAACATTACTTACAATAGCTGAGACATGGAAACAACCTAAGTGTCTATAGATGGATGAATGGATAAAGAAACCATGGTATACATACAATGGAATATTATTCAGCCATTTAAACAATAAGGAAATCCTACCATTTGTGACAACATGGACGTGAGGCAGGGTATTAAAAAGCTAGGGAAATTCCTTGAAAAGTGGAATAAGAGAAACTGAGACAAAATAATTAGACAAGGCCAAACAATTTGAGCAATTTACAGCCAGCTAATAAATCACAAGGTTTATCTTCCCTAACCAAGGAGGCAGGATCAAATGGTTTACACATTCCAAACCATCATGGGGCAGACTGGTCTCAGTCCCAGTCCCTCTTCAGTAATGTTCTCTAACCAGAAAATAACCTGGTCCCTCTATACACATATTTTGATGAATAAGTATATTAAAGGACACTTTTGAGAAGCTAATGAATATTATGTTAAGACCCTCCCTTGATATCTCTCCTAGGATTCCACCAGCCAAGGAAAGATAAAAAGTTTCAAGACTAAAGATCCACAACTTGCTCTTATGCTCTTCCTCCTGGGAGCAGGCCCACACCTTTCCCTTCCCTCACTTTCTGCTCCACACTCATGCATCTTCTAAACTCTAAGGGACCTCCTAAGACTTGCAACCAGGGAAGCAATGGAAAGCAGCAGTTCATCTGGGCCAGTGGTCGGCAAACTGCGGCTCTGTTGACTAATGAGTTTGCCGACCACTGATCTAGACTCTCGATTCCAATAATTACAGGCTGTTGTTGTTCCTTGTAATTAAGCCCCTATTCCAATGGTTGGCAAACTCATTAGTCAACAGAGCGGCAAACCGCAGCTCGCGAGCTGCATGTGTCTCCAAGGCCCCCTTCTCTCTCTAACTTCCTAGTCAGCTCACTTCTGACACTGTGACTTTAATTTCTCAGAAAGCCAAAGCGGTCTTGCCTTGGCTTTCTCCTGTTTCTTCTTCTATTCTAAGCCCTTCTTTCATTTCACTGTCCTCAGTAATACACACACTCTATCTACAGCATGCTCTCACAAGAGCATGCCCATGCCTTGTATCATTGATGTTTTTCTCCTAAACTCTAAGGGACCCCAAGACATGTGCAACCAGGAGAGCAGTGGCAGCTTGACCTGGGCTAAACCCTGAGCCTGTCTCCAATGTCCCCTTTTCCCTGAGTTTCTCCTGTTGCTTCTCCTACCTTAAGCCCTTCCTTTGTTTCACTGTCCCCAAGCATTAATAAACATACTCTTAAAATCACCTGGATTCCTATTGTGAAATCTTTCCTACACGAAGTCAAGAACCCACACACAGACCCTAGGGAGACCAGTCCCGGGCCCACACCCAGTCAAGTAACAGATGGACTTCTAAGGCATTTTGCTAAGTGAAATAAGTCAGATAGAGAAAGATAAATACTTAAATACTGCAATGATCTCATGTATATGAGAAATCTAAAAAAATATATATATAAAAATAGATCAGACTTGTTTCCAGAGATAAATGATGGGGGAGGGAGAATTAGAAAAAGTGGTCTAAAGGTATAAACTTCCAGTTATCTATGTATATATAAAAGCCAGTGTCCATGACGACTGTGATGGCCAAATGACCGGTCACCATGAGATCCATCTCCCCGGCCCTCAGGCTCCGATTGATCAGGGGATGGCTAATGGGGGAACCAGGGTAAGTGGCACAGCGGGGACTGGGAACTGGGGAGTGGGTGGAAAGCAGACCTCTTGGTCCCTCCCCCCAGCCCTTAGGCTCCAATCGATCAGTGGCAGAGGCGGGACAGAACTGGGGACTGGCTCCCTTAGTAGTCCAGCAGGTTCAATCTCCAGAGGACAGGCCAGGCATCAATGAACCAGCGCCACCGGCACAATCCCGACAGCACTGCTGGCCTCCTGGAACTCGGCCTCGGGCACTGAGGCCACTTCCCCTCCCTGGATGCTCCACAAGGAAGAAAGGATACTGCCAACAGCACCAAGGGTGACCAGCAGTGACTGTTCTCCCCGTGCTTCCTCCAGGTCACTCGAGCCGGCCCCCACCTGCCCCACTCCACATGAAGTGTGATCACTGCACACAGAAGGAATGTAGTAAAAAAACAAAAACAGATGACCAAGAGAATGCCGCAGTCAACGTCCAGAGTCTGGCTCAGGAGAACGGAAAGGAGGGAGAATTCCATAAGCTGGCCAATGCCAAGATATTTCTGAGTGATTGCCTGGCGTGTGACAGTTGTGTGACCGCAGAGGAAGGAGTCCAAGTTTCTCAGCAGAACGCCAAGGACTTCTTCCATGTTCTGAACCTTAATAAGAAAGGTGATGGCAGCATCCATGTGTTCTCAGTCTCTGCCTTATTTTGCTGCTAAATTCAGCCTCAGCGTCACTGATGCATCCAGAAGTCCCTGTGGCTTCCTCAAAAGCCTCGGGGCACACTGTCTTTGACATGAAGATAGCTGCAGACTTCAGCATCCTAGAGAGTCAGAAGGAATCTGTGCGTTGGTACTGCCAGCACCGTGAGGAAGAGCCCCAGCTACCCATGCTGACCTCCTCCTGCCCCAGCTGGGTTGGATATGCAGAGCACGAGCTCGGTCACCCCATCACTCCCCACCTCTGCACAGCCAAGTCTCCCCAGCAGATCATGGGCTCTCTGGTGCAGGATTACTTCTCCAGATGGCAGAACCTGTCCCCAGACAAGATTTTCCACATCACTGTGGCCCCAAGTTATGACAAGAAACTGGAGGCTCTTCGAGAAGATGTTCCCACAACTTTGCATAGTTCCTGAGGTGCTGACTGCATGTTAACCTCAGGTGAAATTGTCCAGATAATGGAGCAAAGTGACCTCGCCTCAAATGACGCTGCCATGGACACTCTGTTTGGAGACATGAAGGAGGAGGAGGTGAGGCTTCACGAGGGTGCCAGCTCCAACGGGCACCTGAGGCACATCTTCAGGATCACGGCCAAGGAGCTGTTCAATGAGGAGGTGGGGTGTTCACCTACCACAGCCTGAGGAACAAGACTTCCAGGAGGTCACCCTTGAAAGGGACGGAGAGGTTCTGCTATGCTTTGAGGCTGTTTACAGCTTTCGGAACATCCAGAAGTGGTCCTGAAGCTGTAGAGGGGCAAGTTCCCCTGCCACTTCGTGGAGGTCCAGGCCTGCGCCGGGGATGCCTAAGCGGCAGGGGCCAGGCCCAGGCAGAGGATGGGCATGCAGACCGGGCACTGCTGCGGCAGATGGAAGGCATCTACGCTTCCATCCCGGTGTGGCCCCGGAGACCAGCACCCATGTGCAGGAGCTGTACCAGGAGTGGCTTGGTGGGGGAGCGACTCCCCCCGGACTCAGGCAGTCCAGCACACCACCTAGCCAGGCCCAGGGCAGCCTGCCAGGACACCAAGTGGTAAAGGTCCAGCAGACGCCCGGCCTGCAGGCTGCCTGAAGAGGGGTGTCAGATGAGTGAAGGAAAGGCTTAGCATCTCTGTCATCACTTTGGTTTTCAGAATTCCCTGCTCCCCATATGTCAGCTTCCTCCCTCTGAGGGGCACTGTAATCGTCACTTGGGTGCAACTGGAATATTGTATCTCGAGAGGATTGCCCCAATGTACATATCCTTTTATCCGACGATGAAAAAATCCCAAAGAACAAGAATGGAGACAGACTACTGTCCTTTAGGCTTAAAAAAAACCCAGAAGTGTCCTGCAAAGAGCTGAGACTTGGTTCTGTTCACATGCCTCAGAGAGATTGGATGAGGAAATGGCCCAATTTGGCCCGGACTTTACCCACTTACGTTACTCTTGAAGGTGTCTTTGCCACAATGTGAATAAACTGCCACCTTTTGGAATAGGGGCTCATAGGAAATTCTGCATTCCCAACTTTTCTTGAAACAGATCTATGTTCTGCAGCCGTGGCCACCGTCCTGAGACCAGGTCCTGTAGGTGGGAATTAGGGGGCACTGGAGTGGAGCCCCCCACCATGCCCTTTTACATTCAGGGATTGAGCTGAACTCACTTTGGGGAAGGCCTGGCAAGGGTGACAGGTGTCACAGATGGAAGGATGGAGAATGGAGAGGCGGACACCCTGCTCGGTCCCTTCCTGGGTGGGGTCAGGCAGATTAAGGCCGGCCAGCCTGCCCCACAATTGGGTGAGATAGCGTCCTCTCTGACCGCCTCTCACCCTGTGGGCCCAGCCACGCCCGTCAGCTCAGGGAAGCCCCCTGCATTCCATGACAGAGTGCTCTGCCCTCATGTGCCCTCACATTGGGCCTAAGTGAGAAGGAAGAGAGCAGTTGGCCCACAGACAACTACACAGAAAGATCCCCAGCCACCATAGAGGCCAGCACCCGGAGCACATTAGGGCCGTCCTGCTAAGTGAGGCCTGTGGCCAGCCTGGTGCTGGTTTCTAGAGCACTTAAATTTTGTTACCATATGGGTGACATTCTTCTTGAACTCTTCAGCCTGTTAGATTTTCCTCCTTCATGTGTTATTGTACCTGTGCACCCATCTGGGTTGATAACTGGGACATTGTGTGAAATTACCTTTTTCTGCTTTCAATCTATTAACAGTGGGGTTTCATCCTCTGTGGTAACATAGATCTATTTCTGATTATGGAATAAACAGTTGAAGTGTCAAAAAAAAAAGGAGGGGGGGAGGGCTGGCAGGTGGCTCTTGACAACTGGCAGGAACATCTGTGGGACGGATCTGGATCCCAGGACAGCAAGGGCATCCCACTGCCCACCCGGAGGGCTGATCAGGTCCTGGCTCCTCCTAAACCCCCCTTAGGACCCTACGCGTGCATGAATTTGTGCACCGGGCCTCTAGTCTATACTAATAAAAGGGTAACATGCTAATTAGACTGGATGTCTTCCGGGCGACCTTCCGGACGTCCTTCCAAACAAAGCTGCGGCTGGGAGGAACACGGCAAGCCCTGGGAGGGCCCATCACAAAGCCCCGGCTAGTGGGCAGGGTCTCCCTCTGCACAGCATTGATCACAGAGCCCTGGCAGGGTGGGTAGGGAGGGCAGGGCGGGTAGGGAGGGCAGGGTGGGTAGGAAGGGCAGGGCCTCCCTGGGGGCAGCAATGAATGGCAGAGCCCAGGCTGGGTAGAAAGGGCCTCCCTCTGCTCTGCAATTGATCCCAGAGCCCCAGCAGGGTAAGCAGGGCCTCCCTGTGGGCGGTGATGAATGGCAGAGCCCAGGCTAGGTGGGACAGGCCTCCCTCTGCTCTGTGATTGATCACAGGCCAGGCCTAGGGACCATACCCGTGCATGTATTTCATGTGCCGGGCCTCTAGCCTATAATAAAAGCGCAATATGCTACTTAGAGTGGATGTCCTTCTGGACGACTTTCCGGATGTAGCTGGGGCTGCAAGGGAAGCTCAGTCCCGGATGCCTGCTGGTGGCCGGAGGGAAGCCTGGGTCCCGGGTGCCAGAGGGAAGCCGGTGCCAGCAGCTGGGAGAAGGAAGGCCTACTCTTTTACAAATTTTGTGCATTTGGCCTCTAGTAAGACAAATAAGTGTTAGGGATGTAATGTACAACATGATGACTGTACATTCAGTTTCTTGGATTGGTGAAGTAGGGACACTAATGAGGGAAAATTGTAAAATAGATCTTCCTTTAAAAGTTTCCAGTACTTAAAAAAGGACATTGGTATCATCAAACACCACTTTATGAATGGGCAAGATAGAGGCCTTAGAAACGATAAGTAGGATTTTGACAGTGGGAGGGACCTGGAAAAACAGACAGGACTTTAAAAAGGTGACATTATGCCCTGGTCATTGTTGCTCCATGGTTAGAGCATTGGCCCACCCCCTGAAGGGTCTCGGGTTCGATTCCTGATCATGAGAAAGTACCTGAGTTGCAGGTTTGATCCTCAGCACTGGTCAGGACTCGTGCAGGAGGCAACCAATCAAAGTGTCTCTTTCACATTGATGTTTCTCTCTCTCTCTCTCTCTCTCTCTCTCTCTCTCTCTCTCTCTCTCTCTCCCCTCACCCACCTCCCTTCCACTCTCTCTAAAAATCAATGGAAAAATATCATTGGGTTAGAATTTAAAAAAAAAAAAAGATAGTGAAAGCATATTGTGACTGGACAGTGAGGAGACCAGTACCTATACAGTGCAGCAATTTCAACCGGTGTGCCGCAGAATTTTTGAAACATTCAATACCTGACTATTTAATCAGAGGCACTGACCTCTTTTCCCTTAGACTGTCAAATAAAAATGTGACAACAGCCAACACAACAAGATATATTTTTTGGTAGGCTGCAGAATTTTAGTAATTAGTTTATGTGTGCCAAGAGATGAAAAAAGGCTATAAATCACTGATATCAAGTGAAAATTGGGAAATAAGGATAAACAGGATAAACACATTTGGAAATAGGGGAAGCACTGGAAGCTTCTAAGCAGGGCAGTGAAATTAGAACTGTGTTATCAGACTAGAACATTTTCTCAACCTCGGTTCTACTAATATCAGGGCCAGATAATTATTTCTTGTGAGGGGCATTCTATGCATTGTAGGATGTTTTAGCAGCTTCCCTGGTCTCCACCCATTGGATGCCAGAGGTTCCCACCATTCATGACAATCAAAATGTTTCTAGACATTATCACGTATCCAATATTACCCTTACGTAAGAGCCACTGGACTCAACACAAGATTAGTATGAGAAAAATGAGGCAAGGGTAATAATTTAAGATGCAATCACAGCTCACCCTTGAACAACATGGGGATTGCAGCACCAATCACCACGCAGTCAAAGCTCCATGATGCAGAATAATGCATACAGTTACCCTCCACATTTATGGATTCCCAACTGTGGATGGAAAATATTACCTTCAGCCGAAACCGGTTTGGCTCAGTGGATAGAGCGTCGGCCTGCGGACTGAAAGGTCCCGGGTTCGATTCCGGTCAAGGGCATGTACCTTGGTTGCGGGCACATCTTCAGTGGGAGGTGTGCAGGAGGCAGCTGATCGATGTTTCTCTCTCATCGATGTTTCTAGCTCTCTATCCCTCTCCCTTCCTCTCTGTGAAATATCAATAAAATATATTTAAAAAAATATATATTACCTTCAACCTGCAGCTGGTTGAATCCAAAGATGTGAAACCCAGAGATATGGAGAGTCAACTTATTTTCCAGAATTCGTTGGCCAGCCTACACTTTTCTCCCCATCATCAACTAAAACACAAGTATTAATTCCATATATTCTTGGTTTCACTTTAGAAAAATGCCAATTAGAAGTTTACTGTTTAAAATAATAACAATAGTTAGCAGCATTTATTGAACAATTTCTGTTTGCAGACTCTGTACTAAGCTGTTTACTGGAATTATCACATTTAACCCTCAAATCAACTCTAGAAGGCAATCACCATTAGAAAGAAACTATAACTCAGAGAGGGTAAGTAACTTATTTCAAGGATAATCAGCGAATAAGTGTTAGAGATGGAATGTGTTTTTTCTTACTGAGGGCTTTTTATTGATTTTAGAGAGGAAGGGAGAGGAAGAGAGAGAGAAACATGGATTGGTTGCCTCCTGTGCCCAGATACCTGAACCCGAAACCTAGGTATATGCCCCGATCAAAAATTAAACCTGCAAACCTTTGGGTGTACTGGACCATGCTCCAACCTTCTGGGCCACACCAGCCAGAGCAGAGATGGGATTTAGATTCAGACTACTGGATTCCAAAACCCCAACCCCTTATCCATTACCCTACACCAGTGGTCGGCAAACTGTGGCTCGTGAGCCACATGCGGCTTGTGAGCCACGGTTTGCCGCTCTGTTGACTAATGAGTTTGCCGACCACTGCCCTACACTATCTCCCACAGGGCATCTTTCATAATTAGCATGCAAGCTGTTTATGAGCATCTGGCCCTAAAATAAACCATGTATACCAGTAAGCCGACAAGTTCATATAAACCTTTAATTCACAGTTAGAAGTATCTAGCCCTCATCCTGTATGGCAAAACCCTCTCTGACTAGGTCTAAAAAGCAAACACTCTCTTCTATACTATTTCTGCAGTTACCCTAAGGTCTGAAGAGCAATGTGGCATCTTTCTCAAATTCTTAATAATATATTCAGGATGAAAGTGAGACCAATACAGCTTTGCATATAATTCAAAGCACAACAGACATGTACCTCAATTTAGTAATACCAAGCGATGTGAAGTACCCTCTTCCACGATGGAATATATCCATGGTTGGCACCATTGTCATAGTGTCTATATTTCTGAACCTCTGCTGATCACCAAGGCAACTAAGTAACCCCTTCAACCATATGAAAAGCAAATCTAGTACCACACACTATCTCAGTGTGCATGTCCTGCCAGAGTCAACACACATTGGACCACAGACTGGGAGGCACAGAATGGCAGGAACGGCTGGGATATACAATTTATTATGGTTAATATGAAACACTATGCCATTAGTTAGCATAACCTTGATTAATAAATCCCTAGCATGAAGCTACTCATACCATATCTCTGCTTAGGGCATGTCCAATTTTACATGAGTAAAGTTCCCCTTTGCCAGCATTTGGGGCAGTGGCTTCTAGTTCTGGTTTCTCTGAACCAATTGTCTGACCCCACATTTAAGTCACATCTATAATAATAAAAGTGTAATATGCTCATTAGACCGGACATTCTTTTGGATGAAGCCGGGGCTACAAGGGAAGCCGGGTCCCGGCTGCCTTTCTTCATTATACTGTAAATAAAGAACTAGACAAAGTCTATGAAACATCTGTTTGCAAACATTGGACAACTGGCAATGTAGAATTTTGATCACTGAGAGAAAGGAAACAAAGGGAGAGAGCCCTAATAAGTACGTCCCTGATTTTCTGCCTGGAGAAACTTTCTGGATCATAAATAGTACGAGGAAGGGGATTCTAAACAAAGCATGGTGGTCTCAATGAGTTGGAGAAACAGACTGGGGACCAGGGAGGCTGCAGTGGCTGGACTTTGTGGGCCAGTGCATCAGAGAGAAGGGCATTGCCCAGATAAAGAGCCCCAAACATCTGCATAGGGCCTCATTGAGTCTCTAGCTGACTACTGCATACTTAGAATGAGATTCTCAAGTGGCTGGTCAAAGAACAATTACTGAGAACAGAACAAACTACTAGGAAGCTAAATAGGCTAAACAAGTCCCAGCACTAACAAAGAATTGAGAGATAGTAGAGTTCTGACCCCACACAGTAAAGATACCTTTTTGAATATCTAGTACAGTTAACAGAGATGCCAGAAGGGTCATGCCTTGATATTAAAGCTAAATAGCCCTAGATTAAAGGCCACCATAAGTCTATACCAACAGAACTTAAATTCAAGTCTTGAGAGTTGATCTGCTGGCAATTTAACTGTCTTCCAAGTAAAGCTATTCTTTAAAAGAAGAACAAAAAATTTAGACACTTAGCAAGTACTGGGAAGAAGCAGGGAAGTGGGAATCAAAATCAGGAAATACAAATAGACTAAAAAAAACAAAAACAATGATTGAAAGTAGACAAGAATTTTAGACAGCTATTATAAATATGTTGAGGAACTTAAGGAGAGCATGAAAATAATGAGATAAATAGAAGATACAGAAAAGAGCAAAGAGTACCCTAGCTGGTTTGGCTCAGTGGATAGAGTGTTGGCCTGTGGCCTGAAGGGTCCTGGGTTTGATTCCAGTCAAAGGTATATGCCTGGATTGCTGGCTTGACCCCGATTGGGGGGCTTTCAGGAGGAAGCCAATCACTGATTCTCCCTCATCATTGGTGCTTTTATCTCTTTTTCCCTCTCCCTTTCTCTCTGAAATAAAAATATATATAATATTAAAAAGAGCAAAGAGGAACTTCTAGAAATAAAAGATCCTATATAATAAAAGACTAATATGCAAATCGACTGAACAGCGGAACAACCAGCCACTATGATGCGCACTGACCACCTAGGGGCAGACGCTCAATGCAGGAGCTGCTCCCTGGTGGTCAGTGCACTTCCACAGGCGGAGAGCCACTCAACCAGAAGCCTTGAGCCAGGCTCACGCTGATGAGCGCAGCAGCAGTGGTGGGAGCCTCCCCACTCCACGGCAGCGCTAAGGATGTCCAACTGCCTAAGTCGTCAGTCGGACATCCCCCGAGGGCTCCCAGACTCTGAGAGGGCAGGGCACAGGCTGGGCTGAGGGACACCGGGCACAAATTTTGTGCACCGGGCCTCTAGTATTTTATAATTTTCTAACATGCTTCCAAGCAATTTCACCCCATTCTCTACCCATCCTCTACCCTATCACCTCTTCACACTGAATAAAGCTCATTTTCAAAAGGATTTTCTACAATCCGAATATGTTTGACACTAATTAAAATATGGACTTTTCTGACACTAAGAAAAATTTGTACTTTGCAATTACAAGAATTTAAATCCATTTATGAAAAAAGGAGATATACTGTAAGTAACATTTGTATTCATTCCTTAAGTTTATATGTATGATTTAAAGTAGGCTTCTTAGTTTAACTTTTACCTCAAACTGAAAAATCCTAGCCACTCATTAAGCCACAAGCTGTAACCCTGGTGCTGCTGGTTCTGGTGAAGAGCCTTTCAATGACTGGCTATGGAGAAGAGTGCTTAGCTGTTAGGGATTTCACACCATCTGATAAAACCCTACGTGTAAACTTGAAAGACATAAAAATACCAACTACTTTATATTAAATAGTAATACAAATGTTACTGTATTATTTAAAAGATTTTTCTTTAACCTTACCTACTGTACAGTACAACCATCTACTAATATTTACTTGCTTATGCAATAAGTGACAGTTAATCTCCAAAAACAACATCCAGACTAAATGGTTCTGTGATCTCCCATAATCTTACACTTGAAAAAGTAACAACTGTATATATTTTTTAAATTAAGCCACCCTCTCCTCCTACAATTGTTTTATTTGAACTGCTTCCTTTACTTCATATATAATCCCTCTACAAACAGTTATGGGGGGAAAGACCCCACCTTCTCCTCCAGGAACTGGGTCTCAGACTCTCACTCACTGTATGTGCTCCACTCTAGAGATACAGGCACACACTCTGCATGCCACTGAGAGGGCAACTGAGCAGCACATCAAAGAAAAGGGCAGATCAAATGGCATTCTAAACTTCTACTCCACTCTCAAGGTCTAACAGTAGTCTCCGCAGGTTTTACACACACACACACACACACACACACACACACACACACACACACAAATACTGCTTCTCTCACATACAGACTTTATTTACCATGTTCCTCTTCACTAAATGCAATAATATTTTAGAGATATTTAATGCATCTAAAAAGCAGATCTAGGAGATTTGGTAACTCCCAGGAACAATTTGGAAGACAGCCTCTAATTTTTAAATAGCACATTTATGTAAAAAACGTTTTTAACTTCTAAAGAGTTACCAGCACTATTTTTGTTAACCAATATGACTTAAACTGTCAGGAATGAAACAGAGAAATCTAAAGATATATTTTTAAAGCTTACAATGTTTAAATGTACTGAAAAGTACTTCATTCCTCACAGAAGTCAAAAAAATAAAATAGCTTTATGTAGACACCAGACTGTTTTCTCCTATCATATTAAAACATCTGGAATATTTTAAAATGTAAATTTAATTCCAGTTATTCTTGGCCTTACTTTCTTACCTCTAAATCAAAAGTTAGTTAGGAAATAAGCAATATTAAAGTGTGTTCTAGTGCAGCTCCTGAAGGAAAAACTACAATATCCTATACAATGAAAGCCCAGCAACCAAAACGGCAGAACAACCACGGCCCCTTGCCCAGCAGGACCCGCCCTCAGCGGGGACCCCCACCCCAATTAGGGGCATGGTCAGCCTGCAAACCACCTGTGGCCCCTCACCACGGCTGGCCCTGCCCCCCAGTAGGGACCCCAACCCCAATCAGGGATGGGGCCAGCCATCAAACCACCCCTGGCCCCTCACCCCGTCCAGGCCCACTCCCCAGCGGGGATCCCCAACCCCAATTGGGGCATAGCCAGCCTGCAAACGGCCCATGATCCCTCACCTCGGCCAGCCCGGCCCCACAGTGGGGACCCCCACCATGATCAGGGGCCCCCATTAGGGCAGACCGGCCAGCCCCCACCTGGGCACTGGGCCTATATCCTATATAATAAAAGGGTAATATGCAAATTGACTCTAATGGTGGAATGACCAGAACAACCGCTCAACCATTCACTATGAGGTGCACTGACCACCTGTTGGTCCCTTTCCCGGGCCAGTAGGCGATGATCATCTCATAGTGAATGGGAAACTGGAGGTAGGTGGTGGGGGATGCAGGTAGCACCAGGGCAAGGCCTCCGCCCCACAAGTCGCCCCACACAGAGGGAAATCCATGGCAGAGGGGGGGCCACGAGCAGATGGTAATGGTCGACCTCTTGGTCCCTTCCCCCAGCCATCAGGCTCTGATTGCCTGATGGCAAACTTGGAACCGGGGTGAGTGGCAGTGGGGGGCAGGGTCAGCTACGGGCAGCTGGGAAAGATGGCCCTAAATTCAGGCCAGGCCTAGGGACTGTACCTGCACATGAATTTCGTGCACCAAGCCTCTAGTTGAGAGATAAAATTCAAATAGTCATATCAATTGATGCAGAAAAGGCATTTGAAAAAATCCAACACCGTTTCTTGATAAAAACCTTCAGCAAAGTAGGAATAGAGGGATCATACCTCAACATAATAAGGCTTTATATGACAAACCTACAGCCAACATCATACTTAATGGGCAAAAACTAAAACCATTTTACCTAAGAACAGGAACAAGACAGAGATGCCCACTTTCACCATTCCTGTGAAATGATGCCCAGAAATCTATGACATTTTTATACACCAATAGTGAACTTACAGAAAGATAGATTACAAAACAATCCCATTTACCACTGCAAAAAAAAAAAAATTAAGATACCTAGAAATAAACTTAACTAAGGAGGTAAAAGACCTGTACTCAGAATACTACAGGACATTGAACAAAGAGATAGAGGAAGACATAAACAGATGGAAGAATGGATCCATGTTCATGGATTGGTAGAATCAACATTTTTAAATGTTCATATTACCCAGAGCAATCTACAGATTCAATGCAATCCCCATTAAAATACCAACAGCATATTTCACAGACCTAGAATGAACTGTCCAAAATTCATCTGGAATAAAAAAAATAAAAAAAAGACCCCGAATACCTGCAGCAATCCTGAGAAATAAGAACAAAGTTGGAGGGATCACAATACCAGATATCAAGCTGTATTACAAAGCCACTGTTCTCAAAACTGCCTGGTACTGGCACAATGCCGGGAGCCATAAAAGCAGTTTGGTCTCACTTCCTGGTCAGCCCTACTTCCTGATTGAGCAAGAACAAAGAAAGCCCGCGCGCCAAAAAAGCCCGCGCGCGCCAAGGGCCAGAAGAACCTCCCACATCAGAATAACCAATCAGCTAGGACAGATACCCAGTCCCCAACCAATCATCCCATGGCAACTCCTTATCCTACCCCTCCCCTCCTGAGTGCTTATATACCGCAACGCTCGATAAAAAAACGAGGCTTGATCAGAACCTTGTCTTGCCTCCGTTCTTCGCGTTCCTTGTTTGTTTCATTCTCTTAGGTGGTTCCTGCATGCCCTCGTTGCTGCCCCGCGGGCCGGGGCATCTGGCGCCCAACGTGGGGCACCCTGGGGACCCCCGACGAGAACGTCTACCGGAGAAGCCCTGGCCAGGCACCCCCCCAGAGTCGCTGCGAGGACCCGCGAGTGAAGACTCAGCACTAGATCGCCACGGTCCCACCCGCCGTGAGACAGATTGGAGTAAGGTAGGTAGACGATTTTTCAAACAAGATTTCAGAACATTTCACCCCTTTTTGCTCGACTGCTATTATTGGCTCTCTTGGTCGATTCCTTCCTGCCCACTAATAAGCACTCACTTGTCGATTTGGGGAAGAGTGAAGGGTACCCATCTCCGGCTGTGAGAACTCTGATTCACTTGAATTAGTACCGTCGCCCGGCTTTCTTGTCGCGAATTCTCTCCAATTAGATCTACTCTTAAAACCTTGAGCTTGCTTTGAACAAAAGGTCGTTCACCTCACAGACTCAACAAAGGGAATTCCTACTCCCTGACAAGGGCAAAAGGGGTCTTCCCATCTGTGTGGATCCGTGTAGGCGGATTATACCTACCGACTGTTTCACGCAAGCAAGGGAGTAAAGGGTAGAGTCGAAAAGAGAGTAATTCCGCCTGAATCCCTGGGTTGACGGGAAAATTCAGGCTGACCTGGAACGGGGATTATACGTCCCAGAGGCTTACGTGGGGGAAGGGGTCACTCGGAGAGCCATCCAGTCGACCAATAATGGGGAATTCTTTGAGTACCCATGAAATGTTCCTTGACGGTGTCAAGATGTCCCTCAGAGCGCGAGGAATAAGGGTTAAAAGAAAAGACCTTAGGCAGTTCTTTGAGTTTGTTCATGATACCTGCCCTTGGTTCCCCCTAGAAGGAACTATTAATCAAAAACGCTGGGAATGGGTAGGAGATGCCCTACAGGATTTTTATCGGGCCTTTGGCCCTGAGAAGATTCCCGTTACTGCCTTTTCTTATTGGAACCTAATTCATGACATTCTAAAAATCCATTCTCAGGACCCTGATGTTAGAGAGGTCATCAAAACAGGAGAGGAGATTCTTAAGGAAAACTCCCGTCCCCCCTCAACATGCCCTTCAGTCGTTATAGATCTCCCAGGAGAACACCCAGAGACCCCTAAAGACCAAAAATCTTTAAATATTAAAAAAGAACCAGAAAAGCCACAAGAAAAAATCCCCAATATCTACCCCTCGCTTACCTTTAAAAGAGATCATTCAGATCACCTAACCCCCGAAGAACAAGAAACCTTAGATGAGGAGGCGGCTCGCTATCATAATGACCCTTGGCGCCTAACTGCCCCGGCGCTTCATAGATCCCCCCCTATAATCCCAATTCCCTAGTTCATCCTTCTCCTCTTCCAGATTTTAACTCCCGTCCATCTGACCCCATCAGACAAGCTAAAATAACCCTTGCTCGAGAAGTTTCTTCTTTAAAGGAAATTTTACAGCAGAAACGAGAGCATGTCCAACTTATTAAAGAAATTCAAGCCCTCGAGGCTGAGCTTTCCACCCTAAGTCCTACCCAACAGAATACTCCTCCCTCAACAAAATCACCCCCCAACAGACGAAAAACTAAAACTAAAGCCCTGCCCCAGGCCCTATCGGCTAAAAACGAACCCCCTCTCCTTGCCTTCCCGGTCACCCGCAGTCGCGGCCCTAAACCCCCCTCAAAAGATATAGGGGAAGAGGAAGAAAACTCCCCTGATGAAGATGATACTCCCCCAGACTCCCAAAATCCTGATCAAGACCCTACAGATAATGACTCTGAAACAGAGGACCCAGACCTCGAGCCCCAACACAAGAATCAGAAATACCATCGCCTAAACCTTAAACACATAAAAGATTTAAAGGTGGCGGTTACTAATTACGGGCCCACGGCTCCTTATACAGTAGCTATACTCGAAAGCCTGAGTGATCGCTGGCTAACTCCTAATGATTGGATCTCTCTAGCCCGAGCGACACTCTCGGGGGGTGAATATGTCCTCTGGAGAACAGATTTTGTTGAAAACTGCCCAGCGCAATAGTGAAAGCAAAACCTCGCGCTCTTGGACGAGAGATAAGTTACTCGGCCGGAGTCCCTATGACTCCAATGAGGCACAGGCGGCCTTCCCCCCTGGGTTATTAGCTCAAATTCAAAACGCAGGCCTTAAGGCCTGGCGCCGACTCCCCCCAAAGGGCTCAGCCACAACCTCCTTGGCCAAGGTCCGACAGGGCCCTGATGAGCCTTATAGCGATTTCATCAGTCGCCTCACTGATGCCGCGGAACGGCTGATTGGCGAGGGCGAGAATGAGAGCACATTTATTAAACATCTTGCCTATGAGAATGCCAACCCGATATGTCAGGAAACCTTAAGACCGTACCGGTGTGGGAGCCTTTCTGATTATATCAAGTTATGTTCAGGGATTGGTACTTCCCACTCTCTTGGTCTAGCTATAGGGGCAGCTTTAAAGAACTTCGGTCCGGAAAAACAAAGAGCCTGTTATAACTGTAAACAACCTGGGCATTTTGCTCGTGATTGTCCTACAAAGGAGCCTCAGACGCCAACCCTCCAGAAACCCCCCTCTAACAACTCATCAGATCGAAAACCCCATAGGACCCCCTGCCCAGGCTGCTGGCGCGGTCTTCACTGGGCTAAGGAATGCTACTCTAAAACGGATATAGAGGGCAAGCCTTTACCACCAAAACAGGGAAACTTCCAGAGGGGCCAGCCCTCGGCCCCAAACCAGGGACTGAATCAGGGGGCTATCCGATTCGTCCCAGAGACGTTACCCCCTCAACAGATCCTTCACACTCAGGAGTCAGTTCCCTCCTCCGGGCCACCCCCGGCAGTGCAGGATTGGACCTCTGTCCCACCGCCAAATATGTACTAACTCCCGATATGGGTCCACAAGCAATCCCTACAGGGATTTATGGACCATTACCTAAGGGCACCATGGGACTTATTTTAGGAAGAAGTAGCTTATCTATGAAAGGATTAGAAGAATATCACTACTTGCTCCTGGGAGAGGTGCAGAGAATGTACAGTTTGAATTTGAATTGCCATTGGCTTAGAGCAAAGAATATCCTTACATGGTATTTTTCCTGCTTTGTATGCTTAAAGAATGTGGTTTCTTGTTCAAATTAAAATCTTAGTTTGTATTTGGAATTTAACATCTATAATAAGAAATGAAATTCCACTCCTGAAACAGCCTCTGGTGTGGAGAAATTCAATGGTGGAAGGAGAGGGCAAAGCTATCTGCTCTCCGGCAATGAGATTACTTAAAAGTTTTCTTTAAAATTCATAAAATAATACGCAGGAAGATTCTGATCTTGGCCAAATTGGGTGTTAGTTATAAAGAAAAAATTTGAGATCTGTCTTTTAAGCATGAAAAAATGTGGCCAGATCTGTTGCAAAAACTTCCCCTAAAGTAAGCAGGATGTAGGGGAAGGGAGAGACACGTGTCGATCCAATATAGACACCACTCCCCAAGAAAGCCACCATAAGAGGCCTCATATTCGCCATCTTTCCTTTTTCCAGCTACTGAATTAAAGTTTTTACAAATTCATAAATGCATCGGGGATTTCTGTGCTCATGTAAAGGGAAAAAGCCAGTTTAAAAACGAGTGTGCATAGTTTTTGAACTGGGCTTGACACTTTTCTGTGTACAGAATAAAAACCCTAGAGATTTTAGCTTTAAAGATGGTGAAGATGAACAGGGAGACAAATTAAAGCTAGTTTCCCAAGGCATTTTAAGCAGCCCCTTTTGAAATTCCCACCCTGAGGCAAGTAACCAGCAGGAAGTAGATAACAAGTTTGCATATGAATGGCAGATGCAAAAACTAGTAAATCATATATGAATATAAATATTTGTTTGTTTGTGTTTTTTTTCCATGTTAAAATTTCAAGGCCTTAACAGAGATAATTCTTGTAAAGCTCCAAGGGCCCAGAGTAATACAAGAAAATTATTCTCTCTTCTTAAAAGAAATCCTTTTAAAACATCTAATACACTTGAAATTGCATGGTATTATTCTACAATGTCATTATAATTTTTGATATTTTACAAACAGCATATTGTACAATTAATCCAAACAAACTTAAAAATCTAAAATTTTTTTAATGTTTGGCAGCAATTTAAAAGGGACATGAAAGGATTCAATTCCTTCCACTGTGTGAAAGGCCCCTTGGGAAGGTACTTGAGCATTCTATATTGGCCCTTTTTGTCAAAAGGAACCCTCTTCTCACAATTCAATTGCCCACAGCTGTTGCTTGAGTTTTCAGTTCATTCTGAGTTTGAAACCTCATGTTGGATGGTACCATAGATCTGTCTCTCGCACAATGGTGTGAGCTGGGCCCTCCCTGGAGAAGAAACCTGGGTTCCCCAAGATATATGATCAATGCCGGGGCCCCCCACCAGTGGGGGGATCCCAAGGCAGGTGCTGGGCATGGAGGCCATAGGGGCATAGGCTACCAAGGAGACAGAACTGAACCTTACATCACCCTGCTTGGCCCCGGAGGATGGCTGGTTAGTCAATGACGGGTAAGACTCCTCAAGGGAGGGGCAACCTAAGACAGGCACAGTCGCAGGGGGCCATCAGGAGAGAACTTGGGGGTCAACAGAGGTGTGGCACAGATCCTCACCCCCCCAACATTACAGGGGTTTGAACACTCGCCCCTTCTGAGGGAGGTCTCCTGCCCTATGGCTGCTTCGTGCTTCCCATGCCCAGCTCAGATTGGGACCCAGGCAACAAGAGACTTGGCCCAGCTAAGACTGAGACCCAGGCAACAGAGAAGTGGTTGATGGCAGCTGCCCTATACCTAAATCTAGCCTAAATCCAGGAGTGCTCAGGGCTTTCTCAAGGATGCATATAATCCTTTCCATTAACTAAAATTGTCGTTAAAGTATTAAATTTGACAGTAAAATAGTCAAGTTTTCAGATTAATTTAAATTGGCTAAATGAAATAAGGGAATATTCAAGAAAATCTAATTGTACTAAAGGCTGTTCCTAAAGTATTAACCAAAATTTCTATTTGTAGTTCATTTCATGGTAAAATTGCTTAACATGCAATGAACCTAAAGCAGTCATATTTTTGTGCAAAAAATTAAAATTTAAAGTTATCAAGACTGCATTATATATTTTCCAAAAGCCTCCTAATAATTAAATCAAAAAAGGAGGGATCGTGGAGTAATATTATGTAAGGAAAAATACCTTGTAAGTAAATTACATCTAGAAAAATTTTTACTTTGAAAATTAATTTTCATTTGTTACGCTAACAGCAAGACACCCATGAAAAACACACATGGTGTCAAAATAAGCCAAAGGAAAATTAGTTGGGCAAAAATAAAAAGGATCCCAAGTCAAATTTATAGAAAAGACACCTTTATTAACTTTTGGTCGAGAATATGTTTGTATATTTTCAGAAAAAAAAACTCCAGGACCATGTGGATTCCTGCAACAGAGAGGAATTAGCAGGAAATAATTCAGCCATGAAGACAAGAGGAGACGGCATACGCTGAAGGGCTCTTCTATAGGCCCTACCTGCAACCTAAGACAGGCACTGAATCAGAGCGATTCAGTTAAGCCAATGACGGGTAATGCAGGCGTTAAACCAGGTATCCCGAGTCTCCCGACCTAAGACAGGCACAGCCACCGCAGGGAAGGCTCTCTGGCCTTAAGTTCAGGCTCTACCTCTCCTCCCCAAAAGATACTTGTGGGCTTGGGAAACCCACGAGAGGAGCCGGGTCACTACTCCCTTGCTCGGTTAAAGCCCACTCCCGCTTAAAAACAGAAAGGGAGGAGATGCCGGGAGCCATAAAAGCAGTTTGGTCTCACTTCCTGGTCAGCCCTACTTCCTGATTGAGCAAGAACAAAGAAAGCCTGAGCGCCAAAAAAGCCCGCGCGCGCCAAGGGCCAGAAGAACCTCCCACATCAGAATAACCAATCAGCTAGGACAGATACCCAGTCCCCAACCAATCATCCCATGGCAACTCCTTATCCTACCCCTCCCCTCCTGAGTGCTTATATACCGCAACACTCGATAAAAAACGAGGCTTGATCAGAACCTTGTCCTGCCTCCGTTCTTCGCGTTCCTTGTTTGTTTCATTCTCTTAGGTGGTTCCTGCGTGCCCTCGTTGCTGCCCCGCGGGCTGGGGCAGCATAAGAACAGATATATAGACCAATGGAATAGAGAACCCAGAAATCAAGCACTATGCTCAATTAATATTTGACAAAGGAGGCAAGAGCATACAATGGAGTCAAGACAGTCTCTTCAATAAATTATGTTGGGAAAACTGGACAAATACAAGCAAAAAAATGAAACTAGACCACCAACTTACACCATACACAAAAATAAACTCAAAATGGATAAAGAACTTAAACGTAAGATGGGGAACTATAAAAATCTTAGAGGAATCCACAGGCAGCAAAATCTCAGACACTGCCAAAGCAATATCTTCACCAATACAGCCCCAGCCGTGGGCAAACTACAGCCCGCGGGCCAGATCCGGCTGTTCTCTCTGGTTCTCTTGCTCTCCCCTCCGCTCCTTTACTTTGAATTTATATTAGTTCACACAAACACTCCATCCATGCTTTTGTTCCGGCCCTCCGGTCCAGTTTAAGAACCCATTGTGGCCCTCGAGTCAAAAAGTTTGCCCACCCCTGTAGGGCAATGGAAACTAAGGAGAAAATAAACAAATGGGACTACATAAAAATAAAAAGCTTCTGCACAGCAAAAGAAACCATCAACAAAGCAACAAGAAAGACCACTGCATGGGAGAACATATTTGCCCATGTTATCTCTGATAAGGGTTTAATCTACAACATTTACAGAGAACTCATACAATTTAACAAAAGGAAGATAAACAATCCAATGAAAAAATGGGCAACGGACCTAAATAGAGACTTTTCAAAAGAGGACATACAGAAGGCCAAGAGACATTTGAAAACATGCTCAAAGTCACCAATCATCCAAGAGATGCAAATCAAAATGACAATGAGGTACCATCTCACACCTGTCAGAATGGCTATCATCAACAAATCAATAAACGACAAGTGCTGGAGAGGATGCTGAGAAAAAGGAACCCTTTTGCACTGCTGTTGAGAATGCAGACTGGTGCAGCACTGTGGAGAACAGTATGGAGTTTCCTCAAAAAACTAAAAATAGAACTGCCATTTGACCCAGTGATCCCACTTCTAGGAATATATCCCAAGAAACTAGAAACACCAATCAGAAAGGATATGTGTACCCATATGTTCATAGCAGCACAATTTACCATAGCTAAGATTTGGAAACAGCCTAAGTGCCCATCAGCAGATGAGTGGATTAAAAAACTGTGGTACATCTACATAATGGAATACTACGCTGCGGTAAAAAAGAAGGAATTCTTACCATTTGCAACAGCATGGATGGAACTGGAGAGCATTATGCTAAGCAAAATAAGCCAGTCAGAGAAAGATAAATATCACATGATCTCACTCATTTGTGGAATATAATGAACAACATAAACTGATGAACAAAAACAGATCCAGAGACAGAGAAGCGTGGATCAAACCATCAAACCTCAGAGGGAAGGCAGGGGCAGTTGGGGGAAAGGGGGAGAGATCAACCTAAGGACTTATATGCATGCATATAAGACTAACCAATGGACACAGACACTAGGGGGTGAGGGCACGATCGGGGGGTGGAGGGCTTATGGGGGGTAAGGACACACATGTAATACCTTAATCAATAAAGGGGGAAAAAAGAAAAAATAATTTAAAAATAAAAAAATATGCCGTTGCCCAGTTGATGAGAAAGCAGATGGGAAATCAGAACTGCCAAATGACTTTTCAAGGACAGCTCAACTGTCAACTAACTGACCTTTCCCAGGAAACTACTATACGTATACAACTGTAGTTGGGTGTTCTTGTCAAAGTAGCAATATTCTACTGATATTTCTTTTACTTCTCTACTTTCTATGAAAAAAATGAATATGGTGGTACCACCTTTCCGGGAACAAACCCACTTCTAAAATTTATCCTGCGGAATTATCTGCATCTCTAAACAAAGATGCCCATTGCTATATTATATTAGAACAATGTGTAAGTAAATTGTGGTACATCCATTGGAAGAATGCTAAGTAGTCATTAAAAGTCATGTATAGCCAAAACCGGTTTGGCTCAGTGGATAGAGCGTCAGCCTGCGGACTGAAAGGTCCCAGGTTCGATTCCGGTCAAGGGCATGTAACTTGGTTGCGGGCACATCCCCAGTAGGAGGTGTGCAAGAGGCAGCTGATCGATGTTTCTCTCTCATCGATGTTTCTGACTATCTATCCCTCTTCCTTCTCCTCTGTAAAAAATCAATAAAATATATATTTTTTAAAAAAAGAGTTTTAAAAGTCATGTATAGTACTACCTAAAAATATTCACACTATATTGTTAAATGATAAAGGTTACAAGATGAATAACTGTATTGAGAATTTTGGAAGCAACATCTCTGAAATTAAACACTAAGACAGCTTTCAGCTTTCTGACAACTAAGGAAAAATGGAAAGTTTTCATGTTTCATAAAAATTATTGGATAAGTGTTTATCTTCAAAAGAACACTTTTCTTTATCCTTACCGTAAACTTATGAGTTAACCTTTTATAACATGAAAACATGTTTATACTGTAAACTATTGTAAGGAATGAAAAGGGGGAATTATTTTTTAAAAAAAAGAAGTGAAGAGATATTTACTTCTAGAGAGGAAATGGATTCTGGAAGAATTTTTGAAGTTTAGTTAATTAAATAAATGTAGATTTATGAAAGTATGTCAATTCATGTTAGCAAATGTAAATTACTCAAAACCAAGAATTAAAGCAATACCAAAAGACTTACAGACAAAAATACATGAAAACTTCCACCTATCAAAAAAAACCCAGACTGTCTAACCAGGGGTGGGAACCTTTTTTCTGCCAAGGGCCATTTGGATATTTATAACATCATTTGTGGGTCATATGAAATTATCAACTCAAAAATTAGCCTGCTATGTTTGGTCAAACATTTAATTAATTCACCCCTAATGCTTGGCAGACGAAATGATTTCATGGGCCTTATTCTGCCTACGGGCCAGACTTTCCCCACCCCTGGTACTAGCTACGGTTATGCTGATATGTCCTTCATGAAAGTATAAAAATGTCTAGCTTCCTCATGTCTAGGAAAAACCATTTCTCCTGCATTACTTACACACAACACTTCTGACAAGAGATATGGCTTTTCCCCCTACACTGATCAATTCTCCCACACCAACTGGGTATCCTGTAATTCAATTCAATTCAATTCAATTCAATTCAACCAGAATGACTGCATACCCCCCAGATTAAAATTATTAATTCTATAAAACTGCTCCCACTTCAGATGCCAATCGCAAGTAGTAAGTCCCTGTTATCCACAATTTCTGTATGACTTGGTTACAAATCAGAGGTTCCCAAGACCCTCTCAGGTTCAATAATTGGCTAGAGTATTTTAGTTTATTTATTTACTTTATTTTTTTTTGTTGTTAATCCTCACCTTAGGATATTTTTTTCATTGATTTTTAGGGAGATTGGAAGAGAGAGGGAAAGACAGAGAGAAACATCAATGTGAGAGAAACACATCGATTGGTTGCTTCCTGCACGAGGCCTGACCAGGGCCCAGGCTGGAGAGAAGCTTGCAACCAAGGTACGTGCCCTTGACTGGAATCGAACCCAGGACCCTTTGGTCCGCAGGCCGATGCTCTATCTGCTGAGCCAAACCAACTAGGGCCACAAAGAGTATTTTAAAAGATACAAGTGAATAGCTATATGAAGAGATACATAGAGTAAGTAAGGTCAGGAAGGATCCCATGGAGTTGGGGTGCACCACCTCCTGGATTATAAATGTATCACCACCCCAGAAGCTCTACAAATTCCGTACTTCAGAGATTTGTATAGAGGCTTCATCATGTAGGCATGAATGATTACTTATTTTCTAACCCCTTTCTCTCTTCAGAAGGTTGTGGGTGGGACTCACAGTTCTAAGATTCTAATCTTGGCTTTGTCTTTCTAGTAACCAGCCCCTATCCCAGAGCCCACCAAGAGCTGTTTCATTGGAACAAAAATGCTCCTGTCACCCAAGAGCCTTGTGTCTGGAACCAAAGTCAAACACCAAATAACAGCAGGAACTGGGGGCAGAGACAAAATACATATATTTTTATTATTTCATGACTTATTAATACCTATCTATCCATGGACTTCCTGCACTCCAAGCCTGGAGAAGAAAGAGCTGTGTGTAAAAGAAAGTGATGAGAAGTAAAGAGTGGAATAGAAGAGTGGAGAAAGAAAAGCTGACCGAGGACACAGAACCTAAGCCCCTAGGATGCTAGGTATGCAGGGCTCAGCTAGAGTCAGAGGAGAGCAGAATTCTGAGTCTCTACTTTGTAAATCTGTTCATTTCTTTGCTTTGGTGCTTTTCCAGTTTCAGGTTTTTTGTTTTGCTCTGGGTTACTTAGTAAAGTCACTGTTTAAAAAATTCCAGCCCTGTTTAAACTAAACGAAGAAGAAAGGAGAATTGTCCTTCTCCAGACATGGCTGACAGGAATTTCAGAGAGTCTGGACTGGCAGGGCACTCTGGTCACAGCTGTGGTGCCAACTTGAGGCCAGAAATGACCCAGCAAGGCTAGAGATGGAGAGAGAAGACCTCTGAAGACGAGGGGCCTCACAGCTGGCTTGGGCGTGACTGGAAAATCCCATCAAAGGGCCAGTTTGCCCTCATCTTAATAGCTCTTTAAGACTTCCCCAGGGAAGGCATTAGGGAGAGCATTTTAGTCTGCCTCTAAACTGATAGCCTGCTTCTATGTTTTAAGGAATTACTTAAATTCTGTATTTGCTCCTTTTTTGGGGATGCTAAAATAGTGCTGGTGTTTAGTATACTGCTAGAATCAGAAAAAAATATGATTACATGTTTAAAAATCCAGTTAGAGCCCTGGCCAGCATGGATCATTGGTTAGAGCATCAGCCTGAGCACCAGAGGGTGACAGGTTCAATTCCCAGTCAAGGGCACATACCTAGGTTGCAGGTTTGATCCTTGCCCCCAGTCGGGGCATGGTGGAGGGGGCAACCAATCCATGTTTCTCTCTCACATGGATCTTTCTCTTTGCTCTCTCTCTCCTCCTCCCTCCTCCCTCCACTCTCTAAAAACGGAGAAAATAAAATAGCCTCACTCCTCTGGTGTAAACTAAAAAAAACAAACAAACAAAAAAACAACAACACAAATATACAAAAAAACAGCTAGAGAATAGATTTAAAATACCTAAAAGTAACTGGCTCCCTTCTTAGCCCAGTGTATTGCACCAGTAAGTAATTAACACCCTAAGGACCCATGCAAGTTTGGCTTCAAAACAGCAAAATAGACTAGTCAGTGGGCTGATAGGACATGGGCTCTGTGTTGGGACTCGATGGTCAATGGAACTAAGAAGTATAGCTTCTGGGACTTTTCCTGAACAATGTCCCAGAATTAGAAACCCAAAAATGCCCAGCTAGCATGACTCAGTGGTTGAACATCAACCTATGAACCCGGAGGTCATGGTTTGATTCCTAGTCAAGGCATATGCCCAGGTTGTGGGCTCAATCACCAGGGGGGTCATGAGGGAGGCAGCCAATAGGTGATTCTCTCTTATCACTGATGTCTTTGTCTCTCTCTCCCTCTCCCTTCCTCTCTGGAATCATTAAAAATATATTTAAAAAAAGAAACCCAAGACTACCAGGATTCCACAAACTTCTTCCACTTGCTGTTGTGCCTGCAGAGGGTGAAGCTATGTAGCAAAATGTCTTTTCTAAATCGCTTTAGTGTCCTTGAATGTCTGGGGCTGACTGGGGGTGGTGGTGAGAGCAATAAACTGCATGTGTTTGAAAGTCCCTTTGTGCCACAAGAATCTTTACCAAATGGGTGTCATAGCACAGAGGGGCAAAACACAGCTTTTAAATCAGAGGAAAACCCTCTTTGTCTTTGGAAAGAACTTTATAACATACTAGAGGCCCAGTGCACCAAATTCATGCACGGGGGGTGGGGAGGGTCCCCTCAGCCCAGCCTGCACCCTCTCCATTCCAGAACACCTCAGGGGATGTCAGACTGCCAGCTTAAGGAATCGGGCCTAAACCAGCAGTCGGACATCCCTCTCACAATCCAGGACCACTGGCTTCTAACTGCTCACCTCCCTGCCTGCCTTATCGCCCCTAACTGCCCCCCCTGCCAACCTGATCACCCCTAACCACTTCTGCCTGCTGGCCTAATTGCCCCTAACTGCTCCCCCCGCTGGCCTGGTCGCCACTTACTGCCCCCCCCTGCTAGCCTGGTCGCCCCCAACTGCACCCCTCTGGCAGCCTGGTTGCCCCAAACTGCCCCCCTGCCAGTCTGGTTGCCCCCAAATGCCCCCCTGCTGGCCTGGCCACCCCCAACTTCCCCCCTGCAAGCCTGGTCACCCCCAATTTCCGCCCCCCAGCCGGCCTGGTCGCCCCATGCAGGCTGCTGTTCAGTCATCTGTCTGGTCATTTAGGTCATGACAGCCCTTGGCTTTTTATATATTAGGATTAGTAGTAAGTAGCTCTAGATGGGTGGCTCAGTTGGTTGAGCGTTGCTCCATGCACTAAAAGGTTTCAGGTTTGATTCCCCGTCAGGGCACATACCCAGGTTATGGGTTTGATCCTGGTTTGGGGCACGTAGAAAAGGCAACTGATAGATGTTTCTCTCTCACATCAATATTCCTTTCCCTCCTTTCCTCTCTCTAAACATATCCTTGGGTGAGAATTAAAAAATAATAATCTACACCAGTGGTCGGCAAACTGTGGCTCGCGAGCCACATGCGGCTGGCGAGCCGCGGTTTGCCACTCTGTTGACTGAGTTTGCCAACCACTGATCTACACTAATAAGAGAAACATGCAAATTGACCGTACCTCCGCTATGCCCACAAGCGATGCCCACCAGCCAATCAGGAGCGAGTATGCAAATTAACCCAACCAAGATGGCTGTGGCCACGGAGCAATGGAGGAAGCCAAGCTTCCTGGCCTGCCCTGGCCTCCGCTCAAGGCTACAAAGCTTCAATTATAGAAGATAAATAAATCCCAGATACCAGGGCCTCTGCTAGGGTCGCCAGGGGGCATGGATGGCCTGCAAACCACCACAGGCCCCTCACCCAGGCCGCCACACGCCCCAAGGGAACCCCTACCCTGATCCAGGACACCCTTCAGGCCAAACCAGCCGGCTCCCATCCATGCACCAGACCTCTATCCTATCTAATAAAAGAGTAATATGCAAATTGACCATCACTCCAACACACAAGATGGCTGCTCCCATGTGGACACAAGATGGCCACCACAAGATGGCCAGAAGGAGAGGGCAGTTGGGAGGGACCAGGCCTGCAAGGGAGGGCAGTTGGGGGCGACCAGGCCTGCAGGGAAGGGCAGTTGGGGGGGACCAGGCCTACAGGAGAGAGAAGTTAGGGGGGACCAGGTTGGCAGGGGAGAGCAGTTAGGGGTGACCAGACCTGCAAGGGAGGGCAGTTAGGGGCAATCAGACTGGCAGGGGAGAGGTTAGGGATGATCAGGCTGGCAGGCAGAAGCGGTTAGGGGCAATCAAGAAGGCAGGCAGGCAAGCAGTTGGGAGCCAGCAGTCCTGGATTGTGAGAGGAATCCCAGATTGGAGAGGATGCAGGCTGGGCTGAGGGACACACCCCACCCCACCCCCGTGCACAAATTTCGTGCACCAGGCCTCTAGTAATTACATAATAGTAGTAACTAGAAAATAAATACAATTCTTTTTAAATGTTTGAGAATGTAATCATAAAGAAAATGCACAGATGAGCAATTAATATAATAAACACTAGGATGTCTTATGCATCCAAAATAATAAAAGCAATAGTAAAGTCAACATGATAATTAATATCACAAATGAAATTTAATTTCAACTCTGGCCCACTTTAGAAACTCAACCATGTTTGTTACAAACATTTCCTCACCATTTAGTTTCCCATGATAGTTGTTTGAACATACCTTTGCTGTTTGAATTTTGTTTTAAAGTTACCCTGAGTGGGAAACATTAAAAGTTATTTGAACCTGACCAGGATGGCTCAGAGGTTGAGTGTCAACCTATGAACCAAGAGGTTACCTGTTCAATTCCCAGTCAGGGCACATGCTTGGGTTGCAGGCTTGATCACCAGTGTGAAAAGTGCAGGAGGCAGCCCATAGATGTTTCTATCTCTATATTTCTCCCTTCCCTCTCTCTAAAATCAATAAAAAACATATTTTTTAAAGTTATTTGAAGTTACTGTATTTTTAAATTATAAACGGTATTTTTTGAAGGGGCATTCTTGTAACACTGTTAATCCTATGTAATAAAAGTCTAATATGCTAAGTGTCTGGACAACCGGTCAGCGATTCAACGAATCAAAGCATAATAAGCTAATGATATGCTAGTTCAACCGCTCGCTCTGATGTGCACTGACCACCAGGGGGAAAATAGTCAATCAGTTGACCAGTCACTATGATGTGCACTGACCACCAGGGGGCAGACGCTCCGACCGGTATGTTAGCTTGCTGCTGAGGTCCAGCCAATAGGGACTAGGTGAGATGGGCCGGACATGCTCTGGAGCCCTCCCACGGTTCCTCCTGGGCTGGCCAACCTCCTGCATCCCTCCTCAGCCCCGATCATGCACCGGTGGGGTCCCTTGGCCTGGCCTGTGCCCTCTCACAATCCAAGACCCCTCGGGGGATGTTGGAGACCCGGTTTCAACCCAATCCCACAGGCCAGGCTGAGAGACCGCACTGGTGCACGAATTCGTGCACCAGGCCTCTAGTAGGGTAATAATCAGTTCTGTACTCCTAGACCACTTTCAGTAGCATGATTACGAAACACAGGTGGCAAAAGATGGGTCTTGGCTAGTAAGTAGTATAAGGACAACAAATCATAACACTGTTTACGATTCTACTGCTCTGGATATCTATTTCTTGGGTAACTAAAATCTCAATAGCTCTGATTATCGGTTCAATCATTTCACTTTAATTTAGTGAGGTAAGCACATAACGTACACAAAAAAAAGTTAGTATAACAGAAAAATATCTTTCACTTTTAAAGAAACCAATGTCTCAGTTTAGCCTAATTTATAGCAACAGTTGAAGAATAAAAGTACTCATTGATAAATGTGTTAATCATTTCCTGCCAGGAACCTAGCCACAAATTTATAATCAAGTTTCTAGACCAAATTTCTAAAAAACACACACATGCTCTGAAGAAATATGCATCTCCTTTCCAAATAGCCATCAGAGTGTTTCATTCATTTCTGATCATAAGCACACTATTTACACCAAAGTACTTGTCTAGTTAGCATCAAGTGTCATGTTTAAAATGGTATAACAGAGAAGTTCTATGTTTGAATTCAAAGGTCTAAAATGAAAAACAGGCCTTTCCAAAAGGTAGAAATGTCCAGTCATAAGATTAGGGCTAACTACAGTTAACACTGCTGTGCGCTATATATAGAAAAGTTGTTCAGAGAACTAATCCTAAGAGCTCTCATCAACAAAGAAAATGTTTTCCTTTTCCTTTTATTGTATCTATATGAGAACATAGATGTGAACTGAACCTAATGTGGTAATAATTTCCACACTATATGTAAATCAAATTATCAGGCTGTGCACCTTAATCTTTAAAAAATAAATCAATAAATAACAGGCCTCTCAAATGCCCAGAGCCCACAGTGACTGTCCAGAGTCTGGCTCTTTCCAAGGGAGCAGAAGATCTGCATGAGCCACAGCTTAAGTGGGACTGTCGCCTTCTAAGGCACAGGCTGGCACAACTTTTGTCTACAGGGCAGAAGGTCATATAGTCTCTACAACTAATCAACTGTACACTTAGCACCAAAGCAACCACAGACGATATGTAAATGGATAATTGTGGCTGTGAGCCAATAAAACTTTATGGACCCTGAAAATTGAATTTCATGTATTTTCACATGGAACAATACATTATTTTTCCTTTGCTATTTTTCAACCATTGAAAAATGTAAAAACCATTGTTAACTCACCAACCATATTTAAACAAGTAGCCATATCTGTCCCATGGGATTTGGCCTTGGGTCCATAGTTTGTCACCCTGACCTGGGTCACAGTTTGCCTTCATTTTTTACCTATCCCCCCATAATGTAAACCTACAAGGCATGTGCCTTTTCTTTTAGCAATGAGTTCCTTTGCTTCTTTAGGTCTCTAATGCCCACAGGCCCCAAAGTCCAACAAAACAATAAAGAGGTCAAGAAAGACATGGAGCATGGACTGAAGAAAGGGCACGTGCCCCTCTCATGTTGCTTTACAGCTATGTGATCTTCTGCAAGTTATATAACCATTCCAAATCTCCATTTCAGCATGTATAAAAAGAGGATCATGGTATCCAACCAATGAATGCATTTCTGAAGGAATTCAGAAATGAGCAGGGAAAGTAGAGCAAAAAATATAACATATGGAGAAGAATTGCCCACCACAATTCAAAAACAAGGCCTTGCCTGATTATTCACTGGTAAATTGCAAGACCATGGTAGTCTAGTGTATGATCTACACTACATGGTAGTGTAGTGTATGATCCTGGGTAGAGACAGGAAGCTCAGTGAATTTAATTAAATCCTGGGAAAAGAAGCAGCTAGCAATCTCATTGACTGCATGCTACTTTTCATAATTCTCTGAGTGGACTAAAAGCAACAAACATAAATTAAGAATCTTCTCCCCTGCCGACCTGATTGCCCCTAATGCCCTCCCCTACCAGCCTGGTCACCCCTAACTGCCCTCTCCTGCCGGCCTGGTCACCCCTAACTGCCCTCCCCTGCTGGCCTGATCACCCTCAACTGCCCTCCCCTACCAGCCATCTTTGACCACATGGGGGCTGCCATCTTGTGTGTTGGAGTGATGGTCAATTTGCATATTACTTCTTTATTATATAGGATTTTTTATCTTTATCTTTTTCTTCTTCTTCCTCTTCTTAAAGAATAACTTTCAACATTTCATGTAATACTGGTTTGGTGGTGATGAACTCCTTTAGCTTTATCTTGTCTGTGAAGCTCTTTATCTGACCTTCAATTCTAAATGAAAGCTTTGCTGGATAGAGTAATCTTGGATGTAGGTCCTTGCTATTCATCACTTTGAATATTTCTTGCCACTCCCTTCGGCCTGCTTAGTTTCTATTGAGAAATCTGCTCACAGTCCTTTGGGTGCTCCCTAGTAGGTAACCAACTGCTTTTCTCTTGCTGCATTTAAGATTCTCTCTTTTGTCTTTAGCCCTTAGCATTTTAATTATGATATGTCTTGATGTGGACCTCTTTGGGTTACTCTTGTTCAGGACTCTCTATGCTTCCTAGACTTGTAAGTCTATTTCTTTCACCAGTTAGGGAAAGTTTTCTGTTATTATTTCTTCAAATGGGTTTTCAATATCTTGCTCTTCTTCTGGCACCCCCATGATGCGAATGTTGGTATGCTTGAATTTGTCCCAGAAGCTCCTTACATCAAGCATGTCAAACTTACACTTTCTTCATTTTTTATTTTTATTTTTTTAAATATATTTTATTGATATTTTACAGAGAGGAAGGGAGAGGGATAGAGAGTTAGAAACATCGATGAGAGAGAGACATCGATCAGCTGCCTCCTGCACACCTCCCACTGGGGATGTGCCCGCAACCAAGGTACATGCCCTTGACCAGAATCGAACCCGGGACCCTTCAGTCCGCAGGCCGACGCTCTATCCACTGAGCCAAACCGGTTTCGGCTACTTTCTTCATTTTTTAAATTTTTTCCATTTTGCTCTTTTGTTTGGGTGATTTTTGCTTCCTCATATTTCAAATCATTGATTTGATTCTCAGAATTCTCTACTCTACAGTTGAATACCTGTAAATTATTCTTTATTTCAGTCTGTGTATGCTCACTAAAGTCCCTTGGAGGTCTCAAGGAGATTCTTGAGTAACCTTATAACAGTGGTTTTGAACTCTATATCCCATAGTTTGCTTTCTTCAATTTCCTTCATTTGTGACATGTTTCTTTGTTTCCACATTTCGGCTGCTTCCCTGTGTTTGTTTCTATGTAATGGGTAGAGCTGCTATGTCTCCTTGAATTGATAGAGTGACCTTGTGTAGTATGTGTCCTATAGGGCCCAGTGGCTCAGCCTCCCCAATAACCTGAGGTGGATACTCCTGGTGCACCCCTCTGTGGGCTGTGTGCACAGTCTTATTGTAGTTGAGACTTGATTGCTATTGGTGTCACTGGAAGGAACTGAACTCCAGGCCAATTGGCTGTGGTGACCAGCGACTACAGTGGGAGAGCTACTGTGCAGGAGACATCCCTATGGAGAAGCACTTGCTTCAGTGGGGCTTTGGTGCTGAGTCTGCCCCTTGAGTGTGTCACTTGCATGTGTAGAGCTACAATCTGGTATGGTCTGACACTGACCACTAGGTGCATTGGCTCTTGGGTCTCTGGGGAAGTGCAAAGTCAGCCACTGCCTGGAGCCACCAAGCAGGAGCTACAGAGAGATCTGCAGATTCCTCCTTTTTGTATTGGGTTTGGAAGTGCCCAGGCAAGGCCTAGCTATGAAGCAAGGCAGGCTGGTACTAGTGCCAGGTCTTGGGTCTTTTATTAATAGGTTTGGGGCTCCCTGACCCAGTTGCAGCTTGTTTGAGAGATTTTAGCAAAGTCTGAAGCCTGAGGAGGGACATGCCATTCATATGCAAAAGCCACTGTACACAGGTCAGGTGGGGCTGCAAATTGGATGGGGTGGGGTCTCAGGGAATCGCTATGGAAGAACAAACAGAAATGGCTTCCAGTCAGCCCTGTGACCAGGGAGGTCCTGGGTATATAATTTTAAGGTAAAATTCCATAAATGAATCTAGGAGAAAAATGATTGTTTTTAACCAGAATCTTATTTAGATTCTTTCCATGGTAAAAACAAAGTGACAACCAAAAAGGAATAAAAATAGCGCTCAGCAGAATGCTCAGTAAATGTAACAAAAAGCAGTGTTCTTAACTTTGGTCAATACACAGCATCAAAGCTAGGAAAAACTTTATTTCAAATTCTGATTAATGTGATTCAACTAGTACATTCTCTCCTTCAGTGGAAAATCACTACAAATGTTTACTTTTAAAAAAGAGTTGCTATTATCATTCCAATAACACTATAATGCAACATTGCCTCACATACATATTTTTCTAATCCAGTGGTTTTCATCCCTTCAGGAGACATTTGGCCAATTTTCATTTTGAGACCTTTTTTGTTCTCACACCTGGAAGAGGGTGTTCTTGGCATCTAGTGGGTAGAGGCCAAGGTAGCTGCTAAACCAAGTACAATGACAGGACAACACCTACAATACATAATTATCTGGCTCAAAATGTCAATAGGGCCAAGAAACTATTTCTTCATAGCTAACTGGGACATGGTGACAAATACAGGGAGTTAGAGATGATAAGCACTCTTCTTACAGACCTCCTATGAAGCTACACAACTTATAGTTCTAGAGTTTACTTGATATTTACATAGACAAATAAAAGTTTCCTATTAAATAATTTTCACTTGAAGTATTTTAGGGAGAAAACAGAGCATAGCCCAGAATTCTAGCCATAGTATCAATCAGTGTGCCATCTATATCTATTAGCTTATCACATCTACCTTAAAAAAGTTTATAACCAAATTGGCTACTGCTGGCTCTATGTATTATAAATTAATATTTTTCTGTATTTAGGAGTTAATTGAATTTCCCATGGCCACCCACCAAAAGCAACCAGTCCTCAGATTTCAGCAATGGGTTCTATATGGTCATCTTCTTAGGAAAACATTCATATCTGAAATTCCCTGTCTCTGATGTTATAGTCCATTAAAACTTTACTGTGCAGCTCCATGAAATTTAAAAACCAGAGTGGGAAAGGAAGGTGATTTGGACTGTAAACTTAAAGGCAGCAACAAAAAAAAGTCTTCTATAAAAAGTAAAGGATATTGGTGATTAAATGAAATAAAATAGACAAAGGCTGAAGAGGTCCCTATAAAAGTAGCAAAGTCCTTAGAGGTTATTTTATTTCCCAGTAAGATTCCTTGGGTGTTTCATAAAGAAAGTCATTTTTCTGGTGAAGTTTTTTTGAAATGTCTCCATTTCCATGTATGCTAAAGACATTTACTTGCCTATTTTCTAGCTGATACACTAAAAGAAAAAGTTTGTCATGAAAAAATTCAGTTCAAATTTAAAGGAACCACAGAGGGTTCAAAAATCCATTTTGAAACCATCAGATATATCTGAGAGAAAGAAAAGCATTGTATTAACTGACAGAAACCCATTTGAAGTTTCTCAAGCTAACAAAGCAGGAATGTAAAAACATGTTTACCCATTTAAGTCTTCTTAAACATTTAAAGATGAAGATAGGCCCTGGCCAGGTGGCTCAGTTGTTTGGAGCCTCCTCCTGTGCACCAAAAGGGTGCAGGTTTGATTCCTGGTCAGTGTACACACCTAGTTTGTGGGTTCCATGCCTGGTTGGGCATATAAGGAAGGCAACCTATGCTTTTCTCTCACACTGCTGTTTCTCTCTCCCCTGCTTCCTCCTCTCTAAATATAAATATATATAGATAGATAGATAGATAGATATCTCAGGTGAGGATTTTAAAGATAAAGACAAAACTATTACTTCTGAGTTTAAGCCTAAAAGCAAAATTCAAGCAGAAAAGTGGCTTATGTACTTGAAAGAAAGAAAGAAAGAAAGAAAGAAAGAAAGAAAGAAAGAAAGAAAGAAAGAAAAGGAAAGAAGGAAGGAAGGAAGGAAGGAAGGAAGGAAGGAAGGAAGGAAGGAAGGAAGGAAGGAAGGAAGGAAGGAGCCAAAATGATCCTAATTAAAAAAAAAAAAAGTATAGCAGGACATTTACATGCAAGATCTAATTTCAGATAATTGAGCACAAAAGTGGAAAACTGCAAGAATACCTCATGTATGACAAATGGCAGCAAAGTTATGTTTAGACAAACATGTGGTGAGACTGTCTTTAATCTAGCTAAATGTAAAAAGTGTTGTTTTACATGAACTTGCCAATTCACTGCAAATCCAGCTTCTGAAAACAAGAACCGGCACCAGGTTTAGGAAAAGGGTGGTTAAGGGGAGAATCTGTGTCCACAGCTTCCCCTCCAAATCCCCAAGGAGGAAAGCTGCTGCCTAAAGGTATTGAGTAGTTAGGCAGCCCTACTGAAAACAACCAGTTTTGAGAGTTGTTTTTGGCAAGAGGTTAGGTGTTACCCGCTGCGTCCTGGGGCACTTGGAAGGAATGTGTCACCATCAATCAGAAAATACACTGTTTAGGTCAGGGAGGGAGTACTGCCTCGTCCAACACGGATGAATCATGCACCTCCAGGAAAGGAGGAAAAAGAAGAGTTGCAAGAAAGGTGTTGGTGCCTAGGGACCTGCAAGACCAAAAGGAAATCCCGACTTGCAGTACAAAAATTCCTGCGCTCAGGTTACTGGGAATTCCAGGAGCAGTGAGGGCGGGCACCCCAACTCTGCCCAGGAGTAGCGAGGGCGGGCGGGCACCCCCACTCTGCCCCGGGGAGCAGCAACACAGAGAGCTGTTCTGGAGGAGAACTACTCGGTCTGGTGCAGAGGAGCAGTCCATCCCACCTACCTCGGAGGGCCTGGAGAGCGCAGAGTATCTACTGACCCCTGCGGTGCTGGGGAGACGGGCTACCCACCTACTCACCTTGCAAGGCCCAAGCCTAGAGATGAAGGATGAATGGACTGCCCCCAGCGAGCCTCAGGAGACGGGTGCGTACCGCGCGAGTGCTCACCTGTGGGGATGCTGGAGGGCTTCTCCGAGTCTGCACCTAAGCAGGGACTCCAGGGCTGAAGGACGAGGGCCAACAACAGCAGCTGAGGCTTCACAGTGCAACCCCCCATCTTCGGCCCCTCGAAGGCCCGCGCGTGCTCGGGCACCCCCACCTCCCGGCGGCGGCGAACTTCTCGCGAGAGCGCGGAGTGTCCAGGTCCTTCCCGGCCGACAACTACGGCGACTATGGCCGGAAAGAGCGAGCCAAGTGTGGGGAGCCGGACAGCAGCCAGGATCGGTCCTTCGCGAAGGCGTCCGGGGCGCGGCGGGCAACTTATAGGCTTCCCCAGGGGGAGGCGATGGGGCGGGCCGCGCCCTGGCTATTGGCCGCCGCTGAGCCGCCGCGCCGCTGCGTGCGCCTGTGCGGTCGGTTTCCGGCCCCACGTCTGGGACTGTTTGCTCCACGCAGACCTATTTAGGGACCGTCTGCGGCTACGTGTAGAGGCGCACGCAGGGCTTCTGGCTGGAACCGGGAAGTGTGTGCTTAGTTTGGGAGTGGGCCTGCGAGCGCGGGGAGGAGCAGGGGGCGGGCGGCGCTCCCCTCCTGCCTCTGCTGCCCCAGCACCAGACGCTTTCTTTCCGTCAGCCACTAAGGGTGAGACTTGGCTCTTCTCTGCATTTGGATACTATCCTTGTCCGAGTAACTGTAAATCCTCATCAATCTTAGAGCAAGGGCACCTCGCCAGACGCTAGCATGGAAATGAATCCCTCTACTCCTCCCCTGTTAAATTCAGGGGCCAAGTTTCTTCTCCCTGCAAAAGGAAGGCCTTGTTTTGATTGCCATGTAAACTGAAAGTTTTTACTGTCCAGTGAACATTTCTTCTCCAGTGCCAGGAGAGCCTTAGACAGTGGCTTGTAAATCCTGCGTAATTGGAGGCCTGCGGTGTAACCTGGGGCTATGCCTTACAAGATCCTCCTTCAGTTCACCTGGAAAATTGCTCCCAGAGATCTCCGAGCCATCTTGGGTCCTTGGCGCGTCCTCCCCTGCTTCCAGTTTTCATTCATCTCTAAGCAAATTTCTTTTTTTTAATTTCTTTATTGATTAAGGTATCACATATTTGTCCTCATCCCCCCATTCCCATCCCAAACCCCTCCCCACGCATGCCCCCACCCCCCTGTTGTCAGTGACCACTGATTAGGCTTGCATTCATACAAGTCCTTTGGTTGATCTCTCCCCCTACCCCCACACTCCCCTACCTTCCCTCTGAGGTTTGACAGTCTGATCGATGCTTCCCTGTCTCCGGGTCTGTTTTTGTTCATCAGTTTATGTTGTTCATTATTTCCCCTAGATGAGTGAGATCATGTGATACTAGAAGTAGACTTATAAGAACCAAAAATGAGACAAGCAATAATGGTTATGCTGAGAGGCAAATGAATCAGTCTGTAGTAAGTTTCTAGAACTGGGCCAACAGTTCTTTTGAGTCCCAATTTCAATGTCAAACTGTTCCTTATGTGTACATGTCAGCAATGATATTTCAGTTCTGGATGGTGGACAAATGGTGGTAATGCAGGTCCGACCCTCTCTGGTTTGGTCCTTGGCAACCTGCAGCGACACACAGCTGCTGACTGCTAGTATGGCAAGGCGTCATCAGCATCTTCCATCTCTGGACTGTTTCTCTTCTGTCTTCATGGCTGGAGCAGTCCTGTCAATTCCTCTCTGTTGCAGGAATCCACATGGTCTTGGAGTTGTTTTCTGAAAATATACAAACATATTCTCGACCAAAAGTTAATTAAGGAATCTTTTCTATAAATTTGACTTGGGATCCTTTTCATTTTTTGCCCAAACAATTTTCCTTTGGCTTGTTTTGACACCATGTGTGTTTTTCATGGGTGTCTTGCTGTTAGCATTACAAATGAAAGTTAATTTTCTTAAGTAAAAATTTTCTAGATGTAATTTACTGACAAGGTATTTTTCCTTACATTATATTCTCCTACTGTCCCCCCTTTTTTGATTTAAATATTAGGAGGCTTTTGGAACTTTTATAATGTAGACTTGATAGCTCTTAAATTTTAATTTTTTGCACTAAAATATGTCTGCTTTAGGTTCATTACATGTTATGCAATTTTACCATGAGATGAACTACCAATAAAAATTCTAGTTAACACTTTAGGAACAGCTTTTTGTCCAGTACCATTAATTTTTCTAGAATATTCGCTTATTTCACTTAGCCAATTTAAATTAGTCTGAGAACTTAACTACTATTTTACTGTCAAATTTAATACTCTAACAACAATCTTATTTTACCCTGTAAATATTAGTGGAAAGGATTATTTGCCTTCTTGAGTAGGCCCTGAGCATTCCTGGTGCTAGGGTGGATTTAGATATCAAAAACCCACTTCCCCACACCATGGGTACAAGACAACTCAAACAAGTCTTGTTGCAGTGAGAAGACAGCTGCTGTTGGCCAAGTCTCTGTCTGTTGCCTGGGTCCCGATTTGAGCTGGGCATGGGAAGAGAAGCAGCCATGGGGGCAGGAGACCTCCCTCAGAAGGGGTGAAGGTTCAGGCCCCTGAAAAGTTGGGGGGGTTAGGGTCTGTGCCCCACCTCTGTTGACCCCCTAGTTCTCTCCTGATGGCCCCTCTGCGACTGTGCCTGTCTTAGGTTGTTCCTTCCCTGAGGAATCTTACCCATCTCTGGCTAACCAGCCATTCTAAGCAAATTTCTTTTTTTCTGTATTACTTCTCAACATTTTAGCTAATCCAGTGTTTATTCTGCTGGGATGAGCAGGGGCAAAAACACAAATAAAAGAGAAAGCGTGAAGATGTTGCCTCATATATTTCTTGACATGAACTGTTTAATGGGACAAAAAGACTCAGACTGGCAATATGGCAGTATTCTACCTCTATCTTCCTAAAAAGGGGTGGGGAAGCCTGATTTGAGCCAATACCCTTTCCAACTCTGAACCTTTGAAGTTAAAACAAAGAAATTATTGAAAAAGATATGTCCCAATTTGATCACATTTTGTCTAAAACTAGCATGATATGGGGGAGGGGTGGGTGAAGATGGAAGAAGGCATAGAGTAGATAAATGGTGATAAAAAAATAAAATAAAATTAGCATGATTTTTAAAAAAAGGTGGAAGCCCAAGCTGGGTAGCTCAGTTGGTTAGTGTCATCCCAATACACCAAGGTCGCAGGTTTTATTCAGGTCAAGAATCAACCAATGAATGCATAAATAAGTGGAACAACAAGTCTCTCTCTCTCTCTCTCTCTCTCTCTCTCTCTCTCTCTCTCTCTCTCTCTCTCTCATCAATCAAATAAAAACAGGTGGAAAAACCTGCAAAGAAATGTTGCCTGGAGTGTGACATTTTAGAAAAGAATAATTTCCTGTGCCCAGAACTAAGCCAGTTGTTACAGTGCTTTAAAGGTTTGGTCTCAGTTTTTTAAAAGGAAAATTGGAGAGAGTTCAGAGAAGAGTAACAAGTAAAGAAATGGAAAGTGTGACCTGTCATTAGCTTTAGTTAGAACGGAAAAAAAAGCTAAGAGATGGATTCCTTAATAACCTTCAGTGTGGCCAGCGCCACTCGATAAAACTAGGCAGAACCTGACTAGTGTGGGTCAGTGGTTGAGCATCAATATATAAGCCAGGAAGTCACGGTTCAATTCCCAGTCAGGGCACGTACAGGGGTTGTAAGCTTGATCTGTGGTGTGGGGCATGCAGCAAGCAACAGATCAATGATTCTCTCTGATCATTGATGTTTCTAGCTCTCCTTTACCCTTCCTCTTTATGAAATCAATAAAAACATTTTTTAAAAAACTAGACTGAAAGCAAATAGCATTAATCCTCTGAGTCTGAATTCTCTGCTAAGAATGGCTGGTCTTTTGGCCACATCTCAGCCTCCTAACTTTTGTACTGGGTCAGACTCTGTCAAACTCCTTAAACTTGATTTCTTGCTTTCCTATTGTCCAGTATCTTCAAGAACTTGCATGGTTAAAACCTAGCTTTTTGCCTTCCCTCATGCCCTCATATTCTCATGGACAATTACAGTCTCTCTACATCACAGTGTGTGTGTGCTTCTACTACAATGTCTGCCAAGCATTGCAGGTTACCATGACATTCACCCTTCTCTATTGAGAGTCACAAGGTGAGGACTGTAAGAATTGTATAAAGCAAGTGTTTCTTTGGGGTTTTCAAAATAGCCAGACACATGTATCACCATCTGAAAGAGCCCCAATTCTGAAACAAAATCCTTCCTGCCTTCTTGTATTTCCAGCTGTCTGCTGAACATGTCTCCTTGAACATTCCACTGGCACAAAGTGCAAATGTCTTTAACTCATCAAATCCAGATCCCACTCACAGTTTCCTCATCTCTATTAATGACAATTCTGCTCTCTAACATACATGGCCCTGCAACACACACAACCCTGCAGTACACACAGCTTGACAACAAATCCTGTCATTTTTTTTTCTTTCACATTTTCTCTTCATCTGTTCCTTTCCATTCTCACTGCCACCTCACTAATGCATTTCTGAATACCCTAACTATGCTGTTGGAATTGTTTCCTCCTTGCCTCCAGTATTATACTATTAGATGCCACAGCTAGATTCATCAGACTCAGATATCCTTTTGATTTCCTCATCCCCAAACTCAAAGATTTCATAAAGAGTTTGGAAATAATCCAAACAAATCCCTTAACCTAGAATTCAAGTTCCTTTGCTATCAAATAATCACCTCAAATCCTATATCCAGCCAATCTGGTTTGCTTTATTATCTCCCAAAGACTTTGTCATTTCTTTTTTTCTCTAGAGTTTGGGTAAGAATCACTGTCTTCATCTGGGTTCTTCCAGAGGCCAACCCTGAACCAAGATTTAATGACCAGCAGTTTGTTGAGAGTTTGAAGGAAAAGGGATAGTTGAAGACAAAGTGATACAGGAGAGGGAAGTTAGCCAGTAATGGATGCATTATTAAATATACGACAGTAGGTGACTAGAGCTTGCTCTTGTTCATATTATCTCTCTATCTAGAAAGCTCTTCTCTAAAATTCTCCTCCTCCCTTCATTAGGCTAACTTTGTCATACTCAGATGCTACCTCCTACAGGAAGCCCAACTTGAGTACCTCACTCACCCTACCCCCTGTTCCATACTTACTCTTTAAACAAACCTCTCTCATTTTTGACATATTTTTATTAGTTTATTTATTGGCAGAGGGCAGGATTCAATTTTTTTTCAACATTGTGTACTAAATAACTGGCTCATAATTGCATGTATTCATTCATTGATTAAAAAACATAGTGTACCTGCATGCCTACTATATCTCAGACATTGTTCTAGATGCTGGTAAGACAAAAATATACATTTTTTTTAAAATCCCTGTTTTTATAGAGATTTTACTCTTGTATAATTAAAGAGATCCTATATAATAAAAGGGTAATATGCAAATCAACTGAATGGCAGAACAACTGCACAACCAATCTTTGCATGCTAATGATATGCTAAGGCTGCTCAACCACTCACTATGACGTGCACTGACCACCAGGGGATTGCTGGGGTCTGGCTGATCAGGATTGAGCAAGATGGGCTGGGCACACCCTGGAGCCCTCCTGCAGTCCCTCCCAGCCCGATCATGCACTGGTGAGGTCCCTCAGCTTGGCTTGGGCTCTCTTGCAATCTGGGACCCCTTGGGGGATGTCAGAGAGCCGGTTTCAGCCCGATCCCACAGGCCACTCCCCTTAGGAGGGCACCAGATGCAGGTTTCATGACTGGCGAGCGCTGCTGTAGCAGCACGAGCCTCTCCCTATCGGGACTGATTGGGCGGGAGCCTGCGGCAGGCACAGTGGGGCCAGGATGAGGTGGAGCAGCAGGTAGGAGCTGCAGGCAGTGTTGGACTGCGGGTTTCAGCCTGATCCCTGCAGGCCACCCAGAGGGACCCCACCCATACATGAATTTTGTGCACCGGGCCTCTAGTAAACATATAATAGTGGAAGTGATAGAGAGAAAATAAGTCAGGAACATTAACTAGAAAGAACCAAGGAGGAGAGGATATGCTGAAACTTTAAAAGTCCTCACTAAGGCAATGCTTATGCATCACCTGAAAACAGTGGGGGAAAGAAGTGGTTTCTGGGGCCAGAACATACCTAGAGTGTTTGAGCTGGGCAAGGGAACAATGAGCAGGAGTTCAGTGGCTATGAAATTAGCAGAAGATGAAGCCTGAGTGGTAAAAGGAGGGGAGGGGTAAACAACAAAGTGTGATTAGAGTAGAGCCTGGTAACATCTCTAGCCTTTAGGACATTAGGCTAAGAGAAATAAGCCAGTCACAGAAGGACAAATACTGCATGATTCCACTTATATCTAAAATAGTCAAACTTTCCCTGGCCAGTGTGGTACAGTTAGTTGGAGCATTGTCCATGCACTAGAAGGTGGCAGGTTCAATTCCCAGTCAGATACCCTGGTTGTAGGTTCGATCCAGGTAGTGGCACATGCAGGAGGCAATCAATCTATGTTTCTCTCTCCCATCCATCTCTCGCTCTCTTCTGCTCCCCTCTCTCCCTACCTCTTCCTAAAATCATTTTTTTAAAATTAAAGTAGTCAAACTCATAAAAACAAAAGAATAGAATGGTGGTTGCTAGTGGTTGGGGGGAAGGAGGTAGAGGGAGTTTCTAATCAGCCTGTATAACGGTATAAAATTTCCTTTACGCCAGTTGAATACGTTCTACATCTGCTGTACAACATTGTGTCTTTAGATAACAATACTGTATCAACAAAACTTAAAAAATTGTTCTTAGAGAGAGAGAGAGAGAGAGAGAGCCTTTTTTGTTGTTAATTTTGTTAATCCTCACCGGAGGATATTGTTCTTTTATAGAGGGTGGAAGAGAGGGGGAGAGACAGAGAGACAAACATATATGAGATAGAGACACATTAATTGGTTGCCTCATACACACCTGGACCAGGGCCCATGGCCAGAGGTCAAGCCTGCAACCCAAGTAAGTGCCCTTGACTGGCATCAAACCTCGAACCCTTCAGTCCTCCAGCTGATGCTCTTTCCACTGAGCCAAACCAGCTAGGGCACGTCTGAAGTTTTTTACTCTTCTGCTTTCTATTGTCTTCAGGAAAACATAAGAATTCTTTATTTACAAACTCTGGTTCTCATGCAGCACTTCCAGCCAAAGTACCATTTTATTAACCACCATTGTATGTTTTAGTCATCTGAGCATGACTGTACAGAATCCTCCTGTCGACATAAGTAACTTCCAAACCTGTAAAGAATTTTTATGAGTTTATTTGAGCCAAGCTGACAACATATGCTGGGGAACTAGATCTCAAATTCTCCCTAAAATGACATTTTTGCAGCTTCTTTTATACATTTAATATTAAGGAGGGGATGAAAGGAAGATGGAAGATGTAAGGATGGCAAAAAGCTAGGTGGGGCCCTGACGGGTTTGGCTCAGTGGATAGAGCATCGGCATGTGGACTGAAGGGTCCCAGGTTCGATTCTGGTTAAGGGCATGTACCTTGGTTGCAGGCACATCCCCAGTGGGGGGTGTGCAGGAGGCGGCTAATTGATGTTTCTCTCGCATCAATGTTTCTAACTCTCTATCCCTCTCCCTTCCTCTCTGTAAAAAAATCAATAAAATATATATATTTTTTTAAAAAAGCTAGGTGGAGAATGGATTATAGACTGGTTAAGATTATGTGCTCTCTTGAAGGTGTTTATGGCTTATTTCAAAGGTTTGCTAACACAGATGCACAGAAACAATGGACAGGGCTTGCTTAATGCAAAGATAAACCTTTTACTAAAGTTATTTGCATCCACTGACAAACCTTGAACAATCTGATGTATGTTGTCTGTCTTTGTGGGGGCCAAGATTGAATAGGGGACTACATCTGCCTGAAAAGAAGAAAAGAAAAAAGAAAAAAAAAAAGACGTTATATATCTGGGGAGTGACTACCCACTGTGACCTGTCCAGTTAGGAATTTATGATCAGATCACACTGTGAGGTTATTTTCCATACCACCCCTTTTTTCTTTTCTTTTTTAAAAATATAGACCACTTCACAAATTTTCATGTCATCCTTGTGCAGGGGCCATGCTAATCTTCTCTGTTTCATTCCAACTTTAATATGTGTACTGCTAAAACGAGCACAAGAAGCCCTTTGTCATCCACACTCCCCAGGAAGATCTGAATTGTGAAATCCTTGTACAAAGCAAAAAAATTATGTCAGTTGTAAAACTAAATTCAGTCACATTCAAGTCAGAAGAGCAGGCCAGGATTGTGAGGAGAGCCAGGGTACACAGTTTTCCAAAGATGATCCTAACAGATGTTTTTATGACTAGTTGCACTAATTTGGCCAGAGCTGTCTAGGCCATGAGTCACCCTAAAAATTAGGCAGCAGAAATTTGTGGTTTCTGCATTTAGTTTCCAAATATATTTTACTTAAATTCCAAGTTATGATATATTTGTCAGCATAGGGGACACCAATATGACAGTAATTATGATTAACCACAATATATTATTAAAAATGTTTTGTTCAACAGTAATTTCTAATGATTTTTGTCAAATATTAATTGAGCATAGCCCTTGACTGTGTGGCTCACTAGTTACAAAGTCACCCTGTGCACCGAAGGGGGGCTGGTTCAATTCCGAGTCAAGTACCTGGGTTGTCAGCTCACTCCCAGTCCCCAGGTCAGGGTGTGTTCAGGAGGCAACCAGTAGATGTGTCTCTTTCACATTGATGTTTCTCTCTCATCTCTATCTCTCTCCCCCTCCCCTTCCACTCTCTTTGAAAACCAATGGAAAAAAATAGCCTCAGGTGAGAATTAATAAATATATCCTATCTAATAAAAGAGTAATATGCAAATTAACCATCATTCCACTACACCCACCAGCCAGGCCCACCAGCCAATCAGGAGGGAATATGCAAATAAACCCAACCAAGATGGCTGCAGCCACAGAGAGCAGGAGGGAGGCTTGGGTTTCCCCGGCAATGGAGGAAGCCAAGCTTTCTGCCTGCCTTTGCCGGCCCAGGCTTCCACTCAATGCTACAAAGTTTCAATTATAGAAGATAAATAAAGCCCAGATACCAGGGCCTCTGCTTGGGTCGCTGGTGAGCATGGATGGCCTGCAAACAACCACAGGCCCCTCGCCCAGGACGCCCCACACCCCAAGGGAATCCCTACCCTGATCTGGGACACCTTTCAGGGCAAACCAGCTGGCCCCCACACGTGCACCAGGCCTCTATCCTATCTACTAAAAGAGTTATATGCTAATTGACTGTCACTCCAACAAACAAGATGGCTGCCCCTATGTGGTCAAAGATCCTGCCCCCATGTCGACACAAGATGGCCGCCACAAGATGGTCTGCAGGGGAGGGTAGTTGGGAGGGACCAGGCCTGCAAGGGAGGGCAGTTGGGGGCAATCAAGCCTGCAGGGGAGGGCAGTTAGGGGTGACCAGGCCGGCAGAGGAGGGAAGTTGGGGGCGACTGGGCCTGCAAGGAAGGGCAGTTGAGGGGGGACCCAGCCCTGCAGGGGAGAGCAGTTGGGGGGAACCAGGCCTGCAGGGAAGGGCAGTTAGGGGCAAACAGGCTGGCAGGGGAGCAGTTAGGCATCAATCAGGCTGGCAGGGGTGTGGTTAGGGGATGATCAGGCTGGCAGGCAGAAGTGCTTAGGAGCAATCAGGAAGACAGGCAGGCGAGCAGTTGGGAACCAGCAGTCCTGGATTGTGCAAGGGATGTCCGACTGCCCGTTTAGGGGCAGTCAGACATCCCTCAAGGGGTCCCAGATTGGAGCAAGCTGGGCTGAGGGACACCCCCCCCATGTATGAATTTTGTGCACCAGGCCCCTAACTGCCTCTGCCTGCCAGCCTGATCACCCCTAACTGCCCTTACCTGCAGGCCTGATGTCACCCCCAACTGCCCTCCTCTGCTGGCCAATTTGGTTCTGATTGGTCAGTTCTTATGCCAGTGTCAAAAGCTTTGCCTCCTAGGCAGCCATTGGCTGCCCAGAGCACCCAGATTTGGTTCTCATTGTTCGGTTCCTATGCCAGTCAGCGTCAAAAGCTCTGCCTCCTAGGCAGCCATTGGCTCCCCACAGCACCCAGATTTTGTTCTCATTGGTCGGTTTCTATGTCAGTCAGCATCTCCAGGCCTATCTCTGGGCCTGATCAAAGAGGTGGGGCTCAACAGCAGCCCCCTGGGAAGCCCAGAGAGAAAGAAAGCCCTGGCTGCTGGTGAAGATCAGAAAGAAAGAGGGAGAGAAAGAGAGAGGTAAGTACACTGATCAACAGCTTCCACTGAGGCTGCAAATCAGACCCTGACTCACTTTCTGGGTCTCAGCCACCTGGGCAGTCAGTGCTGGGTCGCCAGGCTGCAGCTGGGCAACCCAGCACTGACTTCCGGATGGTTTGGTCGCAGGTTCGGTCCCTTCCCGAGCCTAAAGCCTCCGCCCCAGGCTTTAGGCTTGGAAAGCAGTCACCTCCCCACCCCTCCAATCCCAGGCTCAGCTCCTTCCCAAGCCTAAAGCCTCTGCCCCAGGCTTTAGGCTTGGGAAGCGCCCCCCCCGCCGCCCCTCTGATCGCAGGCTCGGCCCCTTCCCAACCCTAAAGCCTCTGCCTGATGGCCGGCTGGGAGTGACCTGGGTGCTGAGGAGGTTCCTGGGACCAGGTAGGTATGCAAATTAACTGCCATCTTTGTTGGATTAATTTGCATACTCACTCTGATTGGCTGTAGGTGTAGCGGAGATACGGTCAATTTACATGTTTCTCTATTATTAGGTAAGATATATATATATCATAATGGCTTGGGTCAATTTCTGGGGTCTCTATTCTGTTCAAGTGATCTATATGCCTGTGCCAGATTACAATGGCTTTGTAGAGCAATATCTAATGATTTTTAATGGCTCTCTGTCCTTAAGATCCCTCATTCTTCTACTTCTGAGGACTATTAACTCCTTTATCTGGAATCATCTCTGCCCGGAGGCAGATTTGCGCTGAAGCTGAGAAAGTTTGTCATTTCCCCTCACTTGCAAGGGCCTTTGTGAATGTTGAGAGTAACTAGGAATCCTCCTATCTAATAAAGAGAGGATATGCAAATTGACCATCACAACATCACAAATGTGGCTGCGTCCACAGCAGAGGCAAGGTTTCTGTAACACAAGATAGCTGCACCCACAGCAGAGGCTGAGTTCCCATAAAGAGCCTTAATGAGCAATCAGTAGGGACCTGAGGCTTTGTGGCACTGGGCAGGGCAGGAGACCTGAAGCTGCACCCCCCACCCAGCAGGGCTTGATGGGGTTCTTCAGACCATGCTCCCCCTTCCCCCGGCATCGGGCCAGGGGACCTGAGGCCGTGCCTGGCACCCCAGTGCCAGGCTGGGGGACCTGAGGCTGTGCCCCCCATCCAACACCGAGCCGGGGGACCTCGAGGCTGTGTCCCCGTCCAGTGAAGCTTGACAGGGGACCTGAGGCTGTGCCCCCCACCCAGAAGGCCAGGGGAACTCAGGTCACACCTCCCACCCTGGCACTGGGCAAGGGGACCTGAGGCTGTGCCCCCCATCTGGCAAGGCTTGATGGGGTACCTGAGGCTGTGCCCCCCACCCTGCAGGGCTTGACAGGGGCCCTGAGGCTGCACCCTACACCTGGCGGGGCTTGACAGGGGACCTGAAGCTGAGCCCCCTGCTCGGCAGGGCTTGACAAGGGTGGGGCCGGCCGGGTTTGGATCTCGACCAATGGGGGTTGGGCCAGCTGGGTCTGGGTCTCGTGTGATTTTTAGGTGCCTCGGGTGGGTGGGGACTTTACTGTGGGTCCCGCGGCACGCCCCAGACTCTGACAAGAGGAAGATTTTCATTTTACTAATTTTCTTTCATCTCTGACACTTCTATTATGGAGAAAGGGCAAATAGCAACATTAAAATATTTCCTCTAATTAATCCCCTTTTAATGTGCACGAATTTCGTGTACTGGGCCACTAGTTGTACTATATCTGAGCTTGGAAAGAAAGCCAGTTTGCAATCAAGAACAATTACTGAGCTCTGGCCAGTTTTCTCAGTGGTTAGGGACCACCGGGTCATGGGTTCAATTCCCCATCAAAGGCATGTACCTTGGTTGTAGGTTCCCACGTGTGGGAGGCAGCTAATCAATATGTCTGTTTCACATTGATGTTTCTCTCTCTCTCTCCCAGAAAATATCCTGGATGAGGATTTAAAAAAAAAAAAAGATACAGTAAATTGTTGATTTCTTCTCTTATTCTACAGAAGTACTCACTTTTTTGTTTTGTATTGGTAACTCCAGTCTTTTTTTTTTTTTTTTTTTTTAATCCTCACCCAAGGATATTTTTTCCATTCATTTTTAGTGAGAGTGGAAGGGGAGAAAGAGGAGAAAGAGAAACATGGATGTGAGAGACATAGCAACTGGTTGCCTCCCACACGTGCCCCAACCAACCCAGGTATGTGCCTTTGACAGGGAATCCATCCATGACCCTTTGGTCCAAGGGCTGACACCCTAACTACTGAGCTATGCCTGCCAGGGCACTTTTTTTTTTTCCTTAAAGAATCCTTAATAGCCCTGGCTGGTTTGGCTCAATAGATAGAGCATCAGCCTGAGGACTGAAGGGTCCCATGTTCAATTCCACTCAGATGCATGTGCCTGGGTTGCAGGCTTGATTATTGGTGCCGGGGGGGCGGGGGTCATGCAGGAGGTGGCCAATCAATGATTTCTCTCATCATTGATGTTTCTATCTCTCCCTCCCTCTCCTTCCCTCTCTGAAATCAATAAAAATATATATTTTTAAAAAAGAATCTTTAATATAATATAAATGTTAGGCTCCATTAAACCTTAATTTGCTCCTTGTCCTACCCCTAAAATCTAGGCCTAATCCTTTCCATAAGTATTGAGAATATAAGGAGTCTATAATCAACAATTCCTGGGCTTAGTTGGACCTTCCTGAGTCAACACTGATCATAGATTCCAACAACGGTATTCTTAATTCAGCAATCTTGAGAAAGAACAAAGTTGAAGGCTACGGGGTATCAAAATATACTAAAAGGCCATAGTAAGCAAAAGAGCATGGAACTGGCCTAAAACAGACATACAGATCAAAGTGTTATCAGAGAAAAGTATGAGTAGTCTCCCCATTGAGAGTGGGAGTAGGGTTATAGGGGTACCATTGAAAAAAGTATTTCTGGATGCCCCCACAGGAGTATGAGATATAGGTGGAAAGCTTTATTTCCATGAAATTACATTTCTGGGTTTTCAAAGTCCCATTTCCCTTAGTCCAGTTATAGAAGAAGTATATCTGGAGTTTCAGTAAAGCTGGAAGCAAAGACAGTGTCCAGAGTTTTCTTTCCATGTTGGAACCTGGTCCAGTTCAGCATCAGGCTAGCATCAGTCCATTAGTCCATTGTGTGTGGACTAACACAGGAGAGAGTGACCCTAGCAATGAGTCCTAAAAGCATAAAATGAACCAAGAGCATGAACTCCTTAGTTTAGTGCATTAAATATTCCCAATTTTGCACCCTTGTAATGGCTGTGCACATTTTAGCCAATGACATGTTCCCAGGTGTGACTGAGAGCAAAGTACCTTTCCTACATCATCCCAACTTTACTGGGCATGCATCTATTCTCCATCCTGTCCAGTATCTTCCCCCCAGCAATCTGCAGGAATAAACCAGTGACTCCCTGGAGAGTATAAAACTTTAGCTTCCTAGTGAAGCTGCCCAAATTACATGCTTATAATATTTGGCCTTCCCTTTGCTCCTTTCCTGTTATTAGTAACTAGGTTAATAACAACAGTATTAAAAGGAACAGAACAGACAGCCCAGAAATAAAACCATGCCTTTATAGCCAATCAATACTTGACAAAGAAGGCAAAAATATACAATGGGGTAAACTTAGTCTTTTCAATAAATGGTGTTGGGAATATTGGACAGATTTATGCAAACAACAACAACCAAACTAGACCACTTTCTTACACCATACACAAGAATAACAAAACGGATTAAAAACTGAAATATTAGACTGGAAACCATAAAAATTATAGAAGAAAACATAGGCAGTAAAATCTTGGACATTTCTTGAAGCAATATTTTTTCTGATATATCCCCTTGGGCATGGAAAACAAAAGAAAAAATGATCAAATGGAACTACATCAAACTAAAAAACTAAGGAAACCATCAACAAAATGAAAAAACAAGCCTCTGAATGAGATAATATATTCACCAATGATACATCTGGTAAGGGGTTAATATCCAAAAATTATGAGGAACTTATAAAACTCAACACCAAGAAGACAACCCAATTACAAAATGGACAAAGGATCTGTGTAGACCTGTATGTCCAAAGAGGCAAATAGACATATGAGAAGATGCTCAATATCACTAGTAATCAGAGAAATTCAAATTAAAACTACAGTGAGTCCGAATGGCATGGCCCAGTGGTTGAGCATCGACCTGTGAACCAGGAGGTCAATTCCCAGTCAGGGCACATGTCCGGGTTGTGGCCTTGATCCCCAATGGGGAGCATGTGGGAGGCAGCCAATCAATTACTCTCTCTCATTGATGTCTCAATCTTTCTCTCCCCCTCCCTTTCTCTGTGAAAACAAATAAAAACTTATATTTAACAAAAACAAAAACAAAAAAAAAAAACACCACAATGAGATAACACCTTACACCTGTCAGAATGGGTATCAACAATAAATCAACAAACTACAAGTATTGAAGAGGATGTGGAGAAAAAGGAACCCTTATGCACTGTTGGTGGGAATGCAGATTGGTGTAGCCACTGTAGAAAGAAGTATGGAGTTACTTCAAGAATTAAAAATGGAACTGCCTGAGGGGAGAAACCAAGATGGCGGCATAGGTAAACACCTAAACTGCTGTCTCACACAACAATTTCAAAACTACAACTAAAAGACAAAACGGACATCATCCAGAACCACAGAAAGGCTGGCTGAGTGGAAATTCTACAACTAGAAGGAAAGAGAAAAGCACACTGAGACTCAGAGGAGCTGCAGGAGACAGAAGTACTGAGATGCGCGCGCAGAAAGAACTGGCAACTGAGTGCGTGGCTGGTTTTCTCAAGCTGGAGGGAGACAAAAACTCCCAACTGTGCTGAACTCCAGTTCCAGGCGAGACTCTGGGGACCCAGACTAATACGGGGTGAAACTGGACTGTCAAGAAAGAGAAAAGCACACTGAGACTCAGAGCAACTGCAGAAGGCAGAGGTACCAAGGCACACACGTGGAGAGGGCGGGCAACTGAGTACGCAGCTGGCTTTCTCAAGCAGGAGGGAGACAAAAGCTCCCAACTGGACTGAACTCCAGTTCCGGGCGAGACTCTGGTACCCAGACTCATTCAGGGAGAAATTGGACTGTCTGGCAGCAGGCAGAACTCGATGGCAGCTTTCTTTCAGAGGTGCTTGCAGCGATTACCACGGGACACTGAGACACAGGGGCCTCTTAGGGCAGGGATGATGGGAAACCAATGCTGTCTGCTCCACCCTGAGACTCTGCCCCATCCAAGCTGAGCACAGAGGCTTTTGCAGGTCTTGTCTCATAAGGGTGTGTCCAGCACAGAAGTTTTCCCAGCGTAGACACAACTGATCCTCACAGCCAATTGGCCTGGAGGTCAATTCCTCCCAGTGATACCAACAACAATCAAGGCTTAACTACAACAAGACTGTGCACGCAGCCCACAAAGGGGTGCACCAACAGTGTCCACCTCAGGTAACTGGGGAGGCTGAGCCACTGGGTCCTATAGGACACCTAGCGCACAAAGCCACTCTATCAACTCAGGGAAGCAGCCAAAATGCAGAGACAATGAAACAGATCACAAATGAAAGAAATGGAGGAAATAGAGTTCAAAACCACGGTAATAAGATTTTTCAAGAATTTTCTAGAAAAGGCCGATAAATTTAGTGAGACACTGGAGGATATGAAAAAGGACCAACTAGAAATTAAGCATACACTGACTGAAATAAAAAAATATTATACAAAGATCTAACAGCAGACTAGAGGATCTCAAGAATCAAGTCAAAGATTTGAATTACAAAGAAACAAAAAACACTCAACCGGAAAAGAAAAAAGAAAAAAAAATCCAAAAATATGAAGATAGTGTAAGGAGCCTCTGGGACAACTTCAAGCTTACCAACATCAGAATTATGGGGGTGCCAGAAGAAGACAGAGAGCAAGATACTGAAAACCTATTTGAAGAAATAATGACTGAAAACTTCCCCCACCTGGTGAAAGAAATAGATTTACAAGTCCAGGAAGCACAGAGAACCCCAAACAAGAGGAATCCAAAGAGGACCACACCAAGACACATTATAATTAAAATGCCAAGGGCAAAAGACAAAGAGAGAATCTTAAAAGCAGCAAGAGAAAACAGTTAGTTACCTACAAGGGAGCACCCATACGACTGTCAGCTGATTTCTCAACAGAAACTATGCAGGCCAGACGGGAGTGTCAAGAAATATTCAAAGTGATGAATAGTAAGAACCTACAACCAAGATTACTCTACCCAGCAAAACTCTCATTCAGAATTGAAGGTCAGATAAGGAGCTTCACAGATAAAAAAAAAAGCTAAAGAGTTCATCACCCCCAAACCAGTATTATATGAAATGCTGAAAGGTATTCTTTAAGAAGAGGAAGAAGAAGAAAAAGATAAAGATAAAAATTATGAACAACAAATACATATCTGTCAACAAGTGAATCTAAAAATCAAGTGAATAAAAAAATCTGATGAACAGAATAAACTCGTGAATATAATAGAATCAGGGGCATAGAAAGGAAGTGGACTGACAATTCTTAGGGGGAAAGGGTTGTGGGAGGTGCGGGAAGAGACTGGACAAAAATCGTACACCTAAGGATGAGGACAGTGGGTGCGGGGGTAAGGGCAGAGGGTGGGGTGGGAACCGGGTGGAGGGGAGCTATGGGGGAAAAAAGAGGAACAATTGTAATAATCTGAACAATAAAGATTTATTAAATTTTAAAAAAATGGAACTGCCTTATGAACCAGCCATCCCACTTTTGGGAATATATCTGAATCACTAATTTGAAATAATATATGCACCTCTATGTTTATTGCAACATTATTCACAATAGTCAAGAGTTGGAAGTAGCCCAAATGTCTACCAGTAGATGACCAGATAAAAAAGCAGTGGTACATTTACACAATAGAATACTACTGGACTGTAAAAAAGTAAATCTTACCTTTTGCGACAGTATAGATGGACCTGGAGAGCATTACGATAAGTGAAATAAGCCAGTCAGGGAAATACAAGTACCATATATTTCACTCATATGTGGAATTGAATGAACAAAATAAACTAACAAACAAAATAGAAAAAGACTCATAGATAGAGAACAGACTGACAACTATCAGAGACTGTATGAAAAAGGTAAATGGATTGAGCAAAAGCAAACAAACAAACAAAAAAACACAAGGCAAAAAAACTCATAGATTCAAACAACAGTATGCTGATTACCAGAGGGAAAGGAGGTGGAAAGAGGTAGAAGAGAGTGAAGTGGGAATAAATAGTGATGGAAAGAGACTTGACTTGGGGTGGTGAACACACAATCCTATATAATAATCCTATATACTAAAAGGGTAATATGCAAATTGACCCTAACAGCAGAATTACCAGAATGACCGCTGGACCAGTCACTATGAGGTGCACTGACCACCCCTTGGTCCCTTTCCCCAGCCAGCAGGCTCTGATTGCTTGATAGCCACCCACTGCGGGAGCAGGGCCAGTGAGTGGGTGGGAACAGCCAACCTCTCAGTTCCTTTCCCCGGCTGTCAAGCACTGATCACCTGATGGTGAATGGGGAACCGGGAGTGGGTGGCGGCAGGGGGTGGGGCTAGCTGCAGGCAGCTGGGGAAGATGGCCTTGACCGCAGGCCAGGCCTAGGGACTACCCGCGCACAAATTTCGTGCACCTGGCCTTTAGTATAATATACAGATGATGTATTACGGTGTACCTGAAACCTATTTAACTTTATTAACCAACTAGAGGCCCAGTGCATGAAATTCGTGTATGGGTAGGGTCCCTAGGCCTGGCTGGCAATCAGGGCTGACCAGAGCCTTCCAGCTGCTGCCTTGGGCCTTCCTTCATTCTGCGCCACCCCCTGGTGGTCAACACATCTCAGAGCAAGCACTCAAACTCCCGAGGGGACAATTTGCATATTAGCCTTTTATTATATAGGATATTATATAGGATGCCCCCTCCCCCAGTAAATTAAAAAATAAACCAAAAACTGAGAGGATAAAATAATAGAAAATTCTAATGTTTTGGCCTGAGAGAAATGGATATTATTCAGATATATGCCATAATAAGTACTAGTACTATTTTTTTATAGGTAGTACTTTTTTAAATCAACATTCTTCAAATCTGGAAAATAAATTCTGTAACATACACTGAAGAAAATATTTTTACAATATAACTGAAAGAAAGGAGAATTCACTTTAGAGGGTGGCATTGCCAAGCTGCCATGGCATGCCTAGTCTGTATGCAGCACCCAGAATTATAAGTGTTGTCTTCTTCAGAGCATTTTCCATTACAGGTTTCTAAAAGGAGTTTTGCATCATATATAATTTTCTGTACTATAAACACATCACAATGCACAGAGCTTCTTTATCCTTTTTGAAGCTAGCCATAATGACTATGTAGCCCATTTGCTGACAGCTTGCAAGGCTCTTTGAATCAGGCAGGAAATGTTCAGTGAACTTCCTGTAGGCATCGTATTTTGCAGAGTTTCCTGACATCATAAGACCACTCTGGTATTTGAAGGTAGCCATTTGGTGACTGCCCTCTAATTTCTTTAACTTCAATCACAGTGTTTTTCTTAATTACTGTTCTAGTGTTACTTTGTTAATGTGTGGCCTTCTTATTTTTTCCAGTTAATCTAATTCTTAAAAATCACAATTAGAGATAATTAACACTAATCTTGGCCAAAAGTAAAAATACTATTTAGGTGCAAAGGATTATTACTATTTCTAAAAATATGTTTTCGGTGTAGACTATAAAAGGCAAATAATCATTTAAAACACAAGTTTTTAAACAATTGTTCTTTTTCCCCTTAAAATTTTAAAAAATCTCTAAAAATGAGAAATATTATCAAATCAACTACTCTTGTCATTATAAGACCCTGTAGATAGTTTTATAAAAATTTATTTAAGGCAAAAAAAAAATAAAGACACCTGAAGCATGATCTCAACAGACTGAGATAAATGCTCTGGATAAAAACAGTTAAGCAGTTTCTTTTATATTCTTGAAATTAAGGAGAGAACGTAAGAAAGATTACATGGAGGTGGGAGAAAGCAAGGAGGGATTGTATTTATTACAGGATAGTTAATAAGATTATGTGCCTTCCTTTTTTAAAATATATATTTTATTGATTTCAGAGAGGATGGGAGAGGGAGATAGAAGCATCAATGAGAGAAAATCATTGACCCCTGCACCTCTCCTCCCCTCCACCCCTCACCCCTCACTGGGGATTGAGCCTACATATTGGAGAATGTGCCCTGACTAGGAAGTGAACCATGAACTTTAGGTTCATGGGTGAATGCTCAACCACTGAACCACACTGGCCAGGCAGATTATGTGCTCTCTTGAGGGTAGTTACTATTCATTTCAAAGGTGTATTAACCTAGATGCACAGAAACAATGAGCAGTTTGCTTAAAAACATTTCACTGAAGAAGTTATATGACTGGGGTGTGACTACCTACCTTGACCTATCCAGTTAGGAATTTATGATCAAATCAAGTTGTGGAGTTACTTTCCATAGAACCCCTTTTTTTCGCTCACACTCTAATACCTCCCTTTGAATTGTTCAGATTTTCAATAACTATAATTTATTGCCTAAATCAAAACAAATATTACTAGTATCCACATAGAAAAATTGCCCTAAATCAATAACAAAAGTAAAAAAATCCCTTTTTCTCTTTATACCACCCATGAGTTCCTTAAAGTGGGTGCACAATTGTTTATTCACTCAATCAACAAATAGTTAATGTGCAGGCACCATGTTCCAGATACCATTTTGTCTTCAAGATTTCAAGATAAATCAGACACCTCTCTCTCTTTGAATACTTCCATGTATGTATAAATTATTCTTCTAAAGAATAAACTAAATCCTGTGTATTTCTTTAGACTACAATGCATATAAATGAAAAATTGTTAAAGAAAAATCAATGTTCTAAATGTTGGATATAAGATTATTTTGGATATATCTTAAGTAACAGATGAAATAATTTGAATTATCCTCTCAAGATAATGTTTTATTTCATTTGTTCTATAAAATAAGGTATCTCAATCTTGACATATACTTAAATAATAGGAGCATGAAATATTACATGCTTTCATATCTCTCTTTTTTCTTTTATCCATGCCAATTTTCACTATCAGTCTTTTTGAAAACTATAATGCAGACCAAGGAAAAAAAATTTTAAGTCTTCACCCAATGATATGTTTATTGATTTTGGAGAGAGGAAGGGAGAGAGAGAAAGAGAGAGAGAGATATTTATGTGAGAGAAACATAGATTGGTTGCCTCTCATACATGCCCCAACCGGGGACCAAACCTGCAACCTTTCTGTATATGGGAAGACACTCCAACCACCTGAGCCATACCAACCAGGCCAGGAAATAATTTTTATCCTAAAAAAAATTAATAATGACCAAATATGCCTTTATTTTTATTTTATTATTTATTTATTTAAATAATTTTTATTGTTGAAAGTATTAGATATGTGCCCTTTTTTCCCCACTGACCCTCTCCAGCCTGCCCCCAACCCCAACCCCAGGGCCTCACCACCCCATTGTCTGTGTCCATGGGCCATTCATATATGCCAAAAGGTTCTTGGTTGATTCCCTCCCACCAACTCAACTTCTCCCAACTTCCCTCCAAGATTCTGCATTCTGTTCTATGCTTTCATGTGTCTGTATCCATTCCATTCATCAGGTTTTTTTTTTGTTTTTTTTTTTTACTTAGATTCCACATATGAGTGAGCTCATGTGATACTTGTCTATCTCTAACTGAATTATTTCCTTTAGCATTATAATCTCCAGGTCCCTCCTTGCTGTCTCAAAGGGTAAGAGATTCTTCTTTTATACTGCTGCATAGTATTCCATAGTATAAATGTACCACAGCTTTCTTATCCACTCATCTACTGATGGGCACTTGAGCTGTTTCCAAATCTTAGCTATTATAAGGGGTGCATACATTCTTGCTGTTTGTGTTTCGGGTTTCTTGGGATATATTCCTAGAAGTGGAATCAGTGGGTCAAATGGCAGTTCCATATTTAATTTTTTTGAGGAAATTCCATACTCTTTTCCATAATGGTTGCTCCAGTCTGCCTTCCCACAAGCTGTGTACTAAGATTACCTTTTCTCCAAATCCTCACCAGCACTTGTCATATGTTGATTTGTTGATGATAGTCATTCTGACATGTGATACCTCATAGCTGTTTTAATTAGCATCTCACTGGTGATCAGTGACTTTTAGCATTTTTTCATATGTCTTTTGGCCTTCTGTATGTCCACTTTTGAAAAATGTATATTTAGGTCCTTTGCCCATTTTTTTCATTGGATTGTTTATCTTTCTTTTGTTAAGATGTATGAGTTCCCTATAAATTTGTTAAGATGTATGAGTTCCCTATAAATTTTGGAGATTAAACCCTTGTCAGACGTAACATTGGCAAATATGTTCTCCTGTGAAGTGCCTTTCTTATTGCTTTGTTGATGGTTTCTTTTGCTGTGCAGAAGCTTTTTATTTTGATGTAGTCCCATTTATTTTCTCCTTAGTCTCCATTGTCCTATGAGCTGTATCAGTAAAGATATTGTCATGCCATATGTCTGATATTTTGCTGCCTAAGGATTTCTCTAAGATTTTTATGGTTTCCCTACTTACATTTAAGCCTTTTATCCATCTTGAGTTTATTTTTGTGTATGGTGTAAGTTGGTGGTCTAGTTTCTTTTTTCTTTCTTCTTCTTCTTTTTTTTTTTGCATGTTTCTGTCCAATTTTCCCAACACCATTCATTGAAGAGACTGTCTTGATTCCATTGTATGCTCTTGCCTCCTTTGTCAAATATTAATTGAGCATAATGACTTGGATCGATTTCTGGGTTCTCTGTTCTGTTTTATTGATCTCTATGCCTGTTCTTGTGCCAGTACCAGATCCCTGGGATCGGGCCTAAACCAGCAGTCGGACATCCCCCGAAGGGTCCTGAATTTGAGAGGGTGCAGGCTGGGCTGAGGGGAACCCTCCCCCACTGTGCATGAATTTCATGCACTGGGTCTCTAGTCATTTAATAACATGCTGTTTAGGCTCTATGAATTTGAATGTTTTGGGGTATTTTTACTGTAGTTAATTTCTAATTTCATTCCACTGTGATCTGAGAAGATGCTTGACATTATTTCAGTCTTCTTGAACTTGTAGAGACTTTTTGTTTCCTAACCTGTCGTCTATTTTTGTGAATGACCTATGTGCACTTGAGAAGAATGTATATTCTGCTGCTTTGGGGTGAAATGTTCTATAAATGTCAATTAAATCCATCTGATCCAGTGTGTCCTTTAGAATCACTGTTTCTTTGTTAAGTTTTTGGCTGGAAAATCAAACCAGTGAAGGCAATGGGGTGTTAAAGTCTCATACTATGACAGTATTGTTGTCAATATCTTCCTTAAAGTCCTCTAGAATTTTTTAAAATATATTTCTTTATTGATTTCAGAGAGGAAGGGAAAGGGATAGAGAGACAGAAACATCAATATGAAAGAGAATCATTGATCGGCTGCCTCCTGCACGCCCCCTACTGGAGATCTAGCCCACAACCTGGGCATGTGCCCTAGGCCAGAATCGAACCTGGGACCCTTCAGTCTGCAGGCTGAGGCTCTAACCACTGAGCAAAACCAGCTAGGGCTAGAATTTTTTTATATATTTAGGTGATCCTATATTGGGTGCATATGTTTACCAGGATTATATCCTCTTATTGGATGGATCCCTTTAGTATTATGTAGTGTACTTTTTGTCTCTTGTTATGGCCTTCATTTTGAAGTCTATTTTGTCAGATATGAGTATTGCTATTCCAGCTTTTTTCTTCTTTTCCATTTGCATGGAAATTTTTTTCCCATCCCTTCACTCTCATCCTATGTGTGTCTTTTGTTCTGAGATGGGTCCTTGTAGACAATACATAGTTGGGTCATGTTTTGTATCCATTCAGCTACCCTATGTCTTTTTGGGGGTCTTTTATTCCATTTACATTTAAGGTTATTATTGATTGGTACTTATTTATTGCCATTTTAATTCTGTATGCCTAGGTTTCTCTCTCTTTCTTCTTGTCATTACAACAGTCCCTTTAGCATTTCTTATAATGTTGGCTTAGTGGTGATGTACTCCTTTAACGTTTTTTTGTTTGTTTGTTTGTTTTTTGGTCTGGGAAGCACTTTATTTGACCATCTATTTTGAATGATAACCTTGATGGGTATAGTAATCTTGGCTTCAGATCCTTACTTTCCATTACATTGAGTACTTCATGCCATTTCCTTCTGGCATGCAGAGTTTATGCTGAGTAATCAGGTGTCAGCCTTATGGGAGCTCCTTTGTAGGTAATCATTTACTTTAATCCTGCTGCCCTTAAGATTCTCTCTTTATCTTTAATTTCTGGCATTTTAATTATGATGTGTCTGGGTGTCAGCCTATTTGGGTTCTTCTTCTTTGGGGTTCTCTGTGCCTCCTGAATTAGTGTGACTTTTTCCTTTACCAAGTTAAGGAATTTTTCTGCCATCATTTCCTCAAACACATTCTCTATATCCCTTCATTTCTGCCTCTTCTGGCACACCTGATATTTGAATATTTTCTGTTGTCCCACAGCTCCCTTAAGCTCTCCTCTTGTTTTTTAATTGTCTTTTTTCTTCTTGGTTCTCTGATTGAGTGATTTTTTTCAACTCTGTCTTCTAATTCAGTGATCTGATCCTCAGCTTCCACGAATCTGCTGTGTATTCCATCCAATTTGTGCTTTATTTTTGCTATGTCATTCTTTATTTCTGTTTTCACAGTTACTATATCTTTTCTCATGCTGTTGAGCATCTTTACCATCATTATTCTGCACCCTGTATCAGATAAATTTCTTATCTCCATTTCATTTATCTCTTCTTCTGGAGAATTCTCTTGTTCTTTCATTTTTGGGTTGTTGTTTTCTCTTCTCATTTTCACTGCTTGTTTGGGTTTGTGACTATGTATTAGGTAGATCTGTTATGCCTCTCAATGTCTAGTGCAGGGCAGTGTCAAAGGCTGTTTCTCACTAATTAGATCAGGCAAAGACTCAAAGTGTCCAGAAACAGCCTCTGCCTACAGCCCAATAGGATTCAGTCTTGAATACCATCAGGTAATTGTCCACAGGTATGGTGAAAGTTTTTTTCAACAGAGTGGGGTAAGTGCTTTTGCCTGGAGGCAAATTGTTATTCTCAGTCTCTTAATGGGCCTCAGAAACTCTGCACAGTGGTGCAAGGTGTTTTCCAGTAGTGTGCATTAACTGTATTCCCCCCCAGGCAAGGCCACCTTTTTCATGTCTGTATGAAAAAGATGACTTCTGCCATGCGAGGGAATGACTCAGCACAACAAATTGGGGTTTCTGCCTTCTGAGCTCTAACCCTAGAGCCCCTGATCCTGGCTTCTGCTCACACAGCTCCACTCCACTCTGCCATCTCAATGCCAGAGCACAAGGTGGGTGGTTCAACAGGAAATTTTGTGTATTAGTGCATTAAGAGGGTGCCTGCATTTCCAGCCATCTCTTCCTGGCAGACAGAAATCTTGCTGCATTTCACAGCCTGATATTATGTGGATAACCTTCTCAGTTTTGATGCTCTCTGCTCAGTCACCCAGCTTGGGGATTAGACCCCAGAGTTCTCAGTGGCAATCCCCCACAGCTGAGATAGTTCTCCAGAACTTCAGTTGCTGTCTGTGGGTGCCTGGCCAGCCCTTTTGTGCCTCCCCGCCTCCTACCAGTCTCTCTGAGGTCTCCACTTTCAGTTCTCAGTTCTCAGGTTTCTCTCCAGTGAGTCTTCCATTGATTATTCATGAAGTTTTTCTGTATTTCCGTTGTAATTCCATTTTGGTCCTGGGAGTATGTTTGTGCAGCATTCACTTACTCCACTGCCATTTTTAATCTCTCCCTTCTAGTCTCTCTAGGTTATGGATTTGATCCCTGGTCAGGCACATACAGAAGGCAACTGACTGATGTTTCTCTCGCTCTCTGTCTCTTTTATTTTTATTTAAAAAATAAAACAATGAAAGGTAAGCTATTAGAGTTTAATGTGATCTTTACCCTTGACCAATAGAGCATGTCACCTAACTTCTACATGCCCTACATTTTCTCTCTGTCACAAAATTGATTTCCATTTTTAAAGTATACTCTGAATATAATTCAGAAATGGCAACCCTATATAATAAAAGCCCAGCAACTGAAATGGCGGAATGATCATGGCCCCTCACCCCCCATTGGGGACCCACACCCCAATCTGGGGCCCTCATCCGGGCAGACCACCTGGCCCCCACCCATGCATCAGGCCCCTATCCTATATAATAAAAGGGTAATATGCATATTGACCCTAATGACGGAACGACCAGAATGACTGCTGGACGAGTCACTATGAGGCGTACTGACCACCTCTCAGTTCCTTTCCCTGGCTGGCAGGCTCTGATCACCCAATGGTGAGTGGGGAACCAGGGGTGGGTAGTGGAGGATGTGGGCAGCACCAGGCCAAGGCCTCCACCCCACTGGTCACCCCACACACAGAGGGGGTGGGTCCAGCAAGCAGGTGGGATCAGCCAACCTCTTGGTCCCTTCCCCCAGCCATCAGGCACTGATCACCCAGGTAAGCTATTAGAGTTTAATATGATCTTTACCCTTAACCTGGAACTGGGGGGGGGGGAGGGGGGGTAGCAGCGAGGGGTGGGGCCAGCTGCGGTCAGCCAGGGAAGATGGCCCTGATTGTAGTCCAGGCCTAGGGACTGTACCCATGCACGAATTTCATGCACCAGGCCTCTAGTATGGCATTTTCTTTGTCTCAAATCTTTCACTCAGGCCAACCTGGGTTCCAGTCCTAATTTTACCACTTAATACCTGTGAGTCTTTGGCCTGGTTTCTTAACTTCTTGCACCAGCTAAGATTCTAAGAAATTTACTGTTGCACATCTGAAGGTGTCCAGAAGTGGGAGATCCCAGACTTGGTGTATGTGTCTGGCCTGTTCCTTTCTGCTGTTCTTGACTTTTCCTACACTACAAAGTTCTTGGATAGGTATTAACAAGTGTGCAATAGTCCTGGGCATTATTTTAACAGGAGATATTGGGGGCTGGAGGTGTGGGAGAGGAATTGCCTTTTTACATGTCTTTGCCCAGAAGCTGCTTGAAATGTTAAAAGACTTCCCCTCATGTCATTGGCCATATTTAGGTCACATGGTCATTCCTAAACCAATAGGGTTGGGGAAAGCAATTGCCACTCATATTTAGCTGGTCAGACTCTTTCCCTAGAGCCATGCATAGAGTCAGCTTTATCTGAGTCACATGGCAAGGAGGGAGTCTGTTTTAGAAAGTAAACAACATTGAGGTTCTGCCCTGTTGGGTTGCTTGGTGGGTTAGAACATCTTCCAACTATGCCAAGGTTGCAGGTTTGATCCCCTGTCAGGGCACATACAAGAATCAACCAATACATAGACAATAGTGCAGTGAAGTCCTTGAGAGGGGATAGGAACAGGGTGAAGGGGTGGGGGGAGAGGGATTTCAACAATAAGGATACATTTGTAAAATTGAAAAAAGTAAAAAAAAAAAAAAGAGAATCAAGCAATGAATGCATAATAAATAAGTGGAACAACAAATTGATCTCTCTCTTTCTCCCTCTGACTCTCTTTCTCCCTTCTTTCTGAAATCATTTTTTTAAAATGACCTTTCACTAGGAAGTGAATAAATGGTTGATGGCCTACATAGGTCATTTACTATGGTTTTATTGCCTTTCTTCTATGCTTCCTGCTTTTCCTGGAATTAAGTACATTTTTAAAAATTTAAATATTATGTGTTCAACTAGAGGCCTGGTACATGAAATTTGTGTGTGGGTACGGTTCCTAGGCCTGGCCTGTGATCAGGGCCATCTGCCCCAGCTGTGTGCAACTGGCCCCACCCCCCACCACCACCCACCTCCAGTTCCCCGTTCACCATGGGGTGATCAGAGCCTGCCACCAGGGGGAGAATCCGAGAGGTCAACTGTTCTGCCCGCTCACCGGCCCCACCCCTGCCGTGGGTTGCCCTCTGTGTGGGGTGACTGGTGGGGCAGGAACCTTGGCCTGGTGCCACCCCTATCCCCCGCCACCCACCCCCAGTTCTCCATTCGCCATTGGGCGATCGAAGCCTGATGGCCAGGGAAAGGGACTGAGAGGTGGTCAGTGCGCCTCATAATGACTGGTTGAGCAGACAATCTGGCTGTTCCACCATTAGGGTCAATCTGCATATTACCCTTTTATTATATAGGATAGAGGCCCAGTGCATGGGTGGGGGACAGCCTGCCTGCCCTGATGGGGGCCCTGGATTGGGATGGGGGTTCCTGCAGGGAGGTGGGGCTGGCCAGGGCGAGGGGATGTGGGCTGTTTGCAGGCCAGCCACAGCCACAATTGGGGTGGGGGGTCCCCACTGGGGGGGCAGGACCAGCTGGGGTGAGGGGAGGCAGTCGTTCTGGTCTCTGGTCATTCTGGTCATTTTGCTGTTTCGGTCACTGGGCTTTTATTATACAGGATGTGCTGTATTTTTAATTGACTTTTTAAAATGTATCTTTATTGTTGAAAGTATCACAGATGCCTCTCCCTTTTTTCCCCATTGACCCCCACCACCCTGTGCCCATCCCTCCCAGGCCTTCACCACACTATTGTCTGTGTCCATGGGCTCTGCATATATGCATTAATGTTAATCTCTCCCCAACCCATTCACCCCCTTAAATTATTGATTTTAGAGAGATAGGAAAGGAGAGAAACATCAACCTTTTGTTACACTTATTTATGCATTCATTGGTTGGTTTTTGTATGTGCCCTGACCAAGGATAGAACCTACAACCTTAGTATACTGGGATGATGCTCTAACCAACTGAGCCTCTTGCCCAGCACCAATGTGTTGTGTTTTTAAACACACACACAAAATTTTTTTTTATGAAAAGTAGGTATTTTCTTCTTCAAAGTAGACATCATGGGTAGGAACACAATTATTTTAAGGATTTAAATTCCATATTATTTCGCCTATAGTCAATGGCATTTATTCAACATTTATTTAGTTTCTGCTTCATATTAGTCACTGATATAGGCAGTGAAGATATAGTGGTAAACATGACACACAAAATTCCTGCCTTTGCAGAAATTATTATAAATAAACAAGAAAACAAATATTTCTGATGATGCTAAGTGCTGACAAGAAGAAGAGAGTAATTTTGGGGACTGGAAATATTTTAGGTTGAGGAAGTTAAGCATGACCTTCTGAGAAGTTGAACTGTGAGGAAAGGAGTAAGATACTTTAAGATCTGGGAAGAATGCTCTAGGGCCCTGAGAAGATGCAAAGTTTGTGTTAAAACATACAGGTGAATGGATAGCAACTTAATTGGGTTAAGAGAGTGGTTTTGAGATAAGTGGGTGAAAGTGGTGAAGTGATTCAACTGAGTCATAGAGTTTATGGTACAAACTGAGTTTTATAATTTGGGGAGCCATTTTTATTTCTGTTAATCCTTACCTGAGAGTATTTTTCCATTAATTTTTTTAAAATATATTTTATTGGTATTTCACAGAGAGGAAGGGAGAGGGATAGAGAGCTAGAAACATCGATGAGAGAGAAACATCGATCAGCTGCCTCCTGCACACCTCCCACTGAGGATGTGCCTGCAACCAAGGTACATGCCCTTGACCGGAATCGAACCCGGGACCTTTCAGTCCGCAGGCCGACGCTCTATCCACTGAGCCAAACCGGTTTCGCCTTTTTCCATTAATTTTTAGAGTGAGTAGAAGGGACACAGAGAGAGAAACATCAATGACACATAGATTGGTTGCCTCTTGCACGTGCCCTGATGGGGGCCGGGGATTGAGACTAGAACCAAGGCATGTGCCCTTGACTGGAATCAAACCTGGGACCCTTCAGTCCTTAGGCTGAAGCTCTATCCACTGAACCAAACTGGCTAAGGTTGGCTGAGTCATTTTTGAAATATGATTTCCCAAATTGTTTTAGCAACAGCGACCTTAGGAGGTTCCCCACACTGGCCTCACGCAAGCTACGTCTTTATGAAGAGTAAAGATCTTGTTAACAATGGATGTAGATATGAGGGCAGTTAAGTTTGTAAAGAATTTAGTGTGTCTAAGCATTGAACATATAAATTATATGTAGGTAGATGATACGGTTACTTATATTGTTTTTTTCTTCTTATTGGGAGGGTTAAATATACTGTTTGATTTTTTAAAATTCTTCATAGAAACTAATAATATTCTTGACTATAGAGCTTGACTAAATAATCACATAATTGAAACTTCAGGGAGCCTGATGTAATGCAGTCTCCTTGAACTCTAAAACCAGAAACGGGTTTTGGCTCATAAAGGGAACTTAAATTAGCTGATCTATCTAGACATATGGAAACATGGCATTTATGCACATTTTTTTCCCATTTCATTTACCTTACCACTCAGACTTGGGGGATCTTCCTGTAAATTTGTCTGTGACTCATCCTCAGGTCAATGACTTAATCTAACCAAGGGAAGGGAACATGATTATTCAACAAATCCACAATCTCCAGTTAGGGAGCCAGAAACCTCTAAGGGGGCTAATCCTGAGGCTTGGCACTTTTCATGTTCTCTTTCTTCCTTAAAAAAAAAAAAAAAATCAGTACTTACAGTTGGTCTGCTAACTGGTATTTCTTTTATCCACTGAGGGTATTTCTGGGTCTGTTTGCTTTGCTAGCTCACACAAGAGCCTGGCTCAGCTTCTTTGTACAGAGCAAAACAAAGGGCTTTGTACAGAGCCCTGTTTCCTGCTACTTTTCCTTCTTTTCTTCTACCCAGTAAAAACATAAATTATCTCATTGGAATTCTCACAATAACATTGTTATCAAAACAAGTCAGGCATTATGGTTTAATTTTACAGAAACAGAGTGGAGGAGCAGGGAGCTTCATTTCTAGCCTGAAGTCACTTAATTAGCAAGGGCAGCTGCTGGGCTCAAAGCAAAGTGAGGGACCCAGAAGTGTGGTGCACTCTGCTAGATCACATGTCTGCAGTAAACACCCAATACTTACTGCTAAACACCTCCCTACCCCAACTGCATATTAGAGCTGTTGCAGTGTAAGCCTTCTTTGTTCTCCTATCTATGTGTTACATATAGTGGTGATTGGTGTGGTTAATGGAGAAGTCTAGAGGAGGAGTTTACACATTGGCTGAGATAATAGTCCTTTTTCTCTTCGATACACCATTTACTGAGATGGTGGTTTATGTTTGAAACTAATAATGAAAGCAGCAGTTAGGAGATAAATTTACTAATTCCTGGTTTAATACTGACAGGCTATACCCTGAGGCTTACATTTCCATATGAATGAAAGTAAGCAGGTTAGTATATGGTTAATATATGAAAGAATGGTTCTCATGGTCCTTCATGCATGTACACACACAATCACACATACTCTCTCACACACACACTGACCAAACCCGTATGTGCATTTATTTTCTTGCTTTAGACCTTTTCTGGGTGGTACAGAAAAATAAGATTAGCAAATTCTGAAAGCAGGTTAGTTAGTTGGTTGAAAGGAGGAAGGATTGAGGTGGTCGGAGTGACAGGAGCAGAGTTTGGCAGTTATTTGCTTATTTGTTGGGTTGGGTGGAGGAATTCACCCAAGAAATTGAGTCAGTTGATATAAAGCCCAGGACTATTAGGGAAGAGAGATAAATAAAGACAACTTTTAGGTCATTTTACGGACATTAGCATGGTAATCTCTTTTTGCCTCCTCCTCAAGTATCCAGTCTCCTATAGTTGCCTTTTATACACAGTTCTACATTACTCTTCAGTGAATTTTGGAGAACTATTTGTGTTTAGTTTGTAGGGTTGCCAGATTTCACAAATAAAAAAACAGGAAGCCCAGTTAAATGTATTTTCATATAAGCAATAAATACCTTATTTGTGTGCAAGTCTCAAATATAGCATGAGACAATCTTTTACTATAAATTGATATCTGCAATTCAAATTTAACCAGGCATGTTCTGTTTCACTTGGCTAAGACATGTATAAAAGCAAGAAAATCTGTTTTATTGGCTTTAATGCAAATTGGAGGAAAGTTTATTGGGGGCTTTGGGATAGTAACTACTGTTCCCAAACTTGGCTGCATGTTAGAATCACCAGAAGAACTCCAAATTCTGTTGTGGCTTGGGGATGCAGTCAGGATGTGGTACTTTACAAAGCATTCCAGGTAATGCTAATGTGTAACAGGGAGATGGTGGGAGACTGGGGTCCAGTAGTTCTCATCCTGCGCTACAAATAAAAGACAAGTGCCCATAACCAGACCCTACCCCCAAAGCAATTAAATCAGAATCTAGGTGTGGTCCCTCTCCATTGCAATTAAGGAAAAGCTCTTGTAAACTGTAATATTCCTTCAAGATTAGAAAGTTGTAAATTATAGTAAAAAATCTGACATCCTAGGGAGCACCAGTTATAGGAAACTTTAGAAAATTACCCTTAATTTTAAAAATATAAAGTTAATATTTATTATAGTGAATTCAAGCAATAAAGAAGCACGTAAAATATAGATGAAAAAGGGCCCTGGTCGGGTAGCTCAGTAGGTTAGAATGTTGTCCCGATATGCCAAGGTTGAGGATTCATTCTCTGGCGAGAGCACATACAAGAATCAACAAATGAATGTATAAATAAGTGGAGCAACAAGTTGATGTTTCTTTCTCCCCGCCTCTCTCTAAAAATCAATAAAATAATAAAAAAGATGAACTTACCTAGTTCTCCATTTCAGAGGTATTCATTGTTCCCTATTAAAACCCTGTTTTCTCATGCATGGCAAGCATGCAGGGAGGAAGAATCAATGAGAGGCAAATGATGTGTCAGTTATCTTTTTTTTAAAGATTTTTAAAATTGATTTTTAGAAAGAGGAAGGGAGAGGAAAATAGAAACATATATGTGAAAGCAAAATATCGATCTGCTGCCACCTGCAGGCCCCCTACCAGGGATTGAGCCTGAAACCCCGAGATTGATCCTGATCTAGAATCAAACCAGCAACTTTTTGGTGCATGGGGCAATGCCCAAGCAACTGGAGCCACGCTGGCCAGGGCAGATATGTCAGTTATCTTTTACAGAAGTTGCCACACGTGCTGGGCTGGCATGATTCAGTGATTGAGCCATCGACCTATGAACCAGGAGGCCACGGTTCGATTCCTGGTCAGGACACATGCCAGGGTTGTGGGCTCTATCCCTAGTGGGGAATGTGCAGATGTTTTTATCTATCTTCCCTTCTCTCTTCCTCTCTGAAATCAATAAGAGCATTTTTTTTTTAAAAAAAAGTAATTGCCACACTTCACTTTTAATGGATCAGAACTTTACCAAGTCACTATGCAAGGAAATGTGTCTATTTCAGGCTTCACTGTGAGTCAGTGAAATCAGAAGCTGTAATAATATAAGAGAAGAATGTGAGAAGAGACGTGAGCGGACAAAACAACCTCTACCCAGTCATTCTGCACTCCTGACATTCCCATGTAATGGCAGTGGCATTGGACACACTCCTGGTCAATCTCTATTCCCTCGTTTATTTGCCTCGGGGGGGGGGGGGGGAGCATGTGTTATTTACCTATGTAGTGAGTTTGAGAGAAGGAACTGGGCATAAATAGTTCGGTTCCTTCTTTTTGTCTCTTTGGAGAGGCAGCCTGTCTGCAGGGAGTACACATTCATAGCTCCTCCCTGGCATCAGTTTTATAGGGGCCAGCCTGCACCAGAGACCCCTCCAGTTTTCCAGCTCTGCTTGAGATAGGGAGGGGAACTCTGATTCTACATTATTCTGTAAACCCATTGTTGGCAAGGAACACTGCATATTCTTAAAACAGCTTCAATCATTATAAAAAATCATGTATGTTTTCTTCCTGATTTCATTCACAAAGTATTCTATATAAACATAGTTTCCCTTTGGAAGTTACAGAGCTCTCAGTGAAGAAATTAGCATAAACTCTCCCTGATTTCCATGTCCAGGCATGTCCTGTGGCCATATCTCAGACAAGTGGCATGAATACATCATAAACAGAAACACAGAGAAAACTAGAAATGCCCTAACTAGTAGAAAAAATATTAATAGCAAAGCAACTCAAGGGGATAAAATAGACACTGAGCATTGCCAGGAATAATCCTCATAGTTGTCTCTCATCTACTAGATCCCTGAATAAAATAATCCCACATCCCCAGCTACGTCATCTGTTTCTGTCATCTGTTGGGCCAACAGGCAGACTAGGTCATATCTATGCAGGAGTTGTTTTCAATTGTCCATTAGCTATATTTTCCTTTTTCTACTCAGGGTAATGGTATGAATGTGTCTTTGTTCAACTGATTCCTTGTTGAGCCAACAATTACATTTCTTTTTTAAAAATTTTTATTTATTGATTTTAGAGAAAGAGGAAAGGAGAGGAAGAGGGAGAGAGAGAGAGAGAGAGACTTGTTGTTTCACTTATTTATGCATTCATTGGTTGATTCTTGAATGTAGCCTGACCTGGGATTGAACCCGCAACCTTGGTGTGTCAGGATGACTCTCTGACCAACTGAGCAGCCCAGCCAGGGCAACAATTATATTTCTTTGAAGAAGGAAAATTTATCAACAATGTATAGTATTTTTACCAAAACAAACAAACAAAAACAACAACCCTAAATATACATATTTTAATAGAAAAATTGAACTCAGATGTGAGTGGTGACTATGGATATCATAGGGATGAAGAAATAAAATACACCCCTATGTTACCCATGACACAAACATTTAAAATATTTCTGTTGTTGTTTTTGTCACATAGTAAATTAGTGTGTGTGTGTTTTTTTTTTTTAATAACTAGAACAGGGGTGGGCAAACTTTTTGACTCGAGGGCCACAATGGGTTCTTAAACTGGACCAGAGGGCCGGAACAAAAGCATGGATGGAGTGTTTGTGTGAACTAATATAAATTCAAAGTAAACATCATTACATAAAAGGGTACGGTCTTTTTTTTTTATTTCAATAGTTTTATTCATTTCAAACATTTTAACAAGAAGAATGTAAACACTAATTATTATAATTTGAAACTTCAAAAAATGGAGGAATCATAGCACAATAACATACCTTATATTGAAGATGGCAAAGGCAAAATAAAATTGCCTAACAAAGGAAAGGTACAAAAGCCTTTCAAATTAAACTTAAATATAATAAAATAATTTAAAACTAAAACAAATAGAAAAGAACAAAATGTGTAAATAGTAAATTAAACATTTTCTTTAGTGCAACTTCCAAATTATGCCCGGGACGTAGATGTAGATGGCAATGTAGACCGGGTTGAAAGGTTTTTGGTCTTTAAAACATCAACTTCAGTGGGAACAGTGTTGTTGGTCTCCTTTTTAGCTAATGCTCTGATACTGTGCTCTCCAGGGGTGTGTCTCCCTACATCACCACGATAACGTGTCTACGCATTCCCAGGGTGATGTCGGGGGACATGTCCGCGGGCATTACAAGGAGCCTCTGGAAGATTGAGAGGTTGTTCCTTCTACTGAATGGGCGGATATAAATCCGCCCACTCAGAAGAAGGAGCTGCGGCCGGGTTTCCTGACGTTGCCATGTTAACACTGCTGCTGGTGAAGGAGCGGAGGGGACAGCAAGAGAACACTCCACTCTTTTGGCTCCGCGGGCCAGATAGAACAGCCGAACGGGCCGGATCCGGCCCGCGGGCCATAGTTTGCCCATGGCTGACCTAGAAGATCTCTGAAATTAGTTTGGTTTACTGAGGTAGATTCTATAAGCATATGCTTACAAATGATTTAGAACATTTAAAAAAATTTGAAACTGGGTTTTTAGTTTTTTTATTGCTTAAAATTTCAGTGTTATGCAAGATGATGCACAAAATGGTTTAAGTAATTGTTAAATTTTTGGTGTGGTGGTAGGAAATTGGAGTAAGAAATGGAGACATGTACTCTTACTTCTGGTTCTACTACTGATTCCGTATAACTTTGAATACATGATCTGAGTCTCTCTTTAATTTCATCATTTATATATTAGAATGTAGAGCAGATAGTTCCTAATGCCCCTTCCAACTCTAAAATCCTTTAATTTCATTCCTTTAAAACTTGTAGATTAGTACCAATATATTCTTGGCTGAAAAAAAAATGAGCATAGGTTACTAAAAACATCCATGAGCTAGTGCTGCCCCCTATAGTAGAGTGGGATGGGGGTGGTGCTATAAAACTAGAACATTTTTGTCATTCTAATTACTATCTTGGGCTGTCCTCTACATGCATATTCCTGCAAAACCCAGAGTTTTAAAACATTGTCTAATTTCTAGCTGTCTATTTTTATCTGTTAAAATGAAAATATTAAAACTCAAATTATATTTAACTAGAGGCCCAGTGCATGAAATCCATGCACAGGTAGGGTCCTTAGGCCTGGCTGATGATCAGGGTTGATCTGTGGGGCGACCAGCGGAGTGATTGGGGAGGGCACTCGCCTTGGCTGGCCTGGGGCCTGCAGGTTGGGGGTGGCTCCTGCATTGAGCGTCTGCCCCCTGGTGGTCGGTGCACATCATAGTGACTGGTCGTTCCACCGGTCATTCTGCCGTTCGGTCAATTTGCATATTAGGCTTTTATTATATAGGATGACTTTTAGCTAAGACAATTTGAGTAAACATGTTTTTAAAACAGTTCAAGGAAAGGATTGTTTCTGTAATCACCCAAAAAAAACTTATCTGAGCCTGGGACACCTATAGAAGCAAAAGAAAGCCTCTCAGAGAAAGCACAAACTCAGATAAGACCTCCTCAGAGCCTCACGGGCTTCCCAGCCATAATCCTGAACTTGAGAACACAAGGGGTAACATGCTACTATTTTACTCTATTGCTGGCTCTCCATATTTCCCTGTTAACACACAAGGAAATCACATATCACACATGTGGGAACTATGTCAGGTCCCCAGATAGTCAAGGCTGATGGGAGCACAGAGACCTTGTTATCAATACACAAGAATGGTCAAAGGCTGCTCTGGGCATGTGCCTAAAAAGGATGTTCAAGGACTCTGAGCCTGGGAATCCTAATCAGGCCGATACCATGAGGGGGTGCAAGATCACACAGTACACTGTGCCCTTCAGTAGCCAGTATGATTGATGTAACTATTGGCATGAAGCTTCTTTGTCTAAATGGTATAAAGTAGGTTACTGACCAATCTAGTTGGCTGAGGTGGGAGTGAGAAGTCTGCTAGAGAATGGAGAGAGAGCAGGTAGGATGAAGTGTGTGAAGAAGTCTGCTAGAGAGAGCAGCTGAGCAGGAGAGATAGGAGAAGCTGCTGAACTGGAGAGCTCAGATACTGCTACTATGTGAGGTGGTGAGTCTAGGAGGCAGTGGGTGGCTGCTCAGATAATAGCTTTGGGTACAGAGACTGATGCTGCTTTATGAGAAAGATACCAGTATATGTTCACCAGCCTGGGTCCAGCTGCCTGCCTATATGGACTTTGCTGTGAAGGACTGTCTTCTCTAATAGCTATATGGCCACTGGCTTCTGCAATAAAGACTCATATATACCCACAACCTCTCATGGCTTCTCCGTCTAAGACCCGGCATCCTAGGAGGTCCAGCCCCAGGCAGAGGGGCTCAGACCCAACACCTGTTACTAGTGAGCAGAGAATAAAGGAGGAACTTGGATTAAGTTCCCAACAGTGGGCAGGGTTCGCGAAAAAGCAGTCCTGGCATAGTCAGATAGGAGAATTTAGAATATTACATGGACTCACAGCCACTCAGACCAGCAGAGCTGTGAGGTGCTTTTGCTGCTGGCTCTGACAACACAGAAGCACAGAGCATAGTGGTGTAAGGTGTAGCCTCTGGAGCCAGCTGCAAATAATGGTGGTGTGGGCACAAACTGGATACCTAAATCTCTATTTTCTCATCTGTAAAATGGCAAGTATTACAGTAGTCTATCTCACTGGGTTGTAATAATTAAATGAATTAACATATGGAAATGTCTTAATGGGAATGGTGTCTACTTTATATGAAGCACTAGAGAGGTAGCTGGTATCATCATCATTGTTGTTATATAGGTAGTCACATGATACCACCTATAACATGATTACTTTTTCTTCATACATGCTCAGATGCATATCCATCTGGCTTGGAATGAACTCTTGAGACAAACTTAGCAACTACTCATCTCAAAAGTTATGATTTCATATGACTGGCTCCTTTGTTGAGAAGCAGCAGAACTAATAATTACAAGAAAATCTAATGGGCAACCATTAGGCTAATTACTGAATGTTTTTAGAATTTGCTATTTACTTTTTGTTTAGATATTATGTGCAGAGCCACCACCATCTCTGCAACCGTAGCACCTACCCCACCTCCACCACACATACCATTGAACACTCACCAAAAACTTATTCGGAACAACTGGGAACATGGGGTTAGGACAATAGGCTGCCTGACCAGATTCCAGATGAAACCATGAGACTGGGAAGCTCTGTTCTATCCTTCCTCTTCCAAGAACTTTCATATTTCTCACCCTTTATCTAATCTTTGTTTTTCTTCATCACAATTACAGGAGGAAAAGATTCCTTAGCACCCCATCTGCTTCTTACTATTACTGCTTTTTTTTATTATTGACAGTATTATGTAAAGATATCCCCCCTTTGTCCCTCTCCTCCCAACCCTGCCTTGCCCCAGGCCTTCACCACACTTTTTTTTTCAAGTTCAATCTCCAAGTTTTTATTTTTCTTTATTTATTTTTAATTTCTTTATTGTTGAAAATATTACATATGTCTCCTTTTGCCCCCATTGACCTCTCCAAACCTTCTCCCACCTCCCAGCAGAGGTTGCCCCCCCAATTGTCTGTGTCCATTGATTATGCTTATATGCCTGCATACAAGTCTTTTGGTTGATCTCTTACCACCGCACCCCATCCCCACCCCACCGTTGCCTTCCCTCTGAGGTTTGATGGTCTGTTCCATGCTTCTCTATGTCTGGATCTATTTTTGCTCACCAGTTTGTTGTTCATTATATTCCACAAATTAGTGAGATCGTTTGATATTTACATATTTCTCTGACTGGCTTATTCTGCTTAGCATAATGCTCTCCAGGTCCATCCATGCTGTAGCAAATGTTAAGAGTTCTTTCTTCTTTACAGCAGCATGATATTCTACTGTGTAGATGTACCACAGATTTTTTATCCACTCATCTGCTGATGGGCATTTAGGGTGTTTCCAAATCTTAGCTATTGTAAATTGTGCTGCTATGAACATAGGGGTGCATATATTCTTTCTACTTGGTGTTTCTGATTTCTTGGAATATATTTGTAGAAGTGGGATTACTGGGTCAAATGGGAGTTCCATTTTTAATTTTTTGAGGAAACTCCATACTGTTTTTCACAATGGCTGCACCAGTCTGCATTCCCACCCAAACTTTTTTTTTTTTTTTTTTTTTTTTTTTTTTTTTAGGAATAATTCCAAATAACTTATCTTAGCTATTCCTCCTTAAAGAGTAGTACATAACTCCCCTTAAGGGAGGACAATGCTTAGTGACTTCCTTCCAAGAGTACAGTATGGAAAGTAGAAAAATAACAACTTTATAAAGAGAGACCTGGCAGACAGTATGTCATATTGAGAGCATGGATCTTGCTATGATGTGATCAGAGGGGCACTTCACCTCTGTGGTATTTTCCCCTCAAAAGCCCACAATCTAATTATAGGAAAAACTTCAGAAAAACCCAAACTGAAGGATGTCCTACAAATGCCTGAGGAGGACTCCTCAAATATCAAGGTCATCCAAAACAAGGAAAGTCTGAGAAACTCACAGTACAGAAAACCAAATGCTAGATGATATGTGGTGTTCTGAATGGGGTTTTGAAACAGAAAAAGGGCATCAGGAAAATACCAAGAAAATCTATATAAAATATGTTGTTTAGTTAAAAATAGCATATTAACATATGAAGAATGTGAATAATTAGTTGTGACAAATATACTAATGTGAGACATTGACAGTAGGGGAAACTCAGTTTGCAACTTTCTGTAACTTCCAAACTATTCTAAATTAGAAGTTCATTAAAAATATTTGTATTGGCTTTTTAACCTCCTATATTGATGTTCTCTGTAGTGCAAACTGTCTCTAGTTCTCAACCCCATAGCTCAGTATGCAACGCTGAAATGTGGAAATGAATGGCTTTGTGGAATTTGTGTAATCATCTCTCCCCACTTCTGGCTTTGGAAATGCCAACACTGATGGTTGTCCAAATCCCACCAATCCTTCATGGCCTCAATCACTCACTCATTCTCTCATTCATTTACTCATCCAAGCAGAATCACTGCCTGAGCATCCTGCAGTGGATGCATTTAACCTGAACTACAAAGAACCTCATTGTCCAGTGATGGAGTTGAGAAAAAAAAATCACCAAAATAAATATAATCTGTGAAGAGACAATGAACTTTACTCTCAGGGCTGAGAGAAAACTTTAAAGCTCAGAGATATTAGAGAATAGTCTTATAAAAATAGTAAGAAAGATCTTGCCAGACAGAAAAGAGAAGGAAGGGTTCTCAAAGTGGAGGGATAGCATATGCAAAGGCCCTGGGGTACATGGCTTTTCAGGGCCTGTTAAGGAGTAAGAATAATTTCTCAAATTTGTTTAGCTTCTGCTCTGTATCAGGCAGTATAATAGCATATGTATCAGTTTCCTGTGGTGCTGTAACAAATGACCACAAAATCCATTAAGTTACAGTTTTGGGAGTTAGAAGTATGAAATTGGGTTTTACAAAGTTAAAATCTATCTGTGTTACATCTGAAGACTCCTTGTTCTTTCCTGATTTTGGAGATTGGACATATTCCTTGGCTCATAGCCCCTTCCTCCTTCTTCAAAGCCAGCAGCATATCTAATTCAATCTTCTTATCTCTCGGATTTCTGTTTCCATCGTACTGAGTGTGGTCCTGTGGGCCACGGACTGTGCTAAGTGCTTCGCTCCTGTTAACTTATTTAATCCTCACAATATCAAGATGGATAATTTATTTCCCACTTTATTTTTTTTCTTTTATATATATTTTTATTAAGGTATTATATGTGTACATATCTTACCATTGCCCTCCCCCACACCACTCCCATACATGCCCTCACCCCCCAATGTATTGCATCTGTTGGTTACTTTTATATGCATGCATGTAAGTCCTTCGGTTGATCTCTTATTTCCCCCACCTCTCCCTAAACTTCCAGTTGTAATTTGACAGTCTGTATGATGCTTTACTGCCTCTGTATATATCTTTTTGTTCATCAGTATATAATGTTTTTTATTATCCACAAATGAGTGAGATCATGTGGTATTTTTCTTTCATTGACTGGCTTATTTCACTTAGCATAATGTTCTCTAATTCCATCCAGGTGCCTACAAATGGTAATAATTCCTTCTTTTTTATGGCAGCATAGAATTCCATTGTGTAGATGTACCATAGTTTTCTGATCCAGTCATCTGCTGACGGGCACCTAGGCTGTTTCCAAATCTTAGCTATTGTAAATTATGCTGCTATAAACAAAGGGGTGCATATATCCTTTCTGATTGGTGTTTCTAGTTTCTTAGGATATATTCCTAGGAGTGGGATTACTGGGTCAAATGGGAGTTCCATTTTCAGTATTTTGAGGAAACTCCATACTGTTCTCCACAGTGGCTGCACCAGTCTGCATTCCCACCAGCAGTGCACGAGGGTTCCTTTTTCTCCGCATCCTAACCAGCACTTGTCGTTTGTTGATTTTGTTAATGACAGCCATTCTGACAGGTGTGAGGTGGTGCCTCATTGTCATTTTTATTTGCATCTCTCCGATGATTAGTGACTTTGAGCATGTTTTCATGTGTCTCTTGGCCTTCCTTCTGTCTTCTTTCAAAAAGATTCTATTTAGGTCCATTGCCCATTTTTTTATTGGATCATTTATCTTCCTTTTATTAAGTTGTATAAGCTGCCTGTAGATGTTGGAGATTAAACCTTTATCAGTGATAACATTTGCAAATATGTTCTCCCATACAGTGGGGTTTCTTGTTGTTTTGTTGATAGTTTATTTGCTGTGCAAAAGCTTTTTATTTTGATGTAGTCCCATTTGTTTAATTTCTCTTTGGCTTCCATTGCCCTAGGAGCAGTATCAGTGAAGAAGTTCTTTTGGCATATGTCTGAGATTTTGCTGCCTGTGGATTCCTCTAGTAATTTTATGGTTTCCTGTCTTATGTTTAAGTCCTGTATCCATTTTGAGTTTATTTTTGTGTATGGTGTAAGTTGGTGATCTAGTTTCATTTTTTTGCATGTATCTGTCCAATTTTCCCAACACCATTTATTGAAGAGACTGTCTTGACTCCATTGTATGTTCATGCCTCCTTTGTCAAATATTAATTGCGTATAGTGGTTTGGGTCAATATCTGGATTCTCTATGCTATTTCATTGGTCTATATGTCTGTTCTGGTGCCAGTACCAAGCTGTTTTGAGAACAGTTGCTTTGTAATACAGCTTGAAATCTGGTATTGAAATCCCACCTACTTTGTTCTTCTTTCTCAGGATTGCTGTGGCTATTCGGGGTCTTTCTTTATTCCAGATGAATTTTTGGAGAGTTCTTTCTAGGTCTGTGAAATATGCTGTTGGTATTTTAATGGGGAGTGCATTGAATCTATAGATTGCTTTGGGTAGTATGGACATTTTAATGATGTTGATTCTACCAATCCATGAACATGGTATGTTCTTCCATCTGTTTACGTCTTCCTCTATCTCTTTTTTCAGTGTCCTGTAGTTTTCCGTGTATAGGTCTTTTACCTCATTGGTTAAGTTTATGCCTAGGTATCTTAATTTTTTTGGTGCGATGGTAAATGGGATTGCTCTTTTAGTCTCTCTTTCTGTAAGTTCACTATTGGTGTATAGAAATGCCATAGATTTCTTGGCGTTAATTTTGTATCCTGCTACATTGCCAAATTCATTTATTAAGTCTGTTAGTTTTTTGATGGAGTCTTTCGGGTTTTTTATGTACAATATCATGTCATCTGTAAATAAGGACAGCTTTACTTCTTCTTTTCCAATTTGGATGCCTTTTATTTCTTCTTCTTGTCTAATTGCAATGGCTAATACTTCCAGTACTATGTCATTCAGGAGTGGTGAGAGTGGGAATCCCTGTCTTGTTCTTGTTCTAAGAGGAAATGGTTTTAGTTTTTGCCCATTGAGTATGATGTTAGCTGTGGGTTTATCATATATAGCTTTTATTATGTTGAGGTATGATCCTTCTATTCCCACCTTGTTGAGAGTTTTTATCAAGAAAGGGTGTTGGATTTTGTCAAATGCTTTTTCTGCATCAATTGATATGACTATGTGATTTTTATCTCTCAATTTGTTTGTGTGATGTATCACGTTAATTGATTTGGGGATATTGTATCATCCTTGCATTCCTGGGATAAATCCTACTTGGTCATGGTGTATGATCTTTCTGATGTACTGCTGCATCCGATTTCCCGAATTTTGTTGAGGATTTTGGCATCTATGTTCATGAGGGATATTGGTCTGTAATTCTCTTTCATTGTGTTGTCTTTATCTGGTTTTGTATTAGGGTGATGCTGGCTTCATAGAAGGAGCTTGGAAGTGTTCTTTCCTCTTGAATTTTTTGGAATAGTCTGAGGTGGATAGGTTTTAGTTCTTCCTTGAATTTTTGTTAAAACTCTCCAGTGAAGCCGTCTGGCCCCGGGCTTTTGTTTGCTGGAAGTTTTTTGATGACTGCTTCAATTTCTTCCATAGTTACTGGCATATTGAGCTGTTTAGATTCTTCCTGATTGAGTTTTGGAAGGTTATATTTTTCTAGGAATATGTCCATTTCCTCCAGGTTGTCCAGTTTGTTGGAATAGAGTTGTTCATAGTATTTTAACAATCCTTTGTATTTCGGCAGGATCTGTTGTTATTTCACCTCTTTCATTTCTGATTTTGTTTATTTGGGTCCTCTCTCTTTGCTTCTTGGTGAGCTTGGCTAGAGGTTCATCAATCTTGTTTATCCTTTCAAAGAACCAGCTCTTGTTTTTTTTGATCTATTGTATTGTTTCTTTGGTCCCTATGTTGTTTATCTCTGCTCTGATCTTTATTATTTCCTTCCTTCTGTTTACACTGGGCTTTTCTTGTTGCTCTTTTTCTAACTCTTTGAGTTGTTGGGTTAGCTAATTTATTACCATTGTTTCCTGTTTTTTGCAGTAGGCTCGTAGAGTTTTGAACTTCCCTCTCAAGACTGCTTTCGCTGTGTCCCATAGATTTTGGATTGTTGTGTTTTCATTGTTGTTTGTTGCCATGATGTTTTTTTTTTTTCTTCCTTGATCTCTCTGGTAACCCAGTCATTGTTTAATAGCATGCTGATTAGTCTCCATGTGTTTGATTTCCTTGGATTGCTTTTATTGTAGTTGATTTCCAGTTTTATGCCACTGTGGTCTGAGAAGATGCTTGATATGATTTGTATCTTCTTGAATTTGAAGAGACTTTGCCTATGTCTCAACATATGGTCTATCTTTGAAAATGACCCATGTGCACTTGAGAAGAATGTATATTCTGTGGCTTTGGTGTGAAATGTTCTGAAGATGTCAATTAATTCCATCTGGTCTAGTGAGTCATTTAGGATTGATGTTCCTTTGCTGATTTTTTTGTTTACAGGACTTGTCCAATAGTGATAGTGGGGTATTAAAGTCTCCTACTATGATTGTATTGCTGTCAATCTCTCCCTTGATATCCTCCAGGAGATTTTTTATGTATTTGGGTGCTCCTGTATTGGGTCCATATATGTTTAGCAGAGTTATTTCTTCTTGTTGGATTGCTCCCTTTAGTATTATGAAGTGGCCTTCGTTATCTCTTGTTATGTCCTTCACTTTGAGATCTAATTTGTCAGATACAAGTATTGCTACGCCAGCTTTTTTTTTTTTTTTTCATTTCCATTCACATTGAAGACCTTTTTCCATCCCTTCACTCTCAGTCTGTGTGCATCTTTTTTTCTGTGGTGGGTTTCTTGTAGACAGCAGATATATGGGTCTTTTTTTCTTATCCAACCCGTTACCCTATGTCATTTGATTGGGGCATTTAATCCGTTTACATTTAAAGTTATTATTGATAGGTACTTATTTGTCGCCATTTTTATTCTTTACCCCTGTGTTCCTTCTTCGCTTCCTATATCTGTTTTTTTACAGCAAATACTTTAGCATTTCTTGCACTGCTGGCTTGGTGGGAATAAATTCCCTTAGTCCTTTTTTGTCTGTGAAACTCCTGATTTCACCTTCAATTTTGAATGATAGCCTTGCTGGGTGCAGTATTCTTTGATTCAGACCCTTCCTTTGCATGACTTTGTATATTTCATTCCATTCCCTTGTGGCCTGATGAGTTTCTGTTGAGAAATCAGTTGCTAGTCTGGTGGGGGTTCCTTTGTATGTAACTTTCTGTCTCTCTCTTGCCGCTTTTAAGATTCTTATTTTGTCATTGGTGTTTGCCAATTTAACTATAATGTGCCTTGGCATCAGTGTTTTGGGGTTCATTTTGCTTGGGACTCTGTGAGCTTCTTGCATTTGTGTGGTTTTTTCTTCCCTATATCAGGGAAGTTTTCTGTCATTATTTCTTCAAACAGGTTTTCTATTCCTTGCTCAGTTTCCTTTCCTTCTGGAACCCCTTTTATGCGGATTTTGTTTTGTTTCATGTTGTCCCAAAGTTCCCTTAGGCTCTCCTCCAGCTTTTTAATTTTTTTTTTTCTAGAAGCTGCTCGACTTGGGTATTTTTTCCCATCTTGTCTTCTAGCTCACTGATGTGGTCCTCTGCTTCTTCTAGTGTACTCTTGATGCTTTCTATTGAGTTCTTTACAGCAGTGATGTCATTTTTCATTTCTTCTTGGTTCTTCTTCATTTCCTCTTGGTTCTTACTCACATTTTTGAATTTGTCTTCCATTCTTTTCAGCCACCTTATGACCATTTCTCTGAATTCTTTCTGTGGAAGACTGCTTGCCTCCATTTCGTTTACTTCCTTTTCTGGTTATGCCTGCTTTTCTTTCATATGTGGGTTGTTTATTTGTCTCCCCATGGTCTCTCTTCTCTGGATGTCTGGTTATGTAGTTCTCTCTCTCCTGCGTTGATTTAAAGGCACAAAATACAACACAACCAGGTACAACACACAAGGCACTGAACAGAAATGTATTCACGATATTAATAACCTCCAATAAAGGTGACCACCAGAGAAAGGCAAATTAGGGATAGGAGAGAAAGAAGTAGAGGAAAAAGAAAGAAAGAAAAAAAAGGAGTGTCATAATGAAATTGGGAAAAGGAAATAAAAAGTAAGAGAGACAAGAAAGAGACTAAGAGAGAAAGGGGAAAAAACTATATATATGGGGAGAAAACTCCAATAGAACAACCACTAATCCCAGCAAATGCCAGCAACAAGTACCTGGGGATTAATACAAACTACAACACCAACTAATATCAAGCAAGGCAAGGGAAAACAGAAGCAAAAAACAAACAAAAACAAAGCAAACAAAAAAACAAACAAACAAAAAATAGAATAATCAAAACAATCTCACAAAAAAGCATAAAAATTCAATATAATCAACATTCAAGCAAACAACAACAAAAGGACAGAGAGAAAAACAATATTTGCATAGTTAAGACAGTGAAGAGAGTGGTGTGTATGGACTTGGAGCTGGGGATTGTAAATTAGATACATAAGTAGGATGAAATTTTATCAGGGGGTAAACAGAAAGAATAGGGAAAATCTGAAGCAGGAAAGGGGTAAGCTAAACAGGACACCAAAACGGGAAAGGTTAGGAAGAAAGTGATGACATAAAGGTAGAGTTGAGATAGAGTAAAACAATGCTAAAGGAAAGATGAAATTAGAATGTTGAACACTAATCCCAAAGTAAAATAAAGAGAAAATAAAATGATACTTTAAAAAAAAAGGTAAAATAGTATTAGTAATGATACTGATTGATAATAAAAATGTAATAATTAAAAAGGTAAAATCAAGTGAGGAAAAAAGAAAAAAAATTAGTTTCTTGAGTAAAAGATGGAAAAAATGAAAATAAAACAAAAAAAAATGTGCAGTAGTGAAGGTCATTCACTTCCTCTATTGTTCTGTTTGGCACGCCTGTTTCTCAGTCCGGACAGTATTGCAGTTCCCTGCGTTCCACTGCTCCTCAGTGTTGTAAGCCAGTTCTGAGTTTTAAGCAGGCAGTGTGTCTTAATTTCTCGTATTCCTTTATTTTTGATTACACAAGAGTCAATTTGTGATTCAGCCCCTGGGTGGCAGTGTTTCTGGATTGATTTCTGGATCTCTTTGGCCTCTCTAGCCTGTATTTACATCTTCTTTCCCTGTGGCACTCAATACCGGTTTGTGGAAGTGGGCTGCCTCAGAGCTGGCTCTCCGATGGTCACTCCTCGCACTGATCCCCAGGTTCCAGAAAACACTTTCCCCTGCAGTCTCCCATGGTGTCCCCAACTGGGTGATCCTATGTATTGGGCTTAGTCATCAGAAGCAAGGATTTGAAGAGGAAAAAGCCCAAGTCTGTGAACAATGGGTCTGCGCGCAAGTCTAAGCAGCCGGCACACCTTTGAAATTCTTAGGCTGTCCCTGCATGTCAGATCAAAATGGGTTGCTTTTTAGAGATCCCTTCTGTTAGCAGCTCTGAGGAACCCCTTCCACACTCACGGATCACGCCAGCCCCAACAGCCACGGATTTTTCTAGGCACAGACTTTCCTGGTCCTCCAGCTCCTGCAAAAGCGCGTTCCTCTCTCCCGCCGGGACCAGAGACCTCACCTTATCCCAGGCGAAATCTGACCTTTCCGTGGTGGAGTGTAGAGCTCCTCTGAATCCACGTGTTTGCGCCAATTGGAGACCAGTGTTCTGGGGCTCACAGCTGTTCGGTGGGTGCAGCAGTTGTGGATTTTCAGGCTTCTGATAAGCTCCACTTTCCCTTTCAAGATGGCGCAGACTCCACGTCCCAGCCCGCAGCTCTGGGAGGGGACCCAGCCGCAGTGGGGGCTGCAAGTCAGGGGAACCCCGTCTAGCAGTCCCCAACCTTCTCCTGTATTTCAGCTGTCCCTTAACTTGCCAACAAACACTCCTCGTGCGACCCTCAGTTGTTCTTTCTACTCCAGGACAAGGCTCGGAACAGGTCTGTCTATTCTGCCGCCATTTTTTCCCCCTATTTCCCATTTTAAAGATGAGGATACCACGGAAATTGAGAAGTGTAGCCAGCAAGTGTCAGCGGATGAAGGGTCTTCTGTTATGCTAGAGCAGCCGTGGGCAAACTACGGCCCACGGGCCGGATCCGGCCCATTCGGCTGTTCTATCCGGCCTGTGGAGCCTAAAGAGCGGAGGGTTCTCTTGCTCTCCCCTCCGCTCCTTTACTTTGAATTTATATTAGTTCACACAAACACTCCATCCATGCTTTTGTTCCGGCCCTCTGGTCCAGTTTAAGAACCCATTGTGGCCCTTGAGTTAAAAAGTTTGCCCACCCCTGTTAGAGTCTAGATTTTATCCTATGATATCCTTGGCTTTCCCAATGTTTTTATATTGAGAAGTAACATGACCAATTACATACTTTTAAAATTCTTTTGTTTGTTTTTAAATATAAAAATTATAATGCTTTTTTTAAAAATCTTTTTTATATTACAGATATCCCCCTTCCTTCACCCCCCCCCATTACCCTCCTCCACCTGGTTCCCACCCTGCCCCAGCCTTCACCCTGCTAATCTCTGTGATCATAGGTAAGATCTTTGGTTAATCTCTTCCCACCCCCCTCCCCACTTCCCTCTGAGATTCATTGGTTTGTTCCATACTCCATGCCTCTGATTCTATTTTATTCACCAGTTTATTTGGCTCATTAGATTTCTTGTTTATTTTGATGTTTAGATTCAATTGTAGATAGATATGTATTTATTGCCTTTTTATTGTTTATATATTTCTTCTTCTTCCCCTCCTCCTCCTCTTCTTTTTCCTCTTCTTCTTCAAAAATACTCTTCAACATTTCATGTAATACTGGCTTGGTGGTGATGAATTCCTTTAGCTTTTTCTTGTTTGTGAAGCTCTTTATCTGACTTTCAATTCTAAATGAGAGCTTTGATGGGTAATCTGGTTGTAGGTCCTTGCTATTCATCACTTTGAATATTTCTTGCCTCTCCCTTGTGTTCTGCAAAGTTTCTGTTGAGCAATCAGCTGACAGTTGTATGAGTGCTCCCTTGTAGTTTACTGCTTTTCTCTTGCTGCTTTTCACATTCTTTGTCTTTAACCCTTGGCATTTTAATTATGATGTGTCTTGGCATGGGCCTCTTTGGGTTCCTCTTGTTTGGGACCCTCTGTGCTTCCTGAACAGGTAAATCTCTTTCACCAGGTGGGGCAAGTTTTCTGTCATTATTTCTTCAAATAGGTTTTCAATATCTTGCTCTGTCTCTTCTTCTGGCACTCCCATAGTGTGACTGTTGGTAAGCTTGAAGTTGTCCCAGAGGCTCCTTACACTTTCTTCATATTTTTGGATTCTTTTTTCGTTTTGCTCTTCTAATTGGGTATTTTTTGATTCCTCATATTCCACCTCATTATTTGATTAGCAGAATCCTCCACTCTACTGTTAAGTACCTATAAATTATTCTTTATTGCAGTTACTGTATGCTTAATCTTTGACTGGTCCTTTTTCATGTCTTTGACTTTCTCCCTAAGATCCTTGAAAGCCTCATGAAGATCCTTGAGTAACCTTATAACCATGGTTTTGAACTGCATATCCAAAAGTTTGCTTGCTTTCATTTCTTCCATTTTGGCTGCTTCCTTGTGTTTGTTTCTATGTATTAGGTAGAGCTGCTATGTCTCCTGGAATTGGTAGAGTGGCCTTGTGTAGTAGGTGTTCTGTAGGGCCCAGTGGCTCAGCCTCCCCAGTCACCTGAGCTGGGCACGTAGTTGAGCCTTGATTGCTGTGTCACTGGGAGAAATTCATCTCTGGGCCAATTGGCTGTGAGGACCAGCTGCAGCTACAGTGGGAGAGCTTCTATGCAGGAAATACCCTATGGAACAGGATTTTCTTCAGGGGGCTTTGGTGCTCACTGAGTCTCCCTCTTGAGTGTGCCGCTTATGGATGTGTAGAATTGCAATCTGGTATGGTCTGAAGCTATCTACTGGGTACCCTGGCTCTAGGGCCTCTGGGGAGGTGCAAAGTCAGCCACTGCCTGGGGCCACCCTGCAGGAGCTATTTGTATTGGGCTTGAAGGTGCCCGTGGGAGGCCCAGCTGTGAAGCAAAGCAGGCTTGTGCTAGTGCAGAGTCTCGGGCCTCTTTTTGATAGGTTTGGGGCACACCAACCCAGCTGCAGCTTGTTTGAGAGATTTTAGCCTGAGCAAAGACATGCCATTCATCTGCAAAAGCTGCTGCAAACAGGTTGGGTGGGGCTGAAAATTGAATTGGGTGGGGTCTCAGGGAGTCATCGGGGCAGAGTAAACAGATATGGCTGCCAGTCAGCCCTGTGACAGAGGAGGTCCTACCCCAGGGACAATGACCCTTGCGAGCACCTCAGTCTCTGAGAAAGCCACTCCTGAGTTCCTGACCCAATGCCAGGTAATCCAGTTCCTCCTTGGATGTGTCTGGGTACCCTAGCCTAGCCCTGGCACCGGAGCTCAGAGGAAGCTGGACCATGTAAGTCTGTGCATGGGCCCTTTAAGAGGAACACCTGGGTCTCCGGCAGCCTCTGAGTCTCTCAGCCACAATTTCTGCTGGTATTTATAGTCCATGGTCATGGGAACTTTTTTTTCCAGGTCGGGAGCCTGGGCTGGGGTTCTGGTATGGGTCTAGGATCCCTTGCTCCTCATGGGTGGCCTTTTCAGAGATGATTGCCCTCCTGTTTAAAAAAAAGCGGCTCATGTGGGTGCTGGTCCAGTCCGGTCTGCACCTCTGCTCCTCCTACCAATCTCAATGTGCTTTCTTATTTACTTATCTAGTTGTAGGACCTCCATTCAGCCAGCTTTCAGGTGGCACTGAATGATGGTTGTTCTGCATTTTAGTTGCAATTTTGATGTGGTTGTGGGAGGCAGTGAGTATAGGCATTTACCTTCACCACCATCTTGGTTATCTCCTTCACCACACTATTGTCTCTATCCATTGGTTACACATATATGTATATAAATTCTTTGGTTAATCTCTCCCTGTCTCCCCCCATGCCCCCACACACACCTCCCCTCTGGGATTTCAGTTTGTTCCATGCCTCCACGGCTCTGGACCTATTTTGTTGTTATATCCTTTAAAAAATGGTATTGATGGTTATCTCATGATGCAGTTGAGGGAGTTAATATACATTTGAAACAAAATAATTTTTATTTTATGCACAAATTCTTTAGTTTTGTGCTGCAATTACATACTTACTTGCTTTAGCCTTACTGAGGGATAGAGGATACCTTTTCATTTGTCTTCTTGAACACTTAGCACAATGTCATACACATAGAAATTTTGTCATTCATTTCACAAATGTTGGTTGAGCACTGTTCATGTACCACTCTCCTGGGTTCTATGATTACTATCCCAACTTGGCTTGATAAAATTTTGCTAAATTGACCCTCCAATTGTATTTACTATGCATCCAACTTTCAGATAAGACTGAAAAATGCATTTTATTCCCCTTTAGTAGTTCCTGGAGGTTTACCTGGGCCTAGACTGTGTGATTAAATAGGACAGAAATATATTATACAGCACATGAGATGGTGCTAGTGACCATGGCCTCTATTGTCCTACAACATTCCATTGAATACACATGTCCATTGTGGTCCTCAAAGATGTGTATTTTGTTTAAAGTCTATCTCATTCATTAGCCTGAGAATCCTTGAGAATAGCAGCTATGTATTTTTTACCTTTGCATTTCCCTCTGTCTTCAGAAATAGTTCAGCGATGAATTAATGGACGCTCAATAAAGTAATTATTGATAAGGGGAAATAGTGGAGAGGAGGGTAAAATTGACACCATTGTAATTAACTCAGTTATTAATTAAATAACAGAAAAGGAGCAAAGGAAAGGCCAGATAATATAGGCATGCCATTTGTGCTAGAAAGCATTTGACACTCTACAGGTCTATTTGCCACAGATTCCAGGGGAAGGGACTGGACAAAGAAAGAATAGATGCATGCCCAATAAGTTCTAAATGATGAAGGGAAGCTGATTATCTGTCAGTCACACGTGGGAGCAGGTCATTGGCCAGAATACTCTTGGTCACTGCAAGGGTGGGAAATCTGAGATACATAAGCTCCTAAGAAAGGGAGTTCTCTCTCTTGGCCCTCTTATTGTAGGTGGTGTGCTACCCTGCATTTACCCACATGGCCCACAGCCATGTGGACCCCACACACAAGAGACTGATGAATTAAAATTAGTCTGATACCCTGCTGGACTCAACTCCACCATAGAATGGAAACACTGGACACTGGCTTTGCTTTTAGCTCTGCTGAATCCCCAGCTGCACATTTTCCAGATCTGATAGGAAATGGGACTTTGAAAATCAAGGGATATAATTCCATGCAAATAAAACTTTCTACCACGTATCATCCTCATGTGGGTATTTTTTATAGCAGCACCTCCTTTCTCAGTACCAAATTACTACCTTAATCCATTTGGGCTGCTGTTATAAAACTACTATAGATTGGTGGCTTAAACAACAACCTTTTATTTCTCACAGTTCTGGAGGCTAGTAAGCCCAAGATCAAGGTGCTGGCCTATCCCTCCTCCAAAGGGCCTACCTCCAAATACCATCACATTGGGGTAATTAATTCATAAATTTTCGAGAAAATACAAACATTCAGTTTATAGCAAAGACTTAATCACAAGTCCAAAAATAAAACTATTTTATTATAAGCTACTAGTGGCCTGGTGCATGAAATTCATGCATGGCAGGGTGTGTCCCTCAGCCTGGCCTATACCTTTTCCAATCTGGGACCCCTTGGAGGATGTCTGACTGTGGGTTTAGGCCCGATCCCACAACAGGCAGTCGAACATCCCTCTCGTAATCCGGGACCGCTGGCTCCTAATCGCTCACCTGCCTGCCTGCCTGATTGCCCCTAACCGCTCTGCCTCCTGGCCTGATCGCCCCCAACTGCGCCCCACCTTGCAGTCTGATCACCCCTAAATGCCCTTCTGCCGGCCTGATTGCCCCCAACTGCCCCTCCACCAGCCTGCTTGCCCCCAATTGCCCCCCCCGCCAGCCTGCTCACCCCCAACTACCCCCCCGCCAGCCTAATCACTCCCAACTGCCCCCCATGCTGGCCTGCTCACCCCCAACTGCCCCCCCTACCAGCCTGCTCACCCTCAAATGCCCCCCTGCTGGCCTGCTCGCCCCAAACTGCCCCCCACACCGCCGGCCTGCTTGCTCCCAACTGCCCCCCTGCCAGCCTGCTTGCCCCAAACTGCCCCCCCATGCTGGCCTGCTCATCCCCAACTGCCCCTCTGCTGGCCTGATCACCCCCAACTGACCTCCCCTCCTGGCCTGATCACCCCTAACTGCCTCTGCCTCAGCCCCACCACCATGGCTTTGTCCGAAGGACATCTGGCAGGTCTCCTGGTCTAATTAGCATATTACCCTTTTATTAGTATAGGTTATATTTATTTAAAAATAAAAAACAATATGAAGAGAAAACACATTTCAGAGAATACTTTTCAAAATTAATCTTACCTATTTTACACAATAAAATATCATTAAGAAAGAAATAATATGAACTGTAGTATAAAATATGACATTCTTTCTTAAAGAAAGAGGAATTATAGTAACTGTAAGATACAAGTTAATACCACAAAAACTTAGAAAATTTAAAATGTCATATGATAAAAATAATTTTTTTTTTTTTTTAGTATTATACAGCAGGTCCTGAAACGGGATATAAGCAAGTAAAAATGAAAAGTTTATATAAATTTTCTGAATACAATTTTATTTTCTATAGAAAATGTTAGACATTATTATAAGGAACAATATATATGTGTAAGAGTACAACTGCATTTTCAAATACAAGGTAATTAGTATTTTAGAAAGCAGCAGTTTTTCCATTTTTTTTTAAAGCTAGCAATCAAGCATAAAAATGAACATTACAAGAAACTGAGTAGACAATTTTTGCCATGAAAAGATGAATATAATTAAAAACTTAGGCAGCTTTCTTTCACTTCAAATAAGAATTGTGGGTAAAGGCCCTAATATCAGAAAACCAAACCTAAGAGCACTCAGCTTATTATTATTTTTTTTTAATAAGAAACAGAAGAACACATTCCATTCTATGTACTGGCTGTGTTAAAAAGACACACAGTACATGTCCAAATAGGCTGTTAAAGTGCAATAAAAGCAAGTGGATTTATCACAGTGTAGTCATTGACATAGCATGTTGTTAATTAGTTAATACAAACAAGTACAATTTATACTTTAACTACATTGATCTTATATAATCTGTACTTATCCTATATAATCTATAGAAAGTTTATTGTTTTATTATCTTTGCATAGATACAAATTTATCTATTACTTAAAAAGCAGCAAAGCAATAGTAAGCAGGGTCAAAATTTATAGTTCTTGCTTTTACAGAGTGCTACTCAAACTGTCACATTTTAAAATTTGAAAACAAAACTCCAACTCTTGACATTCAAACAGCACATTTTTTATCAGGGATCTTGAAAGAAAAAAGTTATCTCCTCTGTGTTACATCAAAGGAGATACAAAGGTTCAATAGGCAATCTTAGAGATTTGGCTGAGAATATTTTATATATAAGGCATCTGTGACTAAAAGAGGTTAAATGTATTAAATACAATCTTTTTATAAGGGCACTGATGTCTCTAAGTTGCTAAGAGATCTAAAGTAGCTGTGACCCTGGTCACCTTTTTTCCTGATGGTCTGACCTTGTCTTCACATATAAGGCAGTTCCTGATTGTCCATGAACAAAGGGACAGGCATGGAAACATAAACCTTATGATAAAAAAAGTTTTGTTTGATAATAAAATCAAGTTTTCCATTGAAACTTTTATAAATTTTGCAAAATGAGGCATTGATACATTGGCACAGGTAAAATGTTCCTTGTACAATAAAATAGAATACTTCTGCCTGCCTTCCTTTTTGTTTTTTTTTTAAAGATGAAGAATATCGTTCTTTTCACCTTGAGTCAAATTTGTCGTTGGTGAGAGATTATGTTGATGACCATTAACTATTAATGTGAGAACTCTAGGATTCATTTTCCCTCAGTGGTCGGCAAATTGTGGCTCGCGAGCCACATGCGGCTCGCGAGCCATGGTTTGCCGCTCTGTTGACTAATGAGTTTGCCGACCACTGTCCTAAATTAAGTGATTATATGACCTTCATGTGAAACTCGCAGGTGAAACAAGTTATCTAGATGTAACTTTGGGGTCATCTCTTATCAGTGGTCGGCAAACTCATTAGTCAACAGAGCGGCAAACCGCGGGTGGCTCGCAAGCCGCAGTTTGCCAACCACTGCCTATCTTATATTAAAGTGTTTTTCAGCTCATCATATCTACATTTACTTGGTTAATGAGTCAAAACTTTTTCAGGATGAACTCCTAGTATACCAAGTAGACAACGAGACAGATTCTCAACTGAAATGCACATTAGACTGTGTTCTTACACTCTCAGGCTGCCTGTCGGAGCTAACATAAAATAAAAGTAATCTGCAAAAGCAAATAATTGAGGGTTGACTGTAAGCCCAATCCAACTTTTCTAACTTTTTAAAAACCGTAACTGCTGATTTTCTGTGTCCATCTATCTTGATGAATGTTGTGGTGATCTTTCAAAATACATGAAGTCCTAAAGTTGGGAAAAAAGAGAGAAAGAGAGAGGAAGAGAGAGAGAGAGAATTATGTATATAAATACATAAATAATTTTATGTAATGCATAAAATGTTATCCTTAATAATTTACCTGGCAATCCTCCTGGACCAGTTAAGAAATCTGATAAATCTTTATAAAGAGGACTTAATATAAAGAGCAGCAATTACATACTTAAAACTGTTGATAGCCAATACGTTCTCCATTTGGGATACTAATTAAATTTTTATTGTTAAAGGAAGAAAAACTTGATAATCAATATTAAATATGCTAAATATACCAATTGCAATATATTAGTGAGATATTTTGGGTAAATATTAATTTTATTTCTATGCTTTACTTATGACTATTAACCACTAATTAGTCAGAAATACAGCAAGGGGACTACACCTAATAAATCTAAGGATGGTGTAACACCAAGCAGTACACTGCAAGAGAGACAGTGAGGTAGAGGAAAAGGACATCAGCTTTAGAGTTATTTTATTTCATTAAGAAGTCACAGGATAGGCTTTAAAAAATATCTATTTATAATAATAAAAGCATCCTTCCGGATGACCTGCCGGACGAAGTTGGGGCTGTGAGGGGAGCCCGGGTTCCGGGTGCCTGCCAGCGGCTGGAGGGAAGCCTGGGTTCCAGGTGCCAGAGGGAAGCCGGTGCCGGCAGCCGGGGAAAGGAAGGCCTACTCTTGCACGAATTTCATGCATCAGGCCTCTAGTATATATATATATATATATTGATTTCAGTGAGGAAGGGAGAGGGAGAGAGATAGAAATACCAATGATGAGAGAGAATCACTGATTAGCTGCCTCCTGCACACCCCACACTAGGGATCGAGCCTGAAACCTGGGCATGTGTCCTTGACCAGAATTGAACCTGGGACCCTTTAGTCCCCAAGGCTGACACTCTATCCACTGAGCCAAACCACCTAAGGCAGATAGGCTTTTTTAAGTAGTAAAAATAATCAATAACATGCAATGATGATCCCATTGGATGCCTAATACCTTCCAAGCACTCTCTTGCCCCTTTATTCATATGGTAGTTAACATTTATAACCTTGAAAATATAAGTATTTTTTATCTCTATTTGATAGACGAGGAGACTGAGGCTTGCAAGTGCTAATCACTTTATAAAACATGTAACTAGTAAGTGGTAGAGACAGAACTTGGTCTAGTTTCAAAGCTATTGCCTTTCTACTACAATGCTTCTTATCAGAAAGAATAATTCTCTCAAGATAACTCAAAAGCAAAAGGCTTACAATGAGGAAGCAAGCTCCAAAAATCATAGCTTTCATCTTCACATCCAGGTCTAATGGGAAGTGAATGTCAAAGTGGTCAGCATTGCCCATGGCTGACATTAAACCATTCCACTTTCTAATAATACTGCCGATGTTAGAATCACCATCGATGGCTTTGACCTAGGAAGACAAGAATTAGACTTTATGGTAACTAATACTGTATATTTTACACTTCTCAGGCCAGTGCTCTTTCTTCATCCTCAAATGAGTTATTAGGGTGGTATGACTTGAACTTATTTTGAAGTTCTTCTCCATATAGCAAAGGGTGAGAATTAGGGATTAGAAGGGAATTTCTTCTAGTCTAGGGAAACACGAGGCATGGTTCTGTGCACTTCACAAACTCCAGATAATCACTTAAACTTATGTGTGCCAAACAAATCAATCTTCTTAAATTATGCCAGGATCCCAAAGGACTTCAGCTTCTATAAGGGGAACACTGGCACTTGCCAGAGGAAAAAGTCAGACACTGACTTTCGGTGATCAGAATGATCCCACACTTCCTGACCCTGAAATCTGGCTTATCTATATTTTCTATTTCTCCACATGGTCTTTTAAAAAATAAGCAATGCTTGATGACATGGTAAGATAAATTGAGAACTAAGGGAAGTTTATTGGGTGTCACGAGCAATACTAGAAAGAGCAATTTTAGATGATGAGCCTTGCTGAATTACAAGGCATTCAGAAAGAATTCCAAGAAGCTCAGGAAATATTTCTAGGCATCTCCTTTGTCAGATTCATAGGATTATAAGCAATAATTTTGTATCCATAGAGATAAAAAGAAAAACAAAAGGATTTTTCTTTTTCCTGACAAAATGTTATAGCTATGAGTTTTATCTATGTTATCAGCATTGTCCTGTTTCCTGAGGACACAGACTTCTATTCCGCAAATAAGCAATGTGCATAGCTTCGGGGGCCACAGGTTCTGTGAGAAGGTGGGCACTTTCATTCCTCAGGACATATTTTCTGATCCTAGAAATCTTTGGTAAAAAACAGTTAATTAAATACAACCAAGAATAAAATAGATTTATGTCAGGCTACTTACTCTCAGGATTAATGTTTTAATGGTTTCTCTTATCTTTACAAAACACTAAAATAATTTTTAAAAAATCTTACATTTTAGAAAACATTAAGCAATCCATTAACAATAATTTGAAAATCACATGTCAACCAGTTAACTCCTCATACTAATTTACTGATTCACATGAAAAATGATCTAAACCAAGTCATTCTTAAATCTGTTAGTACACGCAGAAAAAATGGAAGAAACATAATTTTTATATTTGTTTACCTCAAACACAGAATCTGAGCCACAGCCATAGGTTGAGCATGGCCCACGGATGCTCAGCACATTTTCTTTCTTCTCATTTTGGATGCTGTACACCGCCCGGCACAGGTTCCAGTGGTCCATAACAAAGCCAATGGTGATGCCAGGAGGACACTGCACCTCTAGCTGCAAGTGAAGCATGACAGAGGGGAGGATGTTACATATGTATAAATACACATACACAAAACCCAGATGTATCCTTAATCCATTTGAGGACTGGGGAATTGTTACTCAGAAACTGTCTTCCACTTTACCTGGCTACTTTTTAGGTTTGTATTTCAATGAACAGCCTTGAGAAATGAGGTCATGATTCTCTCTGAGACAAAGTTACTAACTGTATAATGGCCAGTTCTCCAAGCTCGGTGTCCTCAGCTGTATATGTAGAATCTCTTTGGGCTGCTCCAAGTCAACCCCGTAGAACTTGGGGACATGGGGACCTGCATAAACATGCTAATGCTCATGCTGCTTTATGTGCTTTAGCAAAGATCATGTGTTTTATCTAGGTGTCTTACATCTTATGGCAAAATACACAGAAACAGTAACAAACCAATTTCTTAGATTTACATGTTAGACATAACAACTATAGAAGAAAACAAACCAGAAAAGAAGCATTCTGAACAATGTATGTTGGGAAGCAACAGAATGTGTTATGGCTATATAAAACCATTTTAAAAAGGGTTTTAAATGTTGTCCAATACTCTCTTTCAGCTAATTATCTTTACAGTATTCCTTTGGGAAGAACTAAGATCTTTATATTTAATAATAACAAGATTCACAAAATTAAATTATCTGTTAAAAGACTAAAGGGAAAGTTCTGATGATTTTCCTGGTGTGTTTTATATACTTTCCTAAGACTTTTGTGTCCCCTGCATCTCATCATAGGGCAAGACTACACACCTTCATGAATTGTCAAATTAAGATATTATTGTTCATATATATAAAATCACACACATATACAAACATAAATTTGATAGCTTCCTGGGAGCAAGCTCTCATATAAGTTTAGTCTTGAGATTAAAAAAAAATAAAATTGTATACAAATAAATTAGTTTCATAAGAATCCATATCATTCAACCATAAAAAGGAATGAACTATTGATACATGTCACAACTTGTATGAACCTCAAGGTAAATGTTGTTGAAAAAAGCCAGTCCTAAAAAGTTCCATACTGTATGAATCTATTTCTATGATATTCTTGAAGTGACAGTTCTAGAGATGGAGAACAGATTAGTGGTTGCTAGGGTTAGGGATGAAGAGAAGAGAAGGAGGTAGGTGTGGTTATAAAGAATTTTTTATGGTAATAAAACTTTCGTATTTGAATTGTGGTGGTGGATACAGGAATCTACATAGCTGATAAAACACACACACACATGCACATGTCAAACTGGAGAAATCAGAAAAAAATCTGGATAATGCTGTGGGACAAAAATTCCATACACTGGACTAAGGCTGTAATACTGATTTGTTTTACTCTATCCTGGGTAACTATAATCTTGAAAGGCTGCCCCTATAGGCTTTGATTTACAAAACCCAACTCATAAATACACACACAGAAAAAAAACCAAAACAATGCTTACTACACAAAAGCATCAAGGATAAGAGATGGAAATTCAACTCAAATATAAGGACACACACAAACAAACATGATAGAAGTGATAAAAAAAAAAAAAGTAAGATATCTGACAACAATAGCTAATATCCATTGAGCACTATAATAATTGTTAGGCACTGTGCTAAGAAAATGACGTTTACTTACTACTTAATCCACAAAACAATCATCCCATGAGATAGGTGCTATTTTTTAAAATATATTTTATTGATTTTTTACAGAAAGGAAGGGAGAGGGAGAGGGATAGAGAGAAACATCAACGAGAGAGAAACATCGATTCAGCTGCCTCCTGCACACTCCCTACTGGGGATGTGCCCGCAACCAAGGTATATGCCCTTGACCGGAATCAAACCTGGGACCCTTCAGTCTGCAGACCGACGCTCTATCCACTGAGCCAAACCAGTCAGGACAAGAGATAGGTGCTATTAATATCTCCATTTTAAAGATGAAAAAGTCAAAGCACAGAAAGGGCTGTATGTTAATTACTATAGTAAATGCTGTACATATCATTTAAATACCCCAGTAATCGAGGGGCTATTGTTCTGCCCAGTGTACAACACTGAGGCTCAAAGATGTTAAATTGTCCAAATTTAAGTAATTGGCATATCTGAAATTCAAGTTCTCTTGGACCTCTCTCTAAAACTGCTTTTATTTCACTGTAGCAAACAACTGTCCTAAACTAAACAGGTTGTAGAACAGTAACCAAATTAACTCAGAACATCTGCTTTTCAGCACCACCGTCCACCATGTGCAACACCATTAGCAGGCACAGCATCAGGTACAGGTTGTGATGGGTAGAATAAAAGTATCTAAAGGTGCTTCCAATTCTAAAAGTACTAGAGGCCCAGTGCACGAATTCATGCACAGGTGGGGTCCCTTGGCTTGGCCGGTGATCGAGGTCTATTGGTGGGGGGCTGCAGGGGGTAGGAACCACAGGAGGTTGGCCAGCTGGAGGGACTGTGGGAAGTTGGCCAGCCAGCTGGAGGGCGGGGAGAGGGTGCCATGAGAGGTTGGCCAGCTGGCCTGGGGAAGGAGCTGTGGGAGGTTGGCCGGCCTAGGAGAGAGGCTATGGGCGGTTGGCTGTGGGAATGCACTGACCACCAGGGGGCAGCTCCTACGTTGAGCGTCTGCCCCCTGGTGGTCAGTGCATGTCATAGTGACTGGTCGACGGGTTGTTCCGGTCATTTGGTTGTAATGCTTGCTTAGGCTTTTATATATATATACTAGTAGCCCTGTGCACGAATCCATGCTCCAGTAGCTTGCCAGTAGCTCACTGCCGCCCTCCAGTAGCTCTCCGCCCACTGTCCTGCCCTCCTGTAGCTCCCACACCCCCTCTCACAGCTTGCTGCCCTGCCCCCTCCTGTAGTTCTCCACCGCTCGCTTGTAACTAGTAGCTCACTGCTGCCCTCCTGTGGCTCTCCGCCCGCTGCCCCACCCTCCTGTAGCTCCCTCCGCCCCCCCCACCGCCACTCCCCTACCTTACAGTTTGCTGCGCTGCTCCCTCCTGTAGCTCTCCGCTGCCCACTTGTAGCTCGCTGCCCCACCCTCCTGCCATTCTGTGACCCGGTCGTTAACGCGGTCAGTTGTTACGCTTCACGGCGTAACGACCATTTGCATATTATATCTTTATTATATAGAACTAGTAGATATGTTTACATTTAGCATACCTTATCTGGAAACATTTAGGTAAATGTGTGACTCCTGTTTTAGGTGATAGGTAAACTTTTAATTCAGTAGACACAGCTCATAGAATTGTGGTCACTGAATAAATAATTTTGCTTGACCCACCCATTAGCACTAAAGAGCTGTGTCTACTGAACCCACAGAAAAAGCCCCTAGTTATTTGCCTGAAGTGAGACAATTTGGCTTCCTCCCTTCTCACTGTACTGCTGCATTCTGTCTGGCAGGGCCAGTGAACCACTCCCCCACCGCACCCCGGCCCCTCCACTGTGTAGTTTTGGAAAGAGCACAGCAATGTGTGAATAGCTGCATCAGAAAGAAATAATGGATTAGAATTCCATTCTCTAACCCAGCCGTGGGCAAACTACGGCCCGCGGGCCGGATCCGGCCCATTTGGCTGTTCTATACGGCCCGCAGAGCCGAAAGAGTAGAGGGTTCTCTTGCTCTCCCCTCCGCTCCTTTAATTTGAATTTATATTAGTTCACACAAACACTCCATCCATGCTTTTGTTCCGGCCCTCCAGTCCAGTTTAAGAACCCATTGTGGCCCTCGAGTCAAAAAGTTTGCCCACCCCTGCTCTAACCTCTTGCCTGGTGGAGGGACAACAGAAGCAACAGCAGGTGCATCTGAAGGGTCTCTGCATTGTCATGATTTCTCGGCCCATAAAGTCAGTGACCCGGAGGACAAAGGGCCTTAGTGTCCGGTAAGCATTCCTGGTAAAGTCGTTTGTGTCTTCAGTTACAATGTACACCATCTGGTCCAGGTTGTTTTTAATATCATATTTATTATTAGTTTCAAAACGTGTTATCACTGAAAAATAAAATGAGGAAACTGTCTTACATTAGAAGTAGTTAAAGTGGGCCTCAAAAACGGGAATAAGAGATATAAACCTCCAATTATTAAAAACAAAAAGAATTATAGGGATGTAACATACAGTATAGGAAATAGTCAATAATATCCTAATAACTTTGTATGGTAACAGAAGATAACTAGATTTATTCTGGTGATCACATTATAAGAAATACAAATGTTGAATCACTATGTTGTACAACTGAAACTAATATAATATTACATGTCAACTATACTTTAATAAAATATAAGTCCTTTTAGGGGCTTAAAGCAAAATAGCTTTGATAAAATTTCAGGTAAAATAAGTATAATTGATTAGAATGTTAAAATGATTTGTATACCTTATAAGTATTTAAGTAATTTTAAAAATTTGAAACATTTATTTTAAGAAGTTCAGTGTAAAATGATTTTTAAACCTTTTCCACATGAGCAAAGATTGAAACACTATTCCTAGAGTACTTGAATTCAGAAAATAATTAACAACCATATAAGTGAACAAGACACTGGGCTAGAACTTAGCAGATTTGCAGCTCTGCCACTGATTAGCTAACTATGATGCCCCTGACTAACTAATTTAGATTCTGGCTCCTTCTTTTTCTCATCCATGAGAAGTTAACATGGAGGAGCTGAGATGGGTAAAGGAAGGGCAGTTGTCTAGATAAAATGTAAATCTTTGCAAAGTCTAAAACTTACATATGATCTATAAATATATAAAATTATTCAATACTTTCATTACTTTCCTGAGAAAAGGATATCCTTTTCTCTTTGAGTCACTAAAAAGTGGTCAATATAAATAAGGAAATAGACATTGGATAATGGGCATTTCCACCTGGTTCAAATACTGCCAATCACTACTGAATTAATTATACATACTTTCCAGAGGTTCAAAATGCTGAAGAACATGTATGTTGTCCAACTGCTGGGATAAAAAAAGCAATTAGGAGAGCTAGAAGTAACAGAGTTAAATCAAATCAGCATTAGAAATTAAACTGATGAGATAGGTGTTAAAATAGATCAATTGATACCAAAATATATTTTTGAAATAGAATGGAATAAAAAACATTTTGATCAAGTGGAATCAGCTTATGTACAACTAACCAGGTGGTTACTAGAGCTATGGAGATAGGAAAAACACTTTTCTCCAGTTCCACTGTAAAAGACTGGTACACTTGTCTAAAATATCAGAAAACCACCTCCCACCACAGTAACAGCATTAGAAGCAGCTGAGCTGATACAGGTTGCCCCTAGCTCAGTTCCTACACAGTGGTCTCTCTAGCATACCACTCAGACTAGATGTGCGCAGGAACTTCAGGACCTTTGGACAAGGACCAGCCATAGAGAAAGACATTTTCTCAATGGCTTAGGAAGAGTGAATCAGACAGGGTGGATTCCACTCCACACAGGAGTGTCCAATTTTATAACATTTCCCAGGTACTTCTGAGAGATTAACATACTGATTTCCACTTACTTGAGCTATTAAACGCTAAGACCTTCCCTAGGTGCACACTTTAATTCTGGGAGGGTCTGAGAAGACAGGAAGCACGTGAATGGACAGGATGAGGGCAAAGGAGAGGAAACTTTCTGGGATGGGATCTCTTCAAAAGCAAGGTTGAGAATGCAATTAAATAAATGTCTAATTTAACTTAGGAATCACTGTAAAGAGAGACAGTTAAATGGGCCCATTCTCAGTTATACTTGAGAACATGCTAGCAGAAGAGGAAAAACTCCTTGAGGACAGATTGATTATATCTATAAAATTTTAGATAATATAGATCATTAGACCATTCCAAATCCCTGAGTCCAGAACACTGTCTGAAATGCTACATTTCACCAAATATTTGTTGAATACATTAACTAATGAAAAATACACAAATGTGATTAATAAATAAAATTTAAAATTATAACTTGACATTAATGTTTTGTAGTGATTGTTTATAGGAGGGTATAGAGCAATGGTTCCCAACCTTTTTTTAGCTATGCCCCACATAAGCATCTCTAAAATCCTGATGCACCCCCTGTGAAATATAATTCTTATTATTCAAAAAGTGAACTCCTATTCATGTGGAGGAAGCCTAAAAGGCCATTAACTTGGTCTAAACAAGCTTCTAAAGAACATGGCATCCATGAAAGAGAAAAATAAAAGAACGAAAAGACAGCTGAAGTATTAAGGAAGAAATCACTAAGAAATTGTTAAAAAATCAATAATATGAAGTGATATGAAAAAATGCCAAATAAAGTTTCAAAACATATGATAACTAAAATGCATAAATGTCACAATATATATTTATATTCTGTATATGAGGCCCCTAGAACCATAAATGCAAAAAAATCACTGTTAATTCATTCTCAAATTGCCCTCCTTAAAAATCAAATTGCTCCCCTGTGGGGCGTGTGCCCCATGTTGGGAACCACTGGTAGAGAGAGAACATAATCCTTCCCTCATTCAAAACTTTTCTTGTATGAAAACAAAATCAGGTGAGGGGTTTAAACATGTTTTAAAAATATCAAAGGTGGAGGAAAAATGGCGGTGGAATAGAGAGACGTGTTCTGAGCCTTGTCCCGGAGTAGAAAGAAAGAACAGCTGAGGATCGCACGAGGAGTGTTTGTTGGCAAGTTAAGAAACAGCTAAACTCCAGAAGAAGGTGGGGGACTGCTAGACGGGGTTCCCCTGACCTGACAGCCCCCACTGCGGCTGGGTCCCCTCCCGGAGCTGCGGGCTTGGACGCGGAATCTGTGCCATATTGAAAGGGAACGTGGAGCTTATCGGAAGCCTGAGAATCCACAACTGCGGCACCCACGGAACAGCTGCGAGCCCCAGAACACTGGTCCCCAATTGGCGCAAACACGCGGATTCAGAGGAGCTCTACACTCCACCACGGAAAGCTCAGATTTCGCCTGGGATAAGGTGAGGTCTCTGATCCCGGCGGGAGAGAGGAACGCGCGTTTTGTGGGAGCTGGAGGACCAGGGAAGTCTGTGCCTAGAAAAATCCGTGGCTGTTGGGGCTGGCGTGATCCGTGAATGTGGAAGGGGGTCCTCAGAGCTGCTAACAGAAGGGATGTCTAAAAAGCAACTCATTTTGATCTGACGTGCAGGGAAACCCTAAGAATTTCAAGGTGTGCCGGCTGCGTAGACTTACGCACAGACCTGTTTTTCGCACACTTGGGCTTTTTCCTCTTCAAATCCTTGCTTCTGATGACTAAGCCCAATACATAGGATCACCCAGTTGGGGACACCCTGGGAGATTGCAGGGGAAAGTTGTTTTTCTGGAACCCGGGGATCAGAGCCAGGAGTGACCATCGGAGAGCCAGCTCTGAGGCAGCCCACTTCCACAAACCGGTAGTGAGTGCCACAGGGAAAGAAGGCTCTAACACTAACTAGAGAGGCCATAGATAGACCCAGAAGTCAATCCAGAAACACTGCCACCCAGGAGCTGAATCACAAATTGACTCTTGTGTAATCAAAAATAAAGGAATACGAGAAATTAAGACACACCGCCTGCTTAAAATCAGGACTGGCTTATAACACTGAAGAGTAGTGGAACGCAGGGAACTGCAATACTGTCCGGACTGAGAAACAGGTATGCCAAACAGAACAATAGAGGAAGTGAATGACCTTCACTACTCCACATTTTATTTTTTATTTTTTTATTTTCATTTTTTGCATCTTTTACTCAAGAAACTATTTTTTTTCTTTTTTCCTCATTGATTTTACTTTTTTAATTATTACATTTTTATTTTCAATCTGTATTATTACTACTGCTATTTTATCTTTTTTTTTTAAGTGTCATTTTATTTTCTCTACATTTTATTTTAGGATTAGTGTTCTACATTCTATTTTCATCTTTCTTTTAGCATCGTTTTACTTTATCTCAACTCTACCTTTATGCCATCACAATCTTCCTAACCTTCTCCATTTCAGTGTCCTATTTACTTTACCCCTTTCCTGCTTTAGATTGCCCCTATTCTTTCTGTTTACCCCCTGTTAAAATTTCACCCTACTTACATATCTAATCTCCAATCCCCTGCTCCAAATCTTTACACACCTCTCTCTTTGCTGTCTTAACTATCCAAAAAATTGTTTTTCTCTCTGTCCTTGTGTTGTTGTTTGCTTGATTGTTGATTATATCGAATTTTTATGCATTTTTGTGAGATTGTTTTGCTTATTCTTCTTTTGTTTGTTTATTTTTTTGTTTGTATTTTTGCTTCTGTTTTCCCTTGCCTTGCTTGATATTAGTTGGTGTTGTAGTTTGTATTAATCCCCAGGTACTTGTTGCTGGCATTTGCTGGGATTAGTGATTGTTCTATTAGAGTTTTATCCCTATATATATAGTTTGTTTCCCTTTCTCTCTTAGTCCCTTTCTTGTCTCTATTACTTTTTTGTTTCCTTTTCCCAATTTCATTTTGACACTCCTTTTTTTTCCTTTCTTTCTTTTTCCTCTTCTTCTTTCTCTCCTATCCCCTAATTTGAAAGAAAGCTCTGGTGGTCACCTTTATTGGAGGTTATTAATATCGTGGATACATTTCTGTTCTGTGCCTTATGTGTTGGACCTGGTAGTGCTGTATTTTGTGCCTTTAAATCAACGCAGGAGAGAAAGAACTACATAACCAGACATCCAGAGAAGAGAGACCATGGGGAGACAAAGAAACAGCCGGCATATGAAAGAAAAGCAGGCATCACCAGAAAAGGAAGTAAACGAAATGGAGGCAAGCAGTCTTCCACAGAAAGAATTCAGAGAAATGGTTATAAGGTGGCTGAAAAGAATGGAAGACAAATTCGACAATATGAGCAAGAACCAAGAGGAAATGAAGAAGAACCAAGAAGAAATGAAAAATGACATCGCTGCTGTAAAGAACTCAATAGAAAGCATCAAGAGTAGACTAGAAGAAGCAGAGGACCGCATCAGTGAGCTAGAAGACAAGATGGGAAAAAATCTCCAAGTAGAGCAACTTCTAGAAAAAAAAATTAAAAGGCAGGAGGAGAGCCTAAGGGAACTTTGGGACAACACAAAACAAAACAACATCTGCATAATAGGCGTGCCAGAAGGAAAGAAAACTGAGCAAGGAATAGAAAACCTGTTTGAAGAAATAATGACAGAAAACTTCCCTGATATAGGGAAGAAAAAACCCACACAAAACCAAGAAGCTCACAGAGTCCCAAGCAAAATGAACGCCAAAACACAGACGCCAAGGCACATTATAATTAAATTGGCAAACACCAACAACAAAGTAAGAAACTTAAAAGCGGCAAGAGAGAGACAGAAAGTTACATACAAAGGAACCCCCATCAGACTAGCAACTGATTTTTCAACAGAAACTCATCAAGCCAGAAGGGAATGGAATGAAATATACAAAGTCATGCAAAGGAAGGGTCTGAATCCAAGAATACTGTACCCAGCAAGGCTATCCATCAAAATTGAAGGTGAAATCAGGAGTTTCACAGACAAAAAAGGACTAAGGGAATTTATTACCACCAAACCAGTAATGCAAGAAATGCTAAAGGATCTGCTGTAAAAAAAAAAAAAAAAAAAAAAAAAAGAAAAGAAATAGGAAGCAAAGAAGGAACACAGGGGTAAAGAATAAAAATGGCGGCAAATAAGACCTATCAATAATAACTTTACATGTAAATGGATTAAATGCCCCAATCAAAAGACATAGGGTAAAGGATTGGGTAAGAAAACAAGACCCATATATCTGCAGTCTACAAGAAACCCATCAAAAACAAAAAAGATGCACACAGACTGAGTGTGAAGGGATGGAAAAAAGTTTTCCAGGCAAATGGAACTGAAAAAAAAGCTGGGGTAGCAATACTTGTATCTGACAAATTAGATCTCAAAGTGAAGGACATAACAAGAGATAACGAAGGCCACTTCATAATACTAAAGGGAGCAATCCAACAAGAAGAAATAACTCTGGTAAATATATATGCACCCAATACAGGAACACCCAAATACATAAAAAAAAACTCCTGGAGGATATCAAGGGAGAGATTGACAGCAATACAACCATAGTAGGAGACGTTAATACCCCACTATCACCTTTGGACAAATCCTCTAAACAAAAAAATCAGCAAAGAAACATCAATCCTAAATGACTCACTAGACTAGATGGAATTAATTGACATCTTCAGAACATTTCACCCCAAAGCCATAGAATACACATCCTTCTCAAGTGCACATGGCTCATTTTAAAAGATAGACCATATATTGGGACATAGGCAAAGTCTCTTCAAATTCACGAAGATAGAAATCATATCAAGCATCTTCTCAGACCACAGTGGCATAAAACTGGAAATCAACTACAATAAAAACAACCCAAAGATATCAAACACATGGAGACTACCCAGCATGCTATTAAACAATGATTGGGTTACCAGAGAGATCAAGTAAGAAAAAAAAACCATCATGGCAACAAATGACAATGAAAACACTACAATCCAAAATCTATGGGATACAGCGAAAGGAATCTTGAGAGGGAAGTTCATAGCTCTACAAGCCTACTGCAAAAACAAGAAACAATGGTAATAAATTACCTAACCCTACAACTCAAAGAGTGAGAAAAAGAGCAACAAGAAAAGCCCAGTGTAAGCAGAAGGAAGGAAATAATAAAGATCAGAGCAGAGATAAATGACCTAGAGACCAAAGAAACAATACAAAAGATCAAAAAAACCAAGAGCTGGTTCTCTGAAAGGATAAACAAGATTGATGAATCTCTAGCCAGGCTCACCAAGAAGCAAAGAGAGAGGACCCAAATAAACAAAATCAGAAATGAAAGAGGTGAAATAACAACAGATCCTGCCAAAATACAAAGGAATGTTAAAAAATACTGCGAACAACTCTATTCCAACAAACTGGACAACCTGGAGGAAATAGACATATTCCTAGAAAAATATAACCTTCCAAAACTCAATCAGGAAGAATCTAAACAGCTCAATATGCCAGTAACTATGGAAGAAATGGAAGCAGTCATCAAAAAGCTTCCAGCAAACAAAAGCCCGGGGCCAGACGGCTTCACAGGAGAGTTTTAGCAAAAATTCAAGGCAGAACTAAAACCTATCCACCTCAGACTATTCCAAAAAATTCAAGAGGAAGGAACACTTCCAAGCTCCTTCCAAAACCAGATAAAGATAACACAATGAAAGAGAATTACAGGCCAATATCCCTCATGAATGTAGATACCAAAATCCTCAACAAAATTCTAGCAAATCGGATCCAGCAGTACATCAGAAAGATCATACAACATGACCAAGTAGGATTTATCCCAGGAATGCAAGGAATGTACAATATCTGCAAATCAATTAACTTGATACATCACATAAACAAATTGAGAGATAAAAATCACATAGTCATATCAATTGATGCAGAAAAAGCATTTGAAAAAATCCAACACACTTTCTTGATAAAAACTCTCAACAAGGTGGGAATAGAAGGATCATACCTCAACATAATAAAAGCTATATATGATAAACCCACAGCTAACATCATACTCAATGGGAAAAACTAAAACCACTTCCTCTAAGAACAAGAACAACACAGGGATTCCCACTCTCACCACTCCTGTTTGACATAGTACTGGAAGTATTAGCCATTGCAATTAGACAAGAAGAAGAAATAAAAGGCATCCAAATTGGAAAAGAAGAAGTAAAGCTGTCCTTATTTACAGATGACATGATATTGTACATAAAAATCCCGAAAGACTCCATCAAAAAACTAACAGACTTAATAAATGAATTTGGCAATGTAGCAGGATACAAAATTAACGCCAAGAAATCTATGGCATTTCTATACACCAATAGTGAACTTACAGAAAGAGAGACTAAAAGAGCAATCCCATTTACCATTGCACCAAAAAAATTAAGATACCTAGGAATAAACTTAACCAAGGAGGTAAAAGACCTATACACGGAAAACTACAGGACACTGAAAAAAGAGATAGAGGAAGACGTAAACAGATGGAAGAACATACCATGTTCATGGATTGGTAGAATCAACATCATTAAAATGTCCATACTACCCAAAGCAATCTATAGATTCAATGCACTCCCCATTAAAATACCAACGGCATATTTCACAGACCTAGAAAGAACTCTCCAAAAATTCATCTGGAATAAAAAAAGACCCCAAATAGCCACAGCAATCCTGAGAAAGAAGAATAAAATAGGAGGGATCTCAATACCAGATTTCAAGCTGTATTACAAAATCACTGTCCTCAAAACAGCCTGGTACTGGCACAAGTACAGACATATAGATCTATGGAATAGAATAGAGAATCCAGATACCGACCCAAACCACTATGCGCAATTAATATTTGACAAAGGAGGCATGAACATACAATGGAGTCAAGACAGTCTCTTCAATAAATGGTGTTGGGGAAATTGGACAGATACATGCAAAAAAATGAAACTAGATCACCAACTTAAACCATACACAAAAATAAACTCAAAATGGATACAGGACTTAAATATAAGACGGGAAACCATAAAAATACTAGAGGAATTCACATCCAGCAAAATCTCAGACATATGCCAAAAGAACTTCTTCACTGATACTGCCCATAGGGCAATGGAAGCCAAAGAGAAAATAAACCAATGGGACTACATCAAAATAAAAAGCTTTTTCACAGCAAAAGAGACCATCAACAAAACAACAAGAAATCCCACTGTATGGGAGAACGTATTTGCAAATGTTATCACTGATAAACGTTTAATCTCCAACATCTACAGGCAGCTTATACAACTTAATAAAAGGAAGATAAATGGTCGAATAAAAAAATGGGCAACGGATCTAAATAGAATCTTTTCAAAGGAAGACAGAAGGAAGGCCAAGAGACACATGAAAACATGCTCAAAGTCACTAATCATCGGAGAGATGCAAATCAAAATGACAATGCTATACCATCTCACACCTGTCAGAATGGCTATCATCAACAAATCAACAAACGACAAGTGTTGGCGAGAATACGGAGAAAAAGGAACCCTCGTGCACTGCTGGTGGGAATGCAGACTGGTGCAGCCACTGTGGAGAACAGTATGGAGTTTCCTCAAAATACTGAAAATGGAACTCCCATTTGACCCAGTAATCCCACTTCTAGGAATATATCCTAAGAAACTAGAAACACCAATCAGAAAGGATATATGCACCCCTATGTTCATAGCGCCACAATTTACAATAGCTAAGATTTGGAAACAGCCTAGGTGCCCGTCAGCAGATGACTGGATCAGAAAACTATGGTACATCTACACAATGGAATACTATGCTGCTATAAATAAGAAGGAATTCTTACCATTTGTAGGCACCTGGATGGAATTAGAGAACATTATGCTAAGTGAAATAAGCCAGTCAATGAAAGAGAAATACCACATGATCTCACTCATTTGGGGATAATGAAAAACAGTATAAACTGATGAACAAAAATATAGATACAGAGGCAGTAAAGCATCAAACAGACTGTCAAATTACAGCAGCAAGGTTAGGGAGAGGTGGGGGAAATAAGAGATCAACTGAAGGACTTGTATGCATGCATATAAGAGTAACCAACGGATGCAAAACATTGGGGGGTGAGGGCATGTAGGGGAGTGGGGTGGGGGGGGCAATGGTAATATATGTACACATATAATACCTTAATAAAAAAAAATTAAAAAAATATCAAAAGTGGCCACTAAGGCAGGTGATGGCCCCTTTAAAAATCTAGAAAGTTGCTCTAATGGTTTGGCTCAGTGGATACAGCATCAGCCTGCAGGCTGAAGGGTCCCGGGTTCGATTCTGGTCAAGGGCATGTACCTTGGTTGTGGGAACATTGCCAGTAGGGGGTGTGCAGGAGGCAGCTGATCAATGTTTCTCTTTCATCGATGTTTCTAACTATCTATCCCTCTCCCTTCCTTTCTGTTAAAAAGAAAAAAAAAACTAAAAAACTAGAAAGTTAAAATCTAGGATTAAGTAAAAATATTCACTGTATGATAAAAGCATCCACTGTTGAACAAAATTTTCTAAGGACACGTCATCCATTAATGTGGAAGAAGTTTGCCCAATAAGATAGTATGGCTGTTAAGAAACAGCTCTCTAACAAACTGGTGGAGTCATGGGCTATGCCAATACTCTAGACATAACATAATCCTGCTACTTTAAATGCTACAATCTTGATAGTCCTGATAAAGTTCATGTGATCTGCATATAAGATGGCAGAAAGGGTAGGATAAATAAAATAAGATGATGGGACAAACACAAATACAAAAAAAATAAAATAAAGCAAACAAAACCAACCAACCAACCAAACAAACAAGAAGATGAAGGGCTCTATGTCTTCTGCTCAAATACAAGATATTTTAACTAATAAATCCACTCAGCTATCATCTATTGAGTGGGTCCTGTGTGCCAAAAATATTAGGCACATTACAAACCTATTCAAGGTTGTAGAGTAAGCGGGGAGCAAAGCTACAATTAAAATCCAGATTTGTCTGGCTCCAAACCTATTTTGTTTCTTTTTCTTTTTACTCAAAATATTCCTGAAAGGAAAAACAGAATTCATGAAATATGTTAATGTAACATTAGTCAGAGTAATACAAAAAAAAAGGTTTTTTTTATTTAAATTCTTTCTTCTTTAAAGTATTACGAGTCTCCCTTTTCCCCCCATTGACATCTCCCCGGCCACTCACACCCCCCAGCACATGCCCTCACCCCCCTAGTGTCTGTGTCCATTGGTTATACTAATATGCATGCATTCAAGTACTTTGCTTGATCTCTTACCCACTTATCGTTCGCCTTCCCTCATAGGTTGGACAGGCTGTTCGATGCTTCTATGTCTCTGGTTCAATTTTTTTTCCTCCTTTCTTAATTTTTTTTTAATTAAGGTATTATATGTGTACATATCTTACCATTGACCCCCCCCACCCCACTCCCAAACATGCCCTCAGCCCCCAATGTTTTGCATCCATTAGTTATTCTTATATGCATGCATGTAAGTCCTTCGGTTGATCTCTTATTTCCCTGACCTCTCCCTAACCTTCCCACTGTAATTTGACAGTCTGTATGATGCTTTACTGCCTCTGTATCTATCTTTTTGTTCATCAGTTTATAATGTTTTTTATTATCTACAAATGAGTGAGATCATGTGGTATTTTTCTTTCATTGACTGGCTTATTTCACTTGGCATAATGTTCTCCAATTCCACCCAGGTTGCTACAAATGGTAAGAATTCCTTCTTTTTTATAGCAGCATAGTATTCCATTGTGTAGATGTACCATAGTTTTCTGATCCAGTCATCTGCTGACAGGCACCTAGGCTGTTAACAAATCTTAGCTATTGTAAATTGTGCTGCTATGAACATAGGGGTGCATATATCCTTTGATTGGTGTTTCTAGTTTCTTAGGATATATTCCTAGAAGTGGGATTACTGGGTCAAATGGGAGTTCCATTTTCAGTATTTTGAGGAAACTCCATACTGTTCTCCACAGTGGCTGCACCAGTGTGCATTCCCAACAGCAGTACACGAGGGTTCCTTTTTCTCTGCATCCTCGCCAACGCTTGTCATTTGTTGATGATAGCCATTCTGACAGGTGTGAGATGGTATCGCATTGTCATTTTGATTTGCATCTCTCCGATGATTAGTGACTTTGAGCATGTTTTCATGTGTCTCTTGGCCTTCCTTCTGTCTTCTTTTGAAAAGATTCTATTTAGATCCGTTGCCCATTTTTTTATTTGATCATTTATCTTCCTTTTATTAAGTTGTATAAGCTGCCTGTAGATGTTGGAGATTAAACCTTTATCAGTGATAACATTTGCAAATACGTTCTCCCATACAGTGGGATTTCTTGTTGTTTTGTAGATGGTTTCTATTGTTGTGCAAAAGCTTATTATTTTGATGTAGTCCCATTGGTTTATTTTCTCTTTGGCTTCCATTGCCCTATGGGCAGTATCACTGAAGAAGTTCTTTTGGCATATGTCTGAGATTTTGCTGGATGTGAATTCCTCTACATTTTTATGGTTTCCTGTCTTATGTTTAAGTCCTGTATCCATTTTGAGTTTATTTTTGTGTATGGTGTAAGTTGGTGATCTAGTTTCATTTTTTTGCATGTATCTGTCCAATTTCCCCAACACCATTTATTGAAGAGACTGTCTTGACTCCATTGTATGTTCATGCCTCCTTTGTCAAATATTAATTGCGCATAGTGGTTTGGGTCGATATCTGGATTCTGAATTCTAGTTCATTGGTCTATATGTCTGTTCTTGTGCCAGTACCAGGCTGTTTTCAGAACAGTGGCTTTGTAATACAGCTTGAAATCGGGTATTGAGATCCCTCCTACTTTGTTCTTCTTTCTCAGGATTGCTGTGGCTATTTGGGGTCTTTTTTTATTCCAGATGAATTTTTGGAGTTCTTTCTAGGTGTGTGAAATATGCTGTTGGTATTTTAATGGGGAGTGCATTGAATCTATAGATTGCTTTGGGTAGTATGGATATTTTAATGATGTTGATTCTACCAATCCATGAACATGGTATGTTCTTCCATCTGTTTACGTCTTCCTCTATCTCTTTTTTCAGTGTCCTGTAGTTTTCTGCGTATAGGTCTTTTACCTCCTTGGTTAAATTTATTCCTAGGTATCTTAATTTTTTTGGTGCGATGGTAAATGGGATTGCTTTTTTAGTCTCTTTTTCTGTAAGTTCACTATTGGTGTATAGAAATGCCATAGATTTCTTGGCGTTAATTTTGTATCCTGCTACATTGCCAAATTCATTTATTAAGTCTGTTAGTTTTTTGTTGGAGTCTTTCGGGTTTTTTATGTACAATATCATGTCATCTGTAAATAAGGACAGCTTTACTTCTTCTTTTCCAATTTGGATGCCTTTTATTTCTTCTTCTTGTCTAATTGCAATGGCTAATACTTCCAGTATTATGTCAAACAGGAGTGGTGAGAGTGGGCATCCCTGTCTTGTTCCTGTTCTTAGGGGAAATGCTTTTAGTTTTTCCCATTGAGTATGATGTTAGCTGTGGGTTTATCATATATAGCTTTTATTATGTTGAGGTATGATCCTTCTATTCCCACCTTGTTGAGAGTTTTTTTCAAGAAAGAGTGTCAAATGCTTTTTCTGCATCAATTGATATGACTATGTGATTTTTATCTCTCAATTTGTTTATGTGATGTATCAAGTTAATTGATTTGGGGATATTGTATCATCCTTGCATTCCTGGGATAAATCCTACTTGGTCATGGTGTATGATCTTTCTGATGTACTGCTGGATCCGATTTGCTAGAATTTTGTTGAGGATTTTGGCATCTACGTTCATGTGGGATATTGGCCTGTAATTCTCTTTCATTGTGTTGTCTTTATCTGGTTTTGGTATTAGGGTGATGCTGGCTTCATAAAAGGAGCTTGGAAATGTTCCTTCTTCTTGAATTTTTTGGAATAGTCTGAGGTGGATAGGTTTTAGTTCTTCCTTGAATGTTTGCTAAAACTCTCCTGTGAAGCTGTCTGGCCCTGGGCTTTTGTTTGCTGGAAGCTTTTTGATGACTGCTTCAATTTCTTCCATAGTTACTGGCATATTGAGCTGTTTAGATTCTTCCTGATTGAGTTTTGGAAGGTTATATTTTTCTAGGAATATGTCTATTTCCTCCAGGTTGCCCAGTTTGTTTGAATAGAGCTATTCGTAGTGTTTTTTTTACAATCCTTTGTATTTCCGAGGGATCTGTTGTTATTTCACCTCTTTCATTTCTGATTTTGTTTATTTGGGTCCTCTCTCTTTGCTTCTTGGTGAGCCTGGCTAGAGATTCATCAATCTTGTTTATCTTTTCAAAGAACCAACTCTTGGTTTTGTTGATCTATTGTATTGTTTCTTTGGTCCCTATGTTGTTTATCTCTGCTCTGATCTTTATTATTTCTTTCCTCTGCTTGCACTGGGCTTTTCTTGTTGCTCTTATTTTAACTCTTTGAGTTGTAGGGTTAGGTAATTTATTAACATTGTTTCTTGTTTTTTGCAGTAGTCTTGTAGAGCTATGAACTTACCTCACAAGACTGCTTTCGCTGTGTCCCATAGATTTTGGATTGTAGTGTTTTCATTGTCATTTGTTGCCATGATGTTTTTTTTTTTTCTTCCTTGATCTCTCTGGTAACCCAGTCATTGTTTAATAGCATGCTGTTTAGTCTCTATGTGTTTGATTTCCTTGGATTGTTTTTATTGTAGTTGATTTCCAGTTTTATGCCACTGTGGTATGAGAAGATGCTTGATATGATTTCTATCTTCTTATGTTTGAAGAGACTTTGCCTATGTCCCAACATATGGTCTATCTTTGGAAATGACCTATGTGCACTTGAAAAGGATGTGTATTCTATGGCTTTGGGGTGAAATGTTCTGAAGATGTCAATTAATTCCATCTGGTCTAGTGACTCATTAAGGATTGGTGTTTCTTTGCTGATTTTTTTGTTTAGAGGATTTGTCCAATGTTGATAGAGGGGTATTAAAGTCTCCTACTGCGACTGTATTGCTGTCAATCTCTCCTTTGTTATCCTCCAGGAGTTTTTTTTTTAATGTATTTGGGTGCTCCTGTATTGGGTGCATATATGTTTACCAGAGTTATTTCTTCTTGTTTGATTGCTCCCTTTAGTATTATGAAGTGGCCTTCCTTATCTCTTGTTAAGTACTTCACTTGGAGATCGAATTTGTCAGATATAAGTATTGCTACCCCAGCTTTTTTTTCATTTCCATTCTCCTGGAAAACCTTTTTCCATCCTTTCACCCTCAGTCTCTGTGCGTCTTTTTTTCTGAGGTGGGTTTCTTGTAGACAGCAGATATATGGGTCCTGTTTTCTTATGTGATCCATTACCCTATATCTTTTGATTGGGGCATTTAATCCATTTACATTTAAAGTTTTTATTGATACTTATTAGTCACCATTTTTATTCCTTACCCCTGTGTTCCTTCATCGCTTACTATTTATTTATTTATTTATTTATTTATTTATTATTATTATTTTTTAAAGCAGATCCTTTAGCATTTCTTGCATTGCTGGTTTGGTGGTAATAAACTCTCTTAGTCCTTTTTTGTATGTGAAGCTCCTGATTTCACCTTCAATTTTGAATGATAGCCTTGCTGGGTACAGTATTCTTGGATTCAGACCTTTCCTTTGCATGACTTTGTATATTTCATTCCATTCCCTTCTGGCCTGATGAGTTTCTGTTGAAAAATCAGTTGCTAGTCTGATGGGGGTTCCTTTGTATGTAATTTTCTGTCTCTCTCTGGCCACTTTTAAGATTCTTACTTTGTCGTTGGTGTTTGCCAATTTAATTATAATGTGCCTTGGTGTCCGTCGGTCTTTTGGGGTTCATTTTGCTTGGGACTTTGTGAGCTTCTTCAATTTCTGTGTGTTTTTTTTTTTTTCCTGTGGGTTTTTTCTTCCCTATATCAGGGAAGTTTTCTGTCATTATTTCTTCAAACAGGTTTTCTCTTCCTTGCTCAGTTTACTTTCCTTCTGGCACCCCTATTATGCGGATTTTGTTTTGTTTCGTGTTGTCCCAAAGTTCCCTTAGGTTCTCCTCCAGCTTTTTAATTTTTTTTTTTTCTAGAAGCTGCTCGACTTGGGTATTTTTTCCCATCTTGTCTTCTAGGTCACTGATGCGGTCCTCTGCTTCTTCTAGTGTACTCTTGATGCTTTCTATTGAGTTCTTTACAGCAGCGATATCATTTTTCATTTCTTCTTGGTTCTTCTTCATTTCCTCTTGGTTCTTACTTATAGTGTCGAATTTGTCTTCCATTCTTTTCAGCCACCTTATGACCATTTCTCTGAATTCTTCCTCTGGAAGGTTGCTTGCCTCCATTTTGTTTATTTCCTTTTCTGGTGATGCCTGCATTGCTTTCATATGCCGGCTGTTTCTTTGTCTCCCCATGGTCTCTCTTCTCTGGATGTCTGGTTATGTAGTTCTCTCTCTCCTGTGTTGATTTAAAGGCACAAAATACAACACAACCAGGTACAACACACAAGGCACTGAACAGAAATATATTCACGATATTAATAACCTCCAATAAAGGTGACCACCAGAGAAAGGCAAATTAGGGATAGGAGAGAAAGAAGTAGAGGAAAAAGAAAGAAAGAAAAAGAGAAAAAAAAAGGAGTGTCAAAATGAAATTGAGAAAAGGAAAAAAAAGTAATAGAGACAAGAAAGTGACGAAGAGAGAACAGGGACAAACTATATATATGGGGAGAAAACTCCAATAGAACAACCACTAATCCCAGCAAATGCCAGTAACAAGTACCTGGGAATTAATACAAACTACAACACCAACTAATATCAAGCAAGGCAAGGGAAAACAGAAGCAAAAAACAAACAAAAACAAACAAACAAAAGAATAAACAAAACAATCTCACAAAAAAGCATTAAAATTTGATATAATCAACATTCAAGCAAACAACAACAAAAGGACAGAGAGAAAAAGAATTTTTTAGATAATTAAGACAGCGAAGAGAGAGGTGTGTATGGACTTGGAGCAGGGGATTGGAGATTAGATATATAAGTAGGGTGAAATTTTATCAGGGGGTAAACAGAAAGAAAAGGGAAAATCTAAAGCAGGAAAGGGGTAAGATAAACAGGACACCAAAAGGGGAAAGGTTAGGAAGAGAGTGATGACATAAAGGTAGAGTTGAGATAGAGTAAAACAATGCTAAAGAAACATGAAACTAGAATGTTGAACACTAATCCCAAAGTAAAATAAAGAGAAAATAAAATGATACTTTAAAAAAAAAGGTAAAATAGTATTAGTAATGATACTGATTGATAATAAAAATGTAATAATTAAAAAGGTAAAATCAAGTGAGGAAAAAAATTAGTTTCTTGAGTAAAAGATGCAAAAAATGAAAATAATATAATAAAAATAAATAAAGTGTGCAGTAGTGAAGGTCATTCACTTCCTCTATTGTTCTGTTTGGCATGCCTGTTTCTCAGTCTGGACAGTATTGCAGTTCCACTGCTCCTCAGTGTTGTGAGCCAGTACTGATTTTTAAGTAGGCGGTGTGTCTTAAATTTCTCATATTCCTTTATTTTTGATTACACAAGAGTCAATTTGTGATTCAGCCCCTGGGTGGCAGTGTTTTTGGATTGACTTCTGGATCTCTTTGGCCTCTCTAGCCTGTATTTAGATCCTTCTGTCCCTGTGGCACTCAATACCGGTTTTTGGGAGTTGGCTCCCTCAGAGCTGGCTTTCCGATGGTCACTCCCTGCTCCAATCCCCAGGTTCCAGAAAAACACTTTCCCCTGCAGTCTCCCAGGGTGTCCCCAACTGGGTGATCCTATGTATTGGGCTTAGTCATCAGAAGCAAGGATTTGAAGAGGAAAAAGCCCAAGTGTGGGAGCAATGGGTCTGCGCGCAAGTCTAAGCAGCCGGCACACCTTTGAAATTCTTAGGCTGTCCCTGTACGTCAGATCAAAATGGGTTGCTTTTTAGAGATCCCTTCTGTTAGCAGCTCTGAGGACCCCTTTCCACATTCACGGATCACGCCAGCCCCAACAGCCACGGATTTTTCTAGGCACAGACTTTCCTGGTCCTTCAGTTCCTGCAAAACGCGCGTTCCTCTCTCCCGCCGGGACCAGAGGCCTCACCTTATCCCAGGCGAAATCTGAGCTTTCCGTGGTGGAGTGTAGAGCTCCTCTGAATCCGCGTGTTTGCGCCAATTGGGGACCGGTGTTCTGGGGCTTGCAGCTGTTCGGTGGGTGCCACAGTTGTGGATTTTCAGGCTTCTGATAAGCTCCATGTTCCCTTTCAAGATGGCGCAGTCTCCGCTTCCGAGCCCTTAGCTTCGGGAGGGTGACCAAGCTGCAGTGGAGGCCGCCCGGTCAGGGGAACCCCGTCTAGCAGCCCCCCACCTTCTCCTGGAGTTTAGCTGTCCCTTAACTTGCCAATAAACACTCCTCATGCTACCCTCAGCTGTTCTTTCTTTCTGCTCCGGGACAAGGCTCGGAACACGTCTGCCTATTCCGCTGCCATTTTTTTCCCCTCAACTAATCCTCTGGTTCTATTTTTGTTCTTCAGTTTATGTTGTTCATTATATTCCACAAATGAGTGAGATCATGTGATATTTATCTTTCTCTGACTGGCTTACTTTGCTTAGCATAATGCTCTCCAGTCCCATCCAATTCTTGCAAATCGTAAGAATTCCTTCTTTTTTACAGCAGCGTAGTATTCCATTGTGTAGATGTACCAGTTTTCTAATCCACACATCTGTTGATGGGCACTGAGGTTGGAGAAACTGTTTTGTTTTGTTTTTATATATATTTAAGTGAACAATATTGAAGCTATACATTTTCAAAAGAGAAATGACTCCAGATCTATGATTTCCAAGGACAATTTGAGATAATTATCTTGTATAACAAAAGGCTTTCCAAAATTGAGTAACTTATACACATTTTATAAGCTTCTAAAATAATACAGAGGTAGTTTAATTTACTACTTTACCTGAATGACTGGCTTTGCATTTTGTCATTATTTTGCCAAAACAACAATTTAATAAACATTTTGGCTCATGTGAAATCCAAATTTTCCTGATCCAACTCTACTGACTTGCAAGAATCAATAATATTACACTGTAGCCATGGTTTCAATGCAGAGGATTATTAAGGTCTTTCTCATTATATAAAATTGAAAATAAAACATATCAACTTAAAGGAGTATTTGGATGACTAAATGGGAAGACAAGTGTTGAATAGGAAATTCCCTTCCTTGTAATGCATTTCAACACTTCCTTTTTCTAAAAGTAAAACATGACTCAGTTGTTTCTAAGGGACTTCCAAAACTTGCTTCATCTTATTTTCATTAAGTAATTCGTTTTAGTTTTTGACATGGGTTTTGAAACATAACATTTAGTACAGCAACCTGGCAAACTGCCATTTCTGATCTGGACATCCTGGTATCTCCAGAATGTCTACATAAGTGGAAATTAGAGAGTTACTGTGCTATGAGAAGTGGTTCTTTGGAATCTGGCCTGAAGCCATATCTTTGGTAGGTCCCCTATTTTTATTTACATTGCATGTTTTTTTGGCGGAAGAGGCATGGATGATGAAAGCTATGGGTGGTCAGAAAAGGTAATGGGCTAAGGCACTCAATAACTCATTCACTGTCTACTGTTTTGTTCTTTTTTACTAGTATGTTGCTTTTCTTCATGTTAACTCTACTTCTTTGCAAATGACACCCCGATTAGGATCTTTGTTAGTTTTTCTTATATTCATATTCCTATATTTTAAAGAGCCATTGACAGGGCATCATGAATGTCTTAAAATTCAACATATATCCTTTAGAAAAACCATACTTATCCCACCAAAAACACACTTACACTCTCTGACCTCCTTTCACATTTCTATAATTAGTACCATCACTCTTAGTCTCACAAATTAGATATCGGTCATCACTAGCCTGTTACTTTACCCACTCAAATTTACTCTTTTGTGTCTTATTGAATCCCCAGTCATACTTCATTAGAAAATATAAATTGGATTTGTGTAAAGTACCTGAGTTAAGTATTCCAGACCAGGAGGGCAGTCTCGCATAAGAGTTGGCCCTGGCATCCATATTAATGGAGCAGACTGATTTGGCACTGGATAGTTGCCAGGCTGGTACTGGATAGGATGGGTACTACTAGTTGGCTGGCAGTATGGGAAGGCACTGGGCTGCTGTGGATTATAATATCCCATAGGCAAGCCTCTTGGGTAGCCTGCAGGCGGAAGTACAGATGCTCCAGGGGGTCCTGTGTTAAAAAACAAATGAAAGTATTACATACCATTAACACTGCAATATATTGGAAGCTAGCATGACTTTTTACATGAAGATGTTATGGATCACATAACATCCACTTAGAAATAACAAGATGTTCTAACTTCTGAGTATGTACTATTGTACCAACACTGTTCTAACAGTATTGCATATCAATGTATTTACTAGCAGTCCTCTTAAATTTTATGATATAATTAGACGCCTGGTACACGAAATTCATACACTGGCAGCGGCGGGGGAGGGGGGAGTGAAGGGGGTGTCCTTCAGCCCGACCTGCACCCTCTCGCAGTCCAGAACCCCTTGCTCCTTATCACCCACATGCAGTGGAGGTGGTGAGAGAGACTCCCACCACCACCGCTGCACTCGCCAGCTGTAAGCCGAGCTTCTGGCTGAGCGGCTCTGTCCCTGTGGGAGCACAATGACCACCAGGGGGCAGCTCTGTGTTAAGCGCCTGCCCCCTGGTGGTCAGTGCACGTCATAGTGACCGGTCTTTCTACTGTTTGGTAGATTTGCATATTAGGGTTTTATTATATAGGATTGTTCCTATTTCAGAGGTGTAGAAATAAGGCCGAAACATGTAGTAACATGTTAAACTCTCTATGCATTAGGTTTGTTCCTCCTTTGAAGAAATAATATACCTACTTCATTAGGCTGTAGTGAGATTACCACAAGACTAGCACATAATTAGCACTGTAAATTTCTTTAAACCTCACAAAGATAGTAAGGTCTACTTTAAAGGAGTACTTTTAATGACTGCTAGCTAATTCCAGAAAGGCTTCACCACCCATTCCTAGTAGCAGTCTTCTCCATCCCCTTGTCCCCTCCTCAGTTCCTGGAAACAACTGTCTCTACAGCCTTACCTAATCTAGACATTTCATATAAATGAAATCATATATCTAGCCTTTGTGACTGGTTTCTTTCACTTAGTACCCATGTTGTAGCATTCTTTTTACCTTACTTTTTTATATTCAATTAATTTTGGATTTACTGTAATGCTCTTTTTTGTTTATTGAGAAATAATTTACATATAGTAAAAGTCACCCTTTTTTTGGTGTACAATCGATGAATTTTCACAAACTTACGCAGTCAGGCAATTGCCTCCAAAATCAAGATACAGAACGTGTCCAGGACCCCAAAAGTTTCCTTCAAACCACTTTGTAGATCATCCCTTTTTAAAAAATTCTTTTTGTTTTACTTTTTATAGGCAACTAATATTTCACTGCATGGATATATTGCATTTTATATATCCATTAATCATTTGATGGACATTTGGATCGTTTCTACTTTCTGGCTATTATTTTAAGTAACACTGCAGTGAACATTGGTGTACAAGTACAGGTATAGATATATACTAGTATATTAGAATTGGCGAATGGTAATTCCATGTTCAACTTTTTGAGGAACTCTCAAACTATTTTCAAAAGTGGCTTCACACTCCCATCAGAAGTGTACAAGGGTTCTAATTTCTCCACATCCTCACCAATACTTATTATATCTTATTTTACTGAGTGTGAAGTGGTATCTATTGTGTTTTCTTTAAAAATCTATTTTTATTCATTTTAGATAGAGAGGAAGATAGAGGGAGAGAGAAACATCGATGAGAGAGGTACATCGACTGGTTGCCTCCTGCATGCCCCCTATTGGGGATTGAGCCTGCAACCTGGGCATGTGCCGACTGGGAATTGAATAGGTGACCTTTTGGTGCATGGGTCAATGCTCAACCACTGAGCCATACCAGCCGGGCTCCTATTGTTATTTTCCTGATGACTAATGGTGAGCACCATTATATGTACTTACTGGACATCTGTATATCTTCTTTGGAAAAATGTCTATTCAAATTCTTTCTTAGCCCACTTTAAAACTGAATTTCGTATCTTTTTGTTGTTGCATTGTAAGTACTGTTTACATATTTAGCATAAAAATCTCTTGCCTGATGATTTATAAATATTTTCTCATTCTGTTAACTGCCTTTTCTCTTTAATAGTATTCTTTGACACACAAGTTTTTAATTTTTATGAAATTCAATTTATTTTTCTTTGGTTGACTATGCTTTAGGTCTCATATATAAGAAATCACTGCTTAGTCATAGGTTATGAATACTTATACCTGTATTTTAAACTAAAAGTTTTATACTTATCACACTCTTGCATGTATGTCTTTTACCCATTTTTAGTTTCTTTTTTGTATACCAGTATAGTGTGATATAGGGGTTCAAATTCATTCTTTGTGTGTTGATATTCAGTTATCTCAGTACTATTTGTTGAAAGGAAATTTGTTGCAAGGAATTCTTTTGGCACCTTTGTAAAAAATCAATTGGTCAGAGATGTTTGGATTTGTTTCTGGACTTTCAATTCTATCCTACATGGCAATCATTATGCCAGTACTATATGGTCTTGACTTCGGTAGCTTTGTAGTAAGTTTGGAAATTGGGAGGTCAGTCTTCCAAATTTGTTTTTCCCCATCAAAGTTATTCTGAGTGCTTTTTATTTCCATATGTACTTGAAGATTGGCTTGCCAATTTCTTTAAAAAAAAAAAGAAAGAAAGAAAGCCAACTGGGAAATTGTTAAGAATTGTGTTGAAACTGCAGATCAATTTGGGGAGAGTTGCCATTTAATAATATTTACTTTTCAAATCTATATGGGGTATCTTTCCATTTGTCTTCTTTAATTTTTTCAACATTAGTTTTTAAAAAATATATTTTTATTGATTTCAGATAGGGAGGAAAAGGGAGAGATAGAATGAATGATGAGAGAATCATTGATTGGCTGCCTCCTGCACAACCCCTACTAGGGATTGAACCTGCAACTTGGGCATATGCCCTTGACCAGACTCGAACCCAGGACCCTTCAGTCTGCAGGCTGATGCTCTATCCAATGAGCCAAACCAACTAGGGCCAATAGTTTATTTTCAGTGTACAAATCTCCTAAGTATTTTATTCTTTTTTTAATGTTATTATAGGTAGAATTATACTATTATTTTCTTTGGGCTTGTTCAAATTGCTTGCACATAGAAATAGCAGGGTATTTTTGTATATTGATCTTGTATCCTACTACATTGATGAACTCATTTATTTGTGCTATCTATGTGTGTTTGTGTGCATTTCTTAGGATTTTTTGTATACAAGATCATCTCATCTGCAAATAGAGATAGTTTGCTTCTGTATTTCCAATCCAGATGACTTTTATTCTTTTTGTTTAATTACCCTGGCTAGAACCTGTAGTAAAATGTTGAAAAGAAGTGGCATGAGAAGACATCCTCTGTTCTTGATTGTAGGGGGAACATATTCTACTTTTATTAAGTACTAGAGACCCGGTGCACGAAATTCGTGCATGGAGGAGGGGTGTGTGTCCCTCAGGCCAGCCTGCACTTTCTCCAATCTGGGACCCCTTGAAGGATGTCCGACTGCTTGTTTAGGCCTGATCCCAGTGGGTTTGGGCCTAAACGGGCAGTCGGACATCACTCTCACAATCCAGGACTGCTGGCTCCCAATTGCTCACCTGCATGCCTGCCTGATTGCCCCTAACCACTTCTGCCTGTGAGCCTGATCACACCCTAACCACTCCCCTGCCATCCTCATCAATGTCTAACTGCTCCCCTGCCAGCCCGATTGCCCCCAACTGCCCTCCCCTGCAGGCCTGGTTGCCCCCAACTGCCCTCCCCTGCAAGCCTGTTCACCCCCAACTGCCCTCCCCTGCCAACCCAGTCACCCCTAACTGCGCTCCCCTGCTGACCCGGTCGCCCCTAACTGCCCTCCCCTGCAGGCCTGGTTGCCCCCAACTGCTCTCCCCTGCAGGTCTGGTCCCCCCACCCAACTGCCTTCCCCTGCAGGCCTGGTCCCCTGCAACTGCCCTCCCCTACAGGCCTGGGTGCCCCCAACCTGTCCTCGCCTGCAGGCCTGGTCCCCCCAAACTGCCCTCCCCTGCAGGCCTGGGTCCCCCCTACAACTGCCCTCCCTTGCAGGCCTGGTCCCCCCCAATTGCCCTCCCTTGCAGGCCTGGTCCCTCCCAACTGCCCTCCCCTGCCATCTTTTGAACACATGGGGCATTCATCTTGTGTGTTGGAGTGACAGTCAATTTGCATATTACTCTTTTATTAGATAGGATAATGTCAGCTGTGGGATTTTTATAGATGCCTTTTCTCAGATTCAGAAGGTTTCTTCTCATTCCTAGTTTGTTGAGTGTTTTTATTATGAAGGATGGTTCATTTGGTCAAATGCCTTTTCTGTATCTATTGATGTGATCATGTAGTTTTTGTCTTATATGATATATATATATCAGTTTTTTAAAAAAATTAAATTAATTGGGGTAACAAAGGTCAATAACCTAAGTTTTAGGTGTACAACTATATAATACATCATCTCTATATTCCACTGTATGCTCATTGCCCAAAGTCTAGTCTCCTTCAGTTACCATATATGTGACCCCCTTTACCATCCTTCATCCTTCCCCCACCCTCTTTCCCCTCTTATAACCACCAAAATCTGGTCTGTGTCTGAGTTTACTTGTTTTATTTGTTGCTTTTTGTTTTAGACACCATATGAGTGAAATCATATGGTTCTTGTCCTTTGTTGTCTGCCTAATTTTTATTTATATCAATTAAATTTCATATGACAAACCAACCTTTCATTCCTGGGAAAAACCCCACTTGGTCATGGTGTACAGCCCTTATTATATGTTGCTGCATTTGGTTGGCTAGTATTTTGTTGAGCATTTTTGGATATTGGTCTGTAGTTTTCATTTCCTATGATGTCTTTGTTTGATTTTGCTAATAGGGTAATACTTGCTTCACAGAATAAGTGGGAAAGTATCCACTATTCTTACTTCTTTTTATGAATTTGCAAAAGTTTAGTATTCAAATCTTCATTGCACCAACAGATCACCAGTTTGATTCCTAGTCAGGACACATGCCTGGGTTGGGGGCATGATCCCCAGCAGGGGGTGTGCAGGAGGCAGATGTTGATGTTTCTCTCTCATTGATGTTTCTCTCTCCAAAATAAAATAAAAACATACTTTTTTAAAAAAAGAAAATACATTAAAAATATCTTCATTGAGCATTTGATAGAATTCCCTAAGGAGGCCATCTGGGCCTTAGCTATATTTTGTCAGAAATTTTGAATTATTAATTCAGTCTTTTTACCTGTTACATATGTCTATTCAGGTTTTCCATTTCCTCTTGAGTCTGTTTCAGTGTTTGCAACTTTCTAGGAATTTATCTACTTCCTCTAGGTTTTCTAATTCGTTGGCATACAATTATTCATAGTATTCACTTACAGTACTTTCTAATTTCTGTCAAGTTGTTAGCAATGTTCCTATTTTCAATCCTGATTTAATATTTGTGTATTATTTTCTTGGTCAGTTTGGCTTAAGTTTTTTCAATGTTGTTGATCTCTTCAAAGAACCAATTTTTGGTTTTGTTGAGTTTGTCTATTGTTTTTTTTTTTTTTTATCTATTTCATTGACTTCTGCTCAAATGTTTAAGATTTCCTCCTGCTTTCTTTGGATTTGGTTGATTTCTAAGGTGGAAAGTTGGATTACTTGAGACTTATTATTTTTTGTAGATGTTTATTTTTTTTCATCTCAAAGTTTTTTCTAATTTCTCTTGTGATTTCTTTTGTTTCCTTTGATTATTTAGGATTGTGCTATTTAATTTCCTGATATTTGTGATTTCCCAAATTTCCTTCTATTGTTACTGATTTCTAATTTTATTTCATGTGGTAGAATATAGTTTGCATGATTTCAGTTGTTTTAAACTTATTGAGGCTTGTTTATGGCTTAACCAGGAGGTGTAGCCTGCAGAAAGTCATATGTGCACTTGAGAAAAATGGGTATCTGCTATTGTTTGATAGAGCATTGTATACATACGGGTCTGTTTTATAGGGTTATTCGTGGCTTTTATTTCCTTTCTAATTGTGTACCTACTTGTTCTACCCATTACTTTAAGTGAGGAATCACAGTTCCCAACTATTATTTATTGAATTGTCTAAAAATATTATATACAAATTTGTGTAATCAAATTATTTACTTATTAGGGGCCCGGTGCACGAAATTCGTGCATGGGGGGGGTGTCCCTCAGCCCAACCTGCACCCTCTCCAATCTGGGACCCCTCGAGGGATGTCCGACTCAAAATCCAGGACTGCTGGCTCCCAACTGCTCACCTGCCTGCCTTCCTGATTGCCCCTAGCCGCTTCTGCCTGCCAGCCTGATCACCCCCTAATCACTCCCCTGCCAGCCTGATTGATGCCTAACTGCTCCCCTGCCAGCCTGTTTGCCCCTAACTGCCTTCCCCTGCAGGCCTGGGTCCCCCCCAACTGCCTTTCTCTGCAGGCCCGGTCACCCCCAACTTCCCTCCTCTGCTGGCCTGGTCACCCCTAACTGCCCTCCCCTGCAGGCTTGATCGCCCCCAACTGCCCTCCCTTGCAGACCTGGTACCTCCCAACTGCCCTACCCTGCTGGCCATCTTGTGGCAGCCATCTTGTGTCCACATGGGGGCAGGATCTTTGACCACATGGGGGCAGCCATCTTGTGTGTTGGAATGATGGTCAATCTGCATATTACTCTTTTATTAGATAGGATAGAGGCCTGGTGCATGGGTGGGGGCCAGCTGGTTTGCCCTGAAGGGTGTCCCAGATCAGGGTGGGGGTTCCCTTGGGGTGTGGGGCGGCCTGGGCAAGGGGCCTGTGGTGGTTTGCAGGCTGGCCATGCCCCCCGGCAACCCAAGCGGAGGCCCTGGTATCTGGGGTATATTTATCTTCTACAATTGAAACTTTGTAGCCTTAAGTGGAGGCCAAGACAGGCCAGGGCTTCAGAAGCTTGGCTTCCTCCATTGCCGGGGGCATCCCTAGCCTCCTGCTCTCTCCAGCTCCGTGGCTGCTGCCATTTTTGTTGGGATTTATTTATCTTCTATAATTGAAACTTTGTAGCCTTGAGTGGAGGCCTGGGACCGGCCAGGGTGTGTGGATAGCTTGGCTTCCTCCATCGCCGGGAAAACCCAAGCCTCCTTCCTGCTCGCTCCATGGCCGCAGCCAGCTTGGTTGGGGTTAATTTGCATACTCGCTCCTGATTGGCTGGTGGGCGTGGCCTGTGGGTGTAGCGGAGTGATGGTTAATTTGCATATTACTCTTTTATTAGATAGGATAAGTACATATTATCCAGATAGGTTATGAGAAATGAGAAAAAATATGACAAATTATATGTGGAAAACTGTCATTTTATACTCCCTTTTGAGCTCTAAAATTGCCATTAAAGGTTCTGTTTCATTCTGCAGGAAAACAAAGCAAAACATGTTTAACTTTGTATAAGTAGAGTATCCCACACTTATTTAAAGAAAGAAGTTATAATTTAGAAATGAAGGACAGAAAACGAGCTTTCCAGACAAGAAAAAATTAACAGAGTTCACGAATCACCACCAAATCAGTGTTACAAGAAATGTCAAAGGGTCTTCTTTAAGAATAAGAAAAAAATAATAAAAAATACGAATAATAAAATGGCAATACCAAATGAAAATGGATTAAATGCTCCAATAAAAAGACACAAGGTAGCTGAGTAGATACAAAATAAGACCCTTCCTTACATATGATGTCTACAAGAGGTTCACTTCAGATCAAAAGACACAGACTGAAAGTAAAGGGATGCAAAAAGAGATTTCATGAAAATGAAAAACAAAACCAAAAAATAAAAGCTCAAGTCGCAATACTTATAACAGACAAAACAGACTTTAAAACAAAGGGTATATAATAAGAGAAAAAGAAGGACCCAACAATTCTACTTCTGGGTATTTACTCAAAGAAATGCCCAACATGAATCAAAATGACACATGCATCCACATGTTCACTGTGGCATTATTTACAGTAACGAAGATATGGAAGCAACCTAAGTATCTGTCAATAGATGAACAGATAAAGAAGTGGTGCATGGACTATGACAACCATAAAAAAAAAAAAGAATGAAATTTTGCCATCTGCACATCATGGATGAAGTAGAGTATTGTGCTGAGTGCAATAAGTCAGACAGAGGAAGACAAATGCCATATGGTTTCACTTATATGTGGAATCTAAAAAACAAAATGAACAAAGAAGGACAGAAACAGTCTCACAGATCCAGAGAAGATTTTGACAATTGCCAGAAGGTAGGAGGTTTGGGGGCATGGATGAACAAGGTGAAGGAATTAAAAAGTACAAATTGGTAGTTAAAGAATAGTCATGGGGATGTAAAGTACAGCATCGGGAATATTCCATATAATCCCATGTTATAAAAGCCTAATATGATAAGTGTCCGGGCGTCCATACAACCAATCAAAGTGTAATATGCTAATGATATAGTAAGGCTCCTCAACCGCTCACTATGATGTGCACTGACCAGCAGGGAGCAGAGAGTTGACTGGTTGACCAGTCGCTATGATGTGCCCTGACCACTGAAGAGATCAGCCGAGGAAAAGCTGCAAACAGCATAACTTGGAAACATTCCCAACTGTGTACGTGCCAAAGAAGCACATTCTGCAAACAGATGTGCTCCCTCTTGCCTGCAAACAGGAAGGGTGGGTTTGGCCAAAGGGAGTGACCTTTAAAGCTATTCTTTAAAGTTATGGGTCCCCTACCCACACAGTTTTCCCAGGCTTGCTTGGATGGCAGTTATCAGTAGAATGAGAACAACCTTTCATAGCTTACCAAGAAGTCTGTAACTATTTACTGAGATTTGCTGTACTGAGAATTTGTCCTTCTGCTCTGTCTCTCCCTTAGAGATTAAGAGGAACAAAGAATACATTCCTCTTGACAGACCTCCTATTCAGTGTTTTGTGTATAAAAGGCATTACGCAGTTAATAAACTTGCTGCAGTCTTCACCGAGCTCCGCGTCTGTCTTGTCTGTGTGTATGTTGTCTGTCATTTCGTCATCCCTCATTTTATTGAAACAGGTTGAAGCAGACCACCAAGGGGCAGATGCTCCAACTGGTAGATTAGCTTGCTGCTAGTGTCTAGCCCAGTGGTCAGCAAACTAATTAGTCAACAGAGCGGCAAACCGTGGCTCACGAGCCGCAGTTTGTCGACCACTGGTCTAGCCGATTGTGACTGAGCAAGACAGGCTAGACATGCCCTGGAGCCCTTTCGTGGTCCCTCCCCGGCTGACCAACTTCCTGCATCCCTACCCGGCCTCGATCGTGCACCAGTAGGGTCCCTCAGCCTAGCCTGTGCCCTCTCACAATCCGGAACACCATGGGGAATGTTGGAGAGCCAGTTTCTGCCCGATGGCAGAACGACCGGTCACTATGACATGCGCTGATCACCAGGGGAGCACTGCTCAGCCAGGAGCTGGGCTCACGGCTGGTGAGTGCAGGGGGAGGGCCAGGAGCCTCTCCCACCTCTGTGGCAGAGTTGGACATCCCCCGAGGGCTTCTGGACTACAAGAGGGAGCAGGCTGGACTGGGAGACCCCCCTGAGTGCATGATTTTGTGCACCGGGCCTCTAGTAGTCAATAATATTGTGATAACATATGGTGTCAGATGGCTACTTGATTTATTGGGATGACCACTTAGTAAGTTATATAATGTCTAATCACTGGGTTGTACACCTGAAACTAATATAATACTGTATGTCAACTGTAATGGAAAAATAAAAAAAATATTTAAATTAAGAAGAAAGATGAATAAGTTCTGAGCATGGTAACTATCTAATGTGGGCAATCAGGCCGGCACGGGAGGGAGGGAAGTTGGGGGCAATCAGGCCGGCAAGGGAGGGCAGTTGTGGGCGATCAGGCCAGCAATGGAGGGCAGTTGTGAGCGAGCAGGCTGGCAGGGAAGTGGTTAGGAGGCGATTAGGCTGGCAGGCAGAAGCGGTTAAGGGCAATCAGGCAGGCAGGCAGGCAAGCGGTTAGGAGCCAGCAGTCCTGGATTGTGAAAGGGATGTCTGGGCCTCTAGCAGTTAATAATACTGTTTTGTATACTTGAAATTTACTAAGCAGTACATCTAAAGTGTTCTTAGCATAAAAAAGTTAAAATGTAACTGTGAAAAAGAAAAGTCTATCCTACCAATATCAATGTGAGAAATACTGCCTTGTGGGATTTGTGCTGTTAGTTATTTTGAATATTATCCTTTTTTGTTGCAAGAAATTATGTCATTTTCACTTTAAATAGACTGCATAAAACTAAGGTTTCTTTATTAAGTATTATTTCAAACATACATGGAACAACATAATTTTGGGAAAGAATACATATCCGATACTATAATGCAAATGGAAATTTTGTAACTGAATTAAGTCAAATATTTTAAGTATAGTATTTCAAGTTCCTTAATGGGAATCACAGGGACTAATCTGTATTACCATAAGAAAGTACATAGTTCAGCCACTAAGGGGTGGTCACAGAAAATTTGTTACTATTTCATAACAAAATTCATTAGTTGTATGCTCTGCATCATAATATATTTCACCTTATCTAGTCATTTAATTAGAAGGATGTCTCCTACACTCCTGTCAATTTTTTGATATTCTGAAGAATAAACACTTTTCTAGATGACCGGAATATGATTGATAATCAGTGTTTACATCTTAGAAATGGTGAAACGTCTGTTCTAGTGGAATCTAGATGCTAGGATAGTGATTGGTGAAAATAAGATTGATTATGTAGATCAACAGTGAAATCAAATTATAGAGAAATGATGAAATACAGTAAGATTATAATTTCAGATTGTCAAAACCACAGATTTAGCAGGGGAAAGCAGGGTCAGAGCCACATAATATGCATATGCATGTGGTAAACGGAAAAAGAAAGCCCTGCTGTTTCTAGAAAACACTGCAGGAGCAAAGGCTACCTGAGCTCTAAAGAACAGACATCTAGGGTCAAAACAACATCTCTGCCATTATCCTGTGGACACTGAAGTTTCTTCTAACCTTTCACAGCTTAACTCAATAGTCTCCACCTCTAAAAATATACATAAATATATATTTCAATAAATAGTGCTATAATCTTACCTATCATTTTCTAAATCATTAAAATGAATCTATATATATAAAAGTTCAGTGGTCATTATGGCAGGATGACCAGAACAACTGGAATGACCAGAATGACTGGTTGCCATGATGCACACTGACCACCAGGGAGCAGACGCTCAACACATGAGCTGCCCCCTAGTGATCAGTGCACTCCCATAGTGGGAGCGGCGCTCAGCCAGAAGCCGAGCTCTGGGCTGGCAAGCGCAGCAGCAGTGGCAGGAGCCTCTCCTGCCTCCGCAGCAGCACTGAGTGGCAAGCCAAGAGCTAAGGAGCAAGCAGGCGGCCAGTAAGGAGCAAGCAGGTAGGCGGAAAGGAGCAGTGAGCCAAGCGGTAAGGAGCGAGCAGGTGGGCAGTTAGGAGGGAGCAGGCGGGCATTTAGGAGCGAGGATTCCCGAATTGTGAGAGGGCCCAAGACGGGCTAAGGGACACACACCCCCATGCACAAATTTTGTGCAATGGGCCTCTAGTTTGAATATAATCCTGGTGAAAAAGTTTCTTTAGAAAAATATTTTTAATATAAAAAATTTTACTCATTGCAAAATCAGTTCCTTTTATTTTTATAAAAACGAGAGGCCCGGTGCACAAAATTCGTGCACGGGGTGTGGGGGCGGTGGTACCCCTCAGCACAGCCTGCACCCTCTCCAATCTGGGACCCCTTGGGGGATGTCCGACTGCAGGAATTGGGCCTAAACCGGCAGTCGGACCTCCCTCTCACAATCTGGGACTGCTGGCTCCTAACTGCTTGCCTGCCTGCCTGCCTGATCACCTCCTAACCACTCGCCTGCCAGCCTGATGCCTAACTGCTCCCCTGCTGGCCCGATGGCCCCCAACTGCCCTCCCCTGCTGGCAGGTGGCCCCCAACTGCCCTCACCTGCCGGCCTGATTGCCCCCAACTGCCCTCTCCTGCCAGCCCGATTGCCCCCAAGATCCTTTGCCCATTTTTTTAGTTGGATTGTTTGACTTCTTTGGTTAAGTTGCACGAGTTCCTTATATATTTTGGATATTAAACCTTTATCAGATGTATCGTTGCCAAATATGTTCTCCTATATACTGGGCTCCCTTTTTGTTTGGTTGATGGTTTATTTTGCTGTGCAGAAGCTTTTTATTTTGTAGTCCCATTTCTTTATTTTTCTCCTTAGTTTCCTTTGTCCTAGTAGATCTACTATAAACATATTGGTACAAGAAATGTCTGAGATTTTGCTTGCCTTTGGTTTCTTCTAGGATTTTTATGATTTCCTACTTATAATTAAGTGTTTTATTTATTTTGAGTTTATTCTTGTGAATGGAATAAGTTGGTAGTTTCATTTTTTTTACATGGATTTGTCCAATTTTCCCAAAATCATTTCTAAATGTTAGCTATTGTAAATTTTGTTGCTATGAACATATGGGTGCATATATCCTTTCTGATTGGTGTTTCTGTTTCCTTGGGATATATTCCTAGAAGCGGTATTACTGGGTCAAATGGAAGTTTCATTTTTAATTTTTTGAAGAAATGCCTTACTGTTTTCCACAGTGGCTGCACCAGTCTGCATTTCCAACAGTGCAAAAGGGTTCCTTTTTCTCTGCATCCTCACTAGCACTTGTTTGTTGATGATAGTCATTCTGACAGGTGTGATGGTACCTCATTGTTGTTTTGATTTGCATCTCTCAGATGATTAGTGACTTTGAGCATGTTTTCATATGTCTCTTGGACTTCTGTATGTCCTCTTTCAGAGTGTGTCTATTTAGGTCCTTTGCCCATTTTTTGATTGTTTATCTTCCTTTAGTTAAGTTATATGAGTTCCCTATAAATTTTGGAGATTATACCCTTATCTGTGATAGCATTGGCAAATATGCTCTCCCATGCAGTGGGCTTTCTTGTTGTTTTGCTGATCATTTCTTTCGCTGTGCAGAAGCTATTTATTTTGAGGTAGCCTCCTTAATATTTTTATTGCCCTAGGAACTGAATCGGGAAAAATACTGCAAGGACATATGGCTGATATTTTGCTGCGTATGAATTCTTCTAAAATTTTTATGGTTTCCCATCTTACATTTAAGTCCATGATCCATTTTGAGTTTATTTTTGTGTATGGTGTAAGTTGGTGGTCTAGTTTCATTTTTTTTGCATGTATTTGTTCAATTTTCGTAGCATCATTTATTGAAGAGACTGTCTTGACTGCATTGTATGCTCTTGTCTCCTTTGTCAAATACTAATTGAGCATAATGGCTTGGGTCCATTTCTGGGTTCTCTGTTCTGTTCCACTAGTCCAGGGGTGGGCAAACTTTTTGATGTGAGGGCCACAATGGGTTCTTAAACTGGACTGAAGGGCCAGAACAAAAGCATGGATGGAGTGTTTGTGTGAACTAATATAAATTCAAAGTAAAGGAGCGGAGGGGAGAGCAAGAGAACCCTCCGCTCTTTCGGCTTCGCGGGCCGGATAGAACAGCCGAACAGGCCGGATCTGGCCTGCAGGCCGTAGTTTGCCCACGGCTGCACTGGTCTATCTCTGTTCTTGTGCCAGTACCAGGCAGTTTTGAGAACAGTGGCTTTGTAGGGATCTGGAATTGTGACCCCTCCAACTTTGTTCTTCTTTCTTAAGATTCCTACAGCTATTTGGGGTCTTTCTTTATTCCAGATGAATTTTTGGAGAGTTTGTTTTAGGTCTTTGAAATATGCCATTGATATTTTAATGGGGATTGCATTTAACCTATAAATTGCTTTGGGTAGTATGGACATTTTAATAATGTTATTTTACCAATCCATGAACACGGTATATTCTTCCATTTGTTAATGTCTTCCTCTATCTCTTTTTTTCAGCGTCCTGTAATTTTCTGAGTACAGGTCCTTTATCTCCTTGGTTAAATTTATTCCAAGGTATCTCAATTTTTTTGTTGCAATGGTACATGGGATTGGTTTTTTAGTAGCTCTTTCTAGGAGTTCATTATTGGTGTATAAAAAAAATTTCTGGGTGTTAATTTTGTATCCTGCAACATTGCCCAATTCATTTATTAGGTCTAAGCGTTTTGGTGGAGTCTTTAGGGTTTTCTATGTATAATATCACATCAAGAATAATGACAGTTTTCTTTCTTTTCCAATTTGGATGCCTTTTATTTCTTCTTCTTGTCTGATCGCTATGGCTAGCACTTCCAGTACTATGTCGAAAAGGAGTGGTGAAAGTGGGCATCCCTGTCTTGTTCCTGTTCTTAGGGGAAATGGTTTTAGTTTTTGCCCATTGAGTATGATTGGCTGTAAGTTTGTCATATAAGGCTTTTATTATGTTGAAGTATGATCCCTCTACTCACACCTTGCTGAGAGTTTTTATTTTGTCAAATGCCTTTTCTGCAGTAATTGATATGATTATGTCATTTTTGTCTCTCAATTTTTTTATGTGATGTGCCACATTTATTGATTTGCAGATATTGTATCAGCCTTGCATCACTGGAACAAATCCTATTTGGTCATGGTGTATGATCTTTCTAATGTAATGCTGGATCTGGTTTGCTAGAATTTTATTAAGGATTTTAGCATCTATGTTCATCAGGAATATTGGCCTGTAATTCTCTTTCTTTGCAGTGTCTTCAACTGGTTTTTGGATTAGGGTAATGTTGGCTTCATATAAAGAGCTTGGAAGTGTGCCTTCCTCTTGAATTTTTTGGAATAGCCTGAACAGGATAGGTTTTAATTATTCTTTGAATGTTTGGATATTCTTTGAATGAATTTTTATTGATTTCAGATAGGAAGAGAGAGAGAGAGAGAAACATCAATGCTGAGAGAGAATCATTGTTTGGCTGCCTCATGCACACCCAGCATGTAATTTGGCATATGCCCTACTGGGGAATTGAACTGTGTCCTCCTGGTTCATAGGTCAAAGCTCATCCACAAAGCCTCACTGGCTAGGCAGTATTATTGTTTTTATTTTATTTGTTCCACCACCATTTATCCCCTCTTTGGCTGCTTCCACCTCCACCCACTACCCTAATTATTTTTAAAAGCAATCTTAAATATTAGTATCATTGTCTGGAGAGAGAAAAAAGCCTTTTTGAATACTTAATGTACCTGGTACAAAATGGGAATTATAGTCTGGTGGGGCATCAGGCCTTGGATCAGGTGACTTTAATTGGTTTCCCATTTCATCTGTAGGTTGCTCAGGGGCTGTGGGGACTACACCTTTGGGGAGAGAGAGGGCACATGATTTGCAATGGAAATGATAATATGATAATAGAATACATTCATTTTTTCTTGTTGGCATGCACCATTGCATATAACCAGTAAGAAATACACTCATATTTCATACAAAAAACATAATTCATAACTATATTAGATATCAACCTATTATAATATTTGATAGATTTTCAGGCTGAATATGGATTAAAAAAGAAAATATTAAAACATTGTGCTATAATCAAAGCAAGGAACTTTCATGCTACTAGCTTCAGCTGTTCTGATGCTGATTCCTATCTACATAAACTTCCTTTCACATTGTCAAAAATTCTTTTTCATAATATGTAAAGTCATATATAGAGTGAATCCGATTTTTCATGAATCCATTTTGGAAAATTGATGTTTAGATAAATTCAAAACATAACAGGATAAGTACTTAGTAAATTCAAAACAGAGCATGATGAATACTAAATGGTTTAAAAGCCAGTGGTGACAGATGCAGTTCAATTAGAGGTGGTTTAGTCTACATTTCCAGGGATTCATGCCCTATTCATCCTGAAAGACCTGTCACCCTGATTGCTTCAAGGGAGTATTGAAGTCACTTTTTCTCTTGTTGAAATCAGAGAACCTTTTATTTACTCACTATAAGGAAAAGTTCTGACTCTCTTAACTGACTTTTATCTAAAAACAATCAAACACACACACACACACACACACAAATCCCATAAACAGTGTGTTTCTCTCCTTGTATCATGTCCTGCATTGCTTGATAATGCAGGGGCTACTTTTGAGCCCTCCTCTATGAAGACAGGCTGCTATCACAGGCTTTTTATTACTATCGCTCTTTGCATACTTACTTTCCTACCTGTATTTTTCTCTACCCAAATTTCCCCACATACTTTAGAGTTCCTTCTGTACATGTATGTCAATGTAAATCCCTTTTAACTCTTTTTGTTAAAGATAGAAAGGAATGCTCATATGTATAAATAAGCATATATACATGAATACATACTCTCTAAATACTTAATAAAAAAAAACTTCAAAATGAAATAAACTTCAAAAATTTTTATAAATCCTCACTGAGGATATATTTTTATTTTTTTAATTATTATTATTTTCTAATTCTCACCTGAGGATATTTTAGCATTGATTTTTTTAAAGCAAGTGGAAGGAAAAAGGGGAGAAAGAGACATCAATTGATTTCCTCCTGCGTGGTCCCGACTGGGAGCCAGGATCAAGCCTGCAACCAAGGTATGTGCCTTTGACTGGATTCAAACCTGGAGCCCTTTAATCCAAGGTCCAACACTCTATCCAGTGAGCTATACAGGCCAGGGCAAAATCTACAATTTTTAGGGAAAGCAATCACAAAACTCACATTTGAAAATAAAGCATATTAAAACTTATTCACAAAAACTTACCCGGCATTTTGAAGAATTCCAATTAATCCTGAAAAATAAAACATTTCATACTTTAATAAACAGTTACTATTACTACTTAGTAATACATGTAACAAGTTCAGTGATTCTTTTAGCCTCCAGTTACCTTTCAATCATACCTTCATTAATTTAACAAATGGTTACTGAGCACCTATTACGTACCAGGTACTATTACAGATGGTGAAAATACAGCAGTAAACCAGATGGACGCACTGCTGGACATTATATTCTAGTGGCATGAGATTTAAGAACATGTCAACAAATATTTAAGATTAAATTTAGATAGTACAGTTATGAAGTAAAAAGTTTAAGAAAAACATGAGAGTCAGGATACCCCTCTCTCAGAAGATGACCTTTGAACTATTTGAACTATGAATGGAGACACTACACCAAAAATATGGGAGGAGAGATCCAGAAAGACAGAAAAGTAAGGATAAAGGCCCTGGTGTGCCACTGGGTTTGGAATACTCAAGGGAGAGAAAGAAGTCATGTTTGGCTGGGACATAGTAAGTGAAAAAAACAACAAAAAACAAGACAACAAATGAAGACAGAGGTCTGATCAGACCTAAAGACCATAGCAAAATGTTTGGAATTTGTTCTAATTGCAGTTGAATGATCAGATCTGATTCATATTTTACCTTTCTTTTATTTTTTTCCATCACCTTTTATCACCCTCATACCTTCTTCCACCTCCACCCATCCTTCTACACCCCCACAACCACCACACTGTTGTCCATGAGTTCTCTTTCTTTTTGCTCAATCCCTCCAATCCCCAGCATACCTCCCTCCACCCCTACCCTGACCAGAGTGGTCTGCCTGTTCTCTATCTATGAGTCTGTCTCTTTTTTGCTTGGTAGTTCAGTTTCCTCATTATATTCCACATATGAGTGAAATCATATGGTACTTGTCTTTCTCTGACTGGCTTATTTCACTCAGCATAATGTTCTCCAGGTCCATCCATGCTGTCACAAAAGGTACATTTTTCTTTTTTACCACAGAGTAGTATTCCACTGTGTAAATGTACTACTGCTTTTTTATTTTTTTTAATAATGGTTGTTTTTAAAATAAATTTTTAATGATTTCAGAGAGGAAGGGAGAGGGAGAGAGAGATAGAAACATCAATGATCAGAATCATTGATCGACTGTCTCCTGAAAGCCCCACACTGGGGATTGAGCCATAATCTGGGCATATGCTCTGACCTGGAATTGAACCATGGCCTCCTGGTACATAGGTCAGTCTAGCTGGTCCCACTGCTTTTTTATCCACTCATCTACTGATGGACACTTGTGAAAAGCCACGGCCAGCGTGGCTTTCGGGTTCAAAGGCTTGGAGAAAGAGCTGACATGCAAATTAAAACACAAGACAAGAAATAATAATTTCAAAATTATGGGGGGGAAGCCAGGGAAAACTTAACTGCAGTAGTTAAGTTCCACTGAGTCTCCATTCCCAGCTGCTTTTATTTACTAGAATACACAATTGCCTTTTAGGAATGCAAACAGACATATCAATAGTAATGTTTAGTAAACAATAAGATTATCAGGTTGTGGGGAGTTTGCTTTAGGCCACTGAGTCAGCAGTAGGTAATAAAATGCAAATATTCACCCTGTGAATATCAAAGGAGCCCAGGTCAGCCTTCTGATGGGACTTCTCACATTTATATTAATTACTGTTGATCGTGGTTTCCAGCAGACATTTGGGCTGCTTCTAAGTCTTGCCTATTGTACATAACGCTGCAATGAACATAGGGGTACATATTTTCTTTTGATTTAGTGTTTTGGGTTTCTTTGGATAAATCCCAGAAGAGTAATCACTGGGTCATAATGCAGTTCCATTTTTTAAATTTTTTTATTTTGGTTATTAACTCCATACTGTTTTCCAGAGCAGCTGCACCAAACTGCATTCCCACCAGCAGTGAACTAGTGTACCCTTTTCTCCACAATCTCACCAACACTTGTTGTTTGATGATTTGCTGAGGACAGACATTCTGACAGCTGTGAGGTGATCTCATTATGGTTTTAATTTGCATTTCTCTGATGATTAGTGACGTTGAGCAACTTTAATATATCTATTGACCATCTGTATGTCCTCTTTGGAGAAATGTCTATTCAGGTCTTTTGTCCATTTTTTAAATTGGTTTAAATGGTTTTTTTGGTGTTGAGTTTTATAAGTTCTTTATAAATTTTGGATATTAAGCTTTTATCAGATGTATCACTTGCAGATATGTTCTATTCAGTGGTTTGTCTTTACATTTTGTTGATGGTTTCCTTTGCAGTGCAAGAACTCTTTAATTTGATGTAGTCCAATCTGATTATTTTTGTTTGTTTCCCTTGCCTGAGGCAATATATCAGAAAAAATATTGCTAGGAGAAATGCCCAAGATTTTACTGCCTATGCTTTAAGGATTTTTATGATTTCTAGTCTAAAATTTAAGTTTTTAATCCATTTTGAGTTTATTCTTATGTGTGGTGTAAGGTGGCCTAGTTTCATTTTTTACACTTATCTATCCAATTTTCCAACACCATTTATTGAATAGACTATCTTCAGTCCACTGTATGTTTCTGCCTACTTTGTCAAGTATTAATGAACTATAAAGGTGTGGATTTCTGTCTGTTCTGTTCCATTGATCTATATGTATGTTTTTATGCTAGTACCATGCTGTTTTGATTAGTATAGTTTGATATCAGGTAGGGTGATTCCTCCAACTTTGTTCTCCTTTCTCAAGATTACTGTTGCTATTCACGGTCTTTTCTGGTTCCATACACATTTTTTAAACACCTGTTCTAGGTTTGTAGAAATATTCCATTGGCATTATCATAGGAATTGAATTCAATCTGTAGATTGCTTTGGGTAGTATGTATAACTTAATGATGTTAATTCTTCCTATGCATGAACAGGATATATGCTTCCACTTATTTGTACCTTCCTCAATTTCTTTCTTCAGTGTCTCATAATTTTCTGAGTATATGTCTTTTACATCCTTGGTTAAATTTATTCCCAAGTATTTTATTTATTTATTTATTTTGAAGCAATTGTGAAAGAGATTTTTTTTTTCTTTTTAAGTTTCTCTTTCTGAAAGTTCATTATTGGTATATAAAAATGCAATTGATTTCTGGATATTTGTTTTATATCCTGCTACTTTACTGAATTCATTTAAGTTTTAGATTGTTGGTGGAATTTTTAGAGTATTCTATATTCAGTATCATGTCATCAGCAAATAATGACAGTTTTAATTCTTACGTAGCTAAAATTTCCAGCACTATGTTGAATAAAAGTGGTGAAAGTGGATACCTCTTTCTTGTGCCTTAAGAGAAGCACTTTTAGTTATTGCCCATTAAGACACTGGCTGTAAGTTTGTCATACATGACCTTTATTATGTTGAGATATATTCCCTATATTACCACTGTGCTGAGTTTATATCATAAATGGGTACTAGATTTTATCAAATGCTTTTTTGTATCTATTGGTATGATCATGTTATTTTTATCCTTCATTTTGTTTATATGGTGAATTGTGTTTATTGATTTGCATATATTATACCAACTTTGCTTCCCCAGATAAAAAGCCCACTAGATTGGTATATGATCTTTTTAATGTACTGCTGGATCTGGTTTACTAATATTTTGTTGAGAACTTTAGTATCTATGCTTGTCAGGGATACTGACCTATAATTTCCTTTCTCTGTAGTGTCATTATTTGGTTTTGGAATTAGGATAATGCACAACCTGTAAAATGACCTTGGGAGTCTTCCTTCATCTTGAATTATTTTGAATAGTGTGAGAACAGGTGTTAGTTCTTTCATTATTTGTCAAAATTCACCTGTGAAGGCATCCAGTCCAGGACTTTTGTTTGTTGTTTTTTTAAATTACTGCTTCAATATCATTAGTTATAATTGGTCTAATCAGATTTCTTTTTTTTTTTTTAAATATATTTTATTGATTTTTTACAGAGAGGAAAGGAGAGGGATAGAGAGTTAGAAACATCGATGAGAGAGAAACATCGATCAGCTGCCTCCTGCACAACTCCCACTGGAGATGTGCCCACAACCAAGGTACATGCCCTTGACCGGAATCGAACCCAGAACCCTTCAGTCCACAGGCCGACGCTCTATCCACTGAGCCAAACCGGTTTCGGCTAATCAGATTTCTTATTCTTCATGTTTCAGTTTCAGAAGATTGGATATTTCTAGAAATTTATCCATTTCTTCCAGATTGTCTAATTTGTTGGTATATAGTTTTTCATAATATTTTCTTACAATCCCTTGTATTTCTGTAGTCAATTGTCACTTCTCTTTCATTTCTGGTTTTACTTATTTAGGCCATCTCTCTTTTTTCCTTGATAAGTCTGGTTAAAGGTTTATCATTCTTGTTTATCTTTTCAAAGAACCAGCTCTTGGTTTCATTGACCCTTTTTACTGATTTTTTTCTTTTCTCTTTTAGATGCTATTTCATTTATTTGTGCTTTGATCCTAATTATTTCCTTCCTTCTCCTTAATTTGAGCTTTGCTTGCTCTTCTTTTTCTGATTCCTTTCAGTGTAAAGTTAGATTGTTTATTTGAGCTTTTTCTTGTTTCTTGAGGTAGGAATATAACACTATGAATTTCCCTCTTAGGACTGCTTTTGCTGTGTCACATAGATTTTGGGTTGTTGTATTTTCATTTTCATTCATTTCAAGGTATCTTGTGATTACTTCCTTTATCTCATTGTAAACCCATTCATTGTTTAGTAAAAAGTTATTTAGCCTCCATGTCCTTGTGTGTTTTTTCAGTTTTCTTCCTGTGATTGATTTCTACTTATATACCATTATGGTCATTGAAGCTGCTTGATATGATTTCAATCTTCTGAAATTAATTGAGACTTATTTTGTGTCCTATTATCTTGTCTATCTTAGAAAATGTTTCCATGTGCATTTGAAAAGAATGTATATTCTGCTGCTTTGCAGTAAAATGCTCTGAAGATATCAATTAAATCCATTTGATCTAGTGTGTCATTTTAGGTTGCTCTTTGTTAAAATGTCTTGATGTTGATTACATTTCAGTTCATATAACTTTATTCTCTTTTTTGGCTGCACCACAATTTATATAACTCTCTGCATAATGATGAAAATTTAAATTGTTTCTGAATGTATGCTATTACAAACAATGCTAAAATGAACCAATATGTATTTCTTTGGGTACCTGTATATTAAGTTCTTGGAACCAGAATTACTGGATCAAAGTTTTATGCATATTTATTTTGCTATACATTGCAAAACTATACTACAAAATGTTTAAATCAATTTAAAAACCAGAAAAATGAGTTACATTACTAATGTAATGATTTATCAAATCTTTTCTCATTGCCAATCTGAAAGGTACATTTTAATTTTACTTTTCCTATCTTAAGTGAAAACAGGAATTTTTATTACATGTTTAAAAGTCATTTGTCTACCTAGGCTTCACTCCCAGGCAGGACTCAGGCCAGGATGCAGGATTATTACAGGAAGGCGCATGTTTTTTTGTCCAGAGGAGAATCTGCTCCCTTGTCAGTAGAGGTAAATACCCAGACAATTTAATCTTCAAAAATCTTCAGACTCTCAACTTCTGCTGACTAATTGACATCAGAGGAATGGCAGTGTGAGCAATCTCCTTGGTATCTCCCCTTGAAGTTTCAACTATTTCAATAGCTATAATTCAACAAAGGATTCCCTGTTTATGTATAAATATACCATGCATTGAAACAGTTAAAGGAGGACAAGTGGGAGCAAACTGGGGAAGCAAGAGTGTAGAAACACTGAGAGGAGCTACAGATGCACCCTGGGGTGCTTAGGGAGAAGCTTAACCCAATGAGGGGAAGAATCTGGTTGTACCTGACACCTTCTTCAGCCAGGAGGAGCAAAGAGATTTAGAGAGCATTCTTGCAAAAGTGGGCAGTATGAGCTGAAGCTGAGCCCAGTGACTTGGCAGGGACACATCAGAGAGGTGAACCACAATTGTCTTGTACTGGGCACTTTCAGACAGAGATACAAAGCCATGGAGCCTGACTGCTCCTTAACCACCCAGATCCCGTCTCCTTTCACACTTGCTGTTGTGTTGTAGAGAATATTATCTACAGGAAACAGAGACGTGGCAGACAGAACAGTAGAGAGGGGTCTTAAATCAGGCCCCATGGGACATTAAAACTCAGCTTAAGAGAATGATACTTCACTACTTCACTTTTGTATTTTTTATCTTTTACTTAAGAAATTAGTTTTTTCCTTTTTATTTTTTGTTTATTTTTTATCATTAATTTTTATTTATTTAACCCTTTATTTTTTTTGAATAAGTGTTCTACATTCTATTTTTACTTTTTTAATTTATCTCATTTTCCTTTTTGTCAACTTTTTCTTCCTCACTTCTCCCTTTTTCATCCTGTTTCTCATCTCATGTTCCTGCTTTAGTTTTTCTCTCTTTTCCTTTTTCTCCTTGTTAAAAATTAATCTTCTTTATCTGCATATTGACACATTATTATTATAGTAGTCTCTGTTGGCGTACTCATATATTGAATTTCCTCTCCCCTGCTCCAAGTCCATGCACCCTCCTCTTTTCTGTTTCTGGACTAGCCAATTTTCTTCTTTTTTTGAAGTGGCCTGTTAGATTTTTTGTTTTTGTTTTTATTTTATGCTTTTGTTTTTCCTCTCATCGCTTGCTCTCTTCTTCTACTAATAGCTTAATTAGTTTTACTCACCAAACTCAGGCCTATCTGCTCTATATTCTCCTTTTCCAAAAATAGATGAATATATAGATAGATTAAACAAAGAGAAAATTTTTTTTCTTATATATACATTTTTAAATAAATATGTGTTATTTTTTTTATTGAGTATTTTGTTTCTTACTTTTTTTTTAATACACTCATTCGCTTTCTACCTCCTCTATACTGAATAGTGGCCATTACCCCATTCACTTAAATCCTTGACTTTACCTTCTGTAAATAAATTCTGCCTCCTCAGATTCAGTTTCCCCCTTTTTTTTCTGGTGTTTGTTGTTTGTATTTTTTTGTTATTTTGTTGTTTTTTACCATATACATATTTTTTCTCCTTTTTTTTCTTCTTTTTCTTTCTCTCTTACCTTTTTTCCTTTTCTTAATATCATTTTTGCACTCTTTTCTTTCCCCTAATTCTCTTTTCTCTGGTAGTCACCTTTACTTGGGATTGTCAGTGTCGTGAATACACTCGAGTTTTGTTCCTTCTGTGTTGTGTCTTGTCGAGTTATATTTTGTACCTTTTGGTTAACGTGGTAGAGAGTGAGCAACATAACCAGACACTTGGAGAGGACCAAAAATGGGGAGACAAAGAAACAGTCCCCTTACAAAAAAAGCAGAAATCACTGGAAAAGAAAGTAAACAAAATGGAGGCAAGAGATATGTCGGGGAAAGAATTCAGGGAATTGGTCATAAGGATGCAAGACAAATTCAACAATATGTGTAAGAACCAAGAGGAAATGAAATAAAAAATGACATTGCTGCAATAAAGATCACAATAGAAAGTGTCAATAGTAGAGTACAAGAAGCTAAGGACCGCATCAGCAAACTATAAGTAAACGTAGGAAAAAACAGCCAAGCAGAGGAGCAACAGGAAAAAACATAAAAAGCAGGAGGAGAGCCTAAGGGAGCTTTGGAACAACAAAAAATGAAACAACATCTGCATAATAGGGGTACCAGAAGGACAGGAAACTGAGCAAGAAATAGAAAACCTGTTTGAAGAAATAATGATATAAAACTTCACTGATATTGGGAAGAAAAAACTCACACAAGTTCAAGAAGCACACAGGGTCTCAAACAAGATGAACCGAAAAAGACCAATGCCAAGACACATAATAATTAAATTGGCAAACTCCAACGACAAAGTAAGAATATTAAAAGCGGCCAGAGAGAGACGGAAAGTTACCTACAAAGGATCAAAGTGACTGATTTCTCAACAGAAACACATCAGGCCAGAAGGAAATGGAATGAAATATACAAAGTCATGCAAAAGAAGGGTCTGAATCCAAGAATACTGTACCTGGCAAGGCTATCAATCAAAATCAAGGGTGAAATCAGGAGCTTCACAGACAAAAACAGACTAAGGGAGTTTATTCCCACCAAGCCAGCATGCAAGAAATGCAAAAGGGACTGCTATAAAAAGAAGAAATAGGAAGGGAAGAAGGAACACAGGGGTAAAGAATAAAAATGGCGACAAACAAGTACCTATCAATAATAAGCTTAAATGTAAATGGCTTCAATGCTTCAATCAAAAGACATAAGGTAGCTGAATAAATAAGAAAATATGACCCATATATTGGCTGTCTACAAGAGACCAATTTCAGAACAAAGGACTCACACAGACTGATAGGGAAGGGATGGAAAATTTTTTTTTCAGGCAAATGGAAATAAAAACAAAGCTGGGGTAGCAATACATATATCTGACAAAATAGACCTCAAAGTGAAGGCCATAACAACAGATAATACTAAAGGGATCAATACAACAGGAGGATATAACCCTGGTAAACATATATACACCTAATACAGGAGTGCACAAATACATAAAAAGCCTTCTGGAAAATATCAAAGGACACACTGACAGGAATACAGTCATAGTAGGGTACTTTAATACCCCATTGACACGACTAGATAAATACTCTAAACAAAAAATCAGCAAGGAAAGAGTAATCCTAAATGACTCACTAGATCAGATGGAATTAACTGACATCTTCAGAATATTTCACCCCAAAGATACAGAATATACATTCTTCTCAAGTGCACATGGGTCATTTTCAAAGATAGACCACATATTAAGACACAGGATAAGCCTATTCAAATTCAAGAAGACAGAAGTCATATCAAGTATATTCTCTGGTTGCAATGGCATAAAAGTAGAAATAAACTACAATAAAAACAATAAAAAATCAAACACTTGGAGGCTAAATAGCATGCTATTAAACAATGATTGGCTTACCAAAGAGATCAAAGAAGAAATAAAAAGCATCCTGGTAACAAATAACAATGAAAACACAACAATCCAAAACCTATGGGACACATTGAGAGCAGTCTTGAGAGGGAAGTTCATAGCTCAGCAGGCCTACCTCAAAAAAAAAACAAGAAAAACTGGTAATAAATTATCTAACCCTACAACTCAAAGAGTTAGAAAGAGAGCAACAAGAAATGCCCAGAGTAAGCATTAGGAAGGTAATAATAAAGATCAGAGCAGAAATAAACAACATCGAGAAAAAAAAAACAATACAAAAGATCAACAAAACCAAGAGTTGGTTCTTTGAAAGGATAAACAGGCTTGATGAACCTCTACCATGCTCACCAAGAAGCAAAGAGAGAGTACCCAAATAAACAAAATCAGAAATTAAAGAGGTGAAGTAGGAACCGATCCCAAATAAATACAAAGGATTATGAAAAAACTAAAGGCCTGATGGATGAAAATTCATGCACTAGAGGGGGGTTCCCTCAGCCCAGCCTGCCCCCTCTCACCGTCTGGGAGCCCTCAGGGGCAGGAGGTGACCCAGTGATCGGGGGAAGGCGATGCCCCATCACACCTCTGTTGCTGCCACAGCTGGCAGGGCAAGCCTCGGCCAGCCCTGGTTACCTGAGCCTTGCGCAGCCCTTGGTGGCTGGGCTACTGCCATCCGAGGCTTCCCTGCTCCTTGGGGCAGCCCTGGGTGGCTGGGCAGCCAACAGCCGAGGCTTGCCTAAGCCACGGGCATCGGCTGGGCAGCCAACATCTGAGGATTGCCTGTGCCCAGGCGTCAGCTGGGAAGCTGCCATTCATGGCTTGCTTGCACCTCGGGCCGGTGCTGGGCAGCTGGGCAGCCGCCATCCGGGGCCAAGGGGACTGGGCACTGCCATCTTGTGGCTGTGTGTGCCGCCATCTTTGAGGGGGTGGCAATCAATTAGCATAATCTTATTGGCTGTGGGTACCGCCATCTTTGCGACGGCATGAGGGTCAATTAGCATATTGCCTCTTTATTAGATAGGATACTGTGAACAACTCTATTCCAACAAAATGGACAACATAGATGAAATGGGCTTATTCTTAGAAAAATACAAGCTCCCAAAACTCAATCAGGAAGAATCAGAAAACCTGAATATGCCCATAATTACTGAAGAAATTGAAGCAATGATCAAAAACCTTTCAGTAAGCAAAAGAATTCTTCCAAGCATTGAAAGAGGAACTAAAACCTATCCTCCTCAGGCTATTCCAAAAAATTCAAGGGGAAGGCACACTTCCAAACTCTTTATATGAAGCCAACATCACCCGAATTTCAAAACAGATAAATACACCACAAAAAAAGAGAACTACAGGCCAATATCCTTGATGAACATATAAAATCCTCAACAAAATTTTAGCAAATTGGATCCAGCATTACATTAGAAAGATCATACACCATGACCAAGTGGGCTTTATTCCGGGGATTCAAGGATGATACAATATCCGCAAATCAATAAATGTGTTACATCACATAAACAAATTGAGAGACAAAAGTCACATATTCATATCAATTGATGCAGAAAAGCCATTTGACAAAATCCAACACCCTTCATAAAAACTCTCAGCAAGGTGGGAATAGAGAGATCATACCTCAACATAATAAAAGCCTTATATGACAAACCAGCCAACATCAGACTCAATGGGCAAAAACTAAATCCATTTCCTCTAAGAACAGGAACAAGACGGGGATGCCCCTTTCTCCATTCCTGTTTGATATAGTACTGAAGTGTTAACCATGGCAATCAGATACGAAGAAAAAATAAAAGGCATCCAAATTGGAAAAGAAGTAAAATTGTCCTTATTCACAGATGAATGATACTGTACATAAAACAACCCAAAGACTCCTTCAAAAACCTACTAGACCTAATAAATGAATTCAGCAATGTAGCAGGATACAAAATTAACACCCAGAAATCTATGGCCTTTTCCTACACCAATAATGAACTCACAGAAAGAGAAATGAAAAAAAAACACATTTTTTATTGCATCAAAAAATTAAGATACCTAAGAATAAACTTAACTAAGAAGGTAAAAGACCTTTACTCGGGAAACTACAGGACATTAAAAAAAGAGATGGAGGAAGACATAAACAAATGGAAGATCATACCATGTTCATGGATTGCTAGAATCAACATCATTAAAGTTTCCATACTACCCAAAGCAATCTACAGATTCAATGCAATCCCCATTAAAATACCAATGGCATATTTCAAAGATAGAAAACAAACTCTCCAAAAATTAATCTGGAATAAAAAAAAGAAGACCCCAATTGCCATCCTTTTATTCAATTTGGGATACACCTATAGCCCTGAGAAAGAGAACAAAGTTAAAGGGATTATAATACCAGATATAAAACTATATTACAAAGCCACGGTTCTCAAAACTGCCTGGTATTGGCACAAGAAGAGACATATAGACCAATGGAACTGAACAGAGAACCCAGAAATCGACCCAAACCATTATGCTCAATTAATATTTGACAAAGGAGGCAAGAGCAGGCAATGGAATCAAGACAGTCTCTTCAATAAATGGTGTTGGGAAAACTGGACAGATACATGCAAAAAAAAATGAAACTAGGTCACCAACTTACAGCAGACACAAAAATAAACTCAAAATGGTTGAAGGACTTAAATGTAAGATGGGAAACCATAAAAATATTGTAAGATTCCATAGGTGCTGGAGGCTAAGACCAGCAGGTCATAATAAATGCAAGAAGGCTGATGGACTTTGATATTCAGCAGGGCTGAGAATCAGAATTGTATTACCCTGCTATTGGCTGAATAGCTGAAGGTAATCCCCTAACTTGATAATCCTTTATTGTTTGCCAAACCTTACCATTGATGTCTGTTTGCTTTGCTAAAGGGCAAATGTATATTCTAGTAAATAAAAAGCTAGGGGTCCGGACATTCAGAGAGCCACTCCACTAGAGAGTAGGTCTCCTCCTGGTTCACCCAATAATTTCTAAATTTATATTTCTTGTCTAGTATATCCATTTACGTCGCAGTCCTTTCTCCAGATTCCTGAACCCTCGCTGCAAAAGGTTGAGGCACATAGGCAGCAAAATATCAGACATATGTCTTATCCATATCTTTACCAATACAGCTCCTAGGGCAATGGAGACTAAGGAGAAAATAAACAAATGGGACTACCTCAAAATAAAAAAGTTTCTGCACAACAAAAGAAACCATCAACAAAACAACAAGAAAGCCCACTGCATGGGAGAACATATTTGCCAATGCTATCACAGATAAGGGTATAAGCACCAAAATTTATAGGGAACTCATAGAACTTAAAGGGAAGGTAAACAATGCATTCAAAAAATAGGCAAATGACCTAAACAGACACTTTTCAAAAGAGGACATACAGAACCCAGAGACATATGAAAACATGCCCGAAGTCACTAATCATCCGATATATGCAAATCAAAACAAAAATGAAGTACCATCTCATACCTGTCAAAGTGGCTATCATCAACAAATCACCCAATGACAAGTGCTGGAGAGGATGTGGAGAAAAAGGAACCCCCTTGCACTGCTGGTGGGAATGCAGACTGGTGCAGCCACTGTGGAGAACAGTATGGAATTTCCTCAGAAAGTTAAAAATGGAACTCCTATTTATCCCAGTAATCCCACTTCTAAGAATATATCCAAAGAAACCCGAAATACCAATCAGAAAGGATATATGCACCCCTATGTTCATAGTAGCACAATTTACAATAGCTAAGATTTGGAAACAGCCTAAGTGCCCATTAGCAGATGAGTGGATTAAAACACTGTGGTACATCTACACAATGGAATACTATGCTGCTATAAAAAAAGAAGCAACTTTTACCATTTGCAACAGCTTGGATGGAAATGTAGAGCATTATGCTAAGTGAAAGAAGCCTGTTGGAGAAAGATAAATATCACATGATCTCACTCATATATGGGATATAATGAACAACATAATCTGATGAACAAAAATAGATCCAGAGACAAGGTAACACTGAACATACCATCCAACCTCAGAGAGAAGGCAGTGGAGGGGTGGAGGGAAGGGTTAGAGATCAATCAAAGGATTGTATGCATGTATATTAGCATAACCAATGGACACAACACTGAGGTGGTGGGAGCTTGTCCTGGAGGGTAAGAGTGGCAGAAGGGAGGGTCAATCAGGGAAAAAGGAGACATGTGAATGACCCACATCCGCATGGTTCAGGGTTCGGGCTCTGTAGGAGGGGCCACACGCAAATTAAAAAGACAAGAAATAATAATTTGGAAATATTGGGGGACCAGGCATGAGCCCAACTCAAGAGGAAGGACTCGGCTTGGGCTCAGGCCTTGCCATCATTTTATTCAATTTGGGATACACCTATAGCCCTTAGGCAGGCAATTTCCAGTAATAGGCAGACTATCTTATCAGTAAGGATTTACATGACTGTCTGGTGGGGAAGTTGCTTCAGTTACCATTGTCTCGACTAAACAGTGGGTGCATAGCTCTGACCTTTGCTCAAGGGTCACCAGCAGTCCGGGATCCTTGTCCACACTTCTCTGCTAGTGAAGACAATAGGCGGTTTCCCAAAGAGACATATGTAATACTTTAAAAAATAAAATTTAAAAATGGGCAGAAAACCTGAATATACATTTCTCCAAAGAGGACATACAAATGGCCAAGAGACACATGAAAAATGCTCAAAGTCACCAATCATCAGAGAAATGCAAATTAAGACCACAATGAGATATCACCTCACAGCTGCCAAATGTCTATCACCAAAAAAAATCAACAAACAATTGCTGGTGAAGGTGTGGAGAGAAGGGAAGACTAGTTCATTCCTGGTGGGAATGCGTATTGTTGCAGCCACTATGGAAAACAGTATAGAGTTTCCTCAAAAAATTTAAAATGGAACTTCCATTAAACCCAGTGATCCCTCATCTGGGAATATATCCTAAAATCTCCAAAACACCAATCAGAAAGAATATAAGCACCCCTATGTTCATAGCAGCATTATATCAATAGCTAAGATCTGGAAATAGCCCAAATGCCCATGAGTAGATGAATGGGTAAAAAAGCTGTGGGACATTTACACTATGGAATACTATGCAGCTGTAAAAAAGAGGTATCTCTTACCCTTTGGGACAGCATGGATGGACCTGGAAAATATTATGCTATGTGAAATAAGCCAAACTGAGTATGACAAATATCACATGATCTCACTTATTTGTGAAATCTAATGAACAAAATGAATTGACCAACAAAATAACACCTGAATCAGGGAGGGATGGAACAGACTGACATAGCTTGATATGGGGTTGAGGGGACGAGAATAAATAAAGAACTTATATTTATACTAGAGGCCCAGTGCATGGATTGCGAGAGGGCACAGGCCAACCTAAGGGACCCCATGGGAGGGACTGTGGAAGGGCTCCAGGGCGTGTCTGGCCAGTCTCGCCCAGTCCCAATCAGCCAGACCCCAGCAGCAAGCTAACCTACTGTTCAGAGCATCTGTCCCCTGGTGGTCAGTGCACATCATAGCTACTAGTCAAATGGTCAGACGGATACTTAGCATATTAGGCTTTTATAGAGAGAGATGCATAGCCCCTTGATACAGGCAATAGGGTAGTTAAGACCTGGGTAGGTAGGTATGGGCTGGGAGGAGGGGGGCAAGATGGGAGGGAATGGAAGATATCTATAATACTATCAACAATAAAAAATATTTTAAAAAATAAAATAGGAAACCAAGATGGCAGCATAGGTAAGCACCTAAACTGCTGCCTCGCCAACAATTTCAAAACTACAACTAAAAGACAGAACGGACATCATCCAGAACCACAGGAAGGCTGACTGAGTGGAAATTCTACAACTAGAAGGAAAGAGGAAAGCTCACGGAGAATCAGAGGAGTGGCAAAGGAGGGCTGAGGTACGGAGATGCTTGCAGAGAGGAAGAGCGGCTGAGTGCCTGGCTGACTTTATCTGGCGGGAGGGGGAAAGAAGCCCCCAACTGCACTGAACCCCAGTTCTGATTGCACTGAAACCCAGTTCCAGGTGAAACCCTGTGGACCCAGGCTCATACAGGGGGAGTCTGGACTGTCAGGTAGAGAGGAAGGCACACAGAGGCTCAGAGACTCAGAGACCCAGGGGAGCCACGGCGGGTCTGGAAGCACGCACACGCGAACGCGAGTGCTCGCAGAGAAAGCTGAATGCGGAGGTTGCAGCAGGCATTCCCTAGCAGAAGGGAGTTGCAAGCTCCTGACTGCACTGAATCCTAGTTCCGACTGCACTGAACCCCAGTTCCGGGCAAGCCCTTGGGGACCCATGCTTTTACAGGGGGAATCTGGACTGTCAGGCAGAAACTCGGGGGAGTCGCAGAAGGCAGAGGTCTGGAGGTGCACGCGTGCGCAAAGGCAGGGCTGACGGGAAGCCAAGACTGTCAGCTCCACCCTGAGACTCCACCCCATCCAAGCTGAGCACAGAGGCTTTTGCAATTTTGCAAATCTAATCCTATAAGGCTGTCTCCAGCACCGAATTTCTCCCAGCGTAGACACAGCTGATCCTCACAGCCAACTGGCCTGGAGGTCTATTCCTCCCAGTGATACCAACAACAATCAAGACTTAGAGAGAAACCAAGATGGCGGCATAGGTAAACACCTAAACTGCTGCCTCGCACAACAATTTCAAAACTACAACTAAAAGACAGAACGGACACCATCCAGAACCACAGGAAAGCTGGCTGAGTGAAAATTCTACAACTAGAAGGAAAAAGAAAAGCTCACAGAGAATTGGAGGTACGGCAAAGGGGCTTTGTGCGCGCAGAGAGGAAGGGCGGCTGAGAGCCTGGCTGACTTTCTCTGGCGGAAGGGGGAAGGAAGCCTCCGACCGCACTGAACCCCAGTTCTGACTGCACTGAACCCCAGTTCCAGGCGAGCCCCTGGGGTCCCACGCTCTTGTGGGGGGGAGTCTGGAATCTCAGGCGGAGACTCGAGAGCCGGGGAAGGCGGAGGACTGAAAGTGCGCACGCGAGCGCGCCAGTGCGCACAAAGGCTGCGGAAGTTGCCACAGGCTTTCCCTAGTGGAAGGGAGTCAGAGGATTCTGACTGCACTGAGCCCCAGTTCTGACTGCACTGAACCCCAGTTCCAGGTGAGCCCCTGGGGACACACGCTCTTGTGGGGGGAGTCTGGACTCTCGGGCGGAGACTCGGGAGCCGGGGAAGGCGGAGGACTGAAAGTGCACACGCGCGCGCGCCAGTGCGCACAAAGGCTGTGGAGGTTGCCACAGGCTTTCCCTAGTGGAAGGGAGTCAGAGGATCCTGACGGCACTGAGCCCCAGTTCTGACTGCAGTGAACCCCAGTTCCAGGCGAGCCACTGGGGACCCACGCTCTTGTGGGGGGAGTCTGGACTCTCAGGCGGAGACTCGAGCTGGGGAAGGCGGAGGACTGAAAGCGCACATGCGCGCAAGGGCAAGGCTGACAGGAAGCCAAGACTGAGACTCCACCCCATCCAAGCTGAGCACAGAGGCTATTGCAATTTGGCAAGTCTAATCCTATAAGGCTGTCTCCAGCACCGAACTTCTCCCAGCATAGACACAGCTGATCCTTACAGCCAACTGGCCCGGAGGTCAATTCTTCCCAGTGATACCAACAACAATAAAGACTTAATTACAACAAGGCTGTACACACAGTCCACAAAGGGGTGCACCAAGAGTGTCCACCTCAGGTTAACTGGGGAAGCAGACCCACTGGGCCATATTGGAAACCTAGCACAAATATCTACCTTACCAACTCAGGGAATCAGTGAAAATGCGGGGTCAAAGAATCAGATCACAAACGAAAGAAATGGAGGAAAACAAACGACTGGATATAGAATTCAAAACCACGGTTATAAGACTTTTTAAGAATATCCTAGAAAAAGGCCGATAAATATAACGAGACCCTTGAAGATATGAAAAAGGACCAACTAGAAATTAAACATACACTGACTGAAATAAAAAATATTATACAGAGACCCAATAGCAGACTAGAGGAATGCAAGAATCAAGTCAAAGATTTGAAAAACAAAGAAGCAAAAAACACTCAACCGGGAAAGCAAAAAGCAAAAAAAAAAATCCAAAAAGTTGAAGATAATGTAAGAAGACTCTGGGACAACTTCAAGCGTACCAACATCAAAATTATGGGGGTGCCAGAAGAAGAGAGAGAGCAAGATACTGAAAACCTATTTGAAGAAATAATGACCGAAAACTTCCCCCACCTGGTGAAAGAAATAGACTTACAAGTCCAGGAAGCACACAGAACCCCAAACAAAAGGAATCCAAAGAGGACCACACCAAGACACATCATAATTAAAATGCCAAGGGCAAAAGACAAAGAGAGAATATTAAAAGCAGCAAGAGAAAAACAGTTAATTTTCTACAAGGGAGCACCCATATGATTGTCAGCTGATTTCTCAACAGAAACTATGCAGGCCAGACGGGAGTGGCAAGAAATATTCAAAGTGATGAAAAGCAAGAACCTACAACCAAGATTACTCTACCCAGCAAAGTTATCATTCAGAATGGAAGGTCAGATAAAGAGCTTCACAGATAAGAAAAAGCTAAAGGAGTTCATCACCATCAAACCAGTATTATATGAAATGCTGAAAGGTATTCTTTAAGAAGACGAAGAAGAAAAAAAGATAAAAATTATGAACAACAAATACATATCTATCAACAAGTGAACCTAAACATCAAGTGAATTAAAAATCTTAGGAACAAAATAAACTGGTGAATATAATAGAATTAGGGGCATAGAAAGGGAGTGGACTGATAATTCTCAGGGGGAAAGGATATGGGGGGTGCAGGAAGAGACTGGACAATAATCGTACACCTATGGAAGAGGACAGTGGTGGGGAGGTAAGGGCAGAGGGTGGGGTGGGAACCAGGTGGAGGGGAGCTATGGAGGGAAAAAGGAGAAACAATTGTAATAATCTGAACAATAAAGATTTATTAAATTAAAAAAAAAAAGAAACTGCATGTGAAAGTGCCTGGCATAGTACTTAATATACACAAAAGTTATTTAGATATTAAAAGAATTATTTTATCAGTTGAGGAGTCCTTTTGAAATGAAAATAATAATCAACACTGGGGGTGTGGAGGGGGTGAGAGGTCAACCAAAGGACTTGTTTGCATGCACATAAGCATAACCCATGGACACAGTCAGTAAGGGGGTGAGGGCATGTGCTGGGGTGGGGGGGTTGAGGGGATGGGAACAAGCAGGGAGAGGTCAATGGGGGAAAAAGTATTCATATGTAATACTTTAAATAATAAAGAATTAAAAATAATAATAATAAAATAAATAAATAAATAAAATATATGGTTATCAAATATCAGCTTTACTTTTATTCTTAAATCTGTCTCTTCAGTTTCATTGATTTATCAGTAAATCTGCTCCCTTTCTTTTATTACTTTTTAATCACTATAGTTAGCTTTACAATACTTTTTATTATGTATTAAAATCTCCACATATATGTACATTTTCTTTTAATTGAAATCTTTCCATATGAGCTAAATAGTTGTTTTAAAACAAACAAAAAATTCAGTTTGGAATTTAATTTATACATCTTTAGAGAAATGCTATCTTTACTTATAAAGATAGCATTTGTACCTATACACTCTTATATACTTAATGTATTTTCATATGTCCCTAGAGTTTTATATCTTTAAATAGGTTTTTCAATTTTGTGTTAGTTCATGCCAAACTGAATCGTTTTTTTGTCCTATTGTATTTTCTAATTTATAAACATCACACCTAGTGAGAACTGTAAGTCCACACTGGTTAGTAAATTCTTTGATTTTTTTCTAGGAGATTTTCAGTTGTTTTCCTATAGACATTCAAAATATACAACCACATTAGGTATAAAAAGTATTAATTCTGTCTTTCTTGCTAACCAGAATGTCAATATGCTCTTCTGCTTAATGCCACTGGCCTATAAAATTCACAGAATGTGATGAGCAGATTTGGCTTTCCCAAATTTAATGGAAATGATTTTACTATTTCAAGATAACCATGGGATATACATAGATGGAAATTATATTTTTATTCCAACTATCACAACACCCAACTTAAAGTACTGAATCCATACCCTTTTTGAGTAGGTGGGAAATCAACTTTATTGCATCATAGTTTTAGTGGCTACATTTCAAATGTACGGTGTAAATTAGAAATTCAATTAAATTGTACATCCTAAGATAAACAAAACCATAAAATAAATGAAAGGAAAATGCAAGTCTTGAAATATATGTTTTACTTTATGGAAACAAAGCACACACAGCCGGAATGAATCACATCTCCCCCATTTGCTCGCATTGCTAACCTGAGACAGGGGTCTCTCTGGTAACAAGACACTGCGCCCCCGGGTGTAAAGAAGTGACCATAACTCTTTGACCTGCCTTTCCGCCTGGTCCGACTTCGTAGAGGGCTAAGCAGAGGGGATGCCCCCAGTGCAGGCAGAGTCTGACGTAGGATGGCCTTCGGGAGCCACCCAACGGGGACAAGGCAGCCTGGCGCGCAGCCAACTCTCCGGAGCGCGTTCCTCCCGGGCCCCACGGGCTCCCCAGCAGGCAGCCTTCGTCCCCCACTCCGAACCCCCGTCCCAGCCTCGTGGGGCCGTCCGCCCTGCTCAACTCACCGCTAATTGTTCCGCACTAGCTCAGTCAGGGCCGAAATCTAACTTTCCCCAGAGGTAGGAGTGAGGAGGGGGCGGGGAAAGCAAAAGGAAGAGGAGGGTGTTTCCAACAAAAACAACCTAGAGCGTGGAGGGGCGAAGGCCTGGGGTTGGCGGCCACTCCTAGGGCGGACACCCTGCCCCTCCCCCCCACCACCCCCCTCACACACACCCCCCTCACACACACAGGCACACACCCGGCTCAGACTCCGCCCCACGCGGTGAGCCCCAAGGGTCGGATTGGCCTCCAATTACAAGCCCAGGGGGCGGGGGAAGTGAAGAAAAAGGAATTGCATCCGCTGTAACGTGCGGTGATTGGTAGACATAAGCAAGTTAGGGGTGACGACTAATCAGGGACAGGCAGGTTCCAGAACTCAAAGGGAAGGGCTCTGCTAAGGGCTTACTGAGAAACCACTGTCCTTTGCATCTGCTCAGACCACACGCCCTTGGCTGTGCAAGGCTGGGCCTGAAACACTTGGGTGCGGGGCCAGGCTTTCCCCCCCCCACAGGATTGAAGGAGGCCAACTGGCTGTGGAAGGAGCCCTGGGCAGAGGGGAAGAGAGCAGGATGCCTGTGTTTTCTGACGTTTGGTGCAAAATGCCATTCGTTAATTGCCCTCTTTAGGCACAAAACCTTTTGCAAACTAATGGGGTTAGGTCTGTGGTGGTCCTTGGGTGGGGGTTGGGAGGTGGTGGAGCACAGGAACTGGGAGAATGTTAATGTCCCTGACCTTATAAAGGATTAGGCTGGGCATACTAGTAAGCAAATTAGATTAAGCTCTGAGGACCACCTGGCAAGGCTCTACTATGGGAGACTTTTGGATAGGTGAAGGCATGTAGGAGTGGAGTTCTGGAATTTTCTGTTTTGTTTTATGACATTTGTTAGTAAGCCTGTGAGAACAGATTTTTTTAAAAATTCATATTGTATTTTTCAGTAATAATTGCACAGAACATTACCAAAGTAGAGGGATAGTGTTATATTGAAAGTATAAAACAAACTGGTGTCAAAACGACAGCAAAAATTAATACTAAATATTTAGTAGCTTTGGTTTTACTTCATAAGCATGATCAAGAATTTGAGCTCATGAATTCAAACATACACAATGTCCACATGAAAGATGACAAAAAAGTTCAAGAGCAAAATATATCTCTCGAAACATATTGTTTTGGGGGATAAAGAAATAATTGAAAGTATGTCATATGCCCAAATCATAAGGTTTGAAAGAAAGTAGAATTGTTAAAACCCTTGTTTGTCTTCCTAAAATTTCTGATCTGAAATCATTTCAACTTGAATACTTCAGGGGATGACAAATTCACTATGTTTGTACCAATTCTATTTTTAGTTGCTCCTTAGTTACATCTCTTTGGAGTAATTTCTTTTTACTATTTTTTCTTACATTACTATAGTTGGCTTAGAGTTAATATTGTACCTTGTCAAAATAATAAATTTGCAAGAGCACTTTTTGGTTTTTCAATCCTATGTACCATTGCTATTGCTATGTTTCACATGCACACAAATTATAAGCTATATGATAAAATATCATATTTTGCTAAAGCAGTCAGTTGTCTTTACTGATATGAAGAGAAGGAAAAATAGAGCTTTTATATTTGCCCAAATATATACAATTATATGGCCTTTTTACTTTTTATTGTAGATAAAGTTTTATCCATTGTTAGTTCCCTTAAGGTTAGAGAATTTCCTTTAGTATATTTTGTACTGTATTATAGCTGGAAATAAATTCTCTCAGCTTTTTTTTTATCTGAAAATACTTTTTATTTTGTATGAATTTTTAAAATGGTGTCTTCACTATGTAAAGAATTTTGGGTGGACAGATTTTTCTTTTTCATCATAAGTTTGTTTTTTTTTAAATATATTTTATTGATTTTTTACAGAGAGGAAGGAAGAGGGATAGAGAGTTAGAAACATCGATGAGAGAGAAACATCGATCACCTGCCTCCTGCACACCTCCTACTGGGGATGTGCCTGCAACCAAGTTACGTGCCCTTGACCGGAATCGAACCTGGGACCTTTCAGTCTGCAGGCTGACGCTCTATCCACTGAGCCAAACCGGTTTTGGCTTCATCATAAGTTTTGACTTCCATTTTTATCTATGGGTTTCATAATACTGGTTTTAAGATTAGGTTTTTTTATAACATAGGTCCCCATTATTTCCCCATTGACCAGCTCCAGCCCACCCGCACACCCTGAGCCAGGCCTCTCCACCTTATTGTCTGTGTCCATGGGTTATGCACATATGCATACAAAGTCTTTGGCTGATTACCTCCCACCCACCCATGCTTCCCCACTTCCCTCTGAGATTTTGAACTCTGTTCCATTCTTCCATGTCTCTGGATCCATTCCGTTCATCAGTTTATTTGGTTAATTAGACTCCACATATGAATGAGATCATGTGATGCTTGTCTCTCTCTTACTGACTTATTTCACTTAGCATGATACTCTCCAAGTCCCTCCATGCTGCCTCAAAGGGTAAGAGAGTCCACTTTTTTTTTTTAAAATATATTTTATTGATATTTCACAGAGAGGAAGGGAGAGGGATAGAGAGCTAGAAACATCGATGAGAGAGAAACATTGATCAGCTGCCTCCTGCACACCTCCTACTGGGGATGTGCCTGCAACCAAGTTACGTGCCCTTGACCGGAATCGAACCCGGGACCCTTCAGTCCGCAGGCCGATGCTCTATCCACTGAGCCAAACCGGTTTTGGCAAGAGATTCCACTTTTTTAATGCTGCATAGTATAAATGGTATAAATGTACCACAGCTTTTTACCACTCATCTGGTGTACCACTCATCTACAGATGGGCACTTGGACCAGATCTTAGCTATTGTAAATTGTGCTGCTATGAACATAGGGGTGCATACATTCTTTCTGATTGGTATTTCTGGTTTCTTAGGATATACTAGAGGCCCAGTGCATGAAAATCCATGCACTGGAGGGGGGTTCCCTCAGCACAGCCTGCCCCCTCTCACAGTCTGGGAGCTCTCAGGGTGGAAGGCGACCCGGTGATCAGGGGAAGGTGACATCCCCATCACATCTCTGTTGCTGCCACTGCTGGCAGCGCAAGCCTCAGCCGGCCCTGGTTACCTGAGCCTCAGGCGGCCCTGGGCAGCTGGGGGGCTGAGGGGACTGGGAGACTCTGAAGGCAGGCGTGCGGCGGGGCTGAGGGGACTGTGAGCCGCCATCCTGTGGCTGTGGGCACCGCCATCTTTGGTGGTAGTCAATTAGCATGTTCCTTCCTTATTGGCTGTGGGTGCTGCCATCTTTGAGGGTGGGGCAGTCAATTAGTATATTCCCTCCTTATTGTGGGCACCACCATCTTTGTGATGGTGTGAGGGTCAATTAGCATATTCCCTCTTTATTAGATAGGATTCCTAGAAGTGGAATCACTGGGTCAAATGGCAGTTCCATATTTAATTTTTTAAAGGAAATTCTGTACTGTTTTCCACAGTGGCTGTACCAGTCTGCATTCCCACCAGAAGTGTATTAGGGTTCCTTTTTCTTCACATCCTCCCCAGCACTTGTGATGTGTTGATTTGTTGATGGTAGTTGTTGACAAGTGTGAGGTGATACCTCATTGTCCTTTTAATTTGCATCTCTCTGATGATCAGTGACTTTGAGCATTTTTTCATATGTCTCTTGACCATCTGTATGTTCACTTTGGAGAAGTGTCTATTTAGGTCCTTTGCCCATTTTTTAATTGGGTTGTTTGTCTTTCTCTTGTTAAGTTGTATGAGTTCCCTATATATTTTGGATATTAACCCTTTATCAGATGTATCATTGACAAATATGTTCTGCCATATAGTGGGCTCCCTTTTCATTTTGTTGATGGTTTATTTTGCTGTGCATAAGCTTTTTATTTTATTTAGTCCCATTTATTTTCTACTAACTTTCCTTTCCCTAGGAGGTGTATTGGTAAATATATTGCTCCAGAGATGTCTGAGATTTTGCCACCTACGGTTTCGTGTAGAATTTTTATGGTTTCAAGACTTACATTTAAGTCTTTTTCCAGTTTGAGTTTATTTTGTGAATAGTGTAAGTTGGTGGTCTAGTTCCATTTTTTTACATGTATCTGTCTAATTTTTCCAACATCATTTATTAAAGAGACTATTTTGACTCCATTGTATGCTCTTGCCTCCTTTGTCAAATATTAATTGACAGTAATGGCTTGGGTCAATTTCTAGGGTCTCTGTTCTTTTTCATTGATCTTTATGCCTTTTCTTGTGCCACTACCAGGCTGTTTTGATTTTGGTGGCTTTGTAGTATAACTTGATATCTGGCATTTTTATTCCTCCAACTTTGTTCTTCTTTCTCAAGATTGCTGCAGCTATTCAGAGTCTTCTTTGGTTCAATATAAATTTTTGAAGTATTTGTTCTAGTTCTGTGAAATATGCTGTTGTTATTTTAATAGGGGTTGCATTGAATATGTAGATTGCCTTGGGTAGTATGGACATTTTGATGATGTTGATTCTACCAATCCATGAACACAGAATATTCTTCCACTTGTTTATATCTTCCTCTATCTCTTTTCTCAATGTCCTGTAGATTTCTGAGTACAAGTCTTTTGCTTCCTTGGTTAAGTTTATTCCTAAGTATCTTAATTGTTTTCTTGCAATGGTAAATAGGATTGTTTTTTTTTAATATATTTTATTGATTTTTTACAGAGAGGAAGGGAGAGGGATAGAGAGTTAGAAACATGGATGAGAGAGAAACATCGATTCAGCTGCCTCCTGCACACCTTCTACTGGGGATGTGCCCGCAACCAAGGTACATGCCCTTGACCGGTATCAAACGTGGGACCTTTCAGTTTGCAGGCTGACGCTATATCCACTGAGCCAAATCGGCTAGGGCGGGATTGTATTTTTTGTTTATCTTTCTGAGAATTCATTATTGGTTTATAAAAATGCCATTGATTTCTGGGTGGTGATTTTGAATTTTGCTTTATTACCAAATTCATTTATTAAATCTAGTAGTTTTTTGGGGTGGAGTCTTTAGGCTTTTCTATATACAATACCATGTCATCTGTGACATAATGAGAGTTTTTCTTCTTCCTTTTTAATTTGGATGCCTTTTATTTCTTCTTGTTTGATCACTGTGGTTAGAACTTCCAGTACTATGTTGAATAAGAGTAGTAAAAGCAGGCATCCCTGTCTTGTTCCTGTTCTTAGGGGAAACACTTTTGTTTTTTGTCCATTGAGTATGATATTCATTGTAGGTTTGTTGTATATGGCCTTTATCATGTTGATATATGCTCCCTCTCTTCCCATTTTGCTGAGAGTTTTTATCAAAAATGGGTGCTGGATTTTGTCGAATGCTTTTCTACATCTATTGGTATTATCATGTGACTTTTGCCTTTCAATTTGGTTATGTGATGTATCACATTTATTGATTTGCAAATATTGTACCAGCCTGGCATCTCTGTAATAAATCTCACTTGGTCATGGTGTATTATCTCTTTAATATATTGTTGGATATGCTAATATTCTGTTGAGGATTTTAACATCTGTTTTCAACAGGGTTATTGGCCTGTAATTTTCTTTCTTTGTAGTGTCTTTTTCTGGTTTTGGAATTAGGATAATGCTGGCCTCATAAAACAAGCTTGAAAGTGTTCCTTCCTCTTGCATTTTTTGGAATCATTTGAGGAGAATAGGTTTTAATTGTTCTTTGAAGGTTTTAATTGTTCTGCAAAGCCGTCTAGACCAGGCATTTGTTTGCTGGCAGTACTGTAATTACTGCTTCAATTTCATCAGTTGTTATTGGCTTATTCATGTTTTCTTATTCTTTCTGATTCAGTTTCAGCAGATTGTATTTTTCTAGGAATTTTTCCATTTCATCCACATTGTCCAGCTTATTGGCTTATGGTTGTTCATAGTATTCCCTTACAATCTTTTCTATTTCTGTGGTGTCAGTGGTTATTGCTCTGCTTTCCTTTTTGATTTTATTTTTTTGGGCATCCTCTTTCTTTGTTTCTTCATGAGCATGGCTAGAGGTTCATCAATCTTGTTTATCTTTTCAAAGATCCATCTCTTGGTTTCATTGATTTTTTTGTATTACTTTTTTAGTCTCCATGTCATTTATTTCTGCTCTGATCTTTATTATTTCCTTCCTTCTACTTACTCTGGGCTTTTCTTGTTGCTCTCTAATTCTTTAAGTTTTAGGGTTAAATGGTTCAGTATTAACTAGTGGCCCGGTGCACGAAATTCATGCACAGGGGAGTGTCCCTCAGCCCGGCCTGCACCCTCTCCAATCTCGGACATCCCTCTTGCAATCTTGGATTGCTGGCTCCTAACTGCTCACCTGCCTGCCTGCCTGATTGCCCCTAACCACTATGCCTGCCAGCCTGCTTGCCCCCAACTGCTCCCCCCACCACCAGCCTGCTCACCCCCAACTGGCCCCCGGTCAGCCGCCAGCCTGATCATCCCCAACTGCCCCCCCGCTGGCCTCACCCACAACTGCCCCTCCCCCCCTGCCGGCCTGATCACCCAGAACTGCCATCCCATCCTGGCCTAATTACCCACAACTGCCCTCCCCTCTTGGCCCCTAACCACCTCTATCTCGGCCCCACCACCATGGCTTTTTCCAGCAGAATGTCCGTAAGGTCTCCTGGAAGGTCTCCCAGTCTAATTAGCATATTACCCTTTTATTAGTATAGATAGAGGCCTGGTGCAGGGGTGGGGGCCGGCTGGTTTGCACTGAAGGGTGTCCTGGATCAGGGTGGGGGATCCCTTGGCAGGCGGGGTGGCCTGGGCGAGGGGCTGGGGCAGTCTGCAGGCCAGCTGCGCCCCCATAGGGTGAGGGTCCCCGCTGGGGGTGTGTGGCCAGCCTGGGTGAGAGGGTGATGGCTGTTTGCAGGTTGGCCCTGCCCCCCAGTGAGGACCCTCACCCTATGGGGGTGTGACCAGCCTGGATAAGGGGCTGAGGGCCATTTTCAAGCTGGCCACACCCCCTTCAGGGTGGTGGTCCCTGATGGGGTGCCTGGCCAGCCTGGGTGAGGGGCTAAGGGCCGTTTTCAGGCTGGTCACAGCCCCTTCAGGGTGGGGGTCCCCACTGAGGTGCCTGGCCAGCCTGGGTGAGGGGCTGATGGCTGTTTTCAGGCTGGCCACGCCCCCAGCAGGGACCCTTACCCCATGGGGGCATGGCCAGCCTGGGTAAATATATTTGCTCCTATATTGGTGCTTATATGTTTACCAGGGTCATATCCCCTTGTTGGGTCAATCCCTTTACTATTATGAAGTGACCTTTGTTGTCTCTTGTTATGGACTTCATTTTGAAGTCTATTTTTTCAGATATGAGTATTGCTACTCAAGCTTTTTTATTTTTATTTTCCATTTGCATGGAAATTGTTTTTTCCATCTCTTCACTCTCATTCTGTGTGAGTCTTTTGTTCTGAGGTGGGTCTCTTGTAGACAACATATACTTGGGTCATGTTTTTGTATCCATTCAACTACCCTATGTCTTTTGTTTGGAACATTTAATCTATTTACATTTAAAGTTAGTATTAATAGGTACGCATATATTCCCATTTTAATTTGGTATGCCTAGGTTTCTCTCTCTATTTCTTTTTCTCATTTTAGCAGGTCCTTTAGCATTTCTTATAATGCTGTCTTGGTGGTAATGAACTCCTTTAGCCTTTTTTTTTTTTTTTTTTTTGTCTGGAAGCAAGCTCTTTATTTCACTGTCTATTTTGAATGATAGCCTTGCTGGATATAGTAATCTTGGTTTCAGATCCTTGTGTTCCATTAACTTGAGTATAATTCATGCCATTCCCTTCTGACCTGTAGAAATTCTGATGCCAAATCAGGTGTCAGCCTTATGGGAGCTCCTTTGTAGGTAACAGTTTGCTTTTCTCTTGCTGCCTTTAAGATTCTCTTTTGTCTTTAATTTTTGGCATTTTAATTATGATGTGTCTGACTGTGGGCCTATTTGGGTTCTTCTGGCTTGGGGCTCTGTTCCTCCTGTACTTGTGTGACTTTTTCCTTCACCATGTTAGGGAAGTTTTATGCCATTATTTCTCTATTTCTTCTTCCCTTTCTACCTCTTCTGGCACACTTACTATTTGAATATTGTTACGTTTCATGTTGTTCCCACAGCTCCCTTAAGCTGTCCTCCTGTTTCTTAATTGTTTTTTTCTTTTTGGTTCTCTGACTGAGTGACTTTTTCAACCCTGTCTGCTAATTCATGGATCCGATCCTCAGCTTCCCTTAATCTGATGTGTATTCCTTCCAATGTGTTCTTTAATTGTGCTATGTCATTCTTTTTCCTGACTGTTCTTTTTTCATAGTTACTCTCTCTTTTCTCATGCTGTTAAACATCTTTACCATCATTATTCTGAACCCCATATCAGATAAATTTCTTATCTCCATTTCATGTACACTGAGTGGCCAGATTATTAGGATCTCTGAACACATAATAATCTGGCCACTAAGTATACTTATGTATAAGGGAAAGCTTGCAAATCTTGATATGTCAAGGGACCAGGAGATAGTGGCCCCAAGCCTCTGGCTAGTAAGTCCTCTGCTTCTTTTTAACTACCCACAATGCAGTTCTTATACATGGAAAAACCTTATTTTAAAATCCCAGCTCTGTGATCAGTCTACACTGAGTGGCCAGATTATTATACATTCAGAGATCATAGTAATCTGGCCACTCAGTGTATTTCTTCTTCTGGAGAGTTCTCTTGTTCTTTTATTTGGGAGTTGTTTCTTTGTCTCCTCATTTTTGGTTGCCTGTTTGGGTTTGTGACTATGTATTAAGTTGATTTGCTAAGCCTCTCAATCTCTATTGCAGGTCAGTGTCAAATGCTGTTTCTCACTAATTAGATCAGGCAAAGACTCAAATCCTCCAGAGACCACGTCTGCCTGCAGACTGCTTGGGTTCAGCCTTGAGTAGCCCTCAGGAAATCGTTTGCAGGTTTGGGGAGATTTTTCCAACAGGGTGGGGCTATAGCTTCTGCCTGGAGGCTAATTATTATTCTCAGTCTCTTAATGGGCCTCAGAAATTCCACACCATGTGTGAAGGTGTTTTCCAATAGTGTGGGTCAACTGTTTTCACCCCAGGTAATATCACCTGGATAACTATTGTCTGTCTGAGAAAGATGACCTCTGCAGTGTGAGAGAATGACTCAGCACAGGAAACTGGGGTATCTGCCTTCTGAGCTCTAACCCAAGAGCCCCCAACCCTGGTTTCTGCTCACACAGCTCCAGTTCACTCTGCCCTCTCTTTGCCAGAGCCCAAGGTGAGTCACTGCACACAGAATTTTGTGTGTTGGGTTCTTACAAGGGTGCCTGGGTTTCCAGGTGTCTTCCCATGGCATTTAGCAACCCTGTTGCTTTTCACAGTCACATTTTATGTGGGCAACTTTATCAATCCTGGTGATTTCTGTTGGAGAGCCCAGCCTAAGGATTAAACCCCAGAGTTCTCAGTGACAACCCCCCCTCCCCCCAGCTGAGATACCTCTCGAATATTCAGCTACTGTTTGTGGGAGCCCATCCAGCCCTTTCTCACCTCTGGCCTTCCTACCAGTCTCTATGAGGTCTCCACTTTCCATTCTTGATTATCAGGGTTCTCTCCAGCTAGTCTTGAGTTGATTATTCAGGAAATTTTTCTATTTGAGTTGTAATTCCAGTTTGGGCCTGGGAGCATGTCTGTGTAGCATCAACTTACTCCACCACCATTTTTAATCTCGATATCAAGATTTTTTTTTAAAGTCAGTAAAATTGCATTTTTACGTATTTAAAAAAGTTCTGAAAAAGTAATATAAATATTTAAGTTCCAGTTTTACTCTAAACACTGCATTGAATCATTATTCTTATCTATTGCTGACATAATAATGTGTTTCAAAGAATCTTTGTAAAGTTTAAAAGAGAAAAGGCTAAGCCCAATCTTGGCAGCATCTTCAAATCTGTGTGCAGAGATTAGTACTGTCCTGGCACAGTAGGTGATTAATAATTACTTGCTGAATATCATAATTGAATCATTATTTAAATGAAGGCTGTTTAACACAACATTGGAAAGAACACTTCTCTTTTGGGTCTTCCTAGTTTGCCATTTTGATTATCTCCCTCCCCTGTCCTGCCCCTCCAGTTTGATTATTTTTATGTTAGACTTATTTAAATGATTAGGCTACCATTTTGAGCTAATAGAATTAATTAAGTGTTGAACACAACACTTTTCCTCCAATGGAATAAATAGTACATAAAACCTTCCTTGTTTATCAATTTTGGACAAGTTCTAGGCTGTTTGAAAACAGTGAATATGTCCACCTATAAGAAGATGAAGTAAATTTCTATCTGTCACTGTTTACTTCTCTAGCTCTTGGAAAATAAACAAAGACTTACAGAAACCTATAAGCTTTCAGACATGTTAAAACTGTATCAAAAGGAAAAGTTCAACTCTTAGAAAATCAGGACAAATTTAACACATGTGGAATAGTGGAATTAATTCTAGAGTATAAACTGCTAGAATGAAGCAATGAAGAAATAATCTATATATATAAAGAGGTAATATGCAAATTAGCTGGGACACCATAACAGTCATGACCACTCAGGAGGAGGCTGTGTGTGCAGGTGGGTGAGAGGAGACTGCTGCGCAGTGAGGCAAGCCACAGATGGTGCAGGCCTGGAGAGAGAGAGCAGGGCAGAGCAGGCCCGCAGAGAGCAGGGAGCAGGACCTGCCTGTCAGCCGCAGTAGAGGCAAGGAGGCAGGCCCACAGAGAGCAGGGAACAGGGCCTGCCCGCAGAGAACAGGGTCTGTGAGCTGCCGCAGTGGTGAGGAGGCCCGCAGAGACCAGGGCCTGCCAGCTGGGGTGCGCCAGCAGTCCTACCTCTGCATGTGAGCTACAGAGGAAACACATTTTCTGACTGCTCATTAGCTAAGCTCCCCATATGCCACTCTCAGTGTTCTTGGTAACTTGGGTAATAAGAATCCAAGAAGGTGATCTAGGGTTTTTCCACCTCACTCCTGGAGGAAAAAACGCACATCCACTGCTGGAGGGGCTAAGAAATGTCATATCCTGCCCTAGCCAGTTTGGCTCATTGGATAGAGCCTTGGCCTGTCAACCACAGGGTCTGGGTTCGATTCTGATCAAGGGCATGTACTTAGGTTGCAGGCTCCTCCCTGGCCTGGGCCCAGGTCAAGGCTCATGCAGGAGGCAACCAATCGAAGTGTCCCTCTCACATTGATGTTTCTCTCTGTCTTTCCCTCTCTCTTCCACACTCTCTAAAAATCAATTGAAACATATCCTCAGGTGAGGAAAGAAAGAAAGAAAGAAGAAAGAAAGAAAGAAGAAAGAAAGAAAGAAAGAAAGAAAGAAAGAAGAAAGAAAGAAAGAAAGAAAGAAAGAAAGAAAGGAAGGAAGAAAAGAAAAGAAAGAGAGAAAGAAAGGTCATATCTTATGAAAGACACATATTGAAAATGCCTAGAGAAAGTTGTCATTTTTTCGTGGTGAAGGGACTGGAGTCCATGTTGATGAAAACACCTTGGTGGCTGCGGTGGCCAGCAGTGGCAGCAGCAGTGGCGTGATGGGGGTGGCACCTTTCCCTGATCAGCCCGGTCACCTCCCACAGAGGGAGGCCAAACTGCAGCTTAGGGGAGCGGGCCTAAGCTGTCACCATGATATCCCCTGAGGGCTCCCTGACTGTGAGAGGGGGCAGGCTGGGCTGAGGGACTTCCCCCCCCACCCCCGCAGTGCATGAATTTCATGCACCGGGACTCTAGTACAGTATAATATCATTTGTATATTATTAAAATACATGAAAAGTAATGCTACATATTATATTGTTTATGGATATATAGAGAAAGAGAGAGTGAGAGAGAGAGAGAAAGACAGAGACAGAGATAATCTAAAATATTTCATTCATAAGAGAGCTGTGAACAGTATTACTCACTGAATAGAAAAATAATTTATAAAAAATAACATATACCAGTTATGTATTCTTTTTCTTAAAGCAAGCTTTTGGTTTTATTCACATTCCCATATATGATCACCCAGTTCATGGGTGTTTTCAGTCACCTGAATGTCTGGGGTATAACACGGAAGGTGGTTATTTTAAGTTTATAAAGTAACTAATCTTTTCAATTCATTTTCAAATTAGCTGAACTCAACTCAGTTATTCCTGAAAGCATTCCTAGGTAAGTGGGTGATTGAGTTCCTGTTATAGGAAGAATAATGGCCCTGAAAAGATGTACACATTTCCCATGTAATGTTACATAGCAAGGGTGAATTAAGTTGTGAATGGAAATAAAGTTGCTAATCAAGTACCATAAAATGGAAACATTATCCCTGATTATTCAGGTGCGCACAATGTAAGCCTAAGTATCCTTTAAGTGTCGGGGAGGGAAGCAGAGGAATTGGTGCCAGAGGTGCAAATGTTACAATGAAAGCATTTGCTGATTTTGAAGATGAAAAGAGGCCATTAGTCAAGGAATAATGAAGGACTTTAATAATGGAAATGGCAAGGAAAAGGATTCTATCCTAGTGCTTCCAGAAAGAATGAAAACCTTCCAATACCTTGATCTTAATCTGGTGTATCAGTCTGCTTGGGGTGTCTTAACAAAGTACCACAGATTGGTAGACTGAAACACAAAACTTTATTTCTCACAGTTCTTGAGATCTGGAAGTCTTAGTTCAAGGGGCCAGCTGGTTGGCTCTGGCGAAAGTTCTCTTCCTGATCTGTATATGGCTACTTTCCACTATTTCCTCACAAGGCATTTCCTTGGTACATGTGCACAGAGAAAGTGAGTGCAAGCAAGGTTTATTTTCATGAGGACACTAGTTTTATCATATTAGGGCCTCATCCTTTTGTCTTCATCTAATCTTAATTACTTCCTTAGATACCTTACCTGCAAATATAATCACATTGGTATTAAGAATTCAACACATGAATTTTGTGGGGACACAAATATTCAATCCACAAGACCCATTTCAAACTTTAGACCCCCAGAACTATAGGAAAATAAATTTGTGTTGTTTAAAGCCACTAAGTTTGTGGTAGTTTGTTAGAGCAGCAATAAGAAACTAATATACATTTTGGTATCTGGAAGCAAAAACAAATAGCTAGAAATGTAGAAGTGGACAGAGGATAGAAAAATTTTGAGGAACTTGATAAAAAATAGCTAAGATTGCCTTAAATAGACTGTTCATAGAGATATGGATTTTAATGAATCTGTTGGCCAGTACTCAAAAGGAAGTGAGAAACATGGTAGAGAAAATATGTACTATCTTAGAGAATATTTGAATCATCATTAGCAGATTGATGGTAGAAAATGGATTAAAGCACTGAAGGGGAGAGTTCAGATGAAAATGAAGAACACGTTATTGGAAAATAGAGGAAAGGGGATCTTTTATGTTGTATAATGTCAGAAAGCTGAAATGAATTTTGCATTGCATAACTGTATAGTGATTATTTTATTATTTATAAATTAATAAGTATTTTATAGGGAGAAATAAATTGCTTTTCTTAGGCAAGATGGCTTGAAGTATCTGTTTTGCAAATCTAGTTGGTTTCCAGCTTAGGTAAATTTAATAGCCCTCTTTTGGCACAAATAGGATATTTTGGCACCACTTAACATTAAAAGTAATTGAAGTTTAACTTGAATGTTTAGTATAGAGAGAGGCTCAGAAGTCTGTGGCCAATTGACTCTATTGGGTATCATCTTATGGCCATCCTTGCTTGTAAATCCAGAGCTTCTAGGTCAAACCCTATGTTGCCAGGTAATAATATTTCATCTTGTCTCATGCTCCAGATTTTTGCCCCCTTCTTTCATGGATTTCCATATTTGGAGTCCATGAGACTAAGAAGGGAAGTCAAGGCCTCTGTGCCCAGATGGTATTTATCCTCCCCTGAGATGAGCATGGTCCCCAGTTTGGCATCTTGTGTGAATACATCCTCTCTCATCCAAGGGGATAATCAGTCTTCTTATGTGGGTTCAGAATGAATTTTTAATACCATTAAAAACCACAATGCAGAAATTCAATTTAGCCAAAAATTTTTGCATTGGCTGGAGCGAGCCACTGCTCTCATTTAAAACTTACGATCATTACCAACATAAAGCATTTTTCATTTGCTGCAGGAATCTGCTCAAGTGGCTTGACTTATATTAGAATATTTAAGCCTAACATTGACCTTATGAGGTAGATACTGTTATGCCCAGTTCATTATTTAGGGAACTGAGATAAGAGAAAAGGTCTTTTGTAGGAATGTTGGCCTAAGAAAGTTAGTCAGCCAGGGAATGACAGTTGGGGGCAGGGACATGAACAGAAGCTGGGCAGGTCTGTGAGGGAAAATGAGCCACCATCTGGAATACTCTGCAGAGCTATGAGTAACTGTTTTCTAGAAAGGAGCTTTTTTAAAATTATTTTTTCCCTTAAACTATAGCAGGGATTCTTATTGAATTAATTTAAATTACCCTAAAAGTATCAGCCCACTTTTAACCCAAACTCCATTTCAAACTTAACACCTATACTGCAAAGAGTGGCTACAAACTCAAGAAAGCTACAGGAGCTATTAGACAAATTGGACTTTAAGACAAAGATTGTAATAAGAGACAAAGATGGTCATTATATAATTATAAAGGGATCAATTGAATAAGAGTATATATAACATTTATAAATATAGTCATGTGTGGTGCTTAGTGATGTGGATATGTTCTGAGAAATGTATTGTTAGATTTCATCACCATGCGAACATCACAGGGTACACTTACACAAACCTAGATGGTATAGTCTAATACACACTTAGGCTACATGGTATAGCCTATTGCTCTTAGGCTGCCAACCTGCACAGCTGTACAAAAGAATACAAGACTAAATCAAGCACAAGATAAAATGATGCAATCAAGCAACAGTAAACACAAGGCCTGTGAGGATGCTGTCAGAGTAATATGGTATACTGTTTTACCGCAAACATTTTTTATAAGTAGAAAGAGTACATTTTACAATAATAATAAATTGTATATTATAGTAAATACATAAACCAGTAACATAATTATTTATTATCATTCTCAAGTATTATATATTGTATGTAATCGTATGTGGTATACTTTTGTATGACTAACAGCACAGTAGGTTTCTTTATACCAGCATCACCACAAACAAGTTAATAATGTGTTGTGTTATGACCTTACCAAGGCTATGATGTCACTAGATAGCAGGAATTTTTCAGCTCCATTATAATCTGACTAGAGGCCCAGTACACAAAATTCGTGCATGGGCCAGGGGCGGGGAGGGAGAGGGTCCCTCAGCTCAGCCTGCACCCTCTCCAATCCAAGACCCCTTGGACATCCCTCTCGCAATCTGGGACTGCTGGCTCCTAACTGCTCCCCTGCCTGCCTGCCTGATCACCTCTAACTGCTCCCCTGCCTGCCTGCCTGATTGCCCCTAAATGCCCTCCCCTGCCAGCCTGGTTGCCCCTAACTGCCCTCCCCTGCCATCCTGGTCACCCTTAATCACCTCTGCCTCGGCCCCCACCACTGTGGCTTTGTCTGGAAGGATGACCAGAAGTATGTCTGGTCTAATTAGCATATTACCCTTTTATTAGTATAGATAGGAGCACTGCCATATATCTGGTGCACTGTTGACTGAGATGTTGTTATGTGATGCATGTCTGTATTTGTGCACATAATATAATAACATCTTAATATATAAAGCAAACATCAATAGGCCTAAAGAAAGAAATAGAAAGTAGTACAATAATAGTGGAAGACTTCAATATCCTACTTTATCAATGGATAGATCATCCAGGCAGAAAATCAATGAGGAAATATTGGATTTAAATGATACATTAGACCAGACTTAACAGATATTTACAAAACATTCTATCCAAAAGCAGCAGACTACATATTCTCCTCAAATGTACACAAAACGTTCTCCAGGGGCGACCATGCGGCAAACAGCCAAGCCTGATGCAGCAACCCCGGGCTCCATGACTGTGCTTGTGAACAGCCAAGCCTTACTCAGCAACCCTGGGCATCACAACCAAGCGTGAGCAGCCAAGCCCTACACAGCAACACCGGATGCCTCACACAGCAACCCCGGGTGCTGCAACTGCACAAATTGCCACCAAGCCCGATGCATTGACCCCAGGCCTGGTGATTGTGTGACCCGCTGCCAAGCCCACCACTGCAGTCACAGGCCCAGTGCTACTCAATGCCTAGATCCTCCAGTGAGAGCAAAAGTGAGGGGACAAAGAAACAACCCCCAGAGGAAAGGAAAGAAGGAATTACCAGAAAAGGAACTAAATGAAAGAGAGGAATACAGTTTGTCAGAAAAAAATTCAGAATAAAGTCCATACAGTTCATAAACCAGATAGATGAGAAAATCAACAACTTATGTAAGAATCAAGAGGAAATAAAGAGTGACATAGGTACAATAAAAAACACCATGGAAGATTTCAACAGTAGACTAGAAGAAGCGGAGGACCAAATTAGTGAATTAGAAGACAGAGCAGCAAAACATATCCAAGCTGAACTGCAATAGGAGAAAAAAATTAAAAGGCAGGAGGAGAGCCTATGGGAGCTTTGGTACAACATGAAACAAAGCAACATACATATAATAGGGGTGCCAGGACAAAGGAAGAAGATCCAGGGTTAGAAAACCTACTTGAAGAAATAATGTCAGAAAACTTCTCTGATTTGAGGAAGAAGAAAGTTCACACAAGCACAAAAAGTCCCAAAAAAGATGAACCCAAAAAGACCCACACCAAGACACATTGTAATTACGATAGCAAATGTTAATGACAAAGAGAGAATCTTAAAGGCTGCAAGAGAGAGACAGAAAGTTACCTTTGAGGGATCTCCCATTATATTATCAAATGATTTTCCAACAGAAACACATCAGGCTAGAAAGGAATGGAAGGAAGTATACAAAGTGATGCAAAAGCAAGGGACTGAATCCAAGAATACTCTAACCAGCACGGCTATCATTCAAAATTGATGGGGAAATGAGGAACATCACTGACAAAAAAAAGCCTAAGGGAGTTTATAACTCCCAAGCCAACAATGCAAAAAATGTTAAAGGGACTGTTGGAAAAAAGAAGAAATAAAAAGGGAAGAAAGGAACACAGGCATAAGAAAATAAAAATGGCTACAAACAAGTACCTATAAATAATAACCTTGAACATAAATGGACTGAATGCTCCAATCAAAAGGCATCAAGTGGCTGAATGGATAAGAAAACATGACCCATATACTAGTATACTGTCTGCAGGAGACCCACCTCAGAACAAGGGATGCACACAGATTGAGAGTGAAGGGATGAAAAAATATCTTTCAAGCAAATGGAAATAAATAAAAAAAAAGCTGTGGTAGCAACACTGATATAGGACAAAATAGACCTCAGAATGAAGGCCATTAGAAGGGATAAGGAAGGTCACTTTATAATACCAAAGGGGTTGATACAACAAGAAGATATAACTCTAGTAATATCCAATACAGGGGCACCCAAATATATAAAAAAAATTTTATAGAAGAAATCAAAGGAGAGATTGACAACAATACAATTAAAGTAGGGGAATTTAATACCCCACTGACATCACTGGATAAATCCTCTGGACAAAAAATCAGCAAAGTACTAGCAATCCTAAACAACTTACTAGATCTGATGGACCTATTTGACATCTTCAGAACATTTTACCCCAAAGCTAAGGAATATACATTCTTCTCAAGTACACATGGGTCACTTTCAAAGATCGACCACATAATGAGTCACAAGCAAAGTATCTCCAAATTCAAGAAGATTGAAATCATATCAAGCATCTTCTCAGACCACAATTGCATAATATTAGAAATGAACTACAATAAAAAAATACAAACACTTGAAGGCTGAATATCATGCTATTAAACAATGAATGGTTTACCAAAGAGATCAAAGAAGAAATTAAAAACATCCTGGAACTGAATGACAATGAAAAAAACAACAATCCAAAATCTATGGGATTGAAAGAAGTCCTGAGAGGGAAGTTCATAGCTCTACAGGCCTACATCAAAAAACAAGAAAAAAAATGGTCATAAATTATCTAAACCTGCAACTTAAAGAATTAGAAAGAGAGCAACAAGAAAAGCCCAAAGTTAGCAGAAGGAAGGAAATAATAAAGATCAGAGTGGAAATAAATGACATAGAGACCAAAAAAAAGATCAATAAAAGTACGAACTGATTCTTTGAAAGGATAAAGAAGATAGATGAACCTCTAGCCAGGATCACGAAGAAACGAAGGGAGAGGACCCAAATAAAATCAGAAATGAAAGAGGTTAAGTAACAACTGACCCCACAGACATACAAAGGATTGTAAAAAAAAGACTATGATCAACTCTACTCCAATAAACTGGATAAACTGATGAAATGGATATATTCCTAGAAAAATATAAGCTTCCAAAATGCAATCAGGAAATTAAAAAAAACCAAATGGGCCAATAACTACTGCTGAAATTGAAACAGTAATCAAAAAACTTCCAGCAAAGAAGAGTCCTGGTCCAGATGGCTTCACAGGAGAGTTTTACCAAACATCCAAAGAACTAAAACCTATCCTTCTCAGACTATTCCAAAAAATTCAAGAGGAAGGCACACTTTCAAACTCTTTATATGAAGCCAGCAATACCCTAATCCCAAAACCAGATAAAGATACTACAAAGAAAGATAATAACAGGGAAATATCCCTGATGAACATAAATGCTAAAATCTTCAAAAAATTCTAGCAAATCAGATCCAGCATTACATTAGAATGATCATACACCATGACCAAGTGGGATTTATTCCAGGGATGCAAGGCTGATACAAAATCAATAAACGTGATACATCACATTAACAAATTGAGAGACAAAAATCACATAATCATATCAATTGACAAAGAAAGGCATTTGACAAAATCCAATACACTTTCCTGATAAAAACTCTCAGCAAAGTGGAAATAGAGGGATCATACCTCAACATAAAAAAAGCCTTATATGACAAACCTACAGCCAACATCATACCCAATGGGCAAATACTAAAACCATTTCCCCTAAGAACAGGAACAAAACAGGGATTCCCACTTTCACCAATGTTATTTGACATAGTACTGGAAGTACTAGCCATAGCCATCAGACAAGAAGAATAAACAAAAGACATCCAAATTGGAAAAGAAGTAGTAAAACTGTCATTATTTTCAGATGACAAGATATTGTACATAGATAACCTCAAAGACTCCTTCAAAATACTACCAGATTTAATAAATGAATTTGGCAATGTAGCAGGATACAAAATTAACACTAAGAAATCTATGTCTTTTTTATACACCAATAATGAACTCACAGAAAGAGAAACTAAAATAACAATCCCATTTACCATTGCAACAAAACAATTAATATACCTAGGAATAAACGTAACCAAGGTGGTAAGAGACCTGTACTCCGAAAAATATGAAGGACGGTGAAAAAAGTTAGAGGACAATATAAACAAATTGAAGAATATACCGTGTTCATGGATTGGTAGAAATGACATTGGTAAAATGTCCATACTACCCAAAGCAATCTATAGATTCAATGCAGTCCCCATTAAAATACCAATGGCATATTTCAAAGACCTAGAACAAACTCCCCAAAAATTCATCCGGAATAAAAATAGACCCTGAATTGTTGCAGTGATTCTGAGGAAGAAGAACAAAGTTGGAGGGATCGAAAGACCAGATATCAAGCTGTATTACAAAGCCACTGTTCTCAGAACTGCCTGGTACTGGCACAAGAACAAACATATAGACCAATGGAATAGAATAAAAAACCCGAAATCTACCCAAACCACTATGCTTGACAAAGGAGGCAAGAGCATACAATGGAGTTAAGACAGTCTCTTTAATAAATGGTGTTGGGAAAATTGGTCAGATAAAGGCAAAAAAAAAAAAAAATGAAATTAGACCACCAACTTACACCATACACAAAAATAAACTCAAAATGGATCAAGGACTTAAACATAAGATGGGAATCCAAAAATTTTAGAGGAATCCACAGGCAGCAAAATCTCAGACAAATGCTGAAGCAATATTTTCACTGATACAGCTCCTAGTGCAATGGAAACTAAAGAGAAAATAAACAAATGGGACTACATCGAAATAAAAAGCTTCTGCACAGCAAAAGAAACCATCACCAAAAAGAACAAGAAAGCCCACTTCATGGGAGAACACAGTTGCCAATGTTATCACCGATAAGGGTTTAATCTCCACCATTTACAGGGAACTCATACAACTTAACAAAAGGAAGATAAACAACCCAATCAAAAAATGGGCAATGGACCTAAATAGATACTTTTCAAAAGAGGACATAAGGAAGGTCAAGAAACATATGAAAACATGCTCAAAGTCACTAATCATCAGAGAGATGCAAATCAAAACGACAATGCAGTACCATTTCACACCTGTCAGAATGGCTATCATCAACAAATCAACTAACAACAAGTGCTGGTGAGGATGTGGACAAAAAGGAACCCTCGTGCACTGCTGTTGGGAATGCAGACTGGTGCAGCCACTGTGGAAGACAGTATGGAGTTTCCTCAAAAAACTAAAAATGGAACTCCCATTTGACCCAGTGATCCCACTTCTAGGAATATATCCCAAGAAACTAAAAACACCAATCAGAAAGGATATATGCACCCTTATGTTCATAGAAGCACAATTTACCATAGCTAAAATTTGGAAACAGCCTAAGTGCCCATCAGCAGATGAATGGATTAAAAAACTGTGGTACATCTACACAATGGAATACTATGCTGCTATAAAATGTAAGGAACTCCTACCATTTGCAACAGCAAAGATGGACCTGGAGAGCATTATGCTAAGTGAAATAAGTCAGTCAGAGAAAGATAAATATCACTTGATCTCACTCATTTATGAAATATAATGAACAACATAAACTGATGAACAAAAACAGATCCAGAGACAGAGATCAGATGCTCAAACCTCAGAGGGAAGGTAGGGAAGGGTGGGCATACGGGGAAGAGATCAACCAAAGGATTTGTATGCATGCATATAAGCATAACCAATGGACACAGACACCAGGGGGGTGAGGGCATGAATGGGAGTAGGGCGGGGCAATGGGGGAATGAAGGCACATATGTAATACCCTAATCAATAAATAAAGAAAAAAAACACCTCAAAATGGATAAAGGACTTAAATGTAAGATGGGAACCATATAAATCTTAGAAGAAGCTATAGTCAGCAAAATAGCAGACATTTGTTGTAGCAGTATCTTTACCAATACTGCTCCTAGGGCAATGGAAACTAAAGAGAAAATAAACAAATGGGATTACATCAAAATAAAAAGCTTTTGCACAGCAAAAGAAACCATCAATAAAACAACAAGAAAGCCCACTGCATGGGAAAACATATTTGCCAATGTTATTTCTGATAGGGGTTTAATCTACAAAATTTATAAGGAACTCATATAACTTAACAAAAGGAAGATAAACAATCCAATTAAAAATGGGCAAAGGACCTAAATAGACACTTTTTGAAAGAGGACATACAGAAGGCTAAGAGACATATGAAAACATGCTCAAAGTCACTAATCATCATAGAGATCCAAATCAAAACGACAATGAGGTAGCATCTCACACCTGTCAGAATGGCTGTCATCAACAAATCAACAAACAACAAGTGCTGGTCAGGATGTAGAGAAAAAGGAACCCTTTTGCACTGCTGGTGGGAATGCAGACTGGTAGAGCCACTGTGGCAAATAGTATGGAGTTTCCTCCAAAAATTAAAAATGGAACTTCCATTTGCCCCAGTAATCCCACATCTGTAAAAAAGAAGGAATTCTTACAGTTTGCAACAGCATAGATGGACCTGGAGAGCATTATGCTAAGCGAAATAAACCAGTCATACAAAGATAAATATCACATGATATCACTCATTTGTGTGATATAATGAACCACATATACTGATGAACAAAAATAGATCCAGAGTTATAGAAGCATCGAACAGACTGTCCAACCTATGAGGGAAGTCGGGGGTGAGGGGGTAAGAGACCAACCAAAGGACTTGTATGCATGCATATGAGCATAACCAATGGTCACAGACAGTAGGAAGGTTGTGGGCATGTGCTGGGGGGTTGGGGTGGCCAGGGAGAGGTCAAGGGGGAAAAAGAGACTTGTGTAATATTTAAACAATAAAGAACTAAAACAAAACAAAACAAAACAAAACAAAAACACCTTTCTCCAGTATAGATAATATTGTAGGCTACAAAAAGAGTCTTAATAAATTTAAGAAGATTAAAATCATATCAAGCATTTTTTCAAACACAATGATATGAAATAAGAAATCAATTACAAGAAGAAAACTGAAAATACACAAATAGGGAAATTAAACAACATGTAACTAAACAAGCAAACGATAAAAAAATAAATCAAAAGAGAACTGAAATACATCTCAGACAGATGAAAATAGAAATACAACATACCAAGACTCTGAGATGCAGTAAAAGCTGTTCTTGGAAGGAATTTCATACGGATAAATGGCACATTAAAAAGGAAGAAAATGGCGGCCAAATAGGCAGATGTGTTGAGCACCTCCTCCTGGGGTCAGGCAGGAAAGCATCTGAATTGGAAAACATCCACCCAGAATTAACAAATTAGACACAGCTTAGGAAACAATTTTCAGTAAGGAAGTGCAGAGGATGCCTGGAGAACGGTAAGAGAGGGGATCTGGACTGGAGAGGAACGCCTGGCTCCTGGGCGGAGAGGGTGAGGTGGAGGCTGCATTGCACCAAAGCCAGGTCCCTTGGTGACAGGTGTAATACCCAATTGTGAGAAGGAAAACATGCAGGGCTGCTGGCACCCAGTGAATCTAAACCTGGGACCACAGCCATGGGGGTCAGCACCCCGAAAGACAGCCTGGAATGCGACCCAGGTAGCGCAGTACCAGGGGAAAAGAAATCTGCATTTTCGTGGTTGTTTTGCGTTAGTTTTGTTTTGTCTTTGGTTTTATTCGTTAAACTCAGTATACAGGACATTTCAGTTGCAAAAACTCACTCAAGGCTCCAGTGCAGGGAGAGGCATGGATTTGTAAAGCCTGAGGAGAGGCTGGGGAGGGAGTCAGGGCAGTGAGACATGGCCAAGACTCCTCCTAACCCTCCAAACCCAAGCTGCCCTTTCTCCCCAGAAGAACTATCCCCTTCCAGTAGCCTCAAGACAGGGAATACAGCCTGCAACACCCTGCCTACATTTTGAGTTGTACAAAGGAAACAAAGGCTCTGAAGAGCCCCAGAAAGCCCTCAGGGGCTGGTTTGGAAGAGGGGCCAGTCCACTCCACTATTCTGGGAATCAGACTCAAGGTTACCAGCCACCCCACAGGTCTCCATACAAGGATCTCTGACCAACAAGGCCAGAGTTATATTTTGGGCCACTCATGGAGGGGTGGCCCTGGGTAGGGAAAAATACATCCGATTCCCGGATAGTGAAACAGCACCAGCCCCACCTGAAGCTCTGACAGCAACAAAATGCTTGAGTGATTAAGATTGACAACTGGCTGACTGGCAAAGCAGGCAGATTGGTCTCACCTGCTTGGAGCCAAGGCCTGTGCAGACAAACACAATCAGAGGAGCAGTGGACCACCAGACAGTGCTTGACAGTGGTCAGCAGCTAAATACCTTACAGGGAGCCAAGAATTGGCAGACAAAACAGAAGAGTGAGGTCCTAAACCAGCCCACATGGGCATTAAAATGCAGTTGAAGTGAACACTTCACTTAAATTTTTTTTAATTTTCTTTTTAACTTTTTAAAGTATTATTTTATTTTATTTTTTATTGTTATTCAATTTTATTTTATTTTTCATTTTCACCTTTTTCTTCCTAACTTCTCCCTTTTTCATGCTGGTTTTCTTCTCCTTTCTCTACTTTAGCTCTTCTTTTTTCTTTCTTTTTACTCCTTGTTAAAAAGTGATTTTCCTTATCTGATTTATTGATGTGTTATTATTGTAGTCTCCGTTGGCTTATTCATATATCTAATTTCCTCTTCCCTGTCCTTACTCCATTTCCCCTTCTCTTTTCTCTTTCTTCATTACTCAAATTTGTTTCTCTTTTTTATCTCTCCTCTATTGCTCTTTTCTGCTCCTAATTTTTTAATTAGTGTCACTTCCCAAATATAGGCCTATCTGCTCTCTCCTCTATTCTCTTTTTCAATAAATAGATAATTTTATTTTTCCCTCATATTTACTCATTCTCTTTCTCCCTCCTCTATACTAAACTGTGGTCCTTCCCCTATTTACCCAATTCCTTAACCTATTTTCTGTCTTTAAGCTCTGCCTCTACAGATCCTACTTTCTCTTAGCCCCTCTTCTGGATGTTTTTTGTTTGCATTTTTTGGTTTGTTTGTTTTATTTTGTTGTCTCCCCATACAAGGAACCACTGCTTGCACCTGCTGCTGGCACCAGGCCCAATTGCTCCATGCTGTCAGTGGGTGTAAGTGGGACCAGTGCCGTCAGCATGTTGGAGCGGTGGCGGCAGGAGTAGGACTGCCAGTAGACAGTGGACCAGGGACCATGGAGGGAGGGCCAGGCTGAAGCATGGAGGATGGGCCAAGACCTGCCCCTGTGCCCACCACAGCGTTGTGATCCACAGTTCCTTTCAAGGTGCACAAATTCATGCACTGTGCCCCTAGTCTACTACATAAGACAAATTCAAAAAATCTAGGTGGCATAGCAGTTTGATATAAAATATAGAAACAATCACATAGGAACAGCAAAAATGGGGAGAGAAAGAAACAACCTACATATGAAAGAAAAGGAGGAATCACCAGAAAAGGAAATAAATAAAATTAAAGCAAGCAGTATGTCAGAGAAATAATTCAGAGTAATGCTTATAAGGATGCTGAAAAGGCTGGATGAGAAATTCAGCAACATGTGTAAGAATCAAGAGGGAAAGAAGATGACATAGCTGCAGTAAAGGACCTAACGGAAGGTTAATAGAAGAAGCTGGGGACCAAATCAGTGAGTTAGAAGACAAGGTAGAAAAAAGCACCCAAGCAGAGCAGCAACTGGAAAAAAAGAAAAAAAAGAAAAAGCAGGAGACGCTAAGGGAGATACGGGACAACATGAAATGAAGCAACCATAATAGGGGTGCCAGAAGGAGAAGCTGAGCAAGGAATAGAAAACTTGTTTGAAGAAATAGGAAACTTCCCTGACTTTGGGAAGAAAAATTTCACACAAGTCCAAGAAGCATACAGAATTCCAAACAAGATGAACCCAAAAAGACCTACACCAAGACACATTATAATTAAATTGGCAAATGTCAATGACAAAGTAAAAATTTTAAGGATACCAGAGAGGGACAGAAAGTGACTTACAAGGGATCTCCCATTAAACCAGTGGACCACTGGTGGTCTGGGAGGGCTGAAAAGTTGACGACTGCTGGTTTAATGAAACCCCATGTGGACAGAAGATGGCCAGCAGGGGAGGGCAGTTGTGGGTGATCAGGCCAGCAGGGGAGGGCAGTTGGGAGGGACCAGGCGTGCAGGAGAGGGCAGTTGGGAGTGACCGAGCCAGCAGAGGAGGGCAGTTGGGGGTGACCAGGCCTTCAGGGAAGGACAGTGGGAGGGACCAGGCCTACAGGGAAGGGCAGTTGGGAGGGACAAAACCTGCAGGGGAGGGCAGTTTGGAGGGACCAGGCCTGCAGGGGAGGGCAGTTGAGAGGGCCAGGCCTGCAGGGGAGGGCAGTTAAGGGAGACCAGGCCTGCAGGGGAGAGCAGTTGGGGGGGACCAGGCCTCCAGGGAAGGGCAGTTGGAGGCGACCAGGCCAGCAGGAGAGGGCAGTTAGGGGTGACCGAGATGGCAGGGGAGGGCAGTTAGGGGCAATCAGGCCTGCAGGGGAGGGCAGTTGGGACCAACCAGGCCTGCAAGGGAGGGCAGTTGCGGGGGACAAGGCTGGCAAGGGAGGGCAGTTAGGGGTGACTGGGCCAGCAGGGGAGGGCAGTTAGGGGTGACCAGGCCTTCAGGGGAGGGCAGGTAGGGGCAACCAGGTTGGCAGGGGAGGGCAGTTAAAGGTGACTAGGCCGGCGGGGGAGGGCAGTTGGGACCAACCAGGCCTGCAAGGGAGGGCAGTTAGGCGTCAATCAGGATGGCAGGGGAGTGGTTAGGGGGTGATCAGGCTGGCAGGCAGAAGTGGTTAGGGGCAATCAGGCAGGCAGGAAGGTGAATGGTTGGGAGTCAGCAGTCCTGGATTGTGAGAGGGCAGTCAGATATCCCTTGAGGGGTCCCAGATTGGCGAGGGTGCACGTTGGGCTGAGGGTCAACGCCCCTGTGCACGAATTTCGTGCACCGGGCCTCTAGTTTTATATATATATATATATATATATATATATATATATATATATATATATATATATATATGCTGTATGCAGGAGACCTACCTCAGAACAAGGGACTCACACAGACTGAAAGTGAAGGGCTGCTAAATTTTTTCAGGAAAATGGAAATTAAAAAAAAGCTGGTGAAGTAATACTTATATCTGACAAAATTGACTGCAAAGTGAAGGTCATAACAAGAAATAAGAAGGCCAATTCATAATACTGAAAGGATCAATTCAACCAGAGGATATAACTCTGGTAAACTTATATACATCCAATACAGAAGCACCCAAATACATAAAAAAAAAAAAAAACTTTTGGAAGATATCAAGGGAGAGATTGACAGCAATACAATCATAGTAGGAGACTTCAATACCCCATTGATACCACTGGATAAATCCTCTAGACCAGTGGTCAGCAAACTGCAGCTTGCAAGCCACATGCGGCTCATGAGCCATGGTTTGCCGCCCTGTTGACTAATGAGTTTGCCAACCACTGCTCTAGACAAAATATCAGCAAAGAAATAGCAATCCTAAATGACTCACTAGATCTGAGGGAATTAATTGACATCTTCAGAATACTCCACCCCAAAGCTAAGGAATATACATTCTTATCAAGTGCACATGGGCCATTTTTAAAGATAGATCACATATTAGAACACAGGATAAGTCTCTATAAATTCAAGAAGATTGAAATCATATCAAGCATCTTCTCAGATCACAATGGTATAAAACTAGAAATCAACTACAATAAAAACAATAAAAAACAATCAAACACGTGGAGGATAAATAGCCTGCTATTAAACAATGAATGGGTTACTAAAGAGATCAAAGAATAAACAAAAAACATTCTGGAAACAAATGAAAATGAAAGCACAACAATCCAAAATCTATGGGACACAATGAGAGCAGTCCTGAGAGGGAAGGCCTAACTCGAAAAACTGATAATAATTTAGCTAACCCAACAACTGAAAGACCTAGAAAGAGAACAACAAGAAAAGCCTAGAGTAAGTAGAAAGAAGGAAACACTAAAGATCAGAGCAGACTTAAATGACATAGAGACCAAAGAAACAATACAAAATATCAATAAAACCAAGAGCTGGTTCTTTGAAAGGAAAAACAGGATTGAGAATATCTAGCCAGACTCACCAAGAAACAAGGGGAGAGGACCCAAATAAATAAAATCAGAAAGGTAAGAGGTGAAATAATAACCGACCCCACAGACATACGAAGGATTGTAAAAAAATATGAACAGCATATTTCAAAGACCTAGAACAAACTCTCCAAAAATTCATCTGGAATAAAAAAAGACCCCAAATAGACAGCAACCCTGAGAAAGAGAAAAAAGTTGGAGGGATCACAATACCAGATATCAAGCTGTATTACAAAGCCACTTTTCTGAAAACTGCCTGGTACTGTCATAAGAACAGATATATAGACCAATGAAATAGAACAGAGAACCCAGAAATTGACTCAAGCCATTATGCTCAATATATATTTTTAAAAATATGTTTTATAGATTTCAGAGAGAAAGTGAAAGGGAGAGAGAGAGATAGAAACATCAATGATGAGAGAATATCATTGATGGGCTGCCTCCTGCACACCTCCTACTGGGGATTAAGCCTGCAACCTGGGCATGTGCCCTTTACTGGAATCTAACTTGGGACCCCTCAATCACTAGGCCAGTGCTCTATCCATTGAGCCAACCAAGCTAGGGCATGCTCAATTAATATTTGACAAAAGTGGCAAGAGCATGCATTAAATAGATTCAAGACAGTCTCTTCAATAAATGTTGGGAGAATTGGACAGATACATGCAAAAAAAAAAAAAAAGAAATTAGATCACCAACTTACACCATACATAAAAATAAACTCAAAATGGACAAAAGACTTAAAACATAATATGGGAAACTATAACAATACTAGAAGAATCCATAAGCAGCAAAATATCAGGCATATGTTGTAGCAATATCTTTACCGATACAGCTCCTAGGACAATGGAAACTAAGGAGAAAATAAAAAAATGGGACTACATCAAAATAAAAAGCTTCTGCACAGCAAAAGAAACCATCAACAAAACAACAAGAAAGCCCACTTCATGGGAGAATATATTTCCCAATGTTACATCTGATAAGGGCTTAATCTCCACAATTTATAGGGAACTCATACAACCTTAACAAAAGGAAGATAAACAATCCAATCAAAAAATGGGCAAAGCAACTAAATAGACACTTTTCAAAAGTGGACATACAGAAGGCCAAGAGATATATGAAAACATGCTCCAAGTCACTAATCATCAGAGAGATGCAAATCAAAATGCAACGAGGTACCACCTCACACCTGTCAGAATGGCTATCATCAACAAATCAACAAACAACAAGTGCTGGCCAGGATGTGGAGAAAAAGGAACCCTCTTGCACTGCTTGTGGGAAAGCAGACTGATACAGCCACTGTGGAAAACATTATGTAGTTTCCTCAAAAAACTAAAAATGGAACTCCCATTTGACCCAGTACTCCCACTTCTAGGAATATATCCCAAGAAATCAGAAACACCAATCAGAAAGGGTATATGCACCCCTGTGTTCATAGCAGCACAATATACAGCTGTTAAGATTTGGAAACAGCCTTAAGTGCCCATCAGTAGATGAGTGGATTAAAAAACTGTGGTACATCTACACAATGGAATACTACGCTGCTGTAAAAAAGAAGGAACTCTTACCATTTGCAATAACTTTGATGGATTGGAAGCATTTATGCTAAGCCAAATAATGGGTTGCATTTGGGTTGCCAAATAATTGGAAGCATTTATGCTAAGCCAAATAATAAGTCAGAGAAAGATAAATATCACTTGATCTCACTCATTTGCGGACTATAATGAACAACATAAACTAATGAACAAAAATAGATCCAGAGACATAGAAGCATGAAACAGACTGAAGGAATGAAGGGGAGAGTGGGGGAGGATAAGAGATGAATCAAAGCACTCGTATCCATGGATATGATGGACATAGACAATAGGTGGGTGGGAGCAGGAGGGGAGAGGTCAATGGAGTGAGGGGAGGGAAGAAGACATATGTAAAATTTTCAACAATAAAGAATTAAAAAAAAAAAGAAAGATCTGCCTTGGCTGGTGTGGCTTAGTTGGTTGGGCATTATCCTCTGCACCAAAACAAAACAAAACAAAAAATCAACTCTCCAAGAAAAAGAGAAATCAAACAAAATAGGAAATGTAAGGGGTGATATTATAACTAATATCATATAAATACAAAAACTAATGAAATTACAATGAACTACTGTATAGTATAGAAGTGGATAAATCCCTAAAACATACAAATTACCAAGCCTAAATCATGAAGAAATAGAAAATATGAGCAGATTAATTTCTAGTGAGGAGATAGAATCACCTCTCAACATACAAAAGTCTAGGACCAAATGGTTTCACTGATGAATTCTACCAAACATAAAAAGAATAATGAATACACATACTTCTCAAAAAAGAAGAGAGAGAGAGAGAGAGAGAGAGAGAGAGAGAGAGAGAGAGAGAGAGAGAGAAAGAAAGAAAGAAAGAAAGAAAGAAAGAAAGAAAGAAAAGAAAAAAACAACCACCATCATCAACAAAACCCCTGGAAGATATGGAATACATACAAATTCATTTTATATACGTAGGAAGCATTACCATGATACCAAAAACAGACAAAAACACTACAAGAAAAGAAAATTACAAGTCAATATATTTAATGAACATAGACATAACAGTTCTGAAAAAAATATTAGCAAACTAAATTCAATAACACATTAAAAATTATACACCATGATCAAGTGAGATTTATTCCAGGGATACAGGATGATTCAAAATCCACATATCATCTGGCTGGTGTACCTCAGTGGTTGAGCATCAACCCATTAGCCAACAGGTTACTGGTTAGATTTCTGGGCAGGGCACATGCTCATGTTTTGGGTTCAATCCCCAGTAGGGAGTGTGTAGGAAGCACCTGATGAATGTCTCTGTCTTATCCATGTTTCTCTCTCTATATCCCTCTTCCTTCCCCTCTCTCTAAAAAAAATGCAATAACAATCTGCAAATTACTCTATATGATACACACATTAACAAAATAAAGGGTGAAAACTGTATGATAATCTCAATAGATGTAAAAAGCAATTGACAAAATTCAACATGTATTCCTGGTGAAAACTCTCAAATATAGAGGAGATGTACCTCAACATAACAAAGGCCATATATGGCAAACCCATAGCTAAATATACTCAATGGTGAAAAACTGAAAGCATTTCCTTTAATATCAAGAACAGGACAAGCATGTCCACTCTTGCCACTTTCATTCAAAATAGACTGGAAATTAGTTAGAATAATTAGGCAAGATAATAAAAGGCATTTAAATCAAAGAAAGAAGTAAAACAGTCTCTATTTGCAGATGACATGATTATCATAAGGAAAACCTAATACTACACAACTTAAATGTTATATAACTATTCAATAAAAAGGTTAAATTGCAGGATACAAAATAAATATGCAAAAAATCACTTTCATTTCTATACACTAATAAAAAACTACCAGAATGAGCAGTTAAAAAAACAATCCATTTACAATTGAATAAAGAATACCTAGCATTACATTTAATCAAGTAGGTGATATACCTGTACACTGAAAACTATAAGACACCGAAGAAAGAAGCTGAGGAAGACACAAAAATGGAAAGATTTTCTTATGAATTGGAAGAATTGATATTGTTCAAATGTCACCATACTACACAAAGCAATGCAACCTCTATCAAATTCCAATGGCACTTTTCACTGAAAGAAAAAAAAAATCCTAAAATTTTTATGGAACCACAGAGGATACCAATAGCCAAAGCAATCTAGAGAAAGAAGAACAAAACTGGAAGCATCACCTTTTCAGATTTCAAACTATATTACAAAGCCATAGTAATCAAAAGAGTATGGTATTGGCATAAAATCAAACACATAGATTAATGGAACACAATAGAGAGCCCAACAATAAACCCACACATACAGATTAATTTGATTTATGACAAAGGAGCCAATCCTATATAATAAAGAGCTAATATGCAAATGGTCGTCATGCCCTCACGCCATCACATCCTCATGCTTTAACGGCTGACACTCAACACTGGGGAGAGAGGAATGGGGACCAGCCAGGCACAAATGAGCTTGCAAGAGAGGAATGGGGACCAGCCAGGCTGCAGCCTGGGAGAGAGACAAGCCACCTGCCCCATAGTCATGGGTGCCAGTGCCTACGGCTGTGGCCTGCAAGAGGGACAAGCCACTTGCCACACAGTCCTGGACACCTGCGGCTGTGGCCCGGGTAAAGCTTCCTTCCCATGGTCCCCTGCAGCTGCAGCTGGCCCGGGCAAAGCCATCCCAGGTCCTGGGTGCCTGCAATCGAATGGAGGAGGGAATCCTGGGCCCTGGGTGCAGGACAAGGCAGAGGCGGTTAGGGGCAATCAGGCCAACAGGGGAGAAGTTAGGGGTGATCAGGCAGGCAGGCATAGGTGGTTAGGCACGATCAGGCAGGCAGGCAGAGGGGTTAGGGGCAATCAGGCAGGCAGACAGGTGAGTGATTAGGAGCCAGGGGTCCCGGATTGAGAGAGGCAGTTGGACATCCCCTGAGGGGTCCCAGATTTGAGTGGGTGCAGGCTGAGCTGAGGGACTTCCCCCCATGCACGAATTTCGTACACCTCTAGTAATATATAATGAGGAAAGGACAGCCTCTTCAATAAATGGTGTTGGGAAGACTGGATTATGACATTCAAAAGAATGAAACTAGGCCACTATCTTATACCATATACCAAAATCAACTCAAAATGGATTAAAGACTTGAATGGAAGACCTGAAACCATAAAACCTTTAGAAGAAAACACAGGGGGTAAGCTCCTTGATGTAGGTATTGGCAATAAATTTTTGGATTTGACACCAAAAGAAAAAAAAAAATTAAGTAGTATTTTATCCAACTAGAAGTTTCTGTAAAAGGAAACCAGCCTATATAATAAAGAGGTAATATGCAAATTGACCATCACTCCACCACACAAGATGGCCACCCCCATGTGGTCAAAGATGGCCACCCCCATGTGGAGACAAGATGGCCGCCACAAAATGGCCAGCAGGGGAGGGCAGTTGGGGGCGATCAGGCCAGCAGGGGAGGACAGTTGAGGGTGACCCAGGCCTGCAGGGGAGAGCATTTGGGGGGGGGGGACCAGGCCTGCAGGGGAGGGCAGTTAGGGGAAACCAGGCCTGCAGGGGAGGGCAGTTGGGGGCGACCAGACCAGCAGGGGAGGGCAGTTAGGGGTGACTGGGCTGGCAGGGGAGGGCAGTTGGAAGCGACCAGGCCTGCAGGGGAGGGCAATTGGGAGGGGGACCAGGCCTGCAGGGGAGGACAGTTAGGGGTGACCAGGCTGGCAGGGGAGGGCAGATGGGGGGGACCAGGCCTACAGGGGAGAGCAGTTAGGGACAATCAGGCCGGCAGGGGAGAAGTTAGGCGTTGATCAGGCTGGCAGGGGAGTGGTTAGGGGGTGATCAGGCTGGTGGGCAGAAGTGGTTAGGAACAATCAGGCAGGGAGGCAGGCGAGCAGTTGGGAGCCAGCAGTCCTGGATTGTGAGAGGAATCCCAGATTAGAGAGGGTGCAGGCTGGGCTGAGGGACACCCCCTCCCCGCCTCCGTGCATGAATTTCATGCACCAGGCCTCTAGTCAATAAAATAAAAATACAATGTATGAAATGGAAGAAAATATTTTCAAATCATATATATGATAAGGGATCAATACCCAAAATATATAAAGAACTCTTGCAACTCAGTAAGAAAAAACAATTGATTAAAAAATGGGCAGAGAAGGAGAGGTACCAAGATGGCCACATAGGTAAATGCCTGTACTTGCTGCCTCCCACAACCACATTAAAATTACAACTAAAATACAGAACAACTATAATCCAGATCCACGGGAAAGCTGGCTGAGTGGAAGTACTACAACTACAGAGGTAAAGAAGAAAGCACATTGAAACTGGTAGGAGGTGCAGAGGCGCGGAATGGGCTGGTCCGGCACCCATGTGCTGCTTTTTTAATTGGGAGGGAGATCGCCTCTTTGGAGGCCAACTGGAGGAGCAAGGAGTTCCAGCCCCACACCAGACCCCCTGCCCAGGGTTCCAGAGTCGGGGAAAGAAGTCCCTATGGACAGTAAGAACTACGGACTGTAAAAACAAGTGCGGGTTGGGGCTGAGTGACACACAGGCTGATGGAGACCGAGCTGCTTCTCTTAAAAAGCCAGCACTGCCAACTGAATTTACAAGCTCCCACTGGCTCTGAGCTATAGTGCTGGACAAGGCTCTGGGGGACCCAGATACATATGGGGAGAAACTGGACTGTCTGGCATTGGGGCAGGAACATGGAGACAGCTTTCTTCCTGATGGAGGTTCTCTCAGTGGTCATTGTTCCTGTGCTGGGACCTCCCCAGTGCAGGGCTGACTGGCAGCCATTTCTGTTTGCTCCACCCTGAAGATTCCCTGAGACCCTGCCCCACCCAATTTACAACTCCACCCAAGCTGTATGTAGCAGATTTGCATATAAATGGCCTGTCCTTTCTCAACCTAAAACTTGTCAAACAAGCTGCAGCTGGGTCAGGGAGCCCCAAAACTGTCAATAAAAGGCCCAAGGCCAGCATCAGCACCAGCCTGCCTTGCTTCACAGCTGGGCCTCATCTGGGCACTTGCAAACCCAATACAAAGAGGAGGAATCTGCAGATTTCTCTGTAGCTCCTGCTGGGTGGCCCCAGGCAGTGGCTGACTTTGCACTTCCTTAGAGATCCAAGAGCCAGTGTACCCAGTGGTCAGTGTGAGACCATACCAGATTACAACTCTTCACATCCATAAGTGACACACTCAAGGGGCAGACTCAGTGAGCACCAAAGCCCCACTGAAGCAAGTCCTGCCCCATAAGGCTGTCTCCTGCACAGCAGCTCTCCCACTGTAGTCACAGCTGCTCCCCACAGTCAGTTGGCCTGGAGGTTAATTCTTCCCAGTGATGCCACCAGCAATTAAGGCTTAACTACAACAAGACTGTGCACACAGCCCACAAAGGGGTGCACCAAGAGTGTCCACCTCAGGTGATTGTGGTGGCTGAGCCACTGGGCCCTATAGGACACCTACTACACAAGGTCACTCTATCAACTACCCAATACATAGAAACAAACACAAGGAAGCAGCCAAAATGCAGAGACAAAGAAACATGTCACAAATGAAAGAAATGGAAGAAAGCAAACTACTGGATATAGAGTTCAAAACCACAGTTATAAGGTTACTCAAGAATTTTCTATAAACCTCCGAGGAACTAAGTGAGACCTTCAAGGACCTTAGTGAGAATGCCAAAAAAAAAAAAAAAAAAAAAAAAAAAGAAAAAAAAGAAAAGAAAAAGGACCAGTCAGCAATTAAGCATACACTGACTACAGGGATTCAACAGTAGACTAGAGAATCCCAAGAATCAAGTCAATGATTTGAAATACGAGGAAGCAAAAAAACACCCAACAAGAAGAGCAAAAAGAAAAAGAATCCAGGAGAAACCAATATGGCAGCATAGGTAAGCACCTAAACTGCTGCCTCGCACAACAATTTCAAAACTACAACTAAAAGACAGAACGGACACCATCCAGAACCACAGGAAAGCTGGCTGAGTGAAAATTCTACAACTAGAAGGAAAGAGAAAAGCTCGCAGAGAATTGGAGGTACGGCAAAGGGTCTTTGTGCGCGCAGAGAGGAAGGGCGGCTGAGAGCCTGGCTGACTTTCTCTGGCGGAATGGGGAAGGAAGCCCCCGACCGCACTGAACCCCAGTTCTGACTGCACTGAACCCCAGTTCCGAGCGAGCCCCTGGGGACCCACGCTCTTACGGGGGGAGTCTGGACTCTCGGGCGGAGACTCGGGAGCTGGGGAAGGCAGAGGTCTGAAGGCGCACGCATGCCAGTGCGCACAAAGGCTGCGGAGGTTGCCACAGGCTTTCCCTAGTGGAAGGGAGTCGGAGGCTCCTGACTGAACTGAGCCCCAGTTCTGACTGCACTGAACCCCAGTTCCGAGCGAGCCCCTGGGGACCCACGCTCTTACGGGGGGAGTCTGGACTCTCGGGCGGAGACTCGGGAGCTGGGGAAGGCAGAGGTCTGAAGGCGCACGCATGCCAGTGCGCACAAAGGCTGCGGAGGTTGCCACAGGCTTTCCCTAGTGGAAGGGAGTCGGAGGCTCCTGACTGAACTGAGCCCCAGTTCTGACTGCACTGAACCCCAGTTCCGAGCGAGCCCCTGGGGACCCACGCTCTTACGGGGGGAGTCTGGACTCTCGGGCGGAGACTCGGGAGCTGGGGAAGGCAGAGGTCTGAAGGCGCACGCATGCCAGTGCGCACAAAGGCTGCGGAGGTTGCCACAGGCTTTCCCTAGTGGAAGGGAGTCGGAGGCTCCTGACTGAACTGAGCCCCAGTTCTGACTGCACTGGACCCCAGTTCCAGGTGAGCCCCTGGGGACCCACGCTCTTGTGGGGGGAGTCTGGACTCTCGGGCAGAGACTCAGGAGCCGGGGAAGGCAGAGGTCTGAAGGCGCGTGTGTGAGCGCAAGGGCAAGGCTGACTGGAAGTCAAGACTGTCTGCTCCACCCTGAGACTCCACCCCATCCAAGCTGAGCACAGAGGCTATTGCAATTTGGCAAGTCTAATCCCATAAGGCTGTCTCCAGCACCGAACTTCTCCCAGCGTAGACACAGCTGATTCTTACAGCCAACTGGCCTGGAGGTCAATTCCTCCCAGTGATACCAACAACAATCAAGACTTAATTACAACAAGGCTGTACACACAGTCCACAAAGGGGTGCACCAAGAGTGTCCACCTCAGGTTAACTGGGGAGGCCGACCCACTGGGCCATATAGGAAACCTAGCACACAAATCTACTCTACCAACTCAGGGAAGCAGTGAAAATGCGACGTCAAAGAAACAGATCACAAACGAAAGAAATGGAGGAAAACAAACGACTGGATATAGAATTCAAAACCACAGTTATAAGGCTTTTCAAGAATATCCTAGAAAAGGCCGATAAATATAACGAGACCCTTGAAGACATGAAAAAGGACCAACTAGAAATTAAACATACACTGACTGAAATAAAAAATATTATACAGAGACCCAACAACAGACTAGAGGAACACAAAAATCAAGTCAAAGAATTGAAACACAAAGAAGCAAAAATCACTCAATCAAAAAGCAAAAAGAAAAAAAAATCCAAAAGGCTGAAGATAGTGTAAGAAGCCTCTGGGACAACTTTAAGTGTACCAACATCAGAATTATGGGGGTGCCAGAAGAAGAGAGAGAGCAAGATACTGAAAACTTATTTGAAGAAATAATGACCAAAAACTTCCCCCACCTGGTGAAAGAAATAGACTTACAAGTCCAGGAAGCACACAGAACCCCAAACAAAAGGAATCCAAAGAGGACCACACCAAGACACGTCATAATTAAGATGCCAGGAGCAAAAGACAAAGAGAGAATATTAAAAGCAGCAAGAGAAAAACAGTTAATTACCTACAAGGGAGCACCCATATGACTGTCAGCTGATTTATCAACAGAAACTATGCAGGCCAGACGGGAGTGGCAAGAAATTTTCAATGTGATGAATAGCAAAAACCTACAACCAAGATTACTCTACCCAGCAAAGCTATCATTCAGAATTGAAGGGCAGATAAAGAGCTTCACAGATAAGAAAAAGCTAAAGGAGTTCATCACCACCAAACCAGTATTAAATGAAATGCTGAAAGGTATTCTTAAAGAAGAGGAAGAAGAAAAAAGTAAAGAGAAAAATTATGAACAACAAATACATATCTATCAACAAGTGAACCTAAAAATCAAGTGAATTAAAAACCTGAGGAACAGAATAATCTGGTGAATATAATAGAATCAGGGGCATATAAAGGGAGTGGAATGATAATTCTCAGGGGGGAAGGGGTATGAGGGGGATCAGGAAGAGACTGGACAAAAATCATACACCTATGGATGAGGACAGTGGGGGGGAGGTAAGGGCAGAAGGTGGGGTGGGAACCAGGTGGAGGGGAGCTATGGGGGAAAAAAGGAGAAACAATTGTAATAATCTGAATAAAGATTTATTAATAAAATAAAAAAAGAAAAAGAATCCCAAAATATTAATATAGTGTAAGGACCCTCTGGGACAACTTCAAGCATACCAACATCTGAATTATGGGGGTGCTAGAAGGAGAGAGCAAGATATTGAAAACCTATTTGAAGAAATAATAACAGAAAACTTCCCCCACCTGGTGAAACAAATAGACTTACAAGTCCAGGAAGCGCAGAGAACCCCATACAAGAGGAATCCAAAGAGGACCACACTAAGACACACCATAATTAAAATGCCAAGGGCAAAAAACAAAGAGATAATCTTAAAAAGCATAAAAAAAACCCCAACAAAAACAGTTACCTACAAGGGAGTACCCATACAACTATCAGCTGATTTCTCAACAGAAACTATGCAGGCCAGAAGGGAGTGGCAAGAAATATTCAAAGTGATTAATAGCAAGAACCTACAACCAAGAATACTCTACCCAGCAAAACTATCGTTTAGAATTGAAGGTCAGATAAAGAGCTTCACAGATAAGAAAATGCTAAAGGAGTTTATCACCACCAAACCAGTATTATATGAAATGCTGAAGGGTATTCTTTAAGAAGAGGAAGAAGAAGAAAAAGGTAAAGATAAAAAATTATGAACAACAAAGTGACAACAAATACATATCTATCAAGTGAATCTAAAAATAAAATGAATAAAAATATCTGATGAACAGAATAAACTGGTGAATGGAATAGAATCAGGGGTATGGAAATGGAACAGACTGACGATTCTCAGAGGGAAGGGGGTGTGGGGGGGTGCAGGAAGAGATTAGACAAAGATCTTATATGCATGTATGCAGTACCTATGGACACAGATAATAGGGTGGTGAGGGCCTGAGGTGGGGTGGAAACCGGGTGGAGGGGAACTATGGGGGGAAAAAAGAGGGACATCTGTAATAATCTCAACAATAAAAAATTTTTAAAAAATGGGCAGAGGATCTGTATAAACAAAAAAAATAGAATTACCATATCACCTAGCAATTCCAGTTCTGGGTTGTTGTTTTTTCTTTTTAAATCAAAATTTATTATCATCATATATTTTGAAATTTAGCTTATTTTAAATTTACCTAATGATACAAGAATACATTGTTAAAAAATTCCAAGTACACTAATAAACCCAAAGTTCCCTTTAGAGAACCCCAGTTTCAATCTCCTGTCAAGATAAATACACATACTAGCCAGATTTTTATTATTTTCAATTTTTGTTAATACTTACCCAAGGGTATTTTTGCCATTTATTTTTAGAGAGAGTAGAAGGAAGGAAGGGGCTCAGGCCCCATCCAGCTGCGGCGGCTGCCTCTGCCTCGGCCCCCGCTGCTGCGGCTTCGTCCAGAAGGTTGTTCAGTCTAATTAGCATATTACGCTTTGATTATCCTATCTAATAAAAGAGTAATATGCAGATTGACCATTACTCCAACAAACAAGATGGCTGCCCCCATGTGGACACAAGATGGCCACCACATGATGGCCAGCAGGGGAGGACAGTTGGGAGGGACCAGGCCTGCAAGGGAGGGCAGTTAGGGGCAATCAGGCCAGCAGGGGAGGGCAGTTGGGAGGGAGCAGGCCTGCAAGGGAGGGCAGTTGGGGGCTATCAAGCCTGCAGGGGAGAGCAGTTGGGGGGGAACAGGCCTGCAGGGGAGGGCAGTTAGGGGTGACCAGGCCTGCAGGGGAGGGCAGTTAGGGGTGACCAGGCCTGCAGGGGAGGGCAGTTAGGGCCAAACAGGCTGGCAGGGGAGCAGTTAGGCATCATCAGGCTGGCAGAAGAGTGGTTAGGAGGTGATCAGGCTGGCAGGCAGAAGTGGTTAGGGACAATCAGGAAGGCAGGCAGGTGAGCAGTTGGGAGCCAGCAGTCCTGGATTGTGAGAGGGATGTCTGACTGCCCATTTAGGCCCGATCCTACTGGGAACTTCCCTCGAGGGGTTCCAGATTGGAGAGTGTGCAGGCTTGTCTGAGGAATGCCCCGCCCCCCCACCCCCCATGCATGAATTTTTGCACCGGGCCTCTAGTTATAGATATAAAATCATATTGTATACTAAAGCTCATAAAATATTATTTATTAATTGTGTTTCAACAAAACTTGGAACACGTTACTTCACTATGTGCTGCCCTAAATGATGTGTCAAGATTCTGGTGATGTTGTGACTTACTGTATCCTAGCAGGTGGTACTCTGTTACACTTTTCCCATTACTGAAGATGAATACTTCAATCACTTAATTACCAGGCTCTGCTGTAAACGTTACTCTTTCACCTGGCCAGTGTGGATCAGTGATTGAGCATCCACCCATAAACCAGGAGGTCATGGTTGGATTCCCAGTCAGTACACATGGCCTGGGTTGCATCCCACCCCTGAATCCCCAGTAGGGAAGGCAGCCGATCACTGATTATCTCTCATCATTGATGTTTCTATCCCCCCTCTCCCTTCCTCTCTCTGAAACTAATAAAAACATATTTTTTTAAAAAATTTCTCTTTCACTCTTTAAAATTAAAAAGGATATTGTAAGGATGTAATTTGAAACTATATGTATGTCTTACTCATCAAAACTTTTAATTTATGCATTTCTATCAGTAGGGATGTGTGGTGTCCTAATTTATTCAGTAGGTAATGATCTCTTCCTATAAATATTTTGCTGCTTATACTTCCTTAATTTTCCTGATGGGAGCCCTTTCAATTTGGTATCTTCATCCCTTTGATATCTCACCATTTTTCCTTGAGCATCTCCTTGGCTTTTCCATAAGTTTTTTGAGATTTATCTTATACTTGTGCCTGGCTCATTTCTGAGTATGACCAAAGAGTCCAATTCTAGTGGAGAATGGTATTTAGAGCCAAGATCTAGGACTTGGTGGGCAAACAATGACCTGAGATATGCTTTTCCTTTATTCTCTTCAGGGTAGAAAAGACAGGGAAATAGAGCCCCTGTTCTGAGTGAGTCCATGACACCACATCTCTATATGTCACTTCATTCTGAGGTAAGACTCCCCTCAAAGGCAGGTGTGGAGAATGGGAGCAAGGCATTAAGCACTGTTGTAGGATTTACCCTTTTGTTTCACATTTTTTGGTCCTTTTAAATGCCTGTGATTATAGTACTAAATTGACTAAGCACTTTTGGTGAGGTAAGAGAAAATGAGCTAGTCTGGGGAATATCATGGACGTTAGGCCATAGAAACCATTCTACTAAGGCCTAACAGTGTCTGCATAGTGCAGGCATATAGTAACTTTTTTGTAAAAAATAATCATAAATAGGCATTTTAATGAATTTTTCTGATATATGCTAAATCTATTCACCTAGAGAGTATAGTCTGTACTTTTTGCAAATAAGTTTTCTTACTTTTTATTTTATTATTGTTCTCTTGGCTCCATTGATTTCTGCTTCTAGAATCCCTGCTGTGTGTAAATTGAAGTTGATGTATTTGTTCCTCCAGAATTGCCTTTCTCTCTGTATATTGTGTTTATCTGACTTCTGAAAGAATTTTGAAAATCTTTTACTTTATTGTGTTATCTTTATATATTATGCAACAAAATTTCTCCATTACAATTTGAAATGTGGTAATCATATTTTTCAAATTTATTAAAATGGTATTACAGTAGAGCATTCCTTTTTCTCTATAGCCTGTTCCAGAAACAAATATGCAACATTCCCTCAGACCTCATTGAGATTATTAATTCAGACATTTGTGGCAATTCATGATAATTTTTCATTTAAATTCTAATATCTCATGTTTGAGGATTTTTCTCTTTGTAAATATTTAATGAGATTTGTCGAATATTCGAACTTAAATGGGTTCTGAAGAAACTACGTAGCTCAGATCTTCCTTGCATAGTTGAAGAAGGATAGACCTGTTTATATTAGTTGCAGTTTTATTTTGCTAAACCAGAGATGCTGGATCCAATACAAAGAAAGTGAAGGAGGGAGGGAGTGAATGAAAGCAAGATGTAGCTGTCACAGAGATTATCTCAATACCTTTCGTCTCATTTTGAGTACCTTGTGGTACCAGATAGATATCCTGGAAAGCCCTCCCCTTCTTCAACTGGCATAAATAATGCCACCAAGATCCTGCTATGCAAGGACCTCACGTTACCTGGCATGCTTGTCTGTACCAACTACAAACACAATGTGAGTGCATGGTTACTTCTCATCAGCGTTTGGCATCTGGTGAATTATTTGACTAATTAAAAATGGTCTAGACTTAGCTTTTCCTGTAGTCCCCTGACATCTCAATGTTCTCAACATTAGGAGCTAGTGATATTGGTTGTATGTTGTTGTTGCTGATGTTTACTATTAGAAGTGGTTCCTATTAGTGGAGTTCTACTAAAGATGTAAGGGAGTCTCTCCCCTAGGCTCTTATTTTCTAAGCACACTTTTCCTTTGCATGAGGGAAATTGTGAGTTGGACTTCTCTCTTAATCCAATCTTCCACACAAAATAGATTACAAAATTTCCTTTAATTTTTGATAGGTAGAAACCCTAGTTTCTAGTACTGGTATTGGTTTTACTAAGTGGTATCACATGTTTTCCTCTTTTAAAGAAAGTTTGAAATTGAAAAGGAAGTAAATGTGCAGTGTTAATAACACCACCTGAATTGATCATTATTTTTTTCAATCAAAAAATACAAGATGGAGAATAAGACAGGGACGTCTGATTTCACCACTCTTTTTTTTTTTTTTAACTTCGTAAAGTATTTTACTATATTTTATTGTTGATAGCATTACATATATCCCTCAATACCCCCTTAGGATCCCTCCTCCCAGGCCCTGGTCCACCCCAGGCCTTCACCATACTATTTGTTTTCATCACTCTTACTCAACATACTACTGGAAGTTCTAGCCTCAGCAATTAGACAAGAAGAAGAAATAAAAAGTATCCAAATTGGAAAGGAAGAAATATCATTATTTGCAGATGACATGATACTGTATATACAATACCCTAAAGATTCTACAAAAAAATTACTAGAACTGATGAATAAATTCAGTAAAGTAGCAAGATACAAAATAAATATCCAAAAATAAATTTCATTTTTATACAGCAATAATGAACTATCAGAAAGGAAAACTAAGATAATGATCTCATTCACAATTGCTTCAAAAATAATAAAATACCTAGGGATAAATTTAACAAAGGATATAGAAGATCTGTACTCAGAAAATTATAAGACACTGAAGAAAGAAACTGAAAATGATACAAATAACTGGAAGCACATACTGTTTTCATGAATAGGAAGAATTTGCATCACTAAAATGTCCTTACTAACCAAAGCAATCTAGCCAAAGCTACCAATGGCATATCTCACAGAACTAGAACAAATATTCTAAAACTTTATATGGAACCACGGAAGACCCTGACTAGCAACAGTGATCTTGAGAAAGAAGAACAAAGTTGGAGGAATCATGCTATCTGATATCAAGCTATAATACAAGGCCTAAGTAATCAAAACAGGATAGTACTGGCATAAAAAAAGACATATAAATCAATGGAGCAGAATAGAGAGCCCCACAGTAAACCAATGCCTCTATGGTCAATTAATATTTGACAAAAGAGGCTAGAATACACACTGGAGTAAAGATAGTCTATTCAATAAATAGTTTTGGAAAAATTGGACAGATAGATGCAAAAAAATGAAACTAGACCACTGTCTTATACCATACACAAGAATAAAGTCAAAATGGAGTAAGGACTTAAATGTTAGACTCAAAACCATAACAATCCTACAAGAAACATAGGCATTAAAACCTTGGACATTTTTTTTGTAGCATTATTTTTTTCTCATATATCTCCTCAAGTGAGGGAAGCAAAATAAAAAATAAAAAAATCGGAGTATACCTGGGTGGTGCTCAGGTGGTTGAGTGTCAACCCATGCAGCAAGACATTGCTGGTTTGATTCCCAGTCAGGATACATGCCCAAATTGTGGGCTCAATCCCCAGTAGGGGGCATGCAGGAGGCAGCCAATCGATCATCCATGTTTCCATCTCTGTCTCCCTCTTCCTTCCTCTCTCTCTGAAATCAATAATAATAACAATAATAATAATAATAATAAACAATATATGACAAAATGAGCAAATGACCTTAATAATACACTTCTCTAAGAAGGACATACAGATGTCCAATAGACATAAGAGAGGATGTTCAGTAAATCCAGGGAAGCAACCAAAATGCAGAGATAAAGAAACATGTTACAAATGAAAGAAGAGAAGAAATCTCCAGACAAAAAACTAAATGAAATGGAAGCAAGCAAACTACTACATATAGAGTTCAAAACAATGGTTATAAGGTTCATCAAGGATCTTAATGAGAGCTTCAAGAAACTTAGTGAGAATTTCAAGGAAATTAGTCAGAACATCAAAGACATGAAAAAGGACCAGTCAGAAATGAAGGATATACTAACTGAAATGAAGAATAATTTATAGGAAATCAACAGTAGAATAGTGGATACCAAGAATCAAATCAGCAATTAGGAATATGAGGAAGTAAAAAAACACCCAACCAAAAGAACAAAAAGAAAAAGGAATAAAAAAATGTGAGGAACTTCTGGGACAACTTCAAGCATACCAACATTTGCAACATGGCGGTGCCAGAAGGAGAAGAGAGAGAGAAAAATATTGAAAACCTATCTGAAGAAATAATGACAGAAAACTTCCCTTACCTAGTAAAAGAAATAGATTTACAAGTCCAGGAAGCAGAGAGTCCCAAATAAGAGGAACCCAAAGAGGCCCACACCAAGACATATCATAATTAAAATGCCAAGGGCTGCCCTAGTCAATTTGGCTTAGTGGATGGAGCGTCGGCCTGCAGACTGAAGGTTCCCGGGTTCGATTCCGTTCGATTCCGTCCAAGGGCACATGCCTGGGTTGCGGGCTTGATCCCCAGTAGGGGGCGTGCAGGAGGCAGCCGATCAATGATTCTCTCTCATCATTGATGTTTCTATCTCTCTCTCCCTCTCCCTTCCTCTCTAAAATCAATAAAAATATTAAAAAAATAATAAAATGCCAAGGGCTAAAGACAAAGAGAGAACCTTAAATGCAGCAAGAAAAAAGCAGTTAGTTACCTACAGGGAGCACCCTTAAAACCAGCAACTGATTTATCAGCAAAAACTTTGCAGGTCAGAAGGGAGTGGCAATAAATATTCAAAGTGATGAATAGCAAAGAACCAAGATTACTGTACCCAGCAAAGCTCTCATTTAGAATTGAAGGACAGTTAAAGAGCTTCACAGACAAGAAAAAGCTAAAGGAGTTCATCACCACCAAACCAGTATTACATGAAATGTTGAAGGTATTCTTTAAGAAGAAGAGGGAAAAAAAGATAACAATTATGAGCAATCAAATGGCAATAAATACATATCTATCAATGATTGAATCTAAAAATCAAAATAGCCCTGGATAGTGTCGGCCCACAAACTGAGTGGTCCTGGGTTTGATTCCAGTCAAGGGCATGTACCTTGGTGCAGGCTTGATTCTCTGGGGGCCCTGGTATGAGCATGTGTAGGAGGCAACCAATCAATGTGCCTCTTTCACATAGATGTTTCTCTTTCTTTGTCTCTCCCTCTCCCTTCCACTTTTTCCAAAAATCAATGGAAAATTATCCTCAGGTGAGGATTAACAACAACAAGAAGAAATATCAAAATAAAGGAACAAGCAATGTAATGAACAAAATAAACTAATGAATAAAATAGAACCAGAGGCATGGAAACATGCAACAGACTAATGAATTGCAGAAGGAGGGCGGGACAGTGGGAAGAGATTAACTAAAGAATTTATATGCATATATGCATTACCTGTGGACACAAACACTAGGGTGGTGAAGACCTGGGGTGTGGCAGGACCCTGGTGGAGGAGGGCAATGGTGTGGGGGGAGAGGGGCCTCTGTAATACTCTCAATCGTAAGAGAAAAAACAAGAAACAAAAAAAGAGAAATGCAAAATAAAACCACAATGAGATATCACCTCATTAATAAAAATATTAAAAAAATAATAAAATGCCAAGGGCTAAAGACAAAGAGAGAACCTTAAATGCAGCAAGAGAAAAGCAGTTAGTTACCTACAGGGAGCACCCTTAAAACCAGCAACTGATTGGTCAGAATGGCTATCAATATATATAAAAGCCTAATATGCAAATTGTCCCTGAGGGAGTTCGACTGGGAGACCTATTGCTCGCTATGACATGTGCTGACCACCAGGGGGCAGTGCAGAATGAAGGAAGGCCTCGGCCGGCAGCCAGAAGGCCCCCGATCAGCCCTGATCACCGGCCAGGCCTAGGGACCCTACCCATGCACAATGTGCCTCGGGGCTCTAGTCATCAATAAATCAACAAACAACAAATGTTGGTGAGGATGTGGAGAAAAAGTAACCCTGTTGGTGGGAATACGGACTGGTATAACCACTGTGGAAAGCATTATGGAGTTACCTCAAAAAATTAAAAATGGAACTGCCTTATCACCCAGTGATTCCACTTCTGGGAATATATCCAAAGAAACCTGAAACACTAATTCAAAAAAATATACCCACCCCTATGTTCACTGCAGTGTTATCTATAAGAGCCAAGATTTGGAAGCAGCTCAAGTGTCCATCAGTATAAAAATAGTTAAAAAAGCTGTGGCCCTGGCTGGTGTGTCTCAGTTGGTTGAGCATTGTCTTATGCACCAGAGAGTCACCAGTTTGATTCCTGCTCAGGGCACATATCCAGGTTTCAGGTTCAATCCCCAGATGGTGTGCCTGTGGGAGACAACCGATCAATGTGTCTGTCTCACATTGATATTTCTCTCTTTCTGTCTCCCTCTCCCTTCCAGTCACTTTAAAATCAATAAACACACACACACACACACACACACACACACACACACACACACATCACACATTTTTTAAAAAAGCATTGATACATTAACATAACGGAAAGGAAATATGACCCTTTGTGATAGCATGGATGGACCTGGGGAGTATTATGCTAAGTGAAATAAGCCAATTAGAGAAAGACAAGTACCATATGATTTCATTCATATGGTGGAATCTAATGAAAAAAATAAACTAGCAAGCACAATAGAAACAGACTCATAGATATAAGGCAGGCTGACAGCTATTGAGAAGGGGTTGGGGGCATAGGTATGGAGAGTGGGATTGAGCAAAAAAGAAAAAAAAAAACTCATGGACATGAACAAGTCTGGTGATTGCCTGGGGGGAGGAGGGAGGTGGAAGAAGGTTATAGGAGGAATGAATAGTGATGGAATGAGACTTGACTTGGGGTGCTGAACACAATATACTGTACATAGATCATGTGTTGTGAAATTTTGCACCTGAAACCTGTATAATTTTGTTAACCAGTGTCACCCCAATAAATTAAATAAAAAGAAATAAAATATATTATGAAATATGTCATCAAATTTTTATTTCAGTTATTTGATTATTATTATAAACAAGAGGCCCAGTGCATGAAATTCATGTGCAGATATGATCCCTAGGCCTAGCCTGTGATCAGGGCCATCTTGCCCGGCTGCCGGCAGCCAGCCCCACCCCCAGCTGCAACCCACCCAGGTTCCCAGTTTGCCATCAGGTGATTGGATCCTGATGGCCAGGGGGAGAGACCAAGAGGTTGGTCGGTCCCGCCTGCTTGTGGCCCCGCCCCTGCCGCAGGTTGCCCTCTGTGTGTGGGGCAACTGGTGGGGTGGGGGCCTTGGCCTGGTGCTGCCCACATCCCCCACCACCCATTCTTGTTCCCCATTTACCATTGCGTGATCAGAGCCTGACGGCTGTGGGGAGGGACCAAGAGGTTGGCTGTTCCTGCCCACTCGCTGGCCCTGCCACCTGCAGCCACCCATCCTGGTTCCCTGTTCGCCATCAGGCGATCGGAGCCTGCTGGCCAGGGGAAAGGACCGAGAGGTCAGCCGTTTCCACCCGCTCGCCAGCCCCACCCCCGCTGCGGGTTGCCCTCTGTGTGTGGGGCAACTGGCAGGTTGGGGGCCTTGGCCTGGTGCCACCCACATCCCCCATCACCCACCCCGGGTCCCCATTTGCCATTGGGCGATTGGAGTCTGCTGGCCAGGGAAAGGGACCAAGAGGTGGTCAGTGTACCTCAGAGTGACTGGTCAAGCAGTCGTTCTGGTTGTTCTGCCGTTATGGTTGCTGGGCTTTTATTATATAGGTAATATAGACTACTATTGAAGTTTTTACTCTGTGAAGGAATATGCATATCTATTAACATCTAGAGTTTTTTATGTTCAATGGATGATAGAATGTAGGAGCTAATCATTCCATATTAAAAATTACTTCAAAAATTATAACGATACCCCAGTTTTAGAGTGAGTCTTTAAAATGTGTCCTTTGGAACAGAATCATGTCTTTGTCCACTAAAAACCATAAAAAATTGGTAACTTGCTGTCTTGTCAGTATGAAAATTTTATTGATAGTACCAGCTTAGATTATAGAAGAAGTTAAATATAGTGAAAATTCTGAATTTTATGTTCTTGATAATATATATATTAAGTATTATTTGAACATAATTATAAAGGAGACTGAAATTTTGTTAGTATTTAACTCTTGAATATGCATTATTTGCAAAATAATATTACTTGTTATAAATGAAGTAAATTATAACTAGATTTAATAAAGTATAATTTTATAATTATAGTAATAATCTATTTTTATTATAAAAGTGGAAAATAAATTAGACTATAATTCCAAGTAGTTTTGCATAAGAAGTTTCATGTCTAAAGGTAAAATGTCCTATGTCATTTCTCCCAAATACATAATGGGCATTCAAAGAAAATGTGTAAAACTTTTATACGCAATAATACAGAAAATAAACTATATAATTTAAAAGTGAAATCACATACCTGGACTATAGGAATCACAGAGTAATTCACATATTGTATAATTATTTTTTAAAAATCACTGATTTTTCTTTTAGACAGTCCCAATCAGTTTAGAACTTCAACTTTTGAGACATTCATTAAAACACTAACACAATCTTGCTTTCAGGAATGAACCCAATATTTGAGGGCATGAATTATTTTCAAAAAACATAAAATCCTAGATAAAAACAAAAATACAGAAATGAGTTTTCAGCAGCAAAACAGGCAATTATCTGATGTAGAAATGCTAAATGTTCTGAGGAAAACAGTAATATGTCTGTTAAATAAGAAAATTTAACTGTAATAATTAAATCTGTGAAAAGTCAATAGTTATATAAGCTCTACCTTCAGCACTCTATTTTATTAGCAATTAAATCCTGTAATTCTACTCATTTGTTGATATCTGCATGAATTTAACGATCTGGTAATTTCAATATATTTCATTTTTTCTAGTTCCCTAGAAATCTTCCTCTTTCAATCTTTCTTACTCAACTTTTTTAGTCCCTCTCTAGTAATAGACTTTTTCTATGACTAGAGTTCCATGTAAAATTTAAAAAAAATTGTCACAAGAATGACAGCTTTCTTAAGAGATAGAATGTTTTGTGTTAGTTTCGTCTTCCAATTTTGTCCACTGTGTTCCCAGCTTATTTTATTTCATCAGTGTCAATACAGACCCCTACCCCTATGACTTCAGCCAAACCCTTGGAATTCATAATTCCCAAATCTATCATTTTCCTTTATACCTTCAACAGAAATAATTTTATCCTTATTGCCAATTACTAGTGATTGCATTATTGCAATTTTACCTCTCAAATTCATTTCTCGCACAGACACCAAGATTTACCTTTGATTTATATTATTACATTATAACTAATTTAAAATCAACATTTAATGAAACAATTTTAATGAATTACAACTCTATAAAAAAGTTGCCTGATCTTTGAAGGCCCTTTAGAGGAAGCCCTTAGTAATTTACTAATAAGCCCACCACCATCCCAGTCCCATTTCCTATCAATCAAAACACCTAAGACTCTCTTCCTCAAACACATCATATATTTCATATTACCCAGCTGTTAGTTGAAATGTTTACACAAGGTTAGATTTGACATTTTATGTGAAATGAATGCTTATTGGAAAAGTTTTTACAAAGAACATTGGTTATATTAAGACTTATAGAAAATACTAAGCATATCCCAAATTAGATGGCATACCATGATAAAGTCCCAACAACCCTTCACCCAGCTTGAATGATTAACATGACCAATCTTGGTTTAACAATTACTGCATCCCCTATTTCCCCCTGCCCTCACCCTATTATTTAAAACTAAACCCTAATATACCATTTTATACTGGTTTACTTCAATATGTGCCCCTAAAAGATATGCATGGTGTTTTGCTTTTACACAACCACAGTATCATCACCACAGCTTCAAAAACACCTTAATTTTTTAATGGAGGTTGAAAGGATGGGCGATAAACATAAAAGGGATTAAGTACAAATTGCTAACTATACAAATAGTCATGGACAGGTAGAGTACAGTATAGGTAATATAGTCAATAATATTCTAATAAATATGTATGGTGCCAGATGGGTACTAGACTTATTGTGCAAGTCACAACACTAGGTATATAAATGTCTAATAAGTATGTTGTATACCTGAAACTAATATAATATTGTATGTCAACTATGCTTGAAAAATAAATTTTAAAAAATTGGAAGTTAAAAATCAAAAACAAACAAAAAAATCCAACCATAATTCATTATCATTAAATAGCCAAGGTTCAAATTCCCCTAATTGCATTGTAAATGTTTTTTAAATTGATTTATTCAAATCAATATACAAACATTGTCAAAAAATTTTACTAGGTTGAATTTTATTTTTATCTTTTTATTTTCCTGACATTTATTAGTTGAAGGAACTGGATCCTTTTGCTGTATATTCTCTCATGTTTTATTTTATTTTTTCTGAGTGCATCCCCAAATAAATATTTCAGATATTCGTTAGTGGTTCCAAACCATGCTTGAGTGATCTAAACCAGCAGTACCAACCAGTGGTCCGCAGACCACTCATGATCCATGATTTCTGAAAGGTTAACAGCTTAAATCTTGGTCCCATTTCCAGAGATTTTGATTCACTATCTGGGTGCAGTCCTGTTACAGGGAGTTTAAAAAGCTACGCAGGTGTTCCAAATGTGCAGCTAGGATTGAGAACCATGACTCTCTCCCAGGTGTCCTTGATTTTGGCTGCATATTGAATCACCTGGGGAGCAAAACAACAAATGTGTGAGCTTCTGACTTAATAGAATGGGGTCTGATTTGGTACTTTAGGTTTTTAAAATTTCCCTAAGTCATATAATGGAAGACAAGTATAGAATCACTGCTCTATCCCATGTGTGTCAACTGGCAGTTCCATCTGGTGGCTGGATTGGATGCACTTTTATTGCAGTTCGCACTTAAGTAGTAGAGCATTTAATTTAATAATGAATCAGGATGATATCTTCCCATTTCAATGGGTTCTACTCCACCTTAGTCCATATCTGAGTGCACCTATTTTGATTTTTAAATAGAAGCCCCAAAGACCAGAGCCTCTCTATAACACACAGTCTTTCTATTGCCACGTGAAACTGTAGAATTTCCAGATAACTAGTCACCTGTGAATCCAGACCATCAGGAGAAAATGGAATTTCAAAGCTAGGATTAAATGGGGCTCCCTTTGAATAAAACCTATAAGTTTAAGCAGGTCATTTAAAAAGATACACTTTACTGAATTTTTCAGAGTGATATTAAAGAAATAATCACGATTAGCAAGAATAGACTTACAATGAGGAAACATGCACCAAGCATCACAGCTTTCATTTTCACGTCAAGGTCTAAAGGGAACTGGATGTCAAAGTCACTGTAATCTGTACATGCTTCTCTCACAAAACCAGTCCACTGCTTGGAAATCTTGCCAACCACATTTTCTTCATTAAGAGATTTGATCTAAATTGAAAAAAAAATGACAGTCTTAAAGAATTCTAGAAAATAATAAATCAACTTTCAAATTTGGAATAAAATGAAAAATATTTATTAAACTTACATGTAATACTTTATATCACTCATTAGATGCATATAAATTCCTGTACCTATAGATACATGAAAAAAATTGTTTCTTTGCTACAGAAAACTTATGTGAAAGTAGTTTCACTGAAATATTTAACATTTTATATTGTACATTAAGACACAGTACTAAATCCTTTGAAGTGATCTAAAACAAAACTTAAGTAGGAAAAGATACAAACATTAAATGTTTTTTAGATTACATTTCTAGAAGCCACAAGAAAGGTACCAAACTAAATCCCATGTGACATCTGCTTTAAGACAAGCACAGAGTTTACATAGGCTGAGTAATTACATGTGATAGGAAGGACATTACCACTCATTGTCAGTAGACAAACAGGAAGTGCTAAGGGCCTGGGAAAGAGGACTGGCAGTTTTGAGTGAAGGAAAGTATCTAATAAGTAACTTAAAGGGATGCCACAGGTCCAGAGTTGGGGTAAGACTGGACAACAGAAGTGTGAGGGAACAACAAAATAGGAAAGGTGTATGAAAAAAAAGCTCTGAAGTAAATTTTTTTTGATTTTACAATTCTGCCTGAGGAAACTCCAGGACCACTATAAAGAGTTGGACAGTTGCGCCTCACCAAGTGGGCATATGGCAGCTGATGGTAGCCACACTCACCATGGTGTGTACACGTAAGGTTATGTCAACACAGGAAGAGATATGTCCTTTTCAAATGTACACAAGGTAGCACATGTGCCAACAACATCCTTTGAAGCCACAGCTCAAGTTGGAGCTGCTAAATAAATGTGGGGAAACTAAAAACAGTTGACTCATTTTATTCCAGTGTGGGTGCTTAAGTTCTTAACAAACCTGAAATATACTTTTATTTATTTATTTATTTATTTATTTATTTATTTATTTATTTATTTATTTATTTATTGCTGTGAAAAAGAGGGCTAAGGGACTGTCTGGCTAAAGGAACCAGACAGCCTCGATTGCCTGCTTCATTAGGCTTTTATTGTAACAGCAGTTTGAGATAAAGTTTATCTTTTAGATACAATCAGTAGGGTAAGTAATATTGGGAGGACACATGTGTTTGTAGTGTCCTGTAAGCAAGGACACCCAAAGGTTAAGCATAAGGATTCCAGTAAACACCAGGGGTCTGCACGTGCACAGACTTGTTTGGAAAGGTCAAGGATTAATTAGGGGCACCACCTTCAGCATTCCCCTAAGTCAGAATTCCAAAAAACAGGGTGGGCAGTCTTCAGCACACTTTCTTTTCTTGGAATTTCTTCCTTACAAACATTCCAACCAAGTCTCATGCTTCCCCACACAATTTACTATTTATTGTCCTCCTTAGCAAACTTTTTAGTTTTTAGTTTATTAGTCATTCTGACATACTCAAACTTTTTGTTGCTGTTCCACTGAAATTTTACTCAGGAACACATATCTGTACCCAAATACTGCTGAAAAGCCATCACAATTCATGCCCTTTGTCTTGTCTGTCCTAGCAATTTATTTATTTTTATTTATTTATTTTTTAAGTTTTTTTTTTAATTTTTTTAATTGTTTGAAATATTACAAATAATACATATGTCTCTTTTTTTCCCCATTGACCTCCCCCTGGCTTTCCCTTCTCCCCAGTACATGCCTTTACCTGCCCCCCGCCCAGTGTCTTGTATCCATTGGTTATGCTTATATGCATGCGTACAAGTCCTTCGGTTGATCTCTTACAGCACCCCCCTCCAACCTCCCTTGCCTTCCTGCTGTATTTTGACAGTCTGTTCAATGTTTCTTTGCCTCTGTATCTACTTTCCCCCCCATTTCTTTCCTTTAAAAAATCTTGCATCTGCAGACTAGAAATAAACATATAATAACAAAAAAATGTTTGAGTCCCAATTTCAATGTCCAACAATTCTGAGTCCCCGTTTCAATGTCAAACAGTTCCTTATGTGTACATGTCAGCAATGATATCTGGATGGTGGGCACATGGTGGCAATGCAGGTCCGACCCTCTCTGGTTTGGTCCTAGGCAACCTGCTGCGTCACACAACTGCTGACTGCTAGCGTGGCAAGGCGTCGTCAGCATCTTCTATCTCTGGACTGTTTCTCCTCTTGTCTTCGTGGTTGGAGCAGACCTGTCAATTCCTCTCTGTTGCAGGAATCCACATGGTCTTGGAGTTGTTTTCTGAAAATATACAAACATATTCTCGACCAAAAGTTAATAAAGGAATCTTTTCTATATAATTGATTTGGGATCCTTTTTATTTTTGCCCAAACAATTTTCCTTTGTCTTATTTAGACACCATGTGTGTTTTTCATGGGTGTCTTGCTGTTAGCATTACAAATGAAAATTAATTCTTTTTTAATATGAAAACTGTGATAGCATGGGTTGCTGTTCATCAATATTCATCCACCCCTCCCACTGTAGGCCCAGTATTCTTCTCTGAACTTAGGCTTGGCCATGTGACTTGTTTGACCAATGGAATGTTAGTGTATATGACAGTTAGCAGAGACCTTAAACATGGCTAAGCGGTTTGGCCTGGCTCTTGCTCTCCAGTGATCAGCCACCAGAAAATCATGTAGTTCTTGCTAAAGCTCTAGAATGAGCATACTTGGAACAGGCCCGAGGCCAACTTCAAGCCTAAATCAGTGCCATCTAGCTGAGCCTATGTGTATCCATTGAGACATAATTGACCTGCAGATGCATAAGCATGAGAGCAAATGCCTGTTGTTTTAAGCCACTGATCTTTAGGGGTTTTATGTTATACAACACTGTTCTGGAAAAACAGACTAAATAAATCTTGTGCACTCTTTAGTGTTTTATCTGCTAATAGCTGTAATCTATGTATTTGTAGCTTGTAAAGTAATCTTATTTTTTTTAATTTATTTTTAATTTTGAAAATGAAAAATACAGAGGATAACTTATGAGCCACAATAACGCTGCACTAGATTTAACAGATATTAATATTTCCCCTTTTTATTCCTATAGTAAGAAATTTCAAACTTTACCAATAATCATGCAAAAAAGTAAAAAAAAACAACAGGGTTTTTTTATGGAAAGAATAAGAAATATGAAAAGTGACAACTGAAAAGATATCAGGACTAGGTAATCTTAAACTAAATTCTAGTTAACCTTTTAAAAACAGAAAATCCATATAATAAAGTTATTTCCACCTTGAAATAATAAATTCATATTTGTGTCACAATAAGAAATAGATCTTTAGTGGGTTTTTTTTTTTTTTTTTTTTTTTTTGGTTCCTGAGATAAAGCTCTAAAGCTCTTAAAACTTTTTGAAATGAGAATTATAGGAGAGTCTTTTGTTATAATATTTGGTCTTTGTCTCAGCTTCCTGGCACACAGATCCTAAAACTTGTGGATTCTCCTGAGCAATAAGTGTGGATGCCGTTATGGTATATTACATTTGAATTAAATGTATAAATACATAAATTTAATACCAATAATTTAACAATAATTGTTAAAATATTCTTTTTATTTATTGTCTAAAGTTTTACTAGTACATATGTCTTTTTCCCCAAATGACCCCCCAATGTTAAAGATATTTTAAAAAGAATACTGTAGATTCACCTATAATGTAAATACAATGCAACTCTTCAAAACAAACCCAAATATGACACTAGCACATATACCTAGATTAGCATCAAAATAATATGCTATAATCCTATATAATAAAAGGCTAATATGCCAATAGACTGAGTGGTGGAACAACCAGAATAACGGAACAACCGGTGATGTGCACTGACCACCAGGGGGCGTGTGTAGAACATGGCGGGCATCAGCCATGGTGAGATGGTAGAGCAGGTGAGCGGGAGTGCCAGACCAAGGTGGGGCACCGGTCACTGTCATCGGAGCGAGCCCCAGGTGGTTACTGAAAATTCTTTGCTTCTGTGCGCCGCTGTCCTGCCTGGCACTCACACCCGCTGCGAGTGGCCAGAGTCATACCTGATCACTTGGCGCCATCAGCAGGTGCAAGCGGTGGCTGCTGGCCCTCATCATCCCTGAGGGCTTCTCCACTTCCCCCTGTTCCTGAGGGGTGATCAGAGCAGTAGCCACCACTTGCACCTACTGACAGCACCAGTCCCACTCGCACCGCTGCTGGTGCTGGCCCCAATCACACCGCACAGTCAGCAGGTGTGAGCTGGGCTGGCACTGTCAGCGAGTGGGAGCAGCAGTGGCGGGAGCAGGGCAGACATGGGATGGGGGGGACATGGCAGGAAGGGCCAGGCAGGGGCACAAAGGATGGGCTGAGAACCGCCTCTGTGCCTACCGCAGCCTTGTGGCCCACAGTTCCTTTCAAGGTGCACGAATTCATGCACTGGGCTCCTAGTAAAGTATAAAATACTAGAAAATTGATGCAATTCAAAACAAATGCTCATATCATTGGCTGCTGAAAAGATAGTTTATTATTTACTAATTAAGGATTTATGTAACATTTAGCAGATGTATGACATACAAAGACTTTTGATTGACAGGTAATTTAATGCTCATAATAATCTTGCAAAGTATTTACTATTATTATTTGAAAATTTCACAAAACAATTGAAAAAAGGAAGGTTAAGTACTTTATCCAACATTACACAGATAAGAAATTGTGGAGATGTGTTTCAAACCCAGGAATTCTATCTTCAAAGTCTGAACCCTTGACCACTATAATATTCTTCCTTTTAAAAAGTTAAGTTTCAAATCCTAATAAAAATTTCAGTTGGGAGTCAGGAAATAATGGTCAGTGGGACAAATCTTCCTGCCTTGTGTTTTTTAAAATAAAGTTTTATTAGCACACAAATATGTCCATTCATTCATATATTGTTTATGACTAATTTCATGCTACAATGGTAGAATTGAGTAACTGTCACAATAACCATATGTCTTACAAAACCTTAAATATTGTCTATATGGCCCTTTACAGAAAAAAAGGTATGCTGATTCTTGCTCTAGGCAAAGTAGGGACAGGAAAATGACATGAAAAACAATAGAAATGTCTTTTTAAATTGTGAAATATTTTTAAAGTAATATTTTTCTAAATTATGGAATATTTGCTACTGTTTCAATTGAAATCATCAACTTGGTAGATATTCTCACTATTATCATCATTATAATTTTGCAGTATAAGTAGGCTGGAAAAAAAAATCCAAGTCTATTCTATATAATAAAAACCTAATATGCAAATTGACTACTCAGGCGGTCGTTCAGAGGGGAGACCAGGAGTTTAACCGCTCACTATGATGTGCGCTGACCACCAGGGGACTGTGGGGAACATGGTGGGCACTGGCGATGAAGTGCTGGCAGCGGGCAGCAGTGGAGGCGCTGCTGGCCCCAATGGGCCCTGATGAGAGCAGGACCATGGTGGGATGGTGGAGCAGATGAGCGGGTGGTGCCAGGCCAAGGCGTGTGTGAGCGGGGGCCAGATCACACTACAGTCGGTGACCAGCGGTCACTTCCTGGGTCCCAGGTGTTGAGGGAATTGGGCAAGAGGCCCAGCCCTGATTGACGGCCCCACAAACGGGATGGTGGAGCAGGTGAGGGGGAGGTTCCAGGCCTCAGCGGGATGCCAGGTGGGGCTGCGGGGCTGCAAGGCTGAGGGGGGGGGTGAGCTGGAAATGCGAGCCTGGGGGTGCGAGCTGAGGCCCGATCCCTGCAGGTACCCCACCTATGCATGAATTCATGCACCAGGCTTCTAGTTGGTATATAATGAATATAAGAGCTACCATAATCTCATTTGCACTATGATTTTACACTTAGAGAACCCACATAAATTAAGCACAAACACCTAAGTTTAATACTAGAATACTGTTAAATGACTAGATAAAAGGTAAATAGAAGTAAATAATTTTCATTAAGTAATCAGCCCCTAAAAATATAAGTATTCCTCCCTTTTGTTAAAAATGGCTATAAATTACTCAAGATTAAAATTAACAAAAAAGGCAGAACTTCTATATGATGAATCTATATGGTTTTATGAAGAATGCAATCAGATAAAAATAAATTAAAGGACATAACACTCTGTGGAGCAGGATTCAAAATGGCAGCCAAATAGGCAGCCATGTCCTGAATCTTGTCACAGAGCAGATAGAAGGAACAAGTAAATCAAATAACATCCACCCTGAATTGGTCAATTAGACATAACTGGTGAGACAATCCATAGCTAGAAAAGGCAGAGGACTCCTGGAGAATGGTAGGATCAGGGATGTGGGCTGGAGAGAGAGACTTGCGGCCACCTGAAACGAGAAGGTCAGAAGGAACCTACAATGCAATAAGTCCGCATCCCTTGGGGCAGGTGTAACACCTGATTATGGAAGGGAGGTCCACAGGGCTGCTGGTGGCTGGGGAATCTAGATCTAAGTCCACAGCCATGAGAGGCTGCACCCAGAAAGGCATCCTGAAGAGCTGCCTGAGCTGCATGGTGCTGGGGGAAGAGAAACTTGCAGCTGCATGGTTGTTTGGCCTCTGTTTTGTCCTTGCTTTTATTTGCTAAACCCAGTTTATAGGACCTTTTACTTACAAACACTCATGGAGGTTGCAGTGAAGGTGGAGGTGCAGTTTTGTGGAGGCTAGGGAGCAACTGTAGAGGAGAGCAGACAGGGAGAGGTGACCAGGAATCTGGCACTGAGACATATGGGACCCTCTAAACCAGTGGTTCTCAACCTTTCTAATGCCATGACCCTTTAATACATGTTGTGGTGACTCCCAACCATAAAATTATTTTTGTTGCTACTTCATAACTGTAATTTTGCTACTGTTATGAATCATAATGTAAATATCTGTGTTTTCTTAGGCGACCCTGCTAGTGGTTCTCAACCTGTGGTTCTCTCCCACAGGCTGAGAACCGCTGCTGTAGAGTCTATAAACCTAAGCAGCTATTTTTCTTCTGAAGAGCCAGTCCCTCCCAGCAGCCTCAGGCAGGTAGTGCTGCAGCACTCAGCCTCCAGCTTTGCAGAGGAAATAAAGACTCTGAATAGCCCCAGGGAGCTCTTGGGGACTGGGTTGAGGAGGGGCTGTTCAGTCCTCAAAAGCAATACAGAAACACCCCCAACCAAAGCTCTTGTCAGAAACAGATGCTTGAGTGATTAAGACTGACAGCAGGCAGACAGGGAAAGCAGGCAGATTGGTTCCACCTACTTGTAGCTAAGGCTGTGGAGACAAAGAGGAGTAGTGGATCACTTGGAACTTCAACACGGTGCTGACTACCAAACAGGAAACTGAAAAGTGCCAGACAGAACAGAAGAGTGAGGTCTTAAACCAGCCCCCATGTGGCATTAAAACTCAGCTGAAGCAAATGACACCTCACTTTTTAATTTTTTATCTTTTATTTAAATATTTTTCCTTTTATTTTTATTTTTTGTTTTGTTTTATCTTTTATTTTTTGTTTTATTTTTCTTCATTCTATTTTTTATCATTATTTTATTTTATCTTGTTTTTTTTTTCTCTTTTTTCCCCACCCTTTTTCTCACTTCTCCCTTTTTCATCCTGTTTTCTCCTCTCCTGTACTGCTTTAGTTTTTATCTCTCCTTTCTTTTTTACCCCTTGTTAAAAACTGATCTTCTTTATCTGCTTTTTTGACATGTTATTATTATTTTGGTCTCTGTTGGCTTACTCATATATCTAATTTCCTTTCTCATGCTCCAAGTCCATGCAACCTTCTCTTTTCTCTTTCTTCACTAGCCAATTTCTTTATGCTTTTGTTTTTCTTCTCCTCTCTTGCTCTCTTCTTGTCCTAATTGTTTAATTAGTTTCACTCACTAAACTCAAGCTTATCTGCTCTCTTCTTTATTCTCCTTTTCCAAAAATAAATGAATAAATAGATAAATTAATTTTTTATTTTATCTTTGAATTTTTTAATTTTTTTAATTTATTGATTATTTTGTGTGTTTTTTCTTTTCTTCTTATCCACTCACTCTTTTCCTACCTCCTCTAAACTGAAGCATTGTCCTTTCCATATTCATTCAATACTTTAACCTTACTTTCTATATATAAGCTCTGCCTCTTCAGATTATATCCTCCCTTTTATCAGGGTATTTGTTGTTTGCATTTTATGGTTCACTAGAGGCCCAATGCATGAAATACATGCAAGAGTAGGCTTTCCTTCCCCCGGCTGCCAGCACCAGCTTAACTCTGGCACCCAGGACCCGGGCTTCCCTCCAGCCGCTGGCAGGCACTTAGGACTCAGGCTTCCCTCCAGCTGCAGGCAGGCACCTGGGACCCAGGCTTCCCTTGCAGCCCCAGCTTCGTCTGGAAGGTTGTCCAGTCTAATTAGCATATTATGTTTTTATTATTATAGATTTGTTTGTTTTGTGGTGTTTTCTCCTCATATATATATTTTCTCCTTTTTTTGTTTTCTTTTAAAAATTTAAATTCTTTATTGTTTAAAGTATTACATGAGTCTCTTTTTTCCCCATTAACCAATCCCTGACGGCTCCACCCAGTAAAGGCCCTCACCCCCCTTTTCTTTTTTCTTTTCACTCATATCTTTTTTCCTTTCTCAATATCATTTTTGCTCCCTTTTCTCTCTGCTAGTTCTCTTTTCTCTGGTGGTCACTTTTATTGGGGTTATCAGTGTCATGAGTACATTTGTGTTTTGTTCCCTCTGTGTAGTGTCTTATCAAGTTGTATATCAGCTATGTGGTAAGTGTGGTAGAGAGTAAGCTACATAACCAGACACCCAGAAAGGAGACTCCATCCATGAATGGGACAATAACACTCAAGATCTAACTACACCAAGAGAATCCAAATATCCCAAGTAGAGGGCATCCCTAGAATATCCAGCCCAGAAGACCCAAGAGATTGCACCACTAGGCACAAAAAAACATCTACTATATAAGACAAAATAAAAAAAGTCTGGGTGACATAGAAGTTTGATCTACTACATAGAAAAAAAACAAAGAGAAACAACGAAGATGGGGAGAAAAAGAAACAACACCCATAAGAAAGGAAAGGAGAAATCACCAGGAAAGGAAATAAATGAAATTGAGGCAAGCAATTTGTCAGAAAAAGAATTCAGAGCAATGGGTATAAGAATGCTAAGAAGGATGGAAGACAAATTCAACAACGTGTAAGAATCAAAAGGAAATGAAGAATAATCAAGAGAAAATGAAGAATGACATAGCTGCAATTAAGAACATAATAGAAAGTTTCAACCATAGACTAGAAGAAGCTAAGGACCACATCAGTGAGTTAGAAGACAATGTAGAACCCTCCCCCCCTTCCCCCCCCGGCCAAGCAGAGGAGCAACTGGAAAAAAAAAACTTAAAAAGCAGGAGAGCCTAAGAGAGCTTTGGGACAACATGAAACAAAACAACATCCACATAATAGGGGTGCCAGAGGAGAGGAAATTGAGCAAGGAATAGAAAACCTGTTTGAAGAAATCATAACAGAAAACTTCCCTGACTTTGGGAAGAAAAAACTCCCACAAGTCCAAGAAGCACACAGATTCTCAAACCAGATAAACCCAAAAAGGCAGACACCAAGACACATCATAACTAAGTTGGCAAACATCAATGACAAAGTAAGAATCTTAAAGGCTGCCAGAGAGAGACAGAAAGTTAACTACATTAGACTATCAACTGATTTCTCAACAGAAACACATCAGGCCAGAAGGGAATGGAATTAAATATACAAAGTGATGCAAATCAAGGGACTGAATCCAAGAATACTATATCCAGGAGGTCATCATTCAAAATTGAAGGTAAAATCAGGAGCTTCACAGACCGAAAAAAACCCCCAAAAAACAAAAACAAAAAAACAACAACAAACAACTAAAGGATTTTATTACCGCCAAACCAGCATTGCAAGAAATGATAAAGAAACTGCTGTAAAAAGAAGTAATAGAAAGGGAAGAAGGAACAGAGGCATGAAGAGTAAAAATGGCAACAAACAAGCACCTATCAATAATAACCTTAAAAGTAAATGGATTAAATGCTACAATCAAAAGAGATAGGGAAGCTGAATGGATAAAAAACACATGACCCATATATTTTCTGTCTACAAGAAACCCACCTCAGAACAAACACTCACACAGAATGGAAATTTTTTTTCAGGCAAATGGAAATGAAAAAAAAAAAAAAAAAAGCTGGTGTAGCAATACTTATATCTGACAAAATAGACCTCAAATTGAAGGCCATAACAAGAGATAGGAGGGCCACTGAATAATACTAAAGGGAGCAATTAAATAACAGGATATAACTCTGGTAAACATATGTGTACCTAACACAGGAGCACACAAATATATATATTAAAAAAAACCTTCTGGAAGATATCAAGGGAGAGATTGGCAGCAACACAATCATAGTAGGAGACATTTTTTTTCTTACTTTTTTCTCTTTTTTTTAATGCTCCACCGAGGATATTTTTCCAATGATTTTAAAGAGAGTGGAAGAGAGAGGGAAAGACCAAGAGAAAAATCGATGTGATAGAAACACATCAATTGGTTGCCTCCTGCATGAGCCCCCACCAGGTACCCAGACCGAGGAGGAGCCTATAACTGAGGTACATCCCCTCGACCGGAATAGAAGCCAGGACCCTTCAGTACACAGACTGACACTCTATCCATTGAGCCACATGGGCCAGGGCATAGTAGGGGACTTTCATACCCCATTGACACCACTGGATAAATTCTCTAAATAAAAAAATCACCAAAGAAACAGCAATCCTAAATAACTCACTAGATCAAATGGAATTAATTGACATCTTCAGAACATTTCACCCCAAAGCTACTAAATACACATTCTTCTCAAGTGCACACAGGACATTTCCACAGATAGACCACATATTGGGACACAGTCAATGTCTCTTCAAATTTAGGAAGACAGAAATTGTATCAAGCATCTTCTCAGACCACAATGGCATAAAATTAGAAATCAACTACAATAAAAACAATGAAAAAAAATCAAACACTTGATGGATAAATAGTATGCTCTTAAACAATGATTGGCTTACCAAAGAGATCAAAGAATAAATAAAAAACATCCTGGGAATAAATGACAACGAAAACACAACAATCCAAAATCTATGGGACACAGTGAAAGCAGTCCTGAGAGGGAAGTTCATAGTTCTACAGGCCTACCTCAAAACACAAGAAAAAATGGTAATAAATAATTTAACCCTACAACTTTAGAAAGAGGGCAACAAGAAAAGCCCAAAGCAAGCAGAAGGAAGGAAAAAATAAAGATTGGAGCAGAAATAAACGACTAGAGACCAAAATAAAACAAAACAAAACAAAAGATCAATAAAACCAAAAGCTGGTTCTTTGAAAGGAAAAACAAGATTGATGAACCTCTAACCATGCTCACCAAGAAGCAAAGAGAGAGGACCCAAATAAACAAAATCAGAAATGAAAGAGGTGAAGTAACCACTGACCCCACAGACATACAAAGCATTGTAAAAAAAAATTCTATGAACAATTCTACTCTAACAAACTGGAAAACTTAGATGAAATTGACATAATCTTAGAAGAATACAAACTTCCAAAATCAATCAAGAAGAATAAAAAACAACAACACCTGAATAGGCATATAACTACTGATGAAATTGAAGCAGTAATAAAAGAAACTTCCAGCAAACAAAAACCCTAGTCTGGACAGCTTCATAGGGGAGTTTTACCAAACATTCAAAGAAGAACTAAAATCTATCCTCCTCAGACTAGTCCAAAAAATTCAAGAGGAAGGCACATTTCCAAGCTCTTTTTTTTTTTCAACCTCTTTCTATGAAGCCAGCATTACCCTAATCCCCAAGTCAGAACAAAAACACTACAAAGAAAGAAAATTACAGGCCAATATCCCTGATGAACATAGATGCTAAACTCCTCAACAAAATCCTAGCTAATCAGATTCAGCATTACATTAGAAAGGTCATATACACCATGGCCCAGTGTGATTTTTTTTTCTCTGGGAATGCAATATCCACAAATCAATAAACTTTATACATCACATAAACAAATTGAGAGACAAAAATCACATAATCATATCAATTGATGCAGAAAAAGCATTTGACATAATCCAACCCACTTGATAAAAAACTCTCAGCCAAATGGGAATAGTGCGATCATACCTCAATATAATAAAAGCCTTATACAACAAACCTACAGCCAACATCATACTCAATGGACAAAAACTAAAACCATCTCCCCTAAGAATAGGAACAAGAAAGGGATTCCCACTTTCACCAATCCTGTTCAATGTAGTACTAGAAGTGCTAGCCATTATGATCAGACAAGAAGAAGAAATAAAAGGCATCCAAATTGGAAAAGAAGTAAACTGTCATTATTTGCAGATGACATGATATTGTACATAGATAACCTTAAAGATTCCATCAAAAACGATTAGACTTGAATAATTCTCCATTGATTCCAAGATGGTGGCCAGGACAGCAGTGAGGGAGAAAATGTGAGTGAAGGAGGGAGCAAAAGGGGAGTGTGTGGACATGTAGTGTGTGTGTGTGGCTGAGTGAGGGACAGCTAGATCTTACAAGACCTTTGGGGGCTGGCAGACCAGGCTCAAATAGCCAGGAAACCTCTGCTACTGCTGTAATCTCTCCTAGAGCACCGGCTCTGCTGCAGAGGCCATACCATCGTGAAAGGGAGAGCTGCTGTGACTGGGAACCCAGCCTCACCTCCATGCTGGGTGTTCTCAGACAGCAACCAGGATCCTACAGTCACTCTATCCAGGGACCTGCTGCCTTGGCTGCTGACCCAAGGACACTGGGAATACAGCCCCCCTGCCACCCCAGCTGAGAGCTACTGTTAGTTCCAGAGCACACTCCCTTCCTGCCAGCCAGATGCTTTAGACTTGGCATAGTGATTGCTTGCATGTGTGCGTGCGAACAGCTGAGCCTTACGCAGAAAACCTGTTGTCCAAGACTGAGTGCACACACAGTTGAGCCTTACACAGCAGCCCCGGGCGCAGTGACTGCATGTGTAAACAACTGAGCCTTACACAGCAGCCCCAGGCACCACAACCACTCCAGCAGCCAAGCAAGCAGCTGCCACCCGTGACCACATAAAGAGCAGTGCTCCGCTCCACCCACCCAAGGAGCAGCCACCCCATGATCACCTGAGGAGCAGCCGCCCCACAACCACATGAGGAGCAGCAGCCCTGCAATCTCACAAGGAGCAGCTGCTGCCCACAACCACCCAAGGAGCAACCGCCCCACAAGCAGCCTCTTCCCATGACCACCCGAGGACACCCGAGGAGTAGAGGCCACCCACGACCATGCATGGAGCTGCCGCCACACGTGATACGCGAATGGTGGCTGCTGCCAGTGATGGTGTGATGAGTGACCATCCCGTGACCATGCCATAAGTGGCCACCCCTTGACCACACAATGAGTGGCTGCCGCCACCAACCCCCTGAAGAACAGCCATGACCTGCACACAAGAGAGGAGGAATAGCCATCCTGCGGTCACCTGAGGAGGGTCTGCTGCTTGAGACTGCCCAAGGAGCAGACACTGCTCGTGACCACCTGAGGATCAGCTGCCACATGTGACTGTGTGACCTGCCACTCAGCCTACCACTGAAGCCACACGTCCTGTGCGACTCAACACCTAGATCCTTTGGTGAGAGCAAAAATGGGGAGACGGTACAACCCCCAAAGGAAAGAAAAGGGTGAAATCACCAGAAAAAACTGTATGAAATGGAGGCATGTGATATGTCAGAAGAAAAGAATTCAGAATAAGAACCATACAGTTCATAAACTGGATGGATGAGAAAATCAACAATCTATGTAAGAATCAGGAGGAAATAAAGTGTGACATAGCAGCAATAAAAAACAATATGGAAGCTTTCAACAGTAGACTAGGAGAAGCGGAGGATGGAATTAGCGAATTAGAAGACAGGGAAGCAAAACACACACGATCTGAAATGCAATTGGAGAAAAAAATCAAAAGACAGCAGGAGAGCCTAAGGGAGCTTTGGGACAAAATGAAATGAAGCAATATGTGTATAATAGGGGTGGCAGAAGGACAGACAGAGAAACAAGGGTTAGAAAATCTATTTGAAGAAATAATGTCAGAAAACGTCCCAGAAGAAGAAAGTCACACAAGCACAGAGAGTCCCAAACAAGATGAACCAAAAAGGCCCACACCAAGAAACATCGTAATTACAATGGCAAACATTATCGACAAAGAGATAATCTTTAAGGCTGCAATAGAGAAACAGAAAGTTACCTACAAGGGATCTCCCATTAGATTATCAAAGGATTTCTCAACAGAAAAACATCAGGCCAGAAAGGAATGGAAAGAAGCAAACATAGTGATGCAAAGCAAGAGACTGAATCCAAGAATACTCTACCCAGAAAGCAGTCATTCAAAATTGAAGGGAAAATCAGGAGCTTCACAGAAGAAAAAAAAAAAAAAAAGGCTAAGGGAGTTTATCACTACCAAACCAGAAATGCAAGAAATTATAAAGGGACTGTAGAAAAAATAAGGAAAAAAAAAGTGGGGGGGGGGAGAAAAAACATAGGCACAAAAAATAAAAATGGCTACAAAAAAGTACCTAGCAATAACTTTAAACGTAAATGGCCTATATATTCCAATCAAAAGACATTGAGTGGCTGAATGGATAAGAAAACATGACCCATATATATGTTGTCTACAAGAGACCCACCTAAGAACAAGAGACTCACACAGACTGAAAGTGAAAGGATAGAAAAATATCTTTCAGTCAAATGGAAATGAGAAAAAAGCTGGGGTAGCAATCATTGTATCTGATAAAATAGACCTCAGAGTGAAGGCCATAACAAGAGATAAGGAAGGCCACTTCATAATACTAAAGTGATCGATGCAACAAGAGGATATAACTCTGGTAAACATATATGCACCCAATGCAGGAGGACCCAAATACATTAAAAAAGTTCTGGAAGATATCAAGGGAGAGATCAACAGCAATACAATCATAGCAGGGGACTTTATTACCCCACTGACATCACTGGATAAATCCTCTAGACAAAAAAATCAGCAAAGAAACAGCAGTCCTAAATGACTCACTAGATCAGATGGACTTAATTGACATCTTCAGAACATTTCACCCCAAAGTCATGGAATATACATTCTTCTCAAGTACACATGGGTCATTTTCAAAGATAGACCACATATTGGGTCACAGGCAATGTCTCTCCAAATTCAAGAAGATGAAATCATATCAAGCATCTTCTCAGACCACAATGGCATAATATTAGAAATCAACTACAATAAAAACAATAAAAATATTAAAACACTTGGAGACTGAATAGCATGCTATTAAACAATAATTGGGTTACCAAATAGATCAAAGAAGAAATTAAAAATAACCTGAAAGAGAGTGACAATGAAAACACAACAATCCAAAACCTATGGGACACAGTGAAAGCAGTCTGAGAGGGAATTTTATAGTATTACAGGCCTACCATAAAAAAACAAATAAAACTGGTAATAAATTATCTAACTCTACAACTTAAAGAATTAAAAAGAGAGCAACAAGAAAAGCCCAGAGGAAGGAGATAATTAAGATCAGAGCAGAAATAAATGGTATAAAGACAAAAAAATACAAAAGATCAATGAAACCAAGAGTTTTTTTTTTTTTTGTTTTTTTTTTTTTTAAGGATACACAAGATTGATGAACCTCTAGCAAGGCTCACCAAGAATCTGAGAGACAGGACCCAAATAACCAAAATCAGAAATGAAAGAGGCAAAATAACAACAGACCCCGCAGAAATACAAAAGATAGTAAAAAACAAAACAAAACAAACAAAAAAACAAAACTATGAACAACTCTATTCCAACAAACTGCAAAACCTAGAGGAAATGGACATATTCCTATAAAAATACGACCTTCCAAAACTCAATCAAGAAGAATAAAAAAATCTCAACAGGCTGATAACTAAGGAGAAAATTGGAACAAGTCATCAAAAATCTTCCAGCAAACAAAAACATGAGGCCTGACAACTTCACAGGAGAGTTTTACCAAACATTAAAATAAGAACTAAAACCTATCCTTCTCACACTATTCCAAAATATTCAAGAGGAAGGCACACTTCCAAGCTCTTTATATGAAGCCAGCATTACCCTAATACCAAAACCAGATGAAGACACTGCAAAGAACGAGAACTACAGGCCAATATCCCTGATGAACATAGATGCTAAAAATCTCAACAAAATTCTAGCAAATCAGATCCAGCATTACATTAGAAAGATCATACACCATGAACAAGTGGGATTTATTCCAGGAATGCAAGGCTGGTACAATATCCACAAAGCTGCAGCAATCATGAGAAAGTTGAAGAGATCACAATACCAGATATCAATCTATACTACAAAGCCACTGTTCTCAAAAAAGCCTGGTACTGGCACAAGAACAGACATATAGACAATGGAACAGAACAGAGAACCCAGAGATCACCCTAAGCCATTATGCTCAATTAATATTTGACAAAGTAGGCAAGAGCATACAATGGAGTCATGACAATCTCTTCAATAAATGGTGTTTAGAAAATTGGTCAGATACATGCAAAAAATGAAACTAGACTACCAACTCACACCATACACAAAAATAAACTCAAAATGGCTAAAGGACCTAAATGTAAGATGGGAAACCATAAAAATCCTAGAAGGATCCATAGGAAGCAAAGTAGCAGACATTTGACATAGCAATATCTTTACCGATACAGGTCCTAGGGCAATGGAAACTAAGGAGAAAATAAACAAATGGGACTATATCAAAATATAAAGCTTCAGCACAGCAAAAGAAATCACTAACAAAACAACAAGAAAGCCCACTGCATGGGAGAACATATTTGCCAATGTTATCTCCGATAAGGGTTTAATCTACAAAATTTATAGGGAACTCATACAACTAAATAAAAGAACATAAAGAATTCAATCAAAAAATGGGCAAAAGACCTAACAGACCCTTTTAGAAACAAGGCATACAGAAGGCCAAGAGACAAATGAAAACATGCTCAAAGTCACTAACCATCTGAGAGGTGCAAATCAAAAGAACAATGAGGTACCATCTCACACTGTCAGAATGGATATCATCAATAAATCAACAAAGGACAAGTGTTGGCAAGGATGTGGAGAAAAAGGAATCCTCTTCCACTGCTGGTGGGAATGGAGATTGATGCAGCCACTTTGGAAAACAGTATGGCGTTTCCTCAAAAAATTAAAAATGGAACTTCAATTTGACCCACTTCTCGGAATTTGTCCCAAGAAAACAGAAACACCAATCAGAAAGGATACATGAACCCTTATGTTCATAGCAGCACAATTTACCATAGCTAAGATTTAGAAACAAACTAAGTGCCCATCAGCAGATGAGTGGATTAGAAAACTGTGGTACATCTACACAATGGAATACTACACTGCTGTAATAAAGAAGGAATTTTTACCATTTGCAACAGCATTTTTACCATTTGGAATCAGAGAGCATATGCTAAGTGAAATAAGCCAGTCAGAGAAAGATAAATATCACATGATCTCACTCATTTGTGGAATATAAAGAACATTATAAACTGATGAACAAAAATAGAACCAGAGTCATAGAAGCATGGAACAGCATGTACTGGGGTGTGGGAGTGGCAGGGAAGCGATCAATGAGGGGAAAAGGAAATATATGTAATACTTTAAACAATAAAGATTTTTTTAAAAAGACATAACACTCTGGGATAGCACAGGTTTAGTATCATAAATATTTTAGTTAAAAAAATAGATTAACATAATTCTGATTATATTCTAACTTCTGAAAAATTGAATGAAAAGAACTTAATGCTCATATGAAAGGAACATAAGATAATAGCAAGAAAATATGATGAAGAAGAATGAGTGATCATTTTTCTATAACAGAGGACATAATCATATCATAAGGTACTGCTTGTAAAACCATATAGTTAGGTCAATGCAACAGAGGAGAGAATTTAGAAATACATTCCATTACTTGTGGAATTTAATGTATGGCAAGATAGTATTTCAATTTAGCAAGGAATAAATAGTTCACTTAATAAATTCTGATGATAAACTGTCTAGTCATTGAAAGAAAATAAAGTTTGTGTCTATCCTTTGCTAATAAATTTCCTGCTGGGTTATAGATTTAATTATAAAAATAAAAAAGAACCAATAAAGTAGAAGGTGTAGAAGGTTTGGGGAGGACCTTTATAATTAAGATAACCAAAAGCAATAAAAAACAGATATACGTGACCATATAAGATTTTAAAATTTTTGTATGGCTATATATATGTGTATATCTATATCTATATCTATATCTATATCTATATCTATGTCTATGTCTATGTCTATGTCTATGTCTATGTCTATGTCTATGTCTATGTCTATATCTATATCTATATCTATATCTATATCTATATTTATATCTATATCTATTTCTATATCATCTATCTATCTATCATCTATCTATCTATCTATCTATCTATCTATCATCTATCATCTCCATATCTATACAGTAGGTCCTCGGGTTATGTTGGAGATCCGTTTCTATGGTGCGACTTAACGCGATTTTCACCATAAGTCAGAACCCACCTACATAAGCACCTATATCATTCACATGGAACACATACACAGCAGTAATGAAGTGAAACAGTAAAATAAATTTAAAAGAAAGATAACAATTCCTGACCTTTACTTGTGGTAAGTAAATAATAAAAAACAAAAAGCACATATGTACATATGTCAAAATGACGGAACTTTTTTTTATATAAATAAAAGGGAAATGGCGACATAACCATGAAACAACATACATCGAGTCCAACGTAACCTGAGGACTAATAAAAGCCTAAGTGGTCGTCATGCCGTGATGCCCTCATGCCGTCACAAGATGGCTGTGTGCACAGCAGGTGCATGCAGGTGGGTGGGGCTAGGTTTGACGCTGCATGCACAGCACAGAGCCTGCCTGGGAGTCCAACCTCCTCCTGGCTCTGTGCACAGAGCCAGGAGGAGGCGGGTCTCCTGGTTCCATGAGGTGAGGCCTGCCTGGGAGTCCCAGCTCCATGTGGCAAGGACTGCCTGGGGGTCCTGCCTCCAGAAGGTGAGGCCTGCCTGTGGTCCTGGCTCCACGTGTCAAGGCCTACCTGGGGGTCCCGCCTCCTGCCGGCTCTGTGCAACGAGGCCTGCATGGGGGTCTTGGGGGTCCTGCCTCCCGGCTCCGTGTGGTGCAGAGGCAAGACTCCCTGCTCCCGCCTACCTCTTTGGGGCAATTGATCGCAGGGTTCCCGCACTGTGACAGTGCACAGGCCAGGCTGGGGGACTCCTCCTCTGAGTGTACAAATTTAGTGCACTGGGCCTCAAATATATATATATATATATATATATATATATATATATATATATATATATATGAAATTAAGTTTAAAAACAAGAGTTAGATTTCTTAAAAATGTAAATCAGAGGATAGATGCAGGATTGTCTACAATAAACAAATTTTTTTTATAAATTGACAAGAAAAATGTAAACAACGCAATAGATAAATGGATATCAATAGACAATACAAAAAGAGGAAAAACAATTAGTCAGTAAACCTATAGTAAAATGCCCCAAATCCCAAGAGATAATCTCCCTTCACACTTGCATATTTTATTTTATTTATACACTAGAGGCCCGGTGCACAAATTCAGCACAGGTAAGATCCCTAGTCTTGGCCAGAGATCAGGGCTGATCTGTGGGGCAACCAGCTGGACAATCGGGGCCCCTGCTTGCACCCACCTTGGCCTGGTGCCACCCACTTGCCATCCCTAACCCCCACCACCACCGCCATCTGCAGGGAGACTGGCCCCTCCTCGCACCCACCTTGGCCTGGCACTGCCCGCTCACCTGCTCCACTACCAGTGCTGCATCGCCGATGCCCACCATGTTCCGCACCACCCCCTGGTGGTCAGAGCACATCTAACTCCCAGTCAGTTGAACTCCTGCCCATAGGGACAATTTGCATATTAGCCTTTTATTATATAGGGTTACATTTTGTTTATTCATTTGTTGATGGGCATTTGGATTGTTTCTACTTTTTGGCTATTGTGACAAGAGCTGCTGTCTATATTGGCTAGTCTTATTCACTTTTTAAAAATATATATTTTTTATTGATTTCAGAGAGGAAGAGAGAGGGAGAGATAGATAGACACATCAATGATGAGAATCATTGATTGGCTGCTTCCTGCATGCCCCCTACTGGGGATTAAGCCCACAACCAGGGTATGTGCCCTTGACTGGAATCAAACCTGGGACCCTTCAGTCCGCAGGCTGACACTCTATCCACTGAGCCAAGCCAGCTAGGGCTTATTCCTTTTTATTAATTTCTTTTTTAATAATTTCTTTTAATTATTGTTGACATACAATATTTGATTAGTTTCAGGTGTATGAGCCAGTGATTAGACATTATATAACTTACTAAGTGATCACCCCAGTAGATCTAGTACCATCTGACACTTTACTTAGTTATTAGAATATTAGAGGCCCAGTGCATGAAATGCATGCACTTGGGGGGTGTCCCTCATCCCAGCCTGCACCTTCTCCAATCTGGGATCAGGCCTAAACTGGAAGTTGGGCATCCTCCTCACAATCAGGAACTGCTAGCTCTTAACCACTCGCCTGTCTGCCTGACTGATTGCCCCCAACTGCTTCTGTCTGCCAGCCTGATAGCCCCCTAACCACTCCCCTTCCAGCCTGATTGATGTCTAACTGCTCCCCTGCCAGCCCAATGGCCCCCAACTGCCCTCCCCTGGCTGCCTGATGGCCCCCAACTGCCCTCCCCTGGCGGCCTGGTCACCCCCAACTGTCCTCCCCTGCCAGCCTGATCTTTCCCCCAACTGCATTCCCCTACAGACCTGATAGCCCCATCTTGTGATGGCCATCTTGTGGCAGCCATCTTTTGGTGGCCATCTTGTGACAACATGGGTGCAGCCATCTTGTGATGATGTGAGGGTGCGGGGGCTACCTGGGCTTTTATTAGTATAGATTACTGACTATAGTCTCCCTATGTTGTACTGTACATCCCCATGACATTTTGTAACTATCAACTTATACTTCTTAATCCTTTCACCTTTTCCTTCCATACTCCCAATACCTCTCCCATCTGGGAACTATCAAAATATTCTCTGTATCTATGAGTCTGTTTCTGTTCTGTTTGGCCATTTATTTTATTTTTATTTTTTAGGTCTATTTTGTGTGGTGTAACTATTGCTACCCCAGCTTTTGTTTGTTTATTTCCATTTCTTATGAAATATCTTTTTCCATTCTTTTACTTTCAGTGTGTGTGTCTTTTGATCTACAGCAAGTGTCTTGTAGACAGCATATGTAAGGGTCTTGTTTTGTTTTCCATTTAGCCACTGTATGTCTTTTGATTGGAGCATTTCATCCATTTGCGCTTAAAGTAATTATTGATAGGTATGTATTTATTGTCATTTTATTATCATATTTTTAATCTTTTAATGTTAATCCTTTAACATTTCTTGTAATACTGTTTTCATGGTAATGAACTATGTAAGAATAAACAAATCATCTTTCTGTCAAAGAACAGTTTAGACAGCTCCAATGAAGAGTAAGGGACCCGTCACATGCCTCAGGGATTATAAAGCCAAGCAGGCCGCCTGCTCAGTGTGCACATGCTTACAGACCATGTGTGCACACCCTCCTATGTAGAAGTAAAGATGTTTGCCTTGCTGCCTGGCTCCCGAGTATGTTTTGTGTTCTACAAGGACCCCTGAACTGGGGGGCTCACCTTATATTTTACAATCTGGGGGCTCATCCAGGATACCATTTGTCATCACGGGAAAATTGGAACCCTCTCCTTGGCACCCACTGCCAAGATGCGGTGGCCTCGGTGAGGAGGGACAGCCATCAACCCTGGGCTGACTATGAGTTCAGGATCGAGAGTCAGCCAGCAAAGCATGAAGGGCCCAAGCAAGACCCGCAGCAATCAGGTAAGCTCATGCATGAGCCAAGGTGGGAAATTGGACTTAGTAATACTTTGGTGACTGGGTATCCTTGGAGGTAGAGCATATGTGACTGGGATGTGTCTTGGACATAAAGGGAGTGCAGAGTTCTGATCTGTGGTTCCATTCTCCTGCGAGGGAAGTGGCCAGAGAGGGATGAATCAGATCTTGGGGAGTATGACAAACCTCTAATATGGGGTGTTGAGTACATAGTCACAAGGGACCTGCCAAGGATGGGAAACAGAAATTCTAGGCCTAGGGAATACATTCCCATGAAATAGTCCATTGGGAGAATGCTGAGGTTCTGGGGAGAGGCAGTGCCCCGAACCAGGGACAGAAGACATTGCTCTGTGGTGTAAACTTTCAGTGTGGTGTGCACCTGTATGAGAGTATTTATTGATGTTTTATGTCTCTTTGTTGTTTGTTTAATTTGTTTAAAGATGGGGCGAGTCCTACTTTGAGGAAGCCCAGTTATGTGTGGTGAGGCTGAACACATGACAGAGATTGCAGGATATCCTAGCAGCTGCCAAGCATCCTTATTCTTGGGGATTCATCCTGCTCTCCCTGACACTGTGTTCGCCACCCAGAAACTCTTAGCTTGTGAGATTTCTGTCTGTATGTCTGTAATGTAATGTTGACTTTCTATCTTTTAGGGACTTTAGTTTGCTCTCCCCTGGTTTATGAATATAGGGAACCCTCCCTGTAGGCTTTGTACCACTCAGAACCAAAGGTCATTTTGCTGTGCTGGGTTAAGATTTTAAGATTCTAAGGCAGCTTTGAAAACGGCTTTTAGATTTAAAAGCTGCAGAATAAAAGGCACACTCGTGAAACTTGCGCAGGCACTCTGAAAGGGGCAGGGTGGAGGAATTTGAAAAGCCCTGCCCAGCATCATGTCCATTAAGCATCTAGCAGGCAGTATCAGTATTACAGGGGACCAGGTGGTCTGGCGCCTGCCTGTGACGTCACAAACATGTGCAGGCCGGCGGAAGTAGAACTGAGGCTATGGGATGGGCACAGCTTGCTGCTCCTGAACCCTTGCAGCAAGAAAATGGGCGCTGGTAGGCGTGTCCTCCCAGCTTTTTCTCTGAGACATTAAAAATATATCGTATCTGTGACATTACTAAAATAGAAAAATTTAATAGCCAAATTGAAAATAATTAATTCTGTGGTCAAGACCAAATCTTTAATGTTACAACTGGTTTAAGTTTTAATAATATTTAAATTGGGTGTATTTGACAGCTTTTCCAAATGCAATATTTCGAGAATTTAACTGAGAGACAGCTTTGTGACATCTCAAGGGTCATGATGTGACACAAAGATATACTCTCTCCCTAAAAAGAAATATTTTTGAACTAAATTAGACCAATACAATATACTTGAAATTACATAAGGAAGTAAGCTATGCAGGCTGGGTTGGGTAACAAGATTAATGCTTCCATGAAAATGGGTAGTTCTTGCTCAGGAGCACATAACTCCCAGCCAAATTAGCATGTCCTTTCCTTGAACAGAAAGGGCTATCATGGTTATTGGTCAAGAAAATGCTTTAGGTACTAATTGGCTTTAAAATCTCAAAATTGTTAAGATATAATAAATAAATATAACTAAAATAATTTGTGATAAAGCTTTTCAGTAATAATTATAAATATGTTAATAATAAAAGTCTAGTCCAGGGGTGGGCAAACTTTTTGACTCGAGGGCCACAATGGGTTCTTAAACTGGACCGGAGGGCCGGAACAAAAGCATGGATGGAGTGTTTGTGTGAACTAATATAAATTCAAAGTAAAGGAGTGGAGGGGAGAGCAAGAGAACCGGATAGAACAGCTGGATCCGGCCCATGGGCCATAGTTTGCCCATGGCTGGTCTAGTCATTCAAGGGGAGACTGACTGTGCTTTTTGTTGGAGGAAAGGACCAGCCTGTAAAAGAAAAAAAAAAAAGCCTGAAAGAGAACAAGGGCATACAGAAATGAAATGCTATGGCTATCTGGGAAAGGGAGCACCTGGCTGGCCCTGGTGTGCTTCCAGCAGTGTAGGATTTCCAAACCTAAGAGCCCCTGTGGGGCTCAAAACCTAAGTAAAGCCTTCAATATTCAGCAAGGCAAAGAAGGGCCTTCCGAATTTACCAACTAAAATATCAAATGGGAAAGTACTCAGGTTAGAAGGCCTCCTGAACCAAAGCCCTCTTGAGTTTCCCGTTCATCACCATTGACTGGAAGACTGTTTGTTCTAATCAAGATTTGGAAGGGAAGCAAGTTGGAACCCTCCTGGGAAGAACCCTACCAGTGTTGCTTACCACAGAGACTGCTGTTTGGACTGCAGAGCGAGGTTGGACCCATCACACATGAGTTAAGGGTGGACAGGCCTCAACTTGAACAGCCATATCAGGACATATCCCCTTGAAATTGATGCTAGTTTTATAGTTTAGTTATAATTTTGATATGATTGTGGGAGGATTCAAGTACCATGTTTACTCATGCCACCATCTTGATTGCATATTTTATATTTTCTTTTTTAATTTGAAGTTTCCTGTTTACCTTAGCTATATAGGAGTGTTAGGTTTTTTTTTTTCCCACACACAGAACTCCTTTTGCTTTCTGAATCTGCGGGTGCATGGTATCAAGTTAGCAACTTCCTGTCGTTCATCTCTTTGAAGAGCATCTCAGTGCATTCTCTTTCACTGTAGCTCTTCTTTGACATATGCAAGAGTAGTTTTTTCTTCTATCTCCCTTCAGTTTTACTTTGTCCCTTCAAATTATAATGCCTTCCCCACCTGTTTATTTTCCATGTATGGATAATCCAGTTCTCTTCACCTGTATCTAATTTGCAGCTCAGCCTTTCCAATGAGGTTTTATTAATGACTATTTTTCATTTTCAGAAGTTCTGTTTGGTTTATCTTCAAATTGTCCTGTCCTTTATTATTGGTCTCATTCTTCCCTTCTTTGTTTAGTCTCTTTACTGTTTATTTAGGTGTTTCTTGTATGCTTGCAGACTATTTTATTACATGCAGTTTGTTCTTAGATTGGTTCCTAGAGAATTATGTAATTTTAAAATATGTTCATGTAAAGATAGGTCCCCCCTCCCCTGTAAGAATAGAAGGTATCCTTGGTGATTAATCTCCTCTAGTGTGCTTTCCCATTTGATCCTGCCACTCAGGATCTATTTCTATGTATTGAGATTCCTGAACTACCATAATAATGGTGTGAATTCAGATTTCAAATTCATAGAGGGGCCTGGATTGGGATATAAGTTTAATGTGTACATGTTTTTCTCTTACCAAGAGTCCTGGAAGGAGACAGATTCCCTTATCATCTCTATAGGATGTAGATAAGAATCTATTGTCTTCTCCTCACCCTTGGGATAATCACCTCATGGCTTCAACTACTATGTGTATGCTGAAAACTCCCCAATATTTTTCTCTACATACCTAAAACTCAACATGACTCAAATAAAAATTACTAGCTTGAAGGAGAAACTCAACTGTTTCTCCTTCAAGATTTTTATCATTGCCAAATGCATTATTTCAGCTTCTTAATTCTCCCACATCAGAGTCATCTCCAGATGTTTTTTTTTTTCATTCTCAATTGACATCAAATTCATGAGACAGTTCCATTCAATCTATATCATAAAAGGCCTGTGGTGGGTGGGGCAGGGTGCAAGCTACTCATGGCAGAGAGCTACTAGCAGCAGAGAGGTATGAGCAGTGGACAGCTACTAGTGGTGGAGGGCAGAGCGCGAACTAAGAGTGTAGATGGGTGGGGTGGCCAGCTGAGGCAAGTGGAAGCTAGCTACTCACACATGATTTCATGCCTTCTGGGCCTCTAGTATATTTATAAAATATCTCTGAGTTATTTCTTACTATAGAACGACCCCTGCTGTGTTCAGGCTTTTATCTCTTTTCTACTCCAAGTTTTTATAACCACTGACACCATGATGTAGTCCATATTCCATTGTGGTCCCTCATACTCAAAATTCCTAATTTAAGTGTCAAGGGGGAGGGTAGAGAGGGGACTGATTGAAAGAAGGTGAATGGCTTAGCCAAAGAATATGTATGTATAACCCATACATACAGACAATAGTATGGTGGTGGCCAGAGGGTAGGGGACTGGGTGGAGGTGGGCAAAGGAGGGGAAAATGGGAACATCTGTAATAGTGTCAACAATAAAAAAATAAGGTTAAAAAAGAAAACAAAAAATAGAGTCTATTTTGTTTGATATAAAAAAGAAATTGATTCAAATGATCATTTCTCAAATCTCTGAAAGATGGTACCTAGTTAGCAGCATTCTAGATGCATAGAAGTTAATTTATTACCTATAATAAATGCTATAAGGTTTCTATTGCAAAGGTATACTCAATGAAATCTAAATTCCTTAGAATTAACTATAATAATTTCACAATTTTTTTAGTGTTTCACCAATTTCTTCAAAATAAATACATGACAGTTAAAATTTTGTTAATATTGTTCCCCGAATAAGTAATTATATTTCCACTCCTCTGGATCTTTGATAAGTATGCCATTTCCTACATAGGAATGATTATTATACATACATCTATATAAAGTTCTTACACATACATATTACAGACACACAAACATAAACATTATCCATATTCCACATGGGGGATGGGAAGAGATTTGTCAGAGAATTTATATGCATATATGCTTAACGCATGGACACAGACAATAGTGCAGTGAAGACCTGGTGGGTGGGTTCAGGGTGAAGGGGGTCAGTGGGGGGAAAAAAGGAGACATCTGTAATACTTCCAACAATAAAGATACATTTTTAAAAAGAGCCTTTACATTATTTGTGTCTTCTTATAATTGTCCATTTCTGTCATGAGCCTATTAAATCCATGAAGGAAATAATTAATCTTTACATTCTAACAGAAGAATTGAAAAATCACATAACTGGGGAAGTCAACCAAGTAATATAAAAAATGAAGGGAATATTGGGAAGCCTACCAAAGTTGGGAAAGTGGCAGAGTTCTCAAATCTCTATATATAAAAAGCCAGCAACTGAAATGCTGTAACAAGCAGAATGACCAGTCGCTATGTTGCCTACTGCGGCCAGCAAACCAGCCCGATCTGGGGGTGGGGCCAGCCAGACCTCTCACAGCCCCTCCCACTGGCAGGGCCCACCCCCAGTGGGCCCCCACCACCCTGATCCGCCCACATCCCTTCCCCCTGGTCAGCCCTGCACCTGATTGCCCCCCCCTTACCCAATAATGGGCAGGGCCAGCTGGCCAACCTCCTGCAGCCTCTCCCCCCATATTGGTCCCCCACCCCGATCAGGGGCAGGGCTGGCTGGCCAACCACCTGTGGCCCCTCCCCCCAGCCAGCCTGGCCCTGATAGGCCCCAATCGGGGCTGGCTGGCTGTTCAACCTCCCGCTGACTCCTCCTCCCGACAGGCCTGGCCCCCACCTGTGCACAAATTCAGTACTGGGCCTCTAGTCTTATTATAAGGGGGCATCCATGCTCAGTTAGTTGTAGGATATTTTTGCCCCTTCTGTGAAAATGTGAGCCCAGTTTAACAGATTTTTATAATTTTCCAAGAGAATCATGTCAAGATTAGCTTAAAAAATTTCCCGATTTTTAAATATTTGCTACTAAATAATGTGGGCTTAAGGCTAGACCAACCATTGGAAAACTGCTGTGATGAAATTGCTCCATGTAGTAAGTAAACAGATATATTGTGGTTTCTAACAATCAAATTTAATACAAAGGTAAAGGAGAGACCACAAAGAAGCATAACTGGGTAGCAAATCTTACACTATATTTCTGAAAACTCTCTTTGCATAATTGGACTTGTAGGAACTCAAAGATGTCAGACCTTCTGAAGAGGGCCAAGTGCACTGGCAGCCTGTGTTTCAGACTAAGGAAGGATCACAGGCTTTGTCAGTCAGACAAAGGTTAGATGACAAGGCAAATGTTCTATTCAAAATGGATAATGTATAAGACCTCTATACAGAAACCACCACGTTGAAATATTAGTTGTTTTGTTTATATTTATTTGAGTCCAGGGTTCCACTTTTCTATTTTACACTTAGCATAATCAATACTGAAGCTCTATGAGATTAATAACTTCCTTTCTGACCAAAGTTAAATATATATGAGCACATTGTCTCCTGCTTGAGAATTAGGATATACATTTCTAAAAATATATTTGTAACTTCTCACAAAATTATATTTTCCTTACATTTGAAAAATGTAAGGAAATCCTATAAAAAATATCACATCTCTTACCTCAAATCCTATAAAAATTATCATATCTCTTACCTCAAAATCAACATCTCCACAACATTTGCATGCAAAAAATGGACCGGTAATTCTTAGTATATCCTTTTTATTCTCATTTTGAATTGTAAATTTAGGCAGATATGGGTGCTTGGTCTGAATAACATAACCTATTGGTGTACCAGGAGGAGCATAGATTTTTATCTGCAAAAGAATATATATAATGTGTAATCATTGCCATCATCATCATCATCACTCATGTCTAATAAGAGCTTTCATGCACTAAGTGCTTTTTTGGAATGGGCAATAATCTTCTTTTCCAGCTTTATTGAGGTATAAATGACAAGTACAATTGTAATATATTTAAAGTGTACAATGTGATGATTTGATATACATATATATTGTGAAATGACTATCACAATCAGGTTAGTTAACACATCAGTAACCTCATATAGTGATGCTTGAGATCTACTCTCTTAGCAAATTTCAAGTATACAGCATAGTATTATTAACTATTCTCACTATGCTGCATATTTGAGCCTCAGGGCTTATTCTTCTTATAACTAAACTAGAGGCCCAGTGCATGAAATTTGTGCACGGGGTGGGGGGTTGTCCCTCAGCCCAGCCAAAATGCTCTCCAATCTGGGATCCCTCTCACAATCCAGGGCTGCTGACTCCCAACTGCTTGCCTGCCTGCCTTCCTGATTGCCCCTCACCGCTTCTGCCTGCCAGCCTGATCACTCCCTAACCACTCCCCTGCCAGCCTGATTGATGCCTAACTGCTCCCCTGACAGCCTGTTTGCCTCTAATTGCCCTCCCCTGCAGGCCTGGTCACCCCTAACTGCCCTCCCCTGCAGGCTTGATTGCTCCCAACTGCCCTCCCTTGCAGACCTGGTCCATCCCAACTGCCCTCCCCTGCTGGCCATCTTGTGGCAGCCATCTTGGGTCCACATGGGGGCAGCTATCTTTGACCACATGGGGGCAGCCATCTTGTGTGTTGGAGTGATAGTCAATTTGCATATTACTCTTTTATTAGATAAGATAGAGGCCTGGTGCACGTGTGGGGGCCAGCTGGTTTGCCCTGAAGGGTTCCCCGGATCAGGGTGGGGGTTCCCTTGGGGTGGGGCAGCCTGGGTGAGGGGCCTGTGGTGGTTTTCAGGCCGGCCACACCCCCCTGGTGTCCCAAGCAGGGGCCCTGGTATCTGGGATTTATTGATCTTCTATAATTGAAACTTTGTAGCCTTGAGCAGAGCCAAGCCTCCAATTTGCTCCGTGGCTGCAGCCATTTTTATTGGGATTTATTTATCTTCTATAATTGAAACTTTGTAGCCTTGAGTGGAGGCCTAGGCCAGCCAGGGTGTGCGGAAAGCTTGGCTTCCTCCATCGCCGGGGTCAACTCAAGCCTCCTGCTCTCTCCAGCTCTGTGGCAGCTGCCATTTTTGTTGGGATTTATTTATCTTCTATAATTGAAACGTTTTAGCCTTGAGTGGAGGCCTAGGCTGGCCATAGTGTGCGGAAATCTTGGCTTCCTCTATTACCGGGGAAACCCAAGCTTCCTGCTCGCTCCATGGCTGCAGCCATCTTGGTTGGGTTAATTTGCATACTTGCTCCTGATTGGCTGGTGGGCGTGGCTTGTGGTTGTAGCAGAGTGGTGGTTAATTTGCATATTACTCTTTTATTAGATAGGATGTTGTTGTGGTTTGTCCAACATTTCCCTATTCTCCTCTCCCGAGTCCCAGGCAACCACTATTTATTTATTTATTTTTTTAAATATATTTTATTGATTTTTTACAGAGAGGAAGAAAGAGTGATAGATAGTCAGAAACATCGATGAGAGAGAAACATCGATCAGCTGCCTCTTGCACACCTCCCACTGGGGATGTGCCCACAACCAAGTTACATGCCCTTGACCGGAATCGAACTTGGGACCCTTCAGTCCACAGGCTGACGCTCTATCCACTGAGCCAAACCGGTTTTGGCCAGGCAACCACTATTTAAATCTCTGTTTTGATGAGTTAGTTTTTTTGTTTTTAGATTCCATATGTAATTGATACCATATTGCATTTGTCTGTTTCTGTGTTACCTGTTTCCCTCAGCACAATGGCCTCTAGGTACATCCATGTTGTTTCAATGGCAAGGTTTTTTGTTTTTTTTATTTGGCTGAATAATATCCCATTATATATATCTATATATCTATATCATGTTTCTTACCCATGAATCCATCAACCAGAACTTAGGTTATTTCCATATCTTGTTTATTGCAATTGATGCTACAATTAACATGGGAATGTAGATATCTCTTTGAAAACCTGATCTCATTTCCTTTGCATATATACCTAGAAGAGGGATTGCTGGATCACATGCTGTTTTTCATAATGGCTGTAAAAATTAATATTCCTACCAAAAGTGTATGAGTGTTCCCTTATCTTCACACCCTTGCCAAATTATGTCTTGTTTTTTTTTTATAACAGCCATTCTAACAGGTGTAATGTGACATCTCATAGTGTTTTTGGTTTTAATTTTCTTAATGATTAGTTATGTTGAACACTTTTTCTTTTTTTAAATATATTTTATTGAATTTTTACAGAGAGGAAGGGAGAGGGAGAGAGAGTTAAAAACATCAATGAGAGAGAAACATCAATCAGTTACCTCCTGCACACCCCCTACTGGGGATGTGCCCGCAACCAAGGTACATGCCCTTGACCGGAATTGAGCCTGGGATCCTTGAGTCCGCAGGCTGACACTCTATCCACTGAGCAAAACCGGTTAGGGCTGTTGAACACTTTTTCAAACATCTTTGGGCCACTTGTATTAATTCTTTGGAAAAATGTCTATTCAAGCTCCTTTGCTGACTTCTAAGTAAAAGATACTGTTCTATACAATACTTAATTGACAACAAACACCACATTGGTATTATTATTTCTATTTATCGATAAAGTAACTGAAGAACAGAGAGTTAACTAACTTGTATCAGATTCCTTAGCTGCAAGGTAGACAAGATGAGTCACATACTTAGGACAGGCTGCATGCATAGATTCCACTCTTAAGCACTGCTCCCCTGACCTGTACATTTAAAAATTTCCATACTTATGAAACATATTGAAATTATTAAGGAACTGTTTTCTCAAACTCCTATAAAAACAGTGGTTTAGATGTATGAATTAGAATACTGATTGCTGGTGCAATTTTTAAATCTGAGTGGCAATGGCTCTATAATGGAAAGGAACTGGAGCCTGGAATCTTGGCTCTGCTATTAGCGGAGTGACCTAGGGAGCTCCTCAGCATGCTCATGTGTAAGTGACATCGTCTTAAACTATGTTCTAAGGTCAATAGTATAATGTTTGTCAATGTGCTCTTTACATTCAGAGAATATTCCACCAAACTCTCAGTTTTTCCTCAGATATTCCTATGAATAGATACTGTTACACCTTACCTAAATGACAAAACACAACATAATTCAGTAGGAATAACTTCAGTTACCTTTTGAAAATAAATGAAGTCTTAGACTTCAAATATCTTTGTGCCTGTGCCTTGGTCTGTGACCTGGTCTCACAGCTACTTGTCTGGATTTACTGACCAGGCAGGGCTGGTTTCAGGCCAGTGGGGAAACAGACAAAGGCCAACTTTCCTGTATGCTCTCTGTTCCCTGGTGCCTCCCCTAAGATCCATGTTCTGTACCAGTGAGCTGACAAGTAATATGAAATAGACACCTGTTCTTTATAGAGCTGAAGATACCCACACCTAGCATGTACCTACTACAGGTGCTCAAATATATTAATTTTTAAATGGGGAACTTAAGAACGTAGGAGTTGAGATTTCTCAAAGGTGGTATCTCCTAGGTTTCTTCCATAATAAGTTGGCCAAAATTGTGAGATGAACATATCTGTTCTTTTCCTCATTCTTCTCTACACTTGCTCCTAGAATTATATTCTAGGATATTCTCTGTGGTGCCTTCCTCTGACTTTAGCCAGACCTCTCACGGTCATTTAAAGTAAGGGCCTTATCTTCTCAACTCTCCCTGAAGTCTGACTCTGAGCAGAGTCACTATTTTTCACCTGCCATCCTTTCTCTCACAATTACTCTCAAGCATAAAACAATAGTTCATGGACCAATTTTTAGAAAATCTCATTTGATTATACAGGTTCAATGAAAGGGTGATAATTCATTTTTAAAAAAAATATATTTTTATTGATTTCAGAGAGGAAGGGAGAGGGAGAGAGTGATAGAAACATCAATGATGAGAGATAATAACTGATTGACTGCCTCTTGCACGCCCCTTACTGGGGATTGAGCCCACAACCTGGGCATGTGGCCTTGACTGGAATCAAACCCAGGACCTTTCAGTCCCCAGGCTGACACTCTATCCACTGAGCCAAACCAGCTAGGGCGAAAGGGTGATAATTCTTTTTGGACTACTTTACATATTATTTGGGTAAATGCTCACTGACCTCCTGAAGGCAGCAGGGGCAACAACAACAGCTGGTACATCTTAGTGGTCTCTCCAGAGTTATGACCTCTCGGCCCATAAGATCAAGAATCCTCATGGTAAAAGGCCTATGAGCCCCACAAGTATTTCGGATACAGAAATTATTATCCTCAGTGACAAAGTAAATCTTCTGTCCAAGGCTGTTCTTAATTTCATATTTGTTATTTGTTTCAATATGTATGATGACTGAAAATAAAGAAGAGGACATCTTAATCACCTTTATATTTAAAAATATAATTAATCTAAATACTTAAAATCAAATACTTTCAAATATTACTTTAGATGATACTTCATGTCACATTGGGAGATTGAAAAGGAAAGGTGTTTAGAGATGATATAGGCAGAGAAAAATAGCAAAGGAAGAGAACTAGAAGAGGGAATCTATACTAATAAAAGCCTAGGTGGCCCTTGTGCCCTCGTGTCATCACAAGATGGCTGCCCCACATCGTCACAATATGGCCACCACAAGATGGCCGCCAATAGATGGCTATCACAAGATGGCCACCACAAGATGGCCGGCAGGGAAGGGTAGTTGTGGGCAATCAGGCAAGGAGGGGAGGGCAGTTGAGGGCAACCAGGCCGGCAGGGAAGGGCAGTTGGGAGTGACCAGGCCTGCAGGGGAGGGCAGTTGGTGGCGATTGGGCAGGCAGGGGAGCAGTTAGGCATCAATCAGGCTGGCAGGGGAGTGATTAGGGGGTGATCAGGCTGGCAGGCAGGCGAGTGGTTAGGAGCCAGTAGTCCTGGATTGTGAGAGGGATGTCCGACTGTTGAGCCTAAACCAGCAGTCGGATATCCCCTGAGGGGTCCCAGATTGGAGAGGGTGTAAGCTGGTCTGAGGGACACCCCCCCAGTGCACGAATTTCATGCACTGGGCCTCTAGTCCTAATAATAAAAGGCTAATATGCAAATGGGCATCATGCAGTGACACTGTAATGGCCGATCAGCAGGGACCTGAGGCTGTGTGGCTCCTGGCTGGGCCAGGGACCTCAGGCCACACCCCTTGCCAGGTGGGGCTTGACGGGGCACCTCAGACCATGCCCCCCACCCAGCGGGGCTTGATGGGGGACCTCAGGCTGTGCCCCCCACCTGGTGGGGCTTGACAGGGGTGGGGTCGGCTGGGTCTCGCCCAATGGGGGTGGGGCCGGCTGGGTCTGGGTCTCGTGCGATTTTGAGGCGTGCGTGTGTGGGCAGGGACTTGACTCTGGTTCCCACGGCATGCCCCAGACTCTGACAGGAGGGAGATTTTCATATACATTTTAATAATTTTCTTTCATTTCTGACACTTCTATTATAGATAAAGGGAAAATAGCAATATTAGAATATTTCCTCTAAATAATTCCCTTTTAATGTGCACGAATTTTGTGCACCAGGCAACTAGTGAAAGTATAAAATATTATGAGATTTATGTGAGACATAGAAAAGAAAACCCATATCCTCCTAATTCCATAGAGTCATGTCAGAAAGGGGGACTTAGCTACTGAGGGATGGGCTGTGCTGCAGATGGTCACAATCATGCTAGGTGTATGCAGAACACATCCACTTGCTTGATACAGTTTTCAGATATTCAATTAAAGGGGGAATAGAGGATGACTGCTATGTTTATGCTCTGTGAAACACAATATAAAGTAAATTGGCTTGTGGTTTTACTTTATACCATATTCATGGCTTAGTGTTTTCACTGTGTGAGGGAAGGTAATGAAGGAGTTTACTCTCAATGCACACATGAAAGTGAATCAGAACATCACACTGAGCCCAGGGCAAATGGTCATCATGCATTAAACCCTTGTTTAATGCAGTAGTTGTTCAGAGGTAGGAGGTGGTATTAGACAAGGAAAAAGGTGCTTGGCAACCAGGTTGCAACTCACAGGATATCTAGACCACTGGCATCCTAGGTGAACTCTGTAGCTTACAGGGGCTAATCTTTACACAGGAGAAAAATAGATATGCTAAATACTGACACCTGCCTGGTATCTTAGTGAAGTCTTCAACAGCTGAACCACACACTGGAAACCTCTCTTTGCTTATAGCCTGGAAGGAGCAATTCTTAGTCCCACTTGTCCAAAGCCCTCATTAACTTGGGTCATAGGATGTCACAGGCCATTCAAATAACAAGTGATTAAAAGAAATATATGGAGAGAAAATTACTCTCTAATATGTGTGTGGGTGGACTTTTATTCAGATAGAGACATCCTGTGCAAAGTCTAGCACTGTGACTTCCCTCAGGTGTCTTTCCTCTGACTCACATAGGCCCTGGATTATACCTTTATAAGAACCACCCTTGATTTCAACATCTGCCAGTCAAATGTTTCATGAAACAACAACAACAAAAAAAACTGTTTTATGACATGGGATCTATTACCAAAGTGTTTCATTAAGTAGCTAAATCTCAAAAATATGAGTGTTTATCTGTAAAATGAGATCAATGGTGTTACACAATCTCTAAATATTTTTCTAGTTACTTAAAAATAAATAAAAACAACATAGAATTCTATGGTTGGTTATATCTTTAAGGTATATTAAATTTTTATATTTTGTTTTTATTTTTTTATTTGTATTAAGTGTATTTGAGTTACCTTGGTTAATAAGATTATATAGGTTTCAAATGTATATTTCTATGATACATGATCTTCATATTGCATTAATGTGCCCACAACTCAAAGTCAAATCATCTTCCATCACCTTTTACACACTATTATCTGTGTCCATGGGTTATATATTAGACCAACTTTACTTTTTACTACCCACCTTTCTTCTGGTAACCACTGTACTGTTGTCTGTGTCTATGAGCTTTGGTTTGTTTGCTTTTCTTGTTTGTTCATTTCTTGCTTTCAGTTTCATATCCCACATATAAATGAAATAATATGATTCTTCAACATTTCTGCCTGACTTATTTCATTTAGCATGACATTCTCAAGGTCCATCCATGTTGTCTCCAACGGAAGTATTTAATCTTTTCTTATGGCTGAATAGTATTCCACTGCATATATGTACCACACCTTTATCTATTGAAGTAAACTTTGGCTGTTTCCATGTCTTGGCCACCATGAACAATGCTGCAATGGCATAGGGGTGCATATGAATTGACTTTGAGAATAAATGTTCAAAAATTTCAGGTTGATAATTAGAGGAGGGGTTGTTGGGTCATACGATAACTTTATTCTTAATTTTTAAAAGAACCTCTATCTGTTTTCCATAGTGGCTGTACCAGTCTACATTTCCATGAGCAGTGAATGAGGGTTTCTTTTCCTTCACAACCTCCCCAACTCCTGTTATTACTTATCCTGTTGATAATAGCCATTCTAACCGGGATGAGGTGGTATCTCATTGTAGTTTTTTTTAATTTGCATTTACCTAATAGTTAATGAAGTTGAGCATCTTTTTATATATCTGTGGCCATTTGTGGGTCTTTTTGGGAGAAGTGTCTGTTCATTTCCTCTGCCCATTTTTAAATTAGATTATTTGTTTGGTGTTGAGATATATGAGTTTTTTAAATTAATTTATCCTTATTGTTGAAAATATTACAGATGTTCCCTTTTTTCCCCATTGACCCTGTCCACCCTACCCCACAGTCTTCTTCCACACTATTATCTGTGTCCATGGGTTATGCATACATTCATATAAGCTCTTTGGCTAATCTCTCCCCACACACCTCTCTCCACCCTCACCTTCCCTCTGAGATTCATCAGTCTGTTCCATGCTTCTGTGTCTCTGGATCTATTTTGTTCATCAGTTTATTTTGTTCATTAGATTTCACATATGAGTGAGATCATGTGATACTTGTCTTTCTCTGATTGGCTTATTTCACTTAGCATAATGCTTGCCAGGTCTCTCAATGCTGTCTCAAATGGTAAGAAATTCTTCTTCTTTTTTTTTTTTTTTACAGCTGTATAGTATTATACTGTGTAATATTCATTTTTTTTAATTTTAAATACTTGTTTATATTTCATATACAGTTTTTGTGTTTGTGTTTTTTTTATTTTATTTTTAAATCTTTATTGTTGCAAGTATTACATATGTCCCCTTTATTTTCCCATTGATCTCTTCTAGCCTGACCCGCCCCTACCTCAGGCCTTCATCATCCTATTGTCAGTGTCCATGGGTTATGCAAATATGTATACATGCATAATACTCTCCAGGTACACCCATGCTGTTGCCAATGAAAAGAGTTCCTTCTTTATTACAGCTATGTAGTTTTCCATTGTGTAAATGTTTGTTTTTTTTTAACCACTCATCTGCTAATGGGCACTTGGGCTGTTTCCAAATCTTAGCTATTATAAATTGTGCTGCTATGAACATAGGGGTGCATATTCTTTTTGATTGGTGTTTCCTATTTCTTAGTATAGTAAACTATACTGCTTACTACAGAGGCTGCACCAGTCTGCATTCCCACCAGCAGTGTACTTGGGTTCCCTTTTCTCCACATCCTCATCAACACTTGTAGTTTGTTGATTTGTTGATGATAGCCATTCTGACAGGTGAGAGGTGATACTTCATTGTTGTTTTGATGTACATCTCTTGGATTATTAGTGACTTTAAGCAACTTTTCAAATGCCACTTGGCCTTCTGTATGTCCACTTTGGATAAATGTCTATTTAGGTCCTTTGCCCATTTTTTAAAAATATGTTTTATTGATTTTTTACAGAGAGGAAGGGAGAGGGATAGAAAGTTAGAAACATCGATGAGAGAGAAACATCGATCAGCTGCCTCCTGCACACCTCCCACTGGGGATGTGCCCGCAACCAAGGTATGTGCCCTCGACTGGAATCGAACTTGGGACCTTTCAGTCTGCAGGCTGACGCTCTATCCACTGAGCCAAACCGGTTTCGGCTCTTTTGCCCATTTTTAAATTGGATATTTTGTCTTCCTTTTGTTAAGTTGTATGAGTTCCCTATATATTTTGGAGATGAACCCCTTATCACATGTATGATTGGCAAATGTATTCTCCCATGCAGTGGTCTCTCTTCTCTTTTTGTTGATGGTTGGTTTTAGTGTGCAGAAGCTTTTTGTCTTGATGTAGACTAATTTGTTTATTTTCTTCTGGTTTCCATTTTCCTAGGAGATATATCGGTAAACATATTGCTATGAGAGATGTCTGATATTTTTCTGCCTATGGTTTCTTCTAAGATATTAGTAGCTTCACAACTTACATTTAAGGTGTTTTTTTTTAAATCCAATTTGAGTTTATTCTTGTATATGGTGTGAGTTGGTGGTCTAGTTTCATTTTTTTGCAGTACCTGTCCAGTTTTCTCAATACAATTTATTGAAGAGACTTTATTTACTCCATTGTATGCTCTTGCCTCCTTTGTCAAATATTAATTGAGCATAATGTCTAGGGTCGATTTCTGGGTTCTCTGTTCTGTTTCATTGACCCATATGCCTGTTCTTGTGCCAATACCAGGCTGCTTTGAGTACAGTGGCTTTGTAGTATAACTTTTTTTCTGGTATTGTGATTCCTCCAACTTTGTTCTTCTTTCTGAAGATTGCTGCCCATGTTCTGGGTCTCTTTTTGGTTCCATGTAAATTTTTGGAGTGTTTGTTCTAGATCTGTGAAATATGTCATTGGTATTTTAATGGGGTTTGCTTTGAATTTATAGATAGTTTTGGGTAGTATGGACATTTTAATGATGTTTATTGTACCATTCCATGAACATGGTATATTCTTCCACTTGTTTATATCTTCATCTGTCTCTTTTTTCAACATCCTGTAGTTTTCCCAGTACAGGTTTTTTATATCCTTGGTTAAATTTATTTCTAAGTATCTTAATTTTTTTGTTGCAATGGTAAATGGGATTGTTATTTCAGTTTCTCTTTCTGAGATATCTTTATTAGTGTATAAAAATGCCATCAATTTCTCAGTGTTAATTTTGTAGCTTGCTCCGTTGCCTAATTCATTTATTAAACTTATTAGTTTTTTATGGAGTCTTTTGGTTTTCTTTGTACAATATCATGTCATCTGCAAATAATGAGAGTTTTACTTCTTCCTTTCCAATTTGGATGCTTTTGATTTCTTTTAGTGCCAGATTGCTGAGGCTATGACTTCCAGTACTAGGTTGAACAAGAATGGTGAAAGTGGGCAACCCTGTCTTGTTCCTGTTCTTAGAGGAAATGGTTTTAGTTTTTGCCCATTGAGTATGATGTTGGTTGTCAGTTTGTCATAAATGGCTTTCATTATGTTAAAATAATAATAGCTCCACTTTGCTGAGAGTTTTTATCAAAATTGGTGTTGGAATTTGTTGAATGTTCTTCCTGCATTAATTGATATGATCATGTGACTTTTTGTCTTTCAATTTGTTTATGTGATATATTACACTTATTGATTTGTAAATATTGTTTCAGCCTTGCATCCCTAAAGTAAATCCCACTTGGTTATGGTGTATGATCTTTTTAATATGTTGCTGGATCAGATTTGCTTATATTTTGTTGAGGATTTTAACATCTATGTTCATCAGAGATATTGGCCTGTAATTGTCTTTTTTTTCTTTTTTGTAGTGTCTTTACTAGTATTTGATTTTAAAATTAGGGTAATGCTGACCTCATAAAAAGAGCTTGAAAGTATTCCTGCTTCTTGAATTTTTTGGAATAATTTGAGGAGAATAGGTGTTAGTTTTTACAATGTTTAGTAAAACTCCCCTGTGAAACCGTCTGGACCAGAACTTTTGTTGCTGGCAGTTTTGTTTTTTTTTTTAAATTACTGCTTCAATTTCATCAGTAGTTATCAGACTATTCAGGTTTTCTGATTCTTCCAGATTGAATTTTGGAAGATTGTATTTTTCTAGGAATATGTCCATTTTGTTCAGGTTCTTGGAGTAAAGTCATTCATAGCATTTTATTATAGTCCATTGTATTTCTGTGGGGTCAGTTGTTACTTCAGCTCTTTTGTTTTTTTATTTTGTATATTTTATTCCTCTCTTTAGTTTCTGATGAGTCTGGCTAGAAGTTTACCAATCTGTTTTATCTTTGAAAGTACCAGCTGTTGGTTTTACTTACTTTTGTATTTTCTTTTTGGTCTCTATGTGATTTATTGCAATTATGATCTTTATTATATACTTCCTTTTACTTATTTTGGTCTTTTCTTATTATTCTCTTTCAAATTATATATGCTGTAAGGTTAGATGACTTATGAAATGTTTTTCTTGTTTTTTGAGGTAGGCCTATATACCTAGTGCTATGAGCTTCTCTCTCAGGGCTGCGTTTGATGTTCCATAGATTTTGGATTCTTGTGTGTTCATTTTAATTTGTTATCAGATGTTTTTTATTTCTCCCTTGATCTCTTTGGTAACACATTCATTGTTTAACAGAATGCTACTGAGCCTCAATGTGTTTTAATATTTTTGAGTGTTTTTATTGTATCTGGTTTCTAATTTCATGCCATCGTGGTATGAGAAGATGCTTTGAAATGGAAGAACATACCATATTCATGGATTGGTAGCATTAACATCATTAAAATGTCCATACTACCCAAAGCAATTTATAGATTCAATGCAATCCCCATTAAAATACCAATGGCATATTTCACAGACCTTGAACAAACTCTCCAAAAATTAATCTGGAATTAAAAAAAGACCCCGAATAGCAAAAGCAATCTTGAGAAAGAAGAACAAAGTTGGAGGGATCACAATACCAGATATCAAGCTATATTTCAAAGCCACTATTCTCAAACCTGTCTGGTACTGGCAAAAGAACAGATATATAGACCAATGGAACAAAACAGAGAACCCAGAAATCAACCCAAGCCATTATACTCAATTAATATCTGACAAAAGAGGCAAGATCATACAATGGAGTGAAGACAGTCTCTTCACTAAATGGTCCTGGGAAAATTGGTCAGACACATGCAAAAAAAAAAAAATGTAGATGACCAACTCACACCATACAAAAAATAAACTCAAAATGGTTAAAGGACTTAAATGTAAGATGGGAAACCATAAAAATCTTAGAAGACTCCATAGGCAGTAAAATATCAGACATATGTCTTTACCAATACAGCTCCTATGGCAATGGAAACTAAGTAGAAAATAAATAGATGGGACTACATCAAAATAAAATGCTTCTGCACAGAAAAAGAAACCATCAACAAAACAAGAAAGCCCACTGCATGGGAGAACATATTTGCCAAAGCTATCTCAGATAAGGGTTTAATCTCCAAAATTTACAGGGAACTCATACAACTTAAGAAAAGGAAGATCAAGAATCCAATCAAAAATGGGCAAAGGAACTAAATAGACCCTTTTCAAAAGAGGACATACAGAAGGCTGAGAAACATATGAAAACATGCTCAAAGTCACTAATTATCCAAGAGATGCAAATCAAGACAACAATGAGGTATCATCTCACACCTGTCAGAATGGCTATCATCAACAAATCAACAAATGAAAAGTGTTGGTGAGGATGTGGAGAAAAAGGAACACTAGTGCACTTCTGGTGGGAATGCAGACTGGTGCAGCCACTATGGAAAATAGTATGCAGATTCTTCAAAAAATTAAAAATGGAACTCTCATTCTACCCAGTAATCCCATTTCTGTGAATATATCCCAAGAAACCAGAAACACCAATCAGAAAGGACATATGCACCCCTATGTTCATAGCAGCACAATTTATTATAGCAAAGATTTGGAAGCAGCCTAAGTGCCCATCAGCAGATAAGTGGAATAAAAAACTGTGGTACATCTACACAATGGAATACTTCACTGATATAAAAAAGAAGGAACTTGTATGAGTTCCTTATAAATTTTGGAGATTAAACCCATATTGGAGATAACTTTGGCAAATATGTTCTTTCATGCAGTTTGCTTTCTTATTGTTTTGTTGATAGTTTCTTTCACTATAAAGAAGTATAACAAAAGGAAGATAATCAATCCAGTCACAAAATTGACAAAGGACCTAAATAGACACTTTTCAAAAGAAGACATATGAGGACAAAGGAGACATATGTAATACTTTAAACAATAATAACCCTATGTAATAAAAGCCTAATATGCTAAGTGTCCTGTCATCTGGTTGTCCATTCAACCAATCAAAATGCAATATGCTAATGATATGCTAAGGCCGTTTAACCACTTGCTATGACGTACACTGACCACCAGGGGGCAGACAGTCGACTGGTCGACCAGTTAGTATGATGTGCACAGACCACAGGGGACAGACACTCTGACTTGTAGGTTAGCTTGCTGCTTGGTCAGGTCGATCAGGACTGAGCGAGACAGGCTGCCCACACTCTGGAGCCCTCCTGCATACCCTCCCTGGCTGGCCAACCACCCGTGTTTCTCCCCAGCCCTGATGGTGCACCGGTGAAGTCCCTCGGCTTGGCCTGCATCCTCTTGCGATCTGGGACCCCTCGAGGGATGTCAGAGAGCTAGTTTCGGCCTGATCCTGCAGGCCAGGCTGAGGGACCCCACTGGTGCATGAATTAGTACACCAGGCCTCTAGCAATAATAGTAATAAACCATGCTGGTACTTGCACAGGAACAGGCATATAGATCAATGAAACAGAATCATGACTCCAGAAATCAACCCAAGCAATTATGCTCAATTAATATTTGACAAAGGAGGCAAGAGCATACAATGGAGTCAAAACAGTTTCTTCAATAAATGGTGATGGAAAAATAGGTCAAATACATGAAACTAGACCACCAACTTACACCATACACAAAAATAAACTCAAAATGGATAACAGACTTAAATGTAAGTCATGAAACCATAAAAATCCCAGAATTAACCATAGGGAGCAAAATATCAGACATCTCTCATAACAATATGTTTATGGATACATTTCCTAGGGCAAAGGAAACTAAGGAGAAAGTAAACAAATGGAACTACATCAAAATAAAAAGCTTCTGCACAGCAAAAGAAACCATCAACAAAACAAAAAGGGAGCCCACTGTATGGAAGAACACATTTGGTAATGATACATTAGATAAAGTATTAATATCCAAAATATATAAGTAACTCCTGCAACTTAACAAAAGGAAGACAAACAATCCAATTAAAAAATAATCAAAGGACCTAGATAGACACTTTTCCAAAGAGGACAGGTTGCAAAGAGACATATGAAAAAATGTTCAAAGTCACTGATCATCAGAGAGATACAAATTAAAATGACAATGAGGTATCATCTCACACCTGTCAGAATGGCTACCATCAACAAATTAGCAAAGAACAAGTGCTTGAGAGGATGAGGAGAAAAGGGAACCCTAGTACACTGGTGGTAGGAATGCAGAATGATGCAATCATTATGGAAAACAGTATGGAATTTTGTAAAAAAAATAAATATGGAACTGCCATTTGACCCACTGATCCCTCTTCTAGGAATATATACTAAGTAACCCAATACACCAATCAGAAAGAATGTATGCACCCCTATGTTCATAGCGGTACAATTTACAATAGCTAAGATCTGGACACAGCCCAAATGCCCATCAGTAGGTAAGTAGATGAAAAAGCTGTGGTACATTTATACCATGGAATACTATGCTGCAGTAAAAAAAAAGAAGAATCTCATACCATTTGAGACAGCATGAATGGACCTGAAGAGTATCATGCTAAGTGAAATAAGTCAGTCAGAGAAAGACAAGTATCACATGAATGCACACATTTGTGGAATCTATGTAACAAAATAAACTGATGAATGGAGTGGATTTAGAGACATGGAAGCATCAAACAGAGTATGGAATGTCAGAGGGAAGGTGGGGGAGGTTGGGTGGGTGGGTGGGAGATAATCAACCAGAGATGTATATATGCATAACACATGGACAGACAATATGGTGCTAAAGGCATGGGGCAGAAATGTGGGGGCAGGCTGGAAGAGGTCAATGGAGGAAAATAGGTGGCATATGTAATACTTTCAACATTACAGGATTATTTATTTTTTTAAATAAGGAAAATATGACCCATATATATGCTGTCTATAAGAAATCCACTTTAGAACAAAGAACTCACACAGACTGAAAGTGAAGGGATGGAAAAAAAAAACTTTCAGGCAAATGGAAATGAAAAAAAAAAAAAAGCTGATGTAGCAATACTTATATCTGACAAAATAGACCTCTAAATGAAGGCCATAACAAAAGATAAAGAAGGCCACTTCATAATACTATAGTGACAGATACAATATGCTATAATTCTGGTAAACATATATGCACCCAAGACAGGAGCATCTAAACGTATTAAAAAAAAAACAAACACACTTCTGGAGGATATCAAGGGAGAGATCAACAGCAATACAATCATAGTAGGGGACTTTAATACACCACTGATATCACTGGATAAATCTTCTAGACAAAGCATCAACAAGGAAATAGCAATCCTAAATGACACTCTAGGATAGATGGAACTAATTGACATCACCAGAACATTCCACTCCAAATGTATGGAATATACATTCTTCTCAAGTACACATGGGGAATTTTCAAAGATAGACTACATGTTTGGACACAAGCTAAGTCTCTACAAATTCAAGAAGATTGAAATCATATCAAGCATCTTCTCAGGTCACAATGGCATAATATTAGAAATCAGCTATAATAAAAACACTCAAAAACAATCAAATACATGGAGGCTAAATACCATGCTATTAAACAATGACTGGGTTACCAAAGAGATCAAAGAAGAAATAAAAGGAATCCTGAAAATAAATAAAGTAAACACACAGCAATCCAAAACCTATGGGACACAGTGAAACCAGTTCTAAGAAACCAGTTCATAGCACTTCAGGCCTACCTCAAAAAAATAACAATAAACACACACACACACACACACACACACACACACACACACACACACACACACACACACAAACAAAAAACAAAAAAACAAACAAACAAAAAAACAAGAAAAATTGGTAATAAGTTTTCTAACATTACAACTTAAAGAATTAGAAAGAGAGCAACAAGAAAAACCGAGAACAAGTAAAATGAAGGAAATAATAAAGGTCAGAGTGGAAATAAATGACTTAGAGATTAAAAAGCACACAACAATCAATAAAATCAAAAGCTGGTTCTTTGAAAGGATAAATAAGATTGATGAACCTCTATCCAGGCTCACCAGAAAACGAAAAGAGAAATCCAAATAAACAAAATCAGAAACAAAAGGGCTGAAATAACAACTGACCCATAGAAATACAATAGATTATAATAAATGCTATGAATGACATTATGTCAACAAACATGGCAACCTAGACATATTCCTAGAAAAATACAACCTTGCAAAACTCAATAAAGAAGAATCAGAAATGGGTTGATAACTACTGATGAAATTGAAGCAGTAATAAAAAAAAAAAAAAACTTAAAGTAAACAAAAGCCCTGATCCAGACGGATTCACGGATTCAAGAAAAAGGAATACTTCCAAACTCTTTTTATGAGGCTACAACTACACTAATTCCAAAACCAGATAAAGACACAAGAAAGAAAGACAACTACAGGCCAATATCCCTGATGAACATAGACACTAAAATCCTCAACAAAATTTAGCAAACCAGATCCAGCAACACATCAAAAAGATCATTCATCATGACTAAGTGGAATTTATTATGGGATGCAAAGCTGGTACAATATTTGTAAATCAATAAATGTGTTACAACACATAAACAGATTGCATAACAAAAATCACATGATCATATCAATTTAAGCAGAAAGAGAATTCAACAAAATCCAACACTCTTTTTTGATAAAAACTCAGCAAAGTGGTAATAGAGGGAATATACCTCAACATAAGGCCATATATGACAAACCGACAGCCAGCATCATACTCAATGGGCAAAAACAAACCATTTCCGATAAGAACAGGAATAAGACAGGGTGCCCTCTTTCACCACTCTTGTTCAACTTAGTTCTTCAAGTCCTGATCATAGCGATCAGATAAGAAGAAATAAAGGCATCCAAATTGACAAGGAGGTTGTAAAACTGTCATTATTTGTAGATGACATGATACTGTACATAGAAAACCCTAAAGATTCCATCAAAAAATGACTAGATTTAATTAGTGAATTCAGAAACATAGCTGGATACAAAATTAACACCCAAAAATCTATACCATTTTTGTACACCAATAGTGAACTCTCAGAAAGAGAAATTAAAAAACATTACCATTGTTACAAAGAAATGAAGATACTTTGGAATAAACTTACTCAAGGAGATAAAAGCCCTGTACTCTGAAAACTACAGATCTTGACAAAAGAAATAGAGGAATATATAGACAAGTGGAAGAATATACCATGTTCAGGGATTAGTAGAATCAACATCATTAAACTGTCTATATTACCCAAAGCAATCTACAGATTCAATTAAATCCCTATTAAAATACCAACAGAGGGATTTAAGAGCACACTCTGGGGCTCACAGGAGCCAACAGGACAGCAGGAGGGAGAGAGTGTGAGTGAGTGAGGGAGAGAAAAAGGAGTGTGTGGATGTGGTGTGTGTGTGTGTGTGTGTGTGTGTGTGTGTGTGTGTGTGTGTGAGTTATATCCAGCAGGAACCTCAGGAGCTGGCAGACCATGCTCTCCTAGATGGGGAGCCCCTGCTACAACTGAAAGCACTCCTGGGGTGGCCAGCTCTGTCACAGAAACCATACCATTTTGAAGGGGAGAGCTCCTGTGATTAGGAGCCCAGACTCACCACTACCCAGACTGGCATCAGACACTGTCCTGGACCCTGAAGACACTCTGGGCAAAGACCTGCTACTTCATTTGCAGACCCACAGACTCTGCGACTTCAGCCTCCCTGGCTGCAGGCTCCTGTGAGCCCCAGAGTGTGCTCCCCTTCTGCCAAGCCTGCTGCTTCAGCTGCAGACCCCACATGACTCAGCGCCTGGACCCCTTGATGAGTCTCAGAGTGCACCCCTCTCCTGCCAAGTCCACTGCTTCAGCTGCAGACCACATGCAACCTGTGCCTCAGTGACTGGACTCCTTGGTGAGACTTGGAGTGCATGCTCCTCCTTCCAAGTCTACTGCTTGTGACATAGACTCCACTCAATTCATGTCTGGGTGCCTGGACCCTTCGGAAAGTTTTGGTGTGTGCATTTCTTCTGCCAAACCCACCGATTCAGCTGCTTACCCCAAACCCCTCAAAGCCTGGCCACCTAGGTGAGTCTCAGGGTACACACTCCTCCTGCAAGTACACTACTTAAGCTGCAGACCCCACGCAACTCATGCCTCAGCACCTGGCCCCCTTCAGCATTGTAGTGGATGGGAACCCACACCATGTTCTAGAGGACAGCAATGGAGGCCAGAAGTGCAGCCACACCAACACTCAGACCAACCTTGGACACCATAACCAGACCTGTGCAGGGAGCCACTTGAAGACATAACCTGCATGGAACCACCACTGTGCTTTGGCAATGGGGTAATATAGACAGTAGTACCAGAGCAGCATGGTACTACTCTGTGGGTCCATAGTGAGTGTCACCAGAGAGACCTTCTGAGCTGTACCTTCTCACCAGAGCCCAAACCCAGCATCCCAGGATCCCATGCTACAAGTCCCCATGCTGTGAGTGCAAGCCAGGGGTACCCACTCCTGCTCTATACCCCATCCCAGTACAGAGCTGCAGACCAGTGTACGCTCTGCCCCCAGGCACAGACATAGTCTTTAGGCTGGTGCAGGATCCACTCCCCAGCAAGTACAGAGCCCTCAGGCCAAGACAGGCTCCATCCCCCAGCACAGACAGAGCTGTCACCTTGTGCATTCCCTACTCCCAACCCAGGTCATATCTGCTGGTGTAACCTGGTGTGTCCAGCCACAGGTCACAGGACCACACTGCATGTACACTGCCAGAGGGTCTTAGGGTGCCATCCTGCCTTGGGTGCCAGGGCTGCACAGTGAATTTCATGTCAGAGGGCTCTGGGCCCTACGTGACCCACGTGATATGTATCTCAGTGACTCCCTGGACAGGGAGTCACATACCAGAGGAACTGTGCACAGGTCCCCACCAACCCTGAGAATCTGAAGTAGACAACCAAGGGACCAGAACTGGGGACAATGGGGTACAACTCAGAGCAGAGACAATAAATGTTTAAAACTCAATGTAGACCCAGCCTCTGGTCTAGTGAGTTCCAGATCATTGAACTGCTAGGGGCTTTAGCCCCTCAGACACCAAGCAGGGAGCCCAGGGCCAGAAAGAGACAGCAAAAATGGGGAGACAAAGAAACAACCCCCAAGGAAAGAAAATGGCAGAAAAAGAACTAAATGAAATGGAGGCAAGCAATATGTCAGAGAAAGAATTAAGAGTAAGAGTCATACAGTTACTAAACTGGATGAGAAAATTACCAAGATATGTAAGTATCAGGAGAAAATGAAGAATGATATAGCTGCAATAAAAAACACAATGGAAGGTTTCGACAATAGACTAGAAGAAGAGGAGGATCGAATCAGCGAGTTAGAAGACAGGGTAGAAAAACACCTTATCAATTGGAGAAAAAAACACCTTAGCAATTGGAGAAAAAAAAACAACTAGAAAGCAGGAGGAGAGCCTAAGGGAGCATTGGGACAACATGAAACGAAGTAACATCCATATAATAGGGGTGCCAGAAGGACAAGAGGAGCAAATATTAGGAAAACTATTTGAAGAAATAATGACAGAAAACTTCATTGATTTGGGGAAGAAAAAAAAGTCACATAAGCACAGAGAGTCCCAAACAAGATGAACCCAAAAGACCCCCAACAAAACACGTTGTAATTACAATGGCAAACGTTAACAGCAAGGCTATCATTCAAAATTGAAAGAGAAATCAGGAGCTTCACAGACAAAAAAAAAAGGCTAAGTGAGTTTATTACCACAAAGCCAGCAATGCAAGAAATGCTAAAGGGACTGTTGTAAAAAGAATAAATAGAAAGGGAAAAAGGAACACAGGCATAAAGAATAAAAATGGCTACAAATAAGTATTTATCAATAATAAAATTAAATATAAATGGATTAAATGCTCCAATCAAAAGACATCAGGTGGCTGAATGGATAAGAAAACATGACCCATATATATGCTGTCTACAAAAGACCTACCTCAGAACAAGGGACTCACACAGACTGAAAATGAAGGGATGGAAAAATATTTTTCAGGCAAATGAAAATGAAAAACAAGCTAGGGTAGCTATACTTATATCTGACAAAACAGACATCAAATGGAAGGCCATAACAAGAAATAAGGATGACTACTTCATAGTACTAAATGGGTTGATACAACAAGAGGATATAACTCTGGTGAATGCAGACTGGTGAAGCCACTATGAAAAACAGTTTGGAGTTTCCTCAAGAAATTAAAAATGGAACTCCCATTTGACCCAGTCAACACATTTCTAGGACTATATCCTAAGACACCTGAAACCATCATCAGAAAGAATGTATGCACCCCTATGTTCATAGCAGCACAATTTATAATAGCTAAGACTTGGAAACATCCTAAGTGCCCATCAGCAGATCAGTGGATAAAAACAATGATACATTTACACAATTGAATACTATTTGGAAACAAAAAAGATAGAACATTATCATTTGCAATGGCACGGATGGACCTGGAGAGTATTATGTGGAACGAAATAAGCCAATCAGAGAAAGATTAGTATCACACGATTTCACCCGTATGTGGAAGCTAATGAAATTGTATGCATATATGCATAACCCATGGACACAGACAATGGGGTGGTGAGGGACTGTGATGGGTACAGGAGCAGGCTGGAAGAGATTAATGGGGGGAAAAGAAGGACCTATGTCATACTTTCAATAACAAATATTAAATAAAAAATCCATTAGAATGGGCAAAGTACCTAAATAGACACTTTTCAAAAGTGTACATACAGATGGCCAAGAAACATGAAAAAATGCTCAAAGTCACTGATCATCAGAGAGATGCAAATTAAAATGACAATGAGGTATCACCTCACACCTGTCAGAAAGCCTACTATCAACAAATCAACAAATGACAAGTGCTGGTGAGGATGTAGAGAAAAGGGAAACCTAGTTCACTGTTGTTGAGAATGCAGACTGGATGCAACCATTATGGAAACAGTATGGAGTTTCCTCAAAAAATTAAAAATGGACCTGCCATTTGACACTGTGATCCCACTACTAGGAATATATCCTGAGAATCCAGAAACACCTATCAGAAAGTATATATGCACCCTTATGTTCATAGCATCACAGTTTACAATAGCTAATATCTGGAAATAGCCCAAGTGCCCATCAGTAGGTGAGTGGATATAAAAGCTGTGGTGCATTTATACCATGGAATACTACACAACAGTGAAAAAGAAGACTCTTACCCTTTGAGACAGCATGGATGGACCTGGAGAGTATCATGCTAAGTGAAATATGTTAGTCAGAGAAAGGCAAGTATCACATGCTCTCACTCAGATGTGGAATCTAATTAACAAAATAAACATGAACAGAGTGGATCCAGAGGCATGGAATTATGGAATAGAGTATGGAATCTTGGAGGGAAGGTGGGGGAGGGTGGGAGACAATCAACCAAAGACCTTGTATGTATATAAGCATAACCCATGGACACAGACAATAAGGTGCTGAAGGCATGGAATGGGAAGGTTGGGTCAGGCTGAAGGGAGTTAATGGAGGGAAATAGGAGACATATGTAATACTTTCAACAATAAGTATTAAAAGAAATAAATTGTTGTTTCCAACTGAATTTTATGAGTTCATTATATATTTTGCATATTAATTATATAATTATGAGATATATGATTTGCAAATATTTTGTCCCATTTCAAAGGTTACTTTTTATTTTTTTATGATTTCCTGTGTTGTAAAGAAGGTATTTAGTTTAATGTAGTTCCACTTGCTTTAGTTTTTATTACCTGTGCTTTTCTAATGTGTCCAAATAACCATTGCTCAGGCCAATGTCAAGGAGCTTATCCACTATATGTTTTTTTCTAAGCGTTTTATGGTTTCTGGTCTTATGTTCAAATACTTAATGTATTTTGAGTTTATTTTTGTATATGATGTAAGATACTGTTCCAGTTTCATTATTTTGCATGTGATAATCGAGTTCTCCCAATACCTTTAACTGAAGAGCTTATCCTTTCCAATTGTATATTCTTGTTCTTTGTCATAAAACAAATGGCCATATATGTATGGGTTTATTTCTGGGCTCTCTATTCTGTCCCATTAATCTCTGTGCCTGCTATTATACCAATACCATGCTGTTTGGATTATTATAGCTTTGTAATTTAGTTTAAAATCAGGAAGTTTGATGCCACCAGTTTTGTTCTTCTTTCTCAAAACTGTTTTGGCTATTGGTATCTTTTGTGATTCCATACAATTTTAGGGTTGTTCTTTTCTTTCAATGAAAATTGCCATTAGAATTGTAGTCTGTAGATTGCTTTGTGTAGTATGGACATTTGAATAATATGTATTGTTCCAATCCATGAGACTTTTTTTTTCTATTTTGTGTGTCAATTTCTTTCATCAGTGCCTTATAGTTTTCAGTGTATAGGTCTTTCCCCATCCTGGTTACATTAATTGCTATGTATTTTATTCTTGTTGATGCAATTATAAATGGGATTGTTTTCTTTTTCTTATTTTTTAAATCCTCACCAGAGATTATTTATTTATTTATTTATTTATTTATTTATTTATAGAGAGGGAGGAAGGGAGAGCAAGGGAGAGAGATGTAAGAGAGAAACATCGACCAGTTGTCTCCCACATGTGCCCTGACCACAGATTGAACCCACAACCTAGATATGTGTCCTAACCAGGAATCAAACCCCCAGCCTTTTGTTGTACAGAGTGATGCTCCAACCAACTGAGCCACCCAGCCAGCATGGGATTGTTTTCTTAACTTCTCTTACTGATAGTTAATCATTAGCATATAAAAAGACAACTGACTTTTGTATATTAATTTTGTAACTTGCAAGTACAGTGGAACCTTGTTTCTAGAACTTAATTTATTCTGAAAGCTGTTTAAAAAAAGTATCATTTTTTCACATTAGAAACAATGTAAATTGAATTAATCCATTCTAAACCCCCAAATAATTTCCTGTTTTAACCTTTCTTATATACAGTTCATTTCTAATGTACTGTTTAATCAAAAAATAAACACTTTAAAAACAAAAAGAACATGAAATGTAAATGAAAATTTAACAAAAAGGAAATGAAAAGTTTAATAATAAGCAGCAAACAAATATTCATAGCACAACTTCCTGAGATGTTAACAACGTGAAGTTTAGTGGTAAACTGACTCATACTTGCACATTCTCTCCTTTGTTGCCTAAAAGATGTGTGACTGATCATACAGGTATCAGCATGAAAGGGTTGTTTGGTTGAGAAGTGAATTATTCAAGACTAGAGGCCTGATGCATGAAATATGTGCAAGAGTAGGCCTTCTTTCCCCCAGCTGCTGGCACCCAGGACCCAGGCTTCTCTCACAGCCCCGGCTTCCAGAAGGATGTCTGGTGTAATTAGCATATTATGCTTTTATTATTATAGACTAGAGGCCCAGTGCATGAAATTAGTGCAGGGGGAGGAGGAATCCCTCAGCCCGGCCTGCACCCTCTTGCAATCTGGGACCCCTTGGGGGATATCCTTGATTGCAGGAATCAAGCCTAAACCGGCAGTCAGACATCCCTCTCACAATTTGGGACTGTTGGCTCCTAACTGCTCACCTGCCTGCCTGCCTGATCACCCCTGACCACTCTGCCTGCCTGCCTGATTGCTCCTAACCACTCACCTGCATGCCTGATCTCCCCTAACCACTAGCCTGCCTGCCTGATCACCCCAACCACCTCTGCCTTGGCCCCACTACCGCGGCTTCATCTGGAAGGACGTCCAGAATGACGTCCAGAAGGTCGTTCAGCTGTCTGGTCTAATTAGCATATTATGCTTTTATTATTATAGATGGGAGACGTTTGAGGACTGAAGTTTGACAATATACTGAATTTGTTTATTAGTTCTAACAGTTTATTGGAGGAGTCTTTAAGGCTTTCTATATAACAGCAGAGGCCCGATGCATGAAATTCATGCACTGGGAGGGGTGTCCCTCAGTCCAGCCTGCACCCTCTCGGGGGATGTCCGACTGCTGGTTTACAGGATCGGGCCTAAACCGGCAGTCAGACATCCCTCTCACAATCTGGGACTGCTGGCTCCTAACCACTCACCTGCCTGGCTGCCTGATTGCCCCTAAACACTCTGCCTGCCAGCCTGATAGCCCCCTAACCACTCCCCTGATGGCATTATTGACACCTAACTGATCCCCTGCTGGCCCAATCACCCCCAACTGCCCTCCCCTGCAGGCCTGGTCCCCCAACTGCCCTCCCCTGCTGGCCTGGTCCCCCAACTGCCCTCCCCTGCTGGCCATCTTGTGACAATGTGGGGGCAGCCATATTGTGACAACGTGGGGACAGCCATCTTGTGGTGGCCATCTTGTGATGATGTGGGGGCAATCATCTTGAGATGATGTGGGGATGGCTATCTTGTGATGACATGAGGGCAGCTATTTTGTGACGATGTGGGGGCAGCCATCTTGTGACGTGAGGGCATGAGGGTCAATTTGCATATTACCTCTTTATTATATAGGATCATGCCATCTCCAAATAAATTTTTACTTTTATCTTTCTTATTTAAATGCCTTTTATTTAATTTTCCTGTCTAATTGCTTTGTCTTGGACTTCATTAACATGTTGAATAAAAGTGGCTAGTGTGGCATAATTGTCTTATTTCTGATCATAAAGAAAAAACTTTTAGTTTTACATCATTGAGTATGATGTTAACTATGGACTTGTCAATATGTGACAAGTTTTTATTATGTTGAAGTACATTCTCTCTATATCCAGTTTGTTGATAGTTTTTTTTTAAATTATGAATGGATGTTGAATTTTGTCAAATATTTGTTTGCATCTATTGAGATCATATGACTGTTATCCTTCATGTTCTTTTTAAAAAAATATATATTTTTATTGATTTCAGAGAGGCAGGGAGAGGGAGAGAGAAAAACATCAATAATGAGAGAGAATCATTGATTGGCTGCCTTGTGAATGCCCCACACTAGGCATCGAGCCTGCAACCCAGGCTTGTGCCCCAACAGGGAATTGAACTGTGACCTTGTGATTCATAAGTCAATGCTCAACCACTAAGTCATGCCGGCTGGGCTCCTTGTGTTCTTGATCATGAATTGATTTACAGATGTTGAAACATCCTTGCATCCTGGGAATAAACCCCACTAAATCATAGTGTATGATTCTTTTAATGTATTGCTGAAATCCATTGCTTATATTTGTTTAGGATTTTTGCACCTATGCTTTTCAGGGACATTGTACTATAATCTTATTTTCTTGGAGTGTCTTTGTCTGGTTCTGGTATCATAGTAATGCTGGCCTCATAAAATGAGTTTGGAGGTTGTAAGGTCTGGGGCTGGGAAAGCAGGAACTTTACAAACTTTGCTTTCTAGCCTGCTTTAGCCTGCTTGAATAATGAGAAAAATAAACTTAAGCTGTCTGACTTTGTAGGCCAGAGACTAGATATGCCCATAATTTCAATGCCATGCCAGGTGCATTTTTTAATTGGATAGAACTGTGTTGTTTTCAAGGCCAGCAGCGAGATAACCACTAAGTACACATAGGGCTGGCTCTTTAATAAAAAGGGAAGTTCTGCTTGTAGCCTTGCATAGAATTTGAATTCATTTTCTCTAAGCCCACCGGTGAAGCCCACCGGTGAATAAAGTGTGACTCCCCCGGCCTGTGCTCTCGGACCGCGGGACCTCACCTGAGAGCTTTCAATAAACGCGATTTTTCGCTTTTACCCTGCTTGTCTTGGTCAACTTATTGGCTTGGGTCAGATTAAGTCTTACATCTCTGATTAAACCTTACATTCTGGTGCCGAAACCCGGGAGGCTTATTAAGCCTCTCGGCCAGGACCTTCCTGACTGGACCAGTGGGCCTCAGAACCGATCTTCCCCCGGCGGTGAGGTAGGCTTCCACCCGTTCTATTCAGTGTTCCTAGGGCACCCTGTCTGTAGTCGCGGCCGCGCCAGGGGCCCCTCCTGCAAGGTATCCCAGGGATATCTTCCATGGACTTGCCTCTCCGGTGGGGACGCCCCCGAGATGGCCTGTCCCCTGCCTCTGTCTGTATTCGGAGTTCTCTCCCAACTGGGGACGCCTGCTTGAGAGACCTCTCCGACCCGGGACCTGAATCAGTATGGGCAGCAATTCCTCCAAGCCGAACTCCAAAACACCAGTAGGGTGCATTCTCTCCAATTGGCGCGAATTAGGGTACGATCAGACGGAACAGAGAAAGTGACGCCTCATCCAATTGTCCACTGAAATTTGGCCTCGCTACACTCTGGACAATGGCTCTGTCTGGCCCCCGGGCGGCACTTTCGATTTCAGAATCTTGACTGACCTAACCAATTTTTGCCAACGCACAGGTAAATGGCCTGAAATCCCTTATGTTAAGGCTTTCTGGTACCTCTGCTCTCGCCCCCAGCTCTGTATGACCTGTTGTCCCACCCAAATTCTCCTCGCTAAAACAGACCCGAAAGCTTCTGCTCCACAGGTGCCGGATCAGCGACCCGCGGGCAACTTGCCCCCGGCAGAGCCAGAGGACTCAGCACTAACCATCCCGCCGGAGTTGCTTGCAACGCCCCCTGTCCCGGCACCTCCTCCCATCCCTGCGCCTGTCCTGGCACCTCCTCATGTCCCTGCACCGGTTCCGGCATCTCCACCCATCCCCGCAGCCTAAAAATCTTACAGAAGTACCCCTATACACTGGAGCGGATTTCCTGAGGGTCTGCTACTCCTCCCAGCCAAACCCGACTTCCTGCAACATCATGGTTCGAGTCGACAAGACCGTCCAGGCATCCCCCGGAGGATTCGTCTGGTGCAACGGTACCCTAACAAAGGCTGTATCACCTTCGACACAGGTCTGTTACCCAGCTTCCCTGGTCCCTCAGCTAACCATGTATGGATGGGGAGAGTTCCTACAAAAACTCTCGCTAGCTCCCTCCCGCTTAAAACGCGCTGTCTTTCTCCCTGTGGTGGTCGGTCTCTCCCTGGCCTCCGCTCTGGCAGCGGGGGGCCTAAGTGGCGGGGCTCTAAGCCACAGCATCTCCTCCTCTCAGAACCTAGAAGGAAGACTGCAGGTAGCACTAGAAGCCTCCGCTGCCTCCCTAGCCACCCTGCAATGCCAAATAACATCAGTGGCCAGAGTCACCTTACAAAACAGGCGAGCCCTCGGCCTGCTTACGGCGGACAAAGGTGGCACTTGCCTATTCCTGCGAGAGGAATGCTGTTACTACATCAACGAAACAGGGCTAGTCGAAGAAAACATTGATGTCCTCAGTAAAATGGGGGAGGAACTAAAGCAACGCCAACAGGGGGGAGGCCCCTTCGCGGGATGGTGGGAGGGAGAAATGATGCAATGGATACTCCCCATACTCACCCCCTTACTAACCCTCAGCCTAATCCTAATGCTTGCTCCCTGTATTTTTAAATTTTTGCAGTCCCGCATGCAAGAAATCTCTCGGATAACGGTCAACCAGCTCCTCTTACACCCTTACAGCCCATTGCCCCTGGACCCCCCCGGATCCCGACCTCGCTTAAACTCCGCCCCTGGTCAGCCTGAAAAAGTCAGACTGGTCATCGTCCTATGTCACCGAAGAGGATGGGATGTAAGGTCTGGGGCTGGGAAAGCAGGAACTTTACAAACTTTGCTTTCTAGCCTGCTTTAGCCTGCTTGAGTAATGAGAAAAATAAACTTAAGCTGTCTGACCTTGTAGGCCAGAGACTAGATATGCCCATAATTTCAATGCCATGCCAGGTGCATTTTTTAATTGGATAGAACTGTGTTGTTTTCAAGGCCAGCAGCAAGATAACCACTAAGTGCACATAGGGCTGGCTCTTTAATAAAAAGGGAAGTTCTGCTTGTAACCTTGCTTAGAATTTGAATTCATTTTCTCTAAGCCCACCGGTGAAGCCCACCGGTGAATAAAGTGTGACTCCCCCGGCCTGTGCTCTCGGACTGCGGGACCTCACCCGAGAGCTTTCAATAAACGCGATTTTTCGATTTTACCCTGCTTGTCTTGGTCAACTTATTGGCTTGGGTCAGATTAAGTCTTACATCTCTGATTAAACCTTACAGAGGTGTTCTCTTTTATTTTTAGAATATTTTGAGAAAATATTCATCTTCAAATGTATGGCTGAATTTATGAGTGAAGACACCTGATACTGGACATTTGTTTGTTGAGAGGGTTTTTTTTTTTTTTAATTACTAATTCAATGTCCTTATTAATAACTTATTAAAACCTATTTTTGTTTCATAACATATAATGTTTCCTGGAGAATGTTTCATGTGTTTGAGAAGGATGTGTATTGTGTTTCTTTTGGATGGAATGTTCTGTAACTGTATTTTAAGTTAATCTGATCTAAAGTGTCATTTAAGTCCAGTTTATTTTTTAATTTTCTGTTGGAAGGATCTATCCACTGATAAAAATAGGTTATTGAACTGTCCTACTATTATTAAATGTGTATCTATATTTCTTTCTTTTGGTCTGTCAATATTCATTTTATATATTTAGGAGCTCCTATGTTGGGTGCACAAATATTTGAAAATATTATATCCTCTTGTTTGATTGATCCTTTCATCATCCTATATAATAAAAGAGTAGTATGCAAATTAACCATCACTCTGCTACACCCACAAGCCACGCTCACCAGCCAATCAGGAGCGAATATGCAAATAAACCCAACCAAGATGGCTATGGCCACAGAGAGCAGGAGGGAGGCTTGGGTTTCCCCAGCAATGGAGGAAGCCAAGCTTTCCTCCTGCCCTTGCTGGCCTAGGTCTCCACTCAAGGCTACAAAGTTTCAATGATAGAAGATACATAAACCCAAACAGAAATGGCCACAGAGCTGGAAAGAGCAGGAGGCTAGGGTTGCCCCCGGTGATGGAGGAAGCCAAGCTTTCTGCACACCCTGGCCGGCCCAAGCCTCTCTTAAAGCTACAAAGTTTCAAACATAAATCCCAATAGAAATGGCTGCCGCCACGGAGCAAGCAGAAGGCTTGGCTTTGCTTCAGGCTACAAAGTTTCAATTGTAGAAGATAAATAAACCCCAGATACCAGGGCCTCTGCTTGGGTCACCAGGGGGTGTGGCCAGCCTGCAAACCACCACAGGCCCCTCGCTCAGGCTGCGTCACGCCCCAAGGGAACCCCAACCCTGATCCGGGAAACCCTTCAGGGCAAACCAGCTGGCCCCCACCCATGCACCAGGCCTCTATCCTATCTAATAAAAGTGTATTATGCAGATTTACCATCACTCCAACACACAAGATCACTGCCCCCATGTGGTCAAAGATCCTGCCCCCATGTGGATACATGATGGCCACCACAAGATGGCCAGCAGGGGAGGGCAGTTGTGAGGGACCAGGCCTGCAAGGGAGGGCAGTTGTGGACGATGAGGCCAGCAGGGGAGGGCAGTTGGGAGGGACCAGGCCTGCAAGGGAGGGCAGTAGTAGGTGATCAGGCAAGCAAGGGAGGGCAGTTGGGGGCAATCAAGCCTTCAGGGGAGGGCAGTTAGGGGTGACCAGGCCTGCAGAGAAAGGCAGTTGGGAGGGACCCAGGCCTGCAGGGGAGAGCAGTTGGGGAGGACCAGGCCTGAAGGAGAGGGCAGTTAGGGGTGACCAGGCCTGCAGGGGAGGGCAGTTAGGGCCAAAACAGGCTGGCAGGGGAGCAGTTAGGCATCAATCAGGCTGGCAGGGAAGTGGTTAGGGGGTGATCAGGCTGGCAGGCAGAATCAGTTAGGGGCAATCAGGAAGGCAGGCAGGTGAGCAGTTGGGAGCCAGCAGTCCTGGATTGTGAGAGGGATGTCCGACTGCACGTTTAGGCCAGATATCTGGCCTAAACGTGCAGTTGGACATCCCTTGAGGGGTCCCCGATTGGAGAGGGTGCAGGCTGGGCTGAGGGACACCCCCCCCCCCCATGCACGAATTTCATGCACTGGGCATCTAGTTATATAATAACCTTCTTTGTCTCATACTATGGTATTTGTCATAAGTTCCATTTTGTGTGATATAAGTATAGCTACCCCAAATTTCTTTGGTTTCATTTGCTTAGATTATTGTTTTCATATGTCTACTTTCAGTTGGAGGTATTGTTCAAGCTGAAGTGAGTCTCTTCTGGGCAGCATGTAATTTGATCTTTTTTTTTTTTATCCATTTAGCCACTCAAGGTTTATTTTGAGGGCAAAATTTTATATTTAAATTTAAAATAATTATTGATAGGTAGGGACTTACTATTATCATTTTCTTTCATAGCTGTTTTTGTAATTTTTTGTTCCTTTCTTCTTATCTCTTCATTTGTCCTTTGGTAATTGTCTATAATGGCACACTTATATTCTTTTCTTTTTACTTTTTGTGCATCTACTATATGTTTTTGCTTGTTAGTTACCGTGAGGCTTACATAAAACATCTTATATTCATAACAGTCTATTTTAAGTTAAAAACAACAAGTTTGAATGCATTCTAGAGATCTAAATTTTTCTTTCCCCTCAAACATGTTTTATGCTTTAGATGTTACAATTTATATCTTTTAACCTTGTGTATCCATTAACAAATCATTGTGGTTGTAGTTATTTTTTATTACTTTTTTTCTTTAACATTCATTTAGAGGTGATTGACTTACCACAATTGCAACTTTAGATTATTCTGAATTTAACTATATATTTACTTTTGCCAGTTATTGACACTGTCATGTGTTTTCCTGTTACTAATTAGAGTCCTTTCATTTCTCATTAGACTGATCTAGTGGTGATGAACTACTTCAGCTTTTGCTTGTCCAGAAAAACCCTTTACCTCTCATTTATGAAAGACAACTTTGCCCTGTGAAATATTCATGGTTGGCTGTTTTTTTTTTTTCTTCTTTCAGAACTCTGAATAATGTCATCCCACTTGTGTCTGGGCTGCAAAATTTCTGCTAAAAAATATTCTCATGGTTATATGGAGGTTCCCTTGTAGGTAATAAATTGTTTTCTCTTGCTTCTTACTATTTTTGTTAATTTTTTTTTAATCCTCAACTGAGGATATTTTTTTCATTGATGTTTTTAGAGAGAGTGGAAGGGAGGGATGGTGTGAGGGGAGGGAGAAAAACATTGATGTGTCTCTCAATTGGTTGCCTCCTGCACAAGCCGCGATTGGGGCTGGGGTTCAAGCCTGCAACCAAGGTACGTGCCCTTGATTGGGAATTGAACCTGAGATCCTTCAATCCATGGGCTGATGCGCTAAACACTGAACAACCGGCAAGGGTTCTTGCTGCATTTTAGATTCTCTCCTGGTCTTTAATTATTAGCAATTTACTAGTAATTATAATGTATCTTGGTGTGAATCTCTCTGTTTGTTTTTTTTCTTTTTATTAATATATTTTTATTGATTTCAGAGAGGAAGGGAGAGGGAGAGAGAGATAGAAACATTAATGATTAGAGAGAATCATTGATCGGCTGCCTCCTGCATGCCCCCTACTGGGGACTGAGCCCGAAACCAGGGCATGTGCCCTTGACTGGAATCAAAACTTGAACCCTTCTGTTCATAGGCCAGCACTCTAGCCACTGAGCCAAACAAAATTTCTTTTTTTCCTTACATATACATATTTTTATTTTTATTTATTTATTGTCTAAAGTTTTACATATGTCTCCTTTTTCCCTGCTTGACCCACTCCCCCAAGCATTCCCACCCCAAGCAAGCACCCTCTGACCCAGTGTCTGTGTCCATTGGTTATGCTAATATGCATGCATACAAGTCCTTTGGTTGCTCTCTAACCCCCTCTCCCCTGCCATTTGTCTCTGGATTTATTCTTGTTCATCAAATTATGTTGATCATTATATCCCACGTATGAGTGAGTTCATGTGATATTTATCTTTCTTCTACTAGCTTATTTTGCTTAGCATAATGCTCTCCAGTTCCATACATGCTGTTGCAAATAGTAAGAGTTCCTTCTTTTTTATAGCGGTGTAGTATTCCATTGTGTAGATGTACCACAGTTTTTTAATCCACTCATGGGCTGATGGGCACTTAGGTTGTTTCTAAATCTTAGCTATGGTAAATTGTGCTGCTATGAACATAGGGGTGCATATATCCTTTCTGATTGGTGTTTCTGGTTTCTTGGGATACTTTCCTAGAAGTGGGATTACTGGGTCAAATGGGAGTTCCATTTTTAACTTTTTGAAGAATCTCCATACTATCTTCCACAGTGGCTGCATTCCCACCAGCAGTGCACGAGGGTTCCTTTTTCTCCACATCCTCTCCAGCACTTGTTTGTTGTTTTGTTGATGATAGCCATTCTGAAGGTGTGAGATGGTATCTCATTGTTGTTTTGATTTACATCTCTCTGATGATCAGTGATTTTGAGCCTGTTTTCATATGTCTCTCGGCCTTCGGTATGTCCTCTTTTGAAAAGGGTTTATTTAGGTCATTTGCCCATTTTTTTATTGGATCATTTATCTTCCTTTTGTTAAGTTGTATGAGTTCTCTGTAAATGTTGGAGATTAAACCCTTATCTGAAATAGCATTGGCAAATATGTTCTTCCATGCACTGGGCATTCTTCTTGTTTTGTTGATGGTTTCTTTTGCTGTGCAGAAGCATTTTATTTTGATGTAGTCCCATTTGTTTATTTTCTCCTTAGTCTCCATTGCCCTAGCAGCTGTGTCAGTAAAGATATTGCTACGACATATGTCCGCTATTTTACTGCCTATGGAGTCTTGTAGGATTTTTATGGTTTCCCATCTTACATTTAAGTCCTTTAGCCATTTTGAGTTTGTTTTTGTGTATGATGTAAGTTGGTGATCTAGTTTCATTTTTTTTTGCATGTATCTGACCAAATTTCCCAGCACCATTTATTTAAGAGAGTCTCTTGACTTCATTGTATTCTCTTGCTTCCTTTGTCAAATATTAATTGAGTGTAATGGCTTGGGTCTATTTCTGGGTTCTTTGTTCTATTCCATTGGTCTATATGTCTGTTGTTGTACCAGTACCAGGCAGTTTTGAGAACCATGGCTTGGTCATATAGCTTGATATCTGGTATTATGATCCCTCCAACTTTGTTCTTCTCACTCAGGATTGCTGTGTCTATTAGGGGTCTTTTTTAATTCCAGATGAATTTTTGGAGAGTTTGTTCTATATCTTCGAAGTATGCCATTGATATTTTAATGGGGATTGCATTGAATCTGTAGATTGCATGGACATTTTAATGATGTTGATTCTACTAGTCTATGAACATGGTATGTTCTTCCATTTGTTTATGTCTTCCTCTATCTCTTTTTTCAATGTCCTGTAGTTTTCTGAGTACAGGTCTTTAACCTCCTTAGTTAAGTTTATTTCTAGGTGTCTTAATTTTTTTGGTGCAATAGTAAATGGGATTGTTTTTTCATTTATTTTTCTATGAGTTCATTATTGGTATATAAAAAGGCCATAGATTTCTGGGTGTTAATCCTGCTACATTGCTGAATTCATTTATTAGGTCTAGTAGTGTTTTGATGGAGTCTTTTGGGTTTTCTATGCAGAGTAACATGTCACCTGTGAATAAGGACTGTTTTACTTCTTCTTTTCCAATTTGGATGCCTTTTATTTCTTCTTCTTGTCTGATCACTTTGGCTAACAATTCCAGTACTATATCCAACAGGAGTGGTGAAAGTGGGCATCCCTGTCTTGTCCCCATTCTCAGGGGAAATGAGTTTAATTTTTGACCATTGAATGTGATGTTGGCTGTAGGTTTGTCTATAAGGCTTTTATTTTGTTGAGGTATGATCCCTCTATTCCCACTTTGCTGAGAGTTTTTATCAAGAAATGATGTTGGATTTTGTCAAATGCTTTTTTTTTTTCATTGATTGACATGATTATGTGATTTTTTGTCTCTCAATTTGTTTATGTGATGTAACACATTTATTGATTTGTGGATATTTTACCATCCTTGCATCCCCAGAATAAATCCCACTTGGTCATGTTGTATGATCTTTCTAATGTAATGCTGAATCTGAGTTGCTAGAATTTTGTTGAGGATTTTAGAATCTATGTTCATCAAGGATATTGGCCTGTAGTTCTCTTTTTTTGTGGTGTCTTCATCTGGTTTTGGAATTAGGATAATGCTGGCTTCACAGAAAGAGCTTGGGAATGTTGCTTCCTTTTAAATTTTTTGTAATAGTCTGAGGAGGGTAGGTTTTAGTTCTTTGAATGCTTGGTAGAACTCCCCTGTAAAGCCATCCAGATCAGGGCTTTTGTATGCTGGAAGATTTTTGATCACTGCTTCAATTTCTTTGGTAGTTATCAGCCTATTCAGGTTTTTTCATTCTTCCTCATTGAGTTTGGGAACTTGTATTTTTCTAAGAATATGGCCATTTCATCTAGGTTTTCCATTTTGTTGGGATAGAGTTGTTCATAGTATTTTTTCATAATCCTTTGTATTTCTGTGGGATCGGTTGTTACTTCACCTCTTTCTGGTCTGATTTTGTTTATTTGGGTCCTCCCTCTTTGCTTTTTGGTGAGCATGGTAGAGGTTCATCCATCTTGTATATCCTTTCAAAGAAGTAGCTCTTGGGTTTGTTGATCTTTTGTATTGTTTTTGGATCTCTATGTCGTTTATTTCTACTTTGATCTTTATTATTTCCTTCCTTCTGCTTATGCTGGGCTTTTCTTATTCTCTCTTTCTAACTCTTTGAGTTGTAGGAATAGATAATTTATTACCATTTTTTCTTGTGTTCTGATGTAGGCCTGTAGAGCTATGAACTTCCCTCTCAAGGCTGCTTTCACTGTGTCCCACAGATTTTGGATTGTTGTGTTTTCATTGTCGTTTGTTGCCATGATGCTTTTTATTTCTTCTTTAAACTCCTTGGTAACCCAATCACTTTTTAATAGCATGCTATTTAGCCTCTAAGTGTTTGATTTTTTTCATTGTTTTTATTGTAGTTGATTTCTAATTTTATGCCATTGTGATCTGAGAAAATGCTTGATATTTCTATCTTCTTGAATTTGAAGAGACTTTGCCTATGTTCCCATATGTGGTCTATCTTTGAAAATGACCCATGTGCACTTGAGAAGAATGTATATTCTGTGGCTTTGGCTTGAAATGTTCTGAAGATTTCAATTAATTCTGTCTGATTTAGTGAGTCATTAAGTATTGCTTTCTCTTTGCTGATTTTCTGTTTAGAGGATTTATCTAGTGATGTTACTGGGGTATTAAAGTCCCCTGCAATGACTGTATTGCTGTGAATCTCTCCTTTGGTATCCTCCAGAAGTTATTTTATTTTATTTTATTTGGGTGCTCCTTTATTGGGTGCATATATGTTTACCAGAGTTATATCTTCTTGTTGAATTGCTCCCTTTAGTATTATGAAGTGGCCTTCCTTAGCTCTTGTTATGGCCTTCACTTTGAGGTCTAATTTGTCAGAGATAAGTATTGCTACCCCAGCTTTTTTTTCATTTTCATTCGCCTGAAAATCCTTTTTCCATACCTTCACCATCAGTCTGTCTGAGTCCTTTGTTCTGAGGTGGGTTTCCTGTAGAAGGCAGATATATGGGTCATGTTTTCTTATCCACTCAGCTACCCTATGTCTTTTGATTGGGGCATTTAATCCATTTACTTTTAAAGTTATTATTGATAGGTACTTGTTTGTCACCATTTTTATTCTTTATGCCTGTGTTCCTTCTTCACTTTTTATTTCTACTTTTACAGCAGTCCCTTTAGTATTTCTTGCATTGCTGATTTGGTGATAATAAACTCCCTTAGTTCTTTTTTGTCTGTGAAGCTCCTGATTTCACCCTCAACTTTGATTGATAGCCTTACTGAGTACAGTAATCTTGGACTCAGACCCTTGTTTTGCATGACTTTGTATATTTCATTTCATTCCCTCTGGCCTGATGTGTTTCTGTTGAGAAATCAGTCGATAGTGTGATGGGAGATCCTTTGTAGGTAACTTTTTGTCTCTCCCTGGCAGCCTTTAAGATTCTTACTTTGTCTTTGTTGTTTGCCAATTTAATTATAATGTGTCTTGGTGTCGGTCTTTTGGGTTTATCTTGTTTAAGACTCTGTGAACTTCTTGGACTTGTGTGAGTTTTTTTTTCTTCTTCCCAGTATCAGGGAAGTTTTCTGTCATTATTTCTTCAAACAGGTTTTCTATTCCTTGCTTGGTTTCCTCTCCTCCTGGAATCCTTATTATGAGGATGTTGTTTCATTTCATGTTGTCCCAAAGTTCCATTAGGCTCTCCTCCTGTGTTTTCAGTTTTTTTTCCATTTGCTGCTCTGCTTGGGTATTTTTTCCTACCTTGTCTTCTAGCTCACTGATGCGGTCCTCCACTTCTTCTAGTCTACTGTTGATGCTTTCTATTGTGTTCTTTATTGCAGCAATGTAATTTTTCATTTCTTCTTGGTTCTTCATTTCCTCTTGGTTCTTACACATATTGTTGAATTTGTCTTCCATTTTTTTCAGCATCCTTATGAACATTGCTCTGGATTCTTTCTCTGACGTATTGCTCGCCTCCATTTCATTTACTTACTTTTTCTGGTGATTACTCCTTTTCTTTCATATGGGGGCTGTTTCTTTTTCTCCCCATGTTCGCTTCTCTCAGGGTGTCTGGTTATGTAGCTCTCTCTCTCTCCTTCATTGTCTTAAAGGCACAAAATACAACACAACAAGACACAACGCATAGGGCACCAAACACAAATATATTCACAACACCAATAACCCCAAATAAAGGTGACCAACTGAGAAAAGAGAATTAGCGGAGAGAAAAGAGTGCAAAAATGATATTGAGAAAAGAAAAAATATAAGAAAGAAAAGAAATAGAAGAAAAAAGAAGGGGGAAAATATATGTATATGGGGAAAAACTCAAAAAAACCAACAACTAATCAAAAAAATGCAAACAACAAACACCCAAACAACAAACACCTAGCTGAATCTGAGGAGGCAGAGCTCTCTCTAGGTGATCTCTGACCTTTCTATTCATGGATTGCCTCACCAGCTGTGTTTATTTCACCAACTCCAGGTGGATGTTTTTTTTTTGTTCTGCTGTTCCTTCTGTCTGCTCTGTGAGAAGGTGCAGGGCCCATCCGCATATTCAGCGCCAATTTGTCTCCCCCTGGACAAACTTTTTAGATACCTGTGGCTGGGAGGCTAGAGTCTTGGTGTTTGTGGGTTTGCAACTGAGGCATCTGGTTCCTGGGCATTGTGGTTGTAGGGTCCCAGGAGGTACCCAAGGTCTTCCCGGTTGAAGGTTAGGCTGGGCTTCTGATTACAGCTGCTCTTTCCTTTAAGATCCAAACCAGAATTTCTTATTGAAATTCTCTGAGTCTTAGATCTAGATGTCTGTGTCTTCCTCTATATTACAGAAGCTTTCAGCTATTATTTTTTAGATAAGTTTTCAGCCTCTTTATCTCTCTCTTCTCTTTCTCAGATCCCTATAATGCAAATATTGGTCTGTTGGTGGAGGTAATAAAAAAATTGGGCTGCTGGTTGACTCACAAGCTGGAACCAGGCAATCAGAGTTCCTTACCTGTCATTGGAATATAAGATATTACTATCTTTCCCACAGTGGGAGCTGTTTCAATGACATAACATTGAGAGAATAAGTTAACACCATTTGAATGGTATATATAACTGAACTGAATTAAAGTGTCTATATAAATTTTTCAGATTGTAACAGCAAATGAGATCTACTCATCTTGTGTGAACCAAGGTAATTCTAATAAATAAGTTCCCTTATTAAACCTGCCACCTGCCAATCTGTTGTCATCTGCCTCTTAGGCCTCTCCTTGCCCTTTGAGTAAGGAGCCAGTTTGCTAACCAACATGATCCACCTGATGTTATCCCATAAGATCTTATGCTATCTTCACTCTTTTTCATTCTTTTTTCTTTAAGCTCTTATGATTGGATAAATTCTGTCCTGTCTTAAAATTTTCTGATTTGTTTTTCTGTATCATATTTTCTTATGTTAAATCCGTCTATTGAAATTTTCAGTTTAGTTCCTGTATTCTTCAGCTATCTATTTGTGTTTGGTACTTTCTGTCCCTTCTTTAAATTTTCACTTTGTTCATTCATTGTTCTGGGGACTTCAGTGAGCATCTTTATAACCCTTCTTTTGAACTCTTTATCAGGTAAATCACTTAGCTCTGTTTCATTAAGGTCTTTTCTGAGTTTTTATCTTTTTTTGTTGTTGTTTATTTGGAACATAATTCTTTGTTTTTCATTTTCCTTGACTCCCTATGTTGGTTTCTGTGAATTAAATAAAATAGCCGCCTCTCTCAGTTTTAAAGAAGTAGCTTTTGTAGCAGATAAAACCTCCCATTTGACTCTGATGTAGCTCTTAGTTGTTTCTCAGACCTTTGTAATTGCCCAAGCAGTCTTCTTATTCTTAATGGCTACCAGTAGTTTAGAATATGCCAAGACCTTTTAATCTCCCAAAGGACAGTATCTAAGTAAATGCCTAGATACAGGCTGATCGGAAGGCAGACTTTCAGGTAACAGCTTTCAAAATATGCAAACATACTTTTTTTTTTTAGGTGAATATAGGAAGATGGGAGTTTCTCTCTTCTATTTGAACTGATCCCTGGGAGAATGGGCAGATAAGAACTCTTTCTTTGTATGCCACTTTCTCCTTGAATCCATAAACACAGGCCCTGCTGACTATCAGAGCCAGGCTACCTGCAGGCCCAGTTGCCCCCAACTTCCCTCCTCTGCTGGCCTGGTCACCCTTAACTGCCCTCCCCTGCTGGCCTGATCACCCACAACTGCCCTCCCTTGCAGGCCTGGTCTCTCCCAACGGCCCTCCCCTGCTGACCATCTTCTGGTGGCCATCTTGTGTCCACATGGGGGCAGCCATCTTGTGTGTTGCAGTGATGGTCAATTTGCATATTACTCTTTTATTAGATAGGATAGAGGCCTGGTGCACGGGTGGGGGCCAGCTGGTTTGCCCTGAAGGGTGTCCCAGATCAGAATGGGGTTTCCCTTGGGGTGTGGGGAGGCCTGGGTGAGGGGCCTGTGGTGGTTTGCAGGACAGCCATGCCCCCCGGTGACCAAAGCGGAGGCTCTGGTATCTTGGATTTATTGATCTTCTATAATTGAAACTTTGTAGCCTTGAGGGGAGGAGGCCAATGCAGGCCAGGGCTGTGGGACCTTGGCTTCCTCCATCGCCGGGGTCAACTCAAGCCTCCTGCTCTCTCCAGCTCTGTGGCTGCTGCCATTTTTGTTGGTATTTATTTATCTTCTATAATTGAAATTTTGTAACCTTGAGTGGAGGCCTGGGCTGGCCAGGGTGTGCGGAAAGCTTGGCTTTCTCCATTGCCAGGGAAACCCAAGCCTCCTGCTGGCTCCGTGGCTGCAGCCATCTGGGTTGGGTTAATTTGCATACTTGCTTTTGATTGGCTGGTGGGTGTGACACGTGGGTGTAGCGAAGTGATGGTTAATTTGCATATTACTCTTTTATTAGATAGGATAGGCATAACCCATGGACACAAACAATAGTGTGGTGAAGACCTGGCATTGGGGGGGAAGGGTATGGGATGGAGGAGGTCAATGGGGAAAAAATAGGGGCCTTCTGTAATACTTTCAACAATAAAGATAAATTTTTTCAAAAGATGGATTCAACAGGTATATTCTAAAACTTAGCAGTTTTCTCAAAACTTCTTATATCTAGAACAGCCGTGGGCAAACTACGGCCTGTGGGCTGGATCCGGCCCGTTCGGCTGTTCTATCCGGCCCGCGGAGCCGAAAGAACGGTGGGTTCTCTTGCTCTCCCCTCTGCTCCTTTACTTTGAATTTATATTAGTTCACACAAACACTCCATCCATGCTTTTGTTCCGGCCCTCCGGTCCAGTTTAAGAACCCTTGTGGCCCTCGAGTCAAAAAGTTTGCCCACCCCTGATCTAGAAGGAAGACACTATAGCTACTGAAACAATCCAGGTCTTGGTCTTCTGTTGGTGGTCCTGAAACATCTAGTGGCTTCCCAAGTTTATTTTTGCATTTGGGGAGCACTGGAAGCATCTTGTAGAGTCAAAGTTGTCATGTAAACTGATCAGGAATACTTTTCTAGGAAGCTAGGCCACTGGACCTGCTGATCAGCACAATCCAACATTACAGTGTTGCTTCATCTAAGCTGGTAATTCACAGTCCATGGAACAAAGGTTTTTCAGGGTTCATCTCAATTTTAAAGAGAAATTGTGGGCAGGAATATGATTTTCCAAAATATAGCCATCCAAATTTTAAAAGTTCACTTGCTTTGGAAATATACTAATACAACTATTAAAACATGGTATTAAGGTAACATGAACTATTGCATGTGGCTCTGTGTCAATCTCAAGGTTTTCACAAATTTGGGAGAAAATAGCTGAAGTGATACAAGTCAGATAAAGTAATAGAACCACTGAAATGATTTCTAGAGTGAAGGGGGAACAAAAGAAGGTTTGATTGTTGTCCTTCTAAATTAGGCCCAGGGTCATGAGGACAGATGCCCAAAGAAATAGTATTTTACCACGTGACTCCTAATTTCAAGAAATGAGCTGATGATAATCTTTATCATTTTACTATCAGGAAGAGAGACATTTGTAAATAATGAGGCTTAACGAACACATTAACAAAAGTTGTTATGTTTGGGGTTATTGATGTGTCTTTATCTGCATAAATGTCTTCTTTTCATGAGAATACTAGTGTCTTGGTGCATGGATGTGTGCACATTGAAAGGAAATTAATTAGAAGAAATATTTTAATATCTCTATTCATCCTTTCTCTATAATAGAAGTGTCAACCAAATTCATGATCCACAATGACAGATTAAAACACACACGTGCAATTGGCACCAGTGAGAGCTTTATATGTATCGTGCAAGTGCTTGTCAACTTAGACTTTTATATACATAGATAAACTTGCTTAATTAGATCTGCTTTCTGATTTAGCTAAACTTTTTCCAGCCCAGTGAAGCACCCCAAATTTTTTTTCAGGTAATTGTCAACAACACAGCAATAAATATCAACAAGAAGCAGATTATTATTGTAGATCATGCAGGGAGAAAAAAGGGTAAAATATTTACCTGTAGCAGTGTTAGACTATTCTACACAGTGAGAAAACCAGAAGTCATTTTCAAGTTCCACCATTTCTTACTTCTTTTCAGTTGGATCAAGTTTCTAAACTTTGTAAACCTCCATTGTCTTGCTAATAAAAAGAAAATAGGATTCTACTGAGTCTCCTATCTACCTACTCCAGGACTTCTGTGAGGATCAAATGAGATGAGGCACGGGAAAATGCTTCACAAACATTTGGTTGAACTGTAAAATTTTTGCACCTGACTATCAAGCAAGACGGGTTCTTGGGCTGAAGAAACTCCAAGGAAGCTAGTTGCTAGGGAGAGGAAGCCGGGTGCTGCAACATGATGTTATTACCTGGTGCCAACAGTGACAATTTCCAATCTGGGCTGGGCTGTGGGACACATTTTGTACCTTGGGTCTTGGCAGCTTTGGCTGCACTTTGGTGGGGTGTCGCTCTGAGGTGGTGGCGAGGCCTGTGTCCTACTTGGGGGATGTCGAGTGTTGGCTTGTCAGTGCCAAGTCCATGGTGCCATTTATTTTTAAACTAGAGGCCCATTGCATGAAATTCATGCACTTGGAGGTATCCCTCAGCCAAGCCTGCACCCTTTCACAGTCCAGGAGCCCTCGAGAAATGTCTGACTGCCTACTTAGGCCCACTCCTCATAGGGAGGGGACCTAAGCCAGCAGTTGGACATCCTTAGCACTGCAGTGGAGTTGGGAGAAGCTTTCACCAGTACTACTGTGCTCACCAGCCATGAGCCTGGCTTCTGGCTGAGCAGCGCTCCCCCTGTGGGAGCTCACTGACCTCTAAGGGGAAGCTCCTGCATTGAGCATCTGCCCCCTGATGGTCAGTGGGCATCATAGCACCCAGTCATTCCACCATCAGGCCAAAACCGGCTCTCCGACATCCTCCGAGGGGTCCCAGATTGCGAGAGGGTGCAGGCCAGGCTAAGGGATTCCACTGGTGCACATTCAGGGCCACGGAGAGATGTTGGCCAGCCAAGGATGGCCAGCCAAGGAGGGACCGTGGGAAGGCTCTAGGGCATGTCTGGCCCATCTCAGTTAGTCCCTATCAGCTGGAACCAAGCAGCAAGCTAACCTACCAGTCAGAGCATCTGCCCCCTGGTGGTCAGTGCACATCATAGCAAGCAGTTGAGTGGCCTTAGCATATCATTAACATATTATGCTTTGATTGGTAGAATGCCCAACTGGATGACTGAACACTTAGCATATTAGGCTTTTATTGTATAGGATGGCCAGTGCTCATCATGGCAGCTCCTGTGTCAAACATCTGCCCCTCGGTATCAGTGCGAGTCATAACTACTGATTGGAGGGAAGGACAGACGCTTAGCCTTTTATATATATACTAGAAGCCCAGTGCACAAAATTCGTGTATGGGGGGTGTGTGTCCCTCAGCCCAGCCTGCACCCTCTCCAATATAAGACCCAGCAAGGGATGTCTGACTGCCCATTTAAGGCAGTCGGACATACCTTTCACAATCTAGGACTGCTGGCTCCCAACCGTTTGCCTGCCTGCTTGCCTGATTGTCCCTAACCGCTTCTGCCTGCCAGCCTGATCGCCCACTAACCACTCCCCTGCCAGCCTGATCGATGCCTAACTGCTCTCCTGCCAGCCCGATGCCCCTAACTGCCCTCCCCTGCCACCCTGGTCACCCCTAACTGACCTCCCCTGCCAGTGTGGTCACCCATAACTGCTCACCCCTGCTGGCCTAGTCCCCCCCAACTGCCCTCCCCTGCAGGCTTGGTCCCCCCCAACTGCCCTCCACTGCAGGCCTGGCCTCCCAACAGCCCTCCCCTGTAGGCCTGGTCCCCCCCAACTTCCTTCCCCTGCAGGCCTTGGTCCCCCCAACTGTCCTTCCCTGCAGGCCTGGTCACCCCCAACTGCCCTCCTCTGCCAGCCCAGTCACCCCTAACTGCCCTCCCCTGTAGCCTGATAGCCCACAACTGCCCTCCCTGCCAGCCATCTTGTGGCGACCCTCTTGTGTCCACATGGGGGTGGCTATCTTTGACCACATGGGGGCAGCCATCTTGTGTGTTGGAGTGATGGTCAGTTTGCATATTACCTCTTTCTTAGATAGGATACTAGTGGCCTGGTGCATGAAATTCATGCACGGGGTGTTGTCCCTCAGCCCAGCCTGCCCCCTATCCAATCTGGGACTCTTGGGGGATGGCCTAAGGCCGTGGTTGCCACATGCAGCTCTTTGGCCCCTTGAGTGTGGCTCTTCCACAAAATACCATGGCCTGGGCGAGTCTATTTTGAAGAAGTGGCATTAGAAGAAGTTTAAGTTTAAAAAATTTGGCTCTCAAAAGAAATTTCAATCATTGTACTATTGATATTTGGCTCTGTTGACATGAGTTTGCCGACCACTGTCCTAAGGGATCGGGCCTAAACCGGCAGTTGGACATCCTTCTCGCAATTCGGGACCACTGGCTCCTAACCACTCACCTGCCTGCCTGCCTGATTGCTCCTTACTGCTTCTGCTGCCAGCCTGATCGCCCCCTAACCACTCCCCTGCCAGCCTGATTGATGACTAACTGCTCCCCTGCCAGCCTGATTGCCCCCAACTTCCCTCCTTTGGAGGCCTGGTCCCCCCCAACTGCCCTTCCCTGCAGGCCTTGTTCCCCACAACTGCCCTCCCCTGCCGGCCTGATCGCCCCCAGCTGCCCTCCCTTTCAGGCCTGGTCCCCCGCAACTGTCCTTCCCTGTAGGCCTGGTCCCCCCAATTGCCCACCCTTGCAGGCCTGGTTCCCCCCAACTGCCTCCCCTGCAGGCCTGATCGCCCACAACTGCCCTCCCCTGCCAGCCATCTTGTGGCAGCCATCTTGTGTCCACATGGGGGTAGCCATTTTTGACCACATGGGGGCAGCCATCTTTGACCACATGGGGGCAGCCATCTTGTGTGTTGGAGTGATGGTCAGTTTGCATACTACCTCTATTTAGATAGGATACTAGTGGCCTGGTGCATGAAATTCATGCATGGGGGGTGGTCCCTCAGTCTAGCCTGCACCCTCTCCAGTCTGGGACTCCTTGGGGGATGTCCTATGTGATCAGGCCTAAACCGGCAGTTGGACATCCCTCTTGCAATCCGGTACCGCTGGCTCCTAACCACTTACCTGCCTGCCTGCCTGCCTGATCACCCCTAACCACTCTGCCTGCCAGCCTGATCAACCCCAACTGCCCCCACCTTCGGGCCTGATCACCCCTTACTGCCTGCCCCTGCCAGGATGATTGACCCAACTTCTGCCCCTGCTGGCCTGATTGCCCCCAACTCCCCCCCAACCCACTGCTGGCCTGCTCACTCCCAGCTGCCCCCCCCCCCTGCTGGCTTGATTGCCCCTAATCACCTCTGCTTCTGCCCCACCAACATGGCTTTGTCTGGAAGGATGTCCGGAAGGTCTCCCAGTCTAATTAGCATATTACCCTTTTATTAGTACAGACTAGAGGCCTGGTGCATGAAATTTGTGCTTGGGGGGGTCCCCTAAGCCCAGCCAGCACTGCGCCCTCTCCAATCTGGGACCCCTTGGGGATATCTTCGGGATCAGGCCTAAACTGGCAGTTGGACATCCCTCTCACAGTCCTGAGCCCCTGGCTCCTAATCACTCATCTGCCTGCCTGCCTGGTCACCCATAACTGCCCCCCACCCCAGCCGGCCTGATTGCCCGTCACTGCCTCTGCATGTTAGCCTGATCGCCCCTAACTGCTGCACCTGCCAGCCTGGTCACCCCTAACTGCCCCATGCAGCCAGCCAGGTTGCCCCCAAATGCCCCCTCCCTGCCAGCCTGGTCATCCCTAACTGCCCCCTCCCTGCCAGCCTTGTCACCTCTTACTGCCCCCCCCCCTGCCAGCCTGGTTGCCCCCAACTGCATCCCTCTGCTGGCCTGGTCACCCATAACTGCCACCCCTGCTGGCCTGGTCGCCCCCAACTGCCCCTCTGCTGGCCTGATTGCCCCCAACTGCACCCCCTGCTGGCCTGGTTGCCCCTCATGGCCCCCCACTGACTTGGTTGCCCCTACACAGCCTGATTGTTCAGTTGTTTGGTCATCCCTCACTAACCCCCCTGCCAGCCTGGTCGCCCCATGCAGCCTGCTTGTTCAGTAGTTTGGTCGTCCCTCACTAACCCCTCTGCTGGCCTGGTCATAGGGAGCCATCTTGTGAGGGCATGAGGGTTAATTTGCATATTACCTCTTTGTTATATAGGACTAGAGTCCCAGTGCATGAAATTCGTGCACTGGTGGGGGGTGTCCCTCAGCCCAGCCTGCACCCACTCCATTCTGGGACCACTTGAGGGATGTCCTATGGGATCGGGCCTAAACCGGCAGTTGGACATCCCTCTAGCAATCCAGGACTGCTGGTTTTTAACCACTCGCCTACCTGCCTGCCTGATTGTCCCTAACTGCTTCTGCCTGCCAGCCTGATCATCCCTAATCACTCCCCTGCCTGCCTGATTGATGCCTAACTGCTCCCCTGGTGGCCTGATTCCCCCCAATTGCCCTCCCCTGCTGGCCTGTTCACCCCCAACTGCCCTCCTCTGCTGGCCAGATTGCCCCCAACTGCCCTCCCCTGCAGGCCTGGTCACCCCCAACTGCCCTCCCCTGCAGGCCCGGTCGACACCAACTGCCCTCCCCTGCTGGCCTGGTTGCCCCTAACTGCCCTCCTCTGCCGGCCTGGTCACCCCTAACTGCCTTCCCTTCTGGCCTGATCCCCCTGAAACTGCCCTCCCCTGCAGGCCCAGTTGCCCCAACTGCCCTCCAGTGCTGGCCTGGCAACTGCCCTCCCCTGCCGGCCATCTTGTGGAGGCCATTTTGTGATGACATGGGGGTGGCCATCTTGTGACAACATGGGGGTGGCCATCTTGTGGCAACCATCTTGTGATGACATGGGGGCGGCCATCTTATGATGACATGAGGGAGAGACACCACCTAGGTTTTTATTAGTATAAATAGACTAGAGGCCTGGTGCATGAAATTCATGCATGAGTAGGGTCCTAGGCCTGGCTAGCGATCAGGGCCGATTGGGGCCTTCTGGCTGCCAGCTGGGGCCTTCCTTCTTTCTGTGTCACTCCCTGGTGGTCAGTGCATGTCATAGCGAGCAATTGAACACCCAGTCTCTTGGTCGAACTCCCAAGGGGACAATTTGCATATTAGGCTTTTATATATTTAGATGATAATAGAATAAATGCATACCTTCCAGAAGATCAATTTGCTGATGAATCAGTATCTCATCTACCTAATATAGTAAAAATAATTGATCTGTTAGTATACATCATGATTTTTAAGTTAACCAAATTAAGAATCATTTTTATATTTTTAAAATGTATGCAAATATCAATATTTGTCAATATTATCAATATTTAATAATTGTATTAATTTAAAGTGTAAAACTAAGGTTGAATAGTTTATAATTTATAAAGGAGCTTGAGTATGTTCACTATTAAGATGAGCAAATTACTTTGACAGGAATGCCTATAAAAATGAGAAAACACTATTCCTTCTAGAAGATGTTTAGGAATTAGTGAGACCTTTTCATGCATTTAAGGAACTTTTTTTCTATAAATCGCAAAATTATTTTCTAAGTATACTTGATATCATTATTTGTAGTAAGAATAACTTCCCTCTGAGATGTATCAGTCTGTCCCATGCTTCAATGTCTCTGGATCTATTTTTTTCACCAGTGAATCCATCTTTCTCTGTATACAAAGTTCCTTTATATTTGTAGATTTAGAACATGAATTGTACTAGCAGAGTAATGGATTTGATTAAAATATACAATTACAACCTATTACATTTAAATTACTTATAATGGTCCAGTTCAAGATGGTGATGGACACACTGAATCTATAGCTACATACAGAACAATTTCTTCTGAGTCCCTGATTTAAAAAAAAATCTACTTAGGTATTTCTTGAATATGTGAACTACTAAAATTCTTATACACTGCTCAAGTGCATTATGGGAAATTAAATTAGTAAAGAGAGTAGTGATTGGCTATTATAGCAATAATTATTTATTTATAAATTGATACATTAGAACTTCAATTCCTACTTTATCTATGAGATTCCTAATACCAAACAAATATAGTCTCTCATTGGTGTGATAAACTATTTTGTAGTACATTAAAGTCCAGGATTTTATTTTTTATTAGAGGCCCAGTGCCCGAAATTCATGCATGGGGGGGGGGGGGTGTCCCTCAGCCCAGCCTGCACCCTCTCCAATCTGGGACCCCTCAAGGGATGTCCGACTGCCCTCTCACAATCCAGGACTGCTGGCTCCCAACTGCTCGCCTGCTTGCCTTCCCGATTGCCCCTAACTGCTTCTGCCTGCCAGCCTGATCACCCCCTAACCACTCCCCTGCCAGCCTGATTGATGCCTAACTGCTCCCCTGCCAGCCTGTTTGCCCCTAACTGCCTTCCTCTGCAGGCCTGGGTCCCCCCAACTGCTCTTCCCTGCAGACCCAGTCACCCCCAACTTCCCTCCTCTGCCAGCCAGGTCACCCCTAACTGCCATCCCCAGCAGGCTTGATAGCCCCTAACTGCCCTCCCTTGCATGCCTGGTTCCTCCCAACTGCCCTCCCCTGCAGGCCATTGTGGTGGCCATCTTGTGTCCACATGGGGGCAGCCATCTTGTGTGTTGGAGTGATGGTCAATCTGCATATTACTCATTTATTAGATAGGATAGAGGCCTGGTGCATGGGTGGGGGCCAGCTGGTTTGCCCTGAAGGGTTTCCTGGATCAGGATGGGAGTTCCCTTGGGGTGTGGGGAAGCCTGGGTGAGGGACCTGTGGTGGTGTGCAGGCTAGCCACGCCCCCCAGCGACCCAAACAGAGGCCCTGGTATCTGGGATTTATTTATCTTCTACAATTGAAACTTCATAGCCTGGAGTGGAGCCAAGCCTTCTGCTCGCTCCGTGGTGGCAGCCATTTCTGTTGGGATTTATGTAATCTTCTATAATTGAAACTTTGTAGCATTGAGTGGAGGCCTGGGCTGGCAAGGGCAAGTGGAAAGCTTGGCTTCATCCATTGCCGGGGAAACCCAAGCCTCCCTCCTGCTTTCTGTGGCTGCAGCCATCTTGGTTGGGTTTATTTGCATATTCCCTCCTGATTGGCTGGTGGCATGGCTTGTGGGTGTAGCAGAGGTATGGTCAATTTGCATATTACTCTTTTATTAGATAGGATTGGTAGTGTTGATCCTCAGAAAGAAGATACCTATCAATAAGGGATCCTGATGACTAACTGGGCTCAAATTTTTAAAAAAAAATCCTGGTAGCCATTTCTAAACAGAGGCCTCTTATGCAAGCCACACTTCAGGGAGAAGCCTGCACTAAGCTTCCTGACTCCTGCACTGAACTGCCTGCCTACACTGTGTTCCTGTCATCTGAGCCAGCCTGTTTAAAGGAGTTCCTGTAATTGTATTTCAACCAATAGGACTAAGACTTTCCCTGTCCATTCGGAGCTGTGCAGCTATATTCTTATAAATATCTTTAACTGATCAATCAGAACAGTTTCATTCTGATGAATTAGGATAGGACAACTTTTAGGATCAATCTAACTGTGAGGATTTAAATTCCTCATTTGCATGAGGACAGACCAATCAGCAATGAGGGACAAGGAATTTCTTTCTATGTAAGTCAGCTCCCCTTTGGCTCAGGGAGTGTAATTTCCCTTTCCACCATACACTGAAGATTGAGTTTCCCTGGCTGGATCTGCAGTACCAAAGATGTTTCATCAGACCTGAATGGAGCAGTCAGGAGTAGTGTGGAACAAAGAAGAACAGGTGGAGCACTTTGGACCAGAGTGGATTGGGGAAGAGCACAGCTGTCTAGCTGAAGAGAGGCCTCACCCTTGGGGTGCCTCACCTAAGGCCTGCCTCACACTGGGATGTTCCACAGCCATGCTATTTCATAATCCTATTTAATAAAAGTATAATATGCAAATTAACCATCACTCTGCTATACCCACAAGCCACACACACCAGCCAATCTGGAACAAGTATGCAAATTAACCCAACAAAGATGGCTGCAGCCACAGAGAGAACATGAGGCTTGGGTTGCCCCAGCAATGAAGGAAGCCAAGCATTCCACCTGCCCTGGTGGGCCCAGGTCTCCGCTCAAGGCTACAAAGTTTCAATTATAGAAGATAGATAAATCCCAACAAAAATAGCGGCAGCCATGGAGCTGGAGAGAGCAGGACGCTTGAGTTGCCCCCGGTGATGGAGGAAGCCAAGCTTTCCGCCTGCCGTGGCGGGCCTAGGCCTCTGCTCAAGGCTACAAAGTTTCAATTATAGAAGATAAATAAATCCCAGATACCAGGGCCTCTGCTTGGGTTGCTGGGGGGCGTGGCCAGCCTGCAAACCACCACAGGCCCCTCAGCCAGGCTGCCCCACGCACCAAGGGAACCCCCACCCTGATCCAGGACACCCTTCAGGGCAAACCAGCTGGCCCCCACCCATGCACCAGCCCTCTATCCTATTTAATCCAATCTAATCCTATCTAATAAAAGGATAATATGCAAATTGACCATCACCCCAACACACAAGATGGCTGCCTCCATGTGGTCAAAGATGACTGCCCTCATATGGACACAAGATGGCCCCAACAAGATGGCCAACAGGGTAGGACAGTTAGGGGTGACCACACCAGCAGAGGAGGGAATTTGGGGGCAACCAGGCCTGCAGGGAAGGGCAGTTGGGGGGGGCCAGGCCTGCAGGGGAGGGCAGTTAGGGGCAAACAGGCTGGCAGGGGAGTGGTTAGGGGGTGATCAGGCTGACAGGCAGAAGTGGTTAGGGGCAATCAGGAAGGCAGGCAGGCAAGCAGTTGGGAGTGAGCAGTCCTGGATTGTGAGAGGGACGTCCGACTGCCCATTTAGGATCAGGCCTAAATGGGCAGTCAGACATCCCTCGAGGGGTCCCAGATTGGAGAGGGTTCAGGCTGGGCTGAGAGACACCCCCTCCTGCATGAATTTCGTGCACCGGGCCTCTAGGTAATTATAACACCATTGAGCTGTTTCACAGCCATGTTGAATCTCAATTGAGTTGTTGGCACTGATCAAAGTTTCCTTCTTTACTGTACCTTAAATAGGGAATTCCTGTATGCATTGAACTGGCACTAACAACTGTCAGTTTACAGTAGTATCTATAAAACTGGGTTTTCTGAAGAACAAAAGCATCATAAAATATAATTTTATTAATTACAATTAAAAAATGAGTCATATTATATAAAAATTCAAACTCCTTTCTTGGTACCACTTATTGAAACTCAGCACTAAACTTTGTTATTTATTTCCTACTCCTAGGAAATTATTAAGTACTAGAGGACCCGTGCACGAAATTCGTGCATGGGTTGGTGTGTCCCTCAGCCCAGCCTGCACCCTCTCCAATCTGGAACCCCTCGAGGGATGTCCGACTGCCCATTTAGGCCCAATCCAGGTAGGATCAGACATCCCTCTCACAATCCAGGACTGCTGGCTCCCAACTGCTCACCTCCCTGCCTTCCTGATTTCCCCTAACTGATTCTACCTGCCAACCTGATCACCCCCTAACCACTTCCCTGGCAGCCTGATTGATACATAACTGCTCCTCTGCCAGCCTGTTTGCCCCTAACTGCCCTCCCCTGCAGGCCTGGTCACCCCTAACTGCCCTCTCCTGCAGGCCTGGTCACTCCTAACTGCCCCCCCCCTGCAGGCCTGGTCCCCCCCAACTGCCCTTCCCTGCATGCCCATTCGCCCCAACTTCCCTCCTCTGCCGGCCTGGTCAGCCCTAACTACCCTACCCGCCAGGCTTCATCGCCCCCAACTGCCCTCCCTTGCAGGCCTGGTCCCTCCCAACTGCCCTCCCCTGCTGGCCATCTTGTGGTGGCCATCTTGTGTCCACATGGGGGCAGCCATCTTGTGTGTTGAAGTGACAGTCAATTTGCATATTATTCTTTTATTAGATAGGATTAGATAGGATAGAGGCCTGGTGCAGGGGTGGGGGCCAGCTGGTTTGCCCTGAAGGGTGTCCCGGATCAGGGTGGGGGTTCCCTTGGGGTGTAGGGTGGCCTGGGTGAGGGGTCTGTGGTGGTTTGCAGGCTGGCCATGCCCCCCGGCAACCCAAGCAGAGGCCCTGGTATCTGGGATTTATTTATCTTCTGTAATTGAAACTTTGTAGCCTTACGCAGAGGCCAAGGCAGGCCAGGGCAGGTGGAAACCTTGGCTTCCTCCATTGCCAGGGAAACCCAACCCTCTTGTTCTCTCCTTGGCTGCAGCCATCTTGGTTGGGTTAATTTGCATACTCGCTCCTAATTGGCTGGTAGGCATGGCTTGTGGGTGTAGGGGAGGTATGGTCAATTTGCATATTACTCTTTTATTAGATAGGATTGGGATTAGGGAGCCCAGGATACAGAACCAAAGTTCAAGAAGTAAAAAGCCATTCTTACTTCATTGGCATTTTGATGCTGAACATTTCATGTAACTTCTCTGGACCTCAGTTTCTTCTTTAATAAAATGTTAATAATTATAGCACTTAAATATCATAGCATTTCTAAAAAGATTAAAGTAGTTAATACTTGTATTAGACTTAGAAACAAAGCCTGGAAAATGGTGCTAAGTAAATGTTTGCTGTTGGCTAGTATCACAGATTATATTCAAGATCATAGAAAACACTATTTCCTAAGCCATTTGCTTTAAAAGTAAACCTGACCTAGAACTGAATTAGAGTAGTAGTTTTTTAGTAAAAAATGTTGTTATACCATTTCAGACTTTTGTGAATTAGTCATCTATATAAATAAAAATGTAAATGTTTGTTTGTTCAAAATCTTAAATCTCCGAAAGTTCTTCACCGATTGCTTTGAAATTTTGACACAAAGTTGCATTCGAATACGTGCATGTTTTTATGACGTTATACCTACTATTATGTAGATGTCACACTTGTGACAGGTAAAAACATGCTTTTTTTGAAAAACAGCGCCATCTGTTGGACATAAAAGCAACACAAGCTATACTAAATATTTTACGATTCCATTTCAATGTTTCCGATTGCATTGTTAAATTGAATTTTCATAGATTTCAATTTATTTTCATTTAGATTTAATTATTTCGTGTAACATTGCGTTGAAATTGAGCTGTGTCGTTTACCATAGCGTTCATTTTGTGAGTATAGTTCGACCTTCTTTAGTTCATCCAAATAATGCCTCACAGAAGATCAAACCTAGGTCATCGTACTCGTGGAGCAGAAGCAGTGCAACGAGTAATTGCAAATCAAACTGAGGAAGAACGGGCATCAGGAAGCAGCAGAGCGACGTGCAGCCAGACTTGAGGATGCACAGTTGCGAGCAGGGCGATCACATTCTGCAGCTTCAGATCTGCTTCGTTCTCAACAGAATGAACGCGACAGGCTGAGAGTGACTGAAAGACGTCAACGAGAAACAACAGATCAGCGTCAAACACGACTCCGTGCTCAGCAATCACGCGATTGCAATCGCCTTGCATTCCAGTACAACCCAGCTGATGATTATAGTTTGAGCTGGCATGTTCTCATCGGCACTATGACTGAAGTGTGTCCTTATTGCAAGGCTCTGAAATTTAATGGAGAAACAAAAGGAATGTGTTGTGCCACCGGAAAAATTAAACTGCCTCAACTTGGAGAACCACCAGAGCCATTAAAAACTTTGTTTGCCGGATATACCGCCGAATCAAAGCATTTCCTATCTAACATCAGGAAATACACATCAATTGCTGGAAATTGGGAATGGAAAGGTGCCGGTTGATCTGACCTCAGGACGAATTTCATTGCCTCATTCATAACTTCTGAAATTTAATGACAACAAAAGAATTGGTTGAAAAAGTATTTCCCAATATTCAAACCAATTATAAGAATCATGATTGGCTGAGTGAACGAGCTATTCTTGCGGCCAAGAACAAAGACGTCTACGAACTTAACAATATTATTCAGTCTAACATTCAAAGCGAGGCAGCCACATACAAGTCCGTCGACACTGTTGTGGAAGCAGATGAAGCGGTTAATTATCCAACAGAATTTTTGAATTCACTCGATCTGCCAGGGATGCCACCGCACATACTGTAATTGAAAATCGGCGTCCCAATTATCATGTTGCGAAATATCAACCAGCCAAAGCTTTGCAAAGGCACGCAGCTTGCAGTAATGAGCAATGTCGTAGAAGCAACAATCTTGACAGGACCTTTCAAAGGTCAAGATGTCCTCATTCCTCGCATTCCTATGATTCCAAAGGATATGCCATTTCAATTTAAGAGGTTACAATTCCCAATTCGATTGGCGTTTGCAATCACCATCAACAAAGTTCAGGGCCAATCTTTAGAATTGTGCGGTTTAGATCTAGACACGGATTGCTTTTCTCATGGACAATTATATGTTTCATGTACTCAGCAAACCAGACAATCTCTATATCTGCACAGACAATGGAACAACAAAAAATATTGTATACCCACAAGCATTGTGAAATTAAACATATTAAAAACATGCGCTTTCTCTTTTCTTTCTTTTCCATTTAACCAGACTGAGCCACAGCAACACGTGGCCGGGTACAGCTAGTTTGTTAATAAGTAAACTGGAAGCACAGTTTAATTTGAATGACTGTTTTAGGTACTTGAAATTACCTGACTTAAATATTCCAACCCTGGTGGACAGTCTGATGGAAGTGGTGGTGCTGGCATCCATGGTACCCCTGCTGGTCCACCTGGCTGATTATACACTGGTTGGTGTTTAACAGGAGAGTCCACTGGACCAGCACCTGAATAGCCAGGTAGTGGCACTGAGTAGTCAGCCTCGGGGAGAGGATAGGCATTCTGGAGGCTGATTTGGGCACTATATCCTTGAGGTCCTGAAATATGAACAAGTAAAATAGTTTGTATCTGGACAGAAAAACAGAAACATCAATACATTTAGAATTGCCCCAGTTATCTACAAGCTGAAATTTCAACTTAAGAAGAATATATGCAACCCTATGTTCATAGCAGCACAATTTACAATAGCTAAGATTTGGAAACAGCTCAAGTACTCTTCAGTAGACAAGTGGATAAAAAGGCTGTGGTACATTTTACACAGTGGAATACTATGTAGCTATAAAAAAGAATGGACTCTTACCATTTGCAACAGCATGGAGGGACCTGGAAAGTATTATGCTAAGTGAAATAAGCTAGTCAGAGAAAGGTAAGTATCACATGATCTCACTCATATGTGGAGTCTGATGAACAACATAAACTGATGGACAAAATAGATCCAGAGACATAAAAGCATGGAACAGACTGAAAATGTTCAGAGGGAAGGTGAATGTGGGTGTGGGTGGGAGAGATTAACCAGGGAACTTATATGCATACATGCTTAGCCATGGACATATAAAATAGCATGATGAAGGCCTGGGAGGGGCAGGTGCAGGGTGAAGGTAGTTAATGGGAAAAAAACACCAAAGGGGACATATGTAATACTTTCAACAATAAAGATAAAAGAAAAAAAGAAAAATAAATAATTGAAATACCAAAAGATCACTGATAAAAAGAAAAGAATACTGTTTCAACAAAGCTTAAGGTTTGTGTTTTTGTCTTTCAGCAAGTTTTCTATTAAATATCTCTGGTTTCATATATACTTCTATTCTGAGGGTGGTTGAATGTGAATCAAGTCAACTTGCAGCCTTACCATTATTGTTAAAATTAGATATGTTAGAAACCTAAGGAAAATAAATAAAGTTAACAATGATCTAGAGTCACCTACATCAAGATTCTGGAATTTCTTCATGGAAAAGAGAGATGGCAGTGGGAAGAAGGCCATCATAGAAATTGTGAGCCAATGTTTCCAGATCCAAAGCAGACTGCAAAAAAATGATATTTTGGAATTCTAACAAACAGTATCTCTTGGATATATAGAATTGGGGCCAGTTGTGTCCCCTTAAGGGATATTTGGCAAAATCTGAACATGTTTTTGGTTGTCAAAATGGTAGAGGATGGTGATATTGACCAGGAATGCTGATAAATATCCTAAAATTCCTAAAACATAATCCTGAGGAAAAGAATTATCCATACAAAAATATAATGCCACTATTTTAAAACCCTGGTTCAGAGGTAAAGACATGTCATTCCATCTAGTACTGTCCAGATACTTGTCTGATTTAACATTTGCAAGAAGTTTTTGAGACCCTCTAAATGAAAAAGAAAAATCCACTATGATATTAAGATAACAAGTTTAAATTTCACATTTTAGTACCCTCAGCTCTCTGGAAATACAATTTGAGAACCAGGGTAGGCAAAACATTTTTAATGAGCAAAACTGTCTTAATTACATAATAGGCTCAGTGTATACTCTATATTCCATGTGAATTTTGACTACAATGAAGCTTCATAAGCTTCTACATATAGTGCATAGAATAATAATTTCATAGTAATAGAATATAATTTTAAAGTACTGTGCTTCAAAATATTTTAAAAGTAAGGGCTATGCAAAATTTAACTTAGAATATGCAATTTGTAAAAAACTGAATGGGACACTGACGAGAAATGCATTACCTTATATTGCAAAGGTTGTATCTTTTTATCCTTACTCGAAGATATGTTTATTGGAGAGAGAGAGAAAGAAAGAGAGAGAGAGAGAGATGTGAGGGAAATATTGATCAGTTGCCTCCCTTACATGCCCTGAGCTGAGATCAGCCTGCAACCTAGGTATGTGCTATGACCAGAATCAAACCATAGCTTTTTGGTGTATGGTTGGACTCTCCTACCAACTCAGTCATCCAACCAGGGCACTGGTACTGATATCTTTTAAATACTACAGCTTTTATTTTATTTTGTTCTTGCTGTTGTACATTTTTAAAAAAATATTTATTGTTGAGAATATTACTGATGTCCCCCTTTTTTCACCTCACTGACCTCTTCCACCTGGCTCCCACCTCACCCCAATGCGTTCACCACCCCATGCATTCACTACTGTCTGTTTACATAGGTAAGATCTTTGGTTAATCTCTTTCCGCCCTCCTCCCCCTTTCCCTCTGAGATTCATTAGTCTGTTCTGTGCTTCCATGCCACTAATTCTGTTTTATTCAGCAGTTTATTTTGTTCATTAGATTTCTTGTTCATTTATTTTGATTTTAGATTGGATTGCAGATAGATATGTATTTGTTGCCATTTTATTGTTTATATTTTTAATTCCTCTTCCTCCTCCTCCTTCTTCTTCTCTTTTCTTCAATAATACACTTCAACATTTCATATAACACTGGTTTAGTGTTGGTGAACTCCTTTAGCTTTTTGTTTGTGAAGCTCTATCTGACCCTCAATTCTAAATGCAAACATTGCTGTGTAGGTCCTACAAACGCCAGTCGAATTGGGAATTGCAACCTCTTAAATTGAAATGGCATATCCGTTGGAATCATAGGAATGTGAGGAATGAGGACATCTTGACCTTTGAAAGGTCCTGTCAAGATTGTTGCTTCTACGACATTGCTCATTACTGCAAGCTGCGTGCCTTTGCAAAGCTTTGGCTGGTTGATATTTCGCAACATGATAATTGGGACGCCGATTTTCAATTGCAGTATGTGCGGTGGCATCCCTGGCAGATCGAGTGAATTCAAAAATTCTGTTGGATAATTAACCGCTTCATCTGCTTCCACAACAGTGTCGACGGACTTGTATGTGGCTGCCTCGCTTTGAATGTTAGACTGAATAATATTGTTAAGTTCGTAGACGTCTTTGTTCTTGGCCACAAGAATAGCTCGTTCACTCAGCCAATCATGATTCTTATAATTGGTTTGAATATTGGGAAATACTTTTTCAACCAATTCTTCTTTTGACGTCACTAAATTGCAGAAGTTATGAGGCAATGAAATTTGTCCTGAGGTCAGATCAACCGGCACCTTTCCATTCCCAATTTCCAGCAATTGATGTGTATTTCCTGATGTTAGATAGGAAATGCTTTGATTCGGCGGTATATCCGGCAAACAAAATTTTTAATGGCTCTGGTGGTTCTCCAAGTTGAGGCAGTTTAATTTTTCCGGTGGCACAACACATTCCTTTTGTTTCTCCATTAAATTTCAGAGCCTTGCAATAAGGACACACTTCAGTCATAGTGCCGATGAGAACATGCCGGCTCAAACTATAATCATCAGCTGGGTTGTACTGGAATGCAAGGCGATTGCAATCGCATGATTGCTGAGCACGGAGTCATGTTTGACACTGATCTGTTGTTTCTTGTTGACGTCTTTCAGCCACTCTCAGCCTGTCGCGTTCATTCTGTTGAGAACGAAGCAGATCTGAAGCTGCAGAACACGATCGCCGTGCTTGCAACCATGCATCCTCAAGTCTGGCTGAACGTCGCTCTGCTGCTTCCTCGGCACGTATTTGAGCCATTCTTTGTCTGTTTCACTCGTTTGCTGATGCCCATTCTTCCTCAGTTTGATTTGCAATTACTCGTTGCACTGCTTCTGCTCCATGAGTATGATGACCTAGGTTTGATCTTCTGTGAGGCATTATTTGGATGAACTAAAGAAGGTCGAACTATACTCACAAAATGAATGCTATGGTAAATGACACAACTCAATTCCAACGCAATGTCACATGAAATAATTAAATCTAAATGAAAATAAACCGAAATTTATGAAAATTCAATTTAACAATGCAATAGGAAACATTGAAATGGAATCGTAAAATATTTAGTATAGCGTGTGTTGCTTTTACGTCCAACAGATGGCGCTGTTTTTCAAAAAAAGCATGTTTTTACCTGTCACAAGTGTGAAATCTATATAATAGTAGGCATAAGGTACATAAAAACACACACATATTCGAAAGCAATGTTGTGTCAAAATTTCAAAGCAATCAGTGAAGAACTTTCGGAGATTTAAGATTTTGAACAAACAAACATTTACATTTTTATTTATATAGCCTAGAGGCCTGGTACAAAAAATTCGTGCACGGGGGTGTGTGTCCCTCAACCCAGCCTGCACCCTCTCCAATCTGGGACCCCTTGAGGGATGTCTGACTTCCTGTTTAGGCCCGATCCCAGACATCCCTCTCACAATCCAGGACTGCTGGCTCCCAACTGCTCGCCTGCCTGCCTGCCTTCCTGATTGCCCCTAACCACTTTTGCCTGCCAGCCTGATCACCCCCTAACCACTCCCCTGCCAGCCTGTTTGCTCCTAACTGCCCTCCCCTGCCGGCCTGGTCACCCCTAACTGCCCTCCCCTGCAGGCTTGATTGCCCCCAACTGCCCTCCATTGCTGGCCTGATCACCCACAACTGCCCTCCCTTGCAGGCCTGGTGCCTCTCAACTGCCCTCCCCTGCTGGCCATCTTGTGGCAGCCATCTTGTGTCCAAATGGGGGCAGCCATCTTTGACCACATGGGGGCAGCCATCTTGTGTGTTGGAGTGATGTTCTATTTGCATATTACTCTTTTATTAGATAGGATAGAGGCCTGGTGCATGGGTGGGGGCCAGCTGGTTTGCCCTGAAGTGTGTCCCGGATCAGGGTGGGGGTTCCCTTGGGGTGTGGGGTGGCCTGGGTGAGGGGCCTGTGGTGGTTTGCAGGCTGGCCACACCCCGCAGTGACCCAAGCAGAGGCCCTGGTATCTGGGATTTATTTATCTTCTATAATTGAAACTTTGTAGCCTTGAGCAGAGCGAAGCCTTCTGCTTGCTCCGTGGCGACACTCATTTTTGTTAGGATTTATTTATCATCTATAATTGAAACTTTGTAGCCTCGAGCGAAGACCAAGGCAGGCCAGGGTGTGCAGAAAGCTTGCCTTCCTCCATCACCAGGGGCAACTCAAGCCTCCTGCTCTCTCCAGCTCTGTGGCTGCTGCCATTTTTGTTGGGATTTATTTATCTTCTATAAATGAAATTTTGTAGCCTTGAGTGGAGACCAAGGCAGGCCAGGGCAGGCGGAAAGCTTGGCTTCCTCCATTGCCGGGGAAACCCAAGCTTCCTGCTCTCTCTAGCTTGTGGCCGCAGTTATCTTGGTTGGGTTAATTTGCATCCTTGCTCCTGATTGGCTGTTGGGCCTGGCTTGTGGGTTGTGGGTGTAGCAGAGTGATGGTTAATTTGCACATTACTCTTTTATTAGATAGGATAAAGCATTTATGAGGTATTTCACATACACTTTCATTTAATCTCAAAATTGAACAGAATTGGAAAATGTTATCCCCATCCTATGTAATAAAAGAGTAATATGCAAATTAACCATCACTCCGTCACAAAATGGCAGTGCCCATAGCCACAAGATGGTGGCCCCCAGTCCTCTCAGCCCTGCCGCAGTCCCCCAGTCTCAGGGAGAGCTGCAGCTGAGAGCCTGCAGAGTAAGTGGCCTGGCAGAATGCTGCCCAGAGGCCCTCCAGACCCTTTATAAAAAACAAAAACAAATTCACTCCCCACAGCACTATCCCATCCCAGTGGCAGCAGCCTGGGGTCTCAGCCTGGGAGGGGCTCACACCCCCACGGCGCGATCCCCTTGCAGCAGCGGCAACCTGAGCTGGGGTCTCAGCCTGGGAGGGGTGTGCACCCCCAGCACGTGATCCCATCACAGTGGAGGCAGCCTGGGCTGGGATCTCAGCCTGGGAGTGGCACGCACCCCACAGTGTGATCCCCTTGCAGCAGCGGCAGCCTGGGGTCTCAACCACTGAGTCACACCAGCCAGGCAGATGTGGAGGAATCTTAAATGTTCCTTTTTTTAAAATATATTTTATTGATTTTTTACAGAGAGGAAGGGAAAGGGATAGAGAGCTAGAAACATCTGTGAGAGAGAAACATCGATCAGCTGCCTCCTGCACACTCCCCACTGGGTATGTGCCCCCAACCAAGGTACATGCCCTTGACCGGAATCGAACCTGAGATCCTTGAGTCTGCAGGCCGATGCTCTATCCACTGAGCCAAACCAGTTAGGGCTGTCCAATATGTTAAAGAAAAAAGCCTATCTAATAAAGAGGGAATATGTAGGGGAGGGCATTTGGGGTGACCGGTTGTCAGGGGAGGGCAGTTGGGGACAATTGGGCTGTCAGGGGAGTGGTTAGGGGCTGATCAGGCTGGTAAGCAGAAGCAGTTGGGGGCAATCAGGCAGGCAGGCAAGCAGTTGGGAACTAGCAGTCCTGGATTGTGAAAGGGATGTCTGACTGCCTGTTTAGGCCCGATCCCTGTGGGATCAGTCGGACATCCCCTGAGGGGTCCCAGATTGGAGAGGGTGCAGGTTGGGCTGAGGGACACCCCCTCCCCAGTGCACGAATTTCATGCACTGGGCCTCTAGTTTTATAGATAAGAACTGAGGCTTAGCGGTAACAGCAACTTGTTTGAAACCACCAACAGCTATTAAGTACAGAACCCAGAATTGGAAGCCTGATCAAGCCCCTCTATACCTGTTTTCCACTTGCATAATAAGGATAATTAATAGTATTTACCTCATAAGATAGCTGAGACTAAAATGAACTAATACACATTATGCAGAGTAAGCTATCAATATTGTTAGTACCATTGTTATATTAAGACCTGTGCTATCCTCTCTATATATCAAAGCCTAAGCGGCTGTCACAACCGAAACAACCGAACGGATGACCAAACAGGCTGCATCGGTCGACCAAGCTGGCAGGGGGGTTAGTGAGGGACGACCAGACGACTGAATAACAGGCTACGTGGGGCGACCAGGCCAGCAGGGGGTTTAGTGAGGGCCTACCAAAGGATTGAACAGCAGGTGTGTGGGGTGACCAGGCTGGCAGGGGGGGGCAGTGAGGTGCAACCAGGTCAGCAGGCGGTGCAGTTAGGGGTGATCAGGCAGGCAGGCAGGTGAGCAGTTAGAAGCCAGTGGTCCTGGATTGTCAGAGGGATGTCCAACTGTCAGACATCCCCCAAGGGGTCCCAGATTGGAGAGGGTGCAGGCTAGGCTGAGGAGACCCCCCCACACACGAATTTCATGCACCGTGCCTCTAGTGCTATCTAATAAAGAAGGAATATGCTAATTGACTGCCACACCCTTAAAGATGGTGGTGCCTACAGCCACAAGATGGCGATGCTTTGTCCCCTCAGCCCCACTGGGGTGGCAGGTGCACGGCATGGCTGGGCCAGCCCCCAGGCAGGTCAGGCTGCTAAACACGCCTGCCTCTGGAGTCCCCCAGTCCCCTCAGTCCCCCAGCCAGCCAGGGCTGGCCCAAGGCACAGGCAAGCCTAGGATGTCAGCTGCCTAGCTGCCCAGGGTGGGCCCGAAGCACAGGCAGGCCTCAGATGGCGGCTGCCCAGCCACCCAGGGCTGCCTGAGTCTCAGGTAACCAGGGCCAGCCAAGGCTTGCGCTGCCGGCAGTGGCAGCAATAGAGGTGTGATGGGGTGTTGCCTTCCCCTGATCACTGGGTCGCCTCATGCACCTGGCCTCTAGTCCTATATAATAAAAGGCTAATATGCAAATCAACCAAACTGCAAATGACCAGTCATTATGACAGGCACTGACCACCTGGGGGCAGATGCTCAGCACAGGAGCTGTTCCCTGGTGGTTAGTGTGCTCCCACAAGGGGAGTGCCACTCAGCCAGAAGCTGAGCTCATGGCTGGTGAACGCAGCAGCCGTGGCCAAAGCCTCTCCTGCCTCTGCGGCAGTGCTAAGGATATCTGACTGACTGCTTAAGCCATCAGTCGGACATCCCCCGAGGGCTCCCAGATGCAAGAGGGCGCAGGCTGGGCTGAGAGACCGCCCCCCCAAGTGCACAAATTTTGTGCACCAGGCCTCTAGTATATAATAAAAGCCTAATATGCTAAGTGTTCAGTCCACCAGTCAGTTGTTCAACCAATCAAAGTGTAATATGCTAATGGTATGCTAAGGCTGCTCAATTGCTCACTATGACGTGCACTGACCACCAGGGGCAAACAGTCGACCAGTTGACCAGTCGCTATGATGTGCACTGACCACCAGGTGGCAGACGCTCCGACCTGTAGTTTAGCTTGCTGCTGGGGTCTGGGTGATTGGGACTGAGCAAGATGGGATGAACATGTGCTAGAGCCCTCCTGTGGTCCCTCCCCAGCCCCGATCATGCACTGGTGGGGTCCCTCGGCCTGATCTGCACCCTCTCGAAATCTGGGACCCCCTCAGGGGATGTCAGACTGCTGGTTTGGGCCTGATCCCACAGGGGTCGGACATCCCTCTCACAATCTGGGACCGCTGGCTCCTAACTGCTCACCTGCCTGCCGGCCTGCTCACCCCCAACTGCCCCCCACTGCTGACCTGCTCACCCCCAACTGCCCCCCCCTGCCGACTTGCTCACCCCCAAATGCCCCCCCCCCCGCCCTGCTGGCCTGCTCACCTCCAACTGCCCTCCCCTCCTGGCATGATTGCCCCTAACTGCCTCTGCCTTAGGCCCCTGCCACCATGGCTTTGACCGAAAGGACGTCTGGAAGGTCTCCGTAATGTCTCCCTGTCTAATTAGCATATTACCCTTTTATTAGTATAGATAGAGGCCTGGTGCAGGGGTGGGGGCTTGCTGGTCTGCCCTGAAGGAGGACCTGGATCAGGGTGGGGGATCCCCACTGGAGGGTGTGGCCGGCCTGGGTGTGGGGCTGAGGGCTGTTTTCAGGCCGTCCACACCCCTTTCGGGATGGAGGACCCCACTAGGTGGTGTGGCCAGCCTGGGCCAGAGACTGAAGGCCTTTTGCAGGCTGTCCACTCCCCTTTTGGGGTGAGGATCTCCTCTGGGGTGGGGTGGGCCTGGGCGAGGGGCTGAGGGCCCTTTGCAGGCTGGCCATGCCCCCATCGGGGTGAGGGTTCCCACCGGGGGGCGTGGCTGGCCTGGGCGAGGGGCTGAAGGCCCTTTGCAGGCTGGCCATGCCCCCATCAGTGTGAGGGTCCCCACTGGGGGGCATGGCCGACCTGGGCGAGGGGCTGAGGGCCATTTGGGGGCGGTTTGCAGGCCAGCCAAGCCCCTGACTTTGTCCGGAAGGACATCCGGAAGGTCTCTGGAAGATCTCCTGGTCTAATTAGCATATTACTCTTTTATTAGTATAGATTATATATACTGTATATAGCCTTGAACTTGAGAAATAAAATTGAGCTAATTTTTTTTCTTACAATTTTCAAGTCTGATGATAACCAAACTTAATGATATATCACCTACTTTTAATTAGCTGTGGGTGCATTAAATCATTCTCCAAGTGCCTTGGATGAATATTATGGACTTGCTAATAATTTTGCAAGCACCAACCATATAAGCATTTAGTGTAGTGGTTTTCAGCCGTAGCTACCCAGGGGTGGGCAAACTTTTTGACTCGAGGGCCACAATGGGTTCTTAAACTGGACCAGAGGGCTGGAACAAAAGCATGGATGAAGTGTTTGTGTGAACTAACATAAATTCAAAGTAAAGGAGCAGAGGGGAGAGCAAGAGAACCGGATAGAACAGCCGGATCCGGCCCGCGGGCCATAGTTTGCCCACGGCTGCATTAAACTAATTTGGGGAATTAAAAATTACTAATCCCTGTGTCCCATTCCCAGAGCTTCTGCTTCAGTTTTTCTGGGTAGTGCTCTGGCACTAGTGTTTTTAATAGCTCTCATGTAATATTTAAGTGCAGGCACCCTTGGGACTATCACCTTGGAGACTTTCAGCTCCCAAGTAGACTGTTGAGAGTAACATACAAAATGTATACACCCTTCCTTTAAAATCTGATTCCTTTTGGTCCCAAGTCCTCAGGATGGTCTCTTAAGATGTGGGGATCCTGCCTACTGAAATGCAAGGCATGATCCAGCATGTACATGAAAGGAAAGCTTTCACTTGTTACCAGATGAAGATGAGAATATGCTCAGGTAGTTGCATTTATATTGCTTGCACTTCCTTTTAAGCAGTCATGTCTTTTCTGTGACTCTCTCTGAACACAATTAACCTCAGCTCCACATGATTCAAAAACACTCAGGATCATACCTGCCCCCACGGTTTGCTGCTCTGTTGACTAATGAGTTTGCCAACCACTGACCTAGACTCTCGATTCCAATAATTACAGGCTGTTGTTGTTCCTTGTGATTAAGTCCCTATCCCAGTGGTCGGCAAACTCATTAGTTAACAGAGCGGTAAACCCTGGCTCGCTAGCCATAGTTTGCCAACCACTGTTCTAACTGATTGATTTCATGATCACAATTTTCTGAAGAGATGGAGAATCAATACAATCAATAAATATTAATTTAATGCTATTGATGATAACATATAGTCAACCAAAACAGATCAAGAACTATTCTGCCAATTTCATTATTACACCTACAATGAAGTGCAATCCTATATAATAAAGAGGTAATATGCAAATTGACCATCACTCCAACACACAAGATGACCACCCCCATTGGTCAAAGATGGCTGCCCCCATATGGACACAAGGTGGCTGCCACAAGGTGGCTGGCAGGGGAGGGCAGTTGTGGGTGATCAGGCCAGCAGGGGAGGGCAGTTGGGAGGGACCAGGCCTGCAAGGGAGGGCAGTTAGGGGTGACCAGGCCAGCAGAGAGGGCAGTTGGGGGCAACCAGGCCTGCAGGGGAGGGCAGTTGGGGGCGACCAGGCCAGCAGGGGAGGGCAGTTGGGGGTGACCAGGCCAGCAGGGGAGGGCAGTTAAGGGTGACCAGACTGGCAGGGGAGGGCAGTTAGGGGCAATCAGGCCAGCAGGGGAACAGTTAGGCGTTGATCAGGCTGGCAGGGGTGTGGTTAGGGGTGATCAGGCTGGCAGGCAGAAGTGGTTAGGGGCAATCAGGCAGGCAGGCAGGCGAGCCGTTGAGAGTCAGCAGTCCTGGATTGTGAGAGGGGTCCCAGATTGGAGAGGGTGCAGGCTGGGCTGAGGGTCATCCCCCACAATCCCCCTCTTAAAGGGCCAGCACACAAAATCTACTTGGCAGCCACTCACCCTAGGCTCCAGTGGAGGGAGGTGGGTGGCTCAGAGCAGACTAGAGTCCTGTGAGGAGAGACTGGGTTGTGTGGGTCCAGGGTGAGAGCTGAAGGGACAGCCACAAGGGCCCATGTGTTGAATCTCTTTCCCACAGGACAGTTGCCATCTCCATTAGCCTGGGATAATGCAATAACTCTATTCTCTTGAAGCTTGTGCCCTGCTGAAGGGTCAGCTGCCTAGGCCCAGATGTAGAGGTCTGGGTGGAGTCAGGAGGTGTCAGAGACTGAGTTGTATGGCTCTGAATGAGAGCCATTCACCCCATTTTTCCATGAGCCTGATTAGTGCAACCCCCTCATTAGAAGTCCACTAGCTCCACTGCCTAAATGGGCAGTTGGACATCCCTTGAGGGGTCCCAGATTGGAGAGGGTGCAGGCTGGGCTGAGGAACATCCCTCTCAGTGCACGAATTTTGTGCACTGGGCCTCTAGTACTATAATAAATACACAGACAGATGGACAGATAGACACAACCTTTGGGGAATATCAATGATTGATTTATTTTCAATTTATTATTTAAACAAATGTTTTACTTTGAAACACTGCCAGAGGATATTGAGGATGATACCCAGCTGGAAATTTTGTTCCTGGGTAAGGAGCATTCATTTGGGCATTTGTAATTCAAGGAGAGGTAAACATTTTTCTACTTTAATAAGATATATAATAGAAGGAAAAATGCAATGTCTGTATATACATACTTTATTGCTGTAATTTAAAATATTTCATTATATTTTTTCAGTTACAGTTGTACAGCATAGTAGTTAGACAATCAAGTACTTTATCAAATGATTTCCCTGATACTTCTAGTACCCACCTGGCACCATAACTAGTTATTAAAATATTTTTTACTATATTCCCTATGCTGTACTTTACATCCCTATGACAGTTTTGTATCTACCAATCTGTACTTCTCAAGCCCTTTACCTTTAGTCCCCTAAACCCCTTTCCCTCCGGCAACCATCAATCTGTTTTATGTATCTGTGAGTTTATTTCTGTTTAGTTTTTTTCATTTATATTGTTCTTTGGATTCCACATATACATAAAATCGTATTGTATTAGTCTGACAATATTCACCTGTGAAGCTATCTGGTCCAGGACTTTTGTTTGTTGGGAGGTTGTTTTTTTTTAATGACTGCTTCAATTTCATTAATTGTAATTGATCTATTCAGATTTTTGTTTCTTCTTTTTTTATTTTTTAAACTAGAGGCCCAGTGCATGAAATTTTACATGGGGGTTGGGGGGAGGGATGTCCCTCAGCCCGGCCTGCACCCTCTCCAATCTGGGACGCCTTGGGGGATGTCCAACTGCTGGTTTATAAACTGGCAGTCGGACATCCCTCTCACAATCTGGGACTTCTGGCTCCTAACCGCTCGCCTGCCTGCCTGATTGCCCCTAACCACTTCTGCCTGCCAGCCTGATCACCCCCTAACTGCTCCCCTGCCGGCCTGATTGCCCCCAAATGCCCTCCCCTGCTGGCCCGATCACCCCCAACTGCCTTCCCCTGCCGGCCATCTTGTGGTGGCCATCTTGTGATTACATGAGGGCATTGCACTAAGGCATGAGGACCACCTAGGCTTTTATTAGCATAGATTTCTTTTACATCTCCATTTACCCCCTGTATACCCTCTTCCACCTCCATCTACCCCACTCACCCTGCAATCACCACACTGTTGCCCATGTCCATGAGTTCTTTCTCTTTTTTAAAATATTTTTTTGCTCAATGCCTTCATCTCCCCAGCTACCCCCACACCTGCCCAGGAACTTTCACCCAGCTCTCTATCTATGAGTGTCTTTCTATTTTGCTTGCTAGTTCAGTATGTTCATCAGATTCCATATATGAGTGAAATCACATGGTACATGTCTTTCTCTGACTGGCTTATTTCAGTTAGCATAATGCTCTCCAGGTCCATCAATGCTGTGGCAAAGGATAAAATTTCCATTTATTTATTTATTTATTTATTTATTTATTTATTTATTTATTTAGAGCTGAGTAGTATTCTGTTGTATAAATGTATCATAGCTATTTTATCCACTCATCTACTGATGGATACTTGGGTTGCTTCCAAATCTTGGCTATTATAAATAATGCTGCAATGAACATAGGGTGCACATATTCTCTTGAATTAGTGTTTCAGGTTTCTTCAGATAAATTTCCAGAAGCAAAATGGCTGGGTAATAAAGAAGTTCCATCTTTATTTTTTTGAGATAACACCTTACTGTTTTCTACAGTGGCTGTACCAGTCTGCATTCCCACCAACAGTGCATGACAGTTCCCTTTTTTCACATCCTTGTCAACACTTGTTGTTGGTTTATGGATGATAGACATTGTGACAGGTGTGAGGCTATATCTCATTGTTTTAATATGCATTCCCCTGATGATTAATGAAGTTGAGCATCTTTGCATATGTCTATTAGCCATCTGTATGTCTTCTCAAAGTGTCTATTCCAATTCTTTGCCCATCTCTTAATTGGATTGTTTTATTTTTTGGTGTTGAGTTTTGTAAATTCTTTATAAATTTTGTATATTAAGCCATTATCAGATATATGGGAGAATATGTTTTACTATAAAGTAGGTTGTCTTTTCATTTTGTTGATGGTTTCTTTTCCTTTGCAAAAACTTGTTTGATGTAGTCCCATTTATTTCCTTTGCTTGAAGAGATATATCAGATAAAATGTCGCTTTAAGAAATGTCTAACATCTTATTGCATATGTTTTGATCTAAGATGTTTATGGTTTCAAATCCCATATTAAAGCCTTTAATCCATTTTGAGTTCATTTTTGTGTGTGGTGCAAGAAGGTTGTCTTAATTTCTTTTTTTTTCATCTATCTTTATTCAATTCCATTGACATATATGTCTGTTTTTATGCCAGTACCATGCTGTTTTGATTACATTGCCTTGTTAGTTTGATATCAGGTAGCATGATTCCTCCAACATTGTTCTTTCTTTCTCAAGATCGCTGTTGCTATGTGGGATCTTTTGTAATTCCATACCCTTGGAATGTTTGTTCTAGTTGTGTGAAATACACATTGGTATCTTGATAAGAATTGTGTTGAATCTGTAAATTGCTTTGGTAAAATTCACCTGTTAAGCCATCCTGTCCAAGGCTGTTTTTTTTTTTTTAAATTGGGAGTTGTATTTTATTATTATTACTGCTTCAATTTCATTAATTAAAATCAGTCTATTCTGATTTTGTATTTCCTCTTGTTTCACTTTAGGGATACTGTATGTTTCTAGGAGTTTGTCCATTTTTTAGATTGTCCAGTTTGTTGGCATATAATTGTTCATAATATTTTCTTACAATCCTTTGTATTTCTGTGGTGTAAGTTGTTATTTCTCTTTCATTTCTGATTTTACTCATTTGGGTCCTCTCTTTTTTTTTTATGAGTCTGGATAAAGGTTTTGCAATCTTGTTAATCTTTTCAAAGAACCAATTCTTGGTTTCAATGATCTTTTGTATTGTTATTTTTTTACTCTATTTCATTTATTTCTGCTCTGATCTTTATTATTTCCTTCCTTCTACATACATTGGGCTTTGTTGTTGTTTTTCTAGTTCCTTTAAGAATAAAGTCAGATTGTTTCTTTGAGATTTTTCTTGTTTCTTCACATAGGCCTGTAATGCTATGAATTTTCCTCGTAGGATTGCTTTCACTGTGTCCCATAGACTTTGAGTTATTGTGTTTTTATTTTCATTTGTCTCAAGGTATCTTTGATTTCTTCCTAATCTCATTGTTAATCCATTCACATAGTTTAGTAACATGTTGTTTACTTCCATATGTTTGTGTTTTAAATTTTTTCTTTTAATTTATTTCTAGTTTTATACCACTGTGGTCAAAGAACATACTTCATATGATTTTAATCCTCTTAAATTTATTGAGACATGCTTTGTGTCTTAATCTGTGGTCTATCCTGGAAAATGTTCCATGTGCACTTGAAAAGAATTAACATTCTGCCATGTTGGGGTGAAATGTTTTGAAAATATCAATTAAATCCATCTGATCTAGTGTGTCATTTAAGGCCACAATTTCCTTTTTGATTTTCTGTCTGGAAAATCTATCCAGTAATATCAGTGCATGTACTTACTATGACTGTATTATTCTCAATCTCTATTTCTGTCAAGATTTTCTGTATATATTTATGTGCTCCTATGTTGGCTTCATAAATGTTTACAAGGGTTATATCCTCGTATTGGATTGATCCCATTTTCATTATGTAATATCCTTCTTTGTCTTTGATTGTAGTATTCACTTTAATGTATATTTTCTGATATAAATATTGCTACCCCAGCTTTTTTTCATTTCCATTTGCATAAATTATATTTTATCATCTTTGTACTTCTATTCAGTGTGTGTATTTCATTCTGAGGTGTATCTCTTATAGACAGCATATGTATGGATCTTGTTTTTTATCCATATGGCTACACCATGTCTTTTTTTAAATTTATCTTTATTGTTGAAAGTATTACAGATGTCCCCTTTTTTTCCTCCATTGATCCTCTACCCAACACCCCTCCAAGCCTACCACACTATTGTCTGTGTTAATAGTTATGCATATATGCATATAAGTTCTTTCGTTAATGTCTTCCTAACTTTTTTCCTCCTTTCCCTCTAAGATTCGTCAGTCTGTTCCATGCTTCAATGTCTTTGGATCTATTTGATTTGTCAGTTTATTTTGTTTATTAGATTCCACATATAAGTGAGATCATGTGATACTTGTCTTTGTCTAACTGGCTTATTTTGCTTAACATAATACTCTCCAGGTCCATACATGCTGTGTCAAAAGGTAAGAAATCTTTCTTTATAACAGCTGCATAGTATTCCATTGTATACATGTACCACATCTTTTTTATCCACTCGTCTACTGATGGGCACTTGGGCTGTTACCAAATCTTAGCTGTTGTAAATAGTGCTGCTATGAACATAGGATATATTCTTTCTGATTGGTGTTTCTGGATTCTCAGGATATATTCCTAGAAGTGGGTCAAATGGCAGTTCCATTTACTTTTTTGAGGAAACTTCATACTGTTTTCTATAGTGGCTGCACCCAGTTTGCCTCCCCACTAGCAGTGTACTAGGGTTCCTTTTTCTCTACATCCTAGCCAACACTTGTCACTTGCTGATTTGTTGATGGTAGCCATTCTGACAGTTGTGAGGTGATATCTCATTGTTGTTTTATTTGTATGTCTGTGATGATTAGTGACTCTGAGCATTTTTTATGTATCTCTTGGCCATATCTATATCCTCTTTAGAGAAGTGTCCATTTCATTCCTTTGTCCATTTTTAAGAACAGGCATATAGAACAATGGAACAGAACAGAGACCCCAGAATTTCACCCAATCCATTACTTCAATTAATATTTGACAAAGGAGGCAAAAGCATACAATGGAGTAAAGACAGTGTCTTCAATAAATGGTGGTGGGTAAATTGGACAGATACTTGTAAAAAAAAAAAAAAAAGAAACACCAAATTACACCAGATGCAATAATAAACTCAAAATGGATAAAAGAATTAAATGTAAGTTATGAAACCATGAAAATCCTATAAGAAACTACAAGCAGCAAAATCTCAAACATCTCTCATAGCAATATGTTTTCCAATGCATCTCCTAGGGCAAGAGAAACAAAGAAGAAAGTAAACAAATAGGACTACATTAAAATAAAAAGCTTCTGCATAGCAAAGGAAACCATCAACAAAATGAAAAGGGAGCTCACTGTAGGGGAGAACATATCTGTCAATGATACACCTGATAAGGGATTAATTTCCAAAATATATAAAGAACTCATACAACTTAACAAAGGGAAGACAAATAATCCAATTAAAAATGGGCAAAGTAACTACCCTATATCTTTTGATTGGAGCATTGAAGCCACTCATGTTTAAAGTGATTATTGATAAGAATGTATTTTATTCTTTATAATTATGTAATTTTTCATTTGTCTTTTTTCTTCTTAAAAAGACCTTTTAACATTTCTTGTAATACTGGTTTGGTGGTAAAGATCTTTAGCTTTTTCTTGTCTTGGAAGCTCTTTGTTTCTTCTTCAATTTGAAATGATATTAGCCTTGCTGTGTAAAGTCTTGGTTGTAGATCTTTGCTTTTCATCACTGAATATTTCATGTGTATCCCTTTTGGCCTGAAATGTTCTATTGTTAAAGCAGCTGACAGTCTTATAGGATCTCCTTTGTATTTAACTGTCCTTCTCTTGCTTGTTTTAAGATTCTCTCATCTTTAACCTTTGTCATTTTCATTATGAGGTGTCTTGTTGTGGGCCTCTTTGGATTCATCTTTTTTGGAACTCTCCACACTCCCTGGACTTGTGTGTCTTTTTCCTTCACTAGGTTAGGGAAGTATTCCGTTACTATTTTTTCAAATAGGTTTTCAATTCTTGCTCTCTTCTCCTTCTGGTACCTCTATAATGTGAATGTTTTTATGCTTATTGTTGTCCCAAAGTCCCTTTAACTATCCTCATTTTTTAAAATTCATTTTTTGCTGCTCTGATTGAGTGTCTTCTGCTACCTTGTCTTCCAAGTCACCAATTCGATCCTCTGCTTCATCTAACTGAGGGTTTATTCCTTCTAGACTTATTTCATTTCAAATATTATACCCTTCATTTCTGACTGGTATATATTAAATGAGTTTTTAAATATTATTTTTTATGCTTGCTATCTATTTGTTAAAGTTCTCACTAAGTTTCTTTAGCATCCTTATAAATATTGTTTTGAACTCTGTATCTGGTAGCTTGCTTGACTCTATTTCCTTTAGTTCTTTTTCTGGAAATTTTTTCCTGTTATTTCATTTGGGGCATGCTTGTCTCCCTACTTTGGCTGCCTGTATTTTTTTCTGTGTATTAGATTGATCTGTTATGTTGGCCATTTTTGGTAGGGTGTCTTTATGTAGTTGGTGTCTTGTGGGACCAAGTGGTGCAGTCTCCTTAACTCCTTAATCACCTGAGTTGTGTGCTCCAGGAATGTCCCTTGTGTGGGTTATGTGAGACCTCCAGTTAAAGTTGAGTCTTTTTTGTTTTTGGAAAGAGAGAGAGGAAGGGGGAGGGGGAGGGGGATAGAAACATCTATGATGAGAGAGAAACTTTGATCAGCTGCTTCTTGCATGCCCCCTACTGGGGATCAAGCCCACAACCAGGCATGTGCCCTGACTAGGAGTCAAGCTGTGACCTCCTGGTTCATGTGTCGATGCTCAACCACTAGGCCACAATGGCTGGGCTTAAGCTGAATCTTGATTGCTGTTGGCTCATTCATGCATGAGTCTGGCTGGCTATGTGGATCAAACCTGACTAGAGAGTATAAGCTGCTGTGCAGAGGTTGATCACATGAAGCTGAATTTGCCTCTGCATGGTCTGGTGCCTGCTGAGGCCTACCTTTAGGTGTGCCACTTATGGAGCTAATTGGATCCTGCTCTGATGTTTTCTGAAGCTAGTCACTTGGTGTGTTGGTTCTGGGCCCTCTGATGACTCTGTTGCAGGTCAATGTTTGATGGTGCCTGTGAATGGCCCTGAATAACCTGTTTGGAGTAAATAGAGATCCACAGTTTGTGGCTGCCTCTGCTGGACCCAGCAAAAGTTCCAGAGTATACCAAAGTTAGCTTCCACCCACTGGGTGCCCACAGACCTTTGTAGAGGGGCAGGGTTTCAAGGAGTCATCAGGGAGAGGCCAGCAGAGATTATTAGGCCCAGACATATTTGGCCAAGTGAAATGAGTGCTTTGCACCTGCACTAGTTTGGATTATGAGGGGAAAATCGCCCCATCCTAAAGCCACAGAACTCAGTCTGTTCTGGATTCTCCCTGGATGTCCTGAAGGCCTGAGCTAAATAGGTAGGATTACTGGGGGTTGAAACAGTGGAGCTAGTGGACTTCTAATGAGAGGGTTGCACTAATCAGGCTCATGGAAAGGTGGGGTGAATGGTTCTCATTCAGAGCCATACAACTCAGTCTCTGACACCTCCTGACTCCACCCAGAGCTCTACATCTGGGCCTAGGCAGCTGACTCCTCAGCAGGGCACAAGCTTCACAGGGTGGGGCTACAGGAGTCAAGAGAGTAGAGTTATTGCATTCTCCCAGGCTAATGGAGATGGCATCTGTCCTGTGAGAAAGAGACTCAACACATGGGACCTTGTGGCTGTCTCTTCAGCTCTCACCCTGGACCCACACAATCCAGTCTCTCCTCACAGGACTCTAGTCTGCTGTGAGCCACCCACCTCCCTCCACTGGAGCCTAGGGTGAGTGGCTGCCAAGTAGATTTTGTGTGCTGGCCTTTTAAGACGGTGCCTAGCAGACTCCCATCTCTCCCTGGAGGAGAGAGTTCCTGCTGATTTTCACAGCCAGATGTTATGTGGGCTCCTCTTTATAGCTCTGATGCTCTGGGCTGGTGATCTTAGCATGGGGCTGAGACTCTCATGCTTCTCAGGAGGGACCTCTTCAGCTAAGATATCCCTTTGGATTCTCAGCTGCCACCCCATGGGTGTGGGGCCCGCTTTTTTCAGGTCTCCACCCTTCCTACCAGTCTCAATGTGGCTTCTCTAAATCCTTTATAAGACTTCTGTTCAGCTAGTCTTCAATCAAGGTAATTATTCTATATTTTAGTTATAATTTTAGTTTGGTCCTGGGAGGAAATGAGTGTAACTTCTACTTACTTCGCTGCCATCTTGGATATTTGTAGATAGTTATTTTGCAGTATAATCCTGTTTCAAGAAAATTCCTTTTTTGATAAACTGAGACAGCTGAGTTACTGGGGTTGAATTTCTAGTTTTCAACTATGCCTGATGAGTGTTCACTTCCATACTTCAATTTTTTTTGTATTAGAAAAAAATATTTAAAACCATAAGTAGACTGTGAAGAAATAAATAAATGTAATTAGTTGGATGTGTGGATGGTAATGGAAGAATTATAGATGATTTTAAAGATATCTATAATCATTTTTATAAATTATATTTAAAATATTTGAATTAATGCATATATATCTGTATTTAAATATCCTTTTCATGCTAACTCTGGGACTACCCTAATAAAGTTGACCAAAGTAAATATTTGACTGATTTTGACCTACAAAAATCATAACTATGCCTTAAATAATTCCAATATATGTACAAATGGTTCAACATCCTAGTTCTTCATATTTGTGTTTCTCTAATTATTCTAATTACCAGAGGCCTGATGCATGAAATTCATGCAAGGGGCTCGGCCCTCCCAGCCCTGGCTGCCTCAGCCTTCCCAGCCTTAGCCGGCCCTCGCAGCCCCTAGCAGCCTCGACTGGCCCTCCCAGCCCCAGCTTCATCCGGAAGGTCGTCCAGATGGTCGTTCTGCTGTTCAGTCTAATTAGCATATTCACTCTTTATTATATAGGATTCATCCCAGTTGGACAATAAGTATTTACTGAGTTAGGCTCTGGGGCTACACTAGCTCTGTCTTCACAGAACCTAAAGTCTAGTAGACTCTTCTCTTTTATTATGTCCTCCTCTCTTTCCTATGACTTACTAACTATAAATTCAAAAGTTTCTTTTTGAATCATGGGGACATGGCATCAATGCAGAAGAAAATTTTGGCTTAACTTTCAATCTGACACCTCCCCTGTATGCTTCTCTTTCATGAGCCTTTTAAGATCACTCAATACGTGGTTTCAGCAGGAAGGCTGAACTGTGGGCCCACTCTCTCCTCCATTCAATTGCTTCATAATAAGTTCGGCAGAATGGAGTCCCTGGAGACTGCAAATTCAGGCAACAGAGATACTTCCATCAGGGCTTTCCCCTGGACAGACACACCAAATTGTCACAGATTTCTGAAATACTGCAAGCTATTTCCTCCCAACCATTTCTTTCTGTTTCTCAGTGTCACATGAGTGGCCTAACTCCTAGTTTTCTGGCTCTCAAGGCTCAGCCCAGAGCCACCACTCTCAGCCTGCATTGGAGAGAACAGGATCAGAGTCAACAGATCTCAAGACAACACACTGCAAGTCGGACTTAAAGACCTACCTTTAAATGATATGTCACACTTCAGGACTCTTAAAAAGGACTATTGTTTCAACAACTATAAACACACACACATTTAGAACTGACAGATTCAAAATATTAGAAGCTCTTAATCTCTAGTTTTGGTACTAGAGTAACGATCCTGGTTTTAGGAAGTTTGGGGAAAATTCATACGAAGAGAAAATATGTGAATGGACATATGAATTATGAATGTATTTCTGTATTTCTGTAATTTATTATTTGTGATATGAAAGTTAAAATAAATTATAAAAATCATAGGACTATCACATGGTTTTAAAAATATTTTACTTTTATATATATTTACATTTATACATATATTTTATTTCTATTTTTACACACATATACATACAGGTACAATTGTTTAAATGAACCTGAAGAGTTAAAAAGTGATTATTACCATGGTCTAATATATCATTGTTAAGTGATTTGAAGCATCCTAATATTTGTAGCAAATAAAACATATTTGCTTAATATTGCATAAATTTACATTTAAAAACTTTGAGTTTTGTAAACATAATTAAGTCAATATGGCAGTCATTAAGAGATAATGATGAAACTTCATAAGAGATAGTTGAGATTTTTGATCCTGAGAGTATCTAATAAATCTAGTGAGCTGTTTTGTAGTGAGAAATAAACATCATCTTGGATATATTAATGAAGATAAAAGGGAGAAGGAAGGTCATTTCAGAAAAACATTTTTTTTTTGTGGTAAGAACTTTTTTTAGAGAAGTTAGGTTTACAACAAATTAAGAGGGGAGTACAAAGCTTTCTCATATGTCCCATTTCTACATCACTCAAAGGAATGGTATATTTTTCCCAATGATGTACCTACATTGATACAAGATCATAATCAACCAAAGTCCCTTGTGTACCTTAAGGATTACTATTGGTGTTAAACCTTTTATAGGTATGGACAAATGTATCATGACATATAATCATCATTATATCAGAAAGAGTATTTTAACTGTCCTAAAAATCCTCTGTGCTCTGCCAAGTCATTCTTCCTGCAAGACCCACCTTTGGTATACACTGATCTTCTTACTGTCTCCATAGTTTTGCCTTTCCTAGAATGGCAGATAGTTGGAATCATACAGTATACAGCCTTTTCAGATGGGCTTATTTCACTTACTAATATGCATTTAAAATTTATGCATGTAATGTCATGTGGCTCGTGAGCCGCGGTTTGCAGCTCTGTTGACTAATGAGTTTGCCAACCACTGATCTAGACCAGCGATTTTCAACCAGTGTGCTCTAGCAGGCACATTGGTGTGCTGCAAGAATTTTGAAAACATGAAATACATGACTATTTAGTCAAGGCACTGACCTCTTTTCCCTTAGATTGTTAAATAAAAAATGACAACCAATACAACAATAGCTGTCCAGTGTGAATGAATCAATATTATATCTATTTTTGTCAGTTCAGCAAAAAGTATACTTTTTGGTGCGCAGTAGAATTTTAGTAATTAGTTTATGTGTGCTGTGAGATGAAAAAGGTTGAAAATTGCTGATCTAGACATTCTTCTATATCATCTCTAAGGGTTTTAGTTTCACATTTTACATTTAGGTAGGTAATTAATTTTTACTTAATTATTGTGAAGGTTGTAAGGTCTGTATCTAGGTTCATTCTTTTTTGTGTGTGGATGTCTAGTTGTTCCAGCACCATTTGTTGAAGGACAATCTTTGCTCCATTGTATTGCCTTTGCCCCTTTGTCAAAGATCAGTTGACAATATTTATGGTGTCTAATTATGGGCTCTCTATTGTGTTCCATTGATTTATTCATCTATTCTTTCACCAATACCACACTGTTTTGATTACTGTAGCTATATAAGTACTTCTTATTGTTAGGTTAGCATCAGTTCTTTAACAGTGTTTTTCTTGGGATTATGTTCTTGATATTTTTTCCTAATATGTACTGTTTTTTTCTTTAGAAAATTAATATTTTAAAAAGAGGACTTACATTTCAGGGTGATAAATATTTATTTAATTTAGAATTTTCTTGATAGAAAAAATCCAGAACATAATGATTGGTATTTATTGAAACCTATACACTTATGTATGTTTTGAAATATGTATCAGGAGACCTGAGAATTTTATTACAATGAACTGACACATCAAATTTATTATCTGTTAATTAGTATGATTTGAATAATCTTTATGTATATAAAATGCACTAGAAAATGAAAAAAAAAACAATCTGGATGAAATATGGTATATATTATATATTTTCCAATAAGCCTGGCATTTATTAGGTTTCTCTAAGATTTGTATTGTTTATTTTTTAAAGGGAAAAGTAGCTGTAGTGGATATTTGTGTATATCTTCTCAAATACGGAACTAGGCATTGGATTCTGGAGCACAAGCAACACAAAGCAAATTATATCCTTTCAAAAACTAAATAAAGCATATGACAACCTGTTAACAACAGAATTAACAAATAGGGAGGAAAATAAACAAAGCAAATGACTTACTTTGGTCATCCATGATTTAGAGTTCTGAAAAAGAAGATCTACTATTAATACATTATCTACACATTTATAGGTCAAATGGGACTGTTGAAACAAAATACTCTGAAACTACATAGTCACACACATGGTATATTTCTCTTTAGTCATCTTATCTATACATATCTGGCCATTTAAATCCTTTTGGCTTGACCCATTCTCATTGCTAAGTTTTTGAGTAGGATTTTGGAATTGTTGGTCAGCCCAGCATGGTGAAAAATTTCTAAAAAACTGGCAGGAGAGGGCCCAATGAGGCAAAAAGCCATGAAGAAACACTTTGAGTGTTAAGACCCACATGGTAACTAAGTTAAAAATTAGAGTCTTCACAACTTACACAACCTAAGGAGAGCATATGATCTAGCCCCTAGCCTCGGGGTACAGGCATAGTCCACCATGAGAGGGAGAAAGGTTAGCTATCAGATCACTACTGCAAACACCTCTGGAAATTCCAGGTCCTGTGGATGGTAAATTTGTGTAGACCTGATCACCTGTTCTGCTCATCCACCCATGCTTTTAGCTAGAAAACCTACTCCTCTCAGTAGTTGTTATAGGACCATGACCAGACAGTGGAAACTTTGTGTTGCCTATTTCTACAGAAAACAAACAAATAACCAAACAGAACAGTGTATTCAGTATTTCTGCCTTCCAGTGCCTTGATCCTATCCTAGCCTTTCCATAGTGGGAAAGACTACTTTTGCTACCACTCCACTTTAAAACCAACCCCCTACTTGCCTAATTACAATGAACACAGATGACACAGTCTGTTCCTTATGTGATTTATCTTAGACCCATACACTAATATTAGTCCTACCCCTTTTCTGACCCTGTCCTGCCCTGACTGCCCTTTACTAACTTTTCCTATTGGCTCATCATAAGTGGTAAATAAAAGTCAATGATTCTCTTCATGTGCTTAAGTGAATTCTGTTGTTCACAGGAAGAAACCACTTTCTTCATCTCCATTTCAAAATTATTAACATGCAAGGCCCTATACCAAGCATGGAACAAAGTGGTGGAGATAGAAAATGAACAAAATTAAATATATTATGAACACTCTAAGTGCTATAAATAAGTACAACAGTGCTAAAATAGAGTTATGGGGGCACCAGGTTAGATAGTGGGGATGTGTGTGTCAAGGAAGACAGATCCCAGAGCTGAAGGAAGTGTGTGTGAAGAGTGGGTAGGGTGTGGCATTACAGACAGAGGTAACTGCATAGGTAGGAAGTCCTGAGGCTGAGGGAGCTTGTGTCATTCAAGAAAAGGAAAGTTCTGTGAGTTACAGACGAGGAGGAAGAGGTCATTAGACATGAGATGGAGTGCTCACACATTCACTGACTCCAGCTGCACTTTACACTCTGAAAGGCCAGAGCATAGCCAGTCCAAGGCAAGGCACTTAATTGGTGCTTGTTGATTCAATAGGGTGTGTACTAGCTAAGTGCAGAAGTCCACTAATTTTACAAGCAGCCTTGTGTTAGTTCAGCCTTCAAACTCCTCCAATCGCCAGGGTAGTATTAAGAGGAACTTCTGCTGTTACAAAAATTCAAGGGAGAAAAAGTGATCCCAAATTGCCTGACACTTGACACTAAGCAAGGGACACTTTGCACAGTACTAATCATGTTCCGTATCTTGCTAAACTAGGAGAAACAATAGTTTCCTGCCTGTTCCTGGAACTGGGAACTTACCATGCCAGAATTCCAGGAATAAATAAATGTATAAATAAAACCCCAGGGAACCAGATAGTAAGCATGGAGAAGCTGAACTTTGTCAAATATTCAAACAATAAGAACTGATTTTCACTGAGTACTTTCTGCAGTGCCAGATCCTGCCCTAACGAAGTTCACTAATTCAGGCCATACTCTAACTCTTGTAAATCTTAATAGTTGTACAATTTCCAGAATGAGGTAAGGAAGAACGGTCTTTGAAGAAACTGGCTGGAAGTCCCAGATATTAAGTAGTACAGGCAGGATTCAGTCAGGCAGGTGGACTCCTGAGATAATGGTCTTGGCCTCTACAAACCGCCTCTATCTTTCCAATGCTGGTGTTCCAGGGTGCCTGGCATAGTTCCACCCACACTCCTATTTAGTGTTTACTGTTAAACGACAGCTAGCAGGCTCTATTACTCGTCCCTTCCAACTACCCCCATGGGCTGGCAGATACCCCTGGGCCCAGGTTCGTGCCTTGATTCAAGGTGCTCTCGGGACTGTGAAGACGCCCACTTAGAAGAAGCGGAGCCTGGCTGGCGGATTCAGGCGGGGATCCTCGTCAGGGCAAGTTCCTGGCCTGGAGCACCCGGTGGCCAGCAGGGCCCTTCCTGAGCCCGGGCTCCACTTCCGGGCGGCTTCTTGTGGCAGTTGGACCCCACCCCACCCTGGGACGCTGACACTGTGCCCCTCCCCCGCCCAACCCCTCCACTGGGCCCTGCCTGCGTGCAGGCAGGGCCGTGGGGTGGAAGTTGGGCCTCCTGGGGCCTGGGGCTGGCTGTCTTCCTCTGGTTCCCCTGGCTGCTGGAAGGGGAGCTGCAGGGAAACCATTGCTCGCCCTCCTCTTGCTCTCTGGACTGACTCTATCGACATGATCTGGGGCGTCCACACCCGCTGGAACTGGGGGTCATTATCCAGAGGTGGCTGCCCGGGGTGGTGGGCCCGGCCCTAGAGGACCTTCCTTGGCTCTGGCTTGACCTCTGTCCCTTGGATGCCTGCTGCTTTCAAAGCCGGAAAGCTGGCAGTGCTCTGAGTATGAGTGAGGACGGGTCAAGCTTGTTTTTCTTTAAGGTCTTTTATCTTTGCTCATGCTTAGTTCCTCTTGCTTTCTGTCAAATGACGTTTTAACTTGTTTAAGATACAAAGTGACCAGGTTCTTGGAATATTTACCTTTCTATACATACTTGTTACACTGAACTGTTCATTGATTTTTCTTTAAATTACTAGAGGCCCAGTGCCTGCACCCTCTCACAATCTGGGACCCGTTGGGGGATGTCTGACGGCCAGTTTAAGCATGATCTGGCCTAAACTGGCAGTTGGACATCCCTCTCACAATCCAGGACTGCTGTCTCCTAACAGCTCTCCTGCCTGCCTGATCGCCCCTAACCATTCTGCCTGCCTGCCTCATTGCCCCTAACCACTCACCTGCCTGCCTGATCACTCCTAACTGCTCGCCTGCCTGCCTGATTGCCCCTAACCACCTCTGCCTGCCTGCCTTGATTGCCCCTAACTGCTCACCTGCCTGCCTGATTGCCCCTAACCACCTCTGCCTCAGCCCCCGACACGGTGGCTTCATTTGGAAGGACATCTGGGATGACGTCTGGAAGGTTGTTTGACTGTCCAGTCTAATTAGCATATTATGCTTTTATTATTATAGATTTTTATTTACAAAAGTAACACAGGATCTTCTAAATAATATGGCCTAATATGGAGAAAAAAGTGAAATTATCCTCTTCCTTCCCACTATTCTTGCCATTATACTTTAAACCATGATTAACAGAGATTTGAAGATTTAATTAAGAGAGAGGTCGGTGGGACTGGAGAAGAAGAGCGTTAGAAGGAAGAGTAATACAGAGAGAAACAGAAAATCAGATGGAAAAAGGAGGGAAGAAAACCAAGCCACTTCAGTTGTAATGCTTTCATCACTTTGATCCTTCTCAACCACTCATCTCTGTGACCTTGTGAAACTTACCTGACAGTATTTATGTAGGTAAGGTGAGGGTAGTAATAGCATCCACATCATAGGATTTTTATGAGAATTAAAGAGATAAAATATATAAAGGCTATAGAATGGGTACCTGCCACAGAATAAGCACTCAGTAAATGTTATTATACTGTCAAAAAGTTTAGAAGTAACAGAAGTGAAATCAATGATTCACTGAAGTAGTAATTAGTGAAAGTTTATTGTGCAGACACCAAAAAGATGATTTCCAAACTGGAAGCAATAAAACCAAAACATGGAATGAAGCTCAGGAGTATGTTAATAAGCAGCTTATATAGTGAGAAAGCAGTGACTTTATTTTTTACAGTGATTAGTTATATTAGAATTTTCAAAGATTATCAATATTGGGAAACAGTTCAAGGTGTGCTGGCATAAGCATGAAATGACCCAGGTTTGTCTTGCAAAATAAATTAAACTTTATTTGTATGACTAAACTGGTTTTGTCTGCTCAGGGAATTTTCAAGGCTAGTCTCCATTTAAATTTTTTTTTAACAATACAAATATGTATATACACATCTATATAGTGTTTTTTATTAACGTAAGTAGGATTACTTTATACAAACTGTTTTCTGATGTAAATCTAGATCTAGGCCTTTAGTACAAAACTGTCTCACTGATCTAATAATCTAGGAGTACTTCATTTTCAGTTTTTTGCTATTATAAATTTTGCTGTAGTCATCATCCTTGCACATATCTTTTTTTGTACAAGCTACAGAAAAATATTCTATTTTTCTGCAAATAAAGTATGAGGATGCTTGTTTTCCAATTCCATATTATCAGTTCTAAATGTTTGCTGCTCTGCTTAGCAAGGATTATCTTATTTTTATTTGTAATTAACAATCCTATCTAATAAAGAGGGAATATGCTAATTAACTGCCACACCCTTACAAGATGGTGGCACCCACAGCCACAAGATGGCAGCGCCCAGTCCCCTCAGCCCTGCATCATCCAGCCGGAGTTCTCCCAGTCCCCTCAGCCCCATCTGGGGTGGGGGGGTGGAGAGGGGGGTTGGCAGGCGCCGCATGCTTCATCCAGCCAGAATCTCCCAGTCTCCTCATCCCTGCCTGGTCCAGCCTCAGTCCCCCAGTCCCCTCAGCCCTGCCTCATCCAGCTGGAGTCCCCCAGTCCCCTCAGCCCCACAGGGGAAGGCAGTTGAGGGCGATTGGGCCAGCAGGGGAAGGGCAGTTGGGGGCGATCATGCTGGCAGGGGAGCAGTTAAGCATCAATCAGGCCGGCAGAGGAGTGGTTAGGGTGCTATCAGGCTGGCAGGCAGATTGGTTAGGGGCAATCAGGCAGGCAGTTAGGAGCCAGCAGTCCCAGATTGTGAGAGGGATGTTCGGCTGCTGGTTTAGGCCCGATCCCTGAGGGGTCCCAGATTGGAGAGCGTGCAGGCTGGGCTGAGGGACACCCCATCCGTGCACAAATTTCGTGCACCGGGCCTCTAGTTATTAATAAGGTTGAGTACTTTTTAATATTATTACCATCATTTACCATTTTATTCTGTGATCTATCTGTATTTGATACCCATTTTTCTGTGGGATGTTCATTTCTTTCCCCCTGCTGATTTGTTGGTGCACTTTATCATGTTGTGGAGTTGAAGTCCTCTTCTCCTAAATAAGGTACAATTCTTTTGCCTAGTGGGTCTCTGGATTGTAAATTATTTAAAGTTGTTTTCATGATACATACATTTTTTATTTTTTATTACATTTTACTGCGTTTTTCACTTTTTACTTTTGGGCTTTCCACATTTTTAAAAGCCTACTGTACCTCAGGAAATTCATTATTATTTATTCATTGACACCTGTTTATTTCCTAATTGCCAAGGGAATGAAAAATTTTAATTATATTTTTATTATTTATAATTGTATTGTGCTCTAAGAACATGCTGTGAATGGTTTTAATAGTTTGCAATATTTTGAGACTTGCATTATGACCCTTTGGTGCACAGTCAATTTTTGTATATATTTTACAATTACTAGAAAAATAGGTGTAGTCTTCAACTGTGGGTACAGTGTTTTTTCCTATTGGCTGAATTTATTACTTGCAAAGTTATTTTATTTTGTTTGCATGTTATATCATTTATTCAGAGGAATATTAAAACTTCAGCTGTAATTATTAATTATGAATTTATTTATTTCTTCCTGCTTAGATTCCCCTTCCCCCATATATTTTGAGGTTATATGATTAGGCAAAACTTAAAAGTTGTATCTTTTTGGTGAATTGAACCTTTGTTTCTATGAAGTGTTTTTCTTCTAGTAATGCTTTTTATACATTGTTTTGTCTGAAATTAATGCTTAATTAATTTATATATACAAATATATGTATATATGTTATATATACATATTTGTCATTTACACATATATGGCATATACACATATAGGGGTATCCCTGCTTTTTATTTTATTTTTTTGAGGTGTAGTGGTAAGATTTGCTTTTTAAAGTTTTCTTTCACCACTTCACTTTTTCAAAAGACCTACATTAGTACCTATTTTCCCTAATGAAAAGAAATCCAAAGAAGATTTTTGCTTTAACATAGAAAAGGCAAAAAGTTAGCATTTAGCATTTGTTTTGCAGTCAGCTGTTAGAAAGGCAGCATGCACCTGGAGCAGCAAGAGTGACACCAAGTTTTTTTTTCTTTTTAATTTAAATTCTTTATTGTTTGATTAAAGTATTACATAAAGTATTACATAAGTCTCCTTTTTCCCCCATTGACCTCTCCCCAGCTGCTCTCACCCCCCAGCACATGCCCTCACCCCCCACCCCCTACTGTCTGTGTTCATTGGTTATGCTCATATGCATGCATATAAGTCCTTTGGTTGATCTCTTACCAACTCCCCACCCTCCTTCTCTCTTAGGTTGGACGATCTGTTCCATGCTTCTATGACTATGGTTCTATTTTTGTTATCAGTTTATGTTATTCATTATATTCCATAAATGAGTGAGATCATGTGATATTTACCTTTCTCTGACTGGCTTATTTCACTTAGCATAATACTCTTTAGGTCCATCCATGCTGTTGCAAATGGTAAGAATTCCTTCTTTTTTACAGCAGGTAGTATTCCATTATGTAATGTACCACAGTTTTTTCACTCATCTGCTGATGGGCACTTAGACTGTTTCCAAATATTAGCTATTGTAAATTGTGCTGCTATGAACATAGGGGTGCATATATCCTTTTAGATTGGTGTTTCAGTTTTCTTGGGATATATTCCTAGAAGTGGGATTACTGGGTCAATTGGGAGTTCCATTTTTAATTTTTCAGGAAACTCCATACTGTTTTCCACAGGGGCTGCACCAGTCTGCATTCCCAACAGCAGTGAACCAGGGTTCCTTTTTCTCCACATCCTGGCCAACACTTGTTTGTTGATATGTTGATGATAGTCATTCTGACAGGTGTGAGATAGTACCTAATGGTTGTTTTGATTTGTGTCTCTTGAATGATTAGTGACTTTGAGCATGTTTTCATATGTCTCTTGGCCTTCTGTATGTCCTCTTTTGAAAAGTGTCTATTTAGCTCCTTTGCCCATTTTTGATTGGATTGTTGATCTTTCGTTAAGTTGTATGAGTTCCCTGTAAATTTTGGAGATTAAACCCGTATCAAATATAACATTGGCAAATATGTTCTCCCATGCAGTGGGCTTTCTTGTTGTTTTGTTGATGGTTTCTTTTGCTGTGCAGAAGCTTTTTATTTTGATGTAGTCCCATTTGTTTATTTTCTCCTTAGTTTCCATTGTCCTAGGAGTTGTATCCGTAAAGATATTGCTATGACATATATCTGATATTTTGCTGCCTATGGAGTCTTCTAAGATTTTTATGGTTTCCCATCTTATGTTTAAATCATTTAGCCATTTTGAGTTTATTTTTGTGTTGGTTTCAGTTGGTGGTCTAGTTTCATTTTTTTGCATGTATCTGTCCAATTTTTCCAACACCATTTATTGAAGAGACTGTCTTCACTCCATTGTATGTTCATGCCTCCTTTGTCAAATATTAATTGAGCATAATGGCTTGGGTCCATCTCTGGGTTCTCTGTTTAGTTCCATTGTTTTATATGTTTGTTCTTGTGCCAGTACCAGATAGTTTTGAGAACAGTGACTTTTTAATAGAGCTTAATATCTGGTATTGTGATCCTTCAAACTTTGTTCTTCTTTCTCAGGATTGTTGTAGCTATTCAGGGTCTTTTTTATTTCATATGAATTTTTGCAAAGTTTGTTCAAGGTCTGTGAAATATGCAGTTGGTATTTTAATGGCGATTGCGTTGAATCTATAGATTGCTTTGGGTAGTATGGACATTTTAATGATGTTGATTCTACCAATCCATGAACACAATATATTCTTCTACTTGTCTATATCTTTCTCTATCTCTTTTTTCAACATCCTGTAGTTTTGTGAGTATGAGTCTTTTACCTTCTCAGTTAAGTTTATTCCTAGGTATCTTAATTGTTGCAATGGTAAATGGGATTGTTTTTTTAGTTTCTTTTTCTGTGAGTTATTATTGGTGTATAAAAAAGCCACAGATTTCTGGGTGTTAATTTCATATCCTGCTCTATTGCCAAATTCATTTATTAAGTCTAGTAGTTTTTTTATGGAGTCTTCAGGATTTTCTATATAAAATATCACGTCATCTGTAAATAATTACAGTTTTACCTCTCCTTTTCCAATTTGGTTGCCTTTTATTTCTTCTTCTTCTCTAATCACTATGGCTAGCACTTCCAGTACTATGTAAAACAGGAGTGGTGAAAGTGGGCATCTCTGTCTTGTTCCTGTTCTTAGGGAAAATTGTTTTAGTTTTCGCCCATTGAGTATGATGTTGGCTGTAGGTTTGTCATATAAGGCTTTTATTATGTTGAGGTATGATGCCTATATTCCCACTTTGCTGAGAGTTTTTAACAAGAAAGGGTGTTGGATTTTGTCAAATGCATTTTCTGCATCAATTGATATGATTATATGATTTTTGTCTCTCAATTTGTTTATGTAATGTATAACGTTTATTGATTTGCAGATATTGTACCAGTCTTTCATCCCTAGAATAAATCCCACTTAGTCATGGTGTATGATCTTTCTAATGTAATGCTGGATCTGATTTGCTAGAATTTTGTTGAGGATTTTATCATCTATGTTCATCAGGGATATTGGCATGTAATTCTCTTTCTGTGTAGTGTCTTTATCTGGTTTTGTGATTAGGGTAATGCTAGCTTCATAGAAAGAGCTTGGAAGTATACCTTCCTCTTGAACTTTTGGAATAATTTGAGAAGATTAGGTTTTAGGTCTTCTTTGAGTGTTTGGTAAAACTTCCCTTTGAAGCCATCTAGTCCAGGGCTTTTGTTTGCTGAACTTTTTTTTTTATTACTGTTTCAATTTCATCAGTAGTTATCAGCCTATTCAGGTTTTTTTATTCTTCCTGATTGAGTTTTGGAAGCTTGTCTTATTTTAGTATATGTCCATTTTGTCTAGGTTGTCCAGTTTGTTGGAGTAGAGTTTTTCATAGTATTTTTTATAATCCTTTGTATGTCTGTGGGGTCAGTTGTTACTTCACCTGTTTCATAGCTGATTTTGTTTATTTGCGTCCTCTCTCTTTGTTTCCTGGTGAGCCTGCCTAGAGGTTTGTCAATCTTCTTTATCCTTTCAAAGAACCAGCTCTTGGCTTTATTAATTTTTTATATTTTTCATCTCCATGTCATTTGCTTCCACTGTGATTTTTATTATTTCCTTCCTTCTGCTCACTCTGAGCTTTTCTTGTTTCTCTCTTTCTAATTCTTCAAGTTGCAGAGTTAGATGCTTTATTATTATTTTTTCTTGTTTTTTTTTTTTTTTTTTTTGAGGTAGGCCTGTAGAGCTATGAACTTCCCGCTCAGGACTGCTTTCATTATATCCCATAGATTTTGGATTGTTGTGTTTTCATTGTCATTTGTTTCCAGGATGCTTTTTATTTCTTCTTTGATCTCTTTGGTAACCCAATCTTTGTTTAATGGCATGTTATTTAGCCTCCAAATGTTTGATTTTTTCATTGTTTTTATTGTAGCTGATTTCTAATTTTATGCCATTGTGATTTAAGAAAATGCTTGATACGATTTCAATATTCTTGAATTTGAAGATACTTTGTCTGTGTCCTAATATGTGGCTTATCTTTGAAAATTTCTCATATGTACTTGAGAAGAATGTATATTCTGTAGCTTTGAGGTGAAATGTCCTAAAGATGTCAATTAGTTCCATCTGATATAGTGAGTCATTTTAGATTGCTGTTTCTTTGCTGATTTTTTATTTAGAGGATTTATCCAGTGGTGTCAATCTATAATAATAAAAGCATAATATGCTAATTAGACCAGATGTCCTTCCGGATGACCTTCAAATGAAGCCAGAGCTGTGAGGGAAGCCTGGGTCCTGGGTGCTTGTCAGCGGCCAGAGGGAAGCCCGGGTCCTGGGTGCCAGAGTGAAGCCAGTGCCAGCAACCAGGGGAAGGAGGGCCTACTCTTGCATGAATTTCGTGCATCAGGCCTCTAGTGGGATAATAAAATTCCCTACTATGATTTTATTGTTGTCGATCTCTCCCTTGATATCTTCTAGAAGTTTTTTATGTGTTTGGGTGCTCCTGTATTGGGTGCATATATGTTTACCAGAGTTATATCCTACTAGAGGCCCAGTGCATGAATTCATGCATGGGTAGGGTCCCTTGGGGTGGCCTGTGGGGATCAGGTCAAAACCTGCAGTCCAACACTGCCTGCAGCTCCTACCTTCAGCTCACAGTCATCCCCGCCCCACTGCACCTGCTGCGGACTCTCACCCAATCAGTCCTGATCAGGAGAGGCTTGTGCCACTGCAGCAGTACTCGCTAGCCATGAGCCTTGTGTCTGGCACCCTCCTGAGTGGAGCTGCCTGTGAGATGGGGCCAAAACCAGCTCTCCCTTGAGGGTCCTGGATTGGGAGAGGGTGCAGGCCAGGTCGAGCCCCACCAGTGCATGATCAGGGCCGGGTTCTTTTGGTGTAGTTGGGTCTTGATTGTTATTTTCCCATTTGTGGATGGAATGTCCTCTCAGGGTGTCTGGTTATGTGATTTGCTGTCCTACCATGTTGACTGAGCAGCACAAAATACAACTTGAGAAGACACTACACAAAGGGAATAAAACACGAATGTACTCACAACACCCATTACCCCAATATAAGTGATCACCAGAGAAAAGAGAATTAAGAGAGAGGAAAGAGAACAAAAATTATATCTAGAAAAGAAAGAAAAGTAAGAGAGCAAAGAAAAAGAAGAAAAGGAAGAAGAAAAAATATATCTACTAGATGCCTGATGCATGAAATTCGTGCAAGGGGCTCAGCCCTCACAGCCCCAGCTGCCTTGGTCCATTGCAGCCCCAGCTGCCTTGTGGCCCTGCCCACTGGTCATTCCAGAAGGTCGTTCTGCTGTCCAGGCTAATTAGCATATTAGCTCTTTATTATATAGGATATATATAGTATACCACAGAACAAACAAAAAAACTAAAAAATGCAAACAACAAACATCCAGAAAAAGGTGGGGGCAGAATCTGTAGAGGCAGAGCTTATATACAGATTATAAGGTTAAGGAATTTAATGCGTAGGGGGAGGACCTTCTTTCAGTATAGAGGAGGTAGAAAGAGAATGAGTGGATAAGAAGAAATGAAAGAGAAAAAATTTAAAAATAAAAAAATAAAAATAACAAAAATAAGATAAAATAAAATAAAAAATAAAAATAGAATGAAGAAACAATAATGTGAAAAAAAAAGACTTTAAAAAAAAAAGAAAAGAAAAAAGTGAAGTGTCTTCTTTCAGCTGAGTTTTAATGCCTTATGGGGGCTGGTTTAAGATCCCACTCTTCTGTTCTCTCTGCCACTTCTCATTTTCCTGTTGGGTATTCAGCACCATGTTGAAGTTCCAAACGATCCACTGCTCCTCTGTTTGTGTCTATTTCCAAAGTCTTGACTGCAAAGCAGGCGGGACCAATCTGCCCACTTAGCCTGTCTGTCTGCTGTCAATCTTAATCTGTCAAGCAGCTGTTTCTGACACGGCTATAGGTAGGGAGGGTGCTGTTATCCCTTTGTGGGACTGAATGGCTTCTCTTCAACCCAGTCCCTGAGGGCTCTTTGGGGCTATTCAGATTTTTTGTGTCCTTTGTACCACTCAGCATGTAGTCTGGGTGTGGCTGTATTATCTGCCTTGAGGCTGCTTGGAGGTGCTGGCTCTTCAGGAGAAAAATGGCTGCTTAGGTCCAGACGGTCAGGAATGTCCCAGTGCCAGACTCCTGGTCACCTCTCCCCAACCTGCTCTCCTCCACAGCCTCTCCCCAGATTCCACAAGTCTGCCCTGAGCCACGGGTGATTGTTTGTACTTGAAAGGTCCTATGAACTGGGTTTAGTGAATAAAAACAAAGACAAAACAGAGGTAAAACAACCCGGATCCTACCATTCTCCAGGGGTCCTCTGCCCTTCCCGGCTGTGAATTATCTCACTAGCTATGTCCCCTTTGTCAATTCTAGGTGGATGTTATTCGATTTAAATGCTCCTTCTGTCTGCTCGGGATAAGGATAGGGACACATCTGCCTATTCAGCAGCCATCCTTTCTCTCCACTAGTGACACCAAGTTTTTCCCCCAGAAACAATCCTCAGCATCTCAGCATCAAACCACCATAGTTCTGAACTATGTCTGTGAGGACCTGTGGGCCTGTGTTTTATCTCCATTTATATTTTTGTGAACCCTTACTGAGTTGTCTCCTAAGGTAATTCTCTGATTGATTTATGCCATTTCAGCTTACAGAAGGTTTCATAGGAACACTCTACTCTCTGATAGCAGGGAAAACATACATAGAAAGACACAGATATGCTCTCTCATCCAGCAACACATCAATAGGAGTAAGTTTTTTTCTGTGTTCTTAACTTCTGCATGGTGGAATTTAATTCTTTTTCATTTTATGTGGTCATAACTTTTTATGAGCTCAGATTTTAGTAGGGATGTTCTATTAGCTTTTTCTTCTTGTTGGGCCCTGAAATTTATTTTTGGTTTTAACATCAGTTTTCTTCATCTTGTGCTGCTATAATAAAACTCACATACTGGGTTGACTAAACAACACACTTTTTCCTACTGTTCTGGAGATCTGCAGTTCAAGATCAAGGTGTCAGCAGATCTGTCTCCTGGTAAAGGGCCCTCTTCCAAGCTTGGAGACAACAGCCTTCTCACTGTGTCCTCACTTGGCAGAGAGAACTAACTCTTGTCTCTCTTCTACTTCTTACAGGGATTCTAAGCTCATCATAATGCCCTACCCTCATGACTTCATCTAAATCTAAATACCTCCCAGAGGCCCCTTTCTAAATACTGTCACATTGGGGCTTACAGCTTTAACATGTAAAATTTAGAGGACACAAACATTTTCATGCAGTGGTCTAAGTAGATGCCCAAGGTCTCCAGTACTTGCAGAAGCTTCTGCTTTTGGTTTTGCTTCCTGACTGTTGATCTTCTGCTGCAGAGCAGATAGGAAAACTATAGAGATCTAGTAGCTACCATTTTAAATTATTTTTCAACCTCTACTCCCCCAATGAATATTGTGTTTTTAAATCCCAAGACATTTCTGTTCAGTTTTACACAGAAGAAATTTTTCATCCCTTGTCACATTTTCTCCATTTGGGTGGTGAATAAGGGTGGGTGGATAGCTTTCGGAATATAGACCTTTATGCATTATTTATATTTGTAATTTTTGAAATAAAATTAGAAAATTTATACCCTCTTTATTTGGCATCACTAAGTCCTCATCTCTGTGGAGGTAAATTGGATATCCTTATTCTTACATCCCTCTTTACACATTGTAGGTTGTGATTTCTTGTTTTCTAAATAATTTATCACATTTGTTGCTGCTTTTCATTTTCTCAAATTTGTTGAAGTCTTACTCACTACTAGACATTCTTGTGTTTTTGTTGTCATTGGTGTAATGAAATGACAGCTCTGTTTTAACTGTCTTCACTTTCATTTTATTATGGTCTATGAATAAAAGTGTCATCTTTAATTAAATAACATCTAGGTATGGTATAAACTATTAGTTACCTAAACTCAGTATCTGCTTTTACATGGTAAAGTAGTGGTCTTCAAATTTTAGAGTGCATCTGAATCTTGTAAAACTCAATGTTCCGTGCCCACTTCCAGGCTTTCTGACTTAGTAGGTTTGGTTGGGGTCTGAGAATTGGCTTTGATAACAAGCGTCCATGTGATGCTGTTGACAATGTTCCCTGAACCTCACTTTGAGAAGCACTTAGAAAATAAATCCTATTTTGTTCAGGTCTTGTGAGCAATGTGTTCATAAAAGGAGGATCCAAATCCAAAGGATGACTTTTCATTCTTAGACCATCATAGTGACAATAGACTCTTTTACCTATGATTCGTACATATGTGGGCATGGTACCCAGACTTGGCAAAGGAAAAATCTAGGAGTTTCCTGATTACTTTTATATGTGTGTATGTTTGTGTGCATATATCTATGCATGCCTCCTTCACCTTTACATATGGCAGTGATATGTGGAATTTGACAAACATCTTGAGACCATGAGAGAACAAGTCTTGAGGATGGTAGAACTAAATTGTGGAAACAGCCCAAGTGACACTGATGAGTTTAGGATTAACATTGGACTCACGAACTGAGAAACCAAGATGGTGGCATAGGTAAGCACCTAAACTGCTGTCTCGCACAACAATTTCAAAACTACAACTAAAAGACAGAACGGACACCATCCAGAACCACAGGAAAGCTGGCTGAGTGAAAACTCTACAACTAGAAGGAAAGAGAAAAGCTCACAGAGAATTGGAGGTACGGCAAAGGGTCTTTGTGCGTGCAGAGAGGAAGGGTGGCTGAGAGCCTGGCTGACTTTCTCTGGCAGAAGGGGGAAGGAAGCCCCCGACCGCACTGAACCCCAGTTCTGACTGCACTGAACCCTAGTTCCAGGCGAGCCCCTGGGGACCCACGCTCTTACGGGGGGAGTCTGGACTCTCGGGCGGAGACTCGGGAGCTGGGGAAGGTGGAGGACTGAAAGCGCGCGCGCGCACGGCAGTGCGCACAAAGGCTGCGGAGGTTGCCACAGGCTTTCCCTAGTGGAAGGGAGTCAGAGGTTCCTGACTGCACTGAACCCCGGTTCCAGGCAAGCCCCTGGGGACCCACGCTCTTGTGGGGGGAGTCTGGACTCTCGGGCAGAGACTCAGGAGCCAGGGAAGGTGGAGGTCTGAAGGTGCACACGTGCGCGCAAGGGTAAGGCTGACAGGAAGCCAAGACTGAGACTCCACCCCATCCAAGCTGAGCACAGAGGCTATTGCAATTTGGCAAGTCTAATCCTATAAGGCTGTCTCCAGCACCGAACTTCTCCCAGCATAGACACAGCTGATCCTTACAGCCAACTGGCCTGGAGGTCAATTCTTCCCAGTGATACCAACAACAATCAAGACTTAATTACAACAAGGCTGTACACACAGTCCACAAAGGGGTGCACCAAGAGTGTCCACCTCAGGTTAACTGGGGAGGCAGACCCACTGGGCCATATTGGAAACCTAGCACACAAATCTACCTTACCAACTCAGGGAAGAGTGAAAATGTGGCGTCAAAGAATCAGATCACAAACGAAAGAAATGGAGGAAAACAAACGACTGGATATAGAATTCAAAACCATGGTTATAAGGCTTTTTAAGAATATCCTAGAAAAGGCTGATAAATATAACGAGACCCTCGAAGATATGAAAAAGGACCAACTAGAAATTAAACATACACTGACTGAAATAAAAAATATTATACAGAGACCCAAAAACAGACAAGAGGAACACAAAAATCAAGTCAAAGAATTGAAACACAAAGAAGCAAAAAACACTCAACCGAAAAAGCAAAAAGCAAAAAAAAAAAAATCCAAAAAGTTGAAGATAGTGTAAGAAGACTCTGGGACAACTTCAAGCGTACCAACATCAGAATTATGGGGGTGCCAGAAGAAGAGAGAGAGCAAGATACTGAAAACCTATTTGAAGAAATAATGACCGAAAACTTCCCCCACCTGGTGAAAGAAATAGACTTGCAAGTCCAGGAAGCGCACAGAACCCCAAACAAAAGGAATCCAAAGAGGACCACACCAAGACACATTATAATTAAAATGCCAAGAGCAAAAGACAAAGAGAGAATATTAAAAGCAGCAAGAGAAAAACAGTTAATTACCTACAAGGGAGCACCCATACGACTGTCAGCTGATTTCTCAACAGAAACTATGCAGGCCAGATGGGAGTGGCAAGAAATTTTCAATGTGATGAATAGCAAGAACCTACAACCAAGATTACTCTACCCAGCAAAGCTATCATTCAGAATTGAAGGGAAGATAAAGAGCTTCACAGATAAGAAAAAGCTAAAGGAGTTCATCACCACCAAACCAGTATTATATGAAATGCTGAAAGGTATTCTTAAAGAAGAGGAAGAAGAAAAAAGTAAAGAGAAAAATTATGAACAACAAATACATATCTATCAACAAGTGAACCTAAAAATCAAGTGAATTAAAAACCTGAGGAACAGAATAATCTGGGGAATATAATAGAATCAGGGGCATAGAAAGGGAGTGGACTGATAATTCTCAGGAGGAAAGGGGTATGGGGGGGTTCATGAAGTGACTGGACAAAAATCATACACCTATGGATGAGGACAGTGAGGGGGAGGTAAGGGCAGAAGGTGGGGTGGGAACTGGGTGGAGGGGAGCTATGGGGGGAAAAAGGAGAAATAATTGTAATAATCTGAATAAAGATTTATTTAAAAAAAAAAGTGGGTAAAAAAAAAACAACAAAAAAAAAACATTGGACTCACATAGTTCCTGATGATTTGTTATGTAAAGGCTGGCTTGTGGCTATGGACTCAACAACAATATTTGTTTTTATTCTTTGCCTGATTACATACTCAAAACAAACAGGATTTTAAAAAAATGTATGTTTTTATTGATTTCAGAAAGAGGAAGGGAGAGGGAATGAGAGATAGAAACATCAATGATGAGAGAGAATCATCAATTGGCTGCCTTCTGCACGCCCCCTACTGGAAGTCAAGCCCACAACCTGGGCATGTGCCCTGATGAGGAATTGAACCATGACTTCCTGGTTCATAGGTTGATGCTCAACCACTGAACCACACTAGCTGGACAAACAGAGGTTTTATTGCTGTCCTGTTCTGCATGGTAGAGTTTATTCCCTTTTAATATTATGTCATAGTTGTAGCTCTTGTGATTCTGGCTTTTTGTTTAAGCTATTTAAGGTAATTTTTAGTCAAAAGCATTGTATCACTGAGGATCTTAAATATATTTCTTTTAAAATCCTTTTTATTGCTGTTGTCTCTGTTTTCTTGTCCAGGCCAATTGCTGTTGGCCAGTAGCTCCAAGAGTCCCATAGCCCCAAGGTGGAATTTGTATAATAGGGCCTCATGGCAAACAGTAGAAAAGGGCCTGACATCTGTGTGCCTCAGGTTTATGTGAAGTAGGGCAACGTTTTCTATTTTGAGGAAATTGGCTTAATAGGGCATTTAGATTTTCTAATTAGACTAGCAAACACAAATTCTTTAGTCTTCAACATTTGAGGGTGATGCTGGAAGCACCAATAACCATAAAACTTCTTTAATATAACATGGACTTTTTTGGTTATTATCTCATGATATAACAACCAAATGGAAGTTTTTCTTTTTGTTTGGGTGGGGCTTTGCTTTACATCATCATACCAGGAAAAGGCTAAGGGAAGGAAGCACTGGTATCTTTAATATATGGCTTATATGGAGAGACCTGTTTTGAATTTGTGAAAATTTAGAATGCATTCTCTGGAGAAGAGATGACACCTCGAATTGGGATAGAGACCTCAACATAAGAGCATTATCCTCTATTATAATTAGAGTTGATCCATTCTTTGCAAAATAATATCTTGAGGGCTCTCTCACAAATTGTCTACATAAAAGTTTTCGTCAAAGAGGTGGACCATTTTATTTAAAAAAGAGTACTCATGAACTGTGAAATGGAACACATAGATAGATAGATTCAGGAGGTGTGCTTCAGTAATCCCCACCCCCGCTTCTTGGAAAATTAAAACATCACCACCTAGGTTACTTTCCTCTGGACCAGAGTACCTTGGTGTTTCAGTGAGCCCAATTCAGGCGGTAAATGTACTTCTTTTCTAATGGCCAAGGTCAACCTGTGTTCCTCTCCTAATAGGGAATTCAAAGTCACCTTTCTCTTTCATTTCCACTTTCTCCATGCATCCCTCCCCTCTCATACCCACATTTTTTGTCTGTTTAAAATTCTAAGAGAGGTAAACATATATGCACCCAATATACACTGAGTGGCCAGATTATTATGATCTCTGAACACATAATAATCTGGCCACTCAGTATATATATATATATATATATATATATATATATATATATATATATATATATATATTAGAGGCCCAATGCATGAATTTGTGCATGGGTGGGGTCTAGCCAGCCTGGCCAGGGGCAGGGGACATGGGCAGTTGGCTGGCCTGCCTGCTGGTTGAACTGAGTGGCCAGATTATTATGCGTTCAGAGATCATAATAATCTGGCCACTCAGTGTAGAAGCACCTAAATAAAAAAACACACACACACGCCAAAAACAAACAAACAAACAAAAAACCTCAAAAAACAAAAAACACTCTTGGAGGACTTTAAGGGAGAGTTTGGCAGCAATACAATCATAGTAGGGGACTGTACCATTCCCACTAACTTCACTGGATAGATCTTCCAGACCAAAAAAAAATCAACAAGGAAACAGTGACTCTAAATGACACACTGGATCAGATGGATTTAATTGACATTTAAATTTTTAAGAGAATATCTAATTTTTATGTTTCCTATCTTAATTTAAAATTTTACTATCCTGTTTTTAACTCTTACCCTCCACAAATGAACTTATTATATTTTCCTATTCTTATTTTGTAGATTTTTTTTATGTCCCTGAGGTTGTAATTATGGGCTATTTTCCTTCTGTTTCTTTTTCTGCTACCAATAATATCTCTGTTTTTTTCCAAGTTTAGCTTTTTTGTGTGTGTGTTTGTCTCTCTTCATTAAGTGTCCGGTGGGGGAGTCATGAGTGCACTTAGCTCCTTCATGCCAGGCCCCTCTGCAACAGGCCTTGTTGACTGGTTAGCTTCACTGTGTTGTGATTGGATAAGAAGTTGCATTGCTTTTCCTTCAGGTACTCCAAAATCTGGAGTTTAATTTTTTCTTTGACTATTCAGTGTCTCCAGAGAACAATTGGCACAAACACATTTATCTGAATTATTTGAGTGAATCTGTATTCTTCACACAAAAAAACAAAATAGTCCTAAACAGCATGGCTCAATGGTAGTGTCGGCCTGTGCACCAAAGGGTTGCTGGTTTGATTCCCATCTCTCTCTCTCTCTCTCCCCTCCCACTCTTCCTCTCTCCCACTCTCTAAAAAAAACAATGGAAAAATATCTGCAGGTGAGTGCCAGGACTGACCAGCAGACCCTGAGCGACAGGTGAATGATTACTCTGACACATGTTTCTGTGAAATAGAGGACTAAGAGACTGCCTGGCTAAAGGAACCACACAGCCCTGTTCACCTGCCTCCTTAGCTTTTTATTGTAGCAACAGCTTGAACTAAAATTAACTTCCAGATACTATCAACAGGGCAAGTATCCTTGAGAAAACACATGTGTCTGATATGTATCTGTAGTGTCTTTAAAACAAGGACGTTTTGAAGTCTAAACATAAAGATTCCAGTTAAACACCCGAAAAGTTAAGGCAGGGTCTGCCACCTTTGGCAAGAATTCCCTAGAGGCCTCTGACTTTTTGGAGAATCCTCCTTACAGACTTTCCAACCAAGTCCCGTGCTTTCCCACATCTCCCCCCTTTTTGTTTTGCTGGCTGCAGAAGAGAGAGGGAGGCGGTGAACTTTCTGCTTTGGAATGTCTTGGTCCACAAAACACGTTCACTGCTAAAGTTCTGATTTTTTAGACTATAAGAAAAACAAAGAGAATAACAATGACAGCAGTGGTTAGTCTGATCAGGTACCAACTGATTCTAGGAAACCATGTGGTGGGGTCTATCTACTCCAAATGCTCCTTCACCGTATTCCAAGCAGTAATCTGTTTTTCATGTTCACTGATAGCAAGTAAGGACTTTCTAATTTGCCTTTGCAACATGTTTACTTCTTCAGTAAGGTTATCATGAAAGACTCCCCATAGATACTTTTTTAACATCAATCCAATGATGGTGAATACTGTTCCATTTTAAAGGGATGACACATATGTGCTTATGCTCCCAATCACAATATAACACTTGCCTGTATGCTATAGTGTCCTGTATTTCCCCCAGATATTCAATGGCTGCCTCTATTCCCTGTAGTCTAGCTAATATTTTTTTTATCTATGTGCTGTTGTATAGTGAATTCCCTAGTTACACTATAGGCCATATTGTCTACAAATGTGGCCATCTGTACAGACTCAGAAAGGGCTGCCACAGCAATGCTGGCAGTAGTAAGAATAACAACAGCCGAGATGATGGCTGCGATGAGCATTCCCAAAATTCTTTTGGGCCATAATTGGCTCAATGTTCTTTCTAAGACTTTGATATCTGATGAGCCTTGCCATTTTCTGGTGAGATTAACAGGTATTAGGATTTCTGCTTGTCTCCTAAGTATCATAATAGTGCTGATGTTCAATGAGGTAATATTCTGGGTGGTAATACAGGATGCAAAATAAGTTCCTTCTCTAACTTGTACTAGAAAAGATGAACTATGGTTTATTAGTAGATTAGGGCCCATAACAAAGACATAGGAGTGAGTGGTGCAAATCAGGTTATTGTCAGTAAGATATTAGTAAAATTATACTATAGCAGCCAGAGGAATTCTGGTAGTCACCGTGTCACAATTTCAAAGGGCTGAAAACATGGCCTAATCTCTATAAAGTTTTCTAAACTGGCAAGCCTAGTACTCAAGATCATGGGGAACTTATCTCTCCCTCAGTCCACACTACAAGCATACCTGCATAACCAATGTAGCTAGTATTAGATGCACAGTGTACCAGAATGACAATGTGGTTGGCTTGCAAATGACAATGTGGGCTCCAATCTATAACCTCTTGGTCCCATAGGACCGTCAAATGGGCATGATTTCCTCGACAAACTTCCCAATGGAATGCCTCAGCAGAGGGTTCCAACCATTTATTTTGCTTATACGGAGGGATGGGAGGCACAGTAGCATTAGTCAGATTACCGCAAGCCAGACTGCCTGCTGAGAAAAATATATAATTTACCAAATTGCTTTAAAAAGGCTTCCTTATTTCTGAATAAAATTGTTTCCTCTGATTTTTCCTGCTAATATATCTATAAATTCAGATACTTTATAGAGTAATGCAAATGACATGGAATCTTGACCTTTCTGCAAAATACAATATTCCAGAATAACAATTACAGCTATAAGTGAAAGCATAATATAATTATTTTTATTTGACAAAGCTTCCCCTGTACCTTAAGTAGAAAATTTTCCTTCACAAGAGAGAAAACAAACACTTGAGGCATTCTAGAGCCTATTGGAATGATCTAAAGCCAATTCTAGGTCAAGAAGAAGTTTTTTAAAATTCAAACCCTGGGAAGGTAGTCAAATATGTTAGACTAAAAGATTATTTATTATTATTATTAAACAGTATTAAGTAATTTATTCATTTAAAGAAGTCAAGCTCCTGACTAACATAATTATTTTAAATATATATACATATATATACATATACATACATATATATATATATATATATAAATATATATATATATATATATACACACACTAATAAAAGAGAGATATGCAAATTGACCATACCTCTGTGATGTCCATCAGCCAATCAGGAGTGAGTATGCAAATTAACCCAACAAAGATGGTGGGTTAATTTGCATATGCAGGTGCAGAGCTGCTGGGCGGGGCGGGGCGGGACACCTGCTATGAAGGGGACGGTGGGGGACGGAGGGAGCTACAGGAGCGGCACTCTGGCCGGGAGCAAGGACTTTCAGGGAGTGAGGACTTGCAGGCTCCTGAGCGGCCGGGAGTGAAGCCAGGGAAAGAAAGGCCTATTCTTGCACCAATATTCATGAAACAGGCCTTTTCTACTTAAGGTACATGGGAAGCTTTGTCAATATATATATGGCTAAGTGACCATCGGAAGACCGAACAGGCTGTGTGGGGCAACCAGGCTGGCAGAGGAGTTAGTGAGGGGTGACCAAACGACTGAGCAGCAGGCTGCGTGGGGCAACCAGGCCGGCAGGGGGATAGTGAGGGGCAACCAAACGACTGAGCAGCAGGCTGCATGGGGTGACCAGGCCCGTGGGGGGGCAGTTGGGGGCGACCAGGCTGGCAGAGCGGGGATGTCCGACTGCTGGTTTAGGACCAATCCACAGGATAGGGCCTAAACCGGCAGTCTGACATCCCCCAAGGGGTTCCAGATTGGAGAGGGTGCAGGCTGGGCTGAGGGGATCCCCCCTGTGCACGGATTTCATGCATCTGGTCTCTAGTACATATATAAAACCTTTGCTTCTTAGGCAAATATAGGAAAAACTCTTTTTCCTTTACTTTTAGAAACAGGCTTATTTTTCCAGTGGAAAATATACTCACATTCTTAAAAAGCATAAAAGATATAACATGACCTTGACAACTCTTAGGGGACTGGAGAAAGGGTGGGTGTGTATGTGGGAATATAGCAGGTCCTGGGGTTTGTTCCCAGGACTGCAGTAACTCTTCGGCCTCTAATGGCTTTAGTGTAAAAGTACCACAAGGAGTGTTCCCCCCTCCCCCTCCCCCACTGCTGCTGCTTCTGCAGCCTATTCAAGTGTACTTCTGTAGCTCCAACCCTCTAGGATAAATACTTGGGGAGTTTAAATAATTATTTCCCATATTTTTCTCTTTTTGAGTAGATTAACAATATGAAATCTTGTATATAAAAAGAGATCTTAAACACAGACACAAACAAACAAACAAAAAAAGAAAACCCTACATTAAATGAATGAGTACTCAGAAAAGGGTGGACTTGAACATTAGCCTTAGAATCTTATTTCACACTAGAGGCCTGATGCATGAAAATTCGTGCAAGAGTAAGTCTTTCTTCCCCTGGATGCCAGCACTGGCTTCCTTCCAGCACCTGGGACCTGGGCTTCCCTCCTCCACCCAGGCTGCTTCCCTCTTCTGGCCTCTGGCAGGCACCCGGGACCCGGGCTGCTTCTCTTTGGCCACCTGCAGGCACCCAGACCTAGGCTGGCTTCCATTGGGCCACCCACAGGCATCCAGGACCTGGGCTGGCTTCCCTCTGGCCCCGGCTTTGTCAGGAAGGACGTCCGGTCTAATTAGCATACCACCCTTTTATTATTATATATTAACCTAGTATAGCAAATGGGTTCTGAGTGGCACAAAGTCCAAACAATAGAGACCGAGGATTCCCTGTATTCATAAAATAGTGAAATGCAAACTACTTTCCCCAAAGATAAGGACGCAAGAACATCAATTAGTAACCAAGTTACATTATAGACAGACAAGAACTTCTACTAAATAAGAGTTTCTAGTGGCTGATGCCTTGAGAGGGAGAGCAGGAAGGCTTCCCAAGGTTAAGAATTCTTGGCAGCTGCTGGGAAGTTCCTGCAATCCCTGCCATGTGTTCAGCCTGCCACAAGTAGCTGGGACCCCTAGCAAAGTGAAATATGCCCCATCTTTAAACAAATTAAACCAAACAACAAAGACACAAAACAACAATTAACAGAGACACTCTATGTACAATATCTATAGGTACACACAACCTACAGACAAGACTTAATAAGCCAGATTCCTTTCCATGGATCTTTCAGAAGATGTCTTATAGTGCCCGGGACTTACAGCCAGAGGGCTTCTGGGTTGGGTGGCTAGTGAACACCTGCAAACAGCCTGTTGTTCACAGATCTCATTATATTCTGCTCTACATAAAAAATGTTGACTGGAGTCCAGAGTTGTTTTGGCCAAAATCTGCCAGTCCCAAGGAGTCATGTGATAATTTTCAGACAAGGCATTAAGGCGTCCTTTTGTAAATGAACTGTTAGTCCCATTTTCTCTAATACTTTTCTTTATTTCTTTAAAGGTATTAAAGGAGAGCAGCTCATGAATTCTATTACCTTGTTGCTCTTTCATAACTGGGCAAGCCAAAAGCTCTCCTTCTAACATGGCTTGCCTGACACAGGATCCCATAATCAAGGATCTAGTTGATGGACTCTCCCACACTGGAGGTGGAGGATCGGGAAATATTTCCTCCAGTGGCAGAGCTTTAGGTATTATAGGCTCTACAAGCTCTGATTCAGGAGGAGGGGGTAGTAGTAAATCCTCCTGTCATTTTGTAGGCTTTTGATCCTCAGTATGAAGTGGGCATAATGCAGCTCGAACAGGAGCCCACATACTTGATGATAAGGGCACTTGTTTTCCCTGGGCCTGATTTCTCTTTAAATTTCTGCCCACTTGTTCCCAGAGATTAAGGTCTAGCATTCCAGCATCAGAGAACCAAGGATTATAACTTATAACAGTTTGTAATAAGCTTTTTAGTTGTTCTTCTGCAACAGAGGCACCACCTGCTTTTAATAACTGTTTCAGCACTGTAATATATTGCTGCTGTTCTGTGGACAACTGTTGTCCCATTATGAAACCTTAGCTGAGAAACAATTCCCTTGTACTTGGAAATCCCAAGTGGGCTCCAATGACTTAATGCAGTTACTTTCATTTTCTTCCTCTTCATTTTCAAGGGTTCCATAGCTTTTCGTTGTGTTCCTTGTTCCTCACACTGGGAAATACTTGCCAGGACTGACCAGCAGACCCTGAGCGACGGATGAATGATTACTCTGACACACATCTCTGTGAAAGAGAGGGCTAAGGGACTGCCTGGCTAAAGGAACCAGACAACCCCATTCACCTGCCTCCCTAGGCTTTTTATTGTAGCAACAGCTTGAATAGAAATTAACCTCTAGATATTATCAGCAGGGTAAGTATCCTTGAGAAAACACATGTACCTGTAGTGTCTTTAAAACAAGGACGTTTTGAAGTTTAAACATAAAGATCCCAGGGGCTCAGACTTGTTTGGAAAAGTCAAGGCAGGGTCTGCCGCCTTTAGCAAGAATCTCCTAGAGGCCTCCGACCTTTCGGAGAATCCTTTTTACAGACTTTCCAACCAAGTCCTGTGCTTCCCCACAGATGAGGATTAACAACAACAACAAAAACAAACAAACAAACAAAAAAATCAACCAAAACCAACCAAACAAACAAAGATTTGTAAACAAAATGAATTGTGCAAGTACTCTTTTCCTGTGAATAGCAATGATGAGGAGAGAATTCTGGCAGTGAGACTTAACAGAAATATGTTAGGAGGTTCACAGTAGACAATAATCCAACTTACACTATGAACTTCATCTAACAGGGACTTTTTCTGGAATATTTCTTGATGGTTGCCATCTATTGGGAATGTTTGATTAAAGGTAAAATGTTCCCTAGCAACTAATTCTCAAAGGCAACTTTGAATGTAGGAAGAAATAAGCCAATGTTTGTTTCCTGCCATTGCCAGACAGAATAACCTCAGTGTGTTAATGCTAGAAAATCAGAATCCACCAGCAGAAATAAATTGCCTTTAGTAGGCAAGCCAGCTTCAAGAATCTGTTTTCCAAATCTAGTTGGTTTCCAATGTGGGTAAATTTATAAGCCCTCTTTTGGCACAAATAGGATATTTTGCCACCATTTAACATTAAAAGTAATTGAAGTTTAACTTGAATGTTTAGTATAGAGAGAAGCTCAGAAATCTGTGGCCAATTGACTCTGTTGGGTATCATCTTATAGCCATCCTTGCTTGTAAATCCAGAGCTTCTAGTTCAAACCCTGTATTGCCAGGTAATAATATTTCATCAGGTCTCATGCTCTAGATACCACCCCTCCCCTTCTTTCATGGTTTTCCACATTTTGAGACCAGGAGACTACTAGTAAGAAGGGAAGTCAGGCTTCTGTGCCCAGATAGTATTTACCCTCCTCTGAATGAGCATGGTCCCAGCTATAATTTTGGCATCTTGTGTGAAGACATCCTCTCTCTCCCAAGGGGAGAATCAGTCTTCATCTGTGGGTTCAGGATACATTTTATATGTCATTTAAAGCCACAATGCAGAAAGTCAATTTATTTATTTTTTATTTTTATGGTTTAAAGCATTACAAATACTAGTGCATATGTCACCTTTTTTCCCCATCGACCACCCCCTGGCCTCCCCTACCCTCTGGCACATGCCCTCACTCCACGCCCCCCCCAGAGTCTTGTGTTCATTGGTTATGCTTATATGCATGCATAGAGGTCCTTCGGTTGATCTCTTACTCCCCCTCCCCCACTCGCTCTTGCCTTCCCTCTGTAGTTTGACAGTCTGTTCCATGCTTCTTTGCCTCTGTATCTATTTTTGTTCATCAGTTTACAATGTTTTTTATATTCCACAAATGAGTGAAATCATGTGATATTTATCTTTCAGTAACTGGCATATTTCGCTTAGCGTAAATGCTCTCCACTTCCATCCATGCTGTTGCAAAAGGTAAGAATTCCTTCTTTTTTACAGCACCGTGGTATTCCATTGTATAGATGTACCACAGTTTTGTAATCTACTCATCTACTGATGGGCATTTAGGTTGTTTCCAAAACTTAGCTATAGTAAATTGTGCTGCTATGAACGTAGGAGTGAACATATCCTTTCTGACTGGTGTTTCTGTTTTTCTTGGGATATATTCATAGAAGTGGTATTACTGGGTCAAATGGAAGTTTCATTTTTAATTTTTTGAGGAAATGCCATACTGTTTTCCATAGGGGCTGCACCAGTCTGCATTACCACCAGCAGTGAAGGAGGGTTCCTTTTTCTCTGCATCCTCTCTAGCACTTGTTGTTAGTTGATTTGTTGATGATAGCCATTCTTGCAGATGTGAGATGGTACCTCACTGCTGTTTTGATTTGCATCTCTCTGATAATTAGTGACTTTGAGCATGTTTTCATATGTTTCTTGGCCTTCTGTATGTCCTCTTTTTAAAAAAATATATTTTATTGATTTTTTTACAGAGAGGAAGGGAGAGGGATAGAGAGTTAGAAACATCGATGGGAGAGAAACATCTATCAGCTGCCTCCTGCACACCTCCTACTGGGGATGTGCCCGCAACCAAGGTACATGCCCTTGACTGGAATCAAACCTGGGACCCTTCAGTCAGCAGGCCAATGCTCTATTCACCAAGCCAAACCAGACAGGGCTGTATGTACTCTTTTAAAAAGTGTCTATTTAGGTCCTTTGCCCATTTTTTTATTGATCCAAAAGGATCAACTGAAGGTCCTTTTGTTAAGTTGTATGAGTACCCTATAAATTTTGGAGATTAAACCCGTATCAAATATAACATTGGCAAATATGTTTTCCCATGCAGTGGGCTTTCTTGTTGTTTTGTTGATTTTTTTTTTTGTTTTTGTTTTTGTTTGTTTGTTGTTGTTGTGTTTTTTTTTTTTTTTGTGTGTGTGTGTGTGTGTGTGTTTTCTGTGCAGAAGCTTTTTATTTTGATGTAGTCCCATTTGTTTATTTTCTCCTTAGTTTCCATTGTCCTAGAAGCTGTATCGGTAAAGATATTGCTATGACAAATGTATGCTATTTTGGTGCCTATGGGTTCTTCTAAAATTTTTATGGTTTCCCATCTTATGTTTAAATACTTTATCCATTTTGAGTTTATTTTTGTGTATGGTGTAAGTTGGTGGCCTAGTTTCATTTTTTTGCATGTATCTGTCCAATTTTTCAACACCATTTGTTGAAGAGACTGGCTGGACTCTATTGTATGCGTATGTCCCCTTGGTCAAATATTAATTGAGCATAATGGCTTGTATCAATTTCTGGGTTCTCTGTTCTGTTCCATTGGTCTATATGTCTGTTCTTGTGCCAGTACCAGACAGTTTTGAGAACCGTGGCTTGGTCTTATAGCTTGATATCTGGTATTGTGATCCCTCCAACATTGTTATTCTTTCTCAATATTGCTGCAGCTACTCGGGGTCTTTTATTTATTCCAGATGATTTTTTGGAGAGTTTGTTCTAGGTCGTTGAAGTATGCCTTTGGTATTTTAATGGTGATTGCATTGAATCTATAGATTGCTTTGAGTCATATGGACATTTTAATGATGTTGAATCTACCAATCCATGAACATGGTATATTTTCCATTTGCTTATATCTTCCTCTTTCTCTTTCTTCAGCATTGTGAAATTGTCTGAGTATGGTCCTTTATCTCCTTGGTTAAATTTATTCCTAATTACTTAATTGTCTTATTGCAATGGTAAAAGGGATTGTTTTTTAGTTTCTCTTTCTGTGAGTTCATTATTGTTGTATAGAAAAGCCACAGACTTCTGGGTGTTAATTTTGTATCCTGCTACATTGCCAAATTCATTTATTAAGAGGAGGAAAAAATGGCGGCGGAATAGACAGATGTGTCCCGAGTCTTGTCCCAGAGCAGATAGAAAGAATAGCTGAGGGTCTCATGGGGAGTGTTTGTTGGTGAGTTGAGGGACAGCTATACTCCAGGAGATGGTGGGGGAATGCTGGACGGGGCTCCCCTGACCGGGCAGCCACCACTGCTGCTGGGTTCCCCTCTGGAGCAACTGGCTCAGATGCAGAGACCACACCATCTTGAAGGGGAAAGTGGATGTTATCAGAAGCCTGAAAATCTACAACTGCAGCACCCATCGAACAGCTACAAACCCCAGAGCACCGGTCCCCAATTGGCACAAACATGCGGATTCAGAGGAGCTCTACACTCCACCACTGTAAGGTCAGATGTTGCCTGGGATAAGGTGAGTTCTCTGGTCCCAGCATGAGAGAGAAACGTGTGCACTGTGGGAGCTGGAGGACCAGAGGAAGTTTTCACCTAGAAAAATCCAAGGCTGTTGGGGCTGGTGTGATCCGTGAATGTGAAAGGGGGTCCTCAGAGCTGCTAACAGAAAGAAACTCTTAAAAGCAACCCATTTTGATCTGACGCAAAAGGACAGCCTAAAAATTTTAAAAGTGTGGCAGCTGCTTAGACCCAAGGGGGAAAAAAGACTGCACAGACTTGTGCACAGCCCCGGAGTTTACAAACTTATGCTGGCTCTTTCTTTTGTTTTTGTTTTTTCTTTTTCCTTTAAATCCTTGCTTCTGATTATGAAGCCCAATACATAGGATCACCCAATTGAGGACACCCTAAGAGACTGCAGGGGAAAGTTGTTTTTTCTGCAAACCTGGGGATCAGAGCAAGGAATAACTATCAGAGAACCAGCTCTGGGGCAACCCACTCCCACAAACTGGTATTGAATGCCACAAGGAAAGCAGGATCCAAGCACTGGCTAGAGAGGACCTATAGACCTGGAGGTCAATCCAGAAACACTGTCACCCAGGGGTTGAATCACAAATTGACTCTTGTGTAAACACAAGTAAAGGAATACAAGAAATTAAAACACACTGCCTGCTTAAAAATCAGGACTGGCTTACAACACTGAGGAGCAGTGGAATGCAGGGAAATGCAATACTGTCCTGACTAGGAAACAGGTGTGCCAAACAGAACAGTACAGGAAGTGAATGACCTTCACTACTGCACATTTTATTTTTATTTTTTCATCTTTTACTTAAGAAACTAATTAATTTTCTTTTCTCCTCACTTGATTTTACCTTTTTAATTTTTACATTTTTATTTTCAATCAGTATTGTTACTACTACTATTTTACCTTTTTTTAAAAAGTATCATTTTATTTTCTCTTTATTTTACTTTGGGATTAGTGTTCTACATTCTATTTTCATCTTCCCTTTAGCATCATTTTACTCTATCTCAACTTTACCTTTATGCCATCACTCTCTTCCTAACTTTTCCCCTTTTGTTGTCCTGTTTCTCTTACCCTTTTCCTGCTTTAGATTTTCCCTATACCTCCTTTTTAACCCCTGTTAAAATTTCACCCTACTTATATATCTAATTTCCAATCCCCTGCTCCAAGTCCAAACACACCTCTCTCTTCTCTGTCTTCACTATCCAAAAAAATTGTTTTTCTCTCTGTCCTTTTGTTGTTGTTTACTTGGTTGTTGATTATATTGATTTTTATGCTTGTTTGTGAGATTGTTTTGCATATTCTTTTTTGTTTGTTTGTTTTGTTTCTGTTTGTTTTTTGCTTCTGTTTTCCCTCACCTCGCTTGATATTAATTGTTGTTTGTAGTTTGTATTCATTTCCAGGTACTTGTTGCTGGCATTTATTGGGATTAGTGGCTGTTCTATTGGAGTTTTCTCCCAATATATATAGTTTGTTCCCCTATTCTTTCATATTCTCTTTTTTTCTCTCTTACTTTTTTTTTCCTTTTCCCAATTTCATTTTTACAATTCTTTCTTTCTCTTCTTCTTTCTCTCCTCTCCTCTAATTTGCCTTTCTCTGGTGGTCACCTTTATTTGGGGTTATTAATATTGTGAATACATTTCAGTTCAGTGCCTTGTGCATTGTTCCTGGTTGTTTTGTATTTTCTGCCTTTAAATCAACGCAGGAGAGAGAGAACTACATAACCAGATAACCAGAGAAGAGAGACCATGGGGAGACAAAGAAACAGCCCACATATGAAAGAAAAGCAGGCATCACTAGAAAAGGAAGTAAACGAAATGGAGGCAAGCAACCTGTCAGAGAAACGGTCATACGGTGGCTGAAAAGAATGGAAGAAAAATTCAACAATATGTATAAGAACCAAGAGGAAATGAAGAAGAACCAAGAAGAAATGAAAAATGACATCACTGCTGCAAAGAAATCAATAGAAAGCATCAAGAGTAGACTAGAAGAAGCAGAGGACCGCATCAGTGAGCTAGAAGACAAGGTAGGAAAAAATACCCAAGTAGAACAGCGTCTAAAAAAAAATTAAAAAGCAGGAGGAGAGCCTAAGGGAACTTTGGGACAACACAAAACAAAACAACATCCGCATAATAGGGGTTCCAGAAGGAGAGGGAACTGAGCAAGGAATAGAAAACCTGTTTGAAGAAATAATGACAGAAAACTTCCCTGATATAGGGAAGAAAAAACCCACACAAATCCAAGAAGCTTACAGAATCCCAAGCAAAATGAAGCCCAAAGGACTGACACCAAGGCACATTATAATTAAATTGGTAAACACCAATAACAAAGTAAGAATCTTAAAAGCGGCCAGGGAGAGACAGAAAGTTACATACAAAGGAACCCCCATAAGACTAGTGACTGATTTCTCAACAGAAACTCATCAGGCAAGAAGGGAATGGAATGAAATATACAAAGTCATGCAAAGGAAGGGTCTGAATCAAAGAATACTGTACCCTGCAAGAGTATCAATCAAAATTGAAGGTGAAATCAGGAGCTTCACAGGCAAAAAAGGACTAAGGGAATTTATTACCACCAAACCAGCTATGCAAGAAATGCTAAAGGGTCTGCTGTAAAAAAAAGAAATAGGAGGTGAAGAAGGAACACAGGGGTTAAGAATAAAAATGGCAACAAATAAGCACCTATCAATAATAACTTTAAATGTAAATGGATTAAATGCCATAATCAAAAGACATAGGGTAACAGATTGGATAAGAAAACACAACCCATATATCAGCTGTCTACAAGAAACCAACCTCAGAAAAAAAGATGCACACAGACTGAGGGTGATGGGATGGAAAAGGTTTTTCAGGCAAATGAAAATGAAAGAAAATTTGGGGTAGCAATACTTATATCTGACAAATTAGATCTCAAAGTGAAGGACATAACAAGAGATAAGGAAGGACACTTCATAATACTAAAGAGAGCAATCCAACAAGAAGAAATAACTCTGGTAAACATATACACACCCAACACAGGAGCACCCAAATACATAAAAAAAAAACTCCTGGAGGATTTCAAGGGAGAAATTGACAGCAATACAATCATAGTAGGAGACTTTAATACCCCACTATCACCATTGGACAAATCCTCTAAACAAAAAATCAGCAAAGAAACATCAATCCTAAATGACTCACTAGACCAGATGGAATTAATTGACATCTTCAGAACATTTCACCCCAAAGCCACAGAATATAATTCTTCTGAAGTGCACTTGGGTCATTTTCAAAGATAGACCATGCGTTGGGTCATAGGCAAAGTCTCTTCAAATTCAAGAAGATAGAAATCATATCAAGCATCTTCTCTGATCACAGTGGCATAAAACTAAAAATCAACTCCAATAAAAACAATCCAAAAAATCAAACACATGGATACTAAACAGCATGCTATTAAACAATGACTGGGTTACCGGAGAGATCAAGAAGAAATAAAAAATCATCATGGCAACAAATGACAACGAAAACACAGCAATCCAAAATCTATGGGACACAGTGAAAGCAGTCTTGAGAAGGAAGTTCATAGCTTTACAAGCCTACTGCAAAAAACAAGAAACAATGGTAATAAATTATCTAAACCTACAACTCAAAGCGTTAGAAAGAGAGCAACAAGAAAAGCCCAGTGTAAGCAAAAGGAAGGAAATAATAAAGTTCAGAGCGGACATAAATGACATTGAGACAAAAACAAACAAACAAAAAAACAAAACAAAACAAAAACAATACAAAAGATCAACAAAACCAAGAGCTAGTTCTTTGGAAGGATAAACAAGATTGACGAACCTCTAGCCAGGCTCACCAAGAAGCAAAGAGAGAGGACCCAAATAAACAAAATCAAAAATGAAAGAGGTGAAATAACAACAGACCACACTGAAATACAAAGGATTGTTAAAAAATACTATGAACAACTCTATTCCAACAAATTGGACAACCTGGAGGAAATGGACATATTCCTCGAAAAATATAACCTTCCAAAACTCAATCAGAAAGAATCTAAACATCTCAATAGGACAATAAATATGAAAGAAATTGAAGCAGTCATCATAAAGCTTCCAGCAAACAAAAGCCCAGGGCCAGACAGCTTCACAGGGGAGTTTTACGAAACATTCAAGGAAGAACTAAAACATATCCACCTCAGACTATTCCAAAAAATTCAACAGGAAGGAACACTTCCAAGCTCATTCTATGAAGCCAGCCTCACTCTAATACCAAAACGAGATAAAGACAACACAATGAAAGAGAATTACAGGCCAATATCCCTCATGAACATAGATGCCAAAATCCTCAACAAAATTCTAGCAAATCAGATCCAGCAGTATATCAGAAAGATCATACAACATGACCAAGTAGGGTTTATCCCAGGAATGCAAGGATGGTACAATATCCGCAAATCAATAAACATGATACATCACATAAACAAATTGAGAGATAAAAATCACATAGTCATATCAATTGATGCAGAAAAAGCATTTGACAGATTCCAACACCCTTTCTTGATAAAAACTCTCAACAAGGTGGGAATAGAAGGATCATACCTCAATATAATAAAAGCCATATATAATAAACCCACAACTAACATCATACTCAATGGGCAAAAACTAAAACCATTTCCCCTAAGAATAGGAACAAGACAGGGATGCCCACTCTCACCACTCCTGTTCAACATAGTACTGGAAGTATTAGCCATTGCTATCAGACAAGAAGAAATAAAAAGCATCCAAATTGGAAAAGAAGAAGTAAAGCTGTCCTTAGTTTCAGATGACAAGATATTGTACATAATAATACCTAAAGATTCCATCAAAAAAACTAATCAACTTAATAAGTGAATTCAGCAATGTAGGAGGATACAAAATTAACGCCAAGAAATCTATGGCATTTCTATACATCAATAGTGAACTTACAGAAAGAGAGACTAAAAAAGCAATCCCATTTACCATCACACCAAAAAAAATAAGATACCTAGGAATAAACTTAACTAAGGAGGTAAAAGACCTATATGTGGAAAACTATAGGACACTGAGAAAAGAGATAGAGGAAGATGTAAACAGACGGAAGAACATACCGTGTTCATGGATTGGTAGAATCAACATCATCAAAATGTCCATACTACCCAAAGCAATCTAAAGATTCAATGCAATCCCCATTAAAATACCAACGGCATATTTCACAGACCTAGAACAAACCTTCAAAAAATTCATCTGGAATTAAAAAAGACCCCGAATAGCTACTGCAATCCTGAGAAAGAAGAACAAAGTAGGTGGGATCTCAATACCAGATATCAAGCTTTATTACATATCCACTGTTCTCAAAACTGCCTGGTACTGGCACAAGAACAGACATATAGATCAATGGAATAGAATAGAGAACCCAGATATCAACCCAAACCACTATGCTCAATTAATATTTGACAAAGGAGGCTTGAATATACAATGGAGTCAAGACAGTCTCTCCAATAAATGGTGTTGGGAGTATTGGACAGATACATGCAAAAAAAAAAAATGAAACTAGACCACCAACTTACACCTACACAAAAATTAACTCAAAATTGATACAGGACTTAAACATAAGACAGGAAACCATAAAAATACTAGAGGAATCCACAGTCAGAGAAATCTCAGACCTATGCCGAAGCAATTTCTTCACCGATACTGCTCCTTGGGCAATGGAAACTAAAGAGAAAATAAACAAATGGGACTACATCAAAATAAAAAGCTTTTGCACAGCAAAAGAAACCATCAACAAAACAATAAGAAAGCCCACTGTATGGGAGAACGTATTTGCAAATGTTATCACTGATAAAGGTTTAATCTCCAACATCTACAGGGAACTTAAACAACTTAATAAAAGGAAGATAAATAATCCAATAAAAAAAATGGGCAACGGACCTAAATAGAATATTTTCGAAACAAGACAGAAGGAAGGCCAAGAGACATATGAAAACATGTTCAAAGTCACTAATTATCCAAGAGATGCAAATTAAAATGACAATATGGTACCATCTCACATCTGTCGGAATGGCAACCATCAACAAATCAAAAAACGACAAGTGCTGACAAGGATATGGAGAAAAAGGTACCCTCGTGCACTGCTGGTGGGAATGCAGAATGGTGCAGCCACTGTGGAGAACAGTATGGAGTTTCCTCAAAAAACTAAAAATGGAGCTCCCCTTTGACCCAGTAATCCCACTTCTAGTATTATATCCTAAGAAACTAGAAACACCAATCAGAAAGGATATATGCACCCCTATGTTCATAGCAGCACAATTCACCATAGCTAAGATTTCGAAACAGCCTAAATGCCCATCAGCAGATGAGTGGATTAGAAAACTATGGTACATCTACACAATGGAATACTATGCTGCTATAAAAAAGAAGGAATTCTTACCATTTGCAGCAGCATGGATAGACCTGAAGAACGTTATGTTAAGTGAAATAAGCCAGTCAGAGAAAGATAAATATTACATGATCTCACTAATTTATGGAAAATGAACATTATAACCTGATAAATAAAAATATAGATACAGAGGCAGTAAAGCACCGAACAGACTGTCAAATTACAGTGGGAAGGCTCGGGAGTGTTGGGGAGCGAGGGAAATAGATCTACCAAAGGACTTGTATGCATGCATATAAGCACACCAATGGACACAACACACTGGGTGGGGGTGGGATAAGGTCATGCGACAGGTGGTAGGAGAGGCTGGGGGAAGGTCAATGGGGAAAAAATGGAGATATATGTACTAACATATGTAATATTTTAAATACTAAAAAAAAAAGAAAAAAAGAATAAAAATGAGGGAAAAAAAAGAAGAAAATCTTACCCTTTGTGACAGCATGGATAGTCCTGGAGCACATTATACTAAGTGAAATAAGCCAGTTAGAGAAAGGCAAGTTCCATATGATTTCACTCATATGTGGAATGTAATGAATAAAATGAACTAACAAGCAAAATAGAGACAGACTCGTAGATTGAGAGCAGACTGACAGCTGTTGGTTGGGAGGGGACTTATGTGCGTGTGGGGTGAAGGGAGTGGAGGTATCGAACCACAACAAAAAAAAAGAGAAAAAATAATGGACACTGACAGCAGTGTGATGATTGCTGGGGGCAGTGGGTATGCAGGAGGTGGAGGAGAATATAGGGGGTATAAATGGTCATGGACAGAGACTTGACTGTGGTGGGGAACACACAGTGCACAGATGATGTGTTGTAAAATTGTGAACCCGAAACCTGTATAATTTTGTTACCAGTGTATGCCCAATAAATTCAATTTTTAAAGAAGTTTAATAATAAATAAAACTTCTAAAAAAGCAAAAATAAAATCATTTATTAAGTCTAGTAGTTTTTTATGGAATCTTTGGGGTATTCTGTGTATAATATTATGTCATCTGCGATTAAGGACAGTTTTAATTCTCCCTTTCCAATTTGGATGCCTTTTATTTCTTTTTCTTATCTAATCACAATGGCTAGTACTTCCAGTACTCTGTCGAACAGGAGTGGTGAGAGTGGGCATCCCTGCCTTTTTCCTGTTCTTAGGGGAAATGGTTTTAGTTTTGCCCATCGAGTATAATGTTGGCTGTGGGTTTGTCATATATGGCTTTTATTATGTTGAGGTATGATCCCTCTATTCCCACTTTGCTGAGATTTTTTATCAAGAAAGGGTGTTGGATTTTGTCAAATGCATTTTCTGCATCAATGGATATGATTATATGGTTTTTATCTCTCAGTTTGTTTATGTGGTGTATCACATTTATTGATTTACAGATATTGTACCATCCTTGCATCCCCAGAATAAATCCCACTTGGTCAGGGTGTATGATCTTTCTAATGTAATGCTGTATTAGATTTGCTAGAGTTTTTTGGAATTTTGGTGTCTATGTTCATGAGGGATATTGACCTGTAATTCTCTTTCTTTGTCTTGTCTTTATCTGGTTTTGGGATTATGTTAATTCTGGCTTTGTAGAAAGAGCTTGGAAGAGTTCCATACTCTTGAATATTTTTGGAATAGTCTGAGGAAGATTGGTTTTATTTATTCTTTGAATGTTTGATAAAAGTACCCCATGAAGCTGTCTGGTCCATGAATTTTGTTTGTTTGAAATTTTTTGATGACTGCTTCAATTTCCTCCATAGTTATCAGCCCATTCAGAGTTTTTGAAACTTCCTGGTTGAGTTTTGGAAGGTCATATTTTTCTAGGAATATGTCTGTTTCTTCTAGGTTGACCATTTGGTTGGAATAGAGTTGCTCACAGTATTTTTTTCTGTGGGGTCTGTTGTTATTTTGCCTCTTTCATTTCTGATTTTGTTTACTTGGGTCCTCTCTCTTTGTTTCTTGGTGAGCCTGCTGAGAGTTTCATCAATCTTGTTTATCCTTTCAAGGAACCACCTCTTGGTTTCAGTGTTCTTTTTTTTGTTTTGTTTTGTGGTGTTTTTTTTTTTTTTTTTTTTTTTTTTTTTTTTTTTTTGTCTCTATGTCATTTATTTCTGCTCTGATCTTTATTATCTCCTTCCTTCTGTTCATTCTGGGCTTTTCTTGATGCTCTCTTTCTAATTCTTTTAGTGTAGAGTTAGATGATTTATTACCATGTTTTCTTGTTTTTTTTGAGGTAAGTCTGTAGAGCTATAAACTTCCCTCTCAAAACTGCTTTCACTCTGTCCCATAGATTTTGGATTGTTGTGTTTTCATTGTCATTCATTTCTAGGATGTTTGTAATTTCTTCTTTGATCTCTGTGGTAACCCAATCATTGTTTAATAGCATGCTATTCAGCTTCCAAGTGTTTGAATTTTTTATTGTTTCTATTGTAGTTTATTTCTAATATCATGCCATTGTGGTCTGGACAGATGCTTGATATGATTTTAATCTTGAATTTGGAGAGACTTTGCTTGTGACCCAATATGTGGTCTATCTTTGAAAATGTGCCATGTGCACTTGTGTAGAACATATATTCTGTGTGTTTGGGGTGAAATGTTCTGAAGATATCAATTCAGTCTATCTGATCTAGTGAGTCATTTAGGATTGATGTTTCTTTGCTGATTTTTTGTCTAGAGAATTTATCCAGTGATGTCAGTGGTGTATTAAAATCCCCTACTATGATTGTATTGTTGTTGATCTCTCCCTTGATATCTTCCAGGAGTTTTTTTATGTATTTGGGTGCTCCTGCATTGGGTGCATATATGTTTGCCAGGGTTATATCCTCTTGTTGTACCAATCCCTTTAGTATTAAGAAGTGGCCTTCCTTATCTCTTGTTATGGATTTAACTTTGAAGTCTATTTTGTCAGATATAAGTATTGCTAACAGAGCTTTTTTTTTCATTTCCATTTGCCTGAAAGATATTTTTCCATCCCTTCACTTTCAGTCCATGTGAGTCCCTTGTTCTGAGGTGGCTCTCTTGTAGTCAGCATATATATGGGTCATGTTTTTTATCCATTAGCCACATGATGTCTTTGGATTGGAGCATTTAGTTTGTTTATGTTTAAAGTTATTATTGATAGGTACTTGTTTGTAGCCATTTTTATTTTTTGTGCCTGTGTTCCTTCTTCCTTTTTTATTTCTTCTTTTTATACCAGTCCCTTTAGCATTGCTTGAATTGCTGGCTTGGTGGTGATAAACTCCCTTAGTCTTTTTTTTTTTTTTTTTTTTTTGTCTGGGAAGCTCCTTATTTCTCCTTCAATATTGAATGATATCCTTGCTGGATAGAGTATTCTTGAATTCAGTCCCTTGCTCTAGATTACTTTGTAAACTTCCTTCCATTCCTTTCTGGCCTGATGTTTTTCTGTTGAGAAATCATTTGATAATCTAATGGGAGATCCCTTGTACATAAATTTTTGTGTCTCTCTTGCAGCCATTAAGATTCTCTCTTTGTCCAGAATATTTTCCACTGAACATTTGCCAGTGTGTCTTGATGTGGGCCTTTTTGGGTTCATCTTGTTTGGGACTCTCTGTGTTGGTGTGACTTTTTTCTTCACCACATCTGGGAAGTTTTCTGACATTATTTCTTCAAATAGGTTTTCTAACCCTTTGTCCCTCTTCATGTTATTCATGGCACCTCTATTATTCATATGTTGCTTCGTTTCATGTTGTTCCAAAGCTCCCTTAGACTCTCCTCTTGTCTTTTAATTTTTTTTCTCCAATTGCAGTACAGTTTGGGTGTGTGTTGCTTCCCTGTCTTCTAATTCGCTAATTCCATCCTCCATTTCTCCTAGTGTACTGTTGCAACTCACTGTAGTATTTTACATTGCAGCTATATTTCTTCTTGATTCTTACATAAGATGTTGATTTTTTTATCCATCTGGTTTATGCACTGTATGACCCTTATTCTGAATTCTTTTTCTGACATTGTATGCATCCATTTCACTTAGTGCCTTTTCTGGCAATTTCTCCTTTTATTGCCTTTGGGGATTTCTTTGTCTCCCCACCTTTGCTCTCGCAGAAGGATCTAGTTGTCATGTCATGCAGGGGGCTGCTGCTTGGGCGGCAATGGCTCCTCAGTCAGTGGCTGCTCCTCAGACAGGCATGGCAGAAGCTGCTTCTCACTTGATGTTGGCTCCTCTGGTTGGCGCTGATTGCACGGCTACTCACAGCAGTGGTGCCTCCTCTGGCTGGTGGGGGCAGGCTGCTTGTGCAGCTGCTGCTTCTTAGATGGGGGTGGGCTGCTCATGAGGCTTTTGCTTGCTTCTTGTATTCTTCTGAACTGTTTGAAATTATTTCTTTTCTTTTCTGGGACTTTCAGCATGATCCCTCTTGGTCTCTTTATATCAGGATGCCATCCTGTACTCTTCCCAAAAAGGGACTCTTCAAAACCAATATGCTTCAGAAGTCTTTGGCCTTCTGCGTTTCTCCTTCAGCAATCTTAACAGAAACTTCATTAACTTTGAAAATAAAGGGCTAAGTGCATCCTCTAGAACAGGGGTGGGCAAACTTTTTGACTCGAGGGCCACAATGTGTTCTTAAACTGGACCGGAGGGCCGGAACAAAAGCATGGATGGAGTTTTTGTGTGAACTAATATAAATTAAAAGTAAAGGAGCGGAGGGGAGAGCAAGAGAACCCTCCACTCTTTTGGCTCCGCGGGCCGGATAGAACAGCCGTAGGGCCGGATCTAGCCCGTGGGCCGTAGTTTGCCCACGGCTGCTCTAGAAGATGGGAAAGACAAGGAAATAAATCCTATCCAGAGTCCACAGAAAGGAAGCAGCCCTGGCTACACCTTGATTATATTCCGGTAGGATCTGTGTCACACTTCTGACCTACATAAGTGCAGTGATGTCTCGCCCCAGAGGCCCCACCTGAGCCAGAGGACTGCCCTGATCTTTATTATTTCCTTCCTTCTTCTTACTCTGGGATTTTTTTGTTGCTCTCTTTCTAATTCTTCAAGTTTCAGAGTTAGATGGTTTATTACCAGTTTTTCTGAGGTAAGCCTGTAGAGCTATGAACTTCCCTTTCAGGACTGCTTTCACTGTTTCCCATAAATTTTGGATTGTTGTGTTTTCATTGTCATTTGTATGTAGGATGTTTTTTATTTCTTCTTTATTCACTTTTGGTAATCCAATCATTGTTTAATAGTATGCTATTCAGCTTCCAAGTTTTTGAGTATTTGTGATTGTTTTTATTGTAGTTGATTTCTAATTTTATGCCATTGTGATCTGAGAGGATGCTTGATATGATTTCAATATTCTTGAATTTGGAGAGACGTTGCTTGTGTCCCAATATATGGTCTATTTTTGAAAATGTCTCATGTACACTTGAGAAGAATGTATATTCTGTAACTTTGGGGTGGAATGTTCTGAAGGTATTGATTAAGTCCATCTGATATAGTGAGTCATATAGGATTTCTGTTTCTTTGCTGATTTTTTGTCTGGAGGATTTATCCAGTGATGTTAATGTGGTAATAAAATCTCCTACTATGATTGTATTCCTGTCAATCTCTCCCCTGATGTCTTCCAGAAGTTTCTTTTATGTATTTGGGTGCTCTTGCATTGGGTGCATATATGTTTACCCGAGTTATATCCTCTTCTTGTATCCATTCCTTTAGAATTATGAAGTGGCCTTCCTTGTCTCTTCTTATGGTCTTCACTTTAAGGTCTATTTTGTCAGATATAAATAAGTATTGCTACCCCAGATTTTTTTTTCATTTCCATTTGCCTGAAAGATATTTTTCCACCCTTCACTTTCAGTCTGTGTGAGTCCCTTGTTCTGAGGTGGCTCTCTTGTAGTCAGCATATATGGGTCATGTTTTCTTATCCATTAGCCACTTGATGTCTTTGGATTGGAGCATTTAGTCCATTTACATTTAATATTATTATTGATAGGTACTTGTTTGTAGCCTTTTCTGTTCTTTATGCCTGTTTTCCTTCCTCCCTTTCTATTTCTTCTTTTTACAACATTCCCTTTAGCATTTTTTGCATTGCTGGCTTGGTAGTTATAAACTCTCTTAGCCTTTTTTTTTTTTTTTTTTTGTCTGCAAAGCTCCTGATTTCCCCTTTAATTTTGATTGATAGCCTTGTTGGATAGAGTATTCTTGGATTCAGTTCTTTGCTTTGCATCACTTTGTATACTTTATTCCATTCCCTTCTGGCTTGATGTTGAGAAATCATTTGATAAACTGATAGGGGATCCTTTGTAGGTAACTCTCTGTCTCTCTCTTGCAGCCTGTAAGATTCTCTCTTTGTCATGAACATTTGCCATTATAATTATGATGTGTTTTGGTGTGGGTCTTTTGGGGTTCATCTTGCTTGGGACTCTCTGTACTTGTGTGACTGTTTTCTTCCCCATATCAGGGAAGTTTTCTGTCATTATTTCTTCAAATAGGTTCTCTAATCCTTGCTGCTCTTCTTGTCCTTGTGGCACCCCTAGCATATGTATGTTACTTCATTTCATGTTGTCCCAAAGCTCCCTTAGGCTCTCCTCCTGTTTTTAGTTTTTTTTCTCCAGTTGGTGTTCACATTGGGCTTGTTTCTCTACCTTATCTTCTAACTCACTAATTCAGTCCTCCACTTCTTCTAGTCTACCATTGAAACCTTCTATCAATTTTTTTTTATTGTAGCTATATCACTTTTGATTTCTTCCTGATTTTTGCATAGGTTGTTGATTTTCTCAGCTATCCCTTTTATGAACTGTATGACCATTACTCTGAATTCTTTTTCTGTCATATAGCATGCCTCCGTTTCACTTATTTCTTTTCTTGGTGATTTCTCTTTTTCTTTCCTCTTGGGATTGTTTTGTTGTCTCCCCATTCTAGCTATCACCAGAAAGTCCAAGCGCTGAGTTGCGGAGGGCCTGAGCCATGTGCAGTGGGAGCGTCGCGCCACCCGAGTATCACTGAAGAGCTCCAACATCATGATGTGTGGCTGCTGAGGGTCAGTGGGAGCCACACACGCCGAGAATCAGAGTCACTAGCACTCAGTGCAGTCTAATGCACACACTAGAATCAGGGTTCCCACATGCGCTATGCTGAAAAAGAGTCCCCACTGGTGTGTGCCAAAAGTTAGAGTCCCAAGCACATGCCCGGAATCAGAGTCCCTGTGTGTGCACACCAAGAATTGAGAATTAGAATCTCTGTTACTCGGTGCAGCCTCATGCGTGTGCTGAGAATTAAGGTCCCTGTGTGCACATGCACTGAGAATTGGGTCACTGGTGCTCAGTGTGCGCACACTGAGAATCAGGGTTCCCGTGCACATGTGATGAGAAACAGAGTCCTGCATGTGCATACTGAGAGTCAAAGTCACTGGTGCTCAGTGCAGCCATCCATGTGGAGAACAGGGTCCCCGGCCTGCTTGGGGGGCCAGATTGCACAGCCACCCTGTGTCAGCAGGAGGCCTGCTTGCATACCATGGGAAACTGACTTTCTGTGTGTGCATGACCAGAATCAAGTCAGGTTGCATAGCCACCCTGTGTCAATGGGAGGCCTGCTCACGTGGTGTGGGTCTAGCCAGCTGTGGGCAAACTATGGCCCGCGGGCCAGATCCGGCCCATTCGGCTGTTCTATCCAGCCCGCGGAGCCAAAAGAGCAGAGGGTTCTCTTGCTCTCCCCTCTGCTCCTTTACTTTGAATTTATATTAGTTCACACAAACACTCCATCCATGCTTTTGTTCCGGCCCTCTGGTCCAGTTTAAGAACCCATTGTGGCCCTCGAGTCAAAAAGTTTGCCCACCCCTGTACAGCGGGCCGGTGGGGAGGGGGATGGACACTGTGACTCACAGAAATCTGCGGCCAGGATGTCTGGCGTCTTGGTGTCTGTGGGTCTGCAGTTGTGGTAGCAGGTCTTTTTCCCAAGTGGCTGTAGGGTCCTGGTTTGTGTCTGAGGCCAGACTGGGTGGTGGTGAGGCTAGGATCCTAGTCACAAGCAGTTCTGCCCTTCAAGATGGCATGGTTTCTGTGCCAATGCTGGCCACCCAAAGGTGTTTACAGTGGCAGTGGGGGTTTGCAGTCTAAGACTGCCCAGTCCGCCAGCCCCTTGAAAGTCCTGCAGAATCTAACTGTCCCTAGGTCACACACACACACCACACATGTCCACACACTCCTCTATCACTCCCTTACTCTCTCACACACTCTCCCTTCCTGCCTTCTTGCCAGTCGCCATCTCCCAATCTCCCAGAATTTCAATTTAGCCAAAAATTACTATTATTAGCACGAGCCACTTCTCTGTTTTAAAACCTGTGATTATTGCCAGCATGCAGCTATTTTCATTTTCTGCTCTTGCTCTATGCAGGAACCTGCTCAAGTGCCTTAACCTACATTAGCCCATTTAATTTTCACACAGAATATACAAGGTATATTTGTTATCATGCCCATTTGACAATTGAGTAAATTAAGGTACAGGGAGGGACTCTTCCTAAGAAGAGACAGTTAGGTACAGGCATGTTGCCTTAAGAAAGTCATGCAGCCAGGGCTTGGCAGGTGGGGGCAGGAACAGGAATAGGTGCTGAGGCAACCTCTGAGTATCCACCGGGGCACACTAGGAGTCTTGGAAATTTTTTTTTAAAAAATTCCCTATTGAGTTCCTTCTAACAACTGTACAATTATGGTAGCTTTTTCTGAGCCCAAACTCCAATCAACCTTCATACCTACACAGGGAAGAATAGTTGACTAAATGCTAGGAGCCCAGACAGGATTTTCTGGCCATTTTAACTGTCTCTGCCTAGAATATCTTTTCTCCCCTGGCAGCGACTCCACTTTAGTCCTTCTCCCTCTACCCAAGACACCCCCAAAGGCTCTCTGACCAGCACTTGACACTTTAGCCAAACCACCCAAGAAGAACTTCCTTCTCAAGATTGAAAACACAGCTCCACCCCCACTGCATCTGTATCTTCTCCCTAGACTTACCCCAAGGACATCTAATGACATAATATTCAGTGTCACAACCCACCCTACATTATCCTAGGCCCTAGGAATGCCCCTAAATTTCCTCTTTCCTGGGCCTCACACCTTTCCAGAGCAAAATGGAAACTTCTCACTCTTTGTATTCCCTCTCAGGCCAAAGAATCTTGGGATGTGAAGTGGGAAGGACAGGAAGATGATGGGTTAGGAGTGCAGAAGGCACTTCCTGTCTGAGGATAACAGTAGGTTTCATAACTGCAGTTTTGCCCCAGTCAAGCCACAGGGAAAGTGGCCCTGAAAGAAGTGGCCTCACTTTGCTTTTCTGAACTTTTCCACTCTAGCATGGGACTAATTTGGATCATTAGGTTTAGGTTTGTCTACTTGTTGAGTCTCTTTAGACTGAAAATATGTTACCTACCTCCCCACACTCCATCATCTATCAACTCCCCTCATAAACACCCCAGACACAGCTCTCAGATTTCCAGATGGTGCTGGGCATTCTGTGAATACATGCTGGTGATGACTAGATTAAAGAGATAAATTGGCTAAGTCCTGCAGTCTTCAGGATTACATTGAACTGGGCTGTGGCCACAGGACATTTATAGTGCTTAGGACTGGTACTTAAATTAAACATCAGAGAACACTTCTTCATTCTTCACCCCAGGCTAACAAGCTCTGAGTAAGGAGAACAGTGACTTACAGCTGGGATGCTGCAAGAGACAGATTCCCTGTGAGGGTTTCAGTCAACACTGGCAAACTAGCCCACATCTTCTATAAAAAATATTTTTATTGTTTTCAGCGAGGAAGGGAGAGGAAGAAAGAGATAGAAACATCAATGCTGAGAGAGAATAATTGATCAGCTGCCTCCTCCATGCCCCCTACTGGGAATCGAGCCTGCAACCTGGGCATGTGCTCTTGACCAGAATCGAACCTTGGACGCTGCAGTCTGCAAAGCCCACATCTTGAACACAAGTAATCCCTAGAAGTATTTGAAGCCTGGGGTGCAGCGAGGGTAACTAAACCCAAGTCCTGACTAGATAAACACAGGTACTGGACAAAAGGCTTATCACAAGGAAAGGTCAGCTTATCGGCATTAAAAAAAAATCCCCTCACCATGTGCTGTCCTAAAGGATGTGTCAAGATTCCAGTGATGCTGTGTCTTACTTCATCCTATCAGGTGGAACTCAGTTGCACTTTGTCCTATTACTGACAATGATCACTTAGATCACCTGATCACTAGGCTCTGCTGTAAAAGTTACTATTTACTTCTTTAAAATTAAAAGGATATTGTGGAATGCAATTTAAAACTATATGTATGTTTGTATTCATCAAACTTTTAATTTATGCATATCTATCAATAGGGATGTATGGTGTTCTAATTTATTCAATAGGTAATGATATCTTTCTATAAATATTTTGCTGCCCAAATTCCCTTATTTTGCTGATGGGAGCCCTTTCAATTTGGTATCTTCATCGCTTTGATATCCCACCATTATTCCTTGAGCATCTCCTTGGCCTTTCCTTAAGTTGTTCAAGACTCATCTTATACTTGTGCCTGACTCATGTCTGAGTATAACCATTTCTCAAAGACCCCAGTTCTAGTGGAGAATGGTATTTAGAAGCCAAGATCTAGGACTTGATGGACAGACAATGACCTGAGATGGGCTTTTCCTTTATTCTCTTCAGGATAGAAAAGACAGGGAAAGGGAGCCCCTGTTCTGAGTGAGTCCATGACACCACATCTCTATATGTCACATCATCCTGAGGGAGAGAATCTCAGGAGAGGTAAAGCTCCCCTCCAAGTCAGGCATGGGAAATGGGAGCAAGGCATTAAGCATTGTTGTAGGATTTATCTTTTTGTTTCATATCCTTTGGTCCTTTTATTTATTTTTTAAAATATATTTTTATTTATTTAAGAGAGGAAGGGAGAGGGAGAGATAGAAATATCAATGAGAGAGAATCACTGATTGGCTGCCACCTACATGTCCTCCCCCACCCCCCAATTGGGGATGGAGCCCTCAACTTGAGCATTCGCCCTGACGGGGAATCGAACTGTGATCTCCTGGTTCATGGGTTGACACTCAACCACTGAACCTCACCAGCAGGGCTATTTTATTTTTTTATACTAAAGGCTCAGTGCACGAATTCATGCACAGGTGGGGTCCGGCCGGCCCAGCTCCAGTCGGGAGTTTGGCTGGCTGGCCACCCTGATCGGGGCCTGATCAGGGCTGGGCTGGCTGGGGGAAGGGGCCATGGGCCATTGCCCAGCAAGTCCCACCTTCAATTGGGGTTGGGGGGGCTGACTGGGGGCAGGGCCAGGCCATGGGGAGGGGCTGTGGGCAGTGGACCAGCCGGCCCCACCCCTAAATGGGGTGGGGGGGTGCTGATCAGGGGCCAGTGGCCTGGGGGAGGGGCCATGGGTGGTTGGCTGGCTGGTCCTGCCTCTGATGGGGTGGGGGGCAATCAGGGGCAGGGCTGGACAGGGGGAGGGGCTGCGGGTCGATCAGGGTGGTGGGAACCCATAGGGAGTATGGCCAGCTAGGGCGAGGGGCTTAAGGAGGTTGGCCAGCCAGCCCCACCCCCTATTGGGGTGGGGGATGCAATCAGGGGTGGGGCAGCCAGGGGGAGGAGCTGCAGGAAGTTGGCTGGCCAGCCCCACCCCCTATGGGGTGGAGGGTGCGATCAGGGGTGGGCCGGCCACGGGGAGGGGCTGCAGGACTATCGTGGTGGGGAGGGCTGGTTAGGGGTGGGGCTGGCCAGGGCGGAAGGGAGGGGGCATTTGGCCAGAGGCCCACTCTTGATCGGGATGGGAGAGACCAATCAGGGGCAGGGCAGCAGAGGGGAGGAACCGTGAGGTTAGCCGGCCAGCCTCACCCCCTAATCAGGCTGGTTCATAGTGACTGGTCGTTATGGTTGTTATGGCTGTTACGGTTGCTGGCTTTTTATATATATAATTTTTTAATTTTTCAATTATAGTTGACATACAGTATTATATTAGTTTCAGGTGTATACCCCAGTGATTGGACATTATAAAACTTAAGTGATCATCCCAAAAAATCTCATACCTATCAGATACCATACATAGTTATTAGAATATTATTGACTATATTCCCAATGCTGTATTTTGCACCCCCATAACTATTGCCTGTGATTAGAGTACTCTATTGGTAAAGTATGAAAAAATGAACTAGACTGGGGGACTATAATGGAAGTTAGGTCACAGAAACCATTCTACTAAGGACTAACAGTGTCTGCCATAGTGTGGGCATGTAGTAATTGTTTTGTAAAAAGTAATTATAAATAGGCATTTTAATGAATTTTTCGGATATATGCTAAATCTACTCACCTAGAGAGTATAGTCTGTCATTTTTGCAAATAAGTTTTCTTACTTTTTTTTTTTTTTTTTAATTCTCTTGGCTCCATTGATTTCTGCTTCTGGAATCCCAACTGTGTGTACATGAAAGTTGATGTATATGTTCCTCAGGAATTGCCTTTCTCTTTTTCACTCTACTTTAGATGACTTCTGGAAAATTTTCTAAAGTCTCTTTTGCTTTATTGTGTTATATTTATACACTAGAGGTCCGGTGCATGAAATACATGTGTGTGGGGGGGATGGTCCCCTTAGTCCAGCCTGCACCCTTTCCAATCTGGGACCCCTTGGGAAATGTCGGACTGCCGGTTTAGGACATTCCTCTCACAATCCTGGACTGCTGGCTCTTAATCGCTCACCTGCCTGCCTGCTTGGTCGCCCCTAACTGCCCTCCCTGATCCCCTGTCCCCCCTCAAGCCTGATCACCCCTAACTGCCCCCCTGCCAGCCTGATCACCCCTAACTGCCTCCCTGCCAGCCTGATCACCCTTAACCACCTCTGCCTGCCGGCCTGATCACCCGTAACTGCCCCCCCCTGCCGGTTTGGTTGCCCCTAACTGCCCCCTTCCTGCTGACCTCGTCGCTCTTAACTGCCCCCCCCCATGCCAGCTTGGTGACCCCTTACTGCCCCCACTGCGGCCTGGTCACCCCTTACTGACCCCCTGCTGGCCTGGTTGTCCCCAACTGCCCCCCTCTGCTGGCCTGGTCACCCCTTACTGACCCCCTGCCAGCCTGGTTGTCCCCAACTGCCCCCCTCTGCCAGCCTGGTTGCCCCCAACTGCCTCCCCTGCCAGCCTAGTCACTCCTAACTGTCCCCCTCCCACCAGCCTGGTGACCCCTTACTGGCCCCCCTGCTGGCCTGGTCACCACTTACTGACCCCCTGCCGGCCTGGTTGTCCCCAACTGCCCCCCTGGTTGCCCCTAACTGCCCCCCCTGCCAGCCTAGTCGCTCCTCACTGCCCCTGCCAGCCTAATAGCCCCCAACTGCCCCCCCACCAGCCTGGTTGCCCCCAACTGCCCCCATCTGCCAGCCTGCTAACCCCTAACTGCCCCCCCTGCTGGCTTGGTCACCACCAACTGCCCCCCTGCCAGCCTGGTCGCCCCTCATGGCCCGCCCCCCACTGACCTGGTCGTCCCACACAGTCTGCTGTTCAGTCATTTGGTCGTCCCTCACTAACCCCCCTGCCAGCCTGGACGCCCCACGCAGCCTGCTTGTTCAGTTGTTTGGTCATCCATCACTAACCCTCCCGCTGGCCTGGTCATAGGCAGCCATCTTGTGAGGGTGTGAGGGTTAATTTGCATATTACATCTTTATTATATAGGATCGTGCAACCTACTGTTCCAGTGTCTCCATCATACTTTAAAATGTTGTCATCATATTTTTCAACTTTATTACCGCCTGTTACAGAAATAAGCAACATTCCTCCAAATCTCACCAAGATTACAAACAAAGACATTTGTTGTAATTCCTGGTATTTTTCTCATTTAAATTTCTGATTATTCGTGTGCAATGATTTTTCTCTTTATAACTGTTTCATTTTTTTAGTATCTGAATTTAAATGGATTTTGCAGATGATATATGCGTTTCTGGACAAATCTTTCTTGCATAGTTGAAGAAGAAAGGAGCTGTTCAAATCAGTTGTAGTTTTACTTTGCTGAACCAGAGATCTTGAATTTTATGCATACAAAGGGGAGCAGGAGGCAGAAGGGGGTGAGGAAGATGGAAAATAAAGATGTAACTGTCAGAGAGGTAATTTTAATAGCTTATTTTGAGTAGACTGTGGTACCTGATAGCTAACCTGGAAAGCCCTCCCCTTCTTCAAATGGTATAAATAATGCCACTAGGCTCCAGCTATGCAAGGACCTCACTTTACCTGGCATGCTGTTTGTACCAACCACAAACATAACGTGAGTACATGGTCACTTCTCATTGGTGTTTGGCATCTGGTGAATTATTTGGCTAATTAAAAAATGGTCTAGACTTGGCTTTTCCTGTAGCTCCCCTGACATCCCAATGTTCTCAACATTAGAAGCTAGTGGTGTTGGTTGTACGTTGTTGTTGCTGATGTTTACCATTAGGAGTGGTGCCTATTAGTGGCATTCTGCTAAAGATGAAAGGGAGTCTCTCCCCTAAGCCCTTATTTCCTAAGCACTATTTTCCTTTGCATGAGTTGTATGATAGGTTGGACATCTCTTCTTACTCAGTGCAAATTTCCCTATAAAATAGAAGCTAAAAAAATTCCTTTTAAGTTACTGACAGGTAGAAATCCTAGGTTCGAACACTGTTATGGATTTTATTACAGATTATCATTTGATGACCACATTTCAAAAATGCTTTTGCACTTTTGAAAAGGAAGGGGAAAGGTAAATGTGTAATATAAAGAATACCATACACATTGATTGCTCAGTTTAAAAACAAAAATAAGCAAAGAAATATATCAACTATTTTTTATTTCAGTTATTTGATTGTTGGTATAAATAACCTACTAGCCCATTATTGAAGTTCATACTCAGATGGAATATATACATCCTATTTAATTAATAACTGAATGATCTCATAACTACCAAATTCTATGAAAAACAGAATTAGATACTAAGCATCCCATGTATAAATAATTACTTCAAAAATTATAACTATTTTAGAGTGAGTGAGTCTTTAAATGTGTCCTTCTTTGGCACAGAATAATGTCTTTTTCACTGAAATTCATTAAAAATGGTAATTTATTTTCTTATTAATATGAAAATCTTGTAGCAGATTAGTTTATATAAAAGTTAAATGTGGTGTAATTTCTGAATAAAAACAAATACATCTTTGATTTCTCCTTAATAATATGAATATTATTGATTATTATCTATATATCAGACGCCCAGTGCGTGAAATTCATGCACGGGGGCTGGGGGTGTCCCTCAGCCCAGCCTGCACCCTCTCCAATCTGGGACATCCCTCTCACAATCTGGGACTGCTGGCTTCTAACCGTTTCTGCCTGCCAGCCTGATTGCCCCCTAACTACTCTCCTGACAGCCTGATTGACGCCTAACTGCTCCCCTGCCAGCCTGATCGCCCCAACTGCCCTCCCCTGCTGGCCTGGTCACCCCCAGCTGCCCTCCCCTGCAGGCCTGGTCGCCTTCAACTGCCCTCCCCTGCCGGCATGGTCACCCCCAACTGCCCTCCCCTGCTGGCCTGATGGCTCACAACTGCCCTCCCCTGCCAGCCTGGTAGCCCCCAACTGCCCTCCCCTACTGGCCTGATTGCCCACAACTGTCCTCCCGTGCCAGCCATCTTGTAGTGGCCATCTTGTGGCAGCCATCTTATCACAACGTGAGGGCAGCCATCTTGTGATGACATTGCGCGAGGGTGTGATGCCACCTAAGCTTTTATTATATGGGATATATAAAAGCCTAAGTGACTGTTATGACCAAATGACCGGACGACCGGTTGACCAGTCACTATGACGTGCACTGACCACCAGAGGGCAGATGCTCAACACAGGAGCTGCCCCCTGGTGGTCAGTACACTCCCACAGCCAATCCATGGCCCCTCCCCACAGCTGGCCAACCTCCCGTGGCCCCTCCCCCTCCCTGGCCAGCCAGCCCCCCTCCTGCAGTCCCTTTCTCCAGCATGCCGGACCCCCCATCGGCCCTGATCAGGGGGCTGGCCGGCTAACCTCCCATGGTCCCTCCCCCTCCCCAGCCAGCTAACCTTCCACGGCCCCTCCCCTGCAGCCGGCTGGCCCCCTGATAGGCCTTGATCACTGGCCAGGCCGAGGGACCCCACCCATGCATGAATTCATGCACCGGGCCTCTAGTTTGAACATAATTGTAAAGGGAATTGAAGTTATGTTCATTTTTAACTTTTTGAATATACAATATTTGCAAAATAACAATAGTTGTTACATATGTAATTGTAACTAATTTAATAAAATATATAATTTGATGTTAAATCATTTTAATTTTGCTATAAAATTGAAAATAAAGCAAATTTATCAATGTTTAAATGTAAAAATCCCTATGTTATTTCTCTGAAATATACAATGAAATACAAAATGTATAAAATGAAAGCAAATGTATAAGCAAATTTATAAGTGATACAGAAAATAAACTCTATGATTTGAAATTGGAAATCATATACCTGGAGCTTAAGGCATCACAGTATAATTCACATATTTTATAAGCAATTTCAATAAAGAAAAATGATTTTTTACTTGTACATAGTCCAATCAATATACAAACTTCACATTTTCAGAGATCTTTATTAATCCACTACCATACTCCTGCTCTCTGTTCTTGGCCTCCAGTGCTTTCAAAAAACATGAAGTCCTAAATAAAAACAAAATACACAAATGAGTTTTCAGTAATAAAACTGAGGTCAATTCTTCGATGCATAAATGCTAAGGGATATGAAATATGATGAAACAGAATGACACATCTGCTAAACAAGAAAATTGACTCTTATAAGTAGATCTGGGAAAAGTTTATAGCTTCAGCTTCCCACTTTAATAGCAATTAAATCCTATAATTCTAATCCCTTATTAATACCTGTATGAATTTAATTAGTTCTCTGATAATTTCTCTCAATTTCACTTTTTCTCAGGTCTCCTGTAATTACTCTTTTTGAATCTTTCTTCCTAAACTTTTTATATTCTTTCTCTAATAATATAACTTTTCTTAAGACTGGAATACCATGTACAACTTTTACATTTATTTCAGGGGAATGAAAGCCATCTTAGAGTTAGAATACCACTGAGAATTGTTTGGTCTAGTTTTATAATTTCTCTTCCAAATTTGTCCACTGTACTCCCAGCTGACCTCACTCCATCAATGCCTAACTAGATTCTCTCCTCAATGACTTCAAGTCAAATCCTATGGATTTTATCTCTCACATCTATAATTTTCCTTTATCCCGTTAACAGAAATAAGTTAATCCTTATTTGCAACCACTTGCAATTACTCTACTGCAATTATACCTCTCTTCAATCCATTTCTCACACAGTCACCAGGATTTATCTTTCTAAAATTTGGATTTATAACTATTTTATTTATACCTAGTTTAAATGTAATGAGTTAACTAAACCATTTTCAATGTCTTCCCAATGTCTATTAGAAGTTGCAACAGTCCTTAAAAGTCCTTTAGTAGAAGCCCAATGTATCTCATAGTCATTTACTAACAATCCCACTATCACCCCCAACCCCATGTCCCATCTATCCAAACATCCTAGACTGCCTTATCTTCCCTATACCATTACATATCATATCTTGAAAAAATCAATAAGTCATTAATTATCAATAGCCAGTCAATGTTGAAATTTCTATGAATGCCTGTAAATGTCCTTTTATACTGGTTTGTTCAATTCAGTATACAGAGTCTACAAACTGCATTAAGTTGATGTCTTTAAAGTCTCTCTCATTTTATTATATTTTTATTTTCCTGATATTTATTTGTTGAAGGAAATGGATCCTTTTGCTGTATATACTCTCATATTTTATTTTTTTCTGAGTGCATCCCCAAATAAACATTTAAGATATTCATTTAGATGTTCCAAACCTTGCTTGCAGATTGGAATCACCTGGAAGTGATGTAAACACCAAGCTTGAAGGCTTGGTCCCATCTCCAGAGATTTTGATTGACTATTTGGGTGCAGTCTTGATACACACAGTTTAAAAAGCTACCCAGGTGTTTCTACTGTGTAGCTAAGATTGAGAACTGTTGCTCTCTCCCAGGTGTCCTTGATTTTGGCTGCATATTGAATCACTTGGAGAGCTAAACAACAAACTTTCGATTGTGAGCTTCTGATTTAATTGAATGGGGGTATGATTTGGTACTTGGAGTTTTTGAAATCTCCCTAAATGACTTAATGGAAGACAAGTGTAGAATCACTGCTTTATCCCGTGTGTGTCAGCTGGCATTTCCAAAGTGCATTGGATGCACTTTTATTGCAATTCGCACTCAAGTAGTAGAACATTTAATTTAATAATGAATCAGGACAAATATCTCCCCATTTCACTGGGTTCTACTCCACCTTAGTCCATATCTGAGTGCACCTATTTTGATTTTTAAATAGAAGCCCCAAAGAAGCCCCAATAGAAGCCTCTCTATAACACACAGTCTTTCTATTGCCATGTGAAACTGTAGAATTTCCTGAGAAATTAGTCACCTGTGAATCCAGACCATCAGGAGAAAATGGAATTTCAGAGCTAGGATTAAATGGCATCCCCTTTGAATAAAATCTATAAATTTAAGCAAGTCATTTAAAAAGGTACACTTTACTGAATCGTTCAGAATGATATTAAAGAAATACCCAAGATTAGCAAGTATATACTTACAATGAGGAAACATGCACCAAGCATCACAGCTTTCATTTTCACATCAAGGTCTAAAGGGAACTGGATCCCAAAGTTATCAGCATCTGTAAATGCCTCTCTCACAAAACCAGTCCATTGCTTGGAAATCTTGCCAATCACATTTTCTTCATCAAGAGATTTAATCTAAAAAAAAAAAAAATGATGGTCTTAAAGAATTCTAGAAAACTAATAATAAAACGACTTTCAAATTTGTAATAAAATAAAACAAATGTGTTATTAAGCTTACGTGCAATACGTAACTATGAAGAGTATATTGCTCATTGGATGCATATAAATTCCTGTATTTATAGATACATGAAAAAATTGTTTCTTTGCTACAGAAAACTTATACCAAAGTAGTTTTACTGCCCACCCAGCTTGGCTCTGTGTTGAGCATCGACCTATGAACCTGGAGGTCACGTTCGATTCCCGGTCAGGGCACATGCCGGGTTGCAGTAGGGGGTGTGCAGGAGGCAGTCAATCAATGATTCTCTCTCATCATTGATGTTTTAATCTCTCTCCCTCTCCATTCCTTTCTGAAATCAATAAAAATATTTTAGAAAAGAAAGTAGTTTTACTGAAATATTTAACATTTTATTATTGTATGCAAACATTAAAATTTCTTTGATGAAATTTCTAGAAGCCATCAGGAAGGTAGCAAACTAAACCCCATGTGACATCTGCTTTAAGACAAGCACAGAATTTACACAGGCTGAGTGATTACATGTGATGGGGGGCACATTACCACTCAATGTTAGTAGACAAACAGGAAGTGCTAAGGACCTGGGAAAGAGGACTGGCAGTTTTGATTGAAGGAAAGTATCTAATAAGTAACTTAAAGGGATGCCACAGGTCCAGGGTAGGGTAAGACTGGACAACAGAAGTGTGAGGGAACAACAAAATAGGAAAGGTGTATGAAAAAAAGGTCTGAAGTAAATTTTTTTTGATTTTACAATTCTGCCTGAGGACACTCCAGGACCACTATAAAGAGTTGGACAGTTGCACCTCCCTAAGTGGCATATGGCAGCTGATGGTAGCCACACTCACCATGGTGTGTACACATAGGGTTGTGTCAACCCAGGAAGAGATATGTTCTTTTCAAATGTACACAAGGTAGCACATGTGCCAGCAACATCCTTTGAAGCCACAGCTCAAGTTGGAGCTGCTAAATAAATGTGGGGAAACTAAAAACAGTTGACTCATTTTATTCCAGTGTGGGTGCTTAAGTTCTTAACAAACCTGAAATATGCTTTTAATATGAAAACTGTGATAGCATGGGTTGCTGTTCATCAATATTCATCCACCCCTCACACTGTAGGCCCAGTATTCTTCTCTGAACTTAGGCTTAGCCATGTGACTTGTTTGACTAATGGAATGTTAGTGTATATGACAGTGAGCAGAGACCTTAAACATGGCTAAGCGGTTTGGCCTGGCTCTTGCTCTCCAGTGATCAGCCACCAGAAAATCATGTAGTTCTTGCTAAAGCTCTAGAATGAGCATACTTGGAACAGGCCCAAGGCCAATTTCAAGCCTAAATCACTGCTGTCTAGCTAAGCATATGTGTATCCACTGAGATACAATTGACCTGCAGACGCATAAGCATGAAAGCAAATGCCTGTTGTTTTAAGTCACTGATCTTTAGGGGTTTTATGTTATACAACACTGTTCTGGGAAAACAGACTAAATAAATCTTGTGCGCCCTTTAGTGTTTTATCTGCTAATAGCTGTAATCTAAGTATTTTTAGCTTGTTAAATAATCTTATTTTTTAAAAATTTATTTTTAATTTTGAAAATGAACAATACAAAGGATAACTGGCCTGGTCACCCCTAACTACCCCCCGCTACTGGCCTGGTTGCCCCCAACTGCCCCCCTCTGATGGCCTGGTCGCCCCTAACTTCCCGCCCTGCCGGCCTGGTCGCCCCACACAGCCTGCTTGTTCAGTCGTTTGGTCGTCCCTCACTAACCCCCCTTGCCGGCCTGGCCGTAGGCAGCCATCTTGTGAGGGAGTGACAGACAATTTGCATATTACCTCTTTTTTATCCTATATAATAAAAGCCTAATATGCTAAGGGTCCGGTCATCCGGCCATTCAACCAATCAAAGCATAATATGCTAAGGCCGCTCAACCAGTCGCTATGATGTGCACTGACCACAAGGGGGAAGATGTTCTGACTGGTAGGTCAGCTTGCTGCTGGGGTCCGGCCAATTGGGACTGAGTAAGTTGGGCTGGACACGCCCTGGAGCCCTCCCATGGTCCCTCTCCGGCTGGCCAACCTCCCGTGTCTCTCCCCAGCCCTGATCATGCACTGGTGGGGTCTCTTGGCCTGGCCTGCACCCTCTCACAAGATGTTACTTAATAGCACCATCAAAGATGTTACTTAATAGCACCATTCTAGATGCACAGGAGTAGAGTTAATTTACTACCTATAATAGATGCTCTAAAGCAGTGGTTCTCAACCTTTCTTTTGTGATGGTCTTAGGCGACCCTGCTAGCGGTTCTCAACCTGTGGGTCATGACCCACAGGTTGAGAACTGCTGCTGTAGAGCCTAAGACCATCAGAAAGCACAGATATTTACATTACAATTCATTAACAGTTTCAAAATTACAGTTATGAAGTAGCAACAAAAATAATTTTATGGTTGGGGGTCACCATAACATGAGGAACTGTATTAAAGGGTCGGGGCATTAGAGAAGTTGAGAACCACTGCTCTAAAGCATCTGTTGAGAAGAGTTGCTAATTACTTAGCATTAATATCAGAGTTTCACAATCAAGTTTGACTTGCTTCACTAGTATTTTCACTTATTTTTAAACAAATAAAATATATGTTAGCCAAACTTCTGTTAATACTCCATGAAAGAACAATTACCTTTTTACTCCTCTGGATCTTTGATAGGAATGATAACCCCTACTTAAAGAACTATCATTATACATAAATCTTAAAGTCTTTACACATACATAGCATAAATTCCACCCAAAAATCTATATCCCTTTTAAAGGATTCATCTTTATATAATTAGGGTCTAACACAGGAATTCAATATCATGTAACCAGGCAGATAATAGAAAGAAGCCGGCTAGTGGAAAACCTAAGAAAGTCATGGGAGACTGGCAGAGTTCCCACATATTCGTCACAAAGGGCAGCACCACTTAGGTTCAGCCTGTTTGTGCCCCTTTTATGGAAATGTGGGCCCAATTTACCACATTTTCTTCTTTTCCAATAGAACAAGAAAATCACGATTAAGTTATAAAACCTCCTGCTTTTTAATATTTGCAACTAAATAACATGAATTATTAAGGCTAGGCCATCTGTTGGAAAACAGCTGTGATGGAATTGCTCCATGTAGTAAGTACAAAGATATATTGTGGTTTTTAACAATCATTTTTTCCCCAAAATACATTTTTATTGATTTCACAGAGGAAGGGAGAGGGAGAGGAAGATAGAAACATCAATGATGAGAGAGAATCATTGATCAGCTGCCTCCTGCACTCCCCAGATTGGGGATCGAGCCCGCAACCTGAGCATGTGCCCTGACTGGAAATCAAACCATGACCTCCTGGTTCATAGGTCAATGCTCAACCACTGAGCCATGCCAACTGGGCTCTAACAATCAAATTTAATACAAAGGTAAAGGAGAGACCAAAGAGATGTATAATTGGGTAGCTCATCTTACACTATCTTTCTGAAAGCTCTCTTTGCATAACTGGACTTTTTGTAGGAACTCAAACATGTCAGATCATCTGAAGAGGGCCAAGAGCATTGGCAGCCTGTGTTTCAGACTAAGGAAGGATCAGAGGCTTTGGCAGTCAGACGTAGATGAAAAGGTTAACTTTCTATTCAAAATGGATCATGTATAGGACCTTCATACAAAACCATGTTTAAATATTAGTTGTTTTGCTTATATTTATTTGAGTGCAAGGCTCTGCTTTTTTTTCCCCATTTATCATAATCAACACTGAAGCTCAATGAGATTAATAACTTCTTTTCTGACCAAAGTTAAATATATGAGCAGTGTCTCCCTCTTGAGATATTAGGATACACATATTTATTTAATATATTTGTAACATCCTCACAACTTATATTATTATTATATTAGGAAAGAAAAACCTATAAACATGATTACAACTCTTACCTCAAAATCAACATCTGCACAACAGCTGCACACAAGACATGGACCAATAATTTTGAGTACATCCTCTCTCCTCTCATTTTGAATGGTTAACTTTGGCAGGCATGGGTGCCAATTCTGAATAACATAACCCACTGGTACACCAGGAGGAGCATAAATTTCTATCTACAAAAGCAAAAGAACATATGTAAATTGTAATAATAATAATGTCTAATAATGACACTTATTTACTGAATACATTCTAAGTGTCAGACACTGTTCTAAGCACCACTTGATTTACAACAAGTTGGTACTATTTTTCCTGTTTATGGAGGAAGTAACTGAAGAACAGAGAGTTCACTAACTTTATCAGATTCCCTAGCTGCAAAGTAGACGAGATGAGTCTACTCAGACAGGCTGCATGCATAGACTCCACTCTTAAGCACTGCTCTCCAGGCCTGTACATTTAAAAATTTCTATACTTATAAAACACTAGAGGCCCGGTGCATGAAATTCGTGTATGGGGGGCGGGGCGGGGGCGGGCGTCCCTCAGCCCCGCCTGCCCTCTTGCAATCCAGGACCTTTTGGGAGATGTCTGATCCCATGGATCAGGCCTAAACCAGCAGTCGGACATCCCTCTCGCAATCCGGGACCGCTGTCTCCTAACTGCTCACCTGCCTGCCTGATTGCCCCTAACCACTCGCCTGCCTGCCTGATCATCCTTGCTCGCCTGCCTGCCTGCCTGATTGCCCCTAACCACTCACCTGCCTGCCTGATCGCCCTGGTCTCTGGTCATTCCAGTTGCTGGGCTTTTATTATATAGGATGTTGAAATTATTAAGGAACTCTTTTCTCAAACTTCTATAAAAACAGTGGTTTAGATGTATGAATAGAATCTTGATTGCTGGTGCAATTTTCAAATCTGAGTGGCAATGGCTCTATAATGGAAAGGAACTGGGGCCTGGAATCTTGGCTCTGTTATTAGCGGGGTGACCTCGCATGAGCATGTCAAACTTGTGGCCCGTGGGCTACATGTGGTCCACAATGAATATTTTTGCAGCCCAGCCAATATAACAGAAAGAAAAGTTTTAATAAAAATTTCATAACTTTTTACAATATCCAGTTATACATAATTATTAATAATGAACTACAATATTCGCTAATGACTGATTACTATAATTGTGTTGCATTCATTTCCCTTATGCGCTTTATGCACAGGCACACCATTTCTCTCCACTGATACTAGCAGAGAATATTTTAGCAGCTGATTGCCACGTGATTAGTCTTGTACTGAGTTGTTTGGGTGTGCAATGGAAAATATTTTGCTTTTGGAGAACAAGAAAAATAGATTTATTTGTGTTATGCTTATTAATTTGTGCAGTTATTCAGTGTCTGGTAAATTAATGCTCAAGAAAAAAATATTAATTTTTAATAAACTGTTCTATTATTTTATATTAACAATTATTTATTTCAGCCCTTTGTATTCAGCATGTCTCTATTGAAATAAACATACGTTTCTATGAAAATGGAGGCTTTTGTTTTTTTGCAGCACACATAAACTTAAACCTTGTTTATTTGGCCCATGTTAGCCTTTGATTTTGACATGCTTGACTTAGGAAGTTCCTCAGCATGCTCATGTGTAAGTGACATTATCTTAAACTATGTTCTAAGGTCAATAGTATAATGTTTGTCAATGTGCTCTTTACATTCAGAGAATATTCCATCAAACTCTCAATTTTTCCTCAGATATTCCTATGGATAGATACTGTTATACCTAACCTAAATTACAAAACACAACATAATTCAGTAGGAATAACGTCAGTTACCTTTTGAAAATAAATGCAGTCTTAGACTTCAAATATCTTTGTGCCTGTGCCTTGGTCTGTGACCTGGTCTCACAGCTACTTGTCTGGAATTACTGACCAGGCAGGGCTGGTTTCAGGCCAGTGGGGAAACAGACAAAGGCCAACTTTCCTGTATGCTCTCTGTTCCCTGGTGCCTCCTCTGAGATCCATGTTCTGTACCAGTGAGCTGACAAGTAATATGAAATAGACACCTGTTCTTTATAGAGCTGAAGATACCCACACCTAGCATATACCTACTACAGGTGCTCAAATATATTAATTTTTTAAAATGGGGAACTTAAGAACATAGGAGTTGAGATTTCTCAAAGGTGGTATCTCCTAGGTTTCTTCCATAATAGGTTGGCCAAAATTGTGAGATGGACATATCTGCTATTTTTCTTATTCTTCTGTACACCTGCTCCTGGAATTGTATTCTAGGATATTCTCTGTGGTGCCCTCCTATAGCTTTAGCCAGACCTCTCACGGTCATTTAAAGTAAGGGCCTTATCTTCTCAACTCTCCCCGAAGTCTGACTCTGAGCAGAGGCTCATTCCCATGAGATAAACTTCGCAGAGCCAGGGGGCTAACTGCTCACTATTTTTCACCTGCCATCCTTCCTCTCCCAATTACTCTCAAGCATAAAACAATAGTTCATGGACCAATTTTTAGAAAATCTCATTTGATTATACAGGTTCAATAAAAGGGTGATACCTGGGTAAATGCTCACTGACCTCCTGAAGGCAGCAGGGGCAACAACAGCTGGTGCATCTTAGTGGTCTCTGCAGAGTTATGACCTCTCGGCCCATAAGATCAAGAATCCTCATGGTAAAAGGCCTATTAGCCCCACAGCAATTTCGGGTACAGCAATCAGTATCTTCCACGGCAAAGTATATCCTCTGTCCAAGGATGTTCTTAATTTCGTATTTGTTATTTGTTTCAAAACCTATTAAGACTAAAAACATAAAAGGGAGTAATTATGACCATTATGATAAAAGAATATTGAATCTATTCTAAGGTATTATAATATCTAGTTATACAATTTTTAGATGATACTTCATGTCACATTGGGAGAAAGCAAAGGAAAGGTGTTTGGAGATGATTCCAACAAAGGAAAAACAACAAAGGAAGAGAACTAGGAGAGGGTATGAAAGTATACAAAATTAAGAGTCCTGTGTGAGACATGGAAAAGAAAGCCCATATTCTCCTAATTCCATATAATTGTGTCATAAAGGGAGACTTAAGAGCTCATACTATTGGCTCGCTTAGAATGTCTTTCCAGCTCCTGAACAACCAAATTCTACCTAACCTTCAAGGCCCACCTCTGGTCCAACTTTCTCTGTGAAGTCTTCCCTTATCACCCCTGAAATGTAAGGTCCTTTTTTCTATATTTCCTCAAGACTATAAACCCTCACTATTTTCTCTTAGTGCTTACTACTTTCTGCATTGTTATAGTTTGTTAACATACTGTGCCCACATTTCTTTCAGTGAAGAAAGGCAACTCTTTTTCCTCATTCCTCCATATAGAAAGATAAGTTACTGATGTGTTTCATCAGCATTCATGAACTTAAGTATAGCAAATTCACTGTTATGTAGGCCACTGTGTGTTGGAGGGTCATAGCTGTGTAACTCCACTCTTTCCTTAAGTCCTAAGCTCTTGAAAATGTGACAATACGGCCTGGCCTCAGCATTCTCTGCTTTTTCCCTGTCCAGCTCTCTATTCTCCTTCACATGTTAGAATTGATTAGTAGAATGATTTTCTACTTATAAGAGTAATGGGTAGGTCTGTTTGGGTACTCTGCCTCTTTATATTCACTCCCTCTTTGCTCACACACCCTAGAGGGCTAATTATTGTCTCAGATGGCGTCTAGCCAGAACTCTGCATCATCCCAACTTGCAGATTCTGACCACTTTCTGGTGCTTTTGTACATAGCTCTGTGGGGAAATTTTATTTGGAGAAAGTGGTTCACAATGCAAGACTCAAGTTTACATGAACCTTCTTGCAGAATAATATAAATTGTTATCAAAACTGTACAGATGCTAAAAAATATTAGGTTTATCTTTGCCAAATTGACTTGGCAATTCTTAGACACAAGGAGGGTTTTATAAACTAAAGGGTTTTATAAACTGAAGGGTTTTATAAACTGGTCCCTCAGCCCAGCCTGCACCCTCTCTAATCTGGGACCCCTCTCACAAGCCAGGACTGCTGGCTCCCAAACGGTCACCTGCCTGCCTGCCTGATTGCCCTTAAATGCTTCTGCCTGCCAGCCTGATCACCCCCTAACTGCCCTCCCCTGCCGGCCTGGTCACCACTAACTGCCCTCCCCTGCCAGAATGGTCACCCCTAACTGTCCTCTCCTTCTGACCTGGTCCCCCCCATCTGCCCTCACCTGCTGTCCTGGTCACCCCTAACTGCCCTCCCTTGCCAGCCTGGTCACCCCTAACTGCCCTCCCATGCTAGCCTGGTTGCACCCAACCACCCTCCCCTGCAGGCCTGGTCCCCCCCAACTGCCCTCCCCTGCAGGCCTGGTCCCCCCCAACTCCCCTCCCCTGCAGGCCTGGTCCCCCCAAACTGCCCTCCCCTTCAGGCCTGGTCCCCCCTAACTGCCCTCCTCTGCTGGCCTGGTTGCCCCCAACTACCCTCCCCTGCAGGCCTGGTTCCCCCCAACTACCCTCCCTTGTGGGCCTGGTTCCCCACAACTGTCCTCCCCTGCAGGCCTGGTTATCCCAACTGTCCTCTCCTGCAGGCGTGGGTACCCCCAACTGTCCTCCCCTGCAGGCCTGGTTCCCCCCAACTGCCCTCCCCTGCTAGCCTGATTGCCCACAACTGCCCTCCCCTGCTGGCCATCTTGTGGTGGCCATCTTGTGTCCACATGGGGGCAGACATCTTGTGTGTTGGAGTGACGGTCAATTTGCATATTACCTCTTTATTATGTAGGATTTTTATTTTTTTAAATATTTAATAATTTCTAGAATTATTTTTAGTAGCATCATAAAATGCACTTAGAACTTATGCTACCAAGTGTCACCAGTTTCAATAAATCAAACTTTTTTCAGACACAGAGATCTTATTGTTACAATAGGCAGTTAGTTTATTAATGAAAAGAGAAGGGAGCCAGACATAGTGATGCCTGATTGAGCGGGGAAATAGCAGTTTCAAAGTCAGCCTGGGAGGTAACCAGCATAATTTTATAGCTACATTGAGGGGAGGGGGTGGGTAACTGGCACCATTCTGCTGGATTCCCCAAGGGAAGGAGAAAACTGGAAGGGGAAATTCCTTTCATTGAGTGCATGTGCAGTAGAAGCCAAGATGGCATCATAAAGGTGGGAGTTGGGGGTGACTAGCCTGGAGAAATCTGGGAATAAGGTCTGGGAGGATAAGGCCACAAAACACTGCGGGGGCGGGGGGAAGGGATGAGCAGTGCTGCAGATGGTCACAATCATGCTAGGGTATGCAGAACATGTCCACTTGCTTGGTACAGTTTTCAGATATTCAATTAGGGAGGGAATAAAGGATCATTACTATGTTTATGCTCTGTGAACTAGGATATAAAATAAATTGGATTATGGTTTTGCTTTATACCATGTCACAGTATGTTAATAAACTATAACATACAAGGCAGGAAGTAGCTTCCTTTTGCACTGTGTGAGGGAAGGTAATGAAGGAGTTTACTCTCAATGCACACATGAAAGTAGAAGGTGAATCAGAACATCACACTGGGCTCAGGGCACCCTTGTTTAATGCAGCAGTTGTTCAGAGGTGGGAGGTGGTATTAGTCAAGTGAAAAGGTGCTTGGCAACCAGGCTGCAACTCACAGGATATCTAGACCACTCGCATCCTAAGTGAACTCTGTAGCTTACAGGGGCTAATCTTTTCACAGGAGAAAAATAGATATGCTAAATACTGACACCTGCCTGGTATCTTAGTGAAGTCTTCAACAGCTGAACCACACACTGGAAACCTCTCCTTGCTTATAGCCTGGAAGGAGCAATTCTTAGTCCCACTTGTCCAAAGCCCTCATTAACTTGGGTCATAGGATGTCACAAGCCATTCAAATAATAAGTGATTAAAAGAAATATATGGAGAGAAAATTACTCTCTAATATGTGTGTGGATGGGCTTTCATTCAGATAGAGACATCCTGTGCAAAGTCTAGCACCGTGACCTCCCTCAAGTGTCTTTCCTCTGACTCACGCAGGCCCTATCTTCTAAGTGTTTCATTAAGTAGCTTAATCTCAAAATCTTTAGTCTGCTTATCTATGAAATGAAATCAATGGGCTTACACAATCTATAAATTTCCTTCTATTTACTTAGAAAATGAAAACAAAACAAAATCTATGGCTATGCCTTTGTTGTAGATTAAGTTTTGAATTGGGAAATGTGGCTGCCATAGTCTCAGATACTAAAAATAAACAGTAATGTTCATCTATACAATTCATAGTTAAAATACAGACTTTCAGTTTGAAATAAAAAACAAAATTAATGACATCCCTTTTAAAAACTGAAGAGTTAATAATTACTAAATTTGCAACTTTATATTTTACTAGAGGCCAGGTGCACAAATTTGTGCACAGAGGGGGGGGTGGTCCCCTCAGCCCAGCCTGCACCCTCTCCAATCCAGGACCCCTTGGGGGATGTCCAACTGCAAGACATCCCTCTCACAATCCTGGACCGCTGGCTCCTAATTGCTCACCTGCCTGCCTGCCTGGTTGCCCCTAACTGCTCCCCCCAACCCCGCCGGCCTGATGGCCCCTCACTGCCTCTGCGTGCCGGCCTGATTGCCCCTAACTCCACCCCCCTGCTGGCCTTGTCGCCCCTAACTTCCCCCTCCCTGCCAGCCTGGTTGTTCCTAACTGCGCCCCCTGCCAGCCCGATCACCTCTTACTGCCCCCACTGCTGGCCTTGTCACCCCCAACTGCCCACCCCTGACGGCCTGGTCGCCCCACGCAGCCTGCTGTTCAGTCATTTGGTCGTCCCTCACTAACCCCCCTGCTGGCCTGGTCATAGGCAGCCATCTTGTGAGGGCATGAGGGTCAATTTGCATAGTACCTCTTTATTATATAGTATGATTAATATATACTAGTATACACTTTAAAATATATATATATGTGTGTGTGTGTGTGTGTGTGTGTGTGTGTGTGTGTGTGTGTTATAAATCTAAAAACTATGAATGGAGTACTGTACTATATAGGGTCTTTTGGGGGGATCTATAATCTCAAAAATAAATTCCCTAGAATAAATCATGAAAAAAAATTCAGAATACAAATTGTGCACCAACAAGGAGCTTCTTTCCAGGAGTTTAAACTTAGTTTAAACAAACTAACAATAACGAAAACACTATAAATACCTAACAATGTACGTTGTATGTAATCTGAATACAATAGATAATAATTTTTTATTCTAATCGAATCTATCACCGACTAGTGAAATTATAACTAGAGGCCTGGTGCATGAAATTTGTGCATGGTGGGGGAGGGTGTGTCCCTCAGCCCAGCCTGCACCCTCTCCAATCTGGGACCCTTCGAGGGATGTCCGACTGCCTGTTTAGGCCCAATCCCTCTCACAATCCAGAACTGCTGGCTCCCAACTGCTTGCCTGCCTGCCTGCCTGATTGCCCCTAACCACTTCTGTCTGCCAGTCTGATTGACGCCTAACTGCTCCCCTGCTGGCCCGAATGCCCCTAACTGCCCTCCCTTGCTAGCCTGGTTGCCCCTAACTGCCCTCCCCTGCAGGCCTGGTCACCCCTAACTGTCCTCCCCTGCAGCCTGATCCCCCAACTGCCCTGCCCTGCAGGCCTGGTCACTCCCAACTGCCCTCCCCTGCAGGCCTGGTCCCCCCCCCCCAACTGCCTTCCCCTGCTGGCCATGGTCCCCCCAACTGTCCTACCTTGCAGGCCTGGTCGTCCCCAACTGCCCTCCCTTGCAGGCTTGGTCCTTCCCAACTGCCATCCCCTGCTGGCCTGATCGCCCACAACTGCCTTCCTCTGCTGGCCATCTTGTGTCCACCTGGGGGCCGCCATCTTTGATCACATGGAAGTGGCCATCTTGTGTGTTGGAGTGATGGTCAATTTGCATATTACTCTTTTATTAGATAGGATTTCTACTAGTGGTAAGAAACTTTGCAGAGCATGAAGAGTTTTCATTAAAGTCTATATTTAGAAAAAAGATACTACGGTTCATGAATCTTTCTGGCAGGAGTTTTGAAACATCTGGTGACTTCCTATGTTCATATTATACGTGAGGAGCACTGGGCCCAGAGAGACATCTGTTGGAGTCAGACCCATTCACATGAGCAGGAATGCTGTTTTAGGAAGTCAGATTTCTAGGCCTGCTGATCAGCATCCTTCAACATTCTAAGTGATAATCCTCAGCCTGTGGCAAAAAGGTTTTATAGGGTTCATATGAACTCCCAAGAGAAATTGTTGGCAAGACTGTAATTTTCTACAACATACCCATCCAGATTCAAAAAATGTATTCACTTTGGAAATGCACTAAGGTTAAGTGCACTACTGCATGTGGCTCTGTGCCAATCTCAAGGTTATCACATATTAGGGGAGGAAAAGCCAGAGTGAGAGAGGTCGGATAAGTGCTTTCTAGAGAGAAGAGGGAGCAAAATAAATTTTGGTTGGTTTCCTTCTAAATTAGGGTCTATATAATGAGGACAGATGCCCAGAGTAATAGTATTTTACCGCTTGATTCCTAAGTTCAAGAAACAAATTATCAGGATGAGAGACATTTGTAAATAACCAGTTTTAATCATTCCACATTTGTGAAAGTGTTATATTTGTGGTTGTTGATATGCCTTTATTTGCACAAATATCTTCTCTTTCTAGAAATATAATCAATACAATCAATACATACCTTCTAGAAGCTCAACTTGCTGATGAATCAGTATCTGATCTATCTATTATAATAAGAACAGAAAGTTAAACTGTAAATTATATATCACATTTTTAAGCCAACCAAATTAACATCACTGTTTTTATATTTTAAAGGATACATATAATCAATAATACTTACCAATATTATCAATATTTAGTAACTTATATTACTTCTAGATATACCAGAAATTAATATATACTTTACTTTTTTATTTTTTAAAGAATAATTTATAGATTTTTAGAGAGAGAGGAAGGGAGAGAAAAGAAACATCAATTAGCTGCATCCTGCACTCCCCCCTGGGGATTGTGCCCATAACCCGGCATGTGCCCTGACTGGGAATTGAACCAGCAACCTCTCAGTGCATGGAACAATGCCCAACCAACTGAGCCACACTGGCCAGAGCTAAACTTAATATATTTTTAATTAAAAATATCCATTGAATGGCCTGGCCAGTGTGGCTCAGTGGTTGAGCGATAAATAGTGATAATTATAACACCTAAATATCATAGAGCTTTTAAAAGGATCAAATGAGTTAATACTTGTATTATACTTAGGAACAAATTCTGGAAAATGGTGCTTAATAAATGTTTGCTGTTGGCTAGTATTACAGATTATATTCAAGATCATAGAAAATACAATTTCCTAAGCTATATGTAGTTTGCTTTAAAAGTAAGCTTGATCTGCCTGGCCAGTGTGGCTCAGTGGTTGAGTGTTGACCGATGAACCAGGAGTTCACTGTTCAATTCCTGGTCAGGGCACATGCTCGGATTGGGGACTCCATCCCCAGTGTGGGTCGTGCAGGAGGCAGCTGATCAATGAATCTCTCTCATCATTGATGTTTCTATCTCTCTCTCTCTCCCTTCCTCTCTGAAATCAATAAAAATATATTTAAAAAAATAAAAATAAAAGTAAACCTGACCTAGAAGAATTAGAATAATTTGTTAGTAAAAAATGTTGTTTTAGCATTTCAGACATTTGCTAATTAGTCATTTGTTAATAAGTAAACTGGAAACACAGTTTTATTTGAATGACTGTTTTAGGTACTTGGAATTACCTGACTTAAATATTCCAACCCTGGTGGACAGTCTGATGGAGGTGGTGGTGCTGGCATCCACGGTACCCCTGCTGGTCCACCTGGCTGATTATACACTGGCTGGTGTTGGACAGGAGAGCCCACTGGACCAGCACCTGAATAACCAGGTGGTGGGACTGAATAGTCAGCCTGGGGTACAGGATAGCCTGCCAGCATCCCAGGATAGGCAGCTTGAAAGCCCGGGTAGCCAGTATGTCCTGGAGGTCCTGCAATATGAACAAGTGAAACAATTTGTAACTGTACCAAAAAATGGAAACATCAAGTCTTTGGGTTTATCCCAGTATCTACAAACAAATTTCAGCTTAGGAATCCTGTTTCTATGAAGCTTCAAGTTCATGTTTTTATCTTTCATCAAATTTTCAATGAAATATCTGTGTTTTCATATACATTTATATTTTGAGAGTTTTGGGCAGAATAGATTTGGCCCAGGCCTTACTTTTACCATTCAACACTCAGATGAAAATACGCTTAATACCTAAGAAAGTGAAAGAAAATTAGCAATGACCTAGAGTCATTTGCACAAATATTCTGGAATGCCTTCATGGAAAAGAGAGAGAACATTGAGTAGAAGGTCCAACATAAAGGCTTTAGGAGCCAGGATTTCTAGGATCAAAGCACTCTGTAAAACTGGGATTTTGGAATTCTATAAATCATATCTTCTATATATATATATACTAGAGGCCCAGTGCACGAAATTCATGCACGTTGGGGGGGGGGGTCCCCCCGCAGCCCAGCCTGCACCCTCTCCAATCTGGGATCCCTCTGACAATCCGGGACCTCTGGCTCTTAACTGCTCACCTGCTTGCCTGCCTGCCTGATTACCCCTAATTGCCCCCCTTGCCAGCCTGATCACCCCAAACTGCCTCTGCCTGTGGGCCTGGTCACCCCCAACAGCCCCCCAATGGCCTGGTTGCCCCCAATTGCCACTCCCCGCTGGCCTGTTCACCCCTAACTGCCCCCTCCCGCCAGCCTGGTCGTCCTTTATTGCCCCCCATGCCGGCCTGGTCACCCCCAACTGTCCCCCTCTCATGGCCTGGTCACCCCTAACTGTCCCCATGCTGAACCTGGTTGCCCCCAACTGCCCCCCCAACCCCCGTGCCACCCTGGTCACATCCAACTGCACCCCCTGCCGGCCTGGTCGCCCTGAAATGCCCTCCTGCCAGCCTGGTCACCCCTCACTTCCCCCTCCGCTGGCATGGTCACCCCCAACTGCTCCCCCTGTCAGCCTAGTTGCCCCACACAGCCTGCTGTTCAGTCCTTTGGTCGTCCGTCACTAACCTCCCTGCCGGCCTGGTCGCCCCACGCAGCCTGCTGTTTGGTTGTCTGTCTGGTCATTTAGGTTGTGACGGCCCCTGGCTTTTTATATATTAGGATAGAGAGAACTGGGGACAGTTTTGTCTCTTCAAGGTATATTTGGCAAGTTCTGAAGATGTTTTTGGCTGTTACAGCTAGAAGGGAGGGTGACACTGACATCTGGTGGACAGAGGCCAGAAATGCTGCTTAATATCCTAAAATGCCTGAAATAGCACCCCGATGAAAAAAAATTATCCATCACAAAATATTAGTGTCACTTTTGAGAAACCTGGTATAGAGGTATAGGCATACCATTCCTTCCAGTACTGTCCATGTAATTTTCTGGTTTAACAATTTCCCTGGAGTTTAATCCACTGTATAGTCCATTCCTAAGCACTCTACATGTAAGGCATGATCCAGCATGTATATAAAAGGAAAGCTTTCACTTGTTATCAGATGAAGATGAGAATATACTCAGGTAGCTGCATTTCTACAGCTTGCAGCTTCCTTTTAAGCAGTCATGTCTTTTCTGTGACTCTCTCTGAACACAATTAATCTCAGCTCCACATGACTCAAAAACACTCAGGATCAAATCTTCTAACTGATTGATTTCATGATCACAATTTTCTGAAGAGATGGAGAATCAATACAATCAATAAAAAATTACTTTAATGCTATTGATAATAACATATAGTCAACCAAAACAAATCAAGAACCACTCTGCCAATTTCATTATCGCACCTTCAACAAAGTGCAATACTATAATAAATACACAGGCAGATGGACAGACGCACACACACCCTTTGGGGAATATCAATGATTGCTTTATTTTCATTTTATTCTTTAAACAAATGCTTTACCTTGGAATGCTGCTGGAGGATATTGAGGATGATACCCAGCTGGGAAATTTGTCCCTGGGTGAGGAGCATTCATTTGTGAATCTGTAATTCAAGGAGAGTTAAGCTTTAACAAAATACACATTAAAAAGAAAAATATAATGTCTGTGGATAGATAACTTCATTTGCATGATCTTGTGCTATATTGAAATAGACTGAATTCTTCACTTAACACAAGTTGTGCCTGTTATCAGAATTATTTTGCCACAGAATCCTGTGTCAAACAAATTCCCTTTAAAAAAAAAAGTAACTGATTTTTAGAGAGAAGGAATGGGAGAAGGAGAGCAACATCGATTTGAGAGTGAAACATCCTGCATGCATGTCTCTCCCTCCCACCAACCAGGACTGAACCTGCAACCCAGGCATGTGCCTCGACCAAAAATCAAACTGGCAACCTTTTGGTGCACAGGATGATGCCCAACCAACTGAGACACACCAGCCAGAGTAAACAAAATCCCTTTTGGATAAAATGAAACAGCTAAATTCACAGGGGTTGAATTTCTAGTTTTCAACTATGCTGGATGAGTGTTCACTTCCATAGTTTGATTTTGTTGGTATTAGAAAAGAGATGGTTTTAAAACCACATATAGAGTGTGAAGAGATAAATAAAACTAGGGGGATGTGACAATGGTAATGGAAGAATTATAGATGATTTTAAAGATATCTATAATCATGGAATTTTTTAATATTTAAAATAATGCATATATATGTATTTAAATATATTTTTATTGATTTCAGAGAGGAAAGGAGAGGGAGAGATAGAAACATCTATATATATAAAAGCCTAAGCAACCAGCCAACTGGCCCACTGGCCAGTAGCTATGATGCGCACTGACCACCAGGGGGCAGATGCTCAATGCAGGAGTGGAAACCACAGGCATGGAAACATGGAACAGACTGATGAATCTCAGAGGCAAGGGGTAAGGAGAAGGGCAGGAAGAGATTAACCGAAGATCTTATATGCATACTAGATTCGTGTACTGGTGGGGTCCCTCGGCCTGGCCTGCACCCTCTTCCAATCTGTGACCCCTCAGGGGATGTCGGAGAGCCAGTTTTGGCCTGATACCCACAGGCCAGGCCAAGGGACCCCAGCACCAGGCCTCTAGTCAATGATAAGAGAGAATCACTGATTGACTGCCTCCTGCACACCCCACATTGGGGATCAAGCCTGCAACCTGGGCATAGGCCCCCACCGGGAATTGAATCCTGACCTCCTGGTTCATAGGTCAATGCTCAACCACTGAGCCATGCCAGTGGCCAGACGATATCTGTATTTAAATATCCTTTTCATGCTTACTCTGGGACTTCCCTAATAAGACTGACCAAAGTGAATTCTAATATTTGACTGATTTTGACTTATAAAAATCAAAACTGAGTTAATTACAATAAACTAACAGGTTAAATGTTATTATTTGCTAATCAAATGATATACCATGTGCCTTAACGAATCCTAATATATGAACAAATAGTTCAACATCCTAGTTCTTCATATTTATGTTTCTCCAGTTATTCATTTAGTGGCCCTCCCAGCCGGATAATAAGTATCTCCTGTCTCACCCCTGAGTTAGGCTCTGGGGCTACACTGGCACTGTCTTCATGGAACATATAGTCTGTGGACTCTCCACTTTTATTATGTCCTCCTCTCTTTCATATGACTTACTAACTGTAAATTCAAAGTTTCTTTTTGAATCATGGGGATATGGCATCAATACAGAAGAAAATGTTGGACTAACATTCAATTTGCCAACTCCCCTGTATGATTCTCTTTCATGAACCTTTTAAGATCACTCAATACACGGTTTCAGCAGAAAGTCTGGACTATGGGCCCACTTTCTCCATTCAATTGCTTCATAATAAGTTCGGCAGAATGGAGTCCATGGAGACTGCAAATTCAGGCAACAGAGCTACTTCCATCAGGGCTTCCCCCTGGACACACACACCAAATTGTCACAGATTTCTGAAATACTGCAAGCCATTTTTCCCAACTATTCTCTTCTGTTTTTCACCATCACATGAGTGGCTTTGCTTAGTTCTCTAGCTCTCAAGGCTTTGCCCAGAGTCCCCACTCTCAGCGTGAGTTAAGAGACAACAGGATCAGACTCGATGGATCTGGAAGAAACAAACTGCAAGTCTGACTTAAAGACCTACCCTTAAATGATATGTCACACTTTGGCACCTCTGAGCAAGTACCATTGCTCACCACAATAGTGAAGATACACATATGTCCATGACATCACAGAATCAAGAAATTAGGACCTCATTATCTCTGGGAATTTGGTACCAGAGCAATGATCCTGGCAACAGAATTAGTAGAAATTCATACAAACAGAAATATATGAATGGGCAAGTGGTCAAGTAGAGCAAAGAGCATATGAATTACAAATGAATTTGTGAAATGCAACCTAAAATAACAAAGTCATAGGAGTATCACATTGTTGTAAAGGTATTTCATTTTAATTTATATATGTATATTTATACACATATGTACATTTCACTTCTATTGATGCATACATGTACATACAATTTATATATGTGAAACTGAAGAGTTAAAAGGTGATTATGACTATGGCCAAAATAATCTTTCTAAAGTGATCTGAAGCATCCTAAAATTTACATCAAACAAGTGAAATGTACATATGTATTTAATCTTATTTACAAAATACAAAGCTTTATATAACTTACATTTAAAAAGCTTTGCGTTTTGTAAATAAGATTAAATTAACATAGCAAACATTAAGAGAAAAATCATGAAACTTCCTGAAGAAGAGCCAAAGTTTCCGGTCCTAATAAATATATACATGTAGCAAGGCTGACACTGTGGTGAGAGATAAACATCTTTGGCTACCTATACAAAGTTAAAGAGAGAATATAAATCCTTTAAGAACACAGGATTTTTAAAAAAAATATCCCCCCTCCCCACATATTGCTTTAGGTTTTTAATCAGACAATGTTTTATTACATGCTTGGTCAATACCTAACTTATTTAGAATTTTCTTCAAAGAAAAAAAAAGCCAGAATATAATAATTGGTATTTATTTAAAACTATTCACATGTGTATGTTATGAAACACATATTAGGGATTTATGTGAGGATTTTATCACAATGAACTGACATTACATTTATTATGTTAATTAATATGACTTAAATAATCTTTATGAAAATGAAATACACATACAAAAGGGAAAACTGGTCTGGATGAAATATAGTATAAATTATACAGCATATTTTCCAGTAGGCCTAAAATTTCTTAAGTTTAAGGCATTTTTATTTTTAAAGAAAAAATTATTGGTAGTGAATATTTATAGATACTGTATAACAAAACACTGAATTAGACTTTGGATTCTGAAGAATGAACAACACAAAGCAAATTATATTATTTCAGAAACTGAATAAAACATCTGATAAATAATGTATTAACAGCAGATTTAGCATTATAAGAGAAAAGTAAATACATAATTTACTTACTTGGTTTGTCCATGATTTTAAAAGTTCTGAAAAAGAAGACCTGATATTAATACATCAGCTGTAATTTTATAGGTCAAATATGACTGTTAAAACAAGGTACTCTGAAAGTATATATGCACATAAGATATTCCTCTATTCATCTAGTTTATCAGAATCTGATCATTTCAACCCTTTGGTCTTGATCCTTTCTCTATTGCTATGTTTCTGAGTAGGACTTCAAAAGCTGTGGGTCAGCCAGGTGGTGGATAGCTCAGGGCTGGGCTCCAAGCGTGGTCCAGCATGAGAGAGAGAAACATTAGCTATCAGGTCCACTACTGCAAACACCTCTGGAAATTCCAGGTCCTGTGGATGTGTTTTGCCCAGCATGGATGGTAAATCTGAAAAGGCCTGACCCTTTGTTCTATGCTTTAAGACCTGTTTTTAGCCAGATAACCCACCCTTAGGGGTTGTCATAGTTGTAGTTCCATGACAATCTAACTGAAATTTTGTATTTGTTTACTTCTATTGAAAAATAAATAATAATAATAATAATAATAATAATAATAATAAACATGGTACTCAGTACTTCTGCCTTCCAGTGCCTTGATCCCATCCTATATTTCCCCACTCATATCCAGTCACTACATTTCTTATCTCTCCACTTTATATCCCAACCCCCTATATGCCTGTTAATTATAATTAACACATGAAGCAAAAACTCTGTTACCTGACTCTTTTATCTTGGACTCACACACTAACATAAACCAGACCCGACCTTCCGAAGTCCTTTCGTCTTGCTACCACTTTATTAATGCCTCCTCCTGTGTTGTCTTAAATGGTAAATTAAAAAAATCAACTGAGCCCTAGCCAGTTTGGCTCAGTGGATAGAGCGTCGGCCTGTGGACTGAAGGGTCCCTGGTTCGATTCCGGCCAAGGGCATATGCCCAGGTTGCGGGCTTGATCCCCAGTAGGGGGTGTGCAGGAGGCAGCCAATCAAGGATTCTCTCTCATCATTGATATTTCTATCTCTCTCTCCCTCTCCCTTCCTCTCTGAAATCAATAAAGATATATATTTTTTTAAAAATCAACTGATTCCTCTATATTCTTTACTAAAATCTGGTGTTCCTAGGGAGAACTCATGTCCTTCCTCTCATTTTAATTTTTTCTGTTGTTGTTAATCCTCACCCAAGGATATTTTTTCTATTGAATTTTTTAGAAAGAGAGGAAGGGAGGGAAGGAGGGGGGAAAAGAGAGAAAGAGAGCGAGAGAGCGAGAGAGCGAGAGAGCGAGAGAGAGAGAGAGAGAGAGAGAGAGAGAGAGAGAGAGAGAGAGAAGCATCAATATGAGAGAGACACACCGATTGGATGCCTCCCCAATAGGGGTCAGAGATCAAACCTGCAACCCAGGTATATGCCTTTGACCAGGAATTGAACCTGCGACCCTTTGGTGCACAAGCCGATGCTCTAACCACTTAGCTACACAGGCCAGGGTTCATTTTAATTTTAAGCATAAAATTTTGTAAACTAGTAAAATTCTTATGAACATTCCAATTATAGTCATCTCTTAATTATGTGTGCTCAAGAAATTTAGCAATGGTTGAATAATTCGGAATGCGTTTACTTGGCTCTTGAATAAAGTAAAACATTTGTTTGAGTTACTGATTTCACTTCCTGGATTTTCATAGAATAACAGTAACCTAAGTTTTCATTAGTTAGTCAGAAACCAATGGTTGTGGACCTCATCAGGCTAAAAGATTAAAATTTATGTTTTTTTCAGTTAATCTATAAGATGATCAATAATTAAATAAACATATATGCAACCAAAGTTGGCTAAAAGTTTTCATAGGCCACATTCATGTTTTAGGTTAGGAACGGTAAAAGGAGACTAGTCATATGTAACACATGCCATGGTTACTTCTGTTAATCTCACATTTCCATGATCAAATATTATACATTAAAAGTAATACCCATTAACTTAAAATATGCTAAGAGTACCTTCATAGATATATAAAATTAAAAGACTAAGGTTGTGGAGTAGAATTAAAGAATATCCCTTCATCAACATGCTGGATGGAACATCTCTAAAGTTTTTATTTATCCTCTATTGTTCATATGACAGCCCTCTTTAATATGATTAGTCAAAAAATATCCTATACCTTTAACCAATTTTACAGCAATTTAAAGGGACCATTGTTTCCATCATTCTCTACTTGCCTACAATGTCAGAAATGTACTAATTTCAAGGAGAAATCCTGAATAATACCTGGAGGAGGAACACAGACAAGTCCCCCCTGTGTGTATCTGTGGGGGGGGGGGAGGACTTTAAAATTATTAAAATAAAAAATTTTACTTAAAAAGTAAAATATTTTTAATTTAAAAATATATGTTTTTACATTTAGTTGTTTGAGCCTGGGGAGTCCAGGGCCAGTCAGAAAGAACGAGTATGCCAGAAAGAGGAAATCATTAACAAATGCTGTGAATTGCATCAGGAAAAGGTGAAAGCTCCTGAGCAATGGAGTGCCGTGACCTAACAAGTCCTTGCCAAATGAGTACCAACTTGAATATCTTTCTTTCATAGGGTCAGAGATCATTCCCTCCCTGTACAGAAATCCAAGGAAGAGAAACTAAACGGACCCCAAAACAGAGCACACTTGTTCTTATTTGCTTTTTTCCTTTCTATTTGATTACATTATTTTGAGTCTTAAACTACAAGTTTGTAAGGATTAGTATCTGTTGGGAAAAATACTGTGTAACACAATCTGGGCCCTAATTTTCCCATAGCATTTAGAATTTTCACTATTATGTAATACCTCAAGCATAAAAATGGTATGTCATAAGCTGTGGTGCAAAATGTTAAGTGACGGTTGTACCTGTGTATATGCCAGGTGGAATAAGCACTTGTGAATTAAAGATATCCACCACGTTCATTCTTGTCCACTATTTGCTGATTTAAGGATCTTTTGATTTTCTCAAACTTAATGGGTCTATCACAAGACATAACATCACTCAGCTTTGGAAATGACAGAGCTGAGTCTTGGGTGAATTAGTTCCTTAATTAACATGATACCTTTAATTAAATAATGCCTCCCACTACTTCTATAAGAAACAAATTCCAAAAAAATCTTCCAAGACAGAGAAAGTCATATTTATCCTATACAGTCTCTAATAAAGTCATATTATATACTGTACCATTGGAATCTTAATTACTTCAGGACAAATAAGACTTCAAATTATAAACTTCCATGACCAGGAGAAGGAGAAATAGTTCAGCTGATATCCAGTAACCATTCCACAGTTCATAATACAGTGAAACCCTTTTGACCATGTCTTGGGGGTCCTAAAATTTCTATCTTGTCGCTTTCAAAAAAGTATGACTGTAAAATCTGGAACCCAAAGGGGAAGCATTCCTCATTTTGGAAAATCCTGGAACTACTATGCCTACAAATTAGGCAAAACTAGATTTGAATTATTTATCCAAATGTGCTTCTTAATCGCCTAGACAAACTAGTTAAAATTTTTTCTCAGATTCCCAAGATGGGGGATATATGTTCTAAATTATTTTAGCAAGTTATTGTGTAAAATCCATCACACAAATGTCCCTAAATTCCTGTGAATAAGTGAAAATGAGTTATTAGGCTTGGAGGAGGGGAGAAACTGGGCACAGGAACACTTGCTGAGGTAGGTCACAAATAAAATACTTTTTATGTTGTTCAGCTTATGTTCATAGGTAAATTTTGTGCATTTAACAAGCATTAGTTAACACTGAGGACAAAAATACTTCATCTGTTGAACTGTAGTTTTGGTAAAAGGTAAATAGACTAAAACCAGATGAATTTACACAGATATTGAGTCCACCAGACAACCAAATGCATGTACAAGGTATGGGATGGAAGTGAGGTGGCTAAGGCTGATTTATAAAAGCAAAGTATCTGGTAATGGGGAATCTTCCTATGAAAGTCTACTCCTGCATTTTATGTTCAAGGAAACAAAACAAACATGCTCAGAACCACTTTGGGATAGCATTTTATAGTAAACTTGAAGATAAAAATAGGTATTGCATCAACTGGAACCAACTGAGAATGTGGTGGTCAAGTGTTCTACAAAACTAACAATTAAACCAAAAAAGACAAAAGAAACAAAAACAATTTTATGTCAGTTATCCTGGCATGGGTGCTTTATTCCTCCTGCAAAGCCTTTGCTAACAATTCCCAGAGGTCCCTCACAAATTTGTTTCCTTTCCTCCTTATAAATGAGGAAATTACACCCAAAAAGTGAATGGTTACTTAATGCTCACTCACTAGCTGAATTAAAATGATTTATGGTTCATGTGCTTTATGCTCATGTCCTTGATTCATTAAAAATTTTTTCCCAAATTGTCCAGTTTCAGTAAAACTTGTTAAAAGACTATCTTTATGGTATCTCTCTTAATAATTTCAAATTTACTCATGACCATTTTGTTTTTAGTAGGCCAGGCTAGAAATTTTATAAGCACTTACTACATTCAAAATTTTAAAAATGAAAAGCACAGTTGTTAGTACTAATTAACAGCTGTACTTTGACTTTTTCAATTTAGCACTATTTAAGAAAGTGCTATACAGTGTGTGTATATACACATATATAATGCACATGTACATTTATAAATATTGTGTAAATATTAACTTAGTATAAAACTTGTGCCTTTTTTCATAGAATATTAATGAAAGGCATAGAGCATGTAAAACAGTGTAACAATCACTAGAACAAAATGACAGACAATACTTTATTGTGAGCACTCTAAGTGCTATAAATAAGTACAATGGTGCTAAAATAGAGTTATGGGGGCACCAGGTTAGATAGTGGGGATGTGTGTGTCAAGGAAGACAGATCCCAGAGCTGAAGGAAGTGTGTGTGAAGAGTGGGTAGGGTGTGGCATTACAGACAGAGGTAACTGCATAGGTAGGAAGTCCTGAGGCTGAGGGAGCTTGTGTCATTCAAGAAAAGGAAAGTTCTGTGAGTTACAGACGAGGAGGAAGAGGTCATTAGACATGAGATGGAGTGCTCACACATTCACTGACTCCAGCTGCACTTTACACTCTGAAAGGCCAGAGCATAGCCAGTCCAAGGCAAGGCACTTAATTGGTGCTTGTTGATTCAATAGGGTGTGTACAGTATTAGTTCATTCCTTTCAGTCAGAAAGAACAGCTCCCTTACAGATCTGAAGGCTGCTTAATCTCCCATGACCTAGCTATTTCAAATGCCACTTTTCTAGCTAAGTGCAGAAGTCCACTAATTTTACAAGCAGCCTTGTGTTAGTTCAGCCTTCAAACTCCTCCAATCGCCAGGGTAGTATTAAGAGGAACTTCTGCTGTTACAAAAATTCAAGGGAGAAAAAGTGATCCCAAATTGCCTGACACTTGACACTAAGCAAGGGACACTTTGCACAGTACTAATCATGTTCCGTATCTTGCTAAACTAGGAGAAACAATAGTTTCCTGCCTGTTCCTGGAACTGGGAACTTACCATGCCAGAATTCCAGGAATAAATAAATGTATAAATAAAACCCCAGGGAACCAGATAGTAAGCATGGAGAAGCTGAACTTTGTCAAATATTCAAACAATAAGAACTGATTTTCACTGAGTACTTTCTGCAGTGCCAGATCCTGCCCTAACGAAGTTCACTAATTCAGGCCATACTCTAACTCTTGTAAATCTTAATAGTTGTACAATTTCCAGAATGAGGTAAGGAAGAACGGTCTTTGAAGAAACTGGCTGGAAGTCCCAGATATTAAGTAGTACAGGCAGGATTCAGTCAGGCAGGTGGACTCCTGAGATAATGGTCTTGGCCTCTACAAACCGCCTCTATCTTTCCAATGCTGGTGTTCCAGGGTGCCTGGCATAGTTCCACCCACACTCCTATTTAGTGTTTACTGTTAAACGACAGCTAGCAGGCTCTATTACTCGTCCCTTCCAACTACCCCCATGGGCTGGCAGATACCCCTGGGCCCAGGTTCGTGCCTTGATTCAAGGTGCTCTCGGGACTGTGAAGACGCCCACTTAGAAGAAGCGGAGCCTGGCTGGCGGATTCAGGCGGGGATCCTCGTCAGGGCAAGTTCCTGGCCTGGAGCACCCGGTGGCCAGCAGGGCCCTTCCTGAGCCCGGGCTCCACTTCCGGGCGGCTTCCCATGGCCCCTAGGATCCCTGTCCCACCGGGTACCCGCCAATCTCTGTGCAAGAGCAACCAGCCGCCCTCTTGCCCCTGTGTCACAAGCCGCCCCTGAAGTCCCGCGCCAGGCCTGGCAACCCGCAGGTACCGCGCCCCGAGCCAGGAGAGGGAGAATGCCCCCTGCTCACCTGTGGCTGCCGCTGCTCCGTGACCGCCTTGCGCGGACCAGAAAAGGGAACCCGGGGTAGGCGGTGGCTCTGCTCCCTTTGGCCCGAGTGGCCCCTGCGCGGAGGGTTACACAACCTCCCCGGAAGTCACCAGGAAGGGGCCTCCTAGCGACCTTGGCGCCGAATGCAGCTCTGGTTTCGTTTCCTGGATCCTATGTATACAAAAGGGTTCCCTAGCGTCCTGCGCGCTTGTCCGGTAGCTGCTGGAGGGGGAGCTGCAGGAGACCACCGCCCGCCCTCCTCTTGCTCTCTGGACCGGCTGATACAACATTGGCTCTGCGGCTTAGAGTAGCCAGGCACTGGGGCGCTTACACCCGCTGGAACTGGGGGTCATTACCTGGAGTTGGCTGCAGGGGTGGGGTTGAAGGCACTTCCTTGACTCTGGCCTTGACCTTCATCCCTTACATTCCTGTCACTTTCAGGGGTGGGAGCAGTGAATGGTTCAGAGCACACATGTTTTTCTTTATGGGATCTTTTCACTTTCGCTCTCTGGCTCTTTGTCTCTCTCAGTCTTTGAGGCTTAACGCTTTTTAAGAGTTTAACCGACCAGATGTGTTTAGAATGTTTAGTTTTTCAGGTCCCTGGGACTGGCAATCAAGCACAATAAATATTTGAACTGAACTGAAGAATTCATTGATTTCTTTTTTCTTTTAAAATTTTCATTTACAAAAGTAACACCTGATCTTCCACACAATAAAAGCGAAATAAACCAGTCAGACAAAGACAAGTATCACATGCTCTCACTCATATGTGGAATCTAATGAACAAAATAAACTGATGAACAAAATAGATCCAGAGATATAGAAGCATGGAACAGACTGAGGAATTTCAGAGGGAAGGCGGGGGTGAGGAGAGGAGTGATTAACTGGGGGACTTATATGCATATATGCATAGCCCAAGGACACGTGGTGAAGGCCTGGGAGGGGCGGGTGCAAGGTGGAGGGGGTCAATGGGAAATCAAACAAAGGGGATATCTGTAATGCTTTCAACAATAAAGATTTTGAAAATAATAATAAAAATAAAATTTTAATTTACAAAAGTAACACATGATCTTCCACACAATAAAGCCAAATATGGAGAAAAGAAGTGAAACATACCTTCTGCACCTCCTCTTCCCCCCATGACACTTAATAGACATTTGAACATTTACTGAGAGAATAGAGAGGTGGTAGGAGAGAAGGGAGTTTAAAGGAAGGGATATAGGGACATTGAGAAAATAAGACTGAAAAAGGAGGGAGGAAACTGTTAGGGTCAAGGAAGGAGGTACACATGAGGCCAAAAGTGGTAAAGAATTACAAATTTACTAGAGGCCCGGTGCATGAAATTTTTGCACTTGGTGGTGAGAGGTGTCCCTCAGCCCAGCCTGCACCCTCTCCCAGTCTGGGAGCCCTCAGGGAATGTCCTACTGACATCCAGCAGTAGGACATCCTTAGCGCTGCCGAGGATGCAGGAGAGGCTCCCGCCATGCCAATGCGCTCACCAGCTGTGAGCCTGGCTTCTGGCTGAGCAGCGCTCCCACAGAGCGCACTGACCACCAGGGGGCAGCTCCTGCATTGAGCATCTGCCCCCTGGTGGTCAGTGTGCATCATAGCGACTGGTCATTCCTGTTGATTTGCATATTAGCCTTTTATTATATAGGATTGGTCATCTAGAAAACAGATGGGTTGAGCCCCAAAGTGGCGCCAGCACCCAAGGATGGGGAGTCAGAGATTTTAAAAGACTCTAGGCAGACTTTTTCAGCAGGGGATTCTCTGGACAGGTCCAGATCCTGGGCAAGTCAGGAGGGGAAAGTTACTGATCTTAGCAAATGGAAGGTGGTTTAAGATAAAGGGCATGTCAGTTGCCAAACAATCTAAAGGTCAGTTTCCCAGGGGAGGGGGACATAGATTCAATTATTTGATCAGACCTAACGGAAACCTAGTCACTTTGGTTTGAATCCCTTCTCATTTGTGTGACTGTACAAATTGCACTCTCTGTATCTATTTTTTAATCTGTAAAATGAGGGTAGTGATACTATCTACTCATAGAATTTTAAAAAATCTTTTTTGTTGAAAGTATTACAAGTATTCTTTTTCCCCCTTTGACACCCTCTTCCCTCGCCCTTCTCCCCCAGGCCTTCACCAAACTATTGTCTGTGACCATGGGTTATGCATATAATTCTTCCCTTCCCTCTGAGATTCATTAATCTGTTTTATGAGGATTAAAGAAAGTTAAAATATACAAAAAGTTCAGAGTGATGCCTGCCAGAGTAGGCACTAAATAAAATTTTTAAAACATAAACAGGATTATTTTATGTAAAGTGTTCCCTCATGTGTTTCCACCTTATGAAACATCTTGGAAATCTCCTCATCTTTAATACAGAACTAAATGTTGATCTAGTCATTGCAGTATGCTTTGCTTCCAATTTCATGATTACAAATTATGTCATGGTCATAATCCTTTCACATATCTTTCTGTACACACCATAGAAACTTATCATTCTGTTCTTCTGCCTGCCAAATATAGTCTGAGAATGCTTGTTTTACCACATCTCTCCACTTCCTAAATATCATTTCCAAATGTTTGCTATTTTGATTGGCAGTATTAACTTATTATTGTTTTTGTTAATTCCAATTGTTAGTAATACTGAGTAATTTTTTCATATTATTACTGAACATTCTACCATTTTCTTTTGTGATATGTCTGATATTTAATACAGTTTTCTGTTGGATTGGGACATTTCCTCCCCCTTTCTTATTTGTTGTGCTCTTTATATACTGTGTATTGAATCCCTGATCTATTAATAAGGTACAATCCTTTTGCCTAGATGGTCTCTGAATTATGTCTAATTGTAAGTTGCTTTAGCAATAAATAGTTTTCATTTTTAATAATCTTTTACAGTGTTTTCCACTTTTGACTTCTGGGATTTGCATCTATTTTTAGAAAGCTTCCTGTATGCACTCCAGAACATCCAGTATGAGTTCTTTCTTGACACCTGTTTATTCTCTCTCTTTTTTTTAATCAGTACACAACTTTTATTTTCTATAATAGTTGATTTACAATATTATGTCAGTTTCAGTTATATTGATTAGAAATTTTATATCTTACAAGTGATCACTCAAATAAGTCTAGTAATCTGACAATATACATAGTTTTTACAATATTGCCTATATTCCCTATGATATACTCTACATCATTGTGACTCTTTTTATAACCAGAAATTTATACTTAATTTCTTCACCTTTTCATCCATCGCCCTGACACCCTTCCCATCTAGCAAACATCAATTTGTTCTGTGTCTATGAGTTTGTTTCCGTTTTGTTTGTTTCTTATTTTGTTTTTTTCAGATTCCACATGTAAGTGAAATCATAAGGCATTTGTCTTTTACAGCATGGCTTCTTTCACTTAGCATGGGTTTCAAGGTCCATCTATGTTGTTGCAAATGACAAAATTTTGTTCTTTTTTATGGCTGAGCAATATTCCATTGAATGTGTATCACCTCTTTTTTATCCATGCATCTATTGATAGACACTTAGGTTTCTTCCATATCTTGGCTATTATAAATAATGCTGTAATGAACACAGGAGGGTGCATATATCTTTTGGAATTAGTGTTTTGGATTTCTTTGAATAAATACTCAGCAGCACAATTGCTGTGTCATAAGACAGTTCCATAATTTTTTAGGACACTCCATACTGTTTTTCTTAGTGGCTACACCAATTTCTAATCTCACCAACAGTGCTTGAAGGTTCCTTTTTGTCCACATCCTCACCAACACTTGCTGTTTATTGATTTGTTGATGGTAGCCATTCTGACAGGTATATATGATATCTCATTGTTGTTATAATTTGTATCTTTTCCCTCCTTAGCTAACTTTATTCCTAGGTCTCTTAATTTTTTTCTTGCAATGGAAATGGAATTGTTAGATTAGTTTCTCTTTATATGAGTTCATTATTGGTGTATAAAAAAGCCACAGATTTTTGGTTGTTAGTTTTGTATCCTGCTACATTGCCAAATTCATTTATTAAGTCTAGCAGTTTTTTGATAGAATCTTTAGGGTTTTCTATGTACAATATCATGTCATCTGTGAATAATGACAGTTTTACTTCTTCTTTTCCAATTTGGATACCTTTTTTTTTTCTTCTTGTCTGATCACTATGGCTAGCACATCACTATGTTGAACAGGAGTGGTGAAAGTGGGCTTCCCATCATGTTCCTGTTCTTAGGGGAAATGAGTTTAGTTTTTGCCCACTGAGTATGATGTTGACTGTAGGTTTGCCATATAAGGCTTTTATTATGTTGAAGTATGATCCCTCTATTCCCACTTTGCTGAGAGTTTTTATCAAGAAAGGGTGTTGGATTTTGTCAAATGCTTTTTCTGCATAAATTGATATGATCATGTGATTTTTATCTTTCAGTGTGTTTATGTGATGTATTATGTTTATTGACTTACAGATACTGTACCAGTCTTGCATCCCTGGGAAATAACTTGTAGGTAACTCTCTATCTTTTGCAGCCCTTATGATTCTTTCTCTGTCATTAATGTTTGTCATTGTACTTATGATGTGTCTTGGTGTGGGTCTTTTTGGGTTCATCTTGTTTGGGACTCTTTGTGCTTGTGTGACTTTTTTCATCCTAAAGTCAGGGAAGTTTTCTGTCATTATTTTTTCAAATTGGTTTTCTATTTCTTGCTCAGCTTCTACTTCTGGCACCCCTATTATGTTTATGTTGCTTTGTTTCACATTCTCCCAAATCTCCCTTAAACTCTCCTCCTGCTTTTTACATTTTTTTTTTCCGATAACAGTTCAGATTGTGTGTTTTTTACTACTCTGTCTTCTAACTCACTGATTCAGTCTTCACCTTCTTCTAGTCCAGCGGTTACCAACCTTTCAGACCACTGCTCCAAAGATTTCCTTAAACCAGTGGTCACCAACCTTTCGGACCTCACGGACCATCAGTGGTCCACAGACCACCAGTTGGCAACTGCTGTTCTAGTCTACTGTTGAAACCTTCCTTGTGTTCTTTATTGTAGCTATGTCATTCTTGATTTCCTCTATAGTCTTACTCTTGGTGAATTTCACATCCAGATGTTTAAGCATCCTTATAACATTACTCTGAATTATTTCTTTGACAAATTGTTTGCCTCCATTTCATTTAGTTCCTTTCTTGGCGATTCCTCTTTTTCTTTCCTTTGGGGATTGTTTTTTTTTGTCTCCCCATTTTTGCTGTCCCTTCTTATTTGTTTCTATGTAATGTGAGTTGTTATCTCTTTCTGTTCCTTGGCAACCTGTTTGAGATCCAAGAATTTGAAGCCCATAGGGATCCAATGGTCTGGTACTCCTTAGACCAGAGGGTGAGCCTGCCTTGAGTATCATGCCTTTATTGTCTCTGCTCTGAGTAGTACTCCCTTCCCGCAGAGATCTTCCCTCAGTTATCAGCTGCAGATGCTCAGGGTTGGCAGGGGCACTTGCACAGTTCTTCTGGTGTGCAACTCCCTGTGAGTATTCCTCTGGCATGTGATTCACTGCATGGCCCCAGTGCCCGTGGCAGGGTGGTGCCCTTGGTCATTCTGGCAGTGCACTTGCAGTGTGGCCCTGGAGCCTGGGTGGGGTGCTGTGCTGGGTGCCTCTGTTGCACACTTTCAGCATGTTCCTGGGGCATGGTCAGGGTTCCATGCTGGGTGCCTCTGGCTTTCACTATCAGCATGGTCCTAGGGCCTGGGTGGGGTGTCACACCAGGTCTGTTGAGTGTTTTTTGATTAGTGATTTGATTTTGTTATCAGTCTGTTCACATTTTCTATTTGTTCCTGATTCCATTTTGGAAGATTGTATGTTTCTATGAATTTATCTATTTCTTCCAGATTGCCTGATTTGTTTGGATGTAATTTGTATTTGTGTTGTATCAATTGTCACTTCTCCTCTTTCATTTCTGATTTTATTTTTTGGATCCTCTCTCTTTTTTCTTAATAAGTTTGGCTAAAGGATTATCAATTTTGTTTATCTTAAAAAACAAACCAAAACAAAACAAAACAAAAAAAAACAACACAGTTCTTGAGAGGGAGGAGAAAATGGTGGCTGAATAGGCAGACCTGTTGTGCACTTTGTCCCAGGGCCAGATTGGAAATTCAACTAAATTAGAGAACATGCACCTGGAATTACCAACTGAGGTCCAGCTGAGGAAGTGACTTATAACAAGGAAGAAAAAAAAAACCTGGAGACCAGTAGGAAGGGTGAGGTCATGAGAGGAGGTTTGCCTGGAGAGGAAGGAGTGCTGCACTATGGGGAGAACTCTTCCCGCAGATAGAAGCTGCCCCACATGACCCATGACATGACTCTTGTCACCTGAACATCTCATCAGTTGTGAAAGGTAGTAGGGCTGCTGGCAGCAGTGGAGTCTAGCCCTGGCAAACTGGAGCCACTGGGAGAGAGAGCCACAGTTTTGTTGCTTTTATTTTTTTAATCTCTAAACCCAGAGCACAAGAGTTTTCATTTTCAGCTGCACACCTGAGGCATTGGTTCAGGAAGGGAGGCATGGACTTGAGGTGCCTGAGGACATGCTGGAGAGAGTAGTGCAGGGAGACTTGGAAAAGCAGTAGCTAGGAGTCCTGCATTGGGTCTTTCAGATGCTTCCAAAATGGCGATTTTCATGGGAGGAGCTACCAGAGGATAGGTAAAGGAAAAAAAATACCCTAGGTCTGTGGTCGGCAAACTGTGGCTCGCGAGCCACATGCAGCTTGCGAGCCACGGTTTGCCGCTCTGTTGACTGAGTTTGCCGACCACTGACCTAGACTCTCGATTCCAATAATTACAGGCTGTTGTTCCTTGTGATTAAGCCCCTATCCCAGTGGTCGGCAAACTCATTAGTCAACAGAGCGGCAAACCGTGGCTTGCGAGCCGCAGTTTGCCGACCAATGCTAGGTGATACAGCCTGCCACACCCTGAATTTTGAGCTTTACAGAGGAAACAAGGGCAGAGGTCAAGCTTTCAGGTCTGAACAGTTTCCAGCAGTCCTCAGTACTGGACTGGGGAAGGGGCTATCGCCCCACTATTCTAGGAACCAGACTGATGAAAACTCCAGGGTCCCAGCTGATCCAATTACTCTCCATACAAAGATCTCTGTCCAGCCAAGGGCAGAGTAATATTTTGGGCCACTGGTGGAGGAATAGCTCTGGGACAGGAAAACACTCCCATCATATTCCCTGAAAATGAAACAGCACTTACCCCAACTAAAACCCTGTCAGAAAGAGACTTTTGAGTGATTAAGATTGATAGCTGTCTGATAGGCAAAGGTGGGCAGTGGTGGAAGCCCAGGAATCAGGGGAAATGTGATGAACCAGCATTGGGCCCCAGGCAGCTAACAAATCTACTCTAGAGGCAGACTGGCCCCTCCTGCTTGCAGCCAAGGTCTGCAGAAAGAGAGAAATGTTGGACTGGTGGATCACTTGGAGCTTCAACAGGGTGCTAAAAGACAGTGCCTGACAGTGGTTAGCACCTAAGTATCTAAGAAGAAACCCAGAATTGGCAGACAGAACAGAAGAATGGGATCCTAAGCCAGCTACCATGGGGCATTAAAACTCAGATGAAATGAACACTTCACTATGGTTTTTTTGCACCTTTTTCTTCCTCCCTTCTCTTTTTTCCTCCTATTTTCCTCTCTGTTCTCCCTTTTAGTTTTTCTCTTTCCTTTCTTTTTTTCTCCCTTTCAAAATTGATTTTATTTTATTTTTTATTTTATTTTATATGTCTTTGCGATTTATTTCTGGGGATCATAAAGCTATTACGGTGTCCCTGCAGTTCTGGCACCCTAGACGGATTTAATTTTATTTTATTTTTTTATTTTTTTAAATAAATCTTTATTCAGATTATTACAATTGTTTCTCCTTTTTCCCCCCATAGCTCCCCTCCACCCGGTTCCCACCCCACCTTCTGCCCTTACCTCCCCTCCACTGTCCTCATCCATAGGTGTATGATTTTTGTCCAGTCTCTTCCTGAACTCCCCCATACCCATTTCCCCCTGAGAATTATCAGTCCACTCCCTTTCTATGCCCCTGATTCTATTATATTCACCAGATTATTCTCTTCCTCAGGTTTTTAATTCACTTGATTTTTAGGTTCACTTGTTGATAGATATGTATTTATTGTTCATAATTTTTATCTTTACTTTTTCTTCTTCCTCTTCTTTAAGAATACCTTTCAGCATTTCATATAATACTGGTTTGGTGGTGATGAACTCCTTTAGCTTTTTCTTATCTGTGAAGCTCTTTATCTGCCCTTCAATTCTGAATGATAGCTTTGCTGGGTAGAGTAATCTTGGTTGTAGGTTCTTGCTATTCATCACTTTGAAAATTTCTTGCCACTCCCGTCTGGCCTGCATAGTTTCTGTTGAGAAATCAGCTGACAATCGTATGGGTGCTCCCTTGTAGGTAATTAACTGTTTTTCTCTTGCTGCTTTTAAGATTCTCTCTTTATCTTTTGTTCTTGGCATTTTAATTATGATTTGTCTTGGTGTGGTCCTCTTTGGATTCCTTTTGTTTGGGGTTCTGTGCGCTTCCTGGACTTGTAAGTCTATTTCTTTCACCAGGTGGGGGAAGTTTTCAGTCATTATTTCTTCAAATAGGTTTTCAGTATCTTGCTCTCTCTCTTCTTCTGGCACCCCCATAATTCTGATGTTGGTACGCTTGAAGTTGTCCCAGAGGCTTCTTACACTATCTTCAGCCTTTTGGATTTTTTTTTCTTTTTGCTTTTTTGGTTGAGTGATTTTTGCTTCTTTGTATTTCAATTCTTTGGCTTGATTCTTGTGTTCCTCTAGTCTGTTGTTGGGTCTCTGTATAATATTTTTTATTTCAGTCAGTGTATGTTTAATTTCTAGTTGGTCCTTTTTCATATCTTCAAGGGTCTCATTATATTTATTGGCCTTTTCTAGGATATTCTTGAAAAGCTTTATAACCGTGGTTTTGAATTCTATATCCAGTCGTTTGTTTTCCTCCATTTCTTTCGTTTGTGATCTGTTTCTTTGACGCCACATTTTCACTGCTTCCCTGAGTTGGTAGAGTAGATTTGTGTGCTAGGTTTCCTATATGGCCCAGTGGGTTGGCCTTCCCAGTTAACCTGAGGTGGACACTCTTGGTGCACCCCTTTGTGGACTGTGTGTACAGCCTTGTTGTAGTTAAGTCTTGATTGTTGTTGGTATCACTGGGAGGAATTGACCTCCAGGCCAGTTGGCTGTAAGGATCAGCTGTGTCTAAGCTGGGAGAAGTTCGGTGTTGGAGACAGCCTTATAGGATTAGACTTGCCAAATTGCAATAGCCTCTGTGCTCAGCTTGGATGGGGTGGAGTCTCAAGGCGGAGCAGACAGTCTTGGCTTCCAGTCAGCCTTGCCCTTGCGCACATGCCTTCAGACCTCTGCCTTCCCCGGCTCCTGAGTCTCCACCTGAGAGTCCAGATTCCCCCCACAAGAGCGTGGGTCCCCAGGGGCTCGCCTAGAACTGGGGTTCCGTGCAGTCAGAACTGGGGTTCAGTGCAGTCAGGTGCTTCCGACTCCCTTTTGCTAGGGAAAGCCTGTGGCAACCTCCACAGCCTTTGTGCACACTGGCGCGCGCGTCTCCAGACCCCTGCCCACTGGGGCTCCCCCGGTCTCCCCCAGATCTCCGAGTCTCCGGGTGCCTTTCTCTCTACCTGACAGTCCAGACGCCCCCTGTATGAGCCTGGGTCCACAGGGTTTCACCCGGGACTGGGGTTCAGTGCAGTCAGAACTGGGGTTCAGTGCGGTAGGGGGCTTCCTTCCCCCTTCTGCCAGAGAAAGTTAGCCAGGCTCTCAGCCACCCTTCCTCTCTGCGCACAAAGACTCTTTGCCGTACCTCCAATTCTCTGTGAGCTTTTCTCTTTCCTTCTAGTTGTAGAATTTTCACTCAGCCAGCTTTCCTGTGGTTCTGGATGGTGTCCGTTCTGTCTTTTAGTTGTAGTTTTGAAATTGTTGTGCGAGGCAGTAGTTTAGGTGCTTCCCTATGCCGCCATCTTGGTTTCTCCTCTCAAAATTGGTTTTCTTTATCTAGCTGCTTAATTTTTAAATTAATTTATTGATTAAGGTATGACATATGTGTCCTTATCTCCCCATTGCCTCCCAACCCTCCCACTCATGACCTCACCCCCCTGTTGTCTGTGTCCATTGGATAGTCTCATATGCATGCATAGAAGTCCTTTGGTTAATCTTTCCCCATTACCCCCACCCTCCCCTATCTTGCCTCTGAGGTTTGACAGTCTGAAAGATGCTTCTCTGTCTCTAATCTGTTTTTGTTCATCAGTTTATGTTGTTCATTATTTTCGATAAATGAGTGAGATTGTGTGATATTTATCTTTCTCTGACTGACTTATATCGCTTAGCATAATGCTCTCCAGTTCCATTCACACTGTTGCAAATGGTAAGAATTCCTTTTTTTTTTTTTTTTTTTTTTTTTTTTTTTTTACTGCTGCATAGTATCCCATTATGTAGATATACCACACTTTTTTAATCCACTCTCCTGCTGATGGACACTTAGGCAGTTTCCAAATCTTAGCTATGGGAGAAACCAAGATGGTGGCATAGGTAAACACCTGAACTTGCTGCCTCGCACAACAACTTCAAAACTACAACTAAAAGACAAAACAGACATCATCCAGAACCACAGGAAGGTTGGCTAAGTAAAAATTCTACAACTAGAAGGGAAGAGAAAAGCACACTGAGACTCAGAGGAGCTGCAGAAGTAAAGTACAGAGAAACAATGCAGGCCAGATGGGAGTGGCAAGAAATATTCAAAGTGATGAATAGCAAGAACCTACAACCAAGATTACTCTACCCTGCAAAGCTATCATTCAGAATTGAAGGTCAGGTAAAGAGCTTCACAGATAAGAAAAAGGAGTTCATCACCGCCAAACCAGTATTATATGAAATGCTGAAAGGTATTCTTTAAGAAGAGGAAGAAGAAAAAGGTAAAGATAAAAATTATGAACAACAAATAGATATCTATCAACAAGTGAATCTAAAAATCAACTGAATAAAAAATATGATGAACAGAATAAACTGGTGAATATAATAGAATCAGGGGCATAGAAAGGGAGTGGACTGACAATTCTCAGTGTGAGGGGTGCAGGAAGAGACTGGACAAAAATCTTACACCTATGGATGAGGACAGTGGCGGGGGGTAAGGGCATGAGGTGGGGGAAGTGGGATGGGGTGAAGGGGAGCTATGGGGGGAAAAAAGAGGAACATCTGTAATAATCTGAACAATAAAGATTTATTTAAAAAAATGAAGAAAGGAAAAAAAGATTGACTTTCATTCAGTAAATATTTGGCTTCTGTAACATTGAGAACTGTGCTGTGTACAAGGGAATAAAAAAATGAAAGACTATGCTTGCCTAAAGTGCAGAGTTTATATGCCAACTATGTGTATCTTACCACTTTAAACTCTTAGTAACTTTTAAAAAATATATTTTATTGATTTTTACAGAGAAGAAGAGAGAGGGATAGAGAGTTAGAAACATTGGTGAGAGAGAATCATTGATCAGCTGCCTCCTGCACACCCCCTACTGGGGATGTGCCCACAACTAAGGTACATGCCCTTGACTGGAATTGAACCTGGGACCCTTCAGTCTGCAGGCCGATGCTCTATCCAATGAGCCAAACCAGTTAGGGCAACTCTTAGTAACTTTTAAAAACTGTATGTAAGTTATTATTTTATTTCTTATTTGTTTTTATATATGAAAAATTTATCATGCTAAAATACCAATATCTTTAAAGGTCTGAAGTTTTGTAAATATATTCTGATTTGAAATTTTAATGTTTAAAACTTACACATTTAAAAAATGATTATATTTTTGCAAAAGCAGACAATTAAGGGACTTAAATAAGTACTATATTAAATTTCCACTGCTGAAACATCTAAAAAAACAGCAACCATTTATTTAAAAATAATTCTGCTTGAAGTAAAGAAATATTTATGTGTTGTCTTCAAAGAGGCAAAATTAATAATTTTTATGGTTTTGACTGCTATTGAAAATGAATGTCTATTTGAAGATGCATTGGATACTTGCAATATCTATAATAATAAAAGCATAATACGCAAATTGACCAAACGACTGAATAGCAGAATGACCATCCAGACAACCTTCCGGATGACCATGCTATGACACGCACTGGTGACAGGCCAGCTAAGGTGGGTGTGATGCGACTGGCCAGGGGGCCCTGCCATTGCCCCACAATCATCCCACAGAGGGAGGCCCAGGCCACCCTCTGCAGGGTGATTGATGGCGGGGGGGGGGGCTCCACAATCAATTGCCCCACAGAGGAAGGCCCAGGTCACCTGGCCGGTGGCCACAGAAGGAGGCCCAGGTCACCAGCCAGTGATGCTGTGGTGGGTGTGTGGGGCCTACCAATGATCAGCCTGTAGAGGGAGACCCAGGCCAGCCAAGTGATTGCACCCCATGCCTATTGCCTGTAGAGGGAGGAGACTGGTGGTGGAGGAGTGGGGGCAGCGCTGCACAGATGGCAAGCAGTGGCAGTGGCAGGGGTGGGGCCAGCTGCTGGCAGCCAGGGAAAGGAAAGCCCTGATAGGCCCTGATCACCAGCCAGGCTGAGGTACCCTACCCAAGGGGTCCCAGATTGCAAGAGGGTGCAGGCCAGGCTGAAGGACATCCTCCCATGCACAAATGTCATGCACCGGGCCTCTAGTTATACTATATTTTATGTTCATTTACTTTGACATTACACTTAATTTTTATAGATTTTTAGAAACTTTAAATAACTTTTTGATATTAATATTTTCTTGAGACTTCTTATTTTAATTTTAGGATTAAAATTTTAGGATAAATCTCTAACAATAGAGAGGTTCTACATTTTTAGTTGGTTAAAATTTGAAAAGATTTTCCCCAGTTTTTTATTGGGGCAAATGATTATAAAAGTACTCTTTTATGGTTTTTCTAATCTTTTAATAGTTTTGTTTTCTTGCATTTTGTTTTTCATTTCATCTGATATTTACTTTGGTACATGACATAAATGAGTGTTCAAACTTTTTCTTTCTTTTTCCAAATATTGTCTAATTATTCTAATTCCATTTTCAAAGCAGTTAATGCTTCTCCACTGTTTTAAGGATGATCATGTGAATAATTCTATCTGCATATGGACTTTCCAGCCTGACCCATTTATATTTTTATTTTTTTTCTTTTTAAAATATATTTTATTGATATTTTTTACAGAGAGGAAGGGAGAGGGATAGAAAGCTAGAAACATCGATGAGAGAGAAACATCGATCAGCTGCCTCCTGCACACCCCACACTGGGGATGTGCCCGCAGCCAAGGTACATGCCCTTGACCGGAATCAAACCCGGGACCCTTCAGTCCGCAGGCCGACGCTCTATCCACTGAGCCAAACCGGTTTTGGCCCCATTTATATTTTTAAATATGTTTTAAAATTTGTTCATTGCAGTTGAGATTCTTATTTTCAGATTCAATATAGTAGCTAGACATTTATGTAATTTATGAGTTGAACCCCCCAATAACTCTAGCATCCAGATGGCACCATTCATAGTTGTTACAATGCTAGAGGCCCAGTGCATGAAATTCATGCATAGGGGGGAGGGGTGGGTCTTCTCAGCCCAGCCTGCACCTTCTCCAATCTGGGACCCCTCAAAGAATGCCTGACTGCTGGTTTAGGCATGATCCCATGCAATCAGGCATCCCTCTCACAATCTGGGATCGCTGGCTCCTAACTGCTCACCTGCCTGCCTGACTGGTCACCCCTAACTGCCCCCCCTGCCAGCCTGGTCACCTCCAACTGCCCCCCTTCTGGCCTTATCACCCCTAACTGCCTCTGCCTGCTGGCCTGGTCACCCCTAACTGCCCCCCCTGCCAGCCTGGTTGCCCCTCAATGCTCCTTCTGCTGGCCTGGTTTCCCCTCACTGCTCCCCTGCCGGCCTGGTTGCCCCATGCAGCCTGCTGGTCAATTGTTTGGTTGGCCTTCAATGCCTGCCTCTTGGCCTGGTTGACCCATGCAGCCTGCTGTTCGGTTGTTGCATGAGGGCGTCCCAACCAATTTGCATATTACCCTTTTATTAGTATAGATTATTGACTATATTCCTTATGCTGTACTTTACATCCCTGTGACTGTTTTGAAACTACCAAATTATATTTCTTAATCCCTTCACCTTTTATACCCAGTCCCCAATACCCCTCCCATCTGCAAACATAAGTTTGTTCTCTGTATCTATAAGTCTGTTTCTGTTTTGTTTGTTTATTTTGTTCTTAAGATGCCACAGTTAAGTGTAACTGGAAGAAAACATAGGAACCAAACTCTCTGACATTGCTCTTAGTAATTTTTTTAATATATATTTCTTTGGACAAGGGAGATGAAAGAAAACATAAACAAATGAAACTACATCAAACTAAAAAGTTTTCACATAGCAAAGGAAACCATCAACAAAACAGAAATACAACCTACAAAATGAAAGAAGATATTCACTAATGATACATCCAATAAGGGGTTAATGTTCAATATTTACAAAGAACTCATACAACTTCACACCAAAAAAGCAAACAATTTATTAAAAATGGGCAGAAAATCTGAATAGACACTTCTGAAAAGAGGACATACAATTTGCCAATAAACATGAAAAGGTGCTTAATGTCACTAATCATTAGAGACATGCAAATTAAAACTACAATGGGATATCACCTCACAACATTCAGAATGGCTACCATCAATAAGTAAAAAAACAATAAGTATTGATGAGGATGTAGAGAAAAAGAATCCTCATGCACTGTTGGTGGGATTATAGACTAGTGCAGGCACTATGGAAAAGAGTAGGGAGGTTCCTCAAAAAATTAAAAATAGAACTACCTTGTGATCCAGCAATTCCACTTCTGGGTATTTATCTGAAGAAATCCAAAACACTAATTCAAAAAGATATATGCACCCCTATGTTTACTGCAGCATTGTTTATAATAGCCATGGCATGGAAGCAACCTAAATGCCCATCAACAGACAATTGGAAAATATTACTTGGCCATAAAAAAGAAGAAAATCTTACCATTTGTAACAACATGGATAGACCCATTGATATTTTATTTTTCCTTTTCATCAAACTATGTACAGTACTACTCTGTTTTAATGATTTAGTTTTATAGTATATTTTGACATGTAGAATAGTCCTTCCTCACTACTCTTTCATAATGGTATGTATTTTTCACGTATATGCTTATACATAAACGTTAGAATCAGTTTATCAAGTGGACAGTACATTAAGACATCTCTCCATTTATCTATCTCGTCTTTTATGACAATCAGCAAAATTTTATATATTTTTGAAGTTTAGCTTTTATTTATTTATTTTTGCATTTATTAGTATTTGTGGTTAATTTTAAATGGGATTTTCCCATTGTCCTTTCAATTTTTTATTGCTGGTTTATAAAAAAATAATTGATACTTGTTGGTAATTTATTGAATACCTTATTGTTTTTCCATTTATTGTTTAGTATTTTCAAATATTCTCTTCAAATATTCATGTTTGTTAATATTTATATTCCTTAGTGATTCATTAGAACTTTAAAAACATTATTGGATAGCATCAGTAATTGAAGGTGTATCTGTATTTTATTGTTTAATTTAAAAGACCTGCATGTTTCCAGTGTTTTACAATTTTGTATAATCCTTCCTCATAGATTTAATATTCTAAAATTATTTCTTGAAAAACATTACCTAGGTGAGAGAATCTAGGTTATAATTCTCTAGAATTGCAACTTATTACTTGATTATTATATACATTAATAATGAATAATTAAAATTATTTCCAAATGTAGGACCCTTATTTTTTCTTATGTAATAAACTTTGGCTTCAGCAGATACCATTGTGTACTAAGGAAATTGGGTGGTGAACAATAGGACTTTTCTTTTCCTAGAAAATTATTGGCATTTAGTTCATAAGATAAAATGTTTTCCTCTTCTAAAAAATCTTTTCTCCATCTCTATAACTACTTTCATTAAAAATATTTCATCCAAAACATAAAGCATGCCAGGTTATCAAATCTCACCAATTTTATTTTTGAAAGAATTTTCAGTTTTCTTTCTACAAAAAGGAATTTATCCTTACTTTTAGCAAATATCACATGACAGATAACACTCAGGGTTTCTGATGGAAGAATACAGAAAGCTAAGATTTTAATTTTATCCCCAAACTAGTGGCCCAGTGCATGAATTCATGCACATTGAAAGGGAATTAATTAGAAGAAATATTTTAATATTGCTGTTTGCCCTTTCTCTATAATAGAAGTGTCAACCAAATTCATGATCGACAATGACAAATTGAAACACATGCGTGCGATTGGCACCAGCAAGAGCTTTATATGTATAGCACATGTGGGAGTCAACTTAGCCTATATAAATATAGAATAAACTTGCTTAATTAGACCTGCTTTCTGATTTAGCTAAACTTTTTCTAGCCCAGTGAAGCACACCAAGTTGTCTTTCAGGTAATTGTCAGCAACACAGCAGTAAATATCAACACAAAGCAGATTATTATTGTAGATCACGCAGGGAAAACAAAGGGTAAAATACTAGTATTTAACTGCAGCAGTGTTTTTTTGTGTGTGTGTGTGTTTTTAAAAAAATATAATTATTGATTTCAGAGAGGAAGGGAGAGGAGAGAGAGATAGAAACATCAATGATGAGAGAGAATCATTGATTGGCTGCCTCCTGCACGCCCTCTCCTGGGGATTGAGCCCCAAACCCAGGCATGTGTCCTTGGTTGGAATCAAACCCAGGACCGTCTGCAGGCCAACGCTCTGCCCACTAAGCCAAACTGGCTAGGGCTGCAGCAATGTTTGATTATATTCTGCACAGTGAGAAAACCTGAAGTCATTTTCAAGGTTCACCATTTCTTACTTCTTTTCAGTTGGGTCAAGTTTCTAAGCTTTCTAAATTGCCGTTTCCAGCTAATGAAAAGATAATAGGATTTTTCTGAGTCTTCTATCTACCGACTCCAAGACTTATTTGAGGATCAAGTGAGATGAGGCACAGGAAAATGCTTCACAGACATTTGGTTAAATTGTGAAATATTTGCACCTGGCTATAAAGTAAGTCATATTCCTGGGCTGAAGAAACTGCAAGGAAGCTAGCCGCTAAGAAGAGGAAGCCAGGCATTGTTATGTGACATCATTACCCGGATGGTCAGACACTTAGCATATTAGCCTTTTATATAGATAGATTGATTTATCTTTTGGCTTAAATACCTTCTATGGAAAATTGGAAACTGGTAATGGAAGATCATAATGAAATCACTTAAAAGGCTTACCTCTCACAGGCATCTCTAATTAACTCTGGATTGACTTAATCTTGAAGTCTTCAGATTCTGTTACAATTTGGCTGTGTCTGCATTCTTGGAGCTGTGACTTCTCTTTACATTTTGCTTTCACTGCTTTTGTTCACATTTTACTTTAAGCCTAATTATTCCCAAAGGCACCAACCCTCCCAACTGAGTTTATAAATGAAAAATACACAATAAACTTTTGTAAGAGTTTGCATTTCACACATTGATGTCTTTTAATTTTTTTATTGTTTAAAGTATTACATGTAGTAGTACATATATCTCCTTTTATTCCCCATTGACCTTCCCCCAGCCTCCTCTACCCCCTGTCGCATGCCCTCATCCCCCTGCTCAGTGTCTTGTGTCCATTTGTTGTACTTATATGCATGAATACAAGTCCTTTGGTTGATCTCTTTCCCCCGCCCTCCCTCCCCCAACACTCCCCTGCTTTCCCACTGTAATTTGACAGTCTGTTCGGTACTTTACTGCCTCTGTATTTGTCTTTTTGTTTATCAGGTTATAATGTTCTTTATTTTCCATAAATGAGTGAGATCATGTGGTATTTTTCTTTCATTGCCTGGCTTATTTCACTTAGCATAATGCTCTCCAGGTCCATCCATGCTGCTGCAAATGGTAAGAATTCCTTCTTTTTTACCGCAGCATAGTATTCCATTGTGCAGATGTACCATAGGTTTCTAATCCACTCATCTGCTGATGGGCATTTAGGCTGTTTCCAAATCTTAGCTATGGTGAATTGTGCTGCTATGAATATAGGGGTGCATATATCCTTTCTGATTGGTGTTTCTAGTTTCTTGGGATATATTCTTAGAAGTGGGATTACTGGGTCAAATGGGAGTTCCATTTTTAGTTTTTTGAGGAAACTCCATACTGTTCTCCACAGTGGCTGCACCAGTCTGCATTCCCAACAGTGGTGCATGAAGGTTCCTTTTTCTCCGAATCCTCTCCAGCACTTGTCATTCGTTGATTTGTTGTTGATTGCCATTCTGACAGGTGTGAGATGGTACCACATTGTCTTTTTTATTTGCATCTTTCAGATAATTAGTGACATTGAACATGTTTTCATATGTCTCTTGGCCTTCCTTCTGTCTTGTTTCGAAAAGATTCTATTTAGGTCCATTTTTTATTGGATCATTTATCTCCCTTTTATTAAGTTGTATAAGTTCCCTGTAGATGTTGGAGATTAAACCTTTATCAGTGATTAACAATTGCAAATATGTTCTACCATACAGTGGGCTTTCTTGTTGTTTTGTTGATGGTTTCTTTTGCTGTACAAAAGATTTTATTTTGATGTAGTCCCATTTGTTTATTTTCTCTTTAGTTTCCATTGCCCTAGGACAATGGTCGGCAAACTCATTAGTCAACAGAGCCAAATATCAAAAGTACAAAGATTGAAATTTCCTTTGAGAGCCAAATTTTTTAAACTTAAACTTCTTCTAATGCCACGTCTTCAAAATAGAATCGCCCAGGTCATGTGGCTTGCGAGCCCCAATTTGCCCATCACAGCCCTAGGAGCGGTACCGGTGAAGAAATTGCTTCAGCATATGCCTGAGATTTCTCTGCCTGTGGATTCCTCCAGTATATTTATGGTTTCCCATCTTATGTTTAAGTCCTATATCCATTTTGACTTTATTTTTGTGTATGGTGTAAGTTGGTGGTCTAGTTTCATTTTTTTTGCATGTATCTGTCAATTTTCCCAACACCATTTGTTGAAGAGACTGTCTTGACTCCATTGTATGTTCATGCCTCCTTTGTCAAATATTAATTGAGCATAGTGGTTTGGGTCGATATCTGGATTCTCCATTCTATTCCATTGGTCTATATGTCTGTTCTTGTGCCAGTACCAGGCTGTTTTGAGAACAGTGGCTTTGTAATACAGCTTGAAATCTGGTATTGAGATCCCACCTACTTTGTTCTTCTTTCTCAGGAATGCTGTGGCTATTCGGGGTCTTTTTTTTTTTTAATTCCAGTTGAATTTTTGGAACGTTCTTTCTAGGTCTGTGAAATATGCCGTTGGTATTTTAATGGGGAGTGCATTGAATCTATAGATTGTTTTGGGTAGTATGGACATTTTAATGATGTTGATTCTACCAATTCATGAACATGGTATGTTCTTCCATCTGTTTATGTCTTCCTCTATCTCTTCTTTCAATGTCCTGTAGTTTTCTACTTATAGGTCTTTTACCTCCTTAGTTAAGTTTATTCCTAGGTATCTTAATTTTTTTGGTACGATGGTAAATGGGATTGCTTTTTAGTCTCTCTTTCTGTAAGTTCACTATTGGTGTATAGCAATGCCATAGATTTCTTGGCGTTAATTTTGTATCCTGCTACATTGCTGAATTCATTTATTAAGTGATTAGTTTTTTGATGGAGTCTTTAGGTTTTTTTATGTACAATATCTTGTCATCTGCAAATAAGGACAGCTTTACTTCTTTTCCAATTTGGATGCCTGTTATTTCTTATTCTTGTCTAATTGCAATGGCTAATACTTCTAGTACTATGTCGAACAGGAGTGGTGAGAGTGGGCATCCCTATCTTGTTCCTGTTCTTAGGGGAAATGGTTTTAGTTTTTGCCCATTGAGTATGATGTTAGCTGTGGGTTTATCATATATGGCTTTTATTATGTTGAGGTATGATCCTTCTATTCCCACCTTATTGCGAGTTTTTATCATGAAAGGGTGTTGGATTTTGTCAAATGCTTTTTCTGCATCAATTGATATGACTATGTGATTTTTATCTCTCAATTTGTTTATGTGATATATCACATTTATTGATTAGTGGATATTGTACCATCCTTGAATTCCTGGGATAAATCCTACTTGGTCATGGTGTATGATCTTTCTGATGTACGGCTGGATCTGATTTGCTAGAATTTTGTTGAGGATTTTGGCATCTATGTTCATGAGGGATATTGGCCTGTAATTCTCTTTCATTGTGTTGTCTTTATCTGGTTTTGGTAATAGGGTGATGCTGGCTTCATAGAATGAGCTTGGAAGTGCTCCTTCCTCTTGAATTTTTTGGAATAGTCTGAGGAGGATTGGTTTTAGTTCTTCCTTGAATGTTTGGTAAAACTAACCTATGAAGCCGTCTGGCCCCGGGCTTTTGTTTGCTGGAAGCTTTATGATGACTGCTTCAATTTCTTCCATGGTTATTTTCCTTTTGAGAAATTTAGATTCTTCCTGATTGAGTTTTGGAAGGTTATATTTTTCTAGGAATATGTCCATTTCCTCCAGGTTGTCCAATTTGTTGGAATAGAGTTGTTCATAGTATTTTTTAACAATCCTTTGTATTTCTGTGGGGTCTGTTTTTATTTCACCTCTTTCATTTCTGATTTTGTTTATTTTGGTCCTCTCTCTTTGCTTCTTGGTGAGCCTGGCTAGAGGTTCATCAATCTTGTTTATCCTTTCAAAGAACCAGCTCTTTGTTTTGTTGATCCTTTGTATTGTTTTTTTGGTCTCTATGTTGTTTATCTCCACTCTGATCTTTATTATTTCCTTCCCTTCTGCTTACACTGGGCTTGTCTTGTTGCTCTCTTTCTAACTCTTTGAGTTGCACGTTCAGGTAATTTACTACCATTGTTTCTTGTGTTTTTGCAGTAGGCTTGTGGAGCTATGAACTTCCTTCTCAAGACTGTTTTCACTGTGTCCCATAGATTTTGGACTGTTGTGTTTTCATTGTCGTTTGTTACCATGATGTTTTTTATTTCTTCTTTAATCCCTCTGGTAACCCAGTCATTGTTTAATAGCATGCTGTTTAGTCTCCATGTGTTTGATTTTTTTGGATTGTTTTTATTGTAGTTGATTTTCCATTTTATGCCACTGTGATCAGAGAAGATGCTTGATATGATTTCTATCTTCTTGAATTTGAAGAGACTTTGCCTATGACCCAATATATGGTCTATCTTTGAAAATGACCCATGTGCACTTGAGAAGAATGTATATTCTGTGGCTTTGGGGTGAAATGTTCTAAAGATGTCAATTAATTCCATCTGTTCTAGTGAGTCATTTAGAATTGATGTTTCTTTGCTGATTTTTTGTTTAGAGGATTTGTCCAATGGTGATAGTGGGGTATTAAAGTCTCCTACTATTATTGTATTGCTGTCAATCTCTCCCTTGATATCCTCCAGGAGTTTTTTTTTATATATATATTTGGGTGCTCCTGTATTGGGTGCATATATGTTTACCAGAGTTGTTTCTTCTTGTTGGATTGCTCCCTTTAGTATTATGAAGTGTCCTTCCTTATCTCTTTTTATGTCCTTCACTTTGAGATCTAATTTGTCAGATATAGGTATTGCTACCCCAGCTTTCTTTTCATTTCCATTCTCCTGAAAGACCTTTTTCCATCCCTTCACCATAAGTCTGTGTGCGTCTTTTTTTCTGAGGTGGGTTTCCTGTAGACAGCAGATATATGGGTCATGTTTTCTTATCCACTCAATTACCCTATGTCTTTTGATTGGGGTATTTAATCCATTTACATTTAAAGTTATTATTGAGAGGTACTTGCTTGTCGCCATTTTTATTCTTTACTCCTGTGTTCCTTCTTTGCTTCCTATTTTTTTTTTTTTTTTTTTTTACAGCAGACGCTTTAGCATTACTTGCATTGCTGGTTTGGTGTTAATAAATTCCCTTAGTCCTTTTTTGTCTCTGAAGCTCCTGATTTCACCTTCAATTTTGATTGGTAGCCTGACTGGGTACAGTATTCTTAGATTCAGACCCTTTGCATGACTTTGTATATTTCTTTCCATTCCCTTCTTGCCTGATGAGTTTCTGTTGAGAAATCAGTTGCTAGTCTGATGGGGGTTCCTTTGTAGGAAACTTTCTGTCTCTCTCTTGCCACTTTTAAGATTCTTACTTTGTTATTGGTGTTTGCCAATTTAATTATAATGTGCCTTGGCATCGGTCTTTTGGGGTTCATTTTGCTTGGGACTCTGTGAGCTTCTTGGATTTGTGTGGGTTTTTTTTTTCCCTATATGAGGGAAGTTTTCTGTCATTATTTCTTCAAACAGGTTTTCTACTCCTTGCTTAGTTTCCTCTCCTTCTGGAACCCCTATTATGTGGATGTTGTTTTGTTTCATGTTATCCCAAAATTCCCTTAGGCTCTCCTCCTGCTTTTTAATTTTTTTTTTCTAGAAGCTGCTCTACTTGGGTATTTTTTCCTACCTTGTCTTCTAGCTTACTGATGCGGTCCTCTGTTTCTTCTAGTCCACTCTTGATGCTTTCTATTGAGTTCTTTACAGCAGCGATGCCATTTTTCATTTCTTCTTGGTTCTTCTTCATTTCCTCTTGGTTCTTACACATATTGTTGAATTTGTCTTCCAGTCTTTACAGCCACCTTATGACCATTTCTCTGAATTCTTTCTCTGACAGGCTGCTTGCCTCCATTTCATTTACTTCCTTTTCTGGTGATGCCTGCTTTTTTTCATATGTGGGCTGTGTCTTTGTCTCCCCATGGTCTCTCTTCTCTGCGTGTCTGGTTATGTAGTTCTCTCTCTCTTGCCTGATTTAAAGGCACAAAATACAACACAACCAGGTACAACACACAAGGCACTATGCAGAAATATATTCACGATATTAATAACCCCAATAAAGGCTACCACCAGAGAAAGGCAAATTAGAGGAGAGGAGAGAAAGAAAAAGAGAAAAAAAGAAGAAAAAGAAAGGAGTGCAAAAATGAAATTGGGAAAAGAAAAAAAAGTAAGAGAGAAAAGAAAGTGAATAAGAAAGAAGAGGGGAACAAACTATATATATGAGCAGAAAACTCCAATAGAACAGTCACTAATCCCAAGAAATGCCAGCAACAAGTACCTGGAGATGAATACGAACTACAAACAACTAATATCAAGCAAGGCGAGGGAAAACAGAAGCAAAAAACAAACAGAAACAAAACAAACAAACAAGAAAGAATGAGCAAAACAATCTCACAAACAAGCATAAAAATTGATATAATCAACAATCAAGCAAACAACAACAAAAGGACAGAGAGAAAAACAATTTTTGGATAATGAAGACAGAGAGGAGAGGTGTGTATGGACTTGGAGCAGGGGATTAGAAATTAGATATATAAGTAGGGTGAAATTTTAACAGGGGTTAAAAAGGAGGTATAGGGAAAATCTAAAGCAGGAAAAGGGTAAGAGAAACAGGACAACAAAAGGGGAAAAGTTAGGAAGAGAGTGATGGCATAAAGGTAAAGTTGAGATAGAGTAAAATGATGCTAAAGGGAAGATGAAAATAGAATGTAGAACACTAATCCCAGAGTAAAATAAAGGGAAAATAAAATGACACTTAAAAAAAAAAAGGTAAAATAGTAGTAGTAATAATACTGATTGAAAATAAAAATGTAATAATTAAAAAGGTAAAATGAAGTGAGGAAAATAGAAAAAAATTAGTTACTTAAGCAAAGATTAAAAAATAAAAATAAATAAAAATAAAAATGTGCAGTAGTGAAGGTCATTAACTTCCTCTATTGTTCTGTTTGGCACACCTGTTTCCTAGTCAGGACAGTATTGCAGTTCCCTGCATTCCACTGCTCCTCAATGTTGTAAGCCAGTCCTGATTTTTAAGCAGGCAGTGTGTCTTAATTTCTTGTATTCCTTTATTTGTGTTTACACGAGTCCATTTTTGATTCAACCCCTGGGTGGCAGTGTTTCTGGATTGACCTCCAGGTCTATAGGTCCTCTCAGCCAGTGCTTAGATCCTGCTTTCTTTGTGGCACTCAATACCAGTTTGTGGGACTGCGTTGCCCCAGAGCTGGTTCTCTGATGGTTATTCCCCACTCTGATCCCCAGGTTCCAGAAAAAACAACTTTCCCCTGCATTCTTTTAGTGTGTCCCCAATTGGGTGATCCTATGTATTGTGCTTAGTAATCAGAAGCAAGGATTTAAAGAGGAAAAATTAAAAAAAAAAGCCAGCATAAGTGTTCAAACTCCGGGGCTGCGCACAAGTCTGTGCAGTCTGTTTTTCCCCCTTGGGTCTAAGCAGCTGGCACACTTTTAAAAATTTTAAGCTGACCTTTTGTGTCAGATCAAAATGGGTTGCTTTTTAGATTTCCCTTCTGTTAGCAGCTCTGAGGACCCCCTTCCACATTCACGGATCACTCCAGCCCCAACAGCCATGGATTTTTCTAGGCGCAGACTTCCCCCAGTCCTCCAGCTCCTGCAGTGCATGCGTTTTTCTCTCCTGCTGGGACCAGAGACCTCACCTTATCCCAGGCGAAATTTGACCTTTCCATGGTGGAGTGTAGAGCTCCTCTGAATCCACGTGTTTGTGCCAATTGGGGTTTGCAGCTATTCGGTGGATGCCGTAGTTGTAGATTCCCAGGGCTTTCCAGGTTCCTGACAACATCCACTTTCCCCTTCAAGATGGCGTGGTCTCTGCGTCTGAGCTAGTCACTCCGGGATTGAACCCAGCAGCAGTGGTGGCTGCGTGGTCAGGGGAGCCCTGCCCAGCAGTCCCCCACAGTCTCTTGGAGTATAGCTGTCCCTCAACTCACCAACAAATACTCCCCATGAGACCACACACTCTCCCTTTGTTTTCTCACCCACACAGTATATTGCAGTCTGCCTTCCCATCGGCAGCCATCTTCTTTTCCTCTCCAAACATTGATGTCTTAATGTGCTACCTAGTAAGTCTCTTACATACTTTCACCCTTTTCATTAATTCTTATTCTTTTCCTTCCTACCTTTCTCCTTCTACAATTTCAAACATGTCCTGCATTTTGCAGACCTCCTCAAAGTGTTTGGGCATAATTTCTTACTGCATGACAAACTGGCCTTCTCCAAGACCTTGCAAATGACCTAATATCCTTTAATACATTTATGCTTCAATTATCCAGAGGGGGTTTTTGTGTTTTTTGTTTTGTTTTGTTATTGTTGTTTTTTGTAATCAAGAATTCTGCTACATAAGTTGATATACAGTAGATGTTTAATTACATGAAAATTTATAGGTGTTATATGTAGAGACTAACAATTAGGTTAAGATTTTATGGTGTTTGCCAAATGTAGGATGGGAGAGACTTGTTTTACATATTTCTGCGTGCAAGTAACTGATTAAACAGTAGAACAGGGGTCCTCAAACTTTTTAAACAGGGGGCCAGTTCACTGTCCCTCAGACCATTGGAGGGCTGGACTACAGTTTAAAAAACAACACTATGAACAAATTCCTATGCTCACTGCGGGCTCGGGACGAGTCGGCTGCTAAGCAGGACAGGAAGTGGCACCTGGCGTGCTGGATAAATGTCCTCAGCGGGTCGCATGTGGCCCGCAGGCCGTAGTTTGAGGACGCCTGCAGTAGAATTTAGGAAAAACTTAAGTTGGAATTAACAACTATAGTGTAACCGAGCCTAAGAAAAAGACTAATTTCTTTATGAAGAATTATTCACACTCACTTTATTAGTGCTCTATAAAATCCTGGTGTCTCTATGTCCTTCCTTTTAAAATAAGTAAATTTTAATATGAAATTTGACGTATTCTCTGCATAGTTCTTACTAAGCCAAATATATATATATATATATATATATATATATATATATATATATATATATATATATATATTTAAGTATAGCAGCATGTAGCCAGTCCTATACATGCCTTTGTAAATTTTCTAAGTAGAAGAAAAAGATTGTTGGGTTACTCCTATTGGCTTTTACCTCTGGATGATCAGAACACTCCAAGCAGATCAGGGATATTAATGCTTTCAGTGACACATTCCCTAACTGGCGACTCTACTTAGTCTCTATAAAAGAGGTGTATTTAAGACAAAATTATAAAGTGGGCACTTTATCAATGTCTGGCTTTTTCCCTGTGGCTTTCTCCTAGTCCCATGTCTTCACAGTTATTTATGTGTACAGAATCCTAATTTTAGAGTTATGTATATATGGTGATAAATCTCACCATGCACATATACTGGCCAACATGAAGACATTACTGTCTGAGAATTCATAAGTAATTCCAGCTCATTGCCATGGGAGGGAAACATAAAATGCACTGACCATCTTAGAAACATGTTGCACAGTGCTCACTGGTGATTCACATGGCATTTGATCACATATGCTTGCAGTTGAGTTCAGGTCATCAGTATTCTCTACTTAGAGACTGGGAGGTTATGCAGTCTGACTACCCCCTGAGACTGAATACTCTCTCTGTTTCTCACTGTGAGGCATAAAGTTTAAAATTGAGCTGTTTCACTATTTTGAGTGGTTAAAAAGTTCTAATCATCATGAAGCTCTTTCTTATACAGAGAAAAATCTCTCTGTGTATCATTGGTCCTTTTTCAACTCTTTGGAGAAATAACGGTATTAACTAACATTTTTATAATGCTTCCTATGTGCCAGGAAGTTTTCTGAGTGTGTAATATGCAATGACTTATTAAACTCTCACAACAATCTTATGATAAATATGCAGTTATTATACCAAACTTACAAGTAAGAAATCTAAACTATTGCAGAGCTATTCAGAATCAGCTTATCCCACTTTCATATTTCAGCATTTACATTTTCCCTTCTTCAGTCTAGATACCTGTAGTTATTTTTCATACATAGGGTTTCTACAATCTTCATCTTCTTTTGAGATATAATTGACATATAACATTGCATCAATTTTAGCTATACAATATAGTGCTTTGATATATGTATATATTGCAAAATGATTACCACAAATTTAGTTAACATTTATCACTACATATATTTATGATTTATTTTTCTCATGATGAGAACTTTTTTGTGTGTTTTGTTTTATGTTAATCCTCACCCAAGGTTATTTTTTCCATTGATTTTTAGAGACAGTGGATGGGCGGGGAAGAGACAGAGGGAGGAACGTTGATGTGAGAGAGACACATCTATTGGTTGCCTTCCACACGCATGCACCCCTGAACGCAACCAAGGTATGTGCACTGGACAGGAATCAAATCCGGAACCCTTCAGTCTGAGAACCAGCACTCTATCTATTAAGCCAAACTGGCTAAGGCTCATGATAAGAATTTTTAACATTTACTCTCTTAGCAACTTTCAAATATACAATACACTATTGTTAACTATAACACATTACATACCAAGGGCTTACTTATCTCATACCTAGAAGTTGGTATCTTTTAACCACTTTCACAAATTTTATCCTCCCCCTCAGGCCTTACCTTTGGCAATCACCAACCTGTTCTCTGTATTTGTGTATTCAGCTCCCCCTCACAAGATTCCTCATATAAGTGAATTAATATAATATTTGCCTTTCTAGTCCAACTTATTTTACTACTAGGGGCCCAGTGCATGAATTCGTGCACCTTTAAAGGAACTGTGGGCCATGAGGCTGTAGTAGGAACAGGTGTGGGTCTCAGCCCTTCCTCTGTGCCCCTGCCTGGCCCCTCCCACCGCGGTCCTCAGTCCTTTGTCTGCCAGCAGCCTCACTCCCACTGCCACTCCCACATGCTGATGGCACTGGCCCCACTCACACCTGTTGACAGCATGGAGTGATTGGGGCTGGTGCCAGCAGTGGGTGCGAGTGGAGGATGCTGCCTCAATCACCCCTCAGGAGCAGGTGGAGGTGGAGAAGCCCTCAGGGGTGATCAAGGCTGGCAGCCGCCGCTTGAACCCGCTGATGGCACTGAGTGATCAAGACTGATTCCGGGCACCAGCAGCAGGTGTGAGCAGCAGCTCAGGCGCCAGCTGTGGGTGCAAGTGGGGCCAGTGCTGGCAGTGGGTGCAAGCAGCAACTCTGGCACCAGCAGCAGGTGCAAGCGCCAGGTGGGACTGCAGTGCGAGGGAGCAAAGAATTTTCAGTAACCACCAGAGGCACTCCCTGATGACAGCTACTGGTGCCCCGACTCACCTGCTCCACTATCCCACCGCAGCCAATGACCAGCATGTTCCTTACACGCCCCCTGGTGGTTAGCGCGTGTCATAGCAACTGGTTGTTTGGTTATTCTGCAGTTTGGTCTATTTGCATATTAGCCTTTTATTATATAGAATGGGCCTTCAAGGCCCATCCATGTTGTTACAAATAGCAGGATGTCCTTCTTTTTATGGCTAAATAATATTCCAGTGTACATGTATGACATTTTCTTTATCCATTCATTTGTTGATGGACACTTATATAGCTTTATGTCTTGGCCATAGTAAATGATGCTGCAATGCATGTGGGAAGGGAGTTACATTTTGAGATAGTGATTTCATTTCTTTCAAATAAAGACCCATAAGTGAAATTGTGGGATTATATGGTAGTTTTATTTGTTTATTTATTTTTATTTTCCCCTGCTGATCCCACCAAGCTACCGTGTTTCCCCGAAAATAATACATCCCCCGAAAATAAGACCTACTCACAGGTTTCCTTCTGGGTGAAATATAAGGCATCCCCCGAAAATAAGGCCCCAGGCTCTGTCTCAGAATGAAAATTAATTTACCGTAAACTGGTCGCTAGGGCCACCCCGACTGGCGTCTAGCAACCAGTGATGTTAAGCGGAGTCCTGACATCACTGCTGTGTGGAGGCAGAGTGGAGGTCGGAGTGAGCGGTGAGCGCGGGGCGGGAGAGAGGAGGAAACTTTCACAGATGCATGTAGAAGAACAGGAGGATTAGAGTGGATGGGACACAGAGAAGGTGGTGAGTGCTGGTCTGTCTCTGGTGACACTACCTGATGCTCGTGGCCACCTTCATGATGACTGAAGGTTCTCAGTAAGTGGCAGACCCTGCTCCAGCCCAGATCCAGGCCCCAGCAAGCCCAGTGACAGTCCCCAGGCAGGCCCCAGGGGGTAAATGTCTGATAAAGGGGTAGGGGGGATGTCTGGTGAAGGTGTTCAGTGGCACAGGGGTGGGGGGAGTGGGATTACTTAAAATGACACAGGAGGATCAGAGGGGGCAATCAAAATGACACAGGAGGATCAGAGGGGACAATCAAAAAGACACAGGAGGATCAAAAGGGGTTACTAAAATGGTAATCCCCCTCTGATTCTCCTGTGCCGTTTTGATTCCCCCCTCTGATACCCCCTGTGTCATTTTGAGTGATCCCCTCCCCCCACCTTGATACCCCAATTCCTTTTTTTTACCCCTAGAAATGAGCGCAAAAAGAAAAAGCTACTCCGTAGAGTACAAGAAAGGAATCGTGGAAGACTCTTGGGGCCAAAATCTTACTGCTTTCTGCAAAGAGAAGATGTTGAGTATCCGATTGGTCCAAAAATGGCGAGCAGAGTATGGTAACCTCATTGAACAAGCGGACAAGGGAAATGCTAAAAAGCGCAAGTGGGGATCAGGTCGGCAACCATTATTTTCTGAGCTGGAAGACCTGATCTGTGAATGGGTTTTTGACAGGAGAGCAAAGGCTTTGGTTGTGAATAGGGCTCAGATTCAAGAATTTGCCCTTGCAATGGCACCACAGTTTGACATAGCCCCCGAAGACTTCAAAGTATCACAACACTGGCTGGATAATTTCCTTCAGCGAAGTGAACTGTCTTTAAGAAGATCTACAACATTGTTTAGGTTGGAAGATACTCAAGTTATTAAGCAAGCACTTGCATTCAGGTCCTTTATTGATGATGCTGACTTCTCTAAATACAATCTTTCCAACATGATTACTATGGATGAAACTGCAGTGTTTATGGGCCAATCATCTCAAACAACGATTGAACAGCGGGGTGCCTCCTTGGCGTACATTCCCTCCACTGCTTACGAAAGTGCACGTGTTTCCTGTATTTTGGCAATTCGTCTGGATGGCACAAAAATCCCACCTTTAATCATTTCTAAGGGCAAGAAGGAAAAGATTGAACGTGTTTTGCGCATTTTTATTCTTGAAACTGAAAAAGCCTGGGCCACACAAGCAGTTATAAGGAAGTGGGTCAATTTAATGCTGCCGCTTGTTATGCGAGGGAGCCAAAGAGGTCTGCTAGTCTGGGATGCAGCCAGCACTCACCGCGCTAAAGACATGAAGACATTTCTTCACGAAAGAAAAATAGATCAGATAATGATTCCCGCAGGAATGATGGCCTATCTCCAGACTCTTGATATTGCAATAATCAAGCCATTCAAAGACAATTTGCGCATGGAAATTAATGACTACATTGAAAATAGAATGGAGAGAAATCAGCGTGGAATCTTTGTGAAACCTAAACTGCAAGAAGTTGTGACTTGGGTGAAGAATTCATGGGAGAAAATCACTGACAGTTGCATTGCAAATGCACTGCGAGCAGGCTACCTTGACAAGAAGTACTCATTTAATGACAGTGCTATTGCTAAACATGAGAGATTTGGTCCACTGATTCTGAAAGAAATGGAATCACAAGAAATTCACCAGGAAATTCAGGAATTGTATTGTTATGATGATGTTCCAGAAGATGATGACATGATTGTCATTGAATAAATGAGTAAATTCTTGATACTGTAGGATTCACAGTTTGTCTGGTTTGTGTTGACAACTACCGTACTACCGTACCGTATATAGGTAATAAATTTCCTTTATTTTCATTTAACAATAAATGTGTACCGTATTCTTCTTCATGGAAAAATAAGACATCCCCTGAAAATAAGACCTAGCGTGTCTTTGGGGGCAGAAATTAATATAAGACACTGTCTTATTTTTGGGGAAACGCGGTAGTTCCCTTGGCTGTAGTTTCCCTGGACAGTAGGTAGGCACAGTGGGAATCTCCTTTATCCAGTCATGCATGTCACTAATTAGGTGACTAGCATTTGGCTACCCTAAGAGAGTCATAGTTATTCCCACCATTTACCCAGGTTTCATTGAATTTCTTCACTTTGACATTTGGAGAACTGGACAGAAATTTCATATTATCAACACCTACTTTGGGTCTTTGAAATGATAGTTTTATTTTTCATTGTTGAGGAATCTCCATACTGTTTTCCATAGTGGTTGCACTATGAGAAATTTACATTTCCACCAATAATCCACAAGTGTTCCATTTTCCCACATCCTCGAAAAGTTATTTCTTGTCTTTGATAATAGCCATTCTAATTACTATCTTATTGTGTTTTTGATGTACATTTCCCTGATTATTAGTGATACTGAGCAGTTTTTCATGTAGTTGTTTGCAATCTGTATGTTTTCTCTGGAAAAAAAATGTTTATTCAGATCCTCTGCCCATTTTTAAATCAGATTGCTTGTTTTTTGCTATTGAGCTGTTTATATAGTTTGGGTATTAACCCTTTATCAGATATACTAGTGGCCTGGTGCATGAATTTCATGCACAGTAAAAGGGAATTAATTAGAGTAAATATTTTAATATTGCTATTTGCACTTTCTCTATAATGGAAGTGTCAGAGATGAAAGGAAATTAGTAAAGTGTACATGAAAATAATATATAAATTTATTAATAAATAAACAATAACAGAATGGTATAACAACAACAAAGAATGACATAAAAACAACAAAAACGTGAAATGAAAACAACAAAAACATGATATAAAAACAACAAAAACATGATATAAAAACAACATTGATGCAAACAATGACTGATAAAGTGATTAAACTTATTCTAATATCTCCCTGTATACCACATTAAGAGTGAAAACACTTTCAGAGTGCTTGACTACTTTCCCTTGTAATGAAGTATTTACAACTTTAACTTTAACATCACATGCTCTTCGAACTCGAGAGAAAGCAACATATAACTGACCATGTGCGAAAACGGGTTCAGGTAGGAATATTCCTTCTCTGTCCAGAGTTTGTCCTTGTGATTTATTAATAGTCATTGCAAATGCTGGCATCACGGGAAACTGCCTTGAGTTAATTTAAATGGAAGGCCAGTGTCAGATGGGGACAAATCAATTCCTGGAATCAGAACAACCTCTCCCTCTGCAGATCCTGTTAATACTTCAGCTTCAAATATGTTCAGGTCATAATCTTTTGATAATAAATCTAGTACCATTACAAAGAACCCCATTTACTATTAAGATTTCTCAATAGCATGATGATTGCACCCACTTTCAATTTTAATTTATGACATGGCATTCCCGAAGGAGTAATACTATTAAGAAATTCGATGGGGAGCCCTAACCCGTTTGGCTCAGTGGGTAGAGCAGCAGCCTGCAGACTGAAGGGTCCCATGTTCAATTCCAGTCAAGGGCATGTACCTTGGTTGCGGGCACATCCCCAGTAGAGGGTGTGCAGGAGGCAGCTGATCGATGTTTCTAACTCTCTATCCCTCTCCCTTCTTCTCTATAAAAAATCAATAAAAAATATTTAAAAAAAAAAGAAATTCGATGGGGAAATTTTCTTTTTCAGCATCATCTGTTGAATCAATGGAATCATCACTCAAATATGTGTGAAAATCTCCATCGAGTATATCCAAAATTTCTTCATATAATTTTTGAACGTGCTCATTTTTTGGACAAAGAATTGCACATTTAGATATATTTTTAATATTATCTATAGATAAACTATTTCCAAAGGTAGCTTCAATAATAGATCCATTATAAATCATTTCACAGGGAATTTCAATAATATCCATTCCTAAATGAAAACTGCTATCAGGTTTGCCATCTCCAAGTTTTACTAACCATGCACTGTAAGCAGAATCCTCTGAAACATCCCCAAATATTACAGTACTTTAAACTGGTTTGTACTATGGCTGATCGCATAACATGCGGTACAATACTGAGACATTTTTGAAAAACCCCTTCCGAGAAGGAAAATTTTCCCACCAAATGCAACATTCAAATTGATAATTTCTCTTAGTAATCTGTCTATGGCATTTATAGCATCAATGGATGCCATGGTGCATTCATCAATAATGAGAAGTTTGAGAACCAAGCCATCAAAGTTGTGTTATGCCTTTTAGCCCTATCTAAAACTTCAGCAAAATCATCAGTATGAAAATACAAATTTTGTTCATTTGGCAAATGAATAGCTAATCTTGTGATTGCATGAGATTGGTCATGCATTCACATTGCGAAGAGTCTCCAAACAGCCTCAAGAGTGCTCACATACCTGGAGTCAATGAAGTCCTGTACTTTGTCATGATTGATAAATATATTTTTTTTTACCTTATACTATTTTTTTTTATTTTTTCAAATTTTTATTAAGGTATTATATGTGTACATATCTTACCATTACCCCCCCCCACTCCCATACATGCCCTCACCCACCAATGTTTTGCATCTGTTGGTTACTCTTATATGCATGTATACAAGTCCTTCAGTTGATCTCTTATTTCCCCCACCTCTCCGTAACCTTACCGCTGTAATTAGACAGTCTGTTTGATGCTTTACTGCCTCTGTAACTATCTTTTTGTTCATCAGTTTATAATGTTTTTCATTATCCCCAAATGAGTGAGATCATGTGGTATTTTTCTTTCATTGACTGGCTTATTTCACTTAGCATAAGGTTCTCTAATTCCATCCAGGTGTCTACAAATGGTAGTAATTCCTTCTTTTTTATGGCAGCATAGTATTCCATTGTGTAGATGTACCATAGTTTTCTGATCCAGTCATCTGCTGACGGGCACCTAGGCTGTTTCCAAATCTTAGCTATTGTAAATTGTGCTGCTATGAACATAGGGGTGCATATATCCTTTCTGATTGGTGTTTCTGGTTTCTTAGGATATATTCCTAAAAGTGGGATTACTGGGTCAAATGGGAGTTCCATTTTCAGTTTTTTGAGGAAACTCCATAATGTTCTCCACAGTGGCTGCACCAGTCTGCATTCCCACCAGCAGTGCACGAGGGTTCCTTTTTCTCTGCATCCTTGCCAGCACATGTCCTTTGTTCATTTGTTGATGATTGCCATTCTGACAGGTGTGAGATGGTACCTCACTGTCGTTTTGATTTGCATCTCTCGGATAATTAGTGACATTGATCATGTTTTCATATGTCTCTTGGCCTTCCTTCTGTCTTGTTTCGAAAAGATTCTATTTAGGTCCGTTGCCCATATTTTTATTGGATCATTTATCTTCCTTTTATTAAGTTGTATGAGTTCCCTGTAAATGTTGGAGATTAAACCTTTATCAGTGATAACATTTGCAAATATGTTCTCCCATACACTGGGTTTTGTTGTTGTTTTGTTGATGGTTTCTTTTGCTGTGCAAAAGCTTTTGATTTTGATGTAGTCCCATTTGTTTATTTTCTCTTTAGTTTCCGTTGTCCAAGGAGCGGTATCGGTGAAGAAATTGCTTCGGCATATGTCTGAGATTTTGCTGCCTATGGATTCCTCTAGTATTTTTATGGTTTCCGTCTTATGTTTAAGCCCTTTATCCATTTGAGTTTATTTTTGTGTAGTGTGTAAGTTGGTGGTCTAGTTTCATTTTTTTGCATGTATCTGTCCAATTTTCTCAACACCACTTATTGAAGAGACTGTCTTGACTCCATTGTATGTTCATGCCTCCTTTGTCAAATATTAACTGAGCATAGTGGTTTGGGTCAATTTCTGGATTCTCTATTCTATTCCATTGGTCTATATGTCTGTTCTTGTGCCAGTACCAGGCTGTTTTGAGAACAGTGGCTTTGTAATACAGCTTGAAATCTGGTATTGAGATCCCACCTACTTTGTTCTTCTTTCTCAGGATTGCTGAGGCTATTCGGGGTCTTTTTTTATTCCAGATGAATTTTTGGAACGTTCTTTCTAGGTCTGTGAAATATGCAGTTGGTATTTTAATGAGGAGTTCATTGAACCTATAGATTGCTTTGGGTAGTATGGACATTTTAATGATGTTGACTCTACCAATCCATGAACACGGAATGTTCTTCCATCTGTTTATATCTTCCTCCATCTTTTTTCAGTATCCTGTAGTTTTCTGCATATAGGTCTTTTACCTCTTTGGTTAAGTTTATTCCTAGGTATCTTAATTTTTTTGGTGAGATGGTAAATGGGATTGCTTTTTTAGTCTCTCTTTCTGTAAGTTCACTATTGGTGTATAGAAATTCCATAAATTTCTTGGCATTAATTTTGTATCATGCTACATTGCCGAATTCATTTATTAAGTCTAATAGTTTTTTTGATGGAGTCTTTAGGGTTTTTTATGTACAATATCATGTCATCTGCAAATAGGACAGTTTTACTTGTTTTCCAATTTGGATGCCTTTTATTTCCTCTTCTTGTCTAATTGCAATGGCTAATACTTCCAGTACTATGTCGACCAGGAATGGCCATCCCTGTCTTGTTCCTGTTCTTAAGGGAAATGGTTTTAGTTTTTGCCCCTTGAGTATGATGTTGGCTGTGGGTTTGTCATATATGGCTTTTATTATGTTGATGTATGATCCTTCTATTCCCACATTGCTGAGAGTTTTTATGAAAAATGGGTGTTGGATTTTGTCAAAAGCTTTTTCTGCATCAATTGATATGACTATGTGGTTTTTTATCTCTCAATTTGTTTATGTGATGTATTACATTTATTGATTTACGAATATTGTCCCATCCTTGCATCCCTGGGATAAATCCTACTTGGTCATGGTGTATGATCTTTCTGATGTACTGCTGCATTGAGGATTTTGGCATCTATGTTCATGAGGGATATTGGCCTGTAATTCTCTTTCATTGTGTTGTCTTTATCCAGTTTTGGTATTAGGGTGATGCTGACTTCATAGAATGAGCTTGGAAGTGTTCCTTCCTCTTGAATTTTTTTGAATAGTCTGAGGAGGATTGATTTTAGTTCTTCCTTGAATGTTTGGTAAAACTCCCCTGTGAAGCTGTCTGGCCCTGGGCTTTTGTTTGCTGGAAGCTTTTTGATGACTGCTTCAATTTCTTCCATAGTTATTGGCCTATTGAGATTTTTAGATTATTCCTGATTGAGTTTTGAAAGGTTGTATTTTTCTAGGAATATGTCCATTTCCTCCAGGTTTGTCCAGTTTGTTGGAATAGAGTTGTTCATAGTATTTTTTAACGATCCTTTGTATTTCTGTGGGGTCTGTTGTTATTTCTCCTCTTTCATTTCTGATTTTGCTTATTTTGATCCTCTCTCTTTGCTTCTTGGTGAACCTGGCTAAGGTTCATCAATCTTGTTTATCCTTTCAAACAATCAGCTCTTGGTTTTGTTGATCTTTTGTATTTTTTTTTTTGTCTCTATATCATTTATCTCAGTTCTGATCTTTATTATTTCCTTCCTTCTGCTTACACTGGGCTTTTTTTGTTGCTTTCTTTCTAACCCGTTGAGTTGTAGGTTTAGGTAATATATTACCATTGTTTCTTGTTTTTTTTTGCAGTAGGCTTGTAGAGCTATGATCTTCCCTCTCAAGACTGCTTTTGCCGTGTCCCATAGATTTTGGTTTGTTGTGTTTTCATTGTCTTTTGTTGCCATGATGTTTGTTTTTTTATTTACCTTTTTAAAAATTTAATAAATCTTTATTGTTCAGATTATTACAATTGTTTCTCCTTTTTTCCCCCATAGCTCCCCTCCACCTGGTTCCCACCCCACCCTCTGCCCTTACCTCCCCCGCACTGTCCTCATCCATAGGTGTACGATTTTTGTCCAGTCTCTTTCTGCACCCTCCATACCCCTTTCCTCCTGAGAATTATCAGTCCACTCCCTTTCTATGCCCCTGATTCTGTTATATTCACCAGTTTATTCTGTTCCTCAGATTTTAAATTCACTTCATTTTTAGGTTCACTTGTTGATAGATATGTATTTGTTGTTCATAATTTTTATCTTTACACTTTTTTTCTTCTTCCTCTTCTTAAAGAATACCTTTCAGCATTTCATATAATACTGGTTTGGTGGTGATGAACTCCTTTAGCTTTTTCTTATCTGTGAAGCTCTTTATCTGCCCTTCCATTCTGAATGATAACTTTGCTGGGTAGAGTAATCTTGGTTGTAGGTTCTTGCTATTTATCACTTTGAATATTTCTTGCCACTCCCGTCTGTCCTGCATAGTTTCTGTTGAGAAATCAGCTGACAATCGTATGGGTGCTCCCTTGTAGGTAATTAATTGTTTTTCTCTTGCTGCTTTTAAGATTCTCTCTTGGTCTTTTGGTCTTGGCATTTTAATTATGATTTGTCTTGGTGTGGTCCTCTTTGGATTCCTTTTGTTTGGGGTTTTGTGCACTTCCTGGACTTGTAAGTCTATTTCTTTCACCAGGTGGGGGAAGTTCTCAGTCATTATTTCTTCAAATAGGTTTTCAGTATCATGCTCTCTCTCTTCTTCTGGCACCCCCATAATTTGGATGTTGGTATGCTTGAAGTTGTCCCAGAGGCTCCTTACACTATCTTCATATTTTTTGATTATTTTTTCTTTTTGCTTTTCTGGTTGAGTGTTTTTTTGCTTCTTTGTATTTCAAATCTTTGACTTGATTCTTGCATTCCTCTAGTCTATTGTTGGGTCTCTGTATAATATTTTTTATTTCAGTCAGTGTATGTTTAATTTCTAGTTGGTCCTTTTTCATATCTTCGAGGGTCTCGATAAATTTATTGGCCTTTTCTAGGATATTCTTGAAAAACCTTATAACTGTGGTTTTGAATTCTATATCCAGTCATTTGTTTTCCTCCATTTCTTTCGTTTGTGATCTGTTTCTTTGTCTCTGCATTTTTGCTGCTTCCCTGACTTGGTAGGGTAGATTTGTGTGCTAGGTTTCCTATATGGCCCAGCGGGTCATCCTCCCCAGTTAACCTGAGGTGGACATTCTTGGTGCACCCCTTTGTGGACTGTGTGTACAGCCTTGTTGTAGTTAAGTCTTGATTGTTTTTGGTAGCACTGGGAGGAATTGACCTCCAGGCCAGTTGGCTGTGAGGATCAGCTGTGTCTATGCTGGGAGAAGTTCGGTGCTGGAGACAGCCTTATAGGATCAGACCTGCAAAATTGCAAAAGCCTCTTTGCTCAGCTTGGATGGGGCAGAGTCTCAGGGAGGAGCAGACAGTCTTGGCTTCCCGTCAGCCCTGCCCTTGCACGCGCACCTCCAGACCTCTTCCGCGATCCCCTGAGTTTCCGCCTGACAGTCCAGATTCCCCCTGTAAAAGCATGGGTCCTCAGGGGCTCGCCCAGAACTGGGGTTTAGTGCAGTTGGAACTGGGGTTCAGTGCAGTCAGGAGCTTCCAACTCCCTTCCGGTAGGGAAAACCTGCGGCAACCTCCCCATTCAGTCTTCTCTTCGAGCACTTGTGCGTGCGTGCCTCTAGACCCCTTCCCACTGCGGCTCCCCCGAGTCTCCAAGTCTCCGTGTGCCTTTCTCTCTACCTTACAGTCCAGAATCCTTCTGTATGAGCCTGGGTTCATGGGGTTTCACCCAGAACGGGGGTTCAGTGCAGTCGGAACTGGGGCTCAGTGTGGTTGGGGGTTTCCTTCCCCCTCCCGTCAGAGAAAGTCAACCAGGCACTCCGCCGCCCTTCCTCTCTGTACGTGTGTTCTCTGTACCTTAGCCCTTTGCCACTCCTTTGGTTCTCCGTGAGCTTTTCTCTTTCCTTCTAGTTGTAGAATTTCCACTCAGCCAGCTTTCCTGTGGTTCTGGATGATGTCCGTTCTGTCTTTTAGGTGTAGTTTTGAAATTATTGTGTGAGACAGCAGTTTAGGTGCTTACCTATGCCGTCATCTTGGTTTCTCCGCCATAATGTTTTTTATTTCTTCTTTGATCCCTCTGGTAACCCAGTCATTGTTTAATAGCATGCTCTTTAGTCTCCAGGTGTTTGAATTTTTTGGATTGTTTTTATTGTAGTTGATTTCCAGTTTTATGCCATTGTGATCTGAGATGATGCTTGATATGATTTCCATCTTCTTGATTTGAAGAGACTTTGCCTGTGACCCAATATATGGTCTATCTTTGAAAATGATCCATGTGCACTTGAGAAGAATGTATATTCTGTGGCTTTGGGGTGAAATGTTCTAAAGATGTCAATTAATTCCATCTGATCTAGTGAGTCATTTAAGATTGATGTTTCTTTGCTGATTTTTTTGTTTAGGGGATTTGTCCAATGGTGATAGTGGGGTATTAAAGTCTCCTACAATGATTGTATTGCTGTCAATCTCTTCCTTGATATCCTCCAGGAGTTTTTTTTATGTATTTGGGTGCTCCTGTATTGAGTGCGTATATGTTTACCAGAGTTGTTTCTTCTTGTTGGATTGCTCCCTTTAGTATTATGAAGTGTCCTTCCTTATCTCTTTTTATGTCCTTCACTTTGAAATCTAATTTGTCAGATATAGGTATTGCTACCCCAGCTTTCTTTTCATTTCCATTCTCCTGAAAGACCTTTTTCCATCCCTTCACCATCAGTCTGTGTGCGTCTTTTTTTCTGAGGTGGGTTTCCTGTAGACAGCAGATATATGGGTCATGTTTTCTTATCCACTCAGTTACCCTATGTCTTTTGATTGGGGCATTTAATCCATTTACATTTAAAGTTATTATTGATAGGTACTTGCTTGTCACCATTTTTATTCTTTACCCCTGTGTTTCTTCTTCGCTTCCTATTTCTTTCTTTTTTTTTTTTTTTACAGCAGAGCCTTTAGCATTACTTGCATTGCTGGTTTGGTGGTAATTCCCTTAGTCCTTTTTTGTCTGTGAAGCTCCTGATTTCACCCTCAATTTTGATTGATAGCCTTGCTGGCTACAGTATTCTTGGATTCAGACCCTTCCTTTGCATGACTTTTTATATTCAATTCCGTTCCCGTCTTGCCTGATGTGTTTCTGTTGAGAAATCAGTCACTAGTCTGATGGGGGATCCTTTGTAGGTAACTTTCTGTCTCTTTCTGGCCACTTTTAAGATTCTTACTTTGTCATTGGTGTTTGCCAATTTAATTATAATGTCCCTTGGTGTTGGTCTTTTGGGGTTCATTTTGTTTGGGATTCTATGAGCTTCTTGGATTTGTGTGGGTTTTTTCTTCCCTATATCAGGGAAGTTTTCTGTCATTATTTCTTAAAAGAGTTTTTCTATTCCTTGCTCAGTTTCCTCTCCTTCTTGCCCCCCTATTATGCAGATATTGTTTCCTTTTGTGTTGTCCTAAAGTTCTTTTAGGCCCTTCTCCTGCTTTTCAATTTTTTTTCTAGAAGTTGCTCTGCTTGAGTGTTTTTTGCTACCTTGTCTTCTAGCTCACTGATGTAGTCCTCTGCTTCTTCTAGTCTACTGTTGATGCTTTCTATTGAGTTCTTTATAGCAGCAATGTCATTTTTCATTTCTTCTTGGTTCTTCTTCATTTCCTCTTGGTTCTTACACATATTGTTGAATTTGTCTTCTTTTCTTTACAGCCACCTTATGACCATTTCTCTGAATTCTTTCTGACAGGTTTTTTGCCTCCATTTCGTTTACTTCTTTTTCTGGTGATGCCTGCTTTTCTTTCATATGTGGGCTGTTTCTTTGTCGCCCCATGATCTCTCTTCTCCAGGTGTCTGGTTATGTAGTTCTCCCTTTCCTTATCCCATTCGAAATCTGATCTTTCTGTGAAAGGGTGCAGAGGTCCTCCGAATCCGCGTGCTCGCATCGCTTGGGGACCTGTGTTCCAAGGTTCACAGCTGTTCACTGGGTGCCATTGTTGTCAATTCCTGGGATTTTTCAGGCTTCCGACAACATCCACTCTCCCCTTCAAGATGGTGTGGTCTCCATGTCAGAGCCGGTAGCGGAGGGATCCCAGCAGCAGTGGAGGCTGCCCGGTCAGGGGAACCCCATCCTGCAATCCCCCACAGTGCCCTGGGTTATAGCTGTCCCTCAACTCACAAACAAACACTCACTGTGTGACCACATACTCTCCCTTCATTCTCTCACTTACACATTATCTTGCAGTCTGCCCTCCCGTTGGCAGCCATCTTCCTTCCCCTCAGATTTGGCTTCCTTTTCTGCCTCATGACATCTTGTATGGTTTTGTTAATTTGTTTATTTCATGTATGAGGTTGTTGATGTTGATCATGAGTCTTCCTGAGCAACCTTGGTTTTCTGGCATTGCTAATCTTTTACTTGTTACTTTGGCCGTATCTAAAATATAGAGTTGTGCAAAATTCCGAGAAACACCATCTGAAGGATGTAAAGTTCCAGTATGGTGATAATCTTTTTCTGTGTATTCTAAAACAATATGGCCCCATATACTGATAGTGATGCAATATTTGCACCCATTGAAGCAAACCAAAAGAACTATTTATTAAACGAATATTTTCCATGCAATTTTTACTATCAGAATCTTCATTTATCATTAATGTTTTAAAATATGCCAGGTATTCTGGAAAATGTATATAATTTGGACAAACTTTACCTTTGCTACAACATTGAGTAAATATTCCATCAGATGGTTTTTCATCCGAGAAATTTAGTGATAGACACAATTGACATGGAACACTCTTTCCACCACAACTATGTTCGATAATTGCATCCTCATTTATACCATTTTCACTGTGAAGGCAGTTCCTACCAGTATTGGTAGTACTTTTTGATGACTGTTTTCTAGACATATTCTGTCGATGCTGCCACCTTCTTTCAGCTTCAGAGGCATATTGGTCTGTAGACATTTTTTGTTGATGACGCCAGTTTCTTTTGACTGAACAGCTACGTTGTGCCAATAGTTGGTCTTCAGATACAGTCTGTTGCTGATGCCAGCTTCTTTCATCATCAGAGGTATATTGTGCCAAAGCTGACCACCAGATATATTCTGTTGACGCTGCTGCTTTCTTTTAGCTGCAGAGGTACGTTGTGCCAATAATCAGACTTCAGACATATTCTGTTGACAATGATGCTTTCTTTTGGCTGCAGAGATACCTTGTGCCTTCACATACACATTCATATACGTTGTGTCACCAACAATGGCATTTTTCAGCTTCAGAGGTACTTCGTGCCAATATGATCTTTAGACATATTCCCACCTCCCTGGGGTACAGGTGAATGGATTCCTGGCTGTCAGGGTCTGGGGTGCGGGTGAATGGATTCCTGGCTGTTAGGCTGCTGATAGTAAGCTGACCAATGGTCTATTCCATGAGGTATGGGGCTCCCACTGCCCTACTGTGTGGGTCCTGGGTGCAGGTGAATGGGATTCCTGGCTGTCAGGACACTGAAAGCAAGCTGACCAACGGCCAATTCCATGAGGGATGGGGATCCTGCCACCCTGATTTGTGGGTCCTGGGTGCAGGTGCTGTGCTGTGTGGGTCCTGGGTGCAGGTATCAGGCTCCCTCCTCCCTCCTGTCAGAGTCTGGTGTGCACCATGGGACCCAGAGTCAAGTCCCCACACACCTGTGCAAGCCTCAGAATCACTTGAGTCCATGACCTGGCTGACCCCACCCCCAATGGGCAAGATCCAGACCTGGCCAGCTGCACACCTTTCAAGCCCTGCCCACCTGCAGCATAACATCAGCATTGGATGGTGACACATGCAGGCAACACCACATCCCAAGCCAGGGACACAGGCAGGCAGCGTCACATCCCTGGCCAGGGATGCACGCAGGCACCATCACGTCAGTGCTGGGCAGTGACGCATGCAGGCAGCATCACATTAGTGCTGGGAAGGCCTGTGTGCGCCTCTGCAGGAGTCTGCCTCCGGGCTGGGCAGTGTGGTGGGCCTGCGCACGCCTCATCCGGGGCCCGCCTCCACTCTCTACTCTCTACTCTCTGCAGGACTGCCGGCTCATCACAATTGCTTCGGCTGGCAGGCTGGCCCTACTCTCTGCTCTGTGTGGGCCCTGCTCCGCCCTGCTCTCTGCAGACCTGCTTGTTGCCTGCGCCATCCATGGCTTTCCTCACCGCGCAGCAGTCCCTTCACGCCCATCTGTGTGTGCAGCCTCCTCCTGAGCTGGTCATGACTGTTACAGCATCCTGGCTAATTTGCATATTACCTATTTATATATAGAGATGATTTGCAAATATTTCTCCCATTCCATAGATTTCCTTTTCATTTTGTTCATGGTTTTCTTTGCTGTCCAAAAGCTTTTTAGTTTTATGTAGTCCCACTTGTTTATTTACTTTTACTACCTTTGCTTCTGGTCACATTAAAAAATCACCATCATGACTGATGTCAAAAAGCTTACCAACTATTTTTCTTCTATGGGTTTTATGGTTTCAAGTCTTAAATTCATTTTGAGTTGATTTTTATATATGGTACTAGAGGCCCGGTGCACGAAATTCGTGCCCAGCCTGCACCTTGTCCAATCTGGTACCCCTCGGGGGATGTCTGACTGCAGGTTTTAGGCCTGATCCTGTAGTCGGACATCCCTCTCACAATCTGGGACCGCTGGCTCCTAATCACTCGCCTGCCTGCCTGCTTGCCCCCTAACTGCTCCTCTGCTGGCCTGATTGCCCCCAACTACCCTCCCCTGCTGGCCTGATCACCCCCAAGGCTTTTATTAGTATAGATATGACTCTTCACAGAAAATTTTACTAACTCTGCTTTACAATAAGAGCTTGATGATTGAATCATTGGGACCAGACACCAAGATTTTTTTTCTTTGAATAGTGAAGGGAATAATTATCTTGTCTTTAAGTTGCCCTGAAATTAAAATGAGATAATGACTTAGAAAAGTAAAAAAGCACCATGTACTGAAAAGACAATAAAGTGGTAAAATGAAAAACCCTATTTTTATTCTCCCCCTTCCTTCCTTTACAGACTTTATTTAAACTTTGAAATTTATAAAAATTTCACTCCAATTTTCATTTCTTTATATTCAATATTATTTTGTATTGGTTTCAGGTTTTATATTAGTTACAGAATAGTGGTTAGACAATCATATACTTTACAAAGTGTTCCCCTATATTTCCAGTACCCACCTGGCATCATACCCTCATTACAACACTATTGACTATATTCCCTATTTAAGTGACAATGGGTTTACAGGTTCCTTCCAGTCTTTCTTTTGTGTTGTTCACCTTTCCTTTTCTTTCTCATTTCTTCCCTCATTTTCCTTATATAGTATCTCAAGTGGCCTTCAAAGCTCAGTGAAGGACTGGGACCCGCTTAATCCATTTTACAGACCAGGAAACTGAGGCCAATTCCAGTTGGCTGTGGGACTTGACTCAGCACACAGAGAGCCCTCAGAGCCGTGCTCTCTGCCCTTCCTAAGGGGCAGCCACCAGGCAAACAGAACAAACCTTCCCGTCAGGCTTCCGAGCCTCTTTCTCAAGCACCTCTTCATTGCGGACGCTCTACATTCTTTCCTCTCCCCGGTCCCCTGCCCCCATTCTTTACTGCCCCCCCCCCCCCCACTTCTCCAGAGCAGGTGGAAGGCTTTGCACTCACTGCCTAGGCATCCTCTGCCATAGGGCAGGGCTGTGAAGTCTTGCTTTTGGGTCAAGGTGGGAGCAGGAGTCGCCGCCTCTGAAGTGCAAAGGCCGCCTGGGCGCGGGCCTTTAGCATTGGGATTTTCTCTGAATCAAGTCAGTCAGTCCGGTACCCTGCAGTGCAGCACCCCTCCACTGAGGTGGCATTGCCCCTCAACCCCTGCCTCAGGGCTGAGGGTCCTTGCCCTTCCGCCCTAGTGTCCTTCCATGCCCCTTGATCCCTGGATGGGCCCACCTGCATCTTGGGGCCACTGCAGAACCTCTCTCTCTCTGCAGGCGAGGCAGATCCCTGCCCACGGATCCCCTGCCCCAGCCCCAGCCCCCTCTGGTGCACCAGGTTTTTGCCTTTGATCTCTGGCATTGGTGACAGCACACTCCTAGCAAGCCTGGTACCCAGAGGGGCACATGGTCAGTTCTTTGCCCAGAATGCTAGAGGTTGCAGTAGCATTTGCAGATGTCGCCCAGAGCCTGCAGGCGAAGGCAGCGCCTGTGTGGGGTGTCCTCAGAGGGATGGTGAGGCGCTGCTCAGCACCCCTTGGAACACCCTCCTCCTGGCCAGCCCCTTTGCCAAAGCTGTGGCGCTCACCCTGGAGCCGTCCCTCAGGCAGCCCCACAGTCTGGCCGCGTGCCTCTTCTTCCACATTCGGCCTTCATCCATCCCTCTCTCCTACAGTGCTTGGGCTCCAGGCCCGAAAGAAAAGAAGACCAAGAAGGACAAAGCCCAAAGGAAGTGAGTCTTGAACCCCCACATCCCATTCTCTGGATTTCCTCCCGCACCTCCTCTCTGTGTCACATCTTGAACTGGCACCCTGTGGCCCAACTACATGGCCACCGGGTGGCCTGGGAGAGTCGGTCTCCGTGAAGCTGTGAATCTGTGGCCAGAGGCCCTGTCTGGGTCTCAGCAACCCCATGCCTGCGATGTTCCCAGGGTCCCACAGGAGTAGCTAAGCAGGCCCAGCCACTCCTCCCTGGGGCAGTGATGTTCCTGGGGACTGCAGGCATGGCTAGGCTGGCCGGCCGTGCCTGACAGGGGTGGTGATGTTCACGGGGCCCCACTGGAGTGGCTAAGCAGGCCCAGCCACTCCTCTCCTGGGCTGTGATGTTCCAGGGGCCCACGGGAGTGGCCAGCCTAGCCTCCCTGGGCCAGCGATGTTCCAGGAGCCCCACGGGAGTGGCTAGGCAGTCCCAGCCGCTCCTCCCTGGGGCATTGATGTTCCCAGGGCCCTGCAGGCATGGCTAGGCAGGCTGCTGCAATGGACCCGGACCCTGCGGGTGGTGTCTGGCGCTGCCCACCCCGCCTCCCAGGGCCCCGATGGACTGGTACCTTGCCAGCGGGTCTGGTGCTGCCCGCCAGGCCTCCCTCACCCCATGGACCTGGACCTCTAGAAGCAGGCCATGGTGCTGCCCACCCACCTGCATATGCAAATTTACCCGCCATCTTTGATGGGTTAATTTGCATACTTGCTCTGATTGGCTGGCAGGCGTGGCTTGGCATAGCAGAGTGATGGTTAATTTGCATGTTTCTCTTTTATTAGTGTAGATAAGATAGTGGTTCATTTCCATTCTTTTACAGATGGCTGTTTAGTTTTCCCAACATCATTTCTTTTTCTTTCTTTTTAATATATGTTTTATTTATTTCAGAGAGGAAGGGAGAGGGATAGATAGAAACATCGACAATGAAAGAGAATCATTGATTGGATGCCTCCTGCACATGCCCCACTGGGGATGAAGCCTGAAACTCAGGTTATGTGTCCTAACCGGGAACTGAATTGTGACCTCCTCCTGGTTCATAGGTCAATGTTCAACCACTGAGAAACACTTGCTGGGCCCTACATCATTTATTAAAGAGACTATCCTTTCCCCATTGTAAAATTTTGGATCCATTGTCATAAATTAATTGACTATATATGGCTGGAATTATTTCTGAATCTCTATTTTGTTTCATTGATTTATATGTCTGTTTTTATACCAATACCATATTTTTATTACTATATATTTTGATATCCTATATAATAAAAAGCTAATATGCAAATAGACCAAATGGCAGAAAAATCAGAACAACTGAACAATCGGTCACTATGACATTCACTGACCACCAGGGGGTGTGTGTAGAACATGGGGGGTGTTGGCTGTGGCAGGATGGTGGAGCAGGTGAGGGAGGGCACCAGACCAAGGCGGGACACCGGTCGCTGTCATCTGGGTGAGTCTCTGGTGGTTACTGAAAATTCTTTGCTCTTGTGCCCTATGGTCCTGCCTGGCGCTCACACCTGCTGCCAGTGCTGGCCCTGCTTGCACCCACTGCTGCCGCCGGAGCTGCCGCTCTCACCCACTGCCAGTGTCAGCCCCACTCACACCCACAGCTAGTGCTGGAGCTGCCGCTCAGACCTGCTGCTGGTGCTGGTCCCGATCACTCGATGCCATCAGTCGGTGCGAGTGGTGGCTGCCAGCTCTGATCACCCCTGAGGGCTTCTCCACCATCCCCTGCTCCGGAGGGGCAATCAGGGCAGCAGCCACCACTCGCACCTACTGACAGTGCTGGCCCTGCTTGCCCCTGCTGCTGGTGCTGGCCCCAATCACTCCATGCTGTCAGCAGGTGCAAGTGGAGCTGGAGCTGTCAGTGGGTGGGAGCAGTGGCAGCAGGAGCAGGGGCCGGTGCCAACAGCAAGGGATTGGGGGCCGCAGTGGAAGGGGCTAGGCTGGGGCACGGAGGATGGGCCAAGATCCACCCCTGTGCCTACCGCACCCTCGCGGCCCACAGTTCCTTTCAAGGTACATGAATTGGGCCCCTAGTAGTTTGAAATAAGAAAGCATGATGCCTCTAGCTTTGTACCTTTTTCTTAAGATTGCTTAGGTTATTAAGGGTCTGTTTTTGTTTCATACAAGTTTTAGGATTGTCTGTCTATTTTTATGAAAAATACCATTATACTTTTGAATCTGTAGATTGATTTGAGTAGTACGGAGATTTTTTAAACATATTTTTATTGATTTCAGAGAGGAAGGAAGAGGGAGAGAGAGATAGAAACATCCTATCTAATAAAGAGAGAATATGCAAATTGAGGGTGACTCCACAAGGAAGATGGCAGAAGCTGGGCCAAGGTGATGAAGGCAGGCGTCCAGGCCAGTGGGCAGTGTGTGTGGAGAGCCTCTGGGCCAGGGAGGTGGGCCGATGGAAGGTGGCCTGTACTCCCCATATGGCGGCGGCAGCCGTGAGCACGCCAAGTGGAGCCTGTGGCTGAGCTGTAGTAGCGCCTGCAGGCCATCAGTGCTGAGAAGTGGCTGTGCAAGTCCAGCCTCCTGGCCCAGAAGGTGCGCATCGCAGGGACAGCCACCACGGTGGGCCAGATTGAGGTTCTCCTGGCTGCGCCACAGGGGTTTGCAGATCTGTGCAACTGCAGGCCTCCAGTGCGCACATCCTCTCCTCCCACCTTGGCGTGCAAAGTCCCTCAGTGCGCTGTCACCCACATGCGCACGCAACAGTCCCGGACCATGGCATACGGAAGTCCCTCCCCCTCCCCCCAACCCTCCGCTGCACTTCCATCAACCCCAACATGCCTACCTCCCTAGTCCCCCACAGGACTTGCACACATCCCCTCCAGTATGCTCATGTCCTTTGGAGAGTCTCTGGGTGTTCTGGGTGCTGGGGGTGGGTGCCTGTGAGATGACAGTGAGAGGGCGGAATGATGATGCCCTGTTCCTGCGGAGGCCAGTGCAATGAGGAGATCACCTCCATGGGGCTAATGCAGGTGCTGAGGCGGGAGCAGGTGCAACATACACACCTAATGGGCTCGGGTGCCCCTTGCTGAGGAGTTCCGTCCTCTCAGTGAAACAGTGGGATAGTCGGGGTGACTGCAGAGGAGGAATGTGCACCCACGAGAGAATGCTGCCCTGACTGAGCCTTGCTTGCTTGGGGCCTAGTGCACTCCTGCTGGGCAGCGCATGACTGGACGTGCTTTTCCAAGTTAATGAGAGGAAACATTGATTCTCCCGTTGCCCACAAAGGTGGAAAGTGGAGTGGGAGACATGCAGGGAGTGAGCGAGGTTCCCTGTCTAGGGGTTCCAAATCTGCCATTGGTTCCTTTCACCGCTGACTAGAGATATACAGGGTGTCCCCCCAAAATGTATACACACTTTGAATACCTACTAATTCCAATGGGTTTAAACATGAAAAGAAAGAAACAACAATGGACCTGTCATCTGTTCCATGGCAGTTTTTTGAATCTATGGCACAAACTGGCAGTCGGACATTCCCCGAGGGGTCTCAGATTGAAGAGGGTGCAGGCCGGACTGAAGGGTCCCCCTCCTCCCCCCCATGCACGAATTTCGTGCACTGGGTCTCTAGTCAATGATAAGAGAGAATCACCCATTGGCCGCCTTCTGCACACCCCCCACTGGAGACTAAGCCCACAACCCAGGCATGAGCCCCTGACTGGAATAGAACCCAGGACCCTTCAGTCCACAGGCCGATGCTCCATCCACTGAGCCAAATCAGCCAGGGTGAGATTTTAATAATATAAATTCTTCCAAATAGGACATGGACTATCTTTCACTTACTGTTTTCCTCTTCCATTTTTTTTGGTCTATGTCTTCTAGTTTTCAGTATACAGGTCTTCCACCTCCTGGTTAAATTCACTCTTAGGTATTTTGTTCTTTTTGATACAATTATAAATGGAGCTGTTTCCTTAATTTCTCTTTCTGGGAGTTTGTTACTAGTGTATAGAAATGCAACTAATTTTTGTACATTCATTTTGTATCCTGCAACTTTACTGATTTTTTTTACTAGTTCTAACAGTTTTTTTTGGTGGAGTCTTGAGGGTTTCCTGTCTATTTGTCATGTCATCTGCAAATAGAGACAGTTTTACTTCTTTCTTTCCTATTTAAATGCCTTTTCATTATTTTACAAGGTGGGCATACTCACCCTTCTCCTAATCTTAATGGAAAACATTTCAGTTCCAATTTGTTAGCTGTGGGCTTCTCATATAGTCTTCATTATATTGAGGTACTTTATCTTTATACCCACTTTATGAGTAATTTTTTATCATGAATGGATGTTACCTTTGTTAAATGCTTTTTCTGCATTTATTGAGATGATCATACCGTTTTTAGTCTCAAAGTTATTAGTGTGATGTATCATGTTGATAGATTTGCAGATGTTGAGCCATCCTGCATCTCTAGAATAAATCCCATTTGATCATATTATATGAATCTTTGAATATATTGTTGAATTCAGTTTGTTAACATTTTGTTGAGGTTTTTTGAATCTATGTCCATCGAAGTTATTGACCTGTAATTTTCTGTCTTATAATATCCTTCTGGATTTGTTATCTGTGTAATGCTGGCCTCAAAAATTCATTTGGAAGTGTTGCCTCCTCTTCTACTTGTTGGAAACATTTGAGAAGTATTGGTATTAATTTTTTAAAAAGTTTTGTAGATTTTATCAGTGAATCCACCTGGTCCTAGACTTTTGTTTCTTGGGAGGTTTTTGGTCACTGATTCAATCTCCTTTCTTGTTATTGATTTGTTTAGATTTTCTGTTTCTTCATTATACAGTCTTAGTAGTTTGTATGCTTCTAGGTACTTACTCATTTCTTCTAAGTTACCAAATTTGTTGGCACATAAATATTCATAGTATAATCATATAACTTATGATTCTTTGTATTTCTGAAGTATTTTTTGGTAGCATCTCTTCTTTCATTTTTTATTTTATTTGATTCCTCTCTTTTGTTTCTTGATAAGTTTAGATAGTTATATCTATTTTATGTTTTTCCCCAAATCAGTTATTAGGTTGATCGATTTTTTTTTTTTGGGGGGGGGTTAATCTTTATTTCATTTATTTCTGCTTTGATTTTTGTTATTTATTTTCTTCTACTAACTTTTTACTTAATTTTTTCATCTTTTTTTTCTAGTTTCTTGAGGTGTAAAGTTAGGTTGCTTGAAATCTTTCCCATTTCTTAATGTAGGCATTTATTGCTAAAACTTTCCTCTCAGAAATGCCTTTGCTATACCCAGTAAATTTTGGTATGTTGTATTTCTATTTTTTAAAATCTTTTTATTTCTTCTTTGATCCATTGGTTGTCCAGAAGCATGTTGTTTAATCTCCACATATTTGTATTCCAGGTTTTTGTTTTTTTTTTTGTAATTAATTTCTACTTTTATACCATTGTGTTTGGAAAATGCTTTTAAAATTTATTAAGACTTGTTTTGTGGCCTAACTTATGACCTATTGTGGAGAAGTTTCATGTGAGATTGAAAAAAAATGTCTATCTTGTTTCTTTTGCATAAAATATTCTATAAATTTCTGTTTGGTCCATCGTGTTTACATATAATTTATCTAATGTTTTCTTATTGATTTTCTGTCTGGATGATCTGTCTATTGTTGAAAGTGGGTATTAATGTTACCTATTATTATTGTATACTGACTGTTTCTATCTGTTCATATTTGCTTTATATATTTTGGTGCTGCTATGTTGGGTGCATATATATTTACAAATACAATATTCTCTTGTTTAAGTGCTTTATCATTATATAATGACATTTTTGCCTCTTATTATAGTCTGACTTAAAGTTTATTTTATCTGATGTTCATATAGACACAAACAAGAGTTTCAGGCATGTGCATGAGCTCATTTGGCAGATACCAGCGACCTGGTGTGAAGGAGAAAGTGTGAAGATGGTGTCCACTGATCTCCTGGTCTCTGGAAAGTATAGCAGTCAGTCCCTTGAACTGTGTTAAAATAAAAGACTGCCCTTAAGGTCACAGTATTAATACAAACAAATTGTCCTCTTTTATGGAAAAAATTGGTTTGTTTCAGACTGCCACCTCTGTTCCAGGTCCTGGGGGATATATATTGGAATATAGTCACAAGCATTCACACTAAGTCTTTAAGAACTGACTCTGAGTTTTATGGACTTGAGCCTCATTGGCTTGCAAAACTAGATGTTTGGGGGCCCATCTTCAAATGGAAGTCTTAAAAACTGGGACATCAGATGTAATGTTCAAACCTTTATTCCTCAGAGAGATACTGAGAGTTGTGGTTCCCTGTCCATTATGTGTAGCTGTCCTGGGGTGAGGTTTGTTGTGAAATCATTTCAGTCTCTACTACCTGATTTGATATGAATTTTTTGCTCCTTTGTCTGATGTGTAGGAGTTACTCAGCTAGTTTCTGAATTTCTATCAAAGGGGATGTATCATATATAGCTATAGATTTGGTGTGTCTGTGGGAGGATGTGAGTTCAAGTGCATCCAACATTTCTATCTTGAACTGTAACCCTTCGATCTTCATCTTTTAAATAATTCTTTTGCAGTTGTCCACCAATTTTCCAGTGTTCTACAAGTTTGGAATCTATTACTATTCTATCTAATAAAGAGGGAATATGCTAATTGACTGCCATGCCCTCAAAGATGACGGTGTCCTCAGACACAAATGGCGGTGCTCAGTATCCTCAGCCTGCCAAGGGGTGGCAGGTGTATGGCTTGGCCGGGCCCACCCCCAGGCGGGTTTGGCCGCTCCATGTACCTGCCTCCAGAGTCCCCCAGTCTCCTCAGCCCTCCAGCTACCCAGGGCCAGCCCAAGGAGCAGGCAAGCCTTGGATGGCAGCTGCCCAGTCACCCAGGGCTGGCCCAAGGCACAGGCAAGCCTCAGATGTTGGCTGCCCAGCCGCCCAGGGTCAGCCTGAGGCACAGGGAATCCTCGGATGGTGGCTGCCCAGCCACCCAGGCGCAGGCAAGCCTCAGATGGCAGATACCCAGCCACTTAGGGCCGCCCAAGGCTCAAGTAACCAGGGCCAGCTGAGGCTTGTGCTGCAAGCAGTGGCAGCAGCAGAGGTGTGATGGGGGCATTGCCTTCCCCTGATCACCAGGTCACCTCATGCCCCTGAGGGCTCCTGGACTGTGAGAGGGGGCAGGCCAGGCTTAGGGACTTCCCCGCTCCAGTGCATGAATTTTCATGCACCGGGCCTCTAGTTGTGTTTATAACACCCAAATTTGAGGGTTATTGGCACAAATTAAAGAAGGGCAGGAATCAAAATCTGCTGCTAATGTGATGGTTCTCACCACTGACTCACCTACTGTTTGAATAATTGAAATATATCCTGCAAAGGAATTTACATTTTGGCATTTCCTGTAGCTATAACCAGGCATAGATCATTGAGTGATGCACCCACATAAATGCTTTTTGCATTCATAAATGCACATAGCGTACCCTATTTTATTGGAATAAAGAGTTAGAACTATAACATGCATATCAAGAATTAAAATATTTTTTACTTCCCATAATGGAAAGAGTCATAATACTTTTTGGTATAGAATTTACTTTGAGAGTCAATCACCATATCTCTTTTTATAATTTTTAATATATATTTATTTTTTCATTCATTCATTCTACTTTATTCCTGGTATTCATTTTTGTAAAAGGTATATCTATATATATCTATATCTATATCTATATCTATATCTATATCTATATCTATATCTATATCTATATCTATATCTATATATATATATATATATATATAAAAGCCTAAGAGACCGTCTGACTGTTTGACCATCTGACTGGTAGCTATGATGTGCACAGACCACCGGGGGACAGATGCTCAATGCAGGAGCTGCCAAGCAACAGCAACTTTGCAGAGTGCCCTCTCGCACTCCAGGACCCCTCAGGGGATGTTGGACTGCTGGTTTCGGCCCAATCTCCACAGGCCAGGCTGAGGGACCCCACCTGCCAGAGGGACCCTGCTCACTCTGCAGATGCCCTTCAAGGCCCAGAGCCACCCCAGTTGCAGCCTACTGGGGAGGGACCTCAGGAAGTTGGCTCCAGGGAATGTCCAGCCTGTATCACCCAGTCACGCCCCACCAGCCACCTTCTAATTAATTTCCTTTCAATGTACATGAATCTGTGCACCAGGCCTCTAGTTAATCCTATCCTATATAATAAAGAGGTAATATGCAAATTGAACCTCACAACCTCACAAGATGGCTACCTGCAACAAGGCTGGCAGGGGGATTAGTGAGGGATGACCAAACCACTGAACAAGCAGGCTGCGTGGGGCAACCAGGCTGGCAGGGGCTGCAGTTGGGGGTGACCAGGCCAGCAGGGGGGCAGTTAGGGATGACCAGACCAGCAGAGGGGGACAGTTGGAGGCAAACAGGCCAGCAGGAGGGCATAGTAAGGGGTGATCAGGCTGGTGGGGAAAAAAGTTAGAGTGACCAGGCTGGCAGGGGGGAGGGGGGGCAGTTAGGGGCGATCAGGCCAGCACACAGAGGCAGTGAGGGGCGATCAGGCTGGCGGGGGAGGGGAGTTAGGGGCAACCATGCAGGCAGGAAAGTGAGTGATTAGGAGCCAGTAGTCCAGGATTGTGAGAGGGATGTCCTGGATTGGAGAGGGTGCAGGCTGGGCTGGAAGACCCCCCCACCATGCACAAATTTCATGCACCGGACCTCTAGTATAATAAAAAAGGCTAATATGCAAATAGACCGAACAATGGAACAACTGGAACAACTGAACAACTGAACAACCGGTCGCTATGATGTGTGCAGAACATGGCAGGCATTGGCCATGGCGGGATGGTGGAACTGGTGAGCAGTGACACCAGACCAAGGTGGGGCACCAGTTGCTATCATTGGGGCGAGCCTCTGGTGGTTACTGAAAATTCTTTGCTCCTGCATGCTGCGGTCCCACCCAGTGCTTGCACCTGCTGCCAGCGCCAGTCCAGGTCACACCCGCAGCCAGTGCTGGAGCCACCGCTTGCACTTGCTGTCGGTGCCTGGTGCTGGTCCCGATCACTTGGTGCCATCAGTGGGTGCGAGCAGCGGCTTCTGGCTATGATTGCCCCTGAGGGCTTCTCCACCTCTCCCTGCTCCTGAGGAGCAATCAGGGCAGCAGTTGCTGCTCGTACTTTCTGACAGTGTTGGCCCCGCTTGCACCTGCTGCTGGCACTGGCCCCATAGCTCTGTGTGGTCAGCAGGTGTGAGCGGGGCCTGCGCTGTCAGTGCGTGGGAGCAACAGTGGCAGGAGTGGGGCTGCTGGCAGACAGGACCTAGGGCTGCAGTGGAAGGGCCAGGCAGGGGCACGGAGGATGGGCTGAGACCCGTCCCTGTGCCCGCCACAGCCTCGTGGCCCACAGTTCCTTTCAAGGTGCATGAATTCGTGTATTGGGTCCCTAATCGTTTGAAATAAGAAAGCATGATGCCTCTAGCTTTGTTCTTTTTTCTTAAGATTACTTAGGTTATTAAGGGTCTGTTTTTGTTTCATACAAATTTTAGGATTGTTTGTCTATTTTTATGAAAAATACCATTATGCTTTTGAATCTGTAGATTGATTTGAGTAGTATGGAGATTTTTTTAAACATATTTTTATTGATTTCAGAGAGGAAGGAAGAGGGAGAGAGAGATAGAAACATCCTATCTAATAAAAGAGAAACATACAAATTGACCGTACCTCCACTACGCACAGAAGCCATGGCCACCAACAAATCAGGAGCGAGTATGCAAATTAACCCTACAAATATGGTGGAGGCCACAGAGCTGGAGCCAGCCGGAGGCTTGGGTTGCCCCCCGGCGATGGAGGAAGCCAAGCTTTCCACCTGCCCTGGCCAGCCCTGGCCTCCACTCAAGGTTACAAAGTTTCAATTATAGAAGATAAATAAATCCCAGGTCCCAGGGCCTCCACTTTGGTAGCCGGGGGGCGTGGCTGGCCTGCAAACCACCACAGGCCCTGCAGGCCCAGGCTGCCCCACGGCCCAAGTGAACCCCCACACTGATCCAGGGCACCCTTCAGGGCAAACCAGCTGGCCCCCACCCATGCCCCAGGCCTCTATCCTATCTAATAAAAGGGTAATATGCAAATTGACCATCACTCCAACACACAAGTTGGCTGCCCCCATGGGGTCAAAGATGGCTGCCCCCATGTGGACACAAGATAGCCGCCACAAGAAGGCCAGCAGGGCAGGGTAGTTGGGAGGGACCAGGCCTGCAAGGGAGGGCAGTTTTGGGCAACCAGGCTAGCTGGGGAGGGCAGTTGGCAAGGACCAGGCCTGCAAGGGAGGGCAGTTGTGGGTGATCAGGCCAGGAGGGGAGAGCAGTTGGGGGGACCAGGCCTGCAACGAAGAGCAATTAGGGGTGACCAGGCTTGCAGAGGAGAGAAGTTTGGGGTGACCAGGCCTGCAGGGAACGGCTGTTGGGGGGGACCCAGGCCTGCAGGGGAGGGCAGTTTGGGGTGACCAGGCCTTCAGGGGAGGGCAGTTAGGGGTGACCCGGCCACCAGGGGAGGGCAGTTAGGGGTAATCAGGCTGGCAGGAGAGCAGTTAAGCATCAATCAGGCTGGCAGGAGAGTGGTTAGGGTGTGATCAGGCTGGCATGCAGAAGCAGTTAGGGATAATCAGGCAGGAAGGCAGGCAAGCAGTTGGGAGCCAGTAGTCCTGGATTGTGAGCAGGTTGTCCGACTGCCCATTTAGTCTCGATCCCTGGAGGGGCCCCAGATTGGAGAGGGTGCAGGCTGGGCTGAGGGACACCCCACCCTGTGCACGAATTTCGTGCACCGGGCCTCTAGTTATAATATAAAGCAGTACAGTAATATTTTTTGAGTCATGTGATAGTTGCATAGTTCATTCATAATGATTATTAAAAGGGAGAACATGTTAATATCCTGTAGGCTAAAAAGTTTTATAATATTACTTTTATAATATTACTTTTATAATATTATGAATTTGTGGACCTTGAAAGGAACTGTGGGCCGCAAGGCTGCAGTGTGCACAAAGGTGGGTCTCGGCCCATCCTCTTTGCCCCCACCTGGCCCCTGCCACCACAGCCCCGGGCCACTCTCTGCTGGTAACCCTGCTCCCACCGCCCCCGCTTCCACCCTCTGATGGCACTGACCCTGCTCACACCTGCTGATGGTACAGAGCAATTGGGGCCAGTGCCAGCAATGGGTGCAAGCAGAGCCGGTGCTGTCAGTGGGTGCCAGAGGTGGCTGCTGGCTCCAATCACCGCTCAGGAGCAGGGGGAGGTGGAGAAGCCCTGAGGGGCAATCGGGGCTGGCAGCTGCTGCTTGCATCCACTGATGACACCAAGCGATCAGGGCTGGTGCCAGGTGCTGGCAATGGGTGCGAGTGGTAGCTCTGACATAGGCAGCAGGTGCAAGCGGGGCTGGCGCCAGCAGCAAGTGCAAGCCCCGGGCAGGACTGTGGTGCACGAGAGCAAAGAATTTTCAATAACCACCAGAGGCTTGCCCCAATGACAACGACTGGTGCTACACCTTGGTCTGGTGCTCCTGCTCACCTGCTCTACCATCTCACCATGGCTGACACCTGCCATGTTTTCTGTGAGCCCCCTGGTGGTCAGCACACGTCATAGCGACCGGTTGTTCAGTTGTTCCATCATTCAGTCTATTTGCATATTATGGTTTTATAGATTTGTTAAAATTTTGCATTTGTTTCAGAAATAGTAACATTAAAAATCTAAAAAAAGAACCAGCAGTTTGTCAATTATTTATGTGAATTATTTATATGGACTATGTTTATAATTTTCTTTTGTAGTCCTCTGAAATATTACAATAAAATTATATCTTTTTTCTTTTTTGATATATAAATGTGGCTCCTAGTTCTTGTGCCCTAGTGCATGAATGAACATTTATTAAACACAAACAAAACATGCAGCAAATGACTATATACTTTGTTTATGTAGAATCTTCAAGCCTTTGCATACTTTTTATCATTTTGCTTAATGGTATCATCTGAGAATGAATAGACAATATTTAAAAATAGTTAATTATGCTACTTATTAATACTTTTAATAAATATTTCCTGGAAAGGGAGCTAAAACTCTTAGTTCAAAGAGAAGATTTAGATCTTATTTATTTTATTATGCTAAATCACAGGGGTCCCAGGAATGTAGTAAACTATTATTTTCCAAGAATTTTTACTTTTATTTGTTTTTCATAGCCTGCTGGTTTTCTTTAATGCATATATTAATTACTCAAATTTCTCAGTATACCTTGGAGTTTTGATTTTATAGTTCTTTTCTGTTTCCCTAGCTTATTATATTTGTGTTTTATTTTATCACCATTTTTTTTATCTTGGTCTTCTGTTTTTCCATATATCTGATTTTCTTAATTTGTTTATATTTAAGAATAGAAGACTGGTGAGGGTTGTCATTTTTCTCTACTCTTGTATGCCTGATTCTCTGCTAGCTCTCTCCCACCTGTAGGACTAAGACAAGTATGAACAATGTTTGTCATCTTTAGGGTGAACAGATGGGGAAACCACTCTTTGAATGCTAAAATAGGAAGAGCTATACTCTGTGTCACTAGAAGTCATTCCAGCAACATTAAAAACTTTATGCTTGCCCTGGCCATTGCTGCCCAGTGATTAGATCCTCGGCCTGTGCACCGAAGGGTCACTGGTTTGATTCCTGGTCAAGGGCATGTACCTAGGTTGCAGGTTGGATTTCTGGCCCAGTCAGGGCACATGCACAAGGCAACCAATCTATGTGTCTCTCTCACATGGATGTTTCTCATCCCTCCCTCCCTCCCTTCCATTCTCTCTAAAAACTAATGGAAAAAATATCCTTGGGTGAGGGTTAACAAAAAACAAACAAACAAACAAACAAAAAAACCCCTTGCGTTTATGCAGTTAAATTTTTTAAGAGTGATATTTTGGTATTGCTAGGAGTATAATGCTGAGCTGCTATGGTCACTGTGCATGGAGAAAGGGTAGGAGTTAGAAATGAAATCAATCTGGGGTACTAGACAGCACAGTATTTCAGAAGAAAGACTTTCAATAACTTTGTTATTATCTTTCTACACTCTTGTCTTTCAGCCAGGTACCTCCTTGGGGTCAGGACAGTTCTTCATTACAGGCTGTTCATGTAAATATTGGGCTGCCTTTGCTGGTTCTGTTTTATCCATCATTATCTTCATTTGCATAATTTAATGAGAGACTTAGAAAAAAGGAGAGATAAATTCTTATTTTTAGTTGTTTTTAACTGGAAGAGACATTTTCTGACACTTGTTTTAAAAAGTCAGTTTATTGATTATATAGAAAATGGATTTTAGGAAAGAGAGGCAGGTTTCAAGGACATAGGTATTTAGGTTCATAAATAGGATTGTCATAGTAGAAATGGAGATAAAGAAAGAGAAGTAAGAAGTAAAAAAATGGTAAAATCTTAGCATTTGGTCAATATTTTGTCATCAGTGGTTGTGTATACACAGGAAGAAATAATTGCTTCCTTTTGTATGACTGATAAACATAATTCTAATATAAAAACAATATGTAAAGCTCCAGGCTACATGTCTTTTCAGAATTAGTTTCTACCTGTATAATTAGGTTTTAAGCAAATAAAATTTGATCTACTGACCTTAATTGACAAATTATATTTGCTGAAATCTAATACAGAGCCGTGATGTCTGGATTTTCATGTAAGCAGTATGAAGCAATTCAATGAAAAGTTGGAAGACAAGATTCTACATCTAATTCTATCACTCCATAAAATAATGTCTGAGGCTCAACTCAGATTAATCAAATGTTCATGCTTTTGATTCTGGAGGAACAACTCCATTTTTATACAAATACCAGGTTTATCCACCTGTTTTTGGTATATTATTTTTGTTGTATTATTCTATGGGCTTTGCTTAATTATTTCCCATAATTTTTCTGTAGAAGAATACTAAAATACTCCATGCCTAATTAAGACAACTAAATGTCATCCTCTTCCAGATGCTCATGGTTGCTGTTATTTGCTCTCAATATTAATTTCAAGTCATTTTTGTTAGACTAAAATATTCTTCACTTATTTTTCTTTGCTTCCTTACCAAAATTTACTTAACACTACTTTTTTAAAGGCCTAGTAATATTTGATGCCCTACATATCAAGAAAATAACTAAATCATGTCTTTTTTTAAAAACTCATTGTAACATTGAACATAATTAATTACCATTCACCTCATAGAAATCTCTCCTCTCTTAATTTCTATGGTATCAAATTCTGTTGTCTTTTCTGGTGGTCTCTAGACATTTCTACTCTGTCCTGTGTGGACTCTACTTCCACTTTGCAGTTTTAAAGTATGCTGTCCCAAGGCTTCCTTCAACTTTTGACATTCTTCACTTTTCATTCAGTAGAGTTTCGGTGGGGTAAGCCATGAACTCATGGTTTCAATTCCTGAATTTAAACTTTTAAATATGTGGGTAATACCACTTCTCGGTCTTTTGGCTAAAGTCAAGTGTAAATATTTTGGGTAGCATCATATATCCCAGAAAACTATAGATTGTATGTTATGAAAAATTACTCAATAGAAAAAAATATAAATATATTTTCGTGAAGATGAATTAATTTAGAATACAATTAAGAAGACTGGGATTAGTCATAAAGGGAGTTATTTTTCTTAATTATTTTCGGAATGCTTTTTCTATATATTCAAGAAATGTTATAAATTTTCCCTGAGGCAAATCTGAATAATTGTTTTTGAATATAGTCACACTTTAACCATTATGTGTATGTGTGTATGTGTGTGTGTGTGTGTGATGGGTTTATTGTTCAAACATTTCAGAAATATATAATGTAGCTATTAATTCCTGCATTATGTCTGTCTCAACTGTAAAATCACTATTAAATTTTATGTGTCCTTTCAGATTTTGAAATTTAAGAATATCCTGTATAATGTATATGTAATTTTATTAACAAAAAATGAATTACAGTTCTGTATAATTCTGCAAACTTGCTTTTCCTTACCAACTACATTATTGATATTTTTCTCTCCCTTTCTTCTTGTCTCCTATCTTCTATCTAAATGCCTATGACTCTATCTAATTTTCTGAAAATAAAATTCCATTATCTGAATGAAAAATTATTTATTAAATAATCCACCATTGGTTAACATTTAGGATTGTTCTATTCATTTTATTGTGAATATTAAAACAACTTTGAAGCTAGCACCAGGATACATATATCTTTGAAAGCTTTTTCATTTTTTTAACATTAGAGGCCCGGTGCACGAAATTCATGCACTGGGGGGGGGGTGTCCCTCAGCCCACCGGGATTGGGCCTAAACAGGCAGTCGGACATCCCTCTCACAATCCAGGACTGCTGGCTCCCAACTGCTCGCCTTCCTGCCTTCCTGATTGCTCCTAACCGCTTCTGCCTGCCAGCCTGATCACCCCCTAACCACTCCCCTGCCAGCCTGATTGATGCCTAACTGCTCCCCTGCCAGCCTGTTTGCCCCTAACTGCCTTCCCCTGCTGGCCTGGTCACCCCTAACTGCCCTCCCCTGCAGTCCTGGTCCCCCCCAACTGCCCTCCCCTGCTGGCCATCTTGTGGCAGCCATCTTGTGCCCACATGGGGGCAGGATCTTTGACCACATGGGGGGAGCCATATTGTGTGTTGGAGTGATGGTCAATCTGCATATTACTCTTTTATTAGATAGGATAGAGGCCTGGTGCACGGGTGGGGGCCAGCTGGTTTGCTCTGAAGGGTGTCCCGGATCAGGGTGGGGGTTCCCTGGGGTGTGGGGCGGCCTGGGCGAGGGGCCTATGGTCGTTTGCAGGCCGGCCACGGCCCCTGGCGACCCAAGCAGAGGCCTTGGTATCTGGGGTTTATTTATCTTCTAAAATTGAAACTTTGTAGCCTGGAGCGGAGCCAAGCCTTCTGCTTGCTCTGTGGCTGCAGCCATTTTTTTTTGGATTTATGTATCTTCTATAATTGAAACTTTGTAGCTTTAAGCGGAGGCCTTGGCCAGCCAGGCTGTGCGGAAAGCTTGGCTTCCTCCATCGCCCGGGGCAACCCTAGCCTCCTGCTCTTTCCAGCTCTGTGGCTGCTGCCATTTCTGTTTGGGTTTATGTATCTTCTATCATTGAAACTTTGTAGCCTTGAGTGGAGGCCTAGGCTGGCAAGGGCAGGCAGAAAGCTTGGCTTCCTCCATTGCCGGGGAAACCCAAGCCTCCCTCCTGCTCTCTGTGGCCGTAGCCATCTTGGTTGGGTTTATTTGCATATTTGCTCTGATTGGCTGGTGGGCGTGGCTTGTGGGTGTCACAGAGTGGTGGTTAATTTGCATATTACTCTTTTATTAGATAGGATGTGTATAGAATAAATTCCAAGAAAACAAAGTAGTTTGCTCAACTAATATGTACATTTAAATATTTTACATTTGATACCAAATTTTCTTCCTGATTATTATCAACTTACTTTTCCACCAATATTGTGTAAAAAGTGCTGCTTTCTTGAGCCTTTGATAACAATGGATAATTCAAACTTTTCTTAACACATGTATAATCTGACTTAAGAATTTTGAAGATAGGTAGTCCAGGACAGACACAACAGCTGTATCATTTCCCCAAAGACCCACATTCCTATTATTTGAGTTGCCATCTTTAGCATATTGGCTTCGTGATTCATTAAGATTGCTGCTATATTTCCTGGTATCAAATCATGTTCTAAAGAGGAAGTAGGCAGAACAATAGATCCAGTCACATCTGACCTTGTTAATAGAAGAGTAAATGCTTTACTGGAAACCCTAATATACTTCTGGTTATGTTTGATTGACAAGAGCTGAGTTACATGGCAACCCTAGATACAAAGAAGCTGAGAAAATAATTAGTTTAAAATAGATGTAGATTTATAATAAGATATACCTATATTCTGGCTGTCATTTTTAAAAATATATATCTAAAAATATTTTATATGGCTTTTATGATTACAGACCTGTGCTTTTGCTGTAGCAAATAAGAAATTTACCCTTTTGCACTACTCTATCTTCTCTTTTTTATACACACCCCACTCATAATTCTGCATACTTTTAAGAAGTAACTTTTTTTTCTTTACCTACTATGATATAGATATTTTCTATCCGGTTAGTCTGTATACTAGTATTAATGTATTATGTCAAGTATCTATCTGACATACAATTTAAATTTAAGAAAAAATAATTATATTCTATATGTAAACCATAATTTATTAATCTATTCACTATTGTTTAGCATTTCACATATTTCTTAACAGTATTCTTATGTAAATTCTGGTTAGTAAAAAGACCTGTGTAGATGAAGTAGAAGTAAGACACTTCCTTTGGGACAGTGTGGATGGACCTGGAAAATATGCTAAGTGCAATAAATCAAACTGAGAAAGACAAATATCACATTATCTCACTTATTTGTGGAATCTAATGAACAAAATGAATTGACCAACAGATTAGGCATGAAGCATGGAGGCATGGAACAGACTGACATAATTCAATGTGGGGTTGGGGGAACAAGAAGAGATAAGCTAAAGACCTTATATACTTACTAGAAGCCTAGTAAACGAATTCATGCACCAGTGGGGTCCCTTGGCCTGGCCTGCAGGATCAGACCAAAACTGGCTCTCTGACATACCCTGAGGGGTCCCGGATTGCAAGAGGGCGAAGGCCAGGCCGAGGGACCCCACCAGTGCACAATAGGGGCTGGGAGGGATGCAGGAGGTTGGCCAACCAGAGGGACTACGGGGGGCTCCAGGGCATGTTTGGCCTGTCTCGCTCAGTCCTGATCGGCTGGACCGCAGCAGCAAGTTAATTTATGAGTCAAAGCATCTGCCCCCTGGTGGTCAGTTGACATCATAGTGACTGGTTGACCAGTCGACGTCTGCTCCCTGGTGGTCAGTGCATGTCATAGCAAGCAGTTGAGCTGTCTTAGCATATCATTAGCATACTAGAGGCTTGGTGCACTAGGGGGGGTCCCTCAGCTCGGCCTGTGCCCTCTTTTTTTTAAATTTCCTTATTGATTAAGGTGTTACATATGTGTCCTTCTTCCCCCATTACCCCCCAGTCCCCCCCACTCATGCCCTCACCCCTCTGTTGTCTGTGTCCATTGGTTAGGCCCATATGCATGCATACAAGTCCTTTGGTTGATCTCTCCTCCTTACCCCCACCCTCCCCTACCTTCCCTCGAGGTTTGATGGTCTGATCGATGTTTCTCTGTCTCTGGAACTGTTTTTGTTCATCAGTTTATGTTGTTCATTATATTCCACAAATGAGTGAGATCATGTGATACTTATCTTTCTCTGAATGGCTTATTTCACTTAGCATAATGCTCTCCAGTTCCATCCATGTTGTTACAAATGGTAGGAATTCCTTCTTTTTTAGCGCAGCATAGTATTCCATTGTGTAGATGTACCACACTTTTTTAATCCACTCATCTGCTGATGGGCACTTAGGCTGTTTCTAAATCTTAGCTATGGTAAATTATGCTGCTATGAACATAGGGGTGCATATATCCTTTCTGATTGATGTTTCTAGCTTCTTGGGATATATTCCTAGAAGTTGGATTACTGGGTCAAATGGGAGTTCCATTTTTAGTTTTTTGAGGAAACTCCATACTGTTCTCCACAGTGGCTGCACCAATCTGCATTTGCACCAGCAGTGCACAAGGGTTCCTTTTTCTCTGCATCCTCGCCAACATTTGTCATTTATTGATTTGTTGATGATAGCCATTCTTACAGGTGTGAAATGGTACTGCACTGTCGTTTTGATTTGCATCACTTGGATGATTAGTGACTTTGAGCATGTTTTCATATGTCTCTTGGCCTTCCTTCTGTCTTCTTTCAAAACGTTTCTATTTAGGTCCCTTGCCCATTTCTTTATTGGATTATTTATCTTCCTTTTGTTGAGTTGTATGAGTTCCCTGTAAATGTTGGAGATTAAACCCTAATCAGTGATAAGATTGGCAAATATGTTCTCCCATGTAGTGGTCTTTCTTGTTTTGTTGATGGTTTCTTTTGCTGTGCAAAAGCTTTTTATTTTGATGTAGTCCCATTTGTTTATTTTCTCTTTAGTTTCCATTGCCCTAGGAGCAGTATTGGTGAAGAAGTTCCTTCGGCATATGTCTGAGATTTTGCTGCCTGTGTATTCCTCTAGTATTTCTATGGTTTCCCGTCTTATGTTTAAGTCCTTTATCCATTTTGAGTTTATTATTTATTTATTTTTTTAAATTATATTTTATTGATTTTTTACAGAGAGGAAGGGAGAGGGATAGATGTGGTGCGGTGTTTCTTCCTTTTCCGCGTCCCGCACGGAAAGGGAGAAAGACAGGTTCCTGAGTGGAGGAGCTGGGGGTTAAGAAATTAGAGAAAGAAAGAGGCAAGAGACAGAAATAGATTCAAGCTGGGTGCCAGGTGGCTTCCTGTCCTCTGATAGAGAGACAGTCACCCTCACCTCAGACAACACAGCATATTTATTGGTTTCCAAAAGGGATTTTATGATAAAAAGGAGTTTCAGGTGTGCCCAAATCCTATTCATCAGGATCTGAGTAAGCTCCTTATTTTGGGTGGGTCAAGGTCCTTTTTGTTCCTCATTCCAAGTACATGGAATCAGTACTGATAACAGGATTCTGCCAGTGCCCTTGGGCTCAGCTGAATAAGAATTAAAAAAGTATCCATGTGCCTTCCCAGATGGCCCTCTACATCTCCCCCATTTTAATTTTTTAAAAGAAATCTTGCATTTATAAACATATAAGAACAAAAAAATGTTTAGGTCCCAATTTCAATGTTCAAAAGTTCCGAGTCCAAATTTTAATGTCCAACAGTTCTAAGTCCAAGTATCAATGTCCAAAAGTTCCAAGTGTACCCGTCAGCAATGACATCTGGATGGTGGTCAAATGGTGGCAATGCAGGTTTGACCTCTGGTTTGGTCCTGGGCAACCTGCAGTGACAGCTGCTGACTGCTAGCATGGAAAGGTGTCATCAGCGTCTTCCATATCTGGACTGCCTCTCCTCTTGTCTTCATGGCTGAATTATTTCCTGCTAATTCTTCTCTGTTGCAGGAATCCACATGGTCCTGGAGTTTTTTTCTGAAAATATACAAACATATTCTCGACCAAAAGTTAATAAAGGTGTCTTTTCTATAAATTTGACTTGGAATCCTTTTTATTTTTGCCCAACTAATTTTCCTTTGGCTTATTTTGACACCATGTGTGTTTTTCATGGGTGTCTTGCTGTTAGCATAACAAATGAAAATTAATTTTCAAAGTAAAAATTTTTCTAGATGTAAGTTACTTACAAGGTATTTTTCCTTACATAATATCACTCCACTATCCCCCCTTTTTTTATTTAATTATTAGGAGGCTTTTGGAAAATATATAATGCAGTCTTGAAAGCTTTTAAATTTTAATTTTTTGCACAAAAATATGACTGCTTTAGGTTCATTGCATGTTAAGCAATTTTACCATGAAATGAACTACAAATAGAAATTTTGGTTAATACTTTAGGAACAGCCTTTAGTACAATTAGATTTTCTTGAATATTCCCTTATTTCATTTAGCCAATTTAAATTAATCTGAAAACTTGACTATTTTACTGTCAAATTTAATACTTTAACGACATTTTAGTTAATGGAAAGGATTATATGCATCCTTGAGAAAGCCCTGAGCACTCCTGGATTTAGGCTAGATTTAGGTATAGGGCAGCTGCCATCAACCACTTCTCTGTTGCCTGGGTCTCAGTCTTAGCTGGGCCAAGTCTCTTGTTTGTAACTGGGTCTCAGTCTTAGCTGGGCCAAATCTGTTTGTTGCCTGGGTCCCAATCTGAGCTGGGCATGGGAAGCACGAAGCAGCCATGGGGCAGGAGACCTCCCTCAGAAGGGGCGAGTGTTCAAGCCCCTGTAATGTTGGGGGGGTGAGGATCTGTGCCCCACCTCTGTTGACCCCCAAGTTCTCTCCTGATGGCCCCCTGCGACTGTGCCTGTCTTAGGTTGCCCCTCCCTTGAGGAGTCTTACCCGTCATTGACTAACCAGCCATCCTCCGGGGCCAAGCAGGGTGATGTAAGGTTCAGTTCTGTCTCCTTGGTAGCCTATGCCCCTATGGCCTCCATGCCCAGCACCTGCCTTGGGATCCCCCTACTGGTGGGGGGCCCCGGCATTGATCATATATCTTGGGGAATCCAGGTTTCTTCTCCAGGGAGGGCCCAGCTCACACCATTGTGCGAGAGACAGATCTATGGTACCATCCAACATGAGGTTTCAAACTCAGAATGAACTGAAAACTCAAGCAACAGCTGTGGGCAATTGAATTGTGAGAAGAGAGTTCCTTTTGACAAAAAGGGCCAATATAGAATGCTCAAGTACCTTCCCAAGGGGCCTTTCACACAGTGGAAGGAATTGAATCCTTTCATGTCCCTTTTAAATTGCTGCCAAACGTTAAAAAAATTTTAGATTTTTAAGTTTGTTTGGATTAATTGTAAAATATGCTGTTTGTAAAATATCAAAAATTATAATGACATTGTAGAATAATACCATGCAATTTCAAGTATATTAGATGTTTTAAAAGGATTTCTTTTAAGAAGAGAGAATAATTTTCTTGTATTACTCTGGGCCCTTGGAGCTTTACAAGAATCATCTCTGTTAAGGCCTTGAAATTTTAACATGGAAAAAAAAAACCATCAAACAAATATTTATATTCATATATGATTTAGTAGTTTTTGCATCCGCCATTCATATGCAAACTTGTTATCTACTTCCTGCTGGTTACTTGCCTTAGGGCGGGAATTTCAAAAGGGGCTGCTTAAAAGGCCTTGGGAAACTAGCTTTAATTTGTCTCCCAGTTCATCTTCGCCATCTTTAAAGCTAAAATCTCTAGGGTTTTTATTCTGTACACAGAAAAGTGTCAAGCCCAGCTCAAAAACTATGCGCACTCGTTTGTAAACTGGCCTTTTTGCTTTACATGAGCACAGAAATCCCAGATGCATTTATGAATTTGTAAAAACTTTAATTCATTAGCTGGAAAAAAGAAAGATGGCGAATATGAGGCCTCTTATGGTGGCTTTCTTGGGGAGTGGTATCTATATAGGATCGCCACATGTCTCTCCCTTCCCCTACATCCTGCTTACTTTAGGGGAAGTTTTTGCAACAGATCTGGCCACATTTTTTCATGCTTAAAAGACAGATCTCAAATTTTTTCTTTATAACTAACACCCAATTTGGCCAAGATCAGAATCTTCCTGTGGATTATTTTATGAATTTTAAAGAAAACTTTTAAGTAATCTCATTGCAGGAGAGCAGATAGCTTTGCCCTCTCCTGCCACCATTGAATTTCTCCACACCAGAGGCTGTTTCAGGAGTGGAGTTTCATTTCTTATTATAGATTTTAAATTCCAAATACAAACTAAGATTTTAATTTGAACAAGAAACCACATTCTTTAAGCATACAAAGCAGGAAAAATACCATGTAAGGATATTCTTTGCTCTAAGCCAATGGCAATTCAAATTCAAACTGTACATTCTCTGCACCTCTCCCAGGAGCAAGTAGTGATATTCTTCTAATCCTTTCATAGATAAGCTACTTCTTCCTAAAATAAGTCCCATGGTGCCCTTAGGTAATGGTCCATAAATCCCTGTAGGGATTGCTTGTGGACCCATATGGGGAGTTAGTACATATTTGGCAGTGGGACAGAGGTCCAATCCTGCACTTCCTGGGGTGGCGAGATAGAGTTCCCTGATAGTGGACCGGTTGTAGGCAGGCCGGTATGGTACGACAGTGCCCCTACTGTTTGGCAGGGCTGGGGCCGGCCCCATTTGCTTTTTCCCTGATGTGGGTCAAGAGGCTGGCCATCAGTGCCTCTCTGGGAGCGGCAGTTATTGGCCCAGTGTCTTCCCCTGCCACAGGGAGGACAAAACCCCAACTGTGGAGCAGGGAGACTAGGAGCTGAACTTCCTTGTCCCCTTGAGGCAACCTGTTGTCAGCAATTCTTTGCAATATGGCCTGGCCTTCCGCAAGGGAAACAAGTCTGTTTTTCTTTGCTCCCTGAATGGTCCCTTTGCAGAGACTCCTTCAATGCAGCAGCCAAAGTCACTCCCTGAACATAGGATGGCCCAATATCAGCACTAATACGGATGAACTCAAATTGACCCCCTTTTTCTGAAGGGGCGTAGGACCTCCTGACATGTTCTATTGGCATTCTCAAAAGCCAGTTGCTTCACTAACAGGGATCCCGTATTGGAATATTCAACCACTCTGTCTACTGCCTGAAGCAACCGTGCCACAAAGTCCTGATAGGGCTCCTCTGGCCCCTGTATAATTTTTGTAACGTCCATGCTTTTTTCTCCCTTAGTGGGCAACTCCCTCCAAGCCTTAGTGCCACAAATATTTATCTGCTGATAAGCTTGCAAAGGGAACATCATCTGAGCCTGTAAGCTGCTACATGTTCCAGTTCCTGTTAACATTTCAAGAGTGATAGGCACACCTTGTTGTTGATTTTTAGCTGCCTGTTTTTCACTAATTTCAGTCCAATTGGATTTCCACAGTAAATAATCTCCAGGGGAAAGACATGCCTTAGCCAATGTTTGCCAGTCTTGAGGAGGCAGAGCTTCACTAATTACAGTGTCAATCAAGCTCAAGACAAATGGAGAAGTGGGGCCATACGTGGAGACAGAGGTTTTAAACTCCTTGAGGGTTTTAAAAGGAATGGCCTCGTGCACTCTCAGTATCTGCTCTGGGTTGGTAGGGTCTGGCCTTTCTAGGATCGGATACATTGAAAATCCTGTAATATCCTCTCCAGCTCGTCTTGCCTCCTGTAAGGTCAGCTGTAAAGGGGATAGTACCGGCGGCACAGCAGTTGTAGTTACTTTCATATTTGGCTGTGTGCCAGTTTCTGGCCGTAAAGGCCGGGGGGCTAGGGTCATTTTTTCAAAACTGTGAGCAAGATCTTCCTCATCATCTAAATCATCTCGCTCATGGTAATGTTTGTATCCCCTTTTCTCAATCTCTGGCTTTCTCTCATATTTAGGAGGTAAATACTTGTTAGGCCGACTCTTAAGAGCAGCGGCAGGAGCGGCAGCGGGTGAAGGGGGGGAAGGTGGGGGTAAAGAGAAGGAGAAGGAGGAGGAGGAGGAGGAGGAAGAATCTCCTTTCCGAGACTCTGAATTACCCATGTTTATACCCGGTTATTCAAGTGAATTCACAATTCACAACACACAATACACTTCCCAAAAACTTACCTTAATCTGCGCGCACGTCGTGGAAGTGACCCCCTCGCCTATTTTCCCTCCGTACTCAGGTCCCTGTTTCGGGCGCCAAATATGGTGCGGTGTTTCTTCCTTTTCCGCGTCCCGCACGGAAAGGGAGAAAGACAGGTTCCTGAGTGGAGGAGCTGGGGGTTAAGAAATTAGAGAAAGAAAGAGGCAAGAGACAGAAATAGATTCAAGCTGGGTGCCAGGTGGCTTCCTGTCCTCTGATAGAGAGACAGTCACCCTCACCTCAGACAACACAGCATATTTATTGGTTTCCAAAAGGGATTTTATGATAAAAAGGAGTTTCAGGTGTGCCCAAATCCTATTCATCAGGATCTGAGTAAGCTCCTTATTTTGGGTGGGTCAAGGTCCTTTTTGTTCCTCATTCCAAGTACATGGAATCAGTACTGATAACAGGATTCTGCCAGTGCCCTTGGGCTCAGCTGAATAAGAATTAAAAAAGTATCCATGTGCCTTCCCAGACGGCCCTCTACAGATAGAGAGTTAGAAACACTGATGAGAGAGAAACATTGATCAGATGCCTTCTGCTGGGGATGTGCCCGTAACCAAGGTACATGCCCTTGACCGGAATCGAACCTGTGACCTTTCAGTCTGCAGGCCGATGCTCTATCCACTGAGCCAAACCGGTCAGGGCAATTTTGAATTTATTTTTGTGTATGGTGTAAGTTGGTGGTCTAGTTTCATTTTTTTTTGCATGTATCTGTCCAATTTTCCCAACACCATTTATTGAAGATACTGTCTTGACTCCATTTTATGTTCATGCTTCCTTTGTCGAATATTAATTGGGCATAGTGGTTTGGGTCGATTTCTGGGTTCTCTATTCTATTCCATTGATCTATATGTCTGTTCTTGTGCCAGTACCAGGCTGTTTTGAGAACAGTGGCTTTGTAATAGAGCTTGATAGCTGGTATTGAGATCCCACCTATTTTGTTCTTCTTTCTTGGCCTGTGCCCTCTTATAGTCTGGGACCCCTTAGGGGATGTCTGACCGCCAGTTTAGGCTTGATCTCTTGAAGGATCAGGCCTAAGCCAGCAGTCAGACAACCCTCTTGCAGTCCAGGGCTCTTGCAGTCCTGGACCCCTTGCTCCTTACCACCCGCCTGCGGCGGAGGTGGTAGAGGCTCTCGCCACCACCGCAACACTTGCCAGCTGTGAGCCTGGCTTCTGGCTGAGCATTGCTCCCCCTGTGAGAGCGAACTGACCACCAGGGGGTAGCTCCGGCATTGAGGGTCTGCCCCCTGGTGGTCAGTGCATGTCATAGCAACTGGTCGTTCCATCGTTCAGTTGATTTGCATATTAGAGTTTTATTATATATGATTATGCTTTGATTGGTTGAATAGTTAACTGGATGACCAGATACTTAGCATATTAGGTTTTTATTATATAGGATATGCATAGCCCATGGATATGAGCAGTAGGGTAGTGACAACCTGAGGGTGGGTTGGTAGGGGCTTGGAGAAGGGAAGTAAAGGGAAAAAAATGGGAGATATCTATAATACTATCCTATCTAATAAAAGAGTAATAAGCAAATTGACCATCACTCCAACACACATGATGGCCGACCCCATGTGGTCAAAGATGGCCGCCCCCAGGTGGACACAAGATGGCCACCACAAGATGGCCATCAGGGGAGGGCAGTTGTGGGCGATCAGGCCAACAGGGGAAGGTAGTTGGGAGGGACCAGGCCTTCAGGGGAGGGCAGTTGGGGGCAACCAGGCTGGCAGGGAGGGCATTTAGTGGCAATCGGGCCAGCAAGGGCGCAGTTAGGTGTCATCAGGCTTGCAGGGGAGTGGTAACGGGGTGATCAGGCTGGCAGGCAGAAGCAGTTAGAGGCAATCAGGCAGGCAAGCAGGCAGGTGAGCAGTCGGGAGCCAGCTGTCCTGGATTGTGAGAGGGATCCCAGATTGGAGAGGGTGCAGGCTGGGCTGAGGGACACACACCCCCTGTGCACGAATTTCGTGCACCAGGCCACTAGTCAACAATAAATATATATTAAAAATCTACACTAATAAAAGAGAAAGATGCAAATTGACCATACCCTTTGTGCCGCCCACCAGCCAATCAGGAGTGAGCATGCAAATTAATCCAACAAAGGTGGTGGGTTAATTTGCATACATAGGCGCCCAGTGGCTGGGGGCAGGATGCTTGCGTCATCGCCATGACACCGGCGTTTTGCACCACCCAGCCGCTCACGGCCTCTGGGCAGCATAGGAAGGTGCAAAGGTTGCTCCAGGCCGGAGCAAAGGCTGTGCTGGAAGCCAAATTAAGGAAGGCTCATTCTGCATGAATCTTTGTGAATCAGGTTTCTAGTCCTATCTAATAAAAGAGTAATATGCAAATTAACCATCACTCAGCTATACCCACAAGCCATGCCCACCAGCCAATCAGGAACGGGTATGCAAATTCACCCAAGCAAGATGGCTGTGGCCATGGAGTGAGCAGGAGGCTTGGCTTTCTCTGGCAATGGAGGAAGCCAAGCTTTCCACACACCCTGGTGGCCCCAGGCCTCCACTCAAGGCTACAAAGTTTCAATTATAGAAGATAAATAAATCCCAGATACCAGGGCCTCCACTTGGGTCGCCAGGGGGTGTGCGCCTGCCTGCAAACCACCACAGGCTCCTCTCCCAGGCTGCCCCACACCCCAAGGGAACCCTCACCCTGATCCAGGACACCCTTCAGGACAAACCAGCTGGCCCCCACCCATGCACCAGGCATCTATCCTATCTAATAAAAGAGTAATATTCAAAATGACCATCACTCCAACTCACAAGATGGCTGCCCCCATGTGGTCACAAGATGGCCACCATAAGATGGCCAGCAGGGGAGGGCAGTTGGGAGGGACCAGGTCTGCAAGGGAGGGCAGTTATGGGCAATCAAACCTGCAGGGGAGGGCAGTTGGGGGCAATCAAACCTGCAGGGGAGGGCAGTTAGGGGTGACCAGGCTGGCAGAGGAGGGAAGTTTGGGCATCTGGGCCTGCAGGTAAGGGCAGTTAGGGAGGACCCAGGCCTACAACAGTTGGGGGGTACCAGGCCTACAGGGGAGGGCAGTTAGGTGCAAACAGGCTGGCAGGGGAGCAGTTAGGCATCAATCAGGCTGGCAGGGGAGTGGTTAGGGGGAGATCAGGTTGACAGGCAGAAGCGGTTAGGGGCAATCAGGAAGGCAGGCAGGCAAGCAGTTGGGAGCCAGCAATCCTGGATTCTGAGAGGGATGTCCAACTGCCCATTTGGGCCCGATCCCAGTAGGATCGGGCCCAAATGGGCAGTCAGACATTCCTCGAGGGGTCCCAGATTGGTGAGGATGCAGGCTGGGCTGAGGGACACACACACACCCGTGCAAGAATTTTGTGCACCGGGCCTCTAGTATACAAATAAAATTTAAAAAGAAATCACTCTTACACTTTGCAACAGTATAGATGAATCTGGAGTATATTATGCTAAGTGAAATAAGCCAGCAGAGAAAGATAAATATCACCTGATATAACTTAAATGTGGAATCTAAGGAACAAAATAAAATGATGAACAAAATAAGACCAGAGGCATGAATACATGGAACAGATTCACAGATCTCAGAGGGAAGGAGTGGGGTGAGAGATCATTTGGTCATCTCCAAAGTTATGTCTCTCTTTTCTTGTGAGGCCCTATGTATAGATATGCTTTGAAATACTCTGTGTAATTATACCAATACTAGAGGCCCAGTGCATGAATTCATGCACTGGTGGGGTCCCTCGGCCTGGCCTGCGGGATCTGGCCAAAACTGGCTCTCTGACATCCTCTGAGGGGTCCTGGATTGCAAGAGGGTGCAGGCCAGGCTGAGGGACCCCACTGGTGCACGACCAGGTCCAGGAAGGGAAGCGGAGGTTGGCCAGCCAGAGGGACTGTGGGAGGGCTCCAGGGCACGTCCAGCACATCTTGCTCAGTATTGATCAGCTGGATTCCAGCAGCAAGCTGACCTACTGGTTGGAGCGTCTGCCCTCTGATGTCAGTGCACGTCATGGTTAGTGGTTGAGCTGCCTTAACATATCATTAGCATATTATGCCTTGATTGGTTATCAGACACTTAGCATATTATGCTTTTATTAATAGGACTACTAGAGGCCCAGTGCATGAAATACTTGGGCAGGTATGTCCCTAGGCCTGGCCTGTGATCAGGGCCATTTTCCCCAGATGCTGGCAGCTGGCCCTGTCCCCTGCCGCCTCCCACCCCTGGTTCTCCATTCACAATTGGGTGATCAGAGCCTGCCTACCCAGGGGAGGGACTGAGAGGTTGACTGTTCCTGCCCAGTCACCAGTCCTGCCCCTACCATGGGTCGCCCTCTGTGTGTGGGGCAACTGGCAGGGTGAGGCCCTTGGTCTGGGGCTGCCTGCATCCCCCACCACCCACCCTCAGTTCCCCATTCACCATTGGATGATGGGAGCCTGCTGGCCAGGGAAAGGGACCAAGAGGTGGTCAGTGCACCTCACAGTGACTGGTTGAGCAGTCATTCTGCTCATTCCGCTGTTAGGGTCAATTTGCATATTACCCTTTTATTATATAGGATAGAGGCCTGATGCACAAAATTCATACAAGAGTAGGCCTTCCTTCCCCTGGTTTCCAGTACCGGCTTCCCTCTGGCACCCAGGACCCGGGCTTCCTTCCAGCACCCAGGACCCAGGCTTCACTCGCAGCGCCAGCTTCGTCCGAAAGGTCATCCAGGCTAATTAGCATATTACATTTTTATTATTAACTAGAGGCCAGTTGCATGATATTCATGCAAGAATAGGCCTTCCTTCCCCTGGCTTCACTCCCAGCTGCCCAGGAGCCGGCACATCCCCGCTCCTGGCCCACCCAGGAGCTGGCAAGTCCTTGCCTCTGTCCGGAGCACCGTCCTGTAGCTCCCTCCACCACCTCCCTCCCCCTCATAGCAGGTGTCCTGCCCTTCCCAGCCACTCCACGCCTGCATATACAAATTATCCCACCATCTTTGTTGGGTTAATTTTCATACTCACTCTGATTGACTGTGGGCATAGAGGAGGTATGGTCAATTTACATGTTTGTCTATTATTAGGTAAGACTAGTGGCCTGGTGCACAAAATTCGTGCACATGGGGGGGGTGTTCCTCAGCCCGGACTTCACCCTCTCCAATCTGGGACCCCTCGAAGAATCTCCTACTACCAGTTTACAGGGATCGGACCGAAACCGGCAGTCAGACATCCCTTTCACAATCTGGGACTGCTGGCTCCAGCCACTCACCTGCCTGCCTGCCTGCCTGATTGCCCCTAACCACTCTGCCTGCTGACCTGCTCACCCCCAACTGCTCCCTGCTGGCCTGCTCGTCCCCACCTTCCCTCCCCACTGGCCTGCTCACCCCCAACTGCCCCCTGCTGGCCTGCTCACTCCAAACTGCATCCCCCTGCTATCCTGATTACCTCCAACTGACCCCCACTGATGGGCTGCTCACCCCCACTGGCCCCCTGCTGGTCTGCTTACCCCAATGGCCCCACCCCCCACCAGCCTGATTATGCACAACTGCCATCCCATCCTGGCCTGATCACCCCCCAGAGACCCAAGCTCCCAGCCCCTCCTTTTTTTCTTTTTTTTTTCAGCGCCTCCTTGAGCGGAGGCCAGGGCCAGCTAGAAGCAGGTATCTGGGATTTATTTATCTTCTATAATTGAAACTTTGTAGCCTTGAGCAGAGGCCAGGGCCAGCCAGGGAGGGCGGGAAGCTTGGCTTCCTCCATCACCGGGGCAACCCAAGCCTCCTGCTTGCTCCAGCTCCATGGCCACCACCATTTTGGTTGGGTTAATTTGCATACTCGCTCCTGATTGGCTGGAGGGTGTGGCTCATGGGTGTAGCAGAGGTACGGTCAATTTGTATGCTTCTCTTTTATTAATGAAGATAGGTATAGATGATACTACTACTGTTATTGTGATTTTGCAATTACTCAACCTATTGGAAACATGAGTAATAGACTAGGGACTCTCACAGGGAACCTGGAAGGACATGACTGCACTATAAAGAGGTCAGACTACCAGGAAGTTTATATAAGCAAACCAGAGCCAGATTACTAAAAATGCCCAATTTGGATTTAGACTTAAAAATAAGGTTTATACCATTTTGTCAGAATTGAGTAGGAAGTAGTTTGCAACATTGGTTGCACATTTCTATCACTGGGAAGATTTTTTTCATTGTTGACTCTGTTATAGATGTCCTCCATTTGCACCCCTTTGCTTTTCTCTACCCTGCCCCTGATTCCCCTAGACTTTTACCACATTATTGTCTGTGTCAATGGACTATGCATATATGCATATATATTCTTTAGTTTATCTCTATTTCTTTTTTCAGTGGTCTATAATTTTGCAAGTATAGTTCTTTTACTTCCTTGGTTAAGTTTATTTCTAAGTACCTTGTTTATTTGTTGTTACAGTGGTAAATGGGATTGTTTTCTTGGTTTCTCTTTCTGAGAGTTCATTATTGGTGTAAAATATGCCACCAATTTATGGATCTTAATATTGCATCCTGCTACTTTACCAAGTTCACTTATTAAATCTAGTAGTTGTTTTTTTGGTGGATTCTTTAGTGTTTTCTATATGCAGTATCATGTCATCTGTGAATAAAGACCATTTTACTTCTCCCTTTCCAATTTGAATGCCTTTTATTTCTCCTTCTTGTCTAATCACTGTGGCTAAGACTTCCAGCAGTATGTTGAATAAATGTGTTGAAAGCAGACATCACTGTCTTGTTGCTGATCTTAAGGGAAATATTTTTAGTTTTTTCCCATTAACTATGGTGTTGGCTGTGTTTTTCATGCGATGTTGAGGTATGACCCCTTTATTTCCACTTTCTTGAGAGTTTTTATTATGAACTAGTGGCCCAGTGCATGAAATTCATGCATGGGGGTGTGTCCTTCAGCCCAGCCTGCACCCTTTCCAATCTGGGACCCCTTAGGGGATGTTCGACTGCCGGTTAAGGACTGTGGGATTGGGCCTAAACCGGCAGTCAGACATCCCTCTCACAATCTAGGACCGCTGGCTCCTAACTCGAAGCACCAGTGGGTCTTTCTTTATTTTCATTTATTTAATTTTTTTTAGGGCAAAAGTCTATGATTTTTAATTAAAACTGAAAAACTGTCAGGGACAAGAATGACAGAGGATGCATCCTAGGTGGATGGGATCCTGGGGTGGGGAGTGGGGAACAGAATTCAAATGGGGTCTGAGGATTGAACCTTAATACCATTTGAATGGAGATATCCTCATGTGCTTGGGTGGAGAATTGTTATGTAGGAGTGTCTGCTTTTGGGAAATACACAGGGGAGCACAAATGCATCCTGTCATGTGTAGAGTATGTTCTCAAACAGCTCAGAAAAAGACTGGGGGAAATGGCATATATGTGTATAAATGCACACACTCACACACTGTCTAACCTTGCTATTTTCAACTCCACCTTTGTGCACCTGCCTACTTGTTAAGATCCATAACTCCAGAATCAAGGCTTGCAGAGATTCCTTGGCCATTTGACCATGGCGAGGGTGCAGGAACCCTGCAGACAGACTCACGGGCACAGTCCTAGCTGAGGTCCAACATGTGCCACTGTTTTCTTGTTTCCGCTCCAGTATGTGAACTGGGGTCTGTTTCACAATGGGTTCCATTGGGGCTTTGGCATTTCTGTGCTTCCTGGTGGCATCTGGCTGTGTGGGATGGCCAAGCTGGTGCTCCAGTGGCTGCTGGTTCCCTGAGCCCGAGAAGACTGTGCAATAAAATCAGAGAAAAGATTGTGTCGTAAGCAAGTTCAGGCTTCCCCCTTTCAACCTTTAGGAATCAACAGCACCCATCATATATTGTTTCCTTTCAATGGAAACACAGAGAGCGCTGCCCTGAGCATGCACAGTGCCGGCTCACCGGGGCCCACAGACCAGCAGCAATGGCCACTTGCAGGTGAGGTCGTGAAGTCGTGATGCTGAGGCGACGCCAGCGGTGAATCCGGCTGCCAAAGCCATGTCCTGGCCCACATATGGGCCTATGCTCCACATTGAAGCCTGTGGTCGGGCACTGACAGGCAGCTCGGGGTACTGACATAGCCATGTCAGTAACGCTGCAGTTTCTCTATGCAAGTTTAAACCATCCACGTTCTTCTGGAAAGAAGGGCTTTTTCTCCCACTCTGGACGGCCATGCTCCCCCAGCGGCATGCAAGAACCTGGGGCCTACCTGGCACCGCAGCCTCACTGACTGCAGCCATGTTAAAACTCCATACATTCTTTATGGTAAATGAAATGTGAGGTCCTTTAATGTTGAGAGCTACTGATGACAATATGGAGAGGAGGGATGAAAGGATGTTATTGTTTGGAAGGGGAGTCCCTTTCCATAAAAACATCAGGTAGCTGTTCTTCTGGGGGTTGTTTCTTACTTTTGTCTCTCTGCTCCAGTTGAACTTGCTTCAGGCTTAATAAAAGAACACAGTGGCCCAGGAGACACTGATAGAGATTTTGACTTAATTGATTTAGAATGAGCCAAGGTATTGGTATTTTTTTTTAAAATTTCTCCACAATCATTATTTTTTAAAAAATTGATTTAAACATTTAGCCTGTATTGAAAATCACCCATACAGAATAAAGTTAATTTCTCTATATTTTACACTACATTTCCCCCATTTCTGCTCCCCCTTCTCCCATCATTATGATATTTGTGTTCCTATCACTTTACTATCTTAAAAGTCTATTTTAAAATGCTGGGGCACTCCATCTGTGATCAGACCTACTCACCCTCACTTTATGACCTTGAATCACCAAATCTGGAAGAGATTTGATTCCATACATGTGCCACAGCTTTGCCTATACATTTCCTGTGAAGATGATCAAGATGCAACATACAAATGACCACAATGAAGAAGGTATTTCCTGCATGATTCTAGGTAATTTTAGATTTTTTTTGCATTGACTATTTTGTTTTTTGAAGAGGAATAGCAAATCAAATTTGGGAATCTACTTTTCATCACATGCTCAATTTCTATGGTTGACTTTATTTAACTATTTGATAAGAGAGTGTACTCAGTCTCCTGGGAAAAATAGGAATATTTGCATTCACTAAGTTGATTGGAATTGTATTCAGTCTCATAATAAAAAATAGTAATTACTAAATTTTTATGCTTTGTATAATGTATCCATAAAAATGGCCTGTTTTTTGTTTGATAACAAAATTAACATCAAATTCACCCTTCTAAATACAAAATCAATACATTTTTTATTGCAGATTACAGAAATAATAAAGTGAATATTTAATAAAAATATATATTTCCATGAGTCTGTTGATATAGCTAAGCAGAGTTGATAATGTGAAGTGTTGTTGCCATCTGCAGCATGAGACACATTACAAGCATATTACTTACACTTATATAACTGGGTTTTGAACAACCTGCTTATTTAAAATATAAGAACTGCTTCATATTTCTATTAGTTTTCTATGTATTTTCTATAGCTAGCTTTAAACATACTTAAATATATAATATATTTTAAAACATTCAAAGTATTTGTGAATATGATATAGATGCTAAAATAAATAATGGTATTATATTTATTATTTGATTATGCTGAAATTGAAAAGGGAATGAAAAAAGTAGATTACAATAGTCTTTATGATTTATTTATACAAGAAAATATTTTCTAAATCTTTTATGTTTGACAAAGTTAGAAAAATACTCCAATAAAATTTAAACATCTTTTTCAGGTTTATCTATTTCCCACTTAATCTGTTATCTAGAATAGTAACCAGAGAGACATCCACAAAAATGACATCAAATATATAGTCAGTGGATTAAATATTTTAAGTTGTTTTTTATATGTTGTTTTTCTAAAAAAGAGATAGCACATAGCATTGATGAGAATATTACTTATTCAAGTCTTAAGGGGATGAGAATACTTCTCTCCTAGTTTTCTGAATTCACATTCTATGTATTCTAGAATTTTTCCTTTTGCCATTTCTTGTCTACTCATATTCTCATAGTAGAAGGTAGGCAAAAACCTGATAGCTCTGTAAAATTTGTCAAATTACTTTAACATTGATTGCCTTATCTGTGCTTTTGGACTTACAATAATCATTTTGTTGTGTTGCATTGAAATTAAATGAGAATTGTATGTGAGATGTCTAGCATAATGCCTAAAATGTACTCATAAATATTAGCTTTTATATATTCATTAAAAAAAAATCATTTCACGCCCTAACTGGTTTGGCTCAGTGGATAGAGCGTCGGCCTGCGGACTGAAGGGTCCCAGGTTTGATTCCGGTCAAGGGCATGTACCTTGGTTGTGGGCTCCATCCCCAGTAGGGGGTGTACAGGAGGCAGCTGATCGATGTTTCTCTCTCATCGATGTTTCTAACTCTCTCTCCCTCTCCCTTCCTCTCTGTGAAAAATCAATAAAATATATATTAAAAAAAATCATTTCATCACATTTAGTTTTGTTTCAAGCAAAATAACACATTTCCATACTTCAGATTTATTATATTTCTATTGCAAGTGATCTTAAAAACCAGATATTTATAATTACATAGAAAATGCATTTCAATTATTTTGACAATACTTTTTTTGAATACAGTCATAAAAATACTGGCTAAGTTAGTAAATCCCAATATGGTTTTCTCCTTTTTCTAACAAAATTTTAATTATTTTTTCTTTTTAAAATAAACCATAGATTCCATAAATTACTTAATTTAAATTACTGAAATCTGTAATGCCTGAATTTAACACCTGGACAGTTGGATGAACTATAATACATGCCACTAAGTACAATGCTCACATTTTGTGGCAAAAAGTGTCTTACTGTAAGAAATAGAATAAGCCATTTGAATTTAGAGAATTTTTATTAGAAATAATTTTTTCTTTCTAAGATAATCAACAGATTCCAACACAAAATATTACAAGAAAGAAAACTATTGAAGTTTATTAAAAGGAAAACTTGATAAACTTGAGAACTCAAAATATTATAAATAATTTATTTTCCTCCTAATTTTAACAATTAAAGATACTGTGACAGAACTGTAAAAATTAAATAAGAGAAAATTGTGAAGTACTTAATTTTTATCTTATTTCTTAGGTTTATTCTCATTTTGATAAAAACCAGATCTATAATAAATGTAGTATATAGACTGCCTTTATGAATCAAATTTTAGTAAACTGCCATATATGCTGCCTGGGCCATACACTTATACTTCAGATTACTGCTCCTCTTTTGGAGGAAAATACTGATGATTTACCAAAGGAGTTTTAGTTTCCTTCCTCTAGGATATTATGAATAGGGAAAGATATTCAAGGCATTTTTTCCCAGTACCAATTGGTTTACTCAGACTTAGTTACTGATTTCAATATAGTTTCTAATTAAATTTCAAAGTACAACAACAAAGTACATATGTATGCCATTTGCAGAGCTTGGGTCCTTTTAAGATTTTTAAATTCAATGGAAAGGATTGAGTTCTTTCATGTCCCTTTAAATTGCTGCCAGGCATCAAAGGAATCAGTCTGTGGTAAGTGGTCTGTTCAGGCGCCATAAATGCTGGGATCTTTCCGCAGCTACAAGAGTTCAGGAATCTGGAGAAGGGTTGTGTGTAAATTGAATAAAGAGACTAGACATGAAATACAAATTTGGGACCCATGGGGGTGCCAGGGGAGGCTCCACTTTCTAGTGAAGTGGGCTTTCCGAATGTCAGGACCCACGGCTTTTTATTTGTTGGGAAACACATTGGCCCTTTAGGAATGCAAACAGGTAAAGTTTAATAAGCAAGAAAAGATTACCAGATTAGGGGAAATTCCTTCAGCTATTCTGCCAGCAGCAGGTAAACAGGGAAAGATTATCAGATTAGGGGGAATGCCTACAGCTGTTCCAGCAGCAGATAATAATATATGCAGATTTTCAGCCCTGCTGAAGCCCCAGGATCCATTAGCCTTCTGATGAACTTCTTGCATAATTATGACCTGCTGGAATTAGCCTCCAGCATACATATATCCAGGAAAATAAGCTATTCTTTTTCTTTTTCAAAATCTTCACCCAAGGATCTGGTTTTATTTATTTTAAATCGAGAGGTAGTGATGTTGCAGAAGACCAAAGAAAACCAAGGATGCTTCAAAGAAGCGGAGGGACACTGTTTAATACATCAGTGGACTCAGGGAACAGCCGTCCAAATCTGAGTGAAGAAACATGCATGGGGCTTTCCTTTATATGTCCCTGTGGTCTTTGTCCAGCAAATATGGATTATGCTTCAGGTCCTTTTAGTGGGCCTTGCAAGAAGGCCCCCAGGTGTTAGGGGTCTCCAGGCCATATCTGATGGTCTGGCCTGGCGCCACTGTTAATAACCCTCCCTCTGGGGCAGTGCACTGTTCACAGTGACAGGTTCTGCAAGACCAGTATCTGGGAAGGAGGTAGTGACTTAATTATAGGTTATCAGGAATGTACACTGAGCTTGCTGGCTTGGATTCAGATCACTAGCCCCAAATATCAGGGTTACATTGGAATTAGCCCTTTTTAGCCTTCTCAGTTAGAGAGAAACACTGATGTGAGAGAAACATCAATAAGTTGCCTCCCATTCACGCCTTGACTGAGGATCAAACCCACAACCTCAGTATGTGCCCTGATCAAGAATTGAACCCACTACCTTTTGGTATACAGGACAATGCTCCAACCAACTGAGTCACCCAGGCAGGGTGAAGCTATTGTTGAAATCATGATATAGCACTACTACTTGGAAGAAACCTGGGGTGTGGCTGAATGGGAAAGTGTGGCCTAATTGCTGAAGAAGAGAGTCTGAACTCATTAGGCACATCCTGAATTCCTGAAGCTTCTTCATCTTGGTGATAGCCATAATGATTCTTATTTCTATGCCTCTGTGCTGTACTCTTGACTGGGAATGTTCTCCCAGCCATACATTTCCTGGCTTTGACCTTACCTGGCCTGGGAAACACACACTTATCTCATATGTTATCTACTCTCTAAGGGTTCTAATCTTACACCCTAAGTGCATTGAATGTTAGTTCTTCTTGCCTTGATGTACATTCTTTTATTATAGCAACTGTAACACTGGATTACACCTGTTTGGGTGAGTGACATGGCCATACTTTCAGTTTCCTACAACAGAAACTGGTATTTAAGTTCTTAATATATCTTGCATCCCAAATTCAATCAAGTGTCAGGTTTTATAAATTCCTCTTCCAATCTTGACTTGCATATATAGTTAGGGCTATATAGGATCTGGTCCTCAACTACTTTTCCTGGTGCAATGCGTGCTTCTCTTCTTCTTGCTTACTATATTCCAGTTCCTTAGCTTTTCTGTTTCTCAAACTTTCCCATCAGGCTCTTGATTTAGAATGCTTGCACTTCCTTTTCCATCTGCCTTTCCAAAATATTGTTATAAATTGCTACTTTCCTCCCTTTCTCTGGACAAATGTAACAGCATCTCCATTTCTCTCTATTTCCTTATACTGAAGTCATTTTCTTTATAGTTTTGAGAATATAATCTTCTCTTGCTCTTAGTAAGAAATTGATTGTTTTCCATTAGAGCAACAAGTAACAATCAAAACCATTATTTTAAGCAGGTTTAATCACTCAGTGACTGATTACAAAAGTGCACACACTTCTGAATGAAAACTAGTAACATCCTATGCAATTAACTTCAGAAAATCAGAAAATCACCTTTCCATATGCATCCAGGTCCAAGGGAGGAAGCCATAAGCTGTGAATTGTAGATAGCTCTAAGCAGGTTGCCCAGGACCAGTCACTGACATTGGCCTGCACTAGAGTCACTCCAAAAAGGCCCAGAATCAATATACCCAATTGGATCCTGCTCAGGCAATAACAGAGCAGTATCCAATAAGCTTCATAAGCAGTATATCCACAGAGAAATATTGGCAGGCACCAAATCCTATTGAGGTGAATTTCATGTGATCAGCACCTCCACAGCAGCTTACACACTGTATTGGAGGTTGAGCCTCGCAGTTGGGCATCCTGAGGGTCAATACCATGCACAAATGAGCCAACAGACATCAAGACTCCATTACAACAGGAGGATGCACATAACATGTACAAAGGGCATTTCTAGAGCACCAGCTAAGGTGATCAGGGAGACTGCACCACTGGTCTCACCAAAAACGTACTATATGAGGCCATACTATCAAGACTGGGAGTCATAGTAGATCTACCTAATACATAGAAACAAACACAAAGAGGCATCCAAAATGGGAAGACAAAGAAACAGGCCCCAAATGAAGAAACAAGAGATTTCTCCAGAAGAAAAGCTAATTGAAATGGATGTAAACAATTCATCATATATAGAGTTCAGAGTAATGATCATAAGGAAGCTCAATAGCATGAAAAATAAAATAACATAGAAACCATAAAAAAGGACCAGTCAGAAATGAAGAATGCCATTTCTGAAATAAATAATACACTGGAGGGAATAAACAATAAGCTTAAAGAAGCAGAGGTCATCAACTCAGCGACTTGGAAGACAAGGTAGAAAAAAACACAAAAATAGAGTAGCAAAAAGAAAAAAAAAATATTTAAAAATGAAGATTGTTAAAGGGACCTTTGGAACAACATGAAGTGTAACATCTATGTCATAAGGATACCAGAAGGAGAAGGAAGAGAGCAAGGGATCAAGAAAATATTTGAAGAAATAATGACTGAAAACTTCTCTAAATTGATGATGGAAAAAGGCATGCAAGTCCAAGAAGTGCAGAGAATCCCAAACAAGATGGACCCTAAAAGGCCCACACCAAGACACATTATAATAAAATAGGAAAAGTTAAAGACAAAGAAAAAAAAATCTTAAAAGTTGCAAGAAAAAGACAGTTACCTACAAGGGATCTCCTATAAGACCATCAGGTGATTTCACAATAGAAACATTTCAGACCTGAATGGACTGGTATGAAATGTTCAAAGTGATGACAAGCAAGGTTAAATAACCCAGGATATTTTACCCAGCAAAGCTATCATTTAAAATTGAGGGATAAAGAGCTTCCTAGGCAAGACAAATCTAAAGGAGTATTTTACCACCAAACAAGTATTACAAGAAACGTTAAAGGGTTGCTTTAAGAAGAAAGAGAAGAAAAAGAAAAAACCACAGAGGATATAGTAAATAAAATACAATGGTCATAAATACATATCTGTCAATAATAATTGTAAATATAAATGGTGTCAATGCTTCAATCAAAAGATGTAAGGTAGCTGGATGAATAAGAAAACAAAACCCATGTATATGCTGTCTTCAAGAGACCCACCTCAAAATTAAAGATACACATATACTACAAGTAAAGGAATGGAAAAAATATTTCATGCAAATGAAAGGGATAAAAATCTGGGGTAGCAATACTTATATCTGACAAAATAGACTTTAAAACTAAGGCTACAGTATGAGATAAAGAAGGAAACTACATAATAATAAGGGATCAACCTAACAAAAGGATATAACCTTTGTAAACATTTATGTACCCAACATAGGTGCACCTAAATTTGTAAAGCAAATCTTGATGGACATAAAGGAATAGATTATTGAATATAGTTATAGTCAGGGATTTTAATACCCCATTGACATCAATGGATAGATCTTCCAGGCAGAAAGTCAATAAGTAGATGGTGGCCTTAAATGACATACTGGATCAAATGGATTTCATTGATATTTTCAGAGCATTTCACTACTAAGAAGTAGGATATACGTTCTTTTCAAATGCACATGAAACATTTTCTAAGATACACCATAGGTTAAGACACAAAACAAGTCTCAATAAACAAAAAAGATTGAAATCATATCGAGCATCTTTTCCTACCATAATGCTCTGAAATCGGAAATCAATCATAGGAATAAAAGAAAAAAGTATGCAAATATATGGGAGTTAAATAACAGGTTACTAAACAATAAATAAGTTAACAATAAGTTCAAAGAAGAAATCAAAAGATATCTTGAAATAAATGAAAATGATAACACAACCACCCTAAATCTGTGGGACACATGGAAAGCAGTCCTAACAGGGAAATTCATAGCATTACAGGCCTATCTCAGGAAGAAGGAAAAGCTCAAATAAAAAAATCTAACTTTACACTTAAAGGAACTTGAAAAAGAACAACTAAATAAACCCAGAGTGAGTATAAGGAAGGAAATAATAAAAATCAGAGCAGAAATAAACAAAATAGAGTTAAAAAACACACAATTCACATATCAATGAAACCAAGAGCTGGTTCTTTAAAAGATAAACAAGATTCATGACACTTTAACCAGATTCATCAAGAAAAAAAGAGAGAAGACCCAAATAAATTGAGAAATGAAAGAGGAAAATAATAACTGTCACAAAGAAATACAAAGGATTGTAAGAAAATATTATGAACAGCTATATGACAACACATCGGACAATCAGGATGAAATGGGTAAATTCCTAGAAACTGAATCTTCCAAAACAGAATCAGGAAGAATCAGGGAATCTGAATAGACATATTATAACTAATGAAATTGAAGCAACAACAATAACAACAACAACAACAATAATAATAAAACAACCCTAACAAACAAAAGAACCCAATGGCTTTACAGGTGAATTTTACCAAACATTCAGAGAAGAATTAACACTTATCCTTCTCAAACTATTACAAAAAATTCAAGTGAAGGAAAGACTCCCCAGCTCATTTTATAAGGCTAGCATTATCCTAATTACAAAACCAGATAAAGACACTACAAAGAAAATTATAAGCCAATAACCCTGATGAACATAGATACTAAAATCCTCAGCAAAATATTATCAAACTGAATCCAGCAATACATAAAAAAGATATACACTAAGATCGAGTGGGATTTATCTGGGGATGCAAGGTTGGTACAATATCCACAAAATAATAAATGTGATATACCAAATGAACAAAATGAAGGATGACCACATGCTCACATCAATAGATGCAAAAATAGCATTTGATAAAATTCAGCACTCATTTCTGATAAAAACTCTCAGCAAAGTGACAATAGAGGGAACGTACATGACAATACCACTGCCAACATCATACTCAATGGGCAAAAACTACAAGGAGCCTTAAGATCAAGAACAAGGCATGGATGTGCACTTTCACCATTCTTATTCAACACTAGTGGCCTGGTGCACGGGGTGGGGGGAAGGGTGTCCCTCAGCCCAGCCTGCACCATCTCCAATCTGGGACCCCTAGGGGATAACCGGCCGTCGAACATCCCTCTCACAATCCAGAACTGCTGGCTCCTAACCACTCGCCTGCCTGATTGATTGCCCCTAACTTCTTCTGCCTGCCAGCCTGATTGTCCCTAACTGCTCCCCTGCTGACTTGATTGCCTCTAACCACCTCTGCCTCGGCCCCGCATCTGGGATCCAGGATTCCCTCCTCCAGCCAACCACAGGCACGTGGGATCTGGGCTTCCCTCCCTCTGATCAGCCATAGGCGCCCAGGCCAGCTGCAGCTGCAAGGGGATGGTGGGCAGGTAGCTTCACCTTGGCTGCAGCTTTAAGTGCTGGCGGCCCAGGACCGCGGGGTGGGCAGCTTCTCCGTCTCCCGGGCCACAGCCAGCTGCAGGTACTGGTGCCGGGGTCTGCGGGGTGGGCGGCTTCTCACTCTATCAGGCTATAGCCAGCCACAGTTGCTGGCACCTGGGCCACAGGCGGGCAGCTTCTCCGTCTTCCCTGAGATGCGGTGTGGGAGAATTTTCTGGCTGGCTGAGGCCTGGGATGGTGGGACAGGCGGCTTCTTCATCTCCCGGGCTGCACCCAGCCTCAGGTGCTGGCGCCCGACTTCTCTGACCCCCACAAGCCCAGAACGGCGGGGGGCAGGGCTGCTGTCATGTTTTCAGGTTAATTTGCATACTCACTCTGATTGGCTGGTAGCATAGCAGAGTGATGGTAATTTGCATGTTTCTCTTTTATTAGTGTAGATAATACAAGAAAAAGAAATAAAAGGCATTCAAATTGGAAAGAAATAAGTAAAGCTCTCATTATTTGCAGAGGACATGATACTGTATGTAAAGAAACTTGAAGATTGCACCGAAAATCTACTAGATTAATACAGTAAAGTAGCAGGATACAAAATAAATATCCAGAAATTAGCTGCATTTTATACAATAAGTAGAGGCCCAGTGCATGAAATTCATGCACGAGGGGGGGGGGTGTCCCTCAGCCCAGCCTGCACCCTCTCCAATCTGGAACCCCTCAAGGGATGTCCAACTTCCCATTTAGGCCCGCTCCCACTAGGATTGGGCCTAAATGGGCAGTTGGACATCCCTCTCACAATCCAGGACTGCTGGCTCCCAACTGTTCGCCTGCTTGCCTTCCTGATTGCCCCTAACTGCTTCTGCCTGCCAGCCTGATCACCCCCTAACCACTCCCCTTCCAGCCTGATTGATGCCTAACTGCTCCCTTGACAGCCTGTTTGCCCCTAACTGCCTTCCCTTGCAGGCCTGGTCACACCTAACTGCCCTTCCCTGCAGACCCAGTCACCCCCAACTTCCCTCCTCTGCTGGCCAGGTCACCCCTAACTGCCCTCCCCAGCAGGCTTGATCATCCCCAACTGCCCTCCCTTGCAGGCCTGGTCCCTCCCAACTGCCCTCCCCTGCTAGCCTGATTGCCCACAACTTCCCTCCCTTGCAGGCCTGATTCCTCCCAACTGCCCTCCCCTGCTGGCCATCTTGTAGTGGCCATCTTGTGTCCACATGGGGGCAGGATCTTTGACCACATGGGGGCAGCCATCTTGTGTGTTGGAGTGATGGTCAATCTGCATATTACTCCTTTATTAGATAGGATAGAGGCCTGGTGCACGGGTGGGGGCCAGCTGGTTTGACCTGAAGGGTGTCCTGGATCAGGGTAGGGGTTCCCTTGGGGCGTGGGGGGGCCTGGGCCAGCGGCCTGAGGTGGTTTGCAGGCCAGCCATGCCCCCCCGGTGACCCAAGCAGAGGCCCTGGTATCTGGGATTTATTTATCTTCTATAATTGAAACTTTGTAGCCTTTAGTGGAGCCAAGCCTTCTGCTCACTCTGTGGTGGCAGCAATTTCTTTTGGGATTTATGTATCTTCTATAATTGAAAGTTTGTGGTCTTAAGCAGAGGCCAAAGCAGGCCAGGGCTGCAGAAGCTTGGCTTCCTCCATTGCCACGGGCAACCCTAGCCTCCTGCTCTCTCCAGCTCATGGCTGCCACCATTTCTGTTGGGCTTTATTTATCTTCTATAATTGAAACTTTGTAGCATTGAGTGGAGGCCTGGGCCGGCAAGGGCAGGCGGAAAGCTTGGCTTCCTCCATTGCCAGGGAAACCCAAGCCTCCCTCCTGCTCTCTGTGGCTGCAGCCATCCTAGTTGGGTTTATTTGCATATCCCCTTCTGATTGGCTGGTGGGTGTGGCTTCTGGGTGTAGCAGATGTATGGTCAATTTGCATATTACTCTTTTATTAGATAGGATAATAAACTATCAGAATGGGAAAGTAATAAAACAATCCTATTGCTTCAAAAATAGTAAAATATCTAGAAATAAATTTAACCAAAGATGTAAGAGACCTGTACTCAGAAAATTATAAGACAATGAAGAAAGAAAATGAAACATATATAGCTAATCTGCAGCATATCCCATGTTCATAGATAAGAAGAATTAACATCATGAAAATGTCCATACTACCCAAAACAATCTACAGATTCAACTCAATTCCTGTCAAGATACCAATCATGTATTTCAAAGAACTAGAACAAGTCTTTCAAAAATTTATATGGAACCACAAAACACCCCAAATAGCAACAGTGATCTTGAGAAAGAACAAAGTTGGAGGAATCATGCTACCTGATATCAAACTATACTACATTGGCCATCATAATGAAAACAGCATGATACTGGCATAAAAACAGACATATATAGCTCAATGGAACAGAATAGAGAGCCCACAAATAAATCTATGCCTTTATAGTCAATTAATATTGACAAAGGAGACAAAAACATACAATAGGCTAAAGATAGTCTATTATAAATGGTTCTGCTTTTATGCAAAAGCAGACATGTGCAAATAATGAAACTAGACCACCTTCTTGCACCACACAAAGAATAAACTCAACATAGATAAAAAACTTAAATGTTAGACTTGAAACCATAAAAAGCCTAGAAGCAAATATAGGCAGTAAAATCTCTGACATTTCTCATAACAATATTTTTTTTCTGATATATCTCCCCGGGCAAGGGAAACAAAAGAAAGTCTAAACAAATGGGACAACATCAAACCAAAGAGTTTTTGCACAACAAAGGAAACCATTAAAAAAATGAAAATATAAGCTACTGAATGGGAGAATATATTCACCAATGATACATCAGATCAGGGGTTACTATACAAAATTTATAAAGAACTTATAAAACTCAACACTAAAGAAACAAACAATCCAATTTAAAAAATGGGCAAAAGACCTGAATAGACATTTCTCCAGAGAGGACATACAGATGGCCAATAGACATATAAAAAGATGATCAACGTCACTAATCATCAGAGAAATGCAAGTTAAAACTATAATGAGATATCACCTCACACCTATTAGAATGGCTACCCTCAATAAACCAACAAACAATAAGTGTTGGTGAGGATGTGGAAAAAAGAGAACCCTAGTGCACTGTTTGTGGGAATGTAAATTGATGCAGCCATGTGGAAAGCAGTATGTAGTTACCTCAAAAAAAAAATTACCCATCAATTCCGCTTCTGGGAATTTAACCAAAGAAACCTGAAACACCAATTCTAATTGCACTCCTGTGTTCATCACAGTGTTATTTATAATAGTCAAGATTTAGAAGCAGCCCAAATGTCCACCAGTAGATGAGTGGATAAAACAGCTCTAGTACATTTACATAATGGAATACTACTCCACTGTAAAATGGAAAAAAAAAATTACCCTTTGGGATAGCATGGATGGAATTAGAGAATATTATGCTAAGTGAAATAAGCCAGTTAGAGAAAGTCAAATACCGTATGATTCACTCCTATGTAGAATTTAATGAACAAACTAAACTAACAAGGAAAATAGAGACAGACTCTTAGCTAGAGAGCAGGCAGACAGTTTTGGAGGATGGAGGTGGGGGTAGGAGGCAGGGAGGGTTTGAGCAAAAAAAGGAAAAAAAGAGAAAAACTCATGGGCACGGTCAGCAGTGTGGTGACTGCAGGGGTGAGGGGGGTGGTGGAGGTGGGAGAGGTTATAGGTAGGGTAAGTGGTGATGCAAATAAAAATAAACAAAGAGAAAGAAAATCAGCAACATATTAAGTCCAGCTAACAGATTTCTGACCAGCCAGTCTGCAACACTCATGTTTCCACAGCTAATGTCAACTCCTATTGCTTTGTTCACTGCTAGAATTCAATGCTTGATATAGGCACGTAGCACATAATATAAACTTCAGGAATATTTATCAAATGCATCTTTAGATTAGGAATAATTGCCACTAAGCATAATATCCCATTGCCTGAAACACTGCTTGGTGCATAGAAGTAATTTCATAAAACATTAGTTAATGAATGAATGAGTGAATTCATTGTCCATGCATGTTTTAAAAGAATTGCGAGGGATATCCTTGAAGTAAACCAGTGATTATTCAGATATTCAGGTATCTGTGGGTTCATATAGATCTCATAAACTCATCTTTCTTTTCAGAAATACAAAGATGCCCACCTGCTTATTTGGGAGAAGTAAAAACATTACAAATTCAATATGTTTAAAACTGAACCCATGTTCTTTATCCTGTTTACTCCTGAACCAGATCCTCTTCTAATGTTCCTTATGTTGGTAAATGGGATAGGTCAGAAATCCTCTTTCTCCCTTGAATTTCCATTTCCTACTCAGCATCAAGTAATGGTAATTTTACCTCCTAAATATATTTTGAATATTCTCAGTTCTCTCCCTTTGCATGAGTGAGGAGACATTAATCCAAGCTACCATTAGTTGTCACTTAAATTACTTTAGTAACCTACTAATTGGTCTGTGAGCATCCTCTCCAACCTTCTTGCCACACTTATCTTTTACCAGTGTAGTCTCTCCTAATAAACTTTTATCAGATAATTTGCTAATAGAACAGAGTCTAAAATCTTTAACATGGCCCACAGGCCCCATTCATTCTCATCTGGTACCACATTCTTCCTCACTTTCTGAACTTTAATCACTGGCCTTTTTCAAGTAACTTGAGATTGTCATGTCTCCTTTTCTCCCATCAGAGAACTTTTGCAAATGTTAGTACCTCAGTCTGAAACATTCTTCCTTCTGCTCCTACTTATTCTTTATATATTAAATCCCCATCACTATTTCATTCCCTGACCAAGTCAAATATCCCTATCTTAGCCCTTTGTCTATTTCCTTTAAAGAATTTTCATGTTTGAAATCTTTTGCTTGTGTCATTATTGAATTAACAGCTATTCTTTAACTAAACTATAAGCTTTAAGAGGGGGAACTATACTTTTGGCATATAGAGGGGACTCAAAAATATTAAATTAATATAACAATGAATTAATGAATGAATTAATGGGAAGCATTTGAATCTGGTTAGGTTTTCTCAGTACAGTAAAAGTGAACAGTTAAATCCTGTCTTCTGAGAGGGTAGTGGGGCAAAGGGAAAGCAATGATGCACAGAGAAGCCAACTAATTTAGCTGCATTCTTTTCATTAAAAATGTCACTGAACAATGAAAGTCTCTCTAGTCTCTCATGGACTCATGTTTGGTGGTAAAGCAAAAATTAGAACATAGAAGACACATAAAGGTCAATTTCACCTTTACCGAGGAAGGGGCAGATGGATATGTCATAGTGTGCTAATTCAGGAGTAAAGTACTACAGCAGGTTTTACTTAATAAAATAGCCAATTTAAAAATGTGTGCCATAGTGTAAGAAGGATTTCTACCTTTAAGGAGTCTCTTTATCTTTAGATGTTATGTAGCTACTAGAGGCCTGGTGCACGAAATTCGTGCACGGGGGAGAGGGGTGTCCCTCAGCCCAGCCTGCACCCTCTCCAATCTGGGACCTTTTGAGGGATGTCTGACTGACCGTTTAAGCCCAATCCCAGTGGGATCAGGCTTAAATGGGCAGTCGGACATCCCTCTCACAATCCAGGACTGCTGGCTCCCAACTGCTCGCCTGCCTGCCTTCCTGATTGCCCCTAACTGCTTCTGCCTGCCAGCCTGATCACCCCCTAACCACTCCCCTGCCAGCCTATTTGCCCCTAACTGCCCTCCCCTGCAGGCCTGGTCCCCCCGAACTGCTCTCCCCTGCAGGCCTGGGTCCCTCCCAACTGCCTTTCCCTGCAGGCCTGTTCGCCCCCAACTTCCCTCCTCTGCCGGCTTGGTCAACCCTAACTGTCCTCCCCTGCAGGCTTGTTCGCCCCCAACTGCCCTCCCTTGAAGGCCTGGTACCTCACAACTGCCCTTCCCTGCTGGCCTTATTGCCGACAACTGCCCTCCCCTGCTGGCCATCTTGTGGTGGCCATCTTGTGTCCACATGGGGGCAGGATCTTTGACCACATGGGGGCAGCCATCTTGTGTGTTGGAGTGATGGTCAATCTGCATATTACTCTTTTATTAGATAGGATATAAGCCTGGTGCACGGGTGGGGGCCAGATGGTTTGCCCTGAAGGGTGTCCCGAATCAGGGTGGGGGTTCCCTTGGGGCATGGGGGGGCCTGGGAGAGTGGCCTGTGGTAGTTTGCAGGCCGGCCACGCCCCCTGGTGACCCAAGTGGAGGCCCTGGTATCTGGGATTTATTTATCTTCTACAATTGAAACTTTGTAGCCTGGAGTGGAGCCAAGCCTTCCGCTTGCTCCTTGGCAGCAGCCATTTTTTTTTTTTTTACTTATGTATCTTCTATAATTGAAACTTTGTAGCCTTAAGTGAGGCCTGGGCCGGCCAGGGTGTGCGGAAAGCTTGGCTCCCTCCTTCACCTGGGGCAACCCTAGCCTCCTGCTCTTTCCAGCTCCGTGGCTGCCGCCATTTCTGTTTGGGTTTATGTATCTTCTATCATTGAAACTTTGTAGCCTTGAGTGGAGGCTTAGGCCAGCAAGGGCAGGCGGAACGCTTGGCTTCCTCCATTGCCAGGGAAACCAAAGCCTCCTTCCTGCTCTCTGTGGCTGTAGCCATCTTGGTTGGGTTTATTTGCATATTTTCTCCTGATTGGCCTGTGGGCGTGGCTTATGGGCGTGGCTTGTGGGTGTAGCGGAGTGATGGTTAATTTGCATATTAGCCTTTTATTAGAAAGTATTTTCACTTCATTTTAGGGTTCATTTGCATAGTTTTTAAAAATCCAAAAGAGATTGTAATTTTAGAATGCGCCATGTATAAGTGGTATTTTTTCCTCCTATTCTTGCCTCACTGTGAAAGTTTCAATCACTGCTTTTATGACATCAGCAACAAAAATATTTCATCTTAGAACTCCAAAGTAAAAGACAAGAAGAAGATATGAAAACAGGATCATCCTTAGGAAAAACATTTGGGATCTGAGCAGGTCTTGCACATACTGCCAGATTTTCCTTTGTTTTCATATCATTCTGTTACCCTATTAGGAAATGTTAGCTATTTTCCTCCATTTTATTAGTTAACTAAAGGTCCCATGCATGAAATTCGTGCATGGGTAAGGTTCCTAGGCCTGGCCGGCGACCAGGGTTGATCGGGGTCCCCGGCCACTGGCCAGGGTCTCCCCTCCCCAGCTGCTGGTTGCCAGCCAGGGCCTTCCTCCATTCCATGTCACCCCCTGGTTGTCAGTGCACATCATAGCAAGTGATTGAACTCCGCATGTTAGCCTTTTATATATATAGATATGCATCAACTTTTAAAATGACATTTCATTTAGCTTGTTATAAATTATCATAAATCACACACATTATGGTTAAAATAGATAAGGGGAAATGGAGAAAATATTGGGTTCTTAACTACCAACACAGCTCTGCAAAGTAGCAAATGGAAGAACTGAGGAGGGTCAGAAAAACTAAATGTTTATGTTTATTCCTAAGCATCTTAATTTTTTTGTTGAAATGGTAAATGGGATTTTTTTTCATTTCTCTTTATGAGAGTTCATTATTGGTGTATAAAAATGCCAGAGATTTTTTGGTGTTAATTTTGTATCCTGTTACATTGCTGAATTCACTTATTAAATCTAGTAGTTTTTTATGGACTCTTTAGGGTTTTCTATGTACAATATGCCACTAGAAAAAATTGATTTCATCTATCTTCCTTCTCATCTTTAAACATATTATTTAACCAGCTTTTAGCTTTTCCAAAATAAAGTCTTACTACAATAAGATTAATTAATGAATTTTAAAAAAAGACTACTTATAAAAAGAACATTTTAGAATCCAGTTTTTTTGATTAGTAACCAGATTTGGTACCAAAAAAAATCAAAGTGCTCTTTAAACATTGAATTTTCATCAGTGATGCTGCAAGCCTTAGTTCTCATCTTTCATGCTTACTCATGTAATAACTTCAAAGGAATCAAATGAAAGGATGGTAATCTCTCAAAGCAACATTGTGCTAGGGCCAGTAATTTCATTTTAAGCTATCATGCATTTACAACCAAATAATTACTTTAATATACTATACTTTATTAAATATAATAATTAACATTTTGTTACAAATTAGTAAATACTCAAACCATTCAGAAATGAAATCCAAGCCCAAGGGTTTCTAAAAAAAAAAATGAAAAAGAATTAGGGTCAAATGTCAACATCTTCAAGAGAAAGAGATAATTTAAACTTGTCTTTTACTTACAGAAATATGTTCTGCATATTTCTTGTTTTGTCATCTTGATTGTTATAATCCAGCCAGTGAATGTTCAAAGAACATAAAATCCTACAAATAAGTATTCTGAGTATGAGTGGTGAATTTACAAAAGGCAACAATTTAAAACCAAGAGTTTCACATATAATCTTTGATCACATAAAGCAATTTATCTTTCCTAGTGGTGCTCCAGTAACATGTGATTTATCAGTAGAAGAAAAATAAAAAATAATTTGTAAGCTTCATGACACTTGTATGTCTAATTTTTCAGAGCAAAAATAAGTTGAAAACCTTATCTGAATCAGCAAGGTATCATCAGTAAAAATTTGGGTGATCAAAACTTTGTAAAATTAGATTGTAGAGCATTCTGAGTCAGTGCAGAAAGCTATAATAGAACTGACTTTTGAACAAGAATTAGTCATATCATCATCTACTTTGTGGTCAGTAACTATCATCTGAGGAAGTACTGAAAACTATACCAGAAGGAACTTTAGAGGCAAAAGGTTAGAACTATGGGTTGTGGAGTGGTAGCCTTGAACCACAGGAGAACAAAAATTAGGATGTACTTAAGAATTTTGCTGTTCAGATCAAGAAATTTCCTCACACTAACAGCTTTTTAAAGATCTCTTACAACAAGGTCATAAAATGGAGACAGCATTTAAAAATTAATAACATAATTATTCCTATCAATTTATAAGTCAGTAATTTATGTTGGTACTACAGGTGAGAAAATGTTTTAAAAGCTATGTTGGCAAAAAGTGTAAATGTTTTATAATATTATGGTACAAAGGAAAAAAGGAAGGAAGCCACTGGGTGTTCTCTGTAGTATCTTTCTCACTCAAGACACTGGAGTTCAAAATTATCTTTTAGATGATTGGGATATTATCTAGGTCAGTGCTTCTCCAACTTATAGTGTATAGAGAATTACTGATAGTACATTTTTGCCATCCCATCCACCAGTTACATATAAGAGGTGGTGGAGACAGATTAAAGATGATCTCTTTTTTGATATAAACATTAAGTATAGTGATTATCAATAATGCCAAATTGAAGTTTTGGAAAGGGGGTATGTATATATATATATATATATAACAATGAATTAATGAATTATATATATATATATATATATATATATATATATATAATTTATTTTTTAATTTTTTTAATTCTACATTCTATTTTTATTTTATTATTATTTTTATCATTATTTTACCCTATCTTATTTTTTTCCTTTATGCCAACCCTTTCTTCCTCATTTCCCTCTTTTTCATTTTGTTTCTCTTCTCCTGTTCCTGCATTAGTTTTTCTCTCTCCTTTCTTTTTACTCCTTCTTAAAAATTTATCTGCTTTATTGATGCATTACTATTATAGTAGTCTCTCTTGGCTTACTCATATATCTAATTTCCGCTCCCCTGCTTCAAGTCCACACACCCTTCCCTTTTCTCTTTCTTCACTAGCCAATTTCTTTTCTGGTTGTTGTTGTTTGTTTGATTGTTTGTTAGTTTGTTTTTGTTTTCTATTTTATGCTTTTTTTTTGTTTCATCTCCTTGCTTCTTTTCTTTTTCTGCTAAGAGAAGACCAGGCCCCTCCTAGTTTCACTCACCAAACTCAGGCTTATCTGCTCCCTACTCTATTCTCCTTTTCCAAAAATAAAGGAATATATAGATAGATAGATAGATGAAAGAAAGGAGAAATCTTTTTTTAATTGAGTATTTCATTTTTTACTTTTCTTCCTATACACACATTCACTTTTTACCTACTCTAAACTGAATTGTGACCATTCCCCCATTCATTCAATTCTTTTACCTTACCTTCTGGAAATAAGCTCTGCCTCTTCAGGTTCAGCTCCCCTTTTATTCTGCATGTTTGCTGTTTGCATTTTTTTGGTTTAGTTGTTGGTTGTGTGGAGCTTTACCCCCATATATGTATATATTTTCCCCTTCTTTTTTCATCTTTTTCTTTTCTCTCTTACCTTTTTTCTTTTTCTCAATATCATTTTTGCATGCTTTTCTCTCCCCTAATTCTCTTTTCTCTGGTGGTCACCTTTATTTGGGTTTATTGGTGTAGTGGATACACTCGTGTTTTGTTCCCCATGTGTCATGTCTTGTCAAGTTGTATTTTGTGCCTTTGATTAATATGGTAGAGAGTGAGCAACATAAACAGACACCCAAAAAGGAGAAAACATGGGAAGACAAAGAAACAGCCCCCATATGAAAGATAAAGAGGAATCACCAGAAAAGGAAGTAAATGAAATGGAGTCGATCAATTTGTCAGAGAAAGAATTCAGAGCAATGGTCATAAGAACGCTAAAAAGGATGGAAGACAAATTCAACAACATGTGTAAGAATCATCAGGACATGAAGACGAATCAAGAAGAAATGAAGAATAACATTGCTGCAATGAAGAACACAATAGAAAGCATCAACAGTAGACTAGAAGAAGCTGAAGACCACATCAGTGAGTTAGAATACAAGGTAAGAAAAAACACCCAAGCAGAGCAGTAACTGGACAAAAAACTTAAAAAACAGGAGGAGAGCCTAAGGCAGCCGTGGGCAAACTACGGCCCGCGGGCCAGATCCGGCCTGTTTAGCTGTTCTATCCGGCCCACAGAGCCGAAAGAGCGGAGGGTTCTCTTGCTCTCCCCTCCACTCCTTTACTTTGAATTTATATTAGTTCACACAAACACTCCATCCATGCTTTTGTTCCAGTTTAAGAACCTATTGTGGCCCTCGAGTCAAAAAGTTTGCCTACCCCTGGCCTAAGGGATCTTTGGAACAACATGAAGTGAAACAATATTCTCATAATAGGGGTACCTGAAGGAGAGGAAACTGAGCAAGGAATAGAAAACCTGCTTGAAGAAATAATGGCAGAAAACTTCCTTGATATTGGAAAGAAAACCCCACACAAGTCCAGGAAGCTCACAGAGTCCCTAACAAGATGAACCCAAAAAGACTGACACCAAGACACATCATAATTAAACTGGCAAATATCAATGACAAAGTAAGAATCTTAAAGGCTGCCAAAGAGACAGAAAGTTACCTCCAAGGGATCTCCCTTTAGTCTATCAACTGATTTCTCAACAGAAACACATCAGGCCAGTAGGCAATGGAATGAAATATACAAAGGTATGCAAAGCAAGGGACTGAATCCAAGAATACTATAGCTAGCAAGGCTATCATTCAAAATTGAAGGGGAAATCGGGAGCTTTGCAGGCAAAAAAGGGCTAAGGTAGTTCATTACCACCAAACCAGTGATGCAAGAAATGCTAAAGGGACTGCAGTGAAAAGAAAAAATAAGAAGGGAAGAAGGAACACAGGCATAAAAATTATAATTCATAAAAAAGCAATTCAACAAGAAAATATAACTCTGGTAAACATATATGCAGCCCATACAAGAGCACTCAAATACATAAAAAAATTTTGGAAGTTATCAATGGAGAGATCGATAGAAACACAGTCATAGTAGGGGACTTTAATACCCCATTGACACCACTGGATAAATCCTCTAAACAAAAAATAAGCAAAGAAATAGCAGTCCTAAATGACTCACTAGAGTAGATGGACTTAATTGACATCTTGAGAACATTTCACCTCAAAGCTACAGAATAAACATTCTTCTCAAGTGTACATGGGCCATTTTCAAAGATAGACCACATATTGGGACACAGGCAAAGTCTCTTCAAATTCAAGAAGATAGAAATCATATCAAGCATCTTCTCAGACCACAATAGTATAAAATTAGAAGTCAACTAAAATAAAAACAATGAAAAAAAATTAAACAATTGGAGGCTAAATAGCATGCTATTACACAATGATTGGGTTACCAAAACCATCAAAGAAGAAATGAAAAGCATCCTGGTAAGAAACGACAATGAAAACACAATGATAAAAAATCTATGGGACACAGTGAAAACAGTCTTGAGAGGGAAGTTCATAGCTCTATAGGCCTCCCTCAAAAAAAGAAAAAAAAGAAAAAATGGTAACAAATTATCTAACCCTACATCTCAAAGAATTAGAAAGAGAGCAACAAGAAAAGCACAAAATAAGCAGAAAGAAGGAAATAGTAAAGATCAAGGAGGAAATAATTGACATAGAGACCCCCCCAAAAAAACAAAAAAAAACCACACAACAAAAACAAACAAACAATAACAACAACAAAAAACACACAACACAAAATATCAATAAAACCAAGAGCTGGTTCTTTAAAAGGATAAACAAGATGGATGAACCTGTTGCCAGGCACACCTAGAAGCAAAGAGGGAGGACCCAAATAAACAAAATCAGAAACAAAAGAGGTGAAGTAATAATCGACCCCACATAAATACAAAGGATTATGAAAAATTTCTATGAACAACTCTACTCCAACAAACTGGACAATCTATAAGATATGGACATATTCTTAGAAAAATACAAGCTCCCAAAATTCAATCAGGAAGAATGAATAAACCTGAAGAGGCTGATAACTACCAAAGAAATTGATGCAGTAATCAAAAATCTTTCAGCAAACAAAAGCCCTGATCTGGATGGCTTTACAGGGGAGTTCTACCAAGCATTCAAAGAAGAACTAAAACCTATCCTCCTCAGACTATTCCAAAAAAATTCAAGAGGAAGGCACACTTTCAAGCTCTTTCTATGAAGCCAGCATTACCCTAGTTCCAAAACCAGATAAAGACACTGCAAAAAAAGAGAACTACAGGCCAATAACCTTGATGAACATAGATGCTAAAGTCATCAACAAAATTCTAACAAAGTGGATCCAGCATTATATTAGAAAGATCATACTCCATGAGCAAGTGGGATTTATTCCAGGGATGCAAGAATGATACAAATTCCACAAATTAATAAATGTGATACATTCCAAAAACAAATTGAGAGACAAAAATCACATAATTATATCCATTGATGCAAAAAAAACAATGGACCAAATCCAACACCCTTTCTGGATAAAAACTCTCAGCAAAGTGGAAATAGAGGAATCATGTCAACATAATAAAAAGCCTTATATGACAAACCTATAGCCAACATCATACTCAATGGGCAAAAACTAAATATATTTCCCCTTAGAACAAGAACAAGACAGGGATGCCCACTTTCACCACTACTGTTCAATATAGTACTGGAAGTGCTAGCCATAGCAATCAGACAAGAAGAAGAAATAAAAGGCATCCAAATTTGAAAGGAAGAAGAAAACTGTCATTATTTGCAGATGACATGATACTGTACATAAAAAACCCCAAAGACTCCACCAAAAACTACTAGATTTAATAAATGAATTTGACAATGTAGCAGAATACAAAATTAACACCCAGAAATCTATGGCTTTTTTATACACCAATAATGAACTCACAGAAAGAGAAACTAAAAGAACAACCCCATTCACAATTGCACCAAAAAAATTAAGATACCTAGGAATAAGGAGATAAAAGACATATACTCGAAAAACTACAGGACATTGAAAAAAGAGATAGAGGAAGACATAAACAAATGGAAGAACAAACCGTGTACATGGATTGGTAGAGTCGACATCATTAAAATGTTCATACTACCCAAAGCAATTTATAGATTCAATGAATCCCCATTAAAATAGCAATGGAATATTTCAAAGACCCAGAACAAACTCTCCAAAAATTCACCTGGAATAAAAAAAAGACCCCAAATAGCCACAGCAATCTTGAGAAAGAAGAACAAAGTTGGAGGGATCATAATATCAGATATCAAGCTAATTACAAAGCCATGGTTCTCAAAACTGCCTGATTGTAGTGGGGTCTCTCTTTTCTGCGTCCAGTGCAGCTAGTGAGCGGTCCAGTTCCTGAGTTGGGGCCGCTGGGGATTGAGAAAAATGAAAGAAAGAGACAAGACACAGAGATAGAAGGAAAAAGCTGGGGCTGGGTGGGACCGCTGCCCTCTTCTGATGGAGAGACAGTGACCCAAAGCCAATGCAGTGTGTTTATTTTATACCCCCAAATACCAGGAAGTTTTCTTATTCGTTCCTGGTGCTTGGCTGGATTTACATAATGAAACCCACCCCCTAGAACCTGGGCTGAAATGAAGGTCAAGCTGATAACACTTCTGCCTTTTGGCAGAATGTGTTTCCAGGGTGTGGCTTTGCCAACTGCCCTGGATTCAGCTGACAATTTAAAGAAATGCCCAGGCGCTCTCTACACCTGGTATTGGTACAAGAACAGACATATAGACCAATGGAACAGAACAGATAACCCAGAAATAGACCCAAGCATTATACTCAAATAATATTTGACAAAGGAAGAAAGAGCATACAGTGGACTCATGACAGTCTCTTCAATAAATGGTGTTGGAATATTTAGTCAAATACATGGAAGACAATGAAACTAGATCACCAACTTACACCATCTAAAAAAACAAACTCAAAATGGTTAAAGGACTTAAATGTAAGTCGGGAAACCATAAAAATTTTAGAAGACTCCATAGGCAGCAAAATATCAGACATATTTAGTAGAAATATCTTCACTGATACCACTCCTAGGGCAAGGTTAACTAAAGAGAAAATAAACAAATGGGACTACATCAAAATAAAAAGCTTCTGCACAGCAAAAGACACCATCAACAAAACAACAAGAAAGTCCACTGCATTTGAGAACATATTTGCCAACACTATTTCAGATAAGGGTTTAATCTCCAACATTTACAGGGAACTCATAGACCTTAACAAAAGAATGATAAACAATCCAATCAAAAAATGGGCAAAGGACCTAAATAGATCCTTTTCAAAAGAGGACATACAGAAAGCTGAGAGACATATGAAAACATGCTCAAAGTCACTAATCATCCTAGAGATACAAATCAAAACAACAATGAGGTACCATCTCACACCTGTCAGAATGGCTATCGTCAACAAATCAACAAATGACAAGTGCTGGCAAGGATGTGGGGAAAAAGGAACCCTCGTGCAATGCCGGTGGGAATGCAGACTGGTGCACCCACTGTGGAAAATAATACGCAGTTTCCCCAAAAAGTTAAGAATGGAACTCCCATTTCACCCAGTAATCCCACTTCTAGGACTATATCCCAAGAAACATGAAATACCAATCAGAAAGGATATATGCACCCCTATGTTTATAGCAGCACAATTTACTATAGCTAAGATCTGGAAACTGCCTTAGTGGCTATCAGCAGATGAGTGGATTAAAAAACTGTGGTACATCTACACAATGGAATACTACACTGCTATAAAAATGAAGGAACTTTACCATCTGCAACAGCATGGATGGAACTGGAGAGCATTATGTTAAGTGAAATAAGCCAGTCAGAGAAAGATAAATATCACATGATCCCACTCATATCTGGGATATAATGATCAACATAAACTGATGAACAAAAATAGATTCAGAGACAAGGTAGCATCAAACAGACCATCCAACCTCAGAGAGAAGGCAGCGGAGGGGCGGGGAAGAGGATTAGAGATCAACCAAAGGACTTGTAGGCATGCATATTAGCATAACCAATGGATGCAGACACTGGGATGGTGGGAGCTTGCCCTCAGGGGTGGCTGGGGGGGTGGTCAATCAGGAAAAAAGGAGACATGTAATACTTTAAACAATAAATATATAAATTAAAAAATAATGAAAAATAAAAAGCCCTGTCAAGTGGCAAGAGAAGAATAGGGAATGAAAAATATATTGGGTGTCAGGCAAGATTGGCTGTATTTGTTATTTGTTTAGATAACAATGGGAATTGAGGGTGACTACTTAGTAAGTATAAAAACATAGTGGTCTACATATAAAAATTCTACCTTCTTCCAATGGTAGGGAACCAATAAGTGAAGTTAAAGTAACTCCTCTGAAATTTATGAAGAAAATACTCTCTTTATCTGTAATAATAGAAGGCCTAATAGGCTAATTAGACCGGATGTTCTTCCAGATGACCTTCCAGATGAAGCCAGGGCAGCAAGGGAAGCAGGGTCCCAGGTGCCTGCCAATGGCTGGAAGAAAGCCCGGGTCTCAGGTGTCAGAAGGAAGTGGTGCCAGCAGCCAGGGGGAGGAAGGCCTTCTCTTACACAAAATTCATACATCGGGCCTCTAGTATATCTATATATCTATATATCTATGTATATCTATTATTCTATATATATCTATATATCTATTTTCTATATTTCTATATATCCATATATCTATATATGTCTATATCAAAAGATATTTATCTATATATCTATATCTATATCTATATCTATATCTATATCTATATCTATATCTATATCTATATCTATATCTATATCTATCTACATATCTATCATTTGTCTGTATCTGTATCTATATTTATATATATACTAGAGGCCCAGTGCATGAAATTCATGCACGGGGAGGGGTGTCCCTCAGTCCAGCCTGCACCCTCTCACAATCCGGGACTGCTGGCTCCCAACTGCTCGCCTGCCTGCCTTCCTGATTTCCCCTAACTGCTTCTGCCTGCCAGCCTGATTGATGTCTAACTGCTCCCCTGCCAGCCTGTTTGCCCCTAACTGCCTTCCCCTGCAGACCTGGTCACCCCTAAGTGCCCTCCTCTGCAGGCCTGGTCACCCCCAACTGCCCTCCCCTGCTGGCCACCTTGTGGTGGCCATCTTGTGTCCACATGGGGGCAGCCATCTTGTGTGTTGGAGTGATGGTCAATTTGCATATTACCCTTTTATTAGATAGGATATTTATAACTATATCTAATCTATACCCATATCATCTATAATCTATCTATATAAATTCATTAAATGAAGTCATTAGAAAATTATTTTTAGTTCATGTATTTCCTAAGTGTCTTTAGAAGAGACTGAGAAAATAGGGTCTGTTATTTTTTCCACAGCAGCACACATTAATATAACCATATGATTTACATTCATAAAACCCAGAACAACAAAATACGAGAGTTAGAATGTAGGATTATTTATTTTTAAAATTTATCTTTATTGTTGAAAGTATTATAGATTCCCCCCTTTCCCCCATTGACCACTTCAACTCCACATGTAGGTTTATTTTTATTTTATTTATTTTTGTTGGTTAGTTAATTCATTTATTATTTTTAAAGTATTACATATGTCTCTTTTTTCCCCATCAACCCATCCCTGGCCACTCCCACCCCACAGGACAAGCCCCCATCAACTCAGTGTCCATGTCCATTGGTTATGCTAATATGCATGCATACAAGTCCTTCGGATGATCTCTTAACCACCCCCCTCCCCTGCCTTCCCTCTGAGGTTTGCAAGTCTGTTCAGTGTTTCTCTGTCTCTGGATCTATCTTTGTTAATCAGTTTATGTTGTTCACTAGAGGCTCAGTGCACAAAATTTGTGCACTTGGCGGGGGTTCCCTCAGCCCAGCCTGCACCCTTTCACAGTACAGGAGCCCTTGGGGGATGTGCAATTGACATCCTTAGCGCTGCTGTGGAGGTGAGAGAGGCTCCCACCACTGCAGCTGTGCTCGCCAGCCATGAGCCAGGCTTCTGGCTAAGCTGCACTCCCCCTTTGGGAGTGCACTGATCACTAGGGGGCAGCTCCTGCATTGAGCATCTAGCCCCTGGTGGTCAGTGCACATCATAGTGAACAGTTGTTCTGCCATTCAGTCAATTTGAATATTAGCCTTTTATTATATAGGATGGTCTTTGGTTGATTACCTCCCACCCACCCACCCATGATTGTGGCTGGGGAGGGACGTGGGAGGTTGGCCAGCTGGAAAGGGACTGCAGGAGGGCTCAGGGCATGTCTGGCCTGTCTCGTACAGTCCCAAGTGGCCGGTCCCCAGCAGCAATCTAACCTACTGGTTGGAGTGTCTGCCCCCTGGTGGTCAGTGTATGTCATAGCGAGTAGTTGAGTGGCCTTAACATATCATTAGCATATTACCCTTTGATTGCTTGAATGGATGACTGGACAACCAAAAACTTAGCATATTAGGCTTTTCTTATATCTATAATGATAATAAAAGCATAATATGCTAATTAGACCAGACAGCCAAACAACCTTCTGGACGTCATTCTGATGTCTTTCCAGATGAAGCTGCAGTGGAGTGGTCTGAGGCAGAGGTGGTTAGGGGCGATCAGGCAGGCAGGTGAGTGGTTAGGGAAAATCAGGCAGGCAGGTGAGCTATTAGGGGCAATCAGACAGGTAGGCAGAGTGGTTAGGAGCAATCAGGCAGGTACGTGAGTTGTTAGGAGCCAGCGGTTCTGGATTGTGAGAGGGATGTCCAAGTGCCAGTTTAGGCCCAATACCTGTGGGCCTAAACTGGCAGTTGGACATCCCCCAATGGGCCCCAGATTGCAAGAGGGTGCAGGCAAGACTGAGGAACCCTCCTCCCATGCACGAATTTTGTGCACCGGGCCTCTAGTAGGATTATCCCATCTAATAAAAGGGTAATATGCAAATTAACCATCACTCCACTACACCAACAAGCCATGCCCACAAGCCACACCCACCAGCCAATCAGGAATGAATATGCAAATAAACCCAACCAAGATGGCTATGGCCACAGAGAGCAGGAGGGAGGCTTGGGTTTCCCCGGTGATGGAGGAAGCCAAGCTTTCCACCTGCCCTCGCCAGCCTAGGCCTCCACTCAAGGCTACAAAGTTTCAATGATAGAAGATACATAAACCCAAACAGAAATGGCAGCGGCAGCCACAGAGCTGGAAAGAGCAGGAGGCTAGGCTTGCCCCCGGTGAAGGAGGAAGCCAAGCTTTCTGCACACCCTGGCCAGCCCAGGCCTTGCTTAAGGCTACAAAGTTTCAATTATAGAAGATACATAAATCCCAATTGAAATGGCTGCCACCACAGAGCAAGCAGAAGGCTTGTCTCCACTCCAGGCTACAAAGTTTCAATAGTAGAAGATAAATAAACCCCCAGATACCAGGGCCTCCGCTTGGGTCACCGGGGGGCGTGGCCGGCCTGCAAACCACCACTGGCCCCTCGCCCAGGCTGCCCCATGCCCCAAGGGAACCCCCACCCTGATCCGGGACACCCTTCAGAGCAAACCAGCTGGCCCCCACCCATGCACCAGGCCTCTATCCTATCTAATAAAAGAGTAATATGCAGATTGACCATCACTCAAACACACAAGATGGCTGCCCCCATGTGGACACAAGATGGCCACCACAAGATGGCCAGCAAGGGAGGGCAGTTGGGAAGGACCAGGCCTGCAAGGGAGGGCAGTTGTGGGCAATCAGGCCAGCAGGAGAGGGCAGTTAGGGGTGACCAAGCCGACAGAGGAGGGAAGTTGGGGGCCACCAGGCCTGCAAGGAAAGGCAGTTGGGCGGGACCCAGGCCTGCAGGGGAGGGCAGTTAGGGGTAACCAGGCCTGGAGGGGAGCGGAGTTAGGGGCAAACAGGCTGGCAGGGGAGTGGTTAGGGGGTGATCAGGCTGGCAGGCAGAAGCAGTTAGGGGCAATCAGGAAGGCAGGCAGGCTAGCAGTTGGGAGCCAGCAGTCCTGGATTGTGAGAGGGATGTCTGACTGTCCGTTAAACGGGCAGTAGGACATCCCTCGAGGGGTTCCAGATTGGAGAGGGTGCAGGCTGGGCTGAGGGACACCCCTCTCCCCCGTGCATGAATTTCGTGCACTGGGCCTCTAGTATTCTATAAATGAATGAGATCATGCAATATTTATCTTTCTTCAACTGGCTTGTTTTGCTTAGCATAATGCTGGCAGGTCCATCCATGCTGTTGCAAATAGTAAAAGTTGCTTCTTTTTTCTAGCAGTGTAGTATTCCATTCTGTAGATGTATCACAATTTTTTAATCCATCTGCAGATGGACACTTAGGCTGTTTCCAAATCTTGGCTGTTGTGAATTGTGCTGCTATGAACATAGGAGTGCATATATCCTTTATGATTGGTGTTTCTATTTTCTTGAGATATTTTTCTAGAAGTGGGATTACTGGATCAAATGACAGTTCCATTTTTAACTTTGTGAGATAACACCATACTGTTTTCCACAGTGGGTGCACCAGTCTGCATTCCAACCATCAGTGCACAAAGGTTCCTTTTTCTCCGCATCCTCGCCAGCACTTGTTGTTTGTTGATTTGCAGATGATAGCCATTTTGACAGGTGTGAGATGGTACCTCATTGTTGTTTTGATTTGCATTTCTTGGATGATTAGTGACTTTGAGCATGTTTTCATATGTATTTCGGCCTTCTGTATGTCCTCTTTTGAAAATGACTTTTAGGTCTTTTACCCATTTTTGATTGGATTGTTTATCTTCCCTTTGTTAACTTGTATCTTCCTTTTGTTAAGTTCCCTATAAATTTTGGAGATTAAACCCTACCAGAGATAACATTGGCAAATATGTCCTCCCATGCAGTGGGCTCCCTCCCTCCCTCCCTCCCTCCCTCCCTTCTTTCCTTCCTTCCTTCCTTCCTCCCTCCCTCCCTCCCTCCCTTCTTTCCTTCCTTCCTCCCTCCCTCCCTCCCTCCCTTCTTTCCTTCCTTCCTCCCTCCCCCCCTCCCTCCCACCCTTCCTTCCTTCCTTCCTTCCTTCCTTCCTTCCTTCCTTCCTTCCTTCCTTCCTTCTTTCTTTGTCTTTCTTTCTTTCATGGTTTCTGTTGCTGTGTGGAAGTTTTTATTTTGATGTAGTCCAATTTGTTTATTTTCTCTTTAGTTTCCATTGCCCTAGGAGCTGTATCACTAAAGATTGCTATGACATATGTCTGATATTTTACTACCTATGGAGTCTTCTAAGATTTTTATGGTTTCCCATCTTATGTTGAAGTCCTTTATCCACTTTGAATTTATTTTTGTGTATGGTGTAAGTTGGTGGTCTAGTTTCACTTTTTTGCATGTATCTGACCAATTTTCCTAACACCATTGATTGAAGAGACTGTATTGACTCCATTGTATGCTCTTGCCACCTTTGTCAAATATTATTTGAGCATAATGGCTTGGATGTATTTATGGGGTCTCTGTGCTGTTCCATTGATCTATATGCCTCTTGTGCTAGTACCAGGCTCTTTTCATTATGGTGGGTTTGTAGTATAACTTGAAATCTCCTATTGTAATTCCTCCATCTTTTTTTTCTCCCTAAAATTGCTTCAGCTATTTGGGGTCTTTTTTCATTGCATTTAAATTTTTGGAGTTTTGTTCTAGGTCTGTGAAATATGCTGTTGGTATTTTAATAGGGATTGCATTGAATCTGTAGATTGCTTTTGGTAGTATGGACATTTTAATGATGTTGATTCTACCAATCCATGAATACAGTATATTCTTCCAATTGTTTATATCTCCTTCTATCTCTTTTTTCAGTGTCCTGTAGTTTTCCAAGTACAGGTATTTGGCCTCCTTCGTTAAGTTTAGTCCTAACTGTTAATTTTTTTGTTACAATGGTAAATGGGATTGTTTGTGTAGTTTTTCTTTCTGAAAATTACTTATTGGAGTGTATACAAGCCATCGATTTTTGGGTGTTGATTTTGTATCCTGCTACATTGATAAATTCACTTACTTAATTTAATAGTCTTTTTGGTGTAGTCTTTAGGTTATCTATGTACAATATCATGTCATCTGCCAATAATGAGAGTTTTACATCCTTCTTTCCAATTTGGATGCCTTTTATTTCTTCCTCTTTGTCTGATCGCTGTGGCTTGGCCTTCCAGCACTATGTTGAATAAGAGTGGTGAGTGCAGACATCCCTGTCTTGTTCTCGTTCTTATGGGAAATGGCTTTAGTTTTGCCCCATTGAGTATGATGTTGGCTGTATGTTTGTCATATAACACTTTCATTATGTTCAGGTATGATCCCTCTATTTCCACTTTCCTGAGAGTTGTTTTTTTTTTTAAATCAAAAACGTGTGTTGGATTTTATCGAATGCTTTTTTCTGCTTCTCTTGATATGATCATGTGATTTTTGTCTTTCAATTTGTTTATGTGATGTGTCATGTTTATTGATTTGAAAATATTATACCAGCCTTGCATCCCTGGAATAAATCCCACTTGGTCATGGTGTATGATCTTTTCAATATAATGCTGGACATGATTTGCTAATATTTTGTTGAGGATTTTAGCACCTATGTTAATCGGGGATATTGGCCTATAAATCTCTTTATCTGTAGTGTCTTTATCTGGCTTTGGAATTAGGATAGTGGTCACCTCATTAAAAGAGCTTGGAAGTGTTCCTTCCTCATGGATTTTCTGAAATAGGTTGAGGAGCATAGGTGTTCATTCTTTGAATGTTTGGTAAAACTCCCCGGTGAAGCCATCCAGGCTTTGCCTTTTGTTTGCTGGGAGGTTTTATTACTGTTTCTATTTCATCAGTTGTTATTGGCCTATTGATTTTTTCTGATTACTCCTGATTCAGTTTTGGGACATTGTATTTTTCCAGACATTTGTTCATTTCATGGACATTGTCCAGCATGTTGGCATATAGTTGTTCATAGTATTTCCTTACAATCCTTTGTATTTCTGTGGTGTCAGTAGATACTTCTCCACTTTCATTTCTGATTTTACTTATTTGGGTCCTCGCTCTTTGTTTCTGTCAAGTCTAGTTAATGGTATATCAATTTTGTTTATCCTTTCAAAGAACCAGCTCTTGGTTTCATTGAGTTGTTGTGTTGTTTGTTTTTGTCTCTGTGTTATTTACTTTGGCTATGTTTATTATTTCCTTCCCTCTACTTACTCTGGGCTTTTCTCGTTCTCTCTAGTTCTTTAAGGTGTAAGGCTAGTTTGTTGTTGATTTTCTTGTGTTTTTTTTTTGTTTTGTTTGTTTGTTTGTTTTTGAGGTATGCCTGTAGTGCTTTGAACTTGCCTATTAGGACTGCTTTTGCTGTGTCCCAGACATTTTGGGTTGCTGTGTGTTCATTTTCATTTGTTTCCAGGAAGGTTTTTATTTCTTTCTTGATCTCATTGGTAACCCATTCATTGTTTAATAACATGTTAGCTAGCCTCCATGTGTTTGAATGTTTTGGGGTACTTTTACTGTAGTTGATTTTAATTTCATTCCACTGTGATCTGAGAAGATGCTTGATATGATTTCAATCATCTTGAACTTGTAGAAACTTGTTTTGTGTCCTGACATGTGGTCTATCTTTGTGAATGATCCATGTACACTTGAGAAGAATGTATATTCTAAAGCTTTGGGGTGAAATGTTCTATCAATGTCCATTAAATTCATCTGATCCAGTGTGTCCTTTAGAATCACTATTAATAGGTTAAGTTTTTGTCTGGAAGATCTATCCAGTGAAGTCAGCAGGGTGTTAAAGTCCCCTACTATGATTGTATTTTTGTTGATCTCTCCATTAAAGTCCTCTAGAAGGTTTTTATATATTTAGAAGCTCCTATATTGAGTGCATATATGTTTACCAGGGTTATAACCTCTTGTTGGATCGATCCCTTCAGTATTATGAAGTAACTTTGTTGTCTCTTGTGATGGCCTTCATTTTGAAGTCTATTTTGTCGGAAATTAGTATTGCTACTCCATTTTTTTTTCCTTTTCCATTTGCTTCAAAAATGTTTTTTATCCCATCACTCTCATCTTGTGAGTGTCTTTTGTTCTGAGGTGAGTCTCCTGTAGACAGCATATAGTTGGGTCATGTTTTTGTATCCATTCAGCTACCCTGTGCCTTTTGATTGAATCATTTAATCAATTTACATTTAAGGTTATTATTGAGGCCCAGTGCATGAAATTCATGCATGGGGGGGGGGTGTCCCTCAGCCCAGCCTGCACCCTCTCCAATCTGGGACATCCCTCTCACAATCCAGGACTGCTGGCTCCCAACTGCTCACCTGCCTGCCTTCATGATTGCCCCTAACCGGTTCTGCCTGTCAGCCTGATCACCCCCTAACCACTCCCCTGCAAGCCTGTTTACCCCTAACTGCCCTCCCCTGCAGGCCTGGTCACCCCTAACTGCCCTCCCCTGCAGGCCTGGTCACCCATAACTGCCCTCCCCTGCAGGCCAGGTCACCCCTAACTGCCCTCCCCTGCAGGCCTGGGTCCCCCCCAACTGCTCTCCATTGCAGGCCTGGGTCTCCCCCAATTGCCCTTTCCTGCAGGCCTGGTCGCCCCCAACTTCCCTCCTCTGCCGGCCTGGTCACCCCTAACTGCCCTCCCCTGCAGGCTTGATTGCCCCCAACTGCCCTCCCTTGCAGGCCTGGTCCCTCCCAACTGCCCTCCCCTGCTGGCCTGATAACGCACAACTGCCCTCCCTTGCAGACCTGGTCCCTCCCAACTCCTCTCCCCTGCTGGCCATCTTGTGGTGGCCATCTTGTGTCCACATGGGGGCAGCCATCTTTGACCACATGGGGGCATCCATCTTGTGTGTTGGAGTGATGGTCAATTTGCATATTACTCTTTTATTAGATAGGATAGGTACTTATTTATTGCCATTTTAATTCTGTATGACTAAGATTCTCTCTCTGTTTCTTTTTATCATCTTTTTATCATTACAGCAGTCTCTTTAGCATTTCTTCTTAAATGCTCACTTGATCATGATACACTCCCTTAGCCTTTTTTTTTTTTGGCTTGGAGGCTCTTTATTTCACCTTCTATTTTGAATGATAGCCTTGTTGGATGTAGTAATCTTGGTTTCACATCTTTGCTTTCCATTATCTTGAGTACTTCATCCTATTCCCTTCTGGCCTGTAGAGTTTCTGATGAGAGATTAGGTGTCAGCCTTATGGGAGCGCCTTTCTAGGTAACAGTTCTTTTTTTTTTTTCTTGCTGCCTTTAAGATTCACTCTTTGTCTTTAATTTTTGGCATTTTAATTATGATTGAAATGTCTGGTCATGGGCCTGTTTGGGTTCTTCTTGCTTAGAGTTCTCTGTGCCTCCTGAACTTGTGTGAGTTTTTCCTTTACAAGTTTAGGGAAGTTTTCTGTCATTGTTTCTTCAAACACATTCTCTATCCCTTATTCCCTTTCTGCCTCTTCTGGCACACTTATTATTTGAATATTGTTATGTTTCATGTTGTCTCACAGCTCTCTTAAGCTGTCCTCCTGTTTTTTAATTTTTTTTTTCTTTTTGGTTCTCTGATTAAGTGATTTTTTCAACCCTGTCTTCTAATTCACTGATTTGGTCCTCAACTTCCCCTAATATGTTGTGTTTTCCTTCCATGTGTTCTTTATTTGTGTTATTTCAGTATTTATTTCTGACGGTTTTTGTTTTTTTTTCATTACTGTATCTTTTTTCAAGCTGTTGAGTTTCTTTGCCATCATTAGTCTGAAATGTTTCAGATAAATTTCTTATCTCTGCTTCATTTATCTCTTCTGGAGAATTCTGTTTTTCTTTCATTTGGATTTTTTCTTTGTCTCCTCATTTTGGCCCTCTGTTTGGGTTTGTGTTAGGTAGATCCTCTATGCCTCTCAATCTCTAGTGCAGGCAGTGTCAAATGCTGTTTCTGACTAATTAAACCAGGCAAAGACCACCTCTGTCTACAGACTGATAGGATTCTGACTTGAATAGCCTCAGACAATTGTCCTCAGGTGAGGCAAGAGTTTTTTTCAACAGGGTGGGGTAGTTGCTTCTGCCTGGAGGCTAATTGTTATTTTTAGTCTCTTAAGTGGCCTCAGGACAAGGTGTTTTCCAATAGGGTGGGTCAACTGTCTTCCCCCCAGGCAAAGCAAATGTCTGTGTGGGAAAGATATCCTCTGCTCTGTGAGGGAATGACTCAGCACTAGAAACTGGGGGTATCTGCCTTCTGTGCTCTAACCCTCACATCCCCAATTCTAGCATCTGCTCACACAACTCCAGTTCATTCTGCTCTCCCTCTGCTGGAGCACAACGTGGATGGTTCCACAGGGAATTTTGTGCATTGGCCCTTTAAGAGGGTGCCTGAAATTCCAGTTGTCTCTTCCTGGCAGACAACTACCCTGCTGCTTTTCACAGCCACATGTTATGTGTGTATCCTTCTCAGGAGTGGTGCTCTCTGCTGGGGGGGCCATCTTTGGGATTAGATCCCAGAATTCTCAGTCCCAACCCCCAACAGATATCTCTCCAGAACATCAGTTGCTTTCAGTGGGTGCCCGGGCAGCCCCTCTGTGCCTTTGCCCCTCCTACCAGGCTCTATACAGTCTCCATGTTTGGTCCCTGTGTATCAGGATTCTCTGCTGTGAGTATTCCATTGATTATTCTGGAAGTTTTCTGTATTTTAGTTGTAATTGCAGTTTATTTCTGGGAGCATGTTCATGAAGCATCCACTTACTCTGCCACCATTTTTAATCTTCTGTAGGTTTATTTTTAAATTCCATGAGTTTTTGTTATTGCACTGAAAATGCTGCGAAGTGAGGAAGATATTGGAGGGACATCGGGAAAAGGAGACAGCCAATCCTTTGGCACAGGTATTATTAAATTTCTATTCTTTTATCCAAAACCAAAGAAGAAAAGGTTGCTAATTAAGTTGAAAGTTGGAAAGAAAGGATAAAGACATAATATCTTTATAACATGGAAAATCTGCCATATCTTATATCTATGTACACATCAGAAGGGCAGAAATAGGGCTCTTTTCACATTCTGAACATCACCTAGTTCTTTGTTAAGCAATGAAGCTGTCCTGAACTTTATCCAAGGTAAATAATTGGGATACTTTTGTTTATATATTTTTCAGTGAAAGTGAAAATAAGCCAAAAAATCTAAATTGAATTTGAAAGAAAAGGGAAACTTAGGTTTTTAGGAAATACAAGAAGGTCTGCCTGCCAGAAATGCATTCTCACTCCTGAAGAATGTTGGTTCTAAACTGGCCTTCTATGTAAAGCTTAGTCCTGGGGGAGTGTGAAATGCTGTGTTTGTAATTGACAATTGAGAGAGAAACAAGTCAGTTACACTCTTCAGGACCATACTTACAAAGAGAAAACAGGCACCAATCATGGCTGCTTTGACCCTCACATCTAAATCCACAGGAACATGAATCCCAAAGTTGTCAGCATTGGTGAAAACATTGTTTACAAACCCAGACCAGTACTTTGAAATCTTCCCAATTGTAAGATTTTCATTAATGGTCTTCACCTTTAAAAAGAAAATAAGAGGAAGGTCTTATATTTCTTCACATGCTTATTTCATGAGAGATTAATTATTTTATTCATTGTCTCTAAATGACAATATGATGTTACTCATTTCTTTACATAAGCACAAGTTTATGTATTTAACTTTCCATTTCACTCTTCAGGACTTTTGCTTTCCTGACAGTTTTCTAATCCATCATAAATTTTTATTTTGTTTTGTATACAGATGGAGAATGTAATAGCAATACAAAATTAAGGCCAGCCGACCACAAGATGGCAGCAAGTACATAGTTTCAATTATGTGGTCTAACCAAAAAGGTAATTCCTTTACTGGAGGTCCCAAATTTTAAACCTCAATTCCTCATAAAAAAAAGAAAGAGAGAGAAAGAAAGAGAGAAAGAAAGGAAAAAAGATAAAGGCTTTAGAAATAATTAGCTTCACTTCTAGGTGCAATTTATTAACTTCTAAATTTTATTACTGATTTTATAATTACAAACACATTTAAATTTTATTAGCCATTGCTTAATCTCATTTTTATATTATACTTAGACGTTTACTAGCTAATTTATTTAATAACCAATCATAAGCACTATTTTTGCATTAAAAAATCCTAATATACCACACAGGAAGTTCAGACTAATTTGACATGAAAAAAACTTATAGTCCTCTTCAGCTAGGCATTCACAATGAAACTTTATCAGCTATTCATTTACTTGCCTTGTTTCCCATTCAAAGGCTGAAAGTGATTCAATATAAACTTTCATTTTCAGTATGTCAGTAGAAGGTAGAAAATAGAGAAAGTTACTTAGGACATCCCTATACCCAGAATACTAAAACACTTATGTCTAAGTTCTTCTTTGATCATAGGGCATGTTTTTATACTTTATTCTTAGGAGAGCCATGCCAAGTCCTTTTGGAATGGAGTGGAGTTAAGAGATCTCCTTTTGCAAAATTTACATTGTATCCTATGTGAATGCTGTTAAACTGAATGTCCTAGGTGGTATACATGAATGAATAAATAAAAAATTAACATACAGTTTAAATCAGACCATATCCTTTGCCTAAGGTGGAGAAACTAAGATAGTTCATATTGACATGCAACAACTTATTGTTTTCTAACATTCAATTTACATAAATACATTTATGTGAGAATATATTGTTCTATAAAACAAAGATAGCAAGTCTTATGAACATAACTTTTAAATTAGTGGTATTTTAATGTAATGTGCTTCTGAGATGAGATCTGAACTGTGGTATGTTACCACCAGTGCTATAGGATGTAATTTATGTGACTCTAAACTATATATATTTGCTTTATACAATGGGTGCTATCCTTCTACATAAATAAAATTTTTGTAGTATGTTTAAAAATTCCTTAGTATTTCTGAAATTATGAGTTACTATAGGGATGTACAATATTGGTTTATTACATTATTTCACAAATATATTATTTTCTAAGTTTATTACAGAAATATTTCATGATTTGAACATTTTTTCTTCAATTTTTTTGTTTATTAAGGTATTACTTATGTGTCCATATCCCTCTATTGCCCCACACCCCACTCCCATACATGCCCTCACCCCCCAGGGTGTTATGTCCATTAGTTATGCTTATATGCATGCATACAAATTCTTCGGTTGATCTTTTAACTTCCCCGCCTCCCCAGCCTTCCCGCTGTAATTTGACAGTCTGTTCAATGATTCTTTGCCTCTGTATCTATCTTTTTGTTCATCAGGTTATAATGTTCTTTATTATCCATAAATGAGTGAGATCATGTGGTATTTTTCTTTCACTGACTGGCTTATTTCACTTAGCATAATACTCTCCAGTTCCAACAATGCTGCTGCAAATGATAAAAGTTCCTTCTTTTTTAAAGCAGCATAGTATTCTATTGTGTAGATGTACCATAGTTTTCTAATACATTCATCTGCTAATGGACACTTAGGCTGTTTTCAAATCTTACCTATTGTAAATTGTGCTGCTATGAACATTGGAGTGCATATATCCTTTCTGATTGGTGTTTCTAGTTTCTTGGGATATATTCCTAGAAGTGGAATCACTAGGTCAAATAGGAGTTCCATTTGTAGTTTTTTGAGGAAACTCCATACTGTTCTTCACAGTGGCTGCATCAGTCTGCATTCCCACCAGCAGTGCACAAGGGTTCCTTTTTCCCCACATCCTTGCCAGCATTTGTCATTTGTTGATTTGCTGACGATTACCATTCTGCCAGGTGTGAGATGGTACCTCATTGTCGTTTTGATTTGCATCTCTCGGATGATTAGTGACTTTGAGAATGTTTTCATATGTCTCTTGGCCTTCCTATGTAGTCTTTTGAAAAGTATCTATTTAGGTCTGTTGTCCATTTTTTAATTGGGTTGTTTATATCATTCTTTTGTTAAATTCTATGAGTTCCCTTAAATATTGGAGATTAAACCCTTATCGTAGATAATATTGGCAAATATGTTCTCAAATGCAGTGGGCTTTCTTGTTGTTTTGTTGATGGTTTCTTTTGCTGTGCAGAAGCTTTTTATTTTGATGTAGTCCCATTTGTTTATTTTCTCTTTAGTTTCTATTGCCCTAGGAGCTGTATCGGTGAAGATATTGCTTCAGCATGTCTGAGATTCTTCTAATATTTTAAGGTTTCCCTTCTTACATTTAAGTCCTTTATCCATTTTGAGTGTCTTTTTGTGTATGGTGTAAGTTGGTGGTCTAGTTTTATTTTTTTGAATGTATCTGTCCAATTTTCCCATCACCATTTATTGAAGAGACTGTCTTGACTCCATTGTATGCTCTTGCTTCCTTTGTCACATACTAATTGAGTATAGTGGTTTGGGTCGATTTCTGGGTTCTCTATTCTATTCCATTGGTCTATATGTCTGTTCTTATGCCAGTACCAGGAAGTTTTGAGAAGAGTAGCTTTGTAATACAGCTTGATATCTGGTATTGAGATACCGCCAACGTTGCTCTTCTTTCTCAGGATTGCTGCAGCTATTCAAGGTCTTTTTTTTTTTATTCCAGATGAATTTTTGGAGAGTTCGTTCTAGGTCTGTGAAATATGCTGTTGGTATTTTAATGAGGAGTGCATTGAATCTATAGATTGATCATAGGGCATTTTTGGACATTTTAATGATGTTGATTCTACCAATCCATGAACATGGTATGCTCTTCCATCTATTTATATCTTCCTCTCTTTTTTCAATGTCCTATAGTTTTCTGATTAGCGGTCTTTTACCTCCTTAGTTAAGTTTATTCCCAGGTATTTTAATTTTTTTGGTGTGATGGTAAATGGGACTGTTTTCTTAGTTTCTCTTTCTGTAAGTTCACTGTTGGTGTATAGAAATTCCATAGATTTCTTGGCATTAATTTTGTATCCTACTACATTGCCAAATTTGTTTATTTATTCTAGTAGTTTTTTTGATGGAGTCTTTAGGGTTTTCTATGTACAGTATCATGTCATCTGTGAATAAGGACAATTTTACTTCTTCTTTTCCAATTTGGAGCCCTTTATTTCTTCTTGTCTGATTACTGTGGCTAGCACTTCCAGTACTATGTTGAACAGGAGTGGTGAAAGTGGGCATCCCTGTCTTGTTCCTGTTCTTAGTGGAAATGGTTTTAGTTTTTGCCCATTGAGTTTGATGTTGGCTGTACGTTTGTCATTAAGGCTTTTATTATGTTGAGGAATGATCCCTCAATTCCCACTTTGCTCAGTGTTTTTATCAGAAAAGGGTGTTGTATTTTGTCAAATACCTTTTCTGCATCAATTGATATGATTATGTGATTTTTGTCTCTCACTTTGTTTATGTGATGTATCACATTTATTGCTTTGTGGATATTGTACCATCCTTGAATCCCTGAGATCAATCCCACTTGGTCATGGTGTATGATTTTTCTAATGTAATGCTGGATCTGCTTTGCTAGAATTTTGTTGAGGATTTTAGCATCTATATTCTTCAGGCATATTGGTCTGTAATTCTTTCTTTGTGGTGTCTTTATCTGGTTTTGGGATTAGGGTAATAATGCTGGCTTCATAGAAAAAGCTTGGAAATGTGCCTTCCTCTTGAATTTTTTGGAATAGTCTGATCAGGATTGGTTTTATTTCTTCTTTAAGTGTTCGGTAAAACTCCCCTTTGAAGGCATCTGGTCCAGGGCTTTTGTTTGTTGGAAGCTTTTTGATTATTGTTTCAATTTCATCAGTCATTATCAGCCTATTCAGGTTTTTTGAATCTTCCTGATTGAGTTTTGGAAGATTGTATTTTTCCAAAAATGTGTCCATTTCATTGAGGTTGTCCAGTTTGTTGGAGTAGAGTTGTTCATAGTATTTTTTTACAATCCTTTGTATATCTGTGGGGTCAGTTGTTACATCCCCTCTTTCATTTCTGATTTTGTTTATTTGGGCCCTCTCTCTTTGTTTCTTGGTGAGCCTGAATAGAGGTTCACCAATAATCTTTATCCTTTCAAAGAACCAGCTCTTGATTTCATTGATCTTATGTATTGTTTTTTTGGTCTCTGTCATTTATTTCTGCTCTGTTCTTTATTATCTTCTTCCTTCTGATTACTGTGGGCTTTTCTTGTTGTTCTCTTTCTAGTTCTTTAAGTTGCAAGGTTAGATAACTTATTACCATTTTTTCTTGTTTTTTGAGGTAGGCCTGTAGAGTTATGAACTTCGCTCTCAGGACTGCTTTCTTTGTATCCCATAGATTTTGGATTGTTGTGTTTTCTTGTCATTCCTTTCCAGGATGTTTTTAATTTTTTCTTTGATCTCTTTGGTAACCCAATCATTATTTAATAGCATGCTATTATTTCAGCTTCCAATTGTTTGATTTTTTTTTCATTGTCTTAATTGTAGTTGATTTCTAGTTTTATGCCATTAAGGTCTGAGAAGATGCTTGTTATGATTTCTATCTTCTTGAATTTGAAGAGACTTTGCCTGTGTTCTAATATTTGGTCTATCTTTGAAAATATTCCATGTGCACTGGAGAAGAATTTATATTCTGTACCTTTGGGATGAAATGTTCTGAAGATGTCAATTAACTCCATCTGATCTAGTGGGTCATTTAGGATTGCTGTTTCTCTGATGATTTTTTGTTTAGAGGATTTGTCCAGTCATGTCAGTGGGGTATTAAAATCCCCATACTATGATTGTATTGCTATCAGTCTCTCCCTTGATATCTTGTAGAAGTTGTTTTATGTGTTTGGGTGCTCCTGTATTGGGTGCATAAATGTTTAGTAGAGTGATATCTTCTTGTTGAATTGCTCCCTTTAGTATTATGAAGTGGCCTTCCTTATCACTTGTTATGGCCTTTACTTTGAGGACTATTTTGTCAGATATAAGTATTGCAATCCCAGCTTTTTTCTCATTTCCATTTGCCTGAAAAAAATTTTTTCCATCCCTTTACTATCAGTCTGTGTGAATCTTTTGTTTTGAGGTGCATCTCTTGCAGACAACATATATATGGGTCATGTTTTCTCATCCATTCAGCTACCCTATGTCTTTTGATTGGAGCATTTAGTCCATTTACGTTTAATGTTATTATTGATAAGTACTTGTTTGTCATAATTTTTATTCTTAATGTTTGTGTTCCTTCTTGCCTTTCGTTTCTTCTTTTTGCAGCAGTCCCTTTAGCATTTCTTGCATTGCTGGCTTGGCAGTAATAAAATCTCTTAGCCCTTTTTTGTCTGTGAAGCTCGTGATTCCACCTTCAATTTTGAATGATAGCCTTGCTGGGTATAGTATTCTTGGATTCAGTCCCTTGCTTGGCATCACTTTGTATATTTCATTCCATTCCCTTCTGTCCTGGTGTGTTTCTGTTGAGAAATCTATTGATATTCTAATGGGAGATCCCTTGTAGGTAACTTTCTGTCTCTCTCTGGCAGCCTTTAAGATTCTTACTTTTTCGTTGATGTTTGCCAATTTAATTATGATGTGTCTTGGTGTTGGTGTTTTGGGGTTCATCTTGATTCGGACTCTACGTGCTGCTTGGACTTGCATTTTTTTTCTTGCCAATATTAGGAAAGTTTTGTAATTGTTTCCTCAAACAGGTTTTCTGCTCCTTGTTCAGTTTTGTCTCCTTCTGGCATCCCTATTATGCAGATGTTGTTTGGTTTTTCATTGTCCCAAACTACCTTAGCCTCTCCTCTTACTTTTTAAGTTTTCTTTTCTTTTTTTTTTTTCAAATTTTTATTAAGGTATTATATGTGTACATATCTTACCATTGCCCCCCCCTACCCCACTCCCATACATGCCCTCACCCCCCAATGTTTTGCATCCATTGGTTACTCTCATATGCATGCATACAAGTCCTTCAGTTGATCTCTTATTTCCCCCACCTCTCCCTAACCTTACTGCTGTAATTAGACAGTCTGTTTGATGCTTTACTGCCTCTGTAACTGTCTTTTGGTTCATCAGTTTATAATGTTTTTCATTATCCCCAAATGAGTGAGATCATGTGATATTTTTCATTCATTGACTGGCTTATTTCACTTAGCATAATGTTCTCTAATTCCATCCAGGTGCCTACAAATGGTAGTAATTCCTTCTTTTTTATGGCAGCATAGTATTCCATTGTGTAGATGTACCATAGTTTTCTGATCCAGTCATCTGTTGACGGGCACCTAGGCTGTTTCCAAATCTTAGCTATTGTAAATTGTGCTGCTATGAACATAGGGGTGCATATATCCTTTCTGATTGGTGTTTCTGGTTTCTTAGGATATATTCCTAGGAGTGGGATTACTGGGTCAAATGGGAGTTCCATTTTCAGTTTTTTGAGGAAACTCCATACTGTTCTCCACAGTGGCTGCACCAGTCTGCATTCCCACCAGCAGTGCACAAGGGTTCCTTTTTCTCCGCATCCTCGCCAACACTTGTCGTTTGTTGATTTGTTGATGATAGCCATTCTAATAGGTGTGAGATGGTATCGCATTGTCGTTTTGATTTGCATCTCTCGGTTAATTAGTGACTTTGAGCATGTTTCCATGTGTCTCTTGGCCTTCCCTCTGTCTTCTTTCGAAAATATTCTATTTAGGTCCTTTGCCAATTTTTTTTATTGGATCATTTATCTTCCTTTTATTAAGTTGTATAAGCTGCCCGTAGATGTTGGAAATTAAACCGTTATCATTGATACCATTTGCAAATATGTTCTCCCATACAGTGGGGTTTCTTGTTGTTTTGTTGATGGTTTCTTTTGCTGTGCAAAAGCTTTTTATTTTGATGTAGTCCCATTTGTTTATTTTCTCTTTGGCTTCCATTGCCCTAGGGGCAGTATCGCTGAAAAAGTTCTTTTGGCATATGTCTGAGATTTTGCTGCCTGTGGATTCCTCTAGTATTTTTATGGTTTCCCGTCTTATATTTAAGTCCTGTATCCATTTTGAATTTATTTTTCTGTATGGTGTAAGTTGGTGATCTAGTTTCATTTTTTGCATGTATCTGTCCAATTTTCCCAACACCATTTATTGAAGAGACTGTCTTGACTCCATTGTATGCTCATGCCTCCTTTGTCAAATATTAATTGCGCATATTGGTTTGGGTCGATATCTGGATTCTCTATTCTATTCCATTGATCTATATGTCTGTTCTTGTGCCAGTACCAGGCTGTTTTGAGGACAGTGGCTTTGTAATACAGCTTGAAATCTGGTATTGATATCCCTCCTACTTTATTCTTCTTTCTCAGGATTGCTGTGGCTATTCGGGGTCTTTTTTTATTCAAGATGAATTTTTGGAGAGTTCTTTCTAGGTCTGTGAAATATGCTGTTGGTATTTTAATGGGGAGTGCATTGAATCTATAGATTGCTTTGGGTAGTATGGAGATTTTGATGATGTTGATTGTACCAATCCATGAACATGGTATGTTCTTCCATCTGTTTACATCTTCCTCTATCTCTTTTTTCAGTGTCCTGTAGTTTTCCGCGTATAGGTCTTTTACCTCCTTGGTTAGGTTTATTCCTAAGTATCTTAATTTTTTTGGTGAGATGGAAAATGGGATTGCTTTTTTAGTCTCTCTTTCTGTAAGTTCACTGTTGGTGTATAGAAATGCCATAGATTTCTTGGCATTAATTTTGTATCCTGCTACATTGCCGAATTCATTTATTAAATCTGTTAGTTTTTTGATGGAGTCTTTCGGGTTTTTTATGTACAATATCATGTCATCTGCAAATAACAACTTTACTTCTTCTTTTCCAATTTGGATGCCTGTTATTTCTTCTTCTTTTCTAATTGCAATGGCTAATACTTCCAGTACTATGTCAAACAGGAGTGGTGAGAGTGGGCATCCTTGTCTTGTTCCTGTTCTTAGGGGAAATGGTTTTAGTTTTTGCCCATTGAGTATGATGTTAGCTGTGGGTTTATCATATATAGCTTTTATTATGTTGAGTTATGATCCTTCTATTCCCACCTTGTTGAGAGTTTTTATCAAGAAAGGGTGTTGGATTTTGTCAAATGCTTTTTCTGCATCAATTGATATGACTATGTGATTTTTATCTCTCAATTTGTTTATGTGATGTATCACATTTATTGATTTTCAGATATTGTACCATCCTTGCATTCCTGGGATAAACCCTACTTGGTCATGGTGTATGATCTTTCTGATGTACTGCTGGATCCGATTTGCTAGAATTTTGTTGAGGATTTTGGCATCTACATTCATGAGGGATATTGACCTGTAATTCTCCTTCATTGTGTTGTCTTTATCTTGTTTTGGTATTAGGGTGATGCTGGCTTCATAGAAGGAGCTTTGAAGTGTTCTTTCCTTTTGAATTTTTTGGAATAGTCTGAGGAGGATAGGTTTTAGTTCTTCCTTGAATGTTTGGTAATACTCTCCTGTGAAGCCGTCTGGCCCCAGGCTTTTGTTTGCCGGAAGCTCTTTGATGACTGCTTCAATTTCTTCCATAGTTACTGGCATATTGAGCTGTTTAGATTCTTCTTGATTGAGTTTTGGAAGGTTATATTTTTCTAGGAATATGTCTATTTCCTCCAAGTTGTCCAGTTTGTTGGAATAGAGTTGTTCATAGTATTTTTTAACAATCCGTTGTATTTCATTGGGATCTGTTGTTATTTCACCTCTTTCATTTCTGATTTTGTTTATTTGGGTCCTCTCTCTTTGCTTCTTGGTGAGCCTGGCTAAAGGTTCATCAATCTTGTTTATCCTTTCAAAGAACCAGCTCTTGGTTTTGTTGATCTTTTGTATTGTTTCTTTGGTCTCTATGTCGTTTATCTCTGCTCTGATCTTTATTATTTCCTTCCTTCTGCTTACACTGGGCTTTTCTTGTTGCTCTTTTCCTAACTCTTTGAGTTGTTGGGTTAGGTAATTTATTAACATTGTTTCTTGTTTTTTGCAGTAGGCTTGTAGAGCTATGAACTTCCCTCTCAAGACTGCTTTCGCTGTGTCCCATAGATTTTGGATTGTAGTGTTTTCATTGTCATTTGTTGCCATGATGTTTTTTATTTCTTCTTTGATCTCTCTGGTAACCCAGTCATGGTTTAATAGCATGCTGTTTAGCCTCCATGTGTTTGATTTCTTTGGGTTGTTTTTATTGTAGTTGATTTCCAGTTTTATGCCACTGTGGTCTGAGAAGATGCTTGATATGATTTCTATCTTCTTGAATTTGAAGAGACTTTGCCTATGTCCCAACATATGGTATATCTTTGAAAATGACCCATGTGCACTTGAGAAGAATGTATATTCTGTGGCTTTGGGGTGAAATGTTCTGAAGATGTCAATTAATTCCATCTGGTCTAGTGAGTCATTTAGGATTGATGTTTCTTTGCTGATTTTTTGTTTAGAGGATTTGTCCAATGGTGATAATGGGGTATTAAAGTCTCCTACTATGATTGTATTGCTGTCAATCTCTCCCTTGATATCCTCCAGGAGTTTTTTTATGTATTTGGTTGCTCCTGTATTGGGTGCATATATGTTTACCAGAGTTATTTCTTCTTGTTGGATTGCTCCCTTTATTATTATGAAGTGGCCTTCCTTATCTCTTGTTATGTCCTTCAGTTTGAGATCTAATTTGTCAGATATAAGTATTGCTACCCCAGCTTTTTTTTCAGTTCCATTTGCCTGGAAAACCTTTTTCCATCCCTTCACCCTCAGTCTGTGTGCGTCTTTTTTTCTGAGGTGGGTTTCTTGTAGACAGCAGATATATGGGTCATGTTTTCTTATCCAGCCCATTACCCTATGTCTTTTGATTGGGGCATTTAATCCGTTTACATTTAAAGTTATTATTGATAGGTACTTATTTGTCACCATTCCTATTCTTTACACCTGTGTTCCTTCTTCGCTTCCTATTTCTTTCTTTTTTTACAGCAGACCCTTTAGCATTTCTTGCATTGCTGGTTTGGTGGTAATAAATTTCCTTAGTCCTTTTTTGTCTGTGAAGCTCCTGATTTCACCTTCAATTTTGATTGATAGCCTTGCTGGGTACAGTATTCTTGGATTCAGACCCTTCCTTTTCATGACTTTGTATATTTCATTCCATTCCCTTCTGGCCTGATGAGTTTCTGTTGAGAAATCAGTTGCTAGTCTGATGGGGGTTCCTTTGTATGTAACTTTCTGTCTCTCTCTTGCCGCTTTTAAGATTCTTACTTTGTCGTTGGTGTTTGCCAATTTAATTATGATGTGCCTTGGCGTCGGTCTTTTGGGGTTCATTTTGCTTGGGACTCTGTGAGCTTCTTGGATTTGTGTGGGTTTTTTCTTCTCTATATCAGGGAAATTTTCTGTCATTATTTCTTCAAAGAGGTTTTCTATTCCTTGCTCAGCTTCCTTTCCTTCTGGAACCCCTATTATGCGGATGTTGTTTTGTTTCGTGTTGTCCCAAAGTTCCCTTAGGCTCTCCTCCTGCCTTTTAATTTTTTTTTTCTAGAAGTTGCTCTACTTGTGTATTTTTTCCCATCTTGTCTTCTAGCTCACTGATGTGGTCCTCTGCTTCTTCTAGTCTACTCTTGATGCTTTCTATTGAGTTCTTTACAGCAGTGATGTCATTTTTTATTTCTTCTTGGTTCTTCTTCATTTCCTCTTGGTTCTTGCTCATATTGTCGAATTTGTCTTCCATTCTTTTCAGCCACCTTATGACCATTTCTCTGAATTCTTTTTCTGGAAGGTTGCTTGCCTCCATTTTGTTTACTTCCTTTTCTGGTGATGCCTGCTTTTCTTTCATATGCGGGCTGTGTCTTTGTCTCCCCATGGTCTCTCTTCTCTGGGTGTCTGCTTATGTAGTTCTCTCTCTCCTGTGTTGATTTAAAGGCACAAAATACAGCACTATCAGGTACAACACACAAGGCACTGAACAGAAATGTATTCACAATATTAATAACCTCCAATAAAGGTGACCACCAGAGAAAGGCAAATTAGGGGATAGGAGAGAAAGAAGAAGAGGAAAAAGAAAGAAAGAAGAAGAAGAGAAAAAAGGAGTGTCAAAATGAAATTGGGAAAGGGGATAAAAGAAGAAAAAAAAAGTAAGAGAGACAAGAAAGAGACTAAGAGAGAAAGGGAAACAGACTATATATATTGGGGATAAAACTCCAATAGAACAATCACTTATCCCAGCAAATGCCAGCAACAAGTACCTGGGGATTAATACAAACTACAACACCAACTAATATTGAGTGAGGCAAGGGAAAACAGAAGCACAAAACAAACAAAAAAATAAACAAAAGAAGAATAAGCAAAACAATCTCACAAAAAAGCATAAAAATTCGATATAATCTACATTCAATCGAACAACAACAAAAGGACAGAGAGAAAAACAATTTTTGGATAGTTAAGACAGCGAAGAGAGAGGTGTGTATTGACTTGGAGCAGGGGATTGGAGATTGGATATATAAGTAGGGTGAAATTTTAACGGGGGTAAACAGAAAGAATAGGGAAAATCTAAAGCAGGAAAGGGGTAAGATAAACAGGACACCGAAAAGGGAAAAGTGAGGAAGAGAGTGATGGCATAAAGGTAGAGTTGAGATAGAGTAAAATGATGCTAAAGGAAAGATAAAAATAGAATGTAGAACATTAATCCCAAAACAAAATGAAGAGAAAATAAAATGACACTTAAAAAAAAAAAGATAAAATAGCAGTAGTAATAATACGGATTGAAAATAAAAATGTAATAATTAAAAAGGTAAAATCAAGTGAGGAAAAAAGAAAAAAATTAGTTTCTTGAGTAAAAGATGCAAAAAATGAAAATAAAAAAATTAAAAAATAAAAATAAAATTTGGAGTAGTGAAGGTCATTCACTTCCTCTGTTGTTCTGTTTGGCATGCCTGTTTCTCAGTCCGGACAGTATTGCAGTTCCCTGCGTTCCACTGCTCTTCAGTGATGTCAGCCAGTCCTGATTTTAAGAAGGCGGTGTGTCTTAATTCGTATTCCTTTATTTTTGATTACACAAGAGTCAATTTGTGATTCAGCCCCTGGGTGGCAGTGTTTCTGGATTGACTTCTGGGTTTATCTATGGCCTCTCTAGGGATTGTTAGAGCCTTCTTGCCCTGTGGCACTCACTACCGGTTTGTGGGAGTGGGCTGCCTCAGAGCTGGCTTTCTGATGGTCACTCCCCGCTCCAATCCCCAGGTTCCAGAAAAACAACTTTCCCCTGCAGTCTCCCAGGGTGTCCCCAACTGGGTGATCCTATGTATTGGGCTTAGTAATCAGAAGCAAGAATTTCAAGAGGAAAAAGCCCAAGTGTGCGCACTCCGTGGCTGCGCGTAAGTCTAGCACACCCCTGAAATTCTTAGGGTGTCCCTGCACGTCAGATCAAAATGGGTTGCTTTTTAGAGAGCCCTTCTGTTAGCAGCTCTGAGGACCCCCTTCCACATTCACAGATCACGCCAGCCCCAACAGCCACCGATTTTTCTAGGCACAGACTTCCCTGGTCCTCCAGCTCCCGCAAAATGCGCGTTCCTCTCTCGCGCTGGGACCAGAGACCTCACCTTATCCCAGGCGAAATCTGACCTTTCCGTGGTGGAGTGTAGAGCTCCTCTGAACCCGTGTGTTTGCGCCAATTGGGGAGCGTTGTTCTGGGGCTCGCAGCTGTTCCGTGGGTGCCGCAGTTGTGGATTCTCAGGCTTCCGATAAGCTCCACTTTCCAGTTCCAGATGGCGCAGACTCCGCGTCCAAGCCCGCAGCAACAAACACTCCTTGTGCGACCCTCAGCTGTTCTTTCTTTCTGCTCCGGGACAAGGCTCGGAACACGTATGTCTATTCCGCCGCCATTTTTCCTCTCTTAAGTTTTCTTTCCAGTTGTTGCTGTGTTTGTGTGTTTTTCCTACCTTGTCTTCTAATTCCCTGATGAGGTCCTTAGCCTCTTCTAGTCTACTGTTTAAGACTTCCGTTGTGTTCTTTATTGCAGGTATGTCATTCTTCATTTCCTCTTGGTTCCTTTTCATGTTGGTGACATTCTCATTCAGCTCCTCATAATTCTCATTGAGTTGTGTGTATTTGTCAACCAGCTGTTTGAGCATCCTTATAACCATTACTCTGAATTCTTTCTCTGACATGTTGCTTGCCTCCATTTCATTTAATTCCCTTTCTGGTGATTCCTCCTTTTCTTTCCTTTGGGAATTGTTTTTTTTTTTTTTTTTTTTTTTTTTTTTTTTTTGTCTCCACATTTTTTGCTGTAACATTTTAATTATTTGTGTTTCTTAGATCCAACTGCTTCGGTACCCAGGTTCTTTTGGGGGTGGTACTAGAGGTGCAATCTCTCAGGTCTCCTGGGCTTGGTGATCTAGTGGAGCTCCTTACTTGAGCTATTTGGATTCTCTTGATGTAGGTGGATCTTGAATGTTTCTTATTCGTGGTGAATTCTTGTCTGGGGTTGGCAATATGAGTCACCCCCAGCTTCGTTGTGCACACTTTTTTGGATGTGATTGTGGTTCCGGCTCTTGTGGAAAAGGTTGTCTGAGGTCTCACTGATATGTTATCACTGTGGGTTCCCAGAGTCCACAGCCTGGGAAGAAGGAGTCTCAGGGCCTGAGGCTCGGGTACTGTGACTTTGGCCACTGTGGTGTGGCTCCTGCTGGATAGCATCACTCTGCAACTCAGTTTTAGGGGCACTGAGCCCATGACAGTGGGGGTTGGATGTCTCGTAGTCTCTGGTTGAGACAGTGGGACTCTGGCCAAAGTTGTTTTCCCCTGTGAATCACAAGGGCATTTAGGATCCTGTGGCTGGGGATGTCAGAATCTCAGGGTCTGTGGCTGAAATAATGTGACCTTGTCCATTGGGGCAAGTCCTCAATAATTCACTGATCTGTCCAGAGGTAGGCAGCCGGGAGAGAGATGTTGTGGATCCTACTGAGGGAGCCATGCGTCCCTGGTTGGAGAGGCACATGACCAGTGGCAGCACACAAAGGAGCCCAGGTGCCTTCTGCTGGGAGTGTGAGCTTGTGAGGCCCACATACTGGATCAGAGTGATTGTGGTGTGCCACTGGCCCTGTGCAAGGAATAGTCCTGGTTTCTGCTTCAGGGGATGTGCATCCTTGGTTGGATGTGCATCCCCAATGGCTGCTTACAGAGGTGCCCTGGAGCTGTCTGCTGGGGCAGTGGGCTCAGGGGGCTTATTTGCCAGAGCGGCACTACCACAAAAAGACTGGATGCCAGCAGCTGGGCTTGCACCTTGTGGCCAATACAAGAAGCACCTGGGAGCCTCCTGCCAGGGCAGTGGGCTCAGGGCGCTTGCACACTGGATCGGTGAGACTGCAGTGATTGGAGGTCAGCAGCTGAGGACTGGGAAGTCTGAGTTTCTGCTGGGAGGCCTTGAGCCTTTGGTTGGATATAAGTGCACCTAGAAGCAGCTCACAGAGGCACCCAGGAGTCGCCTTCTGGGTCAGTGTCCTCAAGTGGCCTGAATGCTGAAACCTCGCGACGCGGTATCTGCTATCTGTGGGTAGGCAGCTGGGAAGAGGGAAGTCCAAATTTCTACTGCCAGGGTTGTGTGCCCTTGTTTGGTTATGAGCATGCCGATCTAGGGCTCAAGCAGGCACCCAGGAGCTGCCTATAGGGGAAGCAGGCTCAGTAGGCCTATGTGCTGGAAAGGTGCAACTACAGTGTCCAGAGGTCAGCAGCCAGGTAGGGACATGTCCCAATTTTTGCTGCCTTGTGCCCTTGGTTGAAATCACGCGTGCCCAGTGGGGGCTCACAGAGGCACTCAGGAGCCATCTGCTGGGGTAGTGGGGCTCAGGAGGTATGCATGCACTCTGAAAAGGTGTGACTACAGTGTCCTGAGGTTGGCAGCTGTGGGGTGGGAAGGCTCAGTTTTTGCTGCCGAGGCCTTGTGCCCTTGGTTGGATTTGTGTGCGCCCAGCGGCAGCTCACTGAGGCACCTGTAAGCTGTTTGCCAGGGTGGAACACTCAGTGTGGCCCTTGCATTGAAGTCACGTGAGCAAGGGTCTATGCTAGGCATCCAGAATGGGGGGAAGTCCCAATTTCTATTGCCAGGGCTGTGCACCCTTGTTTGGATATAAGTGCACCCTGAGAGGGCTCACCAAGGCACCCAAGAGCCACCTTTGGGGTGGTGGGCTCAGGAGGCCTGCGCACTAAAAAAGCATGACTGTGGTGTCCGGACGTCAGCGGCTGTGAATTGGGTAGATTCAGTTCTTGCTGCTGTGCTCTTGATTGAATTTGCATCTGCCCAGTGGTGGCTCATAGAGGTACCCTGGGGCTGTTTGCCAGGACAGTGCACTCAGAAAAGCCCTTGCACTGAAGCTGCGTGACTGAGGTGTTTGTGGGTAGGCAGCTGGGAGTGGGGGAAGTCCGAATTTCTACTGCCGGGGGCCTTATGCCCTTGGTTGGATTCGCTCACACCCAGGAGTAGCGCACTCAGGCACTCAGAGGGGCCCTGACACTGAAGCCGTGCAACTGAGAAGACTGTGTGCAGGTGTCCAGGAAGGGGGAATCCAGAGTTTCTACTGCCAGGGCAGTGGGCCCTTGTTTGGATAAAAGCACGCTCAGCAGGGGCTCACAGAGGCACCCAAGAGCCATCTTTGTGGCCTTGGGCTGAGGGGGCCTGCACGCTGGCAGAGCATGACTGTGGCGTCCAGATATCAGCAGCTGTGAAATGGGAAAACTTAGTTTTTGCTGCTGTGCCCTTGGTTGAATTTGCATGAGCCCAATGGTGGCTCCCAGGGATTCCCCGGGGCCGATTGCCAGGGCGGTGCACTCAGATAGGCCCTTGTGCTGAAGCCCTGTGACTGAGGTGTCTCTGGGCAGGCAGCCGGGAGTGGGGAAAGTCCGTATTTCTACTGCCGGAGGCCTTATGCCCTTGGTTAGGTTTGCGCATCCAAGTAGTGGTACACTCAGGCACCCAGAGGAGCCCTGGCACTGAATCTGTGTGACCAAGGTGGCTGTGGGGAGGTATCCAGGAAGGGTGAATCCAGAATTTCTACTGCCGGGGCAGTGGTCCCTTGTTTGGGTAATAGTGAAGAGTGTGCCCCACGGTGGCACCCACTAGAAGCCTGTGGAGTGGTGGGTTCAGGCAGTCTGTGTGCTTGAAAAGCACGACTATGGTGCTGGAGAAGCAAGACTGTGGCATCAGGAGTTAAGCTGCTGGGGACGGGGAAGTTGCACTTACTGCTGTGGTAGTGTGCAGCCTTGGAGGTGGAGGTCCCAGGGTCTGTGGTTCTGTGGGTGGGACAGCAGGATTTTGGCTGGAGTGGCTGCTGGGTCGTAGGCAGTGTCCAAGGCCTGTTGGGTGGTGGTATTGATGAGTTCCTAGAAGAGTCAGCTCTCCCCTTCAAGATGGCGTGGACTTCGTGCCCATGCCTGAGTCCCACAGTCCGGGGAGTGCCCACAGCATTGGCAGTCTCTCCCTGTCCAAGAGAGCCTGGTCTGCCAGTCCCTGCTGCTCCTGCTGGATTTAACTGTCCCTCACTCACTCACACACATACCACACAGATCCACACACTCTCCTTTCACCTCCTCACTAACACCCTTTCCCTCATCTCTGTCCTGTGTGCCGCCATCTTCCTCCAATCGGGAGAGGAACCCATGATTTGAACATTTAAAATAATTTATGTTGCAACAAATCAGGATCTAAGCAAAAACTTGATTTTGTCTGTCATACCTCAAAATCCACATCCCCAAAACAGCCACATGTTGCACAAGGACCAACAATTTTCAAAATATCTTCTTTGTTTGCATTTTGTATTGTGAATTTAGGCAGAAATGGGTCCCACTTCTGTGAAACATAACCAACTATAGTACCAGGAGGAGCTTGGATTTCTAACTGTAAGAAGAAATAATAAAAATAAGATTTTCTAAGGTTATTGTATTTTAATTTTATTATAATGTAAATTTACTTCTAAACAATATACTTTTATGAAATTATTTTCACATTACACAAGCCATTTTAAATATCTGGTTCTAAGGAGCAAAGCAGTGTTTACTCATATTTTATAGAAATGAATATACTTACTGTATAGATATATGTTTGGTATTATGCACTAAAAGTCCATATCTTTGATCTTATTTCCTAAAAAGAATCTATCCCAGAACTATCTTTAGAACCTGGGACACTGGATTCTTTGCCACTTTTGTTCCTATTACAGCAGTTGGTCAAGCATGGAAAGTTGTTTCCCATGAGGGCCCTAATATCTATTCCCTTTCATTTGTTGCCACAACACACATCTATTTTTAATATTCTTATCAATTATTAAGTATGCATATTTCTTCTCTTCAGATTGTCAACTTCCAGCTCCTCTGTGTCCTATTAAAAGTAAATGTTTCTGCAGTGTTCAGTTATTACACACCTATATTATCACTGTTTAACTTTTTCCAAAGTGTTAAAAATGAGCAATTATTGCATTTTCCCAAAAAAATCCTTTGTATAATAAGCTGGAAGTGGGTACAAAAATGAAAATTGTTTGCTTGTAAATCAAACTACCTCTCCATCATCAGATCTCATTCTGTCTTTTCTTATTTATTAAGTTAATAGTCTTATGTACGTGTCTATAGTGTTTTTGCATAGACAAAAGTAGTTTCAAAAAGACTGCTTAGAATTACATACAATTGTTCTGGGATCACTTTCAAAGTTATTGGTTTGATTATGACAAAAATTTTAAAATTATTAATGGGTATCAAGATACAACTTATGTTTAATTTATGTGATAATGACTACTATAAAAATAAAACATCAATTATCAGAAATATTCTGTGATTATACCATGTTGGGGCATATTAGATCTTAAATATCCTCAGTAGGAGGATAGAAATTCTTTGGTTCATGTATAAGTACCTTAGCTATCTTATCACTTAGCCAAGTGATTAGCTATAAATAGTTGGAGAATTAATTGGAGAATAAACTTCCCTAATTATTCTTCTTTCATTAATATTTATTTATATTGTGCTAAATAGAGTATTTATACACTACTTTATTAAGACACATAGGCTTGAATAAGAACACCTGGATCAAGTCCCATTTATGATATTTTCTAGATATGTGATCATAGGTAAATCATCTCCAGTTTCTAAGCACAAGTTTGCTCAACTGCAAAATGTGGAGAGTAAAACTTATTCTTTCTAGCTCATAGAAATGTCATGATACTGAAGATGTCTAAGTAAGTAAACGTTCTTCATCACCTGCATTATGTCAATAAAAGCTATTATTACAGGTCCATTAAAGGGTAATGGAATCTATTATATCTATATATATAAAGAGCCAGGGTCATAACATTCAAAATGACTGAAGGCTCCACCAAACGCCATCAGACCCTGCTCCTCTCTCTGGGCCTCGCCAGCAGCCAAGCCTCTCTCCCTCTCTCCCAAAGGTCAGCAGTTCAGCCCACTTGCCAGCAGCCTGGGTGGCTGCCGATCAGCCCTGCCTTTATGTTCAGGACCGGAGATAGGCCTGGAGATTCTGACTGGCATAGAAACTGACCAATCAGAACCAAATCTTGGTTAATTGTGAGGAGCGAATGACTGCCTAGGAGGCGGAGCTTTTGACGCTGACTGGCATAGAAACTGACCAGTCAGAACCTACTCTGGGTGAACTGTGAAGGCAAAACCTAAGGTGGGGACTAAGGAGGGGTTTTAAGGTCATTAGCTTTTGGTGTAAGGTGTAAGAAAGTGATTCAATTTTTTAATGACCGGTTTGGCAGTATAGTGCATATGGCTGGTTATCAGTCCAGATATAGGGATTATGTGTTTTTGTCTGCCAAGAGCATCCCCTCCTGCTGAAAAAGGCTTTCCCTTCCCCTCATTTAAGCAATCCTATCCTATATAATCTATCTATACTAATAAAAGGGTAATATGCTAATAAAACCAGATCAACCAGCCATCTTCCAGACATCCAACTTCCTTCTGGACAAAGCCATGGTGGTGGGGGCCGAGGCAGAGACAGGTGTGATAAGGCCAGCAGGGGAGGGCAGTTGGGGGCACGATCAGGCTGGCAGGGGAGGGAAGTTGGGAGTGATATCAGGCTGGAAAGGGAGGGCAGTTAGGGGAGATCAGGCAGGCAGAGGCAGTTAGGGGTGATCAGGCCAGCAGGGGAGGGCAGTTAGGGGTGATCAGGCAGGCAGGCAGAGAGGTTAGGGGCGATCAGGCAGGCAGGGGGGCAAGGTAGAGGCAATCAGGCTGGCAGCAGGGCAAGGTAGGGGTGATCAGGCTGGCAGGCAGAGGCAGTTAGGGGTGATCAGGCAGGCAGGCAGAGGGGTTAGGGGTGATCAGGCATGCAGGCAGGCAAATGGTTAAGAGCCAGTTGTCCCGGATTGCAAGTGGGATCCCAGATTGAAGAGCATGCAGGTCAGGCTGAGGAACCCCCCTCCATGCACGAATTTTGTGCACCGGGCCTCTAGTATTGAAATAAAATAATTGAATGATTCCTTCTAGAACAATAACATTGTCTTTTCCAAACCTTGATGTTTGTCATAAATGAGAGCATGCAATGTGACATCTGTTCTAAATAATATTACCTAACCAAGAGAAACCACCTTAGAAGAGTTCAGTATCACTTGACACTTCCTGAATTTTGCTACAGTGAGAGAAGACAAAGGGACAATGGGTAGATTTGCTTAATGGTGGAACTCATCCTCCTATCTAATAAAAGAGTAATATGCAAATTGACCATCACTCCAATACACAAGATGGCCACCCCCATATGGTCAAAGATGGCCGCCCCATGTGGACACAAGATGGCTGCCACCAGATGGCTGGCAGGGGAGGGCAGTTGTGGGTGATCAGGCCAGCAGGGGATGGAAGTTAGGGGTGACTGGGCCAGCAGAGGAGGGCAGTTGGGGGGGGGCAGGCCTGCAGGGGAGTGCAGTTGGGGGGGGACCAGGCTGGCAAGGGAGGACAGTAAGGGGCAACCAGGCTGGCAGGGGAGGGCAGTTAGGCGCAATTGGGCAGGCAGGGGAGCAGTTAGGCATCGATCAGGCTGGCAGGGGAGTGGTTAGGAGGTGATCAGGCTGGCAGTCAGGTGAGTGGTTTGGAGCCAACAGTTCTGGATTGTGAGAGGGATGTCCCAGATTGGAGATGGTGCAGGCTGGGCTGAGGGACACAAACCCCACACCTGTGCATGAATTTTGTGCACCAGGCCTCTATTAGACTATATAAAATTAAATGCTATTAACAAGAGTCAGGAAGGTATGTCTCATTTACATGATGCATGAACTGTCTTCACCAGTTAAGATCACAGAAGCCACTGTCATTTTTGGTTGGAAAGGGGAAAAAAATTAGTGAATTACCAAATTTTCAAGGTGTTCTGATTCTAAAGGAGTGATGTACTAATCCAAACAATTGAAAAGCTAATTTCCCCATAGTTCCAGATGAATGCCATTTATTAAAGAAATATTTGCTAATCTTTTCAAAAGTAGAAGGGAAAAGCACACCAGAGCCAATGACTGACCTCTTGTAGGTAGCAAGGGCACCAGCAGCTGTTACACCTCAAGGGCCTGTTTACTGTAATCACCTCTCGACCCGAGTTGTCCGTGATCCTCAGAGTGCAAGATCGAAGTGTGGAACAGAAAGTACGATTGAAGCAGATACTTTCCTCCACAGCAAAGTATATTCTTTGCCCCAAGCTGTTTTTAATCTCATATTTGTTCACAGTTTCAGTGCCAAGTATCACTGATGGAACAAAAAAGAAAATTCATCAAAATAATGCTGTGCTTAGTATCATGCCTTTAAATGAAAAACAAACATAGTGACAGATTATTTATTAAGAATATTGTACCTTCTTTACACAAATCTACATCCATGCTCTAAAACTTGAGGATACTCCATGAAAGTTAAAGTAAACTCTGAGAACAGAACTGTGTGCTGAATAAATTTTTATTCTAGATAAATGCTCTACTTGGAAACATGCAATACCACTTTCAACTAGGAAAGCAATGCTGTCAACAAGAACCGAATGTTGTACTCAAATAATAATTCGGTCATTAATATGAAATTTATTGGGACAACTCATATGATACTAAGAATTTTGTCTAAAATCTATGTCTGACAATATATCTTCAGCTGTATGTTATCCTGCTATTTCAATTTTGACATATTTTAGAAATAACATAATATGTTAAGAACAAAAAGTACTCAAGTAATTTGCAAGTTAGTCATACTCGTAAATTTGTTTATTGTTAAATAATTTGCCCATTTGATTAATCACCGATGAAATCTTGAAACAGTGGAATTTTGTTTTGATGAATTTTTTTTTTTAAATTTAGTCTCAAACTTGATTTGCATTTCTGGAATTCTTAAGAAAAAATAAAAGTATTAGCAACCAGGGAAATGATCACATTTTTAAAATCATTTTAAGATTAAAAATAATGCTAGATTTCTAATGGCATATCACCAAAGACTTTGAGAGTTTTACGCTTTTAGGTTTATTTTCATCAGCCTAGTAATTTTACTTTCAATGTTTATTTTTAAAAAATAAAATAGTGCTATTTTTAAAACAGCTATTATAAACATTTAACTTTATCCTTTATAAAATATTTAGATATATAGGAACTTCTGAAACCTAAAATATTTTCCACAACTTTAATAGAAGAGGATACACTTACTTCCAAGAAGCTCCACCTGCTGGTGTACAACGATCAGGTCTAACTGTGAGGGCGACAGGACAGGGAAACATTACATCACAACACTGAAAACTTGTGGGGATATTCTTCTTTTTTTATTTGAGAAGCATATTTATTTTCACACACAAAAAAAGACCATGGAACATGAAAATTGGCTATTTGTTTAAAAACTCAAAAAATATTCCACTTTATATGTTTTAAAGTTTATACTACTGGTCAAAAAAACAAACAAACAAACAAAAAAAAAACCTAACTAATTCAGGAATTGTAATTCTGTTATAAACACCTTAAAAAGCAGAAAATATATATGAAAATGTTCTTTTCAGATATTTGAAAACAGGCCTTACAGGACTGTGATACCTAAGAGAAGGAAAAAAATGAAGTAAATCTTACAACTGTCCTATATTACTGCAGGAGTCTGTTTCCCAGCCCCAGCAAAGGCTGTGTAAAATCAGAGTCTAATAACCTCGCAGAGCTGAAGAGACAGCTTTTGGAATTCAGATAGGCTAAAGTAGCTATACTATTTTTTCTTTTGTGATTTTTATCTTTTCTTTCTTTTTTGTTTTTTAGTGATGAAGGTAGTACATATGTGTCCTTATCGCCCCATTCCTCCCCACCCCCCACTTATTCCCTCAACCCCCTGGTGTTTGTGTCCATTGGTTAGGCTTATATGCATGCATACAACTCATTTGCTTGATCTCTCCCCCTTACCCCTACCCTCCCCTACCTTTCCTCTGAGGTTTGACAGTCTGATGGATACTTCTCTGTCTCTGGATCTGTTTTTGTTCATCAGTTTATGTTGTTCATTATATTTTGTGGGGATATTCTTAACCTGTTTACTAGACTACATAAAATTAGGTCTAACTGTTAAAGGTAACATGAAGGCCATGAAACATTACATCACAACATTTTGAAGTCTTTTGGAGATAATATCAACCTGTTTACTAAAGTATATGAAATTAGATGATTTTCATGTTCTCTATTCAAAACAGTTGAATACAACTCACATTTATTTTATTTACTTATTTATTTTTAAATATATATTTTTATTGATTTCAGAGAGGAAAGGAGAGGGAGAGAGAGATAGAAAAATCAATGCTGAGACTCATTGATTAGCTACCTCCTAAACTCCCCCCACTGAGCCTCAAGCCCACAACTTGGGCATATACCCTGTCCTGAAATCGAACCATAACCTCCTGGTTCATAGATCGATATTTAACCACTAAGTCACACTGGCCAGGCACAACTAACATTTTATATTAAAAAAGAAAATAAAATGTTTTTTTTTATTTAAGTGAAAATAAAAAATTGCAAGAACCTTGAAAATTCCAAGGCAGATTTGCCCAGAATATAAATAGAAACTGTGCTTAACTATGCTCTCTTTCTGTGGTAATGGGTAAAAGAGTAGCTATTAGAATCAATACTTTGAGAAGATTTTTAAACAATCTCTATGAATAATAATCCCTATGATGTTTTAAAAGTTGATTCCCCTTCTTTTTATAAGAAAACGAAATAAAACAACAAGGATCTGAATGTCTGGCCGCTCGTTCTAACCCTGCCTAACTTTACTCCTACTGGGTCATGCAGCACCTCATTGCCCACAGTGATGATATATCCTTGTTAAAGCAGAAAGAGCTTATTGTGGAAATTTTTTTTCACTCATACCTCCCTTTGGACTAGAAAAAAACAGAAATCCTGCTGATGTTGATAAAACATCAATTTAAGCAGAATAAAAGTTATGTCACTAAATGCATAACAGTAAAACTTTCCTTATGCAATTAGAAATGAAGTCCATTTACAGTGATAAAGTATGCACACGAATGAGAAATTACTATGTTAAAAAGTAGGTAATGCAAATTGTTTTTAAAGAAAATAATAAAAATGTGCTTTTAGAATGAATGAATTACTTTATATATATATTTTAAATTTGACATTCAGTCCTTGAAGTCAATACAAAATCTAATGCTGATTGTCTTTTCTAATGTTTAATTTTCTATGTTGCTTTTAAATGTACTTTTTTCTCTTCCACATTAATAAACTCATATGTATCTGTTAAGTTGAAGTAGACACTACTAATATTTGGCATTGGGCATCACAAACTCAGAAAATTGGAAGTTACCTTATTTTGTTTATTCTCCTTCCATATACTGATTTTGAGGTAAAGCTAATATTTATTTAATTCAAATATTGTTATTGATAAAAGTGTGCATGTGGCCTCTTAAGATTTATAACAAGTATTTTCCAAAAATAATTTATGATTTTAAATATTCTAAAACTTAATTTAACAATTACGCAAATTAAAACATTAGAACCAACCAAATGGGAGAATGCATTTGCAAATAACAGCTCCAGAAAGGGGTTAACATAAAAAATATATAAAGAACCCTTACAACTCAACAATAAAAAGATACCAAACAATTCAACTAAAAAATGGGTAGAGGACTTGAACAGATACTTCTCCCAAGAAGACATAAACATGGCCAACATATATGAAAAGACACTCAACTTCACTAGCTATTAGGGAAAATGCAAATCAAAACTATAATGAGGTATCACCTCACATATGTTGAAATAGCTATTATCAAGAAGACAAGTAAGTGTTAGAGAAGTTGTGGAAAATAGAAGTCATCATTCACTGCTGGTGGGAATGAAAACTGATACTGCCACTATGGAAAAGAGTATGGAGGTTCCTCAAAAACTTAACAGTAGCCGAAACCGGTTTGGCTCAGTGGATAGAGCGTCGGCCTGCGGACTGAAGGGTCCCGGGTTCGATTCCGGTCAAGGGCATGTACCTTGGTTGCAGGAACATCCCCAGTGGGAGGTGTGCAGGAGGCAGCTGATCGATGTTTCTCTCTCATCGATGTTTCTAGCTCTCTATCCCTCTCCCTTCCTCTCTGTAAAATATCAATAAAATATATTAAAAAAAAAAAAAAACTTAACAGTAAAGTCACCATATGACCCAGCAAACCCCCTTCTGTGTATATGCACCCTTATGTTCATTGCAATATTATTCATGGTGGCCAAGACATGGAAACAAACAAAATGTCCTTTGTTAGATGATTAGATAAATAAGATGTGATATATGTATATATATATATATATATATATATATATGTATCACATATATATATATATGTGTGTGTGTGTGTGTGTGTGTGTGTGTGTGTGTGTGTGTATGTATGTATACACCCCCCCCCACACACACACACAATGGGGTACTACTCAGCTGTAAGAAAGATGAAAAACTGCCATTTGTGACAACATGTATGTACCTTGAGAATATCATGTTAAACAAAATAAGTCAGACAGAAAAAAAATTAAGAACCATATGATTTCACTCACATATGGGATATAAAACTGAAAGCAACAAATGAACAAATACGACATACAAACAAAAACTCATAGACACAGGCAACAGTATAGTAGATACCAAAAGGAAGAAGGGTAGGGGTATCATAAAGGGTAGAGGTCGTAGACTGAATGCTGTTGGAAAGAGATTTGACTTTCAGTGGTGGGCACACAATGCAATATACAGATGATGTATCATAGAGTTATAGAGTTGAAACCTATATAATATTATTAATGTCACCTCAATAAATTTATTAAAAATTATAATCAGTTTTTTCTAGTGTACTATTGTTAGTTCTGGTCTCTTGAGAAAAAAAATGTAGAGCTTTGGGAGAAGAAGACATATGCCTCATAAAAAGTATCCATGATGATTTACCAGATGATATATGTAGAAGTAACTTAGGGATGAGGGAAGAACTATGAAGGCAAGACTAAGGTTTTGAATTTAGGAATTTTGAATATTAGTGTCATGGATCAAGTTTTAGTCTTGAAAATGAGAGGCCATCAATTAAGATATGCTCTACAGAAGAGAGATTACAAATGGCAGCAGAGAAAGTGGATGCTTCATGAACATGCTCCCAGAAACAAACTGAAACTACAAATGAAATATAGAAAAACTTCCTGAATAATCAACAGAAGACTCACTGGAGAGAACCCTGATAACTGTGGACCAAAAGTGGAGACCGCATAGAGACAGGAGGAAGGGGCAGATGTGCAAAAGGGCTGGTGGGCTCCCACAGATAGCAACTGAAGTCCCAGAGAGATATCTCAGCTGTGAAGGGTTGCCCCTGAGAATTCTAGGGTATAATTTCCAAGATGGGACCTTCAGCAGAGAGCACCACTACTGAGAATGGTATCCACATAACAAGGGGCTCTAAATTTCCAGGAAGAGACAGCTGTAAATTCAGGCACCCTCTTAAAGGGCCAATGCACAAAATTCCCTGTGGAACCACCCACGTTGTGTTCCAGCAGAGGGAGGGCAGAGTGGACTGGAGCTGTGTGAGCAGATGCTAGAATTGGGGATGTGGGGGTTAGAGCACAGAAGGCAGATACCCCCAGTTTCTAGTGCTGAGTCATTCCCTCACACAGCAGAGGACATCTTTCCCACACAGACATTTGCCTTGCCTGAGGCGGGGAGAAACAGTTGACTTACCCTATTGTAAAACACCTTGTCCTGAGGCCACTTAAGAGACTAAAAATAACAATTAGCCTCCAGGCAGAAGCAACCACCCCACCCTGTTGAAAAAAACTCTTGCCTCACCTGAGGACAATTGTCTGGGGCTATTCAAGTCGGAATCCTATCAGTCCGTAGACAGAGGTAGTCTCTGGAGTCTTTGAGTCTTTGTCTGGTCTAATTAGTCAGAAACAGCACTTGACATTGTCCTGCACTAGATATTGAGAGGCATAGAGGAACTACCTAACACAAACCCAAACAGGGCCAAAATGAGGAGACAAAGAAAAAAAAACCCAAATGAAAGAAAAACAGAATTCTCCAGAAGAAGAGAAAAATGAAGCAGAGATAGAAAATTTATCTGAAACAGTTTAGACTAATGATGGCAAAGAAACTCAACAGCATGAAAAAAGATACAATAACTATGAAAAAAGTACAGTCAGAGATAAAGAATGACATAACACAAATAAAGAACACATTGGAAGGGATACACAACATATTAGGGGAAGTTGAGGATCAAATCAGTGAATTAGAAGACAGGGTTGAAAAAAATCACTCAATCAGAAAACTAAAAAGAAAAAAATAATAATTAAAAAACAGGAGGACAGCTTAAGGGAGCTGTGGGACAACATGAAACATAACAATATTCAAATAGCAATTGTGCCAGAAGAGACAGAAAGGGAGTTAAGGGATATAGAATGTGTTTGAAGAAACAATGACAGAAAAGTTCCCTAAACTGGTAAAGGAAAAACTCATACAAGGTCCAGAGACATAGAGAACACCAAGCTAGAAGAACGCAAACTGGCCTACACCCAAATGCATCATAATTAAAATTCCAAAAATTAAAGACAAAGAGTGAATCTTAAAGGCAGCAAGAGAAAAGAAAACTGTTACCTAGAAAGGAGCTCCCATAAGGCTGACACCTGATTTCTCATCAGAAACTCTACAGGCCATAAGGGAATGGCATGAAGTACTCAAGGTAATGGAAATCAAAGATCTGAAACTAAGATTACTATATGCAGCAAGGCTATTATTCAAATAGAAAATCAAATGAAGAGCTTCCCAAACACACCCCCCCCAAAACAAAACAAAACAAAACAAGGCTAGAGTACATCCACACCAGGTCAACATTATCAGAAATGCTAAAGGAACTGCTGTGATGAGAAAAGAGAAAAAGAGAGATACCTAGACATACAGAATTAAAATAGGAATAAATAAGTACCTATCACTAATAACTTTAAAATTAAATGGATTAAATGATTCAATCAAAAGGCCCAGGGTAGCTAAATGGATACAAAAACATGACCCAACTATATGCTGTCTACAAAAAACCCACCTCAGAACAAAAGACACACACAAGATGAGAGAGATGGGATAAGAAAAAATTTTTGAAGCAAATGGAAAAGGAAAAAAAAAATGAAGTACCAATACTCATTTCTGACAAAATAGACTTCAAAATGAAGGTCATCACAAGAGACAACAAAGTCACTACATAATACTGAAGGAATCGATCCAACAAGAGGATATAACCCTGGTAAATATATATACAACTAATATAGAAGCTTCTAAATAGATAAAAAACCTTCTAGAGGACTTTAATGGAGAAATCTACAAAAATACAGTTAAAGTAGGGGACTTTAACACCCTGCTGACTTCACTGGATAGATCTTCCAGACAAAAACTTAACCCATTTACAGTGACTCTAAAGGACACACTGGAATAGATGGATTTAATGGACATTGATAGAACATTTCACCTCAAAGCTTTAGAATATACATTCTTCTCAAGTGTACATGGGTCATTCTCAAAGGTAGACCACATGTTAGGACACAAAACAAAGCTCTACAAGTTCAAGAAGATTTAAATCATATCAAGCATCTTCTCAGATCAAAGTGAAATGAAATTAGATATTAACTACAGTAAAAACACACAAAAATATTAAAACACATGGAGACTAAATAGCATGTTATTAAAACAATGAATGGGTTACCAATGAGATCAAGAAAGAAATAAAAAACTTCCTGGAAACAAATGAAAGTGAACACACAACAACCCCAAATCTCAAAAATTACAAAAGCAGTCTTGAGAGGGAAGTTCATAGCATTACAGGCATACCTCAAATAATAACAAACAAACAAACAACACACACACACACACACACACACACACAAACAAAAACAAAAAAAAAAAACAAGAAAAATCAACAACAAACTATTGCCCTAGTTGGTTTGTCTCAGTGGATACAGCATTGGCCTGAGGACTGAAGGGTCCCAAGTTCTATTCTAGCTAATAAAAGGCTAATAGGTAAATTGTCCCCTCAGTAGTTTGACAACTTGGTATGACATGCTCTAACCACGAGGAGGTGGTGTTGAATGAAGGAAGGTCCCAGCTGGCAGCTGGCAGTGAGGGGAAGAAGGACCCAGCCAGCAGCAGGAAGGCCCTGATTGCCGTTGAGGCCTAGTGAACCTATCAGTGCACAAATTTTGTGCACCAGGCCTCTAGTATTAGAAATAAACTGCAATAAAAAGAATCACAAATGTTCAAACACTTGAAGGCTGAAAAACATACTACTAAACAATTATTGGGTTACCAACGAGATCAAAGAAGAAATAAAAACATCCTGGAAACAAATCACAATGAAAACACAACAATACAAAATCTATGGGACACAGGGAAAGCAGTCCTGAGAGGGAAGTTCATAACATTACAGTACTACCTAAAAAAAAACACAGACAAGCAAATAAGAAAAACTGGTAATAAACCATCTAACTCTGCAACCTGAAGAATTAGAAAGAGAGCAAAAAGAAAAGCCCAGAGTGAGTAGAAGGAGGGAAATAATAAAGATCAGAGTGGAAATAAATGACAGAGCTCCCCAAAATAAAATCAATGAAAACAAGAGCTGGTTCTTTGAAAGGACAAATAAGATTAATGAACATCTAGCCAGGCTCAACAAGAAGCAAAGAGAGAGGACATATAGAAACAAAACCAGAAATGAAAGAGGTGAAATAATAACAGACCCTACAGAAATATGAAGACTCATAAAAAAATACCATGAGCAGCTCTATTCCAATAAACTAGTCAACCTAGAAGAAATTGACATATTCCTAGAAAAATATGACCTTCCAAAACTCAATCAGGAAGTATAAAAAAATCAAAATAGGCTGATAACTATGGAGGAAATTGAAGCAAAATAATAATAATAAAAAAACTTCCAACAAACAAAAGCCCTGGACCAGATGGCTTCACAGGGTACTTTTATCAAACATTCAAAGAAAAAATAAAACCTATCTCCCTTAGACTATTCCAAACATTCAAGAGTAGGGATCACTTTCAAGCTCTTTCTAAGAAGCCAGAATTACCCTAATCCCAAAACCCAATAAAGATAATACAAGAAAGAGAATTACAGATCAATATTTTTCATGAACATAGATGCCAAAATTTTCAACAAAATTCTAGCAAACTGAATCTGGCATTACATTAGTAAGAGCACACACCATGGCCAAGTGGGATTTATTATGAGGATGCAAGGATAGTACAATATCTGAAAATCAATAAACGTGACACATCACATAAACAAATTGAGAGATAAAAACCATATAATCATATCCATTGATGCAGAAAAAGCATTTGACAAAATTCAACACCCTTTCTTGATAAAAACTCTCAGTAAGGTGGGAATAGAAGGATCATACCTCAACATAATAAAAGCTATATATGACAAACAAACAGCCATCATCATACTCAATGGGCAAAAACCATTTCCCCTAAAAACAGGAACAAGACAGGGATGCCCACTCTTACCACTCCTGTTAGACATAATATTGGAAGTGCTAGCCAAAGCAATCAGACAAGAAGAAATAAAAGTCATACAAATTGGAAAGGAAGAAGTAAAGTTGTCATTGATTGTAGATAACATGATATTGTACATAGAAAACCCTAAAGACTCCATAAAAAACTACTACACATAATAAATGAATTTGGCAATGTGGCAGGACACAAAATTAACACCCAGAAATCAATCTATGGCTTTTGTTTACACCAATGATTAACTCACAGAAAGAGAAACTGGAAAAAAAATCCTATTTACCATTGCAACAAAAAAAATTAAGATATCTCAGAATAAATTTAAACAAGGAGGTAAAAAACCTGTACTCAGAACATTACAGGACACTGAAAAAAAAAAGACAGAGGAAGACATAAACATATGGAAGAATATACCATGTTCATAGATTGGTAGAATGAACATCATTAAAATGTCCATACTACCCAAAGCAATCTATAAATTCAATGCAATCCCATTAAAATACAACAACATACTTCAAAGACCTACAACAAACTCTCTAAAAATTCATCTGGAATAAAAAAAAAGACCTCAAATAGATGTAGCAATCTTGCTAAAGAAGAACAAAGTTGAAAGGATCACAATACCAGATATCAAGCTATACTACAAAGTCACTGTTCTCAAAGCTTCCTGGTACTGGGACAGGAACAGACTTATAGACCAGTGGAACAGAACAGAGAACCCAGAAATTGACCCAAGCCATTATGCTCAATTAATATTTGACAAAGTGTAAAAAGCATATAATGGAGTCAAAATAGTCTCTTCAATAAATGGTACTGGGAACATTGGACAGATACATGCAAAAAAAATGAAACTAGACCAACAACTTACACCATACACAAAAATAAACTCAAAATGGATAAAGAACTTAAACGTAAGACAGGAAACAATAAAATCTTAGAAGAAGCTATAGGCTGCAAAATATCAGACACTTTTTGTGGCAATATCTTTACCGATACAGCTCCTAGGGCAATGGAAACTAAGGAGAAAATAAACAAATGGGATTACATCAAAATAAAAAGCTTCTGCACAGCAAAAGAAACCATCAACAAAACAATAAGAAAGCCCACTGCATGGAAGAATATATTTGCCAATGTTATCTCCAATAAGGGTTTAATCTCCAAAATTTACAAATTAACGAAAGGAAGATAAACAATCCAATTAAAAAAAAATGGGTAAAGGACCTTAATAGACACTTTTCAAAAGAGGACATACAGAAGGCCAAGAGACATATGAAAACATGCTCAAAGTCACTAATCTTCCGAGAGGTGCAAATTAAAACAACAGTGAGGTACCATCTCACACCTGTCAGAATGGCTATCATCAGCAAATCAACAAATGACAAGTGCTGGAGAGGATGCAGAGAAAAAGGAACCCTCTTGCACTGCTGGCTGGAATGCAGACTGGTGCAGCCACTGTGGAAAACAGTATGGTGTTTCCTCAAAAAATTAAAAATGGAACTGCCATTTGACCCAGTAATACCACTTCTAGGAATATATCCCAGGAAACCAGTAACACCAATCAGAAAGGATATATGCACCCCTATGTTCATAGCAGCACAATTTACAATAGCTAATATTTGGAAGCATCCTAAATGCCCATGAGCAGATGAGTGGATTAGAAAAATGTGGTACATTTACATGATGGAATAGTAGGCTGCTATAAAAAGAAGGAACTTTTGCCATTTGCAACAGCATGGATGAACCTGGAGAGCATTCTGGTAAGTGAAATAAGTCAGTCAGAGAAACATAAATATCACGTGATCTCACTCATTTGTGGAATATAAAGAACATTATAAACTGATGAACAAAAATAGATACAGAGAGAAAGAAGTATAGAACAGACTGTCAAACTACAGCGGGATGGTAGGGGAGGTTTGGAGGGGGTGGGTAAGAGATCAACCGAAGGATTTGTATGCATGCATATAATTATAATCAATGTACCCAGACACTGGGGTGGGATGTGAGGGCATGTGCCCAGGGGTAGGGGTGGCCGGGGTGAGGTCAATGGGGTAAAAAGGGGACTGATGTCCTATTATTGTAATACTTTAAACAATAAAAAATCCACAAAATAAATAAAACTCATTTATTTATATGTGTTGGCCTGATTCCCAGTCTGTAGAAAAGCTTTTCTGTATTAAACACTACAATGAATTAAATTTAAAAAAAAGAAACAAAGAGAGAGGACCCAAATAAATAAAACCAGAAATGAAAGTGTAGATGTAAGCACTGACACCACAGAATTACATAGGATTGTAAGGAAATACTATGAACAAATATATGCCAACAATCTTGACAATGTGGATGAAATGGACAAATTCCTAGAAAAATATAATCTCCCAAAACTGAAAACAGGAAGAAGCAGAAAACCTGAATAGGCCAATAACAACTGATGATATAGAAGAATTAATAAAAAAACTCCCAACCAATAAAAGCCCATGCTCAGATGGCTTCACATGGGAGTTTTACAAAACATTCAAAGAAGAACTAATACTTATACTTCTCAAACTATTCAAAAAAATCTAAGAGGAAGGAACACTTCCAAGCTCTTTTATGAGGTTAGCACTACCCTAATTCCAAAACCAGACAAAGACACTAAAAAGAAAGAGAATTACAGGCCAATATCCCCGATGAACATACATGCTAAAGTCTATGAAATCAACAAAATACTAGTAAATTTTATCCAGCATCTATAATAATAAAAGCATAATATGCTAATTAGACCAGACAGCTGAACGACCTTCCAGACATCATTCTGGATGTCCTTCCAGATGAAACTGTGGCAGTGGGGGCTGAGGCAGAGGTGGTTAGGGGCGATCAAGCAGGCAGGTAGAGGCAGTTAGGGATAAGCAGGCAGGTAGGCAGAGTGGTTAGGGGCAATCAGGCAGGCAGAGTGGTTAGGGGCAATCAGGCAGGCAGGCAGAGGGGTTAAGGGCGATCAGGCAGGCAGGCGAGCGGTTAGGAGCAAGCGGTTCCAGATTACAAGAGGGTGCAAGCTGGGCTGAGGGACTCCCCCTCCCCTGTGCACAAATTTCATGCACCAGGCCTCTAGTTATATTATAAAGATCATACACCATGACCAAGCTGGAGTTATTTATTCTGGGGATGCAAAGATGGTACAATATTTGCAACTCAATAAACGTGATACATCACATAAACAAATTGAAAGACAAAAATCATATGATCACATCAATAGATGCAGAAAAAACATTAGACAAAATCCAACATCCATTTTTGATAAAAACTCTCAGCAAAGTGGGAATAGAGGGAGCATATCTCAACACAGGGAGTATATGGCAAACCTACAGCAAACATCATGCTCAATGGGCAAAAACTAAAACCATTTCCCTAAAAACAGGAACAAGACAGGGATATCTGTTTTCACCACTCTTATTTAGCACTAGAGGCCCAGTGCACGAAATTCATGCACGGTGGGGGGTCCCCTCAGCCCAGCCTGCACCTTCTCCAATCCGGGACCCTTGGGGGATGTCCAACTGCCAGGGATTGGGCAAAAACCAGCAGTTGGACATCCCTCTTACAATCCGGGACCGATGGATCCTAACTGCCCCTCCTGCCAGCCCAGTTTCCCCCTAATTTCCGCCCGCCCGCCTCCGCTGGCCAGGTCAACCCCAACTGCCCCCTCCTCTAGCCTGGTTGCCCACAATTGTCCCCCCTGCTGGCCTGGTTGCCCCCAATAGCTCCCCCACTGGCCTTGTTGCCCTCAACTGTCCCCACCAGCCTGGTTGCCCCTCACTGCCCCCCTCTGCTGGCTTGGTTGCCCCTAACTGCCCCCACTGCCAACGTGGTCACCCCTCACTGCTGCTCCCACCAGCCTGGTTGCCCTCCAACTGCCCCCCCTCCCTGCTGGCCTGGTCACTCCCAAATGACCCCCTGCTGGCCTGGTTGCCACCAACTGCCCCCCCCTACTGGTCTGGTCTCCCCTAGCTGCCCCCTCTGCTGGCCCAGTTGCTCCACACAACCTGTTGGTCAGTCGTTTGGTTGTCCCTCGTTAAACCCCTGCCGGCCTTGTCACCCCACGCAGCCTGCTGTTTGGTTGTTACTGTGCGGGCGTTGTAACCAATTTGCATATTACCTTTTTATTAGTATAGATTAGAAGCCCAGTGCACAAAATTTATGCACTCAAGTGGGTCCCTCAGCCCGGGCAGCACACTCTCGCAGTTCAGGAGCCCTTGGGGGGATGTAAGCTGTTACTTGGACATCTTTAATGCTGCTGCAGAGGCGGGTGAGGCTCCCACCACCGCCAATGTGCTCACCAGCCATGAGCCCTGCTTCTGGCTGAGTGGTGCTGCCCCTGTGGGAACACACTGACCACCAGGGGATAGCTCCTGCTTTGAGCATCTGCCCCCTGGTGGTCAGTGTTTGTCATAGCTACTGGTCATTTCATTGTTTGGTCAATCTGCATATTAGCCTTTTATTATATATAATGGTCCTGGAAGTCTTGCCACAGAGATCAGACAAGAGGAATAAATGAAAGGCATCTAGATTGGAAAGGAGGATGTAATACTCTCATTATTTGCAAATGACATGATATTGTACATAGAAAACCCTAAAAACTCCACCAAAATAGTAGTAGATTTATTAAATGAATTTAGCAATGCAGCAGGATACAAAATCAACACCCCAAAATTGATGGATTTTTTATACATCAATGATGAATCCTCAGAAAAAGAAACTAAACAAGCAATCCAATTTATCATTGCAACAAAAAATTAACATAATTAGTTATAAACTTAACCAAGGAGGCAAAAGACCTGTATTCAGAAAACTACAGGATATTGAAAAAGAGATAGTAGAATATATAGACAAGTGGAAGAATATACCATATGCATGGATTAGTAGAATCAACATCATTAAAGTTTCCATACTACCCAAGTCAATCTACAGATTCAATGCAATCCCTATTAAAATACCAACAGCATATTTCATAGACATAGCACAAATTCTCCAAAAATTTATATGGAACTCAAAAAGACCCTGAATAGCCACAGCAATCTTAAGAAAGAAGAACAAAGTTGGATAAATCATAATACCAGATTTCAAGTTATACTATAAACCCACCATAATCAAAACAGCCTGGTACTGGCACAAGAACAGGCATAGAGATCAATAGAGATCAATGGAGATCAATAGAACAGAATAGAGACCCCTTAAATTGACCCAAGTCATTATACCCAATTAATATTTGACAAAGGTGGCAAGAGTATACAATGGAGTGAAGACAGTCTTTTCAATAAATGGTGTCGGGAAAATTAGACAGATACATGCAGAAAACTGAAACTATACCACCAACTTACACCATACACAAGAATAAACTCAAAATGAATAAAAGACTTAAATGTAAGTTGGGAAACCATAAAAATCCTAGAAGAAACCATAGACAGCAAAATCTCAGACATCTCTCATAGCAATACATTTATGGATAAATCTAGGGCAAAGAAAACTAAGGATAAAATAAACAAATGGGAGTACATCAAAATAAATATCTTCTGCCTTGCAAAAAATAAAAAAATCAACAAAATGAAAAGAGAGCCCAGTGTATGGGAGACCAGGGAGAACATATTGTCAATGCTACATCTGTTAAAGGATTAATATCCAAAATATATAAGGAACTGATACAATTTAACCAAAGGAAGGCAAACAATCCAATTAAAAAATGGGCAAAGGTCCTAAACAGGCACTTCTCCAAAGAGGACATACAGATGGCCAAAAGTCATATGAAAAAAATTCTCAAAGTCACTGATCCTCAGAGAAATGCAAATCAAAACAACAATGAGTTATCACCTCACACCTGTCAGAATGGCTACTATCAACAAATTAAGAAATGGCAAGTTTGGCGAGGATGTGGAGAAAAGGGAACCCTCATACACTGCTGGTGGAAATGTAGACTGGTACAGCCATTATAGAATACAGTATTGAGTTTCCTCAAAAATTAAATAGAGAACTGCCTTTTGACTTAGTGATCTCACCACTAGAAATATATCCTAAGAAACCCAAAATACCAATCAGAAAGTATGTATGCATCCCTATGTTCATAGCAGCATAATTTACAATAGCTAAGATCTGGAAACAGTCCAAATGCTCATCAGTAGATGAGTGGATAAAAAAGCTGGGTAACATTTATATCATGGAATACTATGCAGCAGTAAAAAAGAAAAATATCTTACCTTTTGAGACAGCATGGAGGGATCTGGAGAGTATCATGCTAAATGAAATAAGTCAGTCAGACAAAGATAAGTAACACATGATCTCACTCATATGTGGAATCTAAGTAACAAAATAAATTGATGAATGGAGTGGATCCAGAGACATGGAAGCATGGAACAGAGTGCAGAATCTCAGAGGGAAGGCAGGGGAGGAAAGGTGGTGGGTAATCAACCAAGGATCTTGTGTGCATATATGCGTAGCTCATAGACACAGACAATGGACAGTGAGGGCCTGGGGTTAGGGGCTGGGATGGCCTGACAGGAGATAATGGGGAGAAAAGGGGACATATGTAATACTTTTAACCATAAATTATTATTAAAAAAATAAAAAATCAGCTCTACAATGGAAAAGGAAATTGTACCTCTGTATTCCTATCTAATAAAAGAGTAATATGCAAATTAACCATCACTCCACTCCACCCACAAACCATGCCCACCAGCCAATCAGGAGCGAATATGCAAATTAACCCAACCAAGATGGCTGCAGCCAGGAACAAGCAGGAGGCTTGGGTTTCCCTGGCAATGGAGGAAGCCAAGCTTTCCACACACCCTGACAGGCACAGGCCTCCATTCAAGGCTACAAAGTTTCAATTATAGAAGATAAATAAATCCCAACAAAAATGGCAGCAGCCACAGAGCTGGAGAGAGCAGGAGGCTTGAGTTGCCCCCGGCAATGGAGGAAGCCAAGCTTTCCGCCTGCCCTGGCCTGCCTTGGCCTCCGCTCAAGGCTACAAAGTTTCAATTATAGAAGATAAATAAATCCCAGATACCAGGGCCTCTGCTTGGGTCGCTGGGGGGTGTGGCCGGCCTGAAAACCACCACTGGCCCCTCGCCCAGGCCTCCCCATGCCCCAAGGGAACCCCCACCCTGATCCAGGACACCCTTCAGGGCAAACCAGCCGGCCCCCACCCGTGCACCAGGCCTCTATCATATCTAATAAAAGAGTAATGTACAAATTGACTGTCACTCCAACACACAAGATGGCTGCCCCCATGTGGACACAAGATGGCCACCACAAGATGGCCATCAGGGGAGGGCAGTTGGGAGGGACCAGGCCTGCAAGGGAGGGCAGTTGGGGGTGATCAAGCCTGCAGGGGAGGGCAGTTAGGGGTGACCAGGCTGTCAGAGGAGGGAAGTTGGGGGCTACTGGGCCTGCAGGGAAGGGTAGTTGGGGGGGGACCTAGGCCTGCCGGGGTGAGCAGTTGGGGGGGACCAGGCCTGCAGGGGAGGGCAATTTGGGGCAAACAGGCTGGCAGGGGAGCAGTTAGGCATCAATCAGGCTGTCAGGGGAGTGGTTAGGGGGTAATCAGGCTGGCAGGCAGAAGTGGTTAGGGGCAATCAGCAAGGCAGGCAGGCAAGCAGTTGGGAGCCAGCAGTCCTGGATTGTGAGAGGGATGTCCGTTTAGGCCCGATCCTACCAGGAAACGGGAAGCTGGATATCTCTCATGGGGTCCTAGATTGGAGAGGGTGCAGGCTGGGCTGAGGGACACACACATCCCCTACCCCATGAACGAATTTCATGCACCAGGCCTCTAGTATCTAATAATAGCAGTTGTTCCTTTAATGACTTCTCTGTAGTAGTCACTGTGCTAAACACTTTGACATAGTGTCTGATTTAATTCTCAGAAGAACTCAGAGGTAGATATCATTATGTTTTACATATGCAGAAACAATTCCAGATAGATTAAGTAGTTTGTCCAAGAATTGCAATTTGCAAATTGTTAAGCCAGGACTTGAACCCTGGCTGTACAGTAGCCAATTTTGATATGCTTTCCAGTCTGTTACACTGGCATCACTAAACTAATTTTAGAACCTGAGAAAAGCAATTCTTTAGTGATACTATTGAACTTTTGAATACCTGTCTTTCATATTTTCTCTACTCTTCTATTCACTCCATCTTCTGTAATAACATTTTACTTGATTTGATATATCTTTGTGAGAAATCTCCTACATTTGAGGGTCTCATTTTGGTTGTTCTTGTAGTTTCCTTTATTCCTAGGCCATGTATCAACCATGGTCCAAATGAGCCCTTTCCATCCATTGCTATTAATATATAAACTGGCAGTTGTTGGAAAGTATAAAATTTAAACTTAATTGAATCATATATTCAGGTGTCAGGGCAAGTCAAGTACTCCTGAAGTATGAAAGTTGTAGAATGGATATCTAATGACAGCATTGAATATATAGCTTAATAATAAATTCTTCTCCATAATTCATCAGGTTTGCAAGTCTCAGGAATTGCATTTAATATATGTACAGTTGATTCTTGAACAAACCAAGTTTGAATTGTATGGATCCACTTATATGCACATTTTTTTCAGTAAATATTATTAATATATTTTCTCTTCCTTATGATTTTCTTAATAACATTTCTTTATCTCTAGCTTACTTTATTGTAAAATACAGTTTATAGTACATATAACATACAAAATTTTTCTTAATTGAGTATGTTATCAGTAAGGCTTCCAGTCAATAACAGGCTATAATAGTAGTTAAGTTTGGAGAAAGTCCAAAGCTTTACATGGATTTTTGACTATTCAGGGGATCAGTGTCCCTAACCTATGCATTGTTCAAGGCTCAACTCTACTTCAAAATGAACTGAATCTTTACATTTTTTGTAGACTATAACTCACTACTCTTACCTCTACATAAATAAATTATAATAATTATCCTTTGACACTTGTAGAATAAAATATCTTTGACTATTTTGAACATGTTAATCTAATCTGGAAGGAGAAGCTTTATATCATTCTTAGGTTTAACCTATTGAAAAAAATATGCATCTACAAATATGCATATGTGTACACACACACACACCTGGGAATTTATTTACAAATTGTAAATGAAAAAAAGATTTTCAATAGTGATTGAGTGAACTTGATTAAAGGAGAATAGATGATTTTTTAAAATTTTGCTTTGATTTTTTTAATTTAGAGAATTTTGTATATTTTTGTGTATTTTCCTGTTTATTTATAGAAAATGTACTATTTTCAAAAGTTCATAATTTTACTTAATTCTTACATTTTTTAGATAAAAGTTAATGCATTCTATGTCTCTTACAGACTTGTGGTAGAAAGCTTTTAAAATGGTCATTCATTCTGTTAAAAATACACTGCTTTAAAACAAATATGTATTCATTTAGTGTAAAATGAATAAACTATCTTTACCTTTGAAATAAAATATTCATCAATTTGTGGTGTATTTTTGTATTCTGTAAAATATTACCAAAGGTATATTCTTGGAAAATTGACTTTTTGTTTTAGAACTGAAGCCAAAGAGCTTATACCTCTATTTATTGAATGTGAAAAAAATGTATTCATGTCAAGCATCTTGCTCTAGGTGTGTCATAATTAATGGATGGAAGAAGAATATGTGATGACCGTATGTGATCATCAAACCTAAGCCCTCTGTTACTGGTCTATTACTCTTATCCTTGCCAAAACCTTGTCTGACAACGTTCCTAAACAGCTTGCAGCAGTTAATCAACTCGAGTCAGCTATTCCAGCTGATCCTTTCTGCAGATGGAAGATGGTGGGTTAGCTTTCCCAGCTCTTTTACATATCTCCCTGAGCTCCACAGTCTCTAAAGTACATTTGTCTGCCAGTGGGTTTCTGGAGAAAGTATCTGCAATAATAAACATTTTCCCAGGAACATATGCTGCATGCAGCTTAAATCTATCAGGCATAACAGAAATCTCTTGTACCTTAAGGGAATTAACAGAGATTTGATTTTGCTAAAAGAGATAAACTTTATACTTTGAAATAATGCCAAACAAGCAGAAAATTGCAGCAGATGTGCTGCATCTCAATATTAGTGTAGGTGTATTTCTAATTTTTTGTAGGATAAAATACCCAAACAACAACTATACATAGATAATTGCTATTCATGTGCCACATAATTCTGATGTTATTTCTTTACTGTTTTACTATAAGGCTTCAATCAATGCTTATACTCCAATGATGACTAATGACTATATATAATAAAATGATTTTTCAAGCAAATTGGCTTGGAGATGCAACAATGTCAAAGACAATATTATCAACTTGGTGTTTGCTTTCCCTTTGATTTCTATCCATCTTTTTTTCTTTATTGATTAAGGTAGTACATATGTGTCTTTATCCCCCCATGTCCCCCTCCACTCCCCGCACTCATGCTCTCACCCCGCTGTTGTCTGTGTCCATTGGTTAGGCTTATATGCATGCATACAAGTTCTTTGGTTGATCTCTTCCCCTTACCCCCACCCTCCCCTACCTTCCCTCTGAGCTTTGACAGTCTGATGGGTGCTTTCTCTGTCTCTGGATCTGTTTTTGTTAATCAGTTTATGTTATTCATTATATTCCACAAATGAGTGAGATCATGTGATATCTATCTTTCTCTGACTAACTTATTTAGCTTAGCATAATGCTCTCCAGCTCCATCCATGCTGTTGCAAATGGTAGGAGTTCCTTCATTTTTACTGCAGCGTAGTATTCCATTGTGTAGATGTACCACAGTTTTTTAATCCACTCATCTGCTGATGGGCACTTAGGCTGTTTCCAAATCTTAGCTATATCAAGACCAGATATCAAGCTGTATTACAAAGCCACTCGTCTCAAAACTGCCTGGTACTGGCACAAGAACAGACATATAGAACAATGGAATAGAATAGAGAACCCAGAAATTGACCCAAACCACTATACTCAATATTTGACAAACGAGGCAAGAGCATACCTTGGAGTCAAGACAGTCTCTTCATTAAATTGTGTTAGGAAAATTGGACAGATACATGCAAAAAAATGAAACTAGACCACCAAATTATACCATACACAAAAAGAAACTAAAAATGGATAAAGGACTTAAATGTAAGATGGGAAACCATAAAAATACTAGAGGAATCCACAGGCAGCAAAATCTCAGACATACGCCAAAGCAATATCTTCACCGATATAGCTCCTAGGACAATGGAAACTAAGGAGAAAATAAACAAATGTGACTACATGAAAATAAAAAGCTTCTGCACAGCAAAAGAAACTATTAACAAAACAGCAAGAAAGCCCACTGCGTGGGAGAACATATTTGCCAATGTTATCACCGAAAAGGGTTCAATCTCCAACATTTTCAGGGAACTCATAGAACTTAACAAAAGGAAGATAAACAACCCAATCAAAATATGGGCAATGGACCTAAATCAGGCGTCCTCAAACTACAGCCCACGGGCCACATGTGGCCCGCTGAGGACATTTATCTGGCCCGCCGGGTGCCGCTGCCTGTCCTGCTTAGCAGCCGACTCGTCCCGGGCTCTCAGTGCGCATAGGAATTTGTTCATAGTTTTTTTTTTTAAACTATAGTCTGGCCCTCCAGCAGTCTGAGGGACAGTGAACTGGCCCCCTGGTTAAAAAGTCTGAGGACCCCTGATAAATAGACACTTTTTGAAAGAGGACATTCAGAAAGCCAAGAGAAATATGAAAACATGTTCAAAGTCACTAATCATCCGAGAGATGCAAATCAAAACGACAATAAGGAACCATCTCACACCTGTCAGAATGGCTATCATCAGTAAATCAACAAATGACCAGTGCTGGTCAGGATGCTGAGAAAAAGGAACCTTCATGCACTGCTGGTGGGAATGCAGACTGGTGCAGCCATTGTGAACAGTATGGAGTTTCCTCAATAAGTTAAAAATGGAACTCCCATTTGACCCAGTGTTCCCACTTCTATGAATATATCCCAAGAAACTAAAAACACCAATCAGAAAGTATATATGCACCCATATGTTCATAGCAGCACAATTTATAATAGCTAAGATTTGGAAATATCTATCCACTTTTTGATATTCAGTTGAAAACACTGAACTCTCAGATCATTGTAGAAGCCTCTCTTCAGGCATAACAACTTTTTTCCCTTCTATGCACATGTTACAGTTGTGTGCTTATCTGGCTTTGGTACATAGCCTCGTGCTTCTTGTCAAATTTTTTTTGTCTTGCCAATTAGAGTCTAGGTTTTATGTTTTCTATGTACCTTGATTTTAGCAAGTACTCAATAAATATTCTTTAAATAGTTGTAGGTGTTGAGACATACGTATTAGACAATTCTTTGAGGATCAATTTGCTGATACTTTGAGCAATGAGGATAAATGTGCTCTTGTTACTCTGTCAAATAAATAAGGAAACTAAAAGTAGTAATAATTGTAAACATAAATTCCTTCCCTCAAAATAGAAATAAATAAAATATTATAACTTGATGGTTCATAATACTATTCTTAATTCAGTGAGTTATTTGTTGAAGTCCTTCAACCTTGGTTGAAAAGCAAGAAATCACATTTATATTCATTTCAAGGGGAGATATATAGAAACAGAGAAATAACAAACACCTGGCTTAAATAATCTAGACCAGGAGGGAGGCTGCCTGGTGGAGGGTGACCTGGCTGCCACACTTGGTTGTCTGGATTGGAAGGTGAGACATAAAGGCTGTGGTCTGGGTCTGAAGCTCTAGGAAGAAAACCAGGCAGGCCTCTACTTCTTTGGTTCCGTGCATCTGCAAGAGAATGAAAATCCCAGCTTACATTTAAATTCAGATTATTACATTTAGTCTTTCTTATAATATTTGTTACTTCTTAATTCAGTGGGTAGATTCTCTCCTGCTGCCCTTCATGTTTTTTGGGGATGCTTTTTTATTGTCTAAAGTTTTACATATGTCACCTTTTTCCCAGATTGACACACCCCCCACAATTCCCACCTACCACCCCAGTGCCTATGTCCATTGGTTATGCTAATATGCATGCATACAAGTCCTTTGGTTGATCTCTAACCCCCCACCCCCACCTCCCTTGCCATTTGCTCTGGATCTATTTTTGTCCATTAGTTTATGTTGATCATTATATCCTACATATGAGTGAGCATGTGATATTTATCTTTCTCCGACTGGCTTATTTCACTTAGCATAATGCTCTCCAGTTCCATCCAGGCTATTGCAAATGGTAAAGTTCCTTCTTTTTATAGCTGCATAGTATTCCATTGTGTAGATGTACCACAATTTTTCAATCCACTCATCAGCTGATGGGCACTTAGGTTGTTTCCAAATCTTAGCTATTATAAATTGTGCTGCTATGGACATAGGGACGCATATATCCTTTCTGATTGGTGTTTCTGGTTTCTTGGTATATAGTCCTAGAAGTGGGATCACTGGGTCAAATGGGAGTTCCATTTGTAGTTTTTTGAGGACCAGTCTTCATTCCCACCAGCAGTGCATGAGGGTTCCTTTTTCTCCACATCCTTGCCAGCACTTGTCCTTTGTTGATTTGTTGATGATAGCCATTCTGACAGGTGTGAGATGGTATCTCATTGTTGTTTTGATTTGCATCTCTTGGATGATTAGTGACTTTGAGCATGTTTTCATATGTCTCATAGCCAGAAAACTGTCCTCTTTCAAAACGTGTCTATTTAAGTTCTTTGCCCATTTTTTGATTGGATTGTTTATCATTCTTTTGTTAAGTTGTATGAGTTCCCTGTACATTTTGGAGATTAAACCCTTATTTGAAATAGCATTGGCAAATATGTTCTCCCATGCAGTAGGCTTTACTTTATTTTTTCATTTTCACTGTCACTACCACTTGCTACCTAAAACAGAGAAAATGAATGTAGAAGATTGCTAGCAATAGATGTGAGAAAAAATGGATAATTGGGGCAAAGCACATTATTTTTTAAAATGTATTTTTTTAAATATATTTTATTGATTTTTTACAGAGAGGAAGGAAGAGGGATAGATAGTCAGAAACATCAATCAGCTGCCTCTTGCACACCTCCCACCGGGGATGTGCCCGCAACCAAGTCACATGCCCTTGACCGGAATCGAACCCGGGACCCCTCAATCCGCAGGCTGACGCTCTATCCACTGAGCCAAACCGGTTTTGGCTAAAATGTATTTTTTGAAGGCCTTAAAGACTTCTATTCAAAGAGCTAAAAAATTATAAACTACAAATGAAATGGGAATGGTAAAAGGAACCAAGTATTTTCTACTTGTAAAAGGATAACCTTAGATATAGGTTTTGAATAATATTATGACTTTCAAGGCACATTCTTTCTTCCCCAAATATTATGAGGGTGTCTCATAATTTGAAGAATAATTTGTGTCCTTATCAATCGTACTGTGATGACTAAATTTAATTCAGTGCTTCTTATCCTTTAGCCAGCACCTGAACCACCTGGAGAGCTTGTGATAATAAGATATCTGGGCCCCACTCCAGAGTTTCTGACTTAGTAGTTGGGGTGGGGCTTGAGAATTTGCATTTTTAATAAGCTCCCAGATAAGCTAATGCTGCTGGTCTGATGATATACTTTGAGAACTAATTTGTTTAATTCTATATACTATGAGAATATTCATAACTAATTTATGGGCTTCCTAAGGACAATGTAATATCTAATATCTAACTTTAACTTAGGTCTCAGTATTTTGTATAAAAGCATTAAAAATTTAAAAAATATTTTTTATTGGTTTAAAGAGAGAGACACATATATTTTTTACTCCACCTATTGATGCATTCTTTGATTGATTCATGTAAGTGCCTTGATTGGGGATTGAACTTGCAATGCTGGTATCAGGAAGACAAACTAAACTATCCGGCCAGGACTAAAAATTTTTCTTTCACAATATGAATCACTTTGTAGCTCACCGAATATTATAAAAGTTAAATAATTACAGGTTTCTATAATGTTTGGATATTTTTTTTAGAGAATTACCTGTTTTTATATTATTGCCAGGTAAAAATGTTGCTTTTTCAGTGATATCTTAGATTGAAATTTGGAGATTGCTATTTCCCCTGTATTAATCTGGAGCCTGTGCCAAATTGTGCATAAGCCCTAATAAGAGGTGCCTGAAATAGCACTCTTCTTTGTTAAAGAATAGAAATAATTCTTTCTACGATTATTTTTCCTCTTTCTTTTCATATGCCTGCCATTTGCATACCTCCCTCAATAGATACCAATTTTTTTAAAACAATTATCAGTGTTTTTACTTCTCACTTATTAATCAATTAATTAACAAGTTATCACACGTATATTCATTTAGTTTATCAATACTATGCAGTTTTAGAATGAGTGTAGGTATGGATAAAGATTCATGACTTTGACTAGCAAGGCAGGAATAGAAGGATCATACCTCAAAATAATAAAAGCCATATAAGACAAACCCACAGCCAACATCATACTCAATGGACAAAAACTAAAACCATTTCCCCTAAGAACAGGAGAAAGACAGGGATGCTCACTCTCACCACTCCTGTTCGACAGAGTTCTGGAAGTACTAGCCATTGCGATTAGACACTAAGAAGAAATAACAGGCATCCAAATTGGAAAAGAAGAAGTAAAATTGTCCTGATTCACAGATGACAAGATACTGTACATAAAAAAAAATAAAGACTCCATCAAAAAATTATTGGACTTAATAAATAAATTTGGAAATGTAGAGGGTACAAATTAACGCCAAGAAATCTATGGCATTTCTATACACCAATAATGAACTTATAGAAAGAGAGACTAAAAAAGCAATCCCATTTACCATCACACCAAAACAATTAAGATACCTAGGAATAAACTTAACTAAGGAGGTAAAAGACCTATATGCAGAAAACTATAGGACACTGAGAAAAGAGATAGAGGAAGATGTAAAGAGATGGAAGAACATACCGTGTTCATGGATTGGTAGAATCAGCATCATCAAAATGTCCATACTACCCAAAGCAATCTAAAGATTCAATGCAATCCCCATTAAAATACCAACGGCATATTTCACAGACCTAGAACAAACCTTCAAAAAATTCATCTGGAATAAAAAAAGACCCTGAATAGCTCCAGCAATCCTGAGAAAGAAGAACAAAGTAGGTGGGATCTCAATACCAGATATCAAGCTGTATTACAAAGCCACTGTTCTCAAAACAGCCTGGTACTGACATAAGAACAGACATATAGATCAATATATAGAATAGAGAACCCAGAAATTGACCCAAACCACTATGCTCAATTAATATTTGACAAAGGAGGCATGAACATACAATGGAGTCAAGACAGTCTCTTCAATAAGTGGTGTTCGGAAAATTGGACAGATACATGCAAAAAAATGAAACTAGACCACCAACTTACACCTTACACAAAAATAAACTAAAAATGGATAAAGGACTTAAATGTAAGATGGGAAACCATAAAAATACTAGAGGAATCCACAGGCAGCAAAATCTCAGACATATGCCAAAGCAATTTCTTCACTGATACTGCTCCTAGGGCAATGGAAACTAAAGAGAAAATAAACAAATGGGACTACATGAAAATAAAAAGCTTTCGCACAGCAAAAGAAATCATCAACAAAACAACACGAAAGCCCACTGCATGGGGGAACATATTTGCCAATGTTTTCAACGAAAAAGCTTTAATCTCCTGTAACTGTTGTTACAGGAACTCATAGAACTTAACAAAAGGAAGATAAACAACCCAATCAAAAAATGGGCAATAGACCTAAATACTTTTCAAAAGAGGACATAGGAAGGCCAAGAGACATATGAAAACATGCTCAAAGTCACTAATCATCCGAAAGATGCAAATCAAAGCAACAATGCGGTATCATCTCACACCTGTCAGAATGACTATCTTCAACAAGTCAACAAAGGACAAGTGCTGGAGAGGATGCAGAGATAAAGGAACCCTTGTGCACTGCTGGTGGGAATGCAGACTGGTGCAGCCACTGTGGAGAACAGTATGGAGTTTCCTCAAAAACTAAAAATTGAACTCCCATTTGACCTTGTGATCCCACTTCTATGAATATATCCCAAGAAACTAGAAACGCCAATTAGAAAGGATATATGCCCCCCTATGTTCATAGAAGCACAATTCACCATAGCTAAGATTTGGAAACAGCCTAAGTGCCCATCAGCAGATGAGTGGATTGAAAAATTGTGGTACATCTACACAATGAAATACTACACTGCGGTAAGAAAAGGAGTTACCATTTGCAACAGCATGGATGGACCTGGAGAGCATTATGCTAAGTGAAATAAACCAATCAGAGAAAGATAAATATCACATGATCTCACTCATTTATGGAATATAATGAACAACATAAACTGATGAACAAAAACAGATCCAGAGACAGAGAAATATCAATCAGACCATCAAACTTCAGAGGGAAGTCAGGAGAGGGTGGTGGTAAGGGGGTGAGATCAACCAAAAGACTTGTATGCATGCATAAAAGTCTAACCAGTGGACACAGACAACAAGGGGGTGAGGGCATGAATGGGGGGATGAATGGGGAGATAAGGAAACATATGTAATACCTCAATCAATAAAGAAATTAAAAAAAGAATTACATACATGTATCACCAAAAAAAAATAGATTCATGACCTTTCACATATTAGAGGGGCCATTATAAAGACAAATATTTCAGACTATTCTAAAGACAGATGAATAGAAAGGATAAAGAAAATGGTTCTGGTTTACTATAAGAAAGAAATTTGTTCCAATTGCACAAAGATTTGAACAAGTATCCTCATACATATACTAAAGTTAGAGTGACATCTATATAATTCACAATAAATTAGAATGATTTATCTTCACTGACATTCAAATTCATGTAAGTTGTGTCTGTGTATGTGGAGGGGGTGTTTTCTGAATCTTTTAAATCTCCAAAAAATAAATTTGGAAAAAGACAGAATTGCTCTTGGAGATACTAAGTTCCTCATATGTAAGAGAATTCAGGAGAAACCAAGATGGCGGCACAGGTAAACACCTAAACTGCTGCCTCGCACAACAATTTCAAAACTACAACTAAAAGACAGAACGGACACCATCCAGAACCACAGGAAAGCTGGCTGAGTGAAAATTCTACAACTAGTAAAAAAGAGAAAAGCTCACAGAGAATTGGAGGTACGGCAAAGGGTCTTTGTGCGCGCAGAGAGGAAGGGCGGCTGAGAGCCTGGCTGACTTTCTCTGGCGGAAGGGGGAAGGAAGCCCCCGACCGCACTGAACCCCAGTTCTGACTGCACTGAACCCCAGTTCTAGGCGAGCCCCCTGGGGACCCCCGCTTTTATGGGGGGAGTCTGGACTCTCAGGCGGAGACTCGGGAGCAGGGGAAGGAAGAGGTCTGAAGGCGCGTGTGTGCCAGTGCGCACAAAGGCTGCGGAGGGTGCCACAGGCTTTCCCTAGTGGAAGGGAGTCAGAGGCTCCTGACTGCATTGAGCCCCAGTTCTGACTGCAGTGAACCCCAGTTCCAGACGAGCCCCTGGGGACCCACGCTCTTGTGGGGGGAGTCTGGACTCTCAGGCGGAGACTCGGGAGCCGGGAAGGCAGAGGTCTGAAGGCATGCACATGCGCGCAACAGCAAGGCTGACTGGAAGCCAAGACTGAGACTCCACCCCATCCAAGCTGAGCACAGAGGCTATTGCAATTTGGCAAGTCTAGTCCTATAAGGCTGTCTCCAGCACCAAACTTCTCCCAGCATAGACACAGCTGATCCTTACAGCCAACTGGCCTGGAGGTCAATTCTTCCCAGTGATACCAACAACAATCAAGACTTAATTACAACAAGGCTGTACACAGAGTCCACAAAGGGGTGCACCAAGAGTGTCCACCTCAGGTTAACTGGGGAGGCAGACCCACTGGGCCATATAGGAAACCTAGCACACAAATCTACCTTACCAACTCAGGGAATCAGTGAAAATGCGGCGTCAAAGAATCAGATCACAAACGAAAGAAATGGAGGAAAACAAACGACTGGATATAGAATTCAAAACCACGGTTATAAGGCTTTTTAAGAATATCCTAGAAAAGGCCGATAAATATAACGAGACCCTCGAAGATATGAAAAAGGACCAACTAGAAATTAAACATACACTGACTGAAATAAAAAATATTATACAGAGACCCAAAAACAGACAAGAGGAACACAAAAATCAAGTCAAAGAATTGAAATACAAAGAAGCAAAAAACACTCAACCGAAAAAGCAAAAAGCAAAAAAAAAAAAAAAAATCCAAAAAGTTGAAGATAATGTAAGAAGACTCTGGGACAACTTCAAGCGTACCAACATCAGAATTATGGGGGTGCCAGAAGAAGAGAGAGAGCAAGATACTGAAAACATATTTGAAGAAATAATGACCGAAAACTTCCCCTACCTGGTGAAAGAAATAGACTTACAAGTCCAGGAAGCCCACAGAACCCCAAACAAAAGGAATCCAAAGAGGACTATACCAAGACACATCATAATTAAAATGCCAGGAACAAAAGACAAAGAGAGAATATTAAAAGCAGCAAGAGAAAAACAGTTAGTTACCTACAAGGGAGCACCCATACGACTGTCAGCTGACTTCTCAACAGAAACTATGCAGGCCAGACGGGAGTGGCAAGAAATTTTCAATGTGATGAATAGCAAGAACCTACAACCAAGATTACTCTACCCAGCAAAGCTATCATTCAGAATTGAAGGGCAGATAAAGAGTTTCACAGACAAGAAAAAGCTAAAGGAGTTCATCACCACCAAACCAGTATTATATGAAATGCTGAAAGGTATTCTTAAAGAAGAGGAAGAAGAAAAAAGGAAAGATAAAAATTATGAACAACAAATACATATCTATCAACAAGTGAACCTAAAAATCAAGTGAATTAAAAACCTGAGGAACAGAATAATCTGGGGAATATAATAGAATCAGGGGCATAGAAAGGGAGTGGACTGATAATTCTCAGGGGGAAAGGGGTATGGGGGGTTCATGAAGAGACTAGACAAAAATCATACACCTATGGATGAGGACAGTGGAGGGGAGGTAAGGGCAGAAGGTGGGGTGGGAACTGGGTGGAGGGGAGCTATGGGGGGAAAAAGGAGAAATAATTGTAATAATCTGAATAAAGATTTATTTTTTTAAAAAAAGAGAATTCAACTTTATCCAGGATGAGCACATAGGGATTTTTTTAAAAAATCACAAAAAACTGGTAAAGAAATTAGGCATCAAAGAAATGGTCCTTTGAACACTGACATAAACTGTTTCTAGTAATGGGAGGTCATTAAGGCTCTGTGTAGGTGTGGCATTAAAGAGGAACAATAGCAGTTTCTTCCTTTATTTATTTATTTATTTATTTATTTATTTAACCTTAAGGTAGCAAAAATAGACCAAGACAGCTGTTTGTACTGCTCTGTGGCATTTAGAATTTGGACAAGCATCAGGGTTAAGACCATATGGAAACAAACTTTTTTCATTTTGCCCTACTAAAATAGAGCTCTCTACCCATAACATAGCAGTTTGCTTCCCACAAGGACCCCATACTGAACTTCTCTCAGATCGCGGCAGACACAGATGATAGAGGCCTTAGAACTGACTCCTCTTACACTTGAGAAGGAGCCTGAAAGGGACCCTAAGTGGTAATCTGAGAGGAAGACTACGTAGCACTACATCACGTTTGGGAGAGGAGTTAATAGTTAGTGTAGTAATAACTGCTGAAAAATAACAGGCAACAAACATCTTTTCTTCAGTATTAGTGCCAAAGCCCTGTTGCCATTGACTTTTAGAGAAACACACAGGCAAAATCGTGATCTAGGGACAAGTAGTTTATGATGATAAAATTAAGAATAGAGTTTTTTGGGAGTTAAGGTACATCACTAGTGACTGGAAACGGAACTTTATGAGGTACTAGAAATGTTCTATATCTTGATCTTGGTGGTAGTTACACAAGTGCATCTTATTTAAAAACCATACAGCTTAAGTTGGATGCTCATTATGTACTTCTTTGTTCTCATGTTATCCTTTAATTAAAAAACACACGTGTAGGAATCAATTTCTAGTAATAGCTGGTAGAAGATTGTTAGATTCTCTCTGTCAATGTTACTATTAAAAAAGTTTAGGAAATTACTCTAATTTTATCATGTAATCTATGTCTGCTGTAACAAAATGTAGTAGGTTATTGAGTGTCTGTCAAGTGGCTCTACATTCCTGACCCGGGTCTGTATAGTTTCTTAGACCTCACAGCAGGTCCAGAGGAATTAATACACATGGGCCCACAGCAGATCATGTCCAAAGTTTTTATTCATTAGTAGCTCCAGTAGCTGGAGACTGTTGGGGTCCCTATTCTGAGATCACTTGCTTCATCTTCTGGGATTGCCGTTCACATTGGAGCAGCCTTTAGAGGAATCTTTTATCAGGTTTGATCATCCTGGAAAATCCATTTTTCTCAAAAAGTTTCATACCAACTTGTTTTTAAATTGTGTTTATTTACCCTAACAGGGGGCTTCAGACTACACAAATATTTCTTCAGTTCTAATGACATCTAGTATTCTGACTGTCCTTTGATTTAGTGGTGCCAATTGAACTGCCTACAAAATGTGTGAAATGTCCAATAAGCCTGTCTTCCCTGGGAAAAGTATAATTGCCAATATAGTTTCATGAGCCAGAGAACATTCATGACATTACAAATAATGTCTTTAAACATATCTGAAGAAAACTTTCCACAAAACTGTTTAAGTAAATAATGATGATAATTCAACTTGCCACCTCAAACATGATTTCTAAATCAAAAGAACGCTTCATTTTTATTCCCTTTAAGCAGTTTAGGTGTTCTAACAGATATTTTACCCACTCCACAGGTTCTTTTGAGTTGGTTGCAGGAATTTAATTTTCCACCAGAAGTTTTACCTCTAAGTTTAGTGTTGAGCACTTATCATTAATGAACTTCACTGCTTTCTTGGTAGGTTAATCATATTCTGATCGTAGTATTACTTTCTAGTCACACGTTTCTTCAAAGACTCAGACCACCAGATAAAGAAGAAACTCCTTTGAATTTCCATCTGGCTTTGAATTTCTATCTACTATTTTAAAAATGTATAACTAGCTCATAAATATTTCAAGTACTCTGCAACTCTTTACCTTTCAGGCTATAGTTTTGTAACTCTTATTTTATCAAGTGATGAAGTGTTTTGAACTAAGTGTTAGTGTTAATCTTAAATGAAAGAAAAGACATGCCAAGATATTTTTGTTTGTCTTCAGTGTAAAAATGAAGCGTGCATATTAAAATGAATGATTTTTATGTCTCAAGCCTATATTTTATAATTTGTTTGAGCTTTTTCAATGATACTCATGGACTAGTATACATTAAAATAAAAAGTTACATTGTTTGTTCCATATTAAATAGTATCCGATGTGTATTTTGATGAAAGAAGCAAAGAAGCATACACATTTCTTTGAATGGATCATTAATTTAATTTAGGATATTTTAAATTGGTGGACTCTAATACCCTACTTGTAACTAGGTTAGGTTTCCACCAATTATTAATCATAGTTCTTCATGATAACACTTTTTATTATAGCTTAGAGTTTAATGGCTTGTTCTGATGATGGAATGAAAGCACATTGCAATTTCATTTTTATATAATTTCACAAGTGTTTTTAGTAAGGTTGCAATTCATTACCTTAAAAAACAATGATATCTCTTATCTTTTTGAGCAGTTTTTTAAAGTAAGATAAGTTAAACAACACTAATGATATTTGTACAATTTCAGGGATTTGAGGAAAAACTTACCAGCTCGCTCCTCCAGTACCTAATTAACCTGCTTGCTTAAGTTAGTTATTTTTTGTATATATATAATTTACTATCAAAGACATTTTGAAAGAATTTTTGATTTGTAATTCAGAAATATTTAGTACTAGTCCATTACATTTTTAAAATTTACTGATAACACATGTTGAATTCATTATAATAAATGACTGTATCACCTATTTTGAACAACAAATGGAAATTTTTTAAACACTGAATTGTACTTTAACACTTTTTAACTTACGTGTGAAAAGTTTTCTTCAAATCCTTTTAAACTTGGAAGATCAACCTGTTCTTGTGTTTGGCCTTAAATATTTCCATTCTAAATTTTGCTATGAAGCTTTTCTTATTAATTCACTGTTGATATTCATGATATCTAAGACATTGTTTACAGCTTAACTTTCACATTCTATCAGATAGAGTGTGTTTTTTTATTTATTTATTTAATGCAATATGCTCCTTGGAGTTAAAATTTAAAAAAATTAAAGTATCACTCTCTAGATTTTAAGTCATAATATGAAGAAAATTTATTAGCTGGCTATATTGCTCTTACCTTTAGAGGCCATGAAGATTTCTGAGTCACGTCTTCAAAGACAGCCATGTGAAAAAAAAAAAAAAAAAAAGGCTTTTCTTGTTGCAGCAAGGAGAGGAAACATGGCATGAATAAAACTTCATAAGGTGTCTTTCTGTTCCATGTCAACTTATAAATAACAGAGGAAAGGATTGCCTCATTCAGCCTTCAGAGAGCTGTATTTTATCACTTTGAACAACAGGGGAAGATAAAGCCACCACCAAAGGTAAACACTACTCAGAAACCATCATACTACTTGGTGGCTGAAGGAACAATTTAAAAATAATGGAAACCAGAAAAGAAAATATATAACACTCATTTCAAAAGTCTTGTTTCCACTTAGTCGTTTTTGTGTTCCCTTGGAGTATATACTTTTGCTTTCACTATACATTAGACATATTCTATTTTTCTGGTTTCTATGTCTCCTGTGCCAGAGTCATGATAAAATATTCTATCGTGTATAACTTTCTGACAGTTCTAAGTACAATATTTTATATTTTGAAAATGTTTGAACATGAACTTCCTTGTTTTTCTCCCGAGATTTCTACCCACTCTCTCCCTCAAACAAATAAAAAGAGCATGTATTCCCTTCTATTTATGTACATAAATAAATCTTTATTTTCATTTTTAATTGCATTTGATGTATCAGAGACATTTGGAAATACAAACCTTTGATAACCTTGCAGTTCATTGGAACATACAGGTGATATTTAAGTGCACTGCATACAAAGGGGGGAAAAGCACTGAAACCAGGCAGCTCACATTTCTAAATGCAGCTGACCAGGTGAACATGGAAATTTTGCTCACCAAGTCAATTGCCCTGGATGGCACAATTTGCAAAAGTTGAAGTTGCATGATATACTGCATTATAAGCAACAATCTCTACTTCTAAAAATAGTTAAGCAGCCTGAAACAGCATAAAGAATGATGAAAAATTATAAAGTCAGCCTCACAGGTTATAGATAGCCAAAAGTTTAGGTTCTTCTTATTTGGCAAAGAGAGATTTCTTTTTACTATTGTTGTTTTGAAATGTTAGGGATTAAAAAGAGTTGCCATTATTTGAATTGTAGGAAAATTATAGAAACATGATCGGTATTTTTAAATTAAATGATATGTTTGCTAAATTTCTTAATGTTTGTCATGGGCATTTGGAAACACTTTATTCTAAAAAAACAAAACAACCCTAAATTGTTGTCAACACTATCAAACCTGGCATTTTAAATTATGGTCATAATTGACAAGTTAATTTTTACTTTCTCTAGAGCACCAATTTGAAATTAAAAAATAAACGTCTAAGTGAATTAAACATATACTTTGACTTGTACAAAGCCAAACATCTATGTATTTGTATTGGCCATATGACTGACTGATGGAATCTTTGAATATTTAGCCTGCAACAGAGACTTCCCAGGCTATCTAACTTGGTAAAGTTTAGACACTGCCCATTTCTTTTTCCATGCTTTCTCCCTCAGTTCTGCCAAAGACCCAGCAGATACCAACCTGAGGTTTCATATCCCCTTCCCTCCACTCTTTTCTGTTTGCCAGCCTTTCTCTAGGTCATACTCACAAACCTTCCTTAATGGATCTCTCAGATGTTCATGTGTCCTGTTGATGTATGCTTCTGCAGCCAGGTGATGTTTCTCCAGGAGCTGGCCTCACCTCCTTTCCTGCTGCTGTTGCTGCTGCCCTTCACCTTCATGGTACACTCAGTCCTCCTCTCCAAACATCTCCCACCTCCAAAGAAGAACCAGGACCACCATTTATTACTCAAAATGGTCACTGCATCCTCATCTCCCACTATGAAGCACTTGGCTTTTTCAAGCAGCGTCAGTATCAGTTTCACTCTGTCATCAGGTTGCAGGTTTCTGCTCTGCTCCCTTGATTCCAGGAAATATAGCAATACAAATATGTTTAACAGACATAACCCAAGGCTTGAAGGTAACATAGTTGGAATGCAGTACTAGAAAAAAGACTTACAAATGAATATTGGCACACAGGGATCTCAGGAAAGTTAGCTACCCTCTCTCTCCTTAGCCTCTGCTTTGCTGCTTGGCATGGTCATTCCTCAAGATGTTCTGCTTTGCCTGTCCTTGTCCCTCCTGAAAGAGGGGCCTCTGTATTCTCACTGTCTTCCTTTTTTTCCAAGAGGAAATAGAAAAAAAAATTGCATCATAATCTCACCACCATTGACCCCTGCCCATGGCCTTTTTGCAGGGCATGCCATCACTATTTTTGAAGGTCTGTTCATTCAATATTACATCATTAAACAGAACTTCCCTATTACTTATTTAATAGCTAGATAGTTGAATTAAATTTTCATGACAGAAAAGGCTCACCAATTTAGTCTTTTTTAGTACAAAGGAAGAGGCTGCCAGTTTATTTAAATCTAGAGTGATGCCTGTATAAAACAAAACAAGAACAGCGATGTGTTCCAGTTTGCATCCTCTGGGGCAAGGATGGGTATGGAGTAAAATGTTAGCCTACAGGTCAGGGACAGGACTAAGGCCAAAGACTGATGAACTAGTCCCGTGGTTGGCAAACTACGGCTTGCGAGCCACATGCGGCTCTTACGCCCCTTGAGTGTGCCTCTTCCATAAAATACCATGGCCTGGGCGAGTCTATTTTGAAGAAGTGGCCTTAGAAGAAGTTTAAAAGAAATTTCAATCGTTGTACTGTTGATATTTGGCTCTGTTGACTAATGAGTTTGCCGACCACTGAACTAGTCTTAGGAATAGTTATATAGTTTTATGGTTAGTCTGCCCTTGGTTTTACTATAAAATCGTGTGTTCCTAAAAATCATATATACCGTGTTTCCCCGAAAATAAGACATCCTCTGAAAATAAGACCTACTTACAGGTTTCCTTCTGGGTGAAATATAAGGCATCCCCCGAAAATAAGGCCCCAGGCTGTGTCTCAGAATGAACATTAATTTACCGTAAACTGGTCGCTAGGGCCGCCCCAACTGGCGTCTAGCAACCAGTGATGTTACTAGGAGTCCTGACGTCACTGCTGTATGGAGGCGGAGTGGAGGTCTGAGTGAGTGGTGAGCACGGGGCGGGAGAGAGGAGGAGACTTTCGCAGATGCGTGTAGAAGAACAGGAGGATTAGAGCGGACGGGACGCAGCGAAGGTGGTGGTTGCTGGTCTGTCTCTGGTGACACTACCTGATGCTCGCGGCCGCCTTCATGATGACTCAAGGTTCTCAGTCAGTGGCAGACCCTGCTCCAGCCCAGATCCAGGCCCCAGCAAGCCCAGTGACAGTCCCCAGGCAGGCCCCAGGGGTAGGGGGGATGTCTGGTGAAGGTGTTCAGTGGCACAGGGGTGGGGGGAGGGGGATCACTTAAAATGACACAGGAGGATCAGAGGGGGCAATCAAAATGACACAGGAGGATCAAAAGGGGTTACTAAAATGGTAATCCCCCCTCTGATTCTCCTGTGCCATTTTGATTCCCCCCTGTGATTCCCCCTGTGTCATTTTGAGTAATCCCCCTCCCCCCACCTGGATACCCCAATTCCTTTTTTTTTAACCCCTAGAAATGAGTGCAAAAAGAAAAAGCTACTCCGTGGAGTACAAGAAAGGAATCGTGGAAGACTCTTGGGCCAAAATCTTACTGCTTTCTGCAAAGAGAAGATGTTGAGTATCCAATTGGTCCAAAAATGGCGAGCAGAGTATGGTAACCTCATTGAACAAGCGGACAAGGGAAATGCTAAAAAGCGCAAGTGGGGATCAGGTCGGCAACCATTATTTTCCAAGCTGGAAGACCTGATCTGTGAATGGGTTGTTGACAGGAGAGCAAAGGCTTTGGTTGTGAATAGGGCTCAGATTCAAGAATTTGCCCTTGCAATGGCACCACAGTTTGACATAGCCCCCGAAGACTTCAAAGCATCACAACACTGGCTGGATAATTTCCTTCAGCGAAGTGAACTGTCTTTAAGAAGATCTACAACATTGTTTAGGTTGGAAGATACTCAAGTTATTAAGCGAGCACTTGCATTCAAGTCCTTTATTGATGATGCTGACTTCTCTAAATACAATCTTTCCAACATGATTGCTATGGATGAAACTGCAGTGTTTATGGGCCAATCATCTCAAACAACAATTGAACAGCGGGGTGCCTCCTTAGCGTACATTCCCTCCACTGCTTACGAAAGTGCACGTGTTTCCTGTATTTTGGCAATTCGTCTGGATGGCACAAAAATCCCACCTTTAATCATTTCTAAGGGCAAGAAGGAAAAGATTGAACGTGTTTTGCGCATTTTTATTCTTGAAACTGAAAAAGCCTGGGCCACACAAGCAGTTATAAGGAAGTGGGTCGATTTAATACTGCCGCTTGTTATGCGAGGAAGCCAAAGAGGTCTGCTAGTCTGGGATGCAGCCAACACTTACCGCGCTAAAGACATGAAGACATTTCTTCACAAAAGAAAAATAGATCAGATAATGATTCCCGCAGAAATGATGGCCTATCTCCAGACACTTGATATTGCAATAAACAAGCCATTCAAAGACAATTTGCACATGGAAATTAATGACTACTTTGAAAATAGAATGGAGAGAAATCAGCGTGGAAACTTTGTGAAACCTAAACTGCAAGAAGTTGTGACTTGGGTGAAGAATTCATGGGAGAAAATCACTGACAGTTGCATTGCAAATGCACTGCGAGCAGGCTACCTTGACAAGAAGTACTCATTTAAAGACAGTGCTATTGCTAAACATGAGAGATTTGGTCCACTGATTCTGAAAGAAATGGAGTCACAAGAAATTCACCAGGAAATTCAGGAACTGGATTGTTATGATGATGTTCCAGAAGATGATGACATGATTGTCATTGAATAAATGAATAAATTCTTGATACTGTAGGATTCACAGTTTGTCTGGTTTGTGTTGACAACTACCGTACTACCGTACCGTATACAGGTAATAAATTTCCTTTATTTTCATTTAACAATAAATGTGTACCATATTCTTCTTCGTGGAAAAATAAGACATCCCCTGAAAATAAGACCTAGCGTGTCTTTGGGGGCAAACATTAATATAAGACACTGTCTTATTTTTGGGGAAACACGGTACATATACATACATAAATATATATATGTCCATATGTAATCAAATATATATGGAATGGGAGAAAATTATTTATTTTTCTTGAGTTATATAAATATTATTTTGGTAAAATTCTAAAAAACATTTTATTCACTTAAAATCACATTTTTAAAAATTCATGGTAATGCATAAAATTATATTTATTTTTAGCAACTGCTTATTATTACATTTTATGGATATAATAAATACAATTTTTGATCCTTGCCCTTTTAATGGACATTTGGATTGTTTCTGTTTGTAAGGCATTGGTTCTTATGCACATGTCTAGATGTCCTTTGAAAGTATATGTCTGGAAAGGAAAATGCCAGCTTATGGGGTATTAAGTTCTTTATCTTTACCAGATATTATCAAATAGATCTTCAAAGGGCTTGTGCCAATTTACAAGCAACAGTAATGGATAAGCATTCTCTTTTCCACATTTCCTTTTCAAAACAGGCTTGGTTGGTAGAGTGAAAAATCAACAAGGGATACCCAGATATCAATTTATGAGAAGGCAGCATCCAGGGGTCTTTTGTTATCATCTGAGTAATGTAAACACCTTTGTGTGTATTTGTTTTCATCTCTCCATATCATGCTATATCACGTCAGAATAACTAACAGCAACTTTTATAAATATCTGGTTTAAAAAGTAATGCTATAGGTAGGAAGTGGTTCACAAATGGACTATAATTTAATGATAAAATAGCTCATTTCATTTGGTGAGTCTAATGGCCTGACCTCCTAAAATGTGAACCACACACATGCAGCATGTATAAATCTTACCTCTGAATTTATAGTTTCTTGCATTAAATTTGTTATGAAACAAGGCAGGATATGTATAAAGAAATTAATGAAGAAAATAAAACAAATCTAGGGAGATATATTGTTTTTATTTTTATTCTACATTAAGGTATTACATATGTGTCCTTATCCTCTCATTGCCCCCCACAACCCCACACTCATGCCCTCACCCCCCTGGTGTCTATGCCCATTGGTTAGGCTTATATGCATGCATATAAGACCTTTGGTTATAACTACATTATTAGATATGAAATATCCAATCCCTTAATGTAGATGTGGAAGTTTCTTCCCTGGGAATGTGCAACTCTTATTTAGGCAACCATTTCTCACACTGTGCAAACTGCCTATCAGAATGCATTTTTTTACTATTTTATTCAAACCTACTAGAGGCCCAGTGCATGAAATTTGTGCACTCGGAGGTAGGGGGTCCCTCAGCCCGGCCTGTGCCCTCTTGCAGTCCGGAGTCCGGGAGCCCTCGGGGGATGTCCAACTGAAGCTGGCAGTTGAACATCCTTAGTGCTGCTGTGGAGGCAGGAGAGCAGCGCTCCCCCAGTGGGAGCACACTGACCACCAAGGGCAGCTCCTGCGTTGAGTGTCTGTGAGCAGCATAGCGACTGGTCATTCTGCCATCGGCCGAAACCATCTCTCCGACATCTCCCTAGGGGTACCAGATTGCGAGAGAGCACAGGCCAGGCCAAGGGCCCCCTCTGGTGCATGATCAGGGCCAGGGAGGGACATGGGAGGTTGGCCAGGCGGGGAGGGACCGTGGGAGGGCTCCAATGTATGTCTCGCCCATCTCACTTAGTCCTGATTGGCCAGACCCCAGCAGCAAGCTAACCTATTGATTGGAGCGTCTGCCACCTGGTAGTCAGTGCATATCATAGCGATTAGTTGACCAGCCGACTATCTGCTCTCTGGTGGTCAGTGAACGTCATAGTAAGCTGTTGAGCAGCCTTAGCATATCATTAGCATATTACTCTTTGATTGGTTGAATGGCCAACTGGACGACTGGACACTTAGCATATTAGGCTTTTATTATATAGAATTCTTTTGATACAGTGCTTCATTCATTCATTCAATAAGCATGTATTAACTTTTTACTATAAGCATAGCATTATAGAGCATACTGAGATATAATGATACAACATCCACCCAGGAGGAACATGTACTCCAGAGGAGTATCACAATAAAGGGATGCAATATTTTTATTTTTAAAAACTAAGTTACAATCTCTTAAGAATGCAATAATGTAAGTCATTCTCTCTTTGTAAAGCAAAACTAATTAGGATCAGTAATTCATCTTTCAAATGAGCAAACTTTATTTCACACATACATGTCTAATTTCCCTTTCTTCTGTTCCTTTAAACAGGAAAATAACTATTAAGATATTCTTTCTTAAATAATGAAAGGATAGTAAACCAGATCATGCTTCTTAGCTGTTAGAAAGAGATGAATTTCTTACTCCTCTTTTTCTGCCTACTTAACAAGATATTGATTTAAAAAAATTGAAAAAAGGAAAATAATCCTGGATACAGAGAAGAAGAATCTGGGGAACTAAGACAAACTGGTTCTGGAGCAAATATATCAAGAGTGGTTCCCATTTTCCAAGATAATATGGAAAAGACTCATAATTAGAGTCCTGTGTACAGACCCAAGGGACAATGGTATCCCATAATCAGTACTTTTAAAGCCCAATGCAGAAGCAAAAGTTTAGTTTATACATGGAAGTTCTTTTTAAATTTTCAGCCTTATACATTTTCTTTAGGTAAGACACTAAGTTTAATGGAATTCTTTGAAGTAATCTGTCTTTACAGTGCTCTGTCTTCTGGCATTTGCCTGATCTATTATGCATAATGTAAACACTTTTATGGCTCCTGATTATATTTTCCTTTAAAGTGTCTAAAAGAAGAGGGAATATTCTGAGAGGTTCTGACTTATTCCAAGCTATATTACTAGAAAAAGTGACATAAATTATTTGCAAAAAACATTACAGACATATGACATATCAACAACTCTTTATTTAGATGTTCTACAAGGTATAGAACATTATCTGCATATCTGAGAAGAGAGGAGAGAGAAGGAGAGGGATATATGATATCTATCTATCATATATCTATCATCTATCTAGAGAAGAAATTGGAGCTATGTTGAGAGGGAGGATTAAGAAGACAATAAAAATCTTCAGAGACCCCAATGTTTTCCACCAAGAATTGTTTTATCATTTTGAAAATCTTTATTTCTACCATTATTTTGTTTTCAGGTTTTAGCTTTTTATGTAGGTATGTTCCACATATAAACATTTTGAAGATGCTTACAAAGTATTTACACCACTTGTCATCTATTTACACATTTTAAGAGCAACTTTTCTAACAAACAAAATTAAAATTTATCAAGTTATAAAAATTTTCTAAAAATTTACTCTATTACCACAAAATAAATAAAGATAAAAAATATTTTTTTAAAAAAATTAAAATTTCATTTCAATTAAGACCCCTTTTTCACATTTTGCTTATTTATTCTGCCTTTTGATTAATAGCATCAGCATCACATTACTATTTTATATCACATATATGCAGCACTTGCCTTAAGTTTTCAACATATCATTTGTAATTAAAGGTAGACACTGAGTCAATATGAACAATAGATTAACTAAACTGCACTGTAATTTAGGTAAAATTGCTGGGTCACTGTATACTACATGCAAAATCCACTTAAACTGGCACTTAACCAACAGTACCACATGAACAAATAATTCAGTATATGAAAACTGCATCATAAATTTAATATTTTCATACCAGAAAACTGCATCATAAATTCAACATTGCCATGTGAAAACTACATAAGTCCTTCTCCTATAAAATGATACTGTTTAGCTTATTTTAAGAGGTTTAACTTTCATATATTGTAACTATCCTTAAGGTCTTGAATTCAAATTCATATAAAACTCTTCCATATTTAAAATAAACAATCCTATTTTAATCAGTGCATTAAATTTGCTTTTTAAGTTCATTTGAATGATGATTATCTTTCCCCCTAAAGAAATGAATTTGATAAGATTTTTAAAGGTATCTTGCAACAAAATTCCAACTGTAAATGTCTCCATGGAAATTTTCAAATTCCTTATGATTTCTTCCCCAAAGAATCTTAGAAAACTTGTAATAAACCTATAAAGCTGACTTGCATATTTACAAAATTTTGAATAGCAAATATAGGTAACTCATAAAAAAACAAAACAAAACAAACACTTATTTGTTCAATGGCTATTTGTGAATTGCCAGGTACACTGCGTACCTCTAAGGAATTATTCTATTGCAGAGAACCAATTCCAGCATGTAATAATTACAAGAGTTCCATCAAAAGGTTTACGGGACTTGGGAAGCTCAACAAGGGTGAGCCACATATGTAGTTTACCTGTTGGAAATGGCTAAACAGCATTTCCCCCAAACCTGAATAGGATTGTTAGCTGCCAGACAGCTCCGGACATTTTATTGCCTCCTGTTGGCCAAACACCTGAACAGCTGTAGGCTATTCCCCAAACTGATAATGCTTCTGTATTCTACCCTTTGATGTGTATATTTCCACCTTGCTTTAGGATAAATCGTGTGAATAAAAGCAGGGTCCTGAGTGAAGGAGGAGAGTCTTCAGTTCCCTTTAGCTGAAGCTCCTCTGACCCCCAATGCCTTTCAAAAATATCTTTCATCTTTGGACTCCTTCTTAATCATCTACACACAGCCCCTTTCTCCAGAATGCTGAACCCTTTGTAAGGCTGGGAAAAGAACCCTGGCATTATGACGCCCTAACAAGGGACACCAACAATTATGGCGCCCTAACGAGAGGCACCAACATTCTATTATTGAAAACAACTTGATGTCAAATAAAATCTTGACATACAATCCAGCCTTCTCCCTGTGCCTGCCAACTTACTTGTTTACTAAACACTGTCACATTAAATGATGGTGCTTAGGCAAAAACTCTGCAAACACACATTCCACCTCCATCCCCTTACCCATGCTGAGATGTGCTGCCTGCCATGAGATGAAATCTGCTTGAGTAAAGTCATATACATTATAGCAAGCATTCCAGATTCCTAAAAGGACCAAATACTTTGGCATTAATACAATGTACTCTCTGTTTTCTCAAATATACAAAATATACATTTCCAGTTTTTTGCATATATATATATATATATATATATGTATATATATATATATATAGTTAAGTTTGTAATTAAAATTTTGCAAAGTGAACTACAGACCATCAGTGTGATTGCATAAGCACGCAGGTCCTTGCAGCAGCTCAGTTCTGGTGCCTCTTCATGTGCAAGGCCAGGCGGTCGGAGTGGGAGAAGCTGTGGTTGCACACCCCACTCTGGAAAGGTTTGGCCCTGGTATGCTTCTGATAATGGCACATCAGCTCATTAGAGCATGCGAACCTCCAGTCACAGCCTTCCCAGGTGCATTTGTACAGCTTCTCACCAGTATGAATCCTCAGGTGAGCTTTTAAATGAGAAGACTTTGCATAAACTTTTGTGCAGCCAGGGTAATCGCAGTAGTAGATGGGTTGTTTCTCCAAATCAGAGTTACTCCTTCTGTTGCATCTGACAGGTTGGATGTTTTGCGAATTAACTGGTAGGGTGGCAGGTAAATTTGGATTGTGAATTGCCACTTTAGAAATAATTGTAGCAGCATAGGATGGAGGTGGGTTAAATTCTGGAGCATCTCTGCTTGTCTATCTGGATTTCCAGGCTCTGAGCTTGGTGGTGATTTGGGAAAGTAAGTGGCCTGTTGTGGAAGAAACTGACTTGGCATTGTGTATGTGCAAGGGTGTATGTCCTGGAATTGTTTCATCGTAGTCTGCGGAACAGCAGAGGTGTGTGTGTTAAGGCCTGATATGAGGTTCTGTCTTGATATGTGTTAAGCAAGGTCTCTGGGATTTGTAGAGGCCAGTTCTCAGGTGAGTGTTGTCAGGGAGGAAGATCTTCATGTTGGTACTGTAAATGTAACCCTTCACTGTCAGTGAAGAACTGGTCTACGACTGAGGCACTGTCTCATCTATACTTTCTATGGTCTGGAATTATAGAAACTGGAGGAAGCTGAGGTGTCTGGACCAGCTCCTCGTGCCGGGGCAGGGGGGCGGAAGGGGCAGCCGCGGCCCGGCACTAGTGCATACTGCGGAGGCTGCGGGTGTGCAGGCTGCTCCTTCTGGTGATGGTGCGGGTGCCTCAGTTCCTCTCCAGAGAAGAGTGCCCTGTCGCGGCCGGGTTTGCGGCGCCCAGCACGGGGCTTGAGCTGCGCAAACACGGGCTTGTCCTGCTGGGACGGTAGCTGGGGCACCGGTCCCAGGCTGGCGCTCATGGATTGCTCCCGCATAGCCCTGGGCACTCAGGGGGCGGCTCCAGTCGCTGGGCTCGGGGGAGCACACTTCCCACTGGCTGGCTCGCTCACCCCACCCCCCCGCAAGCTCCATGCAGGGCTGAGGGCAGAGGAGGGGAGGCTCCCGACGGACCCCTCAGTCCACTGTAAGCATGCACTAAAAGCAAAACTCTTCTGCTCCGCCACGCATAAACGCCAACTCCTCCAGGAGGCCATCCCTGGAGCCAGCTCCCTCCACTGCCAGTCTCCGCCAGCGAGCTACTAACACGCGTATCTGCCCTGCGACTCATTTTTACCATTATTTTAAATATACTTACCTTGTGCTTTGGTTCTTGGCCTTGCTCAGTGTGGTCATTTTTCCCTCCCAACATCTGCCTATATCTTCAGACATCACCAAAATACTGCACCAGGCCCTTTGGTAGTTGCAGCAGACAGCCCGACATACTACTGCTTTACAGATAGCAGTCATATTACACACAGCTGGTGCAGATGCAATCTTGTGCCTGTTGGAGTACACCAATTGTTTTCTGCAGAACATTTTCTTCACAGTTCCAGCATTGAAAATAAGCATCCTCAAACTTGGATCTCCCCAAGAGCAAAGTTCCCAAGAAACTGAGATATTTATTATAGCAAATATATATTAAATATATAGACAAAATATTTTATAGTTAATTTAGCTTTACTAGTGCATGTTCAGTGTTTCTTCTGGTTCTATTCACAGGCCACATCATTGAGAAAGTGTTACCACATTTGAATACATGCCTGGCTAAATGATGGCTAAAAGAGTAGGTTGTGCCCTGTATGCCATGGAGAATGGCACTTCACTGAAGGGGAGTGGAAAAGCAAGGCCTATTTTTGTTATTTGTCTAAATTCTTTTTCTTATTGTTGCCTAATGTAGGTCCTGACCCATTGTAAGCATTCATGAAATGTTAACTGAAAAAATGATAGAAAAGATGTCACCAAAAATATTGTTTTTTGTTTGGGTCATCTTCTTTTGATTATCTATAACTAGTGGCCTGGTGCACGAAATTCGTGCATGGAGGGAGGGGGTCCCCTCAGCCCAGCCTGCACTCTCTTCATTCAGGGAATCCCTTGGGGAATGTCTGACTGCCAGAAGTCGGACATCCCTCTCGCAATCTGGGACCGCTGGCTCTTAACCGCTCACCTGCCTGATCGTTCACCTGCCTGATCGCCCCTAACTGCCTCTGCCTGCCTGCCTGATTGCCCCTAACCCCTCTGCCTGCCTGCCTGATCACCCCTAACTGACTCTGCCTGCCTGCCTGATTGCCCCTAATTGCCCTCCCCTGCCGGCCTGATCTTACACCCAATGGCCCTCTCCTGCAAGCCTGATCTCATCCCCAACTGCCCTCCTCTGCCAACCAATTTGGTTCTGATTGGTTGGTTTCTATGCCAGTCAGTGTCAAAAGCTCTGCCTCCTAGGAAGCCATTGGTTCCTCACAGTTGACCCAGATTTGGTTCTGATTGGTCAGTTTCTATGCCAGTCAGCGTCAAAAGCTCCTCCTCCTAGGCAGCCATTGGCTCCTCACAGTTGACCCAGATTTGGTTCTTTTTTGGGGGGGAGGGTGGGCTGTTTATTAAGTGGTTATTACAGTGGTCAGACCACGTAAGTGGTGTCAGCCCCAGGAATGTGACCTGTCAATGTTGATCACAAAGCCCCCAAGGCTGGTCCTGGTGAGCCCCAAGGTCAGAAATGAAACTCAATGGCCTTGATCACATGCTGCTTCCAGGCGTCCAGGCTGGGCAGCAGAAAGGAGATGCCCATGACATGCCAGGTCTCCCAATCAGACATCACTGAGGTCTGGTAGGACAGCAGCTGCATGCCTGCCTCTGCCAGGAGCCCAATCATGGTAGGCAGCATGGCAGGGTTGGAGGGTTGAGTCCAGAACAAGAGCAGGGGCAGACCCCTGCGGAGAGGCACTTCTGGTCTGAAGGCAGCTCCGTTGAGTGACTGCGGCACAGGTGTGGTGCCCTGGACAAAGCCCATAGCCTGGTAGGGGGCACCTGCCAGGGCCACGCTCAGGAGGCCTTCCCTGCATCCTTACTCTCCTGGCACAATAGGGTTATGGGAGGTGGTTAAATTGAGGCTGGCCACCTTCACCAGCAGCTTGGCATTCACCAAGTTCACATCCACATGATTAAAAGCATCTGAGGTGGTCAACAATGATTGCAGGGTTCAGACAGTCCCCGGCATTCTTCAGGGAAAAGCCCTGCGTTACCACCCGGATGGTCCCTTTGGGGGACCCTGCCCAGGCTTGCATCAGAGTCCCCAGAGCTTCTGCCAGACCAATCCAAGGTTTGGTATGCAGAGAGAAGGGGCTGGTAAGGGCCTGGGCATTCACGACCCCCCAGCGAGGGCTCTCCCCTTCACCATGTCCACGAACTGAACAGCATCTCCTCCCTGCAGCGCTCTGGGCCTCCTTGGTGCTGGTGCCCACGTTGGGGCAGCTGATGACTTTCTCATGGCCCACCAAGGCAGAGTCCCGAGGCGGCTCCTCCGTGAACACGACCAGTGCTGCACCCGCGTACTGCTCTGACTGCAGGGTCCGGAGCAGGGTGCCCTCATCCACGATCCCTCCGCGGGTGCAGTTCACCATGCGCACGCCCTTCTTGCACAGGGCGAAGGTGCTATTGTTCAGCAGGCCTGTCGTGGAGGGCAGGAGCGGGGTGTGCACAGTGGTGAAGTCACAGAGGGGCCAGATCTCCTCCAAGGGCAACTGCTGAATGCTGAAGGAGGCTGAGACCTCTAGTGAGATGATGGGCCGTACCTTACAGTCTTCATCCTGAAGGACTGCATCCAGACGGCCACCTCTCTCCGGATCTTCCCCAGGCCAAGAATTTCCAGGGTCTTTCCATTCAACTCGGTTCCCATGAACTTCTTTCGGTCCCATTTGCCATCCTTCATCAAAGCCGTAGCCTGGGGAATCTGCATGGCTGGACATATGATCATCCCACAGGTGAGCTCTGCAGCACTAATATTGTTCCCATTGGGAGTGTTCATGACCAGGATGCCCCTCCTCGTGGAAGCCTCCAGATCCAAATTTTCCACACCAGGGCCAGCCCTGCCCACCACCTGGAGCTTCTCTGTTGTGTTGATGACATCCGCAGTCACCTTGGTGGCCAAGCGGAGGATAAGGCCTTTGCAGTCCTGCAGCTCGGCTATCAGCTCCTGTTTGCTCAGGTTCTGCTTCTCCACCACCTGCAGCCCTCCATCTTGCAGGATCTTTCAGAAGCAAGGGTCCAGGCTGTCACTGATGAGCACTTTCTGTAAATTTGTGAAGCCATTGCTGGAGCTAGCCTCCAGATTGACCACTCTCCCTGGACAGAAACACCTCTAAGCCCCCAGATTTGGTTCTGATTGGTCAGTTTCTATGCCAGTCAGCATCTCTGGGCCTATCAACGGGGTCTGATCAGAAAGGCGGGGCTAATCAGCAGCCCCAGTGGAGTCCTGGAGAGAAATGGAGGCCTGGCTGCTGGCCAGACTGGGAGAGAAAGAGAGAGGCAAGTGCTGGTCAAAAGCTGCCACAGAAGCAATGGATCAGTCCCTGATTCTCTCTTCAGGCCTCTCTCTGGCCCTGATTCGTAGCTCCCTCAGCAATCAGTGCTGGGGCACCAGGCCTGCAGCCTGCAGTGGAAGCAGTCAGTGCTGGGTTGCTACGGCAACCCAGCACTGACTTCTGGTCTGGTTGAGCTTCGGTCATAACAATGTTACACCCTGGTTCTTTATTATAGAGATAATAAAAGAGTAATATGCTAATTAGACCAGACATCCTTCCAGATGACCTTCTGGACAAAGCCACAGTGGTCGGGGCGAGACAGAGGCAGCTGCTACAGCAGCAGGGCCCAAGCCCCTTGCACAAATTTTGTGCATCGGGCCTCTAGTTTAGTCGATAAGCAAATGTCTGAACTGAGAAAAATGAATAAGAATTAGGATCTTGTTCCCAACTTTAAGTTAAAGTCAATAGTGATTTGCACAAGGTATACTATTAAGTTTTTGGCATAACTGTAATAATTCTGTGTTTCCTTAAAGTGAGGTCCATTTATGTATTGTATATTTTTTATCTTGAAATATGTTTAGTTATGTTTTTCTCAAGTTACTAAATAGATTCTAGTGTACTGTTGTCAATAGAAATATATTTTGAGCATATATGTAATTTGAAATTTTCTGGTAGCCACATTAGGATATAAACAGAAAACAATTAATTTAAATAATATTTCCAACATATTACAATTTCAAAATGTGGCACTAGCCAATTTTTAAATAATCAGTACTCATTTGTGGCTAGTGGCTGCTGTTTTGAGTATGTAAATCCTAGTATATTGATCTAGCAGGCTGGTGACAGGTTAAAAATTGTTTGTTAATCTTCTGTTTTCCATTACATATATGTCTTTCCAAATAATTTTGAACTTCAATATTTTATTTATTTTTAAATAAAATTAACAACATTTATATGTAAAATAACTTGAAATTATAGTGGAAATAACAAATTGAAAGTAAAAAATTATCTTTTCCCCACATTAGTTCCTTTCCCCTCAAATGATTATTATGCACTCTAGTGTATATATTTTCAGGTAAAAAGTATACCTAGACACATAATATAAAAATATATATTTAAAATTTGTATATTTATGAATTCATTTTTTCTTTCCTTTCTTTGAATTTTTGGGCTGACATTGGTTAATAAAACCATACATGTGTCAAGTGCACAACTCAACAAAACATCATCTGCATACTGCATCATGTTTTCACTAGTCAAAGTAAAGTTTCTTTCTTCCACCATCTATCCCCCATTTACCCTCATCTACCTTTCTCACCCCCCCCCATTCCCTCTAGCAATCACCATATTTTTGTCCTTAGCTATGTGTTTTTTTCTTCTTCTTAATCCCTCACCTTTTTCACCCAGCCCTACAGTCCTTCTCCCCTATGACAGCTGTCAGTCTGTTACATGTATCTATGATTCTATTTTGTTTGTTAGCATATTTTGTTCAGTAGGTTCCACATGAAATAGATTCCATGCTGTGGCAAAAGATAAGACTTCCTTTTTTTTTAGTGGCTGAGTAGTATTCCAATGCACAAATGTAACACAGCTTTTTCTCATCCATTTATCTATTGATGGGTACTCATTTCACATCTTGGCTATTGTAAATAATGCTGTAATGAACATAGGAAGCATACGTTATTTCAAATCAGTGTTTCTGATTTCTTCAGCTGTATTCCAATAGTGGAATTGTGAGGTCCAAGGAAGTTCCATTTTTAATTTTTTGAGGAAACTCCACACTGTTTTCGACAGTGGCTGGACCAGTCTGCATTCCCACCAGCAGAGCGGGAAGGTTTCCTTTTCTTCACATCCTCGGCAACACTTGTTGCTTGTTGATTAATTTATGTTAGCCATTCTGGCAGATGTGAGGTGGTATTTCATTGTGGTTTTCATTTGCATTTCCCTGATAAGATGAGCATCTTTTCATATGTCTATTGGCCATCTGTATGTCCTCTTTAGAGAAGTGTCTATTCAGGTCCTTAGCTCAATTTTTTAATTAAGTTGTTTCTTGGTGTTGAGTTTATTTATTTATTTATTTATTTATTTATTTATTTATTTATTATTTTTTTTGGGGGGGATGTGTCTTCATCCAGCACTTATTTCTTTTTTAAAAATAATGTTTATATATGTATTTATTTATTATATTTTTAAATAATTCTTTATTGTTGAAAGTATTACAGATGTCCCCTTGATCCCTCATTGACTGCCTTCAGCTTCCCTGCCATCCCACCTGCCCAAGGCCCTCAGCACCCTATTGTCTGTGACTATGGGTTATACATATATGTATTCAAGGTCCTTGGCTGATTACCTCCCACCACCCATCCTTCCCCATCTTCCCTCTGAGATTGAACACTGTTCTATGCTTCCATGTCTCTGGATCCACTGTGTTCATCACTTTATTTTGTTACTTAGATTCCACATCTGAATGAGCTCACGTGATACTTACCTTTCTCTGACTGACTTATTTCACTTAGCATGATACACTCCAGGTACCATGCTGTCACAAAGGGTAAGTTATTCTTCTTTTTTACTGCTGCATAGTATTCCATGGTATAAATGTACCATAGCTTTTTTATCCACTCATCTACTGATGGGCAGTTGGACTATTTCCAGATCTTAGCTATTGTAAATTGTGCTGGTAGGAACATAGGGGTGCATACATTCTTTCTTATTGGTGTGTCAGGTTTCTTAGGATATACTCCTAGAAATGGGATCACTGGGTCAATGGAATTTCCATAGTTAATTTTTTGAGGCAACTCCATACTGTTTTCCATAATGGCTGCATCAGTCTGCATTCCCATCAGTAGTGTACTAAGGTTCCCTTTTCTACATATCCTTGCCAGCACTTGTCATTTGTTGATTTGTTGATGAGAGCCATTCTGACAGATGTGTGGTGATACCTCATTGTCATTTTAATTCACACCTCTCTGATGATCAGTAACTTTGAGCATTTTTTCATATGTCTATTGTCCATCTGAATCTCCTCTTTGGAGCAGTGTCTATTTAGGTTCTTTCTCATTTTAAAAAATAAATTATTTATTGTTGAAAGTATCAAATATGTCTACTTTTTACCCCATTGACTCTCCCTGGCTGATCCTGTCCCCCAAGCACATGCCCTCCCCCCGCTATGTCTGTGTCCATTGGTTATGCTTATTTGCATGCATACAAGTCCTTTGGTTGATTACTTATTCCCCCACCCCTTGTATCCTCCTCTACATTCCCTCTGATGTTTGATGGTCTGTTCCATGCTTCTATGTCTCTGGATCTACTTTTGTTAATCAGTTTTTGTTGTTCATTATATTCCACAAATGAATGAAATCATGTGATATTTATCTTTCCAGATTGGCTTATTTCACTTAGCATAAGGCTCTCCAGGTCCATCCATGTTATTGCAAATAGTAAGAGTTCTTTCTCTTTTTTTACATCAGCATAGTATTCCATTGTGTAAATGTACCACAGTTTTTTTTTTGTTTTGTTTTGTTTTGTTTTTTCTTTAAAATACATTCCATTGATTTTTTACAGAGCGGAAGGGAGAGGGACAGAGAGTCAGAAACATCGATGAGAGAGAAACATTGATCAGCTGCCTCCTGCACACCCCCCACTGGGGATGCGCCCGCAACCAAGGCACGTGCCCCTGACCGGAATCGAACCTGGGACCCCTCAGTCCGCAGGCCGATGCTCCATCCACCGAGCCAAACCGGCTTCGGCTGTACCACAGTTTTTTTAATTCACTTATCTGCAGATGGGCACTTAGACTGTTTCCAAGTCTTAGCTATTGTAAATTGTGATGCTATGAACATAGAGGTGCTTATATTCTTTCTGATTGGTGTTTCTAATTTCTTGGGACATATTCCTAAAAGTGGTCAAATGGGAGTTCCATTTTTAATTTTTTGATGAAACGCCATACTGTTTTCCACAGTGGGTGTACCACTCTGCACTCTCACCAGCAGTGCATGAGGGTTCCCTTTTCTACATATCCTTCCCAGAACTTGTTGTTTGTTGATTTGTTGATGATAGCCATTCTGACAAGTGTGTGGTGATACCTCATTCTCATTTTGATTTGCATCTCTCAGAAGATAAGTGACTTTGTTAATTTTTTCATATGCTTCTTGACCTTCTGTATGTCCTCTTTCAAAAAGTGTCTATTTAGGTCCTTTGGCCCATTTTTTGATTCGATTGTTTATCTTCCTTTTGTTAAGTTGTATGAGTTCCCTGTAAATTTTGAAGTTTAAACCATTATAGGATGTAACATTGGCAAATATGTTCTCCCATGCACTGGGCTTTCTTGTGGTTTTGTTGATGGTTTCTTTTGCTGTGCAGAAACGTTTTATTTTTATGTAATCCCATTTGTTTATTTTCTCCTTAGTTTCCATTGTACCAGGAAATGTATCAGCAAAGATATTGCTACAACATATGTCTGATATTTTGCTGCCTTTGGATTCTTTTTAGAGTTTTATGATTTCCCGTCTTACGTCGAAGTCTTTTATCCATTTTGAGTTCATTTTTGTGTATGGTGTCAGTTGGTAGTTTAGTTTCATTTTTTTTCTTTATGTATCTGTCCAATTTTCCCAACACCATTTATTGAAGAGACGGTCTTTACTGCATTGTATATTCTTGCCTCCTTTGTCAAATATTAACTGAGAATAACGGCTTGGGTCAATTGATGGGTTCACTGTTCTGTTCCATTGGTCTATATGTCTGTTTTTGTGCAAGTACCAGGCAGTTTTAAGAACAGTACCTTTGTAATATAGCTTGATATCTGGTATTGTGATCCCTCCAACTCTGTTCTTTCTCAGGATTGCTGTGGCTATTCAGGGTCTTTTTTTATTCCATATAAATTTTTGGAGAGTTTGTTCTAGGTCTGTGAAATATGCCATTGGTATTTAACAGAGATTGCATTTAATCTATAGATCACTTTGGGTAGTATGGACATTTTAATGATGTTGATTCTACCAATGCATGAACATGGTATATTCCTTCACTTGTCTATATCTTCTTCTATCACTTTTTTCAGCATCCTGTTGTTTTCTGAATATAGGTCTTTTGCCTCCTTGGTTAAGTTTATTCCTAAGTATGTTAATTTTTTGTGGCAATGGTAAATGGTATTGCTTGTTTAGTTTCTCTTTCTGAGAATTCATTATCTATATTTACTTAAAAGCCTAAGCGACCGTCCAACAGTTCGACCATTCGCCCTGTAGCTATGACATGCAATGACCACCAGGGAGCAGATGCTTCAACAAGTAGAGGAGGGAGCCTGATTCCTTGAGAAATCAGCCCTGGGTTAGGTTGCTGCTGGGGCACTGTTGGCCCCAAATCTGGTTCACCTGCACCCCCCACCCAGAGAGGAGGGAGGAGGGAGCTGGTGGGCATCAAGGTCCTGGGGGCTGGGCCTGCAGGAGGGTTCTCGCAATCCAGGACCCCTTGGGGATGTCGGAGAGCTGGTTTTGGCCAGATCCCTGCAGGCCAGGCTGAGGGAACCCACTAGTACACTAATCCATGCACTGGGCCTCTAGTTGGTGTATAAAAAAAAAAACATTGATTTTGGGATGTTGATTTTGTATCCTGCTACAATGTCAAATTAATTTATTAAATGTCATAGTTTTTTGGTGAAGTCTTTGGAGTTTTGTATGTACAATATCATGTCATCTGAGAATAATGAGAGTTTTATATCCTTCTTTCCAATTTGGATGCCTTTTATTTCTTCTTATCTGATTGCTGTAGCTAGGACTTCCAGTACTATGTTGAATAAGAATGGTGAAAGCACCCATCCCTGTCTTGTTCCTGTTGCTAGGGAAAATGGTTTTTGTTCCCATTGAGTATGATGTTCACTGTATGTTTGTTATATATGGACTATATCATGTTGAGGTATGCTTCCTCTATTCCCACTTTTCTGAGTTTTTATCAAAAATGGTTATTATTGTACCAATTTGGCATACCTGGAATAAATCCCACTTGGTCATAGCGTATGACCTTTTAAATATATTGCTGGATCCTATTTGCTAATATTTTGTTGAGGATTTTAGCATCTATGTTCATTAAGGATATTGGCCTGTAATTCTCTTCTTTGTAGTGTCTTCATCTGTTTCTGAAATTAGGGTAGTGCTGGCCTCATAAAAAGAGCTTGGAGGTGTTCCTTTTAGATTTTTTGGAATACTTTGAGGACGATAGGTAATAGTTCTTTGAATGTTTGGTTAAACATCTGTACTGGCTTCTGTTTGCTGGGAGGTTTTTGAATACTGCTTCTATTTTGTCAGTTATTATTAGCCTATTTAAGTTTTCTGCTTCTTCCTGTTTCAGTTTTGGAAGATTTATTTTTCTAAGAATTTGTCCACTTCATCAACTTTGTCCAGCTTGCTGTCATATAGTTGTCTGTGGGAGCCCACCAACCCTTTCATGTGTCCTCCCCTCCTACCAGTCTGTATGCAGTCTTCACTTCCAATCCTCAGTTATCACAGTTCTTTCCAGCGAGTCTTCTGTTGATTATTCAGTAAGCTTTTCTGTATTTTAGTTGTAATTTCACTTTGGTCTTGGGTGTCCCTGCAACATTCACTTACTCCACCAGCATTTTTAATTTCTCAGCATTTCTAATATGCTCCTAAATTTTGATACTAATGCTACTGGTTCTAAAAATCACACTTTGAGGAACAAGACTATAGAATAATCTGCACTACTTCCCACTAATCTCTCTCTCTTTTTTTAGCTTACTCTACTCCTACCATATTGGAATTTACCCACCTCAGGGCTTGGCAATGGTCTTTCTGTCTGATTGGAATGACCTTCCTTGAGATCTCTTGGTGTTGAGTTTTAAAAGCTCTTTATGAATTTTGGAAATTAACCCATTATCAGATGTATCATTGGCAAATTTGTTCTCACATTCAGTGGTTGCCTTTTGATTTTGTTAATGGCTTCCTTTGTTGTGCAAAAACTTTTTAGTTTTATGCACTCTCATTTTTTTTCCTTTTGCTTCCCTTGCCTGAGGCAATATCCTATACAATAAAGAGCTAATATGCTACTTAGACTGGATGGTGGAACAACCTTCCGGAACGACCATTGGGCTGGGGGTGGGGCCAGTGGACCTGCACCACCAGGCCAGCTATGGTGGTCCCAGCATCCCCCCTTCCTCAGAGGCCATGGGAGAGGTGGCAGTGTGGGCCCAGTCCTGGTCCCAGCAGTGCCCCTTCCGCAGAGGCTGTGGGAGATGGGGCGGTGCAGTTCCGGTCTGGTGCTGTGCCTTCCACAGAGGCGGGAGGGGATGCAACACAGCCAGAAGCTGGGCTCCTGGCTGGTGAGTGCTGCAGCAGTGTTAGGAGCCTCTCCCACCTTCATGACAGGTGGGCAGTAAGGAGTGAGGGGTCCTGGACTGTGAGAGCACCAGACTGCGAGAGGGATGTCTGAATGCTGGCTTAGGCCCAATCGCCCAGGGAGTGGGCCTAAGCCAGCAAGTAGACATCCCTGAGGGGTCCTGGACTATGAGAGGGCACAAGGCCGGGCTGAGGGACCACCCCTCCAGTGCATGAATTTTGTGCACTGGATCTCTAGTATCAGAAATAAAATATTACTACAAGAAATATCAGAAATTTTATTGCTTATGTTTCTTTTAGGATTTTTATGGTTTCACAACTTACATTTAAGTATTTTATACATTTTGTGTTCATTCTTGTGTATGTTGTAAGAAGATAGTCTTGTTTCATTTTTTTACATGTATATGTCCAGTTTTCCCAACACCATTTATTGAATGGACTATTTTTACCACATTATATGTTCTTGCCTCCTTTGTCAAATATTAATTGACCTTAAAGACATGGGTTTATTAGTGGGCTATCTATTCTGTCCCATTTATCTATATGCCTATTTTTATATCAGTACCATGCTTTTCTGATTATTTTGGCATTATAATATAGTTTGATATCAGGTACTATGATATCTCCAACTTGTTCTTTCTCAAGATTGTTGAGGCTTTTCAGAATCTTTTGTGGTTTTATATGAACTTTTGAAATATTTGTTCTTGTTCTGTGAGATATGCCATTGGTAACTTGATAGGATTTGCATTTAATGTATAGATTTCTTCAGGTAATATGGACATTTTAATGATGTTAATTCTTTCTATCCATGAGTTTAGTATATGCTTCCAATTACTTATATCTTCCTCAATTTCTTTCTTCAGTATCCCATAATTTTCTGAATACAAGTCTTTTACCTCCTTGGTTAAATTTATTCCTAGATATCTTATTATTTTTTTGTTGCATATTAAAATGGGATTGTTTTATTAGTTTCTCTTCTGATCATTCATTATTGATGTATAAAAATGTCACCAATTTCTGAATATTAATTTGGTATTCTGCTACATTACCAAATTCATTTCCCAGTTCTAGGAGTTTTTGGTGGAGTATTTAGAGTTTCCTATGTACAGTATCATGTCATCTGCAAATAATGATAATTTGACCTCTTCCTTTACAAATTGGATGCCTTTTATTTCTTCTTTGTGTCTAATCACTGAGGTTACTACTTCCAGTAGTATGTTGAGTAAGAGTGGTGAATTCAGACATACCTGTCTTGTATCTCATCTTAAGGGAAATGCTTTTAGTTTCTTCCCATTGAGTATGATGTTGGCTGTGGGTTTGTCATATATGGCCTTTATTATGTTGAGGTATATTCCCTCTATTGCCACTTTTGCTGAGAGTTTTTATAATAAATGGGTGCTAGATTTTTGTCAACCATTTTTTTCTAAATCTATTGATATGCTCATGTCATATTTATCCTTCATTTGGTTTATGTGGTGATCACATTTATTGATTTGCAAATATTGTAGCCACCTTGCATCCCAGGAATAAATCCACTTAATCATGATTTAGGACCTTGGTAATGTACTGCTGGATTTGCTAATATTTTGTTGAGGATTTTAGCATGTATGCTTATCAGGGATATTGGGCTATGATTTTATTTCTTTGCAGTGTCTTTAGCTGATTTTGGAATTAGAATAATGCTGGCTTTGTAAAATGAGTTTGAGACTCTTCCCTGCTCTTGAACTTTTGGTAATAGCTTGAGAAGAATAAGTGTTTGTTCTTCTTTGATTGTTTGGTAAAATTCATCTGTGAATTCATCTGGTCTAGGACTTGTGTTTGCTGGGAGTTTTTTGATTACTGCATCGATTTTGCCTAGAAACATACAATCTTCCAAAACTGAATCAGGATGAATCAGAGAATCAGATTAGTATATTCACATTCTCTGATTCATCCTGATTCAGTTTTGGAAGATTGTATGTTTCTATGAACTTATCCATTTTATGCACATTGTTCAATTTGCTGGCATTTTGTGTTCATTATATTTTCTTACAATCTTTTTTACTTCTGATTTTATTTACTTGGGTCCTCTCTCCTTTTCTTGAGGAGTCTGGTTAAAAGTTTGTCAATCTTATTTACTTCTCCAAACAACCAGCTCTTGGTTTTGCTGATATTTTTATTGTTGTTTTAGATTTCATTTTGTTAATTTCTGCTCTCATATTTATTATTTCCTTTCTTCTACTCACTTAGGGTTATTTGTTGTTCTTTTTGTAGTACTTTTAAGTGTAAACTTTTATTGTTTATTTGACATTTTTCTTGTTTCTTAAGGAAAGCCTGTAATATTATGTATTTCCCTGTTAGGACTGTTTTCTTTGGGTCTGATAGATTTTGGATTGTTATGTTTTCATTTGTTTCAAGGTATCTTTTTTTAAAATAAATCTTTATTGTTCAGATTATTACAGTTGTTTCTCTTTTTCCCCCCATAGCTCCCCTCCACATGGTTCCCACCCCACCCTCTGCCCTTACCTCCCCCTCCCCCCACTGTCCTCATCCATAGGTGTATGATTTTTGTCCAGTCTCTTTCCGCACCCACACCCCTTTCCCCCCGAGGATTGTCAATCCACTCCCTTTCTATGTCCCTGATTCTATTATATTCACCAGTTTATCCTGTTCATCAGATTTTTTATTCACTTGATTTTTAGATTCACTTGTTGATAGATATGTATTTGTTGTTCATAATTTTTATCTTTACCTTTTTCTTCTCCTTCCTCTTCTTAAAGAATACCTTTCAGCATTTCACATAATACTGGTTTGGCGGTGATGAACTCCTTCAGCTTTTTCTTATCTGTGAAGATCTTTATCTGATCTTCAATTCTGAATGATAGCTTTGCTGGGTAGAGTAATCTTGGTTGTAGGTTCTTGCTATTCATCACTTTGAATATTTCTTGCCACTCCCGTCTGGCCTGCATAGTTTCTGTTGAGAAATCAGCTGACAATAGTATGGGTACTCCCTTGTAGGTAACTAACTGTTTTTCTCTTGCTGCTTTTAATATTCTCTCTTTGTCTTTTGCTCTTGGCATTTTAATTTATGATTTGTCTTGGTGTGGTCCTCTTTGGATTCCTTTTGTTTGGGGTTCTCTGTACTTCCTGGACTTGTAAGTCTATTTCTTTCACCAGGTGGGGGAAGTTTTCTGTCATTATTTCTTCAAATAGGTTTTCAATATCTTGCTCTCTCTCTTCTTCTGGCACCCCCATAATTTGGATGTTGGTATGCTTGAAGTTGTCCCAGAGGCTCCTTATACTATCTTCATATTTTTGGATTCTTTTTTCTTTTTGCTTTTCTGGATTTTTTTTTTTTTTTTGCTTCTTTGTATTTCAAATCTTTGACTTGATTCTTGCGGTCCTCTAGTCTGCTGTTGGATCTCTGTATATTATTTTTTATTTCAGTCAGTGCATGCTTAATTTCTAGTTGGTCCTTTTTCATATCCTCGAGGGTCTCACTAAATTTATCGGTGGTTTCTAGAAAATTTTTGAAAAACCTTATAACCATGGTTTTGAACTCTATATCCAATAGTTTGCTTTCCTCCATTTCTTTCATTTGTGACCTGTTTCTTTGTCTCCACATTTTGGCTGCTTCCCTGTGTTGATAGAGTGGCTTTGTGTGCTAGGTGTCCTATAGGGCCCAGTGGCTCAGCCTCCCCAGTTACCTGAGGTGGACACTCTTGGTGCACCTCTTTGCAGACAGTGTACACAGTCTTGTTGTAGTTAAGCCTTGATTGTTGTTGGTATCACTGGGAGGAATTGACCTCCAGACCAATTGGCTGTGAGGATCAGCTCTGTCTACAATGGGAGAATTTCTGTGCTGGAGACACCCTTATGAGGCAAGACTTGCTTCAGTGGGGCTTTGATGCTCACTGAGTCTGCCCCCTGAGTGTGTCCCTTATGGATCTGAGGGGTTGTAATCTGGATGGTCCCACTCTGACCACTGGGTACACTGGCTCTTGGATCTCCAAGGAGGTGCAAATTTAGCCTCTGCCTGAAGCCACCCAGCAGGAGCTACGGAGAGATCTGCAGATTACTCTTCTTTGTTTGGGTTTTGGAGGTGCCCAAATAAGGCCCAGTTGTGAAGCAATGCAAGCTGCTGTGGGGCCTTGGGCCTTCTTTTGGATTCTGGGTCTCTCTGACTCAGCTGCAGTTTGTTAGGTAATTTTAGATTTCAAAGGACCAGGCCATTCATATGCAAAAGCCTCTGCACACAGCTTGGATGGGCCAGGGTCTCAGGACAGAGCAAACAGCAATGGCTGACCGTCAGCCCTGCCTTAAGAGGCCCTCAGGTCTCAGTGTCCCTCAGTAATCGCTGTAAGCACCTCTGAGAGAAAGCCTCCCTTGAGTTCCACTGGGTGCCAGACAGTCCAGTTTCTCCCCGTTTGAGTCTGGGTCCCCAGAGTCTCTCCTGGAACTGGAGTTCAGAGCAATCGAGAGCTTGTGTCTCCCTCTGGATTGAAAAAGACAGCTGCGTACTCAGTTGCCAGCCTTCTCCATGCGCTCCTCCGTACCTCTGCCTTTACTTGCCCACCTCCTCTGAGTCTCAATGTGCTTTTCTCTTTCCTTCTAGTTGTAGAGTTTCCACTCAGTCAGCCTTCCTGTGTTTCTGGATGATGTTCATTTTGTCTTTTAGTTGTAGTTTTGAAGTGGTTGTGCGAGGCAGCAAGTTCAGGTGTTTACCTATGCCACCATCTTGGTTTTTCTCTCTCAAGGTATCTTTCGATTTTTCCCTTAATTCATTGTTAGCACATTAATTGTTTAGTGACATGTTATTTAGCATCCATGTCTTTGTGTATTTTTCAATTTTTTTTCTTGTGATTGATTTCTAGTTTCATACCAATATGGTGAGAGAAGATGCTTGATATGATTTCAATCTTCTTACATTTATTGAGATTTGTTTTGTGTTTTAATATGTTGTCTATGCTAGAAAATGTTCCATGTGCACTTGAAAAGAATGTATATTGTGCTGTTTGCGGGTGAAATGCTCTGATGATATAAATTAAATCTATCTGATCTGGTGTGTCATTTAAGGCAACTATTTCCTTGTTGATTTTTCTGTATGGAAGATCTATCCATTGATGTCAATGGGGATGTTAAAATCTCCTACTATGACTGTGTTTCTTTCAATTTTTCCCTTTATGTCTAGCAATATGTAGGTTCTCCTCTGTTGGATTCATTAATGTTTATAGGGTTATATTCTTTATTTGGGTTGCTCCCTTTATCATTATGTAATGTTGGCTTTGTCTCTTATTATAGCTTTTGTTTAAAAGTCAAGTTTGTTAGACATAAGTATTGTTATTTCAGGGATTTTTTAAAATATCAGTTTGCTTGAAATATTTTTGCCCATTCCTTTACTTTTAATCTGTGTGTATCTCCCTCCCCCACCCCCCAAGGCTAATCTCTTGCAGAAAGGATATATATGGGTCTTTCATTATTATTAAATATATTTTTTTTGTTTTTCTTTGGGTCTTGCTTTCTTATTCAGCTATGCTATGTTTTCTGGTTGGAGCATTTAAGCTATTTATATTTAAAATAATTTTTGGGAGAGAGGAAAAATGGTGGCCAAATAGATAGATGGGTCCTGCATCTTGTCCCAGAGCAGATAGAAGGAGCAACTAAATCAAATAACATCCAACGGGAATTGGTGAATCAGACACAGCTGGTGAGACAGTTCACAGCTAGGAAAGGCAAAGGATGCCAGGAGAATGGTAAGTTCTGGGAACTGGGCTCGAGAGAGATGGATGGCCACCAGACAGAGAGGGTCAGAAGGAACAAAAGCTGCACTGCATCAAGTCTGCATTCCTGTGGGGCAGGAATAACATCTGACTCTGGAAGGGCTGCTGGCAGCTGTGGAATCTAGATCTAAGTCCACAGCCACAAGATGCTGTGCCCAGCAAGGTGGCTTGAAAAGCTGCCTGAGCCTTGCAGTGCTAGAAGGAGAGAAACTCACAGTCATGTGGTTGTTTTGCCTCTGTTTTGTATTTGTTTTTATTTGCTAAACCCAGTTCATAGGACCTTTTTATTACAAACACTCACCTGAGTGCAGTTAGAGGTGCCAATTTGTGTAGGCTGGGGAGAGGCTGAGGAGGAGAGCAGCACAGTGAGAGGTGACCAGAAATCCAGCACTGAGACATTCAGGGCCCTCCAAATCTAAGAAGCCATTTTTCTCCTGAAAAGCCAGCCCCTCCCAGCAGTCTCAAGACAGCTATTACAGCCACACCCAGCTTTCCTTTGAGCTTTACAAAGGAAACAAAAACACTGATTAACCCCAAAGAGCCTCAGGGACTGGATTGAAGAGGGGCCTGGAAAGCAACACAGCACATCCCCACTTAAAGCCCTGTGAGAAACAGATGCTGGAGTAATTAAGATTGAAAGAAGGCAGGCAGGCAAAGTGGGCAGATAGGTCACACCAGCTTGCAGCCAGGGCTGTGGACACAGACACAAACAGAGGAGAAGTGGACCGCTTGGAACTTCAACACAGTGCTGACTATCTAATAGGAAACTGAGAAGTGGTAGACAGAACAGAAGAATGGGGTCTCAAAGCAGCCTGCACAGGGCATTAAAACTCAGCTGAAGTGAACAACACTTCACTTTTTTATTTTTTATCTTTTATTTAAATTATTTTTTAAATCCTTTTCTCTTATTTTTTTATTCTACTTTTATTTTCTTATTGTTATTTTATTTTATCTTATTTTTTTCTTTTCTTTCCCACTTTTCCTTTATTCATCCTGTTTTCTCTCCTTCTGTCCCCACTTTAGATTTTCTTTTTATTCCTTGTCAAAAATGGATCTCCTTTATCTGATTTATTGATATATTATTATTATTGTAGTCTCTGTTGGCTTCCTAATATACCTAATTTTCCTCTTCTGCTCCAAGTTCATGTACCCATCTCTTTTCTCTTTCTTCTAGTCAATTTTTATGCTTTTGTTTTTCCTTTCCTCTCTTGCTCTCTTCTTCCCTAATTGTTTAATTAGTTTCACTCACTAAAATCAAGCCTATATGCTCTCTCCTCTATTATGTTTTTTCCAAAAATAAATGAATAAATAAATTAAAAATTTTTGTTTTATTTATTTATTTTTATTTTCAGCTTATCCACTCATTCTCTTTCTAACTCTTCTGCTAAACTGTGGTTCTTATCCTATTCATTCAATTCCTTAACCTTCCTTTCTCTATATAAGTTCTGCCTCCACAGATTCTGCCCTCCTCCATTTTTCTGAGTGTTTGCAGTTTATATTTTTTGTTTTATTTGTTTGTTTTGTGTTGTCCTCTCCCCATATATTTTTAGTTTTCCTTTTTGTCTTTTTCTTTTCTCTCTTACCTTTTTTTTTGCATTTCTTGATATAATTTTTGCTCTCTATTCTCTATCCTAATGCTCTTTTCTCTGTATACAATTTTATTGGGGTTATCGGTGTTGTGAGTACATTCATGCTTTATTCACTTTGTGTTATGTCTTGTCCAGTTGAATTTTGTGGTGTTTGGTCAACATGGTAGAGAGAGAGCCACATAACCAGACACCCAGAGAGTAAACTCCATCTACGAAAGGGACAATAACACTCAAGACCAGTTAAATCAAGAGAACACAAATATCCAAGTAGGGGGCAGCTCTAGAATACCCAGCCCAGAAGACTTGAGAGATTACACCACTGGGTCCCACAAAATATCCTATCTAATAAAAGAGTAATATGCAAATTAACCATCACTCTGCTACAACCACAAGCCATGCCCACCAGCCAATCAGGAGCGAGCATGCAAATTAACCCAACCAAGATGGCTGCAGCCACAGAGTGAGCAGAAGGCTTGGGTTTCCCGGGCAATGGAGGAAGCCAAGCTTTCTGCACACCCTGGTGGGCCCAGGCCTCCACTCAAGGCTACAAAGTTTCAATTATAGAAGATAAATAAATCCCAACAAAAATGGTGGCAGCCACAGAGTTAGAGAGAGCAGGAGTCTTGAGTTGCCCCTGGCGATGGAGGAAGCCAAGCTTCCACAGCCCTGGCCTGCCTTGGCCTTTGTTTAAGGCTACAAAGTTTCAATTATAGAAGATAAATAAATCCCAGATCCAAGGGCCTCCGCTTGGGTCGCCGGGGGGTGTGGCTGGCCTGCAAACCACCACAGGCCTTTTGCCCAGGCCACCCCATGCCCCAAGGGAATCCCCACCCTGATCTGGGACACCCTTCAGGGCAAACCAGCCGGCCCCCACCCATGCACCAGTCCTCTATCCTATCTAATAAAAGAGTAACATGCAAATTGACCATTACTCCAACACACAAGATGGCTGCCCCTATGTGGTCAAAGATTCTGCCCCCATGTAGACACAAGATGGCTGCCACAAGATGGCCAGCAGGGGAGGGCAGTTGGGAGGGACCAGGCCTACAGGGGAGGGCAGTTAGGGGCAATCAGGCTGGCAGGGGAGCAGTTAGGCATCAATCAGGCTGTCAGGGGAGTGGTTTGGGGGTGATCAAGCTGGCAGGCAGAAGCGGTTAGGGGCAATCAGAAAGGCAGGCAGGTGAGCAGTTGGGAGCCAGCAGTCCAGGATTGTGAGAGTGATGTCCAACTGCCCATTTAGGCCTGATCCTACTGGGACTGGGCTTAAACAGGCAATCAGACATCCCTTGAGGAGTCCCAGATTGGAGAGGGTGCAGGCTGGGCTGAGGGTCACACCTCCCCATGCACGAATTTCATGCACCGGGCCTCTAGTCAAATATATTAGACAAACTCAAAAAATCTGGGTGGCATAGCAGTTTGATCTAATACATAGAAACAAACACAAAGGAAGAGCAAAAATGGGGAGACCAAGAAACAACCCCCATTCAAAAGAAAAGGAGGAATCTCCAGAAAAGAAATAAGCAAAATGGAGGCAAGCAATTTGTCAGAGACAGAATGTAGATCAAAGGTTAAAATAATGCTGAAAAGAATGGAAGACAAATTCAACAAGATGTGTAAGAATGAAGAGGAAGCTCTAACCGGTTTGGCTCAGTGGATAGAGCGTTGGCCTGCAGACTCAAGGGTCCCAGGTTCGATTCCGGTCAAGGGCATGTACCTTGGTTGCAGGCATATCCCCAGTAGGAGGTGTGCAGGAGGCAGCTGATCGATGTTTCTCTCCCATCGATGTTTCTAACTCTCTATCCCTCTCCCTTCCTCTCTGTAAAAAATCAATAAAATATATTTTAAAAAAAAGAATGAAGAGGAAGAAAAAAATAAAGAGGAAATGAGGAATTACATGGCTGCAAGAAAAAACACTATGGAAAGTTTCAACAGTACACTGGAAGAAGCTGAAAATTGCATAAGTGAGTTAGAAGACAAGGTAGGAAAAAACCACCCAAGCACAGCAGCAACTGGAAAGAAAAACCTAAAAATCAGGAGGAGAGCCTAAGGGAACTTTGGGACAACATGAAATTAAACAACATCCGCATAATAGGGGTGCCAGAGGAGAGGAAGTTGAGCAAGGAATAGAAAACCTGTTTGAAGAAATAGTGACAGAAAACTTCCCTGATTTGGGGAAGAAAAAAGTCACCAAGTCTGAGAAGCACACTGAGTCCCAGAAAGATAAATGCCAAAAGACAGACACCAAGACACATCATAATTAAATTTTCAAACATCAATGACAATGTAAGAATCTTAAAGGTTGCCAGAGAGAATGAGAATGTTACCTACAAGGGATCTTTCATTAGACTATCAACTGATTTCTCAACAGAAACGTATCAGGCCAGAAGGGAATTGAATGAAATATGCAAAGTGATGTAAAGCAAGGGACAGAATCCAAGAATACTATAGCCAGTAAGGCTATCATTCAAAATTGAAGGGAATTTATTACCATCAAGCCAGCAATGCAAGAAATGTAAAAGGGACTCTTGTAAAAAGAAGAAAGAGAAAGGGAAGAAGGAACATAGGCATAAAGAATAAAAATGGCAACAAACAAATACCTATCAATGATAACATTTAATGTAAATGGATTAAATGCTCCAATCAAAAGACATAGGGTAGCTGAATGGAAAAAAAAAAAAAAAACATGACCCATATATTTGTGTTCTACAAGAGACCTACCTCAGAATAAAGGACTCACACAGACAGATAATGAAGGGGTGCGAAAAATTTATTCAGGCAAATAGAAATGAAAAGAAAATCTAGGGTAGCAATACTTATATCTGACAAATTAGACTTCAAAGTGAAGTCTATAACAAAAGATAAAGAGGACCATTTTATAATACTAAAGGCAGAAATTCAACAAGAGGATATAACTCCAGTTAACATATATGCACCCAAACAGGAGCACCCAAATATGTAAAAAAAGCTTCTGGAAATATCAAGGAAGAGATAGACAGCAATACAATCATAGTAGGGGGCATTGCTACCCCACTGACACCATTGGATAAATCCTCTAAACAAAAAAATCAGCAAAGAAACAGCAATCTTAAATGACTGACTAGATCAGATCAAATTAATTGACATATTTGGAACATTTCACACTAAAGCTACAGAATATATATTCATCTCACATGCCCGTGGAACATTTTGAAAGATAGACCCATATTGGGACAAAGGCAAATTCTCTTCAAATTCAAGAAGATAGAAATAATATCAGACATCTTCACAGATCACAATAGCATAAAATTAGAAATCAACTACAATAAAAACAATGAAAATAATCAAGCATTGAAGACTAAATAGCATGCTATTGAACAGTGATTGGGTTAAGAAAGAGATGAAAGAAGAAATGAAAAGCACACTGGAAACAAATGACATTGAAAACTCAACAATCCAAATTCTATGGGACACAGTGAAAGCAGTCCTGAGAGGGAAGTTCATAGCTCTACAAACCTACCTCAAAAAAAAAATGGTAATAAATCCTCTAATCCTACAAGTTAAAGAAGTATAAAGAGAGTAACAAGAAAAGCTCAGAGTAAGCAGAAGTAAGGAAATAATAAAGAACAGAGGAGAAATAAACAATGTAGAGACAAAAACAAAAACAAAACAAAACAAAAAACCAAGAGCTGGTTCTTTGAAAGGATAAACAAGATTGATGAACCTCTAGCCAGGTTCACCTCTCTCTAGCAAAGAGAGAGGACCCAAATTAACATGATCAGAAATGAAAGAAGTGAAGTAAAAACTGGCCCCACAGAAATACAAAGGGTTATAATAAACCTTTATGAACAACTCTACTCCAACAAACTGGACAACCTAGAGGAAATGGACATATTCCTAGGAAAATATGACCTTCCAAAACTCAATCAAGAAGAATGAAAAAAAAAACAAAACAAAAACACCTGAATAGGCTTGCTACTTCATAACTGTAATTGTGCTACTGTTAATGAATCGTAATGTAAATATCTGTGTTTTCCAATGGTCTTAGGCTCTACAGCAGCAGCTCTCAACCTGTGGGTCGCAACCCACAGGTTGAGAACTGCTAGCAGGGTCACCTAAGACCATCGGAAAACACAGATATTTACAGTACGATTCATTAACAGTAGCACAATTACAGTTATGAAGTAGCAATGAAAATAATTTTATGGTTGGGGGTCACCACAACATGAGGAACTGTATTAAAGGATCACGGCATTAGAAAGGTTGAGAACCACTGACCTAGAGAGAGGTGAGATCTGGGATCCAGGCTGGAGGGAGAAAAGCACACAGCGCGGACTAGAGACTCAAAGGGAGACTGCGCTCCACCAAACCCCTGGCCCTTGGGGTCAGTGTAGCCCTTGAATGTGGAAGGGGGTCCACAGGGCTGCTGGCAGAGGGGGACTCTAGATTTAAGCCCACAGCCATGGGAAACTGTGCACTAGAAAGGCAGCTTGAAGTTTTATACTGCCCACGCATTGCCAGTGGAAAAAGAAGCAAGTCAGCACAGTTCCTTTGTCTTTTTTTTTTTTTTTTTTTTTACCTCCTTGCTTTTGCCTGCTAAGTCCAGTACATAGGATCTTCCAATTAAAAACACTCACCGAGACTGCAGGAGAAAGTTGTTTTTGTGGAAACTGGAGATCAGAATAAGGAGACATGAGCAGGAAACCAGCTCTGGGTCAGTCTGTCCCTCCAACCAAGTATTAAGTGCAGAAGGGAAAGAAGAATCTAAATACTGGGTAGGGGGGCCATTTAGTCCTAAAAATTAATACAGAAACACTGCCACCCAGGGGTTGTGTCAGAAATTGACTCTTGTGAAAATACAACTGAAGGCTGAAAGAGAAACAAAGTGACAGAGATATCGTGCCTGCTTGAAAACAAGGTTGTGCTTATGACATAGAGGAGCCATGGATCACAGGGAACCTCAGCACTGTGCTAACTACCTGACAGGAAACAGATGTGCTAGGCAGAAGAGTAAAGGCAGTGAATGACCTTCACTACTTCAATTTTTATTTTTTTATCTTTTACTTAAGAAACTAAATTGTTTTTCTCACTTGATTTTACGTTTTTTTATTATTATATTTTTATTTTAATTACTATTATTAATACTATTATTTTACTTTTTAAGTTTTATGTTATTTTATTTTTTATTTATTTTATTTTATTTTATTTTATTTTATTTTATTTTATTTTATTTTATTTTAGGATTAGTTCTACATTCTATTTTTATTTTAGCATTATTTTACTCTATCTCAATTTTTCCTTTATGCCAAAACTCTCTTCCTCCTTTTTGCATTTTTTGTCCTCTTTCTCTTACCCTATTCCTGCTTTAGTTTTTCTCTATCCTTTCTTTTTACTCCCTGTTAAAAATTGACTTTACTCATAAATCTAATTTTCTCTCTTCTGCTGCAAGTCCATACACACTTCTCTCCTCTCTTTCTTCATTAACCAAAACTTTTTTTCCTTTTTCTTTCTTTCTGTCTTGTTGTTTGTTTGATTGTTTGTTAGTTTTTTTTCCTTTTTTTGTTTCTGTTTTTCCTCTCCTCACTTGTTCTCTTCTACTAAGAGCTTAATTAATTCCAATCACCAACTCAGGCCTATCTACTCTCCAGTTCCATTTCCAATAACAGATGAATACATAGATAGATAGATTAAAGAAAGAGAATATATATATATATATATATATATATATATATATATATATATATATGTTTTGTATATATAAATGTTCTTTTATATATATTTTCAATATAAATATATATATATTTTTCTCTCTTTTTGTATTTTGTTTTTTACTTTTCTTCTTACACACTCATTCTTTTTATATCTCCTCTATACTGAAATGTGGCTATTTCCCCATTCATTCCATTCCTTGACCTTACCTTCTGCAAATAAGCTCTGCTTCTTCAGATTCATGTGGGTGTTTGTTGTTTGCATTTTTTATAGAAGTTGTTCTTTGTTGTTTGCATTCATCTCTGGGTTTTTCTTGTTTGCATTTCTTGGATTAGTTGTTGTTTTTTGGAGTTTTCTCTCCATATACATATATTTTCCCCCTTCTGTTTTCTTCTCTTTCTTTTCTCTCTTACATTTTTTTTCTTTTTCACAATATCATTTTTGAACTCTTTTCTCTCCTCTAATTCTCTTTTTTCTGGTGGTCACCTTTATTTGGGGTTATTGGTAACTTGAATACATTTGTGTTTGGTGCCCTGTGTATTGTGTGTTGTCGTGTTGTATTTTGTGCCTTTAAGTGAAAGCAGGGGAGAGAGCTACATAACCAGACACCCTGAAAGGAGCAAACATAGAAAGACAAAGAAACAGACCCCATATGAAAGAAAAGGTGGAATAATGGGAAAAGGAGGTAAATAAAATGGAGGCAAGAAAAATGTCAGAGAAATAAATCAGAGCAATGGTCATAAGTATGCTGAAAATGATGAAATAAAATTCAATAATATGTGTAAGAACAGAGGAAATGAAGAAGAACCAAGAAGAAATGAAGAATGACATTACTGCAATAACACAATAGAAACCATTAACAGTAGACTAGAAGAAGTGGAGGACCGCATCAGTGAGCTAGAAGACAAGGTAGAAAAAAAATACCCAAGCAGAGCGGCAACTGGGAAAAAAAAAAACAAAACAAAAAACTTAAAAAACAGGAGGAGAACCCAAGGGAACTTTGGGAAAACACAAAATGAAACAACATCCACATAATAGGGGTCCCAGAAGGAGAGGAAACTGAGCAAGGATTAGAAAATCTGTTTGAAGAAATAATGACAGAAAACTTCCCTGATATTGGGAAGAAAAAATGTACACAAGTCCAAGAAGCTCACAGATTACCAAACAAGATGAACCCAAAATGACTGACACCATGACACATTATGATTAAATTGGCAAACACCAACGACAAAGTAAGAATCTTAAAGACTGCCAGAGTGAGACAAAAGTTACCAACAAGGGATCTCCCATCAGACTATTGGCTGATTTCTCAACAGAAACACATCAGGCCAGAAGGGAATGGAATGAAATATAAAAAGTCATGCAAAGCAAGGGTCTGAATCCAAGAATACTGTACCCAGCAAGGCTATCAATCAAAGTTGAGGGTGAAATAAGGAGCTTCACAGACAAAAAGGACTAAGATAGTTTATTTCCACCAAACCACCTATGCAGGAAATGCTAAAGGGTCTGCTGTAAAAAGAATAAGTAGGAAGGAAAGAAGGAACACAGGCATAAAGAATAAAAATGGTGATACACATGTACCTATCAATAATAAATTTAAATGTAAATGGATTAAATGCCCCAATCAAAACACATAGGGTAGCTGAGTGGATAAGAAAACATGACTGATATATCTGCTATCTATAGGAGACCCACCTCGGAACAAAGGACTCACACGGACTGATGGTCAAGGGATGGAAAAAGGTTTTTCAGGTGAATGGAAATGAAAAAACAAAGCTGGGGTAGCAATACTTATATCTGACAAATTAGACCTCAAAGTGAAGGACATAAGAAGAGATAAGGAAGGCACTTCATAATACTAAAGGGAACAATTCAACAAGAAGATATAACTCTGGTAAAAATATATGCATCCAATACAGGAGCATCCTAATACATAAAACAAATTCTGAAGGATATCAAGGGAGAGATTGACAGCAATACAGTCTTAGTAGGGGACTTTGATACCCCACTAACACTACTGGATAAATCCTCTAAACAAAAAATCAGCAAAGAAATAGCAATCCTAAATGACTCAATAGACCAGATGGAATTAATTGACATCTTCAGAACATTTCACCTCAAAGCCACAGAATATACATTCTTCTCAAGTGCACATGGGTCATTTTCCAAGATAGACTACATATTGGGACACAGGCAAAGTCTCTTCAAATTCAAGAAGATATAAATTATATCAAGCATCTTCTCAGATCACAGTGGCATAAAATTATAAATCGACTACAATAAAAACAATGAAAAAACTCAAACACCTGAACGCTAAATAACATGCTATTAAACAATGATTGGGTTACCAAAGTGATCAAAGAAGAAATACAAAGTACACTGGAAACAAATGACAATGAAAAAACAACAATCCAAACTCTATGGAACACAGAGAAAGCAGTCTTGAGAGGAAAGTTCATAGCTCTACACGCTTATCTCAATAAACAAGAAATAATGGTAATAAATTATCTAGCCCTACAATTCAAAGAGTTAGAAAGAGAGTAACAAGAAAACCCAATGAAAGCAGAAGGAAGGAAATAATAAAGGTCAGAACTGAGATAAATGACATAGAGACCAAAAACAACAGAAAAGATCAACAAAACCAAGAGCTGATTCTTTGAAAGGATAAACAAGATCAAGAAACCTCTAGCCAGGCTCACCAAGAAGCAAAGAGAAAGGACCCAAATAAACAAAATCAGATATGAAAGAGGTGACTGACGTAACAACCATTCCCTCAAAAATACAAAAGATTATGAATAAATACAATGAACAACTCTATTCCAACCAAATGGACAACCTAGACAAAATGTACATTTTCTTAGAAAAATACAAGCTCCCAAAACTCAATCAGGAAGAAAGAAAAAACCTGAATAGGCCCATAACTACCAAAGAAATTGAAGCAGTAATAAAAAATCTTCCAGCAAACAAAATCCCTGGTCTAGTCGGCTTTATAGGGGAGAACTAGAAAGCATTCAAAGAAGTAGTAAAACCTATCCTCCTCAGACTATTCCAAAAAATTCAAGTGGAAGGCACACTTCCAAGCTCTTTCTATGATGCCAGCATTACCCTAATTCCAAAACCAGATAAAGATGCCACAAAAAAAGAGAACTATAGGCCAATATCCTTGATGAACATAGATGTTAAAGTCGTTAACAAAATTCTAGCAAATTGGATTCAGCATTATATTAGAAAGATCATACACCATGACCAAGCTGGACTTATTCCGGGGATGCAAGCATGGTACAATATCTGAAAATCAATAAACGTGATACATCACATGATCAAAGTGAGAGACAAAAATTACATAATCATATCAAATGATGCAGAAAAAGCATTTGACAAAATCCAACACCCTTTCTTGATTAAAAACTCTCAGTAAAATGGGGATATACCTCAATATAATAAAAGCCTTATATGACAAACCTAAAGCCAACATCATACTAAATGGGAAAAAAACTAATCTCATTTCCCCTAAGAAGTGGAACAAGACAGGGATGTCCGCTTTCACCACTCTTATTCAACATAGTACTGGAAGTGCTAGCCATAGCAGATGGACAAAAAGAAGAAATAAAAGGCATGCAAGTTGGAAAAGAAGAAGTTAAACTGTCCTTGTTTGCAGATGACATGATACTTTACATACAAAACACCAAAGACTCCATTAAAAAACTACTAAACCTGCCAAAACCAGTTTGGCTCAGTGGATAGAGCGTCGGCCTGTGGACTGAAGGGTCCCGGGTTCGATTCCGGTCAAGGGCATGTACCTTGGTTGCGGGCACATCCCCAGTGGGGGGTGTGCAGGAGGCAGCTGATCGATGTCTCTCTCTCATCGGTGTTTCTAGCTCTCTATCCCTCTCCCTTCCTCTCTGTGAAATATCAATAAAATATATTTAAAAAAAAACACAAAAAAACAAAAAAAAACCTACTAAACCTAATAAATGAATTCAGCAATGTAGCAGGATACAAAATTAACACCCATAAATCTATAGCCTTTTTATACACCAATAATGAGCTCACAGAAAGAGAAACTAAAACAAACAAACAAACAAAAAAAAAACAATCATATTTACCATCAAAAAAATTAAGATACCTAGAAATAAAGTTCACTTAGGAGGTAAAAGACCTTTACTCAGAAAACTACAAGACATTTAAAAAAGAGATAGAGTCAGATATAAACAGATGGAACAACATACCATGTTCATGAATTGGTAGAATCAAAATCATTAAAATGTCCATACTACCCAAAACAATCTATAAATTCAATGCAATCCCATTAAAATACCAATGGCATATTTCAAAGACCTAGAACAAACTCTCCAAAAATTCATCTGGAATATAAAAAGACCCAAATAGCCACAGCAATCCTGAGAAAGAAGAGCAACTTTGGAGGGATCACAATGCCACATATCAAGCTGTTATTACCAAGCCACGGTTCTCAAAATTGCCTGGTACTGACACAAGAACAGACATATAGACCAATGGAACAGGACAGAGAACCCAGAAATCGACCCTAGCCTTTATGCTCAATTATTATTTGTCAAAGGAGGCAAGAGCATACAATGGTGTCAAGACAGTCTCTTCAATAAATGGTGCTGGCAAATTTGGTCAGATACATGTAAAATAATGAAACTAGATCACCAACTTACACCATACACAAACACAAACTCAAAATGGCTAATGGACTTAAATGTAAGACGGGAAACCCTAAAAATCCTGTAAGACTCCATAGGCAGCAAGATAGTGACATATGTCGTAGCAATATCTTTACCGACACAGCTCTTAGAGCAATGGAGACTAAGGAGAAAATAAAAATATGGGACTGCATCAAAATAAAAAGCTTTTGCACTGCAAAAGAAACAATCAACAAAACAACAAGAAAGACCATTGCATGGGAGAACATATTTGCCAATGTTATTTCAGATAAGGGTTTAATCTCCACAATTTATAGATAACTCATACAACTTAACAAAAGGAAGATAAATGATCCAATAAAAAAATGGACAAAGGACCTAAATAGATACTTTTCAAAAGAGGACATACAGAAGGCCAAGAGACATATGAAAACATGCTCAAAGTCATTAATCATCTGAGCAATGCAAATCAAAACAACAATGACACCTCTAGCCAGGCAAAGACTGGCTATCATCAACAAATCAACAAACAACAAGTGCTGGTGAGACTGTGGAGAAAAAGGAACTTAGTGCACTGTTGGTGGGAATGCAGACTGGTGCAGCCACTGTGGAAAACAGTATGGAGTTTCCTCAAAAAGTTAAAAATGGAACTCCCATTTGACCCAGTAATCTCACTTCTAGGACTATATCCCAAGAAACCAGAAACACCAATCAGAAAGGATATGTGCATCCCTAAGTTCTTAGCAGCACAATTTACAATAGCTAAGATTTGGAAACAGCCTAAGTGCCCATCAGCAGATGAGTGGATTAAAAAATTGTGGTACATCTACATAATGGAATACTGTACTGCAGTAAAAAAGAAAGAAATCGTACCATTTTCAATAGCATGGATGGACCTTGTGAGACTTATGCTAAGTCAGTGGTCGGCAAACTGCGGCTCGTGAGCCGTGGTTTGCTACTCTGTTGACTCATGAGTTTGCCGACCACTGTGCTAAGTGAAATAAGCCAGTTGGAGAAAGATAAACATCACATGATCTCATCCATTTGTGGAATATAATGAACAACATAAACTAATGAACATAAATAGATCCAGAGACATAGAAACATTGAACAGACCATCTAACCTCAGAGGGAAGGCAGGGGAATGGAAACTAAGGCAGGGATCAACCAAAGGACTTGTATGCATGGACACAGACAGCAGTGGGGTGAGGGCATGTACTAGGGGGAGGTGGGATCAGCCGGGGAGAGAACAATAGAGAAAAAAGGAGACATATATAATATTTTAAACAATAAAAAATTTAAATTGCAAAAATAAAGTAATTATCCGTAGGTGTGTAGTTATTGCCATTTTATTCTTTCTACTGTTTCCTTCTGTTTTTTTTTGTGTGTGTGTTTTTTGTTTGTTTGTTTAGTTTTTGCTCCTTATACTTCTTAAAGCAGGCCCTTTAATATTTGTGGTAATACAGGTTTGGTGGTAACCATCTGCTTTAGCTGTTTCTTATTTAGAAAGCTCATTATTTCTCCTTTAATTTTAAATTTTATAGTCTTGCTAGGTGAAGTAGTCTTGGTTGTAGGTCATTACTTTTCAACATTTTGAAAATTATGCCAATGCCTTCTGGCCTAAAATGTTTGTTGAGAAATCAGCTCACAGCCTTATGGGCACACTCTTGGAGATAATTCATTGCCTTTCACTTGTGGCTTTTAAGATTTTCTCTTTAACCTTTGCCATTTTAATTATGAATTGTCTTGATCTGGGCTCTTTGGGGTCATCTTGATTGGAACTCTGTGCACTTCCTGGACTTGTGTTTCTTTTTCCTTCACAAGTTAGGGACATTTTGAGTCTTTATTTCTTAAAACTAGAGGCCCAGTGCACGAAATTTGTGCACAGAGGGGGTTGTCCCTCAGCCCAGCCTGCATGTTCTCCATTCTAGGACCCCTCGAGGGATGTCTGAAGGCCCGTTTAGGCCCGATCCAGGTGGGATCAAGCCTAAATGGGCTGTTGGACATCCCTCTCACAATCCAGGACAGCTGGCTCCCAACTGCTTGCCTGCCTGCCTGCCTGATTGCCTCTAACCACTTCTGCCTGCCAGCCTGATCATACCCTAACCATTCCCCTGCCAGACTGATCGACACCTAACTGCTCCCCTGCCGGCCTGGTAACCTCTAACTTCCCTCCCTTGCCAACCTGGTTGCCCCTAACTGCCCTCCCCTGCAGGCCTGGGTCCCCCACAACTGTCCTCCCCTGCAGGCCTGGTTGCCCCCAACTGCCCTCCCCTGCCGGCCATCTTGTGGCAGCCATCTTGTGTCCACAAAGGGGCAGCCATCTTTGACCACATGGGGGCAGCCATCTTGTGTGTTGGAGTGATGGTCAATTTGCATATTACCTCTTTATTAGATAGGATATTTCCTCAATCCCTTGCTCTCTCTCTTCTCCTTCTGATACACTTATGATGCAGAAATGTTTATGCTTCATGTTGTTCTTAAGGTCCCATAAATTATACTCATTTTTAAAAACTATATTTTTATTGATTTCAGAGAGGAAAGGGGAGGAAAGAGAGATAGAAACATCATTGATGACAGAGAATCATTGATTGACTGCCTCCTGCATGCCCCCCTCCCTCTCTGGGGATCAAGCCCACAACTCAGGCATGTGCCCTCACTGGGAATTGAATCATGGCCTCCTGGGTCATAGGTCGATGCTCAACCACTAAGCCAACCTGGCCAGGCTATCATCATTTTTAAAAAATGAGCTTTTCTTTCTGTTGCTCTGATTGGGTGTCTTTTTCCAAATAGCTTAAGCTTTTTAGTTAAGCTAACTTTTGCTTAAGCTAACTTACTATTTATTCTTTCCAGTATATTCTTGATGTCAGATATGGTAATATTCATTTCCAATTGGTTCTTTTCATGGTTCATATGTATGTTTTCATGCTGGGTTAGTTCTCACTAAGTTCCTTGAGCATCCTTATAACCATTTCTTTGAACTCTACTGGCTGCCTTGTAGTCTTAGCCACTGGTATATCTGGTAAATTGCTTGCCTCCATTTCATTTAACTCTTTTTATGGAGATTTTTCCTGTTCTTTCATTTTGGCTTGTTTCTTTGTCTCCCCATTTTGGCTCCCACTTTGTATTTGTTTGTATGTTTTTTGTAGATCTGCTATGACTCCCAGTCTTCATATGATGGCCTTACATAGTAGATATCCTGTAGCACCCAGTGGCACAGTCACATTGATCACTGATCTGAGTACTCTAGGAATGTCCCTTGTGTAGGTTATGTGGGCCCTTCTATTGTAATTGAGTCTTGATTGCTATTGACCCCTAGGGATCAACCCCTAGGTTATCTTACTATGAGCTTCAACCTTAATCCTGGTATGCAAACTGCTGTGCAGGTGTTGACCACACATAGTGGAATTTGTTTCAGCAGGTTTTAGTGCCTGCTGAGATATCCCCTTGGATATGCTCTTTGTGAAGTAATTGGATCCTGCTCCAATGTTGCCTCATGCTGGCCACTGGATGTTTTTGTTCTGGACGTATTGGGAGAGACTCTGGTGCAGGCCAGTATCTGACACTGTCTGTGTCTGGTCCTCAGCAACTTGTTTGGAGCTACAAGTGATCCACTGTTTGTGGTTGCCTCTGCTGGGCTTACGTGTGCATGGGAAGGACCAAGCTGTATACCAAGGCTGGCTTTTATCAGCACTGGGTCTGAGGGCAGGTCAACAAAAGTCCTAAAGTACTCCAATGTTATCTTCCTCCACCTGCCTCACCCTGCTGGCTGCCTTTTAGTTTTAGCCACTGAAACAGTCTCTGGCAGGGGAGGTGTCATTCAGGCTTCAGGGAAGGTTTTGGTTGTGGTCCCTGCCCCAGAGACACACTACTTAGTCTGTCTTAGATTTTGCCCTGACCTAGGCATGGCAGCAACACTAGGAGTCAGAGGCCTCCAGGGACTGGAGATTGGGTCTGCAGAAAGATGGAAGTTGTTTCTATTGGATCTCTTATGTTGGGGGAGTGCCAGTAAGGTTCATGGGAAAGTGTGACAACTCAGTCACTGACACCCCCTGAGTTTGCCAAGCCCTGTACACCCTGATCAAGGCAGCTGACTTCTCAGTATGGCTTAGGTTTTGCAGTGTAGAGATGAAAAGGGCCAGAAGGTGGGCAATTTCTTTTTCACAGGCTGATGCAGCAACGAGGGAAGTGCTCTACCCAAGAAAGATGCGTACTATAGTATTAGAGAAAGACTCAGCACAGGGATTCTTGCGTCAGTCACTCCAGCTCCCTTCCCAGAGCCAAGTCCTCAGACGCTCCTCAGACAACTCTAGTCTGCTCTGTCCTCCCTCTAATGGAGCCCAGTGTAAATGGCTATGAATGAAATTTTGTGCATTGGCCCTTTAAGAAGCTACATGTGTCTCTAGCAGACAGAAACCCCATTGTTTTTCAGAGCTGGATGTTATGTGAACGCCTCTTCCCAGCTCTGGTGGTCTGAGTTGGGTTGCTGGGCTTGGTGTTTAGGCAGCACTTCTCAGGGGGAATCCCCCACAGCTGAGTTATCCCTCTGGATCCTCAGTCGCTGCTGGAGGGAGTGAGGTCAGGCCTTTTCACTTCTCTGTCTACCAGTTTTGATGTGGCCTCTTCTGTAAATCCTTGGTTATAAGACTCCTCTTCAACTAGTTTTCAGTGGGTTATTCGGGATAATTTTTCTATAATTTAGTTGTAATTTCAGTATGGTCTTGGGAGGAGTGAATGGAGTTTCCATCTACTCTGCTACCATCTTGAAACAGTCTCATAAGACTTCTTTTAGAAGCACATACTTTTTGATCCACACATTAATTAAATTAATTTTTAATAAGGAAATTAAAAAAACACCACTTTTTTTTCTGTTCCATTAGTTGTGTTCTCTACTTCAGATACAAGGATTATCTTGGGTTTCATACTTACTACTGCTCTGTATCTATCTTCTTTCTAATTGCTTTTATCACTTTCTCCTGTTTCTCTGCACTTATATTATTATCTCAATATGCTCTGTTATTTTATCCATTTTTACCTATGTTACTTAGTATAATCTAATCACCTGAGTTACCCGTTATTTTTATCTTAGTTCTGTAATGTTGTTTTTGACCGTTCATTTAGTCCTTAGCTCTGCATTTTCATTTTATTCAGCTTTTTTATTATTGTAAAGTTAGTATATTGATACCTTGAATTTGTGTTTTCTTTATATTTTTCTTTGGGAAGAAACAGATTGACATTTTTTTTCTTAGGTTTTTTTTTTTTTTTTCTTCAAGAGTTGATTTTTATTTTACTTTTGTATGCTATTAGAGAAAGACTCAGAATTTCTACCTCTCTCCATTTCAGATAACTTCTTTCATTTCTCTCTTCCCTTCATCTCTTTTCCTCTCCTTCATTCCTTCTTTTCTTATTTCAATGGTATCTTTTTTCAGTGTGAACATGCTTCTTTCTTTCATGCATCTCTATCAAAGCTTTCTAATTCCTTTGATGAAGTGTGATTAAATCCTATATTCCTTTTCCAACTTGATACAAAATTCATAGAGCTCCAGTTTAACATCTTGGTTTTTCACAATCTATTCTTTTATTGTGCCTAATACCAGGAAGGTCAAGAGAAGAATTTAATCTGGGCTCTATGAGATCCTAACTATAGGATTTAGTCTTTGTACTTTTTTTTTCATTTTTTTTTATGTGAAATATTTTGTGTAATTTTCAATGTTCTAAATAGACTGTGTATATTGTTTCTTTTCTGTGGTGGATACACTTTTTATTTAAAATTAAGTGGAAATCTTAGTGTAGCTTCTGAGATTATTAGTCTACATAGTTCTCTTGTCATTGCTTCCAGATACCATTTTCACACTTTCCCCAAGCATTGGAACAAAAACACATAGGAAAACATTGTTTGCCCATAGGATTTTTAGATTGACTAGTCTACTTACTATGGGGGTTAGAGTATGAGAGGTTGGGGCTTTGCAAGGTAACAGGTCTAAGGCTGCTCACAAGGTGACAATGGTCATTAGAATACCCATTTACCTACACCTTGTTCTCTCTCAGAAGATCTGCCTTGCTTTTTAATTTAATTTTCTTTGACTGTTTTGCCTTGCAGCTGGAGATAGTTAACTCTGGGAAAGATTGCTCATTTTGTCTTTCCTTTAAACATTCTTACTGCTGAAAAATCTAAATGAAGAATCTTAGACATTTTTCCTGCTTCTCCATGAGGCTCTATCTAGAGGGGGGTGGGGGCGGCTATCTAGAGCTTTGTCCATATTTTTCCTAGCCTGCCTACACATCTCTTCAGTTTGCTTTTCAAATTGGGAAAAATACTTTAAAATCATAGGATTTAAAGCACAGAAAGAGCTCTTAAACTTGTGTAGTATTGCGATTACTAACCAGTAGCTTGATAATCAGCTGCAGTGTTATTTTTGATAGTAGGTACTGGTAGTTACTTAGAAGAAGAAAAGCAGATTGCAAGTAAAATGATATGCCTAAGTATATGGAACCAGATATGTCTCCTGACTGGATTTTTAATTCTTTTATTACTGTATCTCTATTATACCTTTCTGTTTTACAGTTTGCCTATTAAACCCCATAAACAGTACAGAGACATTAAAAATATTTTGGTCTTGCCGAAACCGGTTTGGCTCAGTGGATAGAGCGTCGGCCTGCGGACTGAAGGGTCCCGGGTTCGATTCCGGTCAGGGGCATGTACCTTGGCTGCGGGCGCATCCCCAGTGGGGGGTGTGCAGGAGGCAGCTGATCGATGTTTCTCTCTCATCGATGTTTCTGGCTTTCTATCCCTCTCCCTTCCTCTCTGTAAAAATATCAATAAAATATATTAAAAAAAATAAAAAAAATAAAAATAAAAATATTTTGGTCTTTTAGGTCATTCACAATTTAAGTTGACTAGTATTTTTTCAAGCTAAGTTTTAAAAGTTATTTATAAAAAAAATCTAACATATTTGGCCAGTTAATTAGGATCAGCAATTTTGATTTGCATATTCATGCTGTTATAAATTGATAAATTCTATCCAGTTTTTTACAAAGGAGCAAGAGGAGATTTCATTAAATTTCAAAGGCCTGTCTTGTTCTGACCATCAGTGATTCTTTGAGTCTTGGCTGTATTCTTTGTAACCATGGAAACCAAATCAAACTGTTATCAAGGTAACCTCCCTGAAGCCGTTATTTCACTCTCATTATCACTTAGGATTAATAAATTAATTGAAAGTTTGACATAAATAATGCTGTATTTGTATGTAATACATGGATTAGTGTATAATTATTTTTAATCCTCTCATTGTAAATTATATAAAACTGAATTTATTTTTCAAGGTGGAGGAACAAGCACGCTCATGTACAATATTTTGAGACATTGACTGAGGTCTGTAAAAATAATTAATTGGACCTTGATGCTGAGAATATTTGCCTTTGGTGGAACACATTTTGTAGCTTAAAATTACTTGTTTTGGGAACAAATGGGATGAAAAAAGGTGAAGAGACTAGCCAAAGAACATATATGCATACCCTATGGACACAGACAACAATGTGGTTATAGCCAGAGGGAGAAAAGGTTGGGGTCCGGGAGGAGATGGCAAAGGAGGGGAAAATGGGGGGCATCTGTAATAATGTCAACAATTAAAAAAAAAAACTTGTCTTAAAAATTTACTTGTCTTCTTCCCACCCAACTTATTTCAGTAATATTGTATGCCATAATATTTATTATAAATGTTATTGGTTTTCAATTTGCATGATCAACCAATGGAAAAAACATGGAAGACATGGTTATAGATAAATAACAGAAGATGTATTATAGAAAAATTGAAAATGTAAACCAATGTGGTGAAAGTGTGAATTTGTTAAATAGCTAATCTAATATTGTTGAGAGTCAATAGGTACTGTTTAAATTGTTAAATCAGGAATCTGAAGCATAATCTTATTTTAAAATAGTCTTATAAATATTTTCAGATATTTATAGTATTTTGATATTTGACTACTTTAAGATATCTTAAAATCCATCAAGATGTTACAGATCCCAAAACTCCAGCATCCGAGAATTCCTTTGAATTCCACTGTCTATAGTCCTGATTTAGAATATTTATACCCCTGGTTGGGGAAAATCAATAAAATGATTCTTAAGAATAGTAACCTTAAATAAATATTTTTAAAGATGTGGGTATTCCTATAGCCCTTGTTTCACATAAAAAAGGGAATATTTGAAGGAGGAAAAAGAGAAAGAAGAAAATGCACATACATGCCCTTAACATCTTTTGCATCAGATGCTATGAGAGAGAATTAAAAGTATATTTAATTCAATTTAGTTAGTCACAACACATTGATAAGTTGAGTAATTTTCTTTGTCTTACAACTGATCTGAATGTCTTCTACAAAAATTGGTTTCAATCGTATTCTTTGCTATTCAATTGAAAGTGCTTATGAGCCATAAAATAACCAAAGTTATTATAGGAAAAGAATGCAAGAAGGTAACAAACTAGATCACTGAATTTTAAAATGTGTCTTAGTAATTCCTCATGTTCCAGGAAGAGGATTCAGGGGCTTCTGAGGTGTGGAGGGCAACCCAAGCCTCGGGCCTAACTAAGGATGTACAGGGAGAATTTGGAGTCCTTTACTTCTTCAAACAGAGAAAAGCTGCTTTGATCTGCTTTCAACATTTTCTTAAGAAAAAAAAAAAACTGCCCTAGATATTCTAAAGATTGTATGATCAGTTTTTTAATATTTTTTTCAAAATCATCTCTAACATATAAGTGGCATAAAGCTTTCAAAGGATATTACAGTAAAGTAGAAATGAAGTAATAATCAGCTTGCTATCCACATAAACACCAATATTGCCTATTTTGTTCCACAAAGGTTCATTAACTTATTTAAAGCCAGACACTTCATTAAACAAACATGTGATTAGATACAAACAGTTCTTTCAGAAAGTGAAAGTGAGAAACACTAGAATGTGACCTCTAGGCTAAAAATTCTTCTCATATTCCTTTTTAAGACATGGCATTTGGCTCTTCTTCTGGGGCTCTCTTTTTGACTGCCATCTCACATTTATCAAGGTAACAGTTTTGAGGAATTTATTTAATTAATAAGCAACTGTCATGAATCATTTATTGTGTGAGAATTTTGTCTTGATGCCAATGCAGAATGTAGAAAGTATCTGTAATTTTGCCCAGGCAGGTGGAGGGGTGAACCCTACCTATCCAGTTACACAGAAAGCATTAAGTGACCCTGCAAGCAAGATGTCTTGATGAAATAGTGAAGGAAAAATAATTCAAAACAGTTTTCCCTTCATATAACCATATTCATTACATAGATTTTAATGGAAGTTTGACATATAACACTGTGCAAGTTTAAAGTGTCCAGTGTTGATTTGATACATTTATATATTGCAATATGATGACTATTATAGCATTAGCTAACACCTGGATCATATCACAGAATTATCATTTTATTTATTTATTTATTTATTTATTTATTTAATTGTTTGAAGTATTACAAATAGTAGTACATATGTCTCCTTTTTTTTTTCCCCCATTGACCTCCCCCCGGCCTCCCCTTCCCCCCAGTACATGCCTTTACCTGCTCTCCCCCTCAGTGTCTTTTATCCATTGGTTATGCTTATATGCATGCGTACAAGTCCTTCGGTTGATCTCTTACAGCACCCCCACCCCAACCTCTTCTGCCTTCCCGCTGTAGTTTGACAGTCTGTTCAATGCTTCTTTGCCTCTATCTATTTTTCCCCCCTTTTCTTTCCTTTAAAAAATCTTGCCTCTACAGACTAGAAATAAACGTATAATAACAAAAAATGTTTGAGTCCCAATTTCAATGTCCAACAGTTCTGAGTCCCTGTTTCAATGTCAAACAGTTCCTTATGTGTACATGTCAGCAATGATATCTGGATGGTGGGCACATGGTGCCAATGCAGGTCCGACCCTCTCTGGTTTGGTCCTAGGCAACCTGCTGCGTCGCACAGCTGCTGACTGCTAGCGTGGCAAGGCGTCTTCAGCATCTTCCATCTCTGGACTGCTTCTCCTCTTGTCTTCGTGGTTGGAGCAGACCTGTCAATTCCTCTCTGTTGCAGGAATCCACATGGTCTTGGAGTTGTTTTCTGAAAATATACAAACATATTCTCGACCAAAAGTTAATAAAGGAATCTTTTCTATATAATTGATTTGGGATCCTTTTTATTTTTGCCCAAACGATTTTCCTTTGTCTTATTTAGACACCATGTGTGTTTTTCATGGGTGTCTTGCTGTTAGTATTACAAATGAAAATTAATTTTGTAAAGTAAAAGTTTTCTAGATGTAATTTACTTATAAAATATTTTTCCTTACATGATATTACCCTACTATCCTCCCTTTTTTGATTAATGGAGGCTTTTGTAAATTTTATAATGCAGTCTTGATAACTTTAAATTTTAATTTTTTGCACAAAAATATGACTGCTTTAGTTTCATTGCATGTTCAGGAATTTTACCATGACATGAACTACCAATAGAAATTTTAGTTACCACTTTAGGAACAGCTTTTTGTCCAGTACAATTAAATTTTCTTGAATATTCACTTATTTCAATTAGCCTATTTAAATTAATCTGAAAACTTGATTATTATTATTTTACTGTCAAATTTAATACTCTACCAACAATCTTAGTTTACCCTGTAAATTATTGGAAAGGATTATTTGCATTCTTGAGTAGGCCCTGAGCAGTCCTGGTGCTAGGCTGGATTTAGATATAGGGCAGCTGCTGTCAGCCAAGTCTCTGTCTGTTACCTGGGTCCCAATCTGAGCTGGGCCAAGTCACTGTCTGTCACCTGTGTCCCGATCTGAGCTGGGCGTGGGAAGCAAAGCAGCCATGGGGGCAGGAGACCTCCCTCAGAAGGGGTGAGGGTTCAGGCCTCTGCAAGGTTGGGGGGGTGAGGGTCTGTGCCCCACCTCTGTTGACCCCCAAGTTCTTTCCTGATGACACCTCTGCGACTGTGCCTGACTTAGGTTGCTCCTTCCCTGAGGAATCTTACCCATCTCTGGCTAACCAGTCATCCTCCGGGGCCAAGCAGGGTGATGTGAGGTTCAGTTCTGTCTCCTTGGTAGCCTATGCCCCCGTGGCCTCCATGCCCAGCACCTGCCTTGGGATCCCCTGGCCTGTTGGCGGGGCCCCAGCACTGATCACATATCTCGGGGAACTCAGTTTTCTTCTCCAGGGAGGGTCCAGCTCACACAATTGGGCGAGAGACAGATCCATGGTACCAGTCACCAAGAGGCTTCAACCTCAGCATGAACAGAAAGCTCAGGCAACAGCTGAGGGCAATTGGATTGTGAGAAGAGGGTCCCTCTTGGCACAAAAGGCAAGAGGGCCCAATATAGAATGCTCAAGTGCCTTCCCAGCGCCCTAATTCCTTCTGAAAGGGATTATATTCTTTCATGTCATTTTTTTTTTTAAATTGCTGCCAAACATTCCAAGAATTAGTTTGTAAGTGTGTTTGGGAAAATTTTAAAATATGCTGTTGTAAAATATCTAAAATTATAATGACATTGTAGAATAATATCATGTAAGGATATTCTTTGCTCTAGGCCATGACAATTCAATTTCAAACTGGCTGTCAATTTCTTTTTGTAAGTTTATGTAAACTTTGTCAGGGAGGCAAAAACACAAATTATTCCCCCATGAACCCCCACCCCCCCACTTATGCCGCACCCCCTTGTTGTCTGTGTCCATTGATTAGGCTCATATGCATAAACACAAGTCCCTTGGTTGATCTCACCCCCTTACCTCCACCCTCCCCTACCTTCCCTGAGGTATGACGTGCTGTTCGACGTTTCTCAGTCTCTGGATCTGTTCTTGTTCATCAGTCTATGCCAGCCGTGGGCAAACTATGGCCCGCGGGCCGGATCCGGCTGTTCTATCTGGTTCTCTTGCTCTCCCCTCCGCTCCTTTACTTTGAATTTATATTAGTTCACACAAACACTCCATCCATGCTTTTGTTCCGGCCCTCCGGTCCAGTTTAAGAACCCATTGTGGCCCTCGAGTCAAAAAGTTTGCCCACCCCTGGCACTCTATGCCATCATTATATTCCACAAATGAGTGAGATCATGTGATATTTATCTTTCTCTGCCTGGTTTATTTCACTTAACATAATACTCTCCATCTACATCCATGTTGTTGCAAATGCTAGGAACTCCTTCTTTTTTACCACAGCGTAGTATTCCATTGTGTAGATATACCACAGTTTTTTAATCCACTCATCTGCTGATGGGCATTTTGGCTGTTTCCAAATCTTAGCTATGGTGAATTGTGCTGCTATGAACATAGGGGTGCATATATCCTTTCTGATTCGTGTTTCTAGTTTCTTGGGATATATTCCTAGAAGTGGGATCACTGGGTCAAATGGGAGTTCCATTTTTAGTTTTTTGAGGAAACTCCATACTGTTCTCCACAGTGGCTGCACCAGTCTGCATTCCCACCAGCAGTGCACAAGGGTTCCTTTTTCTGCACATCCTTGCCAGCACTTGTCATTTGTTGATTTGTTGATAAAAGCCATACTGACAGGTGTGAGATGGTACCGAATTGTTGTTTTGATTTGCATCTCTCTGATGATTAGTGACTTTGAGCAGGTTTTCATATGTCTCTTAACCTTCTTAATGTCTTCTTTTGAAAAGTGTCTATTTCGATCAGGTGCCCATTTTTTGATTGGGTTTTTTATCTTCTTTTTGTTTAGCTACATGAGTTCCCTGTAAATGTTGGAGATTAAACCCTTATTGTTGATATCATTGGCAAATATGTTCTCCCATGCAGTGGGCTCTCTTGTTGTTTTATTGATGGTTTCCTTTGCTGTGCAAAAGCTTTTTATTTTCATGTAGTCCCATTTGTTTATTTTCTCTTTAGTTTCCATTGCCCTAGGGGCAGTATCAGTGAAGAAGTTCCTTCGGCATATGTCTGAGATTTTCTGCCTGTGGATTCCTCTAGTATTTTTATGGTTTTCCGTCTTATGTTTAAGTCCTTTATCCATTTTGAGTTTATTTTTGTGTATGGTGTAAATGGCATTTCTATACACCAATAATGAACTTACAGAAAGAGAGACTAAAAAAGCAATCCCATTTACCATCACACCAAAAAAATTAAGATACCTAGGAATAAACTTAACTAAGGAGGTACAAGACCTATACGTGGAAAACTACACAACACTGAAAAAAGAGATAGAGGAAGACATAAACAGATGGAAGAACATACCATGTTCATGGATTGGTAGAATCAACATCATCAAAATGTCCATACTACCCAAAGCAATCTATAAATTCAATGCACTTCCCATTAAAATACAAACAACATATTTCACAGACCTAGAACGAACTTTCCAAAAATGTATCTGGAATAAAAAAAAGACCCCGAATAGCTGCAGCAATCCTGAGAAAGAAGAACAAAGTAGGTGGGATCTCAATACCAGATATCAAGCTGTATTACAAAGCCACTGTTCTTAAAACAGCCTGGTACTGGCACAAGAACAGACATATAGATCAATGCAATAGAATAGAGAACCCAGAAATTGACCCAAATCACTATGCTCAATTAATATTTGACAAAGGAGGCATGAACATACAATGGAGTCAAAACAGTCTCTTCAACAAATGGTGTTGGGAAAATTGGACAGATACATGCAAAAAAAAATGAAGCTAGATCAACAACTTATACCATACACAAGAATTATCATTTCTTTTTTGATGAGGACAATTAAGATATAGTCTCCTAACAATGTTGAAGATTATAATACAGTGTTTTTGACTTTAATGACCATGCTGTGCATTAAATCTGCAGAACTGATTTATCTACGAGTTGCAAGTTTATGCCCTTAAACAACATCTCCCCAATTTCCCTAATCCCTGGTTTCTGGTGACCACCACTGTATTCTATGTCTTCATGAGTTTGGCTTTTTCTCAGATTCTACATATAAGTGACATCATACAGTATTTATCTATCTCTACATGATTTAATTCACTTAGCATAATGCCCCCAATGACCATCCAAGTTGCTACAGATGACAGAATTCCCAAAACAGATTTTTTTTTTTGTTGGCAACTAAAATGGAATTCCCAAAGTAGAAGACTCTGGGGAATCTCACGGAAGCCCACTATATTCCTCTTCTTAGTGTGCCAGGGGAGGGAACAGCGTTAAGTAGTCTACTAGTTTAAAGTAAACAAAGAAAAAAGCTGTATTTGAGAGTTTTAAAAATTGGTATACATAGCAAAAAGTGGGGTGAAGCACAGGAGTTCTTAAATATTTTATTCTTTGGCTGATTTAATTCATTTATATTTGAAAATATGAGCATACAAGAGAACTCACAGAATGAAACTATTTAAGTCAAATAGAAACAAAAAATGGCTAAAAAGGAATATGAAAACTGTTTTAGAATTTCACTGCAAGCAAATTGAGAAGGCTCATATATCATCTTAGTTTAATTTTCCCCCTAATATTTTATTTTATTCATAACCAAGAAAAATCTGAAAAATGTTACATTGGCCTTTCTAAGTTGCTACTCAGAAGGCTAATTAAAGTAAGATAAAAGCAAATGCTAGGGATGCATGCAGGGTTTAGGTGCTTCATGTCATTATCCCTCAGCACATTTTACGAGTAATTTGGACAAGTGAACCTAGAGGAAATGTGATTCCACCCACCATTTCTATTAATTCATTGTAATGTTTAATTGACCTCCCTTTATTGGCAGCAAGTTCTTAAATCTGTGGGAAGTTTTTTGTGCAGCAATTTAAATATCACATGAAAGAAAATCTGGAGTACTGTTTATCTTATTGTGTCTGTGTTAGTTGCAAAGCCAGAGCCTTTGTCTCCTTCCTTTGACTGGAACCTTCTTGAAATATATGTCAATATTTGACTTCTCAGCTTGTTCTGCCCACACACTACCTGCCATTCTCTACTCTGACAAGTTTACTCAGGCTTTGGTTTCCTAATTCAAAGGCCTATCACTTCTCTGAAATAGCAGTTTCCAAGGTAACATATGACAACTCCCTTGTTTTGAAATACTTTCCTTTTTTGACTTATTTGACATTCTTTCCTCCTGTTTTTTTTTGTTGTTGTTGTTGTTGTTTGTTTGTTTGTTTGCTTTTATGACTCTGAAGGCTTTTTTTTTTTTAGTATTTACCTAACTTATTTTATTTTATTTTATTTTATTTTATTGTTTAAAGTCTTACAAATAGTAGTACATATGTCTTTTTTTTCCCCCCATTGAATGAAAATATGTTCTCCCATGCAGTGGGCTTTCTTGTTGTTTTGTTGATCGTTTCTTTTGCTGTGCAGAAGCTTTTTATTTTGATGTGGTCCATTTTTTTTACTTCCTCCTTAGTTTCCATTGCCCTAGGAGCTTTATTGGTAAAGATATTGCTATGACAAATGTCTGCTATTTTGGTGACTGTTGCTTCTCCTAAGAGTTTTATGGTTTACCCATCTTATGTTTAAGTCCTTTATCCACCATTTTGAGTTTATTTTTGTGTATGGTGTAAGTTTGTGGTCTAGTTTCATTTTTTTTTTTTTTGTAATTATCTGTGCAATTTTCCCAACACCATTTATTGAAGAGACTGTCTTGACTCTGTTGTATGCTCTTGCTTCCTTTGTCAAATATTAAATGGGCATAATGGCTTGTGTCAATTTCCGGGTTTTCTGTTTGGTTCCACTGGTCTATATGGCTATTCTTGTGCCAGTACCAGGCAGTTTTGAGAACAATGGCTTTGTAGTGTAGCTTGATATCTGGTATTGTGATTCCTCCAACATTGTTCTTCTTTCTCAAGATTACTGAAGCTATTAGGGGTCTTTTTTTTATTCCAGATGAATTTTTGGAGAGTTTGTTCTAGGTTTTTGAAGTGTTCTGTTGGTATTTTAATGGTGATTGCATTGAATTTATGGATTTCTTTGGGTAGTGTGGACATTTTAATGATGTTGATTCTACCAATCCATGAACATATTATATTCTTCCATTTGTTCATATCTTCTTTTATCTCTTTTTTCAGCATCCTGAATTTTTCTGAGTATAGGTACTTTACATCCTTGGTTAAATTTATTCCTATGTATTTTAACTTTTTGTTGCAATGGTAAATGGGATTGCTTTTTTAGTTACTCTTTCTGTGAGTTCATTATTGGTATATAAAAAAGCCAAAAACTTCTGGGTGTTTATTTTGTATCCCACTACATTGCCTAATTTATTTATTAAGTCTAGTAGTTTTTGGATGGAGACTTTGGGGGTTTCTATATACAATATCATGTCATCCACAAATAAGGACAGTTTTACTTCTTTTCTAATTTGAATGCCTTGTATTTCTTCTTCTTATTGGATCACAATGACTAGTACTTCCAGTACTATGTTGAACGGGAGTGGTGAGAGTGGGCATTACTGCCTTGTTCCTGTTCTTAGGGGAAATGATTTTAGTTTTTTCCCATTGAGTATGATGTTGGCTGTGGGTTTGTCATATGTGGCTTTTATTATGTTGAGGTATTATCCTTCTATTCTCACCTTGCTGAGAGTTTTTGTCAAGAAAGGGTGTTGGATTTTGTCAAATACTTTTTTTGCATCAATGAATATGATTATATGGTTTTTATCTCTCAGTTTGTTTATGTGGGGTATCACATTTATTGATTTGAAGACATTGTGCCATCCTTGCATCCCTGGAATATATCCCGCTTGGTCATGGTGTATGATCTTTCTAATGTAATGCAGGATTCAATTTGCTAGAATTTTGTTGATAATTTTGTCATCTATGTTCATGAGGGATATTGGCCTGTAATTCTCTTTCTTTGTATTATCTTTATCTGGTTTTGGGATTAGGGTAATGCTGCCTTCATAGAAAGAGCTTGGACTTGTTCCTTCCTCTTAAATTTTTTGGCATAGTTTGAGGAAGATAGGTTTTATTTCTTCTTTGAATGTTTGGTAAAAATCCACTGTAAAGCCAAGGTCCAAGGTGTGTTGGAAGTTTTTTTTTTTTTTTTTTTTTTTTTTTTTTTATTACTGCTTCACTTTCCTCCATAGATATCAGCATATCCAGATGTTTTGATTCCTCCTGGTTGAATTTTGGAAGGTCATATTTTTCTAGGAATATGTTCATTTCTTCTATGTTGACCAGTTTGTTGGACAAGAGTTGCTTATAGTATTTTTTCTTTTATGATTCTTCGTATTTCTGTGGGGTCTGTTGTTATTTCACCTCTTTCATTTATGATTTTGTTTATTTGGGTCCTCTCTCTTTGCTTCTTGGTGAGCCTGGCTAGAGGTTCATCAATCTTTTTTTTTAATTAATTTCTTTATTGATTAAGGTATCACATATTTGTCCTCATCCCCCCCATTCCCATCCAAAACCCCTACCCACGCATGCCCCCACCCCCCTGTTGTCTGTGACCACTTGTTAGGCTTATATGCATACATACAAGTCCTTTGGTTGATCTTTCCCCCTTACCCCCACCCTCCCCTACCTTCCCTCTGAGGTCTGACAGTCTGTTCGATGCTTCCCTATCTCCGGGTCTGTTTTTGTTCATCAGTTAATGTTGTTCATTATTTCCCCTAGATGAGTGAGATCATGTGATACTAGAAATACACTTATAAGAACCGAAAATGAGACAAGCAATAATGGCTATGCTGAGAGGCAACTGAATCAGTCTGTAGTGAGTTTCTTTCTGGGTCAACAGTTCTTTTGAGTCCCAATTTCAATGTAAAACAGTTCCTTATGTGTACATGTCAGCAATGATATTTCAGTTCTGGATGGTGGACAAATGGTGGTAATGTAGGTCCGACCCTCTCTGGTTTGGTCCTTGGCAACCTGCCGTAACACACAGCTGCTGACTGCTAGTATGGCAAGACTTCATCAGCGTCTTCCATCTCTGGACTGTTTCTCTTCTGTCTTCATGGCTGGAGCAGTCCTGTCAATTCCTCTCTGTTGCAGGAATCCACATGGTCTTGGAGTTGTTTTCTGAAAATATACAAACATATTCTCGACCAAAAGTTAATATAGGAATCTTTTCTATAAATTTGACTTGGGATCCTTTTTCATTTTTTGCCCAAACGATTTTCCTTTGGCTTGTTTTGACATCATGTGTGTTTTTCATGTGTGTCTTGCTGTTAGCATTACAAATGAAAGTTAATTTTCTAAAATAAAAACTTTCTAGATGTAAATTACTTACAGGATATTTTTCCTTACATGATATTCTTCTACTATCTCCCATTGTTTGATTTAAATATTAGGAGGCTTTTGGAAATTTTATAATGCAGTCTTGATAGCTTTTAAATTTTACTTTTTTGCACTAAAATATGACTGCTTTAGGTTCATTACATGTTATGCAATTTTACCATGAGATGAACTACCAATGAAAATTTTAGTTAACACTTTAGGAACAGCTTTTTGTCCAGTACCATTAATTTTTCTAGAATATTCTCTTGTTTCACTTAGCCAATTTAAATTAGTCTGAGAACTTGACTACTATTTTACTGTCAAATTTAACACTAACAACAATCTGATTTTACCCTGTAAATATTAGTGGAAAGGATTATTTGCCTTTTGAGTAGGCCCTGAGCATTCCTGGTGCTAGGCTGGATTTAGATATCAAAAACCCACTTCCCCGCCCCATGGGTACAAGACAACTCAAACAAGTCTTGTTGCAGTGAGAGGGCAGCTGCTGTCGGCCAAATCTCTGTCTGTCACCTGGGTCCCTATTTGAGCTGGGCACGGGAAGCGAAGCAGCCATGGGGGCAGAAGACCTCCCTCAGAAGGGGTGAGGGTTCAGGCCCCTGCAAAGTTGGGGGGGTGAGGGTCTGTGCCCCACCTCTGTTGACCCCCAAGTTCTCTCCTGATGACCCCTCTGCGACTGTGCCTGTCTTAGGTTGTTCCTTCCCTGAGGAATCTTACCCATCTCTGGCTAACCAGCCATCCTCCACGGCCAAGCAGGGTGATGTGAGGTTCAGTTCTGTCTCCTTAGTAGCCTATGCCCCCGTGGCCTCCATGCCCAGCACCTACCTTGGGATCCCCTCGCCTGCTGGTGGGGCCCCGGCACTAATCACATATCTTGGGGAACCCAGGTTTCTTCTCCAGGGAGGGACCAGCTCAACCCACTGGGCAAGAGACAGATCCATGGTACCAGCCACCACAAGGCTTCAACCTCAGCATGAACAGAAAGCATAGGCAACAGCTGTGGGCAATTGGATTGTGAGAAGAGGGTCCCTCTTGGCCAAAAGGGCAAGAGGGGCCAATATAGAATTCTCAGGTGCCTTCCCTGGGGGCCCTCTACACAGTGGAAGGGATTAAATCCTTTCATGTGCTTTTTAAATTGCTTCCAGACATTCAAAGAATTAGTTTGTAAGTTTGTTTGGGATAATTGTACATTATGCTATTGTAATTCTAAAATATCAAGAGATGTGTTACCTTTGTCTCCAAGCACCAAAAAGATGATATTTTATTGATTCCCAAGGGTGTGAGGTACTATTATAGGTAATGGGGGTAATACAATCTGGGAAAAATTATAATGACATTGTAGAATAATATCATGTAAGGATATTCTTTGCTCTAGGCCATGGCAATTCCATTTCAAACTGGCTGTCAATTTCTTTTTGTATAGACAAGGTCTTAGTTACATTTTCTGCACTTCTCCCAGGAGCAAGTAGTGATAGTCCCTTCATTTTGTGTCCACGCAAGCCAGAAACCTTTCTTTAATTTTATACACAAAGGAGCAGTGGTTTGATTTTGTGTCATACAAAAGGGAAGCTGGGTGGCGACCCCTGTGTAATTATACTTTCTTGCCCCACTCATGGTCCTCCTGGATAACCAGGGTGTTTGGTATTATTGGTGACTACATTAGGCGGGGGATCAGCCCATGTAAGGACTCTTACCCATGAAGGGTCAAGAACATAAGTCCAAAATACTTCCCCATTTTCCCCAGGTAATATTACCGTACAGCTGATGACAGCTAGCATGGCAAGAAAGATGTTGTCAGGAGTTCTTGGGTTTCTGGTTACCTCACAATTCCTTTTCTATTTTTTTTTATTCTTCTTCTTATTTTTTTACATATGTGTCCTTATCCCCCATTACCCCCACCCCCCACTCATGCCCCACCCCCCTGTTATCTATGTCCAATGATTAGGCTCATATGCATGCACACAAGTCCCTTGGTTGATCTCTCCCCCTTACTCCCACTGACCCCCTCCTTCCCTGAGGTTTGAGGTTATGATCGATGTTTCTCAGTCTCTGGATCTGTTCTTGTTCATCAGTCTATGCCATTCATTATATTCCACAAATGAGTGAGATCATGTGATATTTATCTATCTCTGCCTGGCTTATTTCACTTAGCATAATGCTCTCCATCTCCATCCATGTTGTTGCAAATGGTATGAACTCCTTCTTTTTTACAGCAGCATAGTATTCCATTGTGTAGATGTACCACAGTTTTCTAATCCACTCATCTGCTGATGGGCATTTAGGCTGTTTCCAAATCTTAGGTGTGGTAAATTGTGCTGCTATGAACATAGGGGTGCATATATCCTTTCTGATTGATGTTTCTAGTTCTTGGGATATATTCCTAGAAGTGGGATCACTGGGTCAAATGGGAGTTCCATTTTTAGTTTTTTGAGGAAACTCCATACTGTTCTCCAGTGGCTGCACCAGTCTGCATTCCCACCAGCAGTGCAAAAGAGTTCCTTTTTCTCAGCATCCTCGCCAACACTTGTCGTTTGTTGATTTGTTGATGATAGCCATTCTGACAGGTGTAAGATGGTACCGCATTGTGGTTTTGATTTGCATCTCTCTGATGATTAGTGACTTTGAGCAGGTTTTCATATGTCTTTTGGCCTTCCTTCTGTCTTTTTTCGAAAAGTGTCTATTTAGATCAGTTGCCCATTTTTTGATTTAGTTGTTTATCTTCTTTTTGTTAAGCTGCATGAGTTCCCTGTAAATGTTGGAGATTAAACCCTTATCATTGATATCATTGGCAAATATGTTCTCCCATGCAGTGGGCTTTCCCGTTGTTTTATTGATGGTTTCCTTTGCTGTGCAAAAGCTTTTTATTTTGATGTAATCCAATTTTTTTTTTATTTTCTCTTTAGTTTTTATTGCCCTAAGAGCGGTATCAGTGAAGAAGTTCCTTCGGCATATGTCTGAGATTTTTCTGCCTGTGGATTGCTCTAGTATTTTTATGGTTTCCCGTCTTATGTTTAAGTCCTTTATCCATTTTGAGTTTATTTTTGTGTATGGTGAAAGTTGGTGGTCTAGTTTCATTTTTTTGCATGTATCTGTCCAATTTTCCCAACACCATTTGTTGAAGAGACTGTCTTGATTCCATTGTATGTTCATGCCTCTTTTGTCAAATATTAATTGGGCATAGTGGTTTGGGTCGATTTCTGGGTTCTCTATTCTATTCCATTGATCTATATGTCTGTTCTTGTGCCAGTACCAGGCTGTTTTGAGAACAGTGGCTTTGTAATACAGCTTTATATCTGGTATTGATATCCCCCTACTTTGTTCTTCTTTCTCAGGATTGCTGTGGCTATTCAGGGTCTTTTTTTTATTCCAGATGAATTTTTTGAAAGTTTGTTCTAGGTCTGTGAAATATGCCATTGGTATTTTAATGGGAAGTACATTGAATTTATAGATTGCTTTGGGTAGTATGGACATTTTGATGATGTTGATTCTACCAATCCATGAACATGGTATGTTCTTCCATCTGTTTATGTCTTCCTCTATCTCTTTTTTCAGTGTTGTGTAGTTTTCCACATATAGGTCTTTTACCTCCTTAGTTAAGTTTATTCCTAGGTATCTTAATTTTTTTGGTATGATGGTAAATGGGATTACTTTTTTAGTCTCTCTTTCTGTAAGTTCACTATTGGTGTATAGAAATGCCATAGGTTTCTTGGCATTAATTTTGTATCCTGCTACATTGCCGAATTCATTTATTAAGTGTATTAGTATTTTGGTGGAGTCTTTAGGGTTTTCTATGTACAATATCATGTCATCTGTGAATAAAGACAGTTTTACTTCTTCTTTTCCAATTTGGATGCTTTTTATTTCTTCTTCTTGTCTGATCGCAATGGCTAGTACTTCCAGCACTATGTTGAACAGGAGTGGTGAGAGTGGGCATCCCTGTCTTGTTCCTGTTCTTAGGGGAAATGGTTTTAGTTTTTGCCCATTGAGTATGATGTTGGCTGTGGGTTTGTCATATGTGGCTTTTATTATGTTGAGGTTTGATCCTTCTATTCCCAACTTGCTGATAATTTTTATCAAAAATGGGTGTTGGATTTTGTCAAATGGTTTTTTTGTATCAATTGATATGACTATATGACTTTTATCTCTCAATTTGTTTATGTGATGTATCACGTTTATTGATTTGAGGATATTGTCCCATCCTTGCATCCCCGGGATACTTGGTCATGGTGTATCATCTTTCTGATATACTGTTGGATTTGATTTGCTAGAATTTTGTCGAGGATTTTGGCATCCATGTTCATGAGGGATATGGGCCTGTAATTCTCTTTCATTGTGTTATCTTTATCTGGTTTTGGTATTAGGGTGATGCTGGCTTCATAGAAGGAGCTTGGAAGTGTTCCTTCCTCTTGATTTTTCTGGAATAGTCTGAGGAGGATAGGTTTTAGTTCTTACTTGAATGTTTGGTAATACTCCCCTGTGAAGCCATCTGGTCCCAGGCTTTTGTTTGCTGGAAGGTTTTTGATGACTACTTCAATTTCTTCCATAGTTATCAGCCTATTTAGATTTTTAGAATCTTCCTGAGTACATTTTAGAAGGTTGTATTTTTCTAGGAATGTGTCCATTTTTTCCAGGTTGTCTATTTTGTTAGAAAAGAGTTGTTCATAGTATTCTTTAACAATCCTTTGTATTTTTGTGGGTTCTGTTGTTACCTCATGTCTTTCATTTCTGATTTTGTTTATTTGGGTCCTCTCTCTTTCCTTATTGGTTAGCCTGGCTATAGATTCATCAATCTTGTTTATCCTTTCGAAGAACCACCTCTTGGTTTAATTGATCTTTTGTATTGTTTTTTTTTGGTCTCTATGTTATTCATTTCGGCTCTGATCTTTATTATTTCCTTCCTTCTGCTCACTGTGGGCTTTTCTTGTTGCTCTCTTTCTAATTCTTTGAGTTGTTGAGTTAGATGATTTATTACCATTTTTTCTTTTTTCTTTCTTTTTTTCTTTTCTTTCTTTCTTTCTTTCTTTTTTTTTTTTTTTTTTGAGGTAGGCCTGTAGAGCTATAAACTTCCCTCTCAGGACTGCTTTCATTGTGTCCCATAGGATTTGCAATGTTGTGTTTTTATTGTAATTAGTCTCCAGGATATTTTTAATTTCTTCTTTGATCTCATTGATAACCCAAACATTTTTTGAATGTTTTTATTGTAGTTTATTTCTAATATTATACCATTGTGATCTGAGAAAATGCTTGATATGATTTCAATCTTTTTGAATTTAGGGAGACTTTGCTTGTGACCCAATTTGTGGCCTGTTTTTGAAAATGTCCCATGTGCACTTGAGAAGAACGTATATTTCGTGGCTTTGGGGTTAAATGCTCTGAAGATGCCAATTAGGTCCATCTGATCTAGTGTGTCATTTAGAATTGCTGTTTCTTTGGTTATTTTTTGTCTAGAGGATTTATCCAGTGATGTCAGTGGGGTATTAAAGTCTCCTACTATGATGGTATTGTTGTTGATCTCTCCCTTGATATCTTCCTGGAGATTTTTTATGTATTTGTGTGCTCCTGCATTGGGTGCATATATGTTTACTGGAGTTATATATTCTTGTTGAATTGCTCCCTTTAGTATTATGTAGTGGCCTTCCATATCTCTTATTATGGCCTTTACTTTGAGGTCTATTTTATCAGATATAAGTATCACAACCCCAGCTTTTTTCTCATTTCCATTTGCCTGAAAAATGTTTTTCCATCTCTTTGCTCTCAGTCTGTGTGAATCCTTTGCTCTGAGATGGGTCTCTTGTAGACAGCAAATATATGGGTCATGTTTTTTTATCCATTCATCTACCCTATGTCTTTTGATTGGTGCATTTAATCCATTTACGTTTAATGTTATTATTGACAAGTACATGTTTGTTGTCATATTTTTCCTTAGTGTTTGTGTTTCTTCTTGCCTTTCTCTTTCTTCATTTTACAGCAGTCCCTTTAGCATTTCTTGCATTGCTGGGTTGGTAGTGATAAACTCTCTTAGCCCTTTTTTTGTCTGTGAAGCTCCTGATTCCACGCTCAGTTTTGAATGATAGCCTTGCCGGGTATAGTATTCTTGGATTCAGTCCCTTGCTTGGCATCAATTTGTATATTTCATTCCATTCCCTCTGGCCTGGTGTGTTTCTGTTGAGAAATCAGTTGATATTCTGATAGGAGATCCCTTGTAAGTAACTTTCTGTCTCTCTCTAGCAGCCTTTAAGATTCTTACTTTGTCATTGGTGTTCACCAATCTAATTATGATGTGTCTTGGTGTTGGTCTTTTGATGTTCAACTTGTTTGGGACTCTGTACTTCTTGGACTTGCATAGTTTTTTTCTTGCCAATATCAGGGAAGTTTTCTGTCATTATTTCTTCAAACAAGTTTTCTATTCCTTGCTTCTCTTCCTCTCCTTCTGGTATCCCTATTAAGCGAATGTTGTTTCGTTTTGTGTTGTCCCAAAGCTTCCTTAGGCTCTCCTCTTGCTTTTGAAGTCTTCTTTCCAGTTGCTGCTGTGTTTGTGTGTTTTTTCATACCTTGTCTTCTAATTTGCTGATGCAGCCCTCAGCCTCTTCTAGTCTACTGTTTAGGCCTTCCATTGTGTTCTTTATTGCAACTATGTCGTTCTTCATCTCCTCTTGGTTACTTTTCATGTTGATGACATTCTCATTCAGCTCCTTGTAGTTCTCATTGAGTTGTGTGTATTTGTTATTGACTTGTGTGTATTTGTCATTGACTTGTGTGTATTTGTCATCCATCCATTTAAACATTATTATAACCATTACTCTGAATTCTATCTCTGATAAGCTGCTAGCCTCAAATTCATTTAACTCCCTTTCTGGTGGTTCCTCTTTTTCTTTCCTTTCGGCATTGCTTTTTTGTCTTCCCATGTTTTCCTGTAATGTTTTAATTGTAGATCCAATTGCTTTGCTACCCAGGTTCTTTTGGGGATGGTGCTACTGGCGTAATTTATCAGTTCTCCTGAGCTTGTTAATCTAGTGTAGCTCCCTACTTGAGCTATTTGGGTTCTCTTGATGCAGGCCTGCAAGCTTGAGAGGCACAACTGCGGTGTCCAGAAGTCAGCTGCCATGGAGGGGAGTGTCCCAATTTTTGCTGTCTTGCACCCTTAATTGAAATCACACATGCCCAGCAGGGAATCACAGTGACACCCAGGAACTGTCTGTTGGGGTGATGGGGCTCAGCGGGCCTGCTCTCTGGAAAGGTGTGACAGTGCTGCCCAGAGTTCTGCAGTATTGGGGTGGGCAGATCCAACTTTTGCTGTTGTACTTGTGGTGGATAGGTGCTTACTCCCAGTGGCAGCTCACAGGAGCACCCGGGGTACATTTGCCAGCGAGGCACACTGAAGGACTCTGAAGGGCCCTGGCAGTGTAGCCGTGCAATTGAGGCACCTGTGGGCCGGTATCCAGGATGAGTGAATTCAAAACTTCTACTGCTGGTGTGGAGTGTGCCCCTGCTTGTTCAAGATCTCACCCAGGGAGAGCTCACAGTGGCTCCCACTAGCGCCCTGGGGGTAGATGGGCTCAAGGTGTCTGCTTGTTGGAACTTCACCTCTGTGGAGGTGTGCTTGCTAGGCACAGAGTTCTGATGCACTCTGAGGTCTCCTGGCACCACAGTTGAGCCGCTGGGGTGAATGTGGGCAGTTATCCAGGAAGAGGGAATTCAGAATTTTTACTGCGGGGCTGCACGCCCTTGTCTGTGCAGAATCACACCCTGGGGGCTCTCAGCAGCTCCCAAGCGTTGCCTAAGGAGTGGAGTGCCCTGAGAGGCTGGAAACACTTGAATCTGCCTGCAGGGCTGGATCCTCATGAATCCGGAGTTCTGCTGCTGGGGAGGGGGAGGTTGCACTTACTGCTGCTGAGCAGTGTACCTTTGAAGGTGGAGGTCCCAGGGTCCATGTGTCTGCAGCTGGGGTAGCAGGATTTTGGCTGGAGTGGCTGCTGGGTCGCAGGGCAGTTCCAAGACCTGTCTGGTTGGTGGTGTTGATGAGTTCCTAAAAAAGGCCATTCTGCCCTTCAAGATGGCGTGGGCTCTGTGCTGGAGTCCTGCCGTCCGGGGAGTGCCCACCAGCCCCTGCTGCTCCTGCAAGATTTAACTTTCCCTTACTCACTCACACACGCACCACGGTGCACATCCACACAATCTCCTTTCATACCCTCACTCTCTCACTTCTTCTCCCTCACCTCCGTCCTGCCAGCTGCCATCTTTTTCTCCAATCTAAAATTTTCATCAATCTTGTTTATCCTTTCAAACAACCAGCTCTTGGTTTCATTGATCTTTTGTATTATTTTTTGGTCTCCATGTCATTTATTTCCTCTCTGATCTTTATTATTTCCTTCCTTCTGCTCACTCGGGGCTTTTCTTTTTGCTCTCTTTCTTCTTCATCAAGTTGTAGATTTAGATAGTTTATTACCAGTTTTTCTTGTTTTTGTTTTTTTGTTTTGTTTTTGAGGTAGGCCTGTAATGCTATTAACTTCCCTCTCAGGACAGCTTTCACTGTGCCCCTAACATTTTGGATTGTTGTGTTTTCATTGTCATTTGTTTCCAGGATGTTTTTTATTTCTTTATTGATCTCTTTGATAACCCACTCATTGTTTAATAGCATGCTATTCAGCCTCCAAGTGTTTGAATTTTTGTGATTTTTTAAAAAATATATTTTATTGATATTTTACAGAGAAGAAGGGAGAGGGATAGAGAGCTAGAAACATCGATGAGAGAGAAACATCGATCAGCTGCTTCCTGCACACCTCCCACTGGGGATGTGCCTGCAACCAAGGTACATGCCTTTGACCAGAATCGAACCCGGGACCCTTCAGTCCGCAGGCCGACGCTCTATCCACTGAGCCAAACCGGTTTCGGCTGATTGTTTTTTATTGTAGTTGATTTCTAGTTTTATGCTATTGTGATCTGAGAAGATGCATGATATGATTTCAATCTTTTTGAATTTGGAGAGTCTTTGCCTCTGACACAATATGTAGTTTAACTTTGAAAATGTTCCATGTACACTTGAGAATAATGAAATTCCATGGATTTGGGGTGAACTGTTCTGAAGATATCAATTAAATCCATCTGATCTAGTGAGTCATTTAGGATTGCTGTTTCTTTGCTAATTTTTTGTCTAGAGGATTTATCCAGTGATGTTAATGGGGTATTAAATCCCCTACTATGATTGTGTCACTGTCAGTGTCTCCCCTGATACCTTCCAGAAGTTTTTTTTTTTTTTTTATGTATTTGGGTGCTCCTGCATTCAGTGTATATATGTTTACCAGATTTATATCCTCTTGTGGTATCAATCCCTTTAGAATTATGAAGTGGCCTTCCTTGTCTCTTGTTATGGTCTTCACTTTGAAGTTTATTTTGTCAGATATAACTATTGCTACCCCAGCTTTTTTTTTTTTTTCATTTCCATTTGCCTGACAGATATTTTTCCATCCCTTCACTTTCAGTCTGTGTGAGTCCCTTGTTCTTTGGTGGGTCTCCTGTAGACAGGATAAATATGGATCATGTTTTCTTATACATTCAGTCACTTGATATCTTTTGATTGGAGCATTTAATCTATTTATGTTTAATCTTATTATTATTTTTTTAAAATATATATTTTACTGATTTTTTACAGAGAGGAAGGGAGAGGGATAGAGAATCAGAAACATCAATGAGAGAGAAACATCGATCAGCTGCCTCCTGCACACCCTTCACCGGGGATGTGCCCACAACCAAGGTACATGCCCATGACCGGAATTGAACCCGGGACCCTTCAGTTTGCAGGCTGACGCTCTACCCACTGAGCCAAACCGGACAGGGCTTAATGTTATTATTGATTGGTATTTGTTTGTAGCCATTTCTGTGCTTTATGCCTGTGGTCTTTCCTCCCTCTCTATTTCTTCTTTTTACAACATTCCCTTTAGTATTTCTTGCATTGCTGCCTTGGTAGTGATAAAGTCCCTTAGCATTTTTTTTTTTTTTTTTGTCTGTGAAGCTCTTGATTTCCCCTTCAATTTTGATTGATAGTCTTGCTGGATAGAGTATTCTTGGATTCAGTCCTTTGCTTTGCATCACTTTGTATACTTCATTCCATTCCCTTCTAGATTGTGTGTTTCTGTTGAGAAACCATTTGATAATTTGATGGGGGATCCTTTGTAGATTACTCTTTGTCTCTCTGTTGCAGTCTTTAAGATTCTCTCTTTGTCATTAACATTTGCCATTGTAATTATGATGTGTCTTGGTGTGGGTCTTTTGGGATTCATCTTGCTTAGGACTCTGTACTTGTACAGCTTTTTTCTTCCCCATATCAGGGAAGTTTTCTGTCATTATTTCTTCAAATAGATTTTCTAATCCTTGCTGCTCTTCTTGTCCTTCTGGCACCCCTATTATACATATGTTACTTGGTTTCATATTGTCCCAAAGCTCCCTTAGGCTCTCCAGCTTTTTAATTTTTTTCTCCAGTTGGTGTTCAGATTGGGCTTGTTTCTCTACCTTATCTTCTAACTCACTAATTCGATCCTCCACTTCTAGTCTACTGTTGAAACCTTCCATAGCATTTTTGATTGTAGCTATATCAATTTTGATTTCTTCTTGATTTTTGCATAGGTTGTTAATTTTCTCATCCATACAGTTTATGAACTGTATGACCATTATTCTGAATTCTTTTTCTGTCATTTTGCATGCCTCAGTTTCACTTATTTCCTATCTCGGTGATTCCTCTTTTTCATTCCTCTGGAGATTATTTAGTTGTCTTCCCATTCTACCTATCACCAGAAGGTACAAACGCTGAGTTGCAGGGGCCTGAGCTGTGTGCAGTGGGAGTGTCGTGCCAGAAACCAATCATTGTCTCACTAATAGAAAGAGGCTGGTCAACCTTGAAGCTCTGAAAGGTCAGAGCCAACCACTCCCTTTCGAATTGAGACAATGGTAACTGAGGCAACTTCCCCATCTTGTAATCATGTAAATCCTTACTGATATGATAATCCGCTTATTACCTGCTTAAGGGCTATGGGTGTTTCCCAAAGCTGCTTAAGGGTAATGGGTGTATCCCATAGCCTCAATAAAAGGGATAGCAAGGCCAGAGCCTAGTGGTAGTCTTCCCACTAGAGGTTGACTCCCGCCTGGCCCCCAATTTTCCCAAATTAACTCTTTTCTAGTCTCTCTCTTCATTTTAGTGTGCGGCCTCCTCCAGAAACCGGACCTTGAGTGGGCCCTGAACCACGCGGGTCGTGTTAAGGGATCCCACAGTGTCGCACCATCTGTGTGTCACTGAAGAGCTCTGACACTGAGATGTGTGGCTGCCCTGGGTTGGTGGGAACCATGCACACTGAGAATCAGAGTCACCAGTACTCAGTGTGGCCCCATGCACGCACCTAGGTTCAGGGACCCTGCGTGTGCCATGCTGAAAAAAAAGTCCCTATTGGCATATGCCAAAAATCAAAGTCCCCTAATGTGTGCCAGGAGTCAGAGTCTCAGTGTGCATGTGCTGAGAATTGAGTATTGGAGTCTCTGTAGCTTGGTGCAGCCTCACGCCATGAATCGGGGTCCTTGTGTGCATGTGTGTCCAGAATTGGAATCACAGACGCTTAGTGGCATGCACTGAGAATCAGGGGTTCCATGCGTGCACGATGAGAAACAGAGTTCCCATGTGTATGTGCTGAGAGTCAAGTCACTGGTGCTCAGTGTTGCCTCTCGGGCAGAGAATCAGGGTTCCCAGTCTGCTTGGGGAGGGGGGCAAGTTGCACAGCCACCCTGTGTCAACGGGAGGCCCACTCCTGCACGGTGGGGTACAGACTCCCTGTGTGCGCACGCCCAGAATCAAAGTTAAATTGCACAGCTGCCCTGTGTCAGCAGGAAGACTGCTCGCATGGAATGGGTCTGGCCGGTCTTGTGCTGATGCAGCAGGCTGGCTGGGAGGGAGTTGGGCTCTGTGACTCACAGTAATCTGCAGCCATGATGTCTGGAGTCTTGGTGTCCATGGGCCTGCAGGTCTTTGTCTCAAGTGGTTGTAGGGTCCTGGCTTGCGTCTGAAACCAGATTGGGTGGTGGTGAGGCTAGGGTCCTAGTCTCAAGCAGTCCTTGTATTTACTTAACTTTTAATTTGGGTGTTACCTATGCTGAATCCCTAGTTCTCGCTTCTTTCCCTCTCTTTCTCTCATTTTATGTTCTTTCCTTGAATAATCTTATCTACATGGTAATTCTGATCTCTACTATCTCCAAAATCCATAGCAGTCAATACTTCTCTTCTGGTCTTTAGATTTTTACAACAGAAATTTTATTTAAAACCATATAAATAATTACCCATATTGATAACTCAAAAAGCTCTATACATGTACACACATACAGCCACCACCACCACCAGCAACAACAACTTTATTATAAGTCAAATTTTCTCTGTTATTTGCCTTTTACTGGCCAGTCATCATGCTGGACATAGGAATTCAAATCAAATCAAATACACACATGACCCTTCACAGGTTCTAGGTCCACCTCTTAAGAGCTATTGTGTCATTTGGCTTATACCACGCTGTGCTGTAACTGCCTGTTTCCTCATATACATATCTCATACACAGTGTTAAAAGGATAGGGACTCCTTCTATTCTGTTAATGTTTCTTTCTAATTCAATATTATTTTGTTGACTTAAATAAATGGATCATCCCAAGAGCTGTATATGCACATAAATATTATATGCATTTTATGTAAAATTAAATTCTTATTTTTTCTCTTGGGTTTCATTTTTATACTTTTGTGACTATTCTCCTAACAGGTCAAGAACATTCCATTTATTCTTTTAAAATATGTATTTTATATTTATGAACAAAATGCAATACCTCATGTAAAATGCAGGTGACTTTTAGTGAATGTATGGGATAAAGAAATTTATTTAGAGACATACAGTTTCAAACATTTAAAAACTACCGTTAAAAATTATTTGGAAATTTTTTTTTGTACTATTCCACTAGGATATAAGAAAAGTGACAATTTTATTGCATCTTTCATTAGAAATTTCTTTTTGTATTTTTATTGGGTTTATTATGGAAATGAAAAAACATATATATTGATATTAGCTTAAAAACATCACAGTGAAAATCTTGATAATAATTTATAATGTATTTTACCTGTGTTAGGATGTAGGGGAGGAAAAATAATTTTTTCTCTTACTGGCTGGACTAATGATCAAATTAACATGAGACAGATAGGATAAAATGATCAAATTTATTGCATACTAGAGGCCCTGTGCACAAAATTTGTGCATGGGGGTGTGTGTCCCTCAGCCCAGCCTGCATCCTCTCCAATCTGGGACCCCTTGAGGGATGTCCAACTGTCCGTTTAGGCCCGATCCTACTGGCCTTCCCCTGCTGGCCCGGTCACTCTAACTGTCCTCCCTTGCCAGCCTGGTCGCCCCTAACTGCCCTCTCCTGCAGGCCTGGTCACCCCTAACTGCCCTCCCCTGCTGGCCTGGTTGCCCCTAACTGTCCTCTCCTGCAGGCCTGGTAGCCCCCAACTGCCCTCCCCTGCTCCCCAGTCACCCCCAATTGCTCTCCCTTTCCAGTCCAGTTACCCCAAATTGCCCTCCCTTTCCAGGCTGGTTGCCCCAAACTGCTGTCCCCTGCTGACCTGGACACCCCTAACTGCCCTCCCCTGCAGGCCTGGGTCTCCCCCAACTGCCCTCCCCTGCAGGCCTGGTTGCCCCCAACTGCCCTCCCCTGCCGGCCATCTTGTGGTAGCAATATTGTGTCCACATGGGGGCGGCCATATTGTGTGGGAGTGATGGTCAATTTGCATATTACCTCTTTATTATATAGGATGTGTATTTGGTGATTCTTTAAGAACATATGAGACCATCTTGAGCTAAGGAGAAGGGGTGGGGTGGTGGCTGTGGTTGGTACTTCAAAGGGCAGGAAGGCAATTCACATAGATATGGAAAGGCAAATATTTGGTAAACAAATGTTTGCTAAGCCATCTTCAAAAATGGAACCCAGAGAAGACTTTCATCAAATAGGCCTTGCTGGGTTCCTTTTTGTCTATCACACTCTATTAAACTGTGGTTATTGATGATGATAACTCCCTTCCTAGAGTAGGTCCTCTGTCTAAATTCTTTCAGGCAGTTAGGGAAAAAGTGAAAGGTGTTTTTTTGTTGTTGTTGTTGTTGTTTTTCTGTTTCTTAAAATAACCAGCTTAAAATAATCAATATCCAAAGAGGTATATTTTGGGGTGGCAAGCTTTGCTCCTCCACAAGGGTAAGGGTATTCTGTAGTCTTTGACATTGCATAAAAATATTGGTATATGTACATAAGTTAATTTTATGGGATAGGCTCTGTAGCTTTTATGAAATTCTCAGAAGAGTCTGTTTTCCCCAAAATGTTAGAACTGTAATGACATACACTTTGCTGTATATTATATCTGAAAATTATTAATGAGAAATAAGTTTTCAAAGAAGACCTTCAGCCCAAACCAAATCTTTTTGTTTTTGAAACTTACACTACACAGAAATGCTAGTTCTCCTGATGCTGACCCAGCAAATGGCATTTCTATTTGTATCTAAATAGATTCCTTTCCAATTTGGATAATAGGCTATATTCCATTACCATGCAGCCCACAATATGCTTGAGGTTGCTAATTATGGTGCAAATTGTGGTGGTATTTCTGGTGACCTGAACATGTGTTCAATAGAAACAGAAATGAGCCCCTCGATGCATTTTACATGGGCCGGAAAACAACTGCCAGATGGTTATAGCTTTCAGTAACTATTAAACTGGAGCGCATTTGAACAAATGGCTTAGATATATAGTGTTTTAAAGCTTATTCTGAAATTTCTAACACATCCATGGAGATTAGTCTTAATGAAAAACTGCATTAATCTACCTCATGTATTGTGATTAGCCTGAAGTGGATAATTCCCTCTCACTTTCTCCAAAGTCAACTAACAATGCCTTTATCCATTTTTATATAATGCTAGCAAAGCATCTGGAAGATTTGTTGATATAAAGGTATCTATTAGAACATTAAAATTAATTTAAATCCCTGAGATAACTTCAATTATCTTATTTTAATTAACAAAATTTAATTCTCTTCTATTAATTAGCCTGCTGAAGGAGTAAATTTGAGATGAATTTAATTTTAACAAAATATTTGTTTTTAAAAAATATACTTTATTGATTTTTTTTTTTTTTTTTTACAGAGAAGAAGGGAGAAGGATAGAGAGTTAGAAACATTGATGAGAAACATCAATAAACTAAGGTACATGCCCTTGACTGGGGATGTGCCCGCAACCGAGGTACATGCCCTTGACTGGAATCGAACTGGGGAACCTTCAGTCTGCAGGCCAACTCTGAGCCAAACCGGTTAGGGCCAAAGTATTTATCTTTTGAAATAATAAAAAGAGCACTAACAATCTCAGTCTAATTTGTTTTATACTTTTAATAACAGTCTTAAAATTACATTTAGAAAAGTAATATAACTAATATTTATTATTTTAAATTTAAAGCTTTATTTTGGGTGTACATATTTCTTATAAGGCTTGTTATTAGTGGTACCATAGTTCTAACATTCTATCTTTTGAAGATTATTAATGTGAGCACAAATTCATTTAATCTGTCATATTATTAAACTTTCTGTTGAATATAAACTTCATATTTATCTCACTCCCTGTGTTTTTCTCCCAATTTATGAAAGTATCTTGGTATGCTGTAGAGTAAAACTGGGAGGCAAGCCAGGTAGAATCTGTAACTAATTCTGCATAGTATTATATTTTACACTATATTTCTGTTATTGGTATATCCTTGTATTTTTTTAAAAATATATTTTATTGATTTTTTACAGAGAGGAAGGGAGAGGGATAGAAAGTCAGAAACATCGATGAGAGAGAAACATCGATCAGCTGCCTCCTGCACACCCTCCCACTGGGGATGTGTCTGCAACCAAGGTACATGCCCTTGACCGGAATCGAACCTGGGACCCTTCATTCTGCAGGCCGACGCTCTATCCACTGAGCCAAACCGGTTAGGGCGGTATATCCTTGTATTTTGAAGCAAATCATAAATATAGCTAAAACATTTTAAGCAACAATAAAATTAACAGATTAAATTAAAGGTGCATCTAATATCATATTAAGAATACTACTATAATAAAGCATGTTGGACAATTTTAAATAATTTTGTCTATGTCAAGCTACAGATGATGGCTTCAGGTGATATAAAATTAGGGGAACTGGATTATAAAAGCCTAAACTGCATTGTTCTGAAACCCCTCATAGAAGTTTTTCATTTACATATTTTGGTTATAAACATCATAGAATTATTTTCAAATAGAATACTGGGAAATGGAATATTTTTCAATCAATATCAAAACACATGGAGAAAAAAAAAAACACCTGGATTTTGTATATGGTTTCCGTTCACTTACACTCTAAAGGGTCAGATAATGTATAATTTAGGCTTTTTGGGCCAAGAGGCAGAACTGAGAATATTATGGAGGTCATTACATAACAAGTGAGAAAATAAAATTCTACAAATCTTTTTTTGGTGAAATTCAAAATATAATAATTGAAAACAATTTTTGCTAATAAGGTCTACTAATGAGAAGAATAGAACACGCCTTTAGGAATATTTCACTTAATTGTGGTTCAAAGTTAGTGTTTGCTATAATCAAAATCAATTGCAAATATTCTTCTGTCAATGCTGATTTGTAATGAGATTTTATGTATTTCTTCATAATGTCTTTTCATGGAAATAGGTACTTCCAAATACTGATATTAACCCAGGAGCATATGGAAGACATTTGTAGAATTGTTAGATTCTTCTTTAGATATTTGTCTTTTAGCATGTCATTATATTTCAGATTGTTTATTTCCAATTGAAGGTGAAGTCGGAGCTCCTCACTTACCCAGGTAAATAAATTTTGAAATATGGAAATTTCCTTTGAACTTAAAATTATTAGAACTTAGTTGGAGCTTGCAAAATTGAGTGGTAATAGCACTTTTACTTTTTAATCTTAATTTTGACAATGTAGGAAATATATAAAGCAGCTTGACAAGTATATATTCACAGGTTACTTAGGATTCAAACAATCATAATCATAGTTATAATCAAAAGACTTTTATGCAGTATATGTTTTGCATATAAATATGTTATCAGTACTTAAAATTAATATTACCTATATTTTTAGATAAAATTAATTAAGAAACATGATCAAATCTACAACAATAAGAAATTCCTAAATTCATCCAGGGTTCAAAAATAGTAGTTGGGGGTGGTTCTTCTTGACTCCAAAAATTTTAATTTTGGCTGTAACCTCAAAAAAATAGTAATAAAATGTCACTGCTAAACTGTAGAATTGTTTTGTGGTAGAGCAAGTCAGGGTAGTCAGCTTCTATTTCTGACAACATTCACAGAACTGATTATGATTACATCCATGACACCCAATGAAAATCACTGTTGACACTACTGATAGTGGCTTAGCCAATATAAAGTCTTTTATTCTGCTGCACTTATTAACAATAAGTAACTGTGTTAGTTTTGAGCCTTTAAAAATGATTTTTATTGATTTTTAGAGAGAGAGGAAGGGAGAGGGATAGAGAGATAGAAACATCAACGAGAAACATCATCATTCAGCTGCCTCCTGCACTCCCCCTATTGGGGATCAAGCCTGCAGCCAGGGCATGTGCCCTGACCAGGAATCTAATAGGTGATTACTTGGTTCATGGGTCAAAGCTCATTCACTGAGCCAAACCAGCCAGGCAGTTTTGAACCTTTAAGAGGCAGACACCAAAGTGGGGTTATATGTGTAAGAGATATATGGCAGGAAACATCTAAGATGGACAATTGGGAAAGGCTGGAGAAGGTGGGAGGATATTTAGACTACAGCAGTTCTGACTCCTGAGGAAAAGGAGGACTTGCATTGCATGTTAAAGAAAGTCTTGGCTGAAAGGAAGAAAAATTGTGGCAAAATAGACAGACGTGTCCTGCACCTTGTCACAGAGCAGATAGAAGGAGCAACTAAATCGAATAACATCCACCCAGAATAGGTGAATTAGACACAGCAGGTGAGGCAATTTGTAGCTGGGAAGAGCAGAGGACACCTGGAGAATAGTAGGATCAGGGAATGGGGCAAAAGAGAGACATGTGACCACCAGGCCAAGAGGGTCAGAAGGAAGCTGCACTGTACCAAGTCCATATCTCTTGGGGACAGGCATAACATCTGACTGTGGAAAGGAAGTCCACAGGGCTGCTCGTAGCTGGGGAATCTAGTTCTAATTCCACAGCACCAGAGGCTGCACCCAGAAAGGCAAGTTGAAGACCTGCCTGAGCCACTCACGTGGGACCTAGGGGAAAAAAAACTTGCAATCACGTGGTTGTTTTGCCTCTGTTTTGTCTTTGCTTTTATTCACTAAACCCAGTTCATAGGACCTTTCAATTACAAACACTCACCTGAGGCTGTGGTGCAGTTAGAAGTGCCAATTGGTAGAGTCTGGTGAGAGACTGTAGAGGAGAGCAGGACAGGGTGAGGTGACCAGGAATCCAGCACTGAGACATTCAGGACCCTCCAAACCTAAGCAGCCATTTTTCTCCTGAAGAGCCAGCCCCTCCAAGCAGTCTCAAGACAGCTAATATAGCCACACCCAGCCTACACATTGAGCTTTACAAAGGAAACAAAGACTCTGAATATTTCCAAGGAGCCCTCAGGGTCTGGGTTGAAGAGGGGCTATTCAGTCCCAAAAAGCAATACAGGATCACCCCCATCTAAAGCCCTGCCATAAACAGACACTTGAGTGATTAAGATCAAAAGCAGGCAGACAGGCAAAAAAGACAGATTGGTCCTGTCTGCTTGCAGCCAGGGGTGTGGACACAGACACAAATGAGCAGTGGATCACTTAGAACTTCCACACAGTGCTGATTGCCTAACAGAAAATTGAGAAGTGGCAGACAGGACAGAAGAGTGGGGTCTTAAACCAGCCCACCTAGGGCAATAAAACTCAGCTGAAGAGAATGAAACTACACGTTTTATTTTTTGTGTAATACACACACACACACACACACACACACACACACACACACACACACACACTAGTGGCCTGGTGCATGAAATTCGTGCACGGGGTGGGTGTCTCTCAGCCCGGCCTGCACCCTCTCCAATCTGGGACCCCTCAAAGGATGTTCTACTGCCAGTTTACAGGGATTGGGCCTAAACTGGCAGTCGGACATCCCTCTTGCAATCCGGGACTGCTGGCTCCTAACCACTCACCTGTCTGCCTGCTTGATTGCCCCTAACCACTCTGTCTGCTGGCCTTCTCGCCCCCAACTGCCTCCCATGCCAGTGTGCTTACCCCCAACTGCCCCCCTGCTGGTCTGCCCACCCCAAACTGCTCCCCCCGCCGGCCTGATCACCCACAACTGCCATCCCATCCTGGCCTGATAACCCACAACTGCTTTCCCCTTTGGCCTCTAACCACCTCTACCTCAGTCCCACCACCATAGCTTTATCCAGAAGAACATCCAGAAGGTCTCCTGGAAGGTCTTCCAGTCTAATTAGCATATTACCCATTTTTTAGTATAGATAGAGGCCTGGTGCATGGGTGGGGGCTGGCTGGTTTGCCCTGAAGGGTGTCCCAGATAGGTTGAGGGTTCCCTTGGGGCATGGGGCAGCCTGGGCGAGGGGCCTGTGGTGGTTTGCAGGTTGGCCATGCCCCCGTTGGGGTGAGGGTCCCTGCTGGGGGGGCGTGGCCAGCCTGGGTGAGGGGCTGAGGGCTGTTTTCAACCTGGTCACACCCCCTTCAGGATGGGGGTTCCCGCTGGGGTGCCTGGCCAGCCTGGGTGAGGGGCTGATGGCTGTTTGCAGGCTGACCATGACCCCTAATGGGGACCCTCACCCCTTGGGGGTGTGGCCAGCCTGGATGAAGGGCTGAGGGCTCTTTTCAGGCTGGCCACACCCCCTTCAGGGTGGGGGGGTCCATGCTGGGGTGCCTGGCCAGCCTGGGTGAGGGACTGATGGCTGTTTGAAGGCTGGCCAAGCCCCCCAATGGGGACCCTCACCCCATGGGAGTGTGGCCAGCCTGGGTAAGGGGCTGAGATCCATTTTCAGGCTGGCCACACCACCCGGTGACCCAGGCTCCCAGCCCCTCCTTGAGCAGAGGCCAGGGTGGGCTGGAAGCCTGGGTTGCCCCCAGTGACCCAGGCTCCCAGCCACTCATTCAGGAGCAGCTAGGTTGGGCGAGAAGCTTGGCTTCCTCTGTCACCAGGGGCAACCCAAGCCTCCTGCTCGCTCCAGCTCCATGGCTGCTGCCATTTTTGGGTTATTTTGCATACTCACTTCTGATTGGCTGGGGGGCATAGCAGAGTGATGGTCAATTTGCATGTTTCTCTTTTATTAGTATAAATTAATCTTTTATTTTTTTGTATTATTTTTTCTTCATTTTTATTGTTATTTTATTTTATTTTTATTTACCTTTTTCTTTCTCACTTCTCCCTTTTTCATCTTATTTTCTCTTTTCCAGTCCCTACTTTAGTTTTTCTCTTTCCTTCTTTTTTATCTCTAGTTAAAAATGGATCTTCTTTATTTTTATTTTTATTTTTTTTAAATATATTTTATTGATTTTTTTTTTTTTTTACAGAGCAGAAGGAAGAGGGATAGATAGTCAGAAACATGGATGAGAGAGAAACATCGATTAGCTGCCTCCTGCACACCTCCTACTGGGGATGTGCCCACAACCAAGTTACATGCCCTTGACCAGAATCGAACCTGGGACCTTTCAGTCAGCAGGCCGACGCTCTATCCACTGAGCCAAACTGGTTTTGGCAATGGATCTTCTTTAGACGCTTTATTGATGTGTTATTATTATTATTGTAGTCTGTGTTGGTTTACTCATATACCTAATTTTTTTTTCTTTGCTCCAAGTCCATGCACCCTTCTCTTTCTTCGTTAGTCAATTTTTTATGCTTTTGTTTTTCTGCTCCTCTCTTGCTCTCATCTTCTGATAATTGTTTAGTTTCACTCACTAAACTCAAGACTATCTGCTTGCTCCTCTAGTCTCCTTTTCTAAAAATAAGTAAATAGATATATTAAAAATTATTTATTTATTTTTCTTTGCTTCTTAACCACTCATTCTTTTTGTACCTCCTCTATACTGAACTGTGGTACTTTCCCTATTCATTGAATCCCTTAACCTTACTTTCTGTATATAAGCCCTGCCTCTACCGATTCTGTACCTCCCTTTTTCTGGGTGTTTGTTTGTTGGAAGCCACCCATTGTCTTCACTAGCAGAGAGGTGTTGACAAGGAACCTGGAAGGCTGGAGACCTTGAGCTCTGAAAGGTCAGAGCTCTGCACCCACTGTTTAGTTGAGAAAATGGTAACTGAAGAAACTTCCACCTTTTAGTTTTATGTAAATCCTTGCTGATTGGCTATTATTGGAATTGACTGCCTAAGGGCTATGGGTGTATCCCAAAACCTGAATAAAAGGGATAGCAAGGCCAGAGCAAAGCAGAGTCCTTCCTCTTGAGCTGGGCTCCCGCCTGGCCCCCAATTCCCAAATTAATATTCTCTCATCTAGTCTCTTTCATTTGTGTGTGGCCTCCTCCAGAACCCGAACCCTGAACCTGAACCCTGAACCACACGGGACATGGTGGGGACACTCACATTTGTTGTTTGCATTTTTTGGTGTATTTGTTTGTTTTGTGGTGTTTTCTCCCCATATATATTTTTTATTCTTTTTTGTACTTTTTCTTTTTTCTTTTACATTCTTTTTCATTTCTCGATATCATTTTTGCTCTCTTTTCTCTCTCCTAATTCTTTTTCTCTGGTGGTCACTATTATTGGGGTTATTGGTGTTGTGAGTATTTTCATGTTTTGTTCCTTTTGTGTTGTGTCTTGTTGAGTTGTATTTTATGCTGTTTGGTCAACATGGTATAGAACAAGCCACATAACTAGACACCCAGAGAGGAGACTCCATCTGAGAATGGGACAATAACACTCAAGACCCACAAAGAGAACCCAAATATCCCAACTATGGGGGAATCCCTAGAATTCCGAGCCCACAAGACCTGAGAGATTGCAACACTGGGTCCCACAAAACATCTACCATATAAGAAAACTCAAAAAATCTGGGTGGCCTAGCAGTTTGATCTAATCCATAAAAACAATTGCAAAGGAACAGCAAAAATGGAGACAAAGAAACAACCACCATACAAAAGAAAAGGAGGAATCACCAGAAAAGGAAATAAATAAAATGGAGGCAAGAAATTTGTCAGAGACAGAATTCAGAGAAATGGTTAAAAGGACTTTGAAAAGGATGGAAGACAAATTCAACAACATATGTAAAAATCAACAGAACATGAGGAATGACATAGCTGCAATAAGGAACACAATGGAAATTTCATTGTAGACTAGAAGAAGCTGAGGATGACATCAGCAAGTTAGAAGACAAGGTGAAAAAAGGACCAAGAGGAGCAGCAACTGGGAAAAAAAAAACAAAAAACAGGAGGAGAGTGTAAGGAGCTTTGGGACACCATGAAATGAAACAACATCTGCATAATAGTGGTGCCAGAAGGAGAGGAAGTTGAGCAAGGAATAGAAAACCTCTTTGAAGAAATAATGACGGAAAACTTCCCAGATTTGGGGAAGGAAAAAGTCACACAAGTCCAAGAAGCACACAAAGTCCCAAATAAGAGGAACAAACCAAACAAACAAACAAAAAACCACCAAGACATATCATAGTTAAATTGGCAAACATCAATGACAAAGGAAGAATCTTAAAGGTTACAAGAGAGAGAAGGTTACCTACAAGGGATTTCCCATTAGACTATCAACAGATTTCTCAACAAAACACATCAAGCCAGAAGTAAATAGAATTAAATATACAAAGTGATGCAAAGCAGTGGACTGAATCTAAGAATACTATACCCAGAAAGACTACCATTCAAAATTGAAGGGAAAATCAGGAGATTCACAGCCAAAAAAAAGGCTAAGGGAGTTTATTACCACCAAAGAGCAATGTAAGAAATGCTAACAGGACTGCTGTAAAAAGAAGAAATAGAAAGGGAAGAAGGAACACAGGCATAAATAATAAAAATGGAAACAAACATGTACCTATCAATAGTAACTTTAAATGTAAATGGATTAAATGCTCCACTCAAAAGACATAGGGTAGCTGAATGGAAAGGCTTTTAAACTTGACCCATATATTTGCTATCTACAAGAGACCCACCTGACAAAAAAGCACTCACAAGACCTATAGTGAAGGGATGAGAAACAATTTTTTAAGCAAATGGAAAATTTTTTAGAAAAGGTGGAGTAGCAAGACTTACATCTGACAAAATAGACCTCAAAGTGAAAGCCAAAACAAGAGATAATGAGGGCCATTTCATAATAAAGGGATCGATTCAACAAGAAGATATAACTCTGGTAAACACATGTGCAACCAAACAAGAGCACCCAACTACATAAAAAAAAAACAAAAAAACTTTTAGAAGATATCAAGGGAGAGATAGACAGCAATACAATCATAATATGGGACTTTAATACCCCATTGATATCACTGAATAAATTCTCTAAACAAAAATCAGCAAAGAAACAGCAACCCTAAATGACTCACTAGATCAGATGGAATTAATTGACATCTTCAGAACATTTCACCCCAAAGCTACAGAATATACAGTCTTCTCCAGTGCCCATGGGACATATTGTGACATAGACAAAATTTCATCAAATTCAAGAAGATAGAAATCATATCAAGCATCTTTCAGATAATAATGGCATAAAATTAGAAATAAACTACAACAAAAACAATGAAAATAATCAAGCACTTGGAGGATAAATATAATGCTATTAAACAATGATTAAGTTACCAAAGAGATCAAAGAAGAAATAAAAAGCATCCTGGAAACAAATGACAATGAAAACACAATAATTGAAAATCTGTGGGACACAGTGAAAGCAGTCCTGAGAGGGAAGTTCATAACTGACCTACCTCAAACAAACAAGAAAACTGGTAATAAACCATCTAACTCTGCAACTTGAAGAAGTAGAAAGAGAGCAACAAGAAAAGCCCAGAGTGAGCAGAAGGAAGGAAATAATAAAGATCAGAGCAGAAATAAATGACATAGAGACCAAAAAATAATACAAAAGATCAATGAAATCAAAAGCTGGTTCTTTGAAAGGATAAACAAGCTTGATGACCCTCTAGCCAGGCTAACCAAGACACAAAGAGAGAGGACCCAAATAAACAAAATTAGAAATGAAAGAGGTGAAGTAACAACCAATCTTATATACATACGAAAGATTGTTTAAAAAAATATTACAAACAACTCTATCCCAACACTGGGCAACCTAGGCTAAATGGACATATTCCTAGAAAAATACAATCTTCCAAACTTCAATCAGGAAGAATAATAAAAAAAAGTACGGATGAAATTGGGGAAGAATTTAAAAAACTTCCAGCAAACAAAAGCCCTGTTCTAGAGTCTTCACATGGAAGTTTTACCATACATTCAGAGAACTAAAACCTTCTCAGACTATTCCAAAAAATTCAAGAGGAAGGCACACTTCTAAGCACTTTCTAAGAAGCCAACATTATCCTAATCCCAAAATCAGAAAAAGACACTATAAAGAAAGAGAATTACAGGCCAATATCCCTGATGAACATAGATGCTAAAATCCTCAACAAAATTCTAGCAAAACAGATCTGGCATTACATTAGAAAGAACATACACCATGACCAAGTGGTATTTATTCTGAGTATGCAAGGATGGTACAATATCCACAAATCAATAAATGTGATATATCACATAAACAAACTAAAAGACAAAAATCACATAATCATATCAATTGATGTAGAAAAACATTTGACAAAATCCAACACCCTTTCTTGATAAAAACTCTCAGCAAAGTGAAAATAGAGTGATCATACCTCAACATAATAAAAACGTACATGACAAACCTACAGACAACGTCATACTCAATGGGCAAAACTAAATCCATTTCCTCCAAGAACAGGAAAAAGACAGGATGCCAACTCTTACCATTCAAGTTTGCCATAGTACTGGAAGTCCTAACCATAGCAATCAGACAAGACGAAGAAATAAAAGGCATGCAATTTGGAAAAGAAGAAGTAAAGCTGTCATTATTCACAAATGACATGATATTGTACATAGAAAACCCTAAAGACTCCATAAAAAATTAGTAGACTTAATAAATGAATTTGGCAATGTAGCAGATTACAAAATTAACACCCAGAAATATATGGCTTTTTTATACACCAATAATAAACTCACATAAAGAGTAACTAAAAAAACAATCCCATTTACCATTGCAACAAAAAAATTAAGATACCCAGGAATAAACTTAACTAATGACGCAAAAGACGTGTACTCAGAAAATTATAGGACGCTGAAAAAAGAGATAGAGGAAGACATAAACAAATGGAAGAATATACTGTGTTCATGGATTGGTAGAATCAACATCATTAAAATGTCCATACTATCAAAGGCAATCTAAAGATTCAATGCAATCCCCATTAAAATACCAACAGTATATTTCACGGACCCAGAACAAAGTCTTCAAAAATCCATGTAGAATAAAAAAGACCCCAAATATCCACAACAATCCTGAGAAAGATGAACAAAGTTGGAGGTATTACAATACCATATATCAAGCAAGCTATATTACAAAGCCACTGTCTCAAAACTGCCTGGTACTGGCACAAGAACAGACATATAGTCCAATGGAACAGAAGAGAGAACCCATCAATTGACCCATGCCATTATGCTCAATTATTATTTGACAAAGGAGGCAAGAGCATACAATGGAGTCAAGACAGTCTCTTCAATAAATGGTGTTGGGAAAAATGGACAGATACATGCAAAACAATGAAACTAGACTACCAAATTACACCATACACAAAAATGAACTCAAAATTGATAAAATACTTCAACATAAGATGGGAAACCATAAAATAATCCATAGGCGGAAAAATCTTAGACATATTTTGTAGCAATATCTTTACTACTAATGTTCCTAGGACAATGGAAACTAAGGAAAAAGTAAACAAATGCGACTACATCAAAATAAAAAGCTTCTTCACAGCAAAAGAGACCATCAACAAAACAACAAGAGAGCCCACTGCATGGGAGAACATATTTACCAATGTTATATCCGATAAGGGTTTAATCTCCAAAATTTATAGGGAACTCATACAACTTAACAAAAGGAAGAAAACAATCCAATCAATAATGGAAAAAGTATTAAAATAGACAATTTTCAATAGAGGATATACAGATGGCTAAGAGACTTATGAAAACATACTCAAAGTCACTAATCATCTGAGAGATGCCAATCAAAATTACAATAAGGTACCATCTCACACCTGTCAGAATGGCTATCATCAACAAATCAACAAACAACAAGTGCAGGCAGGGATGTGGAGAAAAAGGAACCCTCCTTCACTGCTGGTGGGAATGCAGACTGGTGCAGCCAATGTGGAAAACAGTATGGGGGTTTCCTCAAAAAATTAAAAATGTAACTCTCATTTGACCCAGTAATCCCACTTCTAGGAATATATCCCAAGAAATCAGAAACACCAATCAGAAAGGATATATGCACCCATATGTTCATTGCCATACAATTTACAATAGCTTAGATTAGAAACACCCTAAGTGCCCATCAGAAGATGAGTGGATTAAAAACTGTGGTATATCTATTCAGTGGAATACTACACTGCTATAAAAAAAGAATTAACTCATACCTTTTGCAACAGCATGGATGGACTCTGAGAGCATTATGCTAAGTGAAATATGCCAGTCAGAGAAAGATAAATATCATATATCACTCATTTGTGGAATATAATGAATAACATAAACTAATGAAAAATAGATCCAGAGACATAGATGTGTTATATTGGAAAAAAGCTAGCTAAACAAGAGGATGCCTCAATCAGTAAGCCAAATTTGGAGTCTTTATTACACCAGCGGTCTCAGAGGAGTCATCTCCAGAACCTGAGCCAAGTAATATGAAGGAAGCTTTCCCTTTATACCCTCCCAATTCCTTTGTTTCCTAAATATGGGGTTTCTGGACCTTTCTCAGGCTTTACAAAGAGCCCAATGTACTGGGAGATATTTTGCAGGAAGCTTGTAACCTTGAGCACAGCATAATTCAGTAGCCTTGAGCACAGTACAGTTCAGATAACTAAAAGGCACCTGGCATGGGAGTAACCAGGAATGGACCAGACCCTTAAGTCATCAAAGCAGCCCGCAAGGCCAGATAACTGAGATTTTTTCCCCCTATTATTCGAGCAAGTGTGTTTACAGAAGCCAAGGATAGCAGAGTTAATTCACAGAACAAAGGACCATCTATGTTTAGTGGAAAATTTCAAACAGCAGTTTTTACAACATAGAGGTTATGGGAACAAGATGGAGTGCCAATGCTTCAGATGTATAAAACAGACCATCCAACCTCAGAGGAAATTTGGGGCAGAGGGGTGAGTATAAGAGAGCAACCAAAGCACTTGTATGCATGCATATTAGCATAACCCATGGACATAATCAGTAGGGGGGTGAGGTCATGTGCTGGGGTGTGAAAACAGCTAGGGAGAGGTCAATGGGGGGGGGGGAAGAAGAGACACATGTAATACTTTAAAGAATAAAGAATTTAAATAAAAAATTATTACTACAGATCTTTTTAAAAAGTAAATCTTGGCTAAGCCAATGGGAAGTACTTGATTGAAAGAATCATCAAAGGAGTCCTTTCCATATTCAATGTTCTTGGCAGGGAGCAGCCTCTGTGTATTGTGACCATAGCACAATCATGTTGGTAGATTTCAAATGCAATAGCTGAGGCCACCAGTCAATTACATTTTCTTCAGCAATGGATCTGAGTGGTGCATGTTCATGTCTGCCATAGTCTGCCACTTACTCCATGCAGATTTACTTCTATACATTTTTCGGGGGGAGAAGTTCTTCTACAGTTCCCATGGGTCTGTCCCACTTAGGGCAAACTTAAAAGAGAGAAATTTGAGGAATGAATTAAATCCCCAGTCACTGCACTTGTCTGCCTCTAGTACTCATCCCTTTCTTCCTCCCTTGCCCTCAGCTATCACCTCAGCATGTCTTGGTTACTTACCTGATGTTGTGACCAAAAGCTTCATTACTGAGAGTCTGAATGTTTGATGATCATACTTTTCTCAGGCCTGAGTTGCTGCATCATGTATCTGTTCAATGAGGCAAAGGAGTACCAGGGGATGATCAAGTCAATAACTTGGGTTGCATGTACATTCTTCTCTGCCCCCACTGTATAGAAAGCATCCTTACCTTCTCCTCCTACGCAGTCTACACCCCCTGTAGTATGGTGGTTACTATTCTTTACTGCTGGTTTCTGGCTTCAAGGTGTCCTGTTCGACAAGTGCCCAGGTGACAGCTGTAGCTGATAATGAAATGGAATCATTGCTGATTCCCTTGGTAAGAGTATTCTCTTTTTAGATTTTAGGACCTCCATCCCTGCCCTAACCAGTTTGCACAGTGGATAGAGCATTATCCTGGGCACTGAAGGGTTCCAGGTTCAATTTTAGTCAGTGGCATCGGTTGCAGGCTAGATCCCCTGCTCTGGTCGGGCCACCTGAGGGAGACAACCAATCCATGTGTCTTGCTCACAATGATTTTTCTTTCTCTCTGTCTCTCCCCTTCCCTTCCACTCTCTCTAAAAATCAATGGAAAAATATCCTCAGGTGAGGATTAACAACAATGAAAACTCCCAAAACAAAAAGGAGCATATGCTATGGAGACAATATTTATTACATTTTTGAGTTTTTAGAACAATTTTATAAAATAATATAACTTTATTTTTATAAGATACTAGAGGCCCAGTGCATGAAATTCATGCACTTGCGGGGTAGGTCCCTCAGCCCGGCCTATGACCTCTTGCAGTCCAGGAGCCCTCGGGGGATGTCCAACTGATGCAGAGGCAGAAGAAGCTCCTACTGCGCTTGCCACTGTGTGCCTGGCTTCTGGCTGAGTGGTGCTACCTTGTGGGAGCATACTGACCACCAGAGGGCAGCTGCTGTGTTGAACGTCTGCCCCCTTGTGGTCAGTGCTCGTCATAGTGCCTGGTAGTTCTGCTGTCAGGCTGAAACCAGCTCTGTGACATCCCCCGAGGGGTCCCAGATTGCGAGAGGGCCCAGACCAGACTGAGACCCCACCGGTGCACAATTGGGGCCAGGGAGGGATATGGGAGGTTGGCCAGCTGGGGAGGGATTGCAGCAGGGTTCCAGGGCATGTCTGGCCTGTCTTGCTCAATCCCGATCTGCTGGACCCCAGCAGCAAGCTAACCTATTGGTCGGAGGATCTGCCCCCCGGTGGTCAGTGCACATCATAGCAACTGGTCGACCAGTCAACTGTCCGCCGCTGGTGGTCAGTGAACATCATATTGAGCAGCTGAGCAGCCTTAGCATATCATTAGAATATTATGCTTTGATTGGTTGAATGGCCAACTGGACGACCAGACACTTAGCATATTATGCTTTTATTATATAGGATAAATAATACAAATATAAGTTATAAGTTGTACAATTATAATTATTTGGAAATATATAATATATATTTAACATAATACATAAATATATCATTAATATGTGACATATGAATATACCTATCTAATAAAGAGGGGATATGTTAATTTACCGTCACACCCTCATAAAGATGGTGGCACCCACAGCCAATAAAGAGGGAATATGCTAATTGAATGCCACACCCTCAAATATGGCAGTGCCCACAGCCACAGATGGTGGCACCCAGTCCCCTCAGCCCCGCTGGGGCTGCAGGTGCATGGCACAGCTGGGCCCAACCCCAGGCAGATCCAGCCACTCCGTATGCCTGCCTCCAGAATCCCCCAGTCTCCTCAGCCTCCCAGCTGCTGAGGGCTGGCCTGAGGTGCAAGCAAGCCTCAGATGGCGGCTGCCAGCCATGCAGGGCCAGCATGAGGTGCAGGTAAGCCTCGGATGGAGGCTTGCACTGCCAGCAGTGACAGCAGCAGAAGTGTGATGGGGCATCACCTTCCCCTGATCGCTGGGTCGCCTCCCACCCCTGTGGGCTCCTGGACTATGAGAGTGGGCAGGCCAGGCTGAGGGACCCCTCCTCCAGTGCATGAATTTTCATGCTCCGGGCCTCTAATTCAATATATAATACAATAAACATATAATAAATATGTAACTCACATGACTATATCACATCTTTAATATATTAAATATATATTAATAAACATATTGAATATATTAATAAATACATTGACATTTAATATTAATATTAAATGTATTGATAAATTTTTATATCAATATATAATACTAAATGATGAGAATATTAATGTTTATATGTGTACTAGTGGTCTGATGCACAAATGAATATTCATGTAAGAATGGGCCTTCATTCCCCCGGCTGCCGGCACCACCTTCATTCTGGCCGGAGCAGCCTTTCTGCTCCAGCCCAGAGCCGCCTTTCTCCCATCCCATGCTACCCAGAGGCCAGGAGCAACTTGGGTGGTGTGGAACGCCTGTGTCATTGCCATGGCGACGACGCAAGCATCCTGCCCCATCCCCGGCCACTGGGCACCTGGGTATGCAAATTAACCCACCATCTTTGTTGGGTTAATTTGCATACGCACTCCTGATTGGCTGGTGGGCATTGCAAAGTTATGGTCAATTAGCATGTTACTCTTTTATTAGGTAGATGTTTCTTATTGTCAATAAACAAATTTCCCTGTACAAAATTTTTATGATGCTTTTTCCATCTTCTCCCCTCAATAGGTCAACAGCACAAAACTTAACGGTTACTTCTTTTTTTTTTCTATATTGATTAAGGTATTACATATGTGTCCTTAATCACCCATTGTCCCCCAAACCCTCCGTTCATGCCATCACTCCCCTAGTGTCTGTGTCCATTGTTTATGCATATATGTATGCATACAAGTCCTCTGGTTGATCTTTTCCCCTTATCCCCACTCTCCCCTGCCTTCTCTCTGAAGTTTGACCATCAGATCGATGCTACTCTGTCTCTGGATATGTTTTGGTCATCAGTTTATGTTGTTCATTATATTCCACAAATGAGTGAGATCATGCGATAGTTATCTTTCTCTGACTGACTTATTTTGCTTAGCATAGTGCTCACCAGGTCTATCCATGCTGTTGCAAATGGTAGGAGTTCATTCCTTTTTACAGCAGCATAGTATTCCATTGTGTAGATGTACCACAGGTTTTTAATCCACTCATCTGCTGATGGCCACTTAGGCTGTTTCCAAATCTTAGCTATTGTAAATTGTGCTGCTATGAACATAGGGGTGCATATATCCTTTCTGATTGGTGTTTCTGATTTCTTGGGACATATTTCTAGAATGGGAGTTCCATTTTTTATTTTTTGAGGCAACTCCATATTGTTTTCCACAGTGGCTGCACCAGTCTGCATTCCCACCAGCAGTGAAGGAGGGTTCCTTTTTCTCCACATCCTCTCCAGCACTTGTTTGTTGACTTGTTGAGGATAGCCATTCTGACAGGTGTGAGATGGTACCTCATTGTTGTTTTGATTTGCATCTTTTGGATGATTAGTGACTTTGAGCATGTTTTCATGTTTCTTGGCCTTCTGCATGTCCTCTTTCAAAAAGTACTTATTTAGGTCCTTTGCCCATTTTCTTTATTAGATTGTTTATCTTCCTTTTGTTAAGTTTTATGAGTTCCCTGTAAATGTTGGAGATTAAACCCTTATCGGAGATAACATTGGCAAATATGTTCTCCCATGCAGTGGGCTTTCTTGTTGTTTTGTAGATGGATTCTTTTGTTGTGCAAAAGCTTTTTATTTTGATGTGGTCCCATTTGTTTATTTCCTCTTTAGTTTCCATTGCCCTAGGAGCTGTATCGGTGAAGATATTGCTTTGGCGTATGTCTGATATTTTGCTGCCTGTGGATTGCTCTCAGATTTTTATGGTTTCCCATCTTACATTTAAGTCGTTTATCCATTTTGAGTTTATTTGTGTATGGTGTAAGTTGGTGCTCTAGTTCAGTGGTCAGCAAACTCATTAGTCAACAGAGCGGCAAACTGCTGCTCGCGAGCCGCAGTTTGCCGACCACTGGTCTAGTTTCATTTTTTTTTGCATGTATCTGTCCAATTTTCCCAACACAATGTAATGAAGAGACTGTCTTGACACCATTGTATGCTCTTGTCTCCTTTTCAAATATTAATTGAGCATAGTGGTTGATTTCTGGGTTCTCTATCATATTCCATTGGTCTATATGTCTGTTCTTGTGCCAGTACCAGGCAGTTTTGAGAACAGTGGCTTTGTAAAATAGCTTAATATCTGGTATTGAGATCCCTCCTACTTTGTTCTTCTTTCTCAGGATTGCTGTGGCTATTCGGGGTCTTTTTTAAATCCAGATGAATATTTGGAGAGTTCTTAATGTTTACTTCTTTACATCATATTTGTCTTGCATGTAGATTAGGGTTATTGATATTTCTTCACATTATTGATCTATGAAACAATTAGGAATTATAAGAAAATTACTAATATCAACTTTTTTGTGAAATAAGTTTATTTTTAGGATTATTTTAAACCATCAGTAGCAACTAGAAAATACACTATTATTTTACACACACATACTACACACTCACACACACACACACACTAAATATATAGTGCTATTTTATTATATTTGAATCACTGTTCTATATTTGCTTTTCCTGGGAATATGGATTTTGGAATCTTGAGTAAAAAACACTTCACTGTACAAAAATTTTTTAATGAATAATTCAGTGTGTCTTTTTTCATCTTTGAAATTTCAAATATATGTTTGCATGTTATAGGTATTATAAATATACTAGAGGCCTGGTGCAAGAAATTCGTGCATGGGGGGCAGAGGGGGGTCCCTCAGCCCAGCCTGCACCCTCTCCAATCTTATGTGTTGGAGTGATGGCCATCTTGTGTGTTGGAGTGATGGTTAATTTGCATATTACTCTTTTATTAGATAGGATACTTATATGTATTTGACTGTGATGTCCACAATAATGTAAGCTACTTGTAATGTGGCAGATCATTAACTATATCTTATCTAATGATTTCCTTGGAATTCATTGCTACCATTAACTTGTTATGCAAATTGTAATTTATTGTTAATTATATACTTTATTTACACTCAATTTTTTTCCACCTCATGTTTGAGTGACAGGACATACATATTTTTTTTAATATATTTTATTGATTTTTTACAGAGAGGAAGGGAGAGGGATAGAGAGCTAGAAACATCGATGAGAGAGAAACATCGATCAGCTGCCTCCTGCACACCCCCCACTGGGGATGTGCCCGCAACCAAGGTACATGCCCCTGACTGGAATCGAACCCGGGACCCTTCAGTCCGCAGGCCGACGCTCTATCCACTGAGCCAAACCGGTTTCGGCAGGACATACATATTTTTTAAACCAAAATGTTACTATTAGTCAATGTTTGGAATGTGGTGGTTGGGTTGCTTTTTTTATGAGACTTCAGAACATGGATTATTTAACTTCCACTGCATATAAACTTAGTAGAAAAGTATATCACTTGTTTTTATCTTTATCACAGTATTTAATTAAATATTACCTCTTGGTTATTTTAAATGTTGTAGATCTAATTGTTTAATTGTCCATAATATCATAGGCAACTGAAGAGTCTCTTAGAAAACTATTTGAGCTGTCAAGAGCAGTCGAATGTCTTATTTCCCGACTCTAGGTGTTCCCACTAACACATAATCAGATTTCCCCAACTCTAAGGCTGTTTGCAGTTGGATGCCAGAAATAGCTGTGAATTACAGAAGATTTTTGTAGGATTCTCCCACCAGGAAGGGGTTTGGGAAGTAGTTGTAGAGGGGCATAGATTTGAAATAGATTAGGGAGGTAACTTGATTCTAAAACAGTCTTCAATAAGACATAAAAAATGCTCCAAGGTGAAAAAAAACAACAAATCCCTCACACATTTAAATTTAATAGAATATTAGAAAGCTTGCAATAAAATAGTGCATGTAAACCAGATTATATGTGGTAACTGACATATTCAGCCACAAAATATAATTGGTATCTTCATACAGTATTAATTCTATAGAAATATTTGGTAAGACTTTAGGAAATCTTTACTCTATGGTATAGAAAATATAAATAGTAAGTACTAAAGAAAAGTGAACCTTTATTTTCTCTATATTTTAAGCACTTCCTTTAAATCAAGAGGATTCCCACCCTCAAATGCTATTTTATTTGCATTTATATGGTGAAATGCTGCCATCTTGTGTCCTGTTCATCTATCACACCTTTCTTTTTCCTCTGGGATAGCTCTTTTTTATATGATGTTTGAGTGTTTGGGGCCAGAAATTATATATATGATGGGGTCATTGATTTAATTCAATAACAAAAAATTAAGCATATTAATTCAAAACAGAATTAAAATACCTCATTTTTTTGTGTATAAGACACCCCCCGCTTTTCCAACCCCAAGTTAAGAAATCAATATTTTATACATAAAACAGAACACATTTTTATTTAATAATTACTGCAGGTAATGTTTACATTTCAGTACTATGATATTGTGAAGCATATCACTCTGTTGCATCACTGCTCTCTTCTTCGTTACTATTAGTTCCAGACATATCAATTTCTTCAACTTCTATTGTATCACTGCTGTCTTCTGAGTCACTGTCTATATATGTGAGATCATCCTCATAAACTAGTGGCATTTTCTGAGCTAACTTTGTTTGTGTTCTCATGGCCAACCCTTCTCTCCTCATGAAATTGAAGCACCATTTTGCCTTTCCTGTAAAATCAACAATGTTCATTTTGCTTGCAAATATTCTTGCCTGACATTGGTTAAGTTTGGTTGACACACATAATCCACTCTGGTGCTGCTCCATAATCCAAGTGTTAAGCCTCTGCTCCAAGTTTGTCCATTTTGCTGGTTTTCCTCTTAAGGCCTTCTTTTTGGCATCTTAAGGAGTTGTTCTGCCTGTTTTCTCCACTGTCTGATCATACACTCAGTGGGAGGAGGTCCAAATTGTCACTCTGCAGCTCTATTTCCATGCTCTTTTGCATAGCTGATTACATTCAGTTTGAATTTTGCAGAGTAAGAGAATCACTTACCAGTATTTATCTTTTTATTTTTTGACATCTTTATGGGCTCAGAATGCTCTGGTCCCTGTTGCATCTGCATACTCTCCACCTCCACCTCCAATTACAGCATCAGCTGACATCAGTAACAATAAGGCTCATGATTGGAGGAAGCCTATTTGACAAGGTATGGGCAGCTACACCCCTCTGCAGGGCTTCCTCCTTGGCTGACTTCTTTGTATAAGACGCCCCTCGATTTTCAGTCTAGTGTCTTATACATGGAAAAATACAGTAAATTTACTGTTATTGTCACTTAAGGGAACTTTAATCTGTATCTTCTGGAGCTCTTAGAGAATTTCCCTTTGTGTGGGCATATTATTTAAGCTACAAATTTGACCCCAAGTGATTTTTTAAAATGTTTGTAGCAGCTGCTCTGAAAGTCACCACAAGTTACCAAAATGTCCATATATTAGTATGTAAATTGTGAACTATTTCTAATGCATATCCCATTTTAAACAATAGGGGGCATTATGATGTCATGTTTTGGTTTCTCTATAAAGAGAAGTGTTGTATGTCATAGTAAAAATCTTGAGTTTTCTTTTTGATAGAATAGTTCTTTCAGTTCAAAAGCACATTTGTTGTATTTTGATAGTACTGGCAATGAATATGAACTTCATTATATACCCTTGAGGAATATAGTTTCTTAAGAGAAAATATTATACTAGTTTATCACAATTTCAATATATGCACACATTTCTAAATTTATATAAAATCCCACCAATTTAAATTTAATCCCAATATGATAGTTTTAAAATACAAATGTTTCCTTATTAAACTGAGAAATGTTGCCATTTCAAGTGGCTTTAAATTATTTTTTTCATTATGCATTATCATGGACTCAAACTTTTTTCAAAGTTAAACTTTATAAAAGGTAAAAAAAAATCATGAAACTATGTTCTCAGCATTATAAAAGTTTGAAATATTTAGATAACTTGGGTGTAAATTATTAAAAACAAAAATACTCTCAAAGTTAGTGATTTTCTAAAGTTAATTACAGTGTTGTTGTTTTTTTAATATATACCATTTGGGTAGTTTATCTTTTCAAGGTTTACATAGTTTCAGACTGAATATAGAATGAAACAAAATTCAGTAAATTAAATTCAAAATTCTAAGTTTTGGATGGAAGAATATATATATTTTTCAATAGAAAGCATCTCTTTTATGTTTCATCAAGCAGATATAAGAAAAAAGGATAAAACAGCTTTTTTAAGTCCATGATTTCTGTTTCCACTCAAAATTGTATAACAATTGTCAGTACTGTCTTTGAATTGTATTGAATGTATTGAAATTACACACACACACACTCACACACACCCACACAAATATTACATCACTACATTATTTTACCTTTTTATAAAAAAATTAAAACATTAAATAGTTTTAAAAGTCAACTTTTAATTTGCTTCCCCAATATCAGTTTCCTTTATCAGGTAAAGATAATAATCATTGGGAATTTATTATACATACTGTATTTTTAATGATTCAGGTAAAGATGACTATGGTATCTTTTTTGGGGGTACATTTCTAGACATTAGGAACCATATTGAACAAACATTATATATTCTTAAAAAAATTTATGTTGATAGGTCTAAATTAGTCATGGTGAGAGTATTTATACCATGGAAATCAGCAAATTCCACAAATCTGGGATTTATTTATTTCTCCAAAAATTATGAGTACAATGGGTGTTTATTTACCTGGGACCACTATTGGCATTTTCTTTACAACAAGTCTTCTTGCACAAGGTTTTCCTATATATTGCAGAAGATTTAACATTTTTGGCCACTACAACCACTAGAGGGATGACTAAGCAATATGTGGCAGTTCAATAATGAAGGATCAATGAAGCAATAAGTTCCAAGGGCAGAATTAGACACAGAAATAATATAACAAGTTATTCTTAGACAAAACAAATTGGGACTAATTGACGAAGGGATTTAAATTATCATCATTTGCTTCTTGGTCACATTGTAAATCTGCTCATAGGGCCAGAATGTGGAGAGATAAAAAACAAGGAAACCAATTAGGAAGCTGCAGTATATGTTTGCTATTTTGCCTACCGATAGCACTCTTTCTTCTTCTGGCAGTATTACATTTCAAGTGTCCTCTAGTCTGTAAAGCTATGCTGCCCAGAATGATGGCCACCTGTCCACATATGGCACTGAGTACTCAACATGAAGTCAGTGCAATTGTGGAACTAATTTTTTAATTGAATTGATCATATTAAAATGTAAAATATGCACTGGATTTTGAAAACTTAAAACATGCAAAATATTTTACTAATAACTATTTTGATAAGATGTTGAAATGACAATATTCTGGATACGTTGGCTAAATTACATTATTATATATGTTATAATGAATTTATTAAGTTCACTGATTTCTACATTTTAATATGTGGCTACTAGAACATTTAAATGATGTATGGAGGTCCCACCTTACATCCATCAGACAGTGCTGCTCTAGAAAGAATCATCCACTCTTGGTACCAAACCTGCACAGTTCTGAGGAGCTGATTCCACAACTGCTTCATAGGACAGCAGTGATTTAAATCTGGACAATCAGAACACAGTGACTCATCTTTTTTAGGGACAATTACATGGCCAATTTCAACCAAAGAGAACAAGGCACAGGATCTTAGCTCTAACTGCTGGGAAAGAATGGTTCTCTTTTCTGATAGACTTGAAGCTGTCAGTGAGAAGCATGGAACTGGTAGCAGTCATAGCATCTCCTTAAAGAAAGTGCGGGGTTGGAAATGACACCAACACTGGAACGAAGAGCCAAGAAATAAGAGAAATAGACTCTGAAAACCAGAACTTTTGAATTACTTTGAGCAGTAGAGACCTTTTATGGCTCAAGCCTGTTTAGATTAAGGTTTTCTGGTATTTCAAAACAAAAATTCCATGTGGCTGCAGAGGCAGGGGATACTTAAAGGGTGAGGCCTCAGCTGCGGCAACAGTGATGGAGAACATCCCACCTAAGACACACTGAAGTGAGTACGGTCCTGCTTTGACTTAAGAGAATACAAGTAGAGATAGGAGAGTTGAGAGTTTAAAGCACATCCTAACCCTGAACTGTGTTAAGTGAAAAATACAAGTGTGTAACTTAGCATTTTCTAAGTAATAATATGCTAAGTGCAAATCCTCAATAACCTGGTTACCAGCATTTAAAAGTGACTCTTCTAAGTTTACCATGTGACCTTCTATTTAGTTTTTATTTTAAATGTTAGTGTATAATCAATAAGATTAGAAATTATGATATGTATTTTAGGCTCTAAACTAGAAATAGATTGACATACATGAAAATATTACAGCTTTCCATAATCAATCAACAAAATCTATTCTCCTCTTACAAAAGAGACCCACATTCATGGCTTAATCACTATGCACAACTATTGCACTGAGTTGTGCAAGTGAAAGCTTTTATCTTTTTAGTCAACTGCTTTCTGACATGATAAACTTTTACAAAGGGTCATGTTTTTATTTTTTTTTACAAAGGGTCATGTTTTTATAATATATTTTTTGATATTGGTTTCAACTAAATATTGATTCCTCAATAATCTTAAATATTTCAACTTTGAAATCTACTTTTTAAATTATGAAGGTGACATGAAAAATATATTTTAATATTTAGTTTAGTTTTTACTTCTGTCCTCCAGTTTACTTAAGATACTGAAATATTTTCTAAAATGTTTCATCCTCTTCACCTGCTACCTTGGTAGGCTTCAAAAGAGCTGGTCACTGGGAAGAACACAGAAAAAGTTGAAAACCATTTTACTTAATAATGGATAACTGAAATAATATGAACTTTCTTATTAATATAGAAATTTCTCAGAGGGCCCTAAAATGATATTGAAAAAATAAGCCCCCAATTACATCCTCGTTATATTCAACTCAAATACAAGTGATTGAACAAATAGAAATAGTTCAGTGTTCTTGACACCAACAAAAACGTTACCTACTGTAAGAAAGAATAATATGTTTTCTAATTATATAATAGGGGAAGGATACTTTCATAATTACAGAGCTACAGTGACAGCTGCTTACTATGTCTGCTATCATGCACTGCAGGTGGTAATTTACCCATGTGTGTCCCATTTATTTGAATAGAAAACAGTAGGGAGTGGCTCTTATGCATCACGTACAATTGCAGATATTTTAGGCAACTATCATTGATGATTTTTCATTTTAATATTGTGTAAAACTATGGCTTATTTTTTTATATTGTACTCTCTTACCTAACAGACTCTTTTAAGTACTATGTCTAGAGTTTTTGTCTTCTTACTTTTCTCTGAAGTTATTTTTATATTCCAAGGTATATGTGAAAGGTAAAAATAACAGCAACAAAATTTAATTGAGTAAGATATGAACCTAATAAAAATTTGGATCAAAGTTTATCTTTTTATTAACATTACTAAATGTAGTTAAGTACAATAGCATAAAAAAGCTAGAAAGCAAATATATTTTGGGTTCAGAAAGCTTATATTTCATAAAATTACTTTTACTTGCAGATATTTTCAAAAGGAATTTAGTGTTCACTTACTTACAAGGAAGTTCCTAGTTCTCTAATATCAAATGTCTAGAAGAGAGGTGAGGACCAGGAAATAAACCATATGGTTCCTGCACAATGGAAGCTACTAGCTTAAGATTTCAATGCCAAAGCCATACATGGTTTTCAGGAGAGGCCCTCCACTTTTGAACTGAAGCTCTTTTCTCTTACTTAGCACACCATTCTTATAAACAAACACATTTTTTTTAAAAAACCCAAGTAAACACAGCTTTATTTCCTAATACAGAGGCAATTGGAAACATCAAAGGAGAAAAGACTAGACAGGAGAAAAAAGGTTGGTTATTATGGACACAACTCACATTTCAATTGCTTTCTATAGACTTCCTAAATCTCCTGGGTTGGAATTAATCACTTCATCTTCTGGGCTCCTAGAACATTTTAAAAAAGAAATTAAGACTAGGTTTCAGGGCATTCCACCCTGGTGACCTTCTGTACCTGGCCCACTGTCCTTGCTCTGATCATGTCTGTCTTAAGTGCCTACAACAAACCGAGGTCCAGTCTGACCCCACCAGACTAACACCCGGTGCTGTTTCCTCTGCCTACAACAGTTCTGGAGGCTAAGAAGTCCAAAATTGAGGTGCTGTCTTACTGGATTCCTGGTGAGAGTTTGCTTCCTTAATTGCAGAAAACTATTCTTTCTGTGTACTCACATGGAGAGCAAGATACTGATCTAAACAAGAAGATATTTTGTCAAATATTTACTATCGGAACCTGGTCAAACTCCTAGGGGAAAATTCAACAAAAGGTTGCAGTTCAGCATCTACTGGTCTCATTCTATCTAATAAAAGAGTAATATATAAATTGACCGTCACTCTAAGACACAAGATGGCCGCACCCATCTGGTCAAAGATGGCTTCCCCCATGTGGACACAAGATGGCTGCCACAAGATGGCTGGCAGGGGAGAGCAGTTGTGGGCAGTTGGGGGTGACCAGGCCAGCAGAGGAGGGCAGTTGGGGGGACCAGGCCTGCAGGGGAGGGCAGTTGTGGGCAATAAAGCAAGCAAGGAGGGCAGTTAGGGGTGACTGGCCCAGCAGAGGAGGGCATTTGGGGGAGACCAGGTCAGCAGGGGAGGGCAGTTGGGGGGGGGGACCCAGGCATGCAGGGGAGGGCAGTTGTGGGGGGCAAGCATGCAGGGGAGGGCAATTAGGGGCAATCGGGCTGGCAGGGGAGCAGTTAGGTGTCGATCAGGCTGGCAGTGGAGTGGTTAGGGGGTGATCAGGCTGTCAGGCAGAAGCGGTTAGGGGCAATCAGGCAGAGGCAGGCGAGCAGTTGGGAGCCAGCAGTCCTGGATTGTGAGAGGGGTCCCAGATTGGAGAGGATGCAGGCTGGGCTAAGGGACACTCCCCCCCCGCCCCCCCCCATGCATGAATTTCATGCACCAGGCCTCTAGTTAGAATATAAAGTCAGTTTTTCAAAATGATGGCCCAATAGGCAGAAGTTTCATGCACCTCTTCCTGGAACAAGGCCGGAAAAGCAACTAAATTGGAGGACATCTACCTGGACTTAACAAATATGACACAGCTAAGGAAACAATTTTCAATAAGGAGGGGCAAAGGATGCCTAAAGAAAGCCACTTGCCAGCCATAACCGACATGGAATCACCACTGTGATCTGGCAATGAGTGGTGCAGTACCTTCCAGCAGGCTCCCAGACATCTGCAGTGAGAGGTCTCCAGAGTGACCTCCAGCACCAGGCCTCCTCAACAGCCCACCGGGACCCAGCATCCCAGATTCCAGCTCCAGGATCTTCCAGTGAGTGCAAGCCAGGGGGACCCCAGTGCCCCACCCCCACCCCAGGCCTCAGAACCATGCTGCCAGTCTGACCAAGATCCACCCAGTGCCCACTCCACCTCAATCCCTGGGAAGTGCTGCCATGCCGACCTGGAGCAACCCAACACACCCCACTCCAGGCCACAAGAGATTGCAGACTGGTTGACACAGAACAACCTGTTCCTGCTTCACCCAGGGCCCCGGGATGGGCAACCTGGAGCAACTCAGCACGCACCTCACTTGGGCCACAGGAGAGCCTAGACTGTGTAACCCAGAAACCCACTCCTACTCCAACCAGGCAGAGTTGAACTGGAGCAACCCAGTAAGTGTCCCACTACAGGCCACAGTAGAGCTCTGACTGTGTGACCAAGAGCAACCTGCACCTGCTCCACCCTGGCCCCTAGGACAGTCCTGCTGGAGATACATGGAGAAACCCAGCATGTGCCCAACTCTAAGCCACAGGAGAGCACTGCTGGGTGACCTGAAGCAATCTGGTGTGCCCAGCCAGGGGCCACAAGACAGTGTAGCAAGTGCACTGTCAGAGGGACCTAGGGCGCTACCCGGCTATGGGTGTCAGGGCCACACAGCAATTGCATGCCAGAGGGCTCTGGGTTCGCACACCAGAGGAACTGTAAACACACACCCACAACCCCGAGCATCTGAAGTGGACAAATGAAAGACTGGATCTGTTGGAGAAGATACAACTCAGAATAGAGTCAATAAAGGCATGAGTCTCAAGGAAGACCCAGTATTGGGACTAGTTATTTCTGGACCATTGGCCTGACAGGGTCTTCAACTTCTCAAAAACCAAGCATGGTGCACCAGGTCAGAAAGAAAAAAACAAAAATGGAGAGACAAAGAAACAACCACCCAAGGGAAGAAAAGAAGGAATCTCCAGAAAAGGAACTAAGTGAAATGGAGGCAAGCAATATGTCAGAGAAAGAATTCAGAGTAAGGGTCATAAAGTTCCTAAACTGGCTGGATGAGAATTTCAACAACATATGTAAGAATCAAGGGGAAATGAAGAATGATATAGCTACAATAAAAACCAAAATGAAAGGTTTCAAAAGTAGACTAGAAGAAGCAGAGGAACAAATCAGCAAGTTAGAAGACAGGGTAGACAAAACACCCAATCTGAACAGCATTTGGAAATTAAAAATTAAAAAACAGGAAGAGAGTTTGAGGGAGCTTTGGGAAGACATGAAATGAAGCAACATCACCATAAGAGTGGTGCAAGAAGGACAAGAGGAGGAGCAAAGAATAGAAAACCTATTTGAAGAAATAATGACAGAAATTTCCCTAAGATGGGGAAGAAAAAAGTCACACATGCACATATAGTCCCAAACAAGATGAATCCCAAAAGACCTACACAAAGACATGTCATAATTACAATAGCAAATGTTCATGACAAAGAAAGAATCTTAAAGGCTGCTAGAGAGAGACAGAAAGTTACCTACAAGGGATTTCCCAATAGAATATCAACTGATTTGTCAACAGAAATACATCAGGTCAGAAGTGAAGGGAATGAAGTACACAAAGTGATGTAAAGCAAGGGACTGAATTCAAGAACACTATATCCAGCAAGGCTATCATTCAAATTTGAAGGGAAAATCAGAAGCTTCATAGATTAAAAAAAAAACAAAAACAAAAACAAAAACAAAAAACAACAACAAATCAAAACAAAACAACAAAAAAACAACAACAAAAAACTAAGAGAGTTTCTTACCACCAACCCAGCAATGCAAGGAATGCTAAAGGGACTGTTGTCAAAAGAATAAAAGGGAAGAAGGAATACAGGCTTAAAGAATAAAAATGGCAACAAACAAGTACCTATCAATAATAACCTTAAACATAAATAGGTTAAATGTTCCAATCAAAATACATAGGGTGTCTGAATGGATAAGAAAACATGACCTGAGGAGAGAGAAGATGGCTGCTGAAGGGAAGGCAGGCTGCAAGATAGTGTGTGAGTGAGAGAACAAAAGGAGAGAGTGTGGATGTGAGGGGAGTGTCTATTTGTGAGTGAAGGACAGCTATATTCCAAGGGACAGTTGGAAAATGCCAGACTGGGCTCCACTGACTGGGCAGCCTCTACTGCTGCTGAAATCTCTCCCAGAACCTCTGGCTCTGCCACAGGGACAGCACCATCTTGAAGGAGAGAGTGGCTGTAATCAGAAGCCTAGACTTACCTTCAACCAGAAAGAACTTGGATACCTCCTGGGACCCTACAACCATGACACCCAGGGACCAACTGCAAACCCACAAACACTGGGTCTCAAGCAGCATGAATATGCAGACTCGGACAAGCCCTGTACCTTGTCACAGAAAGGTCAGATATTGCCTAGAGAAAGGTGAGGTCTGCGATCCAGGCTAGAGGGAGAAACGCATGCAACGGGATCTAGAGTTTCAGAAGAAGTCTGTGCCCCACAAAATCCATGGCTGTTGGGGTCAGTGTAGCTCACAAATGAGGAAGGGGATCCACAGGGTTGCTGGCAGAAGGGAACTCCAGAAATCAACCCATAGCTGGGATGGGCACAGAAAGACAGCTGGAAGTTCTGCCAGTATACTGGTGCCAGGGGAAAAAGACGTGGGCAGAGTCATGCACAGTGCTGGGGGCAGGGGGAGGGAAAGACACAAGTTCGTGAGCTTACTCTAGCTTTTTTTTCTCTTTAAATCCTTGCTTTTGATTATTAATCCCAGTACATTGGACCTACCAATTAAAAACACTCTCAGAGACTGCAGGGGAAAATGTTTTTGTGGAACCTGGGGATCAGAGTGGGGAGAAACTATCAGAAAACCAGCTCTGGGCAGTCCATTCCCCCAGCCAAGTATTAAGTGTGGCAGGGGAAACAAAATCTAAATAATGGGTAGAGAGGACTTATAGCCCCAGATGTCAATCCAGAAACACTGCCACCCAGAGGTTGAATCACAAATTGACTCTTTTGTAAATACAACTAAAGGCAGGATGAGAAACAAATAAATATCTCCTGCTTGAAAACAGGATTGTGGCTTACAACACAGGGGGGTGGTGGAATGCAGGGAACTTCAATACTGTCCTGACTACCTGACAGGAAACAGGCATGCCAAACAGAATGATCTTCACTACTGCACATTTTTATTTTTTATCTTTTACCTAAGAAACTATTTTTTTCTTTTTATCATTTGATTTTACCTTTTTAATTATTATATTTTTATTTTTAATCAGTATTATTAATATTACTATTTTACCTTTTTTTAAAAAAGTGTCATTTTATTTTATTTTATTTTGGGATTAGTGTTCCACATTCTATTTTCATTTAACATCATTTTACTCTTTATGCCAACTTTTATCTCAACTTTACCTTTATGCCAACACTCTCTTCCTCACTTGTCCCCTTTTGTTGTCCTGTTTCTCTTCCCCTATACCTGCTTTAGATTTTCCCTATTATTTCTTTTTACTCCCTGTTAAAAATTCACCCTACTAATATATCTAACTTCCACTCCCCTGCTCCGAGTCCATCCACACTTCTCTCTTCTCTTCCTTCAATATTTAAATTTTTTTCCTCTCCCCCTATGCTTTGTTTTATGTTTTTTTTTGTTTTGCCCTTATTTCTCTCTGTTCTATTATTGTTGTTTGTTTATTATTGATTAGTTTGTTTTTTTGTTTGTGTGATTCTATTTTTTTTGCTACTATTTTTCCTCTCCTTGCTGTGTTATTAGTTATTGTTTGTAGTTTGCATAAATCTCCGGGTGTTTGTTGTTTGCATTTTTGGATAACTTGTTCTATTGGAGTTTTCTCCCCATATAAATAGTTTTTCCCTTTCTTTTTTAATCTATTTCTTTTCTCTCTTACTTTTTTCTTTTTCTCAATATCATTTTTGTACTCTTTATTTTATTATCCCCTAATTCTCTTTTCTCTGGTGGTCAAGTTTATTAGGGGTTATTGTATCATGAATACATTTGTGTTCAATGCCTTGTGTGTTGTGCCTTGTTGTGTTGTATTTTGTGCCTTTAAGTCAATGCAGGAGAGAGAGAGAACTACATAACCAGACACCTGGAGAAGAGAGCTCATGGGGAGACAAAGAAACAGCCTGCATAGGAAAGAACAGCAGGCATCACCAGAAAAGAAAGTAAATGAAATGGAGGAAAGCAACCTATCAGAGAAAGAATTCAGAGAAATGGTCATAAGGTGGATGAAAAGAATGGAAGACAAATTTAACAATTTGTGTAAGAACCAAGAGCAAATGAAGAAGAACCAAGAAGAAATGAAAAATGATATTGCTTCAATAAAGAACTCAATAAAAAGCATCAACAGTAGACTAGAAGAAGCAGAGGACTGCATCAGTGAGCTAGAAGACAAGGTAGGAAAAAATACCCAAACAGAGCAGCATCTAGAAAAAAAATCTTAAAAAATAGGAGTAGTGAGTTTTCAGGAAATGGCTGGCGATGGGAAAGCAGACTGCAAGATAGTGTGTGCGTGAGAGAATGAAAGGAGAGTGTGTGGATGTACGGGGAATGTATATTTGTGGGTGAGGGTCAGCTATACTCCAAGGGACTATTGGGGACTGCCAGACTGGGCTCCCCTGACCGGGCAGCCTCCACTGCTGCTGAAATCTCTCCCAGAGCAACCGGCTCTGCCACAGAGACCACGCCATCTTGAAGGGGAGTGGGGCTGTTATTGGAAGCCTACACATCCCAGTACTCTACATCCACAACATCCAGGGAACAGCTGTGAAACCAGGAACATCGGATCTCAAGCAGTGTGAATACACAGACTCGGATGAGCTCTGCACCTTCTCACGGAAAGATCAGATTTCGCATAGGAAAAGGTATGGTCTTCAATCCAGGCTGGAGAGAGAAACATACACAACAGAAGCTAGAGGATCTCTGGGGAAGTCAGCACCCCACAAAACCCATGGGGGCTAGCGCAATCCATGAATGTGGAAGAGGATCCGCAGGGCTGCTAGCATAAGTGAACTCTAAAAATTGACCCATAACTGTGTTGGGTGCAGAAAAGGCAGTCTGAAATTTTAACAGTGTGCTGGCTGCTTAGTGCCAGGGGGAAAAAAGATGCACACAGAGACATTCACAGAGTTGTGCGCAGTGCCAGAGGGTAAAAGTCACAGGTTTGTGCAATTACTCTGGCTCTTTCTTTTTCTCTTTAAATCCTCGCTTTTGATTACTAAGTCTAGTACCTAGGACCACACAATTTGGGACACTCTCAGAGACTGCAGGGGAAAGTTGTTTTTGTGGAACCTGGGGATCAGAGGGTGGAGTAACAATCAGAGAACAGCTCTGGGGCAGTGCATTCTCCCAAACCAGAATTAAGTGTGACAGGGAAAACAAAATCTAAATACTGGCTACAGAGGACTTATAGCCCTGGAGGTCAATCCAGAAACACTGCCACCCAGGGTTGAATCACAAATTGACTCTTGTGTAAAATCAAATAAAAGAGTCTAAGAACAAAGAAATACTGCCTGCTGGAAAATCAGGAGTGTGGCTTACAACACAGAGGAGCAGTGGAATGCAGGGAACTTCAATACTGTCCAGACTACCTGACAGGAAACAGGCATGCCAAACAGAACAGTAGAGGAAGTGAATGACCTTCACTACTACACATCTTTATTTTATCATCTTCTACTTAAGAAACTAATTTTTTTCCTCACTTTATTTTAGCTTTTAAATTATTATATTTTTATTTTTAATCAGTATTATTACTATTACTATTTTACCTTTTTTTTAAAATGTCATCTTATTTTCTCTTTACTTCATTTTATTTTATTTTGGGATTAGTGTTCTACATTCTATTTTCATTTTTCTTTTAGCACATTTTACTCTATATCAATTTTATGTTTATGTCAACACTCTCTTCCTCACTTTTCCCCTTTTGTTGTCCTATTTCTCTTACCCTCTTCCTGCTTTAGATTTTCCATATGCCTTCATTTTACCCCCTGTTAAAAATTAACCCTACTTATATATCTAATTTCTGATCCCCTGCTACAAGTCCATACACACCTCTCTCTTCTCTTTCTTCACTATCCAAATTTTTTCTCTCTGCCCTTTGTTTGTTTGTTTGTTTTTGTTATTATTCTTTCTTTTGTTTTGTTCTAGGTTTTTTGTATTGTTTTGTTTTCAATTGCTTTCTCTCTGTCCTATGGTTGTTGTTTGCTTGATTGTTGGTTAGATTGTTTTTTTGTTTTTTTTTTTTTTGCTTGTTTGTGAGATTGTTTCTCTTTTCTGTTGTTGTTTTTTTTTCTTTTTTTTTGCTTCTATTTTTCCTCTCCTCGCTTGGTATTAGTTATTGTTTATAGTTTGCATTCATTTCTGGGTGTTTGATGTTCGTATTTTTTGACATCAGTGGTTGTTATATTGGAGTTTTATCCCCATATAAATAGTTTTACCCCATTCTTTCTTATTCCCTTTCTTTTTTATCTTACTTATTTTCCTTTTCTCAATATCATTTTAGTATGCCTTTTTTTCCTTATGCCCTAATTATCTTTTCTCTGGAGGTCACATTTATTTGGGGTTATTAGTATCGTGAATACATTTGTGTTCAGTGCCTTGTGTGTTGTGACTTGTTTTGTTGTATTTTGTGTCTATAAATCAACGCAGGAGAGAGAGCTGCATAACCAGATACCTGGAGAAGAGAGATCATGGGGAGACAAAGAAGCAGCTCACATGTGAAAGAAAAGGAGGAATCACCAGAAAAAGGAAGTAAACGAAATGGAGGAAAGAAATATGTCAAAGAAAGAATTCAGAGACATGGTCATAAGGTCGCTGAAAAGAATAGAAGACAAATTCAACAATATGTGTAAGAAACAAGAGGAAATGAAGAAGAACCCAGATGAAATGAAAAATGGCATCACTGCTATAAAGAACTCAATAGAAACCATCAACAGTAGACTAGAAGAAGCAGAGGACCACATCAGTGAGCTACAAGACAAGGTAGAATAAAATACACAACCAGAGCAGAATCTAGAAAAAAAAAAAAAACCTTTAAAAAAAGGAGGAGAGCCTAAGGAACTTTGGGACAACATGAAACGAAATAACATCCACATAATAGGGGTGCCATAAGGAGAGGAAACTGAGCAAGGAATAGAAAACCTGTTTGAAGAAATAATGACAGAAAACTTCCCTGATATAGGGAAGAAAAAACTCACACAAATCCAAGAAGCACACAGAGTTGCAAACTAAATGAACCCCAAAAGACCAATGCCGAGCCACGTTATAATTGAATTGGCAAACACCAACGACAAAGTAAGAATCTTAAAATCGGCCAGAGAGAGACAGAAAGTTATGTACAAAGGATCCTCCATCAGACTAGCAACTGATTTCTCAACAGAAACACAACAGGTAAGAAGGGAATGGAATGAATTATACAAAGATATGCAAATGAAGTGTCTGAATCAAAGAATACTGTACCCAGCAAGGCTATCAATCAAAATTGAGGGTGAAATCAGGAGCTTCACAGACAAAAAAAGACTAAGGGAGTTTATTTCCACCAAACCAGCAATGCAAGAAATGCTACAGGGTCTGCTGTAAAAAAAAAAAAAAATAAGAAGCGAAGAAGGAAAATAGGGATTAAAAATAAAAATGGTGACAAATAAGCACCTATCAGTAATAACTTTAAATGTAAACGGATTAAAGGCCCCAATCAAAAGACATTGGGTAATGGATTGGATAAGAAAATACGACCCATATATCTGCTGTCTACAAGAAACCCACCTTAGAAAAAAAGACACGCAGACTGATGGTGAAGGGATGGAAAAAAGGTTTTTTCAGGCGAATGGAAATGAAAGAAAAGCTGGTGTAGCAATACTTATATCTGACAAATTAGATCTCAAAGTGAAGGACATAAAAAGAGATAAGGAAGGCCACTAAATAATACAAAAGGGAGCAATCCAACAAGAAGAAATAACTCTGGTAAACATATATGCACCCAATTCAGGAGCACCCAAACACATAAAAAAAAACTCCTGGAGGATATCAAGGGAGAGATTGACAGCAATACAATCATAGTAGGGGACTTTAATACCCCACCATCATCATTGGACAAATCCTCCAAACCAAAAAGCAGCAAAGAAACATCAATCCTAAATGACTCACTAGATCAGATGGAATTAATTGACATCTTAAAAACATTTCACCCCAAAGCCACAGAATATACATTCTTCTTAAGTGCACATGGGTAATTTTCAAAGATAGACCATAAACGGGGTCACAGGCAAAGTCACTTCAAATTCAAGAAGATATAAATCATATCAAGCATCTTCTCAGATCACAATGACATAAAACTAAAAATCAACTACAATAAAAACAATGCAAAAAAAATCCTACACATGGAGACTAAATTGCATGCTATTAAACAATGACTGGGTTACCAGAGACATCAAAGAAGAAATAAGAAGCATCACTGCAACAAATGACAATGAAAAAACAACAAACAAAAACCTATGGGACACAGTGAAAGCAGTCTTGAGAGGGAAGTTCATAGCTCTACAAGCCTACTGCAAAAAACAAGAAAAAATAGTAATAAATTACCTAACTCTACAACTCAAAGAGTTAGAGAGAGAAAGAAGAAAAGCCTAGAGTAAGCAGAAGGAAGGAAATAATAAAGATCAGAGCAGAGATAAACGACACAGAGTCAAAAAAAAACAAAACAATACAAAAGATCAACAAAACCAAGAGCTGGTTCTTTGAAAGGATAAACAAGATTGATGAACCTCTAGCCAGGCTCACCAATAAGCAAAGAGAGAACACCCAAATAAACAAAATCAGAAACGAAAGAGGAGAAATAACAACAGACCCTACAGAAATACAAAGGATTGTTAAAAAAAAAAATATGAACAGCTCTATACCAACAAACTGGACAACCTGGAGGAAATGGACATAGTCCTAGAAAAATACAACCTTCAAAAATTCAATCAGGAATAATCTAAAAATCTCAATATGCCAATAACTGTGGAAGAAATTGAAGCAGTAATCAAAAAGCTTCCAGCAAACAAAAGCCCGGGGCCAGATGGCTTTACAGAGGAGTTTTACCAAACATTCAAGGAAGAAATAAAACTTATCCTCCACAGACTACTCCAAAAAATTCAAGGGGAAGGAACACTTCCAAGCTCCTTCTACGAATCCAGCATCACCCTAATACCAAAACCAGATAAAGACAACACAATGAAAGAGAATTACAGGCCAATATTCCTCATGAACATAGATGCCAAAATCCTCAACAAAATTCTAGCAAATCGGATCCAGCAGTACATCAGAAAGATCATATACCATGACCAAGTAGGATTTATCCCGGGGATGCAAGGATGGTACAATATCCACAAATAAATAAAAGTGGTATATCACATAAACAAATTGAGAGATAAAAACCACATAGTCATATGAACTGATGCAGAAAAATCATTTGACAAAATCCAACACCCATTTTTGAAAAAAACTCTCAGCAAAGTGGGAATAGAAGGTTCATACATCAACATAATAAAAGCCATATATGATAAACCCACAGCCAACATCATACTCAATGGGCAAAAACTAAAACCATTTCCCCTAAGAACAGGAACAGACAAGGATGCCCACTCTCACCACTCCTGTTCGACATAGTACTAGAAGTATTAGCCATTGCAATTAGACAAGAAGAAGAAATAAAATACATCCAATTTGGAAAAGAAGAAGTACAGCTGTCCTTATTTGCAGATGACATGATATTGTACATAAAAAACCTGAAAGACTCCATCAAAAAACTAATAGACTTAATAAATCAATTCAGCAATGTAGTAGGATACAAAATTAACGCCAATAAATCTATGGCATTTCTATACACCAATAGTGAACTTACAGAAAGAGAGACTAAAAAAGCAATCCCATTTACCATCGCACCAAAAAAATTAAGATATCCAAGAATAAACTTAACTAAGGAGGTAAAAGACCTATATGCGGAAAACTACAGGACACTGAAAAAAGAGATAGAGGAAGACGTAAACAGATGAAAGAACATACCATGTTCATGGATTGGTAGAATCAAAATAATTAAAATGTCCATACCACCCAAAGCAATCTATAGATTCAATGCTCTCCCCATTAAAATACCAACAGCATATTTCACAGACCTAGAAAGAACTCTCCAAAAGTTCATCTGGAATAAAAAAAGACCCCGAATAGCCACAGCAATCCTGAAAAAGAAGAACAAAGCAGGTGGGATCTCAATACCAGATTTCAAGCTGTATTACAAAGCCACTCTTCTCAAAATTGCCTGGTACTGGCACAAGAACAGACATATAGATCAATGGAATAGAATAGGGAACCCAGAAATCTACCCAAATCACTATGCTCAATTAATATTTGACAAAGGAGTCATGAACATACAATGGAGTCAAGACAGTCTCTTCAGTAAATGGTGTTGCGAAAATTGGACAGATATATGCAAAAAAATGAAACTAGACCAACAACTTACACCATACACAAAAATAAACTCAAAATGAATCAAGGACTTAAACATACAAAGAGAAACCATAAGGTCAACAGAGGTGGGGCACAGAACCTCACTCCCTCAACTTTGCAGGGGCCTGAACCGTCACCCCTTCTGAGGGAGGTCTCCTGCCCCCATGGCTGCTTCACTTCCCATGCCCAGCTCAAATAGGGACCCAGGTAACAGACAGAGATTTGGCCGACAGCACATGCCCTCTCACTGCAACAAGACTTGTTTGAGTTGTCTTGTACCCATGGGGTGGGTAAGTGGGTTTTTGATATCTAAATTCAACCTGGCACCAGGAATGCTCAGCGCCTACTCAAGAAGGCAAATAATCCTTTTCACTAATATTTACAGGATAAAATAAGATTGTTGTTAGAGTATTAAATTTGACAGTAAAATAGTAGTCAAGTTCTCAGACTAATTTAAATTGGCTAAGTGAATTAAGCGACTATTCTAGAAAAATTAATGGTACTGGACAAAAAGCTGTTCCTAAAGTGTTAACTAAAATTTTTATTGGTAGTTCATCTCATGATAAAATTGCATAACATGTAATGAACCTAAAGCAGTCATATTTTAGTGCAAAAAAGTAAAATTTAAAAGCTTTCAAGACTGCATTATAAAATTTCCAAAAGCCTCCTAATATTTAAATCAAACAATGGGGGATAGTAGAAGAATATCATGTAAGGAAAAATATCCTGTAAGTAAATTACATCTAGAAAATTTTTACTTTAAAAAATTAACTTTCATTTGTAATGCTAACAGCAAGACACCCATGAAAAACACACATGATGTCAAAACAAGCCAAAGGAAAATGGTTTGGGCAAAAAATGAAAAAGGATCCCAAGTCAAATTTATAGCAAAGATTCCTTTATTAACCTTTGGTCGAGAATATGTTTGTATATTTTCAGAAAACAACTCCAAGACCATGTGGATTCCTGCAACAGAGAGGAATTGTCAGGACTGCTCCAGCCATGAAGACAGAAGAGAAACAGTCCAGTGATGGAAGACGCTGACGACTACTAGCAGTCAGCAGCTGTGTGTCGCAGCACGTTGCCCAGGAGCATTTGTCCACCATCCAGAACTGAAATATCACTGCTGACATGTACACATAAGGAACTGTTTGACATTGAAATTGGGACTCAAAAGAACTGTTGGCCCAGAAAGAAACTCACTACGGATTGATTCATTTGCATCTCAGCATAGCCATTATTGCTTATCTCATTTTCAGTTCTTATAAGTGTATTTCTAGTATCACATGATCTCACTCATCTAGGGGAAATGATGAGCAACATAAACTGATGAACAAGGACAGACCCGGAGACGGGGAGGCATCGATAGTACTGTCGAACTTCGGAGGGAAGGTGGGGGAGGGTGGGGATTGGGGGGAAAGATCAACCAAGGGACTTGTATGCATGCATATGTGCCTGACCGGTGGTCATGGACAGCAGGGGGTTAGGGGCATGCATTGGGAGGGGTTTGGGATGGGAATGGGGGGATGAGGACAAATATGTGATACCTTAATCAATAAAGAAATTAAAAAAAGAAAAAAAGAAAAATACCACATGATCTCACTCATTTATGGAAAATAAAGAATATTATAACTTGATGAACAAAAAGATAGATACAGAGGCAGTAAAGCATCGAATAGATTGTCAAATTACAGCAGAAAGGCTGGGGAATGTTGAGGAGGGAGAAAGAGATTAACCCAGTGGTTCTCAACCTTTCTGCGACCCTTGAATACAGTTCCTCATGTTGTGGTGACCCCCAACCATAAAATTATTTTCGTTGCTTTTTCATAACTGTAATTTTGCTACTGTTATGAATTGTAATGTAAATATCTGTGTTTTCCAATGGTCTTAGGTGACCCTGCTAGCGGTTCTCAAGCAGTGGGTCGCGACATATAAGCACAACCAATGGACACAAGACATTGGGGGGCGGTTGAGGGCATGCAACAGGGGGTAGGGGAGGCTGGGGGAAGGTCAATGGGGAAAAATTGAGATATATGTACTACTCTGTGTAATACTTTAAACAATAAAATAAAAATTAAACAAAAAACTGTGGTACATCTATTCAATGGTATATTACACTGCTGTAAAAAGAAGGAATTCTTACCTTTTGCAACAGCATGGATGGACCTGGAGACCATTATGCTAAGTGAAATAAGCCAGTTGGATATCACATAATTTCACTCACTTGTGTAATATAATGACCATTATGTACTGATGAACAAAAATAGATCCTGAGATATAGAAGCATTGAACAGCTCATCAAACCTCAGAGGGAAGGCCAGGGAGGTTGGGAAGGGGAGGGTAAAAAATCAACCAGAGGACTTGTGTGTGTACATATAAGCATTACCTGTGGACACAGACAGTAGGGGGGTGAGGGAATGTGCTGTTGTGTGGGAGTGGCCGGGGAGAGGTCAATGGGGGAAAAAGAAGACATATGTAATACTTTAAGCAATAAAGAATTAAAATTCAAAAAGAAGAAATTAATATCACAGTCAGGGTTGATAGTAAAAAGATTTAACAGCTGGTCATTATTACATTGTTTATTGGATCCTGAAGAATTACTGGGTATCAGCACCTTGTCACTGGGGTGACTGGAAGCACTCTGGTAACAGTGGCAATGGTTATTTGCCATGCAGTATACAAATATATATTAGAGGCCAGATGCACGAAAATTCTTGCACTCGGCGGGGAGGGTGGTCCCTCAGTTTGGCCTGCACCTTCTCACAATTAGGGACCCCTTGGCTAGGGTCCCTAGCCCTGGCCTGAGATCAGAGCCTATTAGGGATTTCCTTCCCCCTGCTGCAGGCAGCTGGCCCCACCTTCACCGCTGCCACTGCTTGCCATCTGTGCAGCCTGTCCCCCATCCCCTGCCACCATTGGCCTCCCTCTGCAGGCAACAGGCTGGGGTGTGATGACTTGGCTGGCCTGGGCCTCCCTCTTTCTTTGCTGGGGGATGGGGCCAGCCCTGTGAGGGGCTGTCTGCCTACCTGATCACCCCAAACTGCTGGCCTGACTACCTGATCTCCTCTAACCACTGGCCTGCCTACTTCATCACCCCTAACCACTTGCCTGCCTGCCTGATTGCCCCTAACTGCTTGCTTGGGGGTGAGGCAGGCTGCAAAGGGCTGTGGTGGGCTGGTCTCTGGTTGTTATGGTTGTAACACCTCTGGCCTTTTCTATATAGGATATATATGTGTCATGGTGCATTGTCTTCTTGGAAAAAGCCATCTCCATTGGGATACGCCATCAACATGATAGGATGAACTTGATCAGCAAGGTATGGTGTGCTATTCAGACATTGTTCCACATGAATTAAAGGGACCAAATCATGCCAGGAAAACATGCCCCAAACCATAACACTGTCCCCACCAGCTTGAAGGGTTGTATTCATGCATGTGGGGTGCATGCTTTCATGCTGTTTCCGCCAAATTCTCACTCTGCCATCTGCATGATGCAACTGGAAACGTGATTCATCAGACCGCATGACTTTTTTTCAATGTTTGACTGTCCAATCCTTGTGTTCCTGTGTGAATTGGAGAGGTTTTATCTTGGTAACTGCAGACAGCAAAGGTCTTCAAACAGGCATTTGGCTTCCATATCCCATACGATGCAGTGTACAGCTAATTTGCCTACAAACATCAGGTGGTCATAATAATAAAAGGCTTATATAATAAAAGGTTAATAAGGCAAATTGTCCCCTTGACCAGGAGTTCGACCAACAGGCAGGCCAGCCAACTGCTCATGTCCCCTGGCCAGGCTGGCCAGACCCACCCATGCAAGAATTCATGCACCTCTAATATATATATTAGAGGCCTGGTGCATGAAATTAGTGCACAGTGGGGTGTGTCCCTCAGCCCAGCCTGCACCCTCTCCAATCTGGGACCCCTCGAGGGATATCTGATGGCCCGTTTAGGCCTGATTCTACTGGGATCAGGCCTAAATGGGCCATCGGACATCCCTTTCACAATCCAGGACTGCTGGCTCCCAACTTCTTGCCTGCCTGCCTTCCTGATTGCCCCTAACCACTTTTGCCTGCCAGCCTGATCACCCCCTGAACACTCCCCTGCCAGCCTGATTGATGCCTAACTGCTCCCCTGCCAGTCTGTTTGCCCCTAACTGCTCTAGCCTGAAAGCCTAGTCACCCCTAACTGCCCTCCCCTGCAGGCCTGGTCCCCCCCAACTGCTCTCCCCTGCAAGCCTGGGTCCCCCCCCACAATTGCCCTTCCCTGCAGGCCCGGTCACCCCCAACTTCCTTCCTCTGCTGGCCTGGTCACCCCTAACTTCCCTCCCCTGCAGGCTTGATCACCCCCAAATGCCCTCCCTTGCAGGCCTTGTCCCTCCAACTGCCCTCCTCTTTTGGCCATCTTGTGGCAGTGATCTTGTGTCCACATGGGGGCAGTCATCTTTGACCACATGGGGGCAGCCATCTTGTGTGTTGGAGTGGCAGTCAATTTGCATATTATTCTTTTATTAGATAGGATAGAGGCCTGGTGTATGGGTGGGGGCCAGCTGGTTTGCCCTGAAGGGTGTCCCTGATCAGGATGGGGGTTCCCTTGGGGCATGGGGCGGCCTGGGTGAGGGGCCTGTGGTGGTTTGCAGGCCAGCCACGCCCCCCGGTGACCCAAGCAGAGGCCCTGGTATCTGGGATTTATTTATCTTCTATAATTGAAACTTTGTAGCCTTGAGCGGAGGCCAAGGCAGGCCAGGGGAGGTGGAAAGCTTTGCTTCCTCCATCGCCGGGGCCAACTCAAGCCTCCTGCTCTCTCCAGCTCCGTGGCTGCCACCATTTTTGTTGGGATTTATTTATCTTTTCTAATTGAAACTTTGTAGCCTTGAGTGGAAGCCTGGGCTTGCCAGGGCAGGCGGAAAGCTTGGCTTCCTCCATTGCTGGGGAAACCCAAGCTGCCTGCTCTCTCTATGGCCGCAGCCATCTTGGTTGGGTTAATTTGCATACTCGCTCCTGATTGGCTGATGGGCGTGGCTTGTGGGTATAGCAGAGGTACGGTCTATTTGCATATTACTCTTTTATTAGATAGGATACTGCATGGCCAGATTATTACGTGTTCAGAGATCATAATAATCTGGCCACTCAGTGTGTGTGTGTGTATATATATACACACAAACAAACAAGCAGAATGTATGGATGAAGGGCCTATTTCTTATTCATCTTAACATCCCAGCTGGCAGAGAACAGGACAAGAGGTTAGTAACTCTGATAAGTAGTCTTTGAACTTAATGTATTTTTTAAGAAAACTTAGGAAAAATTTAAATTCATGTAAGTTCTGTCCCTTTAATTTTCTTTAAGTAGGAGATAATTAATGTTTCCAATATACACAGAGTGGAGAGAAAAGGATATTATAGCTAGAGACCTGACAAGCCATGGTTGGATTACAAATTCCATTTGCTAGGAGTTGTTCTTACAGTTCAACAGAGATGCCAAAGTAGAAGTGAACTGATAAAAAAAAGTGAAAAACAACAGTATTATTTTGACAGACATGGTGTCATTTAAAAATTAAATGAGACAAGAACATTTTGGAATGTTTGGGTTTCATGCCTTGCCCTTTGGATAATATTCATGTTTTCTTTTCCTCAAAATTTACTTTTCATTAATCTCTTGTTTTCCTGCTTGTTGGTGTCTTATTTAGCAGAAGTGGAAGACAGTATGTGGAAGAAATTTAAAATTGCAGTTACAATGAAGCCTATCAAATACCAAAAATTATCTGTTTATTTTTACCTATAATTTATAGTGAGTACAAATAACAGCTTCCCAATAATAACAGGCCTTCTCTAATATCATATGACAAGGAGCAGGCCTAAGCCATCAGTTGGACATCCCCAAGGGCTTCCAGACTGAGAGAGGGCACAGGCCGGGCTGAGGGACTCCCCCTGTGTGCACGAATTTCATGCACTGGGCTTCTAGTTCATTGTAAAATGTATGGATCATTTGTGTGGATTTCTACTCTACTTAAAGGAAGGTCAAAACTTCTATCAGCCCAACTTGTTTTTTCACTAAGTAAATGATCATCTCTAAGTCTGAAACTATAGTGAGCCTGCAATTGGACTTTTATTGTTTTCATACCTAGTCTACTTCAGATTTGATTGCCCTTTAGGAAATTATGAGGGTTTTATTTCTTCCCTTCTCCTGCCCCTCTCCCACGTAGCCTCCTTTTCTTTCTTCTCTTTTTCCTTTCATTATCTTTCTGTCTATAATTTTTATCATAATTGACACAATAAATTGTGCATATTTAATGTACACAATTTGATATTTTGACATATATATACCCCACAAAACTATTAGCAAAATCAAGATAGTGAACATATTCATCACCCCACAAAGTTTTCTTATATTTCTTTGAATCCTTCCCTCACAACCTTCTCCAAGATCCATCCCCAAGCAACCACTGATCTATTATGAAAGTTTTCTTATTTTGATAAGTTATTATTGTAGATTCTGATTTTCTTAAAACAATTTGATTGTCAATTTTAACATGCTTAGGTGGACTGGCTTTGTATAGTAAACAGAGAAGTATGAATACTCTTCAACCACATGCATGTAAGCTAAACCAGGTCAAACAAAATAAAGAGAAATAAATATACTCCTTTTATAATTGCTGTGGCCATTTTACAACTACAAACAAGAACGTTTTATATTGACTGTTTTAAGGTAACTACTCAGAAACACAGATTCGGGCACATTATATTTTCCTGAGGTAAATGCACTATTCAGAAAGCCCAATTTTTCACCTTATGTGGAAATACATGTTTGTAGATCAGGGCACAATGGATAGAAAAGCTATAGTAAATACTGACCTTCTGAAATCAGGGTCTAGAATTTGTTGTTATTAAATAACTCTGTTAGGTGATATAAACTACTATTTATTTTTGAGTATTTTTTCTCTCCTCCTTATTCTGCTTTAGGTAAAAAGGTGAAAAATTAGTACCTTATGATGTGTTTTATAGACACTGCAATAAACATTGCATGCTTTCTGGTGAAGAGGCAAAGGGTCGAGCAGCCTTGGAATAGGAATACTATTTGTATGTCTCTGTGTGCATATGTTTTCAAAGAAATAGAATTAGAGCCCTAACCAGTTTGGCTCAGTGGATAGAGTGTCGGCCTGCAGACTGAAGGGTCCCAGGTTCGATTCCGGTCAAGGGCATGTACCTTGGTTGCGGGCACATCCCCAGTAGAGAGTGTGCAGGAGGCAGCTGAATCGATGTTTCTCTCTCATCGATGTTTCTAACTCTCTATCCCTCTCCCTTCCTCTCTGTAAAAAAATAAGTAAAAAATATATTAAAAAAAAGAAATAGAATTAGAATAGAGTTCCATCGCAGGTAGTTTTCTGTTTCTGAATCTGTAAAATAAGAATAACAGTTACAAAGTTGTGTTAAGGGTGGGAGGACATATTTAGAAGAAATGTGGTGCATAATATGAAGGACTCAAAGAATGTTAGATATTATTAGATAAAAACATTCATATTTTAATGCTGTTTGAATAAAATTGTACACTCTTACTTTCCTTTAGAAAATGGTTATTGATTGAGCTCTAGAAACTGTATTTAGTCAAGAAAATCTTGGATTGGCCAGCTATTGAATTAGCTGCTTGGAAACAGTTGTGAGAGGGTCACTTCTGATTAAAGCTGACATCTAACACTTTTTAAAATGAGTTCCTTCCAAGCTTGCTCATGTACTCCACTTTATTGTTTATAGAATTGCAAACTGTGTTACTTAAAATAGCACAGACGGTTCATTTACTTTCTGCTGACAATTAATGCAATTAAGAATAATTAAAAGCTCAGGCATAAAAGCTCAGGCACTACTAATTCCCTCATAACATGTACTTAAAGCTGAGACAGCTACAAGGATTTCAAAAGATTCTAATCCCACATGTTGTGGGGACCAGTACCATGTTCTTGAATTGTTTGTTTCTCTTCTATGTGGAAACAAGCACAGAAATTGAAAGTGCCAGCATAGGCAAGTGCATGCTTCAGTGTTTGATGAAGTATTGCTCTGTTTGGGGATTGGGAAAGGAAAGCCCTGGTCCTTCACTACAGTAATTGACAAAGCACTGATTTAAGATGAAATTTTTGTTTGGTCCGAACTGTGGAGATCTGGGTTGTCCCCAAGTCTCTCCTCAAGAACTTGCCATAAAGTCTTGTGTTTTTTAAAATTTCTTTATTGATTAAGGTATTACATATATGTCCTTATACCCCCATTAGCCCCATTCCCCCGACTCATGACCTCAACCCCTTGTTGTCTTTGTCCATTGATTAGGCTTATATCCATGCATACAAGTTCTTTGGTTGATCTCTTCCCCTTACCCCCACCCTCCCCTACCTTCCCTCTAAGGTTTGATGGTCTGATCAATGTTTCTCTGTCTCTGTTTTATAACAAGAATTTCATTTGTTAGGATTATAGACTTACAGATCACAGTATCAAATTCTTTTATAACATTTCTGAAGAGAAAGGTGAGAATTAAGATTTATTGAACAACTACTGAGTTACTTTTACATTTATTATTATTATTTCTCAAAATGCTTACCTAATGTGCTAAGAGTTTAGTTACCACGAAGGCCACATGGTGAGCAAATGTTAGCAGATAATAAGAAATGTCGTGTGTGTGTGTGTGTGTGTGTGTGTGCGCGCGCGTGCGTGTGTGTGTGTGTGTGTGTCCTTCTTCATTTTGCTGTGTAAGTAACTTCTCAGAGGTTCTGTTTATTTGACCACTTTTAGGTCACATGGGTAGCATAACTTTGGATATATTCTTGCTTATACTGAGCAGTCCAAAAGGCCAGAGGAGAAGGTGAAGACCGAGGTGAAGCTGTGTATCTAATCTGATGTTTATGCAGGGGGAGTTGAGTCAGCCATTCATTCTCTAAAGCTTCACATCATGCTTTGTTCCTCGATGTATTTCGTGGACATTTTAAGGAGGAAATTCTGCATGGAAATGTACTGAGCTATCAGAATGGCGAAGGAAGTTGTGTATTCTAGATAGCTATTTTAGTTCAAACATTATACATTTTCTATTTTCTCTTGAGACTGTTTTCCTGATGTTTTAGGCAGAATTTTATGATTAACAGAGAAAATAAACAAACCCTCAAGATTCTCTAAGCAAGGGTTTCTCCTAGTAGGATTTAAAAATATTTTCAAATTTCTTCTCACTTATTTTATAAATTTAGACTGTCAGGTAGGTCAGAAGATTCTTTTCATCTTTTTTTTTTCCTATTGGCTTGTGACTACAATATCCACTATTGTGTTGGCTTCACTAGGAATATCTTAATATTGAATGTTAATAGAACCTCTGGTTCAAAGGTCATTCTGAGAGTCAGACTGAAGGTTACCTGGTCCTGTGTATTGACATCGGTACTAGAAGAGGATATAATGCACACTGTGTTGCTGAGATGTTCAATGACAGGCCAAGTAGCATATTCTCAGTATGATGACTAAATGTTCTGTTTATTCCCTTCTAATTAATAAAGATTTAAAATTAAATTTCACACATCTATTTGGAAATTTTACCTTTAACTTTTTTTTGTTAAATATTTTGCTTTGGAAGAAAAATATTATTAAAGATAGTAAGTCACTAAGTTGCAAAGCCATAACAGTAGACATAAACAGCAGTATGGTGATTACCAGTGGGAAAGTCGGGTGGGGAGAAGTAGAAGAGAGTAAATAGAGGATAAATGGTGATGGAATAAAACTTGACTTGGGGTAGTAAACATACAATACAATATGCAGATAATGTATTATACAATTGTACACCTGAAACCTATATAATTGTATTAAGAAATATCACCCTACCAAGGTCAATAATAATAAATAAAAATAGCTATCCTATTAAAGTAATTTGGTTCCAATACTGATATTTGTGCTAGTGCATCCTGAGCTCATTCCCATTTCAAAGTGAAGAAACAAGCACTCTTTGGGATACATGTCTTTTGGTCATAAACTCATGGGCTCTGAATCCATACATAACTTTCAAACTGGAGAAATTAAAGCTGTTTGCACTAAGTAGAAATGGAATGTTCTCTAATAAAATGCTAATAAGATTTAATGACAGTAACTTAAGAAAGAAAAACTTAAAAGAGTTTATAATAAAAATAAAGTGATTCTTTTAAAAATTCTAATATGTAACAAACTCTCCAAAATTATGTTTGGTTTAAGTTCTTGAATTCAGACATAATTTGCTATCCTTCAATTTCCTTTCCTTACCTTCAATCCTTTTTCCTTGTTATAGAAAATTTGTTAACCCGGTACTATAGAGATAATAGGCTAAAATAAAACACCTGTATTCTCATTTAATCCTCACAATATTCCAGTGAGGTATTAGAGAGCTTTTATCCTCTTTCAACTGGATGAAGAATTTTAAGCATAATATTCTGATTTACCTCCACAAATGAGGAACAAAAAATTCAAAATTCAAATGGTCATATCTAAATTTATCATTTACCAATCACCTGACAGTATATATGGCATCAGATAAGTGGGTGTAGTGTGGCTGGTTTTAGGGTGCACAGTTGACCCTCATTCCCTAGACTTCCTGCAGTCAGGTGTAACCAGCTGACGGAGTTCTGGTGGATGGAGTCTGAGAGGATGGTAATGTGCCACCTCTAGGAGAATATTTTTTAGAGAGTGGATGTGCCTACTTCATGTTCTTTTATTATTTTTTAAAAATATATATTTTCATTGATTTTAGAGAGAAAGGAAGGGAGATGGAGAAAGGAAAAGAAACATTGATGTGAGAGAGAAACATTGAGAAGCTGCCTCCAGGGTGCACGCCAACCAAAGATCAAGCTGCAATCTGGGCATGTGCCCTGGCCAAGTACGGATCCGGTGTCCCTTCAGTGCATGGTACAATGCTCAATCAACTGAGCCAAACAAGCCAGGGCTCTTACTTTATGTTCTTTTCCACTTTCTCCAACAGGGTGAAATTACAGCAAGGCCTTTTGAAATGCTGGGGCCACAAGATAGAAGGAGCCTTCATTGCAATGGAGAAAATCTACCCATGGACCACACTCCTGAAGTGGATGATTTGATTATAAAAGCTAGAAATACATTTCCTATTGTGTTTGAGTTATTGTACCATTTTACATTTATCTGTTAAAACAGCTAGTATTATGCCCTAGCTGGTTTAGCTCTGTGGAGAGAGTGCCAGCCTGCGGACTGAAGGGTCCTGGGTTCGATTCTGGTCAAGGGCTCATGCCCAAATTTGGGCTTGATCCCCAGTAGGGGACATGCAGGAGGCAGCCCATCAATGATTCTCTCTCATCATTGATGTTTCTATATCTCTCTCCCTCTCCCTTCCTCTCTGAAATCAATAAAATATATATTAAAAAACAGGTAATATTATATTAATGCATGTTTAATTTCATAACATATTCTGTTAGAGGCACTTAACTCTCTTCCTATTGATGTAACTTAGAAGATATAGGTTTCTATTTGCTATTATAGTAGGTATTGCTTTTATTTATCTTCCTTCCACTAACCTTTCCATAATTGTTGGCACAAGCTGAGTAAACTGGTTATGAAATATTGCTAATATATGCTTAATACTAACTTAAAAGAAAAAGATAAAAAGCTTACTATTTCTTTTTTAAAATTCTTTATTGTTTAAGGTATTACATATAGTATGACATATGTCTCCTTCTCCCGCCATTGACTTCTCCCTGGCCACCCCCACCCCCCAGCACATGCCCTCAACCCCCTAGTTTCTGTGTCCATTGGTTTTGCTTATATGCATGCATACATGAGATGGTAAGTCATTGTTGTTTTGATTTGTATCTCTCGGATGATTAGTGACTTTGAGCATGTTTTCATGTGTCTCTTGGCCTTCTGTATGTCCACTTTCAAAAGATGTCTATTTACATCCTTTGCCCATTTTTTGATCGATTGTTTATCTTCCTTTTGTTAAGATGTATAAGTTTCCTATAAATGTTGGAGATTGGGCCCTTATCAGATACTAGAGACCTGGTGCATGAAATTTGTGCATGGGAGGGGGTGTCCCTCAGCCCAGCCTGCACCCTCTCCAATCTGGGAACCCTCGAGGGATGTTCGACTACCTGTTTAAATGGGCAGTCGGACATCCCTCTCACAATCCAGGACTGCTGGCTCCCAACTGCTCTCGTGCCTGCCTTCCTGATTGCCCTAACCTCTTCTTCCTGCCAGCCTGATCACCCCCTAACCACTCCCCTGCCAGCTTGATTGATGCCTAACTGCTCCCCTGCCAGCCTGTTTGCCCCTAACTGCCCTCTTCTGCAGGCCTAGTCCCCCTCAACTGCCCTTCCCTGCCGGCCCGGTCACCCCCAACTTCCCTCCTCTGCCGGCCTGGTCACTCCTAACTGCCCCCCCTGCAGGCTTGATCACCCCCAACTGCCTTCGCTTGCAGGCCTGGTCCCTCCCAACTGCCCTCCTTTGCTAGCCATCTTGTGGTGGCCATCTTGTGTCCACATGGGGGCAGTCATCTTTGACCACATGGGGGCAGCCATCTTGTGTGTTGGAGTGATGGTCAATCTTCATATTATTCTTTTATTAGATAAGATAGAGGCCTGGTGCATGGATGGGGGGCAGCTGGTTTGCCCTGAAGTGTGTCCCGGATCAGGGTGGGGGTTCCCTTGAGGCATGGGGCGGCCTGGGCGAGAGGCCTGTGGTGGTTTGCAGGCTGGCTATGCTCCTTGGCGACCCAAGCGGAGGCCCTGGTATCTGGGATTTATTTATCTTCTACAATTGAAACTTTGTAGCCTGGAGCAGAGGCCAAGGCAGGCCAGGGCTGCAGAAGCTTGGCTTCCTCCATTGCCGGGGGCAACCCTAGCCTCCTGCTCTCTTCAGCTCTATGACTGCCACCATTTTTGTTGAGATTTATTCATCTTCTATAATTGAAACTTTGTAGCCTGCAGTGGAGGCCTGGGCCAGCCAGGGTGTGCGGACAGCTTGGCTTCCTCCATCGCCGGGGAAACCCAAGCCTCCCTCCTGCTCTCTCCATGGCTGCAGCCATCTTGGTTGGGTTAATTTGCATATTCTTTTCCTGATTGGCTTGTGGGCGTGGCTTGTGATAGAGTGATGGTTAATTTACATATTACTCTTTTATTAGATAGGATAACATTGGCAAATATGTTCTCCCATGCAGTAGGCTTTCTTGTTGTTTTGTTGATGGTTTCTCTTGTTGTGGAGAAACTGTATATTTTGGTTTGGCCATTTGTTTATTTTCACCTTAGTTTTCATTGTCCTAGGACTTGTATCAGTAAAGATATTGCTACGACATATGTCTAATATTTTGCTGCCTATGGATTCTTCTAAGATTTTTATGATTTCTTGTCTTACCTTGAAGTGCTTTATCCATTTTGAGTTTATTTTTGTGTACGGTTGCTATGGCTAGCACTGCCAGTATATGTCGAACAGGGGTGGTAAGAATGGGCATCCCTGTCTTATTCCTATTTTTAGGGGAAATGATTTTAGTTTTTGCTCATTGAATATTATGTTGGCTGTAGGTTTGTCATATAAGGCTTTTGTTGGATTTTTCCAAATACTTTTTTGGTATAAATTGATATGATTATGTGATTTTTATCTCTCAATTTGTTTATGTGATGTATCAGGTTTATTGATTTGCAGATGTTGTACCAGCCTTACATCCCTGATATAAATCCCACTTGGTCATGGCGTATAATCTTTCTAATATAATGCTGGATTCAATTTTTGAGAATTTTGTTGAGGATTTTAACATCTATGTTCATCAGTGATATTGGCCTGTAATTCTCTTTCTTTGTAGTGTCTTTATCTGGTTTTGGGATTAGGGTAATGCTGGCTTCATAGAAAGAGCTTTCAAGTATTTCTTCCTCTTGAATTTTTTGGAAAAGCCTGAGGATAATAGGTTTTAGTTCTTCTTTGAATGTTTAGTAAAAATCCCCTGTGAAACCCAGGGCTTCTGTTTGCTGGAAGCTATTTTTTTTATTTTTACTTTTTATTACTGCTTCAGTTTCCTCCATAGTTATCATCCTATTCAGATTTTTTTATTCTTTCTGATTGAGTTTTGGAAAGTCATATTTTTTTCTAGGAATATGTCCATTACATCTAGGTTGACCAGTTTGTTGAAATAGAGTTGTTCATAGTATTTTTTTTACAACCCTTTGTATATTTGTGTGGCCTATTGTTATTTCACCTCTTTGATTTCTGATTTTGTTTATTTGGGTCATCTCCCTTTGCTTCTTGGTGAGCCTGGCTAGAGGTTCATCAATCTAGATTATACTTTCAAAGAACCAGCTCTTGGTTATATTGATCTTTTGTATTCTTTCTTTTGTCTCTATGTCATTTATTTTTGCTCTGATCTTTATTATTTCCTTCCTTCTGCTCACTCTGGGCTTTGCTTGTTGATCTGTTTCTATTCTTTAAGTGTAGAGCTAGATAATTTATTACCATTTTTTCTTGTTTTTTGAGGTAGGGCTGGAATGCAATGAACTTCCCTCTTACTGTGTCCCATAGATTTTGAATTGTTGTGTATTCATTATCATTTTTTTCCAGGATGCTTTTTGTTTCTTCTTTGATCTCTTTGGTAACCCAATCATTTTTAATAACATGCTATTTAGCCTCTAAGTGTTTGAAAGTTTTGATTGTTTATATTGTAGTTTATTTCTAACTAGGGGCCCAGTGCACGAAATTCGTGCACTGGGGGGGGGGGGGGGGCGTCCCTCAGCCCAGCCTGCCCCTTCTCACATACTGGGAGCTCTCAGGGGATGTCCTACTGAGGCGATTGGGCTGATCAGGGGAAGGCACCAGCCCCATCACCCCACTGCTGCAGCCACTGCCAGTCACCGCAGCCACCCACATGTTTTCATCAACACGGACTCCAGTCCCTTCACCATGAAAAAATGACAACTTTCTTTAGGCATTTTCAGGATGTGTCTTTCATAGGATATGACATTTCTTTCTTTCTTTTTTTTTATCCTCACCTGAGGATATGTTTCCATTGATTTTTAGAGAATGTGGGAGAGAAAGGGAAAGACAGAGAGAAACATCAAAGTGAGAGGAACACTTTGATAGGTTGCCTCCTGCATGAGCCCTGACCTGGGCCCCAGCCAGGGAGGAGCCTGCAACCTAGGTACATGCACTTTATCAGAATCGAACTGGACCCTACGGTTGGCAAGCCTAGGCATTATCCACTGAGCCAAACTGGCTAGGGCAGGATATGACATTTCTGAGCCCTCCAGCACCGGACCTTCGTTTTTTTCTCCAGAAGTGTGGTGAAAAACCCTAGATCACTTTTTTGGATTCTTATACCCACGTTACTAAGAATATTACCAGTGGCATACAGGGAGCTTAGCCAATGAGTGGTCAGAAAAGGTATTTCTCTGCAGCTCACACCAATCGCCTCCTATCTCTGGCTCTGCCCCTGCCAAGGCCTACAGCCTCTGGGCGTGGGCAGGGGGCCCCCAGCTCCCTCCGATCACCAGCTCAACCCCTGCCAAGACCTAAAGCCTCGGGGCCTGGGCAGGGACCCCCCAGCTCCTTCCGATCGCCTGGCTTTGCCCCTGCCCAGGCCCCAAGCCTCTGGCTGGGCTTGGGGCCTGGGCAGGGGACCCCCAGCTCCCTTTGATTGCCTAATTGCCCAGCTCCATTCTTGCCCAGGCCCCAATCCTCTGGCCAGGGCTTGGGTCCTGGGCAGCAGACCCCCAGTTCCCTCCGATCACCCAATCGCCGGCTCCACCCCTGCCCAGGCTCCAAGCCTCTGGCCAGGGCTTGAGGCCTGGGCAGGAGACCCCCAGCTCCCTCCAATCGCCAGCTCCACCCTGGCCAAGGCCTAAAGCCTCAGGGCCTGGGAAGGGTCCCCCAGCTCCCTCCGATCTCCAGCTCTGCCCCTGCCAAGGCCTAAAGCCTTGGGGTCTGGGCAGGGGCCCCCCAGCTCCCTCCGATCTCCAGCTCTGCCCCTGCCAAGGCATAAAGCCTTGGGGTCTGGGCAGGGGCCCCCCAGCTCCCTCTGATCTCCAGCTCTGCCCCTGCCAAGGCCTAAAGCCTTGGGTCCTGGGCAGGGGACCCCCAGCTCCCTTCGATCGCCCATCTCCACCCCTGCCCAGGCCCCAAGCCAATGGCTGGGGCTTGGGGCCTGGGCAGGGGACCCTCAGCTCCTTCAGATTGCCCTGATCCACCCCTGCGCAACAGCGCCCTGGCTCAGGCCCTTCCCAGGTTGCTCAGGACCCATGCGGGGCCTACCTCAGAGTGACCTGGATGCTGAGAAAGTTCCCGGGACCCAGGCTGCTGGGAGCCCATGTATGCAAATTAACCTCCATCTTTGTTGGGTTAATTTGCATACTCACTCTGATTGGCTGTGGGCATAGCTGAGGTACGGTCACTTTACATGTTTGTCTAATATAAGGTATGATAATATGCCATTGTAATCGAGAAGATGCTTGATATGATTTCAAATCTTTTTGAATTTAAAGAGACTTTGCCTATGTCCTAATATGTGGTCTCTCTTTTGAATATTGCTCCATGTGCACTTGAGATTTAGAAGAATGTATATTCTGTAGCTTTGGGCTAAAATGTTCTGAAGACATTGATTAAGTCCATCTGAGCTTGTGAGTCGTTTAGGATTGCTGATTCTTTGCTGATTTTATGTCTAGAGGATTTATCCAGTGATGTCAATGGGGCATTAAAGTCCCCTACTATGATTATATTGCTGTTGTTCTTTCCCTTGATATCTTCCAGAAGGTTTTTAAGTATTTGGGTGCTCCTGCATTGGGTTCATATATGTTTACCAGAGTTATATCCTCTTGTTGTATCGATCCCTTTAGTATTATGAAGTAGCTTTCCTGATCTCTTCTTATGGCCTTCACTTTGAGGTCTATTTTCCAGATATAAGTATGGACACCCCAGCATTTTTAAAATTTCCATTTGTCTGAAAAATATTTTTCCATCCCTTCACTTTTAGTCTGTGTGAGTCCCTTGTTTTGAGGTGGATCTCATGAAGACAGCATATATATGGGTGATGTTTTCTTATCCATTCAGCCACTCTATGTGTTTTGATTGGAGCATTTAGTCCATTTCTGTTTAAGGTTATATTGATAGGTATTTGTTTTTGGCCATTTTTATTCTTTAAGCTGTGTTCCTTCTTCCCTTTCTGTTTCTTCTGTTTACAACAGTCCCTTTGGCATTTCTTGCATTGATGGCTTGCTAGTGATAAACTCCCTTAGCCTTTTTTTTTGTCTGCTAAGCTCGTAATACCTCATTCAATTTTGAATGATACCCTTGCTGGATAGAGTATTCTTGGATTTAGTCCCTTGCTTTGCATCACTTTGTATACTTCAATCCATTCCCTTCTGGCCTGATATGATTCTGTTGAGAAATCAGTTGAATATCTAATAAGAGATCCTTTGTAGATAACTCTCTGTCTCTCTCTTGCAGTCTGTAAGATTTTCTGTTTGTCATTAATATTTGCCATTGTAATTTTGATGTGTCTCGGTGTGGGTCTTTTTTGTTTCCTCTTATTTGAGACCCTCTGTGCTTGTGTGACTTTTTTCTTCCCCAAATTAGGGAGGTTTTCTATCATTATTTCTTCAAGTAGGTTTTATAATCCTTGATTCTTGTCTTGTCCTTCTTACACCCCTATTCTATGTATGTTACTTCATTTAATTTTTCCCCAAAGCTCCCTTAGGCTCTCTTCCTGCTTTCTAATTTTGTTTTTCTCCAATTGCTGTTCAGGTTGGGTGTGTTTTCTACCCTATCTCCTAATTCACCAATTTAGTTCTCTACTTCTTCTATTGTAATGTTGAAACCTTCCATTGTGTTTTTCTTGTAGTTATATCACATTTTATTTCCTCTTGATTCTTGCATAAGTTGTTAATTTTCTCATCCATCTGTGCTTTATGACCCTTACTCTGAATTCTTTTTCTGACATATTGCATGCTTCTGTTTCATTTAGTTCCTTTGCTGGCAATTCCTCATTTTCTTTCTTTGGGGGTTTTCTTTGTCTTCCCATTTGTGCCATCTCTTTCTGGCCCTGAGCAACCTGCTTGAGCTTTGAGAGGTTGAAGACCCTATTAGGCCAATGGTCCAAAAATCGGTATCCCAGAGGCTGGGTCTGCCTTGAGTCTCATACCTTTATTGTCTCTGCTCTGAGTTGTATCCCCTTCTCCTACAGATCTGGTCTCTCAGTTGGTAGCAGCACATGCACAGTTCCTCTGGTGTGACACTCCCTGTGATGACCCAGAGCTCTCTGCCATCCAATTTGCTGTGTGGCCCTGGCACCCCTGGCACCCATGGCAAGGTGGCACTCTAGGTCCTTCTGGCAGGGCAATTGCAGCATGCTCCTGTAGCCCCTGGCTGGGCACACCTGATTGCTTTGGGTCACCCCAGCAGCACTCTCCTGTGGAAGGGAGTGAGGCATGTGCTGGGTTGCTCCAGGTAGCCCCTGCAGGACTATTCCAGGGTCTGGGGACAAGCAGGTGCAGCTTGATCTTGGTTACACAGTCAGAGCTCCCCCGTGGCCTAAGTGGGGTGTGTGCTGCATTGCTCCAGTTTGCCCCTCCTGAGCCATTTGGAACAGGGGCAGGTTACTCCGGGTAACCCCAGCAGGACTCCCCATGGTGCCAGGGTGGAGTGGGCACCAGTTGCTCTGGGTTGCACAGGTTGCTCTGCATCACCCAGTCTGTGCTCTCCTGTGGCCCAGAATGGGACCTGCTCTGGGTTGCTCCAGGTCACCCTGGCAGCAGGTCCCAGGCCTTAGGGTTGAGCAGGTGTCGAGTGGCTGTGGATCAGGCTAGCAGCACAGTTCTGTGGTCTGGGGCAGGGGGGCACAGGGTTCCCCCTGGCTTGCAGTCATTGTGGAGTCTTGGAGCGGGATCCTAGGACACTGGGTCCAAGCAGACTGGTGAGGAGGCCTGGTTTTGGAGCTCATTCTGGTGGCATGCACTCCCTACAGATGTTTGGGAGCCTGCCAGGAGGTACTGTGCCACTCACCGCTGGGGCACAGTGGTGGTTCCACGTGGGTTATGGCTGGCAAGTGGCATTCTTTAGGTGTCCTCTGCACTTCTTTATTGAAAATTGTCTCCTCAGCTGTGTCTAATTTGTTAATTCAGGGTGAATGTTCTCTGATTTAGTTGCTTTTCTGGCCTGGCCCTAGGAGGAGGTACACAACATTGCTGCCAATTAAGTCACCATTTTCTGTTCAGGTGCTTACTATTTCTTAATCACTTTGATAAAAGGTTGCCAATAGACTTTTCAGTTCATATCATTAAAAATGCAAAACAAAGATTCAGACCAAGTCATATATAATATAAAATTACTCTATGTGTATCTGGTTAGTCTACACTTGATCAGTAAGACAAAAATGTGGTGATTTTTAACAATTCCTACTATGAATAATACAATATCAGTAGAGAAAACTGAGATTTTATCCCTTAAGTGACACTAGCTTTATGACTGTGACCAATTCACTTACTTTCAATAAAAATTGGTTTCAAATATATTATCAACTGCTGACATTTATTGACTGTTGTCTCTGTATTAAAAATGGCTTATGTGCCCTCCATGTATTAAGTCATTCAATATTTACCATAGTACTATGAGATAATACTACTTTTGTGCCATTTATAAAAACAAACAAACAAAACAAAAACAAAAACAAAAAACAGAAGAAAAATATATTAGAGTTATTTGATAAAAGTCACCCAGTTAATTGTTGTTGAATCGGTGATATGAACTGTCAGCCTGGCTGTGGAGTAAATACTATAAACTGGTTTGCTAGTGCTTTTTCTAATTTTTTAAAGTTTTCTTGGGAAAACAAATCACTTTTTTTCCAATAGCTAATTCTGTACAGCCATCTGATAAGAAGTTCAATATATAATCTGAATTTTATTTTAAATATTATGCTTAATTTTCCTTGGACATTTATTATAAAATCAGAGATATAGTTTGGATAGCTTGAAAGAAAACATAAAATAGTGATAGAAAGCAATACCACACAACTATAAGAAAAAATAGAAATATAGAGAGTCCACAGAGCATAAAGTAAAAATATTCTAGAAATACAAAATCAATAGTAAATTTAATTTTTTTCTGTCATATATATGTCATATATATTTAGGGCACAATGTGCTTTCATGTATTCAAGTTGTCATAAGTTAAAAAAAATCTTATATTGAGTATTTTTCATAAACTCCATTATAAATTTTAGTTTATTTTCAACTGGGAGAGTTTGATACATATAGCTTTAGATTATAAATAAAATAAGTGAGTGAATATAAATTTATAGCATAGGTACAATAAAGCATGTTTAATTCTCTGATGTTAAGGGTTTCTGTCTTTAGGATCCAGAAAAAATGTCTTCTTCAGGATTATTTGCCTTTAAAGCCTGTGGGGTTTGGAATCATGAATAGGGAGAGAGATTTTGAAATAAGGATGTGGGTTGGAATTTTCAAGAGAAAATAATTAAAATGTAAAATAAGTGAAGGGAACATGTCCTAATTAAAACCACTTTTCCATCTTTAGCAGCCCCAAAATTCAAGTAGATGAAAGCAGGGCTGCTTGTTTTATTAGTTACCTAACCAATCAATACAATCCTGGCAGCAACAACTGTATAAACACAAAGCCTGCAGCAAATGCTTTGTAGAACCACCCGCACTCTGATCTAAACTGAACTGCAGTGATATTTCAAACATTCTCATGAGAAGTTTTCTACTTTCTCAGGATACAACATTCCACATAGCCCATAAGATTATTGGAATATGTTTAACAGCAGTTTCTTATTCTAATACATGCAGTACATATTTTCAACTCATAGTTGGAAAATACATTCATACTTGTTTTTGAACATATTAAGCTTAGATATAATGCTCTTACTATTTTAAAAGAACACGTAAGGAATTGAAATCTGTTCCTGATAATTACTATTCCATATGTTCCTGGTCCATATTACTATTTCTTTATGTTTTCTTTTCCAAATTAGAATAATGACTAACAAAGTTGTGTTTTGTTATAAAGTTTATCTTTTCGTGGACTATCATATCAGAGTCTTGCAAAATAGATCTTAGTATAAATCCAAACTAAAATGTGCTTGTAGAGTTAGTCCAAACTTCTAAATAGTTTTTCTTTGGATAAAACAGAGGGATGATCTGTTTGTTACTGCCCAAAAGCTTAGCCCTGGTTGGGACTTTGAATTAAAATTTATTTATATAAGAGCTAATAATTAACAAACACTTTATCTTTGCTAAGTATAGTGGTAGGGTTTAATTCATTCACTTATTTAATGTTTACCAAAGCAATGTGAGGTAAGTATTGTCATGATTTTATGAGGACACCAAAAGTTATAAAACGTAAGAAACTTTCCTCAAATTCCATAGCCAATAAGTGTCTGAGCTAGAACTTGAACCCAATTCTAACTGAATTACAGCAAGAGTTTGAAGAAGGAATTTATTTTCATTCACTGTTATTTTTAATAGCTACACACTAAAAGTTGAGTTGATGGTTTATTTTTTGAATGTGGCCTTTTTTGCATAAGATGACTTGTGTGGTAACTGTCTATCTATAGTAATAAATCCATAGCTATTCATTAAAATAAAATTCACATATATCCACAAATCCTATCTAATAAAAGAGTAATATGCAAATTGGCCATCACTCCAACACACAAGATGGCTGCTCCCATGTGGTCAAAGATGGCTGCCCCTATGTGGACACAAGATGGCTGCCACAAGTTGGCCAGCAGGGGAGGGCAGTTGGGAGCGTTTAGGGGCAATCAGGATGGCAGGCAGGCAAGCATTTGAGAGCCAGCAGTCCTGGATTGTGAGAGGGATATCCGACTGCCCGTTTAGGCCCAATCCTACCATGATCGGGCCTAAATGGGCAGTCAGACATCCCCCGAGGGGTCCCAAATTGGAGAGGTGCAGGCTGGGCTGAGGGACACACACACCCCATGCACTAATTTTGTGCACCAGGTCTCTAGTAATATGATAAGAAGGAATTGGTTGGTAATAGAAGAAGCATAAGAGAGAGCAGAAAAAGTTTTATTTTATTTTATTTTCTTCACAAACATATTCATTTATAATTAACTATTGCCCCAGTGCACAGATTCATGTCCATTGAAAGGAAACTAATTAGAAGGTGGCCAGTTGGGCAGGACTGGATTAGACAGGCTGGACACGCCCTGGAGCCAACCTCCCATAGTCCCTCCCCGGCTGGCCACACCTGGGGAGGCGATGTGGCTCAAAGGGTGTCTGTGGAGTGAGCGGTGAGTGAGGTCCCTTCGGCAGGTGGGGTACCTCAGCCTGGCCTGCAGGGATCGAGCCAAAATCAGCTCTCGATATCCCCCAAGGGGTCCCAGATTGTGGGAGGGTGGTTCTCAGATGATGCACCCTGGAATCGGGCTCCCTCTTCTCTGGTTCTGGGGTGCATCACCCGAGAACCACTGCTGCCAAGTCACTGCAGCTCAGCAGCTCCTGTGTTGAGCATCTGCCCCCTGGTGGTCATTGCACATCATAGCTACTGATTGGATGGTTGGATGATCGCTTAGCCATAGATGATAGATAGATAGATAGATGATAGCTATCATGCTAAGCGAAATAAGCCAGTCAGAGAAAGACAAATATCACATGATCTCACTCATATGTGGACTCTAATAAAAAAATAAACTGATGAACAAAATAGATTCAGAGACATAAAAGCATGGAATGGACTGTTGAATCTCAGAGGGAAGGTGGGGGTGGGAAGAGATCAACCAAAGACCTTGTATGAATATATGCATAATTCATGGACACAGATAATAAGGTGATAAAGGCCTGGGGCAGGGGGCCGGGGTGGGCTAGAAGGGGTTAGTGGAGAAAAACAAGGGACATTCGTAATACTTTCGACAAAATAGATTTAAAAATCTTGATTAATAAAAACATAAATAAATAAAATATATCATTAAAGGACAAAGCTTTGTGGAAGACCCATAAAGCTAATAAAATTTTTGGGAGAGAGTTCTTTAAGTAAAAGATGAAAATATCTTACTTTTATAAAATTTTATGGAAATAAAAAACCTTATGAACATATTGTGAGTATCCTGCCCAGAGCATCAAAGTGTTCTTAAAGCTTAAGCTTTATTATCTATTAGAGGCCTGGTGCATGGCGGGGGGGTGTCCCTCAGCACCAACTGGAGGGTGACCTGCACCCTCTCCAATCCAGGAGCCATCAGGGGATGTCCTACTGATGGCTTAGGCCCACTCCCCGTGGTTCTATGCTCTCTGCAGGGCCTGGGGGCTTCACTGCTGCTGCCACGTGAACAAAGCTGTCATGCCCCACTGTCCACTCTCTGTCTGCAGGGCCTGGGGACTTCGCTGTGCAAATGAAGCCACCATGCCTCCCTGTCCACTCTCTGTCTGTGGAGCCTGGGGGCTTTGCCATGTGAATGAAGCTGCCACATCCTGCTGTCCGCTCTGTGTCTGCAGGGCCTGAGGGTTTCGCCACACAAACAAAGCCACCACGCCCCACTGTCTGCTCTCTGTCTGTGGGGCTGAAAGGACTGGGGGACTCCAGCGGGGCTGCAGGGACTGGGCACTGCCATCTTGTGGCTATGGGCACCACCATCTTTGAGATAGCGTGAGGGTCTATTTGCATATTCCCTCTTTATTAGATAGGATAGTAAATTTGCCTCAGGTGATTATTCTTATTTTGTAGATGAGGCAACTTAAGGTAGTAAGTGATGAATATAGTATTCAAGTGTAGGTTTTTCTGACTCCCAAATCAATGTTTCTATCAACTCCGGTCTACTTTTCAGACTCTTCATTAGCAAAACCAGGAGTTATATGATGAGAAGCTTAGATATGGCAATGGTCATATTGTATTTATTTCTATGTTCCTCTCAGCACAGCTCAAATAACCAAAGTGGAATGTGTGAAACCCAATAAATTTCTAAAAGTATGGGTCATAAAATATAACAAATTTTATGTAAGAATTAGTGAGAAGCAGGAAAAAGGGGCTTAAGGAGATGGAAGCATGTGGTGAGAGACAGGGACTCAACAACTTGCTCCAGGGCAGCACAGGTTCTGTGAAGTCACAGAAACCAAGAAACACTTCATTGTACCTTTTAAAAAAATATTTAATGTTGAGAGTATTACAAATGTTCCTCTTTTTCCCCCCATTTTCCCCCCTCTACCCAGATCCCATCCCAACCCAGGTCTTTACCACCTTATTTTCTGTGTCTATAGTTAATGCATATTTATATATATAAAAGCCTAAGCGACCCTTAAGGCGGAACAACCTGAACAACTGGAATGACTGAATGACTGGTTGCTGACACGCACTGACCACCAGGAGGCAGATGCTCAGTGCAGGAACTGTACCCAGCCCACTGCCCTGATCACTGATGGGGCCTGCCAGCGAACCTCCTGATCCCTCCCCCTGGCTGGCAGATCCGGATTGCCTGATCAGGGCTGGGCCCCAGGCTGGGATGGGGAACCTGGGGTGGGTGGTGGTGGACATAGGTGGCAAGGGAAGGAGGAGGGGGGCAGGTGGGGAGGCAGGGAAACACACAGTGGTGGCACGCAGGCAGCAAGGGAAGGAGGAGGTGGGGAGGCAGGAAGGCAGGGAACTTGATTGGTCCTGATCACCAGCCAGGCCTAGGGACCCCACCCATGAATGAATTTTGTGAGCCGGGCTTCTAGTCCTATATAATAAAAGCCCAGTGGCCAAAACAGTGGAACAACCAAATTGACCAGATAACAGGGCAATGAGGCAGGCCGGCGGGCAGTTAGGAGCCAGCAGTCCTGGATTGCGAGAGGAATGTCTGACTGCCGGTTTAGGCCCAATCCTCAGGGACCCCTGTGGGATTGGGCCTAAACCAGCAGTCAGACATCCCCCAGAAGGTCCCAGATTGCTAATGGGTGCAAGCGGGGCTGAGGGACCCCACCCATGCACAAATTTCATACACCAAGCCTCTAGTAAGCGTATAAGATCTTTGGTTAATCTCTACCCGTACCCTCCATCCCCCTTCCCTCTGAGAATTGTCAGTCTGTTCCATGTTTCCATGTCTCTGATTCTATTTTATTCATCAGTTTTTTTCATTAGGTTTCTTGTTCATTTGTTTTGATTTTTAGATTCAATTGCTGATAGATATGTATTTATTGCTATTTTCCTCTTCTTCTTCTTCTTCTTCTTCTTCTTCTTCTTCTTCTTCTTCTTCTTCTTCTTCTTCTCCTTCTTCTCCTTCTTCTTTTTTCATCTTCCTCTTCTTAAAGAATACCCTTCAACAATCCATGTTGTGAGAGGGATGTCTGACTGCTGGTTTAGGCCCAATCCCGGCAGTCGGACATCCCCTGAGGGGTCCCAGATTGGAGAGTGTGCAGGCTGGGCTGAGGAACACCCCCCCCCCAGTGCACGAATTTTGTGCACTGGGCCTCTAGTATATATATATATATATATATATATATATATATATATATGGAGAAAAATGATAGATTTTTAGATGTAAAATGGAATAATGAGTAAAGGTAACTAACACTGACTGATAAAATAATAATGATTTTTATATACAGTATATATTTGTAATATATAATTAATAACCATATTCCAACAATTTTTTTCTGTTCCATTGGGACATGCTGATATGTTTTCACTGCCCTCTTCTGTTTACTTCCACAGGTTATACATTATAAATATAGCTATGTATATAATCCTCCTCTATCAACTTCACTAACTTCTTTGTACTTTCATGGAAAAACCAGGATGTAATTTAAATCTAACTCACCAACAGCTTAATACCTATTTCCTGCAGCTGAACTGTAGGAGAAAAATAAACTATCATCCTATTAATTTCATTTTTAAATTAATGACCAGCAAACTTAAGTAAAACTTAAATTGTGCCTGGCAATAATACTTTATTTTTGTAGTTTATTCTCTCTGCCACTGTCCACTGTTGTAGCTGACTCTTGCTTACTTTTCTCTATCTCTTCACATTGTTATTACCTCCTCACTAACCTCATTTCCTGTCGTTGACATTTTCTCATATTTCACTTGGAAAATCAAAGTATTTTAAAGAAAATTTTGTACACATCTCTATCATCCATGACTGCCTTCTCACTTATTACCATTGATGTACTATCCATGGTCCTATCTGAAGCCACCCTCTCCTCTTGTGTGCTGGATCCCATTCTCTCTTACTTACATTAAGACATTAATCTAACCAATTCTTTTCTCTCTCTCTCCTATATGATCAATTTCTCTCTTTCTAACTCTATTATCTGGGTTGCATATAAACATACTGTTTCACCAAACATAAAAGAAAATAAAACAACAAAAACAAATATGGACTTTATTCACAATTAGTTTCTCTAAAGAGTTCCTATATTTCTATATTCAGTTTTTGTGCAGACTTTTTTTTTTTTTTTTGCTTTTAAAACAGAAAGATGCACATATTGTAAATGTATAGCTAGATTCATTTTCACAAATTGAACATACTCATGAAAATAACACCCAGGATATAACATTATAATCACCCCAGAAGCCTCCTATTCTCCCTTCCAGAAACAACTCCCCCAAACTGTCAAGTTCCCTGACTGCTAACAGCACAGATTAGTTGTGTTGGTTTTGTTTTTATAAGTGGAGCTATAGATCATGTACTCCATTATGTCTAACTTCTCTTGCTTAACATTGCATTTGTGATATGTATCTATTTTAATTTATCCCTTTTCTTTGAAATTCACTCCAATTAGGCCTTTGTCTCCAGCCCTCCATTAATACTATTCTTTTAAAAAAATATATATTTTATTGATTTTTTTTACAGAGAGGAAGGGAGAGGGATAGAGAGTTAGAAACATCGATGAGAGAGAAACATCGATTAGCTGCCTCCTGCACACTCCCCACCAGGTATGTGCCCACAACCAAGGTACATGCCCTTGACCGGAATTGAACCTGGGACCCCTGAGTCTGTAGGCCGACACTCTATCCACTGAGCCAAACCAGTTAGGGCATCAATACTATTCTTAAGTCATAAATAATCCCACATTGCTCAACTCACTAGTCAAATATCATCTTACTTTACCCATTTGATTGCTATCTTTTATTTTATACACGTTCTTCATTTAACTGCTTGAACACTTTAGTCTTGTGGTTTTCTTTTCCCCCCACTTATCAGTCTTTCTTTGTCTTTTTGTTGGTTCCTTCTCAATTTTCTCTTAATGCTTAAGTGTCACAGAGCTCAATTCTTGGTCCTCTCTCTCTTGTGCACCCTTTATCACTCACTTCCTTGTTGATATCATGGGTTCTAAATAACATGAGCATTGGTCATGGCTCCTACTTAATTTATATCACAGGCCCAAGTCTTTTCCCTGAAATTCAGATGTGTACATGCAATAACGTTCTCAATAGCTCTACTTAATGCCTGATATAGACAGCCAAAACCCTATAGCTACAAAATTGAGTTCCAAATTTCATTTTTCAAACCTGTTTGTCTTAAAGCTTTTCCATTTCATTTGTTAGCATTTGCTTTCTTCCAGGTGCTCAAAATAAAGTAGTTGGGATTATCTTTGAATCTTCCCTTTCTCTCACAGAACATCCAACCTATCAGCAAATCTGTTCACTCTTTCTTTAAAACATAAAGGAAAACAGAATATTGCTTACCATCCCTTCTCCTTCCATGTAGGAGCTGGCATCATTCAGTGCTGTGCTTACTGCAATAACCTCCTTCTCATCTCCTTCCCTCTACCCTTGATTCATCCCTCATATATTCTCAAAGGAGAAGTCATAGCAAAATATTTATTTTAGTGAAATGTTATTGAATTATAACATACTAGGGTCCCAGTGCATGAATTCACACACCTTGAAAGGAACTCTGGGCTGCAAGGCTGAAGTGGGCACAAGGGCGGGTCTCAACCCATCCTCCATGCCCCCACTCAGCTCCTCCCACCGCAACCCCTGGTCCCCTGTCTGCTGGCAGCGCCACTCCTGCTGCCACTGCTCCCATGTGCTGAGAGTGCCAGCTCCGCTTGCACCCACTGATGGCACGGAGCGATTGGGGCAAGTTGGAAGCAGGGGGAGGTGGAGAAGTCTTCAGGGGGGATGGGGCCGATAGCTGCTGCTCACACCAACTGATGACACCAAGCGATCAGGACCGTTGCTGGGTGCTGGTAGCAGGTGCGAACAGGGCCAATGCTGGCAGCAGGTGCAAGCACTAGGTGGGACCGTGGTGCACAGTAGCAAAGAATTTTCAGTAATCACCAGAGGCTTGTCCTGATGACAGTGGTTGGTGCCCGACCTTGGTCTGGCGCCCCCACTCACCTGCTTCACCATCCTGCTGCGGCCAAAGCCCACCATGTTCCGCACGTGCCCCCTGGTGGTCAGCGCACGTCATAGTTACTGGTTGTTTGGTTGTTCTGCCATTCGGTCTATTTTTATATTAGCTTTTTATTATATAGGATGTTGGTGTGAAAAATCTGATAATCATCCTTTTCTTTACAGTAAAACTAACACATAATTTTAAAAAATGATTTTAATAGTCTTAACTAAAATATGCTTGGACTTCCAAGTTATTATTTTCTGCCCTTCCCTAAAGTGTTCTATATGTTTTATTTTAATTTTAAATCTTTATTGTTGGAAGTATTACATATACCCTCTTTTTCCCCCATTGACACTCCTCCAAGCCTTCACCACTCTATTGTCTGTGCCCATGGGTTATGTATACATGCATACAAGTTCTTTGGTTGATCTCTTCCCACCCCCATCTTCCCTCTGAGATTCAATAGTCTGTTCCATGCTTCTATGTCTCTGGATCTATTTTGTTCATTAAATTCCACATATGAGTGAGATCATGTGATACTTATCTTTCTCTGCCTGGCTTATTTTGCTTCACATAATACCCTAAGTTCCCTCCATGCTGTCTCAAAGGGTAAAAGATCCTTCTTTTTTTACAGCTGCATGGGAGTAGAATACATGGCTATATTTCAGGTGTATAAATGTTGAGGCTTTCAAAATCCAAAATTACTTCCTTATGCAAAGTGGCAATACAAATAGCAATCCTACATAATGAAGAATACCAGGTGTACCGGTTAATAATGCAGATTTTTTTCAATAGATGGAGTTACACATATGTTGATATATATGCGATTTGATATGTATCCTATTTTTTTGTATTGAGAACAAGCTTCACAAGTCAAATTTTCTGAAGATGTTAACATCATAGATATTTTTATGCTTAAAAATGTCAAATTTCATGCCAAAAAAAAGAACATTTGCAGAAAGTTTTAATTTATTACTTTATTTTGAAGAAAAGTGCTGCTGAAAGTTATTGCATACTTCAGGAAGCTTATGGTGAACATGCTCCATCTGAAGATACTTGTGAATGCTGGTTTAAACACTTTAAAAGGATGATTTTGATGTGAAAGACAAAGAATGCCCAGGTCAACTGAAAAAGTTTGAAGACCAACAATTACAAGCATTTTGGATGAAGATTTGTGTCAAACTCTAATACAACTTGCAGAAATATTAAATGTTGCTCAGCAAACAATCTCCAATCATTTACAAGCAATGGAAGATATTTTAAAGGAAGGAAAATGGGTGCCACATCAACTGAGCAAAAAACAAATGGAAACCCGAAAAGTCATCAGTAAAATGTTTCTTCAATGTCATGAAAGAAAATCTTTTTTGCATCGAATTGTGACTGGTGATGAAAAGTGGATTTATTTTGAGAATCCCAAATGCACAAAATCATGGGTTGATCCAGGTCAAACATCAACATTGACTGCAAGGCCAAATTGCTTTGGCAAAAAGACAATGCTCTGCATTTGGTGGAATCAGGAAGGTGTGGTGTATTATGAGCTTCTAAAACCAGGTGAAACAGTTAATACTGATTGCTACCAACAACAAATAATCGATTTGAACCACACCTTGATTGTGAAATGACCAGAATGTGCCAGAAGACATGGCAAAATAATTTTGTTTCATGATAACGCACCATCACACACTTCAAAACCAGTTAAAGACAAGTTAAAAGATCTTGCCTGGGAAAGTATTAACACACCCGCTGCATTCACCAGACCTTATTCCTTCAGATTACCACTTGTTCTGATTGATGGCACATGCACTTTCTGAGCAGCACTTCAAAACATACGAAGAAGTGGAAAATTTGGTCTCTAAAAGGTTTGCCTCAAAACAAAAAAAAAGTTCTATTGGGACGGTATCCACAAATTACCTAAAAGATGGGGGAAATGTGTAGCTAGTGATGGACATTACTTTGAATAAAGTACTTTTGAAATTATGTTTTCTTTGATTACAAAATCCACATTATTAACCGGTACACCTGGTAATTTCTTCTTCTGTATAGTTCCCTTTTGTAAAAATGAGCAACCACGCACACACAGACACACACACACACACACACACACACACACAAAGACATAAATTTAGTCTATCTGAAAAAGCACTCCAGCTCCCTAATTTCACACTTGAATTAGGCAGAGGCAAGTTTACATTATCCCAGAAAACTCAATAAGTGGCTTTATTTGGTATCTTCAAGAAGTTTCTCCTTTTGTAGGAAATTTCAGTGTTGTGGGAGAAACTGTAACTGGTTCTCTTGTAATTCTGTCCAGTTCTGAGTGAACATCTGATAGGACAGGCTTCTGAGGATAGTGGTAAGCCACTGCTTCCACCTCAGCCCCAGCTCCACAGCTGCCACAACCAGCACTGAGGCCTCCTGGAGAACCAGTCTTTTTACTCACAAACTATTGAGAAATTTTCTGGAACACCTTCACTTGTAGCTCCAGCTTTCATGTTTGGATCAAATTTTTTTTACTCAGCAGCGATGGGCGACATGCCGGCAATGTTGGATGACACTGATATGTTTGGTGTTCGAGGAGAGCCTCCTGGGACTCTTGGTGAAGCTTTGTGCATGAGAAGGATATTGTAACAGATGACCAAGTGTTTCTTATGAAGACACTTGTTGCAAAACAACCACCAACTGCAGCTGGAACGCCAGAGAGTGGAAGGGAGGGGGAGAGACAGAAACATCCATGTGAGAGAGATACATGGATTGGTTGCCTCCCGCATGTACCCTCACCTGGGCCAGGGATCCAGCCTGCAACTGAGGTACCTGCCTGCCCTTGACTGGAATCAAACCTGCAACCTTTCAATCTGCAGGCTGATGCTCCAACCACTGAGCAAAAGTGGCTAGAGCTATCTTCTGCTTTTAATGTTTGAAAATTTTCATGTAATATTCCTATTTTCTTATCAGTATCCCATCCTGCGAGAATAAATATTGCATCTTTTCCCACCACAGCAGCAGGAATCTTATATGGAAATCCACATAGTTTCTGAATGATGTATTTATATACTAAATCTATATTTTTGTTTTCTTTTACTGAAGTGTAAATAAGTGCTGTAACACACTGTAAACAAAACTTCTGGGTATGTGACTGAATAAAATAAAAATTTTCACCTTTGTAGTCATGTTCTTTCTCCAATTCACTTTGAGCAAACTCCTAGTACTGGAATGCCCAAGTTATGTGTAAGTGTATCTAAACACTATTATCGCTTTACATTAATAACCTCTGCATTTTTATTTTACACATTTAGGCAGTGTGCTTTCTTTTCTTCTTAGTTAAATAAACAAATCTTGGCCAATATATTTGAAATCATGTTTTGATAACTTAAGGATCATGGATTTAGATAATGACTGGTGTATCAAATGCTATCGGATAGTTTTCTCAGCATATTCCATGTGTGGGGGTCCATGTCTATATTCCATTTTAGTATATAATGCCAAAGCATTTTAACAGTGATTTATATTTCCACCAGATTGTGTGAAAGTTCAAAGATTATTTTACATTCTCTTGCCAATACTGGATATTATCAAACTTTTTCACTTTAGCCCTCTAGAGATTCCATGTTTATTTTTCCATTTACATATTCATTAGCCATGGACTATCTACTCTTATGATGTGCCTGTCCAAATCTCTTACCCATTGTTATATTATGTTATCTGTCTTTCTCTCTGATTAATAGGATCTTTATAGATTCTAGAAAAAATCTTTATCATATGTAAGTGTTAAAATCCACTTATCCTACTCTGAAGCTCACCTCTTTATACTTAAAAAAATCTTTATTGTTGAAAGTATTACATATGTCCCCTTTTACTCCCCAAAGACCCCTCTAACCACCCCCCCCCCCGGCCCATGCCTACACCATCTATTGTCTGGGTTAGTTTTGATAAACAAGTTTTAATTTTAAGGAAGTCCAGTTAATCTATTTTTTCTAATAAATTTCTATTTATTAATCTTACTTGTGCTCTGTTTAAAAAATCTTTCCCTATTCAGTGTTCATGAAAACTTTTTCCAAGAAGTATTTTATGTTTACAAACCACTTGCATTCTATTTTTATATATGATTTGATGTAGAGGTCAGGATTCTTTTTTTTTTTCATGCAAATAACCACTCCTTTCTTCAAAGCATTGCAGTAGCACCTTTCTCATAATTCAAGTAACATAAATCTGTGGTTCTGTGTCTGGATTGTATTTAATTCCAATGCTTAAATTTTTTTTGCAAATATAAAGCTTTCTTGATTTATGTAACTTTATTATAAGTCCTTATTTACAGAAGTGTAAGTTTTCAATTTGCTCCTTATATTAAAGTCTGTCTTGGCTTTTTTGGCTCAATCAATTTCCATAATCATGTTTAATCAATATGTCAATTTATACACACACATGCGCGCCCACACACACTCTCTGGTGGTATTTGGCTGATGGCATTTGGTTTGGGTTTTTCATAAATATTCCATGTACACTTGAAAAAAAAAGTACTGTATTCTTGTAGTGTCTGTCAATATAAGCCAATTAGGTCAATTTGGTTAATTTTATTTAAATCTTTTGTAACTGCTTGTTCTATTAGGTACTATCAAATATGTTTGTAGTTTTTTTCTATTTTTTTCTTATAATTTTGTTAGTTTTGCTTTATGTGTTTTAAGGCCAAGCTATTAAGTGTATACAAACTTGGGATTTTATAATTTTTTTAAAAAATATGTATTTTATTGATTTTTTTACAGAGAGGAAGGGAGAGGGATAAAGAGTTAGAAACATCGATGAGAGAGAAACATTGATCAGCTGTCTCCTGCACACTTCTTACTGGGGATGTGCACACAACCAAGGTACATGCCCTTGACTGGAATCGAACCTATGACCTTTCAGTCTGCAGGCCGACGCTCTATCCATTGAGCCAAACCAGTTAGGGCGGGGTTTTATATCTTTCTGTTGAGTTGACTCATGATTATAAAATATCTCCTTCAATCTGCAACAGTACTTTTTGTCTTAAAGTCTCTTCCTGATAATTTATAGGGGTTTTGTTAGTATACATGTGGTATATATTTTTATATTATTTATTTTCATAGTTTTTGTGATTTTATACTTAAGGTATACTTCTTATAGCAAATTACATAGTTTTTCTTTCTTCCTTTTTTTTTTTTTTTTTTTTTTTTTTTTACTGGTCTTAGAATTATAGACTTTTGGGTGGTATCTCCTCTATTCATATTTAATATATTTTTTATGCATTTGAATTTAAATCTACTACCTTATATTGTATAGTTTTGATATTATTTAATTTGTTCTTTGTTGATTTTACTCCTTTTTACATTATTTTAGATAAAGCATGTTTTAAAAAATTATCTAATTTGCCCCATACACATTTGTTCATCATATACTCTCCTACTCTTTAAAAAAAAATATATATATATATATATATATGTATATATATATATATATATATATATATATATATATATATATTATTGATTTCAGAGAGGAAGGGAGAGGGAGAGAGAGAGATAGAAACATAAATGATGAGAGAGAATCATTGATTGGCTGAATGCTGCATGCCCCCTACTGGGGATTGAGCCCACAACTTGGGCATGTGTCCTTGACCAGAATTGAACCCGGGACCTTTCAGTCTACAGGCTGATGCTCTGTCCACTGATTCAAACCAGCTGGGGCTCTCCTACTCATTTTAGTAATTTTTTTTTTTAGAGCTGCATGGTTCAGTACAGTAAGTACTAGCCATTGTGGTTATTTAAATTAAATAAGGTTAACAATTCAGTTCATCACACTTCTTACATTTTATGTGCTCAATAGCTACATGTCACTAATGGCTATAGTGTAGGACCAGATTATGGAACACAACTATTATGGCAAAAAGTTCTATTCAACAACAACATTCTAGACTTATTACAGTTTACCTTTAATTAGTACTATTTCTATCTCCTGGACAATTCATAAACATTACAGAACTTTAATTCAATTTAACCCATTCCTGCCTTTTGAGATGCTGTTTCATAAAATGGAATTTGTTCAATATTTTACTCTTATATGACACTAGAGTCCCAGTGCACAAATTCATGCACAGGTGGGGTCCAGCGGGCCTGACCTCAATCAGGGCAGATTGGGGCTGGGCCTGTTGGGAGGAGGAGATGGCAGGAGGTTGGCCGGTTAGCTCACCTGGATCAAGGCCTGATCAAGGCCCCCAATCAGGGTGGGGAGGTTGGGGGAAGGAGCCAAGGGCAATTGGCCAGTGGGTCCTGACCCCGTTTGGGGTTGGAGGGCCAATTGGGGGTGGGGCAAGCCATGGGGAGGGGCTGTGGGTGATGGACCGGCCAGGCCCACCCCCAAATGGGGGGTGGGGGGTGCTGATTGTGGGACAGCAGCCTGGGGGAGGGGCCATGGGTGGTTGGCCGGCCAGCTCTGCCCCTAATTGGGGTGGGGGGGCCAATCTGAGGTGGGGTCGGGTGGGGAGAGGGGCTTCAGGAGATTGGCCAGTCCGCCCCACCCCCTATTGGGGTGGGGGGACAATCAGGGGTGGGGTGCCAATCAGGGGTGGGGCTCGCCGGGAGGAAGGGCTACAGGCCAATCAGGATGGTGGAGGCCCATCAGGGGCATGGCTGGCTGGGGGGAGGGGCTGCAGGAGGTTGGCTGGCCAGCCCTGCCCTCTATTGAGGTGGGGTGGCAATCAGGGGTGGGGCATCCAGGGAGAGGGGCCACAGGAGGTTGGCCACCCAGCCCTGCCCCCTATTGGGGTAGGGGGGTGCGATCAGCGGTGGGCCTGTGGGAGGGAGGGGCTGCGGGCTTATTGTGGTGGGGCGGGCTGATGGGGGCATGGCTGGCCAGGGGGGAAAGGAGGGGCACTTGGTCAGGAGGCCTGGCTCTTGATTGGGGTGGGAGAGCCCAATCAGGGGCAGGCAAGCAGTGGGGAGGGGCCATGAGGTTGGCCGCTAGCCCCACCCCTTGATCCAACCAGTTTCCTGGCCGCAGTGGGCATCATAGAGACTGGTTGTTAGGTCATTATGACTGTTACGGCATCTGCCTTATTATATTTATAGACTAGTGGCCCATGCACAAAATTCGTGCTCAGGGGGAGGTGTCCCTCAGCCCAGCCTGCACCCTCTCCAATCTGGGACCCCTTGGGGGATGTCTGACTGCCGGTTTAGGTGGGATTGAGCCTAAACCAGCAGTTGGACATCCCTCTCACAATCCGGGACTGCTGGTTCCTAACCACTCGCCTGCCTGCCTTCCTGATTGCTCCTAACCACTTCTGCCTGCCAAACTGATCACCCCCTAACTGCTCCCCTGCTGGCCTGATTGATGCCTAACTGCTTCCCTGCAAGCCAGATCCCCCCAACTGCTCTCCCCTGCCAGCCCAATTGCCCTAAACTGTTCTCCATCTAGTGTGACCAGCACTTACACAGAAGCCTGCATGCTGTGTTGGGACTGAGCCTCAATGACAGCCAGCCTGAGAGTCAAAATCACCCTAAAAATGGCCAATAGCAATCAAGACTAAATTAGAACAGGAGGGCCCACACAACACATATAAGGGACATTCTTAAAGCAATCAGTTCTGATGAACAGGAACCAGGTCCCACAAGTCACCTACTACATAAGGCCACACTGCCAAGACTATGAATCATAGAAGAACTACTTAATACATAAAACAAGCACAAACAGGCAGCCAAAATAGTGCGACAAAAACAGGCCCCAAATGAAGGAATAAGAGAATTCACTAGAAGAAGAGCTAAACAAAATGGAGGTAAACAATTTATTAGATACTAGAGGCCTGGTGCATGAAATTCATGCATGGGGGGGTGTCCCCTCAGCCCAGACTGCACCCTCTCCAATCCAAGAACCCTTGGGGGATGTCCGACTGCTGGTTTAGGCCCAATCCCAGGGATCGGGCCTAGTCTGGCAGTTGGACATCCCTCTCACAATCCTGGACCATAGGCTCCTAATCACTCACCTGCCTCCCTGCCTGGTCACCCCTACCTTCTCCCGTCAGCCAGCTCGTTCTCACTGCCTCTGCATGCTGGCTTGGTTGCCCCTAACTGCCCCCCACTGCTGGCCAGGTCACCCCCAACTGTCCCCCCTGCCAGCCTGGTCACTCTTTATTGCCCCCCCTGCCAGCCTAGTTGCCCCCAACTGCCCCCCCAAGCTGTCACTTCCAAATACCCTCCCACTGGCCTGGTTGCCCACAACTTCCTCCCCTGCTGGCCTGGTTGCCTCTCATGGCCCCCATGCTGGCCTGGCCACCCACGCAGCCTGCTGTTCATTCGTTTGGTTGTCCCTCACTAACCCCCCTGCCATCCTGGTTGCCCCACACAGCCTGCTTTTTCAGTCATATGGTCATCCCTCACTAATCCCCTGCCAGCCTAATCACCCCACACAGCCTGATTGTTCAGTCATTTGGTCGACCCTCACTAACCCCCCTGCTGGCCTAGTAATAGGCAGCCATCTTGTGAGAGTGTGAGGGTTAATTTGCATATTACCTCTTTATTATATAGGATAGAGTTCAGAGTTATGATATAGGAATACTCAAAAGCATGATAAAGAATATAGAAACCATAAAAAAGGATCAGTCAGAAGTGAAGAATGCCATAAATGAAGTAAAGCATACACTGGAAGGAATAAACAAACAGCAGGCTTTGTGAAACAGAATATTGAATCAGGAATTTGAAAAATAAGGTAGAAAAAAACACCCAGTCAGAGCAATGAAAATAAAGATTTAAAAAAAAAAATGAGCACAGTTTAAGGGACCTTTGGGACAAAATGAAATATAACAAGATCTGTGTAATAGGAGTATGAGAATGAGAAGAGAGAAAACAAGGAATCAAGAAATAATGTCTATTTGAAGAAATAATGTCTAAAAACTTCCTTAACCTCATGAAAGAAAAAGACATACAAGTCTAGGAAGCACAGAGAATCCCATACAAGAGAACTCAAAGGAGCACCATGACACACCATAATTAAAATGCCAAAAGGTAAAGACAAAGTGAAAATATTAAAAGCTATAAGAGAGAGGAACGGTATCTACATGGGAGTTACATAAAACTGTCATCTGATTTCCAACAGAAACATTTCAGGCCAGAATGAATTGAGGTAAAATATTCCAAGTGATGAAAAACAAGGACCTGCAACCAAGGATACTGTACCCAGAAAGGCTATCATTTAAAATTGAAGGAGAAATAAAGAGGTCCCCAGACAAGAAAAAGCTAATGGAGTTTGTTACCAGCAAACCATTATTGCAAGGAATGTTAAAGGGCTTATTTTAAGAAGCTGAAGAAGAAAAGGAAAAGAAAAAAAACAACAACAGAGGAACATAGTAACAAAATAAAATGTCAATAAACATGTACCTATAAATAATCATTTTAAATATAAATAGCTTAAATGGTCCAGTAACTAGATATAAAGTAACTGGTTGGATAAGAAAACAAGATAGCATATACTACCCAACCCCCCCCCCCCCACCCCCGACTGGCCAATGTATATGCTGTCTTCCAGAGACCCACCTCAGAACAAAAAGATACAAACAGACTAAAATAAAGTGATGGAAAAAGATATTTCATGCAACTGGGAAAAAAAAAATGATGTAGCAATCATTATATCTGACAAAATAGACTTTCAAACCAAGACTATAGTAAGAGACAAAGAAGGAAATTACATAATAATAAAGGGATCAATACAACAAGAGGATTTAACCCTTGTAAAGTTCTATGCACTTAATATCGAAGCACCTAAATATGTTAATATTTTAAATATATTTTTTATTTTTAATATATTTTTATTGATTTCAGAGAGGAAGGGAGAGGGAGAGTTAGAAACATCAATGATAAGAGAATCATTGATTGGCTGTCTCCTGCAGACCCCCTACTGGGGATTGAGCCTGCAACCAGGGCATGTGCCCTTGACTGGAATCGAACCCAGGACCCTTAAGTCCACAAGCAGACACTCTATCCACTGAGCCAAACCAGCTAGGGCTGTAATGCATCTCTTGATGGACATAAATGGAGAAATTGACAGTAATCCTATATAATAAAAGGCTAATATGCAAATTGACCTAATGGCAGAACAACTGGTCACTATGACATTCACTGACCACCAGGGGGCAGATACTCAATGCAGAAGCTGCCCCCTGGTGGTCAGTGCACTCCCAGAAGGGGAGTGCCATTCATCCAGGAGTTGGGATCACTGCTCACAGCCGGCAAGTGCAGCAGTGGTGGCAGGAGTCTCTCCTGCCTCTGTGGCAGCGCTAAGGATGTCCGATTGCTGGCTTAGGCCTGCTCCCCCCGAGGGCTCCTGGTCTGCAAGAGGGTGCAGGTGGGCGGAGGGACCCCCCGCCCCTGAGTGCACAAATTTCATGCACCAGACCTCTAGTATAGTTATAGTAGGATATTTAACATTCCATTGATAACAATGGATAGATCTTTCAGACAGAAAGTCAGTAAGGATATTGTGACCTTAAAGTAAATTCTAGATAAAATGAATTTAATTGATATCTTCAAAGCATTTCACCCCAGTAGGCAGAATATACATTCTTTTCAAGTGTAAATGGAATGTTTTCTAAAATAGACATATTAGGACACAAAACAATTCTCAAAGTGTTTATTTAGATTGAAATCATATATAGCATCTTCTTTGACCATAATTCTATGAAACTTAAAATAAATCACAAGAAGAAAATGGAAAATGGAAAAACATGCTAATTAAGATGTATTAACAATGAAAAACTTAATAAGAGATAAAGGAAGCAATCAATAGATACCTTGAAACAAATGAAAATGAAAACACAAAAACCCCAAATCTGTGGAGCACAGGGAAAGCAGCCATAAAAGGGAAATTCATAGCATTATAGGACTATCTCAAGAAACAAGAAAAAGTTCAAATAAACAATCTAAATTTACAATTAATGAAACTTGAAAAAGAATAACAACAAAGCCCAGATTGAGTAGAAGGAAGGAAAAAATAAAGATCAAAGCAGAATAATTGAAATAGACTCTAAGAAAAAAATAAAAAAGATCAATAAGGAGAATATAAAAAGTGGCGGCTTTCTTGTACCTCCTCCCAGAGCCAGACTGGAAATACATCTAAATTAGAGAACATTCACCTGGAATTACCAACTAAGATCCAGCAGAGGGGGAGGCATATCAAGGAAAGACAGAAAAGACCTGAAGATCAGTAGGAAGGGTGAGGTCATGACAAGAGCCTACCCATCTCTCAGGGGTGTCAGGCTTGCACACTGAGAGAGGAGGGAATGCAGGGCTATGTGAAGATAGAGGCCCACACTGCAGACAGTATTCATAGCCTGCAGCACCAGAACTGAGACCCGCAGCCCATGTAACATCCAGCCATGAAAGGCATCAGGGCAGCTGGCAGAGTCTGGAGCTCATAGACTGGATCCTATTGGAGAGAAAACCACAGTTTTGTATTTGTTTGTTTTTTCTCTAAACCCAGAACACCGAAGTTGATTTTGAAGCTATACACCCAAGGCTTTGGTGTAGGGCAGTGGTCGGCAAACTGCTGCTCGTGAGCCACATGCGGCTCTTTGACCCCTTGAGTGTGGCTCTTCCACAAAATACCACGTGCGGGCGCACACGTACAGTGCGATTGAAATTTCATGGCTCATTCACAGAAGTCGGTTTTCGGCTCTCAAAAGAAATGTCTATCTTACTGTTGATATTTGGCTCTGTTGACTAATGAGTTTGCCGACCACTGGTGTAGGGAAAGAGACACAGATGTGAGGTGCCTAAAGACAGACTGGGGTGGGAAACAGTGTAGGGAGATGTGAAAAATCAGTAGCCAGAAATCCTGCATTTGGTCATTCATATGCACCCAAACCAAAATGGCCATTTTTCCTGAGAGGAGCTAGCCACGCCCAGTAGCCACTGGGCAGGTAAAAAATAAAAACCCTTGCCTAGGCAATATCGCCCACCCTATCATCAGGAGTCCTGCATGTCAAATACTCATTTTAAAATTTTCAGAAGAAACAAAAGCAGAGGCCAAGCCTATGCATTTGAACAGTCTCAGGGTGCATCAGTAACAGGATTGGAGAAGGGCTTTCTGCCCCACTATCCTGGGAACCAGACTAGTAATTTCCCCACATGGGAGAGCTGATAAAAACTCCAGGTTTCCAGCCAATCCCACTGGATTGCACAGATTAGTCCCCTCCTGCTTACAGGCAAGTCCTCTGGGAGCAGACACAAATTGTGGGTTGCTTGGAGCTTCAAAAAGGTTGCAGAAAGCCAACAGAAGACAGTTTCTGACAGGGATTAGTACCTAAATATCTCATGGAAAGCTCAGGATTGAGAGACAGAACATTTAGTCATAGTCATCAGAAGAGTAGGACCCAAGGGGAGCACCCATGAGGCACTAAACTTGGCTGAAAAGAACTCCATCTTTTTTCCCCCTTTTTTCTTCTTATCCTTTTAAAATATTTTCCTCTGTCCTTTCTTTTTTACTTTTTAATTTATCTTCTTTATCTATCTCCTTTGTTGTTATTTTAAACTCTGTTGTTTCATACATATATCTAATTTTCCTTTTCCCTTCTCCTACACAATCAGTTTTCTTTCTTTCTCTCATTTCCTTTTTCCTTCTTATCTCATCATTTTTACTTTTTTTTTTTTATTTTGGGTCTATCTGCTTTTTCCTCTATTTCCTTTCTTTCTTATTATTTATTTATTTATTTATTTATTTATTTATTTTTGCTGTTCTTTTCCTCCTCCTTTATTTTAAACTGGTTTCTTTCCCCTATACCCCCATTTTTTTAAATCATACTTCCTTTACTTTAGCCCTGCACCTACATTTTCCTCCCCACTTTTTTGTCTTCATTTGTTTGTTTGTGTGTGTTTTTTAAAATTTGTTGGTTGTTTTGTTATTATTCTCTTCATATTTTTTCTTCTATCATTCTTGCTTTCTTTTCTCTTTCTTAATTCTCTGGTGGTAGCTTTTGATGTAGGGGACTTGTATATGTTTTAATTTTGTTTCTTTTGTTTTGTATTTTGTTGTATTTTATCCTGTTATGTCAGCACCTCCACAACAGCTCACACAATGTGGTGAGGGGTAAGCCACATAGTCAGCCAGCTTAAGAGGATATTCCATCCATGAACAGGAAAATAACATTCAAGACAACATGAGAACCCCAATAACTCAATCAAGAAACTTTCATAGAGCACCCAGCTCAGCAGATCTAAGAAACTGCACCGCTGGGCCCCACAAAACACTTACTATATATGACCACCCCACAAAGTCTGGGAGGTATAGCATTTTTATCTAGTACATAGAAACATATACAAAGGACAGAAAAAATGGGGAGACAAAGAAGCAATTCCAAACGAAAGAAAAGAAGAAAACTGAAAAGGAACTAAACAAAATGAAGGCCAGAAATTCATCAGATAAAGAAATCAGAGTAATGGCAATAGGGTTCTCAAACAATTCCGTTAGAACTAGGAGCAACTTAAAGAGAATTATAAGAAAATCAATGAGAATATTAAGGAACTGAATAAGAGCTACACCAACATGAAAAGAGAGGTTGAAAAAATAAATAAGAATCAATTGGAAATGAGGAACAACATATGAGAAATAAGTAACACCCTGGAAGGATTCTACAGTAGACCAGAAGAAGCTGAGGATCAACACAGTGAATTAGAAGACAAGGTAGAAAAAAAAATACCCATTCAGAGCAGCAAATGGCAAAAAAGCAGGAGGAGAGTTTTAAAGGAGTTTTGGTAAACCATGAAACAAAACAACATCCACAAAATAGGGGTACCAGAAGAAAAATCCAAGCAAGGAATAGAGAACTTCTTTGAAGAAATAATGGCAGAAAATTTCCCTAACCTGGTGAAGGAAAAATTCACTAAAGTTCAGGAAATACAGAGGTCCCAGCAAAGATGCACCCCAAAAGACCCACACCTAGGCACATAATAATTAAAATGGCAAACATTAAAGACAAAGAATCTTAAAGGCTGCAAGAGAGAGACAGAAAGTTACCTACAAGGGAACTCCCATTAGACTGTAAGCTGATTTCTTAATACAAACACTTTAGTCCAGAAGGAAGTGACATGATATATACAAAGTAATGAAAACCAAGGGACAGAACCCAAGACTACTTTATCCAGCAAGGCTACCAGTCAAAATCTAAGATGAAATAAAGAGCTTCATGGACAAAAAAAGACTAAAAGAATTTATTACTACCAAACTAACGCTGCAATAAATGCTAAGGAGACTGTTTTTAAGGAGAAATAGAGAAAGAAAAGAACACAGGCATAAAGAGTAAGAATGACAACAAATAAGAACATATCAATAATAACCTTAAATGTAAATGGCTTAAATGCTCCAATTAAAAAAACAAAAACAAAACATAGGATAGCTGAGTGGATACAAAAACATGACCAGAATATATGCTATCTATAAGAAACTTACCTCAGTACAAAAGACTCACACAGAATGAAAGTGAAGGGTTGAGAAAAAATTTTCCAGGCAAATGGAAATGAAAACAAAGCTACACTAGCAATACTCATATCTGAAAAAATAGACTTCAAAGTGAAGGTCATAACAAGAGATAATGAAGACCACTTCATAATACTAAAGGGATTGATACAATAAGAGGATATAACTCTGGTAAACATATATACACCCAATACAGGAGCATAAGGGAAATATAGACAGCAATACAATCATTGTAGGAGACTTTAACACCATACTGAAATCACTAAATATATCTTCTAGACTTAAAAATCAACAAGGAAACAGTGATCCTAAATGACACGCTAGATACGTTGGAATTAATTGGCATTTTCAGAACATTTCACCATAAAAGTACAAAATATACATTATTCTCAAGTGCACATGTTACATTTTCAAAGATAGACCACATGTTAGGACACAAACTAACTCTCTACAAGTTCAAGAAGATTTAAATCATATCAAGCATCTTTTCAGATCACAATGGCATGAAATTAGAAATCAGCTACAATAAAAACACTAAAAAATATTCAAAAACCCATGGAGGCTAAATACCATGCTATTAAATAATTAATGGGTTACCAAAGAGATCAAGGAAGAATTAAAAAAATATTGGAAACAAATGAAAATGAGCAGACAATTGCTTCAAAGTGAATAAAATATTTAGGAATAAATGTAACCAAAGATCTAAAATATGTATATTGGAAAATTATAAGGTATATATATATACCTTTGTCTTTAATGTTTGCCATTTTAATATATATATTAATATATTTTTATTGATTTCAGAGAGATGGAGAGACAGATAGAAACATCATTGATAAGATAGAATCATTGATAGGCTGCCTCCTGCACCCCCTTTCTGGGGACGGAGCCTGCATCCCAGGCATGTGCCCTTGACCGGAATCGAACCTGGGACCCTTCAGTCCTCAGGCCAATGCTTTATCCACAGAGCCGAACCAGTTAGGGTACTGAATAAAGAATTTGAGAAAGATAAAAAAGTGAAAACATATACTATGTTCATGTATAAGAAGAATTAACATCATTAAAATGTTCATACTACCCAAAGTAATCTACAGATTCAATACAATTCCTATCAATGTACAAAGGGAGTATTTCACAGAACTAGAAAAAATATTCTAAAAATTTATATGAAACCAAAATGACCCTGAATAGCAATAATGTTCTTGAGAAAGAAGAACAAAGTTGGAGAAACCATGCTACCTTATATCAAACTATACTACCAGGTCATAGTAATCAAAACATCATGCTGCTAGCATGAAAGAGACATATAAATCAATGGAATAGAATAGAATAGAGAGTCCAGGAATAAATCCACATCTCTATAGTCAATTAACATTTGACAAAGGAGACAGCCATACAATGAGCTAAAGAGAGTCTATTCAATAATTGATGATGGGATAAAAGCAGAGAACAGGGAGAGAAGATGGCGGCATGCAGGATAGAGGTGAGGGAGAGGCTGTGAATGAGTGAGGGAGTGAAAGGAGAGTGTGTGGATGTGTGTGGTGTGTGTATGAGTGAGTGAGGGATAGTTAAATCTGGCAGGGGCAGCAGGGACTGGCAGACCAGGCTCTCTTGGACAGGGAGAGACTACCACCACTGTGGGCACTCCTGGGACTGCAGGACTTGGGCAGGGGCACAAAGCCCATACCATCTTGAAGGGGAGAGCGCCCTCCTCTAGGAACTTATCAATACCACCATCCAGACAGACCTTGGACACTGCCTGTGATCAGGCAGCCACTCCAGCCAAAATACTGCTGCCCCACCCACAGACCCACGGACCCTGGGACCTCCACCTCCAAGGGTGCATGCTCCCGCAGCAGTAAATGCAACTCCCTCCTTCCCAGCAGCTTAAATCCTGACACCACAGTTGCGCTTCTCCAGTGCCATAGTTGCACTTATCAACTGCGCAGGTTGCCTGAGCCCACCACTCCACAGGCCTCTAGTGGATGCTGCCACGGGCACACTCTTACCCAAACAAGGGCCCACTGCCCTGGCAGTAAAAATTCTGGATTCCCCTTTCTTGGATACCTCCCCGCAGCCCTCTGAGTGCCTGAGTTCACTGCCACTGGGCGCGAGCAAATCCAACCAAGGGCACAGCAGCAAAAACTGAGTTTTCCCACTTCACAGCTGCCAAACTCTGGACACTATAGCTGTGCTTTGCCAGCACACAGGTCTCCTGAGCCCAAGGCCAGAAAGGCAGCTCTTGGGTGTCTCTGTGAGCCTCCACTGGGCACGCTCTTATCCAAACAAGGGCTCACTGCCCCAGCAATAGAAATTGTGAGTCCCCACTTTCCAGATACCTTCCTACAGACTCCTTGATCACATGGCTTCAATGTGAGGGCCACGCTGAGTGCACCTCCCCAACAAACAGCTCCTGGGTGCCTCTGTGAGCTGCACTGGTTGTGCACAAACCCAACTAAGGACACAAGGCCTTCGGTAGTAGAAATTTAGATTTACCCCACACCTGGCTGCCTACCTAGAGACACCTCAGTCACGCAGCTTCAGTGCAAGGGCCTCTCTGAGTGCACTGTCCTGGAAAACAGCCCTGGGGTACCTCTATGAGCCACCACTGGGCACACGCAAATTCAACCAAGGGCGCAGTAGCAAAAACTGAGTCTACCCAATTCACAGCTCCTGACCTCTGGACACCACAGTTGCATTTTTTCAGTGCGCAGGCCTCCTGAGCCCACTGCCTCAAAGGCAGCTCTTGGGTGCCTCTGTGAGCTCCAGCTCAGCAGACTTGTATCCAAACAAGGGTGCACAGCCCCGCAGTAGAAATTCACAGCTGCTGACCTCTGGACACCACAGTTGCGTTTTTTCAGTATGCAGGCCTCCTGAGGACACTGCCCCAGCAGGTGACTCCTGGGTGCCTCTGTGAGCTGCCACTAGGCACACTTTTATCCAACCAAAGGCTCAAAGCCTCGAAGCAGAAATTCATACTTCCCACTCCTCAACTGCTGACCTCCAGTCACTACAGTCACACCAATCAGGTGTGCAAGCCCCCTGAGCCCACTGCCCAGGCAGGCAGCCCCCGGGTGCTTCTCGGAACTGCTGCAAGGCACAACTTTGACTGCTGGCATCCAGTCCCCACGGTAGAGCTGCTCCAGCACAAGGGCCTCCTGAGCCCACTGCCCCAGCAGACGGCTCCTGGGAAATTCTGTAAGCAGCCACTGGGAATGCATATCCAACCAAGGGTGCACATCCCCCAAAGCAGAAACTGGGACTTTTCCCTCAATGGGGCTGGTGGCACATCACAATTGCTATGATCCACTGTGTGGGCCTCACAAGCTCACACCCCCATCAGAAGGCACCTGGGCACCTCTGAGTGCTTCCACTGGGCATGTGCTTCTCCAACCAAGGGCACATGGGTCCCTCACTAGGATCCATGACATCCTTTTCCCGGCTGCTTACCTCTGGACAGCTGGGTGAATTACTGAGCACTTGCCTCCCTGGACAAGGTCACATTATTTCAGCCACAGACCCTGAGATTCCTACAGCCACTGGATCCTGAACCCCCTTGTCATTCAGAGAGGGAAATCACTTTGGCCAGAGTCCCACTGCCTCAACCAGAGACTACGAGACACCCTCTACCCACTGTCATGGGCTCAGGGCCCCTTATAGTAAGTTACAGAGTGACACTAATCCAGCAAGAGTGACACCACACTGGCTAAAGTCACAGTACCTGAGCATCAGGCCCCAAGACTTTTTCCTCCCAGGCTGTGGACTCTGGGAACCCACAGTGAGAACATACCAGCAGGACCTCAGACAACCTTTTCCACAAGAGCCGGAACCACAAGCACATTCAAAACAGCATGCACAACAAAGTCGGGGGTGTGTCACATTGCCAACCTAAGACAAGAATTCATCCATGAATAAGAAACAAACATTCAAGATCCAACTACATCAAGAGAACCCAAATAGCCCAATTAGGGAGCTCTGCTAGATCACCAAGCCCAGGAGACCTGAGAGATCGCACCTCTAGTACCATCCCCAAAAGAACCTGGGTAGCGAAGCAGTTGGATCTAAGAAACACAAATAATTAAAATGTTACAGCAAAAAATGTGGAGACAAAAAAACAAACCCCAAAGGAAAGAAAAGGAGGAATCACCAGAAAGGGAATTAAATGAAATAGAGGCAAGCAACATGTCAGAAAAAGAACTCAGAGTAATGGTTATAAGGATGCTCAAACAGCTGGTTGACAAATACACGCAACTCAATGAGAATTATAAGGAGCTGAATGAGAATGTCACAAACATGAAAAGGAACCAAGAGGAAATGAAGAATGACATACCTGCAATAAAGAACACAATGGAAGTCTGAAATGGTAGACTAGAAGAGGCTGAGGACCTCATCAGGGAATTAGAAGACAAGGTAGGAAAAACACACAAACACAGCAACAACTGGAAAGAAAACTTAAAAAGTAAGAGGAGAGGCTAAGGTAGTTTGGGACAATGCAAAACCAAACAACATCCACATAATAGTGATGCCAGAAGGAGACGAAACTGAACAAGGAGCAGAAAGCCTGTTTGAGGAAATAATGACAGAAAACTTTCCTAATATTGGCAAGAAAAAAAAAAACACGCAAGTCCAAGAAGCACATAAATTCCGAATCAAGATGAACCAAAAAACACCAACACCAAGACACATCATAAGTAAATTGGCAAACATCAATGAAAAAGTAAGAATCTTAAAGGCTGTCAGAGAGGCAGAAAGTTACCTACAAAGGTATCCCATTAGAATATTAACAGATTTCTCAACAGAAACACACCAGGCCAGAAGGGAGTGGAATGAAATATACTAAGTGATGAAAACCAAGGGACTGAATCCAAGAATACTATACCCAGCAAGGCTATCATTCAAAATTGAAGGGGGAATTAGGAGCTTCACAGGCCAAAAAGTGCTAAGGGAGTTTATTACCACCAGGCCAGCAATGCAAGAAATGCTAAAGGGACTGCTGTAAAAAGTAGAAACAGAAAGGCAAGAAGGAACACAAACATTAAGAATAAAAATTATGACAAACAAGTACTTATCAATAATAACATTAAACATAAATGGACCAAATGCACCAATCAAAAGACATAGGGTAGCTGAATGGATGAGAAAACATAACCCATATATATGCCGTCTGCAAGTGATGCACCTCAGAATAAAGGATTCACACAGATTGAGAGTGAAGAGATGGAAAAAAAAATTCAGGCAAATAGAAATGAGAAAAAAAGCTGGGATTGCAATACTTATATCTGAAAAATAGACCTCAAAGTAAAGGCCATAACAAGAGATAAGGAAGGCCACTTCATAATACTAAAGGGAACAATTCAACAAGAGGATATCACTCTGGTAAACATTTATGCACCCAATACAGGAGCACCCAAATACATAAAACAACTTCTGGAAGAGAACAAGGGAGAGAGTGATAGCAATACAATCGTAGTAGGGGACTTGAACACCTCATTGACACCACTGGACAAATCCTCTAAACAAAAAAATCAGTGAAGAAACATCAATCCTAAATGATTCACTACTAGACCATATGGATTTAATTGACATCTTCAGAACATTTCACCCCAAAGGTACAGAATATACATTCTTCTCCAGTGCACATGGAACATTTTCAAAGATAGACCACATATTAGGAAACAGGCAAAGTCTCTTCAAATTCAAGAAGACAGAAGTAATAACCAGCATTTTCTCAGACCTTAATGGAATAAAACTAGAAATCAACTACAATAAAGACACTGAAAATAAATCAAACACTTGGAGGCTAAATAGCATACTATTAAACAGTGATTGGGTTACTAAAGAGATCAAAGAAGAAATTAAAAGCATCCTGGAAACAAATGACAATGAAAACACAAAAATCCAAAATCTATGGGACACAATGAAAGCAGTCCTGAGAGGGAAGCTCATAGCGCTACAGGCCTACCGAAAAAAAAAGAAAAAAAGAAAAGAAAAATGGTAATAAATTATCTAACCTTTCAATTTAAAGAACTAGAAAGAGAGCAACAAGAAAAGCCCACAGTAACCAGAAGAAAGGAAATAATAAAGATCAGGGCAGAAATAAATGACATAGAGACAAAAAAACAAACAAACAAAAAAACAAACAATACATAAGATCAATGAAACCAAGAGCTGGTTCTTTCAAAGGATAAACAAAATTGATGAACCTCTAGCCAGGATCACCAAGAAACAAAGAGAAAGGGCCCAAATAAACAAAATCAGAAATGAGAGAGGTGAAGTAACAACTGACTTCACAGGTATACAAAGGATTGTAAAAAAAATACCATGAACAACTCTACTTCAACAAAGTAGACAACCTCAACAAAATGAACACATTCCTATATAAATATAAGCTTCCAAAACTCAATCAGGAAGATTTAAAAAATCTGCATAGTCTGATAACTACTGATGAAATTGAAACAGTAATCAAAAAGCTTCCAGCAAACAAAAGCCCTGGAGCAGATTGTTTCACAGGGGAGTTTTACTGAACATTCAAAGAATAACTAAAACCAATCCTTCTCAGACTATTCCAAAAAATTCAAGAGGAAGGAACACTTCCAAACTCTTTCTATGAAGCCAGCATTACCCTAATCCCAAAACCAGATAAAGACACCACAAAGAAAGAGAATTACAGGCCTATATCCCTGATGAACATAGGTGCTAAAATCCTCAAAAAAATTCTAGCAAATCGGATCCAGCATTACATTAGATAGATCATACACCATGACCAAGTGGGTTTTATTCCAGCAATGCAAGTCTGGTACAATATCCACAAATTAATAAATGTAATACATCACATAAACAAACTAAGAGACAAAAATCACATAATCATATCAATTGATGCAGAAAAGGCATTTGACAAAATACAACACCATTTTCTGATAAAAACGCTCAGCAAGGTGGGAATAGAGGAATAGAGGATCATACCTCAACATAATAAAAGCCTTATATGACAAACCTACAGCCAACATCATACTCAATGGGCAAAAACTAAAACCATTTCCACTAAGAACAGGAACAAGACAGGGATGCCCACTTTCACCACTCCTGTTCAACATAGTACTAGAAGTGCTAGCCACAGCAATCAGACAAGAAGAAGAAACAAAGGGCATCCAAACTGGAAAAGAAGAAGTAAAATTGTCATTATTCACAGATGACATGATACTGTACATAGGAAACCCCAAAGACTCCATCAAAAAATTAGTAGACTTAATAAATGAATTTGGCAATGTAGCAGGATACAAAATTAACACAAAAAAAATCTTTGGCATTTCTATACACCAACAGTGAACTTACAGAAAGAGAGACTAAGAAAACAATCCCATTTGCCATCACACCAAAAAAATTAAAATACCTAGGAATAAAATTAACTAAGGAGATAAAAGACCTGTACTCAGAAAACTATAGGACATTGAAAAAAGAGAGGAAGGTATAAATAGATGGAAGAACATACCGTGTTCATGGATTGGTAGAATCAACATCATTACAATGTCCACACTACCCAAAGCAATCTATAGATTCAATGCACTTCCCATTAAAATACCAATGGCATATTTCACAGATCTAGAACGAACTCTCCAAAAATTCATCTGGAATAAAAAAGACCTCGAATAGCTACAGTAATGCTGAGAAAGAAGAGCAATGTAAGAGGTATCTCAATACCAGATATCAAGCTGTATTACAAAGCCACTGTTCTCAAAACTTCCTGGTTCTGGCCTAAGAACAGACATATAGATGAATGGAATAGATTAGAGAACCCAGAAATTGACCCAAACCACTATGCTCAAGTAATATTTGACAAAGGAGGCAAGAGCATACAATGGATTCAAGACAGTCTCTTCAATAAATGGTGTTGGGAAAATTGGAAAGATACATAAAAAAATGAAACTAGACCACCAACTTACACCATACACAAAAATAAACTCAAAATGGATAAATGACTTAAATTTAAGACGGCAAATCATAAAAAACATTAGAAGAATCCACAGGCAGCAAATTCTTAGACATATGCTGAAGCAATATCTTCACTGATACTGCTCCTAGGGCAATAGAAACTAAAGAGAAAATATACAAATGGGACTACATCAAAATAAAAAGCTTCTGCACAGCAAATAAACCATCAACAAAACAACAGGAAAGGCCGCTGCATGTGAGAACATTATTTGCCAATATTATCTCTGATAAGGGTTTAATATCCAACATTTACAGAGAACTCATACAACTTAATACAAGGAAGATAAACAACCCAATCAAAAGATGGGCGATGGACCTAAATAGATACTTTTCAAAAGAGGACATAAAGAAGGCCAAGAGTCATATGAAAACATGCTCCAAGTCACTAATCATCTCAGAGATGCAAGTCAAAATGACAATGAGGTACCATCTCACACCTGTTTGAATGGCTATCATCAACAAATCAACAAATGACAAGTGCTGATGAGGATGTGGAGAAAAAGGAACCCTCGTGCACTGCTGGTGGAATGCAGATTGGTGCAGCCACTGTGGAGAACAGTATGGAGTTTCCTCAAAAAACTAAAAATGGAACTCCCATTGACCCAGTGATTCCACTTCTAGGAATATATCCCAAGAAACTAGAAACACGAATTAGAAAGGATATATGCACCCCTATGTTCATAGCAGCACAATTTCCCATAGCTAAGATTGGGAAGTTAACTTAGTGCCCATCAGCAAATGAGTGGATTAGAAAACTATGGTACATCTACAAAATGGAATACTACTCTGCTTTAAAAAAGAATGAATGCTTACCATTTGAAGCAGCATGGATGGAACTGGAGAGCATTATGCTAAGTGAAATAAGCCAGTCAGTGAAAGAAAAATACCACATGATCTCACTCATTTATGGATAATAAAGAACATTATAACCTGATGAACAAAAAGATAGATACAGAGGCAGAGAAGCATCAAACAGACTGTCAAATTACAGCTGGAATGCTGGGGAGCAGGGGGGGATAGGTAAGAGATCAAGGAAGGACTTTTATGCATGGATATAAGCATATCCAATGGATGCAAGACACTGGTGGGGAGGGCGTGTATGGGAGTGAGGTAGGGGGGCAATGAGAGGTCATAGACACATATGTAATACCTTAATTGGTAAAAAAAAAAAAAAATTGAAAAATAATTGATGATGGGAATATTTGACAAAACAGGTGCAAAGATTAAATAAAACTGACCCCTTCTTAAACCACACAAAATAATAAGTTCAAACGGATTAAAGACTTAAGTGTTAGACTCGAAACTATTAGAATCCTAGAAGCAAATATAGGCGGTAAAATATCAACATTTTTCATAGCGATATTTTTTTCTGTTATATCTCCTTGGGCAAGGAAAGAAAGGAAAATATAAACTAATGGAATGACATTAAACTAAAGACGTTTTGCACAGCAAAGGAAACCATCAACAAAGTGAAAAAAGAGCTCTCTGTGTGGGAGAACATATTTACCAATGATATCTTTGATAAGGGTTAATTTCCAAAATATATAAGGAACTCATACAACTTAACAAACGGTAGACAAACAATCTTATTTAAAAATGGCCAAAGGACCTAAATAGACACTTCTCCAAAGAGGATATACAATGGCCAAGAGAAATATGAAAAAATGCTCAAAGTCACTCATCATCAGAGAGATGCAAATCAAAATGACAATGAGATATCACCTCACACCTGCCAGAAAGGCTATGATCAACAAATAACAAGTGTTGGCAAAGATGTGGAGAAAAGGGAACCCTAGTACACTGCTGGTGGGAATGCAGACTTGTGCAGCCATTATGGAAAACAGTATGGAGTTTCTTCAATAAATTTGACCCATTGATCCCACTTTTAGGAATATATTCTAAGAAAACTGAAACGAATCAGAAAGAATATATGCACCCCTATGTTTATAGCAGCACAATTTACCATAGCTAAGATATAGAAACAGCCCAAGTGCCTATCAGCAGTTGAGTACATAAAAATGCTGTTTTACATTCACACCATGAAATACTACATGGCAGTAAAAAAGAAAGAACTCTTACCATTTGCAACAGCATGGATGGACCTGGAGAGTATTATGCTAAGAAAAATAAGCCAGTCAGAGAAAGTTAAGTGTGACATGATCCAATTCATATGTTGAATCTAATGAACAAAATAAACTGATAAAATAGATCCAGAGACATATAACCATGGAAGAGCCTGATGAATTTCAGAGCGAATGTGGGGGTGGGTCTTGGGGGGGTGGACATTAACCAGAGAACTTATATTCATATGTGTATAGCCCATGGACACAAACGATAGTGTAGTGAAGGCTTGGGAGGGGCGGCTTTGGTGAGGAGGGGCTCAATGGAGGAAAAAGCAAAAAAAAAGAAATGGGACATCTGTAATACTTTCAACAATAAAGATATATTTTAAATAAATAAATAACATCAACAAGAAAAAAAAATGGGTTTTTAGTTAGAATTATTTCTTTATAGGAGTCCAGCACTAGGAGTCCAGCTTCCCGAACCACAGGCTCCAGTGAGTCCTAGAAGACTTACTTGCTGAGGTAGAACTCTGACTGCTACACAAAAGAAATATATGGTTTCTTCCATTGGTTGTATCTAGCAATTTGTAATGCTACCAAAAATTGCATTTTCAATGAAAATAATCTAAGTAATTGGCAAAAAACAGTAACAAAAATCCCCACCATGGTTAGACACAAATAACTAACCATTTTCAGAAAATATTAGCATACTGGTTGGCTGTTACTTCTACCAATCTTCTGACTACAAAATTATCACAGGCCTCACAGCAGGAAACAAATGATCATTAATACACTGTCCTTTGGGACACAATAAACTGACATTCACTTGAATAGAAATAAAATACACAAGGCTTGTCAGGCAAGGAAAAAAAATGGAAAGATGCTTTTATAAAATGATTTGATATTACAGTGGGGTGTGACTTCTCAAAGGGTTTTGTTTTTCAGTTTATTCATCATGGTATGAAAAATTTTTATATAGATTTCCTTTCAAAATATACTACCCATCTTTACTTGAGCTCTTTGAACTCTTCAATTAAATGGCAAGGCCTTACTTCTGAGGAGAAAAATAAAAAATATAATCCTATAATTAATCTTATAACACAGAAAACATGAAATATTCTAAAATTCTATTAAAATGTAAAACAATTGAAATATAATATGCAAAAACAGTTCCTTAATGTATTTGAATAACCTGACTACAATCAGTAGCCGTGAAATACACTTCAATATCACATACTTGATTGGATCAATAAAAAAAACAACAACACACAGTTAGAAAACTAACACATGCCTGGCATTGCAGTTGAAACTTCACTGTCTATTTGTTACACTAAAAGTTAAAGTCAAATTTAAGCTTAATTAAATATCATCATATGACTGGGATTATAATTTATTATAACCAGAGGATGTAGGATTGAGGGTTAAAATAAGGGCAACACTTTATAAAGAACTGTGAATAATTATTCCCTTTTATATTTATTAGAGTGGCAATTACTCTGATAAATGGTTAATTTCAATAACCAAACCTAAACTTTTCCTGAAGTCATGCAGAGAGTAAAGGAATTCTAAATAGACTCACATGCTTTCCATATATTATATATTCACCAGTGTAAACCTATAAAAGCATGATTTTTAACCTGAAACAAGTATAGAATGTACATATTTAATTTTCAAATTTAGTTTGTTTAATTAAATACTTTGCATTTCCCAAACTTTTATTCCCTTTGTGAATTTCCAATAAAACAGACAGATGTACTCAGTGGTGTGAAGCCAACCAGCCATACATTTCAAATTGTGAGAGGATTAATACTCCTCCTACTTATTTTTGGAAACATTTCTCAAGTGTATACATATCCTAGAAAGGAAATTTTTCGGAGGTGGCCACTTCTTTGGAATAGTCCTATGCCATCAGACCTCTGAAGCAAGGGAAGTGGGGAGAGAAGAAAGCTGAAACATAAGGTTCATTTGAGTATAAAAAATTGTGCCCTAACCAGTTTGGCTCGGTGGGTAGAGTGTCGGCCTGGGGACTGAAGGATCCCAGGTTTGATTCTGGTCAAGGGCATGTGCCTTGGTTGCGGGAACGTCCCCAGTGGGGGGTGTGCAGGAGGAAGCTGATCGATGTTTTTCTCTCATCGCTGTTTCTAACTCTAGCCTTCTCTCTTTCTCTCTGTAAAAAATCAATAAAATATATATTTAAAAAAATTGTAACAGCCTCACCACCATCCAGATTGACATCAGACACCACCTGGGATCCAACAACCACTACAGTCAAAGATCTGCTACCTCAGCTGCAGACCTACAGGCACTAGGAGTCCAGCTTCCCGAACCACAGGCTCCAGTGAGTCCTGAAGTGTGCAACCCTCCTGCCAATCCACAGCTGTGGCCACAGGCCATGCACATCCCAGAGTCTAGAATCTCTGGTGATTTTTGGGGTGTGAGACCCTCCAGCTGATTCACCACTATGATTACAGGCCCCGCACATCCCTGGGACTGGACCCTTTGGTGAGAGCAAAAATGGGGAGAAAAGAAACAACTCGCCAAGGAAAGAAAAGGAGGAAGCACTAGAAAAGGAACTAAATGAAAGAAAGGCATGCAATATGTCAGAAAAATAAATCAGGGTAAGGGCAAAACAGTTCATAAATTGGATGGAAGAGAAAATAAACAAATTATGTAAGAATCAGGAGGAAACAAAAAATGATATAGCTACAATAAAAAACAGAAAGGAAGGTTTCAACATTACATTAGAAGAAGAGGATGACCAAATTAATGAGATAGAAGACAGGGCAGAGAAACACAACCAATCTGAACAGCAATTAGAAAAATAAATTAGAAAGCAGTAGGAGAACCTAAGGGAGCATTGGAAAAACAAGACATGAAGTAACATACATATAAGAGGGGTGCCAGAAGGACAAGAAGAGGAGCAAGGATTAGAAAACGTAAATGAAGAAATAGTGACAGAAAACTTCCCTGAATTTAGAAGAAAAGTCACACAAGCACAGAGAGCCCCAAAAACAATGAACCCCAAAAGGCCCACATCAAAACACATTGTAATTACAATGGCAAACATTAATGACAAAGAGAGAATCCTAAATGTAGCAAGAGAGAGAAAGAGAGTTACCTACAAAGGATCTCCCATTAGATTATAAAATGATTTCTCAACAGAAGCACATCAGGCCAGAAGAGAATGTAATAAAGTATACAAAGTGATGCAAAGTAAGGGACTGAATCAAAGAATGCTCTATCCAGCAAGGCTATCATTCAAAATTGAAGGGGATATTAGGATCTTAGCAGACAAAAAAGGGTAAGGAAGTTTATCACTATCAAGTGATCAATGCAAGAAATGCTGAAGAGACTCTTGCAAAAACAAGAAATAGAAAGGGAGAAGGAACACAGGCATAAAGAATAGAAATGGCAAGAAACCACTACCTATCAATAATAACCTTAAATGGAAATGGACTAAATGCTCCAATAAAAATACATAGAGTGGCTGAATGGATAAGAAAACAACACTCATACTAGTATATATGCTGTCTATAAGAGACCCACCTCAGAACAAGGGACTCACACAGACTGAAAGTGAAGGGATAGAAAAATATTTTTCAGAAAAATGGCAATTAGAAAAAAGCTGGGGTAGCAATACTTATATCTGACAAAATAGACCTCAAAGTGAAGGCCATAACAAGAGATAAAGAAGGCCACTTCATAATACTAAAGGAATTGATACAACAAGAGGATATAACTCTGGTAAACATATATGAACCCAATGCAGGAGCACCCAAATACATAAAATAAACTTCTGGAAGATATCAAGGGAGAGAAAAACAGCAATACAATCATAGTAGGGGACTTTAATATCCCATTGACACCACTGGATAAATCCTCTAGACAAAAAATCTTCAAAGAAACAGAAATATTAAATGAACCACTAGATCAGATGTTCTTAATTGACATCTTCAGAACATTTCAGCCCAAATCTATAGAATATACATACTTATCAAGTGCATATGGGACATCTTCAAAGACAGACCACATATTAGGAAACAGGAAAAGTCTCTTCAAATTCAAGAAGATTGAAATTATATCAAGAATATTCTTAGATCACAATGGCATATTATTAGAACTAAACCACAATAAAAACAATAAAAAATTCAAACACTTGGAGGTTAAACAGCATGTTATTAAAAACGATTGGGTTACCAAAGAGATCAAAGAAAAAACAAAAAGCATGCTGAAAACAAATGGCAATGAAAACACAACAAATCAAAATCTATGGGACACAGTAAAAGCGGTCCTGAGAGGGAAGTTCATTGCATTGCAGGCCTACCTTAAAAAATATATGGTAATAAATTATCTAACTCTACAAAATAAAGAATAGAAACAGAACAACAAGAAAAGCCCAGAGTGAGCAGAAGGAAGAAAATGATAAAGATCAGAGCAGAAATAAATGACATAGAGACAAAAGAAACAATACAAAAGATCAATATAACCAAGAGCTAGTTCTTTGAAAGAATAAACAAGATTGATGAACCTCTAGCCAGGCTCACCAAGAAGCAAAGAGAGAGGACCCAAATAAACAAAAATCATAAATGAAATAGGTGAAATTACAACAGACCTCACAGAAATACAAAAGATTGTAAAAAAATAAAATAAAAAAGTAAAAAAAAAAACCCAAAACTATGAAAAACTGAATAGAAACAAACTGGTATCTATATCCATGCTGAATATTGTCCTGTAATTCGCTTTCATTGTGTTGTCTTTATTTGGTTTTGGGATTAGGGTAATGCTGGCTTCATAGAAAGAGCTTGGAAGTGTGCTTTCCTCTTGAATTTTTTGGAATAGTCTGAGGAGGATATGTTTTAGTCCTTCTTTGAATGCTTGGTAGAACTCCCCTGTAAGCCAACCAGACCAGGGCTTTTGTTTGCTGGAAGATTTTTGATCACTGCTTCAATTTCTTCAGTGGTTATCTGCCTATTCAGGTTTTTTTATTCTTCCTGATTAAGTTTTGGGAGCTTGTATTTTTCTAAAAATATGTCCATTTGTCTAGGTAGTCCATTTTGTTGGAATAGAGTTGTTCATAGGAACTTTTCATAATCCTTGTATTTCTGTAGGTTTGGTTGTTACCTCACGTCTTTCATTCTGATTTTGATTATTTGGGTCCTCTCTCTTTGCTTCTTGGTGAGCATGGCTAGAGGTTCATCAATCTTGTTTATCCTTTCAAAGAACCAGCTCTTGGTTTTGTTTATCTTTTGTATTGTTTTTTTTTTTTCTTTTGTCTCTATGTCATTTATTTCTGCTCTGATCTTTATTATTTCTTTCCTTCTGCTTATGCTGGGATTTCCTGTTGCTCTCATTCTAACTCTTTGAGTTGTAGGGTTAAATAATTTTTCTTGTTTTTTTGAGGTAGGCCTGTAGAGCTATGAACTTCCCTCTCAAGACTGCTTTCACTGTGTCCAAGAATTTGGATTGTTGTGTTTTCATTGTCGTTTGTTTCCAGGATGCTTTTAATTTCTCCTTTGACCTTTTTGGTAATGCAATCATTGTTTAATAGCATACTATTTAGTCTCCAGGTGTTTGATTTTTTTCATTGTTTTAATTGTAGTAGATTTCTAATTTTATGTCATTGTGATATGAGAAGATGCTTGATATGATTTCTATCTTTTTATATTTGAAGTGACTTTGCCTGTGCCCTAATATGTGGTCTATCTTTGAAAATGGCCTGTTTGCACTTGAGAAGAATGTATATTCTGTGACTTTGGGGTGAAATGTTCTGAAGATGTCAATTGTTTCCATCAGACCTAGTTAGTCATTTAGGATTGCTGTTTCTTTGCTGATTTTTTGTTTAGAGGATTTATCCAATGATGTTAGTGGGGTATTTAAGTCCCCTACTATGACTGTATTGCTGTAAATTTCTCCCTTCATATCCTCCAGAAGTTTTATTATGTATTTAGGTGCACCTGTATTGGGTGCATATCTGTTTACCAGAGCTCTACAGCAGTGACCCACAGGTTGAGAACTGCTAGCAGGGTCGCCTAAGACCATCGGAAAACACAGATATTTACATTATGATTCATAACAGTAGCAAAATTACAGTTATGACGTAGCAATGAAAATAATTTTATGGTTGGGGGTCACCACAACATGAGGAACTGTATTAAAGGGTCACAGCATTAGAGAGGTTGAGAACCACTGTCCTAGAAGCTTAATTTTAATCAACCAGTCTTGAATTTTCTGGTAAATCACCAGTAAGGTTATCTGTCACATGGGCCCTCCCCATGCCCCACAGAAAGAAGAGGGAATCTGTATGATAAAAATCCTTCCCCACCTCTTCCCTCAAAGAAAAGATGTAATGGTCCCCAAATAATCCTTTATTATTTTTTTTTGGATGTTAATAGCTCTTTGTCCTTCTTCCTATAAAAACGTTCTATTTTCTATATCCCCGAGGAACTCCCTTTTACTTACCAGATAGGATGCTGCCTGATTCATGAATCACTTAATAAAGGCAATTAGATCTTTACATTTACTTGGTTGAATTTTGTTTTTTAACATACCCAAAGTGCTAAACAGATTCAATTCAATCCCTATCAAAATTCCAATGTCATTTTTTCACAAAAATAGAACAAACCTAATATTTGTGTGGAACCACATAATACCCTGATTAACCAAAGAAATTCTGAGAAAGCAAAACAAAGCTGGAGGCAACCCACTCCCTGATTTCAAAGTATATTATAAAACTATAGTAATTAAAGCAGTATAGTATTAGCATAAAAACAGACACATAGAACAATGGAAAAGAATAGAGAGCCAAGAAATAAACCCACACATATAAGATCATAAATTTAGTTGAAAGAAACCAAGAATGTTAAATGAGGAAAGGACAGTATCTATATACTAGAGGCCTGATACACGAAATTCTTGCAAAAGTAGGCCTTTGCTGCTGAGGCTGCCTCAATCCCTCCCTTGCAGCCGAGGTGACTGCCTGGATCCCTCCCTTGCAGCTGCAGCCCGGGCTTCATCACGGAAGGACGTCTGGTCTAATTACCATATTATGCTTTTATTATTATAGATTATAGATATAAAAACCTAAGCAACTGTTAAGACTGAATGACCCGAATGACTGGAACGACTGGTTGATCATTCACTATGAAGCTCACTGACCACCAGATGGTAGGCGCTCAACCCAGGAGCTGCCTCCTGGTGGTCAGTGGGCTCCCACAGCCAACCTCCTGGTGCCCCTCCCTTGCCCCCCTGGCTGACAAACCTCCTGTGGCAGCTCCCCCAGGCCAGCCAACCTCTCAGGGTCCCTCCCCCTGGCCAGCTGCCCCCCCCATAGGCCTAGATCGCTGGCCAAGCTGAGGGACCCCACCTGTGCACAAATTCATCCACCGGGCCTCTAGTCTCCAATAAACTGTGCTGGGGAAACTGGACAGCCACATGCAAAATAATGAAACTGGGTCACTATTGTAAGGGTTCAGAATGAGTCACCCCAAGACTTGTACTTGGGTTATTTTTGAGCTGAAGGCAACTGAGACCCTCAGAGTCCAAGAGAAACATTTACATCTTCATTAAAGAATTTTAATTTTGGGTCTTTCCCATAATAAGAGTTATCATCAGAGATAAAATTTTATGACCTATATATAGAGCAAGGCTAAATTCTAATTACTGAACATCTGCTCTTATTGTCCTGCAATGTCCTTCTTCCCTTCTGAAGCGTCAGGAGCTTTACTTCACCTTTAGCTCAGAATGCCATATATACGGTACCTCACTGCTCTTCCTGTCTCTGAACCAATCACATATGTTTCAAAGTAGACTCTCCTGAGGGCTAGATAGTCAAGTTTTGCCAGTAACTATGGTAGCTTTTCTGGATGCTCAGCTAAATACAAAATTAAAACCTGGAAATCAGGTATAAAATACAGTAGCATGTTTGATTAAGCTTTTGTTTCAATTACATCCATCACAAATAATCATATTGGTAGATGCTTGGCACAGCTACTACATAAGCACTGATGTTGCTCTCACCCATGATGTTCCCCTTTTATTTTTAATTTAATTTAATTATTTTGTTTTGGAACTTGAAATAGGTGCAATTTTATTTTTAATTAGAAGTATTTTCAATACAAGCAAAGGGAGAAACATAACATTAGATAATGGATATATCTAGGGAGCAAAGTTCATTTGGAATTACACACAGGAATATACACAGAATTTTTGTGAAATTTATACAATAATTAAGATGTTATAAAATTCCTCTTTTAGAAAACCCCTAGTAAGCTAGACAACTGACCACGTGAATGACCCTGCTTTTCCTTCCCCTGCCCTAATTCCTGCTCTTATGTTTTAAATAAAAAGCATACCCAAAATATACAAAGTACTCATACAACTCAACAAAAGGAAGGCAAACAACTCAACCAAAAAATGGGCATGAGACCTGAAGAGGACACACAAATTGCCAAGGGTTATATGAAAAAATATAACCAAAGAGGACACACAAATTGCCAAGGGTTATATGAAAAAATTCTCAACATCACTAATCGTCAGAGAGATGCAAATTAAACCACAATGAGGTGCCTTATTGGCTACTATCAAATCAACTATCAAAAAGTGCTTGCAAGGATAAGAAGAAAAGGGAACCATAGTACACTGCTGGTGGGAATGCAGACTGGTACAGCCACTATGGAAAACCGTGTGGTGTTTCCTAAAAAAATTATCAGTAGAATAATGTGAATGAATTAATGTTATCCACATGTTCTATGACTTGTTTACAATGTTAATATTTAAGCCATGTTTTGTTGTGTTTTTTAAAAGACCACAATTTAGAATTACCATAGTTAAGATTAAATCTTGCTTAGATGATGGGTCTTCCCTCTCTGGCATATAAGCCATTTATTTTTAAAACAAAGTTATTTTATTTCCTGTCATCACATAGCCATGAAAATTATAGGCATTCAGAAGTTAGCAATGACTGCTTCACAGACCCATAGCAATACTTAGTAACAGATTTTCAAAGCAGTTCAAAGAGCTCAGTTTCCATCTGTGTTTGATGAAGGGTGCACAAACCTTGAGGCCATCTGAAAACTCAGCTTCATCTCTAACACTTGGAATAACAAAGGTGTTATTTTTCAAAGCGGCATTCTCCCCTCTTGGGGTGGCTGTGCCCATTCAGTTCAGGGAAAGTGGGAAACTTCAGAGCAGGTATTCTGCTTCTAGACTTTGTGGGTGTCACAAAGATGGCATCCTGAATATGCGTTATTGCCAATAGAGGCCCAAAATTAATGAACCTTATAGACAAATCCTTTCTTATTTTATGAGCAAGATATCCACATAGAACCATCATCTCCTTTCTTCCAGGTTAGGGTTGCTATTTAATCAGGAGAAGGTAGAGGGTGCTCTCTGTCCACATTACACTGAAGAATGCAGCATGAATACAAAACTCCATTTATTTCAGCTGCATTTCTAAAACTAAAGAAATTGTTAGGAAAGGGATGGTTGGATATCTTACCTGTGGTTTGCTACAAATAAGTGTAAGATTTCTATAGCTTATGTATTTTTTCTACTTACTTAAAAAAATCTCATATATTGTCTCACACATTTTTATATAGTGTCATTACAAAGACTACCTAACATAAATTACATAAATACACAATTAACTGGATAATAATGGAAATACAGATATGTGCAATTTGCTATCTTTTTGTGATACATTTCTATCATTCTAACTAAGATGGAAAAGTCAAAAGCAATGTGAGCAGTTCACTCAGAAATGCTCTTTAATTTTTTGACTTAATAAGTTACTCTGATATCTCAAAATATTATAAAAAATGATGTTCTAAATTTCTTTTAGCTATTTCAAAACCACACCAAATTATTCTTCCATTTACTCTAAATTCCAATTACTATACAGGTAGTTTTATTTGAAAATATGTTACCTAAAAAATATAAATCTTCCATAAAAGTTACTGATTAATAGATCATGACACAAGTTTATAAGAACAAAAACATTTATTTTAAAAGGTTGACAAAACACACACACACACACACACACACACACACAAATTGTAATGTGATAAAAGTGAGATTCAGTGATTGAGGTAATATAACTTATATATAAAGATGATGTTCTTGTTATATGACAATTTTCTTTTGTTTAAAAGTCCTTCATAATTAAAAACACTTAGTAAACAAAAATTTACTTCTTTAGTATAGTACAGTAAAATAAATAACAAAAATCCTTAGTTAGTGAAAAAATGTGCTTCTGACATCACAATGAAAAGAAATTATTTTGATACTAGAGGCCCAGTGCATGAAATTCATGCACTCGGGAGGGAGGGGCAGGGTGTCCCTCAGTCCGGCCTGCACCCCCATGCAGTCTGGGAGCCACTGGGGTGATGTCTGACAGATGGCTTAGGCCCGCTCCCCAGACATCCTTAGCGCTGCCGCGGCACTCCCCCTGTGGGAGCGCACTGACCATCAGGGGGCAGCTCCTGCATTGAGCATCTGCCCCCTGGTGGTCAGTGCACTTCATTGCAACCAATTGTTGTGCTGTTCGGTCAATTTGCATATTAGCCTTTATTTATATTGGCTAATAAATGAATTGGCCTGCGGGATAGGGCAGAAACCAGCTCTCCAACATCCCCTGAAGGGTCCAGAATTCCGAGAGGGTGCAGGCCAGGCTGAGGGACCCCACCCATGCACTATCAGGGCCGGGAAGGGATGCAGGAGGTTGGCCAGCCAGGGAGGGACTGCAGGAGGGCTCCAGGGTGTGTCCGGCCTGTCTCGCTTAGTCCCGATCAGCCAGACCCCTGGGTCAGAGTGTCTTCCCCTGGTGGTCAGTGCACATCATAGTGAGCAGTTGAGCAGCCTTAGCATATCATTAGCATATTATGCTTTGATTGTTTGAATGGCCGACTGGATGACCACACACTTAGTATATAGGATGTCAAAGCATTCTGTCTGAAGTTAAGGAAGAGATTTTTTCATGGTAACATTTTAAGTTAATTAAGATAGGTTATATATAATCAGTATCAAACAGTGGGCTTCATTTGGGGGGACGTTGGAATAGAGGAATTCAGCAATGCTCTACTACTTCCTGTCAAGTTTCCAATAATATGCCCACTCACTCTGACGATGGGGTAGAAACAGCAATAGTCCTAAATGTGGAAGGCACAGAACAACTGCTGTGCCTAGAGAACCAATATGAAAGAGAATATAATGGCCAATGCATTGCTGCTGTTTTTGCCTGTGAAGCTTGCTTTCCTGTCTTACCAATTCTTCACTATTAATGTCTGTACAAAAGAATACTAAAATAAAGTGGAAAGCAAGGGCATAAAAGAGGTCACAAATAGATATATACATAATAAATGGGCCACAATAAAACAATGCAAGATAAAGTACCTAAAAGCTGTTGATATGTTGTGTATATAATCTTCAGTCTAGACTTATGCCTTCTCTCTCATCACTTACAGTTTAGTGATGATGGAAATATTTAAAAAATAATAGTGTTGAGTATAGTAATAGTAGAAATAGTAAGGGAGCACATAGAAAGAGCACCAATCTAAAGACATCTTGGCAATGTAATTATAGAAAATGGATTTTCATTGGAGAGTCCAATTTTTTAATTTCAATCTAAGTAGGTCAGTTGATTTGAAGGTACTGTCATTTTTCTACTTGCTGAGTCTTTTTTTATATAACACATTTCTGAGACCTATTTTTTTAAAATTATGATCTCTGCTCATAAACCATATTTATGTAATCATTCTGATAGTAAAGCATAAAGGCAATTAATAATTTACTTCAGTAACACTCTTAGATAATGCAGATTTATAACCTCTTATGAATTGTGACCTTGATTAGGGTAAAGGCTGTGGCTTAATTTTTTGCCTCTGTAGCTCCTGGTAAAAATTATGAATATATTCATGAATCAATCAATAAATCAATTAACATTGGCATTTTAAAGATGGAATTTTCATTAGCTTAACTTTGAAAGATTCAGAAAAGTAAAGTGCTGCCAGGAGAGTGAAGCAAAGTGACATCTAAGGTCACAGAGGGAGTTTTGAAAAAAGTGATCCAATTAAAACCTAAAGTTCAGAACTAACTCAGTTTTAAGGTAGTAGGCATGTATGAATTTTCATGGAATGATGCTTCAACCCAAGGACATTGGACATAGATAAGATCAGTTGAAATTATTTTTGACCTATAGCAACTTCTATCATGTTATATAGGCAACTTACTGACAAACCCATTTGTAAATATGGCCAGTTGATTTTCTTTCATTGATGCAATCTTTTTGTAGCCATGGTTCCCAACACTTGACCATTTAGAAATAGTGAAGTCATTTTATTTATCTCAATGACCGGAATATGCTACTAAAACTTGGTAAAGGGGAACCAGAAATGCTACAATTCCTAGTAGTCCAGCCCAAAGTGCACATAATGATTTCTAGAGAAATTTTTTTAAAGTCTTTAACACTTCACTAGCAGAGTTAAATAATTTTTATTTATTTGCTATATTTTTACATTATAATGCACATTTAATGCCACAGGTCTATAAATATGAACCCATATTAAATCTATGGCATATTTTTTGTAAGCTCAAGTTTTATGCTTATGAGTTATTTTTTCCCAGTTGCAAATATATTGCATTTCATAATAGAAATGTACAAATAATAAAAGTAAATGAAATTTCTCCTCCAGAAATTCACTCTATTAACTCTATCTTTATCTTTTCAGGCATGTATGTCTGTGCACATGCATTTAAAAAATATTATCAAATTATATATATATATATATATATATATATATATATATATATATATATATATATTTTAGAGGCCTGGTGCACAAAATTCGTGCATGGGGGCAGGGTCCCTTAGCCCATCCTGAACCCTCTCCAATATGGGGCTCCTCGAGGGATGTCTGACTGTCTGTTAAGGCAAATCCCAATAGGATTGGGCCTAAATGGGCAGTCAGACATCCCTCTCACAATCCAGGACTGCTGGCTCCCAACTGCTCGACTGCCTACCTTTCTGATTGCCCCTAACCACTTCTGCCTGCCAGCCTGATTTATGTCTAACTGCTCCCCTGCCAGCCTGATTGATGTCTAACTGCTCCCCTGCCAGCCTGATTGCCCCTAACTGCCCTCCTCTGCCGGCATGGCCATCCTTAACTGCCCTGCAAGTCTGGTCTATCCCAACTGCTCTCCCCTGCATGCCTGGGTCCCTCCCAACTGCCCTTCCCGGCAGGCCCAGTTGCCCCCAACTTCCCTCCTCTGCCAGCCTGGTCACCCCTAAATGCCCTCCCCTGTAGGCTTGATCACCCCCAACTGCCCTCCCTTGCAGGCCTGCTTCCCCCCAACTTCCCTCCCCTGCTGGCCATCTTGTGGCAGCTATCTTGTGTCCACATGGGGGCAGCCATCTTTTACCACATGGGTGCAGCCATCTTGTATGTTGGAGTGATGGTCAATTTGCATATTACTCTTTTATTAGATAGTATAGAGGCATGCTGCATGGGTGGGGGCCGGCTGGTTTGCCCTGAAGGGTGTCCCAGAACAGGGTGGGGGTTCCCTTGGGGCATGGGGCAGCCTGGGCGAGGGGCCTGTGGTGGTTTGCAGGCTGGCCACACCCCCTGGCGACCCAAGTGGAGGCCCTGGTATCTGGGATTTATTTATCTTCTATAATTGAAACTTTGTAGCCTTGAGTGGAGGCCAGGGCAGGCCAGGGTGCATGGAAAGCTTGGCTTCTTCAATCACCAGGGGCAACCCAAGCCTCCTGCTCTCTCCAGCTCTGTGGCCACTGCCATATTTCTTGGGTTAATTTGCATAGTCACTCCTGATTGGCTGGTGGGCGTGGCTTGTGGGTGTAGTGGAGGTACGGTCAATTTGCATGTTTCTCTTTTATTAGATAAGATATACATATTGCTTATAATATGTACTAGAGGCCTGGTGCACAAAATTAGTGCACGGGGGGGGGGGGTTCCCCTCACCCCAGCCTGCACCCTCTCTTATCTGTGACCCCTTGGGGGATTTCCGACTGCCGGTCTAGACTGGCAGTCAGACATCCCTCTCACAATCCTGGACCACTGTCTCATAATCACTCACCTGCCTGCCTGCCTGGTTGCCCCCAACTGCCCCCTCCCTGCTGGCCTGGTCGTTCCTAACTGCCCTCCCTGCCAGCCTGTTCACCCCTAACTGCACCCCCCCCACCAGCCTGGTCACCTCTAACTGACCCCCTGCCAGCTTGGTCACCTCCAACTATCCCCCTCTGTTGTCCTGGTCACCTCCAACTGCCCCCCGCTAGCCTAGTCACCCCTCACTGTCCCCCCTGCCAGACTAATTGCCCCCAACTGTCCCCCCTGCTGGCCTGGTTGCCCCCAACAGCCCCCCCTGCTGGCCTGGTCACCCCCAAATGCCCCCCTGCCAGCCTAGTCACCCCTCACAGTTCCCCTGCCAGCCTGGTTGCCCTACACAGCCTGCTTGTTCAATCATTTGGTCTTCCCTCACCAACCCCCCTGTCAGTCTGGTCCCCCAACACAGCCTGCTTGTTCAGTCATTTGGTCATCCCTCACTAATCCCTCTGCCTGCCTGGTTGCCCCATGCAGCCTGCTTGTTCAGTCATTTGGTCATCCCTTGGGCTGGCCCTGGGCAGCTGGGCAGCCAACATCCGAGGCTTGCCTACACCTTCGGCCAGCCCTGGGTGGCTGGGGGGCTAAGAGGACTGGGGGACTCTAGAGGCAGGTGCGCGGATCGGCCGGAACCACCTGTGGGCGGGCCCGGCCATGTTGCTTGCCTGCTGCCCTGGCGGGGTTGAGGGGACTGGGTGCCACCATCTTGTGGCTGTGGGTGCCGCCATCTTTGAGGGCATGGCAGTCAATTAGCATATTTCCTCCTTATGGCTGTGGGCACTTCCATCTTTGTGAGGGCATGATGGCCAATTAGCATATTCCCTCTTTATTAGATAGGATTTGTTAACTACAATGTAAATCAAGAATATTTTTCAAGCCATAAGCATAGCATTTCAACATGTAATTATACCATATTTTTTCATGTTACAAATCATGTTGAGTACATCTTTATATCTACGTCACTGAGCTTGCCTCATTTATATTCAAAGGGTAAATTCTAGAAGTAAAATTTGTGATATTTCACAACAAGTTAATGTCAATTGTAAATTATTTTGCCTTCTCATGCACTTTTATACAAATTAAATCCCAGATATTTTCAATAGCACATTTGATGTCAGTAATGAACTATGGCCAAAGCAAAATGATGAACAAATGATAGAGAGCCAAGAGAGAGAGAAGAGAGGAAGACAGTAAGAGAGGTAGAGAAGAAAGAATAAGGAGGAAGAAGAGGGAGGGAAGGGAAATGAGGGAAGATAAGGAAAAGAGGGAAGAAGAGAAGAGAGAGGGAACAAGTGTTTTCATTTTTACCTTCGTTGGAGACTAATTGAAGTTAAAAATATCCTGTTTTGTTTTTATTTGTCACAGTAATCTTTGATTTGTAATATGTAAACATTTACTCATTAACTCAAGTAAAAATAGAGTGATGTTTGAAAAATGTGGAAAAATATTATGACTAAGAATTGAAAAAAAAAGAGCTGAAGAGTGGGGTGGTAAGGCTATTGGTTCAGGCTAAAGATCCACAGATTCACTCATTTTTTCTTCTGTGGGGGAATGCAACTCAAGATTGATTGAGAATTGACAAAAGATCAGTGACAGAAGCAGTGTTAGAATGAAGGCTTCCTGGTTTCATGTTTCAGGTTGCTCTCATTCTCAGCGTATACTGGCTCTTTGGCTCATCACTTACAAGGACAAATTTTTGGAGAGCAACCACTATCTCTCTTATTTATTCTTAATTCTTGGGATTAAGTAATTAAAGACACACAAATTATTGCTGAATGGATAAATACACACATAAATAAACAGGTGAATGTACTATGTAAGGGTAAGAGGAAGCATTAAGAAACCAAATGTACAAGTATAATCCAAGTATGATACCTTACTGGGCTATCAAATTTTATTTCCTGCCTGTCAAAGTAAATGAGTGATTTAATTCTTTGATTTTTTTCCTTAGATACCTGTTTTAGGAAATGACTGAATGAAGGTCAACTCTTACAATAATGATAGAAAAAGGCAAATTTTTATGCATTGTGATTCTAGATAGTCTAGGCCATCATTCCTACTAATGCTGGAATTTTGTATGTTTCCAGATAGAGAATGAATTAGTCTTCTAAGAAGATATAGTACTGTGCAGTGAAAAAGATTACTAGACTGGAAATCAAGAATTGGATGCCAATCCCATCTCTACCACTAAATTACTGTGTGACACAGAATAAGTTTTTTTTTCCTGAATTTAAATTTCCTTAGTACTTAAATGAGCAGATTAAATAGATTCTTCTAATTTAAAAAATCCCCTGAATATAATAGTTAAAAATAACAACATGTGAATAGTTTGGATTTTCCACTTTTCCTCCTTGAGAACCTTACTTGATGCTCTTCAAAAATATCTCTACAAGCAAAAGCTGAATCTCTCTGTTAATTAAAGAGTCCATATTTCTAGTATTATCTAACTTCCATTGGAAGCAATTAAGGAATTATTGAAACACCTAACACCATTCTCACCTATCTATAACTGTCTCTGTCAGAGACAAATTATGCTCATTAAATATCCATGTACTGCTCTATATTGTCAGCATGTGCCCAACATGTGATTGTGCTCTAGGAAACCAAAAGATAATTGGAAGTGAAGAGTTACTCCTGATATGTACCTGTTTCAGACCATGTTTCTCCTTGGTCTTTCTTTTTCCTGGCTGGGCAACATGGGAGACCACAGATAGGGATTGCAAATTTCAGACTACCATGAGAGCTGTCTGGATATCTATATCCTCAGAGCGGGGACATTTTCTGTTTACCCACAGTGGACTTTGTGTGAGTGAGAAAATAATTTTAGCTATGCTAAGCAACTGAGAAGAGTGTCTATACTAATAAAAGCCTAGGTGGTCCTCACGCCCTTTTGAACAATGTCATCACAAGATGGCTGCCACAAGAAGGCCATCACAAGATGGCTGCCACAAAGATGGCCACCACAATATGGCTGCCACAAGATGGCCACCACAAGATGTCCACCACAAGATGGCCATGTGCACAGCGGAGGTGGAGCCTGGTGGCTATTCTGTGCAGTGAAGCCTGGGGGTCCCATGGCTCTGTACAGCATGGAGGAGGCTGGTCCCTGCATCTCTGCTGCCTTGCATGGAGGAAGTGGGTCCCAGCAGAGGAGGCTGGTCGCGGCAGGGGAGGGCAGTTGTGGGTGATCAGACTGGCAGGGGAGGGAAGTTGTGGGTGATCAGGCCAGCAGGGAAGGGCAGTTGGAGGCCATTGGGATGGCAGGGAAGGAAGTTGGGGGTGATTGGGCCAGCAGGGAAGGGAAGTTGGGGGTGATCAGGCTGGCAGGCAGGCAAGCAGTTAGGAGCCAGTGGTCCTGGATTGTGAGAGGGATGCCAACTGTAGGATAGGGCCTAAACCAGCAGTTGGACATCCCCCAAGGGGTCCCAGATTGGAGAGGGTGCAGGCAGGGCTGAGTGACACCCCCCCATGCATGAATTTCGTGCAACGGGCCACTAAGTATTTTATGATAGTGTAAACTAGTTCATCTTGACTCATATAACTTCTATATTATAGCTTTCCTAGTATGTTACCCTTTAGAAAATTGACATAAATTTAACAAGGATAACATAAAATATAGATAGCTAGAGAAGTATTAAAAATGTTAATTATTTTGTATAGTTTCTTAGGGTTATCCTATTAATCTTTCTTTGTTAAATTTATTCTATTTTTTCCATCACATTTTCCCCTCTATGCCCTCTTTTACCTCCCTAATCCCTCTCCTCCTGCAATCACCACACTATGGTCCATGAGTTCTCTCTCTCTCTCTTTTTAAAGAAATTTCACTCAATCCCTCCATACCCTACTCCCAACCAGAGCTGTTGGCCTGCTCTCTATCTATGAGTCTGTCTCTATTTTGCTTGGCAGTTAACTGATCAAGGTTTCTGGGACTTTTACTTGCCTCAAGAATATTAGTCTCCTAATTGCTTACTTATTTCCCTGAGCACTCACAAAGTTATTGATCTGTGGAACAGGACTTAACATAATGCCATTTTATTTTATTATTTGAGAGAGAGAGAGAGAGAGAGAGAGAGAGAGAGAGAGAGGGAGAGAGAGAGACAGGTAGAGAAATGGTGAGGGAGAGAGAGAAACAGCTATCGGTTACCTCCCATGCCCATCCTATTTGGAGATCAAACCTGCAATCTCGATATGTACCCTGACCAGGAATCAAACCCAGAATCCTTTGTTGCATAGGACAACATTTCAACCAACTGAGCAATATTGGCCAGTGCATAATGCCATTTTAAAGAAAGGTAAACTCTAGTTAAATATAAACTTTTTTTTTTAAATATATATATATTTTTTATTGATATTTTACAGAGAGGAAGGGAGAGGGATAGAGAGTTAGAAACATCGATGAGAGAGAAACATCGATCAGCTGCCTCCTGCACACCTCCCACTGGGGATGAGCCCGCAACCAAGGTACATGCCCTTGACCGGAATCGAACCCGGGACCTTTCAGTCCACAGGCTGACGCTCTATCCACTGAGCCAAACCGGTTTCGGCTAAATATAAACTTTTAAAATGTTTTTTTCTGCTTGAAATAATATAGCAACTGTTTGCCATGAATAACTTATACATAGTGTTTTATGGAGAGTATTTTATATGAACAACATTTGTAAGTGAGCATTTAAATTCCAACTAAATATTTTTCTAATATTCATCTATATATATAAACTAGAGGCCCGGTGCAGCCTGCCCCCTCTCACAGTCCAGAAGCCCTCAAGGGTGGGAAGTGACCCAGCCATCAGGGGAAGGTGATGCCCCCATCACACCTCTGCTGCTGCCACTGCCGGCAGTGCAAGCCTTGGGCCGCCCTGGGTGGCTGGGCAGCCACCATCTGAGGCTTGCCTGCACCTTGGGCGGGCCCTGGGTGGCTGGGGGCTGAGTAGACTGGGGGACTCTGGAGGCAGGCACATGGCAATGCCAGGCCCGCCACCCCAGCAGGGCTGAGGGGACTGGGCACCGCCATCTTGTGGCTGTGGGCACTGCCATCTTTGAGGACAGGGCAGTCAATTAGCATATTCCCTCTTTATTAGATAGGAAGCCTAAGTGACTGGATGACTGGACGACTGGATGACTGGATGACTGGCTGGTAGCTATGACGTGCACTGACCACCAGGGGGCAGACACTCAAAACAGGAGCTGTCCCCTGGTGGTCAGTGTGCTCCTACAGGGGAAGCATCACTCAGCCAGAAGCCGAGCTCATGGCTGGCGAGTGCAGTAGCAGTGGTGGGAGCCTCTCCTGCCTCTGTGGCAGCACTAAGGAGCAGCGAGCTGGGTGGTAAGGAGCAGCGATCAGGCAGGTGGTAAGAAGCGAGGGGTCCAGGACTGCAAGAGGAATTTCTGACTGCTGGCTTAGGCCCGATCCCCATGGGGAGTGGGCCTAAGCTGGCAGGTGGACATCCCCCATGGGGTTCCAGACTTTGAGAGGGCTCAGGAGGGGCTGAGGGACCCCTTACTCCCCATGCATGAATTTCGTGCACCAGGCCTCTAGTATTGTATAAAATTGAAAATAACCTTATGAGGTCATTCCAACTATATACTGGATATTTATGTTTACCTGGATATCCTAAGTTTAAGTGTTTCGAAATCCACTGTTTCATCTTATTTCTTTCATTTTCTCCCTGCACAATCTTGTTCACTCTTTGTCTTTACCAAGTAGCAAAATATTGTTTACAGTCTACCTAAATAGAAGTTCTGTTGATTCTACTTCATAATCTCTATACTAATTACTTTAGATACAGCTATTAATATCTCCTACTTGGATTGTAGAAATAGGTCATCTTATTTCTACTACTGGATCCATCCTGCATAATTCTGCCTGAATACTTGCATCATAACCTCTTTCCTCTTCTTAAAAACCTCCCAGATATCATTGTCTTTTCAATAAGAACATTACAGTTTTACAATGATTTCTATGATACAATCTATGTAGACAGCATTGGTTCTTGTCACTCTTCCCTCTAATACTCAGGCTTTAGCCCCATCCTGTGTTGTGCTAATTTTCTGATACACATGCTTGTTCACAACTCCACACTTTTACCTATGTCCTCTGCATAGATGCTATTCACTCCTTGTTTGGCAAAAGTCCTCTTGTCCCTTCAAGATGTTGATCACTGTATCTACGCTAAGTTACCACAAATTCCTTTAGACATTATAGGTTCCTTTCTTGTCTAGACTCCCAAGGTGCATTTCCCATACCTCCATTATAACATTTAACTTTTAAAAATTAGCTTTTACAATATACTTTATTGTTTTATTATGACTCCTAGAGAGCAGGTTATGCATGTTTATCCTTGCATCCCTAGCACCAATCAATAATAATACTTCAAAAAATAAAATATTCTCTTACACATGTTTTTAACAAGCAACTGACAACTGGAAATTTCAGTTGAGGGGGGATAGATTAACTTTTGGGAATAGATACTTTTATGTAATTTTGATTAGAAATTGTGACAAAAGGGATTCTGAAATATCTGTTGGAATTTAAGGATGCAGTAATTATTGATTGGATATTGTTTAGATCGTGTCCAGTGGAATTTGGGGCTCAGCTTATATATTTTATATCAGAATACATTGTGTATTGCAAAAATGACTTTTAACATTAGCTTCTTGGGCAGATAAAATAAATCCTGAAGCCATAACATTTCTGACAACAATCTAAGAGTATAGATGGAATGAAGAGATTCTGGCTAAGAAAATCCTAGAAGCACTAAGCAGCCACAATTACCCATTTGAACTAAAATGGGTTATAATATACTGAAAGCTCCATGAATATATGGCAGTGCTAACATTCTTTGTGAGATGGGACAAACTTGGAGGAAACAATAAAATTTGTATTTAAATTGCATCAATTACAGTGGTAGTGTATCTCTGGAGGATTTAGGTATTAGGACTTCAGACTAATTGAGAATCACTATAATCAAAAACCCTTGAAAATTCCTTATAAATATGCCACCTTGGAGCTCAACAAACAATCTATAATTATTTCCAACCTAGTTAATTTTCCCACATTAAAATATATTGTTGTTTCTTCAGTTGATACTGAATGAAGAATTGGATCTTCATTAGGGGACATTTTGTATGAAACAAGAGCTGAATTATGCCTTTAATTTTACATTCATAATGGTACACATAATCATTGAGTAGAACTGTGAGCTGAATTTCCTTCACTACTTAAATTATTTTTCTTTCCCTCTTTAAGTAAAATATTCACTTTATGACATTCATAATTTATAAAATTTAATGATTTTATTATTTGTGTGCATACTACCATCTCTTTACTGTTATGGCAGAGGCCATGATGTCAAACTATTATAAAATGCATTCTGCCTATTAACATGAAATTGTTATTATAAAAATTCTTGATAATGAGGGAGCAGAGCAGGGAATTGTCCTCTAATTTAAGCCAATAGCCGATCTAAAAACACTAGTTCAACAATATCATATTGGAATAGAAAAAGGACACTTTAATTATTTAAATATCTTTAATGAGTACTTTTTTGCTATCTGGGAATCACAAATTTTCTAAATCAAATTAACCAATGGCATTCAAGTTTTAAAAAGAGATAAACCTACCACTTTAAAAAAAGCATAGTTGACATTTATTAATGATCTTGCTTTAAATATGATCCTTGCCTGAGGCCAACTTACTACTCTCTTTTCTCTAATTAAATTTTAATTCACATTCAGGGGATTTTTACATAATACCAACTTCAGTAAATTATTTGGTTCTTCTTATCTACACTAGGCAATTGTTTTTGTTCTTTTAATAGTATACTCACTAGAAGAGAAGCAGAAAGAAAATAATCAAGTTAGTATCATTATAATGCTTTATTATTTTAAAGAATGAATATATTCCTAATTTATGTAATTAAAGTGGAAACCATATGTGGAAAGCCATATAATACATTAATAAGGTATAAAGTGATTAATATTAATCTTTTAATTTAAAATATTATTTATTTGAATTTAGTATGTTCTTTGTTGTAAATAAGCTGATAATATGACTGATGAATTTTAAAAGAATTTTATGTAAACAAATCAAATAATCCTGGGAGGCTGTATGACATATGTGTAATCATCAGAAAGAGAAAAGTGATCATTAGTTCTAGACCAATCCTAATGGTTACTTAACAGAGATAAAGTCTAAGTTTATTCCCACTTTTTCAATATTATGAGGTCATGTCAGTCACAATTTGATAGGAGAAAATGACCATGATTTAGTCTGTACAATTGTTAGAAAGAATCTTTCAGAAGCAACAATATATTTCTTAAAGCTTTGAGAAAATTATAATGTTAGGAATTCTATGAAATCAAAAACATTTGGAAAATATTTAGGGTGGAAATGGAGTTTGCTTTAGATGGGTTATATAATACAGATGGACTCAGTGACAACAGGTAGTAGTTAATATAAATGTGTAATTACATGTATTTGCTGCTTGAAGTCATAAATCCTAAGTAGATTTGAGAATTTTGTCCTGAATTCTTATCCTCTTCCTCATTATCTATACTAGTAATCTCTACTTGAGGTAGAGAAGAAGAGGGCACTGGGATGAACGGGGAAATAAAGAGGAAGAAGTCAAGGATAAGGTCCATGATGCATTCATTCACCTTTATATGATTTCAGTGGAAATTCTATGTGTCTAACCATGTAAGGGAATTTATTGATAATTTATTTAGTTGGAACTAACCTTGTCCTACAAAAGTAATAAATGGCTTAAAATGACTCTTGTAAAGAATATAACACAACTAAAACAAACATATCAATGAAGAAAATGGCAGAGGAATGGTGATTTCCCTACCTGAGTGAGCAAGTTCTTTCTGGTACAAAACATGCTGAAACAATTGACAATGACAAAAAGTGAGCAAAATCAGCTAACATGATCAAGATCCCAGATTGTGAGAGGGTGCAGGCCAGGCCAGGGGACCCCACTGGTGCATGATCAGATCCAGGAGGGGACACGGGAGGTTGGCCAGCCGGGGAGGAACCTCGGGAGGGCTCCAGGGCATGTCCGGCCTGTCTTGCTCAGTCCTGATGGCTGGACCCCAGAAGCAAGCTATCCTACCAGTCAGAGTGTCTGTCCCCTGGTGGTCAGTGCACATCATAGCAAGCGGTTGAATGGCTTTAGCATATTATGCTTTGATTGGTTGAACAGACGACCAGTGGAACAGACACTTAGCATATTAGGCTTTTATTATATAGGATTACTACCATAGAAATAAATGAAATTCATAATTTGAGATTGAAATTTATCTATCCACAAATATTGAATGATATTTTTGAAAAACATGAATCATATTAATTAAAATGCTCATAAGAAAATATATAGTTATCTCATACTATTTTCATTTTAGAAAGTTTTTTGTTGTTGTTAAGTACCAAATAGAAATAAAATAATATATAAATAATATATAATACAAATTAATTAATAATAAATAAAACATATTTATTTATTTTTACATTACCTGGAACCTTTTTGTGTATTTTATGTTTATAACATATTCATAAAGTAATATCTTATAAAATTTATAGATAAATAAATTAATAAAATGTTTAAATAAAGGTGGTACTCAAAGACTTTATTGCTAAGGATTAAAACATGTTTGAAGTTTTTCTTAAAAGATAAATATAATTTATAGGTTTACTTGTAGAGGAAACAAAAATGATGGAGCACATGCTAAGGTAAATGGTGAAACCAGAATTCAAATTCAGGTATCTGAATTCTGAGAATAGAATGTTAGACATGTAATATACAGCATCTTCTAAAGACCAACCTCTTATGATGCCTGACATTTCTTGTCCAACCACATGAAACTTCAGAGTGTCATGCATTTACTTCTGGACTTGAACATGCCATTACTTATGCCTGAAACACTTGTTGCGCCCTACCTTCCCCCTCTTATTTCTTGGGTAATTACTTATACATTCTGCAGAATTCAACTTCCATGTCACTTTTCATGTTTCAACCTAAATGTCACTTTCGCAAAGCAATGTTAAACTTGTTTCCCCTAAAACCCTTACAAAACACACCCTGAGTGCAACTTCTATAATCCCTAAACCTGGTTACTATCCATTTAATACAGGAAGCACTTAACTGTATAGCAAACATCCATTTTTTTTTTTTAGCTCTACTCCAAGTGCTTTAGAATTGTGTATCTTTTTCATTATACCATTCTTGTTACATAGTGCAGTGCTGGATCTTCAGTATATCTTCAATAAATTCATATTGAATGAAGAGATAGGAAACAGTATGAGACTGCTCTATTGGATTTCCACATGCCCACCAGACCCTTACCACCCGCCCTCTAATTTGGCTTAACTGAATGTGCATTAACTGTGTGTAAATAGCTGACCACTGATGTAACACTGAAAGCAAAGACCATGAGTGACTCTAAATTGTAAGTAAAAATAACACAGTTACTGGTATAAGACCTTGCGTCCAAATGTAATTTCCTCTTGGCTCAGGTTAGATAAGAAATAGTGAAAGGAAATAGTAGAACTTAGAGGAAATAGAATCTAATTAGAAGAAATGTGATGTTTGGGCAATTTTTCTGTCATCCCACCAAGCTGGAAAAGATGGATGAGAAATAGGGGTTTTGGGAGGGTAAAAGTCATGTGCTCTGTTTTCCACTTATAGGAGCATCCTCAGCATTGTACTCTAAAGGAAGAGGCAGAGCACTAGAAGTGATCCAGTCATGTTTCTGTGTTTGCTATGAATTTAGAAGAGGTGTTAATGTTCCCACAAATCTAGGACAGACGCAGAGGTGAGCTGGAGATAGGGTCAGGTCAACAGGGCAAGGAGACATCCAACAGCTGGATGCCAAGGATAATCATTCGTGTGGACTTTCTATACCAGCTTCCTGACACAAGCTTTGAGACAATTCTATCCAGAGGCTAGAAACTGGGCAGGATAGTGGTAAAGAAACACCTGCAAGTGGGAGAATTTAATCTTGAAAGAGGTCAACTGATTAATCCAGAAATTACAAAATTGGACTAAATATCTGGTATGAACCCGTTTACATGTTTGAAACCCAGGTGAAATAGGGACTTGTGAATACATACAACATCCCTGACTTGTGAATTTACTTCTCATTGTAATATGAAGCTTATGTCAATGAGACAACCTAACTAGCTCTGACAAAGAGCCATCATTACCACAGCATTTTAAAGAAAACTGAGTTTGAAAATAGCAGATAATTCAGGATATTATAATGCTCACATGTACATATATATTACTTTGGTCTTTTAACTTACTGTTATATAGTTGATAATACTCTTTCTGGGAAAAATTTTATGGCTATAAGTAACATTTCATTAAATATTTTTGGTGGAGGAAAACCTGCTTCGACCTATATATAATTCTACTCATAAAAATGTATTTGAGGTGGAAATATTTTTTAAAACGTGAAAATTTGTGTCTAGGTTATCCACAGGCTAAAATAGTGTAAAAATTAAAATAGTTGGTCTATCTTTGTCTTCAACCAGCTGTTTCTATTGAAGCAACATGGATATAAAAATACATGTTAAAAGTATGCAATGTGCTCCTAAAGGGTTTTATTTCATTTTGATTATCAAATTTAGAATTCTAATATTGATCTTTTTGAAGCCTGTGAGTGAAAATTAAAGCACTCTCACATGCTATCTACAGGTGTGCCTCAGTGAATTCTGATTCTCAGATAATCCAGGGAGTGAAAAAGCTATAGTAAGTAAGAAATTGTTAATCAGTACAGTGACACAGAAGATCAATCTTTGATTATTATATTTACAAACCCTGTTTATTTGCTCACATTAGAAAAAACAGGCTGGGATGTTGGAATGGATTCCTAGAAATGAAGGATGTAATTGTCAAAACTGCCAATGTCAATGTATAATGTTAATAAAAGAACCAACCCAATTTAAGCACCTTTCATTTATCATCCATGCAGTTTTACCCCAGTTCTTTTATAATGATAACATACAAGGGAAGAAAAACTGCTGTGTTCATTCTTGTGCACTTTTCAGTACCTTTCTCAGGTGGGATAATTTGTACACAAGTTTCCTTTCTCTGAAGATGTTGGAACTCTTAAATGAAATATGGATTTCATAAAGAAAACTAAATAAATATCTGTATATAATTGCTATGTTGCTATGTAGAATGTTTTGAAATTTTAAACCAGAATGATTTAAATGATTCTGAATCATCATCTACTTACTCTTGGAATACATTCTCAACTTTGACAGTACTCTGTTAAAATTTTTAAATTTTTATTTATTTATTTTTTAATCCTTACCTAAAAATATGTTTTATTTATTTGAGAGAGAGAGAAAGGTAGAGAGAGAGTAAGAGAAACATCAATGTGAGAGAGAAACACCTATCAGTTGCCTCCCATGTGTGCCCCCACTGAGGATTGAACCTACAACCTAAGTATGTGCTCTGACTGGGAATTGAACCCACAACTTTTTGATGTATGGGATACACTCCAACCAACTAAGTCACCCGGCCAGGGTCCCAATGCCAGTATTTACAGATTTTTTTTTATATATGAAAATTTGCAAGTGGTAAGGTGTTGTGTGTATTTAAATTGGAAAAAACTCAAATGTGTATTATAGATACTGTCAATTGAGAAAAATATAAGGGATTGTCCATTATTTTGCTTGATCTAGTCTTCTATTATAATTAATGAATTCATGAACACTATCAGATATGCTGCCAATTCAAATTATACATAAGTTATTTCTGTGATTTTACTGAAGCAGCTATTTAAAATTCCTGACTCTTTCTTGGTCTTTAAATTTGAGTATTTGCAGCACTTTCCTAAAAGTGGGCTCATACTTGATATTACCCCAGGAGGATAAGGCTTGGTTATGGCTATATCTCAGATTCCTGGAAGAATTGGTATATTGTCAATACCCTATAATTGTTTATTGAAAGAAGAAAAAAGAAATACAAAGATAAATTTTTGAAAAATATAGAGATGAAAAAGTAAAATGTGTAATTATTGTAAAATATGTAAGTGTTAAAATGAATGTGGGGGGGGTATTACCAAAATTACAAATAATACTATATAATAAAGAGGTAATATGCAAATTGAACATCACTCCAACACACAAAATGACGGCCCCATGTGGTCAAAGATGGCCGCTACAAGATGGCTGGCAGGGGAGGGAAGTTGTGGGTGATCAGGTCAGCAGGGGAGGGCAGTTGGGAGAGACCAAGCCTGAAAGGGAGGGCAGTTGGGGGGGACCAGGTCTGCAGGGAAAGGCAGTTGGGAGGAACCAGGCCTGCAGGGGAGGGCATTTGAGAGGGACAAGGCCTGCAGGGGAGGGCAGTTAGGGGTGACCAGGCCTGTAGGGGAGGGCAGTTAGGGGCAATCGGGCTAGCAGGGCAGCAGTTAGGCATCTATCAGGCTGGCAGGCAGAAGTGGTTAGGGGCAATCAGGCACACAGGCAGGCAAGCGGTTGGAAGCCAGCAGTCCTGGATTGTGAGAGGGATGTTCGATGGGCAGTCAGACATCCCTCGAGGGGTCCCAGATTGGAGAGGGTGCAGGCTGGGCTAAGGGACAACCCCCATGCATGAATTTTGTGCACTGGGCCTCTAGTTTATTATGAGATTAGTACCAGTGAGATGACACTACTCAAGTTTTCTAAAAATAAAACACTGTATTGCTTACATTAGACTAGATATTTACCACTTAAAAAGAAGACATAAGATGATATCAAGGAAGATGCAGCTAACATGCCACAAAAAAAGCAGTCTCGACTGAAATTGTATCAGATAACTTTGAAGAATACCTTAGTGGTTCTCTTTTTCGCTTGAAGATAAATATATTAAAATATACTTTCAAAATGTTAATAAGAAAAAGAGTTTTTACACTTACATTAAAACCACATTACAGACATTCAACCAAGTGATAGTAGAACTGCCAAGATGGGCCTGACACTCTGTAAGATGCTCAGAGAAGCGTGGCCCTGTCCTTATGTAGTATACAGCTCCAGCAGACAGAGAGAAATGAGAAAAATCATAATGTGTGATAACTGCTATCATAGGCCAATACAAGAAATACATAACTGAAGGCAAGGGTAATGGTTTTCATAAATTTAACATTAATAAACAATTGAAACTATAAAAAGAAGAACAAATGTCCTGCTTCATTGGGTGACATGATCATAAGGAGACATAACAGCTCTCATTTGTATTACTGATGCTCCATTTTCTCCTTTATAAAACAGGGGTTTAAAAATTCTTTAGAAGGTCAAATGAGAGTATTTGATGATCTGCGAAAACTGTCAAGTGCTACACAAGTGTTAATCATTACTCTTACAGATATCTGCAGCATATGCATGTCACATGGTTAATGTGTAATTCTTATATAAAAAACCTTGAAAATACATGTTCAGAGGAATTTTTATATTATATGTCTATACATATTTATGTATTTTTATATATTTTTATATATTTATATGTGTTTGAGGGGCATTTACATTTTAAAAAGAAAGATTGAAAAAAGATGATTGAATTATGAAACTATAGTCAATAATTTTTTAAAGTAATTTAATTGCAAAGATTTTCTTAGACATTCTAAAATGCTGCACATCCATTTGAAATGGTTTTACAACTATTGCTTAGGGTAGAGTTAACTTTTACAAGTTAATTTATAACCCTATCTTAACACTGTTAAGATGCATTGATATTTCCATATCATAAATAGTGAAAATAAGATTTTTAGTGTCACTTGATGTTATCAGAAATAATCATAAAATTTAAAAATGAATTTTATGTTTAATTAAATTATTTTTATCACCTCATGCTTGAGATGAGGTATTTATTTATTTATATATTTATGTAGTTAGTTATTTTCATGATCCCCTTGGTCCTCTATAATAAATCACTGATAAAGTCATAGCACAATTATCTTTTAGTTTTATTTTGTCTGTTCCAAAAGAGCCAGAGGAGAGTCATAATTGTGCTTGTATTTTTCACCAAGCTTATGTCAGATAATTATGTATATATTACTGTAAAAATCAGTTATACAATCCCAAAGAGAGATGGAGAATATGAAGAAGAAAGTAAGCTTCTAAGTCTCTGTTCCCTGACTCTACATTAAGAACTCAGCACTCATTGTGAAATCAAAGAGTCATCACACTCAATTTGATGTAGATCTCAAATGCAATATGAAACCTTAAGAAGAAAGTTAAGATAACCAGTTCAAGCAAATAGATGTTTTCCAATATAAATTGCATCAGCAGCAATTTTAACTAAGGAATATATACAAAATTCAAATTTTATATAATTTTATTTATATCAATAACATACAAAAAAAGAACCTGAAAATACAAGAAAATAAAATACAAGAATATTTTAGTTTCAAGAAGTAAAACCATTGAGACTTAATTTTATGAAAACTATAAAGAACTTTTCATTTAACTCTGTTATACAGTAATTTTAAATATTTTATTTATATTTGAAATGTTCAACAATTTAAATGTAAGCCTTAAATATTGGTTTTGCCAATAGTGTTATTCTACTTGAAAGCTTTTTTTTTTTTAATAGCATTATTTTTTTAATGTCAAAACTGTAACTAACCACCTATGCCTTCCTACATTTTTTCCACCCTGCTCTCTCAGGCAATCACCACACTGTTGTCTAAGTCCATGAGTTTTTCATTTTTGTTTTCTATTTTGCCCTATCCCTCCACCTCCTCCACCCAACACTGCCCCCTACCAACAGCTGTCAGCCTCCTCTCTGTCTATGAGTCTGTCTATATTTTGAAATTTTTTCAAATACAGTTTACATTCAATATGATTCTGTATCAGTTTAAGATGTACAGCATAGTAGCTAGATAATAATATACTTTACAGTGGTCCCCCTGATAATTCCAGCACCCATCTGACACTATACATAGTTATTACAATATTATAGGTGATATTCCTTAAACTATAATTTATATATTTATGACTATTCTGTAACTACCAATTTATACTTCTTAATTTTTTCATCTTAAAATCTCTTTAGATTACATATTTTAATAAAAAATTAAGAATATATTTCATGGACTAATTTGTGCTTAAATTCATGGACTCCTAATTGGTGCTTTAGGTGAAATCATATCCATTGCGTTGTCTAGATTCACTTCCTCCTCATTTATAGAACTCCTACTATAACACAAGTGTTATCCTTTCCTTGACACCAAATGATGTTGCTTTACCATATCCATATATTATGTGCCTCCAAAGAGTACAGTTCAAAGAGATGGAGGAAGAATATATTTGACAAAATTCTAGGAAAGGTAATGGTAAACTGGAAGAATAATTTCTTACTTTTCTAACTCTGGGTCAATGGATTTGAATGCATTTAAATGTATACCAATTGTGAGAAACTTTGTCACAATGTGTATACGTATATTTATTTAGTCTTACCCTAAATATATATATTGTGTAACCATTTTATTAATCCACAATTTACCTTTATGAAATCTGATGGACTACCTTATCTGTGCTGAATTTAAGGGAAAGGTAGTGAAATATCTGTCCTTTTCATTAATCTGATAATATTAACTACTGAGAATAGCTTTATCCTCTGTTTCCTGTTGGCAACCTGAAAAGTAGTTCTCACTCTAACTCAGCTCCCATGGTTGCCATCTTCAATAGATTTTCACCTTGCTGCAGATTGTGACATCTGACCCTGCCACTTTCTTAGATTAACACAATTACCTTTGCACATTTAATGAACTTTGTACATAGTTAAAAAGATGTCAGCATAGAGAAATGTTAGGTCCTGCTGTGAAAAGTTCCATTGTTTCCATACATCTAATTGACCTTTTACATTATAGAAGACAACAAAAAAATCAATTGGGTTTCTTAGTAGCCAATGCAATCTTTATCATTAATATGCAAATTAATTGCTTTCAAAGCATTGACACCTATACATTGCTAGAAGTATCAAAATGATTTCTCATTAATAACCATTATATTAATCACTGTTGCCCAGAACTAGAATCTGACTGCGAAATCCCTTGGTGGAAATTGCTATAATCGTTCAAGCTACAGGAAAGAACATTTTTCAGCATAATTATTGCTGTCATCTTATTGAAAAATATCCCATTAGATGTCAGCTTTTAGTTACAGAAATTGTGTTGATTAATTTTTAATTTTTAGCATTTATATGATGTTGCACAAGTAAAGATCTTTGATAATTTAAATGGTTAGCTGAGCAATTATTAAAATAACTTATAGCAATTGAAACATTCATTTGCTTACTAGAAGTGCTATACATCATTAACTCCTGATTAAAATAAAGTTCGGGAAATTGCAAGAACGGAATTGATCACTGAGATATGTATTTCAGGGTGTTTTATAAAAATATTCATACTATGTAGGATGCCACAGCTACTATGATAAAGCTCTAGCATTAATGTCTCAAAGTAAGAGATTCTAAATTATACTGGTAATATGGCATCCCAGCTGTGTGCTCAAGTATACATTTGTGTCTCTAGGCAGACAATTTAAATGCTCTATAACATTGCAATTTTTAGACACCCCAGGACCTATTTTATTTAAAACAAAAAAAGTTGCAATACTTGCAAATGAAGAAGGAATTCTCAGTCTTAGTTGTGCCTTTTAAGTTTTTTATTGACTTGTTGAATCTTCATATTAACTGTGAATTCTTATACAACTCTCAGTTTCTTTATCTGTATATTGGAAAAATAACTATAATTACCTCATAATGTTGTACAGTGGGTAACATGACTCAAGGAATATAGAATATCTGATAGTGCATTAGATATGTTAAGCAATAATGTTTCTCATAAAATAATATTTCATATCATAATCCTCCAAATATAAACCAATTATACAAAGATAAATGTTTTTATATACAAATTCAAATGTTTTTTGATCCTTAATAACTCTCCATATTAGTGTTCATAATTAAAATCAAAGATAAAGGGTTAATATCCAAAATATGTAAAGAAATAATAAATTCAACAAGAAAACAAATAATCCAATTAAAAAAAAAGGAAGAACAACTAAACAGACACTTCTCTCAAGAAGATGTACAAATGAGATCCAAGATGGTGGCTGAAGGGATGGTAGGCTGCAAGATAGTTTGACTGTTGGGGACTGGCACATCAGGCTCCCCTGGCTGGGCAGCCTCTACTACTGCTGAAATCTCTCCCAGAGTGCCAGGCTTTGCCGCAGAGACCGTGCCATCTTGAAGGGGAGAGCAGCTGTGATCTGAATCCCAGCCTTACCTTCAACCAGGGAGACTTTGGACACCTCCTGGGACCCTACAACCACAATGCCCAGGGACCAGCTGTCTCAGCTGTGAACCCACAAACACCAAGACTCCAGCCTCCTTGGTCATTTGCACCTAAAAAGTTGTCCAGGGGGAGACAAGGTGGTGGCCGAAAATGTGGTCAGCTCCTGCACCTCTTACAGAGCAGATAGAAGGAACAGCTGAATTGAATAACACCCACCCAGAATTGGAAAATTAAACACAGCTGGTGAGACAATCCATGGATGGAAAGGTCAGAGATTACCTGGAGAGAGAAATAAAGTCTGCTGCTTCAGATCAATCTGGGTATTTGTTGATTGGGTGTTTGTTGTTTTCATTTTTTGGATTAGTTGTTTTTTGTTATTTTCATTCTTCTCTGGGTTTTGTTGTTTGCATTTTTTGGGATTAGTTGTTGGTTTTTTGGAGTTTTCTTCCCATATACATATATAATTTTCCCCTTCTTTTTTCTTGTCTTTCTTTTCTCTCTTAAATTTTTTCCTTTTCACAATATCATTTTTGCACTCTTTTCTCTTCCCTAGTTCTCTTTTCTCCAGTGGTTATTTTATTTGGGGTTATTGGTATCGTGAATACATTTGTGTTTGGTACCATGTGTGTTGTCTCTTGTTGTGTTGTATTTTGTGCCTTTAAGTCAATGCAGGACAGAGAGAGCTACATAACCAGACAGCCTGAGAGGAAGAAACATGGGGAGACAACGAAACAGCCCCCATACGAAAGAAAAGGAGGAATCACTAGAAAAGGAAGTAAAAAAAGGAGGTAAGCAATTTGTCAGTAAAAGAATTCAGAGCAATGGTCATAAGAACCCATAAAAGAATGGAAGACAAATCCAACAATATATGAAAGAATCAAGTGGAAATGAAGAAGAACCAAGAAGAAATGAAAAATGACATTGCTGCAATAAAGAACACAATAGAAAGCATCAACAATAGACTAGAAGAAGCAGAGGACCACATCAGTGAGCTTGAAGACAAGGTAGAAAAAAATATCCAAGCAGAGCAGAAACTGGACAAAAAAAAAATCTTAAAAAAAAAGGAGGAGAGCCTAAGGGAACTTTGGAACAACACAAAATGAAACAACATCTGCATAATAGAGGTGCCAGAAAGAGAGGAAACTGAGCAAGGAATAGAAAACCTGTTTGAAGAAATAATGACAGAAAACTTCCCTGATATTGGGAAGAAAAACCTCATGCAAGTCCAAGCAGCTTACAGAGTCCCAAACAAGATGAATCCAAAAAGACTGACACCAAGACACACTATAATTAAACTGGCAAACACCAACAACAAATGAAGAATTTTAAAGGCTGTCAGAGAGAGACAAAAAGTTACCTACAAGGGATCTCCCATCAGACTATCAACTGATTTCTCAAAATAAACACATCAGCCCAGAAGGGAATGGGATGAAATATACAAAGTCATGCACAGTAAGGATATGAACCCAAGAATACTGTACCCAGCAAGGGTATCAATAAAAGTTGAGGGAGAAATCAGGAGCTTCACAGACAAAAAGGACTAAGTGAGTTTATTACCACCAAACCAGCAATGTCAGAAATGCTAAAGGGTCTGCTGTAAAAAGAAGAAATAGGAAGGGAAGAAGGAACACAGGCATAAAGAATAAAATTGGTGAAAAACAAATACCTATCAATAATAACTTATTTGTAAATGGATTAAATGCCCCAATCAAAAGACAGCGAAGCTGAATGGATAAGAAAACATGACCCATATACATGCTGTCTACAGGAGACCCACCTCAGAACAAAGGACTCACACAGACTGATGGTGGAGGGAGGGAAAAAGGTTTTTCAGGTGAATGGGAATGAAAAAAAAAATAAAAAAGCTGGGGTAGCAATACTTATATCTGACAAAATAAACCTCAAAGTGAAGGCCATAACAAGTGATAAGGAAGGCCACTTCATAATACTAAAGTGAGCAATTCAACAAGAAGATATAATTCTGATAAACATATAAGCACCCAATACAGGAGCACCCAAATACATAAAAAAAGCTTCTAGAAGATATCAAAGGAGAGATTGACAGCAATGCAGTCATAATAGGGGACTTTAATACCCCACTAACACCACTGGACAAATCCTCTAAACAAAAATCAGTAAAGAAAAATCAATACTGAATGACTCCCTAGATCAGATGGAATTAATAGACATCTTCAGAAACTTTCACCCCAAAGCCACAGAATATACAGTCTTTTCAAGTGCACATGGATCACTTTCAAAGATATAACACATATTGTGGCACATGCAATGTCTCTCCAAATTCAAGAAGATTGAAATTATATCAAACATCTTCTCATATCACCATGGCATAAAATTAGAAATCAACTATAATAAAAACAATAAAAAATCAAACACCTGGAGGCTAAATAGAACGCTATTAAACAATGATTGTGTTACCAAAGAGATCAAAGAAGAAGTAAAAAGCATCATGGAAACAAATGATAATGAAAACACAATCCAAAATCTTAGACACAGTGAAAGCAGTCTTGAGAGGGAAGTTCATAGCTCTACAGGCCTACCTCAAAAAAAAAAAAATAAAAAAATGGTAATAAATTATCTAACCCTACAACTCCAAGAGTTAGAAAGATAGCAACAAGAAAACCCAGAATAAGCAGAAGTAAGGATATTATAAAGATCAGAGCAGAAGTAAACAAAATACAGACAAAGAAAAAAAAACAATACAAAAGATAAACAAACCCAAGAGCTGGTTCTTTGTAAGGACAAACAAGATTGATGAACCTCTAGCTAGGCTCACTAAGAAGCAAAGAGAGAGGACCCTACAAACAAAATCAGTATAGAAAGAGGTGAAGTAAAAAACGAAGCCACAGAAATACAAAGGATTATGAAAAAAATACTATTAACAACTCTATTCCAACAAAATGGACAAACCTAGACAAAATAGACATTTCCTTAAAAAATATATAAGCTCCCAAAACTCAATCAGGAAGAATAAAGTAACCTGAATAGGTCAATAACCACCAAAGAAATTGAAGCAGTGATCAAAAACCTTCCAGCAAACAAAAGCCCTGGTCCGGACAGCTTTACAGGGGAGTTCTACCAAGCATTTAAAGAAGTATTAAACCTATCCTCCTCAGACAATTCCAACAAACTCAAGAGGAAAGCACACTTTGAAGCTCCTTCTTTGAAGGCAGCATTAGCCTAATTTCAAAACCAGAAAAAGACACCACAAAGAGAACTATAGGTCAATATCCTTGATGAGCATAGATGCTAAAATACTCCCAAAATTCTAGCAAATCAGATCCAGCATTACATTAGAAAGATCACACACCATGACCAAGTGAGATTTATTCCAGGGATGCAAGGATGCTACAATATCTGAAAATTAATGAATGTGATACATCACATAAACAATTTGAGAGACAAAAATCACATGATTATATATCAATCAATGCAGAAAAAGCACCTGATAAAATCCAACACCCTTTCTTTTTCTTTTTTATTTATTAATGCATTGTCCCTTGATGGGGTCTCTCTTTTCTGTGTCCAGCACAGAAAGAGAGATGATCCAGTTCTTCGAGTAGAGGGGCTGTGGATTGAGAAATAAAAGAAAGAGACAAGACACAGAGATAGAAGGAAAAACCTGGGAATGGGTGGACTGCTTTCCTCTTCTGATGGACAGTGACCCAGAGCTGATGCAGCGTGTTTATTTTATACCCCAAATACCAGGAGGTTTCACCAAAACTTAAGATAATGGAGCTTGGATGGGCCCGAGTCGTATTCATTCCCTCAATCCTGGTGCTAGAGTGGATTTACATATCAAAACCCACTTCCCTACACCTGGGAGAAGATAAGAGTCAATGCTGAGAACACATCTCCCTTTTTGGTAAGATGTGTATCCAAGATGCAGCTTTGCCTGTTGTCTTGGGTTCAGCTGACAATTATTAAGGAAGAATGCCCATGTGCCTTCCCAGGTGCTCTCTACAGCCCCCCACCCCACTCATGCCCTCACCCCACTGATGTCTGTTGGTTAGGTTTATATGCAGGCATACAAATCCTTTGGTTGATCTCTCCCCCTTGCCCTCACCCTCCCCTAACTTCCTTCTGAGGTTTGACGGTCTGATGGATGCTTCTCTGTCTCTGGATCTGTATTTGTTCATCAGTTTATGTTGTTCAGTATATTCCACAAATGAATAAGATCATGTGATATTTATCTTTCTCTGACTGGCTTATTTCACTTATCATAATGCTCTCCAGTTCCATCATTGCTGTTGCAAATGGTAAGAATTCCTTCATCTTTACTTCAGTGTAGTATTCCATTGTGTAGATGTACCACAGTTTTTTAATTCAATCATCTGCTGATGGGCACTTAGGCTGTTTCCCAATCTTAGCTATTGTAAAGTGTTCTGCTATGAACATAGAGGTGCATATGTCCTTTCTACTTGGTGATTCTAGTTTCTTGGGACATATTCCTAGAAGTGGGATAACTGGGTCAAATGGGAGTTCCACTTTTAGTTTTTTAAGGAAACTTCATACTGGTCTGCACAGTGGCTGCACCAGTCTGCAATCCCACCAGCAATGCACGAGGGTTCCTTTTTCTCAGCATCCTCACCAGCACTTGTCATTTGTTGATTTGTTGATGATAGCCATTCTGACTGGTCTGAGATGGTACCTCATTATTGTTTCGATTTGTATCTCTAGGATGATTTGGGACTTTGAGCATACTATCTAATAAAAGAGCAATATGTAAATTGACCATACTTCCGCTACACCCACAAGCCACGCCCACCATCCAATCAGGAGCGAGTATGCAAATTAACTCAACCAAGATGGCTGCAGCCATGGAGCGAACAGGAGGCTTGGGTTTCCCCGGCAATGGAGGAAGCCAAGCTTCCTGCACACCCTGGCTGGCCCAGGCCTCCACTCAACACTACAAAGTTTCAATTATAGAAGATAAATAAATCCCAACAAAAATGGCTATGGCCCCGGAGTGAGCAAGAGGCTTGGGTTTCTGTGGCAATGGAGGAAGCCAAGTTCCTGGCCTGCCCTGGCCTCTGCTGAAGGCTACAAAGTTTCAATTATAGAAGATAATTAAATCCCAGATACCAGGGCCTCTGCTTGGGTCACTGGGGGGCGTGGCCAGCCTGCAAACCACCACAGGCCCCTTGGCCAGGCCGTCTCATGCCCCAAGGGAACCCCCACCCTGATCCAGGACACCCTTCAGGGCAAACCAGCTGGCCCCCACCTGTGCACCAGGCCTCTATCCTATCTAATAAAAGAGTAATATGCAAATTGACCATCACTCCAACACACAAGATGGCTGCCCCCAGGTGTTCAAAGATGGCTTCCCCCACTTGAACACAAGATGGCCACCAGAGGATGGCCAGCAGGGGAGAGCAGTTGGGAGGGACCAGGCCTGCAAGGGAGGGCAGTTGGGGGCGATCAAGCCTGCAGGGGAGGGCAGTTAGGGGTGACCAGGCCAGCAGAGGAGGGAAGTTGGGGGCGACCACACCTGCAGGGGAGAATTTAGGCATCAATCAGGCTGGCAGGGGAGTGGTTAGGGGGTGATTAGGCTGGCAGGCAGAAGCAGTTAGGGGCAATCAGGAAGGCAGGCAGGCGAGCAGTTGGGAGTCAGCAGTCCTGGATTGTGAGAGGGATGTCCGACTGCCTGGTAGGATCGGGCCTAAATGGGCCTAAATGGGCAGTCGGACATCCCTCAAGGAGTCCCAGATTAGAGAGGGTGCAGGCTGGGCTTAGGTAACGCCCCCCCCCCGCCCCCCGCCGTGCACTAATTTCATGCACCGGGCCTCAAATATTTTCATATGTCTCCTGGCCTTCCTTATGTTCCTCTTTCAATATCTATTTAGTTCTGTTGCCCAGGTTTTGATTGGGTTGCTTATCTTCCTTTTGTTAAGTTGTATGAGTTCCCTATATGTTGGAGATTAAACCCTTATTGGTGATTATATATTCTCCCATGTAGTGGCCTATCTTGTTGTTTAGTTAATTTTTTTTTTTTTTTTGGTGTACAGAAGCTTTTTAGTTTGATACTAGAGGCTCAATGCACAAAATCATGCACTGGTAGGGTCCCCAGCAACTGCTGGTTGCTGGCTGCTGCCTGGATATTCCCTTCCTTCCCCTGGCTGGCCCTGCACCCTGGTTGAAATCCTGGATGAACTCCTGGTCAGGGGGCAATTTCCATACTACGCTTTTATTATATAGGATAGTCCCATTTGTTTATTTTCTCTTTAGTTTCCATTGCCCTAGGAGCTGTATCTGTGAAGATATTGCTTCGGCAAATACCTGAGATTTTTCTGCCCGTGGATTCCTCTAATATTTTTATGGTTTCCTATCTTATGTTAAAGTCCTTTATCCATTTTGAGTTTATTTTTGTGCATGGTGTAAGTTGGTGGTACAGTTTCATATTTTGCATGTATCTGTTCTATTTTCCCAACACCATTTATTGAAGAGACTGTCTTAACTCCCTTGTATATTCTTGCCTACTTTGTCAAATATTAATTGAGCATAGTGGTTTGGGTCAATTTCTGGATTCTCTATCCTATTCCATTGGCCTATATGTCTGTTCTGGTGCCAGTAGCAGGCAATTTTGAGAACAGTGGCTTTGTAATACTGCTTGATATCTGGTATTGAGATCCCTCTTACTTTGTTCTTTCTCGAGATCGCTGGGGCTATTTGGGGTCTTGTTTTATTCCAGTTCAATTTTTGGAGAGTTCATTCTAGGTCTGTGAAATATGCCATTGGTATTTTGATGGGGAGTACATTGAATATATAGATTGCTTTGGGTAGTATGGAAATTTCATTGATGTTGATTCTACCAATCCATGAACATGGCATGTTCTTGCATCTGTTTATGTCTTCCGCTATTTTCAGTGTTAGTACTTGTTTTCCCAAAAATAAGACAGTGTCTTATATTAATTTTTGCCCCCCAAGACATGCTAGGTCTTATTTTCAGGGGATGTCTTATTTTTCCATGAAGAATATGGTACACATTTATTGTTAAATGAAAATAAAGGAAATTTATTACCTGTATACGGTACAATAGTACGGTAGTTGTCAACACAAACCAGACAAACTGTGAATCCTACCGTATCAAGAGTTTACTCATTTATTCAATGACAATCATGTTATCATCTTCTGGAACATCATCATAACAATCCAATTCCTGAATTTCCTGGTGAATTTCTTGTGACTCCATTTCTTTCAGAATCAGTGGACCAAATCTCTCATGTTTAGCAATAGCACTGTCTTTAAATGAGTACTTCTTGTCAAGGTAGTCTGCTCGCAGTGCATTTGCAATGCAACTGTCAGTGATTTTCTCCCATGAATTCTTCACCCAAGTCACAACTTCTTGCAGTTTAGGTTTCACAAAGTTTCCACGCTGATTTCTCTCCATTCTATTTTCAAAGTAATCATTAATTTCCATGTGCAAATTGTCTTTGAATGGCTTGTTTATTGCAATATCAAGAGTCTGAAGATAGGCCGTCATTCCTGCGGGAATCATTATCTGATCTATTTTTCTTTTGTGAAGAAATGTCTTCATGTCTTTAGCGCGGTGAGTGCTGGCTGCATCCCAGACTAGCAGACCTCTTTGGCTCCCTCGCATAACAAGCGGCAGCATTAAATCGACCCACTTCCTTATAACTGCTTGTGTGGCCAGGCTTTTTCAGTTTCAAGAATAAAAACATCCAAAACACGTTCAATCTTTTCCTTCTTGCCCTTAGAAATGATTAAAGGTGGGATTTAATCCAGACGAATTGCCAAAATACAGGAAACATGTGCACTTTCGTAAGCAGTGGAGGGAATGTACGCTAAGGAGGCAACCGCTGTTCAATTGTTGTTTGAGATGATTGGCCCATTAACACTGCAGTTTCATCCATAGCAATCATGTTGGAAAGATTGTATTTAGAGAAGTCAGCATCATCAATAAAGGACTTGAATGCAAGTGGTCACTTAATAACTTGAGTATCTTCCAACCTAAACAATGTTGTAGATCTTCTTAAAGACAGTTCACTTCGCTGAAGGAAATTATCCAGCCAGTGTTGTGATGCTTTGAAGTCTTCGGGGGCTATGTCAAACTGTGGTGCCATTGCAAGGGCAAATTCTTGAATCTGAGCCCTATTCACAACCAAAGCCTTTGCTCTCCTGTCAACAACCCATTCACAGATCAGGTCTTCCAGCTCGGAAAATAATGGCTGCCGACCTGATCCAAACTTGCGCTTTTTAGCATTTCCCTTGTCTGCTTGTTCAATGAGGTTACCATACTCTGCTTGCCATTTTTGGACCAATTGGATACTCAACATCTTCTCTTTGCAGAAAGCAGTAAGATTTTGGCTCCAAGAGTCTTCCACGATTCCTTTCTTGTACTCCACGGAGTAGCTTTTTCTTTTTGTGCTCATTTCTAGGGGTAAAAAAAAAGGAATTGGGGTATCAAGGTGGGGGGAGGGGGGTCACTCAAAATGACACAGGGGAGATCAGAGGGGGAATCAAAATGGCACAGGAGAATCAGAGGGGGGATTACCATTTTAGTAACCCCTTTTGATCCTCCTGTGTCATTTTGATTGTCCCCTATTATCCTCCTGTGTCATTTTGATTGCCCCCTCTGATCCTCCTGTGTCATTTTAAGTGATCTCCCTCCCCCCACCCTTGTGCCACTGAACACCTTCACCAGACATCCCCCCTACCCCTTTATCAGACATTTACCCCCTGGGGCCTGCCTGGGGACTGTCACTGGGCTTGCTGGGGCCTGGATCTGGGCTGGAGCAGGGTCTGCCACTGACTGAGAACCTTCAGTCATCATGAAGGCGGCCGCGAGCATCAGGTAGTATCACCAGAGACAGACCAGCACTCACCACCTTCACCGCGCCCCGTCCGCTCTAATCCTCCTGATCTCTTACAGGCATCTGCGAAAGTCTCCTCCTCTCTCCCGCCCCTCGCTCACTGCTCACTCCGACCTCCGCTCTGCCTCCACACAGCAGTGATGTCAGGACTCCGCATAATGTCACTGGTTGCTAGACGCCAGTCGGGACGGCCCTAGCGACCAGTTTACGGTAAATTAATTTTCATTCTGAGACAGAGCCTGGGGCCTTATTTTCAATGGATGCCTTATATTTCACTCAGAAGGAAACCTATAAGCAGGTCTTATTTTCAGAGGATGTTTTATTTTCGGGGAAACACGGTAGTTTTTGGAGTACAGGTCTTTCACTTTCTTAGTTAAGTTTCTTCCTAGGTATGTTAATTATTTTGGTGATATGGTAAATGGAATTTTTTTAAAATCTATCTTTCTGTAAGTTCACTATTGGTATATAAAAATGCCATAGATTTCTTGGCATTAATTTAGTGTCCTGCTACATTGCCGAATTCATTTATTAAGTCTACTAATTTTGTTGATGGAGTCCTTAGGGTTTTCTATGTACAGTATCATGTCATCTGTGAATAATGACAGTTTTATATCTTGTTTTCCAATCTGGATGCCTTTTATTTCTTCTTCTTGTCTAATTGCTATGGCTAGCACTTCCAGTACTATGACAAACAGGAGTGGTTCAAGTGGGAATCCCTTCCTTGTTCCTGTTCTTATGTGAAATGGTTTTAATTTTTACCCATTGAGGATAATGTTGGCTGTAGGTTTGTCATATACAGCTTTTATTATGCTGTGGTATAATCCCTCTATTCCCATTTTGCTGAGGATTTTTAACAAGAGTGTTGGATTTTGTCAAATGCTTTTTCTGCATCAACTGATATGACTGTGTGATTTTTATTTCTTTATTTGTTTATGTGATGTATTACATTTATTAATTTGTGGATATTGTACCATCCTTGCATCCCTGTGATAAATCCTACTTGGTCATGGTGTATGATCTTTCTGATGTAATGCTGGATCCAATTTGCTAGAATTTTGGTGAGGATTTTGGCAACTCTATTCATGAGGGATATTGGCCTGTAATTCTGTTTCCTTGTGTTTTCTTTATCTGGTTTTGGTATTAGGGTGATTTGTAAGTGTTCCTTCCTCTTGAATTTTTTTGAATAGTCTGAGGAATATAGGTTTTATTTCTTTGAATTCTTGGTAAAATTCCCCTGTGAAGCCGTCTGGCCCCATGCTATTGTTTGCTGGAAGCTTTTTGATGACTGCTTCATTTTCCTCTATACTTATCAGCCTATTGAGATTTTTATATTCTTCTTGATTGAGTTTTAGAAGTTTGTATTTTTCTAGGAATATGTCCATTTCCTCCAGGTTGTCTACTTTCTTGGAATAGAGTTTTCAATGTAATTTTAAAAAATCCTTTTTATTTCTCTGGAGTCTCTTGGTGTTTTCCTCTGTCATTTCTGATTTTCTTTGTTAGGTCCTCTCACTTTGCTTCTAGGTGAGCCTGGCTAGAGGTTCATCAATCTTGTTTATGCTTTCAAAAAATCAGTTCTTGGTTTCATTGATCTTTTGTATTGTTTCTCTTGTCTCTATGTCATTTCTTTCTGCTCTGTTCTTTATTATCTCCTTCCTTCTGCTCACTCTGGGCTATTCTTGTTGCTCTCTTTCTAATTCTTTAAGTTGTACAATTATATGATTTATTACCATTTTTCTTGTTTTTTGAGGTAGGTCTGTACATCCATAAACTTCCCTCCTGGGACTGCTTTTACTGTGTCCTGTAGGTTTTGGATTATTGTATTTTCATTGTCATTCGTTTCCAGGATTTTTTTTTTAAATGTATTTTATTGATTTTTTACAAAGAGGAAGAGAGAGGGAGAGAGAGTTAGAAATATCAATGAGAGAGAAACATCAATTAGCTGCCTGCTGCACCCCTTACTGGGGATGTGCCCACAACCAAGGTACATGCCCTTGACTGGAATTGAACATGGGACCCTTGAGTCCGCAGGCTGATGCTCTATACTCTGAGCCAAACTGGTTAGGGCTCCAGGATGTTTTTAATTTTGTCTTTGATCTCTTTGGTAACCCAATCATTTTTAATAGCATGCTATTCAGCTTCCAAGTTTTTTTTATTTTTTTATTGTAGTTTATTTCAAATATATGCCATTGTGGTCTGAGAAGATGCTTGACATGATTTCAATCTTCTTGAACTTGGAGAGACTTTGCCTGTGACCCAATATGTGGTTTATTTTTGAAAATTTCCCATGTACACTTGAGAAGAATGTATAATTCCCTGACTTTGGAGTGAAATGTTCTGGAGATGTCAATTAAGTCCATCTGATCTAGTGAGTCATTTATTATTGCTGTTTCTTAGCTGTTTTTTTGTCTAAAGGATTTATCCAGTGATGTCACTGGGGTATTAAAGTCCTCTACTATGAATGTATTGTTGCTGATTTCTCCCTTGATATCTTCCAGGAGGTTTTTTTTAAATGTATTTATGCTCCTGCATTGGGTGCATATATGTTTACCAGGGCTCTATCCTCTTGTTGTATCAATCCCTTTAGTATTTTGAAGTGGCCTTCCTTCTCTCTTGTTATGGCCTTCAGTTTGAGGTCTATTTTGTCTGATATAAGTATTGCTACCCCAGCTTTTTTTTTTTTCATTTCCATTTGTGTGAAAGATATTTTTTCATCCCTTCAATTTCAGTCTGTGTGAGTCCCTTGTTATGAAGTGGGTCTCTTGTAAACAGCGTATATATTGGTCATGTTTTCTTATCCATTTAGCTACACAATGTCTTTTGATTGCAGCATTTAGTCCATTTACATTTAAAGTTATTATTGACTAGAGGCCTGGTGCACAAAATTTGTGCATGGGAGGTCCCCCTCAGCCCAGCCTGCACCCTCTCCAATCCGGGACCCTTTGGGGATGTCTGACTGACGGTTTAGGCCCAATCCCAGGGATCGGGCCTAAACCGTCAGTCAGACATCCCTCTCACAATTCTGGACTGCTGGCTCCTAATCGCTCACCTATATGCCTGCCTGGTTGCCCCTAGTTGCCCCCCCAACACCGGCCTGATTGCCCCTCACTACCTCTGCATGCCGATCTGATTGCCCCTAACTGCCCCCCCCCTTCTGGCCTGCTCGCATGTAACTGCCCCCACTGCTGGGCAGGTCACCCCCAACTGCCCCCTACCTTCTGGCCTGGTTGTTCCCAACTACTTCCCCACTGGCCTGATCTCCCCAACTTCCGCCCTCTACTGGCCTAGTCGCCCCTAACTGCCCCCTGCCATGCTGGGCTGGTCACCCCTCATGGCCTCCCCCACTGGCCTGTTCACCTCACACAGCCTGCTGTTCAGTCATTTGGTTGTCCCTCACTAACCCCCTTGCTGGCCTAATCATAGGCAGCCATTTTCTGAGGGCGTGAGGGTTAATTTGCATATAACCTCTTTATTATATAGGTTAGTTACTTGTTTGTAGCCATTTTTATTTTTTGAGCCTGTGTTCCTTCTTCCCTTTTTATTTGTTCTTTTTAAACTAGTCCCTTTAGCATTTCTTGCATTGCTGGCTTTGCTGTGATAAACTCCCTTAGTCTTTTTTTTTTTTTGTCTGTGAAGCTCCTTATTTCCCCTTCAATTTTGAATGATAGTCTTGCTGCATAGAGTATTCTTGGATTCTGTCCCTTCCTTTGAATCACTTTGTAAACTTTCTACCATTCCTTTCTGGCCTGATGTGTTTCTGTTGAGAAATCATTTAATAAGCAAATGGAAGATCCCTTGTAGTTTACTTTCTGTCTCTCTCTTGCAGCCTTTAAAATTCTCTCTTTGTCCTGGGTGTTTGTCATCTTAATTTCGAGGTGTCTTAGTGTGGGTCTTTTCAGGTTCATCTTATTTGGGACTTTCTGTGCTTGTGTGACTTTTTTCTTCCCCACATCAAAGAAGTTTTCTGACATTATTTCTTCAAATAGGATTTTAAACCCTTGTTCCTCTTCCTGTCTTTCTGGCACCCCTATTATTTGTATGTTGCTTCATTTCATGTTGTCCCAAAGATCCCTTAGGCTCTCCTCCTGTCTTTTAATTTTTTTTCTCCAATTGCCATTCAGTTTGGGTGTGTTTTGCTTCCCTCTCTTCTAATTCGCTAATTTGGTCCTCCACTTCCCCTAGTCTACTGTTGAAACTTTCTGTGGTGTTTTTTATTGCAGCTATACCACTCTTTATTTCTTCTTGATTCTGACATAAGTTTTTAATTTTTTTATCCATTCGGTTAATGAACTGTATGACCCTTATTCTGAATTCTTTTTCTGACATATGGCATGCCTCCATTTAACTTAGCTGCTTTTCTGGCGATTCCCCCTTTTTTTTCATTTGAGGGTTTCTTTGTCTCCCCATATTTGCTCTCACTGAATGATCTAGGTATTGAGTCATGTGGTGGCTGCTCCCTGGGTGGTTGCAACAGCAGCTGCTCCTTGGTTGGCAGCAGCTCCTCTGGTGAGCACTGCTCACAGCAGTGGTGGTTCCTCTGGCTGGTGGGGGCAGGCTCCATTCAGCTGCTTCTCTTTGAACAGGGTCAGGTTGCTCACAGGGCTGCTGCTCCTCAGATGAGGGTGGTCTGCACGTGGGGCTGCTGCTCTTCAGATGGGTTGTTGGCTGCTTGCACAGATGCTGCTCCTCAGAGGGTGGTGAGGAGCTCGCATAGCTGCTGCTCCTCAGATGAGAATGGGCTGCTTGCATGGCTGCTGCTCCTGGGACTGTGACTGGCTGCTCATGGGGCTACTGCTCCTCGGACACCAACACTCTTTCTTGATAAAATCTCTCAGAAAAGTGGTAATATAGGGATCATACCACAACATAATAAAAGCCTTATGTGACAAACCCACAAGCAACATCATACTCAATGGACAAAAATAAACTCATTTTCCCTAAGAACAGGAATAAGACAGGGGTGCCCACTTTCAACACTCCTGTTCAATATAGTAATAGAAGTGCTATCCATAGTGATATGACAAGAAGATGAAATAAAAGGCTTACAAATAGGAAAAGAAGAAGTAAAACTGTCCTTATTCGCCAATGATATGAGACTGTACATAGAAAACCCAAAAGACTCCATCAAAAAAAGTATTTGACCTAATAAATGAATTTGGCAATGTAGCAGTATACAAAAATTAACACCAAGAAATCTATGGCCTTTTCATACACCAATAATGAACTCACAGAAAGAGAAACTAAAAAAAAAAAATCCCATTTACCATTGCACCAAAAATTAAGATACATGGGAATGAACTTACCTAAGAACGTAAAAGACCTGTACTCAGAAAACTACAGGACATTGAAAAAAGAGATAGAGGAAGACATAAACAAATGGAAGAACAAACCATGTTCATGGATTGGTAGAATTAACATTATTAAATAGTCTATACTACACAAAGCAATCTACAGATTCAATGAAATCCCCATTAAAATGCCAATGGTTTATTTCAAAGATCTAGAACAAACTCTCCAAAAATACATATGTAAAAAAAAAGACAACCGAATAGCCATAGCAATACTGAGAAAGAAGAACAAAGTTGGAGGAATCACAATACCAGATATCAAACTATATTGCCAAGTCACGGTTCTCAAAACTGCCTGGTACTGGCACAAGAACAGACATATTGACCAATGGAGCAGAACAGTGAATCGAGAAATTGACCCAAGCCATTATGCTCAATTAATATTTGACAAAAGAGGCAAGGGAATCAAGACAGTCTCTTCAATAAATGGCACTGAGTAATTTGGTAAGATACATGCAAAAAAATGAAACTAGATCACCAACTTACACCATACACAAAATCAAACTCAAAATGGCTAAAGGACTTAAATGTAAGGCCGGAAACCATAAAAATCCTACAAAATTCCATAGGCAGCAAAATAGCAGACATATGTTGTAGCAATGTCTTTACCGACACAGCTCCTAGGGCAATGGAGACTAAGGAGAAAATAAACAGATGGGACTACATAAAAATAAAAAGCTTCTGCACAGCAAAAGAAACCATCAACTAAAAAACAAGAAAGCCCACTGCATGGGAGAATATATTCACCAATGCTATTTCAGATAAGGGTTTAATCTCCAAAATTTACAGAAAACTCACACAATTTAAATAAAGGAAGATAAATGACCCAATCTAAAAATGGGCAAAGGACCTTAGTAGGCACTTTTCAAAAGAGGTCATTCAAGAAGGCTGAGAGACATATGAAAACATTCTCAATGTCACTAATCATCTGAGAGATGTAAATCAAAACAATGTGGTACCATCTCACACCTGTCAGAATGACTTATCAACAAATCAACAAATGACAAATGCTGGAGAGGATGTGGAGAAAAAGGAATCCTCGTGCACTACTGGTGGGAATGAAGACTTGTGCAGTCACTGTGAAAGACAGTATGGCGTTTCCTCAAAATGTTAATAATGGAACTCCCATTTGACCCAGTGATGCCACTTCTAGGACTATATTCCAAGAAACCAGAAACACCAATCAGGAAGGATATATGCACCCCTCAGTTCTTAGCAGTACAGTTTACAGTAACTAAGATTTGGAAACAGCCTAAGTGCCCATCAGCAGATGAGTAGATTAAAAACCTATGGTACATCTACTCAATAGAATACTACGCCACTATAAAAAAGAAGGAACTTTTACCATTTGCAATAGCATGGATGGAACTGCAGTGCATTATGCTAAATGAAATAAGCCAGTTGGAGAAAGATAAATATCACATGATCTCACTCATATGTGATGTGGGATATAATGATCAACATAATTCGATGAACAAATATATATACAGAGACAAATGGAGGGGAGTTGGGGGGTAGTTAGAGAGTAGCCAAAGGACTTGTATGCATGCATATTAGCATAACCAATGCACAGAGACACTGGCGTGTTGGGGGCTCTCCTGGGGTGGGAATGGTTGGGGGTGGTCAATTGGGGAAAAAGGAGACATATGTAAAACTTTAGATAATTAAAAAAAAGACATACTAATGGACAACAGGTATATGAAAAGATGTTCAAATGTTTCCCCCTAACTAGTAGTTAAGGAAATGCAAATGAAAACTATGAGATGTCACCTCATACCTGTTAGAATGGCTGTTACACACAAGACAACTAATAAGTGTTGGAGAGGTTGTGGAGCAAAATAAAACCTTCTTGACTGCTGGTGGGGATGTAAACTGATACAACCACTATGGAAAACGGTATGGCAGTTCCTCAAAAAATTAGGAATAGAGTTATCATAAGACCCAGAAACCAGTCTCTTGGATATCTACCTGTACAATTTGAAAACATTTATTTGTGAAGATAATGTACCCCTATGTCCACTGCCACATTATTCATGGTGGCCAAGATATGGAAACAAGCATAGTGTCCTTCAATAGGTGATTGGATAAAGAAGATGTGGTACATACATAAAATGACATTTGTGACAACATGGATGGATCTTGAGAATATGCTAAGCAGGAAAAGTAAGATGGAAAAAGTCAAGAATCATATGATTTCACTCATGTTGGAATATAATACTGAAACCATCAAATGTACAAACAAACAAAAGCTTATAGACACAAACAACAGCACGGTGTTTACCAGAGGGAAGGTAGGTTGGGGCAAAATATGGTAAAGGGGGTCAAATATGTGGTGATTAAAGGAGATTTTATTTGAGTGGTAAACACACAATGGAATATACAAATTATATATTATAGAAATGTACACTTGAAACATATAATTTTATTAATAAGTGCCACTCCAGTAAGTTAAAACAAAAATACCTATGCACTTGGTGTTGAGTTGCCTGCCAATTCTTATGTTTTAAGTAAACAGAATAAAGAATGAAAGATGACTAGATATAAGAAACCACAGTTTTTCACCACTAATAAGCAAGTACCCTTGGAACTGCAGAGAAACTTGAAAGAAAAATTAAGTCCAATATATTGCAATATTCCCAAATCAAAATTTGTACTTTGAGGTTTTTTTTTTTGGAAGCCTGTGTAATTGCTCCAAAAAACAGACAGTTTTTATAGTTGAGCAATTTAGGGGGAATTGGCAGGGACAAAACTACAGACTCTTGCCCCCAAAATGTATACACACTTTAATAGCTGATATTAATTTTGCAAATGAAATGTATTTTAATAAATACTGCCTTTATAATTATTCAAAGTCTGTGATACATTTTTGGGACACCATATATTTATCATATTTTATTTTCCAAGAATTATAAGAAATTATTTAAACTTTGTATACCTATCTTTAATAAGCTTTTATAAAATAAATCCTCACAAATGTCAAGAAGTTGTATTCATAGTTTTTTCCCTCAAAATATTCATAGTACAGTTGGAGAAGAAAAACAGGACCAAAAATTGCAATGTATTGTGACAAGTGCTAAAATGCATACAAAATTAATATCTTAAATGAATAGGAAGGAAGTTTTTAACTGAGTTAAAAACTTAGATAATACTACAGAGATGTTTATAAACCTTCTAGTGCAGGGGCAGTTCACTGGGTCTTGAAGGATAAGAATTTGCAATAATGTTTGGGAAAAAAAATTGTTCTAAGAAAAAGAAACATGGAGTACAAGTGAGTGGAATGATAAGAGTGTATATGAGGGGGAGGAAAAATGGCGGCAGAATAGACAGACGTGTTCCGAGCCTTGTCCCGGAGTAGAAAGAAAGAATAGCTGAGCGTCGCACGAGGAGTGTTTGTTGGCAAGTTAAGGGACAGCTAAACTCCAGAAGAAGGTGGGGGACTACTAGATGGGGTTCCCCTGACCTGACAGCCCCCACTGCGGCTGGGTCTCCTCCTGGAGTTGCGGGCTTGGACGTGGAATCTGCGCCATCTTGAACGGGAAAGTGGAGCTTATCGGAAGCCTGAGAATCCACAACTGTGGCACCCACGGAACAGCTGCGAGCCCCAGAACACCGGTCCCCAGTTGGCGTAAACACGCGGATTCAGAGGAGCTCTACACTCCACCAGGGAAAGGTCAGATTTCGCCTGGGATAAGGTGAGGTCTCTGGTCCCAGCGGGAGAGAGGAACACGTGTTTTGTGGAAGCTGGAGGACCAGGGAAGTCTGAGCCTAGAAAAATCCGTGGCTGTTGGGGCTGGCGTGATCCATGAATGTGGAAGGGGGTCCTTAGAGCTGCTAACAGAAGGTATCTCTAAAAAGCAACCCATTTTGATCTGAAGTGCAGGGACAACCTAACAATTTCAAGGTGTGCCGGCTGCCTAGACTTACGCGCAGCCCCAGAGTTCGCACACTTGGGCTTTTTCCTCTTGAAATTAGTGCTTCTGATTACTAAGCCCAATACATAGGATCACCCAGTTGGGGACACCCTGGGAGACTGCAGGGGAAAGTTGTTTTTCTGGAACCTGGGGATCAGAGCAGGGAGTGACCATTGGAGAGCCAGCTCTGAGGCAGCTCACTCCCACAAACTGGTATTGAGCACCACAGGGAAAGAAGGCTCTAACACTGCCTAGAGAGGCCATATATAGACCCAGAAGTCATTCCAGAAACACTGCCACCCAGGGGCTGAATCACAAATTGACTCTTGTGTAATCAAAAATAAAGGAATATGAGAAATTAAGACACACCACCTGCTTAAAATCAGAACTGTCTTACAATACTGAAGAGTAGTGGAACGCAGGGAACTGCAATACTGTCCGGACTGAGAAACAGATGTGCCAAACAGAACAACAGAGGAAGTGAATGACCTTAGCTACTCCACATTTTATTTTTATTTTTTATTTTTTTATTTTCATTTTTTGCATCTTTTACTCAAGAAACTAATTTTTTTTTCTTTTTTCCTCACTTGATTTTACTTTTTTAATTATTACATTTTTATTTTCAATCCGTATTATTACTACTGCTATTTTATCTTTTTTTTTTTAAGTGTCATTTTATTTTCTCTTCATTTTACGTTGGGATTAGTGTTCTACATTCTATTTTCATCTTTCCTTTAGCATCATTTTAATTTATCTTAACTCTACCTTTATGGCATCACACTCTTCCTAACCTTCCCCTTTTTGGTGTCCTGTTTATCTTACCCCTTTCCTGCTTTAGATTTCCCCTATTCTTTCTGTTTACCCCCTGTTAAAATTTCACCCTACTTACATATCTAATCTCCAATCCCCTGCTCCAAGTCCTTACACACCTCTCTCTTCGCTGTCTTAACTATCCAAAAAAATTGTTTTTCTCTCTGTCCTTTTGTTGTCTTTTGCTTGAATGTTGATTATATCGAATTTTTATGCTTTTTTGTGAGATTGTTTTGCTTATTCTTCTTTTGTTTGTTTATTTTTTTGTTTGTTTTGTGCTTCTGTTTCCCCTTGCCTCACTCAATATTAGTTGGTGTTGTAGTTTGTATTAATCCCCAGGTATTTGTTGCTGGCATTTGCTGGGATTAGTGATTGTTCTATTGGAGTTTTATCCCCATATATATAGTTTGTTCCCCTTTCTCTCTTAGTCTCTTTCTTGTATCTCTTACTTTTTTTTTCCTTTTCCCAATTTCATTTTGACACTCCTTTTTTTTTCTTCTTTCTTTCTTTTTCCTCTTCTTCTTTCTCTCCTATACCCTAATTTGCCTTTCTCTGGTGGTCACCTTTATTGGAGGTTATTAATGTCGTGAACACATTTCTGTTCAGTGCCTTGTGTGTTGTACCTGGTAGTGCTGTATTTTGTGCCTTTAAATCAATGCAGGAGAGAAAGAACTACATAACCAGACATCCAGAGAAGAGAGACCATGGGGAGACAAAGACAAAGCCCGCATATGAAAGAAAAGCAGGCATCACCAGAAAAGGAAGTAAACGAAATGGAGGCAAGCAACCTTCCAGAGAAAAAAATCAGAGTAATGGTCATACGGTGGCTGAAAAGAATGGAAGACAAATTTGACAATATGAGCAAGAACCAAGAGAAAATGAAGAAGAACCAAGAAGAAATGAACAATGACATTGCTGCTGTAAAGAACTCAATAGAAAGCATCAAGTATAGACTAGAAGAAGCAGAGGACCGCAACAGTGAGCTAGAAGACAAGATGGGAAAAAATACCCAAGTAGAGCAACTTCTAGAAAAAAAAAATTAAAAGGCAGGAGGAGAGCCTAAGGGAACTATGGGACAACACGAAACAAAACAAAATCCACATAATAGGGGTGCCATAAGGAAAGAAAGCTGAGCAAGGAATAGAAAACCTGTTTGAAGAAATAATGACAGAAAATTTCCCTGATATAGGGAAGAAAAAACCCACACAAATCCAAGAAGCTCACAGAGTCCCAAGCAAAATGAACACCAAAAGACCGACGCCAAGGCACATTATAATTAAATTGGCAAACACCAACGACAAAGTAAGAATCTTAAAAGCGGCAAGAGAGAGACAGAAAGTTACATACAAAGGAACCCCCATCAGACTAGCAACTGATTTCTCAACAGAAACTCATCAGGCCAGAAGGGAATGGAATGAAATATACAATGTCATGCAAAGGAAGGGTCTGAATCCAAGAATAATGTACCCAGCAAGGCTATCAATCAAAATTGAAGGTGAAATCAGGAGCTTCACAGACAAAAAAAGGACTAAGGGAATTTATTACCACCAAACCAGCAATGCAAGAAATGTTAAAGGGTCTGCTGTAAAAAAAAAAAAAAAAAAAAAAAAAAAAAAGAAAGAAAGAAAGAAATAGGAAGCGAAGAAGGAACACAGGGGTAAAGAATAAAAATGGTGACAAATAAGTACCTATCAATAATAACTTTAAATGTAAATGGATTAAATGCCCCAATAAAAAGACATAGGGTAATGGATTGGATAAGAAAACACGACCCATATATCTGCTGTCTACAAGAAACACAATCTGAAAAAAAAAAAAAAAAAAGACGCACACAGACTGAGGGTGAAGGGATGGAAAAAGGTTTTCCAGGCAAATGGAACTGAAAAAAAAAAAAGCTGGGGTAGCAATACTTATATCTGACAAATTAGATCTCAAAGTGAAGGACATAACAAGAGATAAGGAAGGCCAGTTCATAATACTAAAGGGAGCAATCCAACAAGAAGAAATAACTCTGGTAAACATATATGCACCCAATACAGGAGCACCCAAATACATAAAAAAACTCCTGGAGGATATCAAGGGAGAGATTGACAGCAATACAATCATAGTAGGAGACTTTAATACCTCACTATCACCATTGGACAAATCCTCTAAACAAAAAAATCAGCAAAGAAACATCAATCCTAAATGACTCACTAGACCAGATTGAATTAATTGACATCTTAAAAACATTTCACCCCAAAGCCACAGAATATACATTCTTCTCAAGTGCACATGGGTCATTTTCAAAGATAGACCATATATTGGGACATAGGCAAAGTCTCTTCAAATTCAAGAAGATAGAAATCATATCTAGTATCTTCTCAGACCACAGTGGCATAAAACTGGAAATCAACTACAATAAAAACAACCAAAAGAAATCAAGCACATGGAGACTAAACAGCATGCTATTAAACAATGATTGGGTTACCAGAGAGATCAAGGAAGAAATAAAAAACATCATGGCAACAAATGACAATGAAAACACTACAATCCAAAATCTATGGGACATAGCGAAAGCAGTCTTGAGAGGGAAGTTCATAGCTCTACAAACCTACAGAAAAAAAATAAGAAACAATGGTAATAAATTACCTAACCCAAAAACTCAAAGAGTTAGAAAAAGAGCAACAAGAAAAGCTCAGTGTAAGCAGAAGGAAGGAAATAATAAAGATCAGAGTGGAGATAAACGACCTAGAGACCAAACAAACAATACAAAAGATCAACAAAACCAAGAGCTGGTTCTTTGAAAGGATAAACAAGATTGATGAACCTCTAGCCAGGCTCACCAGGAAGCAAAGAGAGAGGACCCAAATAAACAAAATCAGAAATGAAAGAGGTGAAATAACAACAGATCCTGCCGAAATACAAAGGATTGTTAAAAAATACTATGAAAAACTATTCCAACAAACTGGACAACCTGGAGGAAATGGACAGATTCCTAGAAAAATATAACCTTCCAAAACTCAATCAGGAAGGATCTAAACAGCTCAATATGCCAGTAACTATGGAAGAAGTTGAAGCAGTCATCAAAAAGCTTCCGGCATACAAAAGCCCGGGGCCAGACGGCTTCACAGGAGAGTTTTACCAAACATTCAAGGAAGAACTAAAACCTATCCTCCTCAGACTATTCCAAAAAATTCAAGAGGAAGGAACACTTCCAAGCTCCTTCTATGAAGCCAGCATCACCCTAATACCAAAACCAGATAAAGACAACAGAATGAAGGAGAATTACAGGCCAATATCCCTCATGAACGTAGATGCCAAAATCCTCAACAAAATTCTAGCAAATCAGATCCAGCAGTTCATCAGAAAGATCATACACCATGACCAAGTACGGTTTATCCCAGGAATGCAAGGATGGTACAATATCCGCAAATAAATAAATGTGATACATCACATAAACAAATTGAGAGATAAAAATCACATAGTCATATCAATTGATGCAGAAAAAGCATTTGACAAAATCCAACACCCTTTCTTGATAAAAACTCTCAACAAGGTGGGAATAGAAGGATCATACCTCAACATAATAAAAGCTATATATGATAAATCCACAGCTAACATCATACTCAATGGGCAAAAACTAAAACCATTTTCCCTAAGAACAGGAACAAGAGAGGGATGCCCACTCTCACCACTCCTGTGCAACATAGTACTGAAAGTATTAGCCATTGCAATTAGACAAGAAAAAGAAATAAAAGGCATCCAAATTGGAAAAGAAGAAGTAAAGCTGTCCTTATTTGCAGATGACATGATATTGTACATAAAAAACCATAAAGACTCCATCAAAAAACTAACAGACTTAATAAATGAATTCGGCAATGTAGCAGGATACAAAATTAACGCCAAGAAATCTATGGCATTTCTATACACCAATAGTGAAATTACAGAAAGAGAGACTAAAAAAGCAATCCCATTTACCATCACACCAAAAAAATTAAGATACTTAGGAATAAACCTAACCAAGGAGGTAAAAGACCTATACACGGAAAACTAGAGAAGACTGAAAAAAGAGATAGAGGAAGATGTAAACAGATGGAAGAACATACCATGTTCATGGATTGGTAGAATCAACATCATCAAAAATGTCCATACTACCCAAAGTAATCTATAGATTCAATGCACTCCCCATTAAAATACCAACTGCATATTTCACAGACCTAGAAAGAACTCTCCAAAAATTCGTCTGGAATAAAAAAAGACCCCGGATAGCCACAGCAATCCTGAGAAAGAAGAATAAAGTAGGAGGGATCTCAATACCAGATTTCAAGCTGTATTACAAAGCCACTGTCCTCAAAACAGCCTGGTACTGGCACAAGAACTGACATATAGATCAATGGAATAGAATAGAGAATCCAGATATCGACCCAAACCACTATGCACAATTAATATTTGACAAAGGAGGCATGAACACACAATGGAGTCAAGACAGTCTCTTCTATAAATGGGGTTGGGAAAATTGGACAGATACATGCAAAAAAATGAAACTAGATCACCAACTTACACCATACACAAAAATAAACTCAAAATGGATACAGGACTTAAATATAAGATGGGAAACCATAAAAAATACTAGATGAATCCACAGGCAGCAAAATCTCAGACATATGCCAAAAGAACTTCTTCACTGATACTGCCCCCAGGGCAACGGAAGCCAAAGAGAAAATAAACAAATGGGACTACATCAAAATAAAAAGCTTTTTCACAGCAAAAGAAACCATCAACAAAACAACAAGAAATCCCACTGTATGGGAGAATGTATTTGCAAATGCTATCACTGATAAAGGTTTAATCTCCAACATCTATAGGCAGCTTATACAACTTAATAAAGGAAAATAAATGATCCAATAAAAAAATGGGCAACTGACCTAAATAGAATCTTTTCTAAAGAAGACAGAAGGAAGGCCAAGAGACACATGAAAACATGCTCAAAGTCATTAATTATCTGAGAGATGCAAATCAAAACAACAATGTGATACCATCTCACACCTGTCAGAATGGCTCTCATCAACAAATCAACAAACGACAAGTGTTGGCGAAGATGTGGAGAAAAAGGAACCCTCGTGCACTGCTGGTGGGAATGCAGACTGGTGCAGCCACTGTGGAGAACAGTATGGAGTTTCCTCAAAAAACTGAAAGTGGAACTCCCATTTGACCCAGTAATCCCACTCCTAGGAATATATCCTAAGACACTAGAAACACCAATCAGAAAGGATATATGCACCCCTATGTTTATAGCAGCACAATTTGCAATAGCTAAGATTTGGAAACAGCCTAGGTGCCTGTCAGCAGATGACTGGATCAGAAAACTATGGTACATCTACACAATGGAATACTATGCTGCCATAAAAAAGAAGGAATTATTACCATTTGTAGGAACCTGGATGGAATTAGAGAACATTATGCTAAGTAAAATAAGGCAGTCAATGAAAGAAAAATACCACATGATCTCACTCATTTGGGGATAATGGCAAACAGTATAAACTGATGAACAAAAAGATAGATACAGAGGCAGTAAAGCATCAAACAGACTGTCAAATTACAGCGGGAAGGTTAGGGAGAGGTGGGGGAAATAAGAGATCAACTGAAGGACTTATATGCATGCATATAAGAGTAACCAACGGCCGAAACCGGTTTGGCTCGGTGGATAGAGCGTCGGCCTGCAGACTGAAAGGTCCCAGGTTCGATTCCGGTCAAGGGCATGTACCTTGGTTGCGGGCACATCCCCAGTGGGAGGTGTGCAGGAGGCAGCTGATCAATGTTTCTCTCTCATCGATGTTTCTAGCTCTCTATCCCTCTTCCTTCCTCTCTGTGAAATATCAATAAAATATATTTAAAAAAAAAAAAAAAGAGTAACCAACGGATGCAAAACATTGGGGGGTGAGGGCATGTATGGGAGTGGGGTGGGGGGGCAATGATAAGATATGTACACATATAATACCTTAATAATAATAAAAAAAAGAGTGTATATGAGCTCATGTATCTAGTTCCTGGACGATTCTGAGTACTCAATATTTGTTGAGTGAATCCAGGAATGAAAGAAAGTAGGAGAAAGGTCCAGAGGGTATAAAGAAAAGTATCCTGAGAAGGGACGATAAAGATCTATGTCTTCATAATTTTGCCTGTTTTTCTCTACATTCTTGTGATTATTATTATATATTTTTTTGTATTTCACAAGCTCTATTTTACTCTTTTGATTCTTTCACAAATGTTATTCATATGTGCTTCCTGAGTCCATTCCTCTTTGAATACCTTGATGTTAAGTTCATATCTGACATTTCTTTGTGTGTGGTCCTGGACCTAAGTGCCCAGATGTGCCCTTCACCTTTCTCTGGCCCTGCTCTGTATTACAGAGCTGTGAGGTGTGGTTCCTAGGCTCAAATGTAAATTACATCCTGGCTGAGTTCAGCTAAGGAGAGACAATGGGGGAGATCAGAGGGCAAGAAGATGAGAGAAGCCAGGGTGTGTCTCACCCTCTGTGTTTGAAGGAGTTATGCTGCCACAATATTTCATATGCTGCTAGATAGTTTCACCATGTTTCTATCTTCTATGTAGTGACTCTAACCTGAACTCCAATAATACTATTTCCTCTACTTGTCTCCTTTGGAGAATATTGAGATTATTTTTGGAGACTTAAATGTAAAATATTTAGAATCTAGTTCAATTATCATGTATGAGGTGAAATTATAGGTAAGAATAATATTTAATAATATTTAAATTACTTCCTTAAAATTTAATTTCTTAATAGATATTAAAAAAGTAAAACCAGCTCCTTGATTTTATATGCAGTATCCTTTTGACAATACTATAGTTACTATCACTTCATTGTGTTAAGAGTAGGTAACTAGATAGACATGAGCCTGAGCCAGGATAGAAGGCTAAGATGTGAGAGGCATGACAAACAAGAATTAACAAAGAGTTAGTATACCCAAGAGTAAGGAAGGTTGTGGGGGGACTTTAAACCTCCTCCAGGATGTGGTTTAACAGATAGTTTAACATCTGGGTAGGGTAGCCTTGAAACCAGAAGAGGTTTTTTTTGTTGTTTCTTTGTTTTGTTTTTTTTACACAACCCAACACCAGAGTATAAAATTTCAAATGCCCAAATGTGTGGGGCACTTGGTTTAGCTGTTGCCTGGCCAGCTAAGCTGCTCACTCAAACTATATCTGAGTGTATTTCTTTTCTTCTTTGTTTTCCAAATAAACTCTTGCATGCTTTGCTGTTGTTTGGTACTGTCTCTTGTTTGGATTCCTTCATACAAGCAAGATAAGAACTGGGGGATGAAGAGACCACCTCTAACAATTGAATATATTTAAGAAAGAAATTACATATTACAAGTACTTAATGTGAGAAGACAACAGTGTTGTGCCAAAAAGGAATGCTTTTGACTTTGCATAACAGAAAACTAACCATGGATTTTAGCAAACAGCGATCTGTTTTCCTCACACATGACCCAATCAGAGGTAAGCAGTTATTATCTTTGGCCCAATTGCTTCACTGCCTGGTGGTAACATCTCAGTAATTCTCTTGGTGTTTCTTTATGGAATGTACAACTCCAGGTATTATGACCATGTTTAAAAAAGGAAGAAAGGGATAAGAGCCTCTCACATTGAATGCATCTCTTTTTTATCTTGAAAGTAAAAGCTTTCCTAAGGTTCTCAGTAGACTTCATTTAAATCTTATTAGCCAGAAGTGTGCCTGATGACCACACAGTTACAATGGAGACTTAGAAAGTAAATGTTTAGATTTTCAGCCACTTTATAAAAGCTGCAACTAAAAGGAAGTTAAGAATAAGTGACAAATTAGCTGGACAACAGGGGGAGAGAAAAGAGAACCATTTTAATTACAGATGAGTGAGTGAATGTTTGTTTTGAGGGAAGTAAATGGTCATGTTAAAATACTTCATATTAATAAAATATCTTGGCTAGGGTCCTGGTTTGGGACAAATACAATTGAAAAGTAATGAACAAAACACAAGTTATCACTGATATTTTCATATGTATGAACTGTGGCTCAAAGATGAATAAGTTGTCCAATTTAAAGCACCTGCTAAAAGGCAATGCCAAATTTCAGAACTTTGTTTTAACTCCAATGCCTTTAAACTTTCTACTATCCAGGTATGGTTTGTTAGCTGCTACCAAAGAATTCCTGAAGCTCATATATGCGCATAATTAATTCATATACTTTGTGTCATCCCCCACCATCACAGAACTCATGATGGCTTTTGTACTTCAAAATTGCTCCCTGCACTTTAAAAAATAGCATGTTATTTCTATGAAATGTTTCTAGAAAGCAAAATAATAATAGTTCAATTTTTCCTAAGACCCAGATCTATTAGTAATGATACTGAGTGATACAATCACAGAAAATAGATTTTAATGACAGACAAATTTCAAGACAATTTAATGATAACATACTAGTAGTCTGTGTTCACACTTCGATTCACTGTTGCTCTCAAGATACACTTTTGCGATAAAATGGCATAGTTTATGCCTTCTAAGTGCATTAAACTTTCTGATGATTTCTAATAATTTCTTCCATAGAACATCATAGATGTTACTAACATTTTTTCATTCTTCCTAGTTGAATGTTACCTAAATATCTGTTTTTTTTCAACTTGGCATTCCCTATAGTGTTCAGTCTGGTATTCACCACAGAACAGAGGCTCACTTACCATTCTTTCAATGATTCTTTTCCTAGTCCAGGTTGACATTTTTTTCTCCAACACACCTCCCTGATGACCAACAACACATGTTTCCTATGTACTTATCTCCTTTTAGTACATTTTATTTATGGAGGCAAGCTAAATACACTTTATTTAAGAATTATTGAAAGCTTAAATTGTAAAAAAATATAGCCTATATCAATTTCTCATTCTTTTTTTTTATTTTAATCCTCACCCAAGGATATTTTTTCCACTGATTTTTTAGAGATAAAGAAACAGAAAGGAAGGGACCTAGAGAAACACCAGTGTGAGAGAGACAAATCTACTAATTGCCTCCCTCACGTGCCCTAACCTGGGATCAAGCCTGTAACTGAGGCACATGCCCTATATCTGAATGGAACCTGAGATTCTTCAGTTCACAGGGCCGGCAATCTAACCACTGAGCAAAACTGGCGAGGATCAATTTCTCATTCTTTGATTAATGTTGCCTACTACATTTCTTATGGAAAATTGACTCTCCATTTTTGCTTGAATGCCCAAGTGAAAAGAGGAACATGGGCTGTTCTATTTGTGGGTTTTCAATTGTAGATGACTCTATGAAAACTTCCTCCCTGGACTTCCTCCTATTGGAATTGGTTCTGCATTTGACTAAGCTTTTGTCCAAATGACACTGTGACTTAGAGAAATAGTAAGTCTATTTCTTTACATGTTTAATGTTACTTGAAGAGATTTGGCTATATGCTCTTTGAGGCTAATACAGTTCTAGTATTTGGTGTTTACATAATCCTTTTGTTGACTATTCAGCAATATCCTTTAGTTATTCCTTCCATGATTAATCTCTAGATCCTTTATCTTTGTCACTGAAGTTAGAGGTAATCTATCATAATTCTCAAAACAAAATATAAAAAATGACAAACAAGTTTTTTTTTTCCTCTTTTTTTGTTTGTTTTATTTTTGATCATGTGGTATGACTCAGGGTGCTGGAGCAATGTTTCTTCCCAGAGTATCAACAAGAGAGCAGTATGACAAGGTCAGACCCAAACAGGACCTCCACAGGATTGTCCTGTGTGACTATACACAAATTAATTTGCCTACATATTTATTGTTTTCAAATAAGATGTACACACAGTTTAAAAATAAAATTCTATATAAAGAATAAAGTTTATGCAGTTATTTTCTGCACCACTCCTCCTGTCTCCAGGTCCTCTTCCTATAGCAATGATTTGCAAATACTTTAGCAGTTACTTTTGATTCTTCTAAAATATAGCCTCTATGAGGGCAGAAACTTTTTGTGTGTTGTTCTAGCATACTGAAAGTTCCTGGGCATGTTGGGAGCTTTTTGAAAACAGCTGGCTATTCTTGCCTGCTCTTTCATATTTAAGAATGATGCAAGAAGACACTGACTGAAATCTTATATGGGGCATGGTTTGAAGACTAGAATTTTAATGCTCAGTGTTTTAGAGTGAAATAAATTGTTTTATTTTTCTAAGTTTATGGAGATATAATTGACATATAACACTGTCTTAATTTAGTTATACAAGATAATGATTTAATATATGTATCTTATATAATAAAGAGGTAATGTGCAAATTAACCCCCAAACCCTCACAAGATGGCTGCCTATGAACAGGCCGACAGGGGGGTTAGTGAGGGACTACCAAACAATTGAACAAGCAGGTTGCATGGGGCGACCAGGCTGGCAGGGGGGACTGTTGGGGGCAACCAGGCTGGCAGGGGGGGCAGTTGGGGGAGACCAGGCCAGCAGAGGAGGGCAGTTGGGGACAACCAGGCCTTCGGGGGGGGGGGGGCAGTAAGAAGCGACCAGGTTGGTGGGGGGACAGTTAGGGGCAAGCAGGCTGGAGGGGGTGCAGTTCTGGGTTACCAGGCTGGCAGGGGGGTTAGTGAGGGATGACCAAATGTCTGAACAAGCAAGTTGCATGGGGAAACCAGGCTGGCAAGGGGGTTAGTGAGGGATGACCAAACGACTGAACAGCAGGCTGTGTGGGGCAACCAGGCCCACAAGGGGGCCATGAGGGGCAACCAGGCAAACAGGGGGGCAGTAAGAGGCAATCAGGCTGGCGGGAAGGCAGTTAGGGGTGACCAGGATGGAGGGGGGGTGCAGTTCAGAGCAACCAGGCCAGCAGGGGTGTCAATTGGGGCAATTAGGCTGGCAGGGAGGGCAGTGAGGGGCAACCAGGCTGGCAGGGGGGGCAGTTTGGGGTGACCTGGTCAGCAGCAGGGGTCAGTTAGGGGTGACCAGGCTGGCGGGGGGGAGGTGGTTAGGGGCGATCAGGTCTGCATGCAGAGGCAGTGAGGGGTGATCAGGCTGGCAGGGGGAGCACTTAGGGGAGACCAGGCAATTAGGCAGGTGAGTGATTAGAAGCCAGTGATCCAGACATCCTCTAAGGGGTCCCGGATTGGAGAGGTTGCAGGTTGGGCTGAGGGGACCCCCCCTGTGCAGAAATTTCATGCACCGGGCCTCTAGTATATTATAAAATGACTAGAGGCCCCGTGCACAAAATTAGTGCATGGAGAGTGTATCCCTCAGCCCAGCCTGTAATCTCTCCAATCTGGAACTCCTCGAGGGATGTCTGACTGCCCATTTAAGCCTGATCCTGGTGGGCAGTTGGACATCCCTCTCACAATCCAGGACTGCTGGCTCCCCACCGCTTGTCTGCCTGCCTGCCTGATTGCCCCTAACTGCTTCTGCCTGCCAGCCTGATCACCCCCTAACCACTCCCCTGCCAGCCTGATCGATGCCTAACTGCTCCCTTCCCAGCCTGATTGCCCCTAACTGTCCTCCCCTGCAGGCCTGGTCACCCCCAACTGCCCTCCTCTGCTGGCCTGGTCACCCTTAACTGCCATCTCCTGCAGGCCTGATCTCCCACAACTGCCCTTTCCTGCTGGCCATTTTGTGGTGGCCATCTTGTGTCCACATTGGGGTGGCCATCTTTGACCATATGGGGGCCACCATATGTGTTGGAGTGATGGTCAATTTGCATATTACCTCTTTATTATATGGGATTACCACAGTAAGTTTAGTTAACATCCTTCACTTCACATAGTTATGTAATATTTCCTATGATGAGAACTTTTAAGATGCATTCTCTTAGCAACTTTCAAATATACAATAGAGTACTGTTAACTATAGTCACCATGCTGTACATTATCTTATATAATAAAAGGCCAGCCACCATAAGCATAATGACCAGAATGACCAGAGACCAGAACCACCATGGCCCCTCCCAGGATGACCCCCCACAAGCAAGCAGTTATGGGTGATCAGGCAGGCATGCAGAGTGGTTAGGATGATCAGGTAGGCAGATCAGCCATTAGGGACAATCAGCTAGGCAGATGGCCCCTCACCAGCCTGGCCCCTCCCTGAAGCAAGCAGTTAGGGGATATCAGGCAGGCAGGCAGAGTGGTTAGGGTGATCAGGTAGGAAGTTGAGTGGTTAGGGGTGATCAGGTAAGTAGATGACCCCTCACAGGGCTGGTCCTGCCCCCCAGTAAAGAAAGAGGGAGGCCCAGGCCATCCAAACCATCGCTCCCCATGCCTGTCACCTGCAGAGGGAGGCCACTGGTGGCAGGGGGGGGGGGGCAGTGCTGCACAAATGGCAAGCAGTGGCAGTGGTGGGGATGGGGCCAGCTGCCTGAAGCTGGGGGAAGGAAATCCCTGATAGGCCCTGATCTCAGGCCAGGCCTAGGGACTTTACCCAAGGGGTCCCAGATTGTGAGAAGGTGCAGGCCGGGCTAAGGGAACCCTCTGAGTCCACGAATTTTCATGCACCAAGCCTCTAGTGTCCTCATAATTTATTTATCCCTTAACTGAAAATTGGTATGTTTGACCACCTTTGCCTCTTTTCTCCACCTCTTAACCAATGTCTCTAGCAACCCCCTAATCTGTTCTCTATATCTATGATTTGATTTTTTTAGACTCCACATATAAGTGAGATTATTCAGTATTTGTCTTTCTCTGTTTTATTTATTTAACTTAGCATAATGCCCTCAAGTTACATTCATGTGGTAGCAATGGAAGACTTTCATCTTTTTGTGACTTAATAATATTCTATTGTGTATTCCAATGACCACATTTAAAAAAATCATTCAACTATTGATTAATATTCTGTTATTTCCACATTTTGGCTATTGTAAATAATACTGTAGTGAACAGAGGGTGCAGCTATCTCTTTGAGATAGTGACATCATTTTCTACAGATATCTACCCAGAAATGAAATTGTGAAGAATGTAAATTGGTAAAGCCACTGTGCAAAACAGTATAGAGATTCCTCAAAAAATTAAAAATAGAAATACCATATGATCAAATCAACTGTTAAGATTCCCCTAAATGAAAGGAGATACAGGATTTATTCTCTAAATAGGCAGATGTTGGATATATGCACAAAACATTTAATTCAATAGAATAGACCCACTCTATAATTGGTTTTGGTGGGAGATGGGGACAAACATACTTGGTACCAGATGTCATTTTCTGAGAGTAGGGAAAGGTGGAGGGCTCAGTTGTTCAATGCTGGTGTCATATAGCTCTAGGCTTTACTCCTATTCTCAGAAAATATTCAGTTTCCAGATCTACTGAAATCCCAGACTGCCAGGGATTCCACAGATTTTGGGTTCCTCCCTAGCTGAATTCCTTCCCATCAGACATTCTCTAAGCTGCTGTTTTAGCTGTCCTATAGATGTAGATGGCTTTCTCCATTTGTTTCATGACATCCAGGTTGTTTGTCATTAGAAATATATTTATTTTCTTTCTTTTTCTCTCCCTCTTCTTCTTCTTTTTTTTTTTAACTGTCATTTAAGATAATAACGTGGGTCTCAGAGAGAGGAGATTAAAAAACATGTGGTAGGTCTGTCACTTTTATAGTTAATTTCATGAATTTTTTTTTTTTATATGACTCAGACTTTGGGTTTCAGCCTGTCTGGAGCTGCCATTTTAAGAGACCAAATTTTGAACGATCAGCTTACGTTCCCTTCAATCTCTAATAAACAGGGAGGGACATTAGGGTTCTCTACAAGACTATCTTAAACAATGTAAAATAAAGGGTGTTCAACAATTGGCAGTTGCATTGCTAGTGCTTAAAATACAAGACAGAGAAGACAGAAGGGAGCAGGATCCTGAAGAGCTGTTTCTTCTGGTTCAAGGAGCTGATGCTTTACATGTAGGCATTACTGAAATCTGAAAAAGAAGCTGACTATTTTTAACAGGGTTTTATTTTACCATTCCATTAAATAGATAACCAACCAAACAAAAACAAGTGGTAAAAATAAAATGTAAATGTGAAAATGTGGTAACATTATAAGAAATAGATTACACAACATATTTCTTATTTCCTAGCTGAGTCTAAAATACAAAGTACATAGTTGTTTAAAAAAAAGTGCTACACAATAAAACTACACATAAAGACAATGAAATAGAATAAATAAACATGACATTCACTATGGTAATGTTTTGGTAGATAATAGGCTGGGCTCTGAGCTGTTAGTAAATAAAAGAAGGCCTGTTCATCTTCACACTTTGCAATCAGAAGTAGAGTATCATGCCAATTATGCAAGGTAGCTATATTTTTAATTTTCCTGGACTTTATTTTTCAATTATTCAGATGTCAGCAAATTTTAACCTGTGAATCAATAATTCTGAGAGTAATATAATAGGGTTTGGAGGGAAGAAAGGATTTGGGAGTGAGATAAATTTGGTTTTGGCACTGCCACATGTTACTTCTACTGTCCTTAGGAGACTCTCAAAGTCATATTTTTTCATCTTAACCTTGTAGAGATTTAATTGTACCCTATTCCCCTGACACACATGATTCAGTAAAGGCTAGCTAAGTTTTTAAAAATTTAAATATACCACCACTATTATCATGTTTCTGTCTTCCTCCACAATCTTATACTCATAATTTTTTGTTTTTTCTCAAAATCTGTATTCTTTATCCTTGACTTTGATTGTAGGTGACCATTTTAGATTGGTGGGTTAAGGAGCTACAGAAGGTTTTTTTGGGTTATCTTGCTGGAAGTGGGAGTGGCCACAATTTCTCTTTTAGTGTTCACAAATACCAGCAATGTAGCATATCTTTCCTGTATGTCATATTTAACAATCTTGTTACAATTAAGAAAGTAAGAAAATTATCAATGAGAATTGCCCATTTTTATGAACACATGATCTGAGCACATAGGCTTGGTTTTCATGTACAGATATTGCTTGTATAGAATACAGATAGAAGGACTAATGACTTCTTTCAATGCACCCTTGAAAGTAATTAGTCCCATGTGCTCTTTCTGCCCATTTTTTTCAATAGCACCAGAATTAGTAGGGGTAAGAAGGAGTAGATAGGAAGATTTTGTGTACAGTTACAGATATGCCTTTTGTAGTTTGATTTTTGAAACTATAGCCTTTTCTTCTTTGAATGTATTTACATAGATGTTGGGGAAGATAGCTGGTAATCATCTACCAATGGCCTTATAGTCACCTTTGCCTTAAAGCAATCTCTGGGAGGTACATTAAAAAAGATTGTATTAGACACCTATTTCTAAGATACCATGTTTTTATTCTAATTTGTTCTTTTGGAAAGTAACCTAACACATAACCTTTAGACAAAGCATATTTACTTAGTATTGTATTATTAGTTCCTTTGGAGACCTATGGTTTTCTCATGCTAATATCAGTAGTCTATGCAATGTATATGGGGTAAGCTAACATATACCTTTTATGCTACTTGAACAATTATCTCAAAAATATTGGAATTAAATTTTGACATAATGTCAACAATGAGCAGTAAAGAGAAAATAAATCTTCCCTGATTTTAGGTTTCAAACTTTGATATCAAGGAAAATATTTTCAGAAGGTCATATTAAATAAAACACTGACTGAAATATAAAAATGTCTAAAAATGGATAATCACAGCAACATCATTAAAATTGGCAAGATATTTTATTAAGGCACATTTTGAGAATGCAATGATGCCTTTAATATAGACTTTAAGATCTTTCTCTCTTGTTTTCTAAATATGGAACTAAATGGACACATCTTTCCTGATTCTTTTTTTTTCAGGGGTGCTTTCTGTTTCTTCAGATTTTGCAGGTGCTCATGTTCCACTGATATGCCAAATACTTCATGCCACCAGGAGTTTTTACCTACTCAGGTGTCATTGCTGCCAAGCTGAAGGAAGAAAACTAAGTCCACCATCAGGGAGATGTGCGTAGTGCAGTTCTGACCCACCAAATTGGAGATGTTATATGTGTGATGGCACTGAAGAGCCCACAACAGTGAATAGGCAGTTTCTCTATTTTAGCAAACTCTGTGCTCATTAACTGGTTATATGGACCTCCTGCTACTATGCTTAATAACTGCAGCTTAGAGACCTATCTATTTCTTTGGCTTTTTACCAGGAAGAAAGCATTGTCTTTGTCCATCAGGACTAATCCTTTCTCAGCATACTTCTTAGCATAATTGCAGAGAAAGGACCAAAAAAAGTGTATGAGGGGTTGTTCCTTTTAAAAAGATATATGTAATTTGGATGAAAAAGGCACTGAATGTATTTTACTAATTCTAGTAGGTAAGGTATCTTCCATTTTCATATTTTAACCTTTATATTTACATTATTTGTATGTACTATAAACACTACTGAACTAAAAAAAAATCCTTCATAATAATCTCAATTAACATTATCATAACACAGAGAAGTTTCTAGCTAATAGTTTTTGAAGATTCTCAGCTCCAAGAGAACATGAATTATGAATAATTACGGTTAATTTTGAATCACCTTTGGTCATACAATTGACTTGTTCATGACTTGTACAAAAATAGAATGGAAGAACTTAGTTTTGAGAACTCTTTTCAAAAGAGCTGTGAAATAACTAAAATACTTTTTACTCAGTCTTCAGAGAATAATCTGAGAGGTGAAATTGTACATGTCCATAAAGGGCAGCCCAGAGATCAAGATGAAATGAGCAGCAAATGATGCTTGCATGAGTATAATTTCTATTTATTAAAATAGTAATATACTTGAATTGAAAAAAAAAACAAAACAGGAAAAGCTTTAAAGTTTTTATTGATAGAAGGAAAAGAAAACATAATTGATATCTCTGTTTAAAAAATATAACAAGTTTAATGCCAATGTCAAAGTAAGAAAAACAAATATTGATGAAGAAATTGTAGGAATGGAGACTCAAAATATACATTTATCTACATATTTTTACTATTTTTTGCAATCCTATAATAATATTTACTTTTAATGTACAAGGTTCATAAACAGGCACGATGTAAGAAAAGTGATTGAAGTTGTAGGAGGCTTTGACACAACTTGTCAGTAAAAACAAAATGGTTTTTAAAAAGGATGTTAAAAGCTGTAATTGGCACCTAGGACACATCTTCACAAATGTAAACAAATATATAACTAAGATTCCCCAAATATTATTCATGTGAAAAGTTTCTACTTCCTTTTCATATTCCAATAAATATTTTAGTAATATCACCCTACTTTTGCTAAAGTTTTCATTGTTGTTAACTTTTAATAATATCATTTGGCTCTTAAACTTCGAAGAAATAATTTTTATGATCTTATTTTAGAACAACTGTTGTTCTGAAGAAGAGATATCTTAATGCAAACACTCTATGGTTCATTTTACACAGTGGTTATCATTTAGCATAATTAACGTGACACCACATAAAGTGAAAATTCTGAGGAGGTTCTGGTTTAGTCTATCATCTTAACATAAAAAACAACAAAATTCACATTTGTTTATCCCAAATTAAGTAACAAATTATTTTATAATGTGCCTTATCACAAATAGGAAACTCAGAGAGAAGAAAGTGCCCCCTCTCACTCCTATCTCATTATTGAGCTTGCAAGAGTTCTCAATGTCTGACCTCCCATAGACAAATGTTACAGGGCTCATATATGCATACAGTCACAAAACTCAATAAAAATTTGTAGAAATAATTTCACATTAAAAAATGAAGCATTTCAAAACAGGAAACAACTTGTGGATATACTACATTGGCCATAATTCAAACAAATTTGAATATTTAAGATATTATATCTTGGGTGTTTTTTTTTCATGAAGCCCTTGTCCTGACTGTCTGCAGTACAATCCAGTTTTTGTTTTGTGTGTATGTTTTTAACCACATTATGACCAAATGTTCTACTAGGTCAGATTATGGAGAATAGAGTATTTGACTGAAAAGTCAACACCTCTTACAAAGAGAACCACCTGTACATTTCAAAATTAGTTCAACAAAGGTCAGAGATCCCAAGCCCAGTCATTAGGGTTCAAACTCTATTTCCAGTGACATCTTTCCACAACAGTGGCTCTGTGCAGGCAGATGTTTTCAAGTTGGATCTATTGATGGAGAAATTGGTCCTAAAGTTATGAGCAGCAGATGTGTTTCTTCTTTCTATGGCAATTCTGGGTCTGAGTTAGGGAAGTCATGACCTTGTCTTTACTATGAGAATTAATGTTTCTCAATACACAGAAAAAATCAGACTATATATATGAAACCTATCTCAATACATGTTAGATCTTTCAAAATTACTTACTCTGCTATAATAGTTAATTTTATATGTCAACCTAGTTAGGTCACAGTACCCAGATATTTGGTAAAACATTATTCTACACGTTTCTGTGAAAATTTTTTATGAGGTTAACATTTAAATCAATAAACGTTGAGTTAAGCAAACTGCCTTTCAAAACGTTGTTGGCCTCATCCAATTACTTAAAGGCCTTAACAGAGCAACACTGACCTTCCCAGAAATAGAGAAAATTCTACCAGTAGATTGCCTTTGAATTCAAACTGCAGTACTACCATGGGTTTCCAGCCCGCTTGTCTACCCAACAGATTTTGGACTTGCCAAAACTCCTTAACTCTGTGAGTTAATTCCTTAAATGAATTACCTCTATCTCTCTCCCTTTCTCTCCTTCTCTCTCCTCTCTTATGCTCACACACACACAAACACACACATCTAACTGATTCTATATCTCTGGAGAACCCTGATTAATATACTTGCTAAAGCTTTAGTCATTTCTACTCTTTAAATAATATTTTGATAGTCTCCAACACTATCACCTGTATTGAGATCTAACATTGTTTGTCTAATGTGTACAATGTGATGATTTGATACAACATATGTTGCAAAATTATTGTCACAATAATGTTACTTAACACATATATCACCTAAATAACTACAAGGGTGTTGTTGTTTTTTGTTTCTTTGTTGTTGTTTTTTTGGATGGGGGTGAGAACATTTAAGATCTAGTCTCTCATGTGCCAAAAAGATGGCCAAATAGGCAGACATGTCCAGAACTATCTCCTAGAGCAGATAGAAGGAGCATCTAAATTGAATAACAATCCACCAGGAACTGGTGTAGTGGATACAGATGTAGAGACAATTTGCAGCTGGGAAGGGTAGAGGATGCCTGAAAAACAGTAGGATCAGGGATCTGGCTGGAGAGAGTTGCAAGACCTCTAAGCTGAGAGAATCAGAAGGAAGCCATATGGCATCAAGTCTGTGTACCTTGGGGACAGGTATAACATATGACTGTGGAAAGGAAGTCCACAGGGCTCCTGGTGGCAGGGAATTCTAGATCTAAGTCCACAGCCATGAGAGGCTGAGCCCAGAGGGGGCAGCCTGAAGAACTGCCTAAGCAGCGTGGTGCTGGGGGGAGAGAAACTCAGTGGCGCGGGTATTTTGCCTCTGTTTTGTCTTTGCTTTTATTTGCAAAACCCAGTTCATAGGACCTTTCAAATACAAACACTCACCTGTGGAAGAGGTGCAGCTGGAGGTCCGGACTTGTGGAGTCTGGGGAGAAGCTGTGGAGAAAAGCAGGTCTGGGAGAGGTTACCAGAAGTCTGGCACTGGAACATTCCTGACACTCAGAACCTAGGCAGACATTTTCTCCTGAGGAGCTAACCCCTCCCAGCAGTCTCCAGGCAACCGATAAAGCCAAATCCAGATGATACCCTGAGTGGTACAAACGACACAAAAAATCTGAATAGCCCCTGAGAGTCTTCAGGGATTGCGTTGAAAAGAAGTTGTTCAGTCTCTGAAAGCAACACAGCAACCTCCCTAACTATAGCCCTGTCAGAAAAAAGCCACTTGAAAGATTAAGATTGGTAGCGGGCCGATAGAATAAGTGGGTAGATAGGTCCTGCATACTGTCAGTCAAGGCATTGGAGATAGGCACCAACAGATTACTTGGAACTTCAACATTGTGCTGACTACCTAACAAGAAACTGAGAAGAGGCATGATTGACAGAAGAGTGGGATCTCACACCAGCCCCCATGGGGCGTTAAAACTCAGCTGAAACGAAGACACTTCACTTTTTTATTTTTATTTTATTTTTTTTCTCTAAAATTTTTTCCCTTTCTTTTCTTTTTTTTTTTTTTGCATTATTATTATTTTTTTTTTTAGTTTCTCTGTCTGTGAGTTCATTATTGGTGTATGAAAATGTCATAAATGTCTAGGTGTTAATTTTGTATCCTGCTACATTGCTGGGTTCATTTATTAATTCTAGTAGTTTTTGATGAAGTCTTTGGTGTTTTATATGTACTGTATCATGTCATCTGAGAATAAGGACAGTTTTACTTCTTTCCAATTTGGATGGCATTTATTTCTTCTTCTTGTCTGATCTCTATGGCTAGCACTTCCAGGACTATATCAAACAGGAGCGGTGAAAGTGGGCATTTCTGTCTTGTTCCTGTTTTTAGGGGAAATGGTTTTAGTTTTTGCCCATTGAGTATGATGTTGGCTATAGCTTAGTCATATTAGTCTTTTATTATGATGAGTTATGATCCCTCTATTTCCTCTTTACTGAGAGTTATCAAGAAAGGATGTTGGATTTTTTCAAATGCTTTTTCTCCATCAATTGATATGATTATGTGATATTTGTCTCTCAATTTGTTTATGTGATGTATCACATTTATTGATTGGTGGATATTGTACCATCCTTGCATCCCTGGAATAAATCCTACTTGGTCATGGTGTATAATCTTTCAAATGTAATACTGGATATGATTTGATAGAATTTTGTTGAGGATTTTGGCATCTATCCTCATCAAGGTTATTGGTCTGTAGTTCTCTTTTTTTGTGGTGTCTTTACCTGGTTTTGGAATTAGGGTAATGCTGGCTTCATAGAAAGAGCTTGGAAATGTGCCTTCCTCTTGAATTTTTTTGGAATAGTCTGAGGAGGATAGGTTTTAGTTCTTCTTTGAATGCTTGGTAGAACTCCCCTGTAAAGCCATCCTTCCAAGGTTTTTGTTGGCTGGAAGATTTTTAATTACTGCTTTAATTTCTTCAGTAGTTATCAGCCTATTCAGGTTTTTTATTCTTCCTGTTTGAGTTTTGGGAGCTTATATTTTTCTAAGAATATTTCCATTTCATCTATGTTGTCTAGTTTGTTGGAATAGAGTTGCTCAGAGTATTTTTTCATAATCATTTGTATTTCTGTGGGATCTGGTGTTATTTCACCTCTTTCATTTCTGATTTTGTTTACTTGGGTTGTCTTTCTTTGCCTCTTGGTGACCTTGGCTAGAGGTTCATCAATCTTGTTTATCCTTTCAAAGAACCAGCTCTTTGTTTTATTGATCTTTTGTGTTGTTTTTTTGGTCTCTTTGTCCTTTATTATTCCCTCCCTTCGGCTTACACTCGGCTTTTCTTGTTGCTCTTATTCTAACTCTTTGAGTTGTAGTGTTAGATAATTTATTACCATTTTTTTTCTTATTTTTGAGTTAGTCCTGTAGAGCTATGAATTTCCCTCTCATGACTGCTTTCACGTATCCCATAGAGTTTGGATTGTTGTGTTTTCACTGTCATTTGTGACCAGGATGCTTTTTATTTCTTTTTTGATCTCTTTGGTAATGCAATCATTGTTTAATTGTATGCTATTTAGCATCCAAGTGTTTTATTTTTTTCATTGTAGTTGATTTCTAAATCTGTGCCATTTTGATCTGCAAAAATACTTGAAATCATTTATATCTTCTTGAATTTGCAAAGACTTTGCCTGTGTTCTAATATGTGGTCTATTTTTGAAAATGTCCTGTGGACTTGAGAAGAATGTTTGCTGTAGCTTTGGGATGAAATATTCTAAAATATTCTGAAGATGTCAGTTAAGTCCATCTGATCTAGTGAGTCATTTAGGATTGGTGTTTCTTTGCTGATTTTTCATTTAGAGGATTTTCCAGTGGTTTCAATGGGGTATTAAAGTCCCCTACTATGACGGTCAATCTCTGTATTGCTGTCAATATCTCCCTTGATATCTGCCAGAAGTTTTTTATGTACTTTGGTGCTCCTGTATTGGGTACATACATATTTACCAGAGTTATACCCTCTTGTTGAATTGTTACTTTTCGTATTATGTAGTGGCCCTCCTTATCTCTTTTTATGGCCTGCACTCTGAGGTCTATTTTTTCAGATATAAGTATTGCTATCCCAGCTTTGTTTTCACTTCCATCTGCCTAGAGAAATTTTTTCCATCCTATCAGTATGTGTGAGTCCTTTGTTCTGAGGTGGGACTTTTGTACACAGTAAAAATATGGGTCATGTTTTCTTATCCATTTAGCTACCCTATGTCTTTTGATTGGAGCATTTAATCCATTTACATTTAATGTTATTATTGATAGGTATTTGTTTGTAGCCATATTCTTTATGCTTGTGTTCCATCTTCCCTTTCTATTTCTTCTTTTTATAGCAGTCCCTTTAGCATTTCTTGCATTGCTGGCTTGGTGGTAATAAATGACCTTAACCCTTTTTCGTCTGTGAAGCTCCAGATTTCTCTTTCAATTTTGAATGATAGCCTTGCTGGGTATAGTATTCTTGGATTCATTCCCTTGCTTTGCATCACTTTGTATATTTCCACCCATTTCCTTCTCACCTGATGTGTTTTTGTTGAGAAATCAGTTGATATTCTAATGGGAAATCCCTTTTAGTAACTTTCTGTCTCTCTCAGGCAGCCTTTAAGATTCTTACTTTGTTGTTGATATTTCCCAATTTAATTATGATGTGCGTTGGTGTTGGTCTTTTTGGGTTCATCTTGTTTGGGTCTCTATGTGCTTCTTGAACTTGTATGGCTTTTTTCTTCCCAACATCATGGAAGTTTTCTGTCATTATTTCTTCAATAGGAGTTCTATTCCTTACTCTGCTTCCTCTCCTTCTGGTATTCCCCTTTTGCAGATGTTGTTTTGTATTGTGTTGTCCCAAATCTCCCTTAGTTTCTCCTCCTACTTTTTAAGTTTTCTTTCCAGTTGCCATTGTTCTTAGATGGTTTTTTTTCTACCTTGTCTTCTAACTCACTGATGTAGTCCTCAGCTTCTTCTTGTCTACTGTTGAAACTTTCTATTGTGTTATTTATTGTGTCTATGTCATGCTTGATTTCCCCCTTGATTCTTCCTCATTTCCTCTTGATTCTTACTTATGTTGTTGAATTTGTCTTCCATCCTTTTCAGTGTCCTTATAACCATTACCCTGAATTCTTTCTCTGACAGATTGCTTGCCTCCATTTTGTTTATTTTCTTTATTGGAGATCCTCCTTTTCTTTTGAATGGTGGAGTTTCTTTGTCTCCCCATTTTTGCTGTTCCTTTGTGATTGTTTCTACATATCAGATCAAACTGCTATTCCACCCAGATTTTTTGAGTTTGTATTATATAGTAGATGTTTTGTAGAACCCAGTGGTGCAATCTCTCTAGTCTTCTGGGCTGGGCAATCTAGGGTTGTCTCCTACTTGTGATATTTGGATTCTTTTGATGTAGTTGGGTCTGAAGTATTATTGTCCTATTCATGGATAGAGTCTCCTCTCAGGGTGTCTGGTTGTGGCTCACTCTCTACCACATTGACCAAAGAGCACAAAATACAACTCAACAAGATATAATACAAAGAGAACAAAACACAAATGTACTAATGACACTGATAACCCCAATATAAGTGACCACCAGAAAAAAGAAAATTAGGGAAGAGAAAAGAGAACAAATGAACAAATGATACTGAGGAAAGAAAAAATGGTAAGAGAGAAAAGATAAAGAAGAAAAAGTAAGAATATATATATATATATATATATATATATATATATATATATATATGGCTAATATGTTAAGTGTCCTTCCCTCCATCCAGGTAATGACATCATATAGCAACACCTGGCTTCTTCACCCTAGTGACTAGCCTCATTGCAGTTTCTTCAGCCCAGGAACATGACTTGCTTTATAGCCCAGTGCAAACATTTTACACTTTAACCAAATGTCTGTGAAGCATTTTGTGATGTCTCATCTCATTTGAACCTCACAGAGTCCTGGATTAGGATGATAGGAGACTCAGTGGAATCCTATTTTATTTTAATTAGCCAGAAAACTTAAGATTTAGAAAGCTTAGTAATTGGACCCGACTGAAAAGAAGTAAGAAATGATGGACCTTGAAAATGACTTCAGGTTTTCTCACTTTGCAGAATATAGTCAAACACTGTTGCAGTTAAATATTTTACCCTTTGTTCTCCCTGCATGATCTACAATAATAATCTGATTTGTGTTGATATTTACTGCTGTGTTGCTGACATTACCTGAAAGAGAAGTTGGAGTGCTTCACTGGGCAAAAAAAAGTTTAGCTACATCAGAATGCAGGACTAATTAAGCAAGTTTGTTCTATATCTATAAAATACTAAGTTGACTCACGCATGCATGATACATATTAAGCTCCCACTGGCGCCAATCACACATGTGTTTCCATCTGTCATTGTCAATTGTGAATTTGGTTGGCACTTCTCTTATAGGGAAAGGGTAAATAGTGATACTACTACGCCAAAACCGGTTTGGCTCAGTGGATAGAGCGTCAGCCTGTGGACTGAAGGGTCCCAGGTTCGATTCCGGTCAAGGGCATGTAGCTTGGTTGCGGGCACATCCCCAGTGGGAGGTGTGCAGGAGGCAGCTGATCGATGTTTCTCTCTCATCGATGTTTCTGACTATCTATCACTCTTCCTTCCTCTCTGTAAAAAATCAATAAAATATATTAAAAAAATTAGTGATACTAAAGTATTTCTTCTAATCAATTTCCTTTCAATGTGCATGAGTTTGTGCACTGAGCCACTAGTGTGTGTGTGTGTGTGTGTGTGTGTGTGTGTGTGTGTGTGTGTGTATATATGGATAAAACACCACAGAACAAACAGATAAGCCAAATAATGCAAACAACAAATACCCAGAAAAGAGTGAGGGCAGAATCTGTAGAGGCAGAACTTATATACAGAAAGTAAGGTTAAGAAATTGAATGAATATGGGGAGGACCTTGGTTCAGTATAGAAGAGGTAGAAAGAAGATGAGTGGATAAGAAGAAAATAAAGAAAAAGTTTGTTTAATTTAAAAAAATAAGAAAATACCAAAAGTATAAAAATAGAATGAAGAAAAAAATAAAGGACATAGAGACCAAAAAACAACACAAAAGACCAATAAAACAAAGAGCTGGTTCTTTGAAAGGATAAACAAGATTGATGAACCTCTAGCCAAGGTCACCAAGAGGCAAAGAAAGACAACCCAAGTAAACAAAATCAGAAATGAAAGAGGTGAAATAACACCAGATCCCACAGAAATACAAATGATTATGAAAAAATACTCTGAGCAACTCTATTCCAACAAACTAGACAACATAGATGAAATGGAAATATTCTTAGAAAAATATAAGCTCCCAAAACTCAAACAGGAAGAATAAAAAACCTGAATAGGCTGATAACTACTGAAGAAATTAAAGCAGTAATTAAAAATCTTCCAGCCAACAAAAACCTTGGAAGGATGGCTTTACAGGGGAGTTCTACCAAGCATTCAAAGAAGAACTAAAACCTATCCTCCTCAGACTATTCCAAAAAAATTCAAGAGGAAGGCACATTTCCAAGCTCTTTCTATGAAGCCAGCATTACCCTAATTCCAAAACCAGGTAAAGACACCACAAAAAAAGAGAACTACAGACCAATAACCTTGATGAGGATAGATGCCAAAATCCTCAACAAAATTCTATCAAATCATATCCAGTATTACATTTGAAAGATTATACACCATGACCAAGTAGGATTTATTCCAGGGATGCAAGGATGGTACAATATCCACCAATCAATAAATGTGATACATCACATAAACAAATTGAGAGACAAATATCACATAATCATATCAATTGATGGAGAAAAAGCATTTGAAAAAATCCAACATCCTTTCTTGATAACTCTCAGTAAAGAGGAAATAGAGGGATCATAACTCATCATAATAAAAGACTAATATGACAAAGCTATAGCCAACATCATACTCAATGGGCAAAAACTAAAACCATTTCCCCTAAAAACAGGAACAAGACAGAAATGCCCACTTTCACCGCTCCTGTTTGATATAGTCCTGGAAGTGCTAGCCATAGAGATCAGACAAGAAGAAGAAATAAATGCCATCCAAATTGGAAAGAAGTAAAACTGTCCTTATTCTCAGATGACATGATACAGTACATATAAAACACCAAAGACTTCATCAAAAACTACTAGAATTAATAAATGAACCCAGCAATGTAGCAGGATACAAAATTAACACCTAGACATTTATGACATTTTCATACACAAATAATGAACTCTCAGAAAGAGAAAGTAAAAAAAAAAAGAAATCCCATTTTCCATTGCACCAAAAACATTAAGATACCTAGGAATAAACTTAACTGAGGAGGTAAAAGACCTGTACTAGAAAAACTACAGGACATTGAAAAAAGAGATAGAGGAAGACATAAACAAATGAAGAACATACCATGTGTATGGATTGGTAGAATCAACATCATTAAAATGTCTATACTACCCAAAGCAATCTACAGATTCAATGAAATCCTCATTAAAATGCCAATGACATATTTCAAAGACCTAGAACAAACTCTCCAAAAATTCATCTGGAAGAAAAAAAAGACCCTGAATAGCCAGAGAAATCCTGAGAAAATGATCAAAGTTGAAGGGATCACAGTTCCAATATCAAGCTATATTACCAAGCCACAGTTCTCAAAACTGCCTAGTACTGGCACAAGAACAGACATACAGACCAATGGAACAAAACAAATAACCCAGAAATCTACCCAACTCATTATGATCAATTAATATTTGAGAAAGGAGGGAAGAGCATACAGTGGAGTCAAGACAGTCACTTCAATAAATGGTGCTGGGAAAATTAGTCAGATACATGAAAAAAAAAAAGAAACTAGATCACCAACTTACACCATACCAACCAACCACACACACACACACACACACACACACACACACACACACAAACACAAAACACACAAAACAACAACAACAAAAACAAACCTCAAAATGCTAAAGGACTTAAATGTAAGTTGGGAAATCATAAAAATCTTAGAAGACTCCATAGGCAGAAAAATATTAGACATGTGTGATAGCAATATCTTTACCAATTCAGCTCCTAAGGCAATGGAGACTAAGGATAAAATAAACAAATGGGACTATATCAAAATAAAAAGCTTCTGCACAGCAAAATAAACCACCAACAAAACAACAAGAAAGCCCACTGCATGAAAGAACATATTTGCCAATGCAATTTCAGATAAGGGTTGAATCTCCAAAATATACAGAGATCTCACACAACTTAACGAAACGAAGATAAACAATCCAATCAAAAAACAGGCAAAGACCTAAATAGACACTTTTCCAAAGAGGACATACAGATGACTGAGAGACCTATAAAAACATGCTCAAAGTCACTACTTATCTGAGAGATGTGAATCAAAACAACAATGAGGTACCATCTCACACTTTTTAGAATGGCTGTCATCAACAAATCAACAAAAGACAAGTGCTGGTGATTATGTGGACAACGAGGAACCCTCGTGCACTGCTGGTGGGAATGCAGACTGGTGCAGCCAATGTGGAAAACAGTATGGCGTTTCCTCAAAAAATTAAAAATGGAACTCCCATTTGACACAGTGATCCCACTTCAAGGAATATATCCCCAAAACAGAAACACCTATCAGAAAGGATATATGCACCCCTATATTCAGAGCAGCGTAATTCACAATAGCTTAGATTTGGTAACACCCTAAATGCCCATCAGCAGATGAGTGAATTAGAAAACTGTGGTACATCTACACAATGGAATACTATGCCACTATAAAAAAGAAGTAACTTTTACCATTTGCAACAGCATGGATGGACCTGTAGAGCATTATATTAAGCACAATATACCAGTCAGAGAAATATACCAATAAATACCACATGATCTCACTCATGTGTGGGATATAATGATCAACAAAAACTGTTGAACAAAAAATTGATAAAGAGACAAATGACAGGGGAGCAGGGGTTAGAGATCAACCAAAGGACTTGTATGCATGCATATTAGCATAACCAATGGACAGAGTGTGCAGTGGTGGGGGCTTGCCCTCCAGGGTGGGAGTGGCAGTGGGGATCAATCAGGAAAAAAGGAGACATATGTAACACTTGAAACAATAAAAATAAATAAATAAATGAATTCAGCAATGTAGCGGGATACAAAATTAACCCCCAGAAATCTATGGCTTTTTGATACTCCAATAATAAACTTACAGAAAGAGAAAAAAAAATCCAATTTACCATTGCACCAAAGAAAATTAAGATACCTAGGAATAAACTTAACTATGGAGGTAAAAGACCTGTACTCAGAAAACTAAAGGATATTGGAAAAAGAGATTAGAGTAAGACAAACAAATGGAAGAACATACCATGTTTATGGAATGGTAGAATCAAAATCATTAAAATGTCCATAATACCCAAAGCAATTTATAAATTTAATGCAATCCCCATTAAAATACCAATGACATATTTCACAGACCTAGATCTGCTGGAAGCTATCCATTGTCTACACTATCATGAAAGGGCAAATAGGGAACCCAGAAGGCTGATGGACCTTGAGCTTTGGCAAGGGCTAAAGCTATGCACCAATTGTTCTGTGGAGACAATGGTGGTTCAAGCAATTTCCTGACCTAATAGCCTCAAAGTAAATCTTTACTAATATTTATTGACCTTAAAGACAGTCTGTCTGCTACTGGATTGCCTGCCTGACTAAGGGCAAGAAGTATATCTAAAATTGAATAAAAAGCTAACAGGGCCTGGGCACCATTAAGGCCTTTCCACCAGATAAAGACTCTCCACCTTGCCCCCCATAATTTCCAAATTCATATTTCTTGTCTAGACTCTTCATTTGTGCACAGCCCTTCTCCAGATCCTGAACCCTAGCCATGCAGGTTGCAGCTTTCACATTGAACAAACTCTACAAAAATTCATCTGGGGTAAAAAAAAAAAAGATCCCAAATAGCCAAAGCAATCCTAGGAAAGAAGTCCAAAGTTGGAGGGATCACAATACCAGGTATCACACTACAGTAGGTCCTCGGGTTACATCAGAGATCTGTTCCAACCACGCGACGTAATGTGATTTTCACCATAAGTCGGAACCCACCTACATAAGCACCTATGTCACTCACATGGAGCACATACACAGCAGTAATAATTTGAAACAGTAGAAAAAATGTAAAAGAAAGATAACAATTCCTGACCTTTACTTGTGGTAAATAAATAATAAAGAACATAAAGCACATATGTACATACGTCAAAATGATGGAACTTTTTTTTTTTATATAAGTAAATGGGAGATGGCAACGTAACCATAAAACAACGTACGTTGAGTCTGATGTAACCCAAAGACTGCCTATTTATTACAAAGCCACTGTTTTCAAAACTGACTGGTACTGGCACAAGAACAGACATATAGACCAATGGAACAGAACAGACAACCCAGAAATTGATGCAAGCCATTATGCTCAATTAATATTTGACAAGGAGTTAAGAGCATACAATGGAGTCAAGACAGTCCCTTCAATAAATGGTGCTGGGAAAATTGGTCAGATACATGCAAAAAAAATGAAACTAGATCACACACTTACACCATACAGAAAAATAAACTCAAAATAGTTAAAAGACTTAAATATAAGACAGGAAATCATAAAAATCTTAGAAGACTCCATGGGCAGCACAATATCAGACATATATTGTAGCAATATCTTTACCAGTACAGCCACTATGGCAATGGAAATTAAGGATAAAATAAACAAATGGGACTTCCAGTACATCGAAATAAAAAGCTTCTGCACAGCAAAAGAAACCATCAACAAAACAACAGGAAAAACCACTGCATGGGAGAACCTATTTGCCAATGCTATCTCAGATAAGGGTTTATTCTCCAACATTTACAGGGAACTCATACAACTTAACATAAGGAAGATAAACAACCCAATCAAAAAATGGGCAAAGGACCCAAATAGACACTTTTTGAAAGAAGACATACAGAATGTCGGAGAGACCTATGTAAACATGCTCAAAGTCACTAATCATCTGAGAGATGCAAATCAAAATGACAATAAGGTACCATCTCACACCTGTCAGAATGTTTATCATCAACAAATCAACAAATGACAAGTGCTGGCAAGAATGTGGTGAAAAAGGAACCCTCGTGCACTGCTGGTGGAAATGCAGACTGGTGCAGCCACTGTGGAGAACAGTATGGAGTTTCCTCAAAAAGTTAAAAATGGAATTTCCATTCCTCCCAGTAATCCCACTTCTGGAAATATATCCCAAGAAACCAGAAACACCAATCAGGAAGGACATATACACCCCTATGTTCATAGCAGTATAATTTATAATAGCTAAGATTTGGAAACAGGCTAAGTGCCCATCAGCAGATGAGTGGATTGAAAAACCATGGTACATCTACACAATGGGATACTATCCTATCTAATAAAACAGTTATATTCAAATTAACCATCACTCTGCTACACCCACCAGCCACGCCCACCAGCCAATCAGGAGCGAATATGCAAGTAAACACAACCAAGATGGCTACGGCCACAGAGAGCAGGAGGGAGGCTTGGGTTTCCCCAGCAATGGAGGAAGCCAAACTTTCCACCTGCCCTTGCCGGCCTAGGCCTCCACTCAAGGCTACAAAGTTTCAATGATAGAAGATACATAAACCCAAACAGAAATGGCGGCAGCCACGGAGCTGGAAAGAGCAGGAGGCTAGGGTTGCCCGCGGTGATGGAGGAAGCCAAGCTTCTGCAGCCCTGGCTAGCCCAGGCCTCCGTTTAAGGCTACAAAGTTTCAATTATAGAAGATACATAAATCCCCCCAAAAATGGCTGCTGCCATGGAGCAAGCAGAAGGCTTGGATCCGCTCCAGGCTACAAAGTTTCAACTGTAGAAGATAAATAAATCCCAGATACCAGGGCCTCCGCTTGGGTCACCAGGGGGCGTGGCCGGCATGCAAAGCACCAAAGGCCCCTCATCCAGGCCGCCGCATGCCCCAAGGGAACCCCCACCCTGATCTGGGACACCCTTCAGGGCAAACCAGCTGGCCCCCACCCGTGCACCAGGCCTCTGTCCTAACTAATAAAAGAGTAATATGCAGATTGACCATCACTCCAACACACAAGATGGCTGCCCCCATGTGGTCAAAGATCCTGCCCCCATGCGGACACAAGATGGCCACCACAAGATGGCCAGCAGGGGAGGGCAGTTAGGGGTGACCAAGCCGGCAGAGGAGGGAAGTTGGGGCAACCAGGCCTACAGAGAAAGGCAGTTGGGAGGGACACAGGCCTGCAGGGGAGAGCAGTTGGGGGCGACCAGGCCTGCAGGGAAAGTCAGTTGGGAGGGACCCAGGCCTGCAGGGGAGAGCAGTTGGGGGGGACCAGGCCTGCAGTGGAGGGCAGTTAGGGGTGATCAGGCCTGCAGGGGAGGGCAATTAAGGGCAAACAGGCTGGCAAGGGAGCAGTTAGGCATCAATCAGGCTGGCAGGGGAGTGGTTAGGGGGTGATCAGGCTGGCAGGCAGAAGCGGTTAGGGGCAATCAGGAAGGCAGACAGGTGAACAGTTGGGAGCCAGCAGTCCTGAATTGTGAGAGGGTGCAGGCTGGGCTGAGGGACACCCCCCTCCCCCGTGCACGAATTTTGTGCACCGGGCCTCTAGTGCCACTATAAAAAAGAAGCAACTTTTACCATTTGCAATAGCATGGATGGGCCTGGAGAGCATTGGGCTAAGCAAAATAAGCCAGTTGGAGAAAGATAAATATCACATAATCTCACACATATGTGAAATATAATGAACAACATAAACTGATGAACAAACTAGATCCAGAGATAAAGGAACACTAAACAGACCATGCAACCTCATAGAGAAGGTGGGGTGGGGAGGGTAAGAGATCAACCAAAGGACTTGTATGCATGCATATTAGCGTAACTAATGGGCAGACACTGGTGTGGTGGGGGTGTCAATCAGGGGAAAAGGAGACATATGTAATACTTTATAAAAAAAATTCTGACATCAATAGGGGATTAAATCTGAAAATTGACTTTCTTTGTCACCCATTTCAAAAATACATGACTAATGACTTCCTTTTAAGGACATCATTCATAATGCTTGGTGATCAAACAATGTACACTGTGTCAGTAGTGGCTAGATACACATAACTTTCCAATCTCGCATGGAGGTAAGAAAAATATTAGACAAATTTTTTCATACTTCCCACTTAAGTGAAACTTGTAAGCTACCACATGTTTGATTGAGGGAAAATAAAGGAAATAGAGGTTAGATATGTGTGAATAATATGTAATACAAGCTGAGCACATAGAGAGTAGTTAGCTTATCTTAATAAAATGGTTTTATAATCTCTCAGACACCTACAACTATTTATTTACTGAGTTTCTTGGTAGTGATTATTTAGTATGGAACACTGTTTTTAGCAGTGAGTTAAAAAATAAAACTGTATGCTTAATTAAAAACTAAGCACTGAATTTCCCTTTTAAGAAAGTTCATGGCAACCATAGAGCCTGTATAATATATCCATTGGCATTTTTTATTTACTATGTGGTTATAAAGGTAACACTGATCTCATGGAAATCAGAAAATACAAATCTGAAGAAAATAATATTAGCTGACACTTCAAAAGTTAATAGTTTTGTTTAGGAAACTTCCTGAAGATGTTGCTTTCACATATTTAAAATGTGAATCTGCAGAAAGTGTATAAGAATATCACCCTGAGAAACATGGCTTTTCATTTATAGCAAATTACTGTTTTCTTAAATAGTATTCAGTTTTATTTCAAATCTTTTCAGCACTTATGAAATATGCAGAAGTGGCTATTAATATGTTAGCTCCATTAATAGCTGAGGAACTTCACAAACAATTGAATATTGCCATATAGATGTAGCATGTAAAAAATTAGGTACAAAAATGGTTCAATTGAAAACCCAACTAATTGAACCAAAATAAAGTTTTTGGAAATCTATTCTGCTAGAAATGAAACATTTGAAAACTTTATAAGGGTTTTTAAAGTTCAGTCCAAAAGCTAACTACTGATGATAACTCGTGTTGGCGATGACATGAATCAACTTTGGAAATGATTGTACATAATTTTATGAAAATTAATAATAAACTATGTTACAATTTTATTTTTCATAAAATAATCAGAGATTATTTTAGAAGACTAATAAATTACATTAAGCATATAAATATGTTCTACAATGATTTTGCTTGTTATTTTTAATATTTAAATAATAAATTTAATTTCTGTTTTGTTTTGCTTCAAGATATATAATTATAGTTTTACATTTTTGAAGAATTTCATTTTCAGAAATAGTTTTGAACAGAACTATTTATATGTCCACTAGTGGCCTGGTGCAAGAAATTCGTGCATGGGGGGCAGGTGTTCTTCAGCCTGGCTTGCACCCCCTCCAATCTGGGACCCCTTGAAGGATTTCCTACTGCCGGTTTACAGGGAATGGGCCTAAACCAGCAGTCAGACATCCCTCTCACAATCCGGGACTGCTGGCTCCAGCCGCTCACCTGCCTGCCTGCCTGCCTGATTGCCCCTAACCACTCTGCCTGCTGGCCTACTCACCCCCAATTGTCCCCCACCAACCTGATCACCCCCAACTGCCCCTGTACCAGCCTGATCACCCCCAACTGCCCCTGTACCAACCTGATCACCCCCAACTGGCCCCCTGCTGGCCTGCTCACCCCCACCTTTCCTCCCCACTGGCCTGCTCATCCCCAACTGCCCCCCTGCTGGCCTGCTCACTCCAAAATGCCCCCCCCCCGCTGTCCTGATCACCTCTAACTGATGCCCACTGACAGCCTGCTCACCCCCAACTGGCCCCCCTGCTTGTCTGCTTACTCCCAATGGCTCCTGCTGTCCCATCCTGGCCTGATCACCCCCCGGTGACCCAAAGTCCCAGCCCCTCCTTTTTTTTTTCTTTTTATTTTCAGCGCCTCCTTGAGCCCAGGCCAGGGCTGGCTGAAAGCAAGTATCTAGAATTTATTTATCTTCTATAATTGAAACTTTGTAGCCTTGAGCGGAGGCCAGGGCCGGCCAGGGCGGGCAGGAAGCTTGGCTTCCTCCATTGCCGGGGCAACCTAAGCCTCCTGCTTGCTCTAGCTATGTGGCCTGCCGCCATATTGGTTGGGTTAATTTGCATACTCACTCCTGATTGGCTGGTGGGTGTGGCTTGTGGGTGTAGTGGAGTGATGGTTACTTTGCATGTTTCTCTTTTATTAGTATAGATTGATGTAATAAAAACAATTTATTAGTATATAACTGTTTTAAATACTACATAATTTTATGTATTTTAGTATATTGCTTTATTCTAAAAATGTCAATTTACCAACACATTTTATATATCTCTGAACTTTACTAGATATCATTAAATTATTCTGTGGATTGTTGTAACAAATTTATTCTCTGTCAACAGTTGGTATTATTATTTTAGAAACTGCCAAACCAATGAATGTAAAATGGAAATTCATGTGGTTTTGAGCTGTATCTCCCTAATTAGTAACAGGTTTGAGCATCATGGCATTATTTTTATTGGTCATTAGGGTTTCTTCTTTTTCTAGTAGGTTGGATTGTCTATTTTGTTGTTTATTTGTAAGATTTATTTTTTTTTGGATATTATTATTTTTTACATCTATAATAATAGAAGCATGCTATGCTAATTAGACCAGACATCCTTCCAGATGTACTTCCAGATGACCTTCCGGACAAAGCTGGGGCTGCAAAGGAAGCCTTGGTCCTGGGTGCCTGCCAGCAGCTGGAGGGAAGCCTGGGTCCTGGGTGCCAGATGGAAGCCTGAGTTCTGAGTGCCAGAGGGAAGCCAGTGCTGGCAGCTGGGAGAAGGAAGGCCTACTCTTGCACAAATTTCATGCATCAGGATTCTAGTATAATTAGTGGTCTGGTGCATGAAATTTGTGCACAGGGTGGTGTCCATCAGACTGGCCTGCACTGTCTCCAATCTGGGACCCCTCAGGGGAATGCCGGTTTAGGCCTGCAGGATTGGGCCTAAACCAGTAGTTGGACATCCCTCTCACAGTCTGGGACTGCTGGCTCCTAACTTGGAGCACCAGCGGGTCTTTCTTTATTTTTATTTATTTAATTTTTTTTAGGGCAAAAGTGTATGATTTTTAATTAAAACTGAAAAACTGTCAGGGACAGGAATGACAGAGGACCCATCCTAGATGGATGGGATCCTGGGGGTGGGAGTGGGGAACAGAATTCAAATGGGGTCTGTGGATTGAACCTTAATACCATTTGAATGGAGATTTCCTCATGTGGTTTGGTGGAGAATTGTTATGTAGGTGCGTCTGCTTTTAAGAAATACACAGGGGAGTATCCCGGCATCTTATCATGTGTAGAGCATGCTCTCAAACAGCTCAGAAAAAGACTGGGGGAAATGGCATGTATGTGTATAAATGCACACACTCTCACACAGTCTAACCTTGCTATTTTCGACTCCACCTTTGTGCACCTGCCTACTTGCTAAGATCCGTAACTCCAGAATCAAGGCTTGCAGAGCTTCCTTGGCCACTGAGCCACCGCCAGGGTGCAGGAACCCTGCAGACAGACCCATGGGCACAGTCCCAGCTGAAGTCAACAGGTGCCACTATTTTCTAGTTTCCTCTCCAGTATGTGAACTGGGGTCTGTTTCATGACAGGCTCTATTGGGGCTTTGGCATTTCTGTGCTTCCTGGTGGCATCTGGCTGTGTGGGATGGCCAAGCTGGTGCTCCAGTGGCTGCCAGTTCCCTGAGCCTGAGAATACTGTGCAGTAAAATCAGAGAAAAGATCGTGTGGTAAGCAAGTTCAGGCTGCCCCGTTTCAAACTTAAGGAATCAACAGCACCCATTGTATATGGTTTCCTTTCAACGGAAACCCAGAGAGCACTGCCCTGAGCATGCACAGTGCCGGCTCACCGGGGCCCACAGACCAACAGCAATGGCCACTTGCGGGTGAGGTCGTGACGCTGAAGCGACACCGGGGGTGAGTCTGGCTGCCAAGGCCACGTCCTGGCCCACGTCCGGGCCTATGCCCCACAGTGAACCTGCGGTCGGGCACCGACAGGCGGCTTGGGGAACTGACATAACCATGTCGGTACTGCCACAGTTTCTCTATGCACGTTTAAACCATCCACCTTCTTCTGGAAAGAAGGGCTTTTTCTCCCACTCTGGATAGTCACGCTCCCCTGGTGGCACTTGAGGACTTGGGGCCTACCTGGCACCCCAGCCTTGCTGACCCCATGGGACACTGCCCTAACAGCTCTGTACCTCTGTTGCCCTCCACGCACCCCGCTGGCACCGTTCAGCACTATCCATCCAGTATGGTCCGTCCATCTGCACGGCCCTCGAGGCTGCCCGGCCACATGCGCTCTGGCTGCTCCCACCCAGACACCACTTTCCCGCACCAGGAGGTAGACCCAGTGCGCCTGCCTGGACTGGTCGTCCCTCTGGTTGTGAGGGCCCTAGTCTATTATTAGTATAGATAGGGTTTATCTACAGTTTCATAGATAACTAAGATAAATTTTGGAGCCCAGGATCTGAAGCTTTCCAAAAAGTCAACTCAGAAGTCTTCTGAGGCTTTACTTTAAATAAAAGTATGCTTACTTTAAATAAAATAAAGTAGTTTGCCATTTTATCAAAACATTTTAAAGATATTTATTAAAAAGCTCCAAAGTACTAAATGTTGTCCTCTTAATATATGCTGCATTTAAATAGCTATTTCAAAAAAATATTTTACCCTTACAGCAATAATGAACTTTTTAAATGTTAAAAATATCCTAGATGGTCTACTAAATATTTCACAATTGTCTTTTTGGTGATAAATAACCACTTAGCATACTTGTTAAAAATGCAGGTTATCCAAGTCCCACTTAAGCTCACTGAGTCAGAATTTCCAAGGAAATGCCTCTGAATTTTTAAAATAGACCCAAGTTATGCTTATATTTGGGAAAGTTTGGCAAACTTCTCTGACACACAATTGAAAATAACATAAACAATGGAAAGCATGTTAGAATAAAAAATAAACTACCTTCTTCTCATCCCCTTCTTCCCAGATCAGTTGCCTTCATTTTTACCTCAATCATGAATATATATATATGGTCCAGCTATTCAGCATTTTATGCGAGTCACAAATTTGTCAATTTGCAATTTAGCAAAGAGTAGTGATTCTGTTTCTAAATACTTTTCTTGGGAATGTAAAATATTTGGCTACACATTCATGTTGTTATTAGTGGAGAGAACTCCTGGTCCCCACTTCTTGTCAGAGTAGGTGGGGTGCTTGGGGTGCCACTAGAATAATAATTTCCAGAGGCCTCCTCGCAGGATGAGATATTGTTGAGAACTTTATTTCTTTGGAGTTATGCCTCTGAATTTCCAAGATCCCATTTCCCTTCATCCCACCATAGAAGAAGTATAACTGTGGCTTCTGCAGAGCTAGGATAGAAGCCAAGCCAGTTTTAAGAGTTTCCACTCCATGTTGGAGCACAGATCCATTTCAGCATCAGGCTAGCTTAGTTTGTGTTCCCTACTACAGTCCATTGTGTGTGGGGTCTACAGGGCCACATGGCTATGGAGGGAACATGGGCAAATGCGAGAGAGTCACAAGAGTGCCAAGAGCCAAGAGCCAAGAGGGCCAAGAGAGAGAGAATTCCTTTGTTTGGGGCAGTGGTCAGCAAACTCATTAGTCAACAGGGCCAAATATCAACAGTACAACTATTGACTTTTCTTTTGAGAGCCGAAAACCGACTTCTGTGCATGGGCCACGAAGTTTCAATCGCACTTTACGTCCGCGCCCGCACGTGGTATTTTGTGGAAGAGCCACACTCAAGGGGCCAAAGAGCCGCATGTGGCTTGCGAGCCGCAGTTTGCCGACCACTGGTTTAGGGGATTATATATTCCCAATTTTCACAGACTTGCAGTGGCTCTGCCCTCTCTAGGCAATGATCTCTCTTCCCAGGTTTGACTGATAGGTACCTTCCCTGCATCACCCTGATTTCACTGTGCATGTGCCCATCTTCCCCTTTGTCCAGTCCATTCCCCCAGTAGTCTGAAGGGAATGGGCTGATGGTTCCTGAGGAGTATGAAATTCAAGCTTCCTACTGAAGCTGCCCAGATGACATGTCTATGATGTCTGACCTTCCCTTTGCTCCTTTTCTATTATTAATAACTAGCTAAATACAAGAGAATCACTGTGGTGTTTAATGATTATGCCTTGCTATAAAATAGCAGTAATTAATTCTCAGAAAGAGAAACTAAAAAACAATCCCTTTTACCATTGCAACAATAACAACAACAAAAAGATAACTTGAAATAAACTTAATCAAGGAAGTGAAAGACATGTACTCAGAAAACTACAGGACACTGAAAAGAGAAATAGAGGAATCTACAAACAAATAAAAGAATATACTGTGTTCATATATTTGAAGAATTAACATGATTGAATGCCCATACTATGGAAAGCAAATCTATAGACCCAACACATTCCCTATTAAAATACAAAGTGCATATTTACTGATCTAGAATAAACACTCCAAAATTTATATGGAACCACAAAGACCCAAATACCTGCAGCAATCTTGAGAGAAAGAAGAACAAATTTGGAGGGATCTCAATACCAGATATTAAATAATAATAAGAACCTATTACATCAAAACTGCCTGGCATTAGCACAAGCACAGTCATATAGAATAATGGAACAGAACAGAGAACTCAGAAATTGACCACAATTAATATTTAACAAAGGAGGCAAGAACATACAATGGAGTCAAGACAGTCTCTTCAATAAGTGGTATTGGGAACCTTAGACAGGTACAAACAAACAAAAAATGGAACTAGACCACCAACTTACACCATACACAAGAATAAACTCAAGCAGGATTAAAGATTTAAAAATAAGTCATGAAACCATAAAATTCCTAGAAGAAACCATAGGCAGCAAAATCTCAGACATCTGAACTAGCAGTATTTTTGGCAATGCATCTCTTAGGGCAAGGGAAACAAAAGAAAAAATAAACAAATGTGACTATATCAAAATAAAACTTATGCACAGCAAAAGAAACCATCAATAAAATGAAAAAAGGATATCCCTGTATGGGAGAACATATTTGCCAATGATACATCTGATATGGGTTTAATTTCCACAATATATATCAAGAACTCATACAACTTAACAAAAGGAACACAAACAATCAAATTTAAAAAATGGCCAAAGGACCTGAATAAACACTTCTTAGGACATACAAATGGCCAAGAGACATATGAAAAAATGTTCAAAGTCATTAATCATCAGAGAGATACAAATTAAAACCACAATGAGGTATCACCTCACATTTGCCATAATGGCTACCATCAGCAAATCAACAAACAACAAGTGCTGGCAAGGATGTGGAGAAAAGGGAACCCTACACTGCTGGTGGGAATGCAGACTGATGTAGCTACTATGGAAAACAGTGTAGAGTTTCCTCAAAAAATTAAAAATGGGACTGCCATTTGACCCATTGATTCCACTTCTTGGAATATATCCTAAGAAACATGATACAACACTCAAAAAGAATGTATGCACCCCTATGTTCATAGCAGTGCAATTTACAATAGCTAAAATCAGTGCCTCTTCATAGATGAGTGGGTAAAAAAGCTGAGGTACATTTACAACATGGAATACTATGCAACAGTAAAAAATGACATAGCTCTTACTCTTTGAGAAAGTATGGAGGAACCTGGAGAGTATTATGTTAAGCAAAATAAGCCAGTAAGAGAAAGACAGGTATCACATGATCTCACGTATATGTGGAATCTAATGAACAAAACTGATCCAGAGACATGGAAGCATGCATCAGACTGAGGAATGTCAGAGGGAAGATTGGGGGCAGAAAGAGGTTAACCAAAGAATATATATATATATATATATATATAACCCATGGACACAGATAATAATGTGGTGAAGACTTAGGGAAGGGGCAGGAGCAGGGAGGAGGTGGTCAATGGGGAAAAAAGTAGGACATGTGTAATACTTTCGACAATGAAGATAAATTTAAAGAATCTATCTATATATCTATATATATAAAAGTCAAGCGACCAGAATGATGGAATGACTGGAACGACTGGAAGGACCAGTCGTTATGACATGCACTGCAGCAGCCAACTGGCCTGCACCCCCAACCAGCCAGCCCCACCCCCAATCAGCCCCCAACCATGATAGGGGGCAGGGCTGCCTGGCCAACTGCCCGAGGCTCCTCCTCATGGCTGACCCTTGCCCCAATCAGCACCCATACCTCAATCAGGGGCAGGGCCAACTGGCCAACCTTCCATGGCCCCTTGCCCCAGCTGGCCCTGGCACCCATCAACCCCCCCCACCCTGATTGGGGCTGGGGCCATGGCTGGCCTGGCCCCATTGGCCCTGATCAGGATGGGCTGGCCAGACCCCATCCATGCACAAATTCATGCACCGGCCCTCTAGTAAAAAAATAACAACCCTAATCAGTTTGGCTCTGTATATAGAACGTGGACCTACAGACTGAAGGGTCCCAGGTTCAATTCCTGTCAAGGGCACATACCTCGGTAATCAATGGATGTGAGATGTGACACATACATGTTTCTGTGTCTCTCCCTTACCTTCTCTAAAAAAAAAAAAAAAAAAAAAAAAAATCAATAGAAAAATATCCTCAGGTTAGAATTAACCAAGATGGAAAAAATGCCAACAACCAACACAAAAATAGCCATTCAGTGTGAATGTATCAAAATTATACCTATTTTTTTCTGTCAGATCAAAAAAATATATATTTTTTGTGTGCCTCAGAATTTTAGTAATTCATTTATATCTGATGAAAAAGGTTGAAAATAGCTAAGTAGGGTTTAATCTTAAGTAATCCTGATGTACCAACATATTGCAAAGGGATGATGCTATACCTAATGATCTAGTCATAGTGAAAAAAATGAAGATATCAGAGTAAATTTTATGAAGACCTTAAAACATGGCAGGGTTAGCACAGAACATAAGAAGAAAAGAAATCAACCCTCATGAGTTTGCGTATTCCGCTATTCAAGGCAAAGAGACCCTAGAAATAGGTAATACTCCTTTGTATGTCACTAAAATAATGTACTCCTGTGTGGGTCAGAGCATCGATCAGACTTTTCCATTCCTTACGTAGACCGGTGCCTGGAAGCATGATCCATGCATCAAAATCACCAGATGTATCTGCAAAATAAATTCATGGAGACTCTACCATCCCATCCACAATCAAAAGACCAATGTACAAATCAAAAATCTAAAAGAAATCCATCTGCCATCTGGCATTTAATAGAATGCAAAGGAAAATAAAGGAACGTTAAGTTAGAAGTGACAGAGTGAACCAGAATTTATACTAGACTAGAGTAGGGGTTGTCCCTCAGCCCAGCCTGCACCCTCTCCAATCTGGGACCTCTTGTGGGATGCCCAACTTCTGGTTTAGGCCCAATCCCATGGGCCTAAACCAGCAGTCAGAAATCTCTCTCACAATCTAGGACTGCTGGCTCCCAACCGCTCGCCTGCCTGCCTGCCTGCTTGATTGCCCCTGCTTCTGCCTGCCAGCCCAATCACCTCATAACCACTCCCCTGCAGGCCTGATCAGCCCCAACTGGCCTCCCCTGCAGGCCTGGTCCCTCCTAACTTCCCTCCCCTGCCAGCCCAATAGCCCCCAACTGAACTCTCCCACTGGCCTGTTTGCCCCCAATTTTCCTCTTTTGCTGGCCATCTTCTGGCAGCCATCTTGTGATGACATGGGGGCTGCCATCTTGTGACCACATGGGCATGGCCATCTTGTGACCACATGGGGGTGGCCATCTTGTGACCCCATGGGGGCAGCCATCTGTGACAACATGGGGGTGGCCATCTTGTGACCACATGGGCATGGCCATCTTGTGACAATATGGGAGCGGCCATCTTGTGACCAAATGGGGGTGGCCATCTTGTGACAACATGGGCGTGGGCATCTTGTGACCAAATGGGGTAGCCATCTTGTGATGACATGGGCGTGGCCATTTTGTGACCACAGGGGGGCAGCCATCTTGTGTGAGAGTGTGATGGTCAATTATTATATAGGATAGCATCATGCCAAGAAGTGGTTGACAGAGTAGTCAGTAGTTGTTCCCCCTGTCAATCTAAAATGACTGGGTCCATTAGTTTCCTGTGGCTGTTATAACAAAGTACCTCATTTGGGGTGACTTAAAACAATAGAAATGGATTCACTCACAGTTCTAGAGGCCAGAAGTCCAAGATCAGTACCACTCCGCCAAAATTAAGGCATCAACAGGGCCACACTCCATGTGGAGGCTCTAGAAGAAAATCATTCTTTGTCTCTTCCAGCTCCGGGTGGCTATCAGCATTCCTAGGCTTGTGGATACATCATTCCAATCTTCAAGCCCAGCAACTTCAAATCTCTCTCTGCTTTATCATCACATCACCTTCTCTGTGTGATTAAAATTTTCCTTTGCCTCCCTCTTATGATACATGTAATTGCATTTAAAGATTCAACTAATAATCCAGGTTTATCCCCTCATATTACATGCTTCACTTAATCCCATCTGCAAAATTTCTTTTTATATAGGGATTAGGAAGTGGGCAAATCTTTGGGGATCATTATTTGGCCTGCCACACTGAGTATATTCTCAGCACTTCTAAATTCCCTGCTAATCAGACATTGTTTATTTTTCATCTGTGTATTTTTGACCATTTTTATATTTTTCAACCTATGTTACTTCTCAGGATAAATAATTATACGTATTTTATCAAATTAATACAAAAAGGATATTAACTATCACAAACACTTTATGAATTAATTCATGAATAGTTATCATCTGTCTGAGATGTTAAATATTACTCTTTTGCCTCTGAAAAGTGAAGTATACTGCTAGAGGATAAGGGAAGGAAACATATTTTTATCACATTTTGTGGGCCATTTTTGTATTAGGGATGAAAGTATAAAATACAGTCTGAATAAAACTCCTCTCTATACAGGTATGTCTCATGTGGGGTCCTGGCTGGCTCTGTATTTTGATGAGCAGAACCATTACAGAGGACATGATCATCATTCATCAAAACATCCCAGTACCCAGAACTGCTTGGCACATGGATACTTCCAATGGAAGGAAAAAAAGTGAACACTAAATAGACACTTTCAATGGGAGGAGAAAAGTGTCTCTGGCTCTTCTGATGTGGCTGGATTAGAGCAAATATGTGTGGACCAAACACATTGTGAACTGAAAAGACAGTATATGGCTATAATGGAAACCACAGAGCAAGCCCACCAACAGTCAAAAGATTTGAAACTTGGATTTGGGTTCTCTTTAGGCATAAATGAATGAAGTTTAAAGAAACTCTATGCGTTAAAGATCCATGTATTGTGTAAGAAACATTTGGGGCTGCATCATTTCAGTGTGAAAATTTCTACAGCCTCAAAGTGTATAGGGGAATCATCCCTGGCCGAAGGCACAAACCTGGGTTGCAGATTTGATCTCGGCCCTGTTTGGGGTGCATACAGGAGGCAACCAATGGGATGTGTCTCTTTCACATTGATGTTGCTATCTATCTATCTATCTATCTATCTATCTATCTATCTATCTATCTATCTATCATCTATCTATCATCTATCATCTATCTATCTATCATCTCTCCCTCCTTCTGCCCTTTATTCTAAGGTGAGGATTAACAACAACAACAGAAAAATGTATAGGGGGATCTTAGTAGTGGTGACATTTCATAGTGAGCCGGGGGATAAGGTGGGAAACTTTGAGTGCCAGTCTGTACCAGCACCTTATATTACAATACAACAGCAGCAGCAACTATTTTGTTGTTGTTGTTGTTGTTGTTGTTATTGTCTAAAGTTTTGCATATGTCTCCTTTTGCCCTGATTGACTCCCCTGCCCCTGGCCATTCCAACCCCAGGCAAGCCCCCACTGCCCCAGTGTCTGAGTCCATTGGTTATGCTAATATGCATGCATACAAGTTCTTTGGTTGCTCTCTAACCACCTCCAACCCCCCGCCCCCTGCCATTTGTCTCTAGATCTATTTATGTTCATCAAATCATGTTGATCATTATATCTCACATATGAGTGAGATCATGTGATATTTATCTTTCTCCGACTGGCTTATTTCGCTTACATAATGCTCTCCAGTTCCATCCATGCTGTTGCAAATGGTAAAAGTTCCTTCTTTTCTACATTCCGTTGTGTAGATGTACCAGTTTTTTAATCCACTCATCTGCTGATGGGCACTTAGGCTGTTTCCAAATCTTAGCTATTGTAAATTGTGCTGCTATGAACATAGGGGTGCATATGTCCTTTCTGATTGGTGTTTCTGATTTCTTGGGCTATATACCTAGAAGTGGGATTACTGGGTCAAATGGGAGTTCCATTTTTAATTTTTTGAGGAAACATCATACTGTTTTTCACAGTGGCTGCACTGGAATGCATTCTCACCAGCAGTGCATGAGGGTTTCTTTTTCTCCACATCCTTGCCAGCACTTGTTTGTTGATTTGTTGAAGATAGTCATTCTGACAGGTTTAAGGTGATACCTAATTGTAATTTTGATTTGAATCTCTCAGATGATTAGTGACTTTGAGCATGTTTTCATGTGTCTCTTGGCCTTCTGTATGTCCACTTTCAAAAAGGGACCTTTGCCCATTTTTTATTGTATTGTTTTCTTCCTTTTGTTAAGTTGTATGAGTTTCCTATAAATTTTGGAGATTAGACCCTTGTCAGAGATAACATTGGCAAATATGTTTTCCCATGCATTGGGCTCTCTTATTGTTTTGCTGATGGTTTCTTTTGCTGTGTAGTAGCTTTTAATTTTGATGTAGTCCCATTTGTTTATTTTCTCCTTAGTTTCCATTTTCCTAGGATCTATATCAGTTAACGATATTGCTAAGACATATTTTGCTACCTAGGGAGTCTTCTAAGATTTTCATGGTTCCCTGTCTTAAGTTGAAGTCCTTTATCCATTTTGAGTTTATTTTTGTGCATGGTGTAAGTTGGTGTTCTAGTTTCATTTGTTTTGCCTGTATCTGTCCATTTTTCCCAACACCATTTATTGAAGAGACTGTCTTGACTCCATTGTATGCTCTTGCCTCCTTTGTCTAATATTCATTGATCATAATGGCTTGGGTTGATTTCTAGGTTCTCTTTTCTATTCTATTGGTCAACATGTCTGTTCTTTTGCAAGTACCAGGCAGTTTTGTGAACAGTGGCTTTCTAATATAGCTGGATATTTGGTATTGTGATCCCTCCAACTTTGTTTTTTTTTTTAATATATTTTATTGATATTTTACAGAGAGAGGAAGGGAGAGGGATAGAGAGCTAGAAACATTGACGAGAGAGAAACATCGATCAGCTGCCTCCTGCACACCTCCCACTGGGGATGTGCCCGCAACCAAGGTACATGCCCTTGACCGGAATCGAACCTGGGACCCTCCAGTCCGCAGGCCGACGCTCTATCCACTGAGCCAAACCGGTTTCGGCCCTCCAACTTTGTTCTTCTTTCTCAGGATTGCTGTGGCTATGCAGGGTCATTTTTTATTCCATATGAATTTTTGGAGAGTTTGTTCTAAGTCTGTGAAATATGCCATTGATATTTTAATGGGGATTGAATTGAATTTATAGATTGCTTTGGGTAGTATGGACATTTTAATGATTTTGATTCTACCAGAACATGAACATGGTATGTTCTTCCATTTATTTATGTCTTTTTCTATCTCTTTTTTTCAACATCCTGTAGTTTTCCAAGTAAAGGACTTTTACCTCCTCAGTTAAGTTTATTTTTAGGTATCTTAATCCTTTTGTTGCAATGGTAAATGGGATTTTTCTTTTTTAGTTTCTCTTACTGTGAGTTCATTATTGGTGTATAAAAAATCCATAGAATTCTAGGTTTTAATTTGTATCCTGCTACATTGCCAAATTCATTTATAAGTCTAGCATTTTGGTGTTTTTTTTGTTTTTTTGTTTTTTTTTATGGAGTCTTTAGGGTTTTCTATGTACAATATCTTGCCATCTGGAAATAATGACAGTTTTACTCCTTCTTTTCCAATTTGGATGCCTTTTATTTCTTCTTCTTGTCTGATCACTATGGCTAGCACTTCCAGTACTATGTCGAACAGGAGTAGTGAAAGTGGGCATCCCTGTCTTGTTTCTGTTCTTCAGGAAAATGTTTTTACTTTTTGGCCATTGAATATGATGCTGGCTATAGGTTTATCATAAAAGGCTTTTATTATGTTGACTAGAGGCCCAGTGCAAGAAATTCGTGCACAGAGGGGGGGCTGTCCCTCAGCCCAGCCTGCACCCTCTCCAATCTGGGAACCCTTGAGGGATGTCCAACCACCTGTCGGGCCTAAACAGGCGGCTGGACATCCCTCTCACAATCCAGGACTGCTGGCTCCCAACTGCTCGCCTGCCTCTGCCTGATTGCCCTTAACCACTTCTGCCTGCCAGCCTGATCACCCCATAACCACTCCCCTGCCAGCCTGATCAATGCCTAACTGCTCCCCGGCTGGCCCAATTGCCCCTAACTGCCCTCCCCTGCCAGCCTGGTCACTCCTAACTGCCCTCCCCTGACAGTCTGGTTGCCCCTAACTGCCCTCCTGTGCAGGCCTGGTTGCCCCCAACTGCCCTCCCCTGCTGACCTGGTCTCCTCCAACTGCCCTCCTCTGCTGGCCCGGTAACCCCTAATTGCCCTCCCCTGACAGTCTGGTCACCCCTAACTGCCTTCACCTGAAAGCCTGGTTGCCCCCAACTGCCCTCCCCTGCTGACCTGGTTGCCCCCAACTGCCCTCCCCTGCTGGCCCGGTCACCCCTAACTGCCCTCCCTGCTGGCCTGATCAACCACAACTGCTGTCCCCTGCAGACCTGGTCTCCCCCAACTGCCCTCTTCTGCTAGCCTGGTCACCCCTAACTGGCCACAACTACTCTCCCCTGCAGGCTATCTTGTGGCAGCCATCTTGTGTCCACATGGGGGCAGCCATCTTTGACCACATGTGGGTGGCCATCTAGTGTCTTGGAGTGATGGTCAATTTGCATATTACTCTTTTATTAGATAGTATGTATGATCCCTCTATTCACACTTTGCAGAGAGTTTTCATCAAGAAAGGGTGTTGGATTTTTTTCAAATGCTTTCTCTGCATCGATTGATATGATTATGTGATTTTTGTCTCTCAATTTGTTTATGTGATGTATCACGTTTATTGATTTGTGGATATTGTACCATTCTTGCATCCCCAGAAAAAATCTGACTTGGTCATGGTGTGTGATCTTTCTATTGTAATGCTGGATAAATTTGCTAGACTTTTGTTTAGGATTTTAGCATCTATGTTCATCAGGGATATTGGCCTGTAATTCTTTTTCTGTGTAGTGTTTTTATCTGGTTTCAGGGTTAGAGTAATGCTAGTTTCATAGAAAGAGCTTGGGAATGTGTCTTCTTCCTGAAATTTTTTGAATTTTCTGAGGAGGGTAAGTTTTAGTTCTCTTTGAATGTTTGGTAAAACTCCCCTGTAAAGCTGTCCAGCCCAGGGCTTTTGTTTGCTGTAAAGTTTGGGATTACTGCTTCAATTTTCTCAGTAGTTATCAGCCTATTCAGATTTTTTTTTATTTTCCTGATTGAGTTTAGGAAGATTGTATTTTTATAGAAATATGTCCATTTCATCTAGGTTGTTCAGTTTTTGGAATAGAGTGATTCATAGTATTTTTTTTTTTTTTTACAATCCTTTGTGTTTCTGTGGGATTGGTTGTTACTTCACCTCTTTAATTTCTGATTTTGTTTATTTTGGTCCTCTCTCTTTGCTTCTTGGTGAGCCTGGCTAGAGGTTCATCCATCTTACTTATTCTTTCAAAGAACCAGTTCTTAGATTCATTGATCTTTTGCATTTCTTTTTAGACTCTATGTCATTTATTTCTGCTCTGGTTTTTATTATTTTCTGCCTTCTGCTTACTGTGGGCTTTTCTTGTTTCTCTCTTTTCTTTGAGTTGTTGGGTTAGATCAGTGGTCGGCAAACTGCGGCTCATGAGCCGCGGTTTGCCGCTCTGTTGACTAATGAGTTTGCTGACCACTGGGATAGGGGTTTAAGCACAAGAAACAACAACAGCCTGTAATTATTGGAATCGAGAGTTTAGGTCAGTGGTCGGCAAACTCATTAGCCAAACTCATTAGCTGCATGTGGCTCGCAAGCTGCAGTTTGCCGACCACTGGGTTACATAATTTATTACTAGTTTTTGTTTTTGTTTTTGTTTTTGTTTTTGTTTTTGTTTTGTTTTGTGTGTGTGTGTGTGTGTGTGTGTGTGTGTGTGTGTGTGTGTCTGTGTGTGTGTGTGTGTATGTTTAGGTCAGCTTTTACTGCTATGAACTTTTCTATAAGACCTGCTTTCACTATGTCCCATAGATTTTGGATTGTTCTGTTTTCATTGTCATTTTTTTCCAGGATTTTTTTTATTATTTTTTCTTTGATCTCTTTGGTAACCCAATCATTGTTTAATAGCATGCTATTTATCCTCCAGGTATTTGATTTTTTTTTCAAAATTGTTTTATTATAGTTGATTTCTAATTTTATGCCATTGTGATCTATGAAAATGCTTGATATAATTTCAATCTTCTGTATTTTAGAGACTTAGCCTGTATCCTAATATGTGGTTTATCTTTGAAAATGTTCCATGTGAACTTGGGAATAATGGATATTTCACAGCTTTGGAGTGAAATGTTCTGAAGATGTCAATTAATTCCATATGATCTAGTGAGTCATTTAGGATTTATTTTTCTTTGTTGATTTTTTGTTTTTGTTTAGAATATTTATCCAGTGATGTCAGTGAAGTATTAAAGTCCTATTATGTTTTTATTGCTGTTGAACTCTCCCTTGATATCTTTCAGAAGTTTTTTTTTTTTTTTTTAATGTATTTGGGTGCTCCTGCATTGGGTGTATATATGTTTACCAGAGTTATATCCTTTTGTCGTATCGATTTGTTTATTATTATGAAGTGGCCTTTCTTATCTCTTATTATGGCCTTCACTTTGAGGTCTATTTTTTCAGATATAAGTATTGCTATTCCATCTTTTTTCTTTTTTCTTTTTTTCATTTCCATTTGCCTGAAATTTTTTCCCCCCCATCTCTTCACTTTCAGCCTGTGTGAGTTCCTTTGTCTAAGGTGGGTCTTTTGTAGACAGCATATATATGAATCATATTTTCTTATCTATTTAGCCACCCTATTTCTTTTGATTGGAGCATTTAATCCATTTACATTTCAGGTTATTATTGATAGGTATTTTTTTGTAGCCTTTTTAATTCTTTATACCAGTGTTGCTTTCTCCTTTTCCAATTTCTTCTTTTTAAAGCAGTCCTTTTAGTGTTTCTTGCATTGCTGGCTTGCATATCTGTGAAGCTCCTGATTTCCCCTTCAATTTTGAGTGATAGCCTTGCTGATTAGAATATTCTTGGATTCAGTCCCTTGCTTTGCATCACTTTGTATACTTCATTCCATTCCCTTCTGGACTGAGGTGTTTCTGTTGAGAAATAATTTGATAATCTAATGGGAGATCCCTTTTAGGTAACTCTCTATTTATCTCTTGCAGCCCTTAAAATTCTCTCTTTGTCATCAAGGTTTGCCATTGTAATTACGATGTGTCTTGGTGTGGGTCTTTTTGGGTTCATCCTGTTTGGGACTCTCTGTGTTTGTGTAACTTTTTTCTTCCCCAAATCATGGAAATTTTGTCATTATTTCATTAAATAGGTTTTCTAATCCTTGCTCCTCTTATTGTCTTTCTGGCACCCCTATTTTATGGACATTGCTTCATTTTATGTTGTCCCAAAGCTACCTTAATCTCTCCTACTGCTTTCTAATTTCAATTACTGTTCAGATTGGGTGTTTTTCTACCCTGTCTTCTCACTCACTGATTCCATCCTCTGTTTCTTCTAGTCTACTGTTCAAACCTTCTGTTGTGTTCTTTATTGTAGCTATATCATTCTTCATTTCCACAATTCTTACATATGTCGGTAATTTTTTTAGTCCAGACAGTTTAGGAACTGTGTGGCCTTTACTCTGAATTCTTTCTCTAACATGTTGTTTTCCTCCATTTCATTTAGTTTCTTTTCTGGTGATTACTCCTTTTCTTTCCTTTGTCGGTTGTTTCTTTTTCTCCCCATTTTTGCTGTCTCTAGCTAGCCCTGAGCTCCTTGCCTGGGGTCCAAGGGTTTGAAGTCCCTGGAGTTCAATCATCTGGTATTTGCTAGACTGGAGGCTGGGTCTGCCTTGAGCTTCACACCTTTATTATTTCTGCTTTGAATTGTTCCCCCTTCTCTCATGGTTCTGGTCCCTCAGTTGTCTGGTTCAGATTCTCAGGGTCAGTAGGAGTGCGAGCAGAGTTCCTCTGGTGTGGGACTCTCTGTGAGGGTCCAGAGGCCTCTGGCATGCAATTCATTGTGTGACCCTGGAACCCAAGGCAGGATGGTGCCCTACATCCCTCTGGTAGTATACATGCAGCATGGTCCTGTGACCTGTGGCTGGGTATGCCAGGTCGTACCAGCAGTTCTGAGCTAGGCCAAGGATGGGGCTCATGCTTAGTGACAGCTATATCAGAGCTGGGGGTGGAGCTTGTGCCTGCCTGATAGCTCTGTCCATGCCAGGGGGTGGAATGCACACTGGTATGAGGCTCTGTACTGGGACGGGGGACCAGGAAGGTGTGGGGATCCCTGGTTTGCACTCACAACATGAGGACTTGTAGCACGGGATCCTGGGATGCTGAGTTTGGGCTCTGGTGAGAAGATGCAGCTCAGGAAGTCTCTCCAGCTGTGCTCACTGTAACTGTTTGGGACCTGCAGAATGATACTACACTGCTCACTGCTGGGGCATGGTGGTGATTCCACATGGGTTATGGCTGCAAGCAGATCCCTGCACAGGTCCAGGGGTGGTATCCAAGGTTGGTCTGGGTGTTGGTGTGGCTTCATTCTGACCTCCATTGTTCTGCTTTACAAGATGGCATGGGTTCCATGCTAAAACTGCACCAGCCTGGGAGTGTCCTCAGTGGTAGCAAGGGATTCCTGCCTAGGAGAGCCAATCTGCCAGTGCCTGAGACTTGTGCAATGTCTAACTTCCCTTCACTCCCTGCTACACACACCACACATGTCCACACATACCCTTCTTGCTCCTTTACTCACTCATACTCTCTCCCTTCCTGCTGTCCTGTCAGCCACCATGTTCAAATCCAAGAAATTTTATTTTTTGCTTAAAGAAAATTTAGAATACATTTACATCAGTGTTAAAATATTTAATACCCTTATATTTCAATTAAGCAGCTGTTTCTTGCTTGATATTCACAAATCACTGCTTTATGTTATTTTCTCAGAAAAATTTAGTAACAGAACATCAGCCTTAGTAACTAAGAACTTTGGGTGTGTTACCTCTTCATGATCTCAAAGTCTTAAATCATTTTATTGGTAGACTCTACTGTCTTCGTTTCAGGTAAGTACTTCAAGATTTCAATATAAAGTGGTTACCTTCTCATTAACAATCCAGCATTTAAGGAGCTTAGGAGTCACCAGCCTGTCCTAACAAGTAAAAATATGTATAAACTGAAAAATCAACAACTCTTCTAAGAACCATCAGAGAAGTACTGTCACAGAACAAATCACTACTCTAAAAATAGCAGCATTAGACAGTTACACAGAGAAGCACAATTTACCAGAACAGAAATCCATCAGCAAAAACCCTATAGAATCTAGTGCCTGGATAGGAAAACCAAAACTATAATTGACAAATCGCTGAAGGCTCAGAATGAACAAGCCTAAAAGTTAAAATCTCCAGGGGAACCCCAGACATAGTAAGATCCTCCTGCTTTTGTGAGTTTAAGCTCCAGATCTTCAGATTTATTGTAAAACAAAATCCCCTTGTGATCTAGAGGTGAGAGTAAAAAAAAGAAAACATTTGAAATACACCAGAATGTTCTGTTCTTAACAAGACTTACCCTCAAGAGAAAGCATTTTATCATAGACTAATAGCTTGCTGGGATTTTATAAAAGTATCACCTACCAGGAGGGTGGTGGGGGGGAGGGTGGAAGAACACCCAACTTTAGCCAGCTCTAAAATTCCACTTAAGGGAAAATAAATGCCAAAATCCAGTTTGTACTAGTGTTTCTTTTTCATGTGGGGGAAGCATGGAATTGAGAAGTATGGTGAAGTTTTGTTCCAGAGACATAAGTTCATCAAAAGAATAAGACCTAATCATGTGACTACAGAATGTTTCCCTTTTCAACATACCATGCCATCACATTACTAAAGGCCTATTTACTGCAATTTCTTTTACCCAGTACATCATGTTCAGTTTTCAATAAAAATTACAATGAATAGTAAAAAGGAAACAAATAAACAAACAAACAAAAAACTAATGCCCACAAACAAAACAATTTGAAGAGAGTGAACAAGCATCAGAAGCAGAGTCAAATATGTCAGGAATTTTGGAATTATCAGATCAGATATTTATTTTTTAAAAAAACACACAACTATGATTAGTATGCTGAGGGATTTAATGAAAAAAGTAGACAATATGCAAAAACAGATAGATAATATAAATAAATAAAAATTCTAAGAAAGAACAAAACATAAATTATAGAGATTAACACTGTAATACAAATGAAGAATGCTTTTGGTGAGCTCAGCTGTAGACTGTACTGATCTAAGAAAAGGATCTCTGAGCTTGAGATTTTGACAATAGTAACTTCCAAAACTGAAAAGCAAAGAGAATAAAAATTAAAAAAAGAAGAACACTAGGTCCTTGCTGGGTGGCTCAGTTGGCTAGAGTATTGTTCTGATGTGCCAAAGTTGTGGGTTTGGTTCCTGGTCAGGACATATACAAAATCAACCAATGAATGCATAAATATGTGGAACAACAAATCTATGTTCTCTCTCTCTTTCTCTCTCTATCTATGTATCTCTTTCCCTCCCTCTTTCTTTCCAAAATCAATAAATAAAATGTTTAAAAATACATTTAAAAAAGGACAGAATATCCAAGAACTGTGAGACAATTTAAAAGTTGTAAAAGGTGTAGTGAACACATAATGTAAATGCCAGTAATAAAAGAAAGAGATAATTACAGAGACAATGTTAGAAGAAATATTGACTGAAATTTCCCAAAAAGTAATGTCAGGCACCAACCAGGAATCAGAGAATACCAAGCAGGATAATGCCAAAAACAAACAAACAGACAAAACAAAAACCACTGCACCTAGAACAATCAAATTTAGAGCTCAGAAAATGAAAGATAAAGACAAATTCTGAAATAAGCTAGAGGACAAAACACCTTTACTGTACAGAAGCAAGGATAAACATTATATCTGACTTCTCAGAAACCATTCAAGCAAGAAGAAAATGGAGTGATATATTTAAAGTGTTTAGAGAGGAAAAAAACACCACCACCAACCACAAATTCTGTACCCTTCAAAAATTATCTCTCAAAAAGAGAAGGAAATAATACTTTCTCAGATGAACAAAAATTGAGTAAATTTGTTTCCAGTGGGCTAGACTTGCAAGAAATGTTAAAATAAGTTCTTTAGAGGCATACATGTTTAGTGAGACAGAGGCAGAGTGAACTTGAAGTAAGTTCCATGGAACAAAGAGACAAAAAAGAGAAAGAACCCCAGAAGAACAGCTGCCTGGATTTTTTATGGAAGGGGACTTCTCTTCCAAACAATAACATCCATATATCCATACGTCCAACCCTCTTCTCCATATTCAGTCATCAATAGCTGTTAACATAAATAGGTTTACCTCCTAATTCGAATTAGTCAATTAGACAGAGTTTTTAACCAGTGGTCTTATGCTTCTTTTTTTGTTTGCTTATTTCTTATTTTGTTTGTTGTGTTTGGTTTTGTTATGTTAGCACCTGCACAACAGTTCACATGATGTAGTTGAGGATGCATCTCATAGTCAGCTAGCTTGAGAGGAGATCCCACCCATGAGTAAGACAACAATCACAACCCAATTACAAGGGACATTCCTAGATCATCCAGCTCAGCAGATCAAATAGACTGCACCACTGAGTTCCAGAGAACACTTACTGTATAAGGCCACCCCACAAATACTAGGAGCATAGCCATATGATTTAATAAATGGAAACAAATACAAGGGGACATCAAAAAAGGGAAGACAAATAAACAACCCAAACTGAAATAAAAGGAGGAAAATACAGAAAAAGCTAAATGAAATGGAGGCAACAATTTATCAGATATATAGTTCAAAATAATGGTCATAAGGATGCTCAATCAACTTAGTGAGAATAACAAGGGACTTAGTGGGAACTAAAAGAGCATGAAATAGAAATAGAAATCATGAACAAGAAACAGTTGCAAATAAAGAATAGTATATCTGACATCAATAATACACTGGGATGGATCAAAAGTAGATTGAATAGGGAAGAAGATTGAATCAGTGATTTAGAAGAGAAGGTAGGAAAAGAACCACCTAATTAGAACAGCAAAAAGAAAAAAAAAAGAATTAAAAAGCAGGAGGATAGTTTAAGGGGTCTTAAGGACAATATGAAACATAACTACATCTACATTATAGGGGTAAAAGAAGAACAAAGTGAGCCAGGAACCTGTTTAAAGAAATAATGACAGAAAAATTCCCTAACCTGATAAAGGAAAAAAAAAAATCACACAAGTCCAGGAAGCACAGAGAATTCCAATCAAGATGAACCCAAAGAGACCCACTCCAAGATACATAACAATTAAAATGACAAATGTTAAAAATAAAGAATGAATCTTAAAAAGGCAGCAAGAAAGTGACAGAAAGTTACCTACCATGGCATACCCATTAGAATGTCAGCTGATTTCTGAACAGAAACACTGCAGGCTGGAAGGTATTGAAATGAACTACTCAAAGTAATGAAAATCTAGGACCTTAAACCAAGACTACTCCACAAAAAGATGATCATTTAAAATTTAAGTGGAAATAAAAAGCTTCCCAGATAAGAAAGACTAAAGCAGTACATTACCAACAAACCAGTATTGAAATAAATGTTAAAGGGAATACTTTAAGAAGAAGAAGAAATCGAGGGAGGAACATAGGTAAAAAGAAAAAAATAATAGCAATAAATAAGTACCTCTCAGTAATAACCATAAATGTAAATGAACTAAATACTACAATCAAAAGACATTGTGTAGGTGAATGGATAAGAAAACATGACCCATATAAAGGCGGACAAGAGATCCACCTCAGAGCAAAAATTCACACAAACTGAAAGTTCAGGGATGGAAAAAAATTCCATGCAAATGGAAATGAAACATACAGCTGGGGTATTTATATCAGACAAAATAGACTTCAAAACAAGACCAAAAGGAGTTGTTATTAAAAAACAAATAAACAGAGGGGAGACAAAATGGCGGCAGAATAGACAGACGTGTCCTGAGCCTTGTCCCGGAGCAGATAGAGGGAGCAGTTGAAACGAGTGGAATCCAGCCTGAATTGGCGAAGGAGGTGCAGCTGGTGAGACAGTTTGTAGCCGGGAAGGGCAGAGATCCCCCCAATAAAGGTAAAGTTAAAGATCTAGGCAGTAGAATCTGCCGGACCTCTGAGCCCAGAAGGTCAGGGAGAAACTACACAGTGCCAAGCCGCATCCCTGAGGACAGGCAAAGCATCGGACTAGAAAAAAAAAAAAAAAAAAAAAAGGGTCCACGGGACTGCGGGAGGTAGGGGATTTTAGACCTTGGAGTCTGGATTTGGGATCTGAGCTTTAAGGCAGCCCTGAAGAGCTGCCGGACAGCACAGTGCCAGCAAGAAAGGAACTTGCAGAGACGCGGTCCCTCCTCACGCTGGGGCCTGCGCCTTTCTCCACTGAACCTGGTTCATAGGACCTTTAGGATACAGACGCTTACCTGTGGTTGAGGTGCAGAAGAGGGAGTGGGGTTGTGGAATTTGAGGAGAGTAGGCAGCGGATGGTCCAGGAGAGGTGGAAGCAAGTCTGGTGCTGAGTCATATCTAGGCCCCATAGCCATTTTCTCCTGAGAGATAGACCCTCCCTCCAGTCTCCAGGCAACCAATATAGCCACACCCAGATCCCACACTGATTAACACCATGGAATCTGAATACTCCCTGAGGCCATAGGATCTGCCCTAAAGAGAAATCTTTAGAAGTTAAGCACTTCAATTACACAGCTACACTGCCAGGGCCCTTCAGAGTGCTTCAGTGTGCCTGGTAAAATTCCTGAACATGCAATGAAACTAAAGCAGTCATAATTTTGTGCAAAAAAATAAAATTTAAAGTTATCAAGACTGCATTATAAAATTTACAAAAGCCTCCATTAGTCAAAAATGGGGGATAGTAGGGTAATATCATGGAAGGAAAAATATCCTATAAGTAAATTACATTTAGAAAATTTTTACCTTACAAAATTAATTTTCATTTGTAATGCTAACAGCAAGACACCCATGAAAAACACACATGATGTCTAAATAAGACAAAGGAAAATCATTTGGGCAAAAATAAAAAGGATCCCAAATCAATTATATAGAAAAGATTCCTTTATTAACTTTTGGTCGAGAATATGTTTGTATATTTTCAGAAAACAACTCCAAGACCATGTGGATTCCTGCAACAGAGAGGAATTGACAGGTCTGCTCCAACCACGAAGACAAGAGGAGAAGCAGTCCAGAGATGGAAGATGCTGAAGACGCCTTGCCACGCTAGCAGTCAGCAGCTGTGCAATGCAGCAGGTTGCCTAGGACCAAACCAGAGAGGGTCGGACCTGCATTGCCACCATGTGCCCACCATCCAGATATCATTGCTGACATGTACACATAAGGAACTGTTTGACATTGAAACAGAATTGTTGGTCATTGAAATTGGGACTCAAACATTTTTTGTTATTATACGTTTATTTCTAGTCTGTAGAGGCAAGATTTTTTAAAGGAAAGAAAAGGGGAAAAAATAGATACAGAGGCAAAGAAGCATTGAACAGACTGTCAAACTACAGCGGGAAGGCAGAGGAGGTTTTGGGTGGGCGGGGGCTGTAAGAGATCAATTGAAGGACTTGTACGCATGCATATAAGCATAACCAATGGATAAAAGACACTGGGGGGGGCAGGTAAAGGCATGTACTGGGGGGAAGGGGAAGCCGGGGGGTGGTCAATGGGGGGAAAAAAAAGACATATGTACTACTATTTGTAATACTTCAAACAATTAAAAAAATAAATTAATTTAAAAAAATAAAATAAACAAATAAACAAATAAAAACAAAGACCATAAAAAGAGACAAATAATGACACTACATAATACTAAAGGGATTGATCTAATAAAAAAATACAAGCCTTGTAAACATATATGCACACAACTTAGAAGCACATAAATATATATATTAAAAAACTCTTGGAAGACATTAAAGGATAGTTTGAAAGCAACACAGGAGCACATAAATATATATTTAAAAAAAAACTCTTGGAAGACATTAAAGGATAGTTTGATAGCAACACAGTCAGAGTATGGGGTTTTAACATCCCACTGACATCATTGATAGATTTTTCCAGACCAAAAAAAAAAAAAAAATGGAAATAGCAATCTTAAAGGACACACTATATTGGATGGATTTAATTGATATTTACAGAACATTTCATCCAAAATCCACAGAATATACATGTATTCTCAAGTGTACTTGGATCATTTTCAAAGATAGACCACATGTTAGGACACAAAATAAGTCAACATATTCAAGAAGACTGAAGTCATATCAAGCATCTTCTTGGATCACTATGGCATGAAACTAGAAATCAACTGCAATAAAAACACTAAAAAACCTTTGGACACATGGTGACTAAAAGGCTTGTTATTAAGCAATGAGTGAGTTGTCACTGAGATCAAGACAGAAATAAAAAAAACGTCCTGGAAACAAGTAAAAAGGAACACACAACAAACCCAAATCTATGGGATATAGCAAAAGCAGTCCTGAGGGGGCTATTTATAGCATTACAGGCCTAACTCAAGAAACTAAAAAAAGTTCAATTAAAAAATCTAATCCTACAACTAAAAAATTTAAAAGAAATACATAAGCAAAAGGAATTAATGAAGATCAGAGAAGAAATAAATGACATAGAGATTTTTAAAAATCAATGATACCAAGAGTTGGTTCTTTGGAAAGACAAACAAGATTGATTTATCTTTAGCCACACTTATCCAAAAACAAGATAGAGGAGCCAAATGAATAAAACAGAAATTAAAGAGGTGAAGTAAAAACTGATATCACAGAAAAACAAAAGGTTGTAAGGTAACAATTTGAACAACTATATGCCAACAAACTGGACAAGCAGGGTGAAATAGACATACTTAAAATATACAATCTGCCAAAACTCAATCAGGGAGAATCAGAAAATCTGAATAGACCGATAACAACTAATGAAACTGAAGCAGTAATTTAAAAAATTCCCAGCAAACAAAAGCCATAGTCCACATGGCTTCATAGGTGAGTTTTAACAAAAATTCAAAGAAGAATTAACAACTATAATCCTCAAACTATTCCAACAAATTCGAGAGGGGAGAAAACTTTCAAACTCTTTTCAGGAGGACAGCAATATCCCAAGTCCAAAACCAGATAAAGACACTACAAATAAAGAGAACTACAGGCCAATATCCCTAATGAACATAGATGCTTAAATCCTCAGCAAAATATTAGCAAATGAAATCCAGCAATCCATTGTAAATATTATACACCATGACCAAGTGGGATTTATCACAGGAATGAAAGGATGGTTCAATATTCGCTAATCCATAAACATGATACACCACATAAACAAAATGAAAGATAAAAATCATATGGTCATATCAATAGATGTATAAAAAGCATTTTTAAAAATCCAGCATGCATTTAAGATTTTTTTTAAAAATACACCTCAGCAAAGTGGAAATAGAGGGATCATAACTCAATATAATAAAGGCCATGTCTGGCACACTTACAGGCAAGATCACACTCAATGGGCAAAAACTAAAAGTATTTCCCTTAAGATAAGAAACAAGACTTTCCCACTCTTACTCAACATAGTACTGGAAGTCTAGCCATGATGATCAGACAAGAAGAAGAAATGAAAGGCACCCAGATTTGAAAGGAGAAAGTAAAACTGTCATTATTTGCAGATGACATAATATTGTACATGGAAAACCCTCAAGACTCCCCCAAATCCTGTTAAATTTAATAAATGTTTTTGGCAAAGTAGCCGGACACAGAATTAACATCTGAAATCATTGGCATTTTTATACACCAATAATGAACTCTCAGAAAAACTAAAAAGACAATCCAATTTACCATTGCAACAATAAAAATTAGATACCTGGAATTAAACTTAACCTAGGTGGTAAAATAACTATACTCAGAAAATATAGGATATTGAAAAAGGATATAGAAGATAAAAACAAGTGGAAGCTTATACCCTGTTCATGGATAGACAGAATGAACATAATTAAAATGTTCATACTACTCTAAAGCCATTGTAATCAAAACAGTCTGGTACTGGCACAAGAATAAACATATAGACCAATGGAACACAACAAAGATCCAGAAATTGACCCATGACAATATGGTCCATTAATATTTGACAAAAGAGATAAGAACATGCAATAGAATAAAGACAGTTTATTCAATAAATGGTGCTGGGAAAGTTGGACAGGTACATGCAAAAAAAAAAAAAATCAAACTAGACCACCAAATTACAACATACACAAAAATAAACCCAAATTGAAGAAAAAAAAACTAACAAATATAAGACTCAAAAACACACAAATCTTAGGAGAAAATATAGGCTGTAAAATCTTAGGCATCTCACACAGGAGTATGTATACCAATACATCATATAGGGCAAGAAAAGAAAGGAAAAAATAATCAAATGTGACTACATAAAACTAAAAAGCTTCTGCACAGCAAAAGAAAAAAGGAACATATGGGAGAACATATTCACCAGTGACACATCAGATAAGGGGTTAATTTCCAAAATATAAAAAGAGTATATACAACTCAACACTTGTAAAAAAGACAATTAAAAATGGCTAGAGGACCACCGGAATAGACACTTCCCTAAAAAGGACATACAGATAGCCAAGATACATTTGAAAATTTGCTCAACATCACTAATCATCAGAGAGATGCAAATTAAAATTATAATGAGGCATCATCTCATAACTGCCAAAATGGCTACCATCAATAAATCAACAAACAAGTGCTGGTAAGGATGTGGAAAAAATGGAACCCTAGTACACTGCTGGTGAGAATGCAGACTGGCATAGCCACTGTGGAAAACAGTATGGAGGTTCCTCCAAAAATTAAAAATGGAACTGCCATTTGACTCAGCTATCCCACTTCTGGGAATATATCCCAAGAATCCCAAAACACCAGTCAGAAAGAATATAATCAATAAAGAAAAAAAAAGAATATATGCACTCCTGTGTTTATAGCATCACTAGAGACCCGGTGCACAAAATTAAATTTGTGCACTGGGTCGGGGGTTGGGGGGATGTCCCTCAGCCCAACCTGCACCTTCTCCGATCTGGGATCCCTCTCACAATCTGGGACTGCTGGCTCCCAACTGCTCACTTGCCTGCCTGCCTGATTGTCCCTAACCATTTCTGCCTGCCAGCCTGATCGCCCCCTAATCACTCCCTTGCCAGCATGATCAATACCTAACTGCTCTCCTGCCAGCCCAATTTCCCCCAACTGCCCTCCCCTGCTGGCCCAGTCACCCCACTTGCCCTCCCCTGCTGGCTTGGTCACCCCCAACTACCCCCCCGCCCCGCCTGCCTGCTCACACCCAACTGCTCTCCCCTGCTGGCCTGATTGCCCCTAACCGCTTCTGCCTTGGCCCCGCCACCATGGCTTTGTTCGAGAAGGACGTCCAGAAGGTCTCCTGGTAGGTCTCCAAGTCTAATTAGCATATTACCCTTTTATTAATATAGATAGCTAAGATCTGGAAGCAGCCCAAGTGCCCATCAGTAGATGGGTAGATAAAAAAGCTGTGGTGCAATTGCACAATGGAATACTATGTGTCTGTTAAAAAAAGAAGGGTTTCTTACCCTTTGTGACAGTATGGATGGACCTGAAGAGTATTATGATAAAGGAAATAAGACAAATATCACATGATTTCACTTATTTGTGGAATCCAAAGAACAAAATAAACTGATGAAGAAAATAGGTCCATAGGTATGAATGCATGGAACAGAACAAGAAATCTCAGAGTGGGGTGGGAGAGAGGGTACAGGGAGACATTAAAAAAAGACAATAGTATGGGAAGGCCTGGGATGGGCTGTTAGGTGGAGGGTCACAAGATGGAGAAAATAAGAGATACCTGTCATACTGTCAACAATAAAAAAAAAAGTATAGTATATTGATTATAGTTAACAATACTGTAATGTATAATTGAAAGTTAAGAGTTCAGATCTTAAAATTTCTCATCACAAGAAAAAAATTGTAACTATATGATGTGATGGTTGTTAATTAAATTTATTGTAGAGAGAGAATCCAAGATGGCGGCGTAGGTAAACACCTAAACTGCTGCCTCACACAACAATTTCAAAACTACAACTAAAAGACAAAATGTCTATCACCCAGAACCACGGGAAAGCTGGCTGAGTGGAAGTTCTACAACTAGAAGGAAAGAGCAAACAGCATTGAGGGGTGCACAAGAGCGGAAAAGCTGAGGTTTGGAGACACGTGAATCGGGAGCACTGCTGTTTTCAACCCGAAGGGAGATAAGCTCCCGATTACTCCGAACTCCAGTTTCTGGGGAGACGCGGGGGACCCAAACTCCTACGGGGAGAAGCTGGACTGTCTGCTGTGGGGTCGGAAAGTGAGGGAGGCTTGCTTGCAGGGCTGCACGCAGGAATAATTGTTTACTGTGCTGGGGCTCGGGACGCAGAGCCGACTTCTGGCAGCCATCGCTGTTTGCCACGCCCTAGCCTAGTGACGCCCTGAGACCCCGCCCCGCACAACCTACAAACCCACCCAAGCTCCAAGCAGCGGCTTTAGCATATGAATGGTCTGCCCTATTGCAGCTTAACCTAGCAAACTTGCAGCCCGGGTCAGACAGCTCCAAAACCTCCAAACCCCAAGCAAAGAGGAGAAAACTGTAGTTCTCACTGTAGCGCCTGCTGGGTGGCCTCAGACAGTAGCTGACCTGCACCCCATTGGAGATCCAGAAGCCAGTGTACCTAGTGGTCAGAGTGAGACACCAGATTTCAACTCCTCACATCCATAAGTGACACATTCAAGAGGCAGACTCAGTGAGCACCAAAGCCCCACTGAAACAAGTCCTGCACCATAAGCGTGTCTCCAGCGCAGCAGTTCTTCCATTATAGACACAGCGGGTCCTCATAGCCAATTGGCCTGGAGGTCAATTCCTCCCAGTGTACCAACAGCAATCAAGGCTTAACTACACCAAGACTTTGCACTCAGCCCACAAAGGGGTGTACCAAAGGCGTCCATCTCAAGTGATTGGGGAGGCTGAGCTACTGAACCCTATAGGTCACCTACCACACAAAGCCACTCCATCAACACAAGGAAGCAGCAAAATGCGGAGACCAAGAAACATGTCACGAATGAGAGAAATTGAAGAAAGCAAACTACTGGATGACATAGAGTTCAGAACCACATTTATAAGGTTACTCAAGAATCTTCTAAAAACCGCTGAGGAACTTAGTGAGACCTTTAAGGATCTTAATGAGAATACCAAAAAAATGGAAAAGGACCAGTCAGAAATTAAGCATACACTGTCTGAAATAAAGAATATACAGAAACTCAACTGTAGATCAACGTACCCCAAGAATCAAACCAAAGATCTGAAATATGAAGAAACAAAAAACACCCAACCAGAAAAACAAAAAGAAAAAATCCAAAAATATGAAGATAGTGTAAGGAGCCTCTGGGACAACTTTAAGCGTACCAACATCCGGATTTTTGGGGTGCCAGAAGAAGACAGAGAGCAAAATATTGAAAACCTATTAGAAGAAATAATGACAGAAAACTTTCCCTACCTGGTGAAAGAAATAGACTTACAAGTTCAGGAAGCACACAGAACCCCATACAAGAGGAATCCAAAGAGGACCACACCAAGACACATCATAATTAAAATACCAAGGGCAAAAGACAAAGAGAGAATCTTGAAAGCAGCAAGAGAAAAACGGTTAGTTACCTACAAGGGAGCACCCATACGACTGTCAGCTGATTTCTCAGTAGAAACTATGCAGGCCAGAAGGGAGTGGCAAGAAATATTCAAAGTGATGAACAGCAAGAACCTACAACCAAGATTACTCTACCCAGCAAAGCTATCATTCAGAGTTGAAGGTCAGATAAAGAGCTTCACAGACAAGAAAAAGCTAAAGGAGTTCATCACCACCAAACCAGGATTACGTGAAATGCTGAAGGGTATTCTTTAAGAAGAGGAAGAAGAAGAAAAAGGTAAAGATAAAAATTATGAACAACAAAGTGACATCAAATACATACCTACCAACAAGTGAATCTAAAAATCAAGTGAATAAAAAATCTGAAGAACAGAATGGACTGGTGAATATAATAGAATCAGGGACATAGAAAGGGAGTGGACTGACAATTCTTAGGGGGGAGGGGGTGTGAGGGGTGCGGGAAGAGATTGGACAAAAAGCTTTCACCTAAGGATGAAGACAGTGGCGGGGGGTAAGGGCATGGGGTGGGGTGGGGAATCAGGTGGAGGGAAGCTATGGGGGAAAAAAAGAGGAACACCTGTAATAATCTGAACAATAAAGATTTATTTAAAAAAATAAATTTATTGTAATAGTCATTATGCTGTACACCTTAAGCTAAAATAATCAGTATAAGAGGAAATCTACACAAAATTGTGCACACGTTTATTGTAGCCTTACTCATAATTGCCAAAACTTGGAACTAACCAAGATGTTCTTCAGTAACATAATCTATACCAGTAATAGCCTAGGTGGTCATCATGCCCTCACATTGTCACAAGATGGCCACCACAAGATGGCCATCCACAGTGGAGGCAGGGCCCAGCAGCTGCTCCACGCGGTGAGGCCTGGGGGCCCTGTGGCTCTGCACAGCACGGAGGAGGCCCATGCTGTTGTCTCCGCCACCTCACGTGGAGGAGGTGGGTTGCGGCAGGGGAGGGCAGTTGTGGGCAATCAGGCTGGCAGGGGAGGGCAGTCGGGGGCAATCATGGGAGGGCAGGGGAGAAGTTAGGCATCAATCAGGCTGGCAGGGTAGTGGTTAGGGGTGATGAGGCAGGCAGGCAGGTGAGTGATTAGGAGCCAGTGGTCTTGGATTGTGAGAGGGATATCTGACTGCCGGTTTAGGCCTGACCCCGCAGGAATGAGGCCTAAACTGGCAGTCTGACATCCCCTGAGGGTTCCCACATTGGAGGGGTCCCAGATTGGGCTGAGGGACAGTCCCCTGTGCATGAATTTTGTGCACTGGGCCTCTAGTGAGTATATAAAATGTGATACATTTACCTAATGAACTATTATTTTTCACTAAAAAGAAATTATCTTTTAAGCCATTAAAAGTCAGAGGAACCTTAATGCATAATATTAAATAAAGTAAATCAAGATGCAAAGGTTACATATTGTATGATCCCAGTTATATGACGTTCTGGAAATTGGAATACTATGGAGTTATTAAAAGGGCCAGTGATTGCCAGGGGTTAGGGAGAGTGGAATATGAATGGCCAGAACACAGTGGATTTTTAGGGCAGTAAAACTATTCTGCATGATACTATAGTGGTGATACATGTCATTATAAATTTTTCAAAACCTGTAGAATATAAAATACCGAGTGAACCCTAATGTAAACTATGGACTTTGAGTTATAATGACCTGTCAATGTAGTTTCATTGATTGTAGCAGATGTATCATTGTGGTACAAATGTTGACTGTGGGAGGGTGTGCTTGGGGGGAACTATATGGAAGCTGTACTTTCCTCTAAGTTTTTCTATGAACCTCAAACTGCTCTAAAAATTAAAGTACTATATTAATTTAAATATCAGTGATTTAAAACATTAATTATTATCAGGTTCTTTAGAAATATTTCCACTCAGTTAAGGTGCTATAGATGGTCTCATTTCAGTGCCTTAAGCTTCAAATAAAAAAGAAATTAAACCATTTTGAATCTGTCACTGCTTCTTCTTGACCACCTGATACTTGATCCAATCAGGAACACTATAAAACCAGTACTTTGTGTCAGAATAAGCACAAGTTATGGCATTTTAAATTTAAAAAAGAGAGAGAGACAAGAAGTTACAAAAATATAATGTAACTGAAAGGTTGCCATAAGCATCAAAGTTGTTCCTGTCTTACTCCATTAAAATGGAAAGCTAATGTGTGTCATGAAGAAAGTGAAAAATAAAAGTAGATAACCTCTGTTATTCATGCATTGTTCACAGCTTCTGGTTTCAACTGAAGCAACCATACCCAACACTTATCTTTGGCATAACTGACCATGTATCTGCAGTTTCTAAAATATGGTTTACTTTTCTGCTTAAGGCTTTATTTCTTCAGTGACATCAAGTCTTGTCGACCGAGGTTACTCTCAGCCTCTTAATTTACTATTTGTAGAATCCAGCATTTTTTTGGAAACTCTTATATCTTCAGGGAGACCTAAGATGGCTGGCACCTTGTTTTATTTTTCTATGGCATCAAGTTGATTTTGGCTCATCAATCCTCTGTCTTTATAATCATACTAGAGGCCCAGTGCACAAAATTTATGCAATGGGGGGGGGGGCGAGGGAGGGTGTCCCTCAGCCCAGCCTGCACCCTCTCCAATCTGGGACCCTATGAGGGATGTCCAGCTGCCTGTTTAGGCCCGATCCCACCAGGATTGGGCTTAAACGGGCAGCCGGACATCCCTCTCACAATCCAGGACTGCTGGCTCCCAACTGCTCACCTGCCTGCCTTCCCCATTGCCCCTAACCGCTTCTGTCTGCCAGCCTGATCACCCCCTAACCACTCCCCTGCCAGCCTGATTGATGCTGAACTGCTCCCCTGCCAGCCTGATTGCCCCTAACTGCCCTCCCCTGCAGGCCTGGTCCCCCCAAATGCTCTCCCCTGCAGGCCTGGGTCCCCCCTAACTGTCCTTCCCTGCAGGCCTGGTCACCCCCAACTTCCCTCCTCTGCCAGCCTGGTCACCCCTAACTGCCCTACCCTACTGCCCTGATAGCCCACAACTGCCCTCCCTTGCAGGCCTGGTCCCTCCCAACTGCCCTTCCCTTGCTGGCCATCTTGTGGTGGCCATCTTGTGTCCATATGGGGGCAGGATCTTTGACCACATGGGGGCAGCCATCTTGTGTGTTGGAGTGATGGTCAATCTGCATATTACTCTTTTATTAGATAGGATAGAGGCTTGGTGCATGGGTGGGGGCCAGCTGGTTTGCCCTGAAGGGTGCCCCAGATCAGGGTGGGGGTTCCCTTGGGCCATGGGGTGGCCTGGGCGAGGGGCCTGTGGTGGTGTGCAGGCCGGCCATGTCCCCCGGCAACCCAAGCGGAGGCCCTGGTATCTGGGATTTATTTATCTTCTACAATTGAAACTTTGTAGCCTGGAGCAGAGCCAAGCCTTTTGCTCGCTCTGTGGTGGCAGCCATTTCTGTTGGGATTTATTTATCTTTTATAATTGAAACTTTGTAGCAGAGGCCAAGGCAGGCCAGGGCTTCAGAAGCTTGGCTTCCTCCATCGCCGGTGGCAACCCTAGCCTCCTGCTCTCTCCAGCTCCATGGCTGCCGCCATTTTTGTTGGATTTATTTACCTTCTATAATTGAAACTTTGTATCCTGGAGTGGGCTGGCCAGGTTGTGCGGAAAGCTTGGCTTTCTCCATCGCTGGGGAAACCCAAACCTCCCTCCTGCTCTCTCCGTGGCCGTAGCCATCTTGGTTGGGTTAATTTGCATACTCACTCCTGATTGGCTGGTGGGCGTGGCTGTGGGTGTAGCAGAGTTATGGTTAATTTGCATATTACTCTTTTATTAGATAGGATTAGAGGCCTGGTGCACGAATTCATGCACGGATGGAGTAGGGCCGGCCTGCCCTGATGGGGGCTGATTGTGGTGGGGCTGGTTGGGGGGAGGGGCCATGGCAGGTTGGCTGGCTGACCCTGAACCCCAATCGGGGTGGGGGGTGCCGATAAGTTGCACGCTGGCCAGGGAGAGGGGCCGAGGATGGTTAGCTGGCTGGCCGTGCCCCCTTTTCAGGGTTGGGGGGCAATTGGGGGTAGGCCGGCCGGGGGGAGGGGCCACAGGCAGTTGGACAGCCAGCCCCATCTGCGATTTAAGTGGAGGAGAATGATCAGGGGTGGGACTGGTGGGCGGGGGGCTGCAGGCGGTTGGGGGGTCCAATTGGGGCCCTGATCAGGCCCATTGGCCACCGCAGTGTGTGTCATAGTGACCAGTCATGCTGGTCGTTCCAGTCATTCCATCATTCCATCATTCTTGTCACTTGGCTTTTATATATATGGATGTAACCTTTTATTTAATCCCAGTTATTCATCAAATACTTGCAAAGACTCCCATATATTTTCATTCTCACTCTGGTAATTGAGATCCTTGTCTTCTAATGCTTTCCCAATTTGATTTTTTTAGCCACCTAGTGGGAAGCTTCTGCTTCAACAATGTATATGAAATTCCTTATTTTAACTGCAGTGATGTATCTAATCAGCACTTCATAAATATTTAGTAAACAGAACTCAATTCATTACTGAGGTATTAGTAAAACTACAGCATTATTGTCAGAGTAAATTTTTTTTTTTTTTTTAGGATGAGGGGAGAAGTGCTTTCCCATAAAGCACCACTACTTTGCTTTATTTTTTTAAAAATCTATGTTTAGGAGTAGTAGAAGGGGATAACTAGATCTTCAATTAAAGCTGGAATAAAACAAATGAACATCACTGAAACCTGTAATTATAGGAAGTCCTGAAGAACATGTATACTGACTATAAACCAGAGTGTCACTTTAGAACATTGTTCCCTTAGATAACATAGTGTTTTCAGCCACAGAACACTCTTCTGTGAGATGGATTCCTGTACTCTGTGAGTGGCTTTAGTAAGATCAATGGTTTTGCATCAGCAGTTACAGTAACTAGAGAAGAAATATTGTTTCCTTAACTTTGTGGCTCTGTCTGCCCACAGAAAAAATAGCTAAAAAAATCAAAGCCAGATAAAAATGCCTCTAATCTTTCAGCTGTTGTTAAGACACCCTGAGAAGAACTTTTTTATGAGTTATTTTAGCTCTGCTTTACTGGCCCATCTGTTCCACAGACTTCCTATAAGAGTTCTTGTGGCTTCAGTTAACTTGAACTGAGCAGCAAAATACCTTGTTCTTGCTCCATAACACCTAATAAAAATAACTTCAGGGGAAATAATTGAAGAAAGAACAGACAGGCAATATATTGAATATGTGCATAGACTAAAAACTCAGCTAAAACCAAAGGGAAACATTTAAGACAAATTGATAGATCATCTTGAACTAAGCCAAACTGTCTTGTATTTATTCCTTAGAAGTCATCTATTGGTAATAGGAAATCTAGAAAAGTTGTGAAAATTAATTTCCTTCTCCAGTAACCTCCAGGAAATAATTTTTAAATAATTGTGCTCAACCACTTGCATGCAAGTGGTAAGGCATAAGGTTGACAATCTGTTTATGATCTACAAATTGCTTAGTTTTAATAAGGTTAATAGCATGGTTAAGAAACGATCACATCTGTAAGACCAGTGGCATGTCAGTAAACCAGATTCCTAAGAGGAGGAAAAGCCATAATTCATACGTATGCTTTACAGTTTCATCATGTAAACTGTGGATCATTTGAAGCTACCCATGTTTTAAGAACAGGCTTGCAAAATTCTTGAATATTTAAAATTTAACTCTCAGAGCCACAATTAAGTGAGTGCCAGCTCATCTTTGGACTAGTTGCAAATAATCAGCACAGACATGGTTTACTAGTATAGCAGGTGTGTTTTGAGATGGGACAAGTTTCTTGCAAAGTCATAATGGGAAGGAATCTAATGCTAATATATAAAAACCCTGGGTCCAACACATCCACAACAATTGGGAGGCTCGACCAACCGGAAGTCAGTCCTGCAGTCAGCCCTGGATTGCCGTGGCAACCCAGCACTGACTGCTGAGGAAGCTGCTAATCAGGCACAGAGAGAGGCCTGAAGAGAGAAGCAGGGTCTGATCTGTAACCTCTGTGGCAGCTGTTGATCAGCACTTGCCTCTCTCTTTCTTTCCCAGCCTGGTCAGCAGCCTCACCTCCATTTCTCTCCAGGCCTCCACTGGGGCTGCTGATCAGCCTTGCCTTTCTGATCAGGCCCCATTAATAGGCCCAGAGACGCTGACTGGCATAGAAACAGACCAATCAGAACCATATCTGGGTCAACTGTGAGGAGCCAATGGCTGCCTAGAGGTGAAACTTTTGATGCTGATTGGGATAGAAACCGACCAATCAGAACCAAATTGGCTAGCAGAGGAAGGAAGTTGGGGGCGATCAGGCCAGTAGGGGAGAGCAGTTAGGGGTGAGATAATGCTGGCAGGGGAGGGCCGTTGGGGGCAAGATCAAGCCAGCAGGGGAGGGAAGTTGGGGGCAACCAGGCCAGCAGGGGAGGGCAGTTGGGGGTGACCAGGCTGGCAGAAAAGGGCAATTGGGGGCCATCAGACCAGCAGGGGAGGACAGTTGGGGGCAAGATCAGGCCATCAGGGGAGCGGTTAGGGGGTGATCAGGTTGGCAGGCAGAAGCAGTTTTAGGGGCAATCAGGCAGGAAGGCAGGCAGGCAAGTGGTTAGGAGCCAGCAGTCCTGGATTGTGAGAGGGATGTCCGACAGCCGGTTTAGGGCCAATCCCTGTGGGATCAGGCCAAAACCAGCAGTCAGACATACCCCGAGGGGTCCCAGATTGGAGAGGGTGCAGGCCGGGCTGAGGGACACTCCCCCAGTGCACACATTTCATGCACCAGGCCTCTAGTATATACAATAAGCATGACATTCTATGAAATGGTCTTGCAAACACAAACACAAAATAGAGTTTGGTTCAAAGGTTTATTATTTCTTTTTACAAGCTAGCAAGGACATCATTAGATCATATTGCATAGGAATTTTCCTACACAATTTCAGAATTATGATAGCTTAAAGAGTTAGGCTAAATTGGATGATAGCAGGGGTGGTCAGTTTTAATGAACAATACAAGGTAAAAATACACTGAGTGTTCCTAATATATAATAAAAATTATAGTAGGAAACTAGGTAATTTCATCATTTAAATAGTTATCTCTCCCTCTAAATTCAGCTGTTGCCCTTACAGACAATGCTTCTACTTTTAATGACACTTAAAACTAAATGTGTAGATAGCTATGCACTTTTGGAGTTTTTGGCATCTGATTGCCTATATTAATATAAGAATTGACAAGAAATGTAAACTATAAAGCACCTGAAAATTTTCAAATTCTATAGAAGAAAACAGAGGATTGTGATTATGAAGATTATTGGAATTTCACTTTTTACAAAATTTTATGAAAACTATCATCTAGGAAATTAGTAAGCCAAAAACAAAGATAAAAACCAGTATTTTAATACTATTATGTGTTGACAAATGCAGGACCTGTTCTCCAATAGTACAAACCTTATATTAAAAATAACTAAGAAAAGATATGTGTACTTTTGACAAGAAGTGGTTAGATTTAACATGCTCATGCCATTTTTCATACTTTTATGTTTTAAAAAGAAGGTTTTATTTTATTATATGATGAGATAGCATACAATCAGAAACATTACATAAAATATGACTTGGAGTCATATGAAGAGTTTGATTTGAAGTCAGTGTAAAGTACATGAATACATTTTGACATAACTCAGTTTGATACATTTTTAAAATAAGTTTAATAGGTTTTTAATTAAATTGATACATTTTGCATTTTGAGAATATCTATACTAATAAAAGGGTAATATGCAAATTGGTCAGGATGCCTCACAGTAACAACCAAACAGCAGGCTGCGTGGGGTGACCAGGCTGGCAGGGGGTTTAGTGAGGGACAACCAAACAACTAAACAGCAGGCTGCGTGGGGTTACCAGGTCAGCAAGGAGGGTAGTGAAGGGTAACCAGGCCGGCAGAGGGGGCAGTGAGGGGTGACCAGGCCGGCAGGGGGGCAGTTGGGGGTGACCAGGGAAGCAGGGGGGGCAGTTATGGGCAACAAGGCAGGCAGGCAGGTAAGCAGTTAGGAGCCAGCAGTCGCAGATTGGAGAGGGTGCAGGCTGGGCTGAGAGGACCCCCCCCCACCCCGTACACAAATTTCATGCACCAGGCCTCTAATATATAGATTTATTTTCTTTTCAGTAACTCAATAAAATCACCCTTGGTCTTGTAAAACAATGACTAGCTGAATCAGAAAAATTGTACTGTGGTACCAGATTGCCTGAGTCGAAATCTGAGTTTCTTGGGCAGGCTTTTTATTACTTAAAGATTATTTGTACTTCATTAACCACACCTGTAAAAAAAAGTTATAATATTTAGTGTCTATTCAATATGGTTGTAGTGGGGATTAAATGGATATATGAATATATATACACAAAAATAATGCCATACAAAAAATACTCTTCTGAAATTTGCTTTTCTGATTTTGTAATACTGTATAGTTCATTCATTTTCCCTGTCATCCTGATTCTTTGTATGAACTTACAAATGATTTGTATTTGTTCCAAACATTCCTACTATGAACAATACTGGTATTATTATAACTTAATTTAAATATTTTGTACTTCAAATTCTAATAGTTACTTATATAGCTAGAGGCAACATTCAATTTATATATATATTTTTAAAAATTATCAATAAAAAGGGCATTTACTTAATGGTTAGTACTATACTTGCATTTTTAACTAGAAATTTAAGGTTTATAAAATATTTTCTTTTACAAAAACAGATAACCACAATTTTAATTATATTAATTTGAATGTGTTTGGAATGCAGTGTGTATTCATGTTTTCCCAGTTTCATGTACACTGAATGGCCAGATTATTACGATCTCTGAATGCATAATAATCTGGCCACTCAGTGCATGTGTGTGTGTGTGTATATATATATATATATATATATATATATATATATAGCCTGATGCATGAATTTGTGCATGGGTGGGGTCTGGCCAGCCTGGCCAGGGGGAGGGGACATAGGCGGTTGGCCGGCCTGCCTGCTGGTCGAACTCCTAGTCTAGGAGACAATTTTCATATTAGCCTTTTATTATATAGGATATACACTGAGTGGCCAGATTATTGTGCGTTCAGAGATCATAATAATCTGGCCACTCAGTGTAAATGTGATCTAAACCATGTAAAAGAGTTGTGTCAGTCACTAATCCATGGGTCTATAAATGGAATAAGTGAAACGTATCCATCTTGAGTGGCCTTTATTCTTACCGAAGTCAATGCCAAGGAGGCAGTATCTCCTCGCCCCCACACACAATCTTATGGATCTACATTCCTAGCATACTATGTCAGAATTTTTGAACTGTGACTCCTAGAAGGATCCCTAGTCGTGAAGTCTAGGACCCCTAGTTTCTGTCCTCCCTATGAATTATGGCGTCAATTATTTGGTGAAAGTCTTCTATTCAGTGGTGGTATCTGCTGAATGGTTCTGTAGAGAAAAACTAATAAACCTTCCTGGATAAAGAGTATAAGAAGAAATAAGATAGTTAAAAGGTTTGTTTTTAACAAAAGAAAACAAAACACTAACAGGTGAATATGTTGAAAGCAAATACAGAACCTCTTTGTGGTTTCACAGGAAAAAGTGGGAACCCCACCTCAGCATGATAGCAATTATGCATAAAGAATAACACATTCTCAACTCCAGTGTGATAGTGTTTATATTTTTAGGTACAGTGTGATTTTTAACTTTGTTGGGTTGGCAATTAAAATAAAGGTAAGTGCATGAATAATTCATGATGAATAAAAACAGCTTATGTAAAAATGATAATACTAGTCAGGTTCTTAGGAATTTAAGAAAAAATGTGTTCATTTCTTTCAAAGATTCATTACCTCCAATGAAAAGTATTGAAGAACACACTTTTTAAAGCAAAAGTAAATCTGTCTCTTGAAATATTTCAGTGTGTTTGGAATTCATTGATTCATTTACTCCTCAGTACTCCTAGTGGGGAAATCATTATTGAAACACAAATCGAAATGAAATTGTAATTTTATTTATGTCAACATTAAGAAGAATTTGGGAGGTGCTTATAGTTATTTACATGTCTATTAAATATTTTAACTAACAGTATATTATAATTTTTTGTAACATTGAAGAATTTTTGGATTCAATTTGAAATCTCTAGTGAATATAAACATTTAGAGTAAGGACAGCTAAATTTAAGGTAAATTTTGAAACATCAAATCAGTGTAGCCAGCTCTTTATCATGGTTGAACTGTCTCAACAATGTAGACATGGGGTAAATCCTGTCTTTGATAAGAAAATATCACTTTCTGAATGAAATAGACATGACAAGGAAGACACCTCTCCTTGTCACTGATACTATAAAACTCAATCTTTGTAATTTTCTTATCAATATTTATTATTTTGATTGAGCAGTCTTTAACTCTTCGAACAGGCAAATGACCTTGGACAATATATTACTTCACCCTTTCACTAGCATATACGATGCTTTACTTAGGAATTATAGGAACATATGGGTAATTCCATCTACCCATCCACTACTGAGAGGGAGGAAAACAGAGGGAGATAGACAGAAGAAACAGAGAGAGGGAAATAAATGATTAATTTTACCTCGCATTAAGTAATCTTCAAAAACAAGGGATTGTTTCTGTACCTTGAATACATAAAAATTTAATGATATTGAGGGCAGAAGTTTAATCACATCCTAAGCAGAGGAAACAGAATGTTCAAATCTATGGAGGCTACTAGAAAAGAGAGGAAAAGTGGTAAGAATAGAAAATACATGAGAGCATGTGTGGACTAAGTCAGAGCCATAGGGCTGTGGAAGTAGGGAATGGAGATGATACCAGTGGTAAAAATTTATAGTGGTAAAGCACATATTTTGGAACTTTGAAATTAGATACTTATTCAATTGATGTGTAGTTTTTAGAAAGGGAAGTGAAATTTGATTTTCTCTTTTTAGAAACAAACTCTGCTGTTAATGTGGAAAAGAAATAGTGGTAGAGAAAACATAGAGACAGAGAAGCCAGTTAGGAAGATGAGAGATAATTATAGTATTTTAGATGAGACATGGCACTTTGGAACCCTAGTAGAGGCTGTGAATTGAAGATAGGGATAAATATAATACATCCCAGAAGGCTGTAGAAATTCTAGGACTTAGTAGCAACCTGATTTAGCCTTCTTCCTTTCTGTGGTCCCCACTCCAATATTAATATCTAGACCCAGATTTCTACCCTTTGAGATCCTTTACCATAGGGAAGGAAAGAAAAATGTGGTGAAATTATATCAATCAATCATGAGAAAAACTGAAGTTAATTTTTAATTTTATAACTAGAGGCCCAGTGCAAGAAATTCATGCACTTCAGAGGGCGGGTGGTCACTCAGCCCAGCAAGAGGGTGCAGGCCAGGCCAAGGGAACCCACTGGTACATGATCAGGGCCGGGGAGGTTGGCCAACTAGGGAAGGACAACAGGAGGGGTCCAGGGCATGTCCGTCCTCTCTCATTCAGTCCCAATCGGCCAGACCCCACAGCAAGCTACTAGTCAGTGCATGTCATAGTGAGCGATTGAGCGACCTTAGCATATCATTAGCATATTAGACTTTTATTATATAGGATTAATTCAGTCCTGGTTCCACTAGACCTTATATAAGGAACCTGCCAACTATTTTTAAGAATGTTAGCACTTTAATTATTGATCAACAAATATATTATAATTACACATGAATTTGACCCATTAGTTGTCCAAGCTTAGGAGGGCTTCCTTGGAAATACTGTTAGCTGGTCAATTACTCAATGTGTTTGAAAGAAAAATAAATTGCATTTATTAAAAATGTATTTCACATGGACACTGACAATAGAGTGGTGAGGGCCTGGGGAGGGGGACAGGTTCAGGTTGGTGGAGGTCAATGGGGGAAAAGAAGGGGACACCCAGCTAGTGTGGCTCAGTGGTTGAGCATTGACCCATGCACCAGGAGGTCACAGTTCTATTCCTGGTCAGATCAGGGCATATGCCTTAGTTGCAGGCTTGATCCCCAGTAGGGAGCATGCAGGAGGCAGCCGATCAATGATTCTCATCATAGATGTTTCTATTTCTCTCCCTCTCCCTTTCTCTCTTTGAAATTAATAAAAACATATATTTTAAACGGGGGGCATCTATAATACTTTCAACAATATAGTTAAAATTTTTTAAATATATTGTGGGGGAAGGGGTGAGTAGAGTTATAACAGATATAGGGGGAATAAATGGTGATGAAAAAATAATATAAAAAGATAAAATAAAATTAACTTAGTGCAGACTGTATTCTATTTTCATTTAGATGTTTCATAAACTCATTTTAATGTATAAGATAATTGAATGTCCAAATTTATATTATCATTCACAAATAAATAGGCAAGGAAGATACATCTTAGAAGGAAAAGGATTATATCCTACCAAGTATAATTCTGAGAGTGTTTTATTCTTGCATTGTTAATCATATGCAAATATGTACTAGAACTGTTGTTACATCCATTTTCTTAATGTCTTCTCAGCTTGTTAAAGTAAAATTTAAGAAGCTCCTGGAAGAGTAATAGGCTACATATAATGGACTATGGAGTGAAAATTTCAGTTCTATATTCTTAATTAGTTTCTATTTTTTTCTGTAATCTCATCATGAGTCTCTAACAGAAAATAGTATTGACCATACATATGATACACTGGTTGCTGGCATTTTATTTTATTTTTTTAATTTTTAATTTTTTATTGATTTCAGAGAGGAAGGGAGAGGGAGAGAGAGAGACAGAAACATCAATGATGAGAGAGAATCATTGATCAGCTGCCTCCTGCACACTTCCTACTGGAGATCGAGTCCACAACCCAGGCATGAGCCCTTGACTGGAATCAAACCTGAGACCTTTCAGTCCGAAGGCTGACACTCTATCCACTGAGCTAAACCGGCTATGGAGGTTGCTGGCATTTTAGATTATTCTTGAGGGGACTCACTAAATTATATTTGCTGATTTAAATTGAACTTCACCTCCAGTGTGATTTTAAATTTGATGAGTAAATAGCACCCTATGTATATTATAGACTTATTGTTAGAATTAAGTGAAATAAAATACACAACATAGTCTGTGAAGAAATAATCTGATACCTTGCCCTGTTCCATTTACAAAATAAGCGTTCACATCATATTCTATATTGGGGAAAGAAAAAAAAATACTTTGCACTTTGAGATAAACAAAACAAGTAAACAATGACAATAATAACTGACAAAATAGAATCATTCCATCTATCTTTATTCCACAAATTAACCCATATCTTGAACTTTCTTGTAAGTCACGGGTCCCCTAACAAAAATAATTTTATCCTGACCTTTGCAATATGATGCTGCACATATGTGACAATCTTTATTAATAGGATAATCATGTAAAATACTGACTAATCCAGATATACTGAGGGCTTTAATAATTCTGAAGATTCTAGACACACTTAGATGACTCAGACTGGCCACTCCAGGTAAGACATAATGACTCACTGAGATGAGTAACCCTAGAAACTGACAATTCTAAAAAATAAACTAACCTGGCCATAAAGACTATCTCCCCAGCAGCCCAAGAGAACCTGGCCTTACCCACACCATTAAAGGGAAGAATGTGACTAAGTTGAGATATCAAATAATCTACTTTCTATGTATGAAAAATGTTTACCTATGTTTTCTCTAAGTTTAGTGGGCTGTGGTTTCACATAATTAATCCCAATGAGCACTTAGGCATCTTGTGATTTGGTGAGAACTCTGCTATTACTTTGTAATGTTTTCTCTGGCTAATGAAGGATAGATATTACTTGCTTTTTAAATTTTAACACATTTTTTAGTATTCCAATATTTTAAAAATTCAATCAGCATAGTTTATAATGTGTAATATTAATGTGTCCCCTCTTTGGAACTTCATACAGACCAAACTGTAAGAAATGCATTTTTTACTAAGTCACAAAGACCAACTTGGACAGAATCTATTTATACTTTCTATAAATTATATTTAGTAAAAAAGAATATATGCTAATTCAATAATTTTGTCATTGAAATAATTATTTTATCTGAAATTAATTAGATTGTATTTGCAATGAAACATTTAAATAAATAAAATTTTTTAACTTAAAAAAAGATTTGTGAGAATAATGAGTTACACTGAATACTGCTAATTTACTAAATATTGCAGTTAGTCTTATTCATTCATCATTCTGTTCAAGAGCAACTTTTGGAAAATATTCTACACATTTGGAATATGAAGATCAATATGTTGATGTAAAATATCTGAAAATTAGCATCTCTGACACCATATATATTTTTTATTTTGAAAAACAAGCCACAAAAAAGTATGAAATATATGCATCATATAAAAGCATATGATGGTTTAATGTTTCTTTAAAGTCTAAACTCTCCTTAAGTTGTCATTTAAATCTCTTAATAATGGAATAATCACATAATTTTTTATCCTATCTGCCTTTATTTTCTACATTATTTTGCAACTAAGTATTTTTACAACCTGCTCAATGTTTTATACTTCTCTACATGGTTTTATTCATGCCAGAAGAAGTAAATTACACAAGGAAAAGATCACAGGACAAGTAGTACATGAGCTTTGTCCTAAAAGGAAAATGTAACTGAAACAAACTGTAAAAAAGTCTTGACTATTAGGCAAATTAGCATAGAATTGATTTAATGGATACCGCAGAGCCTCTGTTTTCTCTTTCAGTCTAGCCATGTGTGTGTTGTGTTGTGTGTGTGTGTGTGTGTGTGTGTGTGTGTGTGTGTGTGAGTCATCCATTTTCTATTTACAGGCTTTGAGATCTTATTGCTTTGAGGGCCATTCTGAAATTTAAAAGGAGGTTCAATCTACTAGTTAGCAGATGGATTATGAACAAGAAAACAGCAAGGGCTGTTTCTTATTTCCATTTTCATAAAACTAAGTGAAACCAGTTCTGAGAAATTATTTCCTTAAGACAAAATTAAACCAATGGTTTAGAGGTAAGTAGAAAATCAAGCATCCCCTCTTTTCTTGCTATTAATAAAAGAAAACAAACTTGGCAACCCGGACAATAGGAACCTGGCTTTGTAAAACTGCAGCCAAAGCTGCTCTGTTGATCAAACAGCAATGACTCTCAATCTGGGAACATGCCACCACCATGATGCTTTCAGTCCTAGTTAGCAAATACCCCCTTCTAAGATGAAATCTGTCTCCTATGATTAACCATCAGGACCATAAGGTTGATAAATCCAAACAACAGAATATTTTCTTGTCTAAATTCTTTTATAAATTAGGAAAGTTGGCACATTTTAGATACAAATTTATTTAACTTTACTTAACCTAATATGTAAAAAGCCAGGCACTGTCATGACCTAAACGACCAGATAGACAACAGAACAGCAGGCTGCATAGGGCAACCAGGCTGGCAAGGGGATTAGTGAGGGATGACCAAATGACTAAACAGCAGGCTGCATGGGGTGACCAGGCCAGCAGGGGGATAGTGAGGGATGACCAAATGACTGAACAGCAGGCTGTGTGGGGTGAGCAGGCTGGCAGGGGTACAGTTGGGGGTGACCAGGTCAGTAAGAGGGGGCATGGGGGTGACCAGGATGGCAGCAGGGAAGTTGGGGGTGACCAGACCGGCAGAGGGGGAAGTTAGGGGTGATCAGGCTAGCAGGCAGAGGCGGTTAAGGGTGATCAGGCTGGCAGAGGGGGCAATTAGGGGAGATTAGGCAGGCAGGCAGGTGAGCAGATAAGAGCCAGTGGTCCTGAATTGTGACAGAGTTGTCTGACTGCCAGTTTAGGTCCAATCCCTGGGATCAGGCTTGAACCAACAGTCAGACATCCCCCAAGGGGTCCCGGAATCGAGAGGGTGCAGGCTGGGTTGAGGGTACCCCACATGCATGAATTTCATTCACCGGGCCTCTAGTCTATATCCTATATAATAGAGGTTATATGAAAATTGACTGTCACGGCCTCACACAAGATGGCCTCCCCCATGTGGTCACAAGATGGCCGGCAGGGGAGAGCAGTTGTGGGTTATCAGGCCAGCAGGGGAGGGCAGTTGGGAGCAACCGGGACTGCAGGGGATGAAGGGAAGTTGGGGATGACCAGGCCGGCAGGGGAGGGCAATTAGGGGCAACCAAACCGGCAGAGGAGGGCAGTTAGGGACAACCAGGCCAGCAGGGGAGGGTAGTTGGGGGAGATCTGGCTGGCAGGGGAGGCGTCGATCAGGCTGGCAAGGGAGTAGTTAGGAGGTGAGCAGGCTGGCAGGCAGAAGTGTTTAGGGGCAATCAGGCAAGCAGGCAGGCGAGCAGTTGGGAGCCAGCAGTCCCGGATTGTGAGAGGGATGTCTGACTGCCCCTGAGGGGTCCCAGATTGGAGAAGGTGCAGCTTGGGCTGAGTGATACCCCCATTGCACAAATTCTGTGCACCAGGCCTCTAGTCTACCTATATAATGGAGAAATATGCAAATTAGCCTGGGTGCCATAATGTCATGACTGGACAGCAGGGACCTGAGGCTGCATGGCACCTGGCCAGGGTGAGGGACCTCAGGCCGCACCCTTTGCCCCAACTCCAGGTTGGGAGAACTCAGGCCACACCCCCCACCCTGTGAGGCTTGATCGGGGACCTCAGGCCACGGCCCCCACCCAGCAGGGTTTGACAGGGGACCTCAGGTTGCGCCCCCCCTGCCCCGGCGCCTGGCCAGGATACCTCATCCCGTGCCCCTTGCCCCAATGATGGGCCGGGGGACTTCAGGATGTGCCCCCCATGTGGCAGGGCTTGACAGGGACCTCAGGCCATGCCCCCCACCTGGCAGGGCTTGACGGGACCTTAGGTCGTGCTCCCTCTACCCCAGTGCTGGGCTGGGGGACCTGAGACTGAGCTGCCCACCCAGTGCTGGGCCAGGGGACCTGAGGCTGGCGGGACTTGATGGGGTTGGGGCCAGCCAGGTCTGGGTCTCACTCAATGCGGGTGGACCGGTTGGGTCTGGGTCTCCTGCATTTTCGAAGCACGTGAGAGTGGTGGGTGGGAACTTGACTCTAGGTCCCGCAGCGTGCCCTGGACTCTGATAGGAGGGATATATTTACATACATTTTACTAATTTTCTTTCATCTCTGACACTTCTATTATAAAGTAAGGGCAAATAGCAATATTAAAATATTTCCTCTAATTAATTCCCTTTTAATATGCACGAATTTCATGCACCGAGTCACTAGTATATATATAAAGCCAGTGATGGGAACGCTGTAACGACTGAAACAACCAGTTGCTATGACTCCCATTGCAGCCAGTGAACCAGCCCGATAGTGGATGGGGCCGGCAGCGGACCTTCCATGGCCCCTCCCCCTGGCTGGCCCCATCCCTGATTGCTCCCCCATACCCCAATAGGAGGCAGAGCTGGCCTGACAACTGCCTCAGCCCCTCCCCTCATTGGCCCCGCCCCCATAGACCCACACACACCAACAGGGGTGGGGCCGGCCATCCACCACCTATGGCCCAGGGTGGAGCTCAGCAGCCAAATGCCTGTGGCCCCTCCCCCCTGCTGTCCTGGCCCTGATTGAGCCCTGATTGGTGCAGGCCATCCGGCCAACCTCCTGCCATCTCCTCCTCCTGACAGGCCCGGCCCTCATCTGCCCCTGACCACAACTGTGCACAAATTCGTGCACTGGGCCTCTAGTTTTTAATGAAATACATAAAGTTATAGGTTCATGACTGTGTTTTCCAGAATCGGTGTACCAGTATCAAATACATTCAAGTATGCTGCTGATCTCAAAAATAAAATAATTATGCAGTTACAGAATCATACAGTTAAACCTTCAGTAGTATAAAGGGATGCACAGAGACATAAAACTAAGCCTTCTGTCATGAATATAAAGAATGATAAAAAATGTGAAGGAAAATCCCAAACAGTAGCCATATAATGTTTATATATTTTTTATTTTATTTTATACTTACAAAATCAATGTCATTTTTGAGTACCTGAAAATTTAATACTGATTTCCTTAATACATGGTATTTTATATTTTCTTCCAAGGTTTTCATAGTACTTTAGTTTAGCTAGACTTAAACTTAGTTGAAACAAACTTTAAGTAAAAAACTTAGTTGGCAAATACTACTTTGGAATTTTAGGAAATCATTTTTTAAAATTACTGTTTACTTTGCTCAGACTAAAAAAAAATAGTAATGACTTAATTCCTGTGAAAGAAGCAAATAGCTCAGTGGGAATTAAATCCACAACATTTTAGATATCTAAAATATCTTTGTCTTCCTTCTCAAAGAGGTAAAATTAAATTGTGATAATCAAATAATTTTAAAATATACTCTTAAGAAATGTATAAAAATTAAGAAAATATAACTAGATTTTAATATTTAAGAGATCATTATTATTTGTATAGTTTATACCAGTGGTCGGCAAACCACGGCTCGCGAGCCGCCGCGGTTTGCCGCTGTTGACTAATGAGTTTGCCGACCACTGTCATATACTACCCTTTACCTCTTTGCACACAATATGCCACAATTGCCTAATCCTCACAGCTTCCAACAACATGGTAATATTTAGTCTAGTCCAGTGGTTGGCAAACTCATTAGTCAACAGAGCGGCAAACCGCGGCTTGTGAGCCGCATGTGGTTCGCGAGCCGCTGTTTGCCGACATCTGGTTTATACTATAAGTAGGAGATTCAGTGAAAAAAAAATGATCTTTAGGGTTTTCACCTTTCCTTTTATGTGATAGAATTCAAAGATAAAAGGCAAACTTCTATGCTTACATCTGGAGGGTAAATGTAGCTCAGTATGAGAAAAGGGCATTCCGTGAACTACTATGTCAAAAACATCCTCAGTTACAATTCCAGAAATAGCAAGTTGTTAAATATATATTTAAAATGAGGTTTAAACCATAGGGACTTAGGGTTTTAAATCATCTAGTGTATATTTATTAGATGTTTTTGCTTAATCCTTGATCAGATTTTGATGCTGAATTTGGAGGAAAAAAGACCAAGCTCTGTGCTTCTGAAATTCTTTGGTTTGATGGGGTCTTATATTGGCATGCTTAGCTAATAAAAAATAGCTATCATTTTATTAGATGGCTGGAAGACACTTTCAGCAGTTGTCTTGCAGAATCATAATGGGCTTTTTCATTTCTGATGAAGTTAGAAAATTGTGCGAACTTCCATGTCACAGCATAGGAGTTGTGTTATCCCTGTTGTAAGACTTTTATTTTCAGGAAAGTGATATTGTAACTAATCTCGGCTTTAATGTAAACAGGTTTTATTCCAAATAATTTTTGAAAATGTAATGTAAACATAAAAAATAGGTTTGGCATCCCTAGCCGGTTTGGCGCAGGGGGTAGAGCATCAACCTGCAGACTGAATGGTTTGATTCCAGCCAAGAGCATATAGTTCAGTTGCAGGCTCGATCCCCAGCCCTGGTCAGGATGCAAGCAGGAGGCAATCAATTGATATGTTTCTCTCACATCTATATTTCTCTCTCTGTCTCTCCTCCTCCCTTCCACTCTCTCAAATATCAATGGGAAAATATCCTCAGGTGAGGATTAAACAAGGTTTGGCAGCAAGGTGTTTATTGGATAAAAAAGTAAATATCTAAATATGTCTTTTAATGTTTATATCATCAAAGATAGACACAGACACATTAGAATGTAGCATCCTGTCTCTGGGCGAATGTAGCATAATTTTTGCTACTTCACTCTCTACATTTTAAAAAAGCACCATGGATTTAATTTATGTCTGCATACTAAGGAATTGATTTTTTTCTATTGACAATATTATCTTCAGGTTTTATTTCTAATCATGTAAGCCACATAGCTGAGGCAGAGTGAACTTTAGATTTCCTTTACAGACATTATTAAAATTGATACTTTCAGCTGTCACACCAAAGATATCAATTTGGAATGAGGATTTAAATAGTAGTATAATTATGAAATGTGTAAAACAAAAATCAAATCATATAGAGAGCCATGAAAAATTTGAGCCCTGGTCTGTGGGGCTCACTTGGTTGGAGCTTCATCCTGTACACACAAAGGTCGTGGGTTTGATTCCCTGTAAGGGCCCATATCCAGATTGTGGGTTCCATCCTCCTTTGGGGCACATGTGGGAGGCAACTAATGATGTTTCACTCTCACATCCATGTTTCTCTCTCCCCCCTCTCCTTCTAAAAACCAATAAAAAAAACATGTCTGAGTATTACAATTTTTGAAAAAGCTAACACACAAAAAGAATTATTTTCAGAATTTATAGCTTGATATTTCTATTATTACTTGTCTCATTTTATCATTGATATCTGTCACAAGTCACTGTATTTTCTTCAAATTTGTGATTTTGTGGCACCTCTACAAATGAGATACTCTGATGCTATAGTTCCCAGCTCATGCAAAGTCACTGGAAGTCTCTTCGTTTATTCTATAAAAAACAAGTTTTCAAATTTCATTTAATGTCATAAAATGTTAATCACTTTATGTGTTTTCATCCCAAACTCTTATAATTATTTTAAGCTCCTTACAAAATCTCTCAGTATAAATTATACTTGGAATTTTCTAAAAATATATTTTGGACTTAACTTTGAAATAGTTTAGAAAAAGAATACTATGAGATTTTATGTAAAAGTTGGAATTAAATATTGTAGTGCAACTCAATTAAAATAAATGTTTTTGCATATAAATTCCACTGAATTATTGGTTTCAGATGCATATTTAACAGTACCAAAACATACTTAAAGCCTGAAACTGTCTTTACACACACACACACACACACACACACACACATACACATACACTATACACACACTTTAAAAGCATTCAGTTGAATAAAATAACATTGACAATACTTTTTAAGTTATGAGCTAGATATTTATCTGAATTTTTATTTTAAAAAACTAATTACTATGGGATATTTCACAGATTTAAAACAGATATTAAAAAAAAAGACCTTGAATAGCTGCAGCAATCTTGAGACAGGAGAACAAAGTTGGAGGGATCACAATACTGTATATCAAGTTATACTACAAAGCCATTGTAATCAAAACAGCCTGGTACTGGCACAAGAACAGGCATATAGATCAATGAAACAGAACAGAGAAACCAGAAATCAACTGAAGCCATTATGCTCAGTTAATATTTGATAAAGGAGGCATACAATGGAGTAAAGACAGTTTCTTCAATAAATAGTGTTGAGATAATTGAATAGATATATGCAAAAAAATGAAACTAGGTGACCAACTTACACCAAGGATAAAAGACTTAAATATAAGTCATGAAACCATAAAAATCCTAGAAGAAAACATAGGCAGTAAAATCTTAGACATTTCATATGGCAAAGTTTTCCCTAATACAATGCCTAGGGCAAGAGAAACAAAGAGAAAAATAAACAAATGGGACTACATAAAAATATAAAGCTTCTGCACAGCAAAAGAAACCAGCATCAAAATGAAAAGGAAGCCCACTGTAGGGGAGAACATATTTGGTAATGATCTATAGATATAAAAGCCTACCTTTAAGACCAGACGACTGGACAACCAGCCAGTAGCTATGATGTACACTGACCACCAGGGTGCAGATGCTCAATACAGGAAATGCCCCCTGGTGGTCTGTGAGCTCCCACAGTCAACCTCCCGCAGTCAGCCAAACTCCAACAGTCCCTCCCCCCGGCCAGCTGGCCCAGATCGGCCCCAATTGTCGGTCAGGCTGAGGGACCCCACCCAGGCACGAATTCATGAACAGAGCCTCTAGTATATTTGATAAGGGGTTAATTTCCAAAATATATAAAATACTCATACAATTCAACAAAAGGAAAACAAAAATAAATAAGTAAAATAAATAATTACTGAACTAAACTTTTTATATTTTATATTTACTCATATATAAATAAATCACACAATATATTTTTGTGAGGTTTTATTAAAATACAATATCACTTTGTAGTAGCAATTACATGTTATATTAAACTTATAATATTTTAGTGTTAATAAAAAATAAAATTGGTTATTAGACATCAACTCTTCTACCTCAAATAGAAAATTTTAAATAACTAAGCTTGAATATTTAAAGCATGAACTCATTCTTATCAGTCAGACATAATTTTTATTTTGCTTTTTTGAGAAATGATCTAAATACTCAATCATTTAGAAATGAAGATTATAATTAAAACTGTATGCAATTTAATGTTAATCAGAGATTATATGATGCACAGTGGCAGATAAAAAGATTCAAATGAGTTCCAAATAACAGAAGTAAAGCTGAGAACAGTCTTTTAATAATGGCCATTTTTCTTGGTAGGAAAATACTGTTAATTGTAAAAAAGAACCTTTTAAACTAATATGATGAGGGGTGCATGTAAAAATTAATATTATGCTTTAATGTTCTCTCTAGTGAGTAGCCTAGGTTGATTTATTCATTTAGGTAATTATGTTCAGCAATATTAGTAATTCACTGTTAAATTGAATTTGGAGAACACACAATAAATTGAAACTGTAATCATATTTCTTTCTTGCTGTTTAACAAACAGAGATGTATTGATGTAAGTTCTGAATGTACTACATAAGTTAAATTCCCTAGACTGCAATTTGATCAAAAAGCTTGACATTTACTTGAGCTATATTAGGTGGCTGCCATTGGATGGCAGTAAAATTCTACATCAATCACTTTAGCAAAGTGAAGCTGGGAAATAATGGGACTTTTATTATTTAACAGCAGAATGCTGATTTAAAAGGCAAAGCTCAGGGGGTTGTGTATACTGTAGCAATACCAACTATTTTTAAAACTGCTTTCTTTAATTCTCCCCTCAATTTAAAGGGAGATGTAATTTTGGAAGAATTATTTATAATATTTTACCACTATAAGAGCTTATGTTCTTTCTTTTCTGTTATGTAATACAAAATTTTGTATTTTAAAAAGAAGCCAATAAAAGAAAATTAGCAAATATATATGACTCAAACTTTTTTTCTGCACATTATCAATGCCTTAAGCCCATCTTTTAATAATTAAAAAGCACACTTTCATTTTTGTTATATTCAGGCCTTGAAAGGCTAATTTATTTTTTAAGATTTTAGACACAGGTCAAAATTTTCAAAGCACATACTAAGCATTGCTAAAGATGATATGGCAGAACTTTTTGCCTTCCAATGAGGCTTTAAATTCTCTGCTGGCAGAGAACTCTGAAATTAATCAATAATTTGCCCTTAATATTTTAAAGACAATGTTGAATATTTCAGACTTTATGTTAATTTATCATTATCCAAGAATGATTCACAGAGCGGCAAGTCTATAAAGAAAGCCTTTGTTGTCTTAAACCTGTTGTGTTCACGATATGAATTTAGCAGGAATAGATATTGCAGAGCCCAAATCAAATAAGACCTGTCCTAGATCTTCTGTCCCTTCACCTTCATTTAGATTTTTATTTGATGAGAAGTTTGTGAATTCAATTATAATTTATTTGGCAATAAAACGAACCATTTTTTTTTTCAGAAAATATTCAGGTGGTCTGCCACAATAAAAACAACAACAACAATAACTGTTAATCAGAATTTCCTGAGATAAACCACAGACTTCCTTGCTATTAATCCTCTTCCTCACTTTATGTTTAGAGGCCATTAAAAGTTTATAGTCTTCCAAAGATCATATTAGGCATTAAAATTCAGGCATCTGATTCTTACCACAAAGATTGTTAAAAGAAAGGAAAATAAATGGGTTTCCATGAATCCATTCTCGTCAGGAGTGTAAAATGCATGCACAGTAGAACAATATTCATTTATTTTTATGACAGTGATTGAGAAAAGAAAAAAGGAAGTGAAATAAACATGGGGATATGTAATATTATAACTTCCAAGCACAGGGAATTAGGAAGGCTGGAATGAAATACCTCAGCCAGCGGAGAGGGTATATTGAACTTTGTGTGCAAGTGTGTATTTTAGACTGTGATTTTTATAAGTCTTGGTTTAGTTAATGAGTTTATTTCTGTTGTGAGAAAATTGATTTAATATATATTTATTGGTATTTGGCAATATTATAAAAATCCATCCTGAAGAACTTTTGTGAGAATGAAAAAGACATTTACATCTTTTTCTGCATGTGTCATTCTCAAAGAAGTTATGGATAAAAATATTTTTTTAAATAATTTCAAATATTTATAGATATATAGAGTTCTTTATAAAAAGATCAAATTTGAAAATTTGGTTATTTTGCATTTTTATGTGTTAAAAACAAAAGCATTTTTTCCAATAGAGTATAAAATTGATTAATTTGGTTATTTATGGCTATACTTTGCATTCAAAGAATAGGCTGATTTTACCCAGAAATTTAGTAAAGAAAGTATATAAACTAAATTTTTTTGTATTGAGACAGTATCTATCCAAATCTCTGACTATTTACATTGATTTAGAGAGATAGTGATATGGTGAAATTTATTCAAAATAAGCAAGGCATGTTGCAACTACTTTCTTAATTTTAATAATAAAAATTATTGAAAACTACAATTTACTAGTCCACAAATGTTATACAAAACAAGAGGCCCGGAGAAACCAAGATGGCAGCATAGGTAAGCACCTAAACTGCTGCCTTGCACAACAATTCCAAAACTACAACTAAAAGACAGAATGGGCACCATCCAGAACCACAGGAAAGCTGGCTGAGTGGAAATTCTACAACTAGAAGGAAAGAGAAAAGCTCACAGAGAATTGGAGGTAAGGCAAAGGGTCTTTGTGCGCGCAGAGAGGAAGGGCGGCTGAGAGCCTGGCTGACTTTCTCTGGCGGAAGGGGGAAGGAAGCCCCCGACCGCACTGAACCCCAGTTCTGACTGCACTGAACCCCAGTTCCGGGCGAGCCCCTGGGGACCCACGCTCTTGTGGGGGGAGTCTGGACTCTCGGGTGGAGACTCGGGAGCCGGGGAAGGTGGAGGACTGAAGGTGCGCGCGTGCCAGTGTGCACAAAGGCTGCGGAGGTTGCCACAGGCTTTCCCTAGTGGAAGGGAGTCGGAGGCTCCTGACTACACTGAGCCCCAGTTCTGACTACAGTGAACCCCAGTTCCAGGCGAGCCCCTGGGGACCCACGCTCTTGTGGGGGGAGTCTGGACTCTCAGGCGGAGACTCGGGAGCCGGGAAGGCAGAGGTCTGAAGGCACGCACATGCGCGCAAGGGCAAGGCTGACGGGAAGCCAAGACTGAGACTCCACCCCATCCAAGCTGAGCACAGAGGCTATTGCAATTTGGCAAGTCTAATCCTATCAGGCTGTCTCCAGCACCAAACTTCTCCCAGCATAGACACAGCTGATCCTTACAGCCAACTGGCCTGGAGGTCAATTCGTCAATTCTTCCCAGTGATACCAACAACAATAAAGACTTAATTACAACAAGGCTGTACACACAGTCCACAAAGGGGTGCACCAAGAGTGTCCACCTCAGGTTAACTGGGGAGGCAGACCCACTGGGCCATATTGGAAACCTAGCACACAAATCTACCTTACCAACTCAGGGGAGCAATGAAAATGCGGCATCAAAGAATCAGATCACAAACGAAAGAAATGGAGGAAAACAAACGACTGGATATAGAATTCAAAACCACGGTTATAAGGCTTTTCAAGAATATCCTAGAAAAGGCCGATAAATATAATGAGACCCTCGAAGATATGAAAAAGGACCAACTAGAAATTAAACATACACTGACTGAAATAAAAAATATTATACAGAGACCCAAAAACAGACAAGAGGAACACAAAAATCAAGTCAAAAAATTGAAATACAAAGAAGCAAAAAACACTCAACCAGAAAAGCAAAAAGCAAAAAAAAAAAAAAATCCAAAAAGTTGAAGATAGTGTAAGAAGACTCTGGGACAACTTCAAGCATACCAACATCAGAATTATGGGGGTGCCAGAAGAAGAGAGAGAGCAAGATACTAAAAACCTATTTGAAGAAATAATGACCAAAAACTTCCCCCACCTGGTGAAAGAAATAGACTTACAAGTCCAGGAAGCGCACAGAACCCCAAACAAAAGGAACCCAAAGAGGACCACACCAAGACACATCATAATTAAAATGCCAAGAGCAAAAGACAAAGAGAGAATATTAAAAGCAGCAAGAGAAAAACAGTTAGTTACCTACAAGGGAGCACCCATATGACTGTCAGCTGATTTCTCAACAGAAAGTATGCAGGCCAGACGGGAGTGGCAAGAAATTTTCAATGTGATGAATAGCAAGAACCTACAACCAAGATTACTCTACCCAGCAAAGCTATCATTCAGAATTGAAGGGCAGATAAAGAGCTTCACAGATAAGAAAAAGCTGAAGGAGTTCATCACCACCAAACCAATATTATATGAAATGCTGAAAGGTATTCTTAAAGAAGAGAAAGAAGAAAAAAGTAAAGATAAAAATTATGAACAACAAATACATATCTATCAACAAGTGAACCTAAAAATCAAGTGAATTAAAAACATGAGGAACAGAATAATCTGGTGAATATAATAGAATCAGGGGCATAGAAAGGGAGTGGACTGATCATTCTCAGGGGGAAAGGGGTATGGGGGGTTCATGAAGAGACTGGACAAAAATCATACACCTATGGATGAGGACAGTGGGGGGGAGGTAAGGGCAGAAGGTGGGGTGGGAACTGGGTGGAGGGGAGCTATGGGGGGAAAAAGGAGAAACAATTGTAATAATCTGAATAAAGATTTATTAAAATTAAAAAAAAATAAAAAAAATAAAAAAGTAAAAAAAAAACAACAAAAACTAGAGGCCCGATGCACTAAATTTGTGCAAGAATAGGCCTTCTGTCCCCTGGCTGCTGGCACCAACTTCCCTCTCGGACCTGGGACTCGGGCTTCCCTCTGGCTGCCAGCAGGCACCCAGGACCCAGGCTTCCCTCGCAGCCCCAGCTTCATCCCGAAGGTTGTCTGGAAGGACATCTGGTGTAATTAGCATATTACTCTTTTATTATTATAGATTATTGCAGATCTTTGAAGAAATGGTGTCTTTATCCTGTTAATTCTTATAAATACAGCTTTTTATATTAAACTAGAGGCCTGGTGCATGGAATTCATGCACAAGGGGGGGCCCTCAGACCAGCCAACACCCTCTCCAATCCTGGACCCCTCGGGGGATGTCCAACTGCCTGTGTAGGCTTCATCCCATGGCAGTCATACATCCCTCTCATAATCCTGGACTGCTGGCTCCCAACTGCTTGCCTGCCTGCCTGCCTGCCTGATCGCTCCTAAACACTCGCCTGCCTGCCTGATTGCCCCTAACTGCCTCTGCTTGCCAGCCTGGTCGCCCCCTAACTGCCCCCCTGCCGGCCCGGTTGCCTCCTAATTGCCCCCCTGCCAGCCTGGTAGCCCACTAACTGCTCCCCTGCTGGCCTGCCTGATAACCCCTAACTGCCTCTGCTTGCTGGCCTGATCATCCCCTAACTGGTCCCCTGCCAGCCTGGTCACCCCCTAATTTCATCCCTGCCAGGCTGGTCACCCCCTAACTGTCCCCTGATGACCTGGTCGGCCCCTAACTGTCCAGAAGGAAGTTGGATGTCTGAAAGATGTCCAGACGACTGGTCTAATTAGCATATTATCCTTTTATTAGTATAGATGTTGAAATGGATACACTAAAAGAACTATCTTAGAAGCTACAACACTTACTTGAGAAGTCACAGAATTCTTTATACCCTTCTGATATATATTCATTGAATCAGTGTTATATAGTCTGTATTTAAGGGTAGCATTAAGTACACAGTTGAACTCTTTGGGTTTGAATATTGGTTCTGATACTGACTAGCTGTGTGACCTTGCCCTTATGGAGTTTACCTGATCCCTCTGTGCCTTCCTTTTCTTTCTCTTTAAAATATATGAATTAATGTTACCTATTTCACTTGTTTGTTGTAATGAGCAGATGAAGAAAAATATATACAACTAGGGGCCCAGTGCAAGAATTCATGCATCTTGAAAGGAACTGTGGGCCACAAGGCTGTGTTGGGCACAGGGGTGGGTCTCAGCCCATCATCTGTGCCCCCGCCCAACCCCTCCTGCCATGGCCCCCAGTCCTCTGTCTGCCAGCAGCCTCGCTCCACTCCTGCTGCAATTTCTTCCACATGCTGATGGCCTGTTCATGTCCGCTGACAGTGTGGAGCAATTGGGGCCGGTGCCAGCAGTGGGTGCAAGCAGGGCTGTCACCGGCAGCGGATGTGAGAGGTGGCTGATGACCCCAATTGCCCCTCAGGATCAGGGGGAGATAGAGAAGCCCTGAGAGGCAATCAGGGCCAGCAGCTACTGCTTGCACCCACTGACGGAATCTACAGATCAGGGCCAGCACCGGGCGCCAGCAGCAGGTGCAAGTAGGGCCGGTGCTGGCAGCAGGTGGAAGCAGTGGGTGGTACCATGGTATGCAGGAGCAAAGAATTTTCAGTACCCACCAGAGGCTCTCCCCAATGACAGTGACCAGTGCCCTGCCTTAGTCTGATGTCCCCACTCAAATGCTCCACCATTGTGCAGTGGCTGATGCTCACCATGTTCCGCACTCTGCCACATGCTGCTGATGCCTGCCATGTTCTGCGCATGCCCCCTGGTGGTTAGCACATGTCATAGTGACTGGTTGTTTGGTTGTTCTGCCGTTTGGTATATTTTCATATTAGCCTTTTATTATATAGGACTAGAGGCCTGGTGCACGAAATTCATGCACTGGAGGGGTGTCCCTTAGCCCAGCCTGCACCCTCTCCAATCTGGGACCCCTCAGGGGATGTCTGACTGCTGGTTTAGGCCCAATCCCGGCAGCCGTACATCCCTCTCACAATCTGGAACTGCTGGCTCCTAACCGCTCGCCTGCCTGCCTGCCTGATTGCCCCTAACTGCTTCTGCCTGCCAGCTTGATCACCCCCTAACCACTCCCCTGCTGGCCCAATTGATGCCTAACTGCTCCCCTGCCGGCCCGATCACCCCCCACTGCCCTCCCCTGCCAGCCCGGTCACCCCCAACTGCCCTCCCCTGCCAGCCTGATCACCCACAACTGCCCTCCCCTGCCAGCCATCTTGTCGCAGTCATCTTGTGGTGGCCATCTTGTAACAATGTGGGGGTGGCCCATCTTGTGGTGGCCATCTTGTGGCAGCCATCTTGTGATGATGTGGGGGCAGCCATCTTATGACACGAGGGTGAGATGCCGCCTAGGGTTTTGTTAGTATAGAATATTACCTAGAAAAGTGATGGTATAAATACTGCATTATCACTAATATGTGTCAGAAAAACAAAGGAAAAGTCCTAGGGTTCCTGCTCTCATGGAGCTCATAAAATAAATGAGTGTTTTTGAGATATTAGCATATACTAGGATTTGGAGAGAAAAAGATATGCATTTCAACATACTCTCAGGCAGGGGTAGAAGATATGACACAGTGCACTAAATGAGGTGATAGAGCTATGCTCTCTCTAGACTACAACACATTGAAGGGGATGCCAATATAGTCTGAAGGTTGCCCTGAAAATTGAGGTTGAGCTATAGAGGACCAATTCCAGGAAGGGGCACATCTTTATTTTTTTATTAAATTTATTGGGGTAACATTAGGTAATAGGATCATATAGGTTTCAAGTGTACATTTTTATGATACAAGATATGTATCCACCACCAAGAGTCAAATAATCTTTCACACCCCACCCTCACTTCCCCACCCTCTTTCCTCTGGCAACTAACACACTGCTGTTTTTATCCAAGAGTGTTCATTTTACATTCCACACTAGAGGCCCGTTGCAGGAAGATTCCTACAAGAACAGGGCTTCCAGCAGGCTTCCCTCCCACCACCGCCACCCCTCCCAACCCCCGCGCTTTCCCTCCCACTACTGCCCCGTGCTTTCACTTCCCTCCCATAGCCTCTGCCCCCCACCCCGCGCTTTCCCTCCTGCCATTGCTGCTGCCCTGCACTTTCCCTCCCACAGCTTCCCCCCCCACCCCATGCGCTTTCCCTCCCACCACCACCGCTGCCCCGTGCTTTCCCTCCTGCCACTGCCCTGTGCTTTCCCTTCCCTCCCGCTGCCTCTGCCCCCCACCCCGCGCTTTCCCTCCTGCCACCACCACGGCCTCGCTTTCCGCTTTCCCTCTCTCTTGCTTCTATGCTGTCTTCAGTCTTCACTCCATCTGCATATGCAAATTAGTCACCATCTTTCATTGGGTTAATTTGCATACTCACTCTGATTGGCTGGTGGGCATAGTGGAGTGATGGTTAATTTGCATGTTTCTGTTTTATTAGTGTAGATATGAGTGAAATCATGGCTTTTGGCTTTTTCTGACTGACTTAGTCCACATAGCTTAATATTATCATGGTCCATCCATGTTGTCTCAAATGGCAGTATTTCATCTTTTCTTATGGCTGAGTAATATTCCATTGTGTATTTGTACCACTTACTCTTTATCCAGTCTCCATCACAGGACACTTTGGTTGTTTTCATGTCTTGGCCACAGTGTATAATGCTGCAGTAAATATAGGGGTGCACCTTTGTGAATTATTCCTCAAAAAAATTAAGAATAAAGTTACCATATGACCCAGGTATGTACCCAAAACACGTGAAAACATGTAACTGATAGCTTCAATTTTAAATGATCTTCAGTTATTTTCACTCCCTTCTGGCCTGCATAGTTTCTGTTGAGAAATCAGCTGACAGTTGTATGGGCATTCCCTTAGAATTGAAGGTCAGATAAAGAGCTTCACAGACAAGAAAAAGCTAAAGGAATTCATCACCACCAAACCAGCATTATATGAAATATTGAAAGGTATTCTTTAAGAAGAGGAAGAAAAGAAAATGATAAAAAATATGAACAACAAAATGGAAACAAATACATACCTATAAGCAATTGAATCTAAAAATCAAAATAAATGAGTAAGAAATATAATGAACAGAATAAACTGGTGAATAACATAGAATCAAAGGCATGGAAATGGAACAGACTGACAATTCTCAGAGGGAACAGGGGTGGAGGGGAAAGCGATTAAACAAAGATCATATATGCATATATGCATTACCTATGGACACAGACAATAGTATGGCGAAGGCTTAGGGTGGGGTGGGAACTGGGTGGAGAGGGGCAATGGGGGAAAAAAGAGGGACTTCTGTAATAATCTCAACAATAAATATTTTTTTTAAAAAAAGAAAACATGTAACTTAGTTTTGAAGAATATGAATCAGCCTAAAGAGGAGTCAGAGGGGTCATCCTATGAGAAACCATCAAACAGAAAAATGTGAAATGTTTGATGAATTCTCAGTAATTCATCCATGATATAGGTAAAAGATACATATTAAAAATTACTCTTTTTCTCATATTGATTTAAATTTCACAAGTAAAAGTAAAGTAATACCTTTTATATTCATGATCTTATTCTGTAGTAGAATTTCACTCTGGTCATTTAATTTAACATTTAGATTATCCAATGAGAAAAATAGGGCTGGGCTTCTGTCATAGATTACATCTGTACTTTAAATCTGGAAATACAAATAATAAAATGTCAAATGACATTCAATTATTTCTGCTAAAAAATGACTGTATCTGGATTAAAATTCATGTTATAATACAAATTATGTTTCAACAATGCTACCCTTAGATCACCTTCTTATATGTAGGGATGTATAATTTAAAAATAATTATTAGTTGTGATATTGTGATTTATAATAAAAATATATATATTTGGTCTTCATCCTCATTCCTGGCACAGAATTCCTAAAAATTATTGGAATTTTCTATGTGAGAAAAGTAGAAAAAGGAATCTTTTATTATGTTAATGAGATAAATTTTAGAAAGCTCATAAAGATGGTGGCTGGTTGCCTGGAGAACCAACCATGTAATTTGAGAGCTAGACCTTTCAGTCCTACCCTTGCCCCCATCCTCCACCTACAGAGAAGTCGAGAGGAGTTGGAGATTGAGTTTGCCAAGGGTCAATTATTTAATCAGTCATACCTCAGTGATGAAGCCTCCATAAAAATCTAAAAGATCAGGGTTCAGAGGCCTTCCCAGATGGTGAGCAAGTGCAGATTTGGAGAGAGTGATGTACTTGAAGAGTTATGGAAGCCTTAACTCCTTTTCCTATATCTTGCTCTATGCATCTTTTCTATATCACTAAGTTATATAACTTCATAATAAACCAATAATCTAGTAAGTAATGTGTTTCATAGTTCTATGAACTGATCTAGCAAATTAATTAAAACCAAGGAGAGGGACATTGGAATCTTGGTTTATAGCTAGTAGGTCAAAAGCACAGGTAACAACCTGGACTTGCTATTGGATTCTGAGGTAGAGGGCGACTTGTAGCCCTCAACATGTAGAATCTGATGCTACCTCCTGTGTTAGAATTGAGTCAAATGTTAAGAACACCCAGCAGTTGTTGGATAATTGCTTCATGGTGTGGGGACAAAAATCTACACATAGGAATTTGGTGTTAATGTAATAAAAAGATATAAATATTTTTGGTAAGTGGTTAGCTATTAATAAATAAGTTTTATCTCACTAGGAAAAGAAAAGATATAAAAATTATAGTAATGGTTTTATTTAAAAGGTTGCAAAATAGGTGGAAACTGGATCAAAATGACACATTGCATATAAATGTACCTGTTTTCCAAATGAAAATATTGTGTACTTAATAAAAAAAAGTGTTAAAGAATTATAAAGCTAAAGCAAATATGTCATCAGTAAGGTATATATCATAAGTATATCTATCTATATGTTTATGCAAAGGACACTAAAATGGAATCAGATGTCGATGTCACAAAAAAAGCTGCCTTATGCTTGTTCAACCTATGAACTTTTGACCAGCTGTAAGACCACATTCTGTACTTTACTCCCTCGCCATTATGACACCCAGACCATCTGTATTCTTCATCTTTAAAAGAAGCCAATTCTGTTCACCAGCCAGTGAACCATATCCAGCATGGCCAGGGGTGAACCTGAGGAGGGGCGGTGAAGGATTAAAGAAGACAGACAAGAGAATACAGTTGGGACCAGGTGAATCACTGCCTGGATGAGGAAACAGTGACACAGCTTGTTAGCTGGAGCTTTATTTTATAGTCAGAATACACAAAGCAAAACAAGGGGAGTGGTCAACATGTTTACAATGTTCTTGCAAGTTTCAAGTCTATTTCTTTACTCAAGCTTTATTTTGGCAGCACTTGCTGCACCTCCCACAGTCCATTAGCTACCTAAGAACAAGGGAGACTATAAGGTCAAGCTTAATTATGCTAGGAGGGCTCTGCCCTCCAAGCTGGGACTTGCATGTGGCTCTGCCACAAGTCAGTCCCAGGCTTGACCCTATTACCACTCACTGCAAGCCAGTATCCTTCATTTGCATAGAGGACCTAATTGAGGTTTGAACTCTTGGACTTTTGTGCTTTCTTTAGGGACACATAGAACTTCCTTACCTCAGAATCTCACCACTCAAACCTGGCCAATACTTTCTGAACTAGTCATCACCCCATGTTATATAGACAGCCAATAGGAGAATTTTCCTTTGTTACATACTTTGTAATTTCTGCCTTAATAAATCCTGCCTTTCTTTGTTCTCTTCAAAACACAGTTTGTGTTGCTACCTAAATCCATATCTCCCCAAATTTGAATCTTTTAAGACTCCAAATAAAGTTTTAATCTGTTTTACAGCTTCAAATCTTTATTGGTTAGCACTTAGTATATACAAATGTATGTACTTAATATCATGTGTGTGTGTGTGTGTGTGTGTGTGTGTGTAAACCAGAAATTATGAGGGATTATTATAAAATGGCAAAGAGATTGAATTGAGTTCATAGAAACATTGAGTCCTGAATAAATCCCAACCAAGAATACATGCAAGAAAAAGCTTCTAAAAAGGCATAATGAAATTTTTATTTTGATTGAAGAAATGCACTATTCAAATTGAACCTCAAGAGAAAATAAGAACAGATAATCTAAAATCACCCACTTGTGAGAAAAGGCAACATTATGAAAGGGTCTAAATGAGCAAATATAGAAAATATCTTCCAATGAACAGAGTTAAAAGAAAAGTTTTAAATAAATATAAGCAATAACATTGAGAAACGGAGAGTGTAATATAGCATTCATGTACAACAAAAATAAACTATGATAAGAAAGAATAAACAGTGATCATCAAATAATAAAATTCAGTTATGAAAAAGTAACCAAATTGTCAAAGCAGAAGATAAAATTAGTGAACTGAAAGATTGTGCCAAAGAAACAGAGCCATACTAGACAGAATGTCTCTCTAATAACCATAGAATTTATCTTTTACCTGGTGTGTCAAAATGTGTATTTACTTACCCAAAACTGAATACAACATTTTAAAACAAATTAATGTGGGCAAATTTTTGAGTTAAAATTAGGCAGTTAGCCATAATCATGTATAAATATTTTTAAGACACATAAAATGTCAAAAAAGGCAATGAGTATACTGGTTATTTTGAGGGCTTAAAGAGATTACTAAAATTAATTTTGGCCTCAAGGTTCACAGTTTTATAAAGAACAATTTTTAAAGGAATAGAATCTTGATATTAAGATGGAAAGTATCCCTCCAAATGCAAAACAAAAATATTGATAGTCCCAGGATGAAGTCCCAGTAAGGACTTAGCATGTGCATACTTAAAAAACAAAACAAAAAACAACAGCATATGAAAGGAGTAAGATGATTCAGAGCTGAAGGAATACATGTTTTCACATTGACAGTGGCCACAAGATACAGTACAAAAACAGACAATTAGACTCAATGTGGTGACATTTTAAAACAAAAAGATAATAGTACAATTATTAAAAAGCTGCAGAATAAAAATAAGCAAGCTCACAACCAAACACACACTACCTAGTTTACAATGAAGAAAGAATCAAAGTGGCATTAGGTTTTCTCTCAGAAAAACTGAATTCTGAATTTGAGAAACAATTCAAAGTTCTTAGGGAAAATTATTTTGAACTTAAGTTCCCTTCCAATATTAATATATATCTACCTGTTTATCTGTTTTGTGGTCTGTCTACCTACCTGCCTACATATTTATTAAAAGCAGATTTTGAAATGCAACTTGTGGAAGATTGTATTTTCAAAGAAGTTCAAGAGAAATATTTCGGATCCAGTATTTGTTGCAGAACCTTGATATACCCCATCAAGAGATGCAATTTACTTCCCATTTTCTTCAACCTGAAAAGTACATTTCAACAGTCATGATAGAATAGTATCATTGGTTATATAAAACTTTTTAAAATTATATAGGATTAAAAAATAAACAAAACACAACCAATTTGGAGAAAATACTTGAAAAATATATTAGACAAATAATTGCCATACATAACTTGTCTAAAAACTAATAAAAATTAATAGAAAAATTATAACCACAACTTAAAAATTGGACAAAATTCATGTATGACCAAGTCACAGGAAAGGAAATGCAGATGGGCAGTTAAATATTTAAAAAAACATAACTCTCTAAATATCAATAATATGCAAACCAAAATGGAAGTGAGATGTCACTTTTGCTTATACTATTGGCAAAAGTAGATTTTAGATTCACATTATTTAGTGTAGAAAGAGTTTGTGATATTAATGACCCTTAAGCATGACTTTAATATGAACAGCAACTTACAGTATCTAACTATACTTTAAAAGATTAAAGTGTCTGTATTTATGGTACTGTGGATTAAATCTCTACAACTTATGTACTATTCATTGCAAGTTTTTGCCCCTAAATATCTGTCATTTCCCCCACCTCCCATCCCTGCTAACCACCATCTTACAAACTTTTACTGAGAAGGCTAAAGGCTAATTATTTCTATAACATCTGGTTTCCTCTAAGGGAACTTTCCTCAAACGGAACAATGTAACCCAGATGGTAAAATATAACCTATTGCCCCCTTTCCTGCAGTCTGGGCTAGCAAGATTTGTTGCCTGTTTGCTCACATGTTACAGAGGCCATAAATGGTAAAACAATACACAACCCCCAGGGAGGGTTCTCAGTGCTGGTGCCAGACCAGGCCCTTAGGTATGGTCTCACAACCCTCATTCCCACACATGGGGCTTTCTGCAAAGCCACCAAAAGGTCCGGAAGTCCCATCCATAGTTGGGGGACAAAGAAACCAAAAAGATATAAAGGAAAAGCTTCTACCAGATTGCTTTGCTCAGTATTTGAGAGGCATCTCCTCTGAGCCTGCTGGCATAATAAGCTGTGTAACTCCATTTCTCTAAGTGTTGCTTGGTTTTTCTCTGCTCTTCTATAACATTACAAATTTGACTATTTTAGATTCTACATTTGAGTCATACTATATAGTATAATCAAACTTGATAAGAAATTAGATCTTAATTATCCCCACCACTAAAAATAAATAATAATTGTGTAATGTGATAGAGTTACTACACATTACATAATTATCACTACAATGGCAATCATATTACATACATAAGTGTCTAAAATTTACATGCTTTGCACCTTAGATTTATACAATGTTATATGTCAAATATACCTCAATTAGAAATAAACCCTTAACATTAAATTTCTCAAATCAATAGTTCCACATGTAGGAATCTATCATACAAAAATATTTATATAAATATGTGTATGTGTGTGTGTGTGTGTGTGTGTATGTACATGTCCTTAACAAGGAAGTTAATTAGAGCAGTGTTAGTGACTCCCAAAGTTAATAATGGCCATATGCCCATCTTTAAATTCTGGCACATATTTAGCACAAAGTATAAGATAAAATAATATAACAGTTAAATCAAACAAGGTAAATGTTTTATATACCTAATAGAGGCCCAATGCACAAAATTCGTGCAAGGGTAGGCCTTTCTTCCTCTGGCTGCTGGCACTGGCTTCCCTCTGGCACCCAGGACCCGGGCTTCCCTCCAGCACCCGACCCAGGCTTCCCTCTGGCCAACAGCAGGCACCCAGGACCTGGGCTTCCCTTGCAGTCTCGGCTTCATCCAGAAGGTTATCTGGAAGGACGTCCAGTCTAATTAGCATATTATGCTTTTATTACTATAGATGTTGATAGTTATATAAAAGTGACCAAGATATATATCAACATAAATATATGTGTGTATATAAACATAGCTGTGTATATATGAAAATACAAATAGTACGCGTTTTTTTAATCCTCACCCAAAGATATTTTTCCATTAATTTTTAGTGAGAGGGAAACACAGAGAGAAACATCAATGTGAGAGAGACACATCGATTGGTTGCCTCCCACATGAGCCCTGACCAGGGCCCTTGCCAGGGAGGAACCTGCAACCCAGGTACCTGCCCTTGACTGGAATCGAACCTGGGACCCTTTGGTCTGCAGGTCAACACTCTATCCACTGAACCAAACCAGCCACGGCCAAATAGTACTTTTAAAAAATATTTTTTATTGATTTCAGAGAGGAAGAGAAAGGGATAGAGAGATAGAAACATCAATGATGAGAGAGCATCATTGATTGGCTGCCTCCTGCACACCCATACTGGTGATCGAGCCTGAAACCTGGGCATGAGCCTTGACTGGGAATTGAACCATGACCTCCTGGTTCATAAGTCAACAATCAACCACTGAGCTATGCTGGCCAGTTATATAACTTGACTTATGTTATAAATGAATATATATGAACTTATATGAATGTTTTTATATGTAAAATCATTTGGTGGATATATACCAATCCATGTGTCACTGGAAATTAATTTTGGCATGGAAGTAGCTGTGTGTGAACAGCATATAAGTAATATCAATTTTTATTTGTGTAGTTCAGTGTTGATTATTTTTCAAAAGTGTGAATATATATTATTTATTTTTAAAATAAGAATAGGGAAAAATAAATTCTACAAGTTAGGTAATGTTTGGTGGGAACAGATTATCTTTGCTTTTTTTGGGGGGGGATTCAAATATATTTCTTTTTTTCCATTTTAATTTCTTTATTGATTGAGGTATTACAAATTTGTCCTCATACCCCCCCATTACCTTCCTAACACCCCAACTCATGCCCTCACCCCCCTGTTGTCTGTGTCCACTGGTTAGGCTTATATGCATGTCTACAAGTTCTTTGATTGATCTCTCCCCCTTAACCTCACCCTCCCCTACCCTCCCCTACCCTCCCTCTGAGGTTTGACAGTCTGATCAATGCTTCCCTGTCTCTGGATCTGCTTTTGTTCATCAGTTTATGTTGTTCATTATTTCCCATAGATGAGTGAAATCATGTGATATTTATCTTTCTCTGACTGGCTTATTTCACTTAGCATAATGCTCTCCAGTTCCATCCATATTGTTGCAAATGGTAGGAATTCCTTCTTTTATAGTGCAGCATAGTATTCCATTGTGTAGATGTACCACAGTTTTTTTAATCCACTCATCTGCTGATGAGCACTTAGGCTGCTTCCAAATATTAGCTATTGTGAATTGTGCTGCTATGAACATAGGGGTGCATATATCCTTTCTGATTGGTGTTTCTAGCTTCTTGGGATATATTCCTAGAAGTGGGATCACTGGGTCAAATGGGAGTTCCATTTTCAGTTTTTCTGAGGAAACTCCATACTGTTCTCCAAAGTGGCTGCACCAATTTACATTCACACCAGCAGTGCACTAGGGTTCCTTTTTCTCTGCATTCTCGCCAACATTTGTCGTTTATTGATTTGTTGATGATAGCCATTCTGGCAGGTGTGAGATGGTACTGCATTGTCGTGTTGATTTGCATATCTCAGATAATTAGTGACTTTGAGCATGTTTTCATATGTCTCTTGGCCTTCCTTCCATCATTTAGGTCTGTTGCACATTTCTTGATTGGATTGTTTATCCTCCTTTAGTTAAAGGGCATGAATTCCCTGTAAATGTTGGAGATTAAACCCTTATTGGTGACAACAATGGCAAATATGTTCTCCAATGTAGTGGTCTTTCTTGTTTTTTTGTTGATGGTTTCTTTTGCTATGCAAAACCTTTTTATTTTGATGTAGTCCCATTTGTTTATTTTCTCTTTAGTTTCCAGTGAAGAAATTGTTTCGGCATATGTCTGAGATATCTCTGCCTGTGGATTCCTCTAGTATTTTTATGGTTTCCTGTCTTACATTTAAGTCCTTTATCCATTTTGAGTTTATTTTTGTGTAAGGTGTAAGTTGGTGGTCTAGTTTCATTTTTTTTTTGCATGTATCTGTCCAATTTTCCCAACACTATTTATTGAAGAGACTGTCTCGACTCCATTGTATGTTCATGCCTCTTTTGTCAAATATTAATTGAGCATTGTTGTTTGGGTCAATTTCAGGGTTCTCTATTCTATTCCATTGGTCTATCTGTCTGTTGTTATGCCAGTACCAGGCTGTTTTGAGAACAGTGGCTTTGTAATACAGCTTGAAATCTGGTATTGAGATCCCACGTACTTTGTTCTTCTTTCTCAAGATTCGGGGTCTTTTTTATTCCAGATGAATTTTTGGAGAGTTCATTCTACGTCTCTGAAATATGCCGTTGGTATTTTAATGGGGAGTGCATTAAATCTATTGATTGTTTTGGGTAGTATGGACATTTTAATGATGTTGATTCTACCAATCCATGAACATGGTACGTTCTTCCATCTGTTTATGTCTTCCTCTATCTCTTTTTTCAGTGTCCTGTAGTTTTCTGCGTGTAGGTCTTATACCTCATTAGTTAAGTTTATTCCTAGGTATCTTAATTTTTTTGGTGTGATGGTAAATGGGATTGTTTTTTTAGTGTCTCTTTCTGTAAGTTCACTATTGGTGTATAGAAATGCCATAGATTTCTTAGTGTTAATTTTGTATGCTGCTACATTGCTGAATTCATGTATTAACTCTAATAGTTTTTTGTTGGAGTCTTTAGGGTTTTTTATGTACAGTATCATTTCATCTGCGAATAAGGACAGTTTTACTTCTCCTTTTCCAATTTGGATGCCTTTTATTTCTTTTTCTTGTCTGATCGCTATGGCTAGCACTTTCAGTACTATGTCTAACAGGAGTGGTGAGAGTGGACATCCCTGTCTTGTTCCTGTTCTTAGGGGAAATGGTTTTAGTTTTTGCCCATTGAGTATGATGTTAGCTGTGGGTTTGTCTTATATGGCTTTTATTATGTTGAGGTATGATCCTTCTATTCCCACCTTGCTGAGAGTTTTTATCAAATATAAGTGTTGGATTTTGTCAAATGATTTTTCTGCATGAATTGAGATGATATGACTATGTGGTTTTTATCTCTCAGTTTGTTTATGTGATGTATCACGTTTATTGATTTGCGGATATTGTAATATCCTTGCATCCCCGGGGTAAATCCTACTTGGTCATGGTGTATGATCTTTCTGATGTAGTGCTGGATCTGATATGCTAGAATTTTGTTTAGGATTTTGGCATCTATGTTCATGAGGGATATTGGCCTGTAATTCTCTTTCAATGTGTTGTCTTTATCTGGTTTTGGTATTAGGGTGATGCTGGCTTCATAGAATGAGCTTGGAAGTGTTCCTTCCTCTTGAATTTTTTGAAATAGTCTGAGGAGGATAGGTTTTAGTTCTTCCTTGAATGTTTGGTAAAACTCCCCTGTGAAGCCATCTGTCCCCATGCTTTTGTTTGCTGGAAGCTTTTTGATGACTGCTTCAATTTCCTCCATAGTTATTGGCCTATTGAGATGGTTAGATTCTCCCTGATTGAGTTTTGGAAGGTTCTATTTTTCTAGGAATATGTCCATTTCCTTCAGGTTGTCCAGATTTTTGGAGTAGAATTATTCATAGTATTTTTTAACAATCCTTTGTATTTCTGTGGGGTCTGTTGTTATTTCTCCTCTTTCATTTCTGATTTTGTTTATTTGGGTCCTCTCTCTTTGCTTCTTGGTGAGTCTGGCTAGAGGTTCATCAATCTTGTTTATCCTTTCAAAGAACCAGCTCTTGGTTTTGTTGATCTTTCATATTGTTTTTTATTTTTTTGGTCTCTATGTCATTTATTTATGCTCTAATCTTTATTATATCCTTCATTCTGCTCACTCTGGGCTTTTCTTGTTGCTCTCTTTCTAATTTATTGAGTTGTAGCATTAGATGATTTACTATCATTTTTTCTTGTCTTTTTGTGGTAGGCCTGTAGAGCTAAGAACTTCCCTCTCAGGCCTGCTTTCATTGTGTCCCATAGGTTTTGGATTGTTGTGTTTTTATTGTCATTAGTTTCCAGGATGTTTTTAATTTCCTCTTTGATCTTATTGGTAACCCAGTCAATATTTAATAACATGCTATTCAGGTTCCAAGTGTTTGAGTGTTTTGGATTGTTTTTATTGTAGTTTATTTCTAATATTATGCCATTGTAGTCTAAGAATATGCTTGGTATGATTTCGATCTTCTTGAATTTGGGAGACTTTGCTTGTGACCCCGTATGTGGTCTATTTTTGAAAATGTCCCATGTGCACTTGAGAAGAATGTGTATTCCATGGCTTTTGGGTGAAATGTTCTGAAGATGTCAATTAATTCCATCTGATCTAGTGAGTCATTTAGGATTGCTGTTTCTTTCCTGATTATTTGTCTAGAGGATTTTATGCAGTGATGTCAGTGGGGTATTAAAGTCCCCTACTATGATTGTATTGTTGTCTATCTCTCTCTTGATATCTTCCAGGAGATTTTTATGTATTTGGGTGCTCCTGCCTTGGGTGCATATATGTTTACCAGGGTTATATTCTCTTGTTGTATCAATCCCTTTAGTATTATGAAGTGGCCTTCCTTATCTCTTGTTATGGCCTTCACTTTGAGGTCTATTTTGTCAGATAAAAGTATTGCTAACCCAGATTTTTTTTCATTTCCATTTGCCTGAAAGATATTTTTCCATCCCTTCACTTTCAGTCTGTGTGAGTCCCTTGTTCTGAGGTGGGTTTCCTGTAAACAGCATATATATGGGTCATTTTTTTTAATCCATTCAGCCACTTGATGTCTTTTGATTGGAGCATTTAGTCCATTTACATTTAAAGTTATTATTGAAAGGTACTTGTTTCTAGCCATTTTTATTTTTTGAGGCTGTGTCCTTCTTACCTTTTTGTTTCTTCTTTTTACAGCATTCCCTTTAGCATTTCTTGCATTCCTGGCTTGGTAGTGATAAACTCCCTCAGCCTTTGTTTTGTCTGCAAAGCTCTTGATTTCCCCTTCAATTTTTATTGATAGTCTTGCTGGATAGAGTATTCTTGGATTCAGTCCCTTGCTTTGCGTCACTTTGTATATCTCCTCCATTCCCTTCTAGCTTGATATGTTTCTGTTGAGAAATCATTTGATAATCTGATGGGGGATACTTTGTAGGTAACTCTCTGTCTCTCTCTTGCAGCCTGTAAGATTCTCTCTTTGTTGTGAACATTCGCCATTGTAATTATGGCATGTCTTGGTGTGTGTCTTTTGGGATTCATCTTGCTTGGGTCTTTCTATACTTGTGTAACTTTTTCTTCCCCATATCAGGGAAGTTTTCTGTCATTATTTCCTCAAATAAATTTTCAAATCCTTCCTGCTCTTCTTGTCCTTCTGGCAGCCCTATTATACCTATGTTATTTCATTTTGCATTGTCCCAAAGTTCCCTTAGGCTCTCCTCCTGCTCTTTATATTTTTTTTCTCTAGTTGCTGTTCAGATTGGGCTTATTTCTGTACTTTATCTTCTAACTCACTAATTCGGTCCTCTGCTTCTTCTAGTCTACTCTTGAAGCCTTACATGGTGTTTTTGATTGTAGCTATATCATTTTTCATTTCTTCCTGATTTTTGCATAAGTTGTTCATTTTCTTGTCCATCCAGTTTATGATCTGTATGACCATTACTCTGAATTCTTTTTCTCTCATGTTGCATGCTTTTGTTTCACTTATTTCCTTTCTTGGCGATTCTTCCTTTTATTTCCTCTGGGATCGTTTCATTGTCTCCCCATTCTGACTATCACCAGAAGGTTCAAATGTCGAGTTGCGACGGCCTGGGCCTTGTGTAGTGGGAGTTTTGCACCCCCCAAGTGTCACTGAAGAGCTCTGACACCAAGACGTGTGGCTGCTGTGGGTTGGTGGGAGCCATGCTCTCCCTGGGTCAGAATCACAGGCGCTTAATGTGGCCTTGTGTGTGCAACTAGAATCAGGGACCCTGCCTGCTCCATGCTGAAACAGAGAACCCACTGGCGTGCACCAAAAATGAAAGTCCCCTAGTGCGTGTCAGGAGTCAGAGGCTCCCTGTGTCCGCACCAAGAATCGAGTATCAGAGTCTCTGTGGTTGGTGCTACCTCACACTGAGAATCAGGGTCCCTGTGTGTGCATGCACCAAGAATTGGAGTCGCTGGCTCTTAGTGTGAATGTACTGGGAATCAGGGATCCCAGGTGCATGCAATGAGGAACAGAGTCTAGTCTCTGGTGCTTATTGCTGCCTCTTGTGTGGAGATTCAGGGTCCCCAATCTGCTTGGGAGACTGGGTTGCACAGTCGCACTGTATTGGCAGCAGGTTTACTTCTGCCCTGCAGTAAAGAGCCTTCTGTGTGTGCTTGCCCTGAATCAAAGTCAGGTGGCACTGCCACTTAGTGTGGGTGTGGGGTCCAGTTACATGGGTGTGCACTGTGGAAAACAAATTCCCATTGTCCATGAACCCAGGCTCAAATTCAGCGCTGCCCTCCTGTGCGGGCACGGGATCTGGTCATGGGGAACAAACTCCCCGGGTTCGCACGTTCAGGTTCAAACAGCGCAGTCTCCCTGCTTGGGTGCAGGGTCTGGTCATGGGAAACAAACTCTCTGGGTTCATGCTCCCAGTCTCAAATTCAGCACTGTCTCCCTGCATGGGTGTGGGATTTGGTCACAGAAAACAATCTCCCCAAGGTCGTGTACCTAGGCTCAAATTCAGCACAGCATCCCTGCCTGGGCATGGATCTGGGTGAGGGAAACAAACTCCCTGAGTTCGCACGTCCAAGTTCAAATTCAGCACAGTCTCCCTCCTTTGGTTCAGGATCTGGTCATGGGAAACAAACTCCCTGGGTTTGCACACCTGGCTCAAATTCAGCTCTGTCTCCCTGCATGTGTGCAGGATCTGGTCACAGAAAACAATCTCCCCAAGGTCGTGCACGTATGTTCAAATTCAGCTGAGCCTCCCTGCCTGGGCGCGGAAAAGTTGTGGGAAACAAATTCCCTGAGATTGCATGTTCAGGCTCAAATTCAGCACTGTCTTGCTGCCCTGTGTGGGTGCGGGATCTGGTTGCAGAAAACAATCTTCCCAGGGATGTGCAGCAAGGCTCAAATTCAGGACTGCCTCCCTGCCTGGGCACAGAGACTAGTTGTGGGAAACAAATTCCCTGAGTTCGCTAGTCCAGGCTCAAATTCAGTGCTGTCTCCTGCCCTGTGTGGGCGTGGGATCTGGTTGCAGAAAATAACCTCCCTAAGGATGCGCAGCTAGGCTCAAATTCAGCTCAGTCCCCCTGCCTGGGCATGGAGCCTAGTCACGGGGAACAAATTCCCCAAGTTCACAAGTCCAGGCTCAAATTCAGCGCTGTCTCCCTGCCCTGCGTGGGCATGGGATCTGATCACAGAAAACAATCTCCCCAAAGATGTGCACTTAGGGTCAAATTCAGCTCAGTCTCCCTGCCTAGGCGTGGAGCCTGGGTGTGGGAAACAAACTTTCTGTGTCTGACACCAAGGCTCAACGTCAGGTCGAGCTGCAGCTGCTGTGTGTGTGCAGAAAGCCCTATTGTGTGTCCAGAGTCTGGCAGATCCTATGCCGCTGCTGCAGGGGTGACGGGGGAGGGGGATTGGCTTTGTGACTCACAGAAATCTGCGGCTGGGGTGCCTGGAGTCTTGGTGTCCCTGGGTCTGCAGCTGTGGTCGCAGGTCTTCTATCAGAGTGGCTATAGGGTCCTGGTTTGCTACCGAGGTCAGACTGGGTGGTGGCGAGGCTAGGATCCTAGTCTCAAGCAGTTCTGTTCTTCAAGATGGCATGGTCTCTGTGCCACCAGTGTCATCCCATATCTTTACTTTATGTAGGGTCACCTGAAACAACTCTAATGGGACTAGAAGATTTACTTATAAAATCACTCATTTACATGACTGTGATGTTGGCTGTTCATTCTCAGCTGGGAGTGCAGCTAGAGTTGCAGGCTGGGGTCTTGTTTCTTCTCCCTGTCACCTCTTCATTTGGAAAATTTTATCATCCTATATAATAAAAGGCTTATATGCAAATAGACCAAACAGTGGAGCAACCTGATCAAGCGGAACAAGCGGAACAACCGGAACAATCGGAACAACCAAAACAACCGAACAAGAAAACAACTGGTCACTATGATGTGCGCTGACCACCAGGGGGAGAATATTTAACATGGTGGGTGTCAGCCACAGCAGGATGGTGGAGTAGGTGAGTGCGGGTGCCAAACCAAGGTGGGGTGCCAGGCACTGTCATCAGGGCCAGCCTCTGGTGGTTACTGAAAATTCTTTGCTCCAGAGCACTGTGGTCCCACCCGGCGCTTGCACCTGCTGCCAGCACTGGCCCTGCTTACACCTGAAGCCAGTGCCAGAGCTGCTGCTTGTACCTGCTGCTGGCTCCCAGTGCCGGTCCCAATCGCTTGGCACAGTCTGCAGGTGCGAGTAGCAGCTGCCGGCCCCAATCGCCCCTCAGGGCTTCTTCACCTCCTTCTGCTCCTGAGGGGTGATGGGGGCCAGCAGCCGCCTCTTGTACCCATGGCCAGAGCCAGCCATGCTTGCACCCGCAGCAAGTGCTGGATCCGCTGCTCTCACCCAATGCTGGCACCCAGAGCCAATCTCAATTGCTCGGTGCAGTCAGCGGGTGTAAGCAGCAGCTGCTGGCCCCGATCACCCCTCATGGCTTCTCCACCTCCCCCTGCTCCTGAGAGTCCATCGGGTCAGCAGCCGCCACTTGCACCCACTGATGGCACTGGCCTGCTTGCACCTGCTGCTGGCGCCAGCTCCAATCGCTCTGTGCTGTCAACAGGTGTGAGGGGACTGGCACCATCAGCACGTGGGAGCAGTGGCAGTGGGAGCAGAGCTGCCAGCAGAGAGGGGACTGGGGGCCATGGCAGGAGGGGCTGGGTGGGGATATGGAAGATGGGCGGAGACCTGCCCCTGTGCCCATTGCAGCCTCTCAACCTACAGTTCCTTTCAAGGTGCACAAATTCATGTACTGGGCCCCTAGTGTTACATAAGACAGTCTCAGAGTAGTTGACTTCTCATATGGTAATTGCATCCCAGAAAGAAATAGAACTTGGAAAATTTTCTTTATGCCTAGACTTAAAGCTGCTAAAACATCACTTCCTCCACATTTTATTGGACAAAGCAGTCATGAAACCAGTATAGATAAAAGGAGAGTGATCTACATGAGGTCATGAATAAAGAAGAATATGGTTCACTGAAAGACATCAAAGTAATAGGAGTAATAGAGTAACAAACTGCCAAAAGATGACCATATATAAAATTAAAAACTAGAATTACTTAATTGCCATTTTACTTAATTTGACCATATATAAAATTAAAAACTAGAATTACTTAATTGCCATTTTTCAGTGGTCTAAGTTACAAAATAATCAATCACTAACACTTAAAAATAAATAAATGTATTTAAAATAAAATTATTAGTTTTTTCTCTTTTTCTAATATCAAATATAGCAAATAGACTTTTAAACTTATGTACACTTCATTTTGTATATAGAGTAGTTCCAAACATGTTCACGTATTATAAAAGTAAGATTGCTACACACACATAAATACATATGTGTCAACCAAATCCATGTAAATAGCTGCATGATAATCAATGTTATGTATATACCAAGGTAGCAGTGGATGTGCCATTTAATCATTCCAATATAAGGACAAATTCATATAGTTTCTAGTTTTTGCTATGCCTAACAATCCTATATAATAAAAACCTAATAAGCTAAGTGTCTGACCATTCCTTCAACCATTAGACCAGTCACTATGATGTGCACTGACCATCAGGGGGCAGACGCTCTGACCAGTAAGTTAGCTTGCTACTGGGGTCCAGCCGATTGGGACTGGGCGAGATGGGCCAGGCACACCCTATTTGATAAATACTATAAATAAAAGAGTTGGATCAAATGCTATACATATTTTAATTACTAATTATTTAAATATTAAATCAAATGCTACATTAAAATAAAATTAAATATTCAATAATAGTGATATAAATACTAGATTACTTTTTTAAAAATCTTATAGTAATTTACATCTCTAATAGTACCCACAACTCTAGTAACTCTGATTATTATTAAGTTTTTAGACAATCCAATAGGTGTAGTATCTGTTATTTTAATTTCATTTTTGGGAGAACTAATAATATTTTCTCATATTTTTTAATCTATATGTTAGTAAAATACCTGTTAATTCCTTTGCCTTTAAAAACAAAACAAATTGCCCTGGCTGGTTTGGCTCAGTGATGAGAGTATTGGCCCAAGGACCAAAGGGTCCCAGGTTTGATTCCCAGTCAAGGACATGTACCTTGGTTGCAGGTTTGGCAACAATTCAATGTATCTCTCTCACATCAATGTTTCTCTCTCTCTCTTTCTCCTCTCCCCCCTCTCTCTCTCTCTCTCTCTCTCTCTCTCTCTCTCTCTCTCTCTCTCTCCCCCACTCTTCCCTCCCTTCAACTCTAAAGATCAATGGAAAAAATATCCTTGGGTTAGGATTAAAAAACAAAACAAAACAAAAAAACCCTGTATTACCTGCCTTTCTTAGTAATTTGTAGGAGCAGTATGTATATTAGGGAAATTAACTCTTTATCTAATATTTCTTTATATCCATTTTCTCCTGATCTATCAATCACTTTTTCATTTTGTTATGACTTTTGCCAAATAAGGTTTTCATATTTATGGAATTAATATGTAGATAGATATTCCTTTCATGATTTCTGGGTTCTTACTATGAATTAATAACCTACACATATTTAAAATTTTTCAATTGTCTTTGAGTATCTTTACTGTTTTTTGTATATTATTTTTAATTCATGGAGAGGTTATTTTTATGTATAATGTATAGTACAGGCATGTTATTAACTTCCTGTTTAGAGTTTAATCTGTTGCCCAGTCAGTGTGGCTCAGTGGTTTGAGTTTCAACCTATGAACCAGGAGGTCATGGTTTGATTCCCAGTCAAGGCACATGTGTGGGTTTCACCTGGGTGGTGGGCTTGATCCCCCATGGGGGACATGCAGGAAACAGCCAATCAATGATTCTCTCTCATCATTGTGTTTCTTTGTCACCCTCCCTCTCTCTTCTTTTCTGAAATCAATAAAAATATATTAAAATAAAAAATAGAGTTTAATCTGTTCCAAAATTTAATTCTTCTTCATTGATAAATACTATTTGACCCCTGAACAATGCTGGGGTTGAAGGAGACTATCCCCTGTAGAGTCAAAAATTCACATAACTTTTAACTCGCCCAAAACATAACTACTAACAGCCTATGGTTGACCAGCAAGCAGCCTTACCAATAACATAAACAGTTGAAGAACACATATTTTGTATGTTATATGTACTATATACTGTATTTCCACACTAAAGTAAAACAATGGAAAGAAAATTATAGAAAGATAAAATACATTTATAGTAGTGTGTTATATTTATCAATAAGGTTACATTGTCTTTTTATGAGATGAATCCTCTGTCAGTATCTATACCAATAATGTCTTATATGATACAAAACACTTTAAATATTACAAGTTTTACAAGTACTGGACATAAAAAATGGACAGATAATGTGAAAAAGAAATTCCTATTTATTTATAGGTATAATGATTCATGCATTGATAATGAAGAAGCAGCAATATGGTTGCTTCATGGTAGCATAGTGTAATTGATAAACAGGAGTGGCTACAAAATCATGATAGTAGTACATTATGTACTACAGTTAATTTTATACAGATTTAAACTGCATCTTTACATTTCTCTCAACTGCAAATGGTACCATGTAAGTGCTGTGTTTGTGTGTGTAAGTTTTAATGAGTTATGACATTTTATAGTAGCTTTGTGTATATTTTATGATAGTGAATTATAAAATAGGTTAGTATCTACATATATTATATGCATTTATGACATATAATTTAAATTTTTTTTCAATATCTCATCTGTGCATTTTTTCAAATTGCTGCAAATCTCCAAACAATTTGCCATTATATATATTTGAACCTGCATGTAAGTGGACTTGTACAGTTCAAACCTGTGTTGTTCAAGGGTTAACTGTATTTCTATTTATGTGCCAGCTCTGTGATGTTATGATTATACTGTGTTTTATTTTTTTACAGTTTTAATACCTTCTGGGCTAAGTCTTCTCATGCTATTCTTGTGTTGTTATTTTTTAATTTAATTCTTGTTTATTAATATCCTCTTAAAATTCTTATATTTAATTCTTCTATAAACTTTAATATAATTTTGTTGACTTAAAATATTTTTATTTCAGTTAGAATTTGGTATTTGAAGATATCATTTTTTATCCTTCTCCACAATTAACTATAACATTTTTACTGAAAATATTGGTACTTAAAATTTGGAAATATGGGCACTTAAATTTTTATTTGATTTAGTCAAATTAAAAACAGAGAACAATAGAAATAAAAATATTTTGTGCCTGAAGATGTTCCAGCAAATATGTATAAACAAATAAACATACACTTTTGAAAGGAAAGATAGAGCTGACTTTAAGAAGATGCTAATCAGACTAAAAATGGTAGCCACAATTTATTAAATACTTGTCTGTAAAGACTATGCTGTGTTATATGAATTACTTCTTAATTCTCATAAGAACACTGCAAGTTACCTATTAACAAGGGAAACTGGTTAAGTAGATCTGTGGTCACAGAACTTTATATTAAAACTAGTGGCCTGGTACACAAAATTCATGCATATTAAAAGAGAATTAATTAGAGGAAATATTTTAATATTGCTATTTGCCCTTTCTCTATAATAGGAGTGTCAGAGATGAAAGAAAATTAGTAAAATGTATATGAAAATCTCCCTCCTGTCAGAGTCTGGGGGGCACCGTGGGACCTAGTCAAGTCCCTGCCCACTACCTGCACGCACTTCGAAAATGCAGGAGACCCAGAGCCGGCTGGCCCCACCCCTGTCAAGGCCCTCTGGGCAGAGGGCACAGCCTCAGGTCCCCCAGCTCAGCACTGGGTGGGGGTTGCAGCCTCGTCTATCGGCCCGGTGTTGGGTGGGTGGTGCAGCCTCAGGTCCCCCGGCCCAGTGCCGGGGGAGGGGGTGTGGCCTGAGGTTTCCTGTCAAGCCCTGCTGGGTGGAGGGCATGGCCTGAGGTCCCCATCAAGCCCCACCAGGCAGGGTGCATGGCCTGAGGGCTCCTGGCCTGGTGCCAAGGCAGGGGACGCAGCCTGAGGTCTCCTGGCCTGGCACTGGGATGGGGAGCATGGCCTGAGGTCTCCTGGCCCGGTCCCAGGATAGGGGGTAAAGCCTGAGGTCACCCATCAAGCCCTGCCAGGCGAGGGGTGTGGCCTGAGGTCCCCTGACAAGCCCCGTGGGGTGGGGAGTGTGACCTGAGGTCCCTCGTGCCAGCCAGACACCATGCAGCCTCAGGTCCCTGTTGTTTGGTTGTGACATTATGGCATCCTGTCTAATTTGCATATTTCTCTATTATATAGATAGATTTTTTGGACAAAAAAGATTAGTTCTGACTTGAAACAAGAATCTGAGCTATACCCTGGCCAGTGTGGCTCAGTTGGTTGGGTGTCATCCCATGAACCAGTGGATTGTCAGTTAGATTCCCAGTCAGGGCACATATCTGTGTTGTGAGATTGATCCCAGGTCAGGGGCATGCAGGATGCAACTAATCGATGTTTTACTCTCACATTGATGTTTCTTTCTCTTTCTCTCTTGCTCTCTGTAAAAATCAATTAAAATATGTTTTAAAGAAGTAAAAAAAAAATAAAATAAAAAGCTGAGCTGCAATGAAATTCTTCCATACAGAATATTTGGGGCTGACCCATAATACCCTCACTTCTTCAGTTATCTGCAGAGGCATCTGGGACCACAACCTTCCTTCCCATAGCCAGTGGTGTCCCAGCCTCCCACTTGAGACCAACTAGCCCCATCAGGTAAGAGCCATTAGCTCCACCCACCTGATTCCTGTTGGACCTGCTCTGCTGAACATGTGCTCCTCAGTTGTGCCAGCTGTATTCCCCAGTGGAGAAGATTCTCAAGGAGGTCTTGATGGACTCTGTGAAAAACTGAGTTGTGCAGCTCTTACGAGGGAGGGCACATTTTTATGCACACTCCACATCTGTGCTACTGTTCCTGTGCAGAGCCCTCCTTTCATAAGTCCCAATCTACATGGATCTTCTAAACACTGCTGGCTCACCCTGATGAGAGTTGGCCCCACAACAAAGGTCCACAGGCACATGGTAGGTGGTAACAGCTTTGGTATACCCTGAGGCTGTTGCTAAATGGCCTCACACCCAGCACTGATGCAAAGTCTGACTCTGTATCAATCTGGAGAACACCTCTCATCCCTATCTGGTGACTCACTGAAAGCCTACCTCAGGAAACTCATGTACTTCAGAGGCTCTTTCAGTAACTAAGCCTAAGAGATAACCAATAAGTGAAGGCAGATCTCTAGGAGCCTTGGGCCTTTTGCTTACCTTCCCTTGGGCTTGGGGCTGGTGGAAACCAGCTTTGGTGCATAGCTTGGCCCCTCCCACACACTGAGGCCCAGCAGAGATAGCAGCAAACTGTGGATCACATTATTAGCTCCAAATAGGTAGCCTAGATTTTGTCACTGGTAACGCTTGACATCAATTGGCACTGGATACCCTACCAAAAAGCTCTAGAAACAATACAACAGAAGTCAGACTACATCATAACAAAACCCAATTAGCTCCATAAGTGACACACACAAAGGGAGATCTTAACAGACACCAGACCCTGTTGAGTTTTGTGGAGTCATCCCCAACACAGCAGCTGTTACATTTTACTCCTTCATAGCCAGCAAAGGGGCAACCCCACCCACAGACAAGCCAACAGCAATCAAGACTCAACTACAATAGGAGGATTCAAATAACCCACACAGGGGACACCCCTGGAGCACCTAGCTCAGGTGATTAGGGAGAGTGTGCCTCTGATCCCCACAAGACACCTGCTGCATAAGGCAACCATACCAAGTCCAAGCAGAGCCATCTAATACACAGAAACACACATAGAGAGGCAGCTAAAATGTGTAGAAAAGAAACATGCCTTAAATGAAAGAATAGGATTGATCCTCAGGAAAACAACAAACAAACAAACAAAAAACACAACTAAATAAAATGTAGGCAAGGAAACTACTAGATACAGAGTTCAAACATTAGTTATAAGGATGCTCAAAAAACTTAGCAAGAAGTTCAACACATGAAAGAGGACATAGAAACCTTAAAAAAGAACCACTCAGCAATGAAAAATACAATATCTGAAATGAAGAATAAACTAGACGAAATCAACAGAAGACCAGATAAAGCAGATAACTGAATCAGCTACTTGGAAGACAAAGTAGTAGAAAACATCCAATATATATATATTTTTTTAATGAGGATACTGTAAGGGACCTATGAGACAATATGAAGCATATGAGTAATAACATTCACATTAAAGGGGTATCAGCAGGAGAAGAAGGAGACAAACGAATTGATAATCTATTTGAAGAAATAATGGCTAAAAACTCCTCAGACTTAGTGAAGAAAAAAGACACACAACTCTAGAAATGCAGAATCCCAAACAAAATGAATCCAAAAAAATCCCACACTAAGGCACAACATAGTTAAAATTACAAAGGTTAAAGACAAATAATCTTAAAAGCTCTAAGAGAAAGACAACCACCTATAAGGGAGCTCCCAAAAGACTGTTTGTTGATTTCTCAACAGAAATTTCCAGGCCAAAATAGATTGGCATGAAATATTCAAAGTGATAAAAAGCAAAGACCTACAATCAAGACTACACTACCCAACAAGGCAAAGGTATCATTCAAAATTGAAGGTGAAATAAAGAGCTTCACATAAAAGAAAAAGCTAAAAGAGATCAATACCACCAAAACAGTATTATTAGAAATGTTAAAGGGTCTTCTTTAGGAAGAAGAGAAAGAGAGAGAGAGAGAAAGAGAGAGAGAGAGGAATCCTATATAATAAAAGCCTAGGTGACATCATGCCCTCGCACAATGCCCTCATGCGACATCGTCACAAGATGGCAACCACAAGATGGCTGCCACAAGATGGCTGTGTGCATAGCAAAGGTGGGGCCTGGCGGTAACTCCACATGGTGTGGCCTGAGGGTCCCACAGCTCTGCAAGGTGTGGAGGAGGATGGTCCCAGTGTCTCCACTGCCTCGTGCAGAGGAGGCAGGTCCTGGCGGAGAAGGCTGGTCATGGTAGGGGAGGGCAGTTGTGAGTGATCAGGCCAGCAGGGGAGGGCAGTTGTGGGCAATCAGGCTGGCTGGGGAGGGCAGTTGGGGGCGATCAAGCTGGAAGGGGAGGGCAGTTGGGGCGATCAGGCCAGTAGGGGAGGGAAGTTGGGGTTGATCAGTCTGGCAGGGGAGCAGTTAGTCATCAATCAGGCCAGCAGGGGTGTGATTAGGGGCGATCAGGCTGGCAGGCAGGCAAGTGGTTAGAAGCCAGCAGTCCCAGATTGGAGAGAGTGTAGGTCGGGTTGAGGGACAATCCCCCTCCCATGCACGAATTTCATGAACCAGGCCTCTAATTTACAAATATAAAAGCCTAAGTGACCATCACAACCGAAACAACCAAATGGATGAACAGGCCGCATGGGGTGACCAGGCCAGCAGTGGGGTTAGTGAGGGACTACCAAATGACTAAGTAACAGGCTGTGTGTGGCGACCAGGCTGGCAGGGGGCTTAGGGAGGGATGACAAAACGACTGAACAGAAGGCTGCATGGGGCGACCAGACTGGTGGGGACTTAGTTAGGGATGACCAAATGACTGAGCAGCGGGCTGTGTGGGGCAATCAAGCCAATGGGGGGCTTAATGAGGGACGACCAAAAGACTGAGCAGTGGGCTGCATGGGGCGACCAGGCTGGCAGTGGGGGCAGTGAGGGACAATCAAACAACTGAACAGCAGGCTGCATGGGGTGACCAGGCTGGCAGGGGGGGAGGGGCAGTTAGGGGTGACCAGGCTGGCGGGGGGGGCAGTGAGGGGCAACCAGGCCAGCAGAGTGGGGTAGTGAGGGGTGACCAGGGTGGTGGTAGGGCAGTTGGGGGCAACCAGGCCAGTGGGGGGGCAGTTAGGGGTGATTAGGCAGGCAGGCAGGTGAGCAGTGATCCCAGATTGTGAGAGGATACAGGCTGTGGGATCGGGCCTAAACCAGCAGTTGGACATCCCCCGAGGGGTCCCAGATTGGAGAGGGTGCAGGCTGGGCTGAGGGGAACTCCCCTGTGCATGAATTTAATATGTCAGATCTCTAGTATAATTATAAAGGCGCAGCCTGCTGCTCAGTCGTTTGGTCATCCCTCACATACCTATCAATAATCACCTTGCCCAAATGGCATGGCTCGGTGGTTGAGAGTCTACCTATGAACCAGGAGGTCACAATTTGATTCCCAGTCAGGTCACATGCCAAGGTTGCCGGCAGCCTCCATCACCAGTGTTTAGCGTGTGCGAGGCAGCCAATCAATGATTTTCTCTTCTCTCTCTCTCTCTCTTTCTCTCTCCTCTTTCTTCCTCTCTGAAATTAATTAAAAATATATTTTAAAAAGGAATCACCTTAAGTGTAAATGGTTTAAATGCTCCAATCAAAAGACATAGGGTAGCTGAATATATAAAAAACAAGACCCATTTAAATTCTGTCTATAAGAGACCCATTTAAAAATGAAAGCTGCAAACAGACAAAAAGTAAAGGGTTGGAAAAATACATATCATGCAAATGGAAAGAAAAGAAAAGCTGAAGTAGTAATACTTAGATAAAGCAGACAAGCAGACTCTAAAACAAAAGCTATAATCTATACATATAAAAGCCCAGCAACCTTTACAGTGGAATGACCAGAATGACCGGGACTACCGGTGACTATGAAGTGCACTGGGGCAACCAACAAGCTTGATCAGGGCCCTGATCACCCCACACCCCTGTTGGCCTGGCCTCTGATCGGCCCTCAATTGGAGGATGAGCTGAAGCAGGGAGCACGGCGGGCAGCAGCTCAGCCGGAGTAGCGGCAGCAGCAGTGTCAGTGGTGCATACACCTCAGCCTCCCAAGCCCTGAGTTCCAGGGGAGGGGGCAGCAGCAGGTGGCCAGCCATTCCATCCACCGTATCTCCATCCTCCTAGCCACTATCGCCTTGCCTGGGGAACACCAGCCATGGCCATGCCACCTGATCCCCAAGAAGAGCAGCTGCTGCTGGCTGGCCCCACGTCCCAGTGGTTTGGGGACCAGGAGGAAGGGGAGGATGAAGCAGTGACACTAAAATGGGTGAGGTCGGCGCTGTAGGAAGGGGAGTCTGGCTGCGGGCTGGGTGTGGGTCTGGGAAAACTGTGCCCCAGGAACTGAGTTTGAACCCTGGCTGCAGCCTGTTGCCATGGAAACTGCATCCACAGGTAAGGTGGGCAGGCAGGCGGGTGCCACAGCCCCAAAAATGGTGTTAGGGACCCAGGTACCCAGACTGCCCCCTCCCCGCAGCGTGCCTCTGCACCTTCCTCATGCTCTTTGCCACAAGTGACTATAAATGTTGGCGGATCTGTTGAAAACCTGAATTTCATTTTCCCAAAGACTTGGAAGAAAACAAAATACTATTAATTATTTTATTTAATGATTATCATTATTCTGGCTTTTAAAATGGTCCTCAGAGGCAAACCGCAGCACCTGGCACTGGAGTGCCTGTGTACAAGTTTCTTCCTTCTGGTAAGGGGTTGGGGCTGTTAGGGGGCAGTTAAGGGCCTCTTGGCCAGTTATGATGATTTTGCAGTGGCGGGGGGGCATGTTTGCTTGCATGTCAGCAACTGGGACTATGACAACAAAGCAACAGGCAGGCCCACTGCATCTAAATCCGGGTATGTCCTGGGCAGAGAGGTGACTTTAACCAGCCCTTACCAGTTCCCTCCATGAATCACCACACCCTCATGATCTCCCCATCCCATCCTCCATTTCTCCCTCTCTCTGTGCAGGAAACAGAAATTCCAGGTGGGTATGTCTAATTCAGGAGGGACAGCGTTGCCAGAGGGCTGGGGTTGCCTTTCATTCCCAGCTGCCTGGATGCAGGAAACACCGACTCTTGCAGGGAGCACTGAAACTTGCAACCCCTTCAAGTGGCTGGCCTGGCTGTGGTGTTACAGGACTTGGGTGGTGAGTGGGCAATGTTCAGCTTACCAGCATTCTGGACTCTCCTGGGCTTTTGAAAATTGCCCTGGGTTCAGCCTCCTTTCACCTGACTCCCCCGCTTCTGAACCAGAGCGCTCAGGTGCCCTAAAGGGACCAGGGGGTCTGAGGCATCCTGGACCATGGTTGCGGGAGGCACATTCAGGGAGGAGCTGCCAGCCTGGTAGTGCTGTTTTTCTAGGGACTGGGGAAGAGGGTGCTGTGTTATGTGCCCTGAAAAAGCTTTGTTGTGGTGGAATGGGAGTGTGTAGTTTTGGAAATTGAGCTTTCCAAGGCCTGGGTTGGTGGGTGCTTCCAGCAGAGGGGAAAGGCAGCAGGATTGGCCTTCAAGCTCTTGGCAGCTGATTTAGGGCAACCCCTTTCTTAAGTCACCACATCTTACTAGTCATGTGACATGGCCTTAGATAGCTTTAAGTTTTGAGCTGAGAGAAAGAGGCTTGGGGAATGTGTTGAATAAAATGGCAACACTCTGAAGGGAAGAGAAAAAGTGACCATCTTACAAGCAAATAAAGAAAAGAAAGACTTAAATCTGAAAAACCCATTTGTCCTATGTTAATTATTATATGAGAGGTTGGGGGTAGGGGGTTAGGGTGAGGGGAGAGATAAGACTTAGATGACTGCCTAGCCTGTCTTTCAACTTCTTCATCTAAGTAAAATGAAAAAAAAAACAAAAACATTTTATCATTGCACATTAAGATGGCAAAAGATAATAGGTAAATAAAGGTACCTTTTTTGTTGGGTTACACTTACCATTCTTTGATGAGGGTAACTCATGGTTCAGAACCTTTATCCACCATCATCAAAGTAAATTATTTCTTTATAGACATGGCCAAGGTCCCATTAGTGTCACCAGGGTCGGGTGGATTAGGGAAAGGATGCCAAGTGCCCAGTGTTCAGTAATACTATCCAATAGAATGAGTTTCTATTTATACAATGTTTACAACAACTCTGGCAGTCACAAAGCAGGCACTTGGAATTTTCAACATCATCATCATCATTATTATTGTAGAAATATTGCACTTTTTTAGCTGTCATAGGGGTTTCCTATCCTATGCAACAAATATATCCCATCTAATAAAAGGGTAATATTCAAATTGACCATAACTCCAACACACAAAATGGCTGCCCCCATGTGGTCAAAGTTGGCCGCCCCCATGTGGACACAAGATGGCCACCACAAGATGGCTGGCAGGGGAGGGCAGCTGTGGGTGATTAGGCCAGCAGGGGAGGGCAGTTGGGAGGAACCAGGCCTGCAACGGAGGGCAGTTGGGGGTCACCAGGCCAGCAGGGTAGGACAGTTGGGGTTGACCAGGCCTCCAGGGGAGGGCAATTGGGGGGGACCAGGCCTCCAGGGGAGGGCAATTGGGGGGAACCAGGCCTGCAGGGAAAGGTAGTTAGGGGCAACCAGGCCAGCAGGGGAGGGCAGTTAGGGGTGACCAGGATGGCAGGGGAGGGCAGTTAGGGGAAATCGGGCCGGCAGGGGAGCAGTTAGGCGTTGATCAGGCTGGCAGGGTAGTGGTTAGCGGGTGATCAGGCTGGCAGGCAGAAGCAGTTAGGGGCAATTAGGCAGGCAGGCAAGCGAGTGGTTGGGAACCAGCAGTCCTGGATTGTGAGAGTGATGTCCAACTTCCCGTTTAGGCCCGATCCCAGGGATCAGGCCTAAATGGGAAGTTGGGAATCCCTCAAGGGGTCCCAGATTCGAGATGGTGCAGGCTGGGCTGAGGGACACACATTCCCCACCCCATGCACGGATTTTGTACACTGGGCCTCTAGTTTATATATAAGCCTAATATGCAAAGTGTCCCCTCAGGAGTTCGATAACTCGCTATGATGTGCATTGACCACCAGGGGTTGGCGTGGAATGAAGGAAGGTACCAGCTGGCAGTGGGCAGCTGGGGAAGGGAGGCTCTGGCTGGCACCTGGAAGGCCTTGATCGGCCCTCATCACCAGCCAAGCCTAGGGACCTTACCCATGCAAGAATTTCGTGCACTGGGCCTCTAGTAAGAGATAAAGACGTACACTATGTGATGATAAAGGGATCAATCCAGCAAGAGGATATAATCCTTGTAAACATTAATACACCCATCATAGGAGTACCTAAACATATAAAGCAAATCTTGATGGACATAAAGGAAGAAATTGACAGTAATATAGTCATAGTAGAGGATTTTAACACCTTATTGACATCAATGGATAGATCTTTGAGATAAAAACTCAATAAGAAAAAAGGAGCCTTAAACAACACACAAGACCAGATGAATATAATTTTTATTTTCAGAGCATTTCATCCTAATGCAGCAGAATATACTTTTTTTTTTCAAGTGAACATGGAACATTTTATAGAATAGAGCACATGTTAGGACACAAAACATGTCTTGGTAAGCCCAAGACACAAACAAAACCCAAACTAAGTATAGGAAGAAAATAATAAAGATTAGAGGAGAAATAAATTACATAGACTAAAAAATTAAAATAAATCAATGAACCAAGGCCTGGCTGTTTTAAATTATAAACAATAGTAATGAACCTTTAACCAGAATCATAAATAAAAAATAAAAGAGACAAGTACATAAATTCAGAAAAAAAAGAGAAGCAACAACTGAAACCACAAAAAATAAAAAGGATTGTAAGAAAATATTACAAACAACTATAAGCCAATCAATTGGACAATCTGGACAAAATGGATAAATTCTTAGAATTATACAATCCTCCAAAGCTGAAACAGGAAGGATTAGGAAATCTGAATAGACAGATTACAAATAGTGAAATAGAATCAGTAATCAAAAAAGTTCAAGAAAACTAAAGTCTTGAATAGGATGATTTTACAGGTGAATTTTACCAAACATTCAAAGAGATACTCCCTATTCTTCTTGAACTATTTTCTAAAAATTCAAGAGGAGAAAAGACTTCCAAGCTCATCTTATGAGGCCAGTAGTATCCTAATTCCAAAACCAGATAAACAAAGTACAAAGAAAGGAAGTTATAGACCAATATTCTTGATGAAAATAGATGCAAATATCCTCAAAAAACATTAACAAGCCAGATCCAACAGTACATTAAGAAGATCATATACCATGACCAAGTGGGATTTATTTTAGGAATGCAAAATTGGTACAATATCTCCAAATCAGTTAATAGTGGGATTTATTTTGGGAATTCAAAATTAGTACAATATCTCCAAATCAGTTAATCTGATACACCACATTAAAAAATGAAGGATATAAATCACATGATCATATCAATAGACACAGAAAAACATGTGATGATATAGAGCATCCATTTATTATAAAAACTTTAAGAAAAATGGGAATAGAGGGAACATATCTCAAAATAATAAAAGCCATGTTTGACAGACCCACAGCCAATATATTACTCAATGGAAAAAAACTAAAATTATATTCCTTAAGTTCAGTAACAAGACTGGAATGTCCACATACGCCAACCTTATAAGTCTTAGCCATAGCAATCAGACAAAAGGAAGAAATAAAAGGCATCCAAATTGGAAAGGAATGAATAAAACTCTCATTATTTGCAGATAACATGATACTGTACATAGAAAACCCTAAGGACTCCATCAAGAAACTACTAATACTGATAAATTAATTCAGTAAAAAGTAGCAAGATACAAAATTAATACTCAAAAATCGGTTGCATTTTTATGTACCAACTAGTGGCATGGTACATGAAATTCATGCACAGGGGTGGGGGGGGGTCTTCGCTCAGCCCAACCTGCACCCACTCTAATCGGGGACCTCTTGGAGAATGTCCGACTGCTGGTTTAGGTGTGGGATTGGGCCTAAACCGGAAGTCTTACATCCCTCTCACAATCTGGGACCGCTGGCTCCTAACCGCTCAACTGCCTGCCTGCCTGATCACTCCTAACTGCCTCTGCCTGCCTGTCTGATTGCCCCTTGCCCCTCTGCCTGCCTGCCTGATCACCCCTAACTGCCCTCCCCTGCCAGCCTGATCTCACCCCCAACTGCCCTCCCCTGCTGGCCTGATCTCACATCCAACAGCCCCCCCCCCCCCCCACCGGCCTGATCTTGCCCTTAACTGCTCTCCCCTACCAGCCTGATCACCCCTAACTGCCTCTGCATTTCAGGCCTGATCTCGCCTCCAACTGCCCTCTCCTGCTAGCCTGATTGCCTCTAACTTCCTCTGCCTCAGCCCCCAGCACCATGGCTTTGTCCGGAAGAAAGTCAGACATCCGGGAGATGGCCAGTCGACCTGGTCTAATTAGCATATTACCCTTTTATTAGTATAGATAGATTATATAGGATAGGATTGTTTATATGGGGGCAGGGAAGCCTTTTTCAGCAGGAAGAGATGCTCTTGGCAGACAAAAATACATAACCCCTTTATCTGGACTGATAGTCAGCCATATGCACTATACTGCCAAACCAGTCGTTAAAAAATTTAACCGCTTTCTTACACCTTACACCAAACAGCTGTTGCCCTTAAAACCCCTCCTCAGCTCCCACCTTAGGTTCTGCCTTCTCAGTTCACCCAGATTAGGTTCTGATTGGTCAGTTTCTATGCCAGTCAGTGTCAAAAACTCCGCCTCCTAGGCTGCCATTGGCTCGTTGCAGTTCACCCAGATTTGGTTCTGATTGGTCGGTTTCTATGACAGTCAGTGTCTTCAGGCCTATCTCTGGGCCTGATCAGAGAGGAAGGGCCGATCAGCAGTCCCCATGACTGCTGGCGAGGCCCAGAGAGAAAAAGAGGCAAGGGCTGATCAACTGCTGCCATGGTGGCTGTGGATCAGACCCTGCTTCTCTCTCCAGGCCTCTCTCTGGGCCTGATCCACAGTCCCCTGAGCAGTCAGTGCTGGGTCACCATGCCTGCAGTGCAGCAATCTGTGCTGGGTGGCGACTGAGCACTGACTGCAGTACTGACTTCCAGTGTTTGGTCATCCGCTCAGTCATTTTGGACGTTACGGACCCTGGCTCTTTATATATATAGGTAATGAACTACCAGACAAGAAAAATAAGAAAAACAATCCTATTTACAATTGCACACACACAAAATAAAGTACCTAAGAATAAATTTAACCAAGGTGGTAAGAGACCTCTACTCAAAAAACTATAAGGCACAAGAAAAAAACAGCAGCCAAATAGGCAGACATGTCCTGCCTTGTCCCGGAGCAGATAGAAGGAGCAACTAAATAAAATAACATCCACCCAGAATTGGTGAATTAGACACAGATGGTGAGACAATTACCAGACAGAAAGGACAGAGGACACCTACAGAATGGTAGGATCATGGATCTGGGCTGGAGAGAGATGTGCAAACACCAGGCTAAGAGGGTCAGAAGGAAGTTACACTGTATCAAATCCATGTCCCTTGGGGACAGGCAAAACATACAACTGTGGAAAGGATGTCCACAGGGCTGCTGGTGGCTGAGGAATCTAGACCTAAGTCCACAGCTGTGAGAGGCTGTGCTTAGAAATGCAGCCTAAAGAGCTGCCTGAGCCACTCTCGGGGGTGGGGGGGTGGAGGGGACTTGGAAAGGGGGAGAGAAACTTGCAGTCATGTGGTTGTTTTGCCTCTGCTTTTTTTTTCTCTAAACCCAGTTCATAGGACCTTTCAAATACAAACACTTACCTGAGGCTGCAGTGCAGGTGGAGTTGCATATTTGTGGAAACTGGGGAGAGGCAGTCGAGGGGAGCACTACAGGGAGAGGAGACCATGAATCTGGCAGTGGGACATCCAGGACCTTCCAAAACTAAGTAGCCATTTTTCTCCTGAAGAGCCAGTCCCACCCAGGAGCCTAAGGGCTACTAGTACAGCTGCATCCAGACTACACCTTTGAAGAGGAACAAAGACTCTTAATATCCCCAGGGAGCCCTCAGAGACTGGGTTGAGGAGGGGCCATTCTGTCCTGGAAAGCAATACAGCACCACCCCCACCTAAAGCCCTGTCAGAAACAGACACTTGAGTAATTAAGATTAACAACAGGCAGACAGGCAAAGCAGGCATATTGATCCCACCTGCTTGTGGCCAATGCTGTGGACACAGACACAAACAGGGGAGCAGTGGATTGCTTGGACCTTCAACACAGTGCTGATTACCTAACAGGAAACTAAGAAGTGACAGACAGAACAGAAGAGTGGGGTCTTAAACCAGACTCCATGGGGCATTAAAACTTGACTGAAGGGAATGAAACTTCACTTCTTCATTTCATATCTTTTATTTAATTTTTTTCTTTATTTTTGTTTTGTTTTGTTTTTCTTTTATCTTTCTGGGTATTATTTTTTTCTTCATTCTATTTTTATTTTAGTTTATCTTTTTTCCACATTTTTCATCCTCACTTCTTCCTTTTTCATCCTGTTCCCTCTTCTCCTATCCTCACTTTAGTTTTTCTTTTTTTTTTCTTTTTACACCTTATTAAAAATTTATCTCCAACTGCTTTATTGACATGTTATTATTACTGTAGTCTCTGTTGGCTTACTCATATATCTAATTTCCTTTCCCCTGCTCAAAAATCTATGAACCCTTCTTCTTTACTAGTCAATTTTTTATGCTTTTGTTTTTCCTCTCATTTCTTGGTCTCTTCTCCTAATTGTTTAATTAGTTCCACTCACTAAACTCAAGCCTCTCTTCTATCTCCTCTATTCCCCTTTTCCAAAAAAGAGAAGAATAAATAAAAAGATAAATTAAGAAAAATATTTTGTTTTATATATTTATTTATTTATTTTATTTTCTTCCTTTCTATATACAATATATGCCTCTACAGATTCTGTCACCTCCTTTTCCTGGGTGTTTGTTGTTTCTATTTTTTGGTTTATTTGTTTGTTTTGTGATGTTTTCTCCCCATATATATTTTTTCTCCTTTTTCTTGTCTCTGTTACCTTTTTTCATTTTCTTTATATCGTTTTTGCTCTCTTTTCTCTGTCTTAATTCTCTGGCGGTCACATTTATTGTGGTTATCAGTGTCATGAGTACATTTGTGTTTTGTTCCTTTCTGTTGTGTGTTGTTGAATTGTATTCTGTGCTATTTGGTTAACATGGTATAGAGTGAGCCACTTAACTAGACACCCTGAGAGGAGACTCCATCCACAAACCAGACAATAACACTCAAGACCACTACCCCAAGAGAACTCAAATATCCCAAGTAGGGGGAATCCCCTGAATACACAGACTAGAAGACCTGAGATATTGTACCACTGGGCCCCCAAAAATCTTCTACTATATAAGATAACTCAAAAATGTGGGTTACATAGAAGTTTGATATAATACATAGAGACAATAAAAAAGGAACAGCAAAAACAAGGAGACAAAGAAACAACAACCATATGAAAGAAAAGGAGGAATCACCAGAAAAGGAGATAAACAACATGAAGGAAAGCAATTTGTCAGTAAAAGAATTCAGAGCAATGGTTATAAGGATGCTGAAAAGTATGGAAAACAAATTCATCAACATGTGAAAGAATCAAGAGGAAATGAGGAACAATTAGGAGGAAATAAAGAATGAAATAGCAGCAATGAAGACCACAATGGAAGGTTTCAACATTAGACTAGAACAGTGGTCGGCAAACTCATTAGTCAACAGAGCCAAATATCAACAGTACAACAATTGAAATTTCTTTTGAGAGCCAATTTTTTTAAACTTAAACTTCTTCTAATGCCACTTCTTCAAAATAGACTCACCCAGGCTGTGGTATTTTGTGAAAGAGCCACACTCAAGGGGCCAAAGAGCTGCATGTGGCTCGTGAGCCGCAGTTTGCCCACCACAGGACTAGAAGAAGCTGAAGAACAAATCATGAGTTAGAATACAAGGTAGAAGTACACAAGCAGATCAACAACTGAAAAAAAAAATCTTAAAAAGGAGGAGGCAAACCTAAGGAAGTTTTGGGACAGCACGAAATGAAATAGCATCCACATAATAATGGTTCCAGAAGGAGAGGGAGCAGAGAAAAAAAAAATAGAAAACCTGTTTGAAGAAATAATGACAGAAAACTTAACTGATTTGGGGAAGAAAAATGTCACACAAATCCAAAAAGCACATAGAGTCCCAAACAGGATGAACCCAAAAAGAACCACACCAAGACACATTAAAATGGCAAACATCAACAACAAAATAAGAATCTTAAAGGTTGCCAGAGAGAGATAGAAAGTTAACTACAAGGGATCTCCCATTAGATTATCAAATGATTTCTCAACAGAAATACATCAGGTCAGAAGGGAATGGAATGAAATATACAAAGTGATGCAAAGCAAGTGGATGAATCCAAGAATACTATGCCCAACAAGGCTATCATTCAAAATTGAAGGGGAAATCAGGAGCTTCACAGACAAAAAAAGGCTAAGTGATTTTATTACCACAAAAACAGCAATGTAAGAAATGCTAAAGAAACTGCAGTAAAAATAAGTAATAGAAAAGGAAGGAGAAACATAGGTATAAAGAATAAAAATAGCAACAAACAAGTACCTACCAATAATAACATTAAATGTAAATGGACTAAATGCTCCAAACAAAAGAAATAGGGTAGCTGAATGGATAAGAAAACATGGCCCATATATTTCATGTCTACAAGAGTCCCAGCTCAGAACAACGGACTCACACTGACTGATAGTGAAGAGATGGGGGAAAAATTTTTAGGCAAACTGAAAGGAAAACAAAGCTGGGGTAGCATACTTACATCTGACAAAATAGACCTCAAAATGAAGGCCATAACAAGAGATAATGAGGGCCACTTCATCGTATTAAAGGGAGAAATTCAACAAGAGGATATAACTCTTGTAAACACATATGCAAGCAATACAGGAGCACTCAAATACATAAAAAAAAATTCTGTAAGATATCAAGGGAGAGATTGACAGCAATGCAATCATAATATGGGACTTTACTACCCCATTGACACCATTGGATAAATCCCCTACAAAAAATCAGCAAAGAAATAGCAATCCTTAATGACACACTAGATCAGATAGAATTAATTGACATTTTCAAAACATTTCAATCCAAAGCTACCAAATATACATTCTTCTCAAGTGCACAAGGGACATTCTCAAAGATAGACCACATATTGGGACACAGGTTAAGTCTCATCAAACTTGAGAAGATAGAAAGCATATCAAACATCTTCTCAGATCATAATGGCATAAAATTAGAAATCAACTGCAATAAAAAACAATGAAAAAAATAATACAATTGGAGGGAAAATAGCATGATATTAAATGATGATAGGGTTACCAAAAATATCAAAGAATAAATAAAAAGCATTCAGTAAACAAATGAAAATGAAAACACAACAATCCAAAATATATGGGACATAGTGAAAGCAGTCCACAGAGGGAAGTACATAGCTCTACAGTCCTATGTAAAACAAACAAACAAACGGAAAAACTGGTAATAAATTATCTAACCCTGCAACTTAAAATATTAGAAAGAGAGCAACAAGAAAAGCCCAGAGTAAGAAGAAGGAAGGAGATAATAAATTTCAGAGCAGAAATAAATGACATAGAGAACAACAACAACAAAAATACAAATGATCAATAAATCAAAAAAATCCAAGAGCTGGTTCTTTCAAATGATAACAAGATTGATGAACCTCTAGCCAGGCTCACCAAGAATCAAAGAGAGCAGACAAAAATAAACAAAATCAGAAATGAAAGAGGTGAAGTAAAAACTGACCTCACAGACATACAAAGGATTGTAAAAAACAAACAAACAAACAAGCAAACAAACAAAAACAACTATGAAAACCTCTACTGTAACAAACAGGACAACCTAGCTAGACAAAATGACATTCCTAGAAAAATGCAAGATTTCAAAACTCAATCAAGAGGAATCAAAAAACCTTAATAAGCCGACAACGACCAAAGAAATTGAAGCAGTTATCAAAAAAAGTCTAGCAAACATAAGCCCTTGTCCAGACGGCTTCACAAGGGAGTTTTATCAAATATTCAAAGAAGAACTAAAGCCTATCTTCCTCAGAAAATTCTAACAAATTCCAGAGGAAGGCACACTTCCAAACTCTTTCTATGAAGCCAGCATTACCTTAATCATAAAACCAAATAAAGACACTACAAAGAAAGAGAATTACAGGCCAATGTCCCTTATGAACATAACTGCTAAAATCCTCAACAAAATTCTAGCAAATCGGATCCAGCATTACATTAGAAAGATTGTACACCATGACCAAGTGGAATTTAATCCAGGGATGCAAGGCTGGTACAATATCTGCAAATCAATAAATGTGATACATCACATAAACAAATTGAGAAATAAAAATCACATAATCATATCAATCAATGCGCAAAAAGCATTTGCCAAAACCCAACACCCTTTCCTGATGAAAACTCTAAGCAAAGTGGGAATAGAGGGATCATACCTCAATATAACAAAAGCCTTTTATGATAAACCTATATCCAACATCATACTCAATGGGAAAACATTAAAACCGCTTCCCCTAAGAACAGGAAGCAGACAGGGATGCTCGCTTTCACCACTCCTGTTTGACATAAAATTGGAAGTGCTAGCCATAGAAATCAGACAAGAAGAAAAAATAAAAGGCATCCGAATTGGAAAGGAAGAAGTAAAACAGTCATTATTCTCAGATGATATGACATTGTACATTGAATACCCCAGAGACCCCATGAAAATAAATTTGGCAATGTAGCAAGATACAAAATTAACACCCAGAAATCTATGGCTTTTTTATATACCAATTATGAACTCACAGAAAGAGAAGCAAAACAACCAATCTCATTTACCATTGCACCAAAAAAATAAGATACCTAGGAATAATCTTAATAAGGAGGTAAAAGATCTGTACTCAGAGAACTACAGGATGTTGAAAAAAGAGATAGAGGAAGACATGAACAAATGGAATAATATACTGTGTTCATGGACTGGTAGAATCAATATCATTAAAATGTCCATGCCACCCAAAGCAATCTATAGATTCAATACAATCCCCATTAAAATACCAATGGCATATTTCACAGACTTAGAACAAACATTTCAAAAATTCATATGGAGTTAAAAAAAAAAAAAGATCCTGAAGAGCAGCAGCAAACTTGAGAAAGAAGAACAAAGTTGGAAAGATCACAATACCAGATATCAAGCTATATTACAAAGCCACTGTTCTCAAAACTGTCTGGTACTGGCGCAAGAACAGACATATAAACCAATGAACAGAACAGAAAACCTATAAATCGACCCAAGCCATTATGCTCAATTAATATTTGACAAAGGTGGCAAGAGCATACAATGGTGTCAAGACAGTCTCTTCAATAAATGGTGTTGGGAAAATTGGACAGATACATGCAAAAAAAATGAAACCAGAGCACCAACTTACACCATACACAAAATTAAACTCAAAGTGGATAAATGACTTAAATATAAATTAACATTTTTAATTAAAAACATTAAAATTTTAGAAGAATTATAAGCAGCAAAATATGAGACATATGTTGTAGCAATATCTTTACTAATCTAGATCCTAGAATAATGGAAAGTAAGGAGAAAATAAACAAATGGGACTACATCAAAATAAAAAGCTACTGCACAGCAAAAGAAACCATAAACAAAACAACAAGAGAACCCACTGCATGGGAGAACATATTTGCCAATGTTATTTCCAATAAGGGTTTAATCTTCAAAATTTATAGGGAACTCATAGAACTTAACAAAAGGAAGATAAATAATCCAATAAAAAAAATGGGCAAAGGACCTAAATAGATACTTTTCTAAAGAGGACAAATAGAAGGCCAAGAGACACAGGAACACATGCTCAAAGTCTCTAGTTATCCAAGAGATACAAATGAAAATGACAATGAGGTAACATCTCACACCTGTCAGAATGGCTATCATCAATAAATCAACAAATGGCATATGCTGGTGTGGATGTGGAGAAAAAGGAACCCTTGTGCACTGCTGATGGAAATGCAGACTGGTGCAGCCATTGTGGAGAACAGTATGAAGATTCCTCAAAAAATTCAAAGTAGAACTCCCATTTAACCCAGTCATCCCACTTCTAGGAATATATCCAAATAAATCAGAAACACCAATCAGAAAGAATATATGGATCCCTATGTTCATATCAGCACAATTTACAATAGCTAAGATTTGGAAACAGCCTAAGTGCCCATCAGTAGATGAGTGTATTAAAATCTTGTGGAACATTAACACAATGGAATACTACACTGCTCTGAAAAAGAAGGAATTCTTACCATTTGCTACAGCATGGATGGACCTGGAGAGCATTATGCTAAATGAAATAAGCCAGTCAGACAAAGATAAATATCACATGACCTCATTCATTTGAGGAATATAATGAACAACATAAACAACTGATGAACAAAAATAGATCCAGAGATTTAGGAGTGTTGAACAGACCATCTATCTCAGAAGGAAGGCAGGGGCGAGTAAGAGATAAATCAAAGGACTTGTATGCATGCATATATGCATAACCCATGTACACAGATAATAGGAGGGTGAGGGCATGTGCTGGGGAGTGGAAGCAGCTGGGGAGAGATCACTGGGGGGAAAAGGAGACATACGTAATAATTTAAACAATAAAAAATTTAAATTAAAAAAAATTAAATTTAAAAGAGTCATGGCTGGTTTGGCTCAGTGGATAGAGCATCAACCTGTGGACTGAAGGGTCCCTGGTTCAATTCCATTTAAGGGCACATGCCCGGGTTGTGGGCTCAATCCCCAGTAGGGGACATGCAGAAGGCAGCCGATCAATGATTCTCTCTCATCATTTATGTTTCTCTCTCTCTCTCTCTCTCTCTCTCTCTCTCTCTCTCTCTCTCTCTCTCCTCTCCCTTCCTATCTGAAATTAATAAAAATTTAAAAAAATTAATAAAGAAAAGAAAATTACAGACCAATATGCTTCCTAAAGCTAGACATAAAAGTCCTTTAAAAATGTTAGCAAATCAATTACAGCAATGTATAAAAAGAAAAAACAAACTATAAAGCACTGAAAAAAGGAATCAAAGAAGATACAAAAACGAAGCATATACTATGTCCATGGATAGGAAGAGTTAACCTCATTAAAATGTCCATACTACTCAAGAAATATACAGATTCCACATAATCTCTATTCACATACCAAAGGCATATTTCACAGAGCTAGAACAAATACTCCAAAAATTTATACAGAGTACAAATCAAAGATAAAACAAAACTGAATAGCCTCAGCAATATTGAGAAAGAAGAACAAAATTGGGGTATCATGCTACCAGATATCAAACTAGCCCATAGTAATGAAAATGGCATGGTACTGGTATAAAACCAAAGTGTAGAGCAGTGGAATAGTATAGAGTGCTCAGAAATAAACCCAGGTCCATTTATTCAATTAATATTTGACAAAGGAGGCAAGAACTTACAATGTGTTAATGAGAACCTATTCAAGAAATGGTGCTTGGAAAATTGGACAGATATGTTCAAAAGAATGAAACTAGACCACCTCCTTACACCTTTTATAAGAACAAATTCAAAATAGACTAAGAATTAATTGTAAGAGTTGATGCCATAAAGATTCTAAAAGAAAACATAGGCAGAAAATCTCTGTCATTTCCCTTCACAATATTTTTTCTGATATCTTCTATGGCAGGTGAAACAAAAGAAAATATAAACAAATGGTACTACATTAAACTAAAAAGGTTTTAACGGCAAAGGAAACCATAAAAATAATGAAGAGACAATTTAGTAAATTTGAGAACATATTTTCTAATAACAAATCTGATAAGGGGTTAATTTCCAAAAGTTATAAAGAACTCATACTACTCAACACCCAAAACCAAACAATCCAATTGAGAAATGGGCAGAGGATCTCTATGGACAGTTCTCCAAAGAGGTCATTCAAAATTCTAACAGACTTATAAAATATGCTCAATAATATTAATTTTAGACAAATGAAAATTAAAATCACAGTGAGTTATCACCTCACACTTGTCAGAATGACTATCATCAATAAATCCACAAACAACAAATGTTGTCAAGGATGTGGAGAAAAGGGAACTCTTATTCCTTGTTATGAATGCAGAGTGGTTCAGCTACTATGGAAAAAAGTATGAGTTTACACAAAAGTTAAAAATGAATCTGCCTTAGGACTCTGTGATTCCATTTCTGGGGATTTATATGAAGAAACCAAAAATGCTAATTTGAAAGAATATATACACCCCTATGTTTATAGCAGCATTATTTACAATAACCAAGATACGGAAGCAACCCAACTGCCCATCAATAGATGAGTGGATAAAATATAGTGGTACATATATACAATGGAATATAACTCAGCCAGAAAAAAGGAATGAAACTTTACCATTTATGACAGCATACTTGGACCTAGAAGATATCATGCTCAGTGAAATAAATCAGTCAGAGAAAGATAATTACCACATGATTTCACTTATATGTAACATTTACAGAACAAAATTAATAAACAAAGAAAAATGAAAGAGACTCATAGGTACAGAGAGAACCTGTGGTTGCCAGAGCGGGGCCAGAGGGAGAGTTGGGACACTGGTTTAAAGAGGTGAAGGGACTAAGAAGCACAATTTGGTAGTTACAAAATAGTTACAGAAAAGTAAGTAAAGTATCTATAACAATAAAAGCATAATATGCTAATTAGACTGGACAACCTCCTGGAAAACCTTCTGGATGACCTTCTGGACTAAGCCACAGGGCTGAGGCAGAGGCAGCCACTGCAGTGGCAGGGACCGAGCCCCTTGCACGAATTTTGTGCATTGGGCCTTCAGTAGGAAATAAAGTCAACAACATTGTGATAACTATGTATGGTGCCTGTCAGGGTAGTGGAAATATCGAGGTGAACACTGTTTAATTTATGATTGACATTCTACTAAGCTGTACACTGAAACAAATCCTATCTAATAAAAGAGTAATATGCAAATTGACCATCACTCCAACACACAAGATCGCTGCCCCCATGTGGTCAAAGATGGCTGCCCCCATGTGGACACAAGATGGCCACCACAAGATGGCCTGCAGGGGAGGGCAGTTGGGAGGGAACAGGCCTGCAAGGGAGGGCAGTTGGGGGAGATCAAGCCTGCAGGGGAGGGCAGTTAGGGGTGACCAGGCTGGCAGAAGAGGGAAGTTGGGGGTAACCAGGTCTGCAGGGAAGGGCAGTTGGGAGGGACCCAGGCCTGCAGGGGAGAGCAGTTGGGGAGGGGGGTCCAAGCCTGCAGAGGAGGGCAGTTAGGGGTGACCAGGCCTGCAGGGGAGGGCAGTTAGGGGCAAACAGGCTGGCAAGGGAGCAGTTAGGCATCAATCAGGCTGGCAGGGGAGTGTTTAGGGGGTGTTCAGGCTGGCAGGAAGAAGTGGTTAGGAGCAATCAGGAAGGCAGGCAGGTGAGCAGTTGGGAGCCAGCAGTCCTGGATCGTGAGAGGGATGTCCGACTGCCCGTTTAGGCCCGATCCTACCGGTAGGATCAATAAATGGGAAGTTGGACATCCCTCAAGAGGTCTCAGATTGGAGAGGGTACAGGCTGGGCTGAGGGACACACACCCCATGCATGAATTTTGTGCACCGGGCCTCTAGTACATAATAAAATTTAAAAGTATGTATTTGTATAACTGAAGAAATATCATCTACTTGTCTAAAGGATTCTAACTCTGAAACTGAGAAGTCAGAGGAAACTAGACTCAGATTTATTATAGGACTAGAGGCCTGGTGCACGAAATTTGTGCACTTGGTGGAGGGTCCATCATCCTGGCCTGCACCCTCTCACAGTCTGGGAGCCCTTGGGGGATGTCCAACTGATGGCTTAGGCCCGCTCCCCCCACCAGGAGCATGCCTAAGCCATCAGTCGGACATCCTTAGTGCTGCCATAGAGGCAGAGAGGCTCCTGCCATCACCACTGTGCTTACCAGCCATGAGCCTGGCTTCTGGCTGAGTGGCACTCTCCCTGTGGGAATGCACTGACCATCAGAGCACAGCTTCTGTGTTGAGTGGGACTAAGGGCCGAAACCAGCTCGCCAACATCCTTTGAGGGGTCCTGGATTGTGAGAGGGTGCAGGATAGGCCAAGGAACCCCATTGGTGCACAATCAGGGCCAGGGAGGGATGCAGGAGGTTGCCAGCCGGGAGGAACAACGGGAGGACTCCAGGGTGTGTCTGGCCCATCTCACTCAGTCTCAATAGGCCAGACCCCTGCAGCAAGCTAACTTACTGGTCAGAGTGTCTGCCCCCTGGTGGTCAAAGTATGTTATAGCTAGCGATTGAATGGCCTTAGCATATCATTAGCATATTATACTTTGATTGGTTGATCAGACAACCAGATGACAAGACACTTAGCATATTAGGCTTTTATTATATAGGATGAGAGTCCTTATATAAAAACTTTCATGCTACAAAATAGTTGGGTAGGGACTGAATTGGATAGCTTACTTCTGAAGAAATCGCAAGTTTAAGTTCTCATGTAAAGTATTCGTTCTAATAGTAATGATAAACTAATTACTTCACAAACATTTAGAAAAAAAAGCTCATTTTCTCTGTTTCACATCCCTGGCAACTAATCGGTAGCAAGTGGGGAGAATCACCAATGGGGTTCCTTAGGAGATTTACTTATCCACTAAAAACCAGACATTAGAAAATCAGATCAAATCACAGAAAAGTCCAATCTTTTAAAAGTGTTTAGGTGATGAAACTTGTAAAATACTGAACAGATTTCCCAAAATGGCTATGAGATACTTTTCTAATAGATAGTTGGTTAGAAAGCAAGTATCTTTTCTGAGGTATGAATAAAATAAATCAATAAAAAATTTAAAACAACATCACCACAACAAAAACCTTTTTTGGATGTGATACCTTTATTTTTTATCCTCTTATGGTCTTCTATCATGATCACTTATATTGTGTAATTCCTACATTTTTGTTCCTGCTTGTTCTAAACTGCTCCTGCCAATATTTCTAACTCTAAAAATTATGACCTATTACTGATTTTGAGATTCTTAAACTGAAAGTGATTTACATAAAATGCAGTATATTGACATGTTTGCAAACAGAAAAACAATGTGAGAGACAATATTTATATAGCCAACATAGATTTAAGAGTGTATGCACATTACTTGGAACTTTGTCATTTCTGAGGCTAGAGAAAAATTAAATAAATGATTTTTAAATAATTTTATAGTATGTAATATTTACCTAATATAATGTATATAAATTTGAATTGAATGATATCTCTATAATGTGTACTACAAGAAAAAATTGGAGAAACATAGGTGAAAATATTTAAATGGATGAAATCTAGGTTTTAATTTTTATAGTTAGGGTGAATTATTTGTCATATGTCACTATCTTTCTGTGAGACACTGAACATATGTGGATGACTGGATGGACATTATCTTCCTTCCAGATTCCTTTGTGGAATTTTCAAAATATTATCTAATTATTTAAATAGCATTTCATATTATAAACAATAAAACACAAGTATGGATTTTTTTATAATCAACAAAAAACCTGTCAGTGTCCATAGGCCTTGGAGTAATATCTGAGACTCCTTGCATCATATCTACCATTTGTTTACCAGTGTATAATTCTTTGGTTTTTTACTTTCTCCTTGACTATATAATTTGTGCTCTTGGAATGTGTCCCATGTTAAAGTTCCACAAATCACTGTCAACCTCCATGAGGCTGAGACTCTTTCTGTCTTAGTATGTCAAATCCAGAATAGCGTTTACTTTGCTTTATCTGCCTTGCCAAACTTCTGTACCCTATTCTCTAGATCCCTTGGTGTCAGGGTTACATGTTTTAGGTACTCTTCCCAATATCTTGAATTTATGCTGCCTCTCTGCTCTACCTTAGCCACTACCAAGAGAATCACAAATGCATTTCAGAGTAGTATCAATAACATCTTCTTCAAAGAAGATATTTTTTTATACCTATAAGGAATAAAACTTCATGGGTTTTCATAATAAAGCAATAAAAATAATTATAAAATGTCTATATTAATACATACCACATAGCAAAAAGAATGCTATTCTATCTAATAAAAGAGTAATATGCAAATTGGCCATCACTCCAAGACACAAGATGGCCACCCCCAGTGGTCAAAGATGGCTGCCCCCATGTGGACACAAGATGGCTGCCACAAGATGGCCTGCAGGGGAGGGCAGTTGGGGGCAGTTAGGGGTGACCAGGCCAGCAGAGGAGGGCAGTTGGGGTTGACCAGGCTGGCAGAGGAGGGCAGTTGGGGGAGACCAGGCCAGCAAGGGAGAGCAGTTGGGGAGACCAGGCCTGCAGGGGAGGGCAGTTGGAGGGGGGACCAGGCCTGCAGTGGAGGACAGTTGGGGGAGACCAGGCCTGCAGGGTAGGGCAATTGGGGGGGGGAAGGCCTGCAGGGGAGGGCAGTTGTGGGCGATCAGGTGAGCAGGGAGGGCAATTAGGGGTGACCAGGCCAGCAAAGGAGGGCAGTTAGGGGTGGCCAGGATGGCAGGGGAGGGCAGTTAGGGGAAATTGGGCCATCCGGGGAGTAGTTAGGTGTTGACCAGGCTGGCAGGAGAGTGGTTAGGGGTGATCAGGCTGGCAGGCAGAAGCAGTTAGGGGCAATCAGGCAGAGGCAGGAGATTGGGAGCCAGCAGTCTTGGATTGTGAGAGAGATGTCCCAGATTTCAGAGGGTGTAGGCTGGGCTGAGGGACACCACCCCCCATGCAAGAATTTCGTGCACCGAGCCTCTAGTTTTATGATAAAGTAAAAAGTACCCCTAATTTTTCATTAATTATATTCCACTGTTAACAAATATTAAATATAAAATAATATTATATGACACAAATATATAATAAATACCATATAATACTGTATATATCATATACTTTATTATTCAAGTTCTTTTACATTATCTTCAGATTGTATGTTTAGGAAGTCATTAGTTAATATAATTTAAGTAAAAGCATCTTGGTTCATTTGTCTACATCAAACAATAAAACGTTTTTAAGAGTGTTTTTGTAAAATTGCATGACAATAACGAATCTCAAGAAGTTTCCACTGTATTTATAATAAGTTAATGTTGTGTTACCTTGTACTATCATACATTTGAAATGTTCTGACCATTTCAAATGGCAAGTTCATTTTCCGTGTTAAATTTTTTTCTAATCAAAATAATTGATTTCAGGTTTTTTTCTATGTGTATTGTAAAAATGAAATTTGATGTTAAATTTTTGAGGATTTACTTATCTTCTTACATTGATACCATCTGCATGAAAAGAGAAATAATCCTTTTGTTTATACAATATCATATTAGCTATTTTAATAAGAAGAACCAATTTACTATTTTTAGATTAGAATTTTGATAATGAGTACAGATTTTTGTCAGATATTTACATAAGACATGTCTAAGTTTGGTTTATCTAGTTTTTATTTTACAAAATTTCTAAGTCTGGAAAATATTAAATAATGTGCTTGATTTCAGAAATGTTTACTGTCTATTATATTTGTTACTGAAATCAAGTCTTGACAGATTTAAAGTCTGGGGGAGATAGGACTTTTTAGAGAAAATAAAATATATAAAACAGGGAAGGGTAGCATGCTCCAAAATGTGAAGCCAAATGAGATAACACTAATAAGAAACAAGTAGACCCTTCATTCATTAGAAAAATATTTCATCTAATGATATGCCCAAACATGTCTTTTCTCCATGATCTATGAGAGAAAAGCAAGTGATTATTGCTTTCCATTTTGATGTAGAAATTAGGTAAAAATGACCCACCTGTTTATTGAACAACTAGAGGCCCGGTGCATGAAAATTCGTGCACTCGGGGGCGGGGGGCGTCCCTCAGCCCAGTCTGCACCCTCTCACAATCTGGGACCCCTCGGCCTGGCCTGAGATCAGATCCTATTGGGGCTTTCCTTCCCCAGGCAGCAGGCAGCTGGAGCCACTCCTGCAGCTGCCACTGCTTGCCATCTGTGCTGCGCTGCTCCCCTCCCCTGCCACCTGTGGCCTCCCTCTGCAGGGGACAGGCTGGGGTGCAATGGCTTGGCTGGCCTGGGCCTCTATCTTTGTTGGGGGATGGGGCCAGCCCTGCGAGGGGCCATCTGCCTACCTGATCACCCTTAACTGCTTGCTTGGGGGCGGGGCCAGCACGACAAGGGTCCGTCTGCCTACCTGATCACTCCTAACCTCTGGTTTGCCTACCTGATCACCCCTTACCACCTAACCACTCTGCCTGCCTGCCTGATTGCCCCTAACACTTGCTTGGGGGTGGGGCCAGCCCTCCAAGGGGCCATCTGCCTACCTGATCTCCCCTAATCACTTGCCTGCCTACCTGATCACCCGTAACTGCTGGTCTGCCTACCTGATCACCGCTAACCCCTCTGCCTGCCTGCCTGATTGCCCCTTACCACTTGCTGGGGGTGGTGCCAGCACTGACTTCTGGTTGGTCAGCCTCTGGTAGTTACTGGTCATTAGGACCCAGGGTTTTTATATATTAGGATGACAAAAAACAAACCCTTACTACATTGGGTTTTTAATCTGCAGAAGTGAACTGAACTGTCCAGATAGTAGGATTGGACTGAGTATTAGACAAAATACACCAATGCTTCATGACCATAGGGCATGGATGGTGCTGAACTGTGACTGTAAACAGAAGAATCCCTCTCTCTCTCTGAGTCTGTTCTTCTTTCCTTTTCTCCAACCTTATCTAGCCTGACATTTGATAGTTTGCAGATTCCTTATCCCAAGAAACAGAGCTAAATATTTGATTTGAAGAATCATATAGAAACTGTATTGCTTCAATGCCCATCACCAACTTGTTTACATTTTCTATTTCTTGGGTTATGTGAAAATAAAAATAACCAGAATTTTGAATAGCTTATTTTGTTCTGAATGAAAGGAGTAAAAATTCTTTCTCGGGCTTTCACACAGGTGTAAACTATAACAGTTTCTTACAGTTAAAAAAAGTGCTTTTGTGCCCAGCCAAGTGGTCGGCAAACTGCAGCTCTGTTGACTAATGAGTTTGCCGACCACTGACCTAGACTCTCGATTCCAATAATTACAAGTTGTTGTTGTTCCTTGTGATTAAGCCCCTATCCCAGTGGTCAGCAAACTCATTAGTCAATGGAACGGCAAACCATGGTGGCTTGCGAGCAGCAGTTTGCCAACCACTGACCTAGCCGGTTTGGTTAAGTGGGTAGAGTGCCAGCCTATGGACTGAAGAGTCTCTGGTTCGATTCCAGTCAAGGGCACATACCTTGGTTGCAGGCTTGATCCCTGGCCCTGGTTGGGGTCTGTTCAGGCAGCCAATCAATATGTCTCTCTCACATCTATGTTTCTCTCTCTGTGTGTCTCCCCAACCCTTTCACTCTCTCTAAAAATCAATGGAAAAATATCCAGCTGCTTGCTGCTGCCCCAATCCCCCCTCGGCAGCAGGGGGAGGTGGAGAAGCCCTCAGGGGTAATCAGTGCCAGCAGCTGCCACTAGTGCCTACTGATGGCACAGAGTGATCAGGACCAGCGCTGGGTACCAGCAGCGGGTGGGAGCGGCGGCTCTGTCACCAGCCATGGGTGTGAGTGGGGCCAGTGCTAGCAGTAGGTGTGAGCAGCAGCTATGGCACCAGCAAAGGTATGAGTTGGACCAGAATTGGCAGCAGGTGCGAGTGCCAGGCAGGACAAGGCACACAGGAGCAAAGAATTTTCAGTAATCCCCAGAAGCTCGCCCAAGTGACAGCGACTGGTGACCCACCTTGGTCTGGCACTCCCACTCACCTGCTCCACCATCCCGCCACAGCCGATGCATGCCATGTTCCATGCATTTCCCCTGGTGGTCAGTGCATGTCATAGCGACTGGTTGTTCAGTTGTTCTGCCTTTTATTATATAGGATGGATATGATTAGTGTTAAATTATTTCACCATAAATCCATAAATCTCCACTCTCAATACCAAAGTTAAGCATTATCTTCAACAGTAAAACACAGCCCAGACGGTGTTGCCTCATAGTTGAACATTGACCTATGAACCAGGAGGTCACGGGTCCATTCCTGGTCAGGTTGAATGCCCAGGTTGCAGCTTGATCCCAGTAGGGGGTGTGCAGGAAGCAGCCTATTAATGATTCTCTCTCATCATTAATTTTTTCTCTCTTTCTCCCTCTCCCTTGCTCTCTGAAATCAATAAAAAATATATATATTTTTTAAAATAGTAAGACACAGCCCTAACTGGTTTGGCTCAGTGGATAGAGCATCGGCCTGTGGACTGAAGGGTCCCAGGTTCGATTCCAGTCAAGGGCATGTACCTTGGTTGTGGGCACATCCCCAGTAGGGGGTGTGCAGGAGGCAGCTGATTGATGTTTCTCATCAATGATTCTAACTCTCTATCCCTCTCCCTTCCTCTCTGTAACAAAACAATAAAATATATTTAAAAAAAATAGTAAGACACAAAAAAGTGTAATGAATTGGACCTGCATAAATATCATAGCCTTGTCTACTGACTGTCAAGTTCTGTCAAATTGACATTTCTGAAAATTTTGTGATTGTGCAAAGGCAACTATTCTCAAAGTTTAAATCCTTCAACAAAGTATTTGTGTCTCTCTCACATCTAGGTTTATCTCACACTGCATCATCAGCAGGTGTGAGTGGGGCCAGCACAATCAGTGTGTGGGAGCGGCAGTAGCGGAAGCGGGGCTGCCGGAAGACAGGGGACCGGGGGCCGCAGCAGGAGGGGCTAGGCAGGGCCACAGAGGATGGGCCGAGACACGCCCCTGTGCCTACTGCAGCCTCACAGCCCACAATTCCTTTCAAGGTGCACAAATTTGAGCACTGGGCCCCTAGTTTTAGAATAAGAGGAAGCTAGTGCTAAGTAAGGACTTATTACTTAAAACCACAAGAAAGAACACCAAAAAAAAACACAGGACTGAACTCCCTTACTACCTATCTATGCTCCTGAAAAATCTTAATTTATTTATTCAACAACATTTTGTTTAGCATATATACTGCCTTCTTATAGATACAGTAAAGAAGCAATTCCTTCTCCCAAGAGAGTATAGTGGGAGCCACTATAAAGTTTTTTCTTTATAACAGAAAAAAATTCAAAAATGAAATAAAAGCAATAAAATTTACATTAGCATACAAGTTAACGAAAACATAGGTATAAATCTAATACAGATTTAAAATACTTCTTACAAAAAGTATGTTATCATTGAGACAAAGAAAATTTAAATAAAAGGAGAGACCTGTTCATGAAAACAATACTTTTAAAAATTTAAATGTGTTGCAAATTAATTTATAAATTACTACACTCTCAGTGAAAATAACTGATTTTAGCCTCTTTCCCAGTCATCCTAACTCTGCTTGCATATTCCAGAGATACCTGTAAATAGATCTTAGGAGAAGGATTGTGAAGATATTTATCACAATATCATTTGTGGTCATAATGTTTGGGGGTATCCTAGATGCTCATTACAAAGGAAATGAATAAGAGAAAACGTGGGTATAGATTATTTAGAAAAAAATTACAAAATTACCAAAGGCACTATTGCTATTTATTGTATAGTAAATCTCTATAACTCATTTTTCTTGCATACCTGACCCTTTGACCACTTCTATATTTCTCCATCCCCCAGCTTCTAGCATTCACCATTATACTCCCTGCTTCTATGAATTTGACTATTTTAGATTCCACATATTAGTGAGACCATACAGTATTTCTGTTTCTGTGTCTAGCATAATATTTGTGTCTTTCTTTACAAATATTCAGTATCCTCTTAATTTCCCTTACAAGGAAGAGAATGCCATTGGATTTAGGGCCCACCCTAATCCAGCATGATCTCAATGAAAAATCTTTCATCTACAAAGACTCTTTTTTTTTCTAAATAATGTCACATTCACAGGTTCAGGGCATGGACATATATATTTTTAGGGGGGTAACCAATTCACTACATATGTTTTTATTGATTAAGTACATTTAAATTACTAATCATATTGAGATCAAAGAGTATCTCCTCTTTGTCTCTTTATCATTGTATATTTTGCTGCATGTTTGCATACAATATATATTTAATAATAGCAAGGATTAGAATAGAATTTGTGAACAATAACTAAAATTCTTCTAGAATTTTGTTAAACAAAGCTAAATTAATTCTTTAAAGTTAACCAATCAGTAGAAATTCATGTTTTTACAGCATTTAAAATGTGACTCCAGATTCTACTTAGATAATTCTACTCACATAATAAATTGTCTCTATTAGCAAAATTCTAATGAAAAAAAAATGAGCCTATGTATTATGTAAAATATGTGAATATAGTAAAAAAAAAAAAAAAGCATTGTCTCTAGCTATTGGTAGTCACAAATAGATATTGTTTTACAAAGCCTATGTTAAAATTCGCTCAATATACCACCACAGTCAGTTACATAGCCAAATATATTCTTAATGGGACTTGTGTAATGGCCCATCATTCTTTCAAGAACAAAATTATTTCCTAATACTATGATTTGATAGTAAGTAATAAGCATGTATTATATCAATTTACAGAGTCAATTACATAATCAAGGTGAGTACCAACAACGATAACCAAAATACTGTGTACTGTATTTACTTTCATATTCTCCACCTTCCCTAAGGCACCAGGACTGGCATTTTTTCCTACTTTCTCAATTTTCTTTGCATAATTTACCACTTGGTGGACTGCCATTGTCGACAGCAGCACTCTTCAACTTCTATAGGTTTGGTAAGAGCAGTTGAATTGAGGAGAACTATGCTTAATTAAATCCTGGTTGCCAAATGTAAATGTGAAAGTGGTTAATTATTCATCATTGCTAGTGAGAAAAGTCACAAGAAAGGATCCTAAAGAAATTTGGTATCTCATGAGCTTTAAAATATAATCCTGAAAATTTCAATTTCCTGACTCCTTTAAATAATATATATACATATATATATATATATATATATATATATATATATATATATATATATATTTTTTAAAGAATGCAGGTGAAATTATTTATACCTCAAAATACACTGCTGACTAATTCTAACTGCTGAAAAAGATACATATTGAAATAGATAATGTGGTCTTATAATTATGTGTAAGGTATGTTTAATGAAAACATCTAGAGGCTTTGTGATTCATGTATATTTAAAGAAATTCTTTAAATAAACATGAAAGAAGAAAAGAGTAAATTGATTTGAATTCCAGGACAAAATTTGGTATTATGTTTCTTTCAAAACTTGTTTTAGTTTTTAGGGTCTCAAATGTTTTAGATTTCAAAACATTTTGACTTAATTAGTTTTATAAATTTAATATAATTTTAATTATACCCTAATTCCTAGAGTATTATTGAGTAAATAAGATTCTAATATTCCTCAGAAAGAATTGCCATGAAGTTGTTTGTTAAATGTAAGCACAACTATAGTAAGCATCTACTATAGTCTTTCAGTCCTATTCCTTAAATAGGCTTGTCAATATCAAAGAGATGTAATTCTTTTGGTAAATTTCACATTTTACACATCACTGTAGATGAACTCTGTTTATTTTATTGATTATTCAGTTTTTATTGACAATACTCCATTAACATTTGGATAAGCTGGCATTTTAAATTTTACTAGAGTAACTAAGCACAGATAGATTAAATTTTATTAAGATGTGGATATCCCCAGATGTGAAGATAGGAAAAACTTAGTTTTGTGTTTGGGTATTTATTTACCATATAAATCTACTAGCAACATTCTTATCTGATATGTAAATAAGATGTGGAATTCCAATAGTGTATCAGTGTTCTACAGCAGATGGTACACCAAGATTTACCACACCATTACATTTAATGTGTTTGAATTCATTTGGATTTCTTGATGTTCTCTCTGTCCTTCTCATAGCAGTGATGTTTGCCAATGTTCCTGATTATATATGATTTGAGAGAATACGTAGAGACAAAAAACTCCTTTGTCTTAGAAATGTGACTATTTTGTGCCAAAGTTTAAAGTGTATATGTATTGCATTTCAAAGAATTTATATGCCCTGTGAGAAAAGTATAGTTAATGAATATTCAACAAAGTGCTTGCAGTCATTACACTCAAAGTTGTTTTATAAAATTGAAATACTCAATTAACTGTTGTAGTGCTAGTAAGAAGTATTCATCTGAAAAGCAAAAAGAAAAGTTCATCCTAGTTCATTGGAAATTAAGTAAGGAAGAAGTTTAATATAAAAGGATATAAAGACTCAGCAAGGCACACAGCTTAGTTGTATTAAGATGTTCATGACTATTTCTGTTAACAAAGATAGTTTTTAGCTCACGAATCCTATATAATAATAGGGTAATACGCAAATTGACCTTAATGGCAGAACGACCAGTTGCTATGACGTGCACTGGCCACCAGGGGGCAAATGCTCAATGCAGGAGCTGCCCCATGGTGGTCAGTGCACTTCCACAGGGGGAGCTCTGCTCAGCCACAAGCACAGCAGCGGTGGAGGGAGCCTCTCCTGCCTCCTCAGCATTGCTAAGGATATCCAACTCATGGCTTAAGCAGGGAGTAGTCCTAAGCCATCAGTCAGACATCCCCTGAGGCTCCTGGGCTGCCAGAGGGATGTCTAACTGCCAGCTTAGACCCAATCCCCCAGGGTGTGGGCCTAAGCCGGCAGGTGGACATCCCCTGAGGGATCTCAGACTGCAAGAGGGTGCAAGCCAGGCTGAGGGGTTCCCTCACTCCCCCACTGAGTTCATGAATTTTTGTGCACCGGGCCTCTAGTTATTCTATATTAATACACAATATCCCTAAGAGTGTTTTCTATGAGAAGGGTCAAAGTTATAATTGAAAATGGCAGCATGAATCACTTGTACTTTTTGTCTCTGAACTTGCTCTAGTTATGATCAGAAAGAGTGTTGATGTAGCTTTCATCAGTTATAAAAATTGCTGTGGCTCAACATAGAATAGAAGAGGAATAAAAATTCCAATGTTATAGATATACCCTAGTATTTCTAAATCAGTATAACTCAGAATGACCAACAAAATATCAGCATCAAAATCTCTACAAGATCTTATTCAAAATGGAGATGGCTGGGCCTGATTCCAGATTCACTAAATCAAAATTTGTGGGGGTGGAACCTGGGTATCAAAACATTAAAAAAACAACAACTCTGTGATAATCTCACTGCATATATAGTGAAACATGTTGCAGGTCAACATTCAAGTCTTGTGCTCTAAAACAGACTACTCAGGTTTTAATGGGACTTCTTCAATTACTAGTTCTGTGACCTTAGGCCCATTACTTTTCTTCCTTGTGTCTTAGTTTTCTCAACTCTTAATGTTGGCTAATCTAGCTACAGCACAGGATTTTTTATGATGATAATACAAGATAATATTTGAAAATCAATTAGTACTGGGCACATAGTAAGCACTAACAAAATAAGAATTTGTAAAAGGGTGTTAAAAAATAATATACAGAGAGAGACAAAATGGGGGCAGAATAGGCAGATGTGTACCGAGCCTTGTCCTGGAGCAGACAGAAGGAACAACTAAATTGAATATCATCTGCCTCGAATTGGCAAAGTAGAAACAGCTAGTGAGACAATTCACAGACAGAAAGGGCAAAGGATGCCTGGAGAATGGTAAAATCAGGGATCTGGGCTGGAAAGAATTATGAGACCTCCAAGCCCAGGCGGTCAGAAGAAAGCTGCACAGCACCAAGGCCATGTCCCTTGGGACAGGCGTAACATCTGACTGTGGAAAGGAAGTCCACAGGGCTGATGGCAACAGGGGATTCTAGACCTAAGCCCACAGCCACGAGAGGCTGAGTCCAAAGGGGGCAGCCTGAACAACTGCCCAAGCCACACCATGCTGGGGGGAGAGGGGTTCCCAGTGGCACAGCTCTTTCCCCTCTTTGGTCTTTGATTTTATCTGCTAAACTCAGTTCATAGGACCTTTCAAATACAAACACTCACCCATGGCTGAGGTAGGGACTTGTGGAGTCTGGGGAGAGGCTGGGGAGAGGAGCAGCTCAGGGAGAGGTAGCTGGGAGTCTGGCACTGAGACATACCTGACATGCTGGACCTAAGCAGACATTTTCCCCTGAAGAGATAGTCCCTCCCTGCAGTCTCCAGCCAACCAATACAGCCACACCCAGACTACACCATGAGTGCTATAAAGGATACCAAAAAAATCTGAATAGTCCCTGAGAACCCACAGGAACTGGCCTGAAGAGAGGCCGTTCAAACTCGGAAAGCCATGGCTACCTCCCCAACTACAGCCATGTCAGAAAGAGTCACTTGAGAGATTAAGATTGAAAGCAGCAGTCAGGCTAAATGGGAAGACTGATGCCACCTGCTGGCAGTCAAGGCTGTGGAGATAGACACAAACAGAGGAGCAGTGGACAACTTGGAACTTCAACAATCTAACAGGAAATTGAGAAGTGGCAGACAGTACAGAAGACTGGGATTGTAAACCAGCCCCCATGGGGCATTAAAACTTGGCAGACACTTCATTTTTCATTTTTATTTTATTTTATTTTATTATTATTTTGTTATCTCTCTTTTTTATTCTTTTTTCTGTATTTCCTTATTTCATTTGTTTCTTTATTTTTATCTCTTCTCACATTATTTTTCATCATTTTATTTTTATTTTTTCTATTTTTATTTTTAATTTTATTTATCCTATTTTTAATTAATTTTTTAATTTTTTTCTCTTATTTCTTTTTCTCTTTCTTCTTATCCACTCATCCTCTTTCTACTTCCTCTATATTGAACTGAGGTCCTCCCCATATTCATCCAGTTTCTTAACCAAGCTTGGCCTCTACAGATTCTGCCCCCACCCTCTTTTTGGGGTGTTTAGTGTTGGTATTTTTTGGTTTATCTGTTTGTTCTGTGGTATTTTCTCCCCATCCTATATAATAAAAGGGTAATATGCAAATAGACCAAATAGCAGAACAACTGAACAACCAATCAAAGTGTAATATGTTAATGTTATGCTAAGGCTGCTCAACCGCTCACTATGATGTGTACTGAGGACCAGGGGGCAGACAGTCAATTGGTTGATCAGTTGCTATGAGGTGCACTCACCACCAATAGGTTAACTTGCTGCTGGCGTCTGGCCGATTGGGACTGAGTGAGATGGGCCAGACACATCCTGGAGCCCTCCCGTGGCCCATCCCCAGGCCACTCATGCACTGGTGGGGTCCCTTAGCTTGACCTGTGCCCTCTCGCAATCTGGGACCACTCAGGGGATGTCGGAGATCCAGTTACAGCCTGATCCTGCAGGCCACTCACCTTGGGAGGGCACAAGATGTGGGGCTCATGGCTGGTGAGTGCTGCTGCGGCAGCAAGAGCCTTTCCTGATCAGGACTGATTGAGCTTGAGTCCACAGCAGGCACAGTGGGGCCAGGATGAGCAGGAGTGGCAGGTAGGAGCTGTGGGCAGAGTTGGACTGGGAGTTTTGGCCCAATCCCTGCAAGCCACCCAAAAGGACACCACCCATGCATGAATTCATGCACCGGGCCTCTAGTATATATACATTTTCCTCTTTCTTCCTTTTCCTTCTTTTTATTTTCTCTCTTACCATTTTTTCTCTCCCTGATATAATTTGTGCTTTCTTTTCTCTCCCCTAATTCTCTTTTGCCTGGAGGTCACGTATATTGGGGTTATTGGTGTCATGAGTACATTCGTGTTTTGTACCCTTTGTGTCGTGTCTTGTCGAGTTGCATTTTGCCCTATTTGGTCAATGTGGTAGAGAGCAATCCACATAACCAGACACCAGACATCCACAAATAGGTCAATAACAATCCAGACCCATCTACAGAGGCAGGAAGATGGCAGCAGTGAGGAAGAGAGCATGAGTGAGTGAGGGTGCAAAAGGGGAGTGTGTGGACGTGGGGGGTGTGTTCATGTGTACATGAGTGAGGGACAGTTAGATCCCCCAGGACGTTTGGGGGCAGGCAGACCAGGCTCACTTAGCCAGGCAGCCTCTGCTACCATTTTAAACAGTCCCGGGAGAGCCACTCTACCGCAGAGGCTGAGACTTCTTGAAGGGGAGAGCTGCTGTGATTGGGAGCCCAGCCTCACCTCTACCAAGGGTGCCATCAGACACCACCTGGGACTCTGCAGCCACCCACATCAGGGAACTGCTGCCTCGGCTGAAGTCCCATGGTCACCAAGACTCCAGCCACTCTGTGCCGGCTCTTGTGAGTTCTGAAGTGCACTCCCCTCTGGCCGGCTCAACGCTTTAGCCAAGGGTGCAGCAACCACACAAGCAGCAGCGGCACGAGCTGCCAACCCCCTTCTGAGGAGCAGCAGTGGTGTGAGCAATCCTCCCCCATCCAAGGAGAAACAGCCTCACATGGCCCACTACCATCTGAGGGGCAGCAGCCACATGCAGCACACTTGTCCCTGGAGTAGCAACTGCATGAGCTGCCAGCCCCCATTTGATGAGCAGCAGACACGCATAGCCAGCCGCCATCTGAGGAGCTGTTATGGTGGGAGCAGCCTGCCCCGTCCAATGAGAAGCAGCTGCACACAGTGTGCCCTCATCTGAAGAGCAGCAGCGGGGAAAACAGCCTACCACCACCAGCTAGAGAAACCACCATTGCTGGGAGCAGCCATGCGAGCAGCACCCACTAGAGGAGCTGCCACCAACTGAGAAGCAGCTGCTGTGATGACCACCAGAGGAGCAACCACTGCCCAAGGACTAAGTGCCACCCGAGGAGCAGCCCCCGCAAGATTCTACATATAGATACTTTGGTGAGAGCAAAAATGTGGAGACAAAGAAACCTCCAAAGGAAAGAAGAGGGGGAATCGCCAGAAAAGCAGCTAAGTAAAACATAGGCATGCAATATGTCAGAAAAAGAATTCAAAATAAGGGTCAGACAGTTCATAAATCGGATGGATTAAAAAATCAACAACTTATGTAAGAATCAAGAAGAAATGAAGAGTGATAAAGCTGCAATGAAAAATACCATGGCAAGTTTCAACAGTAGACCAGGAGAAGTGGAGGACTGAATTAGCAAATTAGAAGACAGGGAAGCAAAACACACCCAAACAGTACTGCAATAGGAGAAAAAAAATTAAAAGACAGGAGGAGTGCCTAAGGGAGCTTTGATACAACATAAAACGAAGCAACATACAAACAATAGGAGTGCCAAAACAACTGGAAAAGGAACAAGGTTTAGAAAACCTATTTGAAGAAATAATGTCAGAAAAATTCCATAATGTGGGGAAGAAAAAGTCACACAAGCACGAAGTCCCAAAGAAGATGAACCCTAAAAGATCCACACCAAGACACATCATAATTACAATGGCAAATGTACAGGACAAAGAGAGAATATTAAAGGCTGCAAGAGAGAGACAGAAAGTTAACTACAAGGGATCGCCCATTAAATTATCAAATGATTTCTCAACATAAACATATCAGGCCAGAAAGAAATGGAAGGAAGTTTACAAAGTGATGCAAAGCAAGGACTGAATCCAAGAATACTCTATCCAGCAAGGTTATCAGTCAATATTGAAGGGGAAATAAGGAGCTTCACAGACAAAAAAAGGCTAAGGGAGTTTATCACTTCCAAGCCAGCAATGCAAGAAATGCTACAGGGACTGGTATACAAACAAGACATAAAAAGGGAAGATGGAACAAAGGCACAAAAATAAAAATGGCTACAAACAATCACCTATCAATAATAACTTTAAACGTAAATGGACTAAATGCTCCAATCAAAGACATCGATTGGCTGAATAGAAAAAAAAAAAATCCCCCATATATATGCTGTCTACAAGAGTCCCACCTTAGAATAAGGGACTCATGCATACTGAAAGTGAAGGGATGAAAAAATATATTCAAGGCAAATGGAAATTTAAAAAAAAGCTGGGGTAGAAATACTCATATCTGACAAAATAGACCTCAAAATGAAGGCCACAACAAGAGATAAGCAAGGTCACTTCATAATACTAAAGTGATCTATACAACAAGAAGATATAATTATGGTAAACATATATGCACACAATGCAGGAGCACACAAATATATTAAAAAATCCTGGAAGATATCAAGGGATAGATTGGCAACAATACAATCACAGTAGGGGACTTTAATACCCCACTGAAATCACTGGATAAATCCTCTAGACAAAAAATCAGCAAAGAAACAGCAAACCTCATGACTCACTAGTCAGATGGAATTAATTGACATCTTCAGAACATTTCACCCCAAAATCACGGAATATACTTTCTACTCAAGTGCACATGGGACATTTTCAAAGATAGACCACGTATTGGGTCACAGGCAAAGTCTCTCCAAATTCAAGAAGATTGAAATCATAGCAAGCATCTTCTCAGACCACAATGACATAATATTAGAAATAAACTACAATAAAAACAATTTTAAAAAATCAAACACTTGAAAGCTGAATAGCATGCTATTAAGCAATGATTGGGTTACCAAAGAGATCAAAGAAGAAAGTAAAAACATCCTGGAAATGAATGACAATGAAAACACAACAATCCAAAATCTATGGGACACAGTGAAAGCAGTCCTGAGAGGGAGTTTATAGCTTTACAGGCCTACCTCAGAAAACAAGAAAAACTGGTAACAAATCATCTAAGTCTACAACTTAAAGAATTAGAAAGAGAGCAACAAGAAAAGTCTAGAGTGAGCAGAAGGAAGGAGATAATAAAGATCAGAGCAGAAATAAATGACATACAGACCAAAAAAAAAAAAAAATACAAAAAAATAATGAAACTGAGAAATGGTTCTTTGAAAGGATAAAAAAGATTGATGAACCTCTATCCAAGCTCAACAAGAAGCAAAGAGAAAGGACCCAAATAAACAAAATCAGAAATGAAAGAGGCGAAATAACAACAGACCCCACAGAAATACAAAGGTTTGTTAAAAAATACTATGAACAACTCTATTCTAACAAACTAGACAACCTAAAGGAAATGTACCTATTCCTCGGAAAATACAACCTTCCAAAATTCAATGAGGAAGAATCTAAAAATCTCAATAGGCCAATAACTATGGAAGAAGTTGAAGCAGTCATCAAAAAGATTCCAGCAAACAAAAGTCTTGGGTCAGACAGCTACACAGAGGATTTTACCAAACATTTAAAGAACGAAAAGCTATCCTCTTCAGACTATTCCAAAAAATTCAAGAGGAAGGAACACTTCCAATCTCATTCTCTGAAGCCAACATTACCCTAATACCAAAACTAGATAAAATCAACACAAAGAAAGAGAATTATAGGCCAATGTCCCTCATGAACATAGATGCCAAAATTCTCAACACAATTTTAGCAAATCAGATCCAGCATTAAATCAGAAAGATCATACACCATGACCAAGTAGGATTTATCCTGGGCATGCAAGGATGGTACAATATCTGCAAATCAATAAAGTGATATATCACATAAACAATTTGAGAGATAAAAATTACATGGTCATATAAATTGATGCAGAAAAAGCATTAGACAAAATCCTACACACTTTATTGATAAAAACCCTCAGAAAAATGGGTATACAGGGATCATACCTCAGCATAAAAAAAGCCTTATACGAAAAGCCTACAGCCAACATCATACTCAATTGGCAAAAACTAAAACCATTTCACCTAAGAACAGGAACAAGACAGGGATGCCCACTTCCACCACTGCTGTTCGATATAGCACTGGAAGTGCTAGCCATAGCAATCAGACATGAAGAAGATATAAAAGACATCCAAATTGGAAAAGAAGTAAAATTGTCATTATTTGCAGATGACATCATACTGTACATAGAAAACCCTAAAGACTCCATAAAAAAAAAAAAAAACTATTAGACTTAATAAATGAATTTGGCAATGTAGCAGGATACAAAATTAATGCCAAAAAATATATGGCATTATTATACAGCAGTAGTGAACTTCCAGAAAGAGAGATTAAAATAGCAATCCCATTTACCATTGAACCAAAAAAAAAAAATTAAGATACCTAGAAATAAACTTAACTAAGGAGGTAAAAGACCTGTACTCAGAAAACTACAGGACACTGAAAAAAGAGATAGAGGAAGACATAAACAGATGGAATAACATACCATATTCATGGCTTGGTAGAATCAACATCATTAAAAATGCCCATACTACTGAAAGCAATCTAGGGATTCAATGCAGTCTCCATTAAAATACCAATGTCATATTTCACAGACGTAGCACGAACTCTCAAAAAATTCATCTGCAATAAAAAAAGGCCCCAAATGCCTGCAGCAATCCTGATTAAGAAGAACAGAGTAGAAGGGATCTCAATACAAGATATCAAGCTATATTACAAAATCACTATGCTAAAAACTGCCTGGTACTGGCACAAGAACAGACATGGACCAATGGATTAGAATAGAGAACCCAGAAATAGACCCAAACCACTATGCTCAATTAGTATTTGACAAAGGAGGCGTGAACATACAATGGAGTTAAGACAGTCTCTTCAGTAAACGGTGTTGGGTAAATTGGACAGATACATGCAAAAAAATGAAACTAGACCACCAACTTACACCATACCCAAAATAATCTTCACTGATATAGCTCCTAGGGCAATGGAAACTAAAGAGAAAATATATAAATGGGACTACATCTAAATAAAAAGCTTCTGTACAGCTAAATAAACCATAATAAGAAAGCCCACTACACGGGAGAACATATTTGCCAATGTTATCTCTGATAAGAGTTTAGTCTCCAACATTTACAGGGAACTCATACTACTTAACAAAAGGAAGATAAACAATCCAAAGAAATGGGAAATGGACCTAAATAGACACTTTTCGAAAGATGACATAAGGAAGGCCAAGAGACATATGAAAACATGCTCAAAGTCACTAATCATCTGAAAGATGCAAATAAAAATGACAATGAGGTACCATCTCCCACCTGTCAGAATGGCTATTATCAATAAATCAACAGACGACAAGTGCTGATGAGGATGTGGAGAAAAAGGAACCCTCTTGCACTGCTGGTGGGAATGCAGACTGGTGCAGCCACTGTGGAGAACATTATGGAGTTTCCTTAAAAAACTGAAATTGGTACTCCCATTTGACCCAGTGATCCCACTTCTAGGAATATATCCCAAGAAACTAGAAACACCAATCAGAAAGGATATATGCACCTCTTTTTTCAAAGGGACACAATTCACCATAGCTAAGATTTGGAAACAGCCTAAATGCCCATCAGCAGATGAGTGGATTACAAAACTGTGGAATATCTACACAATGGAATACTACACTGCTGTAAAAAGGAAGGAACTCCTACTATTTGCAATAGCATGGATGGTGTTGGAGAGCATTATGCTAAGCGAAATAAGTCACTCAGAGAAAGATAAATATCACATGATCTCACTCATAATGAACAACATAAACTGATGAACAAAAACAGATCCTGAGACACAGAAGCATCAATCAGATGCTCAAACCTCAGAGGGAAGGTAGGGGAGGGTGGGGATAAGAGTGAGTGGTCAACCAAAGGACTTGCATGCATGCATATAAGCATAACCAAAGGACACAGATACTAGGGGAGTGAGGGCCTGAGCGTAATATGGGGACAATGCGGGGGATAAGGACACATGCAATACCTTAATCAATAAAGAAAGAAAAAAAAGTAAAAAAAACCCCAAAGGAACAAAAAAAACTATACATGTTCAATTGAACTGCCAGATCATAGTTAACACACGTTTATTAGAAAAAGAAAATTAAAAACTTCCTAGATAATATCTAAGTACCACATATAACACTAATTATAATTCCAAGTTTGAAATTAGTAGAAACCAAAATGGCATTCTATATTGTTTTTGCTTTCTTCATTATTACAGCTTTGTAATGAATATTTTAAAAATTGTCAGACAGCTTTTAATTATAATATGAATAAAACAGACTTTCCTTCTTTTGGTGAATGCATTTTTCATTAGTGTAAGTTGAGGTTTAAAGACAGTATCATGGTGTATTTATGTGCCACCCTCTTTCCAGCATATCACTGCAGTGTCTTGAAGTAACACTGCACGTACAATATTCCAGGCACCTTGTTTTCAGTTCATTTGTTGGACACTGGATTTATTTGGCAGCACTACTGAAGTCACACTCATTTATAGGCACTTCAGAGACATCCACACCACATTACCTAATTGCATTACAAAAGCGTGCCATTGCCATGTGGCAAAATGATTTTCAGTTTAAAAGCCTTTTCTATTATTATCTGTGAACTCCTTAGACTTCTAGTCATTTGTCTACGTTTAGGCCTAGAAAAGCTGAGTGCTAAAGACAGATAGATGGAGAACATGATTATATTTCAATTGACTAATAGCTGGCTTTTTACCTAACAACAACTAATTCTAGAAATGAATCACAATTTTAGATATATCATGATGTCACCATCATTTTACCCATTCTAACATCAGGAGCTTGAATTTTACATACATCCCATCAGAAGCAGTAGACAAGCAACATGTCTGAGCAGTTCATAATTATGCTTACAGCATTAGTCACACAAGCTTCCAGTAAGACTAATTACTTTAAATTGGCCTGAAAAGCATTCAGGCAGTAGGGCTTTCCATTGGCCCAGAGGTCATTTGATCTCTTTATGACTTCCCTGAGATAACATCAGCCATTTCAGATTGGCTCTGATTGTGAAACAGTCAATGGTGCATCTGTTTTTTGGGTTGTTTTTTTAAAGGGAAAAACACTTTCTAAGATGGCAAACTTCATATCCTTCCTTATGTAAGAATTATGTGTAACCTTTTAAAAACAACCCCCGCCCCCTGAAATATGCGGTTCATCTGAATTAATCTGGAAAAAGTGCCCAGGTGAATTTGAATATAAAATCTATTTATTTTGGAGTGTATGTGTGTGTATTTAAACTAACAAAAATGCTACCAAGTTAGTTTAAGCTGACTTTAATATTCTAAATAAAAGTTTTAATAGTAATTTGAAAAGTTTTAAATAGTGATAAAAGTAAAACTTATACTGTGTGGCATGATCTTTGCCTTATTGGAGCTTAAAGAAAATAGTCATCAATATTTTTTCAAATTAGCAGATCAGCATTTTAATATCTTTATAAATGAGAATCCTTCTGGATTACAGTTACTTGAAAAGTCTTTAAAAGTTTACTTGTATATTTTACAAAAAATATTTTAATATGTTTTTATTTATATTTTACAGAGGGAGAGAGAGAGAAACAGCGATAAGCTGCCTCCTAAACAACCTCTACCAGGAATTGAGCCCACAACCTGGGCATGTGCCATGATCAAGAATTGAACCAGTGATCTTTTGTGCATGGAACAATGCTTAATCAAGTGAGCCACACTGGCCAAGGCTAGAAAAAATATTTTATTCTCTCAATTTTTTCCCAGTCTCACCGTTAAAAAAATCCTAATTTATTATAAAATTATAACCCAAGAAAAGTTTATTAACAACTGTCAAATCTATTTTACAATTTGAAATAATAATTTTAATACTTCTTCAAGTTAACACTGAACCAATTTGTAATAATAAATCAATTCAATTACTAAATATAATTATTTTTCTTTTGAGGCTTACTGCAATGTAAATGTATTAGAAAATACAGAAAATTTTAGATTATTTGTTTTAGTATTATATAGAATCTGGGATTGATTCTGTATTTATTTATGTCATAAATGTAAATTACCTATAGGTATTTAAATATTCATGACGCAGCTACTATATATCTTGTATGCATACACACACCAATACAATGCTTAATTTTGGTTCTAATGATTTAAAATTCATGATTAAACTTGAAATATTTTGTGTAGTGCCAATTATAACTCTGTGGAGATCAACATAAAATATTTTGAGAAATTCATCTATTTCTCCAGTAGTTATGACTGGGAAAATACTTAAATTAATATGTGACATAGAAATATCATGCATACAAGCCTTTTATCCATTACACCATCTTTGACTGCTTATTGTTAATATTTTACATTTATCAAATTGATTCTAGTCACTTAAATAATAGATAGTTGACTAATAAAAATAAAAATAATGATGAAAACTCAAATACATAAAATTCTTACCATCATAGGACTTAGAGTATATCAGGTATCAAAGAGAGAAATTACATAATTATAATTTCAATTATATTTTGTGCTATGAAGAAAAGTTATAATAATCTCTAATAAGAGAACAAAATCTAGATTGATAACTTTAAGAAATATTCCCTTGAAATTATATTTGAGCTCAGTTCTGAAGATGACTTAGAGTGAATCAGGAACAATAAATGAAATCATTCTTGGACATGAAATCCTGTGACAAGGAAAAAAGTCAATATGAGTCAAAACAGTGAGGAACAAAAGAGTCTGAGGTAAGACAGGAAGTAGGTAAGGAGAATCTCATAGAGCAGGAGGTGTTTAAAAAGCATGTTAGCTGCAAAATACAGGTGAATTATCAACAGACAAAAGTGGATACATGAAGAATAGTTAGGAGACTACTGTAATAATATAGACAGAAAATAATGATTATTACTTAGAGTAGCATATTGAGGGCAGTAGAAATGGAGAAGGATAAAACTGAGGGATACTTAACAAGGAAAAATCAGAATTACTTGGATGTAGGTGATAATAAAAAAGAGATATCAAGACTAATTCCTAGATTTCTAGTATGCCAAGTTGATAGAATTACCAAGTACTGACACACAGTAATCTGAAGTATACCAGAACAGGTGGAAGAAAATATTAGGAGGATATGGCATCTACACAAATAAAAGAGTAAGATGCAAATTGACTGTACCTTCGTGATGCCCACCAGCCAATCAGGAGTGTGTATGCAAATTAACCCAACAAAGATAGCGGGCAAATTTGCATACACAGGCACCCAGCGGCCAGGGGCAGGATGACGATGCAAGCGTTCCACACCACCCCAGCCACTCCAGGCCGCTGGGCACCATGGAAGGCAGAAAGGCAGCTCCGGGCTGGAGTGAAAAGGTGGCTCTGACTGGAGTGAAGGCGGTGCCAGCAGCCAGGGGAAGGAAGGCCCATTCTTGCACAAATATCCATGCATCAGGCCTTTGGTATAGCATATAAAAAAGCTTTTTGATCCTTTTGCTAATAAAAAAAATCCTAGGAATAGGAAGAATAAGAGATTCAAGAGAAGGAGAAGCTAAGATGGTAGATCCAGTTCTTGCTTTTGGGTGTTTTTTGTTTGTTTTGTGTTTTTGTTTTGTTTTGTTTTGTTTTGTTTTGTCTTGCTTTGTTTTGTTTTGCCTAGAGAAGAGAAAGTATATTAAAAAGAACTTGAGAAAAACAAAAATAAAGGATACTTTGCTCTGTATAAGACTTAGGATTTAAGGACATTTACTTTAATATTAGCTTCTCCTTTCCCTCAATTCTTACCCACAAATCCTGCCCTGTGGAGAATAATTATATGACAAGTAAAATTGGAATCTCAATGTGGTTAAAGAAAAAAAGAAGAATTAATGTTTAGCTGTTTAAACTGCACCTTTTCCTATCTTGTATGAATGGGACTCTGAGCGTCTCATAGGCTTCTTGGGGATGGGGTGCACAATATGTAGTGAGAGCCTTCCAAGGCCATTAGAGAAACTGAGGAGAGAACATTTTGTCCAGGGTCTAGACAGCAGGTATAGTGAAGCATTAGAACAGCCTTGGTCACCTATAAATGCTTAGAAGCCTGGGTTACCTGAAGATAAAGACCTGGTTCCCACAGATTCTAGAGGAGTGGAACCAGGCCACACATTACACTGAAACCAAAAATACCAACAAGGTAAACACCTGGCAGGGCTAGATAAATCCTATCTAATAAAAGGGTAATATGCAAATTGACTGTCACTCCAACACAAGATGGCTGCCCCCATGTGGACACAAGATGGTTGCCACAAGATGGTTGGCAGGGGAGGGCAGTTGTGGGCAATCAGGATGGGCAGGAAAGGGCAGTTGGGAGGGACCAGGCATTCAGGGGAGGGCAGTTGGGGGTGACCAGACCTTCAGGGGAGGGCAGTTGGGGGCGATCAGGCTTCAGGGGAGGGCAATTGGGGGAGACCAGGCTGGCAGAGGAGGGCAGTTGGGGGCACCAGGCCTGCAGGGGAGGGCAGTTGGGGGGGACCAGGCCGGCAGGGGAGGGCAGTTGGGGGAGACCAGGCCTGCAGGGGATGGAACTTGGGGGTGACCAGACTTCAGGAAAGGGCAGTGAGTGTGACCTGGCCTGCAAGGGAGTGCAGTTGGGAGTGACCAGGCCTCCAGGGGAGGGCAGTTGGGGGTGACCAGGCCTGCTAGGGAGGGAAGTTGGGGGGGACCAGGCCTTCAGGGGAGGGCAGTTTGGGGAGACCAAGCCTGCAGGGGAGGGCAGTTGGGAGCAACCAGGCTTCAGGGGAGGGCAGTTGGGGGTGACCAGGCCTGCAGGGGAGGGCAGTTGGGGGTGACCAGGCCTGCAGAGGAGGGCAGTTGGGGGCGACCAGGACTATAGGGGAGGGCAGTTGGGGGTGACCAGGCCTGCAAGGGAGGGCAGTTGGGGGCAACCAGGCTTCAGGGGAGGGCAGTTGGGGCCAATTGGGACAGCAGGGAAGCAGTTTGGCGTCGATCAGGCTGGCAAGGGGTGGTTAGGGGGTGGTCAGGCTGGCAGGCAGAAGCGGTTAGGGGCAATCAGGCAGGCAGGCAAGCAGGTGAGCAGTTGGGAGCCAGCAGTCCTGGGTTGTGAGAGGAGCAGGCTGGCCCGAGGGACCCCTCCCGTGCACAAATTCCACACACCAGGCCTCTAGTATAAATATAAAGATGGAGATGGCTAAAACAGTCGGGAAATGTCACAGTGATTAACAACAGCAGCAGAAGCTTTTCTCCACTAGTACAATGTCCTTTTTATGTGTCATGGGGGCTTTTGTTTTATGGAGACAGCTGGGTTTAGTTCTTATACAGGTCAGGAGTGGCAAGGCAACAGGAAATAGACTCCTTGATCACATCAAAAGTTTTCTAGTAGCTGTGGATTCCAGGACAAAACTAATACCATAAGCCTCCTAAAACAAAGCTATAAGCCAGTGAACACATTTACATTTCTAAACTTGCAATAGTCTTTCCATTTAACTTGTCATAAACCACATTCCTAAGCCAAGTTAGTATCTAAGTCCTCTAAGTTTGAACTTCTTTAATTGACTATCTAGTTATCAAAAATTTTGCATTATGATATTTGCTTGAGGTGCCCTAAGCCTCAGAGAAAAACATTTGTGATAGTCAACCATAAACATATGCAAATAAAATATATGAATGCAATAAAAATAAGGAACTATTTATAGTTTGGTGTTTGTTTTTTAACTTTATTTTATGATGTCAGTGAAATTTCTTCAAATACAACAGTGGTTGTGAAATATTCCATAATACTGTTGTATTATAAAGTCCCTATTTTTGGATATATAAGATAATTCCAAATTTTATATATTATAGATAATTACATATAAATGTATATTTAGAACATATGCATTATAAATACATAAAATTTTATTTTATATAATTTCTACTAGGAAGTTTTGGAAATATGTCATTGTCAATATATATCTCATTATTTTCATAATATAGATTTCTAAATGTAGCGGTTTGGTCAAGTAATCTGTGCTTTTTTAAGTTTTAGAAACCTAGATCTAAATGTGAAAAGGCTGAGCTATTTTTGTTTCTGTTATTTTCAATAGTAGTGTCCACTTAATTATTCTTCATTTTCAGTATTTGTTTCAATATTTTACTAAGTATAATTTTGAGTTTGAAACTATAAAACTGTATATAGTACTAGAGACCCAGGGCGGTAGGCTGGCTGGCCCCACCCCCTAGTCGAACTCCTAGTTGAACTCCTGGTCGAGGGGACAATTTGCATATTAGCCTTTTATTATATAAGATCAGGTACTCCATTAGATGCAATAATATTAGAGTTCCAACATCCTAGACTGCAGTGGGCCTCAAGCAGAAGTATGTAGGGTGCTACAGCAACCTCTGGTAGGCCTGGAAGGAGTCAAGGAGGAAATAAATCACTGTGAAATTCTAGGTCACAATGATGTATCCTTGAGTGATGTGCTCTCAAATTTCCATCAAAAATGGTAAAGTACGTAAATGTGCTTGCCTCCTCCATGACCATGTCAAAACTACAACTAAATTATAGAACAACAACCCTTGAGAACCACCTGATTACTAGCTGAACAGTACTGCAATAACTGTGGATATAGAAAATTTACATCAAGACTGCTAGGAGGGATACAGATATGCAAGGGGCTGGCACCACACCCACATGTTACAATTGAGAATTGGGAGGAAGTTCTCGGCTTTGGAGGTCCCACATGAGGAGCAAGGGGTCCCAACCCCACACTGGTCTCCTCAGCCCAGGCTACCAGTGCTGGGAAGAGGAGTCCCCACAGCATCTGGCTGTGAAAATCAATAGAAATTCTGTTGAGGTGATGGGAGAGTAGCTGGAAACCCAGGTATTCTGTTAAAGGTCCTGAACAAAGACTCATTCAATCACAACACTTGCCCTTAGTGAAGGGATGACCACTGAAAAAACACTAGGGACATACTAGGGAGAACTGAATTGTATGGTCTCAGGGCACAGGCTGGATCAGGGCAAGGGCTGGAGGGGCAGCTCTGTGTAAGACAGAGATGCTTACAGGAGCCATTTGTTGCTCCTCAGTTGAGCCCTCCTCAAACACAGTGTTTAGATTCAGAAAGTCACCATATGTAAGTTTTAATCAAACTGGCTAACAATGCTTGTCCACCTTGGTCATTCCCAAGAAACTGTCCCATTACATAGTCCTGAACTTTTTTCAATGTCTGTTCCTCACAAATGACCAGGTGCAGCCCACACTGTAGCTTTTTCTAAAATTTCTCAAAGGTCCAAAAACCCCAAGTAAACACAAACTGGCCTCAGCATGTCCTGTAATTTTTGCTAAGTGACCCCAAGCTTGGCACAAGGGCAGGCAGCCTTGATATGAAGCTTAAAATCTCCCAAGCGCCTCCAAGCCCAGCATAGATGGCAATCATTTGTTGATGACTTTGAAGGTTCTACCAGATGAACCTGAGCTGTGCATGGGCAATCACTGACATCCAGAGGCCCTCCAAAGAGGGCCTGGAACCAAGACACCCAGGAGCCATCTTCAGATCACATCAGAGGATCACCCAATTACCTCCACAAATGACACGCCCAAAGGGTAGAACCAGCAGACACCAGAATCCTGCTAAAGTGAGTCCTTCTCCCAGGATTTTCTACGCAACAGCTATTCACCATAATAATGCTCATTCCTCAAAGCGAGGCAGCCTGAAGGTCAGTTGGTCGCACTAATGTCACCATAGCAATAAAGTCTCCACTTCAACAGAGGGTACACACAACTCAAACAAAAGATATGCCTGCAGCATCCATCTCAGTGACCAGGGAGACTGTACCCCTGGACCCCACTGAACACCTATTATACAAGACTGGGAGACATTGCAGATCTAACTAATACATTGAAACACACACAGAGAGTAAGAAAAAATGAGACAAAGAAAGATGTATCAAATGAGAGAACAGAACAAAACTTCAGAAAAAGAACAAAACAAAATAGAGATAAGCAATAAAGCAGATGCAGAGTTCAAAACACTGGTTATAAGGGTGTACAATGAATTTAGGAGAAATGTAGGTGAAATCAATGAGAACTTCAACAAAGAGGTGGAAATCATAACAATAGAGATAGAAAACAAAAAAGAACTACTCATGCATAAAGAATGCAATAGATAAAATGAATAATGTATTGACAGAATCAATAATAGATTAGATAAAGCAGAGGATAAACTCAGCAATCTGGAAGAAAATACCCAATCAGAAAAACAAAAAGAAAAATAATAATAATACGTGAGGATAGTTTAAGGGACCTCTGGGACATTAAATGTAAAAATATTCATATCACAGGGTCAACAGAAGGATAAGAGAGAAAACAAGGGATTGAAACCTATTTGGATAAAACTTCCCTAACCTGGTGAAGATACACAAGTCCATGAAGCACAAAGAGTCTCAAACAGGATGAACCCAAAGAGGCCCACACCAAGACACATCATAATTAAAATGGGAATGGTTAGAGAGAAAGAGAAACTCTTGAAAGCATCAAGAGAAAGGGAGTTACCTAAATAGGAGCTCTCATAACACTGTCATATGACTTTAAAATAGAAAATTTTAGTCTGGAAGGAACTGGCACAAAATATTCAAAATGATGAAAACCAATATTACTACTCTTCTCAGCAAAGCTATAATTTAGAATCAAAGGAATGATTAAAAGCCTCCCAGGCAAGAAAATACTAAAGAAGTTGATCACCATCAAACCAGTATTACAATAAATGTTAAAGGGACTACTTTAAGTAGAATAAGAAAACAATAAAAATAAATACAAATAATAAAATGGCAATAAATTTTCATCTATTAATAACTACTATAAATGTAAATAAATTATGTGCTTCAATCAAAAAGCATATGATGACTGAATGGATAATACAGCAAGACTCATACATATACCGCCCAAAAGAGACCCATTTCAGATCAAATGACCCACACAGACTGAAAGTAAGAGATGAAAAAGATATTTTATGCAATGCAAACAAATAAACAAAAATCTGGGTTAGCAATACATAAAAGACAATATAGAAATTAAAACAAATGCTATAGCAAAAGACAAAGTAGGACATTTCATAATAATAAAGGGATCAATCAAAAAGAGGACCATCATTTTTATAAATATTTTCACTTCCAAAATATGAGCACCTAAATACATTAAGCAAATACTGATGGACATAAAGGAACAAGTGACAGTAATACAGTCACAATAGAGGACTTTAACATCCTATTTTACATCAATAGGATAAAAAACTTAAGAAGATTGAAGTCATGTCTTGCATCTCTCTGATTACAATTATATAAAACTAGAAATCAGTGACAAGATGAAAACTGTAAAAGACACAAACACATGAAGATTAAATAATATGCTGCTAAACAATGAATGGATTAAATACAAGATTAAGGAATAAATCAAAAGATTTTTTGACAAATAAAAATGAAAACACACAAACCCCAAAATCTATGGGAATCAGCCAAAGCAGTTCTAAGAGGAAAATTCATAGTAATACATGCCAATCTCAAGAAACAAACCAACAAAAAAATCAAATAACTAATATAACCTTACATCTAAGAAGTTAGGAAAGGAAAAAAACAAATACCAAGTGTGTATAAGAAAGGATAAAATAATCAGAGCTGAAATAAAAAAGTAGAGTTTCAAAAACAGTACAAAAGATCAATAAAACCAAAAGCTGGCTTTGAAAAGATTGATAAAACTTTACCTGGATACAGCAAGGAAAAAAGAGAGAAGGTCCAAATAAATAAAATCATAAATGGAAGAGGAGAAGTCCTAGAGACATAAAGTCTTCCAAGACTGAATCAAGAAGAAATAGAGAATATGAACAAACCAATAGCTACTAACAAAATCAAATTAGGTGATAAAATAAAATAAAAATTCCAACAAACAAATGTCCTAGACCAGATAGCTTCACAGATGAATTTTATCAAATATTCAAAGAAAAAGTAATACCTGTTCTAAAAACAAAGTCTTCCCAAAAATTCAAGAAGAGGGAAGGCTAACAAGTTTATTTATAAGGACTTTATCTTTTTTAAATTTTTATTTTATTGTTTAAAGTATTACAAAAAGTAGTACATATTACTCCTTTTTTCCCCATTGACCTTCCTCCAGTTTCCCCTACCCCCTGTCGCTTGCCCTCATCCCACCGCCCCAGTGTCTTGTGTCCATTGGTTGTGCTTATATGCATGCATAGAAGTCCTTAGGTTGATCTCTTTCCGCCGTCCCCAACACTCCCCAAACTTCTCCTGTAATTTGACAATCTGTTCGATGCTTTACTGCCTCTGTATCTATCATTTTGTTCATCAATGTTATAATGTTCTTTATTTTCCATAAATGAGTAAGATTATGTGGTATTTTACTTTCATTCCCTAGCTAATTTCACTTAGCATAATGCTCTCCAGTTCCATCCTGCTGCTGCAAATGGTAAGAATTCCTTCTTTTTCATAGCAGCGTAGTATTCCATTGTGAAGATGTACCACAATTTTCTAATCCACTCATCTGCTGATGGACATTTAGGCTGTTTCCAAATCTTAGGTATGGTGAATTGTGCTGCTATGAACATAGGGGTGCATATATCCTTTCTGATTGGTGTTTCTAGTTTCTTGGGATATATTCCTAGAAGTGGGGTTACTGGGTCAAATGCAAGTTCCATTTTTAGTTTTTTGAGGAAACTCCATACTGTTCTCCACAGTGGCTGCAGCAGTCTGCATTCCCACCATCAGTGCACAAGGGTTCCTTTTTCTTCACATCCTCGCCATCACTTGTCCTTTGTTGATTTTTTTTTAATTTAATTTAATTTAATTTTATTTTTTGGAGTCTGAAATCCATTTATTGTGACCCTATTCTTTTTTTTTAATAAATCTTTATTCAGATTATTACAATTGTTTCTCCTTTTTCCCCCCATAGCTCCCCTCCACCCAGTTCCCACCCCACCTTCTGCCCTTACCTCCCCCGCACTGTCCTCATCCATAGGTGTATGATTTTTGTCCAGTCTCTTCATGAACCCCCCATACCCCTTCCCCCCTGATAATTATCAGTCCACTCCCTTTCTATGCCCCTGATTCTATTATATTCACCAGATTATTCTGTTCCTCAGGTTTTTAATTCACTTGATTTTTAGGTTCACTTGTTGGTAGATATGTATTTGTTGTTCATAATTTTTATCTTTACTTTTTTCTTCTTCCTCTTCTTTAAGAATACCTTTCAGCATTTCATATAATACTGGTTTGGTGGTGATGAACTCCTTTAGCTTTTTCTTATCTGTGAAGCTCTATATCTGACCTTCAATTCTGAATGATAGCTTTGCTGGGTAGATTAATCTTGGTTGTAGGTTCTTGCTATTCATCACATTGAAAATTTCTTGCCACTCCCGTCTGGCCTGCATACTTTCTGTTGAGAAATCAGCTGACAATCGTATGGGTGCTCCCTTGTAGGTAACTTACTGTTTTTCTATTGCTGCTTTTAATATTCTCTCTTTGTCTTTTGCTCTTGGCATTTTAATTATGATGTGTCTTGGTGTGGTCCTCTTTGGATTCCTTTTGTTTGGGGTTCTGTGCGCTTCCTGGACTTGTAAGTCTATTTCTTTCACCAGGTGGGGGAAGTTTTCGGTCATTATTTCTTCAAATAGGTTTTCAGTATCTTGCTCTCTCTCTTCTTCTGACACCCCCATAATTCTGATGTTGGTACGCTTGAAGTTGTCCCAGAGTCTTCTTACACTATCTTCAACTTTTTGGATTTTTTTTTTTGCTTTTTGCTTTTTCGGTTGAGTGTTTTTTGCTTCTTTGTAGTTCAATTCTTTGACTTGATTCTTGTGTTCCTCTAGTCTGTTTTTGGGTCTCTGTATAATATTTTTTATTTCAGTCAGTGTATGTTTAATTTCTAGTTGGTCCTTTTTCATATCTTCGAGGGTCTCGTTATATTTATCGGCCTTTTCTAGGGTATTCTTGAAAAGCCTTATAACCGTGGTTTTGAATTCTATATCCAGTCGTTTGTTTTCCTCCATTTCTTTCGTTTGTGATCTGTTTCTTTGATGCCGCATTTTCACTGCTTCCCTGAGTTGGTAGGGTAAATTTGTGTGCTAGGTTTCCTATATGGCCCAGTGGGTCAGCCTCCCCAGTTAACCTGAGGTGGACACTCTTGGTGCACTCCTTTGTGGACTGTGTGTACAGCCTTGTTGTAGTTAAATCTTGATTGTTGTTGGTATCACTGGGAGGAATTGACCTTCAGGCCAGTTGGCTGTAAGGATCAGCTGCGTCTATGCTGGGAGAAGTTCAGTGCTGGAGACAGCCTTATAGGATTAGACTTGCCAAATTGCAATAGCCTCTGTGCTCGGCTTGGATGGGGTGGAGTCTCAGGGCGGAGCAGACAGTCTTGGCTTCCCGTCAGCCTTGCCCTTGTGCTCATGCGCAGACCTCTGCCTTCCCCGGCTCCCGAGTCTCTGCCCGAAAGTCCAGACTCCCCCCACAAGAGCGTGGGTCCCAGGGGCTCGCCTGAAACTGGGGTTCAGTGCAGTCAGAACTTGGGCCCAGTGTAGTCAGGAGCCTCCGACTCCCTTTCACTAGGGAAAGCCTGTGGCAACCTCCGCAGCCTTTGTGCACAGTGGCATGCGCGCGCCTTCAGTCCTCCACCTTCCCGGCTCCCGAGTCTCCGCCCAAGAGTCCAGATTCCCCCCACAAGAGCGTGGGTCCCCAGGGGTTCGCCTGGAACTGGGGTCCAGTGCAGTCAGAACTGGGGCTCAGTGCGGTCAGGAGCCTCTGACTCCCTTCTGCTAGGGAAAGCCTGTGGCAACCTCCGCAGCCTTTGTGCGCACTGGCATGCCGCGCCTTCAGACTTCTGCCTTCCCGGCTCCCGAGTCTCCGCCCGAGAGTCCAGACTCCCCCCCGTAAGAGCGTGGGTCCCCAGGGGCTCGACCGGAACTGGGTTCAGTGCAGTCAGAACTGGGGTTCAGTGCGGTCGGGGGTTTCCTTCCCCCTTCCGCCAGAGAAAGTCAGCCAGGCTCTCAGCCGCCCTTCCTCTCTGCGCGCACAAAGACCCTTTGCCTTACCTCCAATTCTCTGTGAGCTTTTCTCTTTCCTTCTAGTTGTAGAATTTTCACTCAGCCAGCTTTCCTGTGATTCTGGATGGTGTCCGTTCTGTCTTTTAGTTGTAGTTTTGAAATTGTTGTGCGAGACAGCAGTTTAGGTGTTTACCTATGCCGCCATCTTGGTTTCCCTCCTGTCCTTTGTTGATTTGTTGATGATTGCCATTCTGACAGGTGTGAGATGGTACCGCATTGTCGTTTTGATTTCCATCTTTTAGATAATTAGTGATTTTGAGCATGTTTTCATATGTCTCTTTGCCTTCCTTCTGTCTTCTTTCAAAAAGATTCTATTTAGGGCCATTGCGCATTTTCTTATTGGATCATTTATCTTCCTTTTATGAAGATCTATGAGTTCCCTGTAAATGTTGGAGATTAAACCTTTATCAGTGATAACATTTGCAAATATGTTTTCCCATAAAGTGGGCTTTCTTGTTGTTTTGTTGATGGTTTCTTTTGCTGTGCAAAAGCTTTTTATTTTGATATAGTCCCATTTGTTTATTTTCTCTTTAGTTTCCATTGCCCTAGGAGCAGTATCAAAATAGCTTTGGCATATGCCTAAGATTTCACTGCCTGTGGATTCCTCCAGTATTTTTAAGGTTTCCTGTCTTATGTATAAGTCATTTATCCATTTTGAGTTTATTTTTGTGTACGGTCTAAGTTGGTGTTCTAGTTTCATTTTTTTGCATGTATCTGTCCAATTTTCCCAACACCGTTTATTGAAGAGACTGTCTTGACTCCATTGTATGTTCATGCCTCCTTTGTCAAATACTAATTGAGCATAGTGGTTTCGGTTGATATCTGGGTTTTCTATTCTATTCCATTGGTCTATATGTCTGTTCTTGTGCCAGTACCAGGCTGTTTTGAGAACAGTGGCTTTGTAATACAGCTTGAAATCTGGTAGTGAGATCCCACCTACTTTGTTCTTTTTTCTCAGGATTGCTGTGGCTATTCGGGGTCTTTTTTATTCCAGATCAATTTTTGGAGAGTTCTTTCTAGGTCTGTGAAATATGCCGTTGGTATCTTAATGGGGAGTGCATTGAATCTATAGATTGTTTTGGGTAGTATGGACTTTTGAATGATGTTGATTCTACTAATCCATAAACATGGTATGTTCTTCCATATGTTTATGTCTTTATCAGTTTTTCAGTGTCCTGTAGTTTTCTGCATATAGGCCTTTTACCTCCTTAGTTAAGTTTATTCCTAGGTATCTTATTTTTTTTGGTGCAATGGTAAATGAGATTGCTTTTTTAGTCTCTCTTTCTGTAAGTTCACTATTGGTGTATAGAAATGCCATAGATTTCTTGGCATTAATTTTGTATCCTGCTACTTTGCTGAATTAACTTATTAAGTCTAATAGTTTTTTTATGGAGTCTTTAGGGTTTTTTAAGTACAATATCATGTTATCTGCAAATAAGAAGAGTATTACTTCTTTTCCAATTTGGATGCCTTTTTATTTCTTCTTTTTGTCTAATTGCAATGGCTAATTATTCCAGTACTATGTTGAACAGGAGTGGTGAGAGTGGGCATCCCTGTCTTGACTCTGTTCTTAGGGGGAATGGTTTTAGGTTTTGCCCATTGAGTATGATGTTGGCTGTGCGTTTGTCATATATGGCTTTTAGTATGTTGAGGTTCCTTCTATTCCCCCTTTGCTGAAAGTTTTTATCAAAAATGGGTGTTGGATTTTGTCAAATGCTTTTTCTGCATCAATTGATATCACTCTGTGATTTTTATCTCTCAATTTGTTTATGTGATGTATCACGTTTATTGATTTTCGGATATTGTACCATCCTTGCATCCCTGGGATAAATCCTACTTGGTCATGGTGTTTGATCTTTCTGATGTACAGCTGGATCTGATTTGGTAGAATTTTGTTGAGGATTTTGCCTTCTATATTCATGAGGGATATTGTCCTGTAATTCTCTTTCATTGTGATGTCTTTATCTTGTTTTGGTATTAGGGTGATGCTGGCTTCATAGAATGAGCTTGGAAGTTTTCCTTCCTCTTGATTTTTTTTTTGAATAATCTGAGGAGGATAGCTTTAATTCTTCCTTGAATGTTTGGTAAAACTCCCCTGTGAAGCCATCTGGCCTCAGGCTTTTGTTTTCTGGAAGCTTTTTGATGACTGCTTCAATTTCTTCCATAGTTATTGGCCTATCGGGATGTTTAGATTCTTCCTGATTGATTTTTGGAAGGTTGTATTTTTCTAGGAATATGTCCATTTCCTCCAGGTTGTCCAGTTTGTTGGAATAGAGTTGTTTATAGTACTTTAAAAAAATCCTTTGTATTTCTGTGGGGTTTGTTGTTATTTCTCCTCTTTCATTTCTGATTTTGTTTATTTGTGTCCTCTCTCTTTGCTTCCTGGTGAGCCTGGCTAGAGTTTCATCAATCTTGTTTATCCTTTCAAAGAACTAGTTCTTGGTTTTTTGATCTTTTGTATTGTTTGTTTGGTCTCTAGGTCATTTATCTCCGCTCTGATTTTTATTATTTCCTTCCTTCTGCTTACACTGGGCTTTTCATGTTGCTCTCTTTCTAACTTTTTGAGTTGTAGGGTTAGGTAATTTTTACCATTGTTTCGTGTTTTTTTGCAGTAGGCTTGTAGAGCTATGAACTTCCCTCTCAAGACTGCTTTCACTGTGTCCCATTGATTTTGGATTGTTGTGTTTTCATTTTCATTTGTTGCCATGATGTTTTTTATTTCTTCTTTGATCTCTCTGGCAACCCAGTCAGTGTTTAATAGCATGCTATTTAGTCTCCAGGTGTTTGATTTTTTGGGATTGTTTTTATTGTAGTTGATTTCCAGTTTTATGCCATTGTGATCTGAGAAGATGCTTGATAAGATTTCTGTCTTCTTGAATTTGAAGAGACTTTGCCTTTGACCCAATATATGGTCTATCTTTGAAAATGACACATGTACACTTGAGAAGAATGTATATTCTGTGGCTTTGGAGTGAATTGTTCTGAAGATGCCCATTAATTCCATCTGATCCTGTGAGTCATTAATGATTGATGTTTCTTTGCTGATTTTTTGTTTAGAGGATTTGTCCAATGGTGACAGTGGGGTATTAAAGTCCCCTACTATGATTGTATTGCTTTCAATGTCTCCCTTGATATCATCCAGAAGTTTTTCTATGTATTTTGGTGCTCCTGTATTGGGTGTGTATATGTTTACCAGAGTTATTTCTCCTTGTTGGATTGCTCCCTTTAGTATTATGAAGTGGCCTTCTTTATCCCTTTTTATGTCCTGCACTTTGAGATCTAATTTGTCAGGTATAAGTATTGCTACCTCAGCTTTTTTTTTCAATTCCACTTGCCTGAAATTCCTTTTTCCACCCCTTCACCATCAGTCTGTGTGCATCTTTTTTTCTGAGGTGGGTTTGCTGTAAACAGCAGATATATGCATCATGTTTTCTTATAGACTCAGTCATCCTATGTCTTTTGATTGGGGCATTTAATCCATTTACATTTAAAGTTATTATTGATAGGTGCTGGTTTGTCACCATTTTTATTCTTTACCCCTGTGTTCCTTCTTCGCTTCCTATTTCTTCTTTTTACAGCAGACTTTTTAGCATTTTTTGCATTGCTGGTCTGGTGGTAATTAGCTCCCTTAGTCCTTTTTTTGTATGTGAAGCTCCTGATTTCACCCTCAATTTTCATTGATAGCCTTGCTCGGTACAGTATTCTTGTATTCAGACCCTTCCTTTGCATGACTTTGTGTATTTTATTCTATTCCCTTCTGGCCTGATGCATTTTTTCTTGAGAAATCAGTCACTAGTCATATAGGGGATCCTTAGTAGGTAACTTTCTGTCTCTCTCTGGCCGCTTTTAAGATTCTTACTTTGTTGTTGGTGTTTGCCAATTTAATTATAATGTGCCTTGGTGTTAGTCTTTTGGGGTTCATTTTGTTTGGGACTCTGAGACCTTCTTGGATTTGTGTAGGTTTTTTCTTCCTTATATTTAGGGCAGTTTTCTGTCATTATTTCTTCAAACAGGTTTTCTATTCCTTTCTCACTTTCCTCTCTTTCTGGCACCCCTATTATGTGAATGAATGTTGTTTTGTTTCATGTTCTCCCAAAGTTCTCTTAGGCTCTCCTCATGCTTTTTAATTTTTTTTTTTCCTAGAAGCTGCTCTGCTTGGGTACTTTTTCCTACCTTGTCTTCTAGCTCACTGATGTGGTCCTCTGCTTCTTCTAGTCTACTGTTGATGCTTTCTATTGAGTTCTTTATAACAGCAATGTAATTTTTCATTTCTTCTTGGTTCTTCTTCATTTCCTCTTGATTCTTACACATACGGTTGAATTTGTCTTCCATTCTTTCCATCCACCTTATGATCATTTCTCTGAATTCTTTCTCTTACAAGTTACTTGCCTCCATTTTGTTTATTCCTTTCTGGTGATGCCTGCTTTTCTTTCATAAGCGGGCTGTTTCTTTGTCTCCCCATGATCTCTCTTCTCCATGTGTCTGGTTATGTAGTTCTTTCTCTCCTGCATTGATTTAAAGGCACAAAATACAACATAACAAGGCACAACACACAAGGCACTGAACACAAATATATTCACGATTCTAATAACCTCAAATAAAGGTGACTATCAGAGAAAAGACAATTAGGGTATAAGAAAGAAAGAGGAAAAGAAAAAAAATAGAGAAAAAAAGGAGCACAAAATATTACTGGGATAAAGAAAAAAATTAAGAGAGAAAAGAAAGAGAATAAAAAAGAAGAGAGGACCCTAACTGGTTTGGGTCAACTGATAAAGCATTGGCCTGCCTACTGAAGGGTCCCAGGTTCGATTCTGGTCAAGGGCATGTACCTTCGTTGTGGGCTCTTCCCAAGTAGGGAGTGTGAAGGAGGCAGCTGTTTGATGTTTCTCTGTTATCGATGTTTCTAACTCTCTATTCTCTCCCTTCCTCTCTGTAAAAAATCAATAAAATATATTTTTTGAAAAAGTGGGGAAAATATTGTTTATATGTGGAGAAAACTGTAATAGAACAGTCACTCATCCCAACAAATGCCAGCAACAAATACCTAGAGATGAATGCAAACTACAAACAACAACTAATATCAAGCGAGATGAGGGGAAACAGATGCAAAAAACTAACAAAAACAAAAAAAGCAAAACAGCCTCACAAACAAGCATAAAAAAAACCAATATAATCAACAATCAAGCAAACAACAACAAAAGGACAGAGAGAAAAAAAATTGGATAGTGAAGAAAGAGAAGAGAGAGGTGTGTATGGACTTAGAGCAGGGGATTGGAAATTAGGTATATAAGTAAGATGAAATTTTAACATGGGGTGAAAAGAAGGAATAGAGAAAATCTAAAGCAGGAATAGGGCAAGAGAAACAGGACAACAAAAGGGGAAAATTGAAGAAGATAGTGTTGGCATAAAGGTAAATTTGAAATAGAGTAAATGATGGTAAAGGAAAGATGAAAATAGAATGTAGAACACTAATCCCAAAATAAAATAAAGAGAAAATAAAATGACACTTTTTTAAAAAAAGTAAAATAGTAGTAGTAATAATACTGATTAAAAATTTAAAAAAAATATTAATTAAAAAGGTAAAATCTAGTGAGGAAAAAAGAAAAAAATATTTTCTTAAGTAAAAGATGAAAAGAAATAAAAATGCGTGGTAGTGAAGGTCATTCACTTCCTCTATTGTTCTGTTTGTCATGCCTGTTTCCTAGTCAGGACAGTATTGAAGATCCCTGCTTTCCACTGCTCCTCAGTGTTGTAGGCCACAGTCCTGATTTTCAAACAGGCAGTATTTCTTTGTTTCTTATACTCTTTATTTGTGTTTACACAAGAGTCAATTTGTGATTCAACCCCTGGGTGGCAGTGTTTCTGGATTGATCTCTGGGTCTATAGGTCCTCTCTAGCTAGTGTTTATATTTTGTTTTTCCTGTGGCACTTAATACCAGTTTGGGGGAATGGGCTGCCCCAGAGCTGGTTCTCTGATCATTATTCCCCACTCTGATGCCCAGGTTCCACAAAAACAACTTTCCCCTGCAGTCTCTTAGAGTGTCCCCAATTGGGTGATCCTATGTATTAGGCTTAGTAATCAAAAGCAAGGATTTAAAGAGGGGGGGAAAAAGAGAAAAACGAACCAGAGTAAGTGTGTGAACTCCAGCGCTGCAGCGCAAGTCTGTGCCGACTTTTTTCCCCTAGGGTCTAAGCAGCCGGCACACTCTTAAAATTTTTAGGCTGCCCTTTTGTGCCCAGTTCCCTTCTGTTAGCAGCCCTGTGGGTCCCCTTCCACATTCACAGATCACACCAGTCCCAATGGGTCATAGACTTTCCTGGGCGGAGACTTCTCCAGATCTTCCAGCTCCTGCAATGCATGTTTCTCTCTCCTGCCCAGACCACAGACCTCACCTTATCCCAGGCAAAATCTGACCTTTCCATGAGAGGGTGCAGAGCTCCTCCAAATCCATGGGCTCGTGCCACTTGGGGACCCATGTTCCCAGGTTCACAGCTGTTCGCTGAGTGCTGTTGTTGTAAATTGCCAGGATTTTCAGGCTTCCGACAACATCCACTCTCCCCTTCAAGATGGTGCAGTCTCTGCATCAGAGCCGGTCACTCCTGGAGGGATCCCAGCAACAGTGGGGGCTGCCCGATCAGGGAAACCCCATCCAGCAATCCCCCACAGTTCCCTGAAGTATAGCTGTCCCTCTACTCACAAACACTCCCCATGCGACCACACATTCTCCCTTCGTTCTCTCACTTACGCACTGTCTTGCAGTCTGCCTTCCCGTCGGCAGCTATCTTCCTAGAAAACGACAACATTATCCTGATTCCAACACGAGATAAAGAGATTACAAAAAAACCCTACATTATAGGCCAATATTGCTAATGAATATAGATGAAAAAGTCCTCAACAAAATATTGAGAAACAAAATTTAGCAATAATTAGAAAGATCATACACCCTAATCAAGTGGAATTCCTAGGATGCAAGGGTAATTTATTATATACAAATCAATTAACATGATACAACACATAAAAAATGAAGGATAAAACCAATGATTGTATCAATAGATTCAGAAAAAGGATTTGACAAAATTCAGTATTCATTTTTAAGGAAAAAAAATTCTCATTTTTAGAAAATTGGAAATAGAGGGTATATACCCCCACATAATAAAGGCCATATATGACAAACACACAGCTAACATGATACTGAATGGTGAAAATTAATTGTGTTTTCCTTAAGATCAGAAACAGGACAAGGTGTCATTTTCTCTACATTTATTTAATACTTCTAGTATTAGAAATCCTAGCCACAGCAATTAGACAAGAAACATAAATAAAATAAATCCAAATATAAAAACCAATAAAATTGTCATTATTTGAAGATGACATGATACTATCTACACTAATAAAATAGAAACATGCAAATTGACCATACCTCCACTATGCCCACAAGTCTTGTCCACCAGCCAATCAGGAGCGAGTATGCAAATTAACCCAACCAAGATGGCTGTGGCCACGGAGCAAGCAGGAGGCTTGAGTTTCCCTGGCAATGGAGGAAGCCAAGCTTCCCACCCACTCTGACCAGCCCTGGCCTCTGCTCAAGGCTACAAAGTTTCAATTATAGAAGAGAAATAAATCCCAGACACCAGGGCTTCTGCTTTGGTCACCAGGGGGCATGGCCGGCCTGCAAGGGAGGGCAGTTGGGGGTGATCAAGCCTGCAGGGTAGGGCAGTTAGGAGTGACCAGGCCTGCAGGGGAGGGCAGTTAGGGGTAATGAGGCTGGCAGGGGAGCAGTTAGGCATCAATCAGGCTGGCAGGGGAGTGGTTAGGGGGTGATCAGGCTGGCAGGCAGAAGCGGTTAGGGGCAATCAGAAAGGCAGGAAGGCGAGCATTTGGGGTCCAGCAGTCCTGGATTGTGAGAGGGATGTCCAACTGCCAGGTAAGATCGGGCTTAAACGGGGAGTCGGACATCCCTCGAGGGGTCCCAGATTGGAGAGGCTGCAGGCTGGGCTGAGGGACACACACCCACCCCCTGTGAATGAATTTCATGCACCGGGCCTCTAGTATATATATATAGAGAGAGAACACCCAAGATTCTATCAAAAACTACTAGAACTGATAAATTAATTCAGTGAAGCAGCAATCTAGAAAAGTAATATTCAGAAATTGGTTGCAATTTACATACCAATAACAAACTATCAGAGAGAGAAATTGAGAAAGCAATCCCATTTACCATTGCATCAAAAATGCAAACAAACAAACAAACAAACAAAATACCTTGGAATAAATTTAACCAAGATGGTACAAGACATGTACATAGAAAATTATGAGGCATTGAAGAAAATACAAATAAATGGAAAACTATACTATGCTCATTGATACGAAGAATTAACTTCGTTAAAATGTCTATATTACCAAAGCAATCCACAGATTCAATGTAATGCCTTTCAAAATGCCAAAGGAATTTTTTACAAAACTAGAACAAATAATTCTAAAATTCATATGCAACCACAAAAGTCCCCAAAACTTGAGAAAGAAGAACAAATTTGCTCAGCCCTCTGGCTAGGACAGAGCTGTCACCTGCCATGTGCCCTACCCCAGGCCCAAGTCAGAGCTGCTGGTGTGACGTGTTGTATCCAACCACATGTCACAGGACCACACTGCATGTGTGCTGCCAGAGCGTCATTGAGCTCCATCCTGCCTTGGGTGCCAGGGCCACACAGTTAATTGCATGCCAGGGTGTTCTGGGCCCTCACAGGGAGTCCCACACCAGAGGAACTGTGCATGCACCCCCACCAACCCTGACAATCTGATATGGACAACTGAGGACCAGACTGGGGGAGAACAGGTGACAACTCAGAGCAGAGAAAATAAAGGTGTGAAACTCAAGGCATACCTGGCCTCCATTCTAGCAAGTCATAGATCGTTGAACTGCTAAGAGCTTCAACCCCTCAGACCCTAAGCAGGGAGCCCATGGCCAGAAAGAGACAACAAAAATGGGTACACAAATAAATAACCCCCAAAGGAAATAAAAGGAGGAATTGCCAGAAAAGGACCAAAATGAAATGGAGGCAAGCATTATGTCAGAGAAAGAATTTAGAGTAAGGCTCATATCATTCCTAAACAGGCAAGAAGAGAAAATTACCAACATATGCAAAAATCAAGATGAAATGAAGAATGATATAGCTATAATAAAAAACATAATGGTAGGTTTAAACAGTAGATTAGAAGAAGCAGAGGAACAAATCAGTGAGTTACAACATGGGGTAGAAAAACATATCAATCTGAACAGCAATTGGAGAAAAAAAATGCAAAGTAGGAGAAGAGCTTAAGGGAGCTTTGGAACAACATGAAATAAAGCAACATCGGCATAATAGGGGTACCAGAAGATCAAGAAGAGTAGCAAGGAATAGAAAACCTATTTGAAGAAATAATGACAGAAAAATTCCCTGACTAGGGGAAGAAAAATGTCACACAACCACAGAGAGTCCCACACAAGACAAACCCAAAAATACCTACACCAAGACACGTTGTAATTACAATGGCTGATGTTAATGACAAAAAGAGTATTCTAAAGGCTGCAAGAGAGAGACAGAGGGTTATAGAGAATTCATAAAACTTAACAAAAGGAAGATAAACAATCCAATAAAAAATGGTCAAAGGAATTAAATCAACACTTTTTGAAAGTGGACATACATAAGGTCAAGGGACATAAAAAAAACATGCTCAAAGTCAGTAATCATCCCAGAGATGCAAATCAATACAATAATGAGGTACTATCTCAAACCTGTCAGAATGACTATCAACAACAAATCAACAGATGACAAGTGCTGGAGAGGATGCAGAGAAAAAGGAACCCTCGTGTACTGCTGGTGGGAATGCAGACTGGTGCAGCCACTGTGGAGAACAGTATGGTGTTCTCTCAAAAACTAAAAATGGAACTCCCATTTGACCCAGTGATCCCACTTCTAGGAACATATCCCAGGAAATAAGAAACACCAATCAGAAGGAATATATGCACCCCTATGTTCATAGCAGCACAATTTACAATAGCAAAGATTTGGAAACAGCCTAAGTGTCCATCAGTAGATGAGTGGATTAAAAAACAGTGGTACATCTACACAATGGAATACTATGTTGCTATAAAAATTAAGGAACTTTTAAAATATATATATTTTATTGATTTTTTACCAAGAGGAAGGGAGAGGGATAGAGAGTTAGAAACATCGATGAGAGAGAAACATCAATCAGCTGCCTCTTGCACACCCCCTACTGGGGATGTGCCTGCAATCAAGGTACATGCCTTGACCGGAATCAAACCTTGCACCCTTCAGTCTGCAGGCCAACACTCTATCCACTGAGCCAAACCAGTTAGGGCATGAAGGAATTTTTACCATTTGCAACAGCATGAATGGACCTGGAGAGTATTATGCTAAGTGAAATAAGCCAGTTGGAGTAAGATAAATATCACATAATCTCACTCATTTGTGGAACATAATGAACAACATAAACTGATAAACAAAAATATATCCAGAGACAGGAAAACAGCAAAAAGACCATCAAACCTCAGCGGGAAGATAGGGGAGGGTGGGATTGGGGGTGTAAGAGATCAACCAAAAGACTTGTATGCATGGCCAAAACCGGTTTGGCTCAGTGGATAGAGCGTCAGCCTGCGGACTGAAGGGTCCCGGGTTCGATTCCGGTCAAGGGCACGTACATTGGTTGCGGGCACATCCCCAGTGGGGGGTGTGCAGGAGGCAGCTGATCGATGTTTCTCTCTCATCGATGTTTCTAGCTCTCTATCCCTCTCCGTTCCTCTCTGTAAAATATCAATAAAATATATTTAAAAAAAAAAGACTTGTATGCATGCATATTAGCATAACCAATGGACACAGACACTGGGGCAGTGAAAACTTGTCCGTCGGAGAGAGGAGGGGTTTGGGAGGGGTTGATGGGGGGAAAAAGGAGACATGCAATACTTTAAACAATAAAAAAAATAAATTAAAAAAAGATTTAGAGACAGAGAAGCATCAGATAGATCATCAAACCTCAGAGGGAAGGCAGGGCGGGTGTGCAGGGTAAGAGATCAATCAAAGGACTTTTATGTATGCATATAAGCATAACCAATGGACACAGACACTAGGGTGGTGAGGGCATGTGCTCGGGGTGAGAGTGCCTGAGGAGAGGTCAATGGGGGAAAAGGGAGAGATATGTAATTCTTTAAACAATAAAGAATTTTTGTTTTACAGAATCATGTTCATTTTAAGAGTAGAACTTTGAAAATTAAGTTTGTTTTCAAACACTAATAAAAATAATTATCAGAAATTATCTCTATGTGAAAAAAATACTTTGTAAATAAAGTTTAATTTACTGTAAAAAAAAAAAAAAGAACAAATTTGGAGGTTCCATGCTACCTGATAGCAAACTATACTGCAAGACTATAGTAATCAATACAGGATGGCCATTGTGGTTCAGTTGGTTTAATACTATCTCGTACATCAAAAGGTTGCAGTTTCAGTTCTTAGTCAGGGTACATACCCAGGTTGTAAATTCCATTCCTTTTCAGGAGGCAACCAATCAATGTTTTACTTTCACATGGACGTCCTTGATTCTATTTTATGCTACACCATTTTCTTTTGAACATTATTAGTTTTATGTAGTCCATTTCACAAAGTATTATTTCAGAATAACATTTAAATGTATTTATTAAAGAGTTGCTCTATATTATTCAGTGGCTATATGAATAAAAACGTTGCAATAAGAATCAAATGTAGTCATGTTAATTAAAATAGCCCATGACATCACCATATTTTATGTTCTAATTAGATGCTACTCTAGATTTGAATAAAAGTTCAAAAATAAAATATTGTTGAAGCTAATTAACTACAACAGTGTCCTAAAGACAAAGTATTTTATTCCTTTTGTTCAGCAGGTGTGTGAACTTCTTAGGCACATGTAAGACAATTTAATGATGATTGTAGTTGATTAGCTGTACATAATATGCAATGTTACTGCATAAAGACAAATTTCATGTATATTAATTAGATATATGTTTCTAAAAACTTCTGAACCTTTATTTTATGCTATCTACTTATTTTTGAAAATATCTTTTTATTGATTTGGGAGAGAGGAAAGGAGGGATAGAGAGAGAGAAACATCAAAGAGAGAGGAATATCAACCAGTTGCCTCCTGCATGCCCCCTACTAGGGATCTATCCTGCAACTTAGGCATGTGCCCTGACCAGGAATTGAGCCAATGACCTCTTAGTTCATGGATCAATGCTCAATCATTGAGCCACACCAGCTAAGCACTGTCTGTCTGCTTATTAATAGTTATGGTTTTGAGTAAGAAAATAAGCTATTTTCCTGAAAATTTGAATATGTCATTTTAAAACATACTCTCTATCATACATTGATAAATAATATTTTTCATAAGTAGAATCAATGCATTTTCCATTTCATTGTTAGCAGAAAATTATTTCTATGTCCATTTTTTGGCTAGAAAATAGCAATTTGATCAGGTAATTTATAGTTGTTCAGAAACTAAGAAAAATGGCTATTTTGAAATAATGATTGCAAGTAACACTCAGAGGCAGGCATTGTTTTAAGGGCTTCACACATAATAATGCATTTAATATTCATAGAAAATCAGTTATATATATATTTAATAGCTGAGGAAATGATGCCAGAAAGGCTGAGTTGCTTGGCAAAGGAGATATATAACTATAAAAGAATCAAGTTGAGATTTTAACTCAGAGTCTTAACAACCTTGTTATCTTAAGTTTAGCACCTCAGGTACCAAGGCAGGCATCTTTCTGTATATTTTCACCCTTGTCAGCTCTGTCAGCAGTACTTATCATCTGCACCTCAATATCTCTCTTATGTATAGCAATTTTATATTTTGTGCTTTAATTTAAGTTGTCATCATATTTGCATAACATCTTTAGTACCTTCAATTTACATTTCTTTTATATGCAGATATCAGAAAAACTGTCTCGAGTTGTCCTCATAATCAAAACACTCAACAAACTAAGAATAGAAGAAACCTTCTCAACTTGATAAATCAGTGAGTGATATGATATGTAAATTATATCTCAGTAAAGCCTATGAGCAAATAAAATATATGCTTCTTGAAGTACTATGTCTCAGAATCCTTCAAGGTCTACAAATTTAAATCAAAACACCTGTGCATAAACTGCAAACTCTTGTGATCTGGCCTTTCCCATTTTGTTCTTTCTGAATCCATTTATAGTGCATGAACACTAAGCATGCATGTTACTCCTATATGCCACATATTTTTCCCCTTCATGCCTTCTTTATCCAAGAGATACCTATCTCTGCATCTTCTGTGCAAATCTTCCCTAACTTTTAGTTCAGTCTCCTACTTCATCTGAAAGAGGTAACTCTTTTACTTCACCCAATTGCTCTCTCTCCTCTGAACCTTCACGACAAAATACCTCTCTCGCAGCACTGGCCACTTTCTGGTTTTTAGCATGTTTGAATCATCTTTACACAAATGCTTTGAGGCCAGGTACCCTGTGTAATGTTTTGTGTTTTTTTGTTTTTACCTCCCCCAAAACTTATAAAATGGCATGCATGTACTTGATGTGCAATAAACATTTTAAGTGAGTTAATAATTATTTAAAATAGTAGAGCAAATGAATAAATGGAAATAGAAAACAAATGAGCTAATAAAATAATCAATCTCACCCTTTTTCTAAGCTTTTAAAGCAGGTTTCTTGGCTTATATCTTCAGGATTCTTAGTTGCAAATAATATAATCTATTCTGATTAGTTTAGACAGAAAAATAATTTTAAAAAGTACATTATCTCCCATAATCTCCAAATGGGACAAAGAGCCACATTTTTTAGCTCTCTTGTCAGAAACAAAACCCAGACATAGTAGAGGTTTCTGTAGAGAAAAAACTCTCCCTACAAGCATTTATAAGAGTCAAGACTATCACAAAACTCTTAATGTCATCCCCTGAAGAACAGGACACAAGTCTTAGCTAGCTTTTACAGAATTAATATCTGTACTTTCCTAACACCCACTGTGAATAATCCTCCTTTCAGAATCTATTGCTTGTGAAAAGCCACATATGTTTAGCAAGGCATAAAACAGTGACAGTCATTCATCAGTGGTCACTGAGTCACATTTAAGCATAACTTTAAAGGTGTCATAGACTTTATATTTATTGATCTGAATAAACATTAATGTCCTGAATAGTGAAGTACTGAAGGTGGAAGGCCTGTAATTATCCCCTGACTAGGTATACTGTTACTAAACACTAGTGGCCCAGTGCACGAATTCATGCACATTGAAAGGAAATTAATTAGAAGAAATATGTTAATATCGCTATTCACCCTTTCTCTATAATAGAAGTGTCAACCAAATTCACCATTGACAATGACAGATTGAAACACATGCATATGATTGGTGCCAGCAAGAGCTTTATATGTATCCTGCATCCATGAGTCAACTTAGCCTTTTATAGATACAGAATAAACTTGCTTAATTATGCCTGCTTTCTGATTTAGCTAAGCTTTTTCCAGCCCAGTGAAGCGCCCCAACTTCTTTTTCAGGTAATTGTCAGCAACACAGCAGTAAATATCAACACAGAGCAGATTATTATTGTAGATTACACAGGGACAACAAAGGGTAAAATATTTAACTGCAGCAGCATTTGATTATATTTTATGCAGTGAGAAAACCTGAAATTATTTTCAAGGTCCACCATTTCTTACTTCATTTCAGTTGGGTAAAGTTTCTAAACTTTCTAAATCTCTGTTTTCCAGCTAATGAAAAGAAAATAAAATTCCACAGAGTCTCCTATCTACCTATCCAGGACTTCTGTGAGGATCAAATGAGATGAGGCACTGGAAAGTGTTTCTACCTGGCTATAAAGCAAGTATTTCTATCTGGCTATAAAGCAAGTTGTGTTCCTGGGCTGAAGAAACTGCAAGGAGGCTAGTCTTCCTTAGGGAGAGGAAGCCAGGCATTACTATGTGACATTATTACCTGGATGGAGGGAAGGACACTTAGCATATTAGCATATATATATATATATATATATATATATATATATATATATATATGACGAAACCATCCCTAAGTTTCCATGTCAGTGTACAATGCCCATCCTTCAAGGTAACTCTCCACAGAAATGGGAATTTGACCTGCATGTCTTTATAGGCCCCAACATTTACTTGAACAAACCAAGAGCATGCTGATCTATCCTTGGGTCTCAATGCTCACTTTACGTAGGAGTGGACTAAGATGGATGACAGTTCAAGTTAAAGATGAGTGCAGTAGATGTTAAGGAATATCTCTTTTCAGTCATTAAGTGAGGACTAAAATAGTGTGACAAGATTGACCTTCAGGAGAAAGAACCAAAGTATTTGAGTTTAGTATCCTCAGTCTTAGAAAAAGCTCCTATCTAGTTATCTGCTTTCATGAGTATCTGACATAATTTCATACAGTTACTCACTGCAGTAAATCAATTCAGATGAATATTCTAGTCTTACTTAAAAGTGTAAAATGCTACCCCAAAAAAAACTTTGAAAGAGCAAAGCCTGAACATGGTGACAATGGCATTGAGTAAATCATCTGACCTCTCTTGAGCCTCGGCTTGCTCTATACTGAAATAGAGAAATGCACCATATGGTTGTTGTAAATATTATATTAAATGAGATATATTTAAAAGATCTAAGAGAGTGCCCAGCTCATGGTAGGCAATAAATAATTGGTGATGATGACCATTTACCTTATGCATAACATCTTTTAAATTATTAATATTTATCATTTTTTCCTATGTATTAGTTTTCTATTCTTTATCTCCAGAAATAGCACAGGCACTGTCCTCAGTATTTAACAGGTGGGGAAACTCAGACAAAATGAAGGTTATGTGATTTAACCAAGAGGAAGGAATGGCAGGGTTACAATTTTTTACAATTACACTCTATTAATGAAAGGAGAGTGACATACACAGAGGATGAAAAGAGCCAAATTGCAATTGACATAGGAGATAAATTACAGGGTAAAAGAGGATATTCTAATTTTTAATCTAAGAATCTGTTAGGCACTCCATTTCAATTTATACAATAACTAATTTTATTAGTATTAAAATATATCAATTTCTAGCTATTTATGATATTCCTTTATCAAGCTTAAAGCATTTCAAAATCTTTTATACACTGTTTATGATAATGACAATCTATGACGGAAATATTAGTTGTCCCCATATTCATTCTTATCATTTTATGTGAGAGATTTCCCTCCCCTCCAACCCCCCCCCCCCCCCCAACTAAATACAGAGAAATACTTTATATTTGCTTGAAGTTAGGTATAACTATGTGATCAAGTTCTGGCTAATGAAATAGATCAGAAATGTGTATGTAATTTTTGGTTAGTGCTTCTAAGGAGAGGGTGCCAGCATTCCATTTCCCATTTTATTTATTTGGCTGGCCAGCCTGTGGCCATGTCAACAAGGAGCTGGAACAACCTTCTTGGACCATGAGATAGAAGCTTCCTGTTGAGGATGGCAAAACAACAGACTAGAAAGAGCTTATATCTCTGACAACTTTGAGGATTAGCATCACCACACCAGCTTAGAATTGTATATGAAAGAAAAAGAAAATTTCATCTCATGTAGAACAATGCTGATTTGGGTAGCAGTAGTTAAAATGATATTTTAATAAAGCACAATACAATTTACTTTTTCTACCTTTGCTATCACCTCTATTATTATTAAGTGCCTATCTTTTACTGCAGAATCAGAAAGTGCTGCAGTACAGGTTATCAGACATCAACCATACTATTGTCTTCCCAACATCATCCCATATTTGTCAAGTAGAGAAACTTAGTCCAAAAACTAGCACAATCTGGTTTTAAATATTGGGATTTTACATAAATCTCCTAAATTGCAATTTAATGTGATTTCATCTGAACCATGCTTAAGCTTCAGCTTTTGCTTTGCTTCTCCATTTCATTTCGTAGTTAAAAACTAAAAAAGAATATAATAGCAATAATTTGAATATCATATCTATATAATTCTTTCAAATATATTTTTATTTATTTCAAAGAGGATAGGTAGAGAGATAGAAACATCAATGCATAGAATCATTGACATACTGCCTTCTGCATGCCCCCTACTGGGGATTGAGCTCACAACCCAGGCATGTGCCCTGACCAGGAATTGAACCCTGACCTCATGGTTCATAGGTCAACATTCAACCACTGAGCAATACTGGCTGGGCTCTACATAACTTTTTATACCTATACTAGAGGCCTGGTACACAAAATCCGTGCACTTGGCGGGGCAGGGGGGGGTGTTCCTCTGCCTGGCCTGTACCCTCTCACAGTCCAGGAGCCCTGGGGGAATGTCCAATTGAAGGCTTAGGTCCACTAAGCCATCAATCAGACATCCTTAGCATTGCCACGGAGGCAGGAGAGGTTCCCACCTCTGCTGCTGTACTCGCCAGCCATGAGCCTGGCTTCTGGATGAGCGGTGCTCCCCCTTGGGAGCACACTGACTACCAGGGGGAAGCTTCTGCGTTGAGTGTCTGCCCCCTGATGGTCAGTGCACATCATAGTGACCAGTCATTCCACCATTTGGTCATTTGCACATTAGCCTTTTATTATATAGGATATGCTGTAGATGAGGCCCTAGAATCATAAGAAATGCAAAAAATTCACTGTTAATTCAGTCTCGAATTGCCCCCACTTAAAATCAAATTGCCCCCCCCTCCCCGTGGGGCGTGTGCTGCACCTTGGGAACCACTGGGCTTGACACTTTTCCTCTCTGAGGTTCACTTCTGAATACATACACAAATACCAGGGGAATTGTAATGTCTTCTCCGCCTACCTCACTGGGTTGTCATGAGGAGGTTCTGAGCTAATAAACCTAGAAATGTTTCAACAAGTAAGTAATGTCTAAACCGGAAGGGATTGTTATTTTTAAGCCCATGGGTACCCTCACAGGTAGCAGGTGCTGATTAGGGGAGGAGGGCATGATTGTTTCTTGGGACTGTAGCTATGGAAGCTTTTCAGAGGGTTCTGCAGGCCTTGGAGGAGCGGGCTCTGGCAGCAGCCCTGTAGCAGTGGTCATCCCTGGAGGTGCTGGCCGGGCGGGGGCGGTAGGGAGGTGCTAGGCGGCAACAAGGCCGAAGGGGAAGTAACTGTCAAACCTCCCCTCTTGGCGCCATTCTTTAAATTGTATGTAGTGGTTTCACAGCTATATGTGCTCAGGGTGGGGCTCCAATCTCCTGGAGTGGGGCGGGCCGGGCCATGGCGGGGCCAGGCAGGCTAGGAGGGCGGGTTTAGCCATGGCCCCCAGCAAGGTTCAGTGCACTTCTGCTGCAGAGATAGTGCCGCTGTTGTGTGGGGGGAATGGGTCTGACCCTGGGGGGGCCACTCAGGCCTGCCTCCACCCGGGTTTGGAATTGTAGGGAGGAGAGGCGTGCCTGGGCCCAGCAGAGGGGGCCCAGCAGTGGCAGGCCACAGGTCTGGATACCTCGTGGGTGCTATTGTTGTGGGCGCCCCTGGTGGGGGTGGCGGGGGAGGAGATCGGGAGTAGTAGGTGCGGGCTGTGGCTACCCCTGAGGCTGGGTCTTCTCCCCATCTGCTCAGCCTCCCCATCCCCTTGGGGGTGCAGGGGCTGGGGTAGGGTGTCCATGCAGGTGGATTGGAAGATCTCCCCATGGCCACTTCCTCTTCCTTCTTTGCAGTCCGGGCTCCTGTCAAGCGCTCTCCTCAGAACCCTGGGAACTTCCCGCCCCTTCATGGCTCCCTGCCACCCCCACCCCACTCGGCTCTTCCCAGCTGGCTGCCTGTCAGGAGGCTGCCAGGGAGCCCTGCTGTGTGCAGCATGGTCCTGGGGCAGGGGGTGGGGGTGTGGGGAGCAGCTCCAGTAAAGTTTAGTAAACCCTGGGTCCACATCAGGATTTGGCTGCTGGGCTGAGGGGGAATCTGCCTGGGTGGGAGGAAATCGCGGGAGACCCGGGCGTCCAGCTCCACAGCCCCACAGCCCCACAGCCCCACAGCCTTGCCCACTGTGCTGAATGGTCATGATGTGACAGAGTCCCAGATAATTTGCATTTCTTCTATTATTAGTATAGACTACTTGTTTTAGGAATTTAATTTTGAGGTAATTTAAGAATTTACATATTTATGGAAAATTATTCATTGGAAAATTAAGTTTTAGAATGATATGTATTTCATGATCCAGTTTTTGCTTAAAATATACATGATGTGTTTCTATGTGCATGGATGCATCTATGTATATTCAAAAAATTATTTTGCAACTATATACCATTCAATGTCATTTGGGAAAACAATGAAAGATGATAAGGGAAGCACTGACATTTTTTTTTCTTAAAAAAAATATATCGTTGAAAGTATTACATATATCCACTATTTTTCTTCATTGACCCTTCTAGCCTGCCCCAACCCCACTGCAGGCCTTCACCACCATATTGTCTGGTTATGGGTTATGCATACTGATATATGAATACAAATTCTTTGGTTGATCTCTTCCCACCCACACACCTTCCCACCAACTCACTCTGTTCTATGCTTCTATGTCTCTGCATCTAATTGAACATCAGTTGATTTCGTTAATTAGATTCCACATATGAGTGACATTGTGTGATACTTGTCTTTCTCAGACTGCCTTATTTCACTTAGCATAACACTCTCCATATATCTCCATGCTGTCTCAAACTATAACAGAACCTTCTCTTTTACTGATGTATAGTATTCCATGGTGTAAATGTAACATAGCTTTTTTATCTACATGTCTACTGATGGACACTTGGGCTGTTTCCAGATCTCAGCTATTATAAATTGTGCTGGTATGAACATAGGGGTGCATACATTCTTTCTGATTGGTATTTAGGGTTTCTAAGGATATATTCCTAGAAATGAAATCACTGAGTCAAATGGCAGTTCCATATTTAATTTTTTGAGGAAACTCCTTACTGTTTTCCATAATGGCTGCACCAGTCTGCATTCCCACCAGCAGTGTACTAGGGTTCCCTTTTCTGAACATACTTGCCAGCACTTGCCATTTGGTGATTTATTGATGGTAGCCATTCTGACAGGTGTAAGGTGAAACATCGCTGTCATTTTAATTTGCATCTCTCTGATTATCAGTGACTGAGCATTTTTTCATATCATTCTTGGCCATTTTTATGTCCACTTTGGAGAAGTATACTAGTATATTTAGGTTCTTTGGCTGTTTTTGATTGGATTATTTGCCTTCCATTTGTTAAGTTGTATGAGTTCCTTATATATTTTGGATATTAAACCTTTATCAGATGTGTCATTGCCAAATATGTTCTCCCATACAGTAGGCTCCCTTTTCATTTTGTTGATGGTTTCTTTTGCTGTACTGAAGTTTCTTATTTTGATGTAGTCCCTTTGTTGATTTTCTCCTTAGTTTCCTTTGCCCTAAGAGATGTATCTGTAAATATATTACTATGGGAGATGTCTGAGATTTTTCTGCCTATGGATTCCTATACGATTTTTATGGTTTCCTGTCTTACGTTTAAGTCCTTTATCCACTTTGAGTTTATTTTTGTGTATGGTGTAAGTTGGTGGTCTAGTTTCTTTTCTTTTTTTTTTTTTTTTTGGCATGTGTCTGTCTTATTTTCCCAACACCATTATTAAAGAGACTGTCTTGACTCCATTGTATGTTCTTGCCTCCTTTGTAAAATATTAATTGATCATAATGGCTTAGGGGTCAATCTCTGAGGTCTCTGTTCTTTTCCACTGATCTACATGCCTGTTCTTGTACCAGTACCATGCAATTTTATTATAATATATTTGTATTATAACTTGATATCTGGTATTATTATCCCTCCAACTTTGTTTTTCTTTCTCAAGATTGCTGCAGCTATTTGGGATCTTTTTTGGTTCCATATACATTTTTCGAGTAAGTGTTCTATATCAGTGAACTATGCTGTTGGTAAATAAGATTGCATTGAATCTAGATTGCTTTGGGTAGTATTGACATTTTAATGATGGTAATTCTACCAATCTGTGAACATGGAATATTCTTTCACTTGTTTTTCTCTTTCGTCATCTCTTTTTTCAACATCCTGTAGTTTTCTGAGTATAAATCTTTAACCTCTTTGGTTAAGTTTATTCCTAGGTATCTTAATTTTTTGTTGCAATGGTAAATGGGATTATTTCTTTACTTTGTTTTTCTGAGAATTTGTTATTAAAAATAAGAACACATATATAATACCTTAATCACTAAAGAAAAAAATAAAATGCAAAAGAAAGTGCCATTGATTTCTGGGTGTTACTTTTGTATCCTGTTACATTGCCAAAATCAATTAAATCTAGTAGCTTCCTGGTGGAGTCTTTAGGGTTTGTTATGATCAGTATCATGTCATCTGCGAATGAGTATTTTACTTTCCAATTTCAATGCCATTTATTTCTTCTTGTTGTGTGATCACTATGGCTAGGACTTCCAGTACTATGGTGAACAAGAGTAGTGAAAGAGGGCATCCCTTTCTTGTTCTTGTTCTTAGGGAAAATGGTTTTAGTTTTTTCCCATTGAATATGATGTTCACTATAGATTTGTCAGATATGGCCTTTATTTTGTTGAGGTGTGATACATCTAGTCCCACTTTGCTGAGAAGTTTTATCAAAAAAAGGTGTTGGATTTTGTCAAATGCTTTTTCTGCATCAATTGATATGATTATGTGATTTTTGTCTCTCAATTTGTTTATGTGATGTATCACATTTATTGATTTGTGAATATTGTGCTAGCCTTGCATCCCAGGAATAAATCCCACTTGGTCATGGTGTATGATCTTTTTAATGTATTGCTGGATGCAATTTGCTAATATTTTGTTGAGTATTTCAGCATCTATATTCATCAGGGACAATGGCCTATAATTCTTTTTCTTTGTAGTGTCTTTATCAGGTTTTGGGTTTAGGGTAATAATGGCTTCATAGAAAGAGCTTGGAAATGTTCCTCTTAAAATTTTTGGAATAGTCTGAGTAGGGTAGGTTTTAGTTCTTCTTTGAATGTGTGATAAAACTTCTCTGTGAAGCTGTCCAGACCAGGGATTTTGTTTGCTGGAATTCTGTTTAATACTGCTTCAATTTCATTGGTAGTTATTGTCTTCTGATTCTTCCTGATTAGTTTTGGGAGATTTTATTTTTCGAGGAATTTGTCCATTTCATTCAGATTGTCCTGCTTATTGGCATATAGTTGTTCATAATATTTTCTTACAAACCTTTGTATTTCTGCGGTGTCACTTGTTACTTCTCTTTTGTTTCTGATTTTATTTATCTGGGTCTTCTCTCTTTGTTTCTTGATGAGTCTGGCTAATGGTTCATCAATCTTATTTATCTTTTCAAAGAACCAGCTCTTGGTTTCAATAATCTTTTGTGTTTTTTATTTTTGTTTTTAGTCTCTATGTCATTTATGTCTGCTCTAATGTTTATTATTTCCTTCCTTCTACTTACTCAGGGCTTTTTGTTGTTCTCTTTCTAATTACTTAAGTTGTAAGATTAAATAATTTATTATTTTTTTTCTTTTTTTTTGAGGTATGCTTGTAGTGCTATGAACTTCCCTCTCAGGACTGCTTTTGCTGTACCCAAGATTTTGGGTTGTTATGTGTTCATTTTCCTTTGTTTCCTGGAAGTTTTTGATATCTTTTTTTTTAATCTCATTGGTAATCCATTCATTATTTAATGACATGCTATTTAGCCTTCGTGTGTTTTTACTGTAGTTGATTTCTAATTTCATTCCACTGTGCTCTGAGAAGATGCTTGATATGATTTCAATCTTCTTTACCTTGTAGAAACTTGTTTTGTGTCCTAAGATGTGTTCTATCTTTGAGAGTGACCCATGTACACTTGAGAAAAATGTATATTCTTCATCATTGTGGTGAAATGTTCTATAAATGTCAATCAAATCCATCTGATTGAATGTGTCACTTAGGGTCATAGTTTCCTTGTTAATTTTTTTGTCTGGAAGATCTATCCAATCAAGTCAGTGGAATATTAAAGTCCCCTATTATGACCATATTGCTGTCTATTTCTCCCCTAAAATCCTCTAGGAGTTTTTTTTTTTTTTTTTTTTTTAATACATTTAGGTGCTCTTATATTGGGTGCATATATGTTTTTCAGGGTTATACCCCTTGTTGGGATCATTCCCTTTAGTGTTATGCCATGACCTTTGTTGTCTCTTGTTAGGGCTTTCATTTTGAAGTCTTTTTTGTCAGGCATAAGTATTGCTACCCCAGTATTTTTTTTTTTTTCATTTCCATTTGCCTAGAAAATTTTTTTTTCATCTCTTCACTCTCATCCTGTGTGAGTCTTTTGTTCTGAGGTAAGTCTCTTATAGACAGCAGATATATATATGTGTTTTGATTGGATCATTTAATCCTTTTTTGAAGGTTACCAGTATTGATAGGTCCTTATTTATTGCCATTTTAATTCTGTATGCCTATCTCTCTCTCTCTCTCTCTCTCTCTCTCTCTCTCTCTCATTATAGCAGTCCTGTGAGTATATCATGCATTACTGGTTTGGAGGCTAACTCCTTTAGCCTTTATTTATCTGGGAAGCTTTGTATTTCACTATCTATTTTCTTTTTTTTTTTTAATATATATTTTATTGATTTTTTACAGAGAGGAAGGAAGAGGGATAGAGAGTTAGAAACATCGATGAGAGAGAAACATCGATCAGCTGCCTCTTGCACACCTCCTATTGGGGATGTGCCCGCAACCAAGTTACGTGCCCCTGACCGGAATCGAACCTGGGACCTTTCAGTCCGCAGGCTGACGCTCTATCCACTGAGCCAAACCAGTTTTGGCTCACTATCTATTTTCAATAGCCTTTCTGGATTTAGTAATCTTGGTTTCAGATCCTTGCTTTGTATTACCTTGAGTACTTCATGCCATTCCCTTCTGGCCTGTAGAGTTTGTAATGGGAAATCAGCTGAAAACCTCAGGGGAATTCCTTTGTAGGTAACAGATTGCTTTTCTCTTATGCCTTTAAGATTCTCTCTTTGTCTTTAATTTTTGGCATTTTAATTATGACGTGTCTGAGTTGGGCCTGTTTGGGTTCTTCTTGCTTAGGACTCTCTATGCCTCCTGCACTTGTGTGACTTTTTCCTTCACTAGGTAGGGAAGTTTTCTCCAATTATTTCTTCAAAACACATTCTCTAGCCCTTGATCACTTTGTTCTCCTTCTGGCCTTCCAATTATTCAAAAATTGTTATATTTCATGTTGTCCCACAGCCCCCTTAAGCTATCCACCTATTTTTTAAATTATTTTTACCTGTTGATTCTGTTTGACAGAATTTTTCTATACTGTCTTCTAATTCACTGATCTGATCCTTAGCTTCCCCTAGTCTGATGTGGGTTCCTTCCAATATGTTCTTTATTAGTGTGATATCATTCTTTATTTCAGAGTGCTTTGTTTTCATAATTATTATATCTTTTCATGCTGGTGAGCATCTTGCCAACATTATTCTGAACTCTATATCAGATAAATTTATTTTCTCCATTTCATTTAGCTCTTCTTGTTCTTTCATTTGGGGGTTGTTTTTTCTCCCCACTTAGACAGGCTGTTTGGGTTTGAGTCTATTTATTAGGTAGATTTGCTATGCTTCACAATCTGTAGTGCAGGGCAATGTCAGGTGCTTGTTTGAGACTGGCCCTGGGTATCCTGTTTGTATCTATCAGCAATCCACAAATTATGGCTCCCTTTGGTGAGCCTGGATGCCTTTGGAAATTACCAAGATGTGTGCACCAGGGTCTGCTTTTCCTAGCCCCAAACCCAGAAGGAGATCAAGAAAAGATTCAAAGCCTATGCACATTCAAGTCTACCTGCAGTCTGATTGTTATCAAATTTGATTGGCCTCAGGCTATTGATCTCAGGGCTCAGTGAGAGTTATCCCAACAGGGTGTGTTAACTGCCTTTCCCCCAGGCCAAACCACCTGGCTAGTAAGGTTCCTTATGAGAAAGATGTCCTCTGCAGCTTGAGGGAATAACTCAGCACGGGTAACCAGGGTGGCTGCCCTCTGCACTCTAACGCCAGAGCCCCCAAACTTTAACTCTCCTCATATAGCTCCAATCCACTCTACCCTCCCTCCACCCAAGCCCAAGGTGAATGGTTGCACACAAAATTTTGTTTAGGCCCTTTAAGAGGGTTCCTGCATTTCCAGCCATCTCTCCTTGGCAGACAGCAACCATGCTGCTTTTCACAGCCAGGTATTTTGTGGGTACCCTTTTCAGTCCTTGTGCTATGGGTTGGGAAGCCCAGCTTGGGGTTCAGACCCCAGAGTTCTCACTGGGAACCCCCATAACTGAGATATCCCTCCGTACTTTCAGCTACTGGCTGTGGGAGCCCAGCCAGCCCTTTTGTGCCTCCACACTTCCTACTAGTTTCTATGGGGTCTCCACTTTCCATCTTTGGTTATCATGGTTATTTCAACCTAGTCTTAAGTTGACTTTTCAGGGTGGTTTTCTGTATTTTAGTTGTATTTCCAGTTTGGTCCTGGGCGAGTGTCAGTAGGGCTTCCACTTAATTTGCTGCCATTTTTAATCCCTGACTTTTTTTCCTGTGATAACTAAGTTTGTTAATGGAAATTTAAAAGTTTTACAATCTATATGAAATTTAATTTTATAATTTTATATGATCCCATCAAAACACAAGTAAAATATACAAATTTGGGGGGAAGAATAAATGCTAATAAATTCATTTTAATTATTTAAATTTACCATTAAGTTTCATTCAGTTAAAATACAGCTGAATGTGACAAACTAACAAACTCTATGTACACAGCACTAAAGTAATAATGAGCAACCTAACAGGGAATACTTTACGCTTAAGAGACTTAAAAGTAAGAATAGTAGAAGTGATTTTCAAGGTCAACTGTCAAACAGTAAGCTATAAGGAGTACAGCTGCTATCTTCCTCACTGTAAATAGTGAAAAGATAAGGTGGTGGTAGGAGGAGACAAAAGAAAATAAAATGGATGAGAAAATTACAAAAAGGAATGCAGAGTATGACCAGGAATAGAAGCACGAGAAAAGAAGAGGAGGAGGAGGAGGGAACAATTAGAGATTAAGAAGACCATATCATCAGATTTTAACTAATGTTGAGAGGATTAACTGGAAATGCAGGTAGATAGGGCAGGGGCCCAGTGGGATAAAAAGGCAGGTGGAATATAGGCAAGGGCAGACATAGCAGTTTGAGTCAGCCTAATCACAGGAACCAACCACGCAGAAATAATAAAATGCTTCCGGACTCAAAATGGGAGGCATGGTAAAACAAGGGAGGGCCTGTGGCAACAAGAACACATAGAAAACACATAGAAAACATAGAAAACAGAGAAAGTTCAACATAGGAACAGAAAAAAATACATAGAAACAGGGAAAGTTCAGGGTCATTGTTGGGCAAGAATAATTGAGAGAATCAATCAAGTGATGACACAGATAGATATAGAAACAGGCTTGTAGCAAATATATATACCACTAGACTACAAGGCTTTAAAGGGCAGCCCATTATTGCGCCCCCCTTCCCCATGAGGAGAGTCTAAATCTGCTTGTAATAAATTTTCCACACTTTTGCTTAAATCTTCTGGTCTGTGGAGCTCATTCTTCAGCATCTTGACACATGACCCAGGAGAAAAACCTCAGCTCATTGTTCTGGTTATCAATGTTATACGGAGCATATGTAAGGATAAAAAAGTAAATCTAACCTCATTAGCCAATGTCTCAGTTGTTCAGTTAGTGACAAAAATGACATGTGTTTGTTTTTTTCTTTGTTTTTTGGATGCATGTGTTCTTGACATGATTAAAGATTTTATCAAATAAAAGTTTTTATAAAATGTGAAACTTTGCTAATATAACAGTTTATAAAATTAGAGCATTAGAATATTCAGTAATTGTAATTTCTCTTAAAGAAAATTTAGTGTGTTTCATGTCCTTCAAGTTTTGTAATAATATTTTGCTAGAATTAATGAAATCCTAAAGAGGCCCTGGCTGGGTGAATAAGTTGGTTGGAGCTTCATCCTGATGTGCCAAGGCTGTGGGTTTGATCCCCAGTCAGGGCACATATAAGAATCAGCCAATGAATGCATAATTGGAACAGCAAATTGATGTTTCTTTCTCTCCCCCTTCTTCTCACTCTAAAATCAATTAATATTTTTAAAAATTAAGAAAAGAAATCCTGAAGAGAACATTATTAAAATCTATTATTTTACAATGCAAAAGATTTACAATATACAAAAGAAATGTAGATAAAAAAAGAAGCTGAGAGAATCAGGCTGTAAATACCATATTTTGTACATTCATTGAGGACAGGTAATAAGACTCATCTTTCATTTAAATTTACCATGGAAACTTGTGAATATTTGATATGTTATCCTTAAAATAAATGTGCTTATACATTTTGAGAAGAAATAAAGAGCAAGCTATTTTTTTTTCATTTTAATCAGTGTGGTTAAGAAAGAAAATATGATTTAAACTACCACACAAAAAAGGTAATTATGTGAAGTGATTACGGTGTTAATGAACTCTACTGTGATAATGATTTTCAATAGATACATGTATCAAATCATCACATTGTACACCTTAAAATTACCCAATTTTATATGTCAACTAGTGGCCTGGTGTATGGATTCGTGCACATTGAAAGGAAATTAATTAGAAGAAATATTGTAATATTGCTATTCACCTTTTCTCTATAATAGAAGTGTCAGAGGTGAAAGAAAATTAGAAAAATATACCAGAAAATAATATATAAATTAAGAAATAAACAATAACAACATGATATAACAACAACAAAGACATGATATGAAAACAACAAAAACATGATATAACAACAAAAACATGATATAAAAACAATATTGATACAAACAATGACTGATAAATTGATTTAATTTATTCTAATATCTCTCTGTATAGCAAATTAACAGTAAAAACACTTTCAGAGTGCTTTACTAATTTCCCTGTGATGAAGTATTTACAACTTTAACTTTAACATCACACACTCTTCGAACTCATGAGAAAGCAACATATAACTGACCATGTCCAAATACGGGTTCTGGTAGGAATACTCCTACTCTGTCTAGAGTTTGTCCTTGTGATTTATTAATAGTCCTCATAAATGCTGGCATCACGGGAAACTTTCTTTGAATTAATTTAAATGGGAGGCCAGTGTCAGACAAGGACAAATCAATTCTTGGAATCAGAACAACCTCTCCTTCCACAAATCCTGTTAATACTTCAGCTTCGATTATGTAGGTCACAATCTTGTAATAACAAATCTAGTGCCATTACAAAGACCCCATTTACTATTAATATTTCTAAGTAGCATGATGATTGCACCCACTTTCAATTTTAATTTATGACATGGCATTTAAAGGAGTAATACTATTAAGAAATTCGATGGGATGATTTTCCTTTTTAGTATCATCCATTGAATCGATGGAATCATCACTCAAATAGGTGTGAAACGAGTATAACCAAAATTTCTTCATTTAATTTATGAACGTGCTCATTTTTTGGACAAAGAATTGCACATTTAGATATATTTTTAATATTATCTACAGATATATTATTTCCAAAGGTAGCTTCAATAATAGATCAATTACAAATCACTTTACAGGGGCTTTCAATAATATCCATTCTAAATGAAAACTGCTATCAAGTTTGGCATATCCAAGTTTTACTAACCATTCGCTTTAAGCAGAATCCTCTGATGTCATATTTGTTTTAAGAGACAACTGTCTTAAACATCCCCAAACACTACAGTACTTTAAACTTGTTTGTACTATGGCTTATTATATAGCAAGCAGCACAACAATGAGACATTGTCAAAAATCCCCTCTGAGAAGGAGAACTTTCCAACCAAATGCAACATTCAAATTCATTATTGCTCTTAGTAATCTATCTATAACATTTATAGCATGACTGGATGCCATGTGCATGCATCAATAATGAGTAGTTGGTTCTTTTTAATGGTTTGTGCAAGTTCAGTCTTTATATCGAGTCTAGAAATTGAAGTTTCATTTAATGGAATTGGTAATTTATATTGGGAATGAAAGATTCTTCCACCGAGAAGTAAATTTGCAGCAATTTCTATAGACACTGTGGGTAAAACAGTACCACCGTGACCTCTCAAATAATGTATAAAAATGTTATAAAGATATATTTTTCCACTACCACCTGGACCATCCAAGAAAAATTATTTGGGATGTATAGTTTGATCTTCGATGGTGGAAGTTATAATCAAAAGGCTGCCAACTCTTCATTGTTCAAAGAATTTATTAAAACCTCTGCCTGTTGTTGTTTATGTGATTCATCACATGTGGTTATATACGTTAATAAAGGATGGTCTGGAAATTTGAAATGCAAACATTTTATTCCATGCAATGTGAATACTTGAATTTCCTTAAGGACATGCATTTCACAGTTCACAAAGGCACCTTCTCTTTGGTTTATTTCCAACAAAAAATCCTATCTAATAAAAGAGTAATATGCAAATTGACTGTACCTCTGCTACACACAGAAGCCACGCCCACCAGCCAATCAGGAGCGAGTATGCAAATTAACCAAACCAAGATGGCTGCGGCCACAGAGAAAGCAGGAGGGAGGCTTGGGTTTCCCCGGCGATGGAGGAAGCCAAGCTTTCTGCCTGCCCTGGCCTGCCTTGGCCTCCGCTTCAGGCTACAAAGTTTCAATTATAGAAGATAAATAAATCCCAACAAAAATGGTTGTGGCCACAGAGCGAGCAGGAGGCTTGGCTCTGCTGAAGGCTACAAAATTTCAATTATAGAAGATAAATAAATCCCAGATACCAGGGCCTCCGCTTGGGTCACCGGGGGGCATGGCTGGCCTGCAAACTACCACAGGCTCCTCTCCCAGGCTGCCCCATGTCAAAAGGGAATCCCCAGCCTGATCCCGGACACCCTTCAGGGCAAACCAGCCGGCCCCCACCCATGCACCAGGCCTCTATCCTAGCTAATAAAAGAGTAATATGCAAATTGAGCATCACTCCAACACACAAGATGGCTGCCCCCATGTGGTCAAAGATGGCTGCCCCCATATGGACACGAGATTGCCACCACAAGATGGCCAGCAGGGGAGGGAAGTTGGGAGGAACCAGGCCTGCAAGGGAGGGCAGTTGGGGGTGACCAGACCAGCAGAGGACGGAAGTTGGGGGCCACCAGGCCTGCAGGGAAGGGAAGTTGGGGGGGAACAAGGCCTGCAGGGGAAAGCATTTGGGGGTGACCAGGCCTGCAGGGGAGGGCAGTTAGGAGTGACTGGGCCTTGAGGGGAGGGCAGTTAGGGGCAAACAGGCTGGCAGGGGAATGGTTAGAGGGTGATCAGGCTGGCAAGCAGAAGTGCTTAGGGGCAATCAGGAAGGCAGGCATGCAAGCAGTTGGGAGGCAGCAGTCCTGGATTGTGAGAGGGATATCTGACTGCCCATTTGAACGGGCAGTTAGACATCCCTCGAGGGGTCCCAGATTGGAAAGGGTGCAGGCTGGGCTGAGGGACACACCCCCCATGCATGAATTTTGTGCACTGGGCCTCTAGTAAAAGAATAATATGCAAATTGACCGATACTCCAACACACAAGATGGCTGCCGCCATGTGGTCAAAGATGACTGCCCCCATGTGGACACGATGGCTGTGACAAGATGGCCAGCAGGGAGGACAGTTGGGAGGCACCAGGTCTGCAAGGGAGGGCAGTTGTGGGTGATCAGGCCAGCAGGGGAGGACAGTTGGGAGGGATCAAGCCTGCAGGGGAGGGCAGTTAGTGGTGACCAGGCCAGCAGAGGAGGGAAGTTGTGGCAACCGGTTCTGCAGGGAAGGGCCATTGGGGGGAACCAGGCCTGCAGGGGAGGGCAGTTATGGGCAAACAGGCTGGCAGGGGAGCAGTTAGGCATCAATCAGGCTGGCAGGGGAGTGATTAGGGGGTGATCAGGCTGGCAGGCAGAAGCAGTTAGAGGCAATCAGGAAGGCAGGCAGGCGAGCACTTGGGAGCCAGCAGTACTGGATTGTGAGGATCGGGCCTAAATGGGCAGTCGGACATCCCTAGAGGGGTCCCAGATTGGAGAGGGTGCAGGCTGGGCTGAGGGACAATCCCCATGTACAATTTTCGTGCATTGGGCCTCTAGTCTTCAATAAAATGAGATTTATTCTCATCCCATAATTTGTCTGCATCAGAAGGACATCCAAACACACATATATGCAAACAGTTGCCGTCATTGTTTGGGCATATTAAGGATGATTGCATCATCAATCACTTTTTTCCAGATAGTGTTGTCAATTAATAATCCTCAATGTTTAGCAGCTTCACAAAATGTATCATAAATTACACCTCTTAGAGTTTGCAGGTTAGCAAAACTTATTGCACCTTTTACATGCAGAAGCAAAAGTCCAAGGTAATATCATTCTGGTTCTCTAAAGCTCACAGTGAACAGTCTATCTAATACTTTATTCCTGCCCTTTTGGCATTTTCTTCACAAAGAATTATTAAACACATAATGTTGTGGAATCTCCAAAAAATAATTACAAGTGTTGGAATCTTCTCTATTCAATAAAAATCAAGCCATCAAAGTTTGAGTTATACCTTTTAGCCCTATCTATAACTTTAGCAAAATTATCAATATGAAAATAAAAATTCTGATCATTTGGGAAATGAATAGCTAATCTTGTGATTGCATGAAATTGGTCATGCATTCTCATTCCAAAAAGACTCCAAACAGCCTCAGGAGTACTCACATACCTGGAGTCAATGAAGTCTTTTACTTCCACATGATTGATTATATTTTTTTCAGAAATTTGAATATTTGCACAATAGTGCCTTTTATATACATATTTAAATAAATATTTGACACTATTAATTGATGTGCAGACTTCAACATTTATATGACAGTTATATTTAAGGCACAGATATGGTTATAAGGGACAATCCAAGTGTTATCGACAAATTTATTTCCAATAGACATGGTGCTACCAGATCTTCATTTGTATTTGAGATATCTGTCAATATTTACAATGGTCACATTTTGAAATTCTTTTGGATATCTTTTTGAACATTTTTCATTTTCCATACATGGACTATTTGGATTTTGTATTCAACGTGGTCCCTGTATCATATTTGATTTTACAGTTTGAAATAGTTGAGGACCCTGGTCTTCATCCAGAATTTCTGACTTAACTATACAGTCAATGTCATCTTCCATTTGTAATTTGGATTCACTATCTAATATCAATAATATGTGAGAATGAGTCAGTCCGTGTTTCTGAATATCCATGACATGAATTTTCACTGTAACTTTGCCAAATAAATCTAATATATATATATATATATATATATATATATATATATATATATATATATATATATATATATATAATTTAAAAAAGCATTCAGCTTAATATTAAAAACCCTGGCTACCAAGTCAGGTCTGTTTTCAACTTTTTTTTTTAAAATATATTTTATTGATATTTTACAGAGAGGAAGGGAGAGGGATAGAGAGTCAGAAACATCGATGAGAGAGAAACATCGATCAGCTGCCTCCTGCACACCCCCCACTGGGGATGCGCCCGCAACCAAGGCACGTGCCCTTGACCGGAATCGAACCTGGGACCCTTCAGTCCGCAGGCTGACGCTCTATCCACTGAGCCAAACCGGTTTTGGCTATTTTCAACTTTTTGCCAGCGTTGTAAAATGTTTGCAACATCTGCCCATTTGGGGTTGCATGTCATGGTTATGAATAAATTGGGCTTGCCATGCTTCATTACAATTGCCATAGCATCTTGATATCACTGCTGCATATTTCTGGGACTACCCTCAAAAGACAATGGAAGTATTATCATTTTACCAATCGGCACATTGTCATTTTCAGATCTAGATGTGAGATAATCCATCAACCACTATATTTTTCAACTCTCAACTTAGATTGGTTTGCTTTAGTGAAATTTATCCAATTAGCTTTCATTTTTTTTTAATATATTTTATTGATTTTTTACAGAGAGGAAGAGAGAGGGATAGAAAGTTAGAAACATCGATGAGAGAGAGACATCGATCAGCTGCCTCCTGCACGCCCCCTACTGGGGATGTGCCCGCAACCCAGGTACATGCCCTTGACCGGAATCGAACCTGGGACCCTTCAGTCCACAGGCCGACGCTCTATCCACTGAGCCAAACCGGTTAGGGCTAGCTTTCATTTTTTAATATGATTTGACAATATATTGTTGAGTCAATTTTATTGCATTTAAAATAGAATTGAACATGTCCCAGACTGAGAGATGAAACCCATAATACTTCATTTGTGTGACTTGTGTCCTTACATTTTATCTAGTATTATTGTCGATTACAGCCCAGCCAACACCAACCTTTCAGATCACACCAGTAGTCCCTGAACCACCAATTGGCGACCACTAGATTACACTGTCATCTCTGTGTCTTAATGCAATATCCATTCCCCAGCCTTTTACATCTTGTGGATTGCATCTAATGTAGAAAACAGGATACTGATTTGTTTCATTTTAGTGGCATTCAGATTATTGGGATCTGGTTTACAATGAATGAGCAAGTCCCTTTCAAAAGGAGGTTCTCCATCTTCGTTTTCGAATATGACAGCAACTTTGGTTACATGGGGATAATTATATCTATCTGTATCACTATTAACATCATATTTAATTGCCATTGTTACTTTCATGGGAGCAATACCTTTCACTGCTGCTTCATATTGGGATTCCTTTTCTACCTCACATAGCAACTTGTATGATTTTATTAATTTCTTTATTTCATGCATGAGGTTGTTGATGTTGATCCTGAGTCTTTCTGAGCAACCTTGGTTTTCTGGCATTGCTAATCTTTTACTCATCACTTTGGCCATTTCCAAAATATAGAGTTGAGCAAACTTCCAAGAAACACCATCCGAAGAGTGTAAAGTTTAGAATAAACTTGTCCATGTATTCTAAAACAGTATGGCCCATATTCTGATGGTGATGCAATATTTGCACCCATTGAAGCAAAAACAAAAGAAGTATTTATTAAACAAATATTTTCCATGAAATTTTTACTATCAGAATTTTCATTTATCATTAATTTTTTAAAATATGCTGGATATTCTGGAAAATGTATATCATTTGGACAAACTTTACCGTTGCTACAATATCAAGTAAATTTTCTATCAGATGGTTTTTCATCAGAGAAATTTAGTGACAGGCAAAATTGACATGTAACAGTCATTCCACCACAACTATGGTCAATAATTGCATCCTCATTTACTCCATTTTCACTGTGATGGCAGTTCCTACCAGTATTGGTAGTACTTGTTGATGACTGTTCTTCAGACATATTCTGTCGAGGACACCGGCTTCTTTCGGCTTCAGAGATATGTTGTGCCAATAGTTGGTTTTCAGACATATTCTGTTGATGATGCCACTTTCTTTCACCTATAGAGGTACGTTGTGTCAAAGCTTGGTCTTCAGATACATTCTGTCATCAACACCAGCTTCTTTTGACTTTAGAGGTACTTTATGCCAATAGATGGTTTTTGGACATATTTCCTCCTCCCTCCTGTCAGGGTCCGGGGTGTGGGTGAATGGGATTCTGGGCTGTCAGGGTGCAGGCAGCAAGCTAACCAATGGCCAATCCTTTGAAGAATTAGGTTCCCTCCTCCCTCCTGTCAGGGTCTGGGGTGCAGGTGTCGGGCTCCCTCCTCCCTCGTGTCAGGGTCCAGGGTGTGGGTGAACAGGATTTGGGGCTGCCAAGGCACTGGCATCAATGTCCTGGTTAGTGTGTGTCATAGCTCCTGGCTGGTCATCTGGTTGTTCCAGTCGTTCCACAGTAACGGTCACTGGGCTTTGATATATATAGATACAGGACAAGTGTCTACTATTTTGTCTGATAATTTGAATTTCAAAATTGGGTATATGAATATAAAATGAAGATGCTGAGTCTACCAGCATCTTAAATAGAAAGACTATTTTAATAGAAAGCACTGATATTGTCATGATATTTTCCCTTGTCCTCACTTTAGTTGGGTACCCATTTTTAAACTCCCTAGAATCTACCATTAACCTAGGATTGAAATTAACAAATATAATCTGGTGTAAATCCAGTTTATTTGTTCAAGGTGGCCAGTATTAGTTTAATTAACAAAGGCCTAAAATATAATGTTTTCAGTATTTTGTTGGGTTATTAGTCTGTGTGGACTGGAGGACATAAACCAGAGGCCTAGGAGCTACAAAGCAATCAACATATTGTCATTACCTTGAACAGGAAATAGAGATTTATATAAAACACTAGAGACCCAGTGCACGAAATTCGTGCATGGGGTGTCTGTGGGACCCCTCAAGGGATGTCTGACTGCCCATTTAGGCCCAATCTCACAATCCAGGACTGCAGGCTCCCAACTGCTCACCTGCCTGCCTGCCTGATTGCCCCTAACCGCTTTTGCCTGACAGCCTGACCACCCGCTATCCACTCCCCTGCCAGACTGATCAATGACTAAATGCTCCCCGGCCTGCCCAATTGCCCCTAACTGCCCTTCCCTGCTGGCCTGATCACCCCTAACTGCCCTCCCCTGCAGGCCTGGTCACCCCTAACTGCCCTCCCTTGCTAGCACAGTCACCCCTAACTTTCTTCCCTTGCCAACCTGGTCGCCCCTAACTACCCTCCCCTGCTGGCCCGATTTCCCCTAACTGCCCTCCCCTGCCTACCTGGTCATCCCAACTGCCCTCCCCTGCAGGCCTGATTGTCCCCAACTGCCCTCCCATGCAGGCCTGGTCCCCCCCAACTTCCCTTCCCTACAGTCCTGGTCCCCCCCTCAACTGCCCAACCCTGCAGGCCTTCTCCCTCCCAACTGCCCTCTACTGCAGGCCTGGTTCCCCCCGCCCCCAAATGCCTTCCCCTGCAGGCCCGGTCCCCCCAACTGCCCTCCCCTGCAGGCCTGGTTACCCCAACTCCCTCCCCTGCAGGCCTAATCACCCACAATTGCCCTCCCCTGGGGCCATCTTGTGGCAGCCATGTTTGACCACATGGGGGCGGCCATCTTGTGTGTTGGAGTGATGCTCAATTTGCATATTACTTCTTTATTATATAGGATTTATATCTCTGTTACTGTCTCTCTCTTGGCCTTTCTCTCCCTCCTCCCCACCTCAAATGTGAAGCATATAATAGGGATAAACACACAGGCAGTTACTTGCATTTAGAAGATGCTGAAAACATGATACAGATGGATTGCCATGAATGAGTGCTCCCCAAAACTGTCCTCACTCCACCATGTAAGGATATTTTGAACTCAATATCTAGAAATCTTCTCAACTGGCTGCCTTATAAATTGGTTTCCAATTTATTGATCTTCATTTTTCTTTTTATTCTCATAAAAATTCTTGATTAATGACTAACTGCAAATATTTTCTACCAGCAACTCTCAAGAAATGTTTCAGCTGGTTCTTAATAGACTAATGCTATTCAAAAGAAAAGGAAGAATGTTTCTTATTTTCTTAAATCAGAAGAAGGACTGACAAAGACTCTAACCAAACTTTGGTCAGTTTTCTCTGCAACATTTTATGGACTAGGCTTTCACCTTTGCATTTCCAGTTTGATCATTGCCTTGTTCCAGAATCTTACTGAGTAGGTTTAGCCAGGATCTTCTATCCTCAATATATGATCATCTTCTCCTGCCTTCAGCAAGAATACTGTTAAGTCAGTATAAAAAAATGGCCACCCCCATCTTTTCTCTTAGTAATTGTTGGTCCACAGCCCACTATTAAAGCAGCTCCTTGACTGCAAATCTCAACTTGTCCATAATGTATTTGGTGGTGAGTCCAATCTTTCCTCTCACCTATTGCAAAACTGCCATGACCTGCATAGCTAAGTTCAAGATCTGAGGGAGGGGCCGATGCACCAATGAAAATGCTATAGAAGAAATATGAATTTAGAAGGCATTGGAGGCTAGGTGGAACATCTTTCATGAAGAGACACACTGAGTTCTGGCCTAGTACGCTTTTTATTTACTTGAATGCACATTTTTCCTTTAGCAATGCATACAGGCAGATCAAAGGGAAAGTTTGATAAACAATGTAAAGATTATCAGGTTGGGAAATCATCTCAAGCTATTGCAATCACAGTGGGAGCAAAACTTGTGCTTTTATTCAGCCCTGCTGAATATCAAAGTCCGTTGGCCTTCCAATGTCTCTCTTTGATGCTAACTGATGTTTGATTTATCCTCTGGCATTTCCCCCTTTTTGTTTTCTTAATAAATCTTGAAAAGTATATGCCATCGGTAGGCTTGAGTCTTTTCTAAGACTTTTCATTTGCATTTTCAGACTAGAAATAACCATATAAGAAAAAGAATGAGACAGACAATAGTGGTTATGCTAAGAGGCAAATATAGGGAGATCCAATGAAAAGGATTGAGTTCTTTCATGTCCTTTTTAAAATTGTTGTCATTTTCTAAGGAATTAGTCTGTAAGTTTGTCTGGGGTTTCTGCTATTTGGGGCCAGAGTAGTTGTCTGTCTGCAGCCACAGGTACCGGTTGAAGCTCCAGGTGCAAGGTCCTAATTAGTTTGGTCAGTTCTTTCCATGGCTTCATGTTGGAGTTTGATGTTCCTTGCAGGAATCCACATGGGCTTGGAGGAGTTTTCTGGAAATACACAAGTATATTCTCAACCAAAGGTTAATAAAGGGTTGGGAGCCATCCATAAACCAGACTCGGGATTCTTTTGTTTGATCAAGCCTTTTTTCTTTTGGCTTATTACGACACCAGTGTAATTCCATTGGGGTCTTGCCATCAGTGTTACAAATGAAAAAATTTAAGTTAATTAAGTTTGGTGTAGTCTACCTACAGGAGATTTCTCCAGCATCACTATTCCCCCTTTTTGTTTTTCAAGTAGGGATTTTAGCTGCTGATGTTGGCATTCTATAATTGCCTGTCCCTGCGAATTGTATGGTATTCCTATAATGTGCTGTATTTTCCACTTTTTACATAATTGCTAGAAATGAATTTGTGTATGCAGGTTTATTGTCATTTTTAATATTTTTGGAATTCCCATGATGGCAAAAGCAGCTAGGAAATGATTAATGACCTATTTTGCCATTTCTCCTGTAGATGCAGTGGCCCATATGACCTTTGAAAAAGCATGACATGCAATACCCCAAGGCATCCAAAAGGAGTATATTATGTTACATCCATTTGCCAGATATGGTCCCTTATCAATCCTTGACAGTTAATTCCTGTATTAGGCTCTTGAGGCAGATGTAAGATACAAATGGGACATCTACACTAATAAAAGAGAAACATGCAAATTAACCATCACTCTGCTACAGCCACCAGCCAATCAGGAGCAAGTATGCAAATTAACAAAACAAAGATGGCCGCATCCATGGAGCGGGAGCGAGCAGGAGTGTTGGGTTGCCCCAGGCGATGGAGGAAGCCAAGCTTCCTGCCAAACCTGGCCAGCCCTGGCCTCTGCTCAAGGCTACAAAGTTTCAATTATAGAAGATAAATAAATCCCAGATACCTGCTTCCAGCTGACCCTGACCTCCACTCAAGGAGGCCCTGAAAAAAAAAGCTCCTTACCCAGGCTGGCCACACCCCCATGGGGTGAGGGTCCCCGCTGGGGGGCTTGGCCAGCCTGCAAACAGCCATCAGTCCCTCACCTAGGCTGGCCAGGCACCCCAGTGAGGACCCCCACCCTGAAGGGGTTGTGGCCAGCTTGAAAACAGCCCTCAGCCCCTCATCCATGCTGGCCACACACCCCCAGCAGGGACCCTCACCCCATGGGGGCATGGCTGGCCTGCAAACCACCACAGGCCCCTTGCACAGGCCACCCCATGCCCCAAGAGAACCCCCACCCTGATCCAGGACACCCTTCAGGGCAAACCAGCCAGCCCCCACCCGTGCACTAGGCCTCTATCTATACTAATAAAAGGGCAATATATTAATTAGACTGGGAGCTCTTCCAGGAGACCTTCTGGATGTTCTTCTAGACAAAACCATGGTGGTGGGGCTGAGGTAGAGGCGGTTAGAGGCCAAGAAGGGAAGGCAGTTGTGGGTGATCAGGCAAGGATGGGATGGCAGTTGGGGGTGAGTAGACCAGCAGGGTGGCCAGTTGGGGGTGAGCAGGCCATCAATGGGGGTCAGTTGGGGGTGATCAGGACAGTGGGTGGAGGGGCAGTTTGGAGTGAGCAGGCCAGCTGGGGGCAGTTAGGGGTGAGCAGGCCAGTAGGGAGGGAAAATTGGGGCAAGCAAACCAGCAGGGGGGCAGTTGGGGGCAAGCACACTGGCATGTGGGGCAGTTGGGGGTGATCAGGCTGGCGGGGGCATTTGGGGGCAAGCAGGCCTGCAGCAGGGGGCAGTTGGGGGCGAACAGGCCAGCAGGCAGAATGGTTAGGGGCAATTAGGGAAGCAGGCAGGCAGGTGAGTGGTTAGGAGCCAGCAGTCCTGGATTGCGAGAGGGATGTCTGACTTCCAGTATAGGCCCGATGTCTGTAAACCAGCAGTAGGACATCCTTTGAGGGGTCCCAGATTGGAGAGGGTGCAGGTCAGGCTGAGGGACACCCCCCCTTCCATGAATTTAGTGCACCAGGCCTCTAGTTCCTTAATAATCTGTTTTGCCTGCTATCAAGTGATTGAGAATTGTTTAGACAACATTTTGGCAGGCTGATGTAAAAGCTGGTAAGATTCTGTGGCTTGCTATAATAAGGCATATGCATTTCCTTTTGTTAAAGTACCAGGAAGGCAGGGGGGTATGAGCCCTGATATGAGTAATATAAAAGGGGGATTGTGTTTGCTGTACCTGTTTAAATAGTATAAATAGACTTTGGTCACTGAGCTATTTTAATCAAGCTGTCTCAATTCTGTTTACCAGGCCAGCAGCATAGGCAGAATTAGAAATAATATTAAAAGGCTCTTGGAAATTCTGCAATGCAGCCTTAATAGCTTCTAATTCAATCCTTTTTATAGAAGTATGATTAGTCTGGATGGCTTGGTCTGAATTTATTGTATGATAAGCAGCTTTACCTTTAGACGAACCATCAGTAAAAATAGTTAAGGCTCTAGGAATAGGTTCATGTCTAGTATTTTTTGGTATAATAATATGGGTGTTATATCCAAATTGTAGTAACTTGTTTCTTTTTTTATTTTTAAAATATATTTTATTTTATTTTTATTTTTATTTTTTTTTACAGAGAAGAAGGGAGAGGGATAGAGAGTTAGAAACATCAATGAGAGAGAAGCATCGATCAGCTGCCTCCTGCACACTCTCCACTGGGGATGTGCCAGCAACCAAGGTACATGCCCTTGACTGAAATCGAACCTGGGACCCTTGAGTCTGCAGGACAACGCTCTATCCACTAAGCCAAACCAGTCAGGACAAGTAGTAACTTGTTTCTTACTAGGTGATAACTAAGTTCCCCTGAATATCCAATTATTTCAATTTGCCAATTTAAATTAGTCTAAAATAAGGTTTATTTTCTAACTTCATTTGTCCTTGGATGTGGGCAGCAAATGACATTAATTGGATTTTGTGCTATCAGTCCCTCTGAGTATATTGATATAAGCTATTTACCTTTTGTTTAGGGGGGCAAAATGGAAATTATTTGCTCTTAAGTGTCATTGGTTTAGGGAAGATAGGACTTACTAGATAGTCCCAAACTACTTGGCATTTATATTTTTTAGATGGATGCAAAATTCTTTACATGCTGTATTTACCATTTCACTCCTTGAGTGAGGTGAGCCATGAAATTAGAAAATGATTCTGTAGGTCTTTGTATATCTACATTATACAAGGCCAGGGGCCATCATGACCTAAATGACCGGACGGAAGACCCGTCACCAGGAAGTGTATGGAGCACCTCTCGGTCCCTCCCCCATAGCCCACAGGTTCCTATCACAGCAAGGCTGGCAGCTGGTGGGTGGGTGGGGCAGAGGGAGGGTGGGTGGGCATGACAAAGTCGTTAGTCTCTGGTCCGGGACATGGCCAGAGGCCTAACGACCTAGCTGCTGCCATGGCAGCTGCAGATCAGGCCCAGAGAGAGGCCCAGAGAGAGAGACAGGGCCTGATCAGCAGCCACCATGGCTGCTGGCGAGGCCCAGAGAGAGAGAGAGGCAGGGCCTGATCCTCAGCTGCCGCGAAGGCTGAAGATCAGTCCCAGACATAGGCCTGGTGATGCTGACTGGCATAGAAACCAACCAATCAGAAACAAATCTGGGTGAACAGTGAGGAGCCAATGGCTGCCTAGGAGGTGGAGATTTTGACGCTAACTGGCATAGAAACTGACCAATCAGAACCTAACCTGGGTGAACTGCGAAGACATAACCTAAGGTGGGGGCTGAGGAGGGGTTTTAAGGCAATAGATGTTTGGTTTAAGGTGTAAGAAAGTGGTTTAATTTTTTAATGACCAGTTTGGCAGTATAGTGCATATGGCTGGCTATCAGTCCAGATATAGAAATTATGTATTTTTGTCTACCAAGAGCATTTCCTCCTGCTGAAAAGGCCCCCTCCCCCATTTAAACAACACTATCCTATATAATCTATATTAATAAAAGGGTAATAATTTAATTAGACCGTGTCAACAGGCCATATTCTGGAGGTCTGGCTTCCTTCCTGACAAAGCTATGGTGGTGGGGGCTGAGGCAGAGGTAGTTAGGGGCAATCAGGCCAGCAGGGGATGACAGTTGGGAGCAAGATCAGGCTGGCTGGGGAGGGCTGTTGGGGGCAATCAGGCTGGCAGGGGAGAGGTGATTAGGAGCAATGAGGCCGGTAGTGGAGGGCAGTTAGGGGTGATCAGGCAGGCAGGGGAGAGCAATTGGGGATAATCAGGCAGGCTGGCAGGGGAGCAGTTAGGGGTTATCAGGCAGGAAGGCAGAGGTGATTAGAGGCAATCAGGCAGGTAAGTGATTAGGAGCCAGCGGTCCTAGATTGTGAGAGGGATGTCCTAGGGTTCACTGATTGGAGAGGGTGCAGGTTGGGGTGAGGGAACCTCCCTTCCCCCCCAATCCACAAATTTTGTGCACTGGGCCTCTAGTATTTAATAAAAGCTTCCTTAGGATTTCCTAAATATATTGAATAAATTTGTCATTTTTCTCATAGGGATTTTTAGATTAAGTCATTTAATGTCCTCCAATAATAATTTCTAAAAGTCATTTAAGGTCTTAAGGCAATCCTTTTATATTTCTACCTTTTGAGTCCTAATACATTGATTTTTAATTATGGTTCCTAGATATTCTGACGGATGTTTATTTCTGTACCTTTTCTGGAGCAATCTTTAAGCCCCATTTAGGGATTTTCTTTTCTAATTGGGCAAACATTGCTAAAGTTTGCTTTTCCTGTTGTTTTGCCATAAATTGCTACATAAAGACTTTTACTTTCTTTTAAACAGAACAACCAACTTGGTTGCCTCTCAGAAAAACATGTGGGAGAGAGATCTGCTGGCCAATGCTGCAATGCACACATCTTAAGTAAAAGTAACTTTATTTTTACTTATGGTGTTCTATTAATGGTGAGATTTAATACTTGAATAATAACTTTTAGTTTACTTTGTAAATAACAGAGGAAGAGATTTTTACATTTCTTCCTATTAAGCTTAAATTTACTTTTAAACAGCATTTCTTTTGGCTAGTATTTATTTTCATATGTATGCAAATTTTACTTTAGACTTTACTAGAACCAGTTGCTCATAAAATATTGGCTTCACATATAAATGAGTTTATATGAAATTTTGATTATATTGTGGAAACCTAACTTATTAAGTAATTAAAGTATGCACCTTTATTGAAAAAGCAAAGTAAGCAAACTTACACATTTGATCTATGAAGTACAGATGCCACCCCACCCCCAGCCAATCTGAAGAGCAGACTGGGTGGGGGTCTGAGGCATTATGTATGCTCTTGTTTTGAAATTCTACTGCTGAATGGTTTTGCTTAAGAAGTATTCAGCTACCTTGTCCTGCCAAGCTTAGAAGCTGAAACCTCTATAACATTTGAAATATATGTGTATAAATAGAACACAATTATTAATTTTTATTTGACAAAGCTTCCCACATGATTTCTAGTATATTAGATTGGCCTAATTTAGTTAAAAATACTTCTTTTAAGAAGAGAGAATAAATCCTTGAATCATTCCAGGGCCCTTGAAATGTCCCACAGCTATCTCTTGGTTAAAGTCTTGAAATTTAACTTGGAAAGACTATCAAATATACATAACCCAAAGATTATATTACACACTTTTTGTAATTATTCTAAAAGATATCAATTAAATTTAAACCGGTTTTAATATTAAAAATTTGGTTCAGACCATAGAATTAATCCTCTTTTTTTAAATCAGTCCAATAAAATATTATATCCTAGGTTGAAATTTTACCACACGTAGCACACATAAAAACTACAACATATTTTGAACTACTAATTTTTTTCAGAGAAAACATAAGAATTATTTTTCTCAAAAATGAATTTCCATACTTTATGCATTCTATTATCATAACTATATAATTTCTCCCAACTTAATTTGAACTTTTAACTCTTAGAAGCCCCAAATTTAGGTGGCAAGTTAAATACTTAGCATTTCTCAGATTAGTAATATATTCATATTTTAAGAGATATTTTTAAATAAAATACAAGACATATTCAATTAATAGATTAAAATCTATCCTCTAGATATGATGCAAACTCAGATTAATATTTCAGAATCCTGTTATTTCAAAATATCAAGATATTTAATAATTTTTATTATTTAATTCAGCAAACTCCAAAGTTTTAAGTTACCAAAGACTTTGGAAAACTATGTATAGGCATATATAATTACCACTGAAAAAGATTTACCATATATTTTTCATTTTAGTTATATATAATTTACCTTAACAACTTTGAGATCTTAAAGCCAATTATTATTACCCAAGCCATTTTCCTTGACAAATTCTGTAACAGAGTTAACTCACTGGCTTTCAGTGGTTTTAATGTTCAAGTATTATTTTATTTTATTTTCCTGTATAAAAACAGGAGTGCCCCCTGGTCCTGGGAGGCAACCTTGGAATGCAGTCCATTATTATTCAAGAAGTACCCATTATAATGGAAATACTAATCTTGTTGCCCAGACCAAGCCTGTATATTTTCCTTGTTTCATTTTCACCATCCTCTAAAGAAAAAAGTCTTGGGCTTATTCCATAGCATCCGTTAAGAGATGGGGCTTAGGCTAAGATGCCACCCAAAATCAGGTGGAGCGCCTTCCCCTTAAACTAGCCTTTTTCTCTTCATGGGTATAGAAGTCCCAGACACATTCCCAGATTGTGAGAAATGTCTCATCTATCCAAATTTCAAATGATGGACTGGGAAATAAAAACATGGTGAAAATGAGCCTTTTAATAACATTCCCAAGAGTGGGCATCCATTTTGCAGAATCACTAAGAGACCTAGTAATTAATGGGCTGGGGTCTTTTCTAGTTACCTTTACCTCCTGCCAAGGGGGTAAAGGGGGCACTCCTGTTTTTATACAGGAAAATAAAATAAAATAATACTTGAACATTAAAACCACTGAAAGCCAGTGAGTTAACTCTGTTACAGAATTTGCTAGGGGAATTTTACTAGGACTTGTATTATTGTCCCACCTGTACTGCTCATATTTTCTCTTTCCCCACCCCCACATTCTGTTTGCTCTGGGGTAATTTAGTAATGGCTTGACCACCTACTGTTTCTTTTCTATGAAGATAAGTCAAAGGCATCCTTAATAGACTAACAATAAACCAATTAAACAAACAACAAAGACAGATAAAACAACAATCAACAGACAAGCACTCATAACACATAGACAATACTTAATAAGTCAGACTTCTTTTCATGAATCTTTCAAATGTTTTACATTGTCTGGGACTTATAGCCAGAATGCCGCCCAGAGGGCAGCCAGGTGGGGTCCCAGTGAACACCCACAAACAGCCTGTTGTTTACAGGTTTTATCGTATCTGTTCTCCATAGCATTGACTGGTGTCTAAAGTCGTTTTTAGCTAAACTCTGCCAGTCCCAAGACATCAAATGGTAATTTTCAGACAAAGCATTAAAGAGTCCTTTTGTAAAAGGATTGTTAGCCCCATTTTCTCTAGTTGATGAGCCTTCCCATACCAGAGGTGGAAGATTGGGGCACTCTACCTTAGGAGGAGGAGGAGGAGAAAAGGAAAAGGAGGAGGAAGACTAGGAGGAGGAGGAGGAGGAGGAGGAGGAGGAGGAGGAGGAGGAGGAGGAGCAGTGATAAATCCTCCTGGCATTCTGTAGGCTTTTGATTCTCAATATGAAGTACGCAATATACAGCTCGAACAAGAGCCCACATATTTAAAGATGACAAGGGCACTCATTTTCTTTGAGCCTGATTTCTCCTTAAATTCCTACCCACTTGTTTCCAGAGATCAAGGTCAATGTTCTAGCATCAGGGAACCAAAGATTATACTCTATGATAATATGCAAAAACTGTAAGAGAATACTTTCTGACACCTTAATTCCTTTCTCTTTGAGCATGAAAGCCAAAAAGTCTACAATAATGTGTTTTGTTTTTTTTTTCCTTTACTTGAACTCTACCCCATTATAACCTGGGTGATTTCAAAAATGTCCCCATCCACTCAAGGTTGTGACTCCAAAGCTAGCATGGGCTTTGTGTGCCGGTGAATTTCCACCTTTCTGGTGAGTTTCCACTTTTCCTTTTTCACTTTGTTTTTCGCTCAAGCAATCTTCTCCTGCAGTCCCTGTTCAGGGCTTCAGTTGCTGTGATCTGCACGCTAGGTTCAGGATCTGAAGGAGGGGCCGACACACAAATGAAAATGCTATATAAAAAATATGAATTTACAAGGCATTGGGGGCTAGGTGGAGTCTCTTTCTGGAAGAGACACACTGAATTCTGGCCTAGTCAGCTTTTTATTTACTTGAATACACATTTGCCCTTTAGCAATGCATACAGGCAGATCAAAGGTAAAGTTTGGTAAACAACGTAAGAATTATCAGGTCAGAAAATTGCCTTGAGCCATTGCAATCACAGTGGGAGCAAAACTTGTGCTGCTATGCAGCCCTGCTGAACATCAAAGTCCATTGGCCTTCCAATGTCTCTCTTTGATGCTAACTGATGTTTGCTTTAGCTTCTGACACAAAACCCCATTTCAGTAGTCACAGTTTTTCTTATCATATTTCATAAGTGTCAGAATAATTTTAACAGTATAAGAAGAAAATTCATGTGCCTATTATAAAAAAATAACATTTCTGATAGAAAGTTTCACTGTCGCCAAAGGATAAATAAGAAATCGAAGTATTTCAATCCTATTTTACACTTAATGTGCTTCATGCTTGCCTTTTATCTGATAATTAGTAGTAATATCCAGATAGCCTGCTAAATTAATATAATAGTATTAGTAATGGTGAATTTTAGAATCAGTCAGACATTAGCTATTATCCTAACCATGTGACTTTTTAATCTGTGAACTTTAAGGGAATATTTAACCTTTTTAAGATAGAATACTTCATTTACTAAATGAGCATAATGATAATATATCTCTGATAGGCTTGTTGTAAAAATTAAATGAGGTGATGCATATAAAAAACCTCATTAGTGCTTAGGACATAGTAGGTGCCCAACAAATATTAGCTATTTTTAAATTTTGAATATTTTTAATAATTAAGTACTTTTTAGGTTTTTTTAGTTGTTATATTTATTATATATTTCCAGGTGTCACTTTTAAGAGGATTTGCTACTTAACACCATAATTAAAATTATTGATCTCATGGGAGAGTATATTTGATATGTGAGGTATATAGACATGCATAATCTTTTTCCAAAATAGCCACTTCAAAATTCTCTCTAAATAAATCATGGTCAAAATTTATTTTCTTTCTAATCATGAAAGTATCCATCAGGAGCCAAATAACATTCTGATATTTTATTAAAAAAAACAGAAATAACTCAGTAATTTCTAGCAGGTAATATTATTGATGTGGAAAAATTAATTCTTCTTTAATTCCCAAGAATAAATAGTATCATGTATGGGTCTAGTCAACTTAATAAGATATTCTTCTTAGTAAGTTGAAGCATATGAAATCACCACTGAATGATAAAAATAATCAGATATCATCAATTTCACATTTCAAACTAAATATTGATCATATGTATTTCTATGATTAATATTAACAACATTTCCTCTTTTGTGTGTTCTGACTCTTAAATGATAACATATTTGCTTAAGCCTTGTGTTTGTTCATGTCAACCCTAAACAATCATAGGTTAATTTCAATGCATATGAAGGCGAGGCACTGTATGAGTTGGATTCTTAGGTATAGATGACAGCAACTACTTTGGCTAACTAAGTAGAAAAGACATTTTCTGGAAGGACATATCATAAAATACAAAGGACACTTGGAAAACCAAGCTTATAGGCAGGTCAAAACTCTAAGACTTGTCAACTTAGACCCTACCATAGTTTGTGATTCTCTGTCATCTCTGACATTAACTATAGTACTACTCCACCATATATGCTGAAAATAATTGTAATTGGACCCTGCACTCTTTTTCTCATTCTCTCAATATTTAAAACTCTGGGAGGGAGTGTCTGATCAGTTGACACCACATCCTCTGACTACCCTTCAAATGACAGCTTCCCCTTTCTGTCTTCTGTAATGGGAAACAGAACCTTGCATCCTATCTATCTTGTTATGCTTTCCGAAATAGGAAGATTGTTTGTATGCTGGGCATAAGTACTTAGTTCATTAGCCAGAACTCTCTCTCTGGATTTATTCCTATATAACATTCTGCTAGAGTAGTACTAGATTGCTACAGACTGAAGAACTTTTGCATTCTCAATTAGTTTGTTGGCTTATATATATACAAACTAGAGGCCCAGTGCACAAAATTCATGCATTAGGGAGGGTCCCTCAGCCTGGCCTGCATCCTCTCACAATCTGGGACCCCTTGGGGGATGTCCGACTGATGGTTAAAGCTCAATCCCTGCAGCAGTCCGGGACTGCTGGCTCCTAACCCCTCACCTCCCTGCCTGTGTGATAACCCTTAACCACTCTGCCTGCCTGTCTGATGCCCCTAACAGCTCGATTGCATGCCTGATCACCCCTAACAAACTAACCTGACTGCCTGATCACCCTTAACTGCTCACCTGCCTGCCTGATTGCCCCTAACCACTCGCCTGCCTGCCTGATCGCCCCTAACCACTCACCTTCTTCCCTCATCACCCCTAAGTGCTTTCATGCCTGCCTGATTGCCCCTAACTGCCTCTGCTTTGGCCCCCGCCACCACAGCTTTGTCAGAAAGGACATCTGAAAAGACATCGGGAAGGTCATTTGGCTGTCTGGTCTAATTAGCAGATTACACTTTATTATTATAGACTAGAGGCCTGGTGCACAAAATTCATGCACAGGGGTGTGTGTCCCTCAGCCCAGCCTGACCCTCTCCAATCTGGGACCCCCTGAGGGATGTCTGACTGTCCACTTAGGCCCGATCCCAGTAGGTTCAGGCCTAAACGGGCAGTCAGACATCCGTCTCACAATCGAGGATGGCTGGCTCCCAACTGCTCGCCTGCCTGCCTTCCTGATTGCCTTTAACTGCTTCTGCCTGCCAGCCTGATCACCCCCTAACCACTCCCCTGCCAGCTTGATTGATGCCTAACAGCTTGCCTGCCAGCCTGTTTGCCCCTAACTGCCCTCCCCTGCAGGCCTGTTCACCCCTAACTGCCCTCCCCTGCAGGCCTGGTCTCCCCCAACTGCCCTTTCCTGCAGGTCCAGTCGCCCCCAACTTCCCTTCTCTGCTGGCCTGGTCTCTCCCAACTGCCCTCCCCTGCTGGCCTGATCGCCCACAACTGCCCTCATTTGCAGACTTGGTCCCTCCCCTGCTGGCCATCTTGTGTCCACATGGGGGCAGCCACCTTGTGTGTTGGAGTGATGGTCAATTTGCATATTACTCTTTTATTAGATAGGATAGAGGCCTGTTGCATGGGTGGAAGCCGGCTGGTTTGCCCTGAAGAGTGTCCTGGATCAGGGTGGGGGTTCCCTTGGGGCATGGGGTGGCCTGGGCGAGGGGCCTGTGGTGGTTTGCAGGCTGGCCACGCCCCCTGGCAACCCAAGCGGAGGCCCTGGTATCTGGGATTTATTTATCTTCTATAATTGAAACTTTGTAGCCTTGAATGGAGGCTAAGGCAGGCCAGGGCGGGCAGAAAGCTTGGCTTCCTCCATCGCCAGGGAATCTGAGGCCTCCTGCTCACTCCAAGGCCACAGCCATTTTTGTTGGGATTTATTTATCTTCTATAATTGAAACTTTGTAGCCTTGAGTGGAGGCCTGTCCCAGCCAGAAAGTCTGGCTTCCTCCATCACCAGGGAAACCCAAGCCTCCTGCTCTCTCCAGCTCTGTGGCTGCTGCCATTTTTGTTGGGCCTTATTTATCTACTATAATTTAAACTTTGTAGCCTTCAGTGGAGTCCATGGCCCTCCAGGGTGTGCGGGAAGCTTAGCTTCCTCCATTGCCAGGGAAACCCAAGCCTCCTGCTCGCTCCGTGGCTGCAGACATCTTGGTTGGGTTAATTTGCATACTCGCTCCTGATTGGTTGGTGGGCATGGCTTGTGGGTGTAGCGAAGTGCTGGTTAATTTGCATATTACTCTTTTATTACATAGGATATGTTCCTATTTGAAAATATATATGCATTAGACTTATTTTTGTAAGTCTAAAATAAACTATAAATTAAAATTATGAACTAAAATATAGTTTTTAATCTTCAAAAAGCAGGTTGTTCAGAATTGCAAATATTTTTTTTAATTTTCTCAATTGTACTTTTAGTGTTACCTGAAAAGTGCCATGAAAGTAATATGAAGAACAGTTTTTTTGTTGTTTTATTGAGCAAATATACTTGAGTATTGCTAGAGATGTTATACTTACATAGAGGAAGTCACAAATTTAATCCTTGTATGGAATATTATCAGTTTAACAAAAGAGAAACACAAATAAATTTGCACCTAATGTACATGTGTGCATTTAATAAAAAATGAAGAGTAAATAAACCTGTTTGCTGATGATTATTCTTTTTATTAAGGGTAGTAAAAACGTTTGCATTGTTGTAAGTGATTAAATAATTTTTCACAAAAAATAAATTCATCTGTTTTCAATGTGAAGAATTTACTCCAGATTAATTTTAAAACTATGTGCTGTAGGATAAGTAAAAGCGTTATTAAGAGATAATCTACACTAGTAAAAGAGAAACACGTAAATTAACCATCACTCTGCTACACCCAAAAGCCATGCTCACCAGCCAATCAGGAGCTAATATGCAAATTAACCCAACCAAGGTTGTGGTCAGCCACAGAGCTAGAGCAAGCAGGAGGCTTGGGTTGCCCCAGCAATGGAGGAAGCCAAGCTTCCCACCCACCCTGGCTGGCCCTGGCCTCCACTCAAGGCTACAAAGTTTCAATTATAGAAGATAAATCAATCCCAGATACTTGCTTCCAGCCAGCCCTGGCCTCCGCTCAAGGAGGCACTGAAAAAAAAAAAGAAAAAAAAAAAAAGGAGCGGCTGGGACCTTGGGTCACTGGGGGGTGATCAGGCCAGGATGGGATGGCAGGGGCCATTGGGGTTAAGCAGACCAGCAGGGGGCCCAGTTGTGGGTGAGCAGGCCATCAATGGGGGTTAGTTGGAGGTGATCAGGACAGCGGGGGGCCAGTTTGGAGTGAGCAGGCCAGCAGGGGGGGCAGTTGGGGTGATTGGGCTGGCACAGGGGGCAGTTGGGGGTGATCTGGCTGGCAGGGGGGCATTTGGGGGCAAGCAGGCCTTCAGGCAGAGTGGTTAGGGGCAATCAGGCAGGCAGGCAGGCAGGTGAGCAGCTGGAGCCAGCAGTCCTGGATTGTGAGAGGGATGTCCGACTGCTGATTTAGGCCTGATCCCTGTAAACCGGCAGTAGGACCTCCTTTGAGGGTTCCCGGATTCGAGAGGGTGCAGGCCGGGCTGAGGAACACCCCCCTTCCCATGCATGAATTTCGTGCACTGGGCCACTAGTCTATACTAATAAAAGGGTAATATGCTAATTAGACTGGACATCTTCCAGATGACTTTCCAGAGAAAGCCACGGTGGCAGGGCTGAGGCACAGGCAGTTAGGAAATATTAGGCCTGCAGTGGAGAGCAGTTTGGGGGATCAGGCTGGCAGGCAGGGGAGCAGTTATAGGCATCAGACAGGCAGGCAGGCAGGTGAGCAGTTAGGAGCCAGTGCTCCCAGATTGCGAGAGCGGTATCTGACTGCTGGTTTAAGCTTGATCCTGAAGGGATCGGACCTAAACCAGCAATCAGACATCCCCCCATGGGGTTCGGATTAGAGAGGGTGCAGGCCAGGCTAAGGAACAACCCCCCCAACCCATGCATGAATTTCATGCACTGGACCTCTAGTAAAATTATATTTAATCACAATTCTTTCACAATGGTATTGAAAGTGACTGAATCTACCACTCTGTATTTCCCGTGATATTTCAGTTCTTTGAAAATATTCTAGGATCTCAAAGGCAGTGTGTTCTTTACATGAGCACTTCTTAGCACATTATATTCCACAATCTCAATTACCTCTCCCTTTACTCATTTAAAAGAACTCTGAAAAAAGTTGGCTTTAGAACATTTATAAATGTAACCTATTCTCTCTGCTGAAGTAATACAGTGAAATCACTTCAAGTTTACATCTGTAATTTAGTTGTTTGCAAATGCTTTTTTCTTTATTATAAAGAGTTGAGAGGTTTTTGTTTGTTTTTATCCCTTTTGGGGGGTGGAGAGGACTTTGATGTTAAACCAGCTTTTGATGCTAAGGGCAAAACAAGTTTTTAAATATCAAATTGATTAGAAAGTATTTAAATATTCACTAAAGCATACTTGTAATACAATAGTTCGATATACTTAAAAACACTGGTTGTCCTTTAAGGCTCTATTTAAAACAAGGGTATTTATTTAAACAATTAAATGATTCACACATGAGTAAATTTAATAAAATACGGGTGAAGCACTTTTCTTATAATTGGGAATATTTGTATTGAATCAAGAGGTATCTAAAGGTATTCATTTGAACATGGCTGGTGGAATATGCAGAGGAGTTGTTTATCAGGAATCAAAAAAGGGTTAAAGAGTCTTTATTGAACACTGAGTTTTGATCTTGGTACAATTAGCATGTTATTCAATCATATCTGGCCATTCGTTTTTCTATTTAAATTTAAATGTTGCTATATAAATTAGATACTTGACATCCTATGTCTATGAGGAGGAAAGAACATTTTTAGGAAGGCAAAAGCCTAATGTTCTAGGATTTTTCCCTAACTGGTTTGGCTCACTGGATAGAGTGTTGGCCTGTGGACTCAAGGGTCCCAGGTTCGATTCCAGTCAAGGGCATGTACCTGGGTTGCGGGCACATCCCCAGTGGGGAGTGTGCAGGATGCAGCTGATTGATGTTTCTCTCTCATCAATGTTTCTAACTCTCTATCCCTCTCCCTTCCTCCTGGTAAAAAATCAATAAGATATATTTAAAACATAATAATAAAAATAAAGTTCTAGTTGTTGTTGATTTTGTTATTTTACCCCCACTTCCCCCAGTTATTTCTACTGGGAACCTCAAGAAAAACTTCACCATAAACTACAATTTTAGATTATTTTAATTCCATAAATAACAGTTTTTAAATGAGTATGAATTATATTTATCTAATAATAAAAAACTTGGTTGAAAGGGGACTGTTGATTTGGTTATAGGTCCAGTGACTAAGTTATCCATATTGTGTGCCCCTCCCCCAAATAATTGATTACCAAAACAAAATACAAAGTTATCAAAGTTCAGAATAAAAGTAACTATATGTGTATCTACTTTTTCCCTCAGATAAATTTGAAATGAAAGTATGTATATTATGTGTGTGTGTGTGTGTTTGAGAGAGAGAGAGAGAGAGAGAGAGAGAGAGAGAGAGAAGCATATATATGATTCCTTCTGAGTTAGAGAAATTTGGAGCAAGTGTTGATCCTCCCTAGAGTACCAATATGTGCTACATAACTTGAGTATTCAACATCAGATGCATTGAAATAAAAAACAGAGGGGAAGAGAAAAAGAAACAAAAAATCATGGGCCACCAGAGAATACCAGAAAGCAAATGGCATAAGACATCTGTCTTTTCCACTCCACTGCTTAGTTCCTAATTTCCCAACTTGGTACCCAAAGTGCTTTTACCACGTAACAGAAGTGAATGGTAAAAGACATGCTGTCATCTAATAGGTAATTTTGACCTTGACTCTACATCTCTAGATCCCCTGACTTCATTGGCCTATACAAAAGGAAAAGTCAAAGGTTTACACCCAGTCTAGAGCATCATATGAACAAGCATGAGGTTCCCCTTGTTGTGACTGGGGAAATCCTTTACTGTAACTCCCTCCTGATTCTATTACTCAAGGCATTGGATGCAAGCATTTCTTGTATGTTTGTTCATTTTTTAAAGATCCACTCATATAGGCAAGACCTAGCCACTTATGACTCACCTTTCATGTATTAATTAAGGAGACAAAGTTTAATGAATCCTAAAAACAGACATATTTCTAGCCAGTTCTTATTGACAATACAAAATTATCAAATTATCAAAATTATCACTTTCTATCAAAAACTTATTCAGAGTGACTCTTCAGTTTTTTCCAAGATGAAATCATTATAAAATTATTCTGAAGGAGAAGAAATTCCACAAATAACATGTATTTATAACCCATATTTCTGCAAAGTAAACCAGTCTAGCAGTAAAGACAATGGCATAAAAAGAATAATAACACCTTATTTCTCTCTTTCTGACACTCCTAAAAAATTTCAGGAACTTCAGTTTCCCTCAGATTTTTCTAACAGATGACAACCTATAATGACAACCAAAAGCAGCCCATTCAGCTGATATGGAGAGAGTAGAATTTCCACTCGCATAATCTTCTTGGATACCCCAGGAAGTCCTTTTTTTCTTCTGTGAGGACATGCCTTTCATCCCCTAATACTCTGATAGGATTATTTTCCTTCATTCTACAGAAAGGGTGGATTGGCTTGGTCTTTGGCTAATGTGACCACAAAAATCAATAGTTACCTAAGTTACAGAAAGTACTGTACTCTGCTCCATAGGTTACTAGACTATAATTGCTCTATTATTTTTACTCTTTATAGAGATTTTTAAGGAACAAGCTCTTTTTATTTATCCCCTGAACTCAGGTTTCCATGATAAGTCTTTATGGAAAGAGGAGAACATAACATCTGATCTATACCCCAAATTTTCATCTTTTCTCAAACCTTAAAGTAAGTTTGTGTGCATTGGCTCTCTTTTTCTAAGATATTTGTTCTTTCTTAAGAGGTTCATTGATCCTTTATGCAAACAAACCCCAGTAGACATTTAAATAACTTGACTAAACTTGCTGAAACGTATCTGAATATAGGGTGAATTCAACTCAGTCTTTTAAGGTAAGGTCCTTCAACACAGGTAAATATGTTCCCTTTATAATAGTTTACTCGAGAACAGGCTATTTTTTCATTATCTTACCTAATAATAGACAAACATGGAAATTGACTGTACCTCCACTATGCCCACAGTCAATCAGAGTGAGTATGCAAATTAACCCAACAAAGATGGTGGGTTAATTTGCATATGCAGGAGCAGAGCAGCCGGGAGGGGTGGGATGCCTGCTATGAGGTGGGGGGCGGCAGAGGGAACTAGAGGAGCGGTGCTCCCGACAAAAGCAAGGACTTGCCAGCTCCTGGGCGGCTGGGAGTGAAGCCACATGAAGGAAGGCCTATTCTTGCATGAATATCATGCAACAGGCCTCTAGGGCACCATTTTGACTCACCATAATGATCTGTTCGAAGAATTTCTCTAAGAAATATCTATTTCGCTGTGATAGGCTATGGTCATGTTTTTCAGGCTTGGTCACTCCTAAACCTTGTGTGCGACAAATAAATAACATGTAATTGTCCACACTGATCATTCCTACATATTTTCAAAGCTATAATGCATAGGTGATGCAATGTCATTTTTATGTTGTGTGGAAAATGCATACACAAGATAATGTTGGTCTAGTAAAAAAAAAAAAGTATAACCTGAGCCTAGAAGTGACATAGCTTCCTGAAAGGCCTTATAAACCATGTAATGTTGGAGTTTCTAAGTTATATGACTGTGGGTATAAGAGGTTTGTAAAACCCTCTCTCATGCTTCCTGAATCCTGACTAGAATTTAGTCCTCACCATGGACAGACATGTAACCTGTCACCATCTGAGTGCATATGAGAGAATTGGAGGCAATTCCAAAAGTCCTGACATAATATTAAACTTATTTTACCCTTTTTTGTATCCTCTAAGCCTACAGTGGTAAATGCAACTTTATTAACATTTAGATATTGGAATGATTAGTTTTGAAAATTTTTAAAACTTTTGTTCTGTGGGACTAAATCAGTTGTTATGCAAATAAAAGTTTAGACCAATAATAAAAAAAAGAATGAGGATTTGATATTTCTATAATATTTATTTAATCTATTCCTAACTGACTAGTAATCAGATTTATTATAATAATGAGACTATGTCCATCATTTAGAGAGTTTTCTTATATCAAATTAGTAACTTCCTTCTTATGCCCTGACTTCAGGATCATGGGTTAGAATTAGAAAATGGGGTCTCTGAGACTTCTGTATGAATTGGATGAAATAAAGGAAAAATGACAAAACGGGTTTGAAGAGTGTGATTTGTCTTAACTGTGATGGGATTCCATGCTTCTTTTCCCTACTATCATAATTTAAACTACATTTTTGACAGAGGAGTCTAATGTAATAGAGAGGGATCTTGAATTTTTCATCTTTAAACACCAGAGAAGAAATATTATCTCAAAAATTTTCCACAGTGGAAGCTGACTCATAAGACTAAGGATGTTAAAACATGAGATATCTATGAGAAAATAAAAGGTCTCTATTCAAAAAGACCTAGGGTAGAACAAGGAAGAAAAGAAACAACCAGAAGGAAAATCTGTAAAATGTATCTCTGAGAAAGGTCACTCCAATTGATGTAGGTTTTTCTGTTACAAAATTCTTTTTATGTGCTTAGCTGTTAAATGTTAAATCTTACATTTTAAAATGGACTTCAGTTTCACCATGGAAAAGGGCTCTTACCCCTGCAAACAATGGTCAGTCTCTACATATGTATTTCATTTTATGTCATGTGTTCTTTGCTCAGTTTTTCTGTTTTTCTTATTCGGTGCCCTTAGATAAGGGCACTTATTTGTCTAAAATATCATTGTGTAAATGTGTATTGATATCCTCTGTGTATATGCTTCAGGGACATTCTTTTCTTATGGATGTTCCAGATGTCAGAGTTTACACCTGTTTCTAATGTAACATTTATATGTTAACCAACAAAAATAAAGTTTTATAAGACATATGTTTTTAAACTGAGAAGCTCATGTAAATGGAAATAGCAAGGTGTAGATATATAAAACAACTCATATTTGTCTGAAAGATATATAATTTCTGGAAGAGTGCAAATATGTAACTTAAAGGAAAGATCTGGATTAAGTATCACATATTTAAGTAGCTAACTAGGGTAGCATAAGTGAAAGATTTCCTGGTTCCCACAGGATTATGATTTTTCTTCTAACCTTGACACTAAATAGCCAGTGATTAGGCATAAAGGAAAAATTAGAATTTTAATAATAAATATCAATACTTAAACATAGAGCGCAAATAAATGAACATGAACAGAATTTAATAGCTTTATGAGATTTTTATATTTCATGTAATCCATATTGCAGCTAGTGATGGTGTCAAGGCTAATAGAAAAAAGCCTAGATGATATACAATACTTTAGCATTTATAAATAACTAAAGGCCCAGTGCACGAAATTCGTGCACTGGGGTGTGTGTCCCTCAGCCCAGCCTGCACCCTCTCCAATCTGGGACCCCTCGAGGGATGTCCGACTGCCCATTTAGGCCCGATCCAGGACTGCTGGCTCCCAAATGCTTGCCTGCTTGCCTTCCTGATTGCCCTTAACCGCTTCTGCCTGCCAGCCTGATCATCCCCTAACCAACCCCCTAACAGCATGATTGATGCCTAACTGGTCCCCTGCCAGCCTGATTGCCACTAACTGCCCTCCCTTGCAGGACTGGTCACTACTAACTGCCCTCCCCTGAAGGCCTGGTCACCCCTAACTGCCCTCCCTGAAGGCCTGGTCACCCCTAACTGCCCTCCCTTGCAGGCCTGGTCCCCCCCAACTGCCCTTCCCTGCAGGCCCGGTCACCCCCAACTTCCCTCCTCTGCCAGCCTGGTCACCCCTAACTGCCCTCCCCTGCAGGCTTGATTGCCCCCAACTGCCCCCTCTTGCAGGCCTGGTCCCTCCCAACTACCCTCCCCTGCTGGCCTAATTGCCTACAACTGCCCTCCCTTGCAGACCTGGTCCCTCCCAACTGCCCTCCCCTCCTGGCCATCTTGTGTGTTGGAGTGATGGTCAATTTGCATATTATTCTTTTATTAGATAGAATTAGATAGGATAGAGGCCTGGTGCATGGGTGGGGGCTGGGTGGTTTGCCCAGAAGGGTGTCCCAGATCAGGGTGACGGTTTCCTTGGGGCGTGGGGCTGCCAGGGTGAGGGGCCTTTGGTGGTTTGCAGGCCAGCCACGCCCCCTGGTGACCCAAGCGGAGGCCCTGGTATCTGGGGTTTATTTATCTTCTATAATTGAAACTTTGTAGCCTTGAGTAGAGCCAAGCCTCCTGCTCACTCCGTGGCTGCAGCCATTTTTGTTGGGATTTATTTATCTTCTATAATTGAAACTTTGTAGCCTTGAGTGTAGGCCTGGGCTGGTCAGGGCGGCAGGGAAGCTTGGTTTCCTTCATTGCCAGGGAAACCCAAGCCTCCTCCTTGCTGCAGCCATCTAGGTTGGGTTAATTTGCATACTAGCTCCTGATTGGCTGGTGGGTGTGACTGGTGGGTGTAACAGAGGTATGGTCAATTTGCATATTACTCTTTTATTAGATAGGATAATCACTCAAACATCTAGTAAACTAATATTAAAGTGCTTAGTAATATTTAAATGCCATGCAATTTTCTTGGGAATCACTGTAACATTGCTTGGCCTCTACTGTCTAATCCGTGAAATGGATAACATTTTCCCTATCTTAGTGAGGATGGAAGCTAAAGATGGTCTATTTAACTTAATTTATAGATTTATAATTTTATTACTCTACTTAAGATTTTCTGTTTGTTTCTAATTTCCTCTCTTTCACAGAAAAAAAAATCTAAGACCAGTAAAGCCATAAACAAATTAATAAAGAAAACCAGCAAAATAAAACCATGGTTAGGAAAGCTTTCTGATTTTAAGAATTATTTATTCAATAATATCTTGATTTCTAGATTTCTACTTTTTTAATTTCCTTCCTCATACATAATAATAATACAGAGTAAGCAGAATGGAAAAAAAAAATTTCGCCAAGAACTGCAAATTATTTCAGGACATAAATTAAGTAAATTAACTAAAACTTAAAATTACTTGCATAACATTATAGGTTGACACTATGGTTTACTATTCACTTTTAAAACAAAATTAGATGACATATTCAATTCAAGAAGCCCACCTGCAGAAAGGCAGGATCTTGCCAATGAATGCTTTTGTCACATTAAGGCATGGCAATTTTTAACAGAGATCTTTGTAAAAAGTCACTTTAAGACTCTTAAAACTGAAAAATTATTTATTTTAAATATATTTTATATTCCTTTTATATTTTACATACCTATAATAGTCATCATTTTTCTACAAATAGCTATAATATAAGTTTATTATTTATTTATTGACTACATTTACATTTCTAAAGTTTAAGATAATTAGGCTACTGTTATGTTTTTAAGCTTTTTTGGTAGAGGAAAATGAGTTCCTAATCCACAGTCTAATAAACTATTTTTTTATTGTTTAAAGTATTACAGCCCTAGCTGGGTTAGCTCAGTGGATAGAGTGTCAGCCTGTGGACTGAAGGGTCCTGGGTTTTATTCTGGTCAAAGGCACATGCCTGGGTTGCAGGTTCAATCCCCATTAGGGGTTGTGCAGAAGGCAGCCAATCAATGATTCTCTGTCATCATTGATATTTCTATTTCTCTCTCCCTCTCTCTTCCTTTCTGAAATCAATAAAAATATATTTAAAAAATAATTAAAAATAAAGCAGTACATATGTTTCCTTTTTCCGTGATTGACCCCACCCCCACCACTCCCACCCCCAGGACAAGCCCCCACCACTCCAGGGTTCGTGTCCATTTGTTATGCTAATATGCATGCATACATGTCCTTTGGTTGATCTCTTACCACTCACTAACCCCTGCCTCCCCTGCCTTTTTTCTGAGGTTGGATGGTTGGTTCAGTGTTTTTGTCTCTGGATCTATTTTTGTTCATCAGTATATGTTGTTCATTATATCCCACATATGAGTGAGATCATGTGATATATATCTTTTTCCAGCTGGCTTATTTTGCTCAGCATAATGCTCTCCAGTTCCATCAATGCTGTTGCAAATGGTAAGAATTCCTTATTTTTTTACAGCAGCATAGTATTCCATTGTGCAGATGTACTTAGGCTGTTTCCAAGCGCCCATCAGCAGATGAGTGGATTAAAAAACTGTGGTACATCTACACAATGGAATACTAAGCTGCTGTAAAAAAGAAGAAAATTTTATCATTTGAAAAAGCATGGATGGAACTGGAGAGCATTATGCTAAGTGAAATAAGCCAGTCAGAGAAAGATAAATATCACATGATCTCACTCATTTATGGAATATAATGAACAACATAAACTGATGAACAAAAATAGAACCAGAGCCATAGAAGCATCAGATTGTCCAATCAATGAGGGAAGGCGGGGAGTGAGGGGTAGGAGGTCAACCAAAGGACTTGTATGCATGCATATGAGGACACAGATAAGGGTGAGTGAGGGCATGTGCTGGGGGGTGGAGGCGGTTGGGTAGAGGTCAATGGGAGAAAAGGAGAATTGTGCAATACTTCAAATAATCCTATCTAATAAAACAGTAACATGCAAATTGACCGTCACTCCAAGACACACCCATGTGGTCAAAGATGGCTGCCCCCATGTGGACACAAGATTGCTGCCACAAGATGGCTGGCAGGAGAGGGCAGTTGTGGGCAGTTGGGGGAGACCAGGCCAGCAAGGGAGGGCAGTTGGGGGGCAGGCCTGCAGGGGAGGGCAGTTGGGGGGGACCAGGCCTGCAGGGGAGGGCAGCTGTGGGTGATCAGGCCAGAAAGGAGGGCAGTTAGGGGTGACCAGGCCAGCAGAGGAGGGCATTTGGGGGAGACCAGGTTTGCAGAGGAGGGCAGTTGTGGGGGGCCAGGCCTGCAAGGGAGGGCAGTTAGGGTTGACCAAGCCAGCAGGGAAGGGCAGTTAAGGGTGACCAAGCCAGCAAGGGAGGGCAGTTGGTGGTGACCAGGCCTGCAGGGTAGGGCAGTTTAGGGGAACCCAGGCATGCAGGGGAGGGCAGTTAGGGGGGACAAGGCCAGCAGGGGAGGGCAGTTGGGGAAGGACCAGGCCTGCAGAGGAGGGTAATTGGGGGAGAACAGGTCTGCAGAGGAGCACAGTTGTGGGCGATCAGGCCAGCAGTGAGGGCAGTTAGGGGTGACCAGGCCAGCAAGGGAGGGCAGTTGGGGGAGACTAGGCCAGCAGGGGAGGGCAGTTGTGGGGGACCAGGCCTGCAGGGGAGGGCAGTTGTGGGGGGCCAGGCCTGCAGTGAGGGCAGTTAGGGGTGACCAGGCCAGCAGTGAGGGCAGTTAGGGGTGACCAGGCCAGCAGGGGAGGGCAGTTGTGGGCAACCAGGCCAGCACGGGAGGACAGTTAGGGGTGACCAGACTGGCAGGGAAGGGCAATTAGGGTCAATTGGGCCAACCAGGGAGCACTTAGGCATTGATCAGGCTAGCAGTGGAGTGGTTAGGAGCTGATCAGGCTGGGAGGCAGAAGCAGTTTGGGGCAATCAGACAGAGGCAGGTGAGTGGTTGGACCCAGCTGTCCTGGATTGTGAGAGGGATGTCTGACCAACTGTTTAGGCCCACTCAGATTGGTGAATGCACCCACAGAGCCACTACTCCGCCAAATGAGCCCTCTCACCTCTATCCAAGTCCACAGCACCCTGTGTCATGTGTCTGTCTTGCCCTGTGCTTATCCATCTCTGTTCATTTCTCTCTGGTCTTGTTTATTATTGCTAAGCCTTTTGTCTCTGTCTCTCATCGGATCTCTGCCAGTGGAGAACACCCCTGCCACCCCCGCAAAGGAACACACACCAGCAGAATCTGCCTTTTTAATAAAAAAAAATGACAAGTGGGAAACCTGCCCTGCCCTTCCCTGCCCTGCCCTGCCCCATCTCCACTCTGCCCTCCTGCCCCAGACCAGCCCTGGATCTGGGAGAAAAGGTTAGAACAAATCTTTCCTTGGCCGGAAGAGACTCTCCAGGGAGCTGAATGCAGAAAGGTGCTCCCAGTCCTGTACCTGCAACTGCTCTGTCCTGCCAGATGCCAATCAGAAATTGTATCTCTGGAGACAGAGGGTAGCAGAAGTAGGCTGCTGTCCTTTGAAGCCCCTCATCAGGAGGAAACTCTCCCCCCTCCAATAATAAGTTCACCCTGCTGCCTCTCTTGTCCCTTTCAGCAACACTCCTTAGCCCCTTTACCTGAAAGTGGAAGGATTGGAGCACATCTATATTAATAAAAGAGTAATATGCTAATTAGACTGTACGTCTTCTGGATGTCCTTCCAGACAAACCACAGGAACTGCAATGGCTGAGGGCCGGCAGCCGTGTCGTCTGTGAGGGCCAAGTGCCAGCAGTATGGGAAAGGCTGCAGCACGGGCCTGTCCAGCAATGCGGTCCCTTTTGCAGAGGCTGCAGGAGAAGGCAGCGCCGCATGAGAAGGAAGAAGGGAGAAGGGAAAAGGGAGAAGGCCAGGGCTGCACAAGAAGGGAGAAAGGAGAAGGCCTGCATCTCATGAGAAGGGAGAAGGGAGAAGAGTGAAAGGAGAAGGGAGAAGGGAGAAGGGAGAAGAGAGAAGGGAGAACGGAGAAAGCCTGCACCACACGAGAATGGAGAATATAAAATGGAGAAGGGAGAAGGCCTGCACCACACGAGAATGGAGAATAGAGAATGGAGAATGGAGAATGGAGAAGGGAGAAGGGAGAAGCTAGAAGGGAGAAGGCCTGCGCTATGTGAGAAGGCCAGCACCATGTGAGAAGGTTGGCACTGTGGCCCCTTCTGCAGAGGTGGTGCAGGAAAGGCCCTGGCGTGGGCCAGTCCAGTTCCATGGCCCCTTCTGCAGAGGCAGCCACAGAGGCAGCGGCAAGGGCCGGTCCCAGCGCCACACCTCCACAGAGGCTGTATGGGGTGCGACCTGCTGTGCATCAACTTCCATAGCCACTCTCCCAGCTGCCTGGCCCCAGATCGTCCCCCCGCACCAGTGGGCGGGAGGCAGGGACTGGGGCCAGCACTAAGAGGCGAGGGCCAAGGGCCAGCAGCTGCAATGGCTGACAGTGGCAGCCGCAGTGGGGTGATGGGGGCGGCGCCTTCCCCTGATCATCCTGGTCGCCTCCCACAGAGGAGGATATCCTCTGATGGCTCCTGGAATGTGAGAGGGGGCAGGATGGGCTGAGGGACCCCCCTGCAGTGCATGAATTTTCATGTACTGGGCCTCTAGTCTATATATATAAAAGAGTAATATGCAAATTGACCAAATAGTGGAACAACCAGAATGACTGCTCGAACAGTCACTATGAGGCACACTGACCACCTCTGGGTCCCTCCCCCTGGCCAGCAGTGTCTGATCCCCCAGCAGCGAATGGGAAACCAGGGATGGGTGGTGGTGGGGTTTGGGGCTGGCTGCTGGCAGCCAGGGAAGATGGCCCTGACTACAGGCCAGGCCTAGGTACTGTACTCACCCACAAATTTCGTGCACTGGGCCTCTAGTCTATCAAATAATAGGATAATATGCAAATTGGTTGGGACACCATCATGTAATGACTGATTAGTAGGCTGCATCTCTGCCCCCTGCGCCGGCCAGAAGACATGAGGCTCCTGCCCCTGACCTCAGCAACGGGCCCTGGGACATGAGGCTTGCGTCCCCGGCCCCGGCACTAGCCTGGGGGTCCACAGGCATGGGAGAGGCACCTCCACCACGGGCCCGGTCAGGGTTCCTCAGGCACATGGAGATCGGCAGGCCTTCCCCGACTCCGGCCTACCTCTTTGGGGCAATCCATTGAGAAGCCCTGGATGGGTGGGCAGGGTCTACCTCTTTGGGGCGATGGATCGTGGGGCTCCCACACAGTGACAGGGCACAGGCCAGGCCGGGGGACCCCCCCCCCACCCTGATTGCATGAATTTCATTCACCAGGACACTAGTCCTAATATATAAAAACCCAAGTCCATAAATTCCAAAAAGACCAAAGGTTCGACTGACCAGAAGTCAGTCCTGCAGTAGTGGCAACCTAGCACTCACTGATGCCACTGTGGGCTCGGCGACCCAGCACTGACTGCTGAGGGGGCTGCAGGTCAGGCCCAGAGAGAGGCCTGGAGAGAGAAGCAGGGTCTGATCCATAGCCTCCGTGGCAGCTGTTGATCAGCCCTAGCCTCTCTCTTTCTATCTGGGCCTGACCAGCAGCCGCACCTCTCTTTCTCTCCAGATCTCCGAGGAGGCTGCTGATCAGCCCCGCTTCTCTGATCAGGCCCAGAGATGGGCCCGGAGATGCTGACTGGCATAGAAACTGACCAATCAGAATAAAATCTGGGTGAAGTGCGAGGAGCCAATGGCTGCTTAAGAGGTGGAGCTTTTGACGCTGACTGGCATAGAAACTGACCAATCAGAACCAAGTCTGGGTGAACTGCGAAGGCAGAACCTAAGGTGGGGGCTGAGGAGGGGTTTTAAGGGCAAAAGCTGTTTGGTGTAAGGTGTAAGAAAGCAGTACAATTTTTTAATGACCAGTTTGGCAGTATTGTGCATATGGCTGGCTATAAGTCCAGATATAGGGATTATGTATTTTTGTCTGCCAAGACCATCTCCTCCTGCTGAAAAGGCTTCCCCCCTCCCATTTAAGCAATTCTATCCTATATAATCTATCCATACTAATAAAAGGGTAATATGCAAATTAGACCAGGTCGACCAGCCATCTTCTGGACATCCAACTTCCTTCTGGACAAAGCCATGGTGGTGGGGGCCGAGGCAGAGAGGGCAGTTGTGGGCGAGATCAGGCCTGCCGGAAAGGGCAGTTGGGGGTGAGATCGGTCAGCAGGGGAGGGCAGTTAGGAGCAATCAGACAGGCAGAGGCAGTTAGTTGTGATCAGGCCTGCAGGGGAGAGCAGCTGGGAGCAAGATCCGGGATCGGGCCTAAACGGGCAGTTGGACATCCCTCTTGCAATCTAGGACCACTGGCTCCTAACTGCTCACCTGCCTGCCTACCTTATTTCCCCTAACTGCCTCTGCCTGCCTGCCTAATTTCCCCTAACCCCTCTGCCTGCTTGCCTGATCAAATCTAACCTATCTGCCTGCCTGCCTGATGGCTCCTAACCTCTCTGCTTGCCTGCCTGATCACTGTAATTGCCCCTGCCTGCCTGATTGCCCCTAACTGCCCTCCCCTGCCTGCCTGGTGGCCCCCAACTGCCCTCCCCTGATGACCTGGTTGGCCCCAATTGCCCTTCCCTGCTGGCTTGATCTCGCCCCCAATGGCACTCCCCTGCGGGCATGATCTCACCCTAACTGCCCTCCCTTGCCGCCCTGGTTGCCCTCAACTACCCTATCCTTCTGGCTGGATCTCACCCCTAACTGGTCTCCCCTGCTGGCCTGATCTCGCACCTAACTGCCCTCCCCTGAATCCCAGCATTTGTGGCCTTAGGTTTCTATTATTTTGGCCTCCTGAACATTCTCGTTCTCTGTGAAGATTGCATTTGGGACTCTCCTTGTATCCTGCCACAGGGAGTGCCTGTCTGGAGCTAAAGCCATGGGGTGAGGAAGGGACAGAGCCTGGAGCTTGGCTTTTGGTGATCAGTTTGTCTCTGCCTGTATGTGGCACAGGACCCCAAAAGAGTTGACATTTTTGAGCTTCAATACCATGCATGCCTCCTCTGAGACACAGAGTCCAAGGGGAAGGAGAAAGGTGTGAATTCCTCACATGTGAATGACGCTTTACACTTTGAACTGCTAGCCTGAATCAGTGATCTAATTTACTAGTTTCAGGAGCCTTTGTTGTGTTGGGTTGGAGTGGTGGTGAGGTAGGGTTTTATATTTCTATTAGAGGCTCGGTGCACAAAATTTGTGCACCGGGGGCAGTGTCCCTCAGCCCAGCCTGCATCCTCTCCAATCTGGGACTGCTAGCTCCCAACCACTTGCCTGCATGCCTGATTGCCCCTAACTGCTTCTGCCTGCAAGTCTGACCACCCCTAAACAATCCCCTGCCAGCTGGGTGGATGCCTAACTGCTCCCCTGCTGGCCGGATTGCCTCTAACTGCCTTCCCTGGCAGGCCTGGTCTCCCCCCAACTGCCCCCCCTGCAGGCCTGGTCCCCACCAACTGCCCTTCCCTGCAGGCCTGGTCGCCCCCAACTGCCCTCCCCTGCAGGCCTGAGTACCCCTAACTGTCCTCCCCTGCAGGCCTGGTTCCCCCCAACTGCCCTCCCCTGCAGGCCTGAGTACCCCTAACTGTCCTCCCCTGCAGGCCTTGTTGCCCCCAAATGCCCTCCTCTGCTGGCCCAGTCACCCCTAACTGCCCTCCCCTGCAGGCCTGATTGCACCCAACTGCCCTCCCTTGAAGGCCTGGTCCCTCTCAAATGCCCTCCCTTGCTGGCCTGATTGCCCACAACTGCCCTCCCCTGCAGGCCATCTTGTGGTGGCCATCTTGGGTCCACATGGGGGAGGCCATCTTTGACCACATGGGGGCAGCCATATTGTGTGTTGGAGTGATGGTTAATTTGCATATTACCTCTTTATTATATAGGATAGAGGCTCACTGCATGGATGGGGGCCAGCTGGCCTGCCCTTATGGGGGTCTTCTGTGGGGTGGGGCTGACCTGGGTGAGGGGCTGCAGGTACTTTTCAGGCCAATCACACCCCCGATTGGGGTCGGGGTCCTTGCTCAGGGGGTCATTAGGCTTTTATTATATAGGACTAGAGGCCCAAAGCATGAAATTCATGCAAGAGTAGGCCTTCCTTCCCCCAGCTGCTGGCACTGGCTTCCCTCAGGCACCAGGGACCCGGGCTTCCCTCCAGCCGATGGCAGGCACCCAGGATCCTGGCTTCCCTCTGGATACCTGCAGGCACCTGGAACCTGGGCTTCCCTTGCAGTCCCGGCTTCGTCTGGAAGGTCATCTGGAAGGACATCCAGTCTAATTAGCATATTATGGGTTTATTATTATGGAGGATTTCATAGTATAAACACGGCATTGCATTTATCTTTGTTATTGTTGATGGTCATTTGAGCCCTTTCTAGTTATTGGTTGTTACTATGAAAATCCTGACTCATAGAGGTACAGACATTTGACAGATATTTATGTAGTCTTGGAACTGTATAAACTTCATTATAATAGAGTCAGCAAAAATAGTTTTCCAAAATGGTTGTATTAATTTACAATCGCAGCATAGATTTATATGAAAATTTAGTTGTTCCACATCATTGTCAACTTGTGGAATTGTCAGCCTTTTAAATTTGTCATGATGGTACTTGTGTAATTTTATCTCACTATCACATCAATATGCATATCATTTATTAAGTTAAACCTCTTTTCATATGTTTATTGGTAATTATATTTTTTCTTGCATAGTGTGCAAGACATCTTTTTATTTGTCTTTGTAATATTGATATACACACATATCTTGGACATAAATCTTTTGTATAAAAGCATTGCCTTTTAATAGTCTTTTATTTTAATCTTTATTGTTGAAAGTATTACATAGGTCCTCCTTTTCTTCCAATTAATCTTTTCCATCCCCCCTCCCCAGGCCCTCACGACCCCATTGTCCGTGTCCATGGGTTATGCATATATGAGTGCAAGTTCATTGGTTGATCTCTTTCCACCCACCCTCCCCTGTCTTTCCTCTGAGGTTCAACAGTCTGTTCATGCTTCTATGTCTCTGGGTCTATTTTTGTCCATCTTTTTATTAGACCCACATATGAGATAGGTGATACATATCTTTCTCTGACCAGCTTATTTAACTTAGAATAATGTTCTCCAGATCCATCCATGCTGTTGCAAATTATAAGAGATCTTTCTCTTTTTTTGCCACATAGTATGGCATTTTATAAATGTACCAACAGTTTTTTATCCACTCACTAGAGGCCCAGTGCACCACATTCATGCACTAGGGGGTGAGGGGTTCCTCAGCCTGGCCTGAGCCCTCTCACAGTCTGAAACACCTCAGGGGATGTCTGCCTGACAGCTTAGGCCCGATCCCCTAGGGCAGTGGTTGGCAAACCCATTAGTCAACAGAGCCAAATATCAATAGTACAACGATTGAAATTTCTTTTGAGAGCCAAATTTTTAAAACTTAAACTTCTAATGCCACTTCTTCAAAATAGACTCACCCAGGCCGTGGTAGTTTGTGGAAGAGCCACACTCAAGGGGCCAAAGAACCACATGTGGCTCGCGAGCCGCAGTTTGCCGACCACTGCCCTAGGGGATCGGGCCTAAGCTGGCAGTCAGAAATCCCTCTCACAGTCCAGAGTTCTTACCGTCTGGGACCCCTCACTCCTTACCACCCACCTGCAGCAGAGGCAGGAGAGGCTTCCACCACCACCACTGAACTCATCAGCTGTGAGCCCAGCTTCTGGCTGAACAGCACTCCCACTGTGGGAGCGCACTGAGCACCAGGGGGAAGTTCCTGCATTGAGCATCTGCCCCCTGGTGGTCAGGGTGCATCATAGCAACCCATTCCGCTGTTTGATTGATTTACATATTAGGGTTTTAGTATATAGGATATCCTGATGGGCACTTAGGCTGTTTCCAAATTTTAGCTATTGTAAATTGCACTATTATGAACATAGGGTGCACACATCTTTCTGTTTGATGCTTCAAGTTTCTTAGCATATACTTCTAGAAGTGGGAACACTGGGTCAAATGGCAGTTCCATATTTAATTTTTTGAGAAAACACTATACTGTTTTCCATAGTGGCTGCACCAGTCTGCATTTCCATCAGCAGTGTACTAGGGTTCCCTTTTCTCCAAAACCTCACCAACGCATGTCATTTGTTGATTTGTTGATGTTAGCCATTCTGATAGGTGTGAGGTGTTATCTCATTGTTGTTTTGAGCTACATCTCTCAGATTATAAGTGACTTTCAGCATTTTTTCATGTCTCTTGGCTTCTTGTATGTCCAATTTATAGAAGTGTCTATTTAAGTCCTTTACCCATTTTTTAATTGGATTGTCTTCTTTTGTTAAGTTGTATGAGTTCCCTATATATTTTGGAGATTAAACCATTATTAGATGTAACATTGGCAAATATGTTCTCCCATGCAGTGGGTTTTCTTGTTGTTTTGTTGATGGTTTCTTTTGCTGTGCAGAAGCTTTTTATTTTGATGTGGTCCCATTTGTTTATTTTCTCCTTAGTTTCCATTGTCCTAGGAGATGTATTGGTAAACATGTTGATAGGACGTATGTCTGATATTTTGCTGCCTATGGCTTCTTCTAAGATTTTTATGGTTTCCCATCTTATGTTTAAGTCTTTTAAGCATTTTGAGTTTATTTTTGTGTATGGTGTAAGTTGGTGGTCTTGGTTCATTTTTTTGCATGTATCTGAACAGTTTTCCTAGCACCATTTATTGAAAAGACTGTCTTGACTCCATTGTATTCTCTTGCCCCCTTTGTCAAATATTAATTGAGCATAACAGCCTGGGTTGATTTCTGGGTTCTCCCTGCCCTGCTTCCCACCCCTGCCTTTCCTGTCTGCAGGCACTTCAAGTCCATGTCTCCCTCTCTACACCAATGCCTTGTTATGTAGTTGCAAATGAAAACTCCTGTTCTCTGGGTTTGAGATTTAAAAAAGCTATCTAAATTGTGGCTCTCTCCTCCACTGGCTTTAGTCTGCCACATCTAAACTCTGCTGCTGCCAGCAATTTTTCTGCCTTTCACAGCTGCTTGGATGATACTGGCCCTATGGCTCCCACTGCTACAGCCCAGAGGCACTGATGCTACCACTGCTGCAAGCAAGTGGGTATGCTTCCGAAACAGTTCTCTCCATAGCTCAGCACCCTTCTCTCACGGCAACCACCCTCTCAGTATCATGCCTTTTCTACTGTTCTCCAGGTGCATTCTGTTCTTTCTTTTCATAAGCAACTTCCTCAGCTGGATCACTGTTTAAAATTCCAGGTGAATGTTCTCCAATTTAGTTGTATGTCCAGCCTGGCTCTGGGACCAGGTGACCAACAGGACTGTCTATTCAGCTGCCATTTTCTAATACACCTTTTAACATTCTTAATGGTGAATCTTGATGGGTAGATATTTTAATTTTAGTGAATATAGCTTTATTAACTTTTATTCTATGATTTTTTTCTTTTTTCTTTATTTAAGAATTGCACCTAAATTAGGAATCCTACACTTGCCCTTTTTAGCTTATTTTTTGTTGTTGTTTAAAGTATTACGTATGTCTGCTTTTGCCCCCATTGTCCTCTCTAAGCCCGCCCCCAACCCAGGTCTTCACACCCCTATTGTCTGTGTCCATTGGTTATGCTTATATGCATACAAGTTCTTTGGTTAATCTCTTATCCACCCCAAACTAGAGGCCCGGTGCAAAGAATTCATGCATGAGGGGTTGTCCCTCAGTCTAGGCTGCACCCACTCCAATCTGGGACCCCTCGAGGGATGTCCGACGACCCATTTAACTAAATGGGCTGTTGGACATCCCTCTCACAATCCAGGACTGCTGGCTCCCAACTACTCGCCTGCCTGCCTTCCTGATTGTCCCTAACCGCTTCTGCCAGCCAGCCTGATCACCCCCTAACCACTCCCCTGCCAGCCAGTTTGCCCCTAACTTCCCTCCCCTGCAGGCCTGATCCCCCCAAAGCTGCTCTCCCCTACAGGCCTGGGTCCCCCCCCAATTGCCCTTCCTTGCAGGCCTGGTCGCCCACAACTTCCCTCCTCTGCTGGCTTGATAACCCCCAACTGTTCTCCCTTGCATGGCTGGTCCCTCCCAACTGCCATCCCCTGATGGCCTGATCACCCACAACTGCCCTACTTTGCAGACCTGGTCCCTCCCAACTGCACTCCTCTGCTGGCCATCTTGTGGTGGCCATCTTGTGTCCACATGGGGGCAGCCATATTTGAACACATAGGGGCAGCCATCTTGTGTGTTGGGGTGATGGTCAATTTGCATATTACTCTTTTATTAGCTAGGATAGAGGCCTGTTGCATGGGTGAGGGCTGGCTGGTTTGCTCTGAAGGGTGTCCTGGGTCAGGGATAGGGTTCCCTTGGGGTGTGGGGTGGCCTGGGCAAGGGGTCTGTGGTGGTTTGCAGGCTGGCCACACCCCCCAGTGACCCAAGCTGATGCCCTGGTATCTTGGATTTATTTATCTTCTATAATTGAAACTTTGTAGCCTTGAGCGGAGGCCAGGGCAGGCCAGGGCAAGCGGGAAGCTTGCCTTCCTTCATTACCAGGGGCAACCCAAACCTCCTGCTCTCTCCAGCTCCATGGCCACCACCATATTTGTTAGGTTAATTTGCATAGTCCCTCCTGATTGGCTGGTGGGCATGGCTTGTGGGCATAGTGGAGGTATGGTCAATTTGCATGTTTCTCTTTTATTAGATAAGATAAGGGTTTAATCTCCAACATTTACAGGGAACTCATACAAGTTAACAAAAGAAAATAAACAATCTAATAAAAAAATGAGCAAAGGATCTAAATAGACACTTTTTGAAAGAGGACATTCAGAAAGCCAAGTAACATATGAAAACATGCTCAAAGTCACTAATCTTCCAAGAGATGCAAATCAAAACAACAATGAGGTACCACCTCACACCTGTCATAATGGCTATCATTAACAAATCAACAAATGAAAAGTGCTGGCGAGGATGCGGAGTAAATGGGACCATCCTTCAATGTTGGTAGCAATGCAGACTGGTGCAGCCACTGTAGAAAACAGTATGGCGTTTCCTCAAAAAATTAAAAATGGAACTCCAATTTGACCCAGTAATGCCACTTCTAGGAACATATCCCAAGAAAACATAAACACCAATCAGAAAGGACATAGGCACCCCTATGTTCATAGCAGCACAATTTACAATAGCTAAGATTTGGAAACAGCCTAAATGCCCATCAGCAGATGAGTGGATTAGAAAACTGTGGTACATCTACACAATGGAATACTATGCTGCTATAAAAATGAGGGAATTCTTATCATTTGCAGCAGCATGGATGGAACTGGTGAGCATTATGCTAAGTGAAATAAGCCAGTCAGTGAAAGAAAAATGCCACATGATCTCACTCATTTATGGATAATAAAAAACATAACCTGATGAACAAAGATAGATACAGTGGTAGAGAAGCATCAAACAGACTGTCAAATTACAGCAGGAATGTTGGGGAGCAGGGCAGAGGTAAGAGATCAACTGAAGGACTTGTATGCATGCATATAAGCACAACCAATGGACACAAGACACTGGGGGGCATGTGTTGTGGAGTAGGGGAGGCTGGGGTAAGGTCAATGGGGGAAAAAAGGAGACATATCTACTACTATTTGTAATATTTTAAACAATAAAAAAATTAAAAATAAAAGAAAAATACCAATGGAACGTAACTTCTAAAAATGAAAAACATAATAATTAAAATTAAAACCTCATTGAGTAAAGTAACTAGAAAATTGGATACAGTTCAAAAAATAATCAAGCCGAAACCGGTTTGGCTCAGTGGATAGAGCGTTGGCCTGCGGACTGAAGGGTCCCGGGTTCGATTCCGGTCAAGGGCATGTACCTTGGTTGCGGGCACATCCCCAGTGGGGGGTGTGCAGGAGGCAGCTGATCGATGTTTCTCTCTCATCGATGTTTCTAGCTCTCTATCCCTCTCCCTTCCTCTCTGTAAAAAATCAATAAAATATATTTAAAAAAAATAATCAAGGTGAATGCAATGGTATAATCATGGATATAAATTTGAGAAGTGACTTAAAATATTGAGAAAAGGAGAGAGGACAAAGTGAAAAGGTGCAATGTTATGGGGAGATGATTCTATTCTAATAGATAATGGTTGAGAATTTTTTTTCAGTACTATCTAATTGACTAATCTTCAATAAATACTGAAAACATTAAAGAGAATAAAATGGGGCAGAGGATAAACTTATTGTGCTTAGCAGATATCTTGCAGAAAGCTTGCAGCCTTGAGCACAGCATAGCTCAGATAACCAGAAGACATCTGGCATGGGAAGAACCAAGGACGGACCAGACCTGTACGTTAGGAGAATGTCTTACAGCCAGCAAGGATTAATTAAAACCTTTCTCTCCTTGCTCTCTTTGCTGATGCCTTTCTCGGTCTCAGGAATAAAAATCTCCTTTGATACCAAAAAAAATAGAAAGAAAATAAACAAATGGGACTAGACATCAAAATAAAAAGCTTCTGTACAGCAAAAGAAACCACCAACAAAACAACTAGAAAGCCCACTAGATGGGAGAACATATTCGCCAATGTTATCACAGATAAGGGTTTAATCTCCAACATTTACAGGGAACTCATACAACTTAAAAGGAAGATAAACAACCCAATCAAAAAATGGGCAACAGATCTAAATAGGTACTTTTCGATACAGAACATACAAAAGGCCAAGAGTCATATGAAGACACTAGGGGCCCAGTGCACGAAATTCGTGCACTGGGAAGGGGTCCCTCAGCCCAGCCTGCCCCCTTTCATATACTGAGAGCCCTCAGGGGATGTCCTACTGACAGCTTAGGCCCACTCCCAATGGGCCTAACTACTGAGCAAATTGCGGGAGGCCACCGGGGTGATTAGGGGAAGGTGCCAGCCCCATCACCCCACTGCTGCAGCCACTGCCAGAACTGCAGCCGCCAAAGTATTTTCATCAACACAGACTCCAGTCGCTTCACCATGAAAAAATGACAACTTTCTTTAGGCATTTTCAAGATGTGTCTTTCATAGGATATGGCATTTCTTTCTTTCTTTTTTTTATCCTCACCTGAGGATATGTTTCCATTTATTTTTTCCCCTTCCCTCTGATCAAAGGCTTGGGCAGGGACCCACCGCGCCCTTTCCTTCAGATCGCCAGCTTGGCCCGAGGCTTTAGGCTTGAGCAGGGGGCCCCCCGCCCCTCTGATGGCTGGCTCAGAGTGACCTGGGTGCCAAGGATGTTCCTGGGACACAGGTATGTATGCAAAATAGCCGCCATCTTTGTTGGGTTAATTTGCATACTCACTCTGATTGGCTGTGTGTGTAGCAGAGGTAGGGACAATTTACATGTTTGTCTATTATTAGGTAAGATGCTCAAAGTCACTAATCATTGGATAGATGTAAATTAAAACAACAATGAGGTACCATATCACACCTGTCTGAATGGCTATCATCAACAAATCAACAAATGACAAGTGTTGGTGAGGTTGCAGAGAAAAAGGAACCCTCGTGCACTGCTGGTGGGAATGCAGACTGGTGCAGCCACTGTGGAGAACAGTATGGAGTTTTCTCAAAAAACTAAAAATACAACTCCCATTTGATCCAGTGATGCCACTTCTAGGAATACAACCCAAGAAACTAGAAACACCAATCAAAAAAGATATATGCACCCCTATGTTCATAGCAGCACAATTTACAATAGCTAAGATTTGGAAACAGCCTAAGTGCCCATCAGCAGATGAATGGATTAAAAAAAACTGGTACATCTACACAATAGAATACTACACTACTGTAAAAGAAAGGGAATTCTTACCATTTGCAGCAGCATGGATGGAACTGGAGAGCATTATGCTAAGTGAAATAAGCCAGTCAGAGAAAGATAAATATCACATTATCTCATTCATTTGTGGAATATAATGAACAGCATAAACTGCTGAACAAAAACAGATCCAGAGACAGAGAAGCATCAATTAGACCATCAAACCTCAGAGGGAAGTTAGGGGAGGGTGGGGAGAGATCAACCAAAGGACTTGTATGCATGCATATAAGCCTAACCAATGGACACAGACACCAGGGCATGAGTAGGGGGTGGGGGGCAATGGGGGATAAGGACACATGTGTAATACCTTAATCAATAATGAAAAAAAAATAAAAAAAGAAAGCGTGTTGGATTTTGTCAAATGCTTTTTCTGCATCAATTGAAGTGATCATGTGATTTTTGTCCTTCAATTTGTTTATGTGAAGTATCATGTTTACTAATTTGAGAATATTGTACTAGCCTTACTTTCCGGGAATAAATCCCACTTGGTCATGGTGTATGATTTTTTAAATGTATTGCTGGATGTGATTTGCTAATATTTTTTTGAGTATTTTAGCATCTACATTAAAAAGCATTGCTGGATGTGATTTGCTAATATTTTGTTGAGGATATTAGCATGTATGTTCATCAGAGATATTGTCCTATAATTCTTTCTTTGTGTTGTCTTTATCTGGTTTAGGTATTAGGGTAATGCTGGCTTCATAGAAAGATCTTGGAAGTGTTCCTCTTGAAATTTTTGGTATAATCTGAAGAGGGTAGGTTTAATTCTTCTTTGAATGTTTGGTAAAACTCCCCTGTGAAGCTGTCCAGACTAGGGCTTTTGTTTGCTGAAAAAAATTTTTAATACTGATCCAATTTGCTCAGTAGTTATTAGCCTATTCAGGTTTTCTGATTCTTCCTGATCAAGTTTTGGAAGGTCATATTTTTCTAGGAATATGTCCATTACTTCTAGGTTGACCAGTTTGTTGGAATAGAGTTCTTCATAATATTTTTTTACAACCCTTTGTATATATGTGGGGTCCATTGTTATTTTGCCTCTTTCATTTCTGATTTTGTTTATTTGGATCCTCTCTCATTGTTTCTTGGTGATCCTGGCTAGGGGTTCATCAATCTTGTTTATTTTTTCAAAGAACCAGCTCTTGGTTCTATTGATCTATAGTACTTTTTTTTGGTCTCTATGTCATTTATTTCCACTCTTATCTTTATTAGTTCCTTACTTCTACTTATTCTGAGATTTTCTGTTCTCTTTCTAATACTTTAAGTTGTAGGGTTAGATAACTTACCAATTATTCTTGTGGTTTTTTTGTTTGTTTGTTTTGAGGTAGGCATGTAGAGCTATGAACTTCCCTCTTATAATTGCTTCCACTGTGTCCCATAGATTTTAGACTGTGTTTTCATTGTCATCTATTACTGGGATATTTTTATTTATTCTTTGATCTCTTTGTTAGCCCAGTCACTGTATAACATTTATTGATTTGTGAATATTGTACCAGTCTTGAATCCCAGGGTCAGCATGCTATGGAGGCATGCTATTTAGCCTCCATATTTTTAATTGTTTTTACTGTAGTTTATTTCTAATTTTATGCCATAGTGATCTGAGAAGATACTTGATATTATTTCAATCTTCTTGAATTTGTTGAGAATTAGCCTGCATCCTAATATGTGGTCTATCTTTGAAAATGTCCCAAGTGCACTTGAGAACAATGTGTATTCCATAGCTTATGGGTGAAATGTTCTGAAGATGTCAATTAGTTCTATCTGATCTAGTGAGTCTTTCGGTATTGATGTTTCTTTGCTGATTTTTTTGTCTAGAAGATTTATTCAGTAATGTCAATGGGATATTAAAGCCTCCTACTATGGCTGTATTGCTGTCAATCTCTCCCTTGATGTCCTCTAGAAGTTTATTCTAATGTATTTGTGTGCTCTTGTATTGGGTGCATATATGTTTACCAGAGTTATAGCCTCTTGTTAAATCAATCCCTTTAGTATTATGAAGTGGCCTTCCTTATCTCTTGTTTTGGTCTTCACTTTGATGTCTATACTGTTAGATATAAGTATTGCTACCCCAGCTTTTTATTCATTTCTGTTTTCCTGAAAAATGTTTTTCCATTTCTTCACGTTCAGTCTGTTTGAGTCCTTTGTTCTGGGGTGCATTTATAGTAAACAGCATATATATGAGTCATGTTTTCTTATCCATGAAATTCATGCACAGGGGGTGCCCCCAGGCCAGTCTGCACCCTCTCCAATCTGGAACCCTTCGAGGGATGTCCAACTGCCCATTTAGGCCTGATCCTGGTAGTTAGACACGCTCTCACAATCCAGGACTGCTGGATCCCAACTGCTTGCCTGCCTGCCTTCCTGATTGTCCCTAACCGTTTCTGCCAGCCAGCCTGATCACCCACTAATCACTCCCCTGCCAGCCTGATTGATGCCTAACTGCCCTCTCCTACAGGCCTGGTCACACCTAACTGCCCTCCCCTACAGGCTTGATCACCCCCAACTGCCCTCGCCTGCAGGCCTGGTCCCTCCCAACTGCCTTCCCCTACTGGCCTGATCACCCACAATCGCCCTCCTTTGCAGACCTGGTCCCTCCCAACTACCCTCCCCTGCTGGCCATCTTGTGGTGGCCATCTTATGTCCACATGGGGGCAGCCATCTTTGATCACATGGGGCCAGCCATCTTGTGTGTTGGAGTGATGGTCAATTTGCATATTACTCTTTTATTAGATAGGATAGAGGCCTGTTGCATGGGTGGGGCTGGCTGGTTTGTCCGGAAGGGTGTCCTGGATCAGGGACGGGGTTCCCTTGGGGCATGGGGTGGCCTGAGCAAGGGCCTGTGGTGGTTTGCAGGCCATCCACACCCCCCAGTGACCAAAGTGGAGGAACTGGTATCTGGGATTTATTTATCTTCTATAATTAAAACTTTGTATCCTTGAGTGGAGGCCATGGCAGGCTGGGGGGGCGGGAAGCTTGGCTTCCTCCATTGCTGGGGAAACCCAAGCCTCCTGCTCGTTCCATGGCCACAGCCATTTTTCTTGGGATTTATTTATCTTCTATAATTGAAACTTTGTAGCCTTGAGCGGAGGCCTGTGCTGGCCAGGAAGCTTGGCTTCCTCCATTGCCGGGGAAATCCAAGCCTCCTGCTTGCTGCAGCTCCATGGCCGGGGAATCCCAAGTTTCCTGTTCCCTACGTGGCTGCAGCCATCTTGTTTGGGTTAATTTGCATACTCGCTCCTGATTGGCTGGTGGGTGTGGCTTGTGGGTGTAGCAGAGGTACAGTCAATTTGCATGTTTCACTTTTATTAGTGTAGATGTTGGTGAATTTCTCATTTCTCATTTAACATCCTTATAGCCAGTACTCTGAATTCTTTCTCTGAGAAATTGCTTGCGTCCATTTCATTTAGCTTTTTTTTCTGGAGATTCTTCCTTTTCTTTCTTTTGGGGATTGTTTTTATGTCTCCCCATTTTTGCTGTCCCTTTGTATTTGTTTCTATAAAGTGAGTTGCTGTCAACTTTTTGGTCCTGGGTAACATATTTGAGTTCTGAAAGTTGAAGACCCTAGTGGTCCAATGGTCCTGGATTCCTTATCCCAGATGCTGGGTCTGTCTTGAGTCTTATGTCTTTATTTTCTCTGGTCTGAGTTGTACTCCCTTCCCCCAGGGATCTGGTCTCTCAGCTGTCCACTGAAGATTCTTGGGATCATTTGGGGTGTGTGCACAGTTCCTCTGGTTTGTGACTCCCTGTAAGGTCCCAGAGCCCCCTGGAATGCAACTCACTGTATGGCCTGACACTTATGATTGGGTGGTGTCCTAGGATCCTCTGGCTCATAATGTCAGCATGGTCCTGGGGGCTGGACGGGGTGGCAATGGTCCTTTGCAAGTTATAGCTTCAAGTTTATACTTGCACTGTGTCTACCCAATGTGTTTGGCCAATTGTTTCAGTTCTTGCTGTTTTTGCTGTACTATTTTCTCTTCATAACAAATCAAAAGCCTCTCATTGGTCCATCTAGTTAAGAAGGTAGTTAGGTAGTTACATTTCTAGGTTTCCTGGGTCTCCCTGAGTCCTGCCTTTGTCTCATCCAGAAGTTTGAGCATATTTATAACCAATACTCTGGACTTCACGACCAGTGGAGTTCACAGTGTGGCAAAGGCTGTGCAGAGCCACCAGGGACCGTAAAGGCCACAGGACTCCCAATTGCAAAGAAAACCTGAGGAAGAAGTGGAGTGCCTTATTTTTGATTAATGACTTCTGTGCTACACTACTCCAAAGTCATGAAAATATTCTATGATTTGTTTTAGAAGGCTTTTAGTTAGAGCTTTTATATTAGGTTTATTATCCATCCTAAATTAATTTTTATGTTTGGTTTGAAGTATGTGTCAATATTCATTCACAAAGAAAACCACAACTATGTAAACTATAATCTAATTTCTAAAATCTATGATGAGGCTATGTACAATTTTAACTTATTTGAGAGATTTACATTGTGAATAGTGACATGGAATGGTAGAAGTTTAAAAGAGTTCTTGAGGATGGTTTAATTACCTGCCTCAGAATTCCGAAGTGGTTGTAAAATTTTCTACTTCCAAAGCAACATAGATGAGTATCAATTTCTTCATAGTCTTGGTGTAGCACTCTTCAATTTTAGCTATTCTAGTGGGTATCTCATTATGGTTTTCAAGTATTTTTATAATGGAATTTTGCTAAGTACTTTGAACATATTTAGCATTCTCAGTATTATCACTGACAAAAGGAAAAGAGTATAGACAAAATGCATGAGAATACTGGTGCAGGGTGAGTATACTTAGCATCATGGATTCCAGTTAAGGGTTATGGGGGAAACAGTGTTTGGGCAGAATCTCAGATGATTTCAGGTGAGAATTTAAGCCTATGAATTTGTTATTTGCTACTTGAATATCAGCTTTTTCAAAGAAGGTGAGGATCTAGCTTAATAAAACACTGTATTCTCTTTTTTCTCTCAAATAATCTGGAGCTTAATTATTTATATTTAATATATAGATTTTTGTTTATCTGAAAACTTTAATAAATTTTTAGCATTTCACAGTAACATTTAATAGCTATTAATAAGGCTTCACATATTCTAAAAGTGTAAACTAATGAAATATTTATATTTTGCTAAAGTTGGAATTGAAAGCATTACCTTCACATATGCCACCTCTTTGTCAAATTCTCATCCAGATATCCACCTGCTGTTTTTCTTTTGTTAGAAGTTAAACAATACATTTTTCATGTAACACAATCAAGAAGTAGAGAATTTGATGTAGTTATACTCAGGAGCTGAGCTTTGGATCCAATGGCATGTGGTATGTGATAGAAACTGAGGCAACTTCATTTGAGTTCAGATGTATACAGCATCCAGGTTGTAAGAATAAACATATTTTGTAAATTTTTTTGAACAACCAACTTCATTGTTATCTTTTTTAGCCTAATACTGACATTTCTGTACATGATTCCAGAATGTTGCTTTAATGGACTACATCGAAACGAAGAATTCCATACTAGTATTCTGACACATTCGTCTGAAAAATACACACATACCACTTCATGTCCTCTGTTTTCCTTTAAGTTTTATTAATTCTGAGATGTTTACCCTTATTTTACATAGAAATATAAAGAAAATATCAAATCCCTAAATCACATTTCTGCCTTTGCCAGAAACAATCATCACTATAAAAGAGAGAGAGAAAAAACAACACAGATGATGATTGTGTGCTAGCTAGAGTATGAGAGAGCTACCATTTCTACCTCTTTTTTTCAGTCCTTTATTGTTTTCAATTATCTATTGTCTATAATAATAAAAGTGTAATATGCCAATTAGACCGGACGTCCTTCCAGACTTCCTTGTTTCTGGACAAAGCTGCAGCGGGTGGGCGGGGGCCACTGCAGAGGTCGCAGAGGTCCTCCATCCTCGACATTGGTGGTAGGTGGTCCGAGGCAGAGGTGGCCATGGTAGCAGCAGGGGCCAAGGCCATTGCAGGAATTTCGTGCATTGGGCCTCTAGTAAGCTATAAAAATATGTTTACTGAAATGTGTGAAACTTTAGAATATAACTGAAGATAAATGCTAAATTATATATAATTTAATCTGTCTGCATAGAAAACAAACACATTGTAGATTACATTTTCAACTATTTCACATACTTATCATCAACAGCAAACAACAGAGTTAGCCATGGCATTAAACCAGCCCACGCCAATTATGTTATTTCATATGCTGCTTTCAAAGCAATGGTTCTGTAAGGAATCCAAATGAAAGCTCAGTTCAGTAGCACTCTATATTCTGACGTATTTGTTATGAGATCGGAAATATAACAAATGTGACTTGAGGGTACAGTGTTCCAAGAAGAAAAATGGCACATCACACATAAAAGATGAGCTGATTATAACTAGTGAGGGACAAATTATAATGTGTTCATAGATACTATGGTAAGAACACAAAAACATTGCAACTACCTAAAATAATATAATCCTCAAACTCTGAATCTGAAGTTTTACTGATTAATTTTAGCTCAGGAGAGACAAAATGGCAGCGGAATAGACAGACGTGTCCATAGCCTTGTTCCGGAGCAGATAGAATGAACAGCTGAAATGAATAACATCCAACCCAAATTGGCGAAGGAGACTCAGCGGGTGATACATTAGATTTTTAAAATTTTACATATTACATTTTACTACCATTAGCATCACAACCTGTTGCTCTGTTTTGTTTTTTTTTCTAGAGAACTTGTCTTCTGTTTCAATTTACTGTAAACTAAAGTAAGATATTTATTGTCAGTTGGTAAACATGCCAACATCTTACTGTGCATAGAAATAGAAAAGTGTCCCTGGCAAAATCATCATTTTTTTCTTTAGGTAACAGAATGTCATTTATTTAGGTACACATTTTTTATTTACATTAGTTTAAATATGAGACAAAAATAGAAATTTCTCACCTTTTTAATGAGTTCCTTGGGCATGAGACCAGCACAAGGCTGGTTTTAAAGTAATTTTTTCTTTAATTTTTTACCCATGTAATCACAGATGCTATTTAAAATGCTTGTGTGTGCATGCATGAATGTCTGTGCACATATGCATGTGTACATGAGTGTGTGTATGGGCATGTGTGTATATAACATTCAAACCATCTTCCCTTGCACCACTCTAAAATCTTGGTTTTAAGGATAAAGGTTTAGTCCAAATATGAAACATGGGAATGGAAAAAGAGGAGTTAAGTTGGCTTCCTTCCAAATTACATTTAAGTTTCACCATAAAATTGGTATCATAATTGCCTTTCTTAACAAAACACAAATATTAATGGGTTAATTGTGCTAAGGTATAATAGAAAGCAGCTTAGCTTTCCTTGTGCTGGTCTCATATGCACTGATGTCCAAACTTCTCTCAAATTTCCCTTTCTTTGCCTCTTGATGACAATGCAAGTATATCCCATGAATTTCTAGTAATTTTAAAGTAATAGAAGTATCTTAATTTTAGGAATCAATAAGCCCAGCCATTCTATATTAATTTCTCCTTCCATTTAAACACCACCCTAACCTAGTTGACCTATGGCTACACAAACAGCAACAAGGAAAATTATATGCATTGTCTATTCTTTTACTTTTTTTCCTACTCAGGTTTGCGGAGCCTAAAGCATTTACAATTTGGGGCAATGCACTCCCTTTATGAAAAATTAATACAAATAATACAGAATTTGGTCCATGGCATCCCAAGAAGGCCTGTGCATGTGAGAAGCTCTGAATTTGAACTTCATTAGCTTCAAGGTACATTCTCCCCTGCCTTCATCTAGCACTTCCTCTCTTTCTCCTCATCCTCTTGGTTCTTCAAGAATTAAAGCATAATGAGGAAGGTCTGGAGGTGAAGAAAGAAGAGGGATTTTCACCGAGCAGAATTATTGTCAGTTCCTTCTTAGCTAGTACTGGCTGGTTCTGACCCTTTGTCATGGCAAAAATCCAAACTTGAATATTTATGAAATACATCCTTGGATCATTTTGAATCATCTCTTTCTATCCACCTGATTGTATGTATATTCTCTGATTAAAAACTAGAACTGAGCTGACCTCTAGATTTTGCTCTCAGCTAGTGCCTCTGGCAGTACACTTTACTAAGGTCCCCACCATGGCATGCAACATTTTTGTTGGTGGTTGGTGGGGAGAAGAGTACTTTCAAATGACTTCAGCATATCTGTCTCCCACAGTATCCATTTGACTCAAAGGAAAATAAACTCTTGTTTGTCAAATTTCATCTTGCTTCTACTGTGTTTTTTTCTTGTCTTTGCCTCCCTAATGTAGGGGTGTTCGAGGCATCCTCCCACCTTCCAGTGTGAGAGCCAGGCTGCAGTTTCTTTGCTACCAAGACTCTAGGGTGTCACAGGCCAAACTTTCCTAAGTCTTCACAACATTCTCCACCCTGATAGCAGCATGGCCCTCTCTATGGGTTTTTGAGCTCAGCTACACAAAGCCAGAGAGCAAGACTTAGTTTTTCCTTTTTGAGCCCAGTTTTTCCCAATATCTCAAAGATATTTAAAGGCTTCTAATTTGCCTTAGAGGACACCTCAAGGAAGAAAATTCTAACATCTCTCTCTACTCATTCAAATTTCTTTACTTCAAGAAACCCCATCTTCTCCAATATACCCCTAGCTTTCATTTATATAGGTTGCAGGTGGGAAATGTTGGCTGGGCGAGTTTGGCTTTTTTAAAACCAGTCCCACCATTGTATGTATATTACTTCTCTTTGGATTATGATATTTATACACAATATCACAAGCAATGTGGCATCAGTCAAGATTATAAGATAACAGAAAAAGTCCCATTCTAAATGTTGTTGCACAAACTTTTCTTTATGGGCTTTGAAATGACCAAGCAACTATTTAGCCCAAACTCAATGCTTAATATGGGACCTATAAATGGAAAAGTTATATTAATTCAGCCAGGATTTTATTCATGTATGGTTGCAGTGGAATACCAGTGTAAAGTTTGAAAATAAGTGTGGGAATATTACTTAAGATGGGAGACCTATAGGCAGATATGGATGGGCTTTTAGTGGTGTGTCAAAAACTGTCAATATTTAAATTCTGTGGGTCTCACAACTCTTCTTCTACAATTAATATTTTGCACATGGTTTCCTAGTTGATCCTTATAAAATGAATTTTTTTATAATTTAAAAATGTTCTTTCACTTTTATACTTCCTAAAAATCTTTTAGCAGCTATTTTATTGTCTAGTAACTAAATTTCAGCTTTCTTCACTTGTTTATTTAAGCCCCCTTTTATTATAGCTTAAGCCTCTTTAGTCTTATTTTTATTGCATCCCAACCTCTTTGATCCTTTCTAGGTCATCTATTGCCCAAAACACACCTCCAATAACTTATTTACTCATTCTCTATATCTTGAATTTTCCCCCTTTTCATTTCTGCTTATCTCAATTTAATAATGTCTTTTCTAATACATCAATACAGAATAGATGGGCCTTGTTCAGAATTACTAGTTGTTTTTTTTTCCTGCTTATGAGACACACTTTTTGATTATATATTGCTTAATTTTTTCTTTATTCTTTCACTCACTTGTATTAAGTCATTACCGTATTTAGTAATAATGTGTCTTCCCAATGGCATTGTGATCTGCTTACAGGGCTTTGTCTTACATGAAGAGAATGATGTCTTGTATTTTTATTGAACAACATATGATAGAATTGATGAGCAACCAAAGAAAGAAAAAAATTCTATATCCAAAGACTAAACAAAATAGCTGAATTTCAAGAATAAAGTTAAAATAATTAGATTTTTTATAAGTAAGAGTAAATACTGGAGAGAAAAAAATGTCTGTAGGACACAATTCATTAAAGAGGCTATAACAATGTGCCATGACCTGTTTTCTACTATAAACTACAAGACTTATGCAACAAGAGTTGGAGAGGTTCTTTTTATTTTTCTAGCCCTTCTTTCCTCCTCTCCATCTTATACCTTCTGTTCCTCCTCAACCTCCTTCTTGTTCATCTCATTTTTAGTTTACCACTGTATGATGGTTAGCTTTGTCATTCAGGACATCATCATGATAGACAACCATGAGGAACAGAGCCTCTTACTCTTTTCCAGGACCATAGAGTGTATATCTAGCTTTTGTTCTGCCTTTTTTATTGTTTAAAGTATTACATATAGTAGTACATATATCTCCTTTTTTTCCCCCTTGACTGTCCCCCAGCCTCCCCTACCCACTGTCGCATGCCCTCATTCCACCCCCCAGTGTCTTGTGTCCATTGGTTGTGCTTATATGCATGCATACAAGTCCTTAGGTTGATCTCTTTCCCCGCCTCCACAACACTCCCCAGCCTTCCCGCTATAATTTGACAGTCTGTTCGATGCTTTACTGCCTCTGTTTCTATCATTTTGTTCATCAGGTTATAATGTTCTTTTATTTTCCATAAATGAGTGAGATCATGTGATATTTTTCTTTCATTGCCTGGCTAATTTCACTTAACATAATGCTCTCCATCTCCATCCATGCTGCTGCAAATGGTAAGAATTCCTACTTTTTTATAGCAGCGTAGTATTCCATTGTGTAGATGTACCATAGTTATCTAATCCACTCATCTGCTGATGGGCATTTAGGCTGTTTCCAAATCTTAGCTATGGTGAATTGTGCTGCTATGAACATAGGGGTGCATATATCCTTTCTGATTGGTGTTTCTAGTTTTTTTGGGATATATTCCTAGAAGTAGGATTACTGCGTCAAATGGGAGCTCCATTTTTAGTTTTTTGAGGAAACTCCATACTGTTCTCCACAGTGGCTGCACCAGTCTGCATTCCCACCAGCAGTGCACGAGGGTTCCTTTTTCTCCACATCCTCGCCAGCACTTGTCTTTTGTTGATTTGTTGATGATAGCCATTCTGACAGGTGTGAGATTGTACTGCATTGTCGTTTTGATTTGCATCTCTCAGATAATTAGTGACTTTGTTCATGTTTTTATGTGTCTCTTGGCATTCCTTCTGTCTTCTTTCAAAAAGATTCTATATAGGTCCATTGCCCATTTTCTTATTGGATCATTTATCTTGCTTTTATGAAGTTGTATAAGTTCCCTGTAAATGTTGGAGATTAAACCTTTATCAGTGATAACATTTGCAAATATGTTCTCTCATACAGTGGGCTTTCTTGTTGTTTTGTTGATGGTTTCTTTTGCTGTGCAAAAGCTTTTTATTTTGATGTAATCCCATTTGCTTATTTTCTCTTTAGTTTCCAATGCCCTAGGAGTGGTAGCAGTGAAGAAACTGCTTCAGCATAGGTCTGATATTTCTCTGCCTGTGGATTCCTCCAGTATTTTTATGGTTTTCCATCTTATGTTTAAGTCCTTGATCCATTTTGAGTTTTTGTGTATGGTGTAAGTTGGTGGTCTAGTTTCATTTTTTTGCATGTATCTGTCCAATTTTCCCAGCACCATTTATTGAAGAGACTATCTTGACTCCATTGTATGTTCATGCCTCCTTTGTCAAATATTAATTGAGCATAGTGGTTTGGGTTGATTTCTGGGTTCTCTATTCTATTCCATTGGTCAATATGTCTGTTCTTGTGCCAGTACCAGGCTGTTTTGAGAAGAGTGGCTTTGTAATACAGTTTGATATCTGGTATTGAGATCCCACCTACTTTGTTCTTCTTTCTGAGGATTGCTGTGGCTATTCGGGGTCTTTTTTTATTCCAGATGAATTTTTGGAATGTTTGTTCTAGGTCTGTGAAATATGCTGTTGGTTTTTAATGGGGATTGCATTGAATATATAGATTGCTTTGGGTAGTATGGACATTTTAATGACATTGATTCTATCAATCATGAACACGGTATGTTCTTCCATCAGTTTATGTCTTCCTGTATCTCTTTTTTCAGTGTCCTGTAGTTTTCTTCCTTTAGGACTTTTACCTCCTTAGTTAAGTTTATTCCTAGGTATCTTAATTTTTTTGGTGCGTTGGTAAATGGGATTGCTTTTTTAGTCTCTCTTTCTGTAAGTTCACTATTGGTTTAGAGAAATGCCATAGATTCCTTGGCATTAATTTTGTATCCTGCTATATTGCTGAATTCATTTATTAAATCTAATAATTTTTTGATGGAGTCTTTAGAGTTTTTAATGTACAATTCCATGTCATCTGCAAATAAGGAAAGTTTTACTTCTTCTTTTCCAATTGGGAGGCCTTTCATTTCTTCTTCTTGTCTAATTGCAATGGCTAATACTTCCAGTACTCTGTCGAACAGGAGTGGTGACAGTGGACATCCCTGTCTTGGTCCTGTTCTTAGGGGAAATGGTTTTAGGTATTGCCCATTGAGTATGATGTTGGGTGTGGGTTTATCATATATGGCTTTTATGATGTTGTGGTATGATACTTCTATTCTCACCTTGCTGAGAGTTTTTATCAAGAAAGGGTATTGGATTTTGTAAAATGCTTTTTCTGCATCAATTGATATGACTATGTGATTTTTTATCTCTCAATCTGTTTATGTGATGTATCACGTTTATTGATTTGCAGATATTGTACCAACCTTGCATCCCTGGGATAAATCCTACTTTTTCATGGTGTATGATCTTTCTGATGTACTGCTGGATTCGATTTGCTAGAATTTTATTGAGGATTTTGGCATCTACGTTCATGAGGGATATTGGCCTGTAATTCTCTTTCATTGTGTTGTCTTTATCTGGTTTTAGTATTAGGGTGATGCTGGCTTCATAGAATGAGCTTGGAAGTGTTCCTTCCTCTTGAATTTTTTGGAATAATTTGAGGATGATAGCTTTAATTCTTCCTTGAATGTTTGTTAAAACTCCACTATGAAGCCGTCTGGCACTGGGCTTTTGTTTGCTCGAAGCTTTTTGATGACTGCTTCAATTTCTTCCATAGTTTTGGCCTATTGAGGTTATTAGAATCTTCCTGATTGGGTTTTGGAAGGTTGTATCTTTCTAGGAATATGTCCATTTCCTCCAGGTTGTCCAGTTTGTTGGAATAGATTTGTTCATAATATTTTCTAACAATCCTTTGTATTTCTGTAGGGTCTGTTATTTCTCATATTTCATTTATGATTTTGTTTATTTTGGTCCTCTCTCTATGCTTCTTGGTGAGCCTGGCTAGAGTTTCATCAATCTTGTTTATACTTTCAAAGAACCAGCTCTTGGTTTTGTTGATCTTTCATTTTTTTTTTATCTCTATGTCGTTTATCTCTGCTCTGATCGTTATTATTTCCTGATTTCTGCTTACACTGGGCTTTTCTTATTGCTGTATTTCTAACTCTTTGAGTTGTTGTGTTAGGTAATTTATTACCATTGTTTCTTGTTTTTTGCAGTAGGCTTGTAGAGCTATCAACTTCCCTCTCAAGACTGCTTTCACTGTGTCCCATAGATTTTGGATTGTTGTGTTTTCATTGTCGTTTCTTGCCATGATCTTTATTTCTTCTTTGATCTCTCTGGTAACCCAGTCATTGTTTCATAGCATGCTATTTAGTCCCCATGTGTCTGATTTTTTTTATTGTTTTTATTGTAGTTGATTTACAGTTTTATGCCATTGTGATCTGAGAAGATGCTTGATATGATTTCTATTTTCTTGAATTTGAAGAGACTTTGCCTTTGACCCAATATATGGTCTATCATTGAAAATGACCCATGTGCACTTGAGAAGAATGTATATTCTGTGGCTTTGGAGTGAAATGTTCTGAAGATGTCAATTAATTCCATCTGGTCTAGTGAGTCATTTAGGATTGATGTTTCTTTGCTGATTTTATGTTCAGAGGAGTTGTCCAATGGTGACAGTGGGGTATTAAAGTCCCCTACTATGATTGTATTACTATCAATCTCTCCATTGATATCCTCCAGGAGTTTTTTTTAAATGTATTTGGGTGCTCCTGTATTGGGGGCATATATGTTTACCAGAGTTATATCTTCTTGTTGGATTGCTCCTGTAGTATTATGAAGTGGCCTTCCTTATCTCTTTTTATGTCCTTCACTTTGAGATCTAATTTGCCAGATATAAGTATTGCTACCCCAGCTTTTTTTTTTTTATTTCACTTCCATTCGCCTGAAAAACCTTTTTCCATCCCTTCACCCTCAGTCTGTGTGTGTCTTTTTTTCTGAGGTGGGTTTCCTCTAGACAGCAGATATATGGGTCATGTTTTCTTATCCACTCAGTTACCCTATGTCTTTTGATTGCGGCATTTAATCCATTTACATTTAAAGTTATTATTGATAGGTACTTGTTTGTCACTGTTTTTATTCTTTACCCCTTTGTTTCTTCTTTGCTTCCTATTTCTTCTTTTTACAGCAGACCCTTTAGCATTTCTTGCATTTCTGGTTTGGTTGTAATAAACTCCCTAAGTCCTTTTCTGTGTGTGAAGCTCCTGATTTCACCCTCAATTTTGATTGATAGCCTTGCTGGGTACAGTATTATTGGATTCAGACCCTTCCTTTGCATGACTTTGTATATTTCATTCCATTCCCTTCTGGCCTGATGTGTTTCTGTTGACAAATCAGTTGCTAGTCTGATGGGAGATCCTTTGTAGGTAACTTTCTGTCTCTCTTTGGCCACTTTTAAAATTCTTACTTTGTCGTTGGTGTTTGCCAATTTAATTATAATGTGCCTTGGCATCGGTCTTTTGGTGTTCATTTTGCTTGGGACTCTGTGAGCTTCTCGAATTTGTGTGGGTTTTTTCTTCCCTATATCAGGGCAGTTTTCTCTCATTATTTCTTCAAACAGGTTTCTATTCCTTGCTCAGTTCCTCTCCTTATGGCACCCTTATTATGTGGATGTTGTTTTGTTTCATGTTATCCGAAAGTTCCTTTAGGCTCTACTCCTGCTTTTTAATTATTTTTTCTAGAAGCTGCTCTGCTTGGGTATTTTTTCCTACCTTGTCTTCTAGCTCACTGATGTGATCCTCTGCTTCCTCTAGTCTACCGTTGATGCTTTCTATGGAGTTCTTTATAGCAGTGATGTCATTTTTCATTTCTTCTTGGTTCTTCTTCATTTCCTCTTGGTTCTTACACATATTGTTGAATTTGACTTCCATTGTTTTCACCCACCTTATGACCATTTCTGCATTCTTTCTCTGACAGGTTGCTTGCCTCCATTTCGTTTACTTCCTTTTCTGGTAATGCCTACTTTTCTTTCATATGCAGGCTATTTTTTTTTTCTCCCCATTATCTCTCCTCTCCCGGTTTCTGGTTATGTATTTCTCTGTCTCCTGCATTGATTTAAAGACACAAAATACAATACAACAAGGCACAACACACAAGGCACTGAACACAAATGTATTCACAATATTAATAACCCCAAATTAAGGTGACCACCAGAGAAAGGCTAATTAGAGGATAAGAAAGAAAGAAGAAGAGATAAAAAAGGAGTGCAAAAATGAAATTGCGAAAGGAAAAATAAGTAAAAAAGAAAATAAAGAGAATAAGAAAGAAGATGGGAAAAAACAATTTATATGGGGAGAAAACTCCAATAGAACAGCCACTAAACCCAATAAATGCCAGGAACAAATACCTAGAGATGAATGCAAACTACAAACAACAACTAATATCAAGCGAAGCAAATGAAAACAGAATAAAAAACAAAACAAAAAACAAAAAGAAAAGTGAGACAATCTCACAAACAAGCATAAAAAACTGATATAATCAACAATCAAGCAAACAACAACAAAAGGACAGAGAGAAAAAAAGTTAGATAGTGATGAAAGAGAAGAGAGAGGTGTGTATGGACTTGGAGCAGGGGATTAGAAATTAGATATATAAGTAGGGTGAAATTTTAACATGGAGTAAAAAGAAAGAAGAGGGAAAATCTAAAGCAGGTATAGGGTACGACAAACAGGACAACAGAAGGGGAAAAGTGAGGAAGAGAGTGTTGGCATAAAGGTAAAGTTGAGATAGAGTAAAATGTTCCTAAAGGAAAAATGAAAATAGAATGTAGAACACTAATCTCAAAGTAAAATAAAGAGAAAATAAAATGACACTTTTAAAAAATTGTAAAATAGTAGTAGTAATAATACTCCTTGAAAATAAAAATATAATAATTAAAAAGGTAAAATCAAGTGAGGAAAAAATAAAAAAATAGTTTCTTAAGTAAAAGATAATAAAATATGTGCAGTAGTGAAGGTCATTCACTTCTTCTATTGTTTGGCACGCCTGTTTCCTAGTCAGGACAGTATTGAAGATCCCTGTGTTCCACTGCTCCTCAGTGTTGTAGGCCACAGTCCTGATTTTCAAGCAGGCAGTCCGTCTTTATTTCTTATACTCCTTTATTTGTGTTTATACAAGAATCAATTTGTGATTCTACCCTTGGGTGGCAGTGTTTCTGTATTGACCTCTGGGTTTATAGGTCCTCTCTAGCTAGTGTTTAGATTTTGTTTTCCCTGTGGCACTTAATACCAGTTTGGTGGAATGGGCTGCCCCAGAGTTGGTTCTCTGATCATTATTCCTCTCTCTGATCCCCAGTTTCACAAAAACAATTTTCCCCTGCAGTCTCCTAGAGTGTCCCCAATTGGGTGATTCTGTGTATTGGGCTTAGTAATCAAAAGCAAGGGTTTAAAGAGAAAAAAAAAAAAAAAGAAGAAGAAAAGAGCCATAGTAAGTGTGTGAACTCTGCCTCTGTGAGCAAGTCTGTGCAGTTTTTTTCCCCCCTTGGGTATAAGCAGCCAGCACACTTTTAAAATTTTTAGGCTGTCCTTTTGCGCCCTTTTCAGCTATGGGTTACATTTTAGAGTTCCCTTCCGTTAGCAGCTCTGCGGATCCCCTTCCACATTCGTGAATCACGCCAGCCCCAATGGCCAAGGATTTTTCTAGGCACAGACTTCCCCAGGTTCTCCAGTTTCTGCATGTGCGTTTCTCTCTCCTGCCTGGACCACAGACTTCACCTTATCCCAGGCGAAATCTGACCTTTCCGTGAGGGAGTGCAGAGCTCCTCTGAATCCGTGTGTTCTCTGGTTCGCAGCTGTTGGCTGGGTGCCGTAGTTGTAGATTCCCGGGCTTTTAAGGCTTCTGATAACATCCACTTAGCCCTTTAAGATGGCTCGGTCCTGTTCTTCTGTCTTCATGCTATTGTCTAGAAAGAGAGTTTAACAGGAATCCTACCCAGCTACATCCAAAATGTATCATACTCACTCAGCTCCAAGTTTTCATAATATTGTTACTACTCTTCCTGCTTCCACCCTTGCCCTGCTTCAATTCATTTTAAGTTCAGAAAATTGTGTGATATTTAAAAATACAGTTCACATAATTTTCCTTTACTGCTCAAACCTGAAATAATCTGCCATGATTTTCAGATTAAAATCATGTCTTTATAATTAACTGCACAGTAATGTATCATTGATCAGCATGGTCCAACCCCACCCTCCCTATAAATTCTCCTCATCCCCTGCTACTCTCCACCTTTCTCTGTCACCTTCAGCAACCCCTCACAAAGCTTATGCACTTGCTACCCATCAATCTTCAATGCACTCCTTTTTGATGTCCCATGCTCTTTTTCTAACATTATTTTCAGCTTTTGTACTTTCTTAAATGCCACTTTCCCTATCTATAGTGGCATCCCCCACTTTATTTTTTTTTACCTTTCTCACAGCTTTTTCCCCCCTTCCTAGCTCTACAAATTAATAAATTCCCTTTGTTTATTATCTATTTTTCTTCAATAGAATATATATTTCACAAGCACAGGAAGTTTTGTGTACAATGTGTTGCTACATCCCTAGCATTTAGTATATCACCTGATATTGATTTGGAGCTCAACAAATATTTGTTGAATGAATGAATGAGCACATATATGAATGCCAGACTACTAAGTCAATTGTGGAAACACAAAAAAGTGTAAAGAATAACCTTTATGATCCAGGAGTTGACAGTACATTAGAAGAGATTATTATGAACATAATGAAGATAGTACAAGTATAAAATACTTTGCTATAAAATAAGTATTGTAACACAAACTTTGAATTTGATTGGGGCAACAGTAAAAATTGTAATTAGTTGCAAAGGATGAAATTTGAATATAAGAACATAAAAGTAAGACTTAATTCTTGGCTACTAATAGCGTAGGGAAAAAAATAAAAATGCAGTAGTAGAAAAATATGATGTGTATACAGGTAGTCATTCATGCAGTTTGATGGCAGTGATGAATAGGAGGAGGCAGAGTGTAGGTAGAAAGGTTTCATAATATTGTTACTGAAACAAGGTTGTGCCATGTTAGAGAAGGTTCAGAATGTCAGACAGGGAGACTGCATGGTGGTTTACAGGCAAAAGGAAACCTTGTAAAATTTTTGAGTAGAAAAAATGAGATGGACATGCCTGTTTGGGGGAGGATAAATAGAAGTGTGGGAGAAAGCAAGGACAGATTTAAAGACTAGTCAGGAAATTATTAAAATATCTAGGGAAGAACAGAGAGGGCTAAAGCCATAGTGGCTGTGAGGAACAGAAATGAAAAAGTGGTTTCCAGGATAAGGGAGGATAGACCAGAAAGACCTTGATGATTAATTTTATGCTTACTATGAAATAGTTGTCCATTATTTATGCAGAGAATGTTTCAGACAAGCTATCAATGAGAGTGATAATTAAATTAAAATGTTTTTTTTTTCACTTAGTTTTGTGATGCAAGGGTGTGAAGATATATTTAAAAGCAAAAATTCTAAGGACCCTTTCTTTGCAATTCATGTGGAATGAAAATTTACCCCTCTAACCTGAAATTTCCACTCAGGTCAGTAGCTGAGTTAGACTAATTTGTGCATCCTATGCCTGTAATCATCAAATTCAAACAATGGTCTTGCACATATGGGAAGGCAGTCATCCTCATTGCCTCAATTTCACTGGGGAATGGGAAAAGAAAAAAATTCTTAATGTGAAATATTTCATGCTTGCAAAAGGAAGATGAGCAGCTCTTTCAATGAGAATAAAATCTCTAAAAATATATCATAAATTAGAGCAGGAGACTTGCATACTACAACACAAAACCCAATAGACAAACAAACAAAGGTGATCAAAGCATGAAGACAGATATATACTCTAATGTCCTGGAAAAGAGTAAGAGGCTCTATTCCTCATAGTTGTCAGAATAGAGGAGCAACAAACAAAGACAGAAAGGGTTATGTTGGGGACACAGAAACATAATTGGATTTCTCTGCCAAACCTGGTAATTAAAATGAAGACACATGGTACCTCAGTTGCTCTGCAATCCCATAATATGTTTGAGATTAACAACCCTTAAATTTTGGTTTTACTTCTATATTATCTAAATATGCAATACATATGTCTTGCCATTTTCACAATCCATGCAGAGAGGTTTCTCCAGAGGCATGAAGATTTAGAAGCAGCTAACCAGAGAACCTGTGTGCTCTGATCACACTTCCCTGGCTGCCATGGATATTGTAGCCAAATTTGAACAGAAAATAAACGAGATGAGAAAGAGAGAGAGAGAGAGAGAGAAAGAGAGAGAGAGAGAGAGAGAGAGAGAGAGAGAGAGAGAGAGAGAGAGGAAATAGCAAGCTTTTCATGATTTAAAAGCTTTGTCTCCCTATTTCAGAGAAAAATTAGTTTCTGTTCTATAGCTTCAGATTGTTAGCTCTCTGTTTCACCAGTATTTCTTTTTCTCTTTTTGACCTCACTAGTGCCTTTTAAAATTAAAGTTATAGAATGTGTTGTTGGCTTGAGCTGCCTAGAAAGAGCTGATAGTCTATGAGGGACCAATATCTTCATTGATGATGCCCCACCTCGCATACCTCAAACCCTGTGTCAGATTCGGGCTGTCCTGAATGCCGAAGGAACTTGGCTCCTGCTCACTGGGGCTATATGGCCGTGCCTGGACAGCACCTGCAGGGCAGGTAACCCACAGCTGGCCAGCCACATCCAGGACACTACACACAATAAGGCCCTCTGCTGCTGAAAGGCTTTCTGACTATGAACATGGTAATTTCAGCCTAATTCCTGCTTGCAAAAATGCTGAGAGTTCCTCCATGCTCTGGTGAGGGTGCTTGTCAGGAGCCAGATATGGGTATTATAAAGGGTACTGGAAGTACATGCCAGTAATTAATATTATATCTTGTCTCCAAAAACATTCCTGGTCCCCTTATGTGTTAGTTAACTGATTCTCCACTTCCTCTGAGAGGTAATGATGAAGTCAATATAAACATTGAGCTTTATACCCAATTTCTACTATTAAAAGGGAGAAAGACAAACACTTTAAAACAGGTTGGAAATGACTAAAAAAAAACCTCAGTGATACTTGGTATGCTTCCCAGAGGACTGGGAGTTGGGAACTTGATTTTTCAGACTGAAGGGTTTGTTTCTAGTGATGAGCTCATGGTAACAGGTATCACAAATAATCTGGAACAAAAGGAAGTTGAATTTTTTTTTTTTTTAAAAGAATAGGAAGACCCTGCAGTATTTTACTTCTGTTTCATTCCTGGACAAAAGAAAACCCTGCCAACAACAGCTCAACACTCATTCAGCCTGGCATGGTATGCTCACCTGCTGGTTATTGAAAAAAGAAGTGAGCAGAAGACAAGAGACTATAGGTTATTATCCTTATAGCACCGTAAGGTGCTCTAGGGAGAAGGGAAGCAGATGTGGGTGTGGAGAGGAGCAGCCTCTGCTCCTAGACTCCACTCTGCATAGCTGGGGCTCTAGCTGGTGAATCTGGGAATGGAACAGCATTACAATGTGATGCATGGCACAGTTGCTATTAGTGAGTGCCATTGTGCCCTTATTGCAAGCACTCAAGTGTTCAGAGGGGGAATCAAGGATCCCAAATGGAGAAAAACCATACACAGAGCCTAATATCTTTAAATGGTAAGTTATCTTTTCCTTGAGAAAGAAGGAAATGTTAATGGCTAAGACTTCCAAGACATTTTATAATAGAAGTAGATAAAAAAGAACAGATTATTCCAGTACTTTTGTGTGCAATTAAAGCATGTCACTCAGTGCCCTGAATAAAACTGGAGCACTGATATAAATTTACAGCTATGTCATAAAAAAAAAGTGGGATTGCACTTGTTTTTTGTCTTTATGAAAAATACTAGAGGCCCAGTGCATGAAATTCATGCATGCAGGGCGGGGGTGTCCCTCAGCCCGGCCTGCTCCGTCTCCATTCTGGGACCCCTTGAAGGATGTACTACTGCCGGTTTACAGGGATCTGGCCTAAACCAGCAGTTGGACATCCCTCTCACAATCCGGGACTGCTGGCTCCTAACCACTCACCTGCCTGCCTGCCTGCCTGCCTGATTGCCCCTAACCACTCTGCATGCCGGCCTGCTCGCCCCCAACTGCCCCCCTGCTGGCCTGCTCACTCCAAACTGCCACCCGCTGTCCTGATCACCTCCAACTGACCCCCACTGATGGCCTGCTCATCCCCAACTGGCACCCCTGCTGGTCTGCTTACCCCCAACGGCCCCCCTACCAGCCTGATCACCCACAACTGCCCTCCCCTTTTGGCCTCTAACCGCCTCTTCCTCAGCCCCGCCACCATGGCTTTGTCCAGAAGAACGTCTGGAAGGTCTCCTGGAAGGTCTCCCAATCTAATTAGCATATTACCCTTTTATTAGATAGGATAGAGGCCTGGTGCATGGGTGGGGGCCAGCTGGTTTGCCTTGAAGGGTGTCCTGGATCAGGGTGGGGATTCCATTGGGGTGTGGGACAGCCTTGACAAGGGGCCTGTGATGGTTTGCAGGCTGGCCACGTCCCCATGGGGTGAGGGTCCCTGCGGGGGTGGGGGGCGTGGCTAGCCTGGGTGAGGAGCTGAGGGCTGTTTTCAGGCTGGCCACACCCCCCGCTGTTCCAGGCTCCCAGCCCCTCCTTTTTTTTTTTGTTTTTTTCCTAGCGCCTCATTGAGTGGAGGCCAGGGCTAGCTTGAAGCAGGTATCTGGGATTTATTTATCTTCTATAATTGAAACTTTGTAGCTTTGAGCAGAAGACAGGGCCGGCCAGGGTGGGTGGGAAGCTTGGCTTCCTCCATCACCGGGGTCAACCCAAGCCTCCTGCTCACTCCAGCTCTGTGGCCGCCGCCACCTTTGTTTTGTTAATTTGCATACTCGCTCTTGATTGGCTGTTGGGTGTAGTGGAGTGATGGTCAATTTGCATGTTTCTCTTTTATTAGTGTAGACTTTCCAACTAGAGGGTTTTTATTTGTAGCATAGTATTTGATTTATTTTTTCATAATGTATAACATTAGAGTGAAAATAAGTTGTGTTCCTATTTACCTTATATCTTTCCCTCTTAAAATCCATCTTACTGGACAATATGCCACTGAGAGTAAATTCTCTGAGCCAAAGTTTCTTTTATTCTAGGTAATAAAATAGTTATTCATTTATAAAATTGGATTGGGGATAGAATTTATGAAACAAGGACTTGTAAGAAATAGAACTGCCGAAACCAGTTTGGCTCAGTGGATAGAGCATCAGCCTGCGGACTGAAAGGTCCCAGGTTCGATTCCGGTCAAGGGCACGTACCTTGGTTGCAGGCACATCCCCAGTGGGAGGTGTGCAGGAGGCAGCTGATCGATGTTTCTCTCTCATCAATGTTTCTAACTCTCTATCCCTCTCCTTTCCTCTCTGTAAAAAATCAATAAAATATATTAAAAAAAAAAAAAAGAAATAGAACTGAGCAGGCTGGATAATGTTGGCTGTCTCCCTGCCTATCTTTTCTGACTCAAGGGAATGCTTTCACCTGGGACTTTTAGAAAAGTTAACTCTACTTCCACCTCTGTATAAGGGAATGCTACGCTGCAGGAGAACTGATCTCTTTACTCCAAAACTGTTCCTAAACCTAGCTGCTCCTTTGATGAAGTGGTAGAAAGCAATAAGTAGAAGTCACTTCTCTTATGTCACAGTGAGGTAGGCTTGATTGCCAACACAATTTTCCTACGTAGATATATGATAAAATGTATCTAACTATTTCTGAAAGAGCACTTCTAATAAGAGTAACAACTCTGAATCATGAAATATTGTGTCAGAGTTTAATTGGCATCACATTGTTTTTCCAAGTGATAACATAAAATAAGGTCTATCTTATTACCAGCAGTCTTTGTTTCAATGAAATATGGTAAGTATTAATTAAATAAATAAAATGGTATGATGAGACCATAAAAGGGGAAATTGACCTTCTTAAGGAGATAAAAGAAAACTTCCCTGAGAAATTAATTTTTGAGGTGAGATCTAAAGAAAGGGCAGATGTTGAGGGGGTGAAGGAGAACATCTAGGTAGAGGAAACAGTATGTGCAAAGATCCTATGACAAGGAGAAAAATGGCACTCAGAAATGTAAAACTAAGTGCAGAGTGTCACATCCTAACCTTATTACAACCAATTATCAAGATGTAGTTTCTTATAAATTATAAACAGACTCTTCCTTTACACACATTGAAATATATCCAATATCTAGAACTCCCATCATGATTTAGAAGTTAATATCATTCCTTTTTATCTTATCTTATTTTTATTTTTAACTGAAAAGGGAAGTATGCCCTCATTGATGAGAAAGAAATTTTGCTCTATTTTTTTTTGTCTGCACATGAAGTTTAGTTTATTAATTATGATTTCAAATTACAGCTTTGTAAAAATTGAATAAATATTATTTGATTATTAATCCAACTACAAAATAAGAAAACTGGTTGAATCACTGTATAACACAAGTAAAATCATAATGAAATAATTTGAGTTTCATTTGAATATAATAACTCATACATCTTAATTTTTTGTTTCTTGTTGATACAGTATGCTAATAACCTTCTCAAAACCTGTATATATAACATTTGTAAGGAACAGAAAAGTATTGTGTTCTATGAACTTCATAAACACTTATGATATAAATATATATTTAAAATAAATTTTTAAATTTGCAAATGAGTTGTATGTACTTCCCTGTTAGAACTGCTTTCACTGAGTACCATAGATTTGGGGTTGTGTGTTTATTTTCATTTGTTTCCAGGAAGTTTTTTATTTCTTCTCTAATCTCATTAGTAACCCATTCATTGTTTAATAACATCCTTTTTAGCCTCTATGTGTTTGAATGTTTTTGAGGTTTATTATTGTAGTTGATTTCTAGTCCCATGTCATTGTGATCCAAGAAGATGCTTGGTAACATTTCAATCTTCCTGAATTTGTTAAGACTTACTTTGTGTCTTAACATGTGGTATATCTTTGAGAATGTTTCATGTACACTTGAGAAGAATGGATATTCTGCTACTTTAAATAATCCAATTAAAAAGTGGGCAAAGGACCTAAATAGAAACTTCCTTAAAGAGGACATTCAGACAGCCAATAGACATGTGAAAAAATGCTCACCATTACTAATCCTTAGAGAGATGCAGATTAAAACTAGAATAAAGTGCCACCTCCCACCTGCCAGAATGGCTACTATCAATAAATCAATAAACAAGTGATGGTGGTGATGTGAAGAAAGACAACCCTAGTACACTGCTTATGGGAATGCAGACTGGCGCAGCCATTATGAAAAATAGTATGGAGTTTCCGCCCAAAATTAAAATGGAACTTCCATTTGACCCAGTGATCCCACTCCTAGGAATATATCCTAAGTATCCTGAAACACCAATCAGAAATAACATATGTGCCCCTATGTTTGTAGCAGCGTTATTTACAATAGCTAAGATCTGTAAACAGCCTAAGTACCCATCAATCTATGAGTGGATAAAAAAGCTGTGGTAAATTTACACAATGGAATAATATGTTGCTATAAAAACAAAGGATATCTTACCCTTTGCCACAGCATGGATGGACCTGGAGATTATCATGCTAAGCAAAATAAGCCAGTCAGAGAAAAATAAGTATCAAATGATCACACTCATATGTGGAATCTAATAAACAAAATCGATTCAGAGATATAGAAACATGGAACAGACTGATGGATTTCAGAGGGAAGGTGGGGTAGGTGGGCTGGATGGGTAGTGTTTAACTGGGGAACTTATATGCATATATGTATAGCCCATGGACACAGACAGTGGTGAAGTCCTGGGAGGATTGGGTGGAGGGTGGAAGGAGTCAATGGGAAAAAAGGAGGGCCTCTGTAATACATTCAACAATAAAGATAAATTTTAAAAATAATAAGCAAAGGACCTAAATAGTCACTTCTCCAAAGTGGACATACAGATTTTTTTTTCTTTTTGTTATTTTTTTATTTCTTTATTGATTAAGGTGTTACATATGTGTCATTATTCCCCCATTACCCCCTACCTCCCCACTCATGCCCTCATCCCCCTGTTGTCTGTGTCCATTGGTTAGGCTTATATGCATGCATACAAGTCCTTTGGTTGATCTAAAAATGCTCAAAGTCACTAATCATCAGAGAGATGCAAATTAGAACCACAATGAGGTATCAGCTTGCACCTGTGGGAATCAATAAGTGATAGGTGCTGGTGAGTATGTAGAGGAGGGGGAGCTCTGGTACACTGGTGGTGAGAATGTGGACTGGTGCAGCCATTGTGAAAAACAATGGGTTTGTGGGGGTAGGGTTGGGTAGAGGGTGGCAAAGGGAAGGAAAATGGGGACATCTGTAATGCCGTCAACAAGAAATTAAAAAAAAAATCACACATGAGTGAGATCATGTGATACGTATCTTTCTCTGACTGGCTTATGTCACTTAGCATAATGCTCTCCAGGTCCATCCATGCTGTTTCAAATGGTAAGAGTTCTTTTTTACAACTGCATAGTATTCTATTGTATAGAAGTATCACAGTTTCTTAATCCATTCATCTGCTGATGGACACTTAGGTTGTCTCCAAATATTAGCTATCATAAATTGTGCTGCTATGGACATAGGTAGGAATGGGAACATATGCAATATTTTCAATAATATAGATTTTTAAATAAATAAAAATCAATCAATCAAAATTTATATAAATTTAAAAATTGTGAATGAGTTATTTTAATGTGCTTCACTGTAATATTAAAGTGTTAGGTTTATTCTTTTTTTTTAATTTTCTAGTCATCCTTCTTTATTTCTCCTTTCTTTCCTTCTTTCTTTCTTCTTCTTTATTTTATTAACTAGAGGCCCAGTGCATGAAATCATGCACAGGTGGGGTCCCTCTACCTGGCCTGTGCTTGGGGCCGATTGGGGGGGGGGAGGGGAGGCTGCAGGAGGTGGGCCCCAGCAGCAACCTAACCAATGGCTGATTCTGTGAGGAATTGGGCTCCCTCTTCTCTCCTGTCTGGGCCAAAGGTGCAAGTGAACCAGATTCGGGGCTGTCAGGGCCTCGGCAGCAAGCTAACCAACGGCCAATTCCATGAGGAATTGGGCTCCCTCCTCCCTCCTGTCTGGGTCTGGGTGCAGGTGAACCAGATTCTGGGGTGTCAGGGCCCCAACAACAAGGTCTGGGTCAGTGCGTGTCATAGCTACTGGCTGGTCATCTGGTCATTCCAGTCATTCTGTTCATTCAGTCATAATGGTCACTTAGGCTTTTATATATATAGATTCCCACCCAAGGACATTTTCCCAATGACTTCTTAGAGAGATTGGGAGGGAGAGAGGAGTGTGAGACAGAGAGAGAGAGAGAAACATGTATGTGAAAGAGATACATTGATTGGTTGCCTCTCGCAAGAGCCCTGACCACGGATTGAACCTGCAACCCTTCAGTGCATGGACCAATGCTCCACCACTGGATAATAGTGGTTAGGGCCTTCTTTATTTTAATAAATTTATTTATATTATTATGTCCTTTTTTCTTGCTTATTTTCTGAAAAGTAAATGCATAGGTTGTTTTAATTCTCTGAGAGTTTTTATTAATAATTTTAAAACACCAATTACTCTCCAACTATATTATCACATGTAACATTAGTGGTTGATTTCACCTTTCTATATGATGAGAAAAGTTTATTATTTTTGATTATGCTTTTTCAGCTTCTGAAGTGCTTGTTCTGACTTTCATAATAAACAAATCATCCTATATAATAAAAGCCTAATATGCTAAGTGTCTGGTTGTCTGGTCGTCTGTTCAACCAATCAAAGTGTAATATGCTAATGATATGCTAAGGCCACTCAACCTCTCACTATGACGTGCACTGACCACCAGGGGGCAAATAGTCAACCAGTCAATCAGTCACTATGATGTGCACTGACCACCAGGGGGCAGATGCTCTGACTGGTAAGTTAACTTGCCACTGGGGTCCAGCTTATTAGGACTGAGCAAGACAGGCCAGAAGTGCCCTAGAGCCCTCCCAAATCCCTCCCCAGCCCTGATCATGCGCCTAGGCCTGGCCTGTACCCTCTCACAATCCAGGACCCCTTGGGGGATGTCGGAGAGCCGGTTTCGGCCCAATCCCGCAGGCCAGGCTGGGGAACCCCACTGGTGCACCAGGCCTCTAGTAAGAATGAGAATAGATAATGCAAAATAGACTAAAAAGTGTTTTCCCTTTTTTTTTTTTTTTCCAAGTGTTCTCTGGCACAGAAAAATTAACCACTTATTTCAAATCATCTGTCTCTACCATTTGGGTCATTAATGTTTTCCATTGTCTTGTTTCACATTTGATGAACCTGTTAATATTGCTCATAGAAGTTTTTGAGGTTTATTTGTGGTAAATTTGATAAAACACACAGAAGAGTAGCAGAGGGAGTGAATAATCATTGATAGTTTTTTTTTTTTGCTTTGAAAAGTGGTATATATGTATTCTTTTCAATCTTTATTTTCTTTATTGATTAAGGTATTACATATGTGTCCTCATATTCCCCTTAAACCCATACCCCCTCTCACTCATACCCTCACCCCCCTGTTGCCTGTGTCCATTGGTTGAACTTATATGCATGCATACAAGTCCTTTGTTTGATCTCTCCCCCTTACACCCACCCTCCCTACCTTCCCTCTGAGGTTTGACAGTCTGATCACTGCTTCTCTGTCTCTGGATCTGTTTTTGTTCATCAGTTTATGTTTTTTATTATATTCCATAAATGACTGAAATCATGTAGTATTTATCTTCCTCTGACTAGCTTATTTCACTTAGCATAATGCTCTCCAGTTCCATCCATGCTGCTGCAAATGGTAAGAATTCCTTCTTTGTTATCGCAGCATAGTATTCCATTGTGTAGATGTACCATGCTTTTCTTTTTTTAAATTTCTTTATTGATTAAGGTATTACATATGTGTCCTTATTTTCCCATTAACCCCCACCTCCCATTCATTCCCCACCCCCCTGTTGTCTGTGTCCATTGATTAGGCTTATATGCATGCATACAAGTTCTTTGGTTGATCTCTCACCATTACCTCCACTGTCCCCTACCTTCCCTGAGGTTTGACGTTCTGATTGATGTTTCTCTGTCTGTGGATCTATTTTTGTTCATCAGTTTAACTTGTTCATTATATCCCACAAATGAGTGAGATCATGTGATATGTATCTTTCTCAGCCTGGCTTATTTCACTTAGCATAATGCTCTCCATCTCCATCCATGTTGTTGCAAATAGTAACAACTCCTTTTTTACTGCACCGTAGTATTCCATTGCGTAGATGTACCACAGTTTTTTAATCCACTCATCTGCTGATGGGCACTTAGGCTGTTTCCAAATCTTAACTATGGTGAATTGTGCTGCTATGAACATAAGGGTGCATATATCTTTTCTGATTTGTGTTTCTAGTTTCTTGGGATATATTCCTAGAAGTGGGATTACCAGGTCAAATGGGAGCTCCATTTTTAGTTTTTTAAGGAAATTCCATACTGTTTTCCACAGTGGCTGCACCAGTCTGCATTCCCACCAGCAGTGCATGAAGGTTCCTTTTTCTCCACATCCTCGGCAGCACTTGTCGCTTGTTGATTTGTTGATGATTGCAATTCTAACAGGTGTGAGATGGTACCACATTGTCGTTTTGATTTGCATCTCTCAGATAATTAGTGACTGAGCATGTTTTCATATGTCTCTTGGCTTTCCTTCTGTCTTCTTTCAAAAAGATTCTATTTAGGACCATTGCCCATTTTTTTATTGGATCATTTATCTTTCTTTTATTAAGTTGTGTAAGTTCCCTGTAGATGTTGGAGATTAAACCTTTATCAGTGATAACATTTGCAAATATGTTCTCCCATACAGTGGGCTTTCTGCTTGTTTTGTTGATGGTTTCTTTTGCTGTGCATAAGCTTTTTATTTTGATGTAGTCCCATTTGTTTATTTTCTCTTTAGTTTCCATTGCCCTAGGAGTGGTAGCGGTGAAGAAATTGCTTCAGCATATGTCTGAGATTTCTCTGCCTGTGGATTCCTCCAGTATTTTTATGGTTTTCCATCTTATGTTTAAGTCCTTGATCCATTTTGAGTTTATTTTTGTGTATGGTGTAAGTTGGTGGTCTAGTTTCATTTTTTTGCATGTATCTGTCCAATTTTCCCAGCACCATTTATTGAAGAGACTATCTTGACTCCATTGTATGTTCATGCCTCCTTTGTCAAATAGTAATTGAGCATTGCCGTTTGTGTCAATATCTGGGTTCTCTATTCTATTCCATTGGCCTATATGTCTGTTCTTGTGCCAGTACCAGGCTGTTTTGAGAACAGTGGCCGTGTAATACAGCATGAAATCTGATATTGAGATCCCACCTACTTTATTCTTCTTTCTGAGGATTGTTGTGGCACTTTGGGGTCTTTTTTTTAATTCCAGATGAATTTTTGGAACGTTCGTTCTAGGTTTGTGAAATATGCCATTGGTATTTTAACGGGGATTGCATTGAATCTATAGATTGCTTTGGGTAGTATGGACATTTTGATATGTTGATTCTACCAATCCATGGACATGGTATGTTTTTCCATTTGTTTATGTCTTCCTCTATCTCTTTTTTTCAGTGTCCTGTAGTTTTTCACATATATGTCTTTTATCTCCTTAGTTAAGTTTATTCCTAGGTATCTTAATTTTTTTGGTGCGATGGTAAATGGGATTGTTTTTTTAGTCTCTCTTTCTGTAAGTTCACGATTTGTTTAAAGAAATGCCATAGATTTCTTAGCATTAATTTTGTATCCTGCTACATTGCCGAATTCATTTATTAAGTTTAATAATTTTTTAATGGAGTCTTTAGGGTTTACTATGTACAGTATCATGTCATCTGCGAATAAGGACAGTTTTACTTTTTTTTCCAATTTAGATGCCTTTTATTTCTTCTTGTCTGATCACAATGGCTACTACTTCCAGTACTATGTCGAACAGGAGTGGTGAGAGTGGGCATCCTTGTCTTGTTCTTGTTCTTAGGGGAAATGGTTTTAGTTTTTGTCCATTGAGTATTATGTTAGCTGTGGGTTTATCATATATAGCTTTTATTATGTTGAGGTATAATCTTTCTATTTCCACCTTGTTGAGACTTTTTATCAAGAAAGGGTGTTGGATTTTGTCAAATGTTTTTTTCTGCATCAATTGATATGACTATGTGGTTTTTATCTCTCAATTTGTTTATGTGATGTATCACATTTATTGATTTGCGGATATTGTACCATCCTTGCATCCCTGGGATAAATCTTACTTGGTCATGGTGAATGATCTTTTTGATGTATTGCTGGATGTGATTTGCTAGAATTTTGTTGAGGATTTTGGCATCTATGTTCATGAGGGATATTGGCCTGTAATTCTCTTTCATTGTGTTGTCTTTATCTGGTTTTGGTATTAGGGTAATGATGGCTTCATAGAATGAGCTTGGAAGTGTTCATTCCTCTTGAAATTTTTGGAATGGTCTGAGACGGAATGGCTTTATTTCTTCCTTGAATGTTTGGTAAAACTCCCCTGTGAAGCCATCTGGCCCCGGGATTTTGTTTGCTGGGAGCTTCTTGATGACTTTTTCAATTTCTTCCATATTTATTGGCCTAATGAGATTATTAGAATCTTCCTGATTGAGTTTTGAAAGGTTGTATTTTTCTAGATATATGTCCATTTCCTCCAGATTGTCTAGTTTTTTGGAGTAGAGTTGTTCATAGTATTTTTTAACTGTCCTTTGTATTTCTGTAGGGTCTGTTGTTGTTTCTTCTCTTTCATTTCTGATTTTGTTTATTTGGGTCCTCTCTCTTTACTTCTTGGTGAGCCTGGCTAGAGTTTCATCAATCTTGTTTATCCTTTCAAAGAATCAGCTCTTGGGTTTGTTGATCTTTCATATTGTTTGTTTTGGTCTCTGTGTCATTTATCTCTGCTCTGGTCTTTATTATAACCTTACTTCTGCTTACACTGGGCTTTTATTATTGCTCTCTTTCTATTTCTTTGAGTTGTAGAGTTAGATGATTTACTACTATTTTTTCTTGTGTTTTTAGGTAGGCCTGTAGAGCAATAAACTTCCCTCTCAGGACTGCTTTCATTGTCCCATAGATTTTGTATAGTTGTGTTTTTATTGTCATTCGTTTCCAGGGTGCTTTTAATTTCTTCTTTGATCTTATTGGTAACCCCATCACTGTTTAATAGCATGCTATTCAGCTTCCAAGTGTTTGAGTTTTTTGGATTGTTTTTATTGTAATTTATTTCTAATATTATGCCATTGTGGTCTGAGAAGATGCTTGGTATGATTTCAATCTTCTTGAATTTGGGGAGACTTTGCTTGTGACCCAATATGTAGTCTAATTTTGAAAATGACCCATATGCACTTGAGAAGATTGTATATTCCGTGACTTTGGGGTGAAATGTTCTGAAGATGTCAATTAAGTCCATTTGATCTAGTGAATCATTTAGGATTGCTGTTTCTTTGCTGATTTTTTGTCTAGAGGATTTATCCAGTGATATCAGTGGTTTATTAAAGTCTCTTAAGTATGATTTTATTGTTGTGGATTTCTCTCTTGATATCTTCCAGTAGTTTTTTTTTTTTTTATGTATTTGGGTGTTCCTGCATTGGGTGCATATATGTTTATCAGGGTTATATCCTCTTGTTGTATTGATCCCTTTAGTATTATGAAGTGGCCTTTCTTATCTCTTGTTATGGACTTCACTTTCAGGTCTATTTTGGAAGATATAAGTATTGCTACCCCAATTTTTTTTTTTTTCATTTCCATTTGCCTGAGAGATATTTTTCCATCCCTTCACTTTCAGTCTGTGTGAGTCCCTTGTTCTGAGGTGGGTCTCTTGTAGACAGCATATATATGGGTCGTGATTTTTTTATCCATTCAGTCACTCAATGTCTTTTGATTGGAGCATTTAGTCCATTTAGATTTAAAGTTATTATTGAAAGGTACTTGTTTGTAGTCATTTCTATTTTTGTGCCTGTGTTCTTTCTTACCTTTTTATTTTTTCTTTTTACAGCATTCCCTTTAGCATTTCTTGCATTGCTGGCTTGGTAGTGATAAACTCCCTCAGCCTTTTTTTTGTCTATGAAGCTCCTGATTTTCCCTTCAATTTTGATTGATAGTCTTGCTGGATAGTGTATTCTTGGATTCAGTCTTTTGCTTTGCAACACTTTATATACCTTCTTCCATTCCCTTCTAGCTTGATGTGTTTCTGTTGAGTAATCATTTGATAATCTGATGGGGGATCCTTTGTAGGTAACTCTCTGTCTCTTTCTTGCAGCCTGTAAGATTCTCTCTTTGTCGTGAACATTTGCCATTTTAATTATGATTTGTCTTGGTGTGGGTCTTTTGGAATTCATCTTGCTTGGGACTCTCTGTACTTGTGTAACTTTTTTCTTCCTCATATCTGGGAAGTTTTCTGTCATTATTTCTCCAAATAGATTTTCTAATCCTTGCTGCTCTTCTTGGCCTTCTGGCAGTCCTATTATAAGTATGTTACTTCATTTCGTGTTGTCCCAAAGCTCCCTGAGGCTCTCTTCCTGCTTTTTAATTTTTTTCTCCAGTTGATGTTCAGATTGTGTTTGTTTCTCTACCTTATCTTCTAACTCACTAATTCAGTCCTCTGCTTCTTCTAGTCTACTGTGGAAACCTTCCATGGTGTTTTGATTGTAGCTATATCACTTTTCATTTCTTCCTGATTCTTGCATTGGTTGTTGATTTTCTCATCCATCCGGTGAATGAATTGTACAACCATTACTCTGAATTCTTTTTCTGTCATGTTGCATGCTTCAATTTCACTAATTTCCTTTCTTGGCAACTCCTCATTTTCTTTCCCCTGGGGATTGTTTCATCTCCCCATTCTGAATATCACCAGAAGCTTCAAATGTCAAGTTGCATGGGCCTGGGATGTGTGCAGTGGGAGCTTCGCACCACCTGAGTGTCACTGAAGAGCTCTGATACTAAGAATGTGGCTGCCGTGGGTTGGTGGGAACCAGGCTCACCCAGAGTCAGTGTTACCAGTGTTCAGTGTGGCCTCATGTGTGCACCTATAATCACGGACCCCACCTGCACCTCACTGAAACAGAGACCCTGTTGGCATGTGCCAAAAATCAGAGCCCCCTAGCATGTGCCAGGAGTCAGAGTTCCCCTGTGCCTGCACCAAGAAACGAGTGTCAGAGTTTGTTGCTTCGTGCGGCCTTGCGCTGAGAATCAGGGTCCCTGTGTGCACATGCACCAAAAATTGGAGTCACTGGATCTTAGTGTGAATGCACTGGGAGTCATAGATCCCAGGTGCACACGATAAGAAGCAGAGTCAAGTCATCAGTTCTTAGTGCTGCCTTCTGCCTGGAGAATCGGGGTCCTGGTCAGCTTGGTATTGCACAGTAGCACTGTGTTGGCAGGAGGTCCGCTCCTGCACTGCGGAAAACAGATTCCCATGTGCGCTTGCCCAAAATCAAAGTCAGGTGGCACTACCACCCTGTGTGGGCTTTGGGTTTGGTTACCTGATTGCGTTGCATGGAACAGATTCCCAGTGTCCGCGTGCTCCCAGGCTCAAAATCCTGTAGCGGCACTGCAACCTATGCTAAGGTTGGGTCTATCAGTTACTATGGCACTGTCTATGAGCCTGTGGGGAGGGGAACTGGCTCTGTGACTCACAGAAATCTGTGGCTGGGATGTCTTGATTCTTGGTGTCTGTGGGTCTGCAGCTGTGGTCGCAGGTATCTGTCCCCAGTGGCTGCAGGGTTCTGGTTTGCATCTGAGACCAGACTGGGTGGTGCTGAGGCCAGGATCCTAGTCTCAATCAGCTCTGTTTCTCAAGATGGCGTGTTCTCTGTGCCTGCATTGGCCACCCCAGAGTGTCCACATTGAGAGAGGGTCTCCGCCGTCTAAGACTGCCTGGTTTGGCAGCCCCCCTAGCTCATACACACACACACCATACACGTCCACACTCTCCTCTATTGCTCCCTCATTCTCTCACACTCTCTCCCTCCCTACCTTCCTGCCAGTCACCATTTTCTGAGTCATTGATAGTTTTTATGTCAATAAGAATTTTAATCACAGGCTGACTTTTAAAAAATAATATACATTTTATCATGTAAAAGATCAATTTCAGGAAAGTTGGTCAGGCAGTTTTTATCCTAAACAACCTCAGTAATTAAATTAAATTTGTAAATTTGATCATTCTGTAAATTGGAAATGTTCACTAAAAAATGTGAACTTTAGTTCATTCAAGGCAGTTTTGGTTCCACAAGTCCTTGATACTAGTGTTGTCACAATAATTTTTATGTTGAACACCGATTCACATTATACCAATTTTCAGAAAAATTACTTTTTAAAATATGTATTTTTATTGATTTTGGGAAGGAAAGGAGAGGAAGAGAGAGATAGAAACATCACTGATGAAAGAGAATCATTGATAGGCTATGTCCTATATGCCCCACACTGGAGATTGAGCCCACAACCCAACCATATGACCTGATCAGGAATCAAACTGTGATCTCCTGGTTCATAGGTCAATGCTCAACCTCTGAGCCACAATGGCTGGAATATATATATAGGCTTCCTTTATGTCACCTTAAATAAAGTGATTCTTTTTACTGACCATCATGGTGCTATCTTAAGAGCTATAAAATCTCTGATTCTTATTTTAAATTTACTTTATATAATGTATTTTCCTCTTCAAGAATCATTTGAATACTTGAATTTGGGGGGTTTATATATGCTGTAGAATTAAAATCTTTTATAACTCCAACTTCCCATTCGTTATTTTCAGATTATCTCTGATTTAACTGCAATGTACTTTTTATTTTTATTTTATTTATTTTTATTTTTTTATTCACTTGATTTTTATTTTTTTAATTTTTTATTGTTTGAAGTATTATAAATAGTAGTACATATGTCTCCATTTTGTTTTCCCCATTGACCTCCCCCCAGGCATCCTCTACCCCCCAGTACATGCCTTTACCTGCCCCCCCACCCCAGTGTCTTATATCCATTGGTTATGCTTATATGCATGCATACAAGTCCTTCAGTTGATCTCTTACATCTCCCCCAACCTCCCCTGCCTTTCCACTGTAGTTTGACAGTCTGTTCAATGCTTCTTTGCCTCTGTATCTATTTTTTCCCCATTTCTTTCCTTTAAAAAATCTTGCCTCTGCAGACTAGAAATAAACATATAGTAACAAAAAATGTTTGAGTCACAATTTCAATGTTCAACAGTTCTGAGTCCCCATTTCAATGTCAAACAGTTCCTTATGTGTACATGTCAGCAATGATATTTGGATGGTGGGCACATGGTGTCAATGCAGGTCCGACCCTCTCTAGTTTGGTCCTAGGCAACCTGCTGCATTGCACAGCTGCTGACTGCTAGCGTGGCAAGGCATTGTCAGCGTCTTCCATCTCTGGACTGTTTCTCCTCTTGTCTTCATGGTTGGAGCAGACCTGTCAATTCCTCTCTGTTGCAGGAATCCACATGGTCTTGGAGTTGTTTTCTGAAAATATAGAAACATATTCTCGACCAAAAGTTAATAAAGGAATCTTTTCTATATAATTGATTTGGGATCCTTTTTATTTTTGCCCAAATGATTTTCCTTTGTCTTATTTAGACATCATGTGTGTTTTTCATGGGTGTCTTGCTGTTAGCATTACAAATGAAAATTAATTTTGTAAAGTAAAAATTTTCTAGATGTAATTTACTTATAGGATATTTTTCCTTACATGATATTACCCCACTATCCCCCATTTTTGATTAATGGAGGCTTTTGTAAATTTTATAATGCAGTCTTGATAACTTTAAATTTTAATTTTTTGCACAAAAATATGACTGCTTTAGTTTCATTGCATGTTCAGGAATTTTACCATGAGATGAACTACCAATAGAAATTTTAGTTACCACTTTAGGAACAGCTTTTCATCCAGTACAATTAAATTTTCTTGAATATTCACTTATTTCAATTAGCCTATTTAAATTAATCTGAAAACTTGATTATTATTTTACTGTCAAATTTAATACTCTACTAACAATCTTAGTTTACCCTGTAAATATTAGTGGAAAGGATTATTTGCATTCTTGAGTAGGCCCTGAGCATTCCTGGTGCTAGGCTGGATTTAGATATAGGGCAGCTGGTGTAGGCCAAGTCTCTGTCTGTTACCTGGGTCCCAATCTGAGCTGGGCCAAGTCACTGTCTGTCACCTGTGTCCTGATCTGAGCTGGGTGTGGGAAGCAAAGCAGCCATGGGGGCAGGAGACCTCCCTCAGATGGGGTGAGGGTTCAGGCCCCTGCAAGGTTGGGGGGGTGAGGGACTGTGCCCCACCTCTGTTGACCCCCAAGTTCTCTCCTGATGACCCCTCTGTGACTGTGCCTGTCTTAGGTTGTTCCTTCCCTGAGGAATCTTACCTGTCTCTGGCTAACCAGTCATCCTCCGGGGCCAAGCAGGGTGATGTGAGGTTCAGTTCTGTCTCCTTGGTAGCCTATGCCCCCGTGGCCTCCATGCCCAGCACCTGCCTTGGGATCCCCTGGCCTGCTGGCGGGGCCCCAGCACTAATCACATATCTCGGGGAACTCAGGTTTCTTCTCCAGGGAGGGCCCAGCTCACACAATTTGGCGAGAGACAGATCCATGGTACCAGCCACCACGAGGCTTCAAGCGCAGCATGAACAGAAAGCTCAGGCAACAGCTGAGGGCAATTGGATTGTGAGAAGAGGGTCCCTCTTGGCACAAAAGGCAAGAAGGGCCAATATAAAATGCTCAAGTGCCTTCCCAGCACCTTAATTCCTTCTGAAAGGGATTAAATCCTTTCATGTCCTTTTTTTTTTTTTAAATTGCTGCCAAACATTCAAAGAATTCATTTGTAAGTTTGTTTGGGATAATTGTACAATATGCTGTTGTAAAATATCTAAAATTATAATGACATTGTAGAATAATATCATGTAAGGATATTCTTTGCTCTAGGCCATGGCAATTCAATTTCAAACTGGCTGTCAATTTCTTTTTGTAACTTTATATAAACTTTGTCAGGGAGGCAAAAACATAAATTACTTACTTTAGTTCAAGATGCCAAATATATTGACTTTCAATTACAATCATTACGACTTTTGAAGGAAACTTCTCTTCGTTTCCTTCCAAAATAATTTTCGGGCTACAGAGAGTTTCATTTAAAAATCTTTGTAGCATGAAAAGGTTTCTCTTAAGGTTATGGTGACCACTAGTATGGATTAGATTTAATATTTTATTTTTATTTTATTTTATAATTTTATAATTTTTAAAATTTTTTAAATTGTTATTTTTTACATATTTTTCTTTATTCCCCCAATACCCCCCGCCCCCCACTTATGCCCCACCCCCTTGTTGTCTGTGTCCATTGATTAGGCTCATATGCATGCACACAAGTCCCTTGGTTGATCTCTCCACCTTACCCCCACTCTCCCCTACCTTCCCTGAGGTATGACGTGCTGATCGATGTTTCTCAGTCTCTGGATCTGTTATTGTTCATCAGTCTATGCCATTCGTTATATTCCACAAATGAGTGAGATCATGTGATATCTATCTTTCTCTGCCTGGCTTATTTCACTTAACATAATACTCTCCATCTCCATCCATGTTGTTGCAAATGGTAGGAACTCCTTTTTTACTGCAGCGTAGTATTCCATTGTGTAAATATACCACAGTTTTTTAATCCACTCACCTGCTGATGGGCATTTAGGCTGTTTCCAAACCTTAGCTATGGTGAATTGTGCTGCTATGAACATCGGGGTTCATATATCCTTTGTGATTGGTGTTTCTAGTTTTTTGGGATATATTCCATGAGTGGGTCAAATGGCAGCTCCATTTTTAGTTTTTTGAGGAAACTCCATACTGTTCTCCACAGTGGCTGCACCAGTCTGCATTCCCACCAGCAGTGCATGAGGGTTCCTTTTTCTCCACATCCTTGCCAGCACTTGTCATTTGTTGATTTGTTGATAATAGCCATTCTGACAGGTGTGAGATGGTACTGCATTGTTGTTTTGATTTGCATCTCTTGGAAGATTAGTGACTTTGAGCATGTTTTCTCATGTCTCTTGGCCTTCCTTCTGTCTTCTTTTGAAAAGTTTCTATTTAGATCAGTTGCCCATTTTTTGATTGGATTGTTTATCTTCTTTTTGTTAAGCTGCATGAGTTCCCTGTAAATGTTGGAGATTAAACTCTTATCGTTGATATCATTGGCAAATATGTTCTCCCATGCAGTGGGCTTTCTGCTTGTTTTATTGATGGTTTCCGTTGCTGTGCAAAAGCTTTTTATTTTCATGTAGTCCTATTTGTTTATTTTCTCTTTAGTTTCCATTGCCCTAGGGGCAGTATCAGTGAAGAAGTTCCTTCGGCATATGTCTGAGATTTTTCTGCCTGTGGATTCCCCTAGTATTTTTATGGTTTCCCATCTTATGTTTAAGTCCTTTATCCATTTTGAGTTTATTTTTGTGTATGGTGTGAGTTGGTGATCTAGCTTTATTTTTTGCATGTATCTATCCAATTTTCCCAGCACCATTTGTTGAAGAGACTGTCTTGACTCCATTGTATGTTCATGCCTCCTTTGTCAAATATTAATTGCGCATAGTGGTTTGGGTTGATTTCTGGGTTCTCTATTCTATTCCATTGATCTATATGTCTGTTCTTGTGCCAGTACCAGGCTGTTGTAAGAACAGTGGCTTTATAATAGAGCTTGATATCTGGTATTGAGATCCCCCCTACTTTGTTCTTCTTTCTCAGGATTGCTGCAGCTATTTGGGGTCTTACTTATTTTTTTCCAGATAAATTTTTGGAAAGTTCATTCTTGGTCTGTGAAATATGTCATTGGTATTTTAATGGGAAGTGCATTTAATTTATAGATTGCTTTGGGTAGTATGGATATTTTGATGATGTTGATTCTACAAATCCATGAACATGGTATGTTCTTCCATCTGTTTATGTCTTCCTCTATCTCTTTTTTCAGTGTCGTGTAGTTTTCCACGTATAGGTCTTTTACCTCCTTAGTTAAGTTTATTCCTAGGTATCTTAATTTTTTTGGTGCAATGGTAAATTAGATTGCTTTTTCAGTCTCTCTTTCTGTAAGTTCATTATTGGTGTATAGAAATGCCATAGATTTCTTGGCATTAATTTTGTATCCTGCTACATTGCCGAATTCATTATTTAAGTCTAGTAATTTTTTGATGGTGTCTTTAGGGTTTTCTATGTACAGTATCATGACATCTGCGAATAAGGACAGTTTTGCTTCTTCTTTTCCAATTTGGATGCCTTTTATTTCTTCTTCTTGTCTGATCGCTATGGCTAATACTTCCAGTACTATGTCAAACAGGAGTGGTGAGAGTGGGCATCCCTGTCTTGTTCCTGTACTTAGGGGAAATGGTTTTAGTTTTTGCCCATTGAGTATGATGTTGGCTGTGGGTTTGTCATATACGGTTTTTATTATGTTGAGGTATGATCCTTCTATTCCCACCTTACTGAGAGTTTTTATAAAGAAAGGGTGTTGGATTTTGTCAAATGCTTTTTCTGCACCAATTGATATGACTATGTGATTTTTATCTCTCAATTTGTTTATGTGATGTATCTCGTTTATTGATTTGCGAATATTGTACCATCCTTGCATCCCCAGGATAAATCCTACTTTGTCATGGTGTATGATCTTTCTGATGTACTGCTGGATTCGATTTGCTAGAATTTTGTTGAGGATTTTGGCATCTATATTCATGAGGAATTTTGGCCTGTAATTCTCTTTCATTCTGTTATCCTTATCTGGTTTTGGTATTAGGGTGATGCTGGCTTCATAGAAGGAGCTTAAAAGTGTTCCTTCCTCTTGAATTTTCTGGAGTAGTCTGAGTAGGATAGGTTTTAGTTCTTCCTTGAATGTTTGGTAAAACTCCACTGTGAAGCCATCTGGCCCCAGGCTTTGGTTGCTGGAAGCTTTTTGATCACTGCTTCAATTTCTTCCATAGTTATCAGCCTATTGAGATTTTTAGAATCTTCCTGAGTGAGTTTTGGAAGGTTGTATTTTTCTAGCAATGTGTCCGTTTCCTCGAGGTTGTGTAGTTTGTTAATAGAGTTGTTCATAGTATTTTTTAACAATCCTTTGTATTTCAGTGGGGTCTGTTGTTATTTCACCTCTTTCATTTCTGATTTTGTTTATTTGAGTCCTCTCTCTTTGCTTCTTGGTGAGCCTGGCTAGAGGTTCATCAATCTTGTTTATCCTTTCAAAGAACCAGCTCTTGGTTTTGTTGATCTTTTGTATTGTTTTTTTGGTCTCTATGTCATTTATTTCTGCTCTGATCTTTATTATGTCATTTATTTCTGCTCTGATCTTTATTATGTCCTTCTTTCTGCTCACTGTGGGCTTTTCTTTTTGCTCTCTTTCTAATTCTTTGAGTTGTTGAGTTAGATGATTTATTAGCTTTTTTTCTTGTTTTTTTGTGGTAGGCCTGTAGAGCTATAAACTTCCCTCTCAGGACTGCTTTCATTGTGTCCCATAGGATTTGCAATGTTGTGTTTTTATTGTCATTAGTCTCCAGGATGTTTTTAATTTCTTCTTTGATATCATTGATCACCCAATCATTGTTTAATAGCATGCTATTCAGTTTCCAAGTGTTTGAATTTTTTGGAATGTTTTTATTATAGTTTATTTCTAATATTATGCCATTGTGGTCTAAGAAAATGCTTGATATGATTTCAATAATTTTGAATTTGGGGAGACTTTGCTTGTGACCCAATATGTGGTCTATTTTTGAAAATGTCCCATGTGCACTTGAGCAGAACGTATATTCTGTGGCTTTGGGGTGAAATGCTCTGAAGATGTCAATTAGGTACATTTGATCTAGTGTGTCATTTAGAATTGCTGTTTCTTTGCTGATTTTTTGTCTAGAGGGTTTATTCAGTGATGTCATTGGTATATTAATGCCTCCTACTATGATTGTATTGTTGTCAATCTCTCCCTTGATATCTTCCAGGAGTTTTTTTTTTGTTTGTTTGTTTTTATGTATTTGTGTGCTCCTGCACTGGGTGCATATATGTTTACCAGAGTTATATCTTCTTGTTGAATTGCTCCCGTTAGTATTATGTAGTGGCCTTCCTTATCTCTTGTTATGGCCTTTACTTTGAGGTCTATTTTATCAGATATAAGTATCGCAACCCCAGCTTTTTTTTCATTTCCATTTGCCTGAAAAATGTTTTTCCTTACCTTCTCTCTCAGTCTGTGTGAATCCTTTGCTCTGAGGTGGGTCTCTTGTAGATAGCAAATATATGGGTCATGTTTTCTTATCCATTCAGCTACCCTAAGTCTTTTGATTGGTGCATTTAATCCATTTACGTTTAATGTTATTATTGACAAGTACATGTTTGTTGTCATATTTTTCCTTAGTGTTTCTGTTTCTTTTTTGCCTTTCTCTTTCTTCTTTTTACAGCAGTCCCTTTAGCATTTCTTGCATTGTTGGCTTGTAGTGATAAACTCTCTTAGCCCATTTTTGTCTGTGAAGCTTCTGATTCCACCTTCAATTTTGAATGATAGCCTTGCTGGGTATAGTATTCCTGGATTCAGACACTTGCTTTGCATCACTTTGTATATTTCATTCCATTCCATTCTGGCCTGGCGTGTTTCTGTTGAGAAATCAGTTGATATTCTAATAGGAGATCCCTTGTAGGTAACTTTCTGTCTCTCTCTGGCAGCCTTTAAGATTCTTACTTTGTCATTAGTGTTCGCCAATTTAATTATGATATGTCTTGGTGTCGGTCTTTTGGGGTTCAACTTGTTTGGGACTCTTTGTACTTCTTGGACTTGCATAGTTTTTTTTCTTGCCAATATCAGGGAAGTTTTCTGTCATTATTCCTTCAAACAGGTTTTATATTCCTTGCTTCTCTTCCTCTCCTTCTGGTATCCCTATTATTCGAATATTGTTTCGTTTTGTGTTGTCCCACAGCTCCCTTAGGCTCTCCTCTTGCTTTTTAAGTCTTCTTTCCAGTTGCTGCTGTGTTTGTGTGTTTTTTCCTACCTTGTCTTCTAATTCGCTGATGTGCTTCTCAGCCTCTTCTAGTCTACTATTTAAGCCTTACAATGCGTTCTTTATTGCAGCTATGTCATTCTTCATCTCCTCTTGGTTTCTTTTCATGTTGGTGACATTCTCATTCAGTTCCTTATAGTTCTCATTGAGTTGTGTGTATTTGTCTTTGAGTTGTGTGTATTTGTCATCCATCCATTTAAACATCCTTATAACCATTACTCTGAATTCTTTCTCTGTTAAGCTGCTAGCCTCAATTTCATTTAACTCCCTTTCTGGTGATTCCTCTTTTTCTTTCCTTTGGGAGTTGCTTTTTTGTCTCCCCATGTTTTCCTGTAATGTTTTAACTGTATATCCAATTGCTTTGCTACCCAGGTTCTTTTGGTGATGGTGCTACTGGTGTAATCTCTCAGTTCTCCTGGGCTTGGTAATCTAGTGAAGGTCCCTACTTGAGCTATTTTGGTTCTCTTGATGTAGGCCTGCAAGCTTGAGAGGCACAACTGCGGTGTCTAGAAGTCAGTAGCCGTGGAGGGGAGTATCCCAATTTTTGATGTCTTGCACCCTTAATTGAATCACATGTGCCCAGTGGGGACTCACAGTGGCACCAAGGAACTGTCTGTCGGGGTGATGTGGCTCAGGGGGCCTGCACTCTGGAAAGGTGTGACTGTGATGCCCAGAGTTCTGTAGTTATGGGGTGGGCAGACTCAGCTTTCGCTGCTGCACCTGTGGTGGATAGGCGCTTACTCCCAGTGGTGGCTCACAGGAGCACCCACGGTAAGTTTGCCAGCAAGGCACACTGAAGCACTCTAAGGGCTCTGGCAGTGTAGCCATGTAATTGAGGTCACTAGCTTCTAAAGATTTCTCTTTAGGGCAGATCCTATGGCCTCAGGGAGTATTCAGATTCCATGGTATTATTCAGGGTGGGATCTGGGTATGGCTATATTGGTTGCCTGGAGACTGGAGGGAGGGTCTATCTCTCAGGAGAAAAAGGCAACCAGGGCTTAGATATGACTCAGCACCAGACTCGCTTCCACCTCTCCTGGACCGTCCGCTGCCTACTCTTCCCAGATTCCACAACCCCACCCCTTCTTCTGCACCTCAGCCACAGGTAAGTGTCTGTATCTGAAAGGTCCTACGAACTAGGTTCAGTGGAGAAAGGCACAGGCCCACATCTCTGCAAATGCCTCTCCTGCAGGCACTGCGAGGTCCGGCAGCTCTTCAGGGCTGCCTTTGAGCTCAGATCCCAAATGTAGACCCCAAGGTCTAAAATCCACTACCTCCCGCAGTCCTGTGGACCCTTTTTTTTTTTTTTTTCAGTCAGACGCTTTGCCTGTCCTCAGGGACATGGCTTGGCGCCGTGTAGTTTCTCCCTGACCTTCTGGGCACAGAGGTCCAGCAGATTCTACTGCCTTGATCTTTGATTTTACCTTTATTGGGGGGTGGGAATCTCTTCCCTTCCTGGCTGCAAACTGTCTCACCAGCTGTGCCTCCTTCACCAATTCGGGCTGGATTCCACTCATTTCAGCTGCTCCCTCTATTTGCTCTGGGACAATGCTCAGGACACGTCTGTCTATTCCACCGCCATTTTTTTTTTCTATTCTGCAATGTACTTATTTTAAAAAAAAATGTTTCTATTGAGTAACATAGTGGCATACTTTCTGAGCTCCTCTCATGTAAGGTTAAGTTTCAATTGATTTCTCATGTGATTGGAAACTTACATGTTGGAATTTTGTGTCATGCCATTTTCTTCACTAAGTATTCTGCAAACATTGCTAAATCTTCTGCAGTTTTGGTTATCAAAGTAGACATTTGAGACAAATTGGGTTTTTGATTTCCATTAACACAATATTTATTTTATTCTGATGCTGAAAGAATATTTTCTTAATAAATTAAATTTAAAAAATTAACCTGAGTAAACCCAACACTCCTTCAGAATTGTAAAAAGTTAGGTTAAGAGCAGCATGTGCTATGCTGTTTATTTATGTGTTGAATCTATCACACAGAATTATAACTTCATGCTTATAGTTTCCCTGCCTAACTAAGCTTTTTATCTCCTTAGTTACATTGACAGTGTCATTTAAATGCTGTACCTTTAACATGTTTCACAAATTAATATTTTTTGAGGAAATGAGAAAGCAAGCAAATGAAATCTCGCTTTAAATTTCAAAATGAAACAAAATTTCTCTAAAGTTCAGTACAAGTCAACAGATAAACATAAGGAATGAGAATTAAAACACATTTTTAAAGAAATTTTGAGAAAATATTAAAATATTGTAACACATTTTAAAACTTTGTTCCGAATAACCTATTGAATAACAATTGTTATGGCTGAATTCTAGTTGCCTTCTTTGCTAACATATATTGACTCTTTCTTACATGCTTACTTCATTATGTGGTTGGTGCTTCTTTTTGTTTTTATTTATAGGAATCTTTATTTATTTCTTTTTCTGTTTGTGTTTTTTGTTTGTTATTACATATAGTATTACATATGTCTCTTTTTCCCCCCATTCACCTCCCCCCCCCAGCCACCACCACCCTTGGCACATACCCTCACCCCCATAGTGTCTGTGTCCATTGGTTATGCTTATTTGATGATATGGCTATTTCCAGTGGGCATTGTCTTTACTGGGAGTCCCGTTTTTCAAATGTAAACATTATACATAAATTTTAAGTTTGCCATTAAAAGAGGAAAATTCACTTAAAAGAAAAACAACAAACAAACCTGAGAAGAAAACTTCTAATCTCAGCCTTGGCTGTATAGCTCAGTGGTTAGAAAATTGTCTCAATAAAGCAAAATTGTGGGGTTTTGTCCCCGGACAGGGCACACACAAGAACCAACCAATGAATTTAAGTCAATAAATAAAAAAACTTAAGAAAAACCTTTTAATCTTCTAGCTTCCTTATAAATAGGCTTGGGCTAAAATTTATACCATGTCCTTCTCTCCCACCAGAGCTGTAGGTGGAAAGCTTCCATGCTATATTACAGAAGAATAAGCAGAAAATGTCTCAGTTTCTGAGTTTATAAGGAGGCTTTAGGTCTTTCAAGGCATGAAGGCATCATCTTGCATCCTTATTTGAGCATCAAATCCCATGGTCCAACACCATAAAGTTTAAATCTACAGGGTATCCCAAATATATATATATACACACTTTAATAGCTGATAGTTCAATTTTGAAAATGAAATATATTTTAATAAATGCTGCCTTTATCATTAGTCAAAGTGTGCATATACATTTTTTGGGACACTCTATATTTTAGATCTCCTGACTTCAACTCTGCATTACATTTGTGTTCCTGCTTCACTTTTTTTTTTCTTTTGAGCTCAACCATATAATCCTTAATAGTTTTCATTTACAAAACATTCTTACATATTTGGAGCAGTTCACTCTGCCATTTTAACACATATTCATATTTATATTTCCTCAAGTCTATGGACAATAGTTGCTCATCAATTGTTTTCTGAATTAATTATGCACTAAGTGAACAAAGCACACGTGAATGCCCTAAATGCTGATGTTCATTGGAAGGGTGGAGAATAAGCATCAAAATGGCTAATCTTATATAATCAAAGAAAAACAATAGAAAGGAATAATGGGAAGCATGCAAGTATAAAAAAAACTGGCAACAGCACTAATGAATATATTATCTGATTTTCGAAATTTTCCTGAGACCTGACTTCTATAGAGAAATCAAACAAAAGTCATCATTATGACCCAAGGGCCCTAGTTTTGCTTTATTGACACTTTACTTATTTTATTATATTAAGCTTCTATTGCTTCAGAAAACATACACTATACAAATTCTGCTAAATGAAGATGCCATCTATAATAATAAAAGCATAATATGCTAATTAGACAGGGCAACCAAATGACCTTCTGGACGTCCTTCCTGACAAAGCCATGGTGGCGGGACTGAGGTAGAGATGGTTAGGGGTGATCAGGCAGGCAGGCGAGCAGTTAGGGGCAATCAGGCAAGCAGGCAGAGTGGTTAGGGGTGATCAGGTAGGCAGGCAAGTGGTTAGGAGCCAGAGGTCCTGGATTGTGAGAGGGATGTCCGACTGCCGGTTTAGGCCCAATCCCTCGAGGGGTCCCGGATTGAGAGAGGGTTCAGGCTGGGCTAAGGGTCCCCTCTCATGCATGAATTTCATGCACTGGGCCTCTAGTCTATATAATCTATACAATAAAGAGGTAATATGCTAATTGTTCCTAATGGTGTCACAGTCACGACCAGGCTGCGCATGCACAGGAGCTGGTAGGCGGGGATGGGGGTGGGGACTTGCACCACTGGGATATGAGGCTGCCACAGGGGGCATCCCCCCTGGTGGAGGTGTGCGCAGGCCCACGGCGCCACCCGGCCCAGAGGGGGGTGTCAGGATGGGGGCAGGGCCTCGGCAGAGAGCTCTCAGGACTCCTGCGCTGGGGTCTGAAGGCGCGGAGAGGAAGGGAGAGCACATAGGCAGATAGGGGTTTTAGGCCAGGAGGGGAGAGCAGATAGGCAGTTAGGGGATCAGGCCAGGAGGGGAGAGCAGTTAGGGACATCAGACAGGCAGGTGAGTGCTTAGGAGCCTGTGTTTCTGGATTGTGAGAGAGTTCCCAGATTGGAGAAGGTGCAGGCCAGGCTGAGGGACGCCCTCTGCCTCCATGCATGAATTTCGTGCACCGGGCCACTAGTCTATATATATAAAAGCCTAAGTGACCGTTATGATTGGATGACTGGCCAGTAGCTATGATGTGCACTGACCACCAGGGGGCAAATGCTCAATGCAGGAGCTTCCCCCAGTGGTCAGTGTGCTCCTACAGCCAACCTCCCATGGTCCCACCCCCCAGACTAGGCGAGATGGCCCCAATTGGCCCCAATCACCAGCCACGCCAAGGAACCCCACTCATGGAACAAATTCATGCGCCGGGACTCTAGTTGAAAATAAATAGTGAAAATGCTATCTAATGCAAGTATCAGATAGCAAATTTCTCTTTATGACACTCCAAGCTTGACAAATTTGATCCTACAGCAGATGTATACTTTTTTTTTTTTTTTTTTTTAACAGTAATGCCAGTTTTCTCCAAAACTGAAACTATGTGTTCACAGCTTGCCAGATGTACAACTCACTCTGGTTAATTCTTGTAAAAGTGGTTTTTATTGTTTAAAAAAAACACACACAATGTGAACAAATGTCTTTGTGTCTTTATTGCAGTTTATCTACCCAGCATATACATTGCCTTCTCAGAGTACCTTGTGGCAGCCTAGTTTTTGTTTCATTTTGTATTTTTACCCTGCATTTGCTAAAATTAGTATGAATGGTAGGATAATTCTTGCTAGGAAAGTGAATTATAAAGATAAAAGAAAGAAACATTAAGTTCTTTCCCCAACCAGCTCCAAATGTGCCTTTATGACTATATTATTATTCCATAAACACCAGGGCAATTATGCCAGCTGCTCTTGACTCTCGGAGGGCATGATATTTCCTCCCATTCTGGCATCAGCCACCACCCCAAAGGAAAGAAGCCCACAAGCCAAAGTAGACAGGCATAGCTTTCACTGGAGCTACAGATAAACACTAGAACCTGAAAGCTCTTTGCTGAAAATGAGTTCCTATAAACATAAAAAGGTAAAATGTAAAAAGACACTAAATCCAGTCATAAAAAAATAGGCTTTTAGACATTTTTTGTTATATTCTTCTGATAATCTATAAGTGCAAGTTCCAAAGCTCTTAGTAATGATGCATTAGATGGGACTAAGGCAAAGGGAAAAAAGGAGATTTAATTTTCCAAATGAACTTATTCATATTAATATGGACACTTACTTTTGTGTTGTTGTATTTTTGTACAGCTAAAAAATGTATTGGCTATGTTAAAGTCAGAACACCATTTACAACTATAAAATATGAGGAGTAAATCCTGTTTTATTTTATGTTTTTTAAAAATACATATTTTGAATGATTTCAGAGAGGAAGGGAAGGCAGAGAGAGAGAGAGATAGAAACATCAATGATGAGAGAGAATCATCGATTGACTGTCTCCTGCACATCCCCTATTGGGGATCGACCCCACATTCCAGGCATGTGACCTGATTGGGAATTGAAACATGACCTCCTGGTTCATAGGTTGATACTCAACCACTGAGCCACACAAGCCAGGCTTATTTTATATTTTTATTTCACTTCATCCAATGGTAATATTGGACATTTTCCTACTTTTAAAACAAACACAGAACAAAATTCCACTCCCAAAAAGATGGGGAATTCTGTCCTGAGCATCATTATCCCAACACTCTTGACCACTGCCCACAAATTACTATGTGACTGTCCTATAGTGAAAAAAAAAAACATACAAAACAAAACAAGAAACAAACAAATAAACAGGAGTACATCATCCCAAGCTTGATATGCTCATAGGTGATGATTGCCCAAAGGGGCATCTGTATATTGTGGCAATATTTTGTCCTTTCACACATACTTACTTCAAATCTTTGCTAATTCCATAATACTCCCACCTTGTTCTGAAGTGGAACACCAAGCCTGCCTATGTGCTGTTGAAGGGCAAACAGATTACAACTCACCAGGGCCCATCCAATACAATGAGACAATCTATTGGCATAAATTGACCTCTCTCAAGCAGACAGATGAAGCTTCAGAAAAGTTTTCAGAAGACAACCTAGATTTAAATCTTAGCCATGTCACGCATGAGATTTGATGTTGGTTATTTAATTTTTTAAACTTCTGTTTTTTAAATCTGTAAAACAAGTACCATACCCCCTGCCATTTATTCCTCAACCTGGTGTTTTGTTTTGGGGTGTGGTTTGTTGTGTTTTGTTTGTTTGTTTGTTTGTTTGTTTGTTTTTTTGCCACAATAGAGAGAGATAACATGTATGAAAACCTTTTGTTTACAGAAGTGAGATTCTTCTATTTTTGAAAGGTGTATATTTGATATATACAGCTGACTTTTAGAACTCCCTATATGTCAGATACTGTTCTGAGTGATTTAAATATTTAACTCATTTATCTCT